>NC_083315.2:45754333-48200632 GCF_963455315.2 Globicephala melas
GATATTATTGTAATATACTATTATTTGTATCACTACCCATAATCAAAATAATGAGGTGAATATTAATAATCTTCTTAGCAGTTTTGACTTGGAGCCAACCATAAGTCATTAGTTTACTGAAGGGGGTCTAAAGCCAAAAGACTGAGAAACAAAATGTCCCTAAATTGGCCCCGTAACCACTCAAGATCCCAGCCACTTTCCATCTCTGCTGGGAACTTAGCAAATCACATCTTATGGGGGTTTCTTGTCGGGCCCCAGCCTCTGCCTGAGGACCTCTAAGTTGGGTGAGTAATAAAGAGGAGATAACTCTTTTTTTTCTATTCTAGAAGAATCAATGGTATTAGAAGAAATCCATTGCTTTAATAGCAGGAGCAAAACCAGTTCAGCCAGGTTTCCTGGGTGATGGGGAAGTTGTAGCACATCTATCAATGCTTATTATACATCAAGCTGTATAAGAAAAAAGACAAGCCTCTTTTCACCCAGGTAAAGCCCATAGATAAAATGACCAAGAACCCCACCATGATGGAGAGAGTGAATGTGAAATACACTGGCTTTCATTCTTCAAAAAATAAAAAAAAAAAAGAAAACATACATATATATAGTTTTAAGTTGAAGGCACTGTGGAGAATACCAGGCTAAAGCAGTCTCTGGTTTGTCTAGTGTGTAATGAAAGTAAAATAAGTACACAAATATCTCTAATGCAAAGCAGGAAGTAGTAAATGTCAAAGAAATCCACAGATGTGGTGCAATTAAAGTGCTAAGGCAGTAGAGAGGGCTTCCTGTATAAGCTCTGCAGCAGAAGTGGCATTTGAATAACTTTTAGGTTCTGTTAAGGACTCTTATGCCAAACACCAACTCCTACCCCACCACCAATGGACCAAGCATTAACCCATGCCCTGAATGTCCCTTTTCCTTTCTCTGCCTAGCAAGCATGTACTCATCTTATAAGACTCACTTTAAGGGTTATTCTTCTGATGCACCTCTCCAAATAGATTTGGCCCACCCCCATTTGGGAACACACACAACTTTGTATCCACTTCTCTTCCTTTGACATTTTAACTCATTACTCTGCTACAGTTCCAGTCTTTCAATCCTCAGTGCCCAGGGATAGAAAACTTTGTGGAATGATTGAACTTTAGTTTTTATAATGAAGAAACTTCTTGAAGAAAATGAAGCTTCCTGCCATCTATGAAAAGGAAAACTTTAGTTTTTATAGTTTTTATAATGAACTTTAGTTTTTATAATGAAGAAACTTCTTGAAGAAAATGAAGCTTCCTGCCATCTATGAAAAGGAAAACATGGAAGAAAGGAGCTCCTTGTGTGTGATTGCCTGATGATACATGATTTGATTTAATCGTCATGATCCAAATATTACCAGTTAGCATCATTATCTCCTTTGACTCTTGTGGAAACTGAGGTTCAGAGAAATTCAATGACTTATCCAAAGTCACAGAGCTGTTAAACTGAGTAGCTGGGATTCGAACCCAGGTGGTTTCCTTCACTGTGTGATGTTCTCAAATAAGGAGATACATCAGCAGAGTGACATAGATGCACCACCTCTGAGGGTTACTCGATATTAAAAAGTCAATAGTCACTTTGGCAAACTCTAAAATGGGTGCTTCCTACCACCCCCAAAACCACCATGGAGTTTGCTCTTTAAAAAAATTTGCCTACCTGGAATAAATGCATCTGTTCCTGAGAAAGGGAAATCAGGTGTTTTTTTTTTTTTTCTTGCCCTCTTCCTCCATCTCTTCTTCAGTTTCTCTCTCTCTCTCTCTCTCTCTCTCTCTTCTTGATGTAGAGGAGGATTAACTCCCTCAAGTGAAGATGGTGGTGATGAGAATGATGATGAGGTTGATGATGATGATGATGATGATGATGATTGGGTCAAGCTTATGCTAGGATATTGGTTTATTCCCTAAAGGGTCTGCCCTGAGCTTCAGTTGCTAGGATGGTACAAGATTGAAATTTAATTTCAATTTTTTGATATCATAGGAAATAAAACAAGCTGAATATTTTGTTTAAAAATTGTTTTTTTAAGGAAAAATCAGAAATGAACAAAATGATTTACGTGCAAAATTAGACATTGTTTATAATTTTTTAAACTAGAAAAACTAATTAAAAAACTAAAGACCTAGAAAAAAATCAATGTTCAATGATAAGAGTTTAATAAATTAAGATAATTTATACATATGGAATATTCTATATTTATTCAAAATATGTTTACAAAGAGAACATGAGATAAAATGTTGTGATATGTTATTAATTCAGACATCAGATTACAAACATATGAAAAGCATAATTTTAATTAGATAAACACTATATATATATGTATATATTTGAAGAAAAAGATAAAGAGATTAGAAAAACATTAACAGTAGTTAGCTCTGTCTGACTGTGTAACTGGTGATTCCTATACAGTTTCCTAATTCTACCAGTAACATGGAATTCTTTTGTAATCAGGAAATAAATTCAGGTTTGATAAATGCTTGTCAAGCGCATGGAATTTCATCTTGCAATTCCTCCTAGAAAAAAATTTTTTAAAATATTTTTTTGGTATTTATTGCTTCATCCCAACCACGGTTTCCAGGAAGGAATCTCTGTCATCCTGTAGCTAGTGTTTATTCATACCTCTTCACTCTTGCACCCATCAGTCTGCCTTCCAAAAAACATCCTTGATACAGTTCAGTGCATTGAAAAGAAAGTAAGCTTCAGAACGAGGCAGATCTGAGTCTGAATCCATTTTCCCATATTTCTCAGCTGTGTAATCTTCAGAAAACTCTACTTTCTCTGAGTTTCAGCTTCAGGATTTGGTGAGAATTAAATAGGGTTTCATATGCAGAGCAACCAACACAGGCCCTGGAATACAATGCATTAGTCACTAACACAGGTCATTACTTCCTTCTGCCTCTCCTTCTCTCTGCACCTCTCCAAACTTACTGATTTTTCAAGTTCCAACTCCCATTCTAGTTCAAAATCTTTCGTGACTCTCCCTGGGCAGCATGATGTCAATTTCTAATTATGTTTTCTGGACAACTCACTTAGCACTTATACACAGATTCATGCACTTAGTGAGTACATGGCAGGTCTCACCACCCAAATAGAAGAAGCAGCCCACTCATTGCATCTAAGGCTCTCATTTATTATAAACTTTCAATCAGCAGCTTATGATGCAGAGCTGAATCATATCAAGTTGAGTTTTGAATGCTAAAGTAAACTTATGAGTCATAATATGCAATAGAATAGTAAAAACTGCAGTCTGCAGTCATGTTTCTTCTTGTTTCACCTGGAACAAGCTGAAAAGCTATCAGTGGCCCGTGGGTGGTACCTGGTGGCTGTATCTGAGTTGTCAAGATAGGATGTCACCATCCAGAGAGACAAGAGGCCTCAAAAAGCCCAGGAATAGTCCTGATTCTTGTCAGACTGTGGAAAAGTGCTAAGAACATAAATTGGTGAGAGCATTTGATAAGGTAAAGTGAAGTACTTGGGTCCTACAGCTATAATTTCTTCTCTTACAAGTCCATCAGTCAAGTAGATTACTTGGGTTTCTATGGTAAGGAAGCAGAAAAAAGAGAGAGAAGAACAGAGGCACACAATAATATCTGTCTAAGGTGTGTTTCTATTAGTACTTTTCTGTCTAAAATTATTGACATGCCAAATCTAATGATTAAATCCCAAGCTTTACGTCCAAATGCCTGAAATGCCCGTATTTTACTTCTAAGAAGTTACGAGTTCTTTTATTCTCATACACTTACTTGTCTTCCAAGCAGCGAACAACATAAATAAAGCTATTTTTATATTTGATAATTTAAAACCATCACTTAATAATATATCTTTAATATAACATTCTTCTTTTCTTTCAAGGTCTTATTTTTTATATTCAGGAGAAAACAAAGTATATTTACCTCTTCCTGCTGGTGTGTAGAACGTAAATAGGAATAAATATATAGGTAGGAATCATGTGTTGTGTTGTCAGTTGAGACTGATTTTTTTCTTCAAAAATTGAAATAAAAATGCATTAAGCGGTGCATAAGAAGAATCCCTTTTCATTACATTGTCCCCATGAATGAAAGTTGAATTGTTTGGCCTCAGTTAATTTTTTAGGAAACTTGCAAATGAAGAGGAAGGCAAGCTTCTATTATTTCTTTTTACATATAGCTATCCCTATCCCTTACTTGTATTATTGCCTGTTTCTTCTTTGCTTTTTTTATTTTGCATGTCATAAAAATGCTGAATTTGTACAACTTTCAGGTAATTATTTTTATGAGCTCACTGCAGGTTATCTTCAGTGCTATCACAAAGCCTTCCAGTGGTCAATGAATCATACAGAATATTTCATGATTCCTCATGCAGCATTGCTGCAGAAGCATAAATCAGTCTGTAGAAATACTTTTAAAAGTTGGGAGCAAAGATCATCCTTATAACATTGTTTTTCTAATTATAAAAGCAGTACACACATTGTGAAATATTTAGAAAGTAGAAAAAAAAAGCAGAAAAAAGTAATTAACCTCCTCATAAATATTTTTAATATTTTAATTTATATCTTTCTGTTATGAATGCTAACATGCACAAATGTAGAGTTTTGTACTCTGATTTATTGTCACTTACAACAGAAAGAGAATATTTTCCTTTGTCACCAAAGAGTTTTCAAAATTATTTAAGAATCATTTTTATATCATTGTCTGAATAAACCATAATTTAAATTGATATTGACTTTTAGACTATTTTGGGTTTTTACCTGAAAAAAAACCTAACATAGGAAAATAGAAAGATATGATTTTATGCAGTTTAATTTGGTCTGGTTACACAAATTCTCCTTCCCCCACCCCATGCCTAAGTCACACATAATTAAGATTCTCTTCTAAATTCAATGAGTTTAAAAAGTTTAATGAGCCTTTTCCGAAATAACAAAAGATAAGATTCAAGTTAAAGAAAAGCACCTTATTCACAGGAGATGATAGTTAAATGGTAAACAACAGCTGTCACTAAACTGAGAGCAGCTAGGAAGGGTCTGTCTTTCTGTACGATGATTCACATACTTGAACTAGAACTTCTGAACTCTAGAACAGGGGGTTCTGTGGCAAACTATGGCCCAAGGGCCAAATCCAGGCCCACGGCTGCTTTTGTATTACCCATAAGACAAGAATAGTTTTCACATTTGTAAATGGTTGAAAACAATCTAAAGAAGAATGATATTTTGGGAGGCCTGAAAATTATATGAAATTCATATTTTCATGTTCATAATAAAGTTGTATTGACATATAGTCAACACTCATTTGTTTAAATATTTCATTGGCTGTTTCACACTATTAACAGCAAAGATCAGTAGCTTCTGAACAAAGCACAAAACTATTTACTATCTGGTCTTTTACAGAAAAACTTTTCAGAAAAAAGAGTCCTGCTCTAAATGATCATCAGGTTTTGAGTAAAGTAGCATTAGAAAAGTCTAGGTTCATTTTCTTTCTGCCCTCACTCTGAATCCCTTTCCTTTTACTTAGCAGTATTATTTGCTCCCATCAGGGAAATAAGGATTGTCAGTATTCATTTGCTATCAGAGTTGCCTTTGAACTTCAGGAAAGCCGCCATCTTGTTTTTGTTCACTTCTCTAAAGCTTAGTGTCTGCCACATGAAACACAAGTAAGTTCTTTAAACTTCTTGTTATCTTGAGACAGGGCAAGACCTTTACCCAATTTATTTAGTTATGGAGGAGAAGAATGAAAGATTGGGTCCTAAGTGTTATTCAATGGCATGACATGGTTTTCCCTGGAAAGCAGCCAGAACTGATGCTTATGAGGTGTTTGTCTGATGAACTGTACCCCTGTGACACTAAGCAGAGCCTGGAGGAGGTGGCAGTCCATCTTTCTAACTCAGGTTTGACTTACAAATCAGAAGAATGTGCAAAGTCCATGGAAGCCAGACCCACCCCTAAGACAGTCTAACAAGGGAACTATAACCCCTGCTTGTTGAATAACCATTTGGAAGGTGGGATGATTTGGATTGTGGTTGAAGTGTATTATAAGATTTTCGTGAAAGCAAAATAGACCCTAGGTAACTGCTGACTGTGATGTTTGCTTTAGTAACAGGAAGTATGGGAAATAATTATTAGCTAATGTCTATAGGTCACAGAGAAACTTTCTACATAAAGGAAGCTATATGTTGAATGTATGGAAACTTCCAGCACAGCTGACATAAACAGAAAAAAAATAACAGAAATGTTGGGAGGTTGAGAGGAAGGGAACACTGTGTCAAAATGCCTCCAGGATAAAATTCCACATTCAGAAAAATAAGATGAGCCCAAATATTTGATAATGAAATTCTCTTATAATAGGATTTTATTATTACAGAAATCTGGATGTACCATGAGTTACTTCCTGCTACCCCAACTGTCCTCAACTTCAGTTTTAAAGTCAGATTGGAATTGTACATGCTCTGTACAAACTCATGAGGCTCTAAGAACTGATTTTTGTTCTGGCCATGAAAACAAATTCTACAAGAGTGTTTGACAGTGTTTACAATAAGTAAAATTCTGGGTAACTGAGGTCAGTATGAAATGTAATGACTTTGCAAAGACACAATTGCTTTGTATGTGTTACTGCATTAAATTTAAGTGACATTTTAGTTTTTCCAATTAAAAAAGTAGTATATTTATTATAGAAAAATTAATAAAAAAGAAATTTTAAATGAAACCTCCATAATCTCTCTACCCAAAGGCAACGTTACTTAAGGAGTGCTTCCTTTCAGTCTTTCGCTGTGATATTTTTTCACAGTTCTAATTATACTCAAAGTTCAGTGTAGTCTCTTGCTTTTTCACTTAACTGTATAACATAATTTCCATATAAGACATTTACAGTTATCTTGAAAAAGCCTTAGGGATGGATAGGCAACCTATTAGAATGTTTAGATATTAAGAATAAAACTAAATTCAATACCCAAAGTGCACATTTTCTGTAATCACAGAAGAAGCAAAATTTTCGTAACTTTTTTTTTTTTATCTCATGAATTCTTTTTTGGCCAAGATCTTACAGTCTGAGTGAAGACCAAACCGAAACAAAACAAAAAAGTGGGGGAGGAATAGGATGGGGAGAAACCAAAAAAAAAAAAAAAAAGGCAAGAAAAAATGAAAAGGAAGAGAGCCAAAGAATTGAAAAGAAAATATGCCATTCCCGAAATACATCTGGTCCTGCTGAGAGTAATAGTGTTTGCATAAATGTGTAGACAACTCCCTAAGCTGAATTTTTTTAAAGCCTACCTCTCTGATACTCACTGCATTAATCCCATGGTCCACGCAATTGACATTCAATAAAGAAAAATAGACCCAGAACAGAATTCATTTTTTAAAATACTATAGTCTCTTAAGTTAATTTTTTATTTCACATTTTCCCTTCTTATTTCAATATTGGCAAATTAGATATGGAAACAAGGCCATGCCAGAGTGGCATGGCTGGTATTGACCTGGCGGGGAGCCGTCTCCTTGCAATGGGTCACACAGCATGGCTGTGGCCGGTCTCAGGAGTAGCACAAAAGTCATAGGATCTGATGCCAGAAGGCAGAATTCCTTTTACACTCCAATTACTTACTTACTCTCCAATTCTTTACACTGCCCAAAACAAGTTTTTCCTTGAGGTCTTCTTTTTGTGAAATCTCTGTATTAGGTCTGTGTGTGTCCCTGATACAAAACCCCAATGCCACTTGCCCTCTTCACGGGAACCAGGAGAGAAAGTAATCCGAGCTTTTCTTGGTCTACCTCAACACTGAGACATCATAACATTGAAGTGTAGATTTATAGCATGCTTTATGTATATTTTCTTAGTCCCAGGGCCCCCCTTTTCACAGATGCATACACAACATGTCATGTAGAAAATATAAATCGTTGATGGTATAGGCACTTTCTTCCTTTTTAAACCTTTCCAAAGGTCTTTTTGTTAAATACACCCAGATGCCGTTTGACAGATGAGGGGCTAATTGCTCTGTGAATTACCTCTATCGATTCCTGTTTCATGTTGAGCCAAACAAACAAAAGATATTAATGCTTTGAAAAAAATGAATGATGACCTTTCTCTGCAAACACAGCTTGCGGTCTCTGATTATTGGTGATTCCAGAGAGCAGCGGTCAATGGCAATAGCTGTAACGCTATGATCACTATAATAAGCTTGCCTGACCTTCTCTGCCATGTTAAGTGGTTTAAATTTATTTGCCCAACAACAGAAGAGCTTTCATTTAAAGTCACAGAACATTCAATTCAATTTAAAGACGTAGTGTCTTCTTTCCTCTCCTTCCTTTCCTGTCCATTTCCCCACTTCAAACACCTCCATCCCAAATTTCTGAATTGTTTTGCCATTGCAGAATAACCACCTTACCTGTGAAACCCATTCCTTCAGTTCTTGTTGGAATTCTGAATGCCATTTTCTCTTTTCACTTGTTCTTTCTTAAGACGCTAGAACATTTTGTTTCTCTCTCTGTGTAAGTTTTTTTCTGTGGATCAGGTTTGGTGTTCTAGATAATATGAGTTATATAAGAAATCAAGAATGCATATGATCTAGAACACCAAACCTGTATACTGTATAGCACTGAACTCTACTCAATATTCTATAATAGCCTATATGGGAGAAGAATCTAATAAAGAATGGATATAGGTAAGGAAATTTTGGGCTGTGTTAAATGACAATATAGATACAATCAACGGAAAAAACAGAATGAATGAATAGTGATGCTGGGTAATAATTCTAAGAAAACCAAGAAAATTGTTGCTCAAATAAATATTTAGAAACATTCTCATTTAAAAAAAAAAAAAAAAAAGGAATGAAAGAGGGTGTGGTCCTAAATTCACTAGCCTGGGAGCCAAGAGATCCAGTTCCATTTTTGTCCTTAATTAATGAGACTTTGAATCAGCCTTTTTTTTTTTTTTTTAACCCCCAGAGCATGCTCATCCAACTTGGTAAATGCAGAGGACTGGGCCCAGTGACCTCAAAGCTTCTTTTCAATTGAAACATACTAATTTTCAAGATATCTCTACTTAAAAAAAAAAAAAATGAAAAAAAATCCCAAAAAACTCTTTCATGTAAATAGCAAAGTTATAACTTGGCAGTTAAGAAAACATGTTTGTGGTGCCTTTAAGGACTTCCTGAGTTTTTGTCAACAAAACTTCATAATAGTGAACATGAGTAAACCACAAATGGCTAAAGCCTTGAATGGTTAGGAAGTGGATGCAGCCCCCCTTGGTTTAGGTGGAAATCTCTTGAAAAGGGTACCCCTGACACTTCCACCAGTTTCCTGGTAAAAGACAAGCCAAAAATACCAAGGAAGTAGTTCTCCTTAGAATAGTTTGGTCCCTGTGCTATAAGATTAAAGCAGGAAGCAAAGAGAAAAACACCACAAATAATCAAAAGGCTTCCTGCCTAAGTTTGACATTCTCAAGAAGTGAGGTCTGAATTTAGATAGAGAACTGGGTGATTTTTAAGGTGACTTTCCTTAAGCATTGTCTCCTCAAGACAGTGACCAATAAAATCACCAAGCCATTCTTGAGCTATACCTGAGTTTGCCATGTTAAGAACCTCATGGAGTATAAGAAAATGCGAGATATGCTTCCTGACCATGTCAGATTCCTCGCTCTACCCTCAAAGCAGCAGGATCTTTCTCAGCAATAGGATATTTGCAAATGCTGCATGCTTTCTCAACATAGAATGCCTTTCCATCTTTCTCCCCTTCAAAATCCAAACCTAGGGGCTTCCTAATCCCTACTTACTCTTTAAAATTTTTCTAGACTTATCTCTCCTCTGCCAGAATGCCTTCCATAACACCCTATGGGTTTCATCATAGCACTGAGAATATACTTTCATCTCAGCACTTTGCAAATCTATATGATATGCTACTCCTTTGTCTCACTCCCCTAGAAGTTCACCCTTTGTGTCTCAGGCTGTTGCCACAGAAGTTGGGTCTTATTAGGTGTCCAACTGATGCTGGAGGATGGATAACAAATGAGTCTTACTGTATCAGGTAACTATTGCTGTAAAACAAGCCACTCTAAAAGGCAGTGGCTTTAGACAGCCATTGTTTATTATCACTTGTGAAGCTGTAGGTCACCTGGGGCTTGGTTGATCAAAGCCGAGCTTGGCTGGGATGACTCCATTATCTGTGTTTTTCAGTTTCCTCTTGGAACCTGGTATGTGCTCCTCAAGGCCACAGCAGAAGCACAAGAAGGAAAGCAGAAACTCCCAAAGCCTGTTGAGGCATACTATCATTTCCATCTTGTTCTTTTGGCCACAGCAAGCCACATGGGGAACCTAAGTCAAAGGACAAGTCGATACACTCTTCTCCTTTAGTCACATGACAAGGTCACATACTAAAGGGTATGGGTACAAAGAGAGATGAAAAATCAGTCTCAGTCATGAATCCAAACCCATTAAGAAGGAAATACTGACAATCATATTAAGATAGGAATAGAAAATTGGTTACTCATCATTAAAGCCAGTTGGCCAAACTCCAGTGTCATCTCCTTTATTCTCATATCACCAGCCCATAGCCCAACCATTTAATGACCTATGTGGTCCATAAATATTTACCTAATTAGATTGGATCATAGACAGTAAATTGAGTAATCAGAATTGGAAGAATCCTGATATCTTCATTTTTATTTTTTTTTAATTAAAGAAAATAGGTATGGTGGTCAGATGTGTTATGAATACAAAACAAAAAGCTTTAAACACAAAATGTTTGTCCTTTATGAATGAAGACACTTTTACGCCATATTTCACTATGGAACTTGGTTTAAAAATGTTCAAGGCCCTAATAGTAGCTCACACAATAACCTTCTTTTCACTTTTAAACAAGCTTGGAGAAATATCCTGTAGGCATTGCTGGGGCTTCTTCTTTAGAGAGTTTCCGCTCAATTCACTGCGTTGGTGTTAAACCTCTAATGTCCAGGCGTTGATTTACTAGGAAGAGCATAGTTCACTTAAAAGCAGAAAAAGCCCTGGCAGTAATCAAGCCCTGTGAATTCCTGGCCCTTTTCCTTGAAGGCCCAGTGGGACCCACTCAACTGGGCCAACCCCACACTATGCACACTGGATTGGTGGTCCTCTTATCATAGAAAATTCCACCAGAGCAGCCAAAAAATACAAAAGGAAGCACATAAGAAAAAAAAAAAGTGAATATAATATACAGGCCTGTGGATTGAGTTTTATGAAAAGAAAAAAATAAGGAGGGGAATTTTTCTTACCTCTTTTTCAAAATTCATTGGACAAGAAATAATGGGACAAATGGCTTATCAAATATAATAGCTTTACTATTTTTAATGATGCTACGAGGACAACTTTAAAATGTCTCTCCTCATTTTCCCCTATAATCAGATCATTTAAATGTGACTATTTGATCAATAGAATCATACATTTTCCCATGATTTTACATTTCATTTCCTATGCTGAAGAGTTTGTGTTTATTAAAGGTATGCAGACCCAAATATTCCCAACATTTCTTTCTTGCTTGACTTTAGTTTGTAAATACGTATGGTATCAGAACCCTGCCCTAGCTGAGAAACATGAAGTTCCTGGAGGAAACAGGATTCTTATGGTTGTTGCTTTTTAAACCCACCAACATTTCAGAATCTAGTCCTTCAGTTTCAGAAAAGATTAGTGAAAGAAGAGAATGTGCTTTCTTGCTTCGCCCTGCCCAGTCTCCTGGATTTGTCTGTGTGTTTCAGCATGTAGAGTCTTCTTTACATGGGAGCAGCTCCAGCATTTTAATTTCTCCACATTTCTGCTTATAATTCCTCTCTATTTTCTGCTGAGAGAACTTTTAAGTAATCAGCTGAGAGTGTAAATGTTGAATCCTGATACCATTTGAGCAAAGGAACTGTGACAGAGTTCTCATGGTCATCAGTAAAATTCTGTCCAATGTGAGACTGGACCTAGGAAATGCAAAAATCCCTAATAAATGTCAGACAGGGCTCAACTTCTTATCTGTTGCCTATGAAATGTTAGAAAAGAAATGAGTTTGTTGCTAGGAATTGATATGATCCAACGTTCTCATTCATTTTTTTCTGTTCTATCATTTACTCTAATGTTGGGTAAGACACTCGTTGAAAATGTGGGCAGGAGACAGGGAATTGCCAGAAATGGGAAACCATGCTGCTTCACAAATATTCACAGCTGCAGCTTTCTGTAGCCACGCTCCATTTTCCAGCGGACTTTAAAAGAAAAATTCATGTTATTTTGCCATAAAAGGGAATAAGTTCTTAAGTCCAGCTTCCCAAAGACCTCAGACACGAAATTACCACAGCACTCCCTAAGGTCCAGAGTACAGAATTTTCCTCCCCTCCCACATGCCTATCCCTAAGAAAAGAGTTTTCCCACTAGATAAAATAATTAAAAGCATTCTCAGAATAGAAAACAAAACATGTATGGCTTGGACATGAGCCTATTTTCAGGCATAATCAATTTATTGCATATTTACAGTTTGGTATTCCAACAGCTGTGAAACTATTATATGTTGGATTTAATGGCTTAGTGGAATCAATAAATAAAGTATACAAGAGTAGTTGTGTGTGTGTGTTTTATTATTCTGCCTACCTCTGATTTGTAAACTAACTTCACGGAGAATCCTTAAAAGGCACAATACACCAGCCCATGTGAAGTCATTGGTTATCTCTGAGCTGGAACCTGTTTTTTTAAATCCTGTCTAGGTAAATTACCTTTCCAGTGCAGGGTATTTCCTTTTAGGAGATTCCTTGGGAAGGGCCTCCAGGGAACTGAGTAACTTTTTAATGGTTCACTCAGATTAAGAGGAAGGAAATGTGAACTCCTCTCGGGGGAGGCACCACACTCGAGGCTGTCTGCATCCTGTAATTCTTCCCGAGTCCGTGAATCATACTTTTAAGACGCCTTTTCAAGGGCATTTGCCTTCCTTTAAGAGAAGGCCAACACAGAAAAGACAAGGTTTAAAATAGGTCTCAATCAAGCTTTAGCGATAAAAACAATTGCCTGATTCTCCCCCTGTCTGTCCAGAGAAGGTCTCTCTGCATCCTTTACCTGCATGCTGCCCCTCACCTTGCACAGTACTTGACTGGATTACTTTTATACTTATTTTGCTTTCAGAATTAAGATGATTTCTAATATCATCTAAGAGTCTCTGAGTTATAATTCTGGACCATGTTGTCCATTACAACCAGCCTCTGAGACTGATTTCACTTACGCTGTAAGAATTTGAAGAAATGAGCTATCATAAGAAGCTTTTTCAAAGTATCTTTAGATAGAAATCTTGCTTTTAAAACCATGTCTTTATTTAATAAAATATCTTGTATGTAGGCAAATATAGACTATGTTTGCACCTTTTCCCAAAAAGCAAGAACACTTCTGAAAATAGTGTTGGCACTGGGTAGAGTTGAACAGGGATTGAAGCATGAGATCATTCAAAATTTCTGTACAAGAATGAAGTAACAAGAGCATATTTCTAAAAGGCAATATCAATTGTATTGCAGTATCAATAGTATTGCAATATCAGTTACTCAGTGAATAAACTGTATTTTATTGATCATATACTAAACAGCAACTTCTAATTTTTTAAGCTACTACAGAGAATGGAAAAGCCCTATAAAAATATGCAAAAGGACAAATGTGCAATGATAAGGCATACTCATGTGAACCCTAATGTAAACTATAGACTTTGGGTGATAATGATGTGTCAACATAGGTTCATCGATTGTGACTAATGTATCACTCTGGTGGGGATTTTGGTAATGAGGGAGGCTAGGCATGTGTGGAAAATCTCTGTACATCCCACTCAACGTTTCTGTAAACTTAACGCTACTCTAAAAATATTAAAATCTTTAAAAAAAACTATCCAAAATTAAATTCAAATTATATTAACAGAATGCTCTGTGTTGGTTTGTATAGATCTCCTATACAATCTCCTGTTTGTGATTTCTTAATTTAAGAATTTCTAGGAAATCAACATTTATTTATTTGTGTGTCTGTGTGTGTGTGTGTGTGTGTGTGTGTGTGTGTTTTGTTGGCTGCCTCTCTATGGGAGCCAACCTGTACTGACTTGAACTCATATGTTGCAAAATGTAACCTGGGCTGAATAAGGTCTATGTAGTCTTTATGTCCATTTAGTGTGAGTGTTCATATGTGTTTTTGCAGACATATTCATGTATGCCACGCCAGACCCCACTGGTGATGGGGGGTAATGTATGGATATATGCACCATGTTACTTCCAAAAATCCTAACAGTTCTGACTTATGAAACACATTTTACCCTAAGACTTTTGAACAGGAGATTGTGGACAAAATACATTGAAAGAAAGTAGGAAAGGAAGAAAAGAGCAGAAAAGGGAACAGTTGAGTTCTATTTTATCCCTTCCCTGATTTTTTGGGAGATTTGAGTCCTAGGTGTCCATGCAGATGTCCATTACTATAATGGTCACTTTTTATTGAAATTTATTGTCAGTAATAAAGTACAAAACCCTAGAAACATAATTGTGTTTTCTACTCACATATATATCTTAGAGGTTTTTATATGAATGCTTATAGCCCACATTTTGTTTCTATAGTTCTATTGCAAGAGAGTACCTGGAAACATGTCCTTCTTTCCTCTTATCCACTGATGTCTATGATTGTATGGTTCATTGCTTTAGAATAAAACGACAACAAATATGTCTGAAAGCCAAGTGTACATTCAATTTTAGCAAACTTAGGCCCAAGGAAATAGCCCAACTAATCATGTCTTCTGGGTTTAAATTTTAAACATTAAACTTATGTTCCTATGCACGTACCTCAACATGTTAAGATCCCATTAAAATAAAGAAGCCAGACACTTAATTGTGTGTTGAAGTTTTCCAAGCCATACTGCCGGCCAATAGATGGAGGTCCAAGTAACATTACACCTGTAACTCTGAAAGAATGTCTTAGATAAGTAGTCATTCAAACATGAGGCGTGACTGGTTAAGTTTAAGTTTTAGAAATATTTTCTTTTCTCTCCTTTTGGCTCCTTTGCCCCAGTCTTCAGTTTAAATATCTCCTGTTTTTCTTTGCCAACTATTGGATTCTTCCATATACTTGCATACACTCCATACGCACTGAACAATGCTTGAGGGGTGAGGCAGTTTTCTTAATTATCCAATCTCATCCAATTCAAGACAAAGGGCATTTTGCATTTAACAACATGCTGAAAAAATATATAATATTTTTAAAGACACTAGAGTTTTTTACCAATCTAGATTTTTAAAGAAATGTAATCTTTTATTTACCTAATCATAGTGAATAAAACAATTAGTACGTGTTTTTGAACATAAGAATCACAGCAATATGGGCAAAGATATTGAAAGATGAAGTGGTAGATTTTATTTCTTTGAATCGGTGGTTGTTTGAGATGGCAAAACTGAGAGATAGCCTTCTCCATCCATGATAACTTCCGTATGTTGTGGTTTTTGAGGTAAACCCGAGTGTTTATGTGGTGGGAACATGATGGGAGACAGAACTTAGACAAGTTCCCTTCCAGCCATCCTGAACCACAGTGTCGTTCTCTGTAAGGTGGTAGTAACAATAACTCCCTCACCGAACTAATGAGAAGATGACAGGAAATTTATCAGGCAAATTTCCTGGAGACCTCCATCTCTGGTAGCCTCTGCACAATAGAAATTGCCAGGTTAGCAGAGACCAAAATTCTCGACCATCAATTAATTTCATCAAATGTTACTATGTTAATTTTCTTTACAAATATTATTACTGACAGGTTAGTCCTTTCAGATGGCCTAAATCAGGTGCTAGGGAGACAGCTCTGAATGAAGCAATGTTGAAGGCTTTGAAGTGTTTGGGTGTAGGAAAATTGTCTTCCTCATAAAATGTTGAATGTTTAATTCTGTGTAAAAGAGTAAAAAACGTGAGGCTAAGGACTGAAAACATAAATTAGGAGTTTGTTGTTGAAAAGGAAGGAGGGAAGGAGGGAAGGAAGAAAGGAAAGAAGGAAGATCAAGGAGAGACATTCCAGTCTCCAAGATCCTCATTAAATTTTTTTCCCAATGCTTGAGAATTGAAAAAAAGACATCATAGGCAGATTCTAATATTCTAAAACTGCAATCCAATTGCATAAAAGCATAAATTTAAATCTAAATCATTTGGGACAAAATATTTAAATATCCTCTATTTTTGTTTAGTGCTGATATCTATAAAAATCAGTTCTGTTACACAGATCTATATTATAGAGATTATATATACAAATATTTTATTACTTATGCATAAAACATGATTTGTTGGGGGATATAAACTATGGCTTTCTCAGGTATCACTGCTACTTGATTGTTCTGAGTATTGGCTTTCTGACAGGGTTTGGAATGAAGCCATTTTTATTAATTTAGTTATTTTTGCTGATATAAAAGCCCGTCTATCATGTTAATGATGTATTGGTCTGCGGTCCCACCGAACAATAATTACAGAATGTTCCTAATAGTAAATCATTTGTCACAATCACAGCTCAGTACAACAACCTTTTGTTGAGCAGTGGAAGACATTATCCCAATAGCAATATACCTTTATGTGGACCCATTAGAGGAAGCTAACACCCAGCGCCCTGCAAATCCCTGAGTTTCAAGTCTGAAATGACCTCCCCAAAATGTCAGCTTGGGGATGTGCACATGCCCTGCTGAATTTCCTGCAGTCAGCCTATCTGATTAGATGGAACCAAAACATTCTGCTGAGGATGGAATAGGCTAGGTTCCAAAAGAATCTAAAAAAAAAAAGCTCTCCTCTGAAAAAGTGGCAAAGCAAAATGATCAGAAAGGGGAAAATGTTAAAGATTTTACTAAACTCTTTAGGAAGAGCTGGACAACGAAAGCTTCCAATATCCCACCCTGCCCCATCCCCCACCCCCAAAATTAGAATTAACAAGAAGGCATCAATATCTAAATTAAGTGAAAGTCACATCATAAAAATGATCAGGCTCTGTTTTGTAAAGAGTCACAACTTGATTTCAGTTATTGCTAAACAATACTTGTAAATAATAAAAGCAAATATTATTGAGTATTTCTACCTGCAGGAACTGTCGGTTTTCTTGCTGCTATTCCTCCCTCTCTCTCTCTTTTTTAAGTAGACTTGATTTTTTACAGTAGTTTTAGGCTCCCAGCGAAATTGAGAGGAAGTCCCCACACACCCCCGCACCTCACAGGGTGCACAGCCTCTCCCCGCTATCAATAGCCTCCACATTTGTTACAATTAATGCACCTACATTGACATACAATCATCACCCAGAGGACACCGTTTGCATCAGGACTTCTTTTAAGCAAAAACTTTGAGATGAGCTCCGTTTTAGAAAAGAGAACACAGAGGCACAGAAGAGTAAAGTCAGCTGTAAACTGTGGAGGGAAAAAAGGGGGATTTCTGAGATTTTGCCAATTTCAAATCCTACCCCGATTGATTAACCACTGCTCATTATTGAGGTAACAGTGAAATAAATGGACATCATTTGTCCAGCACCCATACATTTATTGATTTTTGCCAAGGTGATGTCAACCACGCTTGTTGGGCAACAGTATCCTCCTTTCATAGACAAAGTAACCAAACCTCAGAGGAGGGGAAGCCAGGATTTCAATCAAGGTGCTTTGACATGAACCTGCACTATGTCATATTGCCTCTGTCACTGGGATTCTGCAGGAAAAGCTGCCATGGAGCTGCTGACAAATAATTGAGTCATGGCTTGCTTTGCTGGAGTGACTGTGTTTTTTATAATGTTGATACCCAAACCAGAAATCCACAAATTTTATCTAAAAAACAACAACAACAACAACTTTAAAGTAGATTTCTATTTTTAATTTTTCTAAATATGTGGATTTTTGGTTAGAAATTTTATTGAGGATGGAATGGAATGAGTGTATACATAGGAAGAGATTCTAAAATACTTATTCACTAAGCCTGGTGATTTGAAAATAGCCTAGCCTCAAAGTCAATTAAAATATAAAGGGTACGGTTTGGGGCAGGGGGAGCCATAGCTGTGAAATGCCTCTAAAAGGCCACATAACAGAATAAGGAGGTTTTCCTTAAGCATCAACAATGGAAATTGTTCTAGAAGTTACACAGAGGAAGATAGTGAAGAGTGTAAAGCCCATACTTTCCAATTCTCTTTGGGTTTTAAAAAACCTCTAATAGAGCTCTTTGCCCCAAAAGTGAATTTGTGAGGTTCAAATTAGCATTAAATGGAATAATTTGCATGTACCTTCTCCCTTCAGATGTTTACCATGTTTTTTAATATCTAGAATTCTGTTAAAGGTATCTGAGGATTCAGCAAGCATGGCTTGCTTTGGATTTTTAATATCAAATTCCAAATAATGATTACTTAGTATAGTAAAGTGCATATTCCTATAGATTTTTGACAGCCACTGGTAACAACGAAGAAGTCCTTGGACGAAGCTTGAAGGCCAGTATCAAAGGACACCAGGGGACCAGAAGGATGGGTTTTGCCAAGCCTTGCATCCCTTTTCCTCCTGTTCACTAGACAGCCTGTCTACAGAACTTACAGCATCTTCTCTAAGGAACCCGGTTCAAACACACAGGCATCCTTGACGTGGGTACTGCTTTTCCAAAGGGGAGAAGGTCCCTTAAAAAAATCAGAAGGCTTCCTCTTGCCCCAACCTCGATGTCCCCTACCCCTATGTTCTGTCCAGAAGAAAAATCCCTCAGCCGCAATGGTTGTTTTTATTAAATTCTCCTCAATAAAAAGCTCAGGCAGGATTTATTAGGTACTCAGGGCGGACGTTTAGTATTTCGCCAGTTATTAAGTGAAAATCAATAGAAAGCAAAGAAAATGGAACTCACTGCACTGTTAGCGCACCGTTGTCGCCCAGATATTATGTCGGCTGTCTCGTAGATTCATGACAGACGAAAGAGGCTGGGAGAGAACTTTCTGCTTACATTGCATGCGCCAAAGTGGGGTTATTCATTAGAGCAGGCAGCCGGCCAGATGGATTTCCAGTTCAGGTTTACCATTTATCTTTAAAACGCCTGTATCGAGTGAGAAAGAACACTGATATTATGTGATATCAATGGCAGGTTTATGTATCTAAATCAGGATTTATTGTTATTTTGTTCCAAAGACCTTTTTTCTCAAGAAATACCATTTCACTGGAAGAAAATAATAGCTAAAACCTTGTCAAAGATAACCTTTCATGCTGTCCGCGCACCACTAGCTGTAAAACAAATAGAACCCGGTATATAAATAGTTTTAACCACATCCTTACAAATCATTTCTTCTGAATCTATTCCCCCCATTTCAATATGTGTGCATGTGTGTGTGTTTAAATACCGCAAACATGATTTTTGGTCATTTGATGTTTTCTTTGACAGGAGTTTAAATAATGCTAGCAATTGTTTGAGTCGTGTTTAAAAGGTTTAGCAGGTTATGTCCTTCGGTGGAATGCTACTTTTTCAAAAAGCGTGCTTTGGAAAAGCAAAGTGGTCTGCTCTTATTCTTTTCTTCCCCCACCTTAGAATAAGCTTTAGAGTCAAAAACACTGATCACTTTTTTTTTCAAACTATTTGAGGGTCTTCAAAATCAGGGATGTGTTTTCCTTTCACTTGAATGGATTTTTTTCGATAGCCTCTGGGTTTTCGATTCCTTCTCATTTAAAAGCCAGTTTATAGCCAACCTGATCAGGTTGGATCTTCTGTCAGTCTTGCTAAGTAACTAAGCTGGCCAAATGCCAGGGTGAACCACTGTACTCTCTTCATAGATTGCTCGGAAGAAAGAATATAATCCATGTATTTGTAAAGTGTCATTAGTGACACGAGAGGAGGAAAAACTGATATCTGGGTTTTGATTGAAGCAGTTGCTAATAGGAACTTGTGAACATATTTTTAAGCCTCCTTAGTTTTACTCTTTTTTTTTTTCTTTATGTTTGGGAAAAGAGACTGTAAATTTAGCTCTATGTAGACGAATATTAAACAGTAGCCAAATACAGATGCTTACTTAAAGATCAAAATGCACTTAAATGACACCAACTTAGAACAATTCTCTAAACATCAACTAAAGCTTTTTGCTTCTGTTGAACAAAAGTGATGTTATATTACGGAGAAAAAAAAATAATAATAGAAGTATATAAAAGGATTAAGAAATATTTGTTTTTACTGATCTCCTTCTTTATCGAACCAGGTGAATTCATCAATGTTTACTAGAAATCCCTTCTTGTATTTTCCTATTTAGACATGGGGACCGGTTTTTCTCTTTTTAAATGTGCCAACAAGCCAAACTGCATTTGCAACATAGATGCTATCCTCAAATAAAAACATGGGAGGATCTTTCTACTTTTCCTGTTTCTTTAGAAAGGTCATGCTTAACTTTTACTGTGTTTATAAATGTCTGTATGTACTTATGTGTATGTGTCTGGACCTGTTCATGGGGAGTCAATACAAAGCAGTGTGGTTAAGAAGTGGGCTTGAGAACTACATTGCATAAGTTCAAATCCCAGCTCTGTCATTCACTGGCCATATGATTTGGGCAAGTTGTTATAGACGTGTACCTCAATTTTCTCATCTGTATAATGAACATAATAATCTTATAGATTTCTAACCAGGAATAAATGGGTCAATATATGTAAACTTCATAGAGTATTACTTGCCTAGTATTAAATCCTCTGAATGTACAAAATCCAGAACATAAAGTTTCCCCTTTTAATACTTTAGTTTTTTTAACAAAATAGAATGTAGTCCCACTGGGAACTCAATGAATCCTCCATTTTCCTATTTACCCATGTATTTGGACTCTGCAGAAAGATATAAAGTCTTAAGTTTCAGTCATAATGAGAAGCCCACTTAACCAAAATTTTGTATTAAATACATTTGCTTTAAAAGAAGCTTTTTTTTTGGTGGTATCAACATTCAATCTGAAATAATAACAAAAACAACGATAATGATAATAGTCAAGGAGGATAACTAAAATACTGATTTGCTAGTAGCTGTAGTGATACAGTAATCATGAGGCTTAATGTCTGAGTGGGGACCTACTTATAGATACTGTCTTAATTTGTTGAAAACAATGTCTGGTTATTTCATTATCTAACAATCAACATCAGTAACACATGCAGCTATGAGAAAGAACTGATACTGCTAATTAATATGACTTGGGCAGTCAGAAAATGAAAACATTGGAGCCAAGAAAAATCCAAGTCAATGACTTGGATCCCTTGCTCCTGTACATCATGTCACTTGAACACCTGCCAAGACTGCTTTACTTTGACTTTACAGAGTTAACCCACTAGGCTTTCATCTTGCTTCCCCTCTGAACTTTAGGTTTCTTAATTGTACAGCAGGTGTACTCTGCCTTCTTTCTTCTCACTCCAGTGAAGAGCTGAAGGAAGAGAGTGGAAAGAACTTATTAAAAGAAAACAACACTTTCTATAGTCAGGCTGATGGGAAAATTAGTACAATTTTAAAACACAGTGCTGTTATGAAAGAGTAACTATTGTCTACTTTCATGCCTGTCCCTGGGTACTCCACATTCTTTCAACAAAATTGTGTGGGCATTAACAACAGGGAGGTGCACAGTGTAAGTTCTGCAATTAGGCTGCCTGGCCTAGCACCCACTCTTCCTCAAGATCTGCAAGACCTGAGCTAGTGATTTACCTCTCTGGGCCTCAGGCTCTTCATTTACCCTGTCGAGATAACAACTAGTCCCCACTTATGTACTGAGAAAAATAGTACTTACTCATGTATTAAGTGAGGTCATACACCTAGTAAATACTCAATGAATACTTTTGTTACGATTTGTTCTCTAAGGGGGCAATATATGCTGGTCAATACTCTGATAAGTCCCTGACCTCACTGAGTTCATGGTTGATCAGGAAATTCAGATAAGCACCCAGGCAACTTCCATATGGTAGGATATTGGAGAGGACAACCTCACTGTTCTTTAAGGCTCTGGGTGGGGGTAAGAAAGACTTCCTTGTGGAGGTGATATCTAAGCTGAAAATTTAATGAAGTCGTAAGGTAGTGATCTTCTGATCACTGTAGACCTGTGATGTCCAAGGGAGATCTCTGCAGGGATGGAATGATCAATAGTGGCACCATCCAAGATGGTGGCCACTAGCCACGTAACATGATTGAGTGCTAGAAATGTGCCGAGTGCACACTCCATTTTCACTGTCATTTAATTTTATATTTTTTAATTTCAATTTCAATAGTCATTTGTACCTAGCGGCTTAAGTACTGAGCAGCATAGCTCTAGACAAGAGGGGAAAACATATGTAAAGGTCCAGAGGTGAGGGAGTTCTTAAACATTGAAGACCTGATATTTTGAAGAGCAGATTCATGAAGGATGAGATCTTTGGAAATTAGCAGAGGCAATGCATGGCTTACTGAAAAGTTCAAGCTTCCACTGAGGGCCATGGAAAGCCATTGAAATGACAGTAAGAAGGAGAGATATGTGATCAGATTGGCATTTTAGTAAAACCACTTCAACTGCAGTTAGTATAATAGCTAGAACAATTAACATTTTATAGTTAAACTTTTCTGATAACCCGACCTCATTTAATCTTCCAATAAACTATATGAGATAGATCTATAACATCTCCTTTTATCCATCTTTACTTACCTGTCTTCAACTTAGCAACTTATGTTCATACCACGACTCCCTCCCAGAAGACAGACTTGATAAAAGTAAAACATTCACGTGATATTTGTGCACAAATTCAGGCATGAGAATGTTTGATGAATCAATTTGGAAATGGCACCAGTTTACTTCCAAAGAAATATTTAAGAATCTTTTTCCTAAATATGACCTGCTTTGGAGGTGCAAATCCATCATTCACCCGTGGGCTCACGGGCTGCCCACCACTCCTGGCACATGAATTATCTCCTCCAGCTGTTGGCGGTGAGAGGACTGAGCTTTCCCGTGCACACAGGAGCCATGGTGATGATGGAGCAGCCTCGCCTTGCTTCACGAGCATTTCCTTTCACTCACACATCCATCTCCATCCTCTCCTCCCAGAGAAGTTGAAAGGAGAACCCAGCCTAGACAAGGCTAGCCAAGGCCATATGCTGACAGCCCATGCTGACCTGACTCTCCATGTCAGGTCTGCGAAGATAAAAGATGGCACCCTTCCAAGTGGAAATGAGGAAGGAGCACAGCCTTCCCAGGCTGAAACCACCTTCTTCCCGTCTCTCTCTCTCTCTCTGTCTCACACACACACACACACAGAGACACACACACACACACACGAAACTTTCATTCAGCAATTCTTTCAGTTAAAACATTTCAAAAACACACTAACATCTAATTTTATTAGATCGAGTCATTTTTTTTCTCTCTCTCTTTTAAGGAGGATTACTCATAAAATCATCCTTCCTTAAAAAAAAAAAAAGACAGGGAATGTAAATGCTGCACTAATTTAATTACACACTGGCTCTGTAAGACACTAATGTAAATATTCTGGTGAGGAGGCCTAAGACACTTGAAGTAATTACTTAAGGACTCCCTTTCAAAGAATCTCTCCCTTTTTTATTAAATGCCTTTTAACATTAGCACTTTCTTCCTGACAAATTAAATGAAATTTCATTACTCTCCCTGACTTAATGGCATGAGGCTCCTGCCGAGGTGTGAGTTAACCCTCCCTGGACAGCTGACAAGGGAGCCTCCATTCAGTCAAAACGCCAGTGTCCTAACACACAAGAGAAAGAAGGCCCCGAAGAATCCTTTGTGTTTTCAGCAGAGCATCCAGAATCCTTCATCTCTTCGATGTTTTTTCAGCTGTGAGCCTTACAAAAATCTAAAAAACAGTAATACTGCTGTTTCCCAGTCTCCTCAAGTTCACAGCAAAAAAATTAAAAAATTAAAATAAAAATAATATCATCAGCTGAGACCCCATGATGGCCATATCAAGGACTATAACAATAGCAAACAGTTACAGATTACCTATTAAATACCTTCCAAGCAAGTTATCTCTTTTAACTCATTTAAGCCCTCACAAAAATACTATAAGGTAAATACTGGTTTACCCCACTATCTGAAAGTAGAGCATTCCTATGAAAACTTTTGTAGACTGAAATAGTGTAAACTGAAGAGGCAATTACCTTAGAACACGACTTGCTAATGGATGTACAAAATACATCGAGATAAAGCACAGATGCTCACAGACACAGTTCAAAGCTATGGAGCCTGGATGCTGAGATGCGGTGTGTAGTTCCTGCGGAAGGAGCTTGGGGGAGCTGTTCTCTCTCACCAGGGTGTGGGCTGCCTCCAGAAGTGCTCTCTGCAAAACAAATGCTGAATACTAATTTCATTCTTTGTCTTTTTTTCCTAAAAGCAAAACTTCTCTTCAAATTTCTTTCAGTTAATAAAAACAGATAACTTGTGCAGTCTTTCATAAAAGTGAAATGGTGTAAAGCAAACTTTCAAAACTCGGGGAATACCAAAACAATTGATATTCCCACTCTAAATTGAGGAAATGAATGTACAGAGTGGTTCAGCAACTGACCTGGGGTCACAGAGCTAACAAGCAGGAGAACTGGGATTCAACCCAGTTGTGTAGCAGACATCACATACTTTTGCACATACAGCTATCAACCCTGGACAAACTCAGAATTATTCCCATATCTCTTTTTACTTTTGTGCAAACTGAGAATCATATGTTACACAACAGCCCCAAGATCCTGCATTGCATCTCTATCCAGGACCTCATCCCAGCTGTGTCTTCAAAACAACTGAGCTTCAAAATTAAGTTTCCAAAAGGTGAGACCTGGAAAAATTTATTTCTAGACCTGCTTTATTAAACCTGTGAGGAAAAAAATATATAGTAATTTAATCTTGAAAGAAAATAAGGGAACCATTACTTATAAGATTGAATTTATTCTTAATAGCTTAGGAATCCAGTTATAAATATTTAAGAAAATACAGAATAACTACTCAGGAACTATGGGCTGAGGTCCTTATCCTACAGGTTTCCATATGAACTGAGCATAAATCCATGTCCATTTTTCTTAAAGTAGTCAAGAAAGCTTTTACAAAACAAATCCTGCCAAATTTTTTTCTGTTTTGAGAGATACACTGTGGTTGAGAATATGCCAGAGAAATAATATTGAGATAAGGTTGACACTCATGAGAATGGCTTGGGGATGCGCTCCCTAATGGGTATCCCCAGCACTTTTTTTTTTTTTTTGTATCTTTTTCAGAAGAAATGGTCCTATTTTCTGTCCATCAAGTTTTGCATCTAATATTTTTGAAGACTACTTGTTACTCTTTGCTTAGACCTATCTTTCCTTCTCACTCTCATTTTGGGTTTAATTTTACCGTATCTTCCATAGTTTCAGAATGTTCTGTGTACTGCATAGGTTCATGATGAAAGAACATTCTATCTGGTCAATTTGCATTTCAAGAGACAGGGCCAACTGTTAATGAGAATGCATTACGATTTTGCTTCCCTTTTCTCTATGTGACCCAGTGATATTTCTCTTTGGCTGAAACTGTTTTCTCGAAGCACAAGCCCTTTTCCTGTCCATGTTACCAGTAGCTCGAATTTCCCAATGTCATATTCCATCTTCCCAAAAGGGTGTCCTTTCTAAGACCTCAGGCCATGTGGAAGAAAAATAATCAGCTCCAAGTTCAGAAGACAAATGTTACAAGGGGGATTTTTTTTCTCTCCTCTTGGTTGTTCTTAAACATATGTAGTTTTAGGGATCAGTATGTCACTGTTTTGAAAGAAGCAAGGACTTGAATTTATTTTGGTGCAGTTATCAGATTTTGAGGAGCTGGATCATTTGTTTTCCTCTTGTGAGGTCCAGGTAAAACTTCATTCCCTCCATGGCCGGGTGCTTCTGACAAACAAAAATCAAGGACCCAAAATAAGTATTTTATCTAAAAAATGTGAGCTATCCCAAAACAAACATGAAAAAGCACAGCTGCCAAATTCCACAAGTAAAAAAGAGTTGAAGGTTGAGACAGCTCAGGATCTCGCTGGGGAGTAAGGGGTGAAGTTTGACCAGCTGCCCTTAAGGCCTTCAGGGACACTCAATCCAATTGCCATGTCTTAGCGGATGTGAATTTCAAGGTTACACCTGGGTGTTCAAGGGCAGGGCCAAGTGTAATCGGCACTTAGATCATAGATTAATCTTATTTGCCATCTATTAGGTTTGATTCCTCTTCCCTCTCTCCCTCCCTAAAGCCAGGATTATTGTGATAGTTTAAGATAATGGATTCTAACGGAAGAAAGGTCATGCAGGCATGGAGATTTGGAACCTTAAGATAATATGATTAATCTAAAAGCTTCTTTCTCAAAAGGGAGGGAGGGCGACACTCTTCATATGTCTGATTGAGAGAGGAGAACTGAAGACCAAGAAAGAGCAACAGAAAAGGGAATGCAAAGGAACTGAGTCCTTGTCAACAACTGCAATTAATTATCATTGTCAGGATGATCTTTCATTAGTTTTCACACTAATAAGATAGATTTGCCTCATGCCTGAAGCTGATAAAACCTTATTGGCAATGTTGATAAGACTATGTCAGTATGGAGAGGCATTCATGGACATCTTCATCTTATTTTATTTTTCTAATTTTCCAAAACTAAATGACTCAGTGGATATTGCTAAACGTAACTACATCTAGGTGGTTGGGACCCTAAGGTGCAGGAAAAGTCCTTAACACAGCACTTGGCATAATCTAAGCAGTAAGTAAATGTTAACCATGGTTATAAATGCTACAAACACAGGCATGCGTGTTATATATTTTAAAGTACGCAGTTTACTCCTATCCCTTTTAGATATTTCCAGATAACCCTAGCCAACCAACATGGAGCGATCCATAGAAAGAAATTAAGGCTGATAATATTTATTTATTAATCATGATGAATCAAGATTCTAGGCTTCTAACCATTATTCTTGGTACATCTGAAAAAAAAATGAAACTTAAATGTGGGTTCTCTACTGTTATATTTTTCCATTCTTCTAGGAGAACCTGTTTTGTTTTACTCTTTAGTTATTGTAAGTGCTAAATAGTTTTCATCATTGTGGCTCAATGTTATTCTGGGGTTATTTAAATGTACAGAAACATTTGTATATCCTTTTGCTTTATGTATATATATAAATGTGTACATATATATATATTTGCTTGACATACACATATAATGTTATATAACATTATATAACATTATAATATGTGTATATCAAGCAAATATATATATATTTATACACATTATATTATATACATATGTGTATATCAAGCAAATTTATATAAATTTATATATATTATATGTATATATGACCTAAAATCATTTCCATTAAATTCAACTTACCTTTTTTTCCTCACTTCTTTTAACTACATAAAAATGTGCTCTTGGATTTTTTTAAGGCAAAGAGCAGAAGAGAGGAATAGCCCTCCAGTGTAGCTGACTCCCTCCCGAAGGCTCAGATTTGTAGTCTTAGGGGAAGAAATATGAGATTTTAATTTCTAATTTCATAAACAGGTTCTTTCTTTTAAAAAATGGATCTCCCTTGATTCCTTCACAAGGAATAAAAACAGGCCATGTGTTGTTTCCTTAACCAAGATGATGGGCAGGATAGAGAGGAGGCCTTTCCTGGACATAGGGAACCCAATGCAAGGAAGGCATGCAGGGCAGCAGCACAGTTAGCATGTGAGCCACGGATGCTTCATACAACTTGTGAGATAATAATAGATGTCCGTCAACATCTGTTGAGATTCTCAAGACTCCACACAGTATTAAAGCTGTAGGAAATAATTACTTCTCAGTACAAATCCTGCAGCCTCACATGAGAACCAGCTGCCATATGAGTGAAAATGCTTGTGTTCAAATCGGATTCACCAGCAATCACTTCAAGATGTACAGAGAAGCTAGAATAAGTTGATGTAGAACATACGGAAAAGTAAAACACATCCCTCTGGGTGAAGCTTCCTTTTTCTGAAATTTTGAAACTTCTCAGTAGATAAAATGCTGTAATTCATGGACTTCCCGACTGGAAAATCTAGTAGTCACTAATTCATTCTGTAGCTAAGGGAGTAGAGAAAGACATACTTATAATTTCTGGAACAACAACAAAAAATTACCTTCCATTCTCTAAAACTAAATTTTGATTTAAAAAAAAAATTGACTTTCAAAAATGTGTAAAATGGAGCATTGGGGAGTGTAAAAAGCAAAATGTGTGGATTCAAATGCTGACTCAGGGAAATTAGTCGATTCCTGACCATTTGTTTAAACTGGCTAAGATTGAAATGTTCCAGGGTCGCCTGTGATATCAGTTCTTCAGTGTTTTGTTTCATTTCAGTGTGTAATAATTGGAAAGAGAAATAAACAATGTGAGCCCTATCCTGTTCCCTTTTTCTAAGGAATCACCACAAAATACACCAAAACAAAAATGAAGCACATACCGGCTTTGACTGCTCAGTTTATTCTGATCTAGAGGGTGTTCCAAGATAACTGGCTGGGTTCTGGTCTGTAATACTCCTTCCTACCCTAATCTCACTCCCACTTTCTGATCTTCCTTATCCTCAGAAAGAGGTGTTGGCATTCGGCAACCCCCATACCTCACAGCTTTAACTAATATATGATGTGTTTATTCTTCCCAGGCCACAGGCCATATCACTCTCAAATGACTGACAACAACTCTGAAATGAAGTGGGCCCAAAGTGGGCTCTAATAGGTATGGGAAGCCTCTCTAGTCAAACATAAAGCAAATTAATGTGCGCCCCTCCTGCACCTTCAGTCTGGAAATGTCATAAAGTAATAAGCGGGGAGCCCCTCTCAATGTGGAGGGCTGAATTTCAATCAATTTACATATTAAAGAGACAGGCCACATTTCATTTGCTCTAATATCAAAGGCATAAGTTTCTAAATTCTAAGGTGTGTTTTCTTCTAAAGTGTTCCTGACCTTAGACTGAATGCACTGATGAGTAATGACTCAAATACAATTATGTATCTGTCTCATTCACTGTCTTTTAGTTGTAAAGAAGGAAATCGAGAAAAGATTTAAGAATAATTTGTATGGCTATGTGTTACCATTATTTATATGATGTCAGAATGTGTGTGTGTGTGTGTTAACAAAGTGGTGTAGAAAAATAGACTAAGGAAAATACAGAGAGCTACAATATAAATTGATAATGCATTTTAAAATGTTCCTATAATTTCAATTTTACCCCTTTCCACCATTGCTGGGGAAAGTGGTCAAAAAAAAAAAAAGTGATAGACCTAATGATTGATATGCTTAAGAAGATTGACATAAACAGACTCATAATTTTTATCAATCTTTGAACCTTTAATATCCTAAAATATCTGGTCTAAAATTGTATCACAAAGCCACCTACTCTGTGATTAGATGGCTGTGGATTGTAAGAGACTTCTTATGCCTGATTTCCAACTTGCTTTAGTAAATTCCTTTGTTCTCCATTTATGTTTGATATGACTTTCCTACGATGTTAGGCATCAGACTAACCAAGTAAGTTATTAGTGTGTAAAGAGAAAACATGCATACATGCATTCTATCTCCTCTCTCTCAGACACACACACACACACACACACACACACACACACAATGCAATTTTTGGTTATCTCTTCTGAAAGCAAAAAAAAAAAAACAACCCTGTGCGGGCAACTTAATATTGCTAAAACAAATGAGCACACAACAAACAACATTTGTTGTTATTTTGTTTTTCAGTTGCTGCTAGGATGTCCTAGAAGAATTATTTATTTCAAATGTTTTGAGTCAGTTTACAAATAAAGTGCAATGTAAGCTTTCTTCTGAGTGAAAATAAGCCAATTTATCTCTTATTAAAGAAACTGAGAAGGGTTTGCAAACGCTGATCATTTTAAGGAAGAAAAAAAAGAGCTAGGAAACAGATTCTCTAAAATTTTTTTTAAAGTTTTGTAACTTATCCCCAGAAGTTTTCATTATTTAGGATTTTTTTTCCTTATTCTTTCTTTTCTTTCTTTTTTTGTTTCCCCCAGTTTGTTCCAAATGAATGGAATTAAAATGCAGCTTCAAAGAAAATCTATCTAAACCCAAAGCCAAAGAGTCGCATCAAAATATGAAAGCAAAACAAAACTGCATCTGGCATAGAACATATTTTATTAAAGGATTATGCATATTTTCTTAATTTTTCCTCTCTTTTAGATTATGAGATTTACAGGTAAACTTAAAAGTTATATGATTACTGTTTGTAAAATTCAAAACAAACTTCCTCTTCTTTCTGACGTTTTTGAAACTAAAAGATATTACTATTGTGTGTTCATTTTATGTGTGTATATGTGTGTGTATGTGTGCATGTGTTTAGACTGGCAATAATTTTGATCCCTGGAACCTAGTACATTCTTTCTTGTGTAGTAAGATAATTCAATATTCTGCTGATTACAGAGCCAAGATCAAAAATACACATTTAAAATAGTGTACTTTATAAAATAGATTGTGATTGTCTTTATAGAAATTAAAATAGAAATAGCTTGCTTCCACATGCCATAATAAGGAAACTCTGCTGCTTTGACTTGGGTTACAATTTTTGTGTTTTCATTAATCTTATTAATTTTGTATTTATTTCATAAAGCATTTCTGCTTTTATATTTTATAAGAACGTTCCATGTAAAAAAAAAAAGTGTTTATTTAAGATCTTAATAAAAACTTGGCCTGACAAAGGGAACATGTGTTAAATGTTTATGCCTTTAAAAAAAATTGTCTTGTTTGTGAAAATATTAAAAATTTAGAACACCAAGAGGGTTAAACAAAACAAAATCTTTTCAGTACACCAAATTGCTTAATGCAGCATTACTGAAGCTTATTTACAACAATATGCTATGATATGTATGGTCACTTAACATCTTGCATTATATACATGTGGTTCCGAAAAGTTCTAATTAGAGGAAATCCTAGTATCGATATTTGAAAAGAAACTGGTAAGACTTTGCCAATTAATAGAAATAAAAGCCTGAAGCTGGACACTCGGCAACCTTAAAAGTCAAAAGATCTTTCTACCTTCAAGCCCCACACAGAGAAAAAAGAGCAGAATCTAAGATGGCCTTTCAGAAGGGAGAGAAACCACATATGTTACAGAACATGTTATTTTTTAATGCATTTTAAACTGAAGTATATCCAAAAATGCAATCAGAAAGTGTGGATGACATATATTATGTGGGAGACAATCATGCGTATTTTTTGGGATAAGTTATACCTACCATTATTTCTGTGGACACACAAATGGAAGATTAGCTTTTAATAAAGAGATACAACATTTTAAGTGTATAGCTTTTTAAAATCAGTCTCTCTTTGCAAGTAAAGCTTTATTACTTTTGAGTTCTTGACAGGCACTTGAAGAAAGGTCACATAATAAACTGTGCTTATTTCTCATTGCAGAAAAACAATAAGTCATGTCTGCATCCATTATTTACCAAATTGTCTTCATTTTTCTTCACCTGCTGGGTTTTCAGGAAGAAAGACAAATAATATTATAAAGCCAGCCTAGATATTTTCACAATTATCCAGAAATACGATAGTGAGCTAGTCTTCCAGATGTGAAGAGAGTAAAGGAAAGAATTTGTTATCCAAGTCATTTACTAGAAATATATTAAAGGCTATTTTCACAGAAAAGATACATCTGAAGTCAGAAATATATGAATTGGGGAAAAACATTTTAATAGAAAGTGATGCAAAAAATTTCATTATACTATTTTCTTTCAAAGAAATTATATTTTTTTATAGGTAAACACCAAGTACCTTCTTTTTCAATTTTTTTCTCCCTTCCCTGCTCTGTCTTTGATAGTTACTGGCCTGATTAAACTCCTCGGTAGAGCAAAGAAATATTTTTAAATGTGTTAGCAAAGAAAATAAGGTATTTTAATGTGTTTCCTTAACAATCAGAATATCTTAGTGGTTAAGAGCCTGTCGTCAAGGGCCAGATTGCAAATCTGTGCTCTGATCCCTGCATGCACTGAACTGGTCATTTAACTTCCCTGTGCCTCAGTGCTCCTGTACAAGTAAAATGGTGGTAATGTTGTTTATAGTCTCTGCTCTTAAGTAAATTGCTCAAGATTATATAATAAGCAGGCTGAAGCTGGGATTTGAACATAGACAATTTATATTTAGCATCTATGCTCTTAACCAAAATCTAGCATGCCCCATATTTCTTCAACTACAGGAAGGAGCTTCAGAAGACAAACTTATGTCCTGTCTTGCCACCCTAGTGTTATTTTTTTCAGTGGGTCCAACCTAGCATAGTCAAAGTGTCTTATCACAAACTGGATTCCACAGAACTCTATTAAGAGGACATGAAAACTCAGGAATGTAGAGAATCCATCCTCTGCCATAGTCAAGAAGACAATCTGTGGAGAAAGAGAACAGAACAGATGGAGAGATCTGCAAACATAGAGACACATAAGGCTCCTACGACTGGAACAAGAGTCTCCTGGCTTCCTGAGAGCCTTCCAGGCTTTATGATGCCCTTGGTCAGCAAGAATATTTGGTGAGTCTGTGTGTGTGTGTCTGTGTGTGTGTGTGTGTGTGTGTGTGTGTGTGTTTTGGGGAAGGTCATGAGATTTAAGCCAGTTTCAGAGAGTGTTTATTCTTCATACACATAAAATTCTTAAAGCATACTGGTAATATACTTTGCTATTTTAATTGAATTTTTGTATGTATTATTTTTTTATGGTTTCCTAATGCACATGGCATCAGATTAACATTTTCTAGCCTCTTCTTTCAGGTTCATTATTACCTGGCTCCAAAACAATCCATGGCCCCACTTCCTGCCCCTCTTCCTCCTTTTGGGGCTGCAGCACCTTTGCCCCTGCTCAGCTGTTTCTTCTACCTTCATTCCCTGCTCCTAGATTTTCTAGGCGGTCTCCTACTCAACTCAAAATTCAACAAAATATCCCCTCCTCTGCAATGTCTTTCTGAACAATTTGGGAAGGATGAATCATTTCTTGTTCTTATTCTCACAATATTTTATTTGTCTTTTAATATAATATATGATGTTATCATTAGAGGTTAAAATGTTTCCCTTCCAAGGGCAGAGACTTATCTTTTTAACTCTATCACTTAGGATGGTGCCTGTGGCAAAATAGGTGCTCAAAAGAAACAAAATCTGTTTTAGTGCAACTGAACTTGGCAAACATCATAGGAAACTTATTTATGTATATATGAAATTTTGTGAATTCTACAAAGTACTTCATCCAGAAGTAGTATAAATACATATATTATATGAGATCTATATAGCATATGGTACTTACAATAATCAGCAAATATAGAGGTTAATGAAAATGGAGAAATATATTAAAATGAAGTTTTTTAAAAACCAAAAGGCAGGGGTATACCTTCAAGATGGTGGAGGAGTAAGACACGGAGATCACCTTCCTCCCCACAAATACATCAAAAATACACCTGCATGTGGAACAGCTCCTACAGAGTACCTACTGAATGCTGGCAGAAGACCTCAGACTTCCCAAAAGGCAAGAAACTCCCCACATACCTGGGCAGAGCAAAAGAAAAAACAGAGACAAAAGAATAGGGATGGGACCTGCACTTCTGGGAGGGAGCTGTGAAGGAGGAAAAGCTTCCACATACTAGGAAGCCCCTTCACTGGCGGAGACGGGGGTGGCGGGGTGAGCCTTGGAGCCACGGAGGAGAGCGTAGCAACAGGGATGCAGAGGGCAAAGCAGAGAGATTTCTGAAGAGAGGATCAGTGCTGAGCAGCACCCACCAGCCTGAGAGGCTTGTCTGCTCACCTGCTGGGGTGGGTGGGAGCTGGGAGCTGAAGCTCCGGCTTCGGAGGTCAGATCCCAGGGAGAGGACTGGGGTTGGCTACAGGAACACAGTCTGAAGGGGGCTAGTGCACCACAGCTAGCCGGGAGGGAGACCAGGAAAATGTCTAGAACTGCCTAAGAGGCAAGAGACAATTGTTTCAAGGTGCACAAGGAGAGGGCATTCAGAGCACCATCTAAACGAGCTTCAGAGATGGGCATGAGCTGTGACTATCAGCGCAGACACCAGAGACGGGCATGAGACACATGGGCTGCTGCTGCAGCCACCAAGAAACCTGTGTGCACGCACAGGTAACTGTCTAAACCTCCCCTCCAGGTAACCTGTGCAGCCCGCCACTGCCAGGGTCCCATGATCCAGGGACAACTTTCCCAGGGGGAACACACGGCGCACCTCAGGGTGTTGAAACATCATGCTGGCTTCTGCCGCCGCAGGCTCGCCCCACATACCATACCCCTCCCTCCCCCCGGCCTGAGTGACTCAGAGCCCCCTAATCAGCTGCTACTTTAACTCCATCCTGTCTGGGTGGGGAACAGACAGACTCAGGTGACCTGCAAGCAGAAGTGGGGCCAAAACCAAAGCTGAACCCCAGGAGCTGTGTGAACAAACAGGAGAAAGGGAAATCTCTCCATGCAGCCTCAGAAGCAGTGGATTAAATCTCCACAATCAAACTGATGTACCCTGCAACTGTAGAATACCTGAATAGACAACAAATCATCCCAAAATTGAGGTGGTGGACTTTGGGATCAACTGTAGACTTGGGGTTTGCTTTCTACATCTAATTTCTTTCTGGTTTTATGTTTATCGTAGTTTAGTATTTAGAGCTTATTATCATTGGTAGATTTGTTTATTGATTTGGTTGCTCTCTTCCTTTTTTATATATATATATATTTTTCCTTTTTCTCTTTTTGTGAGTGTATATGTGTATGCTTCTTTGTGTGACTTTCTCTGTATAGCTTTTGTCATTTGTCCAAGCGTTCTGACTCTGTTTTATATTTTTTTGTTTTGTTTTGTTTTGTATAGTTTTTAACACTTGTTATCATTGGTGGATTTGTATTTTGGTTCGGTTGCTCTCTTCTTTCTTTCTCTCTTTCTTTTTTTTTTAATAAATTTTTATTTTTAATATATATTTTTTTCTATTTTATTAACTTTATTTTATTTAGTTAGTTTTTATTTCTTTCTTTCCTTTTTTTTCTCCCTTTTCTTCTGAGCTGTGTGGCTGACAGGGTCTTGGTGCTCTGGCCGGGTGTCTACCCTGAACCTCTGAGGTGGGAGAGCCGAGTTCAAGACATTGATCACCCGGCCCCATGTAATATCAAACACAGAAAGGTCTCTCAGAGATCTCCAGCTCAATGTTAAGACCAGAAAGCTACAGTGCTGGACACCTTATGCCAAACAACTAGCAAGACAGGAACACAGCCCCACCCATTAGCAGAGAGGCTTCTTCAATCATAATAAGTTCACAGACACCCCAAAACACATGACCAGATGTTGTCCTGACCATCAGAAAGAAAAGATCTAGCCTCATCCACCAGAACACAGGCACCAGTCCCCTTCACCAAGAAGCCTACACAACCCACAGAACCAACCTTAGCCAATGGGGGCAGACACCAAAAACAACAGGAACTATGAACCTGCAACCCACAAAAAGGAGACCCAAAACACAGTAATTTAAACAAAATGAGAAGACAGAGAATCACACAGCAGATGAAGGAGCAAGGTAAAAACCCACCAGACCAAACAAATGAAGAGGAAATAGGCAGCCTACCTGAAAAAGAATTCAGAGTAATGATAGTAAAGATGATCTATAATCTTGGAAATAGAATGGAGAAATTACAAGGAACTTAATCAATAGCAGAATAACTGAGGCAGAAGAATGGATAAGTGACCTGGAAGATAAAATAGTGGAAATAACTACTGCAGAGAAGAATAAAGAAATAAGAGTGAAAAGAATTGAGGACAGTCTCAGAGACCTCTGGGACAATGTTAAACACACCAACATTCGAATTATAGGGGTCCCAAAAGAAGAAGAGAAAAAGAAGGGGACTGAGAAAATATTTAAAGAGATTATAGTTGAAAACTTCCATAATATGGGAAAGGAAATAGTTAATCAAGTGAAGGAGCACAGAGAGTCACATACAGGATAAATCCAAGGAGAAACATGCTCAGACACATATTAATCAAACTATCAAAAATTAAATACAAAGAAAAAATATTAAAAGCAACAAGGGAAAAACAACAAATAACATACAAGGGAATCCCCATAAGGTTAACAGCTGATCTTTCAGCAGAAACTCTGTAAGCCAGAAAGGAGTGGCTGGACATATTTAAAGTGATGAAAGGGAAAAACCTACAACCAAGATTACTCTACCCAGTGAGGATCTCATTCAGATTCAATGGAGAAATTAAAACCTTTACAGACAAGCAAAAGCTAAGAGAATTCAGCACCACCAAACCAGCTTTACAACAAATGCTAAAGGACTTTCTCTAGGCAAGAAACACAAGAGAAGGAAAAGACCTACAATAACAAACCCAAAACAACTAAGAAAATGGTAATAGGAACATACATATTGATAACTACGTTAAATGTAAATGGATTAACTGCGCCAACCAAAAGACATAGACTGGCTGAACAGTTACAAAAACAGGACCCATATATATGCTGTCTACAAAAGACCCACTTCAGACCTAGGGGCACATACAGACTAAAAATGAGGGAATGGAAAAAGATATTCCATTCAAATGGAAATCAAAAGAAAGCTGGAGTAGCAATTCTCATATTAGACAAAACAGACTTTAAAATAAAGATTATTACAAGAGACAAAGAAGGACACTACATAATGATCAAGGGGTCAATCCAAGAAGAAGATATAACAATTGTAAATATTTATGCATCCAACATAGGAGCACCTCAAAACTTAAGGCAAATGCTAGCAGCCATAAAAGGGGAAATCGACAGTAAGACAATCAAAGTAGGGGAATTTAAAACCCCACTTGCACCAATGGACAAATCATCCAAAATCACAATAACTAAGGAAACACAAGCTTTAAATGATACATTAAACAAGATGGACTTAATTTATGCTTATAGGACATTCCATCTAAAAACAACAGAATACACTTTCTTCTCAAGTACTCATGAAACATTCTCCAAAATAGATCATACATTGGGTCACAAATCAAGCCTTGGTAAATTTAAGAAAATTGAAATCATATCAAGTATCTTTTCTGACCACAATGCTATGAGACTAGATAACAATTACAGGAAAAAAAATCTGTAAAGAATACAAACACATGGAGGGTAATAATACACTACTAAATAACCAAGAGATCACTGAAGAAATCAAAGAGGAAATCAAAAAATACCTAGAAACAAATGACAATGAAAACACGACCACCCAAAACCTATGGGATGCAGCAAAAGCAGTTGTTAAGAGGGAAGTTCATAGCAATACCATCCTACCTCAAGAAATAAGAAACATCTCAAATAAACAACCTAACCTTACACAGAAAGCAATTAGAGAAAGAAGAACAAAAAATCCCCAAAATTAGCAGAAGGAAAGAAATCATAAATATCAGATAAGAAATAAATGAACAAAAATGAAGGAAACAATAACAAAGATCAATAAAACTCAAAGATGGTTATTTGAGAAGATAAACAAAATTGATAAACCATTAGCCAGACTCATTAATAAAAACAGGGACAAGACTCAAATCAATAGAATTATAAATGAAAAAGGAGAAGTAACAAGTTACACTGCAGAAATACAAAGGATCGTTAAAGATTACTACGAGCATCTGTATGCCAATAAAATGGACAACCAGGAAGAAATAGACAAATTCTTAGAAAAGCACAACCTTCCAAGACTGAACCAGGAAGAAATAGAAAATATAAACAGACCAATCGCAAGCAGTGAAATTGAAAATCTTATTAAAAATCTTCCAACAAACAAAAGCCCAGGACCAGATGCCTTCACAGGTGAATTCTCACAAACATTTACAGAAGCACTAACACCTAGCTTTCTCAAACTCTTCCCAAATATAGCAGAGGGAGGAACACTCCCAAACTCATTCTATGAGGCCACCATCACCCTGATACCAAAACCAGACAAAGATGTCACAAAAAAGAAAACTATAGACCCGTATCACGGATGAATATAGATGTAAACATCCTCAACAAAATACTAGCAAACAGAATCCAACAGGACATTAAAAGGATCATGCACTATGATCAAGTGGGGTTTATTCCAGGAATGCAAGGATTCTTCAATATATGCAAATCAATCAATGTGATAAACCATATTAACAAATTGAAGTAGAAAAAACATATGATCTCAATAGATGCAGGAAAAGTTTTTGACAAAATTCAACATACATTTATGGTAAAAACCCTCCAGAAAGTAGGCATAGAGGGAACTTACCTCAACATAATAAAGGCCATACATGACAAAACCACAGCCAACATCACTCTCAATGGTGAAAAACTGAAACCATTTCCACTAAGATCAGGTACAAGACAAGGCTGCCCACTCTCACCAGTATTATTCAACATAGCTTTGGAAGTTTTAGCCACAGCAATCAGAGAAGAAAAAGAAATAAAAGGAATATAAATTGGAGAAGAAGTATTAAAACTGTCACTGTTTATAGATAATATGATACTCTACATAGAAAATCCTAAGGATGCCACCAGAAAACTACTAGAGCTAATCAATGGATTTGGTAAAGTAGCAAGATACAAAATTAATGCACTGAAATCCTTGTGTTCCTATACACTACTGATGAAAAATCTGAAAGAGAAATTAAGGGAACACTCCCACTTACCACTGCAACAACAAAAAAATAAAATACCTAGGAATAAAACTACCTAAGGAGACAAAAGACCTGTATGCAGAAAACTGTAAGATACTGATAAAAGAAATTAAAGATGGTACAAACAGATGGAGAGATATACCATGTTCTTGGATTGGAATAATCAACATTGTGCAAATGACTATTCTACCCAAAGCAATCTACAGATTGAATGCAATACCTATCAAACTACCAATGGCATTGTTCACAGAACTAGAACAAAAAAATTCACAATTTGGATGGAAACACAAAAGGCTCCAAATAGCCAAAGCAATCTTGAGAAACAAAAATGGAGCTGGAGGAATCAGCCTCCCTGACTTCAGACTATACTACAAATCTACAGTAATCAAACAGTATGGTACTGGCACAAAACCAGAAATATAGATCAATGGAACAGGATAGAAAACCCAGAGATAAACCCATGAACATATGGTCACCTTATCTTAAATAAAGGAGACAAGAATATAGAATAGAGAAAAGACAGCCTCTTCTATAAGTGGTGCTGAGAAAACTGGACAACTACATGTAAAAGAATGAAATTAGAACACTTCCTAACACCATACAGAAAAATAAACTCAAAATGGATTAGAGACCTTAATGTAAGGCAATACACTATAAAACTCTTAGAGGAAAACATAGAACACTCTGTGACATACATCACAGCAAGATCCTTTTTGACCCACCTCCTAGAAAAATGGAAATAAAAACAAAAATATACAAATGGGACCTAATGAAACTTAAAAGTTTTGCACAGCAAAGGAAACCATAAACAAGGCAAAAAGACAACCCTCAGAATGGGAGAAAATATTTGCAAATGAAGCAACTGGCAAAGGATTAATCTCCAAAATGTACAGGCAGCTAATGCAGCTCAATATCAAAAATGAAACAACATAATCCAAAAATGGGCAGAAGATCTAAATAGACATTTCTTCAAAGAAGATATATAGATTGCCAACAAACACATGAAAGGATGATCAACATCTCTAATCATTAGAGAAATGCAAATCAAATGTACAATGAGGTATCACCTCACACTGATCAGAATGTCCATCATCAAAAAATCTACAAACAATAAATGCTGGAGAGGGTGTGGAGAAAAGGGAACTCTCTTGCACTGTTGGTGGGAATGTAAATTAATACTATGGAGAACAGTATGGAGGTTCCTTAAAAAACTAAAAATAGAACTATCATACAACCCAGCAATCCCACTACTGGGCATATACCCTGAGGAAACCGTAATTCAAAAAGAGTCATGGGGCTTCCCTGGTGGCACAGTGGTTGAGAGTCCACCTGCCGATGCACGGGACATGGGTTCATGCCCCGGTCTGGGAAGATCTCACATGCCATGGAGCGGCTAGGCCCATGAGCCATGGCCGCTAAGCCTGCGTGTCCAGAGCCTGTGCTCCACAACGGGAGAGGCCACAACAGTGAGAGGCCCACGTACCGCCAAAAAAAAAAAAAAAAAAAAAGAGTCATGTACCACAATGTTCATTACAGCTCTATTTACAATAGCCAGGACATGGAAGCAACCTAAGTGTCCATTGACAGATGAATGGATAAAGAAGATGTGGCACATATATACAATGGAATATTACTCAACCATAAAAAGAAACCATATTGAGTTACTTGTCTTGAGGTGGATGGACCTAGAGACTGTCACACAAAGTGAAGTAAGTCAGAAAGAGAAAAACAAATACCGTACGCTAACACATATACATGGAATCTAAAAAAAAAAGAAAAATGGTTCTGAAGAACCTAGGGGCTGGACAGGAATAAAGACGCAGACGTAGAGAATAGACTTGTGGATGGGGGAGGGGGAAGTATAAGCTGGGATGAAGTGAGAGAGTGGCATGGACATATATACATTACCAAATGTAAATAGATAGCTAGTGGGAAGCAGCCACATAGCACAGGGAGTTCAGCCCTGTGCTTTATGTCCACCTAGAGTCGTGTGATTGGGAGTGTGGGAGGGAGACACAGAGGGAAGAGATATGGGGATATATGTTTATGTATAGCTGATTCACTTTGTTATAAAGCAGAAACTAACACATTGTAAAGCAATTATACTCCAATAAAGATGTTAACAAATTGTTTTTAAATAAATAAGAAGAAAAACTAAAGGCAGACTAGTGTTTTCTTTCCTTTTTCATTATAAAAGTAAAATATTATTTTAAAATAAACAGCATAAAAGTTTAACATTTTGAACTAAAATTTTGAACTAATTCAAATCAGAAGATGGATTCATTCTTCTTACTATTAAGAAATGTGCATATTTGTGTGTGTGTGTGTGTGTGTGTGTGTACTAAGGTTTTAAAATATAAAGTATACATTATTTTCCTCAAGCAAAATATTCAAGCAAAAATATTCTTAAGGACTTACTTTTACATATTTTATTATAGTGAACACAGTATATTTGATAATTTTATATATATTTATAGTTATATTTATAATTGTATTATTATAAATATATTATAACATATATAATACAAATATATATGATAAAATATAAATAAGCATAATAAAATAATATATATAATAAAGTAAAAATATTATATATATATTTCATTATTGAATACACATTCTAGTAATAAACTCATTTTCCATTAGTGCTTCTTCTATCTGCCTTTTCCTCACAAATGGGAACAACACAGAACATTCCAGACTAGCAGCCGGGAGATCTAGGCCTGGCCCATCAGCCCACTTGAGTCTGCAACACAGGCCTCCTCTTAGCTCTTTCCTACTTAAGTCTGAACGTTGTTGTGAAGATAAAGTAGGATAATGTGCATGCTAGTGCCTTGAAAATTTTAAAGCACTATATAAATGTAAGATGTTATTGTAAAAGGGTGTTTAAAACTATAGCATAAAAAGACTTGTTATAAAAATAAAAGTGACTCTAGTCACTTATTTTTATGAGGTACTTTTCTCTCTTTGGAAAAATATAATTTACTAATTCGCGAGAGAGCTATTAATTTCTCAGTCTTTCACAGCCATTAAAGAAGGGATGATGACTTCAATTCAGTTTACAAATGGAGTGGGCATACTGCAGGGGAATGCTACTCTCATGTTATATATAAATGAAATTAAATTAAATTAATGAAAAGGGAAGAAAAGCATGTGTAGATAAACAACTAACTCATCCCCTCTGAGGCCCAATCGATGTCTGAAATGAGGCACCAGTTAAAATATATTCACTTTTGCACATCTCTTTCCCATGCTTCTTCAGATTTCACTTGGAAATTATTTCTAAAATACTATTAATAAAAATAATATCTGTATGGCATCTACAACACTTATGAAAAAATTATCATCAGGTTTTAAATTCAATGGGGCTTAGTGAGCCTCTGTGTATCTACAATGAAATATGAAAGGAATACTTAATGATTTTGTACAGTGTTTCCAGAATCCACTGCACAAATCTCTCAATGTCAGAAAGTCATCTTAAATGGTAAATGGTGGAAAACTGAACTCATGTCAATAGATAAGGATATTCTCCATACTTTGATTTTTGACTATTATATCAAACTGCTTTGGTTTTTTTAATAATTTCCAAAATACAATGATCAATCAAAAGTGTAGAGTGTAAGAAAAGGAAAGTAATTCTCTAAAGGGCATGAAGCTTCATTTGCTCTGTAAGTTATCATCTGATTCAACCTTCATGATGGTTAGTAATAATCTGCTGCTGACAGCACATCCTGTTGGGTTATTGAAGAGGGAGATCTCTGAGTGATCTTAGGGAAATTTGTGAACCTCTCTATGACACAGTTTCCTTATTAGCAAAATGGGGACAGATACTTAATTTTCAAGCTCTTTGTAATGCTTAAAAGGGTTAAATGTTATAAACCAAATTACATAAACTTTAATCAATGTAACTTTTATTAATATGCCACGATGTCATTGTAAATATACGTGAAATGACATATTCATTGGGGAGGGGTGTACTTGTGGCATGACATAGGACTCTCTATACATAGCTATTTTGTCATGTTTTCATTGATAACTTGTAAGAAGGTAAAGGACACATTAATATAATCTGCTGATGTCATAAACATAAGGGTATCAGAAATTAGATAGCTGTATTGATACCTAAAATGAACTTAAATTAAGAAGATGAAACTTACAAACATGTAGGGCTTGTAGAGAAGCTTCCTAGTGCATCTAAACACATGACAATAAACAAATGACTCATTCAGAAGCACCAAGGCATCCATTCTCTTCAGTCCATCAGCCACACCAGGACAACACTGCAACCTTCTCTTTGCAGCTGAGGAGAATCAAACTTTTACATTCATCAAGTTTAGATGAATTCATTTTAATGAAAGGAGACACTCTGCCATTGCTTATGAGGTACAATAAAATATTGCACTTGTTATGGACTCTTGAATCCAAATGCTATTGTTGGATTAACACTTATTGAACATTTCATAATTTGGGGGGAATTTTTATGTGTGCATTATCTCAGACATATAGTATTTAACTTAATTTTAAAAAAGAAAAAAATGGGCTTAAAGACTTAAAATCTCTTAACCAAGATCACAAGGCTAGTAAATTATAATACTGTAGTTATATGAGTCATTTGTTGAGAAAGCCCAGTCTTTAAGTTATACTGCAGACCTGATGCTGTATCTTCCCCATGGAACCTTTCCCTCTCTCCCTCCCTCTCTCTGTCTCTCACTCTGTCTCTCCTGTGACTGGTCACTTTATATTTAACAGAAATCCATCTGCAGTTTCATGGCATAACATGTTCATGACCAGCACAGTTTTCAGTTATGGATATTACCTCTAAATTCTGCTGAGGAATGAACTGGTATTAAATCCTCCTTGTCTTTTCTGAAGATAAACCTAATTTCTTGAAATGGACCATTTTCACTTAACTTTAATATAATCTGCTTGGAGCATCTACTGAAAATAGTACCTAAGCATAAGTTGCTGATTAGAGTCTTAGAAATATCTGAAAAAAAATTATGACTGAGTAAACCTTTACTTTTCAACAAACTTCATATACTCTTAGTTGTCCATGTTTCTTTCTATTCCTAATATTTTTTTATTACAGAAATGGAAAAATTTCCTTGTATAAAAACATGCAGGCCATGTCAGTGAGAAAGACTGTCAGTCTCTATGTTGTTTAGTTTTAGCATGAGAAAAATCCTTTAGTTTAGTGGTTTTGTTTTTAAATCTGATAACATTTTTAAGCTATTATAACTTGTTTTTTATTTCATTTAATTTAGTATTCTGCTTTATTCACCCACACGTCTAAGGCTTTCAGCAATGTGCCAGCTTAAAAATGCATATAGGAAACAAAATGGTACACTAGGAATCTCCAAGCTTTTGTTCCCCCAAAAGAAACATTAAAAAAAAAAAAAAATTCTGCACCAACGTTGTCAAAACTCTATAAAATAATCACAGGCTTAGAGCAACCAAGTTAACAGCCAATCAAGAAAAAGTCATCTTTAAATTGTAGGAAAATTTTGTGGCATTCTAATTCATCCTTGCCCCTACTCTCTCCCTGTCACAGTAGTAGTCCTGATTTTGAGGTGGTAGCAAACTGGTTCCCAGTTCCCTCCCTTGAACAAGAAGGAGCAACATAGATCTTATCTGCAAGTAATTGTGGACATCTGTTCTAATCTGTTTGGGGGATAGCTAAAAGACTAACATGAGGTGCTCATCTCTAATTTGCCTAATTCAGAATTCAGGCAGGAAAACAGCAGGCATTATTTGTAAAAACTACAAAGTGACAACAGACTTACAGACCCCTGGAGCAAGGGATTATGAATGGGCTATACAATAACCATCTATCTAAAGCTGGAAGGAGAAGCTGGAGTGAAATTAGGAAAATTAAAACATTCAAAAGCAACCATGTTTAAAAAAGGAATTTAGAAGGCTGAACACATATCCAGGCAAGATGCTTACTCAAAAAAGTCCTGTGAAGACCTAAGCTTTCACCTTGGGCTGAACCCTAGATTTAGAGCAGGCCTAAAAAAGCATTGATGGAGTGCCCCAGAACAGTCAATCTGCAAAGACTGGAAGAGATCCTGGCATTCAAGGAAATTTCTATCAAACCATTAGCTGAACATAAGACAATAAAACAGAGACTTTAGTGATCATATAGAACATGAAATGGTCTTTGAAAAAATAATTTGGAAAAGTGTCAAACAAATAGACTACTACAGCCTTCAACAATCAAGCAAACACACATACACACACACACACATGCACACACAAAACAAAAACAGCAATTTCTGAGGAAGGCAGAGATCTGATTTCCAGAGTTGCCACATTATACTTGTCAAATGCTCAATTTTCAACAAAAAATCACAGGTATACAAAGAAACAGGAAAACATGGCCCATTCAAAGGCACAAAATTAATTGACAGAGCCTGTCTCCAAAGAATTTCAGATGTTAGAATCACTAGACAAAGATTTTTAAATAACTGTTAAAATATGTTCAAATAGTTAATGAAAAATATAGTCAAGGAACTAAAGGAAATGAGAAAAAACAATATACAAATGAAATGAGAATACCAATAAAGAGTTAGAAATTATTAAAAAATAGCCAAGTAAAAATTCTGGAGCTGAAGAAGACAATAACTAAAATGAAAAATTTACTAGAGTTTCAACAGCAGATTTGAGCAAATCAGAAGAGAGAATCAGTGAACTTGAAGATAGAACTGAAATTATCAAGTCTGAGGATTGGAAAGTAAAAGAATCATCATCAACATGATTTTGAGGCATCATCAAGTAGGCCAACATAGGCACTATGGAAGTCCCAGGAATAGAAGAGGAAATGACAGAAATATTATTTGAAAAAATAATGTCTGAAAGCTTACCAAACCTGATGAAATGCATGAATCTACAAATCTAAGAAGCTCAATGAACTACAAGTAGGATCAACTTACTAGACACAGAGAAACATTATAGTCAAACTGTCAAAAGACAAAGATTATATATATATATATATATATATATATATAAAGCAACAAGAAAAGAGTGACTCATCACATACTATATCCAACAAAACAGGCTTGCAAAAATGAGAGGAAACCTAAGATATTTTGTGATAAACAAAAATCACAGGGAATTTACTACCACTTAAATCTGCCCTACAGAATGAAGTAAGTCAGAAAGAGAAAAACAAATATTGTATATTAATGCATATATGTGGAATCTAGAAAAAAGGTATAGATGACCTTATTTGCAAAACAAAAATAGAAACACAAACATAGAGAACAAATGTATGGATACCAAGAGGGAAAGGGGTCGGGTAGGAGGAATTGGGAGATTGGGATTGACACATATACACTATCGATACTATGTATAAAATAGACAAATGATGGGAACATACTGTATAGCACAGGGAACTCTACTTAATGCACTATGGTGTCCTAAATGGGAGGGGAATCCAAAAGGGAGGGGATATACGTATAGGTATGGATGATTCCTTTTGCTGTGCAGTAGAAGCTAACATAATATTGTAAATCAATTATACTCCAATACAAATTAATTAATAAAATAAAAAGAAATGGAACAGACCAGTAAAATTACACTTGTGTGCTGCTTCAAGTACATAGCAGGATGGGTGAAAAATATTCTGTCACTAGATTTTGATATTAAAAACTGTTTCATTAGAGCCAAAAAAAAAAAAAATTCTAAAGGGAATTCTTCAGGTCAAAATGAAATGAGTCCAAACAGTAACTCAAAGCTTTATGAAGATATAAAAATCTCTGATAAAATAGTTATATGGGTCAATATAAAAACAAGTATTATTATAACTCTGGTTTGTAACTCCTCTTTTTATTTAATATAGAAAATAAAAGACAAAACCACAAAGAAAATATCTATAGAATATATACACACAAGAAAACAATGGGAAGGGAATCTACACAAGCCATTACAAAAAAACAACTAAACACAAAAGAAAGCAGTAATGGAGTAAAAGGGACCAAAAAAAAGCTATAAAACATACAGAAAACAAATAAAGAGGCAGAAGTAAGTCCTCTCTTATATAATTTAAATGTAAATGGATTAAACTCTCCACTCAAAAGGCAGAAATTGGTAGAACGGATTAAAAAACAAAACAAGATCCAATGACACGTGGTTTAAAAGTGACTCATTTTAGATCTAAAGACACAAAAGGGATAAAAGTGAAAGGGTGGAAAAGACTTTTCCAGGCAAATAGTAACAAAAAGAGAGCTGTGGTGGCTATACTAATATCAGACAAAATAGACTCTGAGCAAAAAACTATTCTAAGAGACAAAGAGGAAAATTACATAATGATAAAAGGGTCAAGTCATTATGAAGATATATCAAGTACAAGCATATATGCACAGAGCCCCAAAAGATATGAAGCAAACATTGGCAGAATTGAAGGGAGAAACAGACAATTCTACAATAATAGTTTGAGGATTCTACACTCTGTGTTCAACAGGTGTCCTCTTTTCCCAATTGCTGATTATGTAAACTCACCTACATTTTCCATCCGTATCCTTCCCACTTTCCTTTTGTTATCATTGAGAAATGTTTCCTTCTCTTATCACATATTTGTGAATTGTCCAGTTTTCCTTTTCTATTGCTTTCTAGTTTCATTCCATTGTGATTAAAAAAGATACACTGTATGATAGCAATCTCTTTAAATTTATTAAGATCTGTTTTGTGGCCTAAACTATGGTCTATAGTGTAGAATGTTCCATGTGCACTTGAGAAAATGATGTATTTTGCTCTCTTTGGATCAAGTGTATATGTCTGTATATGTCTATATATGTCTGTTAAGTCTAATTGGTTTATAACATTGTTCAAGGCCTTTATTTCCTTACAGATTTCTGCTGGAAAAATATAATAAAGTAAAAATCCAATCAAATTTCACATCCTCCTCCAGATTTCCTTCCCTTTAAACCCAATCCATGAAAAGATAGGAATACAAAATATAAGTGAGCTTACTTAGTAATTGGTAATGAGGAAAAGAAGCCATTTCTTTGTAAAGCTCATTTTTCTGAAGAAGATGTGGAGATATCTTCTGTAAATGAGAAAGAAGCTGGGGTGGTACAGATGCTAGAGGAGAGATGAAAAAGTCTGCAAGAGCTGTGGAGTGTGAGAGTAAGATTTGACCAGTGTTGAGAGTAACTGGAAGTTAGGATGGGTTGCCTTGATTCTAATAAACCAGAATGCAATCTAATGTCCTGTAGGCCCCTAATAAATCACTTAGAGGAGATTCTGCTAGATGAATTATGGAACTCTATCCAACTTATTTTATACTATCATAAGCTTTGACAAAATTTTAGGTACCTTAAAATATCAAGCATTTAAAAAAAATTAATTATCCTATTTCTCTAAAAGTCCAAAGATAACAAAACAGATTTAAACATTATTAAGAACATAAAAAATATATGTTCATATATCTGGAATCATTTAGTTAATAATAAATTTAGCTAGGGATTTCCTGCACACAAAGTAAAAGGGATGCATGTTGACATACAGATTTCTTATTACCATTATAAAGGAAATCACCTGAGAAAACATTTATTTTGTTGGTGCTAAATGTCTAGCACAAAAAGTATCATATAAATCTTCATCTAAAGGACATTAAGTAATATAGTGGGCAATATCTTCAACTTTGAACTTCCAAAAGCATGGAAAATTCTTTAAAATGGCGTTTCCTATAATATCCTTCAGTGAAAGCTGAGAGCATAATGTTAAATCTCAACTCAGAGAAGGCATTGCTCTGGAAAATTAAGATGGTTTTGTTCTTGTGATCTGATGGTTTACTTTAATCTGAGAATAAAATTTGTGGATTCTAGAGGAGGGGAGGGATGATTTATTTGTGTCTTCAACAGCTACTCTGAAGCACCACATGTCTCAAGCTAGTCTTTAACAATAGTTAGTGTAAGATCAATTCCTAGTTGAATATTCTTATGGGGGCCTATGTAAATATTAGACAACCTTCCAGGTCACTAAATGTGATCTTCATTTGTGCTTATTCTGCTATTTGCTCATTGAATCAAAATTGTATTATTATAATTATCAGTATTATTGGTAATAATAATAATTTTATGATTTGAATTTTCATTTCCAAAATCTTTAATTTTTTTTTAGTGGATTACATAGCTTCTTACATATCTTTTAGGATTTTAATTGTGCTTATTTTAATACGTTGATCTAGTTGCTCTATTAACTCTCCGTTTCCCAAAGTATACTTTGTGGTGGTAGGTATCCTTGTCTTTGCTCAGCTGTGTGTGTTTCTTGGATATGTGCACACACTTATGTATCTAATTACAGAGGCTTTCCTCCAGTAATGGTGTAGACACACATAGCATGAGTTGCCTGATGAGGAGAAAACACTAGTATTGAATGCTTCGTGTTCTGAGTATGGGTCTTCTTTCAGTCTGGGTGTCCTCATACTCTGTTTCTCCATGGCTTCAGAAAGATTGGAGTGGGCTTGGTTCCCTGAATCCTCCTGATGTGGTAACCAAAGCATTACTCCATGGGATGTCCCTTCTGCCATCTCTTTTTGGAGTAACCCAGGAGATATGCCACCTTCTATAGTGGTTTCCTGATAGATTTCTGGTTCTCATCTTCCTAATTCCAATTTCACATGCCTTTCATCTTTGAGATTTCTTTTTAATTTCTGATGTAATATGTTTCCCTTTTTTAAGGTGGAGTTAATTTTTTTAATATTTATTTTGTGTGGTTAATAGTTATTCGGGACAGAACAGGATGGGAATATTTCCTCGTGTGCTCAGTCTGCCATCTTATTCAAATCGCTCATGATTCTGGTGGGGTTTAGAATACTAAACAAATAAACACTTAATTAAATAGCTCCCTGAAAAGATATTCCTTATAAATGGAGATACCGAAATCTGATTTTAAACATGACCAGCTTTTACTTACAGAATAATATAAAGGATTTACTCTATTGATCCACGAAGCTGAAAATGAACAAACCTAACATTTAAATTATGATTTTCCGTAGCTGAGATGTCTCTTTCATAGCTCATTGAGTATTTTGTAGAGTATAACTGCCTGCACAGAAAATCCTCATTCAGTGATTTTTATATGGATCTTTCCATTTAGAAAAATAGTCATCAACTGTTTTTATATTCAAACCTGACAATTAAGTTTTATTTTTCAGATAATCTGAATTCTTTTTCTCTTTTACAGTACTTCTCATAATAATAAGGCTTACAGTAATTTAACCAGGATTTTACATTTGTAAACTGTAAAATGCTGTTAAGAAATGAAACGCCATTTTAGTTTTATGGCCCACACACAAAATTTGATCAAATAGTTGTTTGATCAATTCCAATGCTTAAGAAAAAATAGGCAAATTCTTTCTTTTCACAGATAATATGGAAATACTTATTTAAGACATAAGCAGTTTTCAAATATTTCCAGTAACATCTGGGTCACCACACCCACAATATAAAACAAGAGGCTATAGGGTGACCCTCTTCCTGTCCACTACCCCAGGGGTCGGTAACTTGGTTTCATTCATTTTTTTTCCTCTAATGTTTCTCTAATAAGTTCATTTGAAGCACATTTACATTCACATGCACAATGAGGAAAATGATGTCAATCACTTAATGCCATTTTCTTTTCTTTCTTTTTTTTTTTCTGGTAAAAAAAGATCAGAAGCCAGAATAAAGATTATTCATGAGACAGATATCATGTTAAATAGGAATGTATGCTTTCAATATGAATAATGGTCTCTAAAGCTGAAAAAAAAAGTGTCTACTTTCAAACACAGGTGACCTAATCAGCACTTTATAAATGATTAGGGGAGCTCAGTTTCTTCTTCTGGAAAATGGAATTGATAATATTAAATATTTGGTGAAGGGCTATTTGGATGTGGAACTGCATAAATTATATCTGTGATATTGGTATCTGATAATTGCATTTCCAATAGGAATTACAATTAAGACCCTTGCAATATGACATACTTTTGATCATTTTAATTTCCTTTGTGATTGCAGAGAATGATAATTCTTTGGGGGACTTGACTCCAATTTTCACATTACAAAAGAGAAGTCTGGATAATGGAATAATGAAAAGATGAAGGAAGTCTTGATCTCCAATCTCTTACTTCTACCATTCCCATTTCTTCAGTGGGATGCCACCTGTGTTCTGCTCATTATAAAACTTTTAGCAAGAGGCTAATGAAATGCAAAGCTTTCTATAAGAACAGGACTAGCCTTCCTATCAAATCATCTAAAATATTTATTTGCTTTCTTGAATAATTGATAGGGGCATCAGCTCTCCCGGTCAATTGATTTATTAAGGGACTGTTTGGAATTAAACAGCTTAAAGATATTAGATTTAGCAGTGATCCTGCTTGTTAGCATATTCATTTACCTACGGGAGCCCCCATTAGATATTGTTAATACATGACGTTTCCAGTCACGGCCTGGATCTCCTCAAATTGCATTAATGCCAAGCTGTTTAGCCACAGAATAACAGGTTTGATTGAGTGCTTGGGTTTGGTGTAATTAGATTTTCCTAGAAAAGGGGGACTACTTTAATGCCATGTGCATTAAACTAGATATGTCATCAGCATTACTGTAACTGGTGAACAGGAATGCTGGAGACCTGGCTGCATCTGAATGTTTGTGTTTATGGCTCACCCGTCCATTCTCATAGATGACACATAATAGCTGTGCTTACTTACATATGCATGACCCTGAAAGAAGAAAAAAGGAACTGACCTCTTTAACAAGCACCTCTTTTGAAAAAGGTAGAAAATTCTATCCTGAGTAATGGGATCAATTTTTTGTTTGCTAAAACTGCCAATTATTTCTCTTACTGAAAAGGTCACGTGGCTGGTTAATCAATGATGAAAACAGTGTGTGAATGTATGTGGGTATATTCATGTATTTGATTTGCATTTCACTCTGAAACTATCTGCTTCAGTTTCAAACTGCTATTCTGATTAAAGGCCACAACCACACTAGAAGAATTCTTGTTCACCAACGCTTTCTCCTAGGAATTACATCTTCTTATAAACAGAGATACAGGTATAGGAAATAAAATTATTTCTGATCACTTTTCTCTAATGGAGCTGATTCATCTTGAGTTTAAACAACACTGACTTTGCCCATCAAGGAACAATGAGCCCCTATATGACAGTCTGTAGAGTGGGATAATTTAGGAGCATGGATTAAGTTGGTCTTAGACCAATTGGGAAGTAGCCAATCTTTCTTTTCCATTTCAATTTCTATTTACTTTCTCTCTTCTCTGGGTTTAAGGTGTCCTTGGATTACATCTTAGTTGTCCACAACTTAACCTGGAATGCTCCACTTGGTTTTGACTTCCTCTTTCTCTGAATCACATCTTAAATTAAAATATATATATACTGGCCTTCTCCATTTCCTTAGGTTTATTTTTTTTGCGGTATATGGGCCTCTCACTGCTGTGACCTTGCCCGCCCGTTGCAGAGCACAGGCTCCGGAAGCGCAGGCCCAGTGGCCATGGCTCACGGGCCCAGCCGCTCCGTGGCACGCAGGATCCTCCCGGACCGGGGCGCGAACACGTGTCCCCTGCATTGGCAGGCGGACTCCCAACAACTGTGCCATCAGGGAAGCCCTTCCTTAGGTTTTTGATCACACAAAAAACATAACACTATTTCATTTGAAGTTACATACATATTAATACATAGTAACCAAATGTATATGTCACTCTGTAATTTACAAGGTTATCTCATTTACTGCTATCACTTCTATATTTGGTTAATGAATCTGAACTTTGGGAAAATCAATCTAGTTCTCTAAAGTCACTCAGCTAATAGGATTAGAATCAGCATCTGAATCATTTCAATGTTCACCCTCTTGCTGAAACCACACAACTCAGACTGGGACTTGAATCCACTGTCTTTTAAATGAAATCACACACCTGGTCTCAAGACTTAATGAAGCTCAGGCTGTTTATGTCACGTTGCAGAAATAATTCAGTGAGGTGCAAAGTGATAGATGAGAAGTGAATTTATTTAGAGATACACATTCCATAGACAGAATGTAGTCCAACTCAAAAGGTGAGAGCGGCCCCAGGGCATGGGGTCATCTTGGAAAGTGAAAGTGGCTATGGAAGAAACACTCTCTACAGACAAAGTGTGGGCCATCTCAGAAGGCAAGAGGCCCCAAAATACTGGATGGTTAGTTTTTATGGGCTGGGTAATTTCATAGGCTAATGAGTGGGAAGATTATTTCAACTATTTTAGAGAAGAGGTGAGGATTTCCAAGAATTGGGCCACCACCCAATTTTATGGTCAGTTTCAGAACTGTCATGGCATCTGTGGGTGTGTCATTTAGCTAATACATTACAATGAGTGTATAATGAGGCTCAATGTCTACTGGAAGTCAAAGCTTGCACTATCTTGGGCCTAATCAGTTTTAACCAGTTATGTCATATCTTCAATGGCTATGTCATTCTTTTAAAAGTTGTCCCCTGTCCCCTTCCTCCCTGTTTCATTTCCACTAAAATATACTGTCTCCTTAATGATGTTGACAGTCAGCAAGTACTTTTTGAAGATAGCTCCTTAATCCAAAGGACGGACTCAGACTGGGTTAATTTGTGGTTGGATGGGGAAAGATAGGCTGATATTAAGTGGCTGGTGTGTTAGACTGAGTTTGAGGGTAAAGGGGCATTTAGAGAAGGGATCATCCCAAGTGGGTTCTTTTGATATGTGGGGGGAAGGGTGTTACTTAGAAAGCCTAGTAAATGGTCTGGTGTCCTTTTCATTCTGTATCAGTACAGGTGATTCTCTTAACATTAGAAGTTGTTGATAGGGTTGCCGAACAGTGACAACTCCAAATGTCTATATGGGAGGGAATTAGAGTAAAAATCATTAGAAGGAGTCTTGTTTTGAAGCTAAGTTTACATAGCAAACACCCTGTTTTTACTTGGATTGGGGCCCTATGCAAATTACATGGCAGAGTAATGCCATCCCCACCCCTGATCATACCTACACTTTGAGAGAGGAGGAAGTTTAGCAAGATGGAAAAAATCTTCTCAATCTACTTCCATTGATCATTTGCAGAACTGAGATTATCCTATTGGTTGTAAACAGCATTAAGATAAACATATTTGCCAATGATGTCTTCACTAAATTTGTGATGGAATTCTAGATCTCCAAAAGGAATTCTCAAAAACAAAATGCTTCCTAAAATATTTTTAAAACCTTATAAACAATGAGTTACGTCAGCAATTATCCATGAATAAATGCAAAAGCAAATGGGAGTAAAGAGGTGTTGGAGTCTATTTTACTCCATTATATTATCACCTTATGATAGTTTCAAACTTATTTACCAGTTTCTGAAAAATATAATCTTAATGAGATACATTCTCCCTAATAATGGCTGTGTAGTGGGTTTGTATATTAGTACAGAGACCAATGGAGATGCCACTTCCTAGAAAGGCAGTTTTGGGGGAATTAGAAGCCAGAACTGATATAATCTACTTTGTTTTCTTGAATAAAATAAATACATACATATACACATTTATAAATATAATATACACTCTGCATAATATGACAAATGTATACTATATACATATAATATACTACACATAATACTATTATTGTATGTAAAAGAAAGCAATGACTTTCAGTAATAAGACTGTAAACTGGCTTCCTAAGGCTGATAAGAGGCAGCCTTGAACTATTGTGAGTATTGTTGGAAATAGTTCATAGTTCAAAAAGGTGGCTAATTTTCAGGGTAGTATTTACTTGAGACAATTCTGCAATGTTTATTTTATGTAAATATAAAAATATTATTAACATTCTCTAGAAATGTTACCATACCATCTCCCTCTCTCTCTCTCTGCCCCCCCCACCACACACGTGTACACACGCACACACAGACACACACACAGCCAGTTTCCTGAGCTGTGACCAGAGCAGCTCCCTTCCACAGCATAGCATTCCACCTTGCCCCCCAATGGTGCCTTGGTTCAGGTTTGGGGAGGGTCAGGATAGGTGCTCACCCCTGTTCTAGCCACAGGAGAGTTCATTCAGTGGGCAGATCATCAGGGAACACTCCAGACACTGAGTGCGCCCCTCCCCCGCCCCCCCGCCCTGCCCCGCCCCCCCTGCATGAAGGTTGCAATCCATTGGAGGTAGGGGTGGGAGTGGGGCCTTCTTCATGTATTAGGTTACTGTGACCTCAGGCAGGGGACTTCCAGGTCCTCAGTCAAGCCCTGTGATTTCAATTTTCACTGGGTCCAGACAACACCATAGCCAGTCCCGCACATACATGCTCGCATAAAAGCTCAAAGCAATTACTGCTGTCAAACGTTGGCCTCACCAGCTCCAAGTGCTTCCATAATTATTAATGCTCTAACCATCGCTTCCAACAGACACAAACACACTTTTGACTTGGAAGCAATAAACTTTATAATGGTTCAGAGATTTGCCTACGTTTACAGAATTTTCTTAATACTTCTGTTGTTAACAGGGAAGTGATTAAATGCTTGTCAAAAATCCCTAGAGGCAGTGAGTTAGTAAGTTAATTAAACACTTTCCTAGGACTCAGTTTCCTCATTGACCAAAATGGATACCAATGATTGTTAATGACTGAGAAAATATTTAACATTTTTATGAATATTATTTCCCCTCCTCCTTCCTCCCTCTCCCTTCTCCACTCCGTCCTCCCTCTTCTTCTTCCTATTATTATAATTGCTATTACTATCATCATTGCATCACACTAACAATTCTTGATCAAATAAATCAAGATCCCTGCATTCACTCGTATCACCACTGCCTACATCACCTCCTGAGTATAATAGGGTAGACTATCCATAAATACACTTAAACTCTTCTTTTTCTCTTTTTTTCCCATTTTGGGCTTTTTCACCTCTTTATTTCCTCTTCCCCTAGCCTGTCTGGTTTCCAGCACTCAGAGTCATCTCTGAACAATGTAAGCACTGCTGTAGGGACCACAAATGTGAGGATACTATGCACCACTGATTTTGACAATTCCTCCAAAAAGAATTTGAGTTGTTATTAATAAAACTCCTGTTTTTAGAGACATTTGGGAGAGAATCTATGCAAATATTTGGTAATTTCCTTTGAGGATTATCATACACCTATGTGAAAACATTAAGTCTTTGAGGTGTTTTATTTTTTCCTTTGGATTAAAAACTCCTACTTCCTTGACTCTTCACAAGTAAACTTGAACCATCCCACTCTGAACCAGGTTAAGAGTGACACACCCAGTTGGGTGGTCTAGGGCTAGATACAGTCTCCTCCAGAGGCTGGCCAGAGTGCAGTAACTCCTCATGAATCCACCAGCCTACCCAGATTCATATTTCTGATTCATGGTCAGCTTGTCAGTGACTATGAGCCCTAGATTCTATATTTGTGGAGTTTATCGCTTTTTCTTCTGTGATGTGTGACCCTGCATTCAGAAGACTTCATTCTGCTTGTTTCTGACCATTTCTCCAAGTTGTCAAGAGTGTTTTGTTTGTTTTTTTTTGTTTTTTGGGGTTTTTTTTTGCGGTACGCGGGCCTCTCACTGTTGCGGCCCCTCCCGTTGCGGAGCACAGACTCCGGACGCGCAGGCTCAGCGGCCATGGCTCACCGGCCCAGCCGCTCCGCGGCATGTGGGATCTTCCTGGACCGGGGCATGAACCCGTGTCCCCTGCATCAGCAGGCGGACTCCCAACCACTGCACCACCAGGGAAGCCCAGGAGTGTTTTTGAATTATACTCCTGTATTCTAGAGTTCCAGTTAGCTTTCTCTCTTTGGTTCAAAGCACAGGTACAATGAGTATTCCCCATGTAAAAATATTTTGTTGTCTTTTTATAAATGAAAACCAAATATATTTTCAATTATTTTGGTTACAGTGTTGTAAAAAGATTAAAAAACAGGATAGAAAGATCTTATATATAGTATGTGTGTGTGTGTATATATATAGTATCTATCTGTAAATAAATGGATTGATATGAATGTATACTTGTGCATGTGGAATTTATTCTTCTGGCTTAAGAAGGCAACTCGATGAAATGTCATACTTCTGCTAAACAGCACACCTCAAGGTTTGTTATGCGGCTTCTGAATTATCCCACCTATTTGAGGAACTGGGATTACATTATGCATATTATTGAACCAGACAAATAAGGTGTGGATGTTGAATTGAACAAACTCCTGTTTATATTCATGGCTTGATATTTTATTTAGGAAAGCAATTCTCATCACACGTCCAAAAAGAAAAATAAAAGTGAGGGAAATTAAGATCCTAAAATATTCATTTTATTTTTCAGGAAAAGAAAGCACATCACCTTCAAGGAACATGAATCTTTCTCTCTCCCTAACTTCTCACTCCACTCCCACTAGAGCTCAGCTTTGGCCGTACTGAGTTTTTTTTCCCCTTGGTTTCTTTGTGTGCGTGTGTGTGCGCACGTGTGTGTGTGCGTGTGGGGAGAAACAGCCATGTGCCTGAAGTGGCAACAACAGTCAGCGGAGCCAGAGCCTTAATCACTGTTTACTGATTGAGTCCATTTTACTAGCAGGCAGTGCTTTTCCTGAGAGCTGTTTTCCTGGCGGGGTGCAAGACTGCTTTCGGGGGAAAAGGGCGTGTCTGCGTGCTGCCTCGCTCACCATCCCTGGCACAGTCCCGCCACCACTGGCAGGGCCTTGCACCAAGGCAATGGGCCGGCATGTCAGCCTCTGCCTCTGACGGTGCTCATCTGGTGGCGGTGTTAATGAGAGCTGGAGAAAAGCAGAAGGGAGGGCACAAAGGACCCAACAGGGCATCAAAACAATACCTATGGCAGCCAGCACCAACACATTTCACACTGCGTCTCCACTCATGGGCTGAAAAGAATTGAAAATGACAGATCAAGGATTTTACCTTCCCCTCTGAAAGGCTTTTTTGTTTGGTTTGTTTACACTGCTCTGAGGTTGCCTGGCTGTTACTGTTGTTGCTGTCTTTCCGTTCCGCGTTTTCGTACAATTGTGGATGTGTTACACTTAAAATAATGGATGAGACATGAAAAAGAAAGAAGATCCCTTAGAAATTGCTGGTATTTCTTGAATAGGTTTTCATCACCTTCAATATTCCCCCTCCTTGTTCCCCTGTTTGTTGTGATCAAGCCCTGAACTTCTCCATCGATGGGCAAATCCGGACAATTGCGGAGGTGGGTGGGATGACCTGTGAAATTAGGGCTGCAGGTAAAAAGAGAATTGGGTGGTGGAGGCTTTGAAAACACTCTGACGGTATTTATGTTGGTGTGTGGACATCAACGGTATCCCTGGGCTCTTTTAGGAAACTACTCCCAGTATCAGTCAAATGGCTGCAATTCATCCCCATTCACACGTGTCATCTTTGAATCTGTTCAGGATGAGGGGACCAATCAGTGATCAGATGTTGGGGTCTACATTGGTCTTAGGCCTAGGAAAATTCAAGGGCATGCATTGAAGCCAGGGATGGGACCCAGGGCTTTATCTAAAGAGGGGCATGCCAGCCTCATGAAGTTCATGGTTACAATAATTCCCCCAAATGAAAATGTTCTGTCCCTCTCGGGCTCTTTGCTCCTCTGCTGTCGAGTCCAGATGCTTTGGGGGTGGTTTCCAGCCCTGTGCTGCCTGCATTTATTTACTTGAAGGACCTATTTATTCATTCCAAATAAAATGTTCAGCAGGAGATTGCAAAGCCATCAGTGGGGATCAATGGTGGTGACTGAGTGCCTTGAAACTTCCTAACCTGGCATCTTCATTTTTCCTCCTGTCCAGGCGGCCTTTTCCCACAAGCACTGGACCCACTGTCACACCCAGTCCCCACTCACTGTCTTCTTTGTCCCCAGGTGTAGTAGGCCCATTTCCCCTTTCCAATAAACAGTTGCCTTGGCCACCCGAGAATTATCTCTATAATCTCTCTGTCTCCTGTTAACTCACAGGATTCAAGGATACTTGGGAATGACGTGAATGTCTATGGAGCATCTTGAAAACATTTCATATAAACTGCACTTGCTCTCTTTAAAGCACTTCATGCATTCTTACAGCATCAGCTTAAGAAAGCATGCCACTTTTAATTCATTCGTGTTTATCACAACCTATGCTAGTGATGTATTCCTTTCCAACCTCAATAGAAAGCCCTCTGATTTCTATCTTACCATCATTATTCATATTAATAATGATATAAATAAAACATTCCTAATGCCTTTATAAATAGCCATCAAGTGATGTTATTTCTAAGGATTATGTTTTGGAGAATCAGAGACACGTCTGACAAAGTAAGGTCTCTACAGTCTTGCTTCAGCCAGACTAATCACTACCTTTGCCTGTGTAAAAAGGACTCCGTTTCATGTGTTAATATCATGAGCAGTTGAACATCCACCAAATGTATATGGTTAGCGCCTTTAGAGGTGCAGAGGCAGACACCAGAACCCCGTTTCTGCTCTCCTTGATTGTGTAGGTAAGTGATCCCAACACCACACAGAGGGCTCTGACTCACCAGAGACGTTGTTACAGATGTTAACTACTTTGCTTGAAAAATCAAAGAAATAGCTGACCTAAAACAAACTAGAAACATCCCTCAAAAGTAGACTTATTTCTCTAAATGAAGTAGAGCAGTGGTATGAACCACTCTGGATTTTTGTAGGAGTAAATGGTCACAAGGATGCCCTCATCTTCACAAATATCCACAAAATTATCTCGTTTAAAGTTTTTATTTTCTCCTTTTCTACCCAAGGTAGATAATAAATATATGATGTGGAGGGGAGAGAGAGAGAAAAGGAAAAAAAGATAAAGTGAGAAAAAGAAAGGAAGAGAGAGATCACCTTTAAGTCTTTTCTTTTCTCTTTCTTTCAAATGACACAATAGAATTTTTTTTTTTCCTAAAGTTGTATTAGGGATTCACTTAAGCAGAAATGAACTGTAATATGCAAATAGTTCTAATTGGACTGCTAATAGAGCGTGTCTCTGTTGTTTTTTTGTAGGGAGTTTTATGCCTATGTAATCAGTGCAGACAGCCGTTAAGTAAATGAAGAGGCAACTAACAATGTCAGAAAAGAGACCGGGCGGTTCCGGCTGACACTACCCTAATCTTCCAGGACCCATTAAATGGCAGTTTCAACGCATTACCTACCATAACATCCTTGAATATCACTGATTTTATTTGCAGTATCAAACATTCCATTTCATGCCCCATTAACAGTGGGAGCCTGAGCTTTTTGACGCAGCTAAACATTTTACTAACTACCTGGACTAAGTAACCAATTAACTTTTGGAGACAATACGGCCAATTAAGCGCGAAAAGGTAAGGCTGTCATCCCCCACGAAAATTGAATTTCCTTTTCCTGATGGCACTCATTGTCGCCACTCAATTGTTAATGGGGATTCAGTCCCTATTAAAGTATGAAGGCAAAGCCGAATGGGAAAGTTCAGAGGACTTAGTTCCTAAAGAATAGGTCACCAAGTGTCCCAATTGGCCACTAATTCAGTTAACTTTTCTTCATGCCAGATTACTTATTTGATGTGACTGGAGCAGGGCTCTCAGATGACATTCTGTGATAGTACATTGTACAATCTGGTAGCTTCCAAGGAACCCACAGGCCCAGGGCTGTAGTTTGGGACGTTATATGGAGGTTTGGGAGGGAAAAAAAAAAAAACAACCTGTTTTTTTGTTATTATTATTTTTTTTTATAGCAGAAGTGTCGGTGTCAGAAAAGATATCGCCCTGGTTATCACCACCTTGGACTCTTCAGAAATAGAAACAAACCCTTGTATGGAAAGGTGTGCTCCAAATTAACCCTCTGTGGTTTAGGAAGTGATTTTCTAAATGGCAGGCAAGGTCGCTGGTGGTGATTCTGCTTGGTGGATTTGACTCTAGTTAACTGGAATGGTGCACAAGTAATGAACTTGGATATCACATTTTGAAAGTGTGAGGCAAATTTTATCCTCCTGGTAGGAGGCTTTTATCTTTGGAGGTGCAAAAGAAAATTTGTCCTGGAGGGAATCTTCCATAGACCTTGTATGAGTGAAAAACATGAAGCTTCTAGTAAGAGTCATAACCCAAATGTGGGACAGAGATTCATGTGTCTGGTTCTGGTTTTTTTGTTTGTTTGTTTTGTTTTTTAAGAACAAATTTGTGAAAATGTAGCTGTTCTAAATGTGAAGAAAAATCAAGGATTTTGAAAAATTGGGAAAGAAGAGAATTCCAGCAATGATTAGTTGAATCTGACTGGGTTATGAAAAGGCTTGGATATTTAATGTTGGCAATCATTCCTAGAGCAATACAATTCTGTGACATTTGTTTAAAGCCTTTTCACCTACATTTAAAATCAGATTTGAGCCTGAAAACTCATAGGCAAAGCAGTGATCTGAATTGTGCTCAGAATTATGAATTTCCCGTATTGTTTCAATGGTAAAGAATTTTGGTTCCCATAGAACAGCTGTTGAATTGCCATGGGGGGAAAATACATGGATTCCATTGTTATATTAATATTCTAGATTCATAATTTTTTAATTTTGTTTCTGCAGTGATAGGAAGCAGGAGCAAAAAGGATTAATGTTATATCCTTTCAAGTTTAAGTGCCTTTTGAAGAACTTGATAAGAATTGTTGCTTCCGAAGAAGATTTAAATAAGAAATGGTTCTTCTATATTAGTATGGATCAATTAATAACATTGATCGAAATCTCCTTTTGAACATTTTCTTGGATTTTAATGATCTTTTCTCAAGAGACACCATTTTCTTTACAGAAGTGATTGCTGTGGGCTATTTATTTTAGCCATTTTCCCATGACAGTGGATGATTTTTAAATGATTACAATAGTTTGAACTTCCTATTATTTAAGATAGAGGAGTAAAACCAGATCTCAAATGCTTCCCACTCCCACCCTCCAACGTCGCCACAGGAGAATAATGAAAACAAATAAGGAATGACAAAATTCCATCAGCAGCACTCACACTGTGGAAAGGGCTGGTGGCCAGAAGCACCCAAAAATCCACATCAGTAAGTGAAGGGGTCAGGAGACATTTTAGGAAGCACCAAAGCTTCCCAGGCTGCTCAGCGTCCTCTGGTACCAGGATGCCCTATGGAGCTTCATACAGAGATGCATTGTAGCAGACTCTGGGGCTGTTCCTTCCAGCCGTCTTCACAGTTAAGGGAGAAGCCGAATTTCATCTCTTGGATTTATGAGGAGTGAAAACTTCAGAGGAAAGTGAATAATCCATGTTTTCTCTGATGCAAATGTTTCTTCAGGACCCTATACTGTGTCTCTCCTACTAGAGGAAGATACAACATTGAGACACCGACCTTGATATTGGACCTTTAACAAGCAGAGAGGGCAGATACCAGGTGCAGCAACCAAGGTTACGTAGAGATTTCATCTCCAATTCTCAGGCTACAGAAAATCCAGCCCTCAAACTATATATCTCAGGGGAGGATATGTGGAGTGTTGAGGGTTGGGGCTGTGGGTGGAGGGAGTGGGAAGGAAGAGACTGCATAATTATATGGAAAAGCAAAAACAAAAAGATAAACAAAACTAGGATTCTGGAACTTACTTTCTATATACCAGATAAATAAATAAATATATACACACATATATACATATATATACAAATAAGATTTAAAAGTTTCTAAATTAGGATTCATCAATCATTAAATAAACCACTTAGAAGAAAGCATGGGTAAATTTGGTTTTCATCTTGGAGTGGGTAATTCTTTCTAATAAACAAAACAATATTATGAGATAAGGTAGATATACTTGACTAAAAGTATCCTGGATAACAACAGCAAAAACAAATACCACAATTTTTAAAAGGCTATATATATCAAAGCCAATCTAGGAAATAATGTGTTTCATCATTGGACAAAGGCCTATTTTTTCATTAATAAAAGCTCAAACAAATCGATTAAAAAATAGAAACCTGGCAATTTACAGAGAAATATATACAAAGAACCAAACATATATACTTAGTCTCTCAGTTTTACTTACAGTTTTAAAAATTGCAATTCAAAATGAGAACAGGCTACCATTTTTCATCTCTTTGATGAAATAAATGCCGAGGTTGGTTTCTCCCCAGAACTAGAGAGTTTGGAGGCAAACTACCACCTCCTCCAAACTTTCTGGAGATAAATTTACTGATGCATCTCTAAATTCAAAATAAATACTTTTCTAGTTACACACACACACATATATGCATGTAAATATATACATACATATAATCTTCAATATGCAATTTATGTGTGTTATACATATGTAACCTTTTTGTTTTTGAAAAGATTAAAAAATAATTTTTAAAATGTTTTTTAAAAATAATTTTGACAACAGTAAAGTATCTGTCAATAGAAAAGTGTCAAATTATGGATAGAGAGAGGCCCTAGATATATTAAGTTAAAAAAATCCAATGCACCATGATTTATGTAATATAATTTCTTCTACTTATATGATATTTTTCATTAGGTATACATATAAACATATGCATATATATTTCATATATATTTGTTTTACACTATTATGTATAAATATAACCCCATATATTCTGGAACTTAGTACGAGCATGAATGTTTATATTTTCTGAAAGAAACCACAAGAAATTACATACAGTAGTGGCATTTGGGTTTTGGTGGCGTTTGTTGAGAGAGAGGCTTTTATTTCTTTGGTTGTTTTGAGTTTTTAAATTATGCACAAGTTCTTTTATGTTGTAAATTACTATCAACATTGTTAATGAGAGTAATAACCTTATGGGGACATTTGACTTATTTGACTGTTTTTTTCTTTATATTTCTTACTAGAAACTATCAAGGCTGCTTTAAAAAAAAAAATAGCTTTTTTTTTTTTTCTTGCTACCTATGTGTTTATACATCAGGGAAAACTTAGAAAACACAGCCTTTTCCTACCATCAAAACCCAATATCATTTGTCCCTCTGGATGTTCCTGGAAGGCCTATAGTGCCCAACACTGCAATGAAACACAAACACAGCTCTTCCCTCAAGAAACTTATGTTTTAATAAGGGCTATATATTCTAGTAGATGGCACATGTGATAACAGGGTGCAATTAATAATCCATTAATGGTAATTGCAAGGTTGCAATGACAAGATATAAATGAGATGCCTAATCATGTTTGGACTTGGATTAATATTTAGCTTTTTGAAATAATAGTTTTCCAATAAATAAAGTAATATAGTTCTCATTTACAAAATTTTGAAAGCACACAAGTCAAAAAATGTTCAGTTTTAAACAGTTTTATATCTTGCTTTGGCTGTGAATCTTTAAAAAAAGGAACGTAGGTAAAGGGCTGAGTGATCAGTAAAGGCTCAGTACTAATATGACAACTACAATTAATTTCATTTTAACACATTATATCATGAACATTTCCTCATAGCAGTAAATCATCCTTGAAAGCATACTACACATGATTCAGTAATAGAATATAACTTATTTGAACAGCTCCTGGTTTCTAGACAGTCGTTTTGAACTTTATCTTTTTACATGCATGAGACTTTTTTTAGCTGTGGCTTGCAACAAAATAGTTAAAGAAATCTTACATAGTGCCTCCTTAACATGGCTGTTCTGCTTCTAAGAAGGGAACTCAAGAGATGGAGGTGGCTAATGGTAGAACTGAGAGAGTCTGCACTGGCCCCAAGGTCTGGTTCATATGCTTCCCCTTGACTTTCCAAACAAGCCTACCCCACTTGTGGCTCTCAGATTCTCTTATGCATACTTTGCAGGTGGGAAAACATGCATTATAAAAATAATGTGAGGGCTTCCCTGGTAGCGCAGTGGTTGAGAGTCCGCCTGCCAATGCAGGGGACACAGGTTCGTGCCCTAGTCCGGGAAGATCCCACATGCTGCAGAACGGCTGGGCCCGTGAGCCATGGCCACTGAGCCTGCGTGACTGGAGCCTGTGCTCTGCAACGGGAGAGGTCACAACTGTGAGAGGCCCGCGTACCGCAAAAAATGAAAAAAAAAAAAAAATAGTGTGAGAAAGTGCTGTTAAACGTGAATGCTTTAAAATCATGGTTTTCTTTTCTTTTTTTTATTGAGGAAGTTTGGACTGGCAGCAGTATGCAATTAAGAGATAAGAGATGCATCTGATAAAATAGATAACTAATTAAGAACCTGCTGTATAAGAAAAACATAAATAAAATAAAATTCAAAAAAAAAAAAAAAAGAGAGATGAGTCTGAAAGGCCTTTCCAGAAACGACTATCACCATATAGGTGTAAAGTGGTGCAGGCTTGATGTGATATGAACACAGTGGGCATGAAAAGGCAGATGGGTGTGAAGGAACTTCGCGTGGGACTCAAGTGACTGGCTGGGGCATGAAGGCAAACTTCAAAAAGGACACTTGGATTTCAGGTCTGGATAAGTTTATAGTGCAATCATAACAGGTATGGATCAATGGGAAAGGAGAGGTGGGTTAACAAAGCATGTGACGGCAAACACGACATTAACTGTTCAGAGAAGTTGATGAGTTACAATCTAATGTAAGAGGTCTTGAGTCTCCAAGATTTTTAAGTCCCAAAGTTGAAGAAATATTACAATTTGTGACAGAAGACTTTAGAGGGTCTTAGTGCCAACCAGCATGCTTCTAGTCTCCATCAGGAGTAAAATGACTAGGTTTAGAGCACATCCAAAACTGTGGAAATGGATAGAAGAGTTGATATAAACGAAGCCATGGGAGTGCTGAGAACTGGACAAGCCCTAGCCTTTCCAGGGAAGAGCAGAATACAGGGAGACTCAAAGTTCTGAATGTGGGGGTAGGGTTATAGGACCACAGACAAAATAGGGGAATTAGAAAGAGAGAGAAACATTCTCTGCTAAGGGACTGAATTCATTCAAAGTCACTTAGGCTGTAATAATGCGGTTCATTTAAGACCTGGCACTTGCTGAAATAATATGGTTAAAGCCATGAAACATTAAGATTGTACTTGCCATAACAGAACCCGTTTGGACTATTATTAATCTAATCTCGTAAGTGCACATAATACCCAAGCAAGCAAACCAAAGCTTTGAATTTGGTTTACACTAATAGTAAGACTATCTTGTGGGCTTTTCACTGGGATTCTCTATACCATTAAGCAATTACTAGTGGCTAGAACACTAGCCCACATGTCACTATTTCTGGTTAGGGGATTTTCTTGCCTGCCTGCCTAAATCTTCCAATTAAATGCAATGGTAGTACATTCATTTCAGTCCTTCATTTACAATGCACAGTGGAAAGTATTGTTACTTTAAGTAAACAGTTTTAGGAGCTGTTGAACCACACACAGAGCTTTGCTGAGTTTCAACATTCCACCAGTAAGAGGATATCATTGTGTAACGGGAAAAGGTAAGACCTGAAGACAAACAGTAAAAGGTAAGACCTGAAGACAAAGAGAAGTCTTTTTTATTTATATAATAGTGACATTTTTATCAACAAAGTTACCCCACCAATGACACCTTCCAACTATTTCTTTGTGTTCATCTCTGTTAATTTCAGCAACAGCATTATATATAAATTTGTTCTATTGAAAGTTTTATTTAAATTTAAAGCCCACCACTGGACAAAGGAGTATAGTTACAGTTCATTCTACAGGGTTCATCATAAATAAATTTAAAAGTTCTAAACAAAGTCATGAGGGTGATGATGATGATGATAATTTATAATTATGTTTTTGTGGAGATGAAAATAGAAAAAAATAACTGGATTTTTTTCAAAACCAGATTCATGCCTGAAAACAAATGTACTTATTGGTAGAGTCAATATGTGAATCATTTTTGATTATTTACAGTGAGGACCTTTTTTTCCATAACATTATAATGATATATAAGATCAATATATAACTTTTCCTCAAATCTCAGAAAACCAGTCCTGAGAGATCATCTCTGAAACACAGGGTAATAATTAAGCATGCAGACTATTACAGTCATAACATCTGAATTCATGACATGATTCTAGTACCAACTAGCTTTGTAACCCTGAGAAATGTACTTATCTTGCCAATGCCTCAGATTTATCTGTAGAAAGAGAATGGTAAGAGTACTTACCACACAGCTATTGTGAGAATTAAATGAGATCCTAAATTAAAGAGCTTACCATATTAGTTTAATCATTTATAAGCAAGTGCATTTTTTGAACCCTAGGGACTATAATAATGGTATAAGATAATGAATATATAAATATTCAAGAGGAGTTAGATAAAATCATAGATAATGGTAGCTCCTCATTGTTTTACTAAAATGGAGTCAAAGATGTATTTCTAGATTTTAGTGATATAATCATGGAAGTTACTAGAATGACCAAGAAAATGCCTCTTGGTGCTACAACCTGAGATGAAAAATGTACTTGAAGACCCATTGACATCATCCAGAAGGACCTGTCTTAGATACTTGTAGAAATATTTATTCATCAAAATTGCATTTGATGAGTATGTAATTTGTTTATATATGCAAAATATCCTTTGTGCCCTCACCTCTGTACTAAGAATGCTAAGTGTCTCCAAAACTCTCTTCTTATCGTAAATGGACAAAAACATTTTCTCTGTCTTTTAACTTGACAATTTAATAATATTAAGAGTGTGGGTAAAATTTCTGGTATTTTCAAATTTTGACAATGTAAGTGATACCCTGCTTGTTAAAAATTAAATACATTCCAAATTTTTTATTGTTATTCATCTGACTCCTCTAGAATTCTGTGTTAGGCTACCACTTTCTCTTTTAGATTACCTCTAAGTGTCACTGTTTTAGCTGCTAAAAAAAATGGATGGAGGCAAGGGGAGAGAGAGAGAAATTCAACCAAAAATACTTCTTGAGCTTTCAGACAGTTTTTCTTACAGTTAACTATTGTATTCAGACACACCAAATCAATACAATTAACCACAGTGAACTCATAATTTTGCTCTTCCTTCTTTTTAGTATCCAACGGTTTAAATTTTTAGAGACGTTTTCTCTGCTCTACAACTTTTTTTTTTTTTTTTTTTTGGTTTAATCTTTGACTTAAAGTCTTAGTCTTGCTTTTCAAAGTCAAGAGTGATGTTCAGTGATAAAAGTTTTGGGAGTTTAATGAGATAAGAGTAACACTATTTCCCATTATGAAATTTTATAACTGTTTCTTCCTACTTCTTTCCCAAACTAAAAGCCTTATTCTTTCCCTTAGAGCCTGGCCAGAATGGGAAACTGCCAGGCCCAAACCCCCGCATACAGAAGCATTAGGCATTAACCCCGTGGCTTCCTAATAGATCCACAAAGTGCTTTTTCCTGGAAATCATCCGATGAGTAGTTCAGTGCTATTGTATATCTTGTTAGAGCAGCAGAAGTGCCACAAAATGAACTAAAATCTCCCTGCAGAGTTGCTGCATCATATGCTGAGAACATTCTGAACTTTCCATCCATTCGTGTTACCATCCTAGATAGCTGTGATTAAGTCTGTACATGGGTTAAATGAGAAATATGGGTCTGCTGTGAAGTGTCTTTAGGGAGTGACAAAGCTCTGGGCATAACAGTGTGGGAGAGGAGGAATTCCCCCTCAGCCCTTTCCAGCCCTTTCCAGTTGTATCACAGACAGAAGGAATAATGCAAAAGGTCTCAGATACTGACCTTTCTGCAGCCTCACAGCCTTGGGGAGGGCTATTGACCCTCTCCACCTTGGCATTGACTCCCACGTAAAATGAGGACCTTTCCATATGATTCAGTTTACTGTGATGGCTAAATACTGCAGCTAAGAAGGAAGACTGCTCAAGTGTTGTAACTATACAGTTTCCTATCTATCTATCTATCTACCTATCTATCTACCATCAATAGCAGCACATTTTTTTCCTGACATAAAATACTTAACTGGTAATCTCTCCACTCTTTTTTTGATGGGGGGGCAGATTGTCAGACTTTGGATTTCATCCTAAGACCAATAAAGTTATTGCTTCATACATCTTTCTAAAATTATCATTTTTAAAAACTGCTTTATTGAGATATAAAATGCCCATAATTAAATGCAAATTTTGATACATTTTGATATACATATATATCTGTGAAACCATCACCACAGTCAAGGTAGTAAATATATCCAATCATCCCCAAAAGTTTACTTGTACCCCCATCCTCAAGCAACCACTGATTTGTTTTATGTCATTATAGGTTAATTTACATTTTCTAGGGAATTATATCAATAAAATCGTTCAATATGTGTCCCCTTTTCTCTGGATTAGTTCACTCAGAACAATTACTTTGAGGTTGTTGCATGTGTCAATAGTTCATTCCTTTTTATTGCCGAGTACTAATACATTTTTTTTTTTTTTTTTGCGGTACGCGGGCCTCTCACTGTTGTGGCCTCTACCGTTGCGGAGTCCAGGCTCCGGACGCGCAGGCTCAGCGGCCACGGCTCACGGGCCCAGCCGCTCCGCGGCATGTGGGATCTTCCCGGACCGGGGCACGAACCCGTGTCCCCTGCATCGGCAGGCGGACTCTCAACCACTGCGCAACCAGGGAAGCCCTAATACATTTTATGGACACACTAAAATTTATTTATGTAATTCCATATCTATAGGCATTTGTGTTGTTTCCACATTTGGCCTAATACAAATAAAGATGTTATGAGCATTTGTAAAGAGGCCTTTTTATGGACTTTTACCTTTATTTCTCTTGGGTAAACACCTAGGAATGGAATGGCTAGATCATATGGTAGATGAATATTCAACTTTTGAAGAAAACGTAACTGGTTTCCAAAGTGGTTGTACCATTTTATACTCCCAGCAGGAATATATAAGAGTTCCAGTTCCTCCATATCCCCACAGACACTTCATATGATCAACTGCTTTTGCCCCCTGATTTTAGGCATTTGATTTGGTATGTTGTGGTATTTCATTGTTTTAATTTTATATTCCTAATGACTAGTGATGTCAAATACTTAATATGCTCATTTGCCATCTATATATTTTCTTTGAAGTGTTGGTTCACCTCTTTCGCTCATTTTTTAACCAGTTGTTTATATTTCGAACCTTGAAAATTCTTTTTATATTTTAGAAATAAGTCTTTTACTAGTCTGTGGCTCATCTTTTTAATTTCTTAAAAGTGTATTTGTAAGAACAGAAATTGTGAATTTTGATGAAGTTAAATTATCTTTTTTGTCTTCTTTATGGATCATGCTTTTTTTGTCATTCCTAAGAAATAATTTCTAATCCAACGTCACAAACGTTTTCTCTCTCTTCTCTTCTCAGGCCTCCTGAAGTCTCTGAACCACCTATGATAGCCATTAGTTGCTGAAGGGCTTCTGATACAAGAAACTACCCCTCTTGGCTTCATGCTATGCACCATTAAAATAATTGCTGGCTTCACACTGGGCTCTCCTGGAGATGGAAGCCCTCACAGACTCTGAGTCTATGACCCTCCATATTCAGTTGCCCATTATGACTTGGATCATGGAAAGTGTACCCCACAAGCTTGAAATGGCTATCAAGGCCCCCTCAAGATAGGATGGAACAACTTGTGTGTCCTCTGGCATATTCCACCTGTAGGAGCAGGTGGCTTCCACTGTCCTCAGTCCCTTGCCAGATGCCATGGTGCTGGAGGAGCTCACCCCCCCACCAGACTCCTTGGCTACCAGAGAAACCCCTTGGGATTAATGGAGCCGTTGGAGTTCTTAGACTATGCAGTTGGCACTATTAGCCATTGCTTGTGATGGAGGACAGTGAAATGTTGCTGTTTTCCCTTACTTAGCCCAGATATCCCTGATAAAGGGTGGGACCCAGAGGTCAACACACTTGATCAGGTTCAGGCCGTCATTTTCATACTTGATGCCCTGGCCAAAAAATGGCCCCATCTTCACATTTCTTATAAACTATTGGGCCATTACCTAAAAATTGTCCCTTTCAAGGGAAAACTCTGTGAATCTTGCCTCACAGATTCCCAAAATATAAAGCAAATCCACACATGTCTCTATGTATTCTAAGGTCACAATACAAGGCCTTGTCAGGACACTTCTTATTCCCTTCAGGGTTATTGACATTACTGGTCGTAACCAAGACCCACATTTCACTTTTCAAAATACACAATGCTAGGCTCTTGGAAAAAGCATTCAAAACAGAGAGACTCCTCAAAAACTCCTTTTAAAATTCCAGCACATACTCTGCTGGGACCCATTAGCCATAGATTGTCCCATGGGCCAAGCAGCTGCTCATTTGATATAGGACCCATTTGCAACTAAACTTCCACCAAAAAACTAAAACAAAGCCCCCATCAAGTGCTTCTAAATACCATTCTGGTATGACTGCTGGTCTTCTTACTCCTGGTGTGGGTGTTTCATTAGTTTACATCTGGAGTTCCAAACTTTCCAAATAAGCTATTGTTTCAAATAAGCATGGCAAAGGCTGTGACCCACATCAACCCAAGTGACTATCTACTTAAAAATTAATACTGTAGTCCCACATCCCAAATGTAATCTCCCTGGACTAAAAGCTCACCACTGGCGATGACATTGCTTCAGATGACATCATCCCAACCCAAGATCTCACCACTGGGGATGACTCTATCCTCTGCACTTCATCCTGGATGCTAAAACAGCTGTCTCAGAGATACTCATCAGCCGCCTCTTCTAAGGCACAAATTGGACACAGGACATTTTTGCTTTTCTTCCTTTGATATTTAGGATTCTGTTATATTTCTGAGCTTGATATCTCCTTAGCCGATAATCCTGGGTACGCCTTGTTCTCTGCGAAAATGTACACCCTACACTCCCAAGTCTAAAGGAAAGTCTGGTAGAGGTTACTACTGTCTGTACTATTCTAAAAATTAATGGAGATTATTGCTTTCCCCAGGAGGTATCTGCCTCATATCAGGCAAGCCCTCAACCTCCTGGGAGAAGTCCACTCATTCCCCAGTGCCCTTTCCTACTGCTCTCCACCATGACCTCCTGTCCTGCATTTCCAACCATAACCCCCTCCTTCTCCTTTGTTACATGCAAATTTCACTAATCTTTACATATATTTCACTAATTTATCAATTCATATCCTTCAAGAACATAACTTGCCAGACCTGCCACCTTAACCTAAGTATATTTCTAACACACTTTCCAAATCCACCAAAATATTGTTAGAGGCAAAAATTCCAAATCTATTTTCCTGGCTAAGGCCCGATAAATGGAAAGTTTAGTTATGGGATGGCTATAAGGACTTTTTATTCTTCCACTTGTATTTTTCCTTTCTATGTTCATAATAAAATGTTTTCTATGCTGTTTAGGGCAACACTAGTCTCTAAATTTCTCCATTATTATCAACCCAAAGAGCCCTTATCATGATATAAAAATATCAGAGGACCAACAGTGTTCATTATATTTAAAAATTTTCTATATTTCATGATATTTTGACATCATTGTTGCAGGGGGCTTGCTGGCAGGGAAAAGCCTGCCGCTCACAGGCCTTGCTAATTACTATAGGTGGTGAGTCTGCCTTTCATATGCAAACCAACAAATCTTGAGTCCATATATCTCCATTTACCTCCTTTTCTAATGCACATACCAAACAGCTCTTTCTCCTCCCCTAAATCAACCCAGGGCCAGGCACCAGATCACCAGCAACAGCCCCTATGCCCCAAGGCCTGGCAGAATTGTTCAAACTAGTGAATCCTAAGATGTTTGCCCTGTTCTGCCTCACCTTTCCTATAGAAACACAATAAAGGGTCTGACCCTAGGCTTTTCAGTTGCTCCTTTCTGCCTCCTGACTGACAGTGGGGCCTCCTCCTGTGGCCCTGCATGGCACATTGTGCCCCTCATTTCTAAGAGAACTGTAACACTAAACTTTTCTTTCAATTTTGTTGATCTCTCTGTTATGACTTACTCACCTTTATAGATTTGACCCAGGCATAAATCACTGAAGGACTTCCTTTAAGTGTTTCAGCTTTTCTGCTCTTGATTGTCTTTTGTTCACATTATTTTTTGCAAGTATAATTTCCATGTGTATACAATTTAATATTGATAGGTTCCAACCCCCCACCACAGCCATACTCTTACTTGCATTATTACAAAAGAACTCTGTTGTCAACCTTATCTTTGCTCCTTTGTATGTAACTACATAACATTTTATTTTTCTTTCTTTCTTTTTTTTTCTTTTTTTAAACCTCTGGCTGCTTTTAAGACTTTCCTTATATCATTGGTTTTGAAAAATTTGATTATTACTAAGTGACTTGATGTACTTTTCTTCATGTTTCTTGTCTATGGGTTTTATTGAATGTTTTGGATTTGTGAGTTTACAGTTTTCATCAAATTTGGAAAATTGCTGGTCATTATTTACTGAAATATTTTTAATTTTATTTCCTCATCTCCTTCAGGGACTCTAATCACATGTACATTGGGCCACTTGGAGCTGTCATTCAGCTCACTGGCCCTTTTTTTAAATGAAGATTTTAGATTCATTTTCTGGTATGAACAGGATCTTTTCAGTTATTTCCTCATTGCAAAATTTTCCCCCACCTCACAATGTTTTTGTAATTTCTGTATTACCCTATTCAATTTTTGCTGTTATACTCAGAGACAGAAAGCTCAAGGACACTTTTTTCTTGCCTCTGTGATGAAAGTCTTAGCAAGCAGACAGAAACTACTCTAGGTCTATCAAATAAAAGCATTTCTTTTTTTAATTTTGAAAATCATTTTTCTCTGTGTGTTTTATTTTGGAGTGTTTCTATTGCATGTATTAAAATTTGCTAATTTTTTCCTCTACAATGTCTAATATGCAGTTAATTTCACTTCTATGGACTGAATGATGTCCAACATTTATAAGTTGAAACCCTAACCCCCAAAGTGATGGTATTAGGAAGTGGGGTCTCTGGGAGGTAATTAGATTTAAATAAGGTCGTGCTGGTGGCACTAATCTCACAATGGGATTACTGCCCTTATAAAAAGAGACCAGAGTTCTAGTTCCATCGTGTGAGGATACAGCCAGAAGATTGATGTCTGCAAATGAGAAAGAGGGTCCTCACCAGGCACTGAATCTGCTGGCACTTTGATTTCAGTCTTGCCAGCCTCTAGAACTGTGAGAAATAAATATATACTGTATAAGCCACCTAATCTATGGTAATTTGTTATAGCAGCCCAAATTAAGACACCCATCCAATGTGTATTTTATCTCAGACATTGCAGAATTATTCTTTAGAATTTAGATTTGGGTTTTTTTTAATATATCTATTTTAATACTTATGATTTGAACATATAGAATACGCATAATTGTTTTCATTAAAATTGTTATATGTAATTTACATTATAGTATATTTAATTATAATTTAAGAATAATTGTTTTAATGTGTATGTCTGAAAATTCTCAAATCCATGTCAGTTCTGGATTGGTTTTAATTGACTGATTTTTCTCATGAAAATGGTTCCTATTCTCCAGCTTGCTTGCATTCCTTGTAATCTTTGATTAAATGCCAGACATTTTACCTTGTTTGGTGCTGGGTAATTTTGTATTCCTGTAAATATTCTTGAGCTCTGTTCTAGGATGTAGTTAAGTTACTTGGATACAGTTTGACCTTTTTATGTCTTCCTTTTCATATTTGTCAGCCAAGGCCAGAGAATGGTCTAGGGCCAATTATTCCTGACTACTGAGGCAAGACTCTTCTAAGTACTCTATCTAATAATTAATGAATTAGGCAGTTTTCCAGCCTGACAGTATGAAGCAAGAACTATTTCCAACACTGTGTTATGTTGGATACTGTTTCCTCTAATCTTTTCAGGTGGTTCTTTCCCTAGCATTGGGTAGTTTCCTCACACATATGCTGATCAGTATTCTGCTAAATGCTCAATGGGAGCCCTCCACAGATCCCTGGAATTTTTTTTGCTTAGCTCTCTACATTATAGTTCCTATCCTGTGAACTCTCTACACATAAGTATCTCCAGACCTTCATCACTTTGTCCTCAGCTCAGAAAGTCAGCCATGCTCTGCCTGTCTATCCCCTAGCATACCACAGCCTGAGAACTCCCTCAATGCAGTAAGCTGAGTTATTAGAAGGACGCACTATTTTGTTTCCTATCTCTTAGTCATTATTTTTCTTCTGTCTGACATCCAATATCATGGAAACCATTGTTTTTTTTTTCTCTTTTGTCTGGATTTTTGGGGTGTTTCAGGCTAGAAAGTAAATCTGTTTCCTGTTATTTTCTCTTGGTTAGAAGCAAAAGTCTTCTCTTACCTTCCTGCTAGCATAACTCATACTAATGATCCTCTTTAGATACAATTGCCCCATTACCTCTCTTCTTTTCTCTTGCTTTAATTATACCACCACCTTCTTTTATGGAATTCCATCAAATACTGCAAGTCCCATACATATGAATGAGCTGCATTCCCAGAGCGCATTCATAAGTCCAATTTATTAGTAAGTCCAACAAAATTTAGCCTAGGTACCCAACTAACACAATCAGCTATATAGTACTGTACTGTAATAGGTTTGTACTTTTCACACAAATAATACATAAAAAACAAACAAACAAAAAATAAAGAAAACATTTTTAATCTTACAGTACAGTACCTTGAAAGGTACAGTAGTACGGTACAACAGCTGGCATAGAGGGACTGGCACTGAGTGAACAGGCAGGAAGAGTTACTGACTGGAGAAGCGAGAGGAGGCGGGAGATGGTAGAGGTGAAGGATCGTCAGCAACAGGAGATGGAGGGCAAGCTGCAATTTCACTCACACCTGACGTTGATGGCACAAGTTCTGGTTTCTTGGCACAGGTTTCTGGTTTCTTCAACTCTATCTACCCTCTTGACAAAACCATCCAGTGATGTATAGGTAGTAGCTCTTTTTTTCTCATCATAAATGACATGGTAGCACTGGATCGAGTTCTGAACTGCTGCTGCAACCTCTGTGTACCATTCTATGTTTGGGTCCTGTGCCTCAAAAACTAACAGTGCCTCTTCATATAAAGAAACTTCCCTTGCCATTTCCTGCAACATGAATCTCTTCGGTTCTTCAGTTACTTCTTCCTCTTGTTGCTCTTTGTCCTTTCTCTGGGCCTCTGCTTTTTTCTCATTACTGCTGCTTTTACACTTTCTTCCGGACATCCTGGGCTTGAAATAAAGACACTATACTACTGTACTCTATACAGTACTGTACAATAAAGCACACAAAATCACAACCACTTGTAGAAGATGCACACACGTGACAATGTACTCCAGACACGTGAACTAACTTTACATGATGGGACATGCGAGTGCACATTCATATCTTTGAAAGTTTGCAACTTGAAGGTTCATATGTAGGGGACTTCCTGTACAATGTTCTGTCTTTAATTTCCATGTGTTTAAACCAATTTATCTTTTCTTTCCTTGTCATTTGCTTTCTTTACCTTCAAGAGTAAAATTCTTACTTATCTAGGTCTAATTCCCTACTTTTCTTATTACTTACCCAGTTGACAAGTTAATACGATTAAGACAGTCCCTTCTGCATTTATTCTCTGTGTGCATTCACAAAGGAGAGCATATATGTACTTGATATAAAGTTATGTGATCCAATATAAATATCTGCTGCTTCTACTACATGCATCATACTACCTAAGAGGATGACTAGCATGCAGGTGCCATCTTTTAGGAATTTAGAGTCATGTGAGGCATGACAACCCTTCATGTTTCTTCATATTTCTGAAACAATGTTAATTTTTTATAATTCCTATAGTAATATATATATACAAAATAGTAATTTAATATAGCAAATAAATATAGTATTATAGATGCACGAGGTGGGAAAGTTACTTTTAAAATTAGAAATTGCTAGAATTAAATGATATAATTTAAGGGTACCTAGTAGCTTAGTTAAATCATGACATATCCATAAAGTAGAATGGTTTAGAGATTTATAATAATATTAGAGAAAAAAATTTTAATGACATGGAATAGTCCCCACGATATTGTTGAGCAAAAAATGTGGTTAAATTGCTTATATGATATTATTGACACATATTGATATGTCATTGTCATAGAAAATTCTGGAGGAAATGCTAAAAGTTAAAATTTTAATGATGGTTAATAGATAGTAAATTTACAGGAGATTTTCTTTTCTGTTATCCTTATATGTGTTTTTTCAACTTTAACAAATAAAACAAAAAAAAATTTTTATTATTATTTCTTTGGTAGAAAAAATAATGACAAAAATTTAACTAAAATTTTTAGTACAGGTGTGCTACAAAGTAAGCATTGAATAATTTTAATTGTCTTGTCTCATCTCTTTAATATCCTCCTCTCTCCCACTATGTAAGTTGTTGCTTTATTACATTCTCCTTTTATTTTTAAGTGTTGGCTATGTACTCATCTTGAATAATGAAAAAGATTATAAACTACTTGAGCACAAGGTCATAGTCTTCCTACTATTCTTGACTTCAACTAATACAGTGCTGGACTTCTCATATGAATAAAATATATATTTATTGATTATTTGAGGTTGTTTTTCTTATTTTGTCTTTAATTCTCTTTTATATTAGGTACTGTGGCTCAAACAAGAAACTGAATTTCTTCAGTATTTTATAACTTTAGAAAGATGGGGAAATTTATAATGATACTTTTTGAATTTAACCACATTTCAGAAAGTTGTGAAAACCTCCCAATTGGGAGTGAATTACTTTTGATTATATGCGATTATATATATATATATTTTTTTTTTTTTGCAGTACACGGACTTCTCACTTCTGTGGCCTCTGCTGTTGCAGAGCACAGGCTCCGGACGTGCAGACTCAGCGACCATGGCTCACGGGCCCAACCGCTCCGTGACATGTGGGATCTTCCCAGACCGGGGCACGAACCCATGTCCCCTGCATCGGCAGGCGGACTCTCAACCACTGCGCCACCAGGGAAGCCCTATTTATTTTGTCTTCCTTTTTTTCACAAGTCATTGGATTTGTGTTTGAAGTCATTCCAGGGATAAGGCTTTTTAAAAATCTATTGACAAAAAAAAAAAAAAAAAAAAAATCTATTGACAAAATTCAATTTCTGCCTGCCATAATCCAGATGAAGAGAGGGATAACACATGAGGAACTTGCCGCTTCATGCAACAATTTCATTCTGCAGCCTAAAAGCGTTACTAACCTCTGCAACACTTAATTAATTGAAATGACTCCAGTGGTGGGATTCTATGATGAAGAGTTTCCTGGTAGTTACACGTGATTCAATCTTAAATTTAGTTAAAAGAGAAGGATACTTAAATATACATCAATGAATGAAAAATGAAGACCCTGTTGAATTTAGTCAGTCATTTGCCTCTTTTTTCTTCTACTGTAGCTTGTTTTTCCTTTGAGACTTTAATTAATTAATTAATCTAGCTATTTATTTATTTTTCTAAATGAACATTCTAAGTACTTTTGGTTAATATACATAAAGTACAAATGTTGATGAATCTTTGCTATAAGATAATACATTTTCAGTTAAAAAAATACCAAAGTGCATATCCAATTCATTTCATTAAAATGGTATCATTTGGATCAACACCAAACTGGTCTGATACATATGGTTATTGAGGGGGCATCCATATCACTGATATGGATTTCTCATTTAACTAGCTCTGTCCTCTAAAGAATAAACCCATTTACCACATATTTTTATCTAGTTCATCAAGACCCCTAGAACTTAGACTAGATCTAGTGCAACAAAAGTCAGCAAAGTAGTCTTAGCCTTTGAAATCTTACCATAGCACCTGAAGAAAAAATGACTAAAGATGGAACCACAGTGGTATTTTTATATATTTTTGGTAACGTCTCTTTTCTCTTCCCCTGAATTTTTATTTCTGTATTGATAGCTGCAGTTGAGGCCCCTATTAATTGCACAATATCTCCTGACTTCTTTCCTTTTCCAGGACTTGTACTGCTTTCCTCCTGATTAGTTTTCTTAAAACACACCTCACACAAACCTCAGTAAATATTTATTGCTTTGGGATAAATTCTGAAGAACTTAACCACTCAGTTAAGGCCTTCTCTCCTCTCCCCCAATCTCTAATTTATATCCAACACTTCTCATTCCAATCAATTTGGTAAACTGTCTCCTTGGCACAAATATTCCTCAAGTGCTTAAAATTAGTTGGAAATCATGCTGGTCCTGGCATTGTATACTTGAAAAATAAATAAATAAATAAAACTCCTTGCTTTCAAGGAACTCAAAAAGATAAGAAGTAAAACTGTGGGTTGTTTCAGCACAGGTGGTAAGTTTTCTGGGTGAGGAATGAATGCAGCACACTGTCAAAGCTCAGAAAAGGGACAAATAAGTGAGATATTGGCAGTGGCAGTACATATAAAATCTGACAAGATTTTGTCATTTTTCTTGATCAATGAAAGATGTATGTTATAACACATACATGAAGATGGGTGTAAACTCTTGGCTATGAAGGCAGACATGACTCTTCAAGCATGTAGAAGACATCATAGTTTGTAAGCTCATAAACATGAAACACAGCCTTTTTGTGTTCTCTTCTAATTGTGAGTATTTTGTTGAATCTAGAAGGTAAATTGGGGTCATAGAATTCCTATGGATTCCCCTTCCTGCCCCTCAGAAACCCTAAAAAGAGTGGCATAGTACTAAAATATTAACAAAAGAGAAAAAATAGAGAAAAAGCAACCAGGGGGGAAAAAAGCAGTGGAAAAACTAAAAACAATATTCCGTCTTCCTGAATTCAGTAAGAAAAGTGTCTCCTTATATCTGTCGCTCATAATTTTTAGAGTGCTTTCCTCACTATGATTTCAAATGAACACACAAAATGGGCAAGGCTTTATGACCCATTTTTTTTACATGAAGAAATAGGGTAATCAGACATGGTCAAGGGCACCCAACATGAGTATCCAAACAAGCTTCACACTCACATTTTCCTGCCAGGGACCCAGTATTTTTCTCTTCCATCCACAGGTATGATTGGAGAGGCTAGATTGGACAGTGTAGCTATAAAGTTCCAAGATTCAGTGGTCATACTTTCATTAACATAAAGTTCAACCCATATTTGAGATACAAAATAAAAGGCACCTGGGACTTAGAATCCAAATTTTTATAACTGACTAAATGTATATAATTAATGTGGTCTGGATTTGGGACATAAATTCAGTTGCCTGGAAAGAAGTTTGAATATCAAGATTGATGGTCTCAATGGGTTTTAGATCTAGCTCTGCATTTATCTCTATCTGTATATATCTAACAAACATCAATGCAAAGTACAACTATGTTCCATTTTATTCAGTCTCTAATATGCAGTTGTATTAAACCAATAGACAGAATCTGAAGCCAATAATAGCCCTTGCTTTCTGGCAACAGTTGTCCCAGACAATGGAGTCAAACAATGGTGCCTATTGAGAGCCATGTAAGTGCCTTTCAGTGACTGAGCTGCTCAGAAGAAAGGCAACTATGAGAGGGAACTAGCAGAGCAAAGCAAAAGTGCTTCTCAAAGAGCTTAGAGCTGATTTGTTTTGCTTTTAATTCAAATAATGTTCACATATTATACCAAATGAAGTGGTAAGCAATTATAATTAAGAGATGATCAATATAGTCCAACCATTCTGATACCAGGGCCATTTTGAATGGTTTAAGTAATTTTTTGTATTATAAAATTAATATGACATCATTACAGACACTTTGAGAAGCCAAGATTTTTTTTTATTGGACCATTAACTCATCAACACAATCACTATTCATTTGTGTTTATCATCTGAAATATGTTTTATCATAGGCATATATATTTTATAATTGCAATCTTAGTCTATATACAACTTCATGTTGTACTTTTTTCATATTTAATTATACAAGCACGTTTTCAAAAATGATAAATTGTTTTCCTAATTACATATTTAAATGCTGCATGATATTTACTTTATTCATCCCATTTTGTTGGATTTAAGATTGCAGGCATCAGTTTTTGTTTTTGTCACTGTTTTTTTTTAAATAATACCATTGTGTTGTTCACACAAGTTTTATCCAAATTCGTGGGTAGTTCCTCAGGATAGACTCTCAGAAATATATGTTTTCTGCCAAAGGGTCTGAATGTTTTACAAACATTTTTTAATATATATTGCCAAAACGATGCCTGAAAATAGTTGTTGGTTTAGAATGTATTTTTATGTGTGTTGTTTACTTATAGTACAAATGTTTCACAGTAAAATTCCAGAAAAATGGAAATTAAAACCATTATCAAAGTTAACTTACTAAAGTAGCAAAGATAGAGAAGAAATATATATGCGACAAAATAAAACAAAGTTGGTTTACCAGAAAGCAAGAAAATGATCCATGACTACTGTAGTTAGGTCAAAAGGACTCAAAGATCTATCCTGAAGAGGCTAACGATGGGGCAATTTGAGAGATTATCATACTAAGTGAAGTAGGTCAAACAGAGAAAGACAAATATCATATGATATCACTTATATGTGGAATCTAAAAAAAAGATACAAATGAATTTATTTACAAAACAGAAACAGATTCACACACTTCCAAAACAAACCTATGGTTACCAAAGGGGAAAAGTTGGGGGGAAGGATAAATTAGGAGTTTGGGATTAACATATACACACTACTATATATAAAATAGATAATCAACAAGGACCTACTGTAAAGCACAGAGAACTCGACTCAATATTCTGTAATAACCTATATGGGAGAAGAATCTGAAAAAGATGTATATATGTATATGTATAACTGAGTCACTTTGCTGTACATCTAAAACTAACAGAACATTGTAAATCAACTATACTTTAATATAAAGTAAAAATTAAATTTAAAAAAAAATTAAAAAAAGAAAGTGCAATTTTTTTCAGGTCCTTCCCTGGATCAAGATCCAGTCCGGGGGTCACCCACTTCATTTCTTTATCATGTCTCCTTTTGACCTCTGACACTTTCCATGTGCCCTGGCCAATAATTGCAAGACTTATCTTTAAAATAAAAATAAATAAATTGATTAAAAATTCTTCGAGAATTTAGAATTTGGTATATAAAAGTCCCTTTAGAAATCTGAAAATGTAGGGCTGGGCAATAGCTGTCTTGAGAAGGAATAGCTTTTTATCATCTGAGATAAACACCATTGGTTGCCTTAGATTGTCTCTCCTAGTTAATCTGATTTGCCCAGGACTTTATTATGTTGCATCGTATAATAAAGAACTATGCTTAGCAGCATGATATCAGTATCTTCTCCTAAGGAATCCAACTTGCTCTGGCCTTGTCCTAGTGACATTGGAGAGTATTCTTGTCAGGTCCTCCACTCTGTGCTGTACTCCTGGTTTGGTCACCAGGATCTCAGAGAGATGCTGAAGACTGTGGGACCTGCTGAGCTGGCATGTGTGGTTCTCAAACTTTAGTGTGATCAGAATCAGCTAGAGGTCTTATTAGAACAGAGTGTTAGACCTCATACCCAGTGATTCTGGTTCAGTAGAAATGGGGTGACCTAGAAAGCCTGTTGGGGAGAGTGTAGCTCCCTGACAAGGTGAGGCTAATTTATGCATACTTGTGCAAATCCTCCCATATAGGAGTGTGCATTTCTAACAAGTTCCCAGGGGATGCTGTCAGTCCTGGGACCATACTCTAAGCACCAACAATGAGTGGAACAAATAGCCTAAGTCAAACAAACTTGAGTTCACACTCATACTCCACCACTTACAATTTACATGACCTGAGCTTCCAATTTCCAAGTGCAAAGGGGTGCAAACTTTGTTGAGAATCTTATGAAGAGTCAATGGAATGAAGTTTCTAAATCTCATGGCTGTCTGAGAGCAATTAATACTTCTGCCCGCCTGTTGACCTTGCAGCCAACCTGCAGCTACAGTGGACATGATCTGCTGAATTCAGTCTGAAATTGGAACATTTATGATGACCTTACATTATGATCTGAGTTTAATTTGCTTTTCTAAAAACAGATAGCCCAGAAGTGGAGTCAACTCCCCATCCATACCAACTTCCAGGGTTGCTCACTCCAAGGCCTCACCTCCTGAAACTCAGGCCAAGTCCATGTTTCCAGGGGTTTCTAAAAAACCTCCAAGTATTCCCCCAAAATGCAGAGACACAAGTTCTAGTTTAAGGTACCCATGTGGACACTTGCAAGTCTCTTAATTGAGCACAGGCAGCTGACATTTGGCCATTGCGTTATAATGGAGGGTAAGCAGTGGTCACTTCCCATAACATTTGGTCTTGAAATCAAGGGCAATAAAACTGTCCTTTTGCCTACATGCCTTTTATGTCTTTCAGTGAGTCTTTGAATTTTAGGTCCAATAACACGTTGGTTTTTCAAAAATATTGTTGAATCACCCACTAAGCTCAAACAATAACATGTTCGCAATAACATATCATCCTTCTCCGCTTTCAAAACCCTCCTCCATGCCCACCTGTTCTTCAAAGCTCTTCCTCATGCAATAATCACCTAACTCTCTGTGTACAACTACTCTGCATCCATCTCTATTGTTTTGGCCTGTGCCGTCCCATATCACGTCTTTTATCTGGAAGTTCCCTGTTGAGAGCTTTTGTTCTTTGGGCACATTATAATGTCCCTTACGTAGCTTGGGGCACATTGCTTCTGTGGATAATAACAGTGATCTTACTAAGAACCAACAGTAAATAACAAACACAACAATAGATACAATATTGTACGACAATGCAGATCACCAGATCAGCTTGGCAATCATAGTCCTTTGGGACTCTTCCAAAACACTTTGTGAGAAATGGCAGCAGTGGACTCTGCAGGCTTTCCACTGGGTCTGCACGAGGGGTCCCCAACCCAGTCGGTGATGTGGCAGAAATGCTTGTCTCTGCAGAAGACAAATGCAAGGCCACACTCTGTGTTTGGAAACGCTCTGGACTCGGTGCTATAAATAATAATAAAGATAAATAATAAAAAAAGTGAAATGTTTTAAATGAAAGGTGATACACCGTGAACTTAACACACTGGCCCTTTAGCCTTTCTGTTAACAAGGTAATCTGATTGCCATTGATTTTTTTTCACCTCTGTTACTAAGGTGATGAAATGGTGTCCACACAGATGTATTGAATCAGATACTAAACAAAGAGCAACATAAAGAACAATTATCAGCAACCTTGCTTTCAGCCTGCTGATTATGACATTACCGGAAAGACAAGGTCTGGGTGACTTAAAAAAATAAAGCATCGAGAGGGGTGTAGATAGAAGGAATGAATGCAGGTAAGTTTCTTCTGAATAGATGAGTGCTAATTTCAGAAGAATTTAACAAGGAGTTCTTTCTGGGCTCCATAGCTTTAAAAGGGGCCATTTCTACTTCTGCAGTTTACTGATAGGCATTCTAGTGTGATCTAATTAACATGGAGAAAATAGCATGGTAGAGATGAGTCAATAACAGACATGTTTTTGCTGTATAGATTGTGGCTGGGTATTGTGCAGGAAGAATCGCTTATGGCCTGTTGGGGAATCTCCAAGGAGCCCTGAAGAGTGAGGTAAGACCCTAAAATACTCTGAAAGAAAGGCCACACTTTTGACCTGTCAATAACCTCATAGATGGTTTGTGATGAATGATTAAGAGACCCAGCTTGAAATGTGTGACAAGAATGAAATGAATTTATGAATGCTGACTTCATGGCTTATGCTGAATTAATTTCCTAATCGCAAATATTTCCAGGTTTTATTGTTTGTTGCATTTTCCTTAGCCTAGTTGCTAAAGCCCATGGTAAAGATATGTAAGCAATTTTTATACCTTTGAGCATAGGCTTTTGCCTAAATAAGAATGCCTCTGTTATCTTATGACCTTTGATGACGTATGTTTCTATGGCAATATCTCATCATGGCATTTTCTCAAGGGCAATGCTCCAAATCTTCTGCCCTGCCCAACATTGGCAGCCATTGCTAATTGACTGTGAAAGTGGAAAATGCAGTGGTGTGAAGAGATCTCTTTTTGGAAACTCCAGTCCAGTTTGGGAAAGGTAGTCAACTGAGGCAAAACAAGTTCAGCCATGCTATCAGCCCATATGGTGGTTCTAAAACCATTTAGAATAACTCGCAAAGGAAATGACAGGTCACCACAATTGACGATGATAATTTCAATAAAAGGATTGAATGCCTTAATGAAAATAATAAAATTAGAATTGTTGGCCCTTACACATCATTCTTTTCAGCCTCTCCCAGGTAAGAGTCTTGTAGAAATCAGGCTTAATAATAGGGAAAGATGTAAAATGAGGTATAAGAAGTCTGATGATAAACTCCAAATAGGGTAAAGAGTAAAGGGGAAAACTGGAGAAATAAAAAACATAGATAATTTGTAAGGTCAGGGTAAAAGCAGAAAACCCTTCTGACATTTGACACATTTTTTTTTTTTTGTATAATGCACCAAAAAGGTAAACGTACCTTGTCCTTACTTGTAATGCATTCAGGTGCAGCCATTACTGTAGAGGGGGAAAGGTTTTTGGAAGAGCAGTCGTTCTCAAACTGGAGCGTGTATCACCTTCCTTTGGAGGACTTGTTAAAGGGATTGCTGGATCCCATTCCCAGATGTTTAGATTTGCATTTCTGTCAAGGTCTCAGATGGGGCCAATACTGCTGGTTGTAGAAATATCTTTGGGGTATCCATGAGCATTAAAACTTTTCTCAGGGGAAATATCTTTGAGGTCTATCAATCTGGTAGATGTCCAAACAGCAGAGGTTTGCTTTAAAATATCAGTGTTACCACTTTCTAGCTTGTGAACTTGTATAAATAACTAATATTAAATCTCAGTGTCCTCATCTGCAAAATTCAAATACTTTCCATGCAAATTAAATGAGATAATTTAGGTAAAGCACTGTACCTTGAATCTAGCAAATGTATAAGATATACTTCCTTTACTATTCTTTCTCTGATTGAATTGCAGATGTCTAGCTCTTGGGGAGGAATTGGGGTCCAAGGGAAAGAACTGATATTCATGGTTTCCATCACAATACAGAAGAAAATGACTCATTTCAGAAGTGTTAATAAAATTTTTTCCATGGGCTAGCACTTCTCCTGGGAAATTGTGGGTGGGCAGAGGGATTCAGAAGGGTAAGGAACTCCAATAAGGATTAGTAGGCTAAATATAGTTAGGATTAATGGCTGTGTTCTACTTAAAATACTTACTACATTGATGACACTAATGATAACACATGTGCTTTTATTTCTCAAGGGGAATTTTAACCTATTTTGGATGTTTAAGAACCACATGATTTTAAGATCAGCAGTTACAAACCTCAAATAAACATGGTAGGGCAGGGGCGAGACAAGATGCTTTGATCCAATGCTGTTTGGATTATAAGTTGGCTCAACTAATATGGCAATTTATGTCAGAAGTCTTACAAAATTCATTATGACTCAGAGATTTCAGCTTGAGAAATACAGCATAAGGGAAATCATAAACATAGAAGAAAACAAGATTACATGTAAAGATAATCATTAAGACATTATTAGTATTACCCAAAAAAGAATGCTGAATGAAAGAGAAATGGTTAATCCAAGTACAACACATGTTAAGTAAGAAAAACAGGGCTTCCCTGGTGGCGCAGTGGTTGAGAGTCCGCTTGCCGATGCAGAGGACACGGGTTCGTGCCCCAGTCCGGGAAGATCCCACATGCTGTGGAGCGGCTGGGCCCGTGAGCCATGGCCGCTGAGCCTGTGCGTCCGGAGCCTGTGCTCTGCGGTGGGAGAGGCCACAACGGTGAGAGGCCCGCGTCCGGCAAAAAAAAAAAAAAAAAAGTAAGAAAAACAAAATGTAAACTACATTTGGAATAAGATCACAACTATGAAGAGAGATAGAATTGGCTTTTATTCCTAGGCTTTTATCACTCACTAGGAGTAGGATCTTGAGTCAGTTGTTCTTAACTGGAGATGATTTTGCTGCACAGGGACCTTTGGCAATGCCTAGAGACATTTTGATTGTCACAACTGGGAGGGAGTGCTTCTGGCATTTAGTGGGCTTGAGATGCTGCTACACATCCACATGCACAGGACAGCCCCTTCAACAAAGAATTATTTAGCTCAAAATGTCAATAGGGTTGAGGTTGAGAAACTCTGCCTTAAACAAATTCCATAACTTCTCTAAATGTGTTTTTTATATTTAAATCTAAAAATCAAAACCAATAATACCTACTGAATAGGATTGTTTGGGGAATTAAATGAGATGATCTATGAAGAAAATCTGGTCTGGCTTTTTTGTCAATTTCTAGTGAAAGTTGATATGATTTATCTATTACTACTCATTGCCATTTTTAGGAAAAGAAAAAGGAATGTAGCAACTAAATGAATTTTGTCCTTCCTTCAACTTTTCAATTTTCCAACCTTTCTCCAATGAGCAAGATAAATTAGTTTTAATTAATTTTTAATAAAATGCAATTAAATTCTTTTAATTAATTAATTTTAATTAATGAATTTATTAATATAATTAAATTTTATAAATGAAAAAATATTTAAAATGTTCTCAAAAGAAGACTTTATTGTACAGATAATAACCGTATGTACGTTTTATTATTATTAAGGAGGTGGGGAATTTGAGGACTTGTATGATAAAGCAAACTTATCGAATATCTTTTTCATTTTGGAAATCATCCAGTTGTTACAGTATAGCCAGTGAAGTCTGCCAGCATCTCATACTCAACTAACAGGATTTGTTTTCAAGTCAAACTTTGAGATAATGAAGGTTCTGAGCATGCCAAAGAAACACCGTTAGGTACAATTTTACGCAAAAGCATTCCTGTTACAAGATTAATGATTGGTTAATAGTTGAAAAAAGATAAAGTCCACTTTACTGAGGGTTTGCAATGTTTGGGGAGGCCAGACTTGAGAAAAAAGTAAGTAGTGCTTATCATTATTATTTTACCTATCTATCTATTTATCTGTCTGTCTATCTATCTATTTTGAAGAGAGACGAGGGAAGAGATATAGAGAAAAAGTCTTTCAATCTTCTTGATTCTAATGCTACAGAGTCAGATTATTGCTAAGAATGGAATTGTAGGGGAGAAAAAATAATTTTCCCTTTACCCTTTTGAGTTCTCAGCTGAGACCCCTGTTATAAAAGCCAGACTAACAATAGAAAAGCAAGCAGAAGTTTAGTAGCATGTATACTTCATGTACACATGGGAGATACCCAGGAAAAATAACACAAAGAATTCAGAGTTAAACACTATCTTGTCGGGAAAGAGGAGGGGGGTCTCTTAGGGGAGAGTAAATGACTTTTAGGAAAGATGGATGGGCCCTTAGAAGAATAGATGGGAGGTATGATAGTTTGTGACAAAGTGTGTCTGGGTGTGACATGGATTTCCAGTCTCTTCCCCTGTAAGGAGTCAATTCTCCCTGGTTGGTGAAACGTCAGGGATGGGATTTATGACAATTGAGTTCCTTTTGGAGAATCTGTCCATAGGTAGAGAAGGGAGTTAAGAGAAAGCCTGTCTTTGCATTGGCTTTTTTCAGGTGCCTACAGCTTAAACTAATCAATATATCAAAGGACATATTTTGGGGTGGCATATTCTGTAGCCTTCAGAATCCTGACATGTCCTCTGTTTATCCAGTCAGCTGTACAGTGGTGCTTCTAATGAAGCTAAGGCCATGGCAACAGCCCCATGAGGTTGGCTGGTAGTGACCATAGCTAAGATTTGAGCTATGAATGAAAAGAATCCGGCAAGTGAATTCAAACCCTGGAAAGTAAGTAGGCAGGGTGATAAGAGGGTCTGAGGATTATTTCAAGGAAAGAATCCTCCAAATTATAAAGAAGTGGGCTTGAGAAACTTGGAGGGTATATATGGAACTGGCAAGTATGCATTAGACCAAGCTGTGTGCCTGCTCTCCCCAACTGTCTTGTATACACCTGAAGGACCAGCTCAGAATGAAATACACTGATATGGTTTCTTATGTACATATATTATGCCTATGTGTATTTCCACATTTGATTTCTTCTGTGTTAGTTATAGAAGAGGTGGGAAGAAATATTCGTAAACAATTATTCTTTTGGTATTTAAAGTGGGCTCAAAAAAGCAAACAACATACAGGTTTAAAGAAATTGTGCTTACAGGAGTTCCAGACCACTTTTGCCAAGCCAACCAGGTCTGATACTGTGGACAAGGTTAGGAGAAGTGCTTGAACTTTTGGATGGCTATCCAATTCAAACCTTCAGCCTGAGGGAAGCTCCTTACTAAATGTTAGTGTTAGAAACTGCTTGTCTTACAATGGCCTTCGTTAAGAAAGCTCTGGGAAAATGCAGGTCTAAACTGGTAAAGACTTTTTTCTTTTTTTAAACAAATAAAACCCCAGAATGGATTTTCTTTCCAAGATGTGTTTTTGTTTTATCACAATGACCTTTCTAAGAAAAGATGAAGCCAGCCTCAGGTAAAAAGAAATGGCCACATTTCATCCACAGTTAGCCTTCATGACCCCTGAACTTGGTTTTTCTATCTGAACCTCTTTTCATGCACCATTTCTCCTGGTGTCTGATAAGGGACACACAAGTGCCTGAGCAAGGCCAGATTGGAACTTTGACTTTCATAAAATAACCAGTAAACTAATTCTGTCCCACTTTAATTGATGTTATTCCTGTTTTCTTTTTAATACCACAAGGCATTGATAAATTATAGAATTCAGAGCAGTAAAATGGAGCCATTAAATGAGGCCCCATTACCAGTTGGTATTGTATAGTTACCATCTATGGTATTATATGTCTTTATATATAATGTATAGGTATAATACACATGACCACACACTTCTGGATGTTTACACGCACAAGCTCTATCGTCTCATCTTTTTTTTTTTTTTTTTTCCATATCTCTAACACAAAAGTCAAGGGGTTTGGGAGCACACACAAAAAAAGAGATTTCTAAGAGAGCAGGCGATTGGGCCGGGGTCATTCGAAAGGGTAATTATTGTTAAATGTCAGGTTAACTCTGAAGGCCTCAGCTCATCCAACTGAGAGCAGATTAGCCCAGATGGAGACATTTTCAACACGGTGCTGTCTGACCAATCAGAGAGAGCTGGGATTAGCCAAATACCTTCTCTCATCTGCTTGCTCACAGAAAGGTCAGTTTCTGCTCATTGCTTCTCTTTTAAGATGTGCTTTTTTTTATTTATGGCAGCCGTGTGCAGGAAATCAGGTCCCTTTTATCAGTGAATTAAATATTCAACATCTAAAACTCACTTTTTGAGAGTCAACTTCATTCACTTTCAAGACCACTTTTATCTATTTTTAAGTGCTGAAGATATACTGGGCACGAGTACACAGCACATATTTTACCCCCAGCCCTCCCACTAAGCTGGAGGTCTGCCTGTTGTGTTTTGCGTATTTTTTGAAAGCTTACTTGTTTCATTTCATGCATTTTCTTCTTTAAGAGCGCCGGTTTACGTTTCCTTTCTTTTTCTTCATAAAAAGCAGAAGGGAAAATGAAACTAACCCTGGGGTGCTCTAAAAGATAATCTGTATTTATGTACAGCTTTTTCTCCCCCTAAGCAACGTAAATGAGCACATGCATAAAATCAGTGACAAAATGAATAGTAAGAAAAACAGAGATCACAGACTTGTGATTCTCCAAACTGCGTGTGTATGTGTATATGTGCATATGCGTGCACACCACACACACACACACGATCTGTAAATTATCCACAGGAGGCCCATGGATATTTGCTGAATGTATTATTTAATATATTCATGTATGAATATGTGTGTATTCTTAGAGAAATATGTGGTACTACTTCTATATGCCTCTTAAAATGTAGTTATTTTCTCATTTTAGAATACCATCCATGTGAGATGTTGGAACACTCATCTTCTGAAGAATTTGTTATAAAAGACGAATAAATATATTGTGAGGAAACCCTTGCCTTGCCGCAAACATGAACCTGTTTTCATTATGCTGCTTCCATACTGTGGGGTTTTAATTCACCCCTGTCCCAACTCCTCCCATTGTTTTTATGAAAGTAAAGATATTTTTAACAAGAAGACAAAAATGATAGGCAAAACAGAGTCTCTTATCTAGAAAATTTACTACAATATTACACAACATAGTTGCTTAAACAAATATTAGGATAAGATGCAGAAGGCAATCATTAATAATGATTAATTTCTTTTAAGAATATCTGCTCTAGTTAGGCTGCATTAAGCATTTATTCTATAGTAATATACAAGGCAACATTTCAAAAACACTAGGACCTAGCACCCAGATCTTGGTTTTTAATACCATTTTCCAATAAAGGGAACCAGGGCTCCTTGGAGAAATGGTTGATTCCACAGTGAGCCTCAAGTGCTAGAAAGGAAGCATTCAAAAAAAAAAAAGAAAACAAACACATTGTGGCAAAGGGACACAAGAGTCAGTGGAAAGAGCACCCAGTGGCCAAAGCTGGAACAATTTGACCAACAAGATAGATAAAGTAATACTGAATTATAACTCAAAGTATAAAATGAATATCCATGAGCCTATACTAACTGATATAAATAAGTTTTTTTTGTTTTTTTTTTTTGCGGTACGTGGGCCTTTCACTCTTGTGGCCTCTCCCATTGCGGAGCACAGGCTCCAGACGCGCAGGCTCAGCAGCCATGGCTCACGGGCCCAGCCGCTCCACGGCATGTGGGATCTTCCCGGACCGGGGCAAGAACCCGTGTCCCCTGCATTGGCAGGGGGACTCTCAACCGCTGCGCCACCAGGGAAGCCCTGAATAAGTTATTGAATAAAGAAACAGATGGGAGAGAATTAGACAAATCTCCCATGCAGAAGAATTTCACAAAATTTATGTAGCTACTTTGCCCTCAAGTGGGGGAACTTAACTCCTCATCCGTAGGTGTGGGCTATACATAGTGACTTCCTTCTGTAAGCACAGTATGGAAAGGGTAGAAAATGAGTAACTTTACAGTAGAGAGGCTTGACAAACACTATGTCAGCCATGTGATCAAGGTCAATATCAACAGTGATAAGTCATGTTGATAGTACGTACCCTGGATATGATGTTATGAGAATGGCACGCAACCTCTGTGTCCTTCCTCGAAAAACCACATAACCCCAGTTTAGTTATAAGAAAAAAAAGCATGAAACAAATCCTAACTGAGGAAAATTCTACAAAATACCTGACTTATAGTCTCCAAAACTTTCAAGGTCTTCAAAAGCAAGGAAAATCTGAAAAGCGGTCCCAGCCAGAAGAAACAGGTAGAGACATGACAACTGAATGTCATGTGGTGTCCTAGATGGGGTCCTACAGCAGAACAAGGACATTAAGGAAAAAAATGGGGAAATACGAATAAAGTGTAGACTTTAGTTAATAAAAATGGATTAATATTGGTTCATTAATTGTGACAAATGTACCATACAAATGTAAGGTGTTAAAAATAGGAAAAACTGAATGTGAGGTAACGAGAACTCTCTATACTATCTTCATCATAATTCTGTAAAGCTAAACCTTCCTAAAATATGAAGTGTATTAAATAAAACCTAGGTTAACATCTTGAAAAATAAACTCAAATCATATCAAATGTTTAAATTTTTCAGTATTTTCAAAATAATTAAATGTTCAAATTACATTGGGATGAAATGGCTTAAAAGTGTCCTTGAAAGAAAAATGGAGGGTTGGTGAGCAATCTCAAGAATTCAAAGAAGGAAACATGACAATGCTTTTAAAAGATCAACCCATAGATCTTAAACCCCTTTTTAGGCAAACTCACTTAAAATCCAAATAATGTTTTTCTTCAAAAGGACCATTCTAACTAGTATGGCCCACTCTTACCCTGCTCCCATGAATTGGCTTTCTCTCCCCTTCCACTCTGGATTTGGACCTGAATTTTGACCTCCATGGTCTTCAGTGGCAAACCCTAGGAAATGCAGAAAGAGTTAATAGAAATACAAACATTACCTGTTCAATGCTGGCTGATAACCCTTTTCCAGTTTATTCCACTATTGGCACTAATAGTATAGATTACATTCTGCCAGGAGACCATTCAGATAATGCAAATAACATAACAATAAAACATTCCACCAGATTTTGCCTCGATTATCTAAACAGTACAGGCAGAAACATGTTAGATTCAGTGGATGTGAATATTTATATCAATGCTTTAGCCCCTCAAGGATATACATAACTTTCATATCAAACTTCAACCAGTTATTCCTCATTTCATTATTAAAAATTGTGCTTCCAATTGCTGCACTTGCCTAACTACTAATTATGTATTTTTGATGAACTACACGTGTAATTTTCTAAATATCTTCAGGTTGTTGATTGTTCAGACTGGTCAAATGTGAATAAATTTTAATGTCCATAAGACACATTTATTTCTAACCCTAAATAGTAAGCAGATATATTGGGTCTTTAAGTTATGCTGTGATTTGGAGCTAAAATACATTTGGCTGTTTTTGTTTATTGGGAGGAGATGAGCTTTGTTACCAATTTAACATCTACAGATTAAATCACAAAATGACGATGATGTTAGGAAACGTAACAGTCTTTAAGATTTTTCTTTTAATGGTTTTTGAGTAGTGGTAGAAAAACAAAATCTGAGAGTGGAGGTTTACTTATACAATCCCTGTAAGAGAGCTGGTTAGTTTAGTTTCACAAAAGAAATAGAAAATTTCTGAGATTGCCCATTGCTCTCTTGTAGCAAAATAAAGCCACAGAGAAATATCTTTTAAGGCAATAAAAGGAAGGTGTCTTCTAGTGCAGACATATTTCAGTTGTTATTGTTTTCTGAACTGACTGGATGATACTGGATAATAATGGAGATATTTTTGACAGTCTCTTATTTATGTGTCTCTGGATGAGTTTGTGTATGAATGTGGGTAAGCTTCAGTGCTGCACAAATCAGAGTAATATTTAAGGTTAATATGGTTGAAATTAATTTGTTTACTCCCTAAATGCATTGATTTCTAGATTCCTCTAAAACAACTTAAAATTGTACATCCACCATAGAGAGCTTATTTACATATGAAGCAAGATATACATGCAAAAAAAAAAAAAAAGAGTTATAAAACCAAGATTCTGGAGGAACAGTTGAGACTAGTTTGTTTTTGGAGTCACCCAAGTTGTAGATTTTGGGGAAAAATCATGTTAATTTACTGCAGAAATAACTTAATAAAATGTTTGAATAGTTGACCTTCTGGTGCAAATATCAATGGAGGTGAATTCACTTAATAGGGGGATAGAATTTCTGTGGGACTTTACTTAAGATAGTATATTTTGCAACCTGGGTTTAAAGTAACAATCTGTGAAACTATAGTATAAAGGACATTGATTGACTTTGACTTGTATAGCTACACTATTATTTTGATTTTATAAATTCACATGAATTTACATGTGTTTGATCCAGATCAGGCTCTACATCTGGCCCCAAAGGTTTATTGAGCACATACTACATGCCAAACCACTTGTATGATCTGAAGAAACAGAAAAACCCATTTTACATTTAAGAGACTCAGAGCATCTTCTGTGTTTTTGTAGCATTTGTAACAGTTGAAATTTTTTAAATAATTGCTTAATTTATCACAGAATACTTGCATATCCCTATAAATTATATGCTCCCAGACAGCAAAGTTCACTCTATTTTATTTCCAATGCCTAGCAGAGTTTCTGGCACATGGTCAATGTTTAAGAAATATTTGTCTGAATATAAAAGAATAAATAAATGGGAAATATTGCTAACTGTGAACACAAAATACAATCTCCTTTCTTCTTTCTTATTATCAAAGTAATGACAGTAATTCATCTGAAAAATACCTGTTTTAGCCTTCCTTCCAGCCTCCAGGTAGATGTGGGGCTTCTTGGAAAGTTTCTTTGCTCCTTTTTACACTACCAGTTCCTGCTCTTGCTTCCAGGCTGGCTTGATAACCCACGAACCTGGAAGCTGTATGATGAAAGTCAATCTTTAGGGATGATCAAGCAAAAGGACAGGTATGGACCCCAGGTTTCTGTCAGTAACGTGGTACCCCAAACCAGCAACTGAAGGGCCACCTTCCAGACTTCTTTAGCATAATAGAAAAGTAAACTTCTATCTTATTTAAATTACTGCTATTTCCTACCTGTGGTGCTAGTAGCCTAACACAATTTTTCTACTTGGTTTAGACCATTATAAGTTTCTATTGCCAGTAATTGGCATTATGTCGCAAACAAACTAATCCCATTAAGACTAGTATGTTATTTCTTTTCCTCACAATTGAAGATTTTTTGATTGGGTTAAATAAGTGGTTTTCCACTGGAGGTGATTCCGTCTCCCCAGGATATCTGACAATGTCTGGAGACATTGTGGTTGCCACAACTGGGGACAGGGGGTGTTTGTCCTGGTATCCACTGGGTAAGGGCCAGGCATGCTACTGCAGTGCCTAGGACAGAACCCCACGACTGAAAATTATCTGGACCAAAATGTTAATAGTGCCAAGGTTAAGAAATCCTGGGTTAAATATTTTATTAATTAAGTTGTTTCGACCGACACCTAACCTTTAACTGTTGATTATTGTTCTTTTTTTTTTAACGTGAGCCTATTTGTTGACTTTACCTGCACATAAAATAGTCATTTTTCCTCAAATCAGGAAGTAAAGTTAATTAAATAAAGGTATATTCTATTTGATTATATGGGAGAGTGGGTAATGCACAAAGTATTGACCTTATGAATTCTCCTACATAAAAATAATGTGGAGAAGCATGAGAAAGTGGCAAGTAAATAAATGGGTCAATGTGATAGACACAACAGTTAAGAAAACTGTGCTGTAGAGTGAACTATAGATGGTTATGCAGCTCAGTGGACTTTTGTTTGGAAATAAAAGTATAGTTAAGTTGGAAGTTAAGACATTGGTATGAGATCCTTTCTGTGAGAACGTGGGCAAAATTGAAAAAAATCTTTGTAAGCACCTCCATTTCTAAGACTTCCTCATTTTCATCTTGGATCCAAAGATGAAAACAAGGAAAGAAGAAAAGAGGGAAGGAAAGAAGGAAGAAAAGAAGGGAACTAGAAAGAGTGGAAGGCAGGAAAGAAACAAGTACTGGACACCAAAAAGCAGCTGAACCTATAAGTGATGAATTAAAACTAACCAAAATTAAACTAAGTAAAAACAAAACATACAAAACCCACTTGAAGTATGGAATGGCTCTGTACTTGCCAGCAAAGTAAAACCTCAACTAGCATTAAACAGTTAATATATATAGGTAACTTTATAATCATTGCTACCAGCAGAAAAAAGCTACAATAATCCGATTGCCATCACTTTAACCAAAGCCTGTGTCGTAAACCTTGTAATTTTCTGCTGTCATGCTCAACCACTTTCAACACGTTTAAATTAGAAAGGACTATGCTAATTTTGCTTCATAGCCAGGGTCATTGTTGTAGGACATAATTATCTTTTTTTTTTCCCACATTCATTTTATTCTCCAGTGTTGTTTAAATTCAGTCTCAGTTATCCTATGTCCTTTTAAGCCTGAGCCATCTCTAGCCCCAACCCTGCTGGAAATATTCGTTTCATCTTCCTTAGCTATAAAGAGTTTAGATGTCCTTTTCCAACAGCCATGTTATTCCTCTGTGATCTTCCTGAAGAATAGTGTGTGAGTCTAAGTTGTTGAGTTAACTCTATATTTAATTAAAAAGGGCTGCCCTTTTTTTCCCCTTATATTAATGCTTAACATACCATAGAATTGACTCAAAGAAAAGTAATAAAAAATGGCCATTGAAACATTTGAAAATAGATGGGTTGTGGGGGAAGCATCATTGCTTCTTTTAAATGCTTGAAAGAGAGAAGAAACTTGATTGGTCTAGAAGAAGTAAACTGGGACAAGTGAGTAAAAATGACAGGGAAGGAGATTTGGGCTCCAAACAACATAGAACTTTCCAGCAGTTGAAGTGGAGTGGGTTTCCTTATGAAGTGGTGAGTTCCTGAGTCAGAAGTGTTCACTCTGAGGTGAGGGACACCCAAACTGAGAGGGAAGGGGGAAGGTAAGTTTCCTTCTTTGTATAGGGCAGAGATGGTTTCCCCTAACAAAATATGTCAAAGTAAAATGGATATGACTAGATAGTATTCATCTGGTAAAAAGAGTAAAAGATGCATGAAGGAATAAATAATATTTTGCTGGCTGATTGTGTAGGTATCTTCTCAATGTTTTTGTAGTGGATGTGGGAGAAAAGATGAATCTTTAAATGCTCAAGCATCTGAGAAATCTATACCATTTAAATTCACCTCTGTTTATCCAGTGTCCTTCAAATTCTTTGTAATGATCTGTGGTGTCACTACACTAAGGCATCCTAAGCTACCTTTCTCCTGACAAGGTAGTAGTCACCAGGAGCTCAATTCTTCTTCCCTCCAGCAGTAAGAAGAGTTTATTCATTACATTGCTTTAAAATGCTGAAGGGTTGACCCATGGAGTGTCATAAGTTAATCATTGATATTCATGTTCAAGCCAATCGCCATGCTTTAAGCCCAACCATCAGAAGTCCAAGTCCAAGTGTTAAGTTCTCTACTATTTAAAATGCTGTACGAAAGAAAGAGGGGGGATAATGCTGGGGGACATGCCCATGGTATTCCTGCTAAGAGCTCCCACTTTTCAGCGAGCTTGCACCTGTTTCCAGCATGCATTTGAATGCAGCAGCAGTTGGAGTTGAAGGTCAGGGTGACAGATGTAAGGGTAGAAACCACTGATCAGTCACTGAGGTCTCAGTTCCATCACTGTATGGCCCTGAATATGCTAACATCTGCAACTTGTCATGTCAGGGTATCCAAAGAGAGATCTGGCAAGAGAAAATTCAGCTCACTCCTAAGACCAACAGATTTGAGTAGGTTCTTATCTTTTAAAATGCATTAAAACTGTTTTCAGGTAAATTTAATAATCCAAAACAATACCCATTATACATACAGTAGCAGTATGCCTACATACACATTGATATGCAGTTATTTAGAGCAATCTGCATCTCCACTATGGAGATACTTTAGTTTTGGTTAGTATAATGTACTTAAGAAAACTGGAGACATTTTCTGGAACCCTTGAAATGAGTACTTCATGCCCGTAGATATTGGCACATATGACACATTATCAAAGAAGGCATGCGTGCACTCGGCGGATTTATTTAGGAAAGATAAGATCAGTTTCTTTCAAGCTCTATCATTATAAATTCACTCAGTACACCTCAGTTTCCTCACCTGTATAATGGGGGTGAGAAGTTTGTCTTCTACCTCTCAAGGGCATTTTAAAGATTTATGAGATCAGTTTTCTCAAGCATTATGAACTTCTTGGGAAAAGGTACTATGAAAAATAAAGCATCATTATTCATTTTCTGGGACAGGACCCTTGGGGGGGGTACCTGAAAAAGAACAAATAGAGTCATTTTTATTGGAGACAAGAGAGAAATGTTCTCATCTGAAATTCCAAATTCAGCGAAAAACAACATTGCTGTAAAACTAGTCAGGTTCACTCTTTAAAACACTCTTTGCATTCCTGTGCTTTTTCCCTTCTATTTGGTCTCTTGGGTCTATTTGGTCTCCTGGTCCTACTTCTGTTTGGACCTCCTAGATTTGTAGGTCTACCTACAGATTATAAAATCAACTCTGTAGGTAACGCTGTGTGTGTGTGTGTGTGTGTGTGTATGTGTGTGAGAGAGAGAGAGAAACAGAGAGACAGAGACAGAGACAAAGAGAATTAAAAGGTTTTACACTGCTGAATACTTATTTATAATAGCTCCTGGTTCAGCCTAGTTGGTTGTCTACTTAAACTTCAAAAGAGGTGGTTTGATTTGGATGATTTTACTTTTTCTCATCTTCTTCTTTTGTTGTTTAAATTCACGTAAATTAAATAAAATGAAAAATTGTGTTTCTCATTTGAACTAGCCACGTTTTAAGTACTTGAGAGCCACGGGTGGCTAGTGACCACATAAGGAATAGCACAGATATAGAACATTTCCATCATTTGCAGAAAGAAAAGGTATAGGGACAACCAGGTAATCATCCTTATTGAATATATATCCGTTCATGGCGATGGACCAAAATTGTATGGAAATAAACACTTTTTGTTTGATGATATGATTTCAGGACACCCAGTGGCAAGTACTTTACAAAGAAAATTCAGATTTGCAAAGGAAAAAAAAAAATTGAATTATTCTTATGTTCATCCCTTCCCATGAAAAAACACCAAAGGTTGATAAAAAGTCTTTCCTGGGACTATCCTTGGTGAATTGGCACATTCTCTTTTTCTCTTTACCTCACTATCTAACTGTTTAAGTCTGAAGCCTCAATTGTAACTCACCTTTGACCTGAAATGAGAAAAAGAAACATTAAGTGTTCTTTTTATTTGACGTTACAAGTACTGTACTGCCCCTTGGTTATTATCCAATCATGTAATAGAGCCTTCAATGTCTGGTTTTCTTTCTTCATTTAAAGGATATGAACACTGGACAACTTGACAGTTCTGAGCCTGGAACTGTCCTGTTTAACTATAGAGTGGTCTGGTCTCCAGCTCTCTTTTCCTGTGGCTGGAAACCAGTAGAGATGTTTTATAGACTTTGAACTCTGCATGGGGCCTAATAGGATATTGATAGCAATAGTCTGACTCTTTCTGCCCCCCTCCTGCTTGGAGGAAGGAGCTCGCCAGCATCATTCACAGTTGGCAGCCTCACAGCCAGGACCCAGCTGTCTTGAGTAAGCCACTTTTCTCTCCTCCTTCCCTGGACTCACAGGTCTTGTCATCACTCTGTTTGCTGCTTTCCCAGTGTTCCTCCAGCAGCGCTAGACTCCGGTGGGCATGTCAGGATTCAGATATCCTGCCCAGTTCTAGAAATCGCAGAATTTAAAGATTAGAATCAACCACAGGGATCACCTAATCCCTTGCTAAAGTGTGGGCCTCGGACCAACAGCATCAGCAAGATCTGGGAGCTTGTTAGAAATGCTTACACTTGGGTCTCATCCCAGGCCTAGGAAATTAGTCTCTGCTTTTTCTCAAGATCTCCAGGTGATTCATAAGCACATAATAGTTTGAGAAGCACTGACCTAATTCCACATGTCTCCTGATTTAAGAATTTTTATTAATTGTTTAAGATATAAATGATTTAAGAATTAATTAATTTATTCTAGACAAAGAAATTACCTGGAGTTTTAAAAATTCTGGTTCTGTGTTTCTGGGGCAGAGCCTGGGCATCAGCCCCCCATGTGGTTCCCATGTGCACCCAGAATGGAGAAGCTGGATGGCTCTAAAGCAGTGGTTCTCAAAGTCAGGTCCCTGGAGCAGCAACCCCAGTATTACTTGTTAAAATGCAAATTCTCAGGCTATATCCTACACATTCTAAAGCAGAAACTCTAGGATTGGAGCCCAGAAGTCTGTGTATGAACAAGTCCTCCAGGTTGTTCTGATGCAAGTTCTGTAACTACAGGTTTAAAGAATAAGGATGTCCCAACCCTCAGCCCTGAAAGATGGATCTAGACCTGTACTGTTGTGGATTTTTTTCATTTAAATTCATGTAAATTAAATAAAATTAAAAATTGTGTTTCTCATTTGAACTAGCCATGTCTTAAATACTTGAGAGCCACAGGTGGCTAGTGGCCACATAAGGGATAGCGCAGATACAGAACATTTCCATCATTTGTAGAAAGTTCTCCTGGACAGTGCTGATCTAGACTTTGGCTAGAGGGAGACAGATATTAATATTAATAACAATAACAATAACAATAGTGACAAATAATGTGACAAAATAGTGACAAAATAACAAATAGTGACAAAATAACAATTCTCATATGTTAACTGATTACTATGTTCCAGGCATTGAGCTAAGACATCAACTGATTTCTCTTTTTTCCTTACAGATTGCCAAATTATTGTTTAATTACTGTGTTTGAGTCTAGGGAGGATTTTGGTGTGGTGAAGGGACAAGGAAGAAGAACAGGGAAAACAGAAGCAAGAGGAAGAGTTTTTTCTCCAACAGACTTCATTTGAGGAACTAGATGGACTCTAATGCAAGAGAGCCATTGATGGAACACAAAGAACATGTCAACACATAAGGGAAATAAGCCAGTAAGATATCACTACTAGAGCTTTTTCCCTGTCTCCTAAGCTAGAACATACAACGTCGGGCTAGGATCTAAGAGCAGTTACATTGTCCATTTGGAGTTCTGTTGGCTGGATGTTTTTGTAGTTTTGCATCCAAGATTGACTCTTTTCTCAGGCAATCTCCTGGAACAGATGTATCATTGGGCTTATCAGCCAATGACTACAGAATAAGATTGCCCACCCATGGTGCCCAGTATTTTATTGCACAAACCTACCTACGTAATTGCTGGATGTTAACTCCCCTCCATTTGTTCCTTGCTCCTTCTGCAAGCTCCCCTGTGACTGACTGCCTCACCATGTCCTGAGACCTTTCCACTCCCCCCTCCTCCCCTTTCCACCACTTTCCAGTTTTTGGTAAGCAGGCAGGTAACGTGTGCTCTCTGGGACCCGCTAAGGCTGAGGATGCAACTGTGAACATGGCGGCCCTTTCTTTCATTCACAGAGCTTGCTCTCTACTGATGACCCCTCTGAGTTAAGAGTTCCCTGGGTACAGCTTATCTCCTCTATGGCCTATGGGAAGGTATGCATACTCTTTTCCTGAATTTCCCACCTCATGTTGGAGACTTGATCAGACTTTTTCGAGCATTTTGCTAAAATCCTAAGGGTATGGAGATCCCACACCCTAGAAATCACAACTGTTACTGGAGGTGATGATGCACTTGGGCTTCTGCTGGGACACAGCTTTATCAGAACCTTTGATTTATTTACTAACAAGTTTTGAAGCACTGAAGTTTCCCCAAGGAACAAAAGGTAAATTGAAAAGTCTCATCAAAGGGGCCTCTCCCATTACAAATAGAGGATCTGTCTGAAAGGCAAATTCCAGTCTCAACCAGAAGACAGAAACTGCTTGAAACCTCCCAGGGTGCACTTTTCCCAGCTTCCAAAAATTAAGGTTTGGTCTTGATTACACTAGCATTTTATCTTTTCTCTTCCACTTGCCAACCTTTCCCCCTCTTCACAGTGAGAGGTAAACAAAAATACACAGAGGGAGGGTGTCCAGGGGTAAGACAGCCTGGGGATTCTCAGGAGAAACTTTAACTATTACTTCTACTTTTGAACATAAGTCAAAGCCTCCGCCCCCACGGTTTGATGTACATTTTCTCTTCTGTTCAATGTGCCCATATTTGGAGTGCTTAGTAACAGACTCAGAGAAGTTTCAAGCCGAAAGGAATTTAGAGTTCATCTAGCCTAGCGGATTTTTCAAATGTATTTTAATGGCAAAAATCCCTCTTTAAACAAAACCTTACACAGAAGTCCAATAGTCGAAACAGAAGCAAACCATGCTTCTCAGGTTGAAACAAGGAGGGCCTGTGGGACCCTCCCCCTCCCTCTTGAGATGGACTATTGATCTCTGTTTGAAATCATTTATCTGGCTCCGCCCCTCAGTTTACAGAGAGCGAATCTAAAGCCAAGAGAAGGTAAACAATTTTCAGGAGATTCGTGCCTTAGCTAGGAAGCTGATCACATCATTCTTCTGCTTAAAATCATCAATTGGCTTCTTACATAACTCAAAATAAAATCCAAAGTCCTTACGATAGCCTCTAAGGCTTCCCATTTTTATCTCCTCTCACTCCCTCTCTGACTTAATTTTTTTTTTTTTCTGACTTAATTCTTTCCACGAATCTTACTTTACTCCAGCCACACTGGCCTCCTTGTTTTACTCAGCTACATCACAAATACTCCTGCCATCATGAATACATGTTGTTCACCCAGCTTGGAAATCTCTTCCTGCAGACATCACATGGCCTGCTCCTTCCTTTCCCTTAGAGCTTTTCTCAGATATCACTTCCTCAGTGAGGCCATCCCTTTATTAATTGTGCCAGCTGGTCTCCAAAGATGGCCCCCCAAGGAACAATACCTTCTATTATTCATGCTTTGTATATTCCTCTTCCCTTTCATCTGAGGGGCCCCGTGACTTGCTTTTGACCAATAGAATGTGGGGGAAGTGATGCTTCATGTCTTTCAAGACAAGATCATAAGAAACTTGGCAGCTTTCATCTGGATTTCTTACAATAATTGTTGTAAGGAAGCTGGCTAACATATAGGGAGCCTGATTATCTGAGCCCACTATTCTGTGAGGAAGCCCAGGAGAGCCACATGGAAAAGTCATGTGGAGGCAGAGAGATGCCTGGGTGAACCCTCTAATAGCCCAGGGATGTAAAGAGTGAAGAAAGTATCTTGAACAACATGGAGCTCATACAATGCTTTGGATGATTCCAATTCTGGTTGCCAAATGAATACAACTGCGTGAAGATCCCAATTGAGAACTGCATAGCTGAGGCCAGTCAAGTTACAGAATCATGAGAAATAACCCATTTTTTTAGCCAATAGTTTTATGATGTTCCATTGTCCAGCAATAGATATTAGTAAAGGAAATCAATGTAAGTTGCACCCCTCCTTTCCTCCTATATACCTAGTTGTACTCTATATCCTCCTTCCTTTGCTTTATTTTCCTCTATAGCTCTCTCATCACCATCTGGCTTACTGTGCACTTATCTCTTTGTTATTGTCTCCTTACCCCCCCTAAATAATAACTCTGGGAAGGCAGGGACTTTGCCTTGTTCACTACTATATCTCTCATGCCTGGAACATGTCATAAACTAGGCACTCAATAAATATGTGTTGAATGAATGTATTTATTTTAATCTATTTTTCTGAGTTTGTTTTTTCTAAGTATAACAAGCCCATAAAATGAAAGGACAAAATTATTTAAAATACTATCATGACTATGGACTCCCATCTTATGGACACAACATCTGAAGTGGACTCAAATGCTTCAGTCTTCCCCTTCCCATAAGCTTTGGTCTTAGTACATACTGACTCAGAGAGAAAGGTACTAGAAGGAAGGAAGATGAGTCAAGCAAAGCTCCAGACAAAACCCAAATGGAGATGGTTATCAAAGTCAAGTCAAACCCTGATGAGTTCTTGTCGGGAGACAAAATGGTAACCACTTCTCCCTTCACTTATTTCTGGAAGGGCTTGACATCCCCATGTGTTCCATAAACACTTGTAGAATGCCTGCTCTCTCTTGCTCTCTCTCTCTCTCTTTCTCTCTCTCTCTCTTGCATTGCAAGTACAAAGAGTCAAGGTTGTATCCCCTACTTTCAGTGCAGGGAGAATGAAGAGAGAGAGAGAGAGAGAAAATGAAGATAATGAAGAAAAACACTCTAAACTTTGACATAAAATGTTTAAAGTCATTGAAAAGTTTGAAAACGAGAAGTTTCATTTGTGTTGAAATATAGTTCATGCTATCTTTTCTCATTTCAACAACTTTGTGGAGAAATGGAGATTATAAAGATGCTTCTGCTGTTAGCTTTGTTTACTTTTTTTTCTCTTGGTACTTTTGGAGAAAGGAGGAAGGGACTGCATGTGTATCTTTAAGCAAAAGAATGGCCTCATGGTCTTTATAAAAACAGTTCTGTTGATATGAACCAAAAGAATTATGACTTCACTGGCTTGGCCTGGGTTACACCCATGAAAACCCATGAGCAGTATAATGATGTCACCAGCACACAAAGTAACTCCACAGCTCTTCAGCATTCTTCATGTGTGTGAGTAATGTCTCTGTGATCCTAGTTATTTTACTAGTTAGAAATGATATGGTTTACCAATAAGGCCAACTGCCTTCCACTTCCTGCTCTTGAGAACAGGATAGATCAGTAAGCAATGACTCAGCTGCAGCTGCCAAGAAATGCATCCCACTCCTATCCCCTCACCTACAGCCCCACCCCCAATTGTACCCTGAGCTACGGAACAGGCAGTGATCGAACGGGTGTTTTTCCTTCTTCCTGGGACTGAAAAGTTTGAATGAGGAACAGAGTTCTGTACTTCTATCCCTCACCTTCTCAGGGTAATTAGTGGGAAAATCACCCATGAAATGGGAATGAATACAGTCTGCAGTTTTTTCCGTCCATCCCACAATGGAAACAGGTATTTATTTCACCCACATTGGGCACCACCTATGCTGGCTGTGAGTTTACAATGTTCAACTCCTTGGTGACTTGGTTGATCTGGATTAGTGCACTGGGCATGGAGGAATCTGCCCATGGGCTGGGTAGCCAAGGACTGGGCTCTAGAGTCTCAGAGGGAAATTTACACCATGCAAGCAAATGCCCAGATGAACCTTTAACAAGCAGTTGCAAATACAGAATAAATGGGAGGCTGGATGCACTTTCTAGGGATCTCCTATCTTAACTTCTCTACTGCCTACTCTAAAGCCATATTTCTGTACAGGGATGCATCTAGACCACCCATTGGAGCACTTCCAGTAACTCCATCATCACGTCGCGGCGTTCTGCATCAAGGTTTTCATCCCTCAAGGTCAGTGTCCTCTCCGTGGCTCTTGGGAACACAAGCATTTCTATGCCTCTTTCTATGCATGGTTCTAAAACATTTAATAAGATTTTCCATATCAAAAGACCAAAATAAATTCCCAGCTGAATTTGGAAAGAGCTAAGGACAAAAGAACCCAGAAAGAAATCCTCTTAGGGGGGACGAGGGGAAGATGGCGGAAGAGTAAGACGTGGAGATCATCTTCCTCCCCGCAGATACACCAGAAATACATCTACACGTGGACCAACTCCTACAGAACACCTACTGAATGCTGGCAGAAGACCTCAGACCTCCCAAAAGACAAGAAAGTACCCACGTACCTGGGTAGGGCAAAAGAAAAAAGAATAAACAGAGACAAAAGGATAGGGACGGGACCTGCACCAGTGGGAGGGAGCTGTGAAAGAGGAAAGGTTTCCACACACTAGGAAGCCCCTTCGCGGGCGGAGACTGTGGGTGGTGGAAGGGGAAAGCTTTGGAGCCGCGGAGGAGAGCACAGCAACAGGGGTGCGGGGGGCAAAGCGGGGAGATTTCCGCACAGAAGATCGGTGCCGGCCGGCACTCACCAGCTCGAGAGGCTTGTCTGCTCACCCGCCGGGGTGGGCGGGGCTGGGAGCTGAGGCTCGGGCTTTGGTCAAAGTGCAGGGAGAGGACCGGGGTTGGCAGCATGAACACAGACTGCAGGGGGTTAGTGCACAACGGCTGGCCGGGAGGGAGTCCAGGGAAAAGTCTGGACCTGCCGAAGAGGCAAGAGACTTTTTCTTCTCTCTTTGTTTCCTGGTGTGTGAGGAGAGGGGATTAAGAGTGCTACTTAAAGGAGCTCCAGAGACAGGTGCGAGCCGTGGCTAAAATCGTGGACCCCAGAGACGGGCATGAGACACTAAGGCTGCTGCTGCCACCACCAAGAAGCCTGTGTGTGAGCACAGGTCACTATCCACACTCCCCTTCCGGGGAGCATGTGCAGCCCGCCAATGCCAGGGTTGCGGGATCCAGGGACAACTTCCCCAGGAGAACGCATGGCTTGCCTCAGGCTGTTGCAACATCACGCTGGCCTCTGCGGCCGCAGGCTCACCCCGCACTCTGTACTCCTCCCTCCCCACGGCCTGAGTGAGCCGGAGCCCCCAAGTCAGCTGCTCCTTTAACCCCGTCCTGTCTGAGCGAAGAACAAACACCCTCCGGTGACCTACACGCAGAGGCGGGGTCAAATCCAAAGCTGAGCCCCGGGAGCTGTGAGAACAAAGAAGAGAAAGGGAAATCTCTCCCAGCAGCCTCAGAAGCAAGGATTAAAGCTCCACAATCAACTTGATGTACCCTGCATCTGTGGAATACATGAATAGACAACGAATCATCCCAAATTGAGGAGGTGGACTCTGAGAGCAAGATTTATTATTATTTCCCCTTTTCCTCTTATTGTGAGTGTGTATGTGTATGCTTCTGTGTGAGATTTTGTCTGTATAGCTTTGCTTCCACCATTTGTCCGAGGGTTCTATCCGTCCGTTTTTTTGTTTGTTTTTCTTAAATTTTTTTTCTTAATAATTGTTTTTTATTTTAGTAACTTTATTTTATCTTACTTTATTTTATTTTATCTTCTTTCTTTCTTTCTTTCCTTCCTCCCTCCCTCCCATCTTTCTTTCTTTCTTTCTTTCTTTCTTTCTTTCTTTCTTTCTTTCTTTCTTTCTTCTTTCTCCTTTCTTTCTTTCTAATTTTTCTCCTTTTTATTCTGAGCCGTGTGGATGAAAGGCTCTTGGTGCTGCAGCCAGGAGTCAGTGCTGTACCTCTGAGATGGGAGAGCCAACTTCAGGACACTGGTCCACAAGAGACCTCCCAGCTCCACATAATATCAAATGGTGAAAATCTCCCAGAGAGCTCCATCTCAACACCAGCACCCAGCTTCACTCAATGACCAGCAAGCTACAGTGCTGGACACCCTATGCCAAACAACTAGCAAGACAGGAACACAACCCCACCCATTAGCAGAGAGGCTGCCTAAAATAATAATAAGCCCACAGACACCCCAAAACACACCACCAGACGTTGACCTGCCCACCAGAAAGACAAGATCCAGTTTCATCCACCAGAACACAGGCACTAGTCCCCTCCACGAGGAAGCCCACACAACCCACTGAACCAACTTTAGCCACTGGGGACAGACACCAAAAACAACGGGAACTACGATCCTGCAGCCTGCAAAAATGAGACCCCAAACACAGTAAGATAAGCAAAATGAGAAGACAGAAAAACACACTGCAGATGAAGGAGCAAGGTAAAAACCCACCAGACCAAATAAATGAAAAGGAAATAGGCAGTCTACCTGAAAAAGAATTCAGAATAATGATAGTAAACATAATCCAAAATCTTGGAAATAGAATAGGCAAAATGCAAGAAACATTTAACAAGGACCTAGAAGAACTAAAGATGAAACAAGCAATGGTGAACAACACAATAAATGAAATTAAAAGTACTCTAGATGGGATCAATAGCAGAATAACTGAGGCAGAAGAACGGATAAGTGACCTGGAAGATAAAATAGTGGAATTAACTACTGCAGAGCAGAATAAAGAAAAAAGAATGAAAAGAACTGAGGACAGTCTCAGAGACCTCTGGGACAACATTAAATGCACCAACACTCAAATCATAAGGGTTCCAGAAGAAGAAGAGAAAAAGAAAGGGACTGAGAAAATATTTGAAGAGATTATAGTTGAAAACTTCCCTAATATGGGAAAGGAAACAGTTAATCAAGTTCAGGAATCACAGGGAGTCCCATACATGATAAATCTGAGGAGAAATACGCCAAGACACATATTAATCAAACTGTCAAAAATTAAATACAAAGAAAACATATTAAAAGCAGCAAGGGAAAAACAACAAATAACACACAAGGGAATCCGCATAAGGTTAAAAGCTGATCTTTCAGCAGAAACTGCAATCCAGAAGGGACTGGCAGGACATATTTAAAGTGATGAAGGAGAAAAACCTGCAACCAAGATTACTCTACCCAGCAAGGATCTCATTCAGATTTGATGGAGAAATTAAAACCTTTACAGACAAGCAAAAGCTGATAGAGTTCAGCACCACCAAACCAGCTTTACAACAAATGCTAAAGGCACTTCTCTAGGCAAGAAACACAAGAGAAGGAAAAGACCTACAATAACGAACCCAAAAAAATTAAGAAAATGGGTATAGGAACATACATATCAATAATCACCTTAAATGTAAATGGACTAAATGATACCACCAAAAGACACAGAATGACTGAATGGATACAAAAACAAGACCCATATATATGCTGTCTACAAGAGACCCACTTCAGACCTAGAGACATACAGACTGAAAGTAAGGGGATGGAAAAAGATATTCCATGCAAATGGAAACCAAAAGAAAGCTGGAGTAGCAATTCTCATATCAGACAAAATAGGTTTTAAAATAAAGACTATTAGAAGAGACAAAGAGGAGAGAGCTGTGAAGGAGGAAAAGTGTCCACACACTAGGAAGCCCCTTCGCGGGTGGAGGCTTCGGGAGGCGGAGTGGGGGAGCTTGGGAGCCGCGGAGGAGAGCACAGCAACAGGGGTGCGGAGGACAAAGCGGACAGATTCCAGCGCAGAGGATCGGGCCGACCGGAACTCGCCAGCCGAGAGGCTTGTCTGCTCGCCCGCCGGGGCGGGCGGGACTGGGAGCTGAGGCTCCGGCTTTTGTCGGAGCGCCGGGAGAGGACTGAGGTTGGCGGCGTGAACACAGCCTGCAGGGCGTTAGTGCGCCACGGCTGGCCGGGAGAGAGTCCGGGGAGAAGTCTGGAACTGCCGAAGAGGCAAGAGACTTTTACGTCCCTCTTTGTTTCCTGGTGCACGAGGAGAGGGGATTAAGAACGCTGCTTGAGAGAGCTCCAGGGACGGGCGCGAGCCGCGGCTAAAAGTGCGGAGCCCAGAGACAGACATGAGACGCTAGGGCCGCTGCTGCCGCCACCGGGAGGCCTGTGTGCGAACACAGGTCACTAGCCACACGCCCTTCCGGGGAGCCTGTGCAGCCCGCCACTGCCAGGGTCCCGGGATCCAGGGACAACTCCCCCGGGAGAACGCACAGGCGCGCCTCAGGCTGCAACTTCTCGCCGGCCTCTGCCGCCGCAGGCCCGCCCCACACTCCGTGCCCCTCACTACCCCCGGGCCTGAGTGACCCAGAGCCTCCGAATCAGCGGCTCCTTTAACCCCGTCCTGTCTGAGCAAAGAACAGACGCCCTCCGGCGACCTACACGCACAGGCGGGGCTAAATCCAAAGCTGAGCCCCTGGGAGCTGTGAGAACAAAGAGAAAGGGAAATCTCTCCCAGCAGCATCAGAAGCAGCGGATTAAAGCTCCACAATCAACTTGATGTACCCTGCATCTGTGGAATACCTGAATAGACAACGAATCATCCCAAGTTAAGGAGCCCTGTGGATGAAAGGCTCTTGGGGCTGCAGCCAGGAGTCAGTGCTGTGCCTCTGAGGTGGGAGAGCCAACTTCAGGACACTGATCCACAAGAGACCTCCCAGCTGCACATAATATCAAACAGCAAAAATTTCCGAGAGATCTCCATCTCAACGCCAGCACCCAGCTTCACTCAACGACCAGCAACCTACAGTGCTGGACATCCTATGCCAAACACCTAGCAAGACAGGAACACAACCCCACCCATTAGCAGAGAGGCGGCCCAAAATCATAATAAGTCTACAGACACCCCAAAACACACCACCACACGTGGACCTGCCCACCAGAAAGACAAGATCTAGCCTCATCCACCAGAACACAGGCACTAGTACCCTCCACCAGGAAGCCTACACAACCCACTGAACCAACCTTAGCCACTGGGGACAGACACAAAAAACAACAGGAACTACGAACCTTCAGCCTGCAAAAAAGGAGACCCCAAACACAGTAGGATAAGCAAAATGAAAAGACAGAAAAACACACCGCAGATGAAGGAACAAGATAAAAACCCATCAGACCTAACAAATGAAGAGGAAATAGGCAGTCTACCTGAAAAAGAATTCAAAATAATGATAGTAAGGTTGATCCGAAATCTTGGAGATAGAATGGACAATAGAATGGACAAAATGCAAGAATCAGTTAACAAGGACCTAGAAGAACTAAAGATGAAACAAGCAACGATGAACAACACAATAAATGAAATTAAAAGTACTCTAGATGGGATCAATAGCAGAATAACTGAGGCAGAAGAACGGATAAGTGACCTGGAAGATAAAATAGTGGAAATAACTACTGCAGAGCAGAATAAAGAAAAAAGAATGAAAAGAACTGAGGACAGTCTCAGAGACCTCTGGGACAACATTAAACGTACCAACATTCGAATTATAGGGGTTCCAGAAGAAGAAGAGAAAAAGAAAGGGACTGAGAAAATATTTGAAGAGATTATAGTTGAAAACTTCCCTAATATGGGAAAGGAAATAGTTAATCAAGTCCAGGAAGCACAGAGAGTCCCATACAGGATAAATCCAAGGAGAAATACGCCAAGACACATATTAATCAAACTGTCAAAAATTAAATACAAAGAAAACATATTAAAAGCAGCAAGGGAAAAACAACAAATAACACACAAGGGAATCCCCATAAGGTTAACAGCTGATCTTTCAGCAGAAACTCTGCAAGCCAGAAGGGAGTGGCAGGACATATTGAAAGTGTTGAAGGAGAAAAACCTGCAACCAAGATTACTCTACCCAGCAAGGATCTCATTCAGGTTTGATGGAGAAATTAAAACCTTTAGAGACAAGCAAAAGCTGAGAGAGTTCAGCACCACCAAACCAGCTCTACAACAACTGCTAAAGGAACTTCTCTAGGCAAGAAACACAAGAGAAGGAAAAGACCTACAATAACAAACCCAAAACAATTAAGAAAATGGGAATGGGAACACACATATCGATAATTACCTTAAATGTAAATGGACTAAATGCTCCCACCAAAAGACACAGATTGGCTGAATGGATACAAAAACAAGACCCATATATTTGCTGTCTGCAAGAGACCCGTATGCTAACACATATATATGGAATTTAAGAAAAAAAAATGTCATGAAAAACCTAGGGGGGAAACAGGAATAAAGACACAGACTTACTAGAGAATGGACTTGAGGCTATGGGGAGGGGGAAGGGTAAACGGTGACAAAGCAATAAAGAGGCATGGACATGTATACACTACCAAACGTAAGGTAGATAGCTAGTGGGAAGCAGCCGCATAGCACAGGGAGATCAGCTCGGTGCTGTGTGACCGCCTGGAGGGGTGGGATAGGGAGGGTGGGAGGGAGGGTGACGCAAGCGGGAAGAGATATGGGAACATATGTATATATATAACTGATTCATTTTGTTGTGAAGCTGAAACTAACATACCATTGTAAAGCAATTATGCTCCAATAAAGATGTTTAAAAAAAAAAAAAAAGAAGAGACAAAGAAGGACACTACATAATGATCAAGGGATTGATCCAAGAAGAAGATATAACAATTGTAAATATTTATGCGCACAGCACAGGAGCACCTCAATATATAAGGCAACTACTAACAGCCATAAAAGGGGAAATCGACACTAACACATTCATAGTAGGGGACTTTAACACCCCCTTTCACCAATGGACAGATCATCCAAAATGAAAATAAATAAGGAAACACAAGCTTTAAATGATACATTAAACAAGATGGACTTAATTGATATTTATAGGACATTCCTTCCAAAAACAACAGAATACACATTTTTCTCAAGGGCTCATGGAACATTCTCCAGGATAGATCATATCTTGGGTCACAAATCAAGACCTGGTAAATTTAAGAAAATTGAAATTGTATCAAGTATCTTTTCCGACCACAATGCTATGAGACTAGATATCAATTACAGGAAAAGATCTGTAAAAAATACAAAGACATCGAGGCTAAACAATACACTACTTAATAATGAAGTGATCACTGAAGAAATCAAAGAGGAAATAAAAAAAAATACCTAGAAACAAATGACAATGGAGACATGATGACCCAAAACCTATGGGATGTAGCAAAACAGTTCTATGAGGGAAGTTTATAGTAATACAATCCTACCTTAAGAAAGAGGAAACATCTCGAATAAACAACCTAACCTTGCACCTAAAGCAATTAGAGAAAGAAGAACAAAAAAACCCCAAAGTTAGCAGAAGGATAGAAATAATAAAAATCAGATCAGAAATAAATGAAAAAGAAATGAAGGAAATGATAGCAAAGATCAATAAAACTAAAAGATGGTTCTTTGAGAAGATAAACAAAATTGATAAACCATTAGCCAGACTCATCAAGAAAAAAAGGGAGAAGATTCAAATCAATAGAATTAGAAATGAAAAAGGAGAAGTAACAACTGACACTGCAGAAATACAAAAGATCATGAGATATTACTACAAGCAACTCTATGCCAATAAAATGGACAACCTGGAAGAAATGGACAAATTCTTAGAAATGCACAACCTGCAAAGACTGAATCAGGAAGAAATAGAAAATATGAAAAGACCAATCACAAGCACTGAAATTGAAACTGTGATTAAAAATCTTCCAACAAACAAAAATCCAGGAGAAGATGGCTTCACAGGTGAATTCTATCAAACAATTAGAGAAGAGCTAACACCTATCCTTCTCAAACTCTTCCAAAATATAGCAGAGGGAGGAATACTCCCAAAATCATTCTACAAGGCCACCATCACCCTCATACCAAAACCAGAAAAGGAGGTCACAAAGAAAGAAAACTACAGGCCAATATCACTGATGAACATAGATGCAAAAATCCTCAACAAAATACAAGCAAACAGGATCCAACATCACATTAAAAGTATCATACACTAAGATCAAGTGGGGTTCATTCCAGGAATGCAAAGATTCTTCAATATACGCAAATCAATCAATGTGATACACCATATTAACAAGTTGAAGGAGAAAAACCATATGGTCATCTCAATAGATGCAGAGAAAGCTTTCGACAAAATTCAACAAGCATTTATGATTAAAAAAACCCTGCAGAAAGTAGGCATAGAGGGAACTTTCCTCAACGTAATAAAGGCCATATATGACAAACCCATAGCAAACATCGTCCTCAATGGTGAAAAACTGAAAACATTTCCACTAAGATCAGGAAAAAGACAAGGTTGCCCACTGTCACCACTCTTATTCAACATAGTTTTGGAAGTTTTAGCCCCAGCAATCAGAGTAGAAAAGGAAATAAAAGGAATCCAAATCGGAAAAGAGGAAGTAAAGCTGTCACTGTTTGCAGATGACATGATACTATACATAGAGAATCCTAAAGATGCTACCAGAAAACTACTAGAGCTAATCAATGAATTTGGTAAAGTAGCAGGATACAAAAGTAATGCACAGAAATCTCTGGCATTCCTATATACTAATGATGACAAATCTGAAAGTGAAATCAAGAAAACACTCCCATTTACCACTGCAACAAAAAGAATAAATATCTAGGAAGAATCCTACCTAAGGAGACAAAAGACCTGTATGCAGAAAATTATAAGACACTGATGAAAGAAATTAAAGATTATACAAACAGATGGAGAGATATGCAATGTTCTTGGATTGGAAGAATCAACATTGTGAAAATGACTCTACTACCCAAAGAAATCTACAGATTCAATGCAATCCCTATCAAACTACCACTGGCATTTTTCACAGAACTAGAACAAAAAATTTCACAATTTGTATGGAAACTAAAGACCCCAAATAGCCAAAGCAATCTTGAGAACGAAAAACGCAGCTGGAGGAATCAGGCTCCCTGAACTCAGACTATACTACAAAGCTACAGTAATCAAGACAGTATGGTACTGGCACAAAAACAGAAAGATACATCAATGGAACAGGATAGAAAGCCCAGAGATAAACCCACGCACATATGGTCACCTTACCCTGATAAAGGAGGCAGGAATGTATAGTGGAGAAAGGAGAGCCTATTCAATAAGTGGTGCTGGGTAAACTGGACAGGTACATGTAAAAGTATGAGATTAGATCACTCCCTAACAGCATACACAAAAATAAGCTCAAAATGGATTAAAGACCTAAAAGTAAGGCCAGAAACTATCAAACTCTTAGAGGAAAACATAGGCAGAACACTCTATGACATAAATCACAGCAAGATCCTTTCTGACCCACCTCCTAGAGAAATGGAAATAAAAACAAAATAAACAAATGGGACCTAATGAAACTTAAAACCTTTTGCACAGCTAAGGAAAACTTAAACAAGACCAAAAGACAACCCTCAGAATGGGAGAAAATATTTGCAAATTAAGCAACTGACAAAGGATTAATCTTCAAAATTTAGAAGCAGCTCATGCAGCTCAATAATACAAAAGCAAACAACCCAATCCAAAAATGGGCAGAAGACCTAAATAGACATTTCTCCAAAGAAGATATACAGTCTGCCAACAAACACATAAAAGAATGCTCAACATCATTAGTCATTAGAGAAATACAAATCAAAACTGCAATGAGATATCATCTCATACCAGTCAGAATGGCCATCATTAAAAACTCTAGAAACAATAAATGCTGGAGAGGGTGTGGAGAAAAGGGAACACTCTTGCACTGCTGGTGGGAATGCAAATTTGTACAGCCACTATGGAGAACAGTATGGAGGTTCCTTAAACTACAGATAGAACTACCATAAGACCCAGCAATCCCACTACTGGGCATATACCCTGAGAAAACCATAATTCAAAAAGAGTCATGTACCAAAATGTTCACTGCAGCTCTATTTACAATAGCCCAGAGATGGAAACATCCTAAGTGTCCATCATCAGATGAATGGATAAAGAAGATGTGGCACATATATACAATGGAATATTACTCAGCCATAAAAAGAAATGAAATTGAGCTATTTGTAATGAGGTGAATGGACCTAGAGCCTGTCATACAGAGTGAAGTAAGTCAGAAAGAGAAAGACAAATACCGTATGCTAACACATATATATGGAATTTAAGAAAAAAAAAATGTCATGAAGAACCTAGGGATAAGACAGGAATAAAGACATAGACCTACTAGAGAATGGACTTGTGGATATGGGGAGGGGGAAGGGTAAGCTGTGACAAAGCGAGAGAGAGGCATGGACATATATACACTACCAAACGTAAAATAGATAGCTAGTGGGAAGCAGCTGCATAGCACAGGGAGATCAGCTGGGTGCTTTGTGACCACCTAGAGGGGTGGGATGGGGAGGGTGGGAGGGAGGGAGACGCAAGGGGGAAGAGATATGGGAACATATGTATATGTATAACTGATTCACTTTGTTATAAAGCAGAAACTGACACACCATTGTAAAGCAATTATACTCCAATGAAGATGTCAAAAAAAAAAAAAAAAAAAGATTAGCATGGCCCCTGCAAGTATGATACGCAAATTCGTGAAGCGTTCCATATTTTTGAATGCATGTATAACTGAATAACTTTGCTGTACACTTGAAACTAACACAACATTGTAAATCAACTATACTCCAATAAAATTTTTTAATAAAAAAAATATATTACTACCTGCCAGAAAATTGTCATAATTAATGCAAATATCTATGAAGAAAAGAAAGAAAGAAAAAAAACTCAAAACACCCATTGATTCATTTCCTGTCCTTGAGATGTTTATGATCCCTCAACTGTGGAGAGAGAGAAAGAAACAGAGACAGAGATAGAGAGAGAAAGAAACAGAGGGGCTACCCAGAGATGCAGCAGGGGAATTTTTTATTGCTTATAATGATGCTGCTTTTTATTTTAACTTTGTGTGGCTCTCGTTTCACCTGGTTCTCCCTTCCCTGTGTTTAAATAAGAAGGCTGGAGAGATTCTCTCCTCTGGGTGTTACTGCCCCATGGGCTGGGGCTTCCTGCTTGCTTTTAACCTCAATGGGTTAACTTCATAAAGCAGCAGCTCTTTATTCAAGCCTGAGATTTCCCATCATACTTTAGGACCAGCGAACCGTCCCTTCTTTGATGGCACCTTTTGGCTCCACAATAGAAGCCAATTTGTTAGACTTCTTTACAGGTCAGGGGCTGCATGAAGATGTGGAGGGCACAGCAGTGGGCACTGGAAAATGAAGTTGTATTCGCTTGGCAAATTATACGTCTGCTGCAGTTTATGGGCTCTGATTTCCTTTCCTCTCCTTTTCCCTCACTCTTGCTGCCCCCTCCCCATTTCCTTGCCTTTTCTTGAAACTGAGGAAGCATGTACGTGAAATATCGTCACATATCCAGTTAATGTAGGTTAATAGATTGATTCCAGTGACACGGATCATAATGAACAGTAAATTGTTTTATCTCTTAAGTCTTATTTGGTCAGCCAGGAAAACATATGAGGTAATATGGCTTGGACTAAATGGACCGTATAATAGATCTCCTTCTAAAGAATAAGGACAGGGGTGACAGCACCTCTTATGATTAATGAAAATAATAATGGTTCTGAAATTGAAATTTTTCTAATTTTTTTTTTCCTTCTCCTCTCTTGGCTGCCACCAAAAACTTCAGCCAGGAGATGATTTGTGTACAATAACTGGCTCTGACTTCGTCCTGGACTAAAATACATACTTTTAAGGTGGGGGGAAAAGGAGAAGGAAGCAAAGGCATAAATTGGTTTCTAGACTTCTGTATGTGCTACGTGGAGGGGAAGGAGGGCATTCATGTAAATTTCTTTTCCATGGGGTTCTGATGTAAAGACTTCATACAGAGCATGAATGTCTTTGGCATCTGATGTGTTATAGGTCAATCTGATTATTTACTTGGAATCAAGCCTATTCTGTCTTTAGATTTACTTTTAAATCATCTCATTTCCCCCTTTCCCTCTTCCATTTTTTTTTCCCCTTGGGCCAAGGAGTTTTGTTTTCTTCTATATCTCTGCCAAGACCTATATCTTCTCACTGGTTACCAGAAAAAAAAAAAAAAAAAAAAAACGCATGTCTCAGTTTTTCACAAAGTAGTCCTTTGAGACTATTTGTAAAGAAAAGGAAAGGAGGAGAATTTTGATTAATCATCAACAGACACAATGGCATTACCACTTTGGAAGGAAAAAAGTAGCAACAAGTTACGATCCTTTGTTCTGTCCCAGGAGGCTCATTCTACTTGCAAATGATGGTGGATCACGAGAACACAGTGCAATTAGAGAAGGCTCATGATCCTTGGGATATGATGAGAAGAAGAAATAAGGGGATCAAGAGAAAGGAATAAGAGCCTTCAGCTTCCACTTGAATAAGGACCATTACCTTCAAGGCATTTTTTCCACATCACAGGCCACATATCATTTGGACAGCAGCCTGAGAAATATATTAACGCTGCTTGGGGTAAAAGTGGCCTACATAACTGAGGCAACCCATGTTTCTCTCAGATTCTTTCCAAATTCTGTACAAATTGATTTCTCAAGAATTTGTCTTGCACAGTATTAAGTAGTTGCTTCTAGACGTTCTTCATGGCAATACAATATTTTCTATATGGTTTTGGCCAAAGCAAAATAGACAGTTGTGGAATCAGACAGCACCAACACATAATCTTTGATGGCAAATGGTTGGGCAAATTTTGTTTACCTATGTAGAACACAATTAAGAGACTATCATTCATCGAACATAGACAATTATTTATTGACACTTTAATATCAAACTTCCTCCAAAGAATTCTCCAAACTATTTCATTGAAATTTTTACTTTTCAACCTGTTATCATAACAAGTTGTGAAAAAAAAGTCCTCATTCACTTATAAATTAAAAATAATAACAAAAATTAAAACTGTAAATAATATACAGTTAATATATTTATAATTTTGAAAAACAAATTATAAAAATGTATGACATGATTCTGTTTTGTATTTATAAGTTTATATATAAATTTACATATAATTATATATATATATGTTTACGTTTTATCACACTATGAATAAATGAATGACCAAACGTTTAACTTTTGTCACCTTCAAAGAGGTGAAATATTAGAAATTGAAATAAGGGTAAAGATTAGAGATATTTTGGTAAATTTTTATGTCATAATAAGCAATCATAACTTTTAAAATAAAATAGAAAAGTATCTATATCTTTTCTCTCATTGCTTTACAAAAGTGAACAATAAAAAACAAAAGAATGTTTTAAACGGTGTTCGAAAAGTGCTTACTTTTTCAGACCCGTTTATAAAATTTTCCTTCCCAAGGCATTTCTTGATATTCAAAGATTGTCAAGTAATAAGTGGTTCATTAAAATGATAATACGAACACATTGTGGTTACGAAATGTATTTGATCTAAACGTTAGGAACGGGATAATCCATCAAACACTCTATTTTGCTTTTTACATCTATTATTGCATTTTATTTTTTTGTTAGTCTCTATAAAAATATTATTTGAGATTTTTATTCTTAATATTTTTCTTTACCAAAAAAGGGTTTTTAATAAACTTTATTATTTTGTAGATAAAATCCATATTTCCTGAATTTGAAAAACAACCCAGAAAAACAAATTTCACTTAAAATACTAAACACGTTTAACAGGAAGTGACTCTTGTAACTAAAATGACTGCTAAGGATGCATTCATGAATATTTTGTATATTTTTTGAAATTAAAATTCACCCATATTGGCCTGAAATACTTAGTGTTCAGCTTCCTTGAAACTATAATGATGGCTACCCTGCTTGAGAAATCACAGTTTCATGCCGGGAGTTAGGAAGAAGTCTTAAGTTAAAAGGTTTGAAATCTTCAAATTGAGATGCAATATTACAAATATGCCTAATCCCAAGTAGAGATGGTAGAATTTTTTATGATCCATAATGTTTCATGACATTGAACAGTATGGAACCCATCTCAGCCCAGAAGTCATTACACAACACCTATGTACATCCATACCATACATCAAAAGTAGGTTGAGGGGTAGACTCCATCCATTTAGTTCACACTCTTAGGTGGCACTAATGAGCATCCAAATAAGCCTAAAATTGCTTATTCAATTGAGATATCTACTTTCTTCATTTTTTGTTATCAAATTGAACTGCTCATATTAGCTTTTAATTAAGCATCTATTTGCTGATGTGTACAAATCTTTCTAAACTAGATTTTCAAAAATTTATTTGGTGAATTTCAGGAAATCCAGAGGGTTGAGTATTGAGGGAGAGATGGGGAGGAAGGGACAGATATCTTGGTCCTCCTAAATTTGAATGGAGACCTCAAGGGCTTCAATTTCTGCTGTGTTCCTGATTTCAAACTTGAAACTATTTAATGACAATTCTCTTTTGTGTTGGCATCCTCCACATAGTAATGCAGTATTTATTTTTAATTACCCAAAGTATATAGGAAAAGAAGGAAGGAGATTGTACAAAAAGATGTTCAAGGTAGCATTATTTATCATGGCATTGATAAAACATCCAAATCCAGAGGATTTGATCAACTAAACTTTGGTATGTCCATATGAGAGAATATTAGATATCTATCTATATCTACCTATCTATGATATTTAATAAGAAAGAGAATAAAAGAGATAAATAAAAGCATGCATGTACTTAATTTCAATCTTGTAAAAAACAAACACAGAGAATAAGAACTAAAAAGAGAGTGATCATCCCCAGCTGTTAGGATTAAGATATCATGTTTTTCTTTTTGAAATACATTTCTGCATCTTACAAAATTTTGACACGCACCTACTACTTTTATAAATTAAAAAAAAAAAAAGCTAATTTTTACGCTGTACTAGATACTGTTTTAAATTCTTTACATTAACCCATTTAATTCTTATAACTTCCCTTTGAGATAAATATCATTTTACCCCATTTTATAAATGAGATAATTAATTCTCACAGAGGTTAAATCATTTGCTCAAGGTCATAGAGCTGCTACATAATGGTGCCAGGATTTGATCCCTGGCTGCCTGACTCCAAAGTCCATGCTTTTAATACACTTTCTTAATAAAATGGGTTGTCCAAACAGCAAATTGTGGTTACATAGTTCTTTAACCTAATTGTTATTATCCAGAAGGATAGCATTAATTAATGCAAACCCAAGTATAAAATATCTAAATCTGAATAACAACAAGCACACTAACATATTGCTGATGTCAGGGTTCAGAGTTGTTTAACTGCATATAATTGAGTTTTCTTTATTCTAATTGTAGAGTTTGTAACAAGTTTCATAGGCAATTTTGATCTTCTGTTTTCATGCTTAATGAGGGTATGATATTAAAGCCTGGCCTCTTGCAGTTATGTCTATACTTCTATATGTCTATACCAAATAAAGAGTTCCGGTTTAATAGATCAATGTAGATAAACTAAATATTCCAAAAGTCCAAAGGAAACAATTTCTTAGCTAATGTCCTAAGCTGATTACATAGTTGTTGTATCTCAGTTGTTGAATCTTCAGTTTGAAATCTGTAGGGTCATGAAAAAAAAAAAAATTACCTGCCTTAAATATGTTTGCTCTTATGAAAAAAAAAGTTTGGTTTAAAGAACAAAGTTTTGCCATATAGGAAAGTAACTGCATGAGCCAGTAGGCCCGCTGTTTCCTCATGGCAGCAACACTTAGAGCTCTAAAATTCTAAAATTAAATATGCCCACAAGAAAATTTACTCCACTATCTAGGGTTCTAAGAAAAATAGAACAGGGAATAATTGTAAATCAGGCTTTCATCTACTACATAACCCAAGGCTTTGCTCTTACATGTTCCCTTCCCTAACCAGTGTCCCTGCGCACCCATCTCTCTGTTGAAACTTTGATCAACAAATGTCCGTGAAAATCTCCTGAGCCCTAAGTGTTTTGGATAATTCTCAAGGCTTTGACCCAGTCTTGCTTCCCAAATACCTGCCCGGTGGATGGGAAAGAGGAACTCAGCCTGTTCTTTTGTCTTTCTTTCATTTCTCACAGTCAGTTCATTCTACCATAGGTTATTTGTTCTCACTTCTGCCTTCCTCATCTCATTTCTTCCCTCCTCATCTCATTTCTTCCCTATTTCCCTCTAGATCATGCCCATTTATACCTCTGTCCCATTTTTCTTCCCCTTGGGGAGAAAAAAGTAAGTATTAAAAAATAAACTAGTTATGTCTGATGAGCACAAATGCAGTTCTCTTCTGTATCAGTGAAAAAGAAAGCCATGGATCTTAAAATTAAGCTAATCCTGAACGAGTGTCTGCAAGCATCGAAGCGCTTATAAACGTCCTGAAAGAGGCTTTCAAAATCTCCATAAAACATTTCTCCTTTCTAATTCTACTTATTTTCTCTAAATACCAAGTACATACATCACTACATAAATATTTCTTATTATACATGTTTTATCAATGGTGCGGCAAAATTGCTCAGATTTTTAACCAGTTTAAAGGTCTTGTTTTGAGTTACGCTGGGAGCTAGGTAGCATTTCATCACTTTTCTATGCAATTCTCTGTTCTAGATTTCAAAGATGCAGATGAATTGTTTGAGAATTTCCTAAATCTTCAGCAATAAACTCACAGCTTTATGACACTCTCATCCTGGTTCTGGTAGAGAATGTACGTCTTTACATATTTGCAGATTCACTTGCGAAATTTAAGATTAGACTTCGGGAGCTTTGTGTTTTAAAAAAGGGAAATCAATGGGTCTGTGAATCCACCTTTTCCTGGGGTTGATTAAAATCCAAGAAGAAATTAAGACCAAGTTAAATAGAAAAACTACAGAGGTGGGAGAAATATTTACCACATATACAGAACTCTCTCTCAAGCACATACAAAATACATGATTTTTTTGTTTTCTTGAAGAAAAAAAGATATTAAAAAATCCAGTGACTGATTTTGCCTCTTGAACCAAATCAAATATTTTCTTGTCAGAGTGCTCATAACTGCAGCCTGCAGAGGTCATGGCCTTAACTTTCTCCTTCAGATGGTCTGTGAGTGGAATGTCCTTACGATTAAGGCTCCTTTTGTTTTCCTTGGGAGGGTTTTGCTTACCCTGGCCGAGCGCCTGAGACGCACCAAGGTTCTCTAGACTCTGTTTATTAGATTTTTATCTTCTTATCAGAGTCTTCCTTCTTAAATCATGTCAGCATTTTACCACTCTTCAGGGATTCCTGGTGTTTTATTGTCTATGAACTGCTTGGAGGGTGGTCAGGGAGGAAGCTAGCCTAACAAATACAACATTTATATAATAGTAGGAGTGAAGAGGATGTTCCATGCTCTTACTATTCCCACACTCACCCATGTTTCCTCTCTCCCAGACTGTGAGCCCCTGGGAAACCCGTTGCCTGCTCGGCCCATGCTTATTTGTCAACGGAATGACACAGCTCCTCTGTGGACAGCCTACTTCTCAGTCATTTTGAGTGGCTCTTTAAACCCCTATGTACATGCTTAAGCCATTTTCAATCATCCAGAGAGACCATTGGGTGAGTGGGTGATTGCTTTGAACCTAAGAATGTTATTGGGTTTTAGTCACAGATGGAATCTGGATGGAGGTCCATTCTCTCTCCTGTTCCTGCCCTTTCTGTCCACATCGAGCTGAGACTTTAAAACAACCTCATGTGAAAGTATCTAAACTTTGTAGTCTAAGTAGGAAAAATTGCCGAGCTTTTGGCTTTTGCTAAGGGTGGGGTTTTATGGGACAGTGGAGGGAGGTGGTGGGAAAGCAGGAAACCCAGAGAAACGCTCACTGTTGGGAAAGTGAATCATCCCCTTTCCCTTTCATGGAGTACCCACATGACTCAGAGTATTTTTTTTTAAATGATACTCATAGTATTATTTTTTTAACCAGAAGCTGATCTGTCTTCTCACATACGTTTTTTGTTTGTTTTTTAAAAATACAAGCTTTAACCAATAAGGTTAACTAGAAAAAAAAATCTTGGCAGAGAAAAGATCCATATCTTTTCATTGAGGTCATAAAGCACGTTTACTGTATTTTTGCATATGGCTTTCAGAATTGGTTAAAATATGTAAGACTATTAGAATAAAACATTCACTTCTAAAGAGGGTCTAAGGCAGCAGATTACACTGATATGCAAATCCTCTTGGAGATGGATTTTTATTTCTTTCCCATAAAGTCATATTAGGTGAGAATTTGATCAACACCGGGGTGGTGGTGACAGAGGGGTGGAAATACAGTCATCAAAGAGCATTCATGTGTTTTCTAATGTTCATTTACACTTTCAAAAAATATTTATTGCACGCTTACCTGCATGAGGCATTGTTTATCTTGGATTCCCTCATCCAATGGGACACTGGAATAACTGCCGGGTGTACACACGGTGATTATATGTATTCTCGTCTCACCTTGCTGTGCCTGTGAACAAAAAATTCTCTTTCCAGAGATAAGTAGCTATTTTATTCGTACCCATTGGTGAGACTTCAGGGTATGTGCTGCATTCCATGGTAAGGCAAGTGTAAATTCTATGGAGAATCAAGTAGGTTTTTTTTTTTTTTCTTTCTAATGAATCTTCAATGACTTTTTTTTTTCCTTAAGAACATTTTCCCAACTTATTAAAGCAATAAGTTCCTGTGGAAAAGTGCTTAACATAACAGTTTCGTGGCCAGTTTTCCCTTCCAGCTGATAACATAATAGCGAAGGAGGAGTGCAAGGCTTGGAAACTTGGGACTAAATGCTACTAACATGTTTTTTAAGATAAAAATGAATAGCGATGAAAGATGTTTGGAATTGTATCATGAAGACTTATGTCCACTTTTCAACTGAGTCTACTTAATTTTTTTTCTCAATTCACTTTTCATTCCAACTCAAATTTGAGGCACTAAGTCTGTTGACTAATCTACATACTCAGACTTCTTTTGCATGATTTTCTATGGTTTGAGTATTCCAACTATTTAGGATTTCCCTTATTTCCTCAACATCATCATACTTTTCACCTTCATAATTGATTTACCTTTTACGGAAAAGATATAATTATAAATAAAAGCCTGGTCCTCTGTGGAATGTAACACATAATTGCTAATATGATACAATGAAACAGGCAATACAACCATCATCTCTACAAAGCCTAAGCTTCTGGGCTTTCTAAAACTAGTGAATTTATATTAGTTATCTCATTGTTGGTGCCATTATAATAATCTTTCAGAGTAACTATGGTTGATACAAGGTCATTCATTCATTCATCATTCATTCAGCTAACATTTATATATTAATTAGCAATTATCTTCCAGACCTCATGTTAGGTATTAGAAGGAAGAATTAAACATTATGATTTTTTCTGTTGTTGTTATAAGCCCCTCCTTGAATGTCTTTTGAGTTTCATTGAACTGTAAACAAATGTTTATGATATAGTAGATAAGTGCTATTGGCATCACAAAGGATGGAACCACTGATTGCTTAGAGGAGATCCAGCCAAATTCTGAGTTAGATCTCTAAAGAAACGGAGGAATTTGGAGGAAGAATTTTTAATGCAGGGAGAGAAGTGTCAAGCAAGGACAAAGAAAAGAGCATAAACCTATATCACCTGGGGGAAAACACCGTTCCTTGTCTAGGGGCACATAGGAGGGAGTGATTGGAGGTGATATTCAAAGTTAGAATAGGATTTACTGATGAAAGCCTTCTGTGCCATACTAAGGAGTTTTGTGATGTCTGCCCCATACCCTGCCTGCTCCTTAATGGAAAGAAAATTAATTTTCAGACAATATGTGGTCAATTAGCCTTATTAGTCCTAGCTTAAGTAGTATTAGCCTTATTAACTACAAACATTTTAGTATTTTTTGTGAGTTCAGCATAGACAGTATAATGTCCATTTTACCTGTGACTATTTTGTCAAACCATTCATCCGTATTATAAGAATTACACAGTGAGCATTCCACTTCTACAACCAAGTATAAAGATCACATTACCCTTATGTCTCAGACACAGATATTCTGGCAAAATTTTAAAATATTCACTTCTTGGAACAATAATTTACTTTAAACTCATGAGAAAGCAAAAACAATAAAAAACAAAGATGACATAGTGAACAGATCATGAAGGTCTAATTTTCTATTTCAGAAATGAGAGATGAGATCTACCATCTCTACATCACTGAGATTTACCAGTGGCAGGAAATAAGAATACATAAATAGGATCAGAGATGTATTTATGTTTAAGTCTTTAAAGCTAATTCTACAGCTTTATAAGAATACCCACTTTTCCCAAGAAATATAACCCACAAAATCCTCTAAAATGTGTGGTACATTTAAGGTTATTCAGACTATAGTAAAGTTCTTGTCCCTGTTAAGAAACAGAAATAAATTGCCTCATAAGTTGCTGTGTATGTGTGTGTGATCTTACAATATGTGATTTTTTTGTATTTATTTTATATATTTAAACTGTAATTTTCCTTTGAAACCACAGGTGGACCCACACTCTAATTATCACTTATTTTAGGGGTTAAAAATAAAATGTAATATTTTAGGTGGTATGAAAGCAAACTATAATACAGAAGCAACTTAAGACTCAGAAAACAATGCAGAATGCAGTGCACTGAGACAGGGGTTCTGAACAAAAACAGCTCAGGGCATGAACATCCAGGTTTTGAAATATCAGATAGATTTCAGCCATGCCTGAAAGCCACAGAAATGCTTTGGTGACTTGAAGTTGTTCACATGTATTATGAATGCAGCTAACTTCCAAAGTATTATGATTCTAAGTGAGATTAAGAAAAATAAAAATGTACAGTCAACTAGAAATACAATTCTTTTAAAATTTACAACAAAAAGTTAGTGATGACAGACTGTCCTTTGAGATACTAAATTCAAGGGGACCTTAAGTTTATTTCATAGTTCAAGGTAACAGAAATCTCCTAAGCTACATTTTCATAATTTTACAGCTCTACTTTTATAACTTTTCTGCCAAAATCTTCAAACAGCCATATCTTTCTGTTTTTACTGCACAGATAATTATACAAACTCGGTTAAATGACTCTCCTCAAAAATAGAATCTATTTGGAGAGAAGACTTTATGGAAAGACAAATGGAATAACTAGTATTGTTGCATTAGACCTACTGCAGTCAAATTCTACATTTAAACTAGTTTCCAAGTGATCACACCCTTTATCTTCAGGTTAAATACTGTACGTGCCTTATCCCTTGTCTTTTTTTTTTTCTTTCTCTCCCATTTCCACCTCTTTCCCAGAAATTCCATATCTCTCATACTCACTCCTTCAGACACGCACACACACACACACACACACACACACACACACCATTCCACACACATATATACAAACACAAACTAACATACACACCACTCTATAACACACCTTACCACACCTATCTTTTTTACTTTTTTTAAATTAGTTTCTCTGCTCCTGAAGGATTATGGCAATGGCTATAGATAGAGTTTGGAACTTGGAAGTATGTAGAGCAGGAAATCATGAAAGAAAGAGAGAGAAGATGAAGAATGATATTGTGGACAATATGTGTCATGTAATTCTCCTTCCGTTCCTTCCACACTTGAGGCTTTCACAAGGCCAGCAAAGTTTTATCTGACTTAGGAACATATCCACAGAGAGATTCATGCCAAGCACTCCCTTAGCCCAGCTTTGAAACCAAAGCAAAGGTAATATGATGAGGAGAGGAGAGGATGCATGGACTAAGGACCATGTGTAGAAACCAGTTTAATTGTAACTTCTCTACAAGATGGCACATTGGAGCTTCCCTAATGAGTGTTTTGTTGTTGTTGTTAATTCTAGACTTAAAAAAACACAGAGACTAAAGGAGACAGGTAACTAGTATGAGTGTCAAATGACATATGCTTTTTTTTTTATAAAGCAAATTGATAATCTGTATCAGAAGTGTCTAAAGTATCATGCCCACTGTACTAGTAATTCAAGTTTTAGAACACTTTTAAAATACTTCCTTTAAACCAAGCAAGTTACCTAAAGCAAAGAAATAGTTTCATGCCTGAAGTCCCATAGTGATCAACATCATGTTATTTATAGTGGCAAAAATCTGGGTATGAAAAATTATCTCACAGGGAAATGGTTAGTAAATTATGAAACAATCTCATAGTGGAATGATAAATTAAATTTGGGGCTTCCCTGGTGGCACAGTGGTTGAGAGTCTGCCTGCCAATGCAGGGGACAGGGGTTCGTGCCCCGGTCCGGGAGGATCCCACATGCCGCGGAGCGGCTGGGCCCGTGGGCCATGGCCGCTGAGCCTGCGCGTCCGGAGCCTGTGCTCCGCGGCAGGAGAGGCCACAACAGTGAGAGGCCCGTGTACCGCAAAAAAAAAAAAAAAAAAAAAAAATGTGTTAATGAATTGTTTTTAGTTTTTAGGGAAACTATACATGATAAATTGGCAAATGATAAAGCAGAATTCAAAATTCTATGCTGAATGATAGCAATGATGAAATAAAAGCTAAATAAATAAATAAAGTTAATAAATTTTAAAGATTGATACCAAAATCATCTGTAAGTAATATGGTTGTGGATAATTTTTCTTGGGTACTTTTAAGTATTTTCCAAATTTTTCACAATAAAAATGTGATTTTATATTAAAAATAAATGAAATAATGTTTTGTTTTAAAAATGCAATGTCACTGATTAGCTCTATTTAATTAGCTTTATCAGTTTCCATTTTCCTAGTGGTTTTATTATTTAAATTATATGGAGTGGAATTCTTTGAGACAATACAGGTGCTCTTGATACACTTAAAAAAACATATTTTCTAAAATGTCTAGATGTTAAGAGAAAGTAGATCAAGTATATTTAAATCTTGTGAATATTTAAGTTAATACCAGTTTCTCATAGTTGGCATCTAATTCCTAGAAAATGTGGGATGTTTCCATTCAGACAATCTGGAATATGACCAAAGTTACCCAAACTTCAATACTAGTAGAAAATTAAAGTGAACTATTATTTATATTTGCATCAAATTTGAAATATGGAAAATGAGAATGGATTAATCATCTATTTGTAAATCACTAAAATGAACACAAATTTCTATTTCAGTGATTTGGGGAAGCAAATATTTATTAAGTGCCTGCTGTTCCAGAACATGTTAGAGCTGATTTAAATTTAGAGACTGTAGCCCAGAGATAGCGTAGTTTCTGGAGTGATACAAATGGGTTTAATTCTCATTAGTACTTACCGTATGACCATGGGTAATACTGGGTTGGCCAAAAAGTTCGCTCAGGGTTTTCCGCAAGACAGTACATATATCCAATACATGTATCCAAATATCAGATTCCTCATCTACAAAATGGGCATCATAATGGCAGTGATAGCATTTGAGACTGAGGAAGCCATTTTTTAAAATTAAAAAAAAAATTATTGTGATAAAAGTCACATAATATAAAACATACTATTTTAACCATATTTAACTGTACATTTCAGTGGTGCTAAGTACATTCACATTGTTGTGCAACTCTCACCATCATCCATCTCCCGAATTTTTCACCTTCCTAAAATGAAACTTTGTCTCCATTAAACACTAACTCCCCAATCTCCCTCCCCACTGCCCCCCCGTCCCTGTCATCTACCAATTTACTTTCTGACTTTATGAATTTGACTATTCTAGGTACCTTGTATAAGTGGAATCAAACAGTATTTGTCTGCACCTACTGTGTGTTGGAATGCATATTTAAGGTTAACTTAATATATGTCCTACAAACAGAGGAAGCCACTTTTGCAAAGCTTCCCTAGAAACACAGTGTGGCCTGTACATCGACCTGTGAATTATCCATTGAGTCTGGAGGTTAGAGTACAGGTGGGAACAGAAGACACAGGTAGGTGAGGTTCAGTAGTCCAGGTGCCAGAAAGCACTGGATTTCATGCCTACAGGTTTTGACTTTATCCTGAGGGCAACAGGGAGCCATTGACTGAAGTGGGTGAAAAGGGATAAGCTTTTTAGCGTTTCTGGAATTCCAGGGCAGGGTGTTCAGAACTGCACTGCCTGAATGGCCAGCAACTCATGCATCTTGTCCTCGGTCATAGTAGCATAGCATGGGATGGTTTATAAAAGGTACAGAAAGTCTTCAAGGCAGCCTTGTCTGACCTCCTGGGTGTTGGTGGGAGGGGAGAAGGGTTCTATCCCTGTCTTAAGGTTTCCTGAGGAGGGCAGCCCCAGTGACAAAACTATCCAGTCCTCTCCCTCAATCCCCCCTCCCCAGGGGTGGAGCAGATATATGGTGGATGGATTTGGAAGGATGAACTGAGACCACGTAGTTTAGCTGCTTTCCTGTCTGTCCTCAAAGGATGTAGTCTCTTAATCTTGCAGTTGGCTTAGCAAAGAAGCCAACTTGCCCGTTAGCGGGAATGCCCTGGTTTCCAGGGCTGTCTGTCACAGGGTGGTAAATTGAATTCAAGAGTACTACATGGGAAAAGCTACTTAGCTACCAGACCTAAAGCAGTACTCCCCAGCCCAACCTAATAACCATCATATTTTGATCTCCAATTACACAATTCCTATGTTTTTCATCTAGCTCAGAATTATGTCATTATATTCCAATGGACAAGATAGAATTCATTTTCCATGTAAATCCATACAACGATGAGCTGTGCTAACATACCGTTCTTCTGAATATAGGAAAATAATATTGGCAGAGCTATCTTGTTCCTACATGCCATCAAAATGCTGTCAATTTGTGGACTTCCCTGGTGACTCAGTGGTTAAGAATCTGCCTACCAATACAGGGGACACGGGTTTGAGCCCTGGTCCAGGAAGATTCCACATGCTGCAGAGCAACTAAACTCATGAGCCATAACCACTGAGCCCAAGTGCCACAACTACCAAAGCCCGTGTGCCTAGAGCCCATGTTCTGCAACAAGAGAAGCCACCGCACTGAGAAGCCCACGCACTGCAACCAAGAGTAGCCCTTGCTAGCAGCAACTAGAGAAAGACTGCACGCAGCAACGAAGACCCAACACAGCCAAATATAAATAAATAAATTTATAAATAAATAAAATAATAAAAAAATAAAATGCTGTCAATTTGTAACCATAGGAATGCTAAAAGACCCTGATGTCATCAGACAGTATGCTAGCATCAGCCAAGGAAACTCACAATTTTGGCCATAATGGCCACAGTGTGTTTGCTGCTGTAGAAAGATACGCTGGGGCTTATGGAATTTTCACTAATATAATCATGCTGCTTGGTATGAATTAATACCCAGTGGATGAACAAAAGATCAAGTTACTTTCCCAAATTCGTAATCAACAATGAAAAAAATTACCACTGTTTTGAGATGGTTACCAAAGTTGATCGGCAAAGCATGACATTAGTTCTTAATATTTTTTCAACCATATCGCATTTCACCCATAGAGGAAGGCGATGTCCATTTCATGAAGTTATGTTACAATCCTCATAATAAGGAATTTAGGGGTCATTTAGAGAATTGAAAATCACTGAAATGAGTTTGTTGTGTAAAATTCATTTAGCAGCATTGTAGGAATAAATGAACTGAACAAATCACTTCTAGAACAGGATACTTACACCAAATTTCTAAACTACTTGAAGTTGTCACATTGAATTTCTATGCTAAACAGCAAACAACCAAACCAACCAGTAAGATTTCAATGACTAAGGAACAGGCACTTTCTAATTTTCTAAACTTACATGAGAGATTCCTTCTTTTTTCACATCAATGGGTTTTATATTTCTAAGTGACATGATGAAGCACATTAAATTGTCATTACTTTCCTGGCTTCAATCCACCGAAATTGGGGAGAAAAAATTCTGTTCCTTTTTTCTGCCTGCTTTGCTTGGGGATTTCTGAAAAAAATCAATTGGTCTTCTATCAAGAAACACAATAATACATGTATACATACTTTACATGTACACATACATACATGCAAAAGAAAAGATGCAGTTTTAAAGAAATAGACAGACAAATTACCTTTTCCCCATCTCTATCAGTTGTTTAATTTTACCATTACAAGACTATAACACTTCATAATAAAAACAATCTTAAGCAGTTGCAACAAATGGGGACACTTACAATAGTATAACACTGTGTTTCAGTAATTCATCAAGGGTATGATTAATTCAATAGTGGCAATACCAAAAGAAAATTAGTAACAATTAATCTTTCATTGCAAATACAAATGGTTGTCTATCATTCTTATTAATTATGGTTATTATATTATAATAAGAATATTTGATGGGGACTAGATGGTTAGACAGTAAGCTGTACTCTTTCCCTCATTCAAATACAGCTGCTTTCTTTCTCTCACAGATAACATCCATAGAGGTTAGCTCTACAAAATGCTTTTGTATACCTCTTTTGCAATCAATAAATTTGCTTACAAGTAGAAAATTTGTCATTACTACACATGCAGTCCACACATTTTGGACAAACCTATTGTATTCTTTACATTTCCCCCAAATTATGATCCCTCTTCCCTGTAATTTTGTACATTCTGTTTCCTCACCCTAAAACTCTCTTCCCTCTATCTATTTCTTTTTGACTAGATAACTCCTATTCTACCTTTAGACATTAGCTGAGATATTACTTTCTCTCCTTTCAATAGACTGCATTAATTTGCCCTCATATTTGGTCTCACAACATCACCGTTGTGGAACTTGCACAGCAATTGTAGTTTTTTGCTGTTAGTTGTGGTACTCATATTGAATCATTACCCTTCTTGGAAGGAGAAAACACTTATCATGGTTTTCTTAGCACAGGTAACAGCTCCTATCAGTCTCTCCTATGTCTAGGGACTTTGACTACTTATTCATCCCAGCTAACACTGGGAAGACCAGTTCTATGAGGACTCCACTCAGCATTACAGAGGCACAGCACTACAGCACCTGTTTTTTTACTCATCCTTTTCCAAGGCTTCGTGATTGAGGCTGAGGCATGTGCAGTCCAGAAGGCAAGTGAATTAGCCCTCTTTGTGGCAAGGCTTGGACAAATAGGAGACCAGAGCAAGTGGATAACATCTTATTCCTTCCTCCTTCAGAATGGACTATCACGAGGCACAGCCATTTATATGATCTCTTGGAAAGTGGTTATGCAAGATCTGTTATAATGTGGTAACTGGCTCAGTAAGAAACCTCAGATGGGCTCTTGCTTTTTCCCTTCCCTGCTCTCTTTTTCCCTCCCTTTTGCTTTCCTGGAATTTACTCTCTAACAGAGAAGTAGCACACAAGCTGTTGTCTAAGGCTTTTCCTCCTGGTGAACCCAGAGTAAGACAGACACTAACACATAACAGTTGTTTAATAAATAATTAAATTAATAAGAATTTTTGGAATAAAAAAATGTTAAAGACATACACTTAAATATTTTCCGCCAGTTCAGAATCTTATACATATTGGGAGAAAACCAATTCAGACTTAGAGTTAGCTAACATCAAATCTGTAATTGTTAGAACTACATTTCATGAGAGTACCATATAGCTACAAATAGTGTTTTCTCAACTGGTGATTTACACAGGAAAAATAGTTTACTCTGAACTCCCTCTGATATTTTCCCAAAAGGCTTGAAGTGCTATTTAGCATAACACTTGGATATCACACATATGATAGAGAGCAGTTATTGGCAAGAGAAGGGGCTGGGAGACAAACAACCAAGTTTTAGTCCCATGTCAACCTGCTACCAGCATGAACTTAAGTCAACAGAATATTTTGAAATGTGCTGTCCTCATCTACAAATCGAGAAATTCAACTATACTATGTACTTATGAACTAAATGCACTACCAAAATCCCAAGTTGGGGGTGAGAAGGGGAAAAGCACAGAATAAGAGTGACTGAGCTATAAATTTCCAAGAGGAGTAGTCAGATGAGAGAATGGTTACAAAGCAGTACAAATTGGCCTCACCAATCCATAGATCTTTAGCGGGAAATATCAGATAAGAAGATGACACTGGTTCTTTTCAGATTCAACATTCCACAATTCATTGGAATGCTTCAAAAAAGTACTGTTTACAGACATACTTCAGAGATATTGTAGGTTCAGACTACAAAAACAAAGTGAGTCACACATATTTTTTGTTTTCCCAGTGCCTATAAAAGTTAGGTTTACACTATATTGTAGTCTATTAAGTGTGTAATATTAGCATGTCTAAAAAATATATGTACCTTGCTTAAAATATTTTATTGATAAAAATATTAATCATCAGCTGAGCCTGAGCAAGTCATAATCATTTTATGGTGGAGGGTTTTGCCTCATTGTTGATGGCTGCAGACTGATCAGGGTGGTGGTTGCTAAAGGTTGGGGTGGCTTGGAAATTCCTTAAAATAAGAGGACAATGAAGTTTGCCACATAGACTGACTCTTCCTTTCATGAATTATTTCTCTGCAGCATGCAATGCTGTTTAATAATATTTCCCTCACAGTGTAACTTCTTTCAATATTGGAGTCAATCCTCTCAACCATGCTGCTGCTTTATCAACTAAGTTTATGTAATATTCTAAATCATTTTTTGTCATTTCAACAATCTTCATAGCATATTCACTAGGAGTAGTTTCCATCTCAAGAAACAACTTCCTTTGCTCATGCAGTAAGAAACAACTCCTCATCTGTTAAAATTTTATCGTAAGATTTTAGCAATTCAATCACTTCTTCTAATTCCAGTTCTTTTGCTATTTCCATCACATCTGCAGTTATTTCCTCCATTGATGTCTGGAAACCTTCAACGTTATCTACGAGGGTTGGAATCAACTTCTCCCAAATTCCTGTGAATGTTGATATTTTGACCTCTTCCCATGAATCATGAATGTTCTTAATGGCATCTAGGATGGTGAGTCCTTCTCAGAAAGTTTTCGATTTTCTTTGCCCAGATCCATCAGAGGAATCACTGTGGCTGTCACAGCCTTAAAAACTGTATTTCTTAAATAATAAGACTTGAAAGTCAAAATCACTCCTTGATCCATAGGTTGCAAATGGATCTTGTGTTAACAGGTATGAAACGACAACATTAATTTCACTCTACATCTCCATCAGAGACCTTGGATGACTAAGAGTGCATCATCAATGAGCAGTAATATTTTGAAAGGAATCTTTTTTCTGAACAGTATATCTCAGGAATGGGCTTAAAATGTTCAGTAAACCATATTGTAAACATATGTGCTAGTGTCCAGGTTTCCACTTATAGAGCATAAATTTAGAGTAAATTTAGCATAATACTTAAGGGCCCTAGGATTTTCAGAATAGTAAATGAGACTTGACTTCAATTTAAAGTCACCAGAGTGACTGACAAGAGTCAGCCTGTCTTTTGAAGCTTTAAAGCCAGGCATAGACTTCTCCTCTCTAGCTATGAAAGACCTAAATGACATCTTCTTTCAAAGTAAGGTTGTTTCTTCTACACTGAAAATCTGTTGTTTAGAGAAGCCACCTTCATTAATGATCTTAGTTAGAACTTCTAGATAAGTTGCTGCATCTTCTATATCAGCAGTTGCTGCTTCACCTTGTACTTTCATGTTATAGTGACGGTATTTTTCCTGACACCTTATGAACAAACCTCTGCGAGCTTCACACTTTCCTCCTGTAGCTTCCTCACCTCTCTCAGCCTTCAAAGAATTGAAGAGAATTACAGCCTTGCTCTGGAGTAGGCTTTGGCTTAAGGGGATGTTGTGGCTGGTTTGTTCTTTTATCCAGACCTCTCTAATTGTCTCCATATCAACAATAAGGCTATTTTGCTTTCTTATCATTAGTGTTTTCACTGGAGTAGCACTCTTAATTTTCTTCAAGAACTTTTCCTTTACATTCACAACTTGGCTAACAGTTTGGTACAAGAAGCCTTGCTTTTGGTGTATCCCAGCTTTCAACATGCCTTCCTCACTAAACTTAATGATTTCTAACTTTTGATTTAAAGTAAGAGGCATGCAAATTTTCTTTTCATTTGAACACTTAGATGCCATTGTAGGGTTATTAATAGGCCTAATTTCAATACTGTTGTGTTTCAAGGTACAGGGAGAGATGGAGGAATGTCTAGTTGATGGAGCAGTCAGATCACACACAACATTTATTAATTAAGTTTGAAGTCTTACATGGGTGCAGTTCATGGTGCCCCCATACAATTACAATAGTAATATCAAAGATCACTGATTTCAGATCATCATAACAAATATAACAATAAAGAAAAAGTTTGGATGATTGTAAGAATTCCTAAAATGTGACACAGAGACACAAATTGAGCAATTGCTGTTGGAAAAATGGTGCTGATAAACTTGCTGGATTAGGGTTGCCACAAATCTTCAATTTGTAAAAAATGAAATTATTTGCAAGCATAATAAAGCAAAGTTCAATAAAATAAGGTATGCCTGTACCTTAGTTGGAAAGAGTCAATTTGTATAAGTAAAAATAATTTTTAAGGGTTATGTGAATAAGTGCAGAAAGGAAACAAAGTGAATGGACAAAGGTGAAGAGAATGCAAACCAAAAAAGTCTAGTATACCACAAAGACTGTTTCAAATGCTTAGCACACAAATACAACACACACAGACACACACACACACACACACACACACACATTCTTATAAGAGTGGATGTTTTTATCAAGCCCTTGTAAGAGGAGAAACCTCAAAAGATGGTTGGGACAGGAGATTAGACACTGTAGAAAAGAAGATTTAATTGGAGGGTAGAAAGAAAAATATCACAGAGACATAAAGTGATAGAAATTATGGATGAGAGACTAAGAGTCTTTGAGAATAGAAACAGAAAGTCTAATGTACATTTAAGAGGAGTCCCAGCAGTAGAAACTAGAGAGAATACTGGAAACTCAATATTCAAAGAGATAAAAAATGAGAAATTTCCAGAAAAGGGAAATAATTCAAGTATTAAAAAGTCCTTCTAAGTACTAATTAGGATACATTTAATGAAGTCCACACCCATGCATTTTATGTAAACTTTGCACAATCTCAAGGGTGAAGAAAAAGGCAGATCACTTACAAAGGCATGACAATCAGATCAACAGCAAACTTTGAGTATATCCTTAGTTGTTAAGGTGGGCTAAAGTCACTATGGATCAGATTTTTAAGTGGGAATATAGCTTCTTCATGCAATAGAAGGGCTATATTAGGAGTTAGAGACCCTGTGGTCTAGTTTCAATTCAGCCCCTAATTGAGATCAGCACTCCCAGTCCCGTTTCTACGTTTGTTTTCTAGAGAATATGAATGAGATGTTGGGAGTCATGGATCCTGCAATTTGGTGGTTTCCTGGGCTCTTCCTTTGGTGTGTGTCTTTCTCACTTCACACCCTCAGCCTCCCTGATATTTATCAAAAGCACCTTGATGGTCTCATGTCTTCCATTCACATCCTCAAAGAGCTCCAGGCTCTTTGCTGTGTCTTTTCCATGTCTGGGCCATGGGGGAAATAAATGAACCACACACACACATAGATAAACACATACAGATAAAACTAATTCTAAAGTCAAAAGGATTTGGTGTGTTCAAAACTTGGTATAAGTGTGTATGAGTGCATTATTAATTTATGGAATTTTTTATGGTGAAAGCACCTATAGATTTCATTAGCCAGTCAAGGCAATATATTGGTTTATATCCAAATATATACAGTATCCAAAGTATCTCTATTGTACAGCTAATGGATAATTTTGCAATTAATTTTTACAATTTTTATTTACTATCTCTCAAATGTAATCAGAATATCCAGTTTCCTACATATTTTGTTAACAGTATAAATATCATCTAAATTTTAGTATTAATGAAAAGCTCATCCTGACCAGGAAATGTTTCACATTTTTCTTTCTTTACCTACACTAGAAATCTCCAGCTTTAATAAAAAAGGAGCTTAAATGAAGAGGAGCTGTTGGTTAGCTTCACAGAATAACAGCCACTGTTATTTTTTAAAATATCAAACCATTAAAAAATATCCAATTAAATAAATGAGGTTACTTTAAGTTTTAATTAAGTAAGATATTGTTGCAGGAATTTTAAAACTCTTATATCAATATATTATGAAAATCCATGAGGTCTGCAGAATCATGCAGTCTCACTCTGGAAAAGTTACACAGCAGGAAACCAGATATTTTGGACACCAGTGTTCGAATAGCTGCTGTGAGTCTTACAACTTCCCAACAAGAGCTTTGTAACTTACCTTAGAGTCATAGGCTTCTTGTTTTCCTAAACAACTTGCATGTGAACAAAGTAAGAAAATCAGCCTCTCATAGGCATTGTCAACTGTTGGCTTGTTTGTTTAAACCTGCTTTCTGGGATTAGCTCTATCTTACTTTGTGCATTTTGGGCTGAAGGTTAGACAAGGGTCAAGTAGGAGATTTCAACACATCTGATAGAGGTTTGTTCTTCATGAGAAGAGAAAAGCCTTTCAATAGTCGAGCCCAACACCCCCCATCTTAAAATCTTTGTACTATTTGTATGTGTAAGAAGGCTCAGGGCAGCACAGGGCAATTTTAAACCCCAATGCACAAATCCATAACATGCATCATTATCTATCTTTGGGAACTATTAAATGGCCTCAAAGCTCACTGTTCATATATGGCCATTGAACTGACATTAACCAGGTCACACTGGATTGTATTAGTGGATTAGAAACCAAGTGAAAACTTTTTTTTTTTTACAGAAATTATCACAGCTAAATATTTGTGAAAGTGAGACAAAAGGGTATTTTTAGATATTGAAAAGCTGTATTTACTCTCTATTCTTTACAAAAAGTCTGCAATGATTTTAAATATTTTTTCACAGGTGAATGTTCATTTTTTAAATGCATTCGTCTTTGTTTATGGGAGTAGATCCCAGTTTCAAGTACTTTTATAAATCTCCAAGAATGGTACTAAAATTTCCAACTACCTTAATGACATCACTGTTTTCACAACTGTATTTTATCAGAGAGAAAGGAAGAAGAAGAAGAAGAAGAAGAGGAGAAGGAGAAGGAGGAGGAGGAGGAGGAGGAGGAGGAGGAGGAGGAGGAGGAGGAGGAGGAGGGGGGAGGAGGAGGAGGAGGAGGAGGAGGAGGAGGAGGAGGAGGAGGAGGAGGAGGAGGAGGAGGAGGAGAAGGAGAAGAAGGAGAAGAAGGAGAAGAAGAAGAAGAAGAAGAAGAAGAAGAAGAAGAAGAAGAAGAAGAAGAAGAAGAAGAAGAAGAAGAAGAAGAAGAAGAAGAAGAAGAAGAAGAAGAAGAAGGAGAAGAAGAAGAAGAAGGAGGAGAAGAAGAAGAAGAAGAAGAAGAAGAAGAAGAAGAAGAAGAAGAAGAAGAAGAAGAAGAAGAAGAAGAAGAAGAAGAAGAAGAAGAAGAAGAAGAAGAAGAAGAAGAAGAAGAAGAAGAAGGAGAAGAAGAAGAAGAAGAAGGAGAAGGAGAAGAAGGATAAGAAAGTGGGATTGGAGATGGGAAAAGGGTGGTGAGATATCCCCTTTCCTCATCCACAAGACTTTGCATTGACCTCTACCCATGTCTTGGTTAGGAGACTTCTTCTCAATATCCACTGCATATTTTTTTTTAACAGTGCACATATCACTCTATATTTAATCATCTGTTTCTTTGCCTGTATTCCTTTCTAGGCTGTAGTCAACTTCTGTCTCATTCGCCTCTATGTCCCTAAAGCTTGACACAGTTTTGAGAACAGAGTATGTGCTCAAAATGTTTAACAAGTAATAAAATGAGCACTGAAGTCACACTTACATTTCTACTGATGTAGAAAGATGAACTCTTCACCATGATACACACACTTACAAATATATAATATTCAGTGTCCATACAACTGAATTTCACATATTTAACTAGTTGTGCTGTCTTTTAGACAAAACTCTCCAGTCCTTCAACTGTGTCATGGTTGAGTGCTGCCTGACACTGCTTTTATAACTTCTGTTACTTCTCCTGAATTATGCAAGCCATCTTAAACACCTGGCAAAAAATCTTTACATTCTTTTTTGCACCCCTTATACCAGAGCCATAAAGGAAAGAGGAAACTATTTTAAAATAATGCAATAATATCATCAATAAGGTCAAACAGCATCCTGTGGAGTAAATGGATGGTAAATAAAAAGCAAGGTAGCCACTGAAGTTGTCCAAACCCCTATACAGAAAGAAAACAAGACAAAAATATTCGAATTACATGACAAGTCAAATTTAATGTAACTGTATTATAATTTTATAATTAAGCATTTTCTTTTACATTACTTTCTAATTAAATCCCAAAGCCTATCACATTTTAAATAATCTTCCACCAATGTTCCATAGTATGGAGGCCGGCACTAGCAAACAGCTCATAATGTTCTTAACCCCTTGCATCCTGTGTTTTAATTTAAGGTTGAAATGACCATATGTAAAACCGCACATTGAATTTTTCTCACACACTGTGATTTTAGCAGATAATCATTTGGAATTAACCATGTAATTAAGGTTACAGCAGGCATCTCATTCTATTAAAGAACAGTTACAAAAAATGACCCAAATGAAATATGAAACATGGTGGGTATGACTCTATGGTTGTTACTTTAGAATATTATCATCTTCTTACCTTATATTGTCAATAAATCATATTGTTGTTTCATAATACTTCTTTATTTGTCAGTCATTTCCCACCTTTTGAAGCAGAATTAATTGTTTCAATGACATGGAGTACCGATCTTTCATTTCTTAGCCTTTCTTACCTTGGTCTTGATTTTACTTTTAAATTTCACATTTTCTCTTCTCGAGATTCTTCTTTGATTCCTAAATATCTAAATCAGAATAGAAGACAATTCATTTACCTGTGATATTTTAAACAACCTAGACTCATCACCCTCATTGTATTTCACAAACATCTCTTCTTGCAGCCTCCCTCTGGCCAAGTCAGATCCTGCCTCTGCTCCCTGTGACTTCCCAACCTGAAATAGCCTACTCACTACCCTATATCCCTTCAAAGCTTACTGCCTTTTAGTGTTTGCTCTTGTCCGTTTTTACTTCTTGAGAGCTTCTTCAAGAAAAACCATCATCAGTAATATATGTCTTCCTAGGTTAATATGCAATTTTCCACAAGGTTCCCATTTACCAATTGTTGATAGGCTCTATTTCTTGGCTCACTCATTATTTGCTGGTTATTCAAAGTGGCTGTCCAATGAGCTCATAACAGAGGTTGCAGACACTTTCCATAAATATTTTAGATGCGGCAGTTGTCTCTGTTGCAACAACTGAACACTGTTATTGTAGGGTGAAAGTAACCCTATGTAAATGAATGGGAATGGGTGTGTTCCAATAAAACTTTACTAACACTGACGTTCGAACGTTATGCAATTTTCACATGACGTAAAACAGTCTTGTTTTGAATTTTTTTCAACCATGTAAAAATATAAAACTATTCTTAGCTCGCAGACCATGCAAAAACAGGTGGCAGGCTGAATTTGGCCCACAGGCTATCATTTGCTGACACCAGGACCATAAACTTCTTGTAGGCAGAAACAGGTCTTGTAATTTTGTGTGTCTTCTATGGTAACAATAACGGTAACAGTCTCTTCTAGAGCCCAACAGTTGCTCATCTTTCACATAGATTAAAGCTTAAGTTGTTCACCATTCTCTCACAATTTTAGACATCCAATTTGGGAACACTAGAAGGGCATGTAAGAACTCATAAAGAGAGAAGGAGAGATTTTAGAGGTTGAAATTCCCAAGGAAGAAGGAAGCAAAGCCTCAACTTCCCTTGTGACATTATGGAGTTATCTGGATGTCTGTGTTCAAACACAGTATTTCTTTGAACTAAGCAGAATCTCAGAAAGGGCAGAAGGCAGGCTCAAAGCTGCAGATGCCATTTTGAATGCAAGCTTCATATGGTCTCCGTGGGAGTCTGTAAAACCCAGCGCTCTGCTCTGTGGGAGTTCCTTCCTTTTAGCATGATGGCTCTGTATTTAATTACACTGTATATTTTCTTCTTTAGTGCTGTGATACAGAAAGACAGAGATGCAGAGAGAGGAAGAGATAGAGAAAGAAGAGCTGTGCTCCAGCCCTGTAGATAAGGGACACATCCTCAACATCCAAACCACGGAGCACACTTAGATACTCCCCCTCGACATTATTTATCTAGAAGGCTCTCTTTGAGTTATAGTACCAAAGGGGGGAAATACTTATTTAATGAAGAGAGAGTTTGGTCCAGTTTAAAAGCCATAATTTTGTATGCATGTCAGAAAAGCACATAATCTTAACAATAAATTCCCCCAGCCAGACTGAAGGCCCACTTGCCACTGCAATCTGTTTTTCTTTTTAATATAATGAGGCAACATCCCTTTCCTTGGAGAGGAGAGTTCAATAGTTTAATTTTTGTTAACTGAGATCCCTTGTACGAAGGTAAATTGCATTGCCTTTTCTATTACTAGCTCTGTTAATTGTCAAGCAATCAGAGTTTATGCACTCATCCAAGACAACAGAGAATTTCCCATAATGTTACAAAATAAAACCTGACAAAGCACAATAATCTTTAGTTTATTGATGTGCTACCAGGCTGTTGAAAGCATCAGATCAGTAATGTGCTTTGGTTAGGAAATTGGGGTCTGGGGAGAAATATTGGGAGTAACAGAGAGAACATCAGGGTTTGTCGAAAAAATATATTAGGAGTTAAAGGAGGAAAAAAAATGTTTGTGGTGGGATTTTAGAGTTTATGAAATAAACACTGAGAACTTGTAAGGATTCTGAAGGAAAACACATCTGTGGTGGACAGATGAACTTTAGCCCCAGTGGCCAAACGAGATTTATTTTTTTTGGTGGGGGGAGGTACCACATATTGTAATATAAATAACACACACAAATGCCAGACTTCCAGAAAAAAATACACTCTGAAGATATTTATTGCAAATAATGAGATTTAATGGTTTAATGAAAAAATTAGGTGGCCAGAATAGCAAAGCTGAATCTAAATTTGACTAAAAAAAATGTTAAAATAAGGGCTGGATAAAACATCCCAGGTATTTTTCTAGTCTCCTTAGAAATCTGAACTTCCAATATTGAGAAAAATAATTCAACATTGCTTTGAGGACTTTTAAGACCTGCAAAATCTATTTTTGGAGGATGATTGCCATCTCCTCGTGTTCTTCCCTGGGCTATTCTGTTCTATGTCCGTTAAGGGATCTTGCCTTGGACTTGCCATGCCAGACACCCTGCAGAACTTGCAGGTAGAGGCCATGGTGAGACACTCTGGCTGGGTTAGTAACAGCAAAAGGACGATGGTCTTGCCACCTTTCAGGCTGTGCTTCCTCTTAAGTGCATGGAGGGCTTGAATTTCCATTTTGATAATTTGACTTTTTTTTTTTTTTTTTGCGGTACGCGGGTCTCTCACTGTTGTGGCCTCTCCCGTTGAGGAGCACAGGCTCCAGACGCGCAGGCTCAGCGGCCATGGCTCACGGGCCTAGCAGCTCCATGGCACGCGGGATCCTCACAGACTGGGGCACAAGTCCGCGTCCTCTGCATCGGCAGGCGGACTCTCAACCACTGCGCCACCAGGGAAGCCCTAATTTGACTTTTATAGCCAGATTGACTCTGGGAATTAAGATTTGAGCCACTGTATTAAATTGTTCCCTCAGATTGGGATTTTAGCTCTAAGAAGCTAAATATTTTGCTTACTTATTGACAGAGAACGAATATTGGTAAGCAACGTTACCTTAATATTGTAAATACTTGAACTTAATTTAGGAGTCAGAAGAAGATAATGTAAAAGACCTCCAATAAATGAAATAAAAGTGGCAATGAAGCAACTATCCTCGCAACCCCAAATCCAAGCTAACTAAAGGCAAAAAGGATTATAAACTTTTGATTTGGCAGCTTGATATGAAACCAAAAAAAAAAAAAAAAAGGTTGGGTTGAGTGTAAGAGTTTGTCAGTATGTGTGAGAGATAGGTGTGTGTGTGTGTGTGAAAGAGAGAGAGAAAGCAAGAGAATAAGGGATTGAGATTCTCTACCTTGCAATAAAAGATGGCAAGGTGATAAATTAGTGCTCTCAACTGAAATTGATTACTTTGTGTTCCCATCCAGTTCATATGGCAGCCACACAGATGCTCTGAAACACCTTAATGACACATTGGAGAAAACTCCTCAAGTGGGCCTTGTGCAGTGTTCTTTCCCTTCCTTCCCACATTGGCTCTGGGAGTGAACTGCTGTGAATGCTGCATACATTAGGGGAAGTGCCATGCAAACATTCCTTGACTCCCTCCTGCAAGGAGATGTCTTTATTTTATATATCAGGAATCCTTTAGACAATCCTAGGAGCCTAAATGCTAAAATGACAAATGTAAGTGATTTTGTCTTTTTGTTGCTTGGATATATCTAACCCCAGCTCTCTGGAGAGGCAGCACATATAGTAGTAAAAAGATGAAACAGCATCAAGCCACCTAGAGGCAATCTTATCCAAGCCTGCCCAGCAAAGCAAAGCAAAGTTATGAGCCTTATTGCCATAATTGTAGGTTAAATGAAACTGCCTAGTTTACTCCCGTAGATTAAAAGGAACAAGTTACCAATATACTTGAATTAAAGGAGTACTCCACAAGATGGAATCATTTCAATCAATTCTTCAGTTTTAAATAATTTAAGAAATCTCTTTATGGTAAAATTCCTCATGGGATATATTGATAACTGCTGAAATGTAATCAGTTCTATTCCATTGCAGTTGTTGAGGATAGCTGATGATCTAAGAAATGTCAAAAATATTCAGAAATACATATATATAAATATTCCAGAGTTTTCAATAAATATTAATTCCCAGTTACTATAAGAATTGTTATAAGTACAGGATAAAATTGAAAAGTAATGTTTTATCATTTGAGGATCTTACAGCTTTGAAAGGAGACCCAGATGTCAATGTTTAAGTATGTAACTAGATCTATGGAGCACTGCAAAAATTGAACAAATATTTTATGAGTTATTCATTTTTCATTTTCTATTGGCTTAATAATCTGTATCTACATTGAATAATTCTATATACTAAATAATTATGAATCTGTATTAATTATTTTTTTAGGATTCTATAGAATCTAAAGCTCATTTTCACTTGGTATTTCTTAAACATTGAGCAGTTGCCACAAAAGGACTAGTCAATACAGAACACTATAATAACGAGTAGATGCAGGCAGTGGTACCAGTTTGTTTTTATACAGGTAAAGCATATACCTTATTCTGCAAAGGAGTACAAAAGCCCTCAAGCCCCTATCAAGGATGCTCTGCTACCAAGAGAACACTCTGTCCAATAGGAACCTGTCTTTCTCCTGGAGGCACTCAGAGCTCTCATTCTCAGAAAGGGCCTTTCCTCTCTTGGCATTTTCCCCAAATTTTCTTAGCACTAGTTCTGTCACTTCCTGCTCACCTACTGCGAGAAACAGTCCTCAGAACATTCTTGAGTGTGAGACTAGGTGAAATGGTCAGTGTCCTGATGACACCATCTTCTCGCCCAGCTGGACCAGAAGCATCCCTTATTCCTACTGCAAATGTTGTACAGTATTTACCCTATTGATGTCCACATAAGCAAGTGATTGAGAAATATGTACATTTCCCAAAGAAAATCTTGAACTATGTGTTGGCAAAATCATGAGTTGCAAAGTAGGGGTAGTCTCTTATTAATTAAAGTGGTTTTAAAACTTTTCCCGGCCTTATTCCTCACCATTTAAAGAAATCACTGCTTGAGTTTGTAATTTTTTAAAGCTACACTGTTAATGTATCTCATATAGGGGATCTACAAGTTTTAAAAGCCCCAATTAAACTGACAAAATCTCCCCAAATGTAAAAGTATTGATTATTGTCAGAGATTATATATCAGATATTTGATTAGCTTAACAAAAGCAACAGAAACGTGGTTAATTCTATATATTTTGCTTTTCAAACTAGCTCTTCAAATAGGATCCCAGTTGATCTTCTCAAGGTAAACAGACTAGTAGGTACATTCCTTATATAAAGTCACTGAAATGGCGAGAGCTCAAACAACTTGCCCAAAGTGACTGGTAACTGTGTCTGGCCAAGTACAACTAGACTGAAATGTGAGGGACGGAGAGGCGGGAAATTTGGCTGTGGTGCAACCAGTGTCTCCTAGAGAGCTTTACAACCTGACACTGTAGCAGAACAAGTAAAGCTGTGACCTGTGTAATACAATTTACACAGAGCTGTTTTCAAGTAATTCTGACAGTGTCAGGACATTTCTCAACTTCCATGCTTTGCTCTTTATGGGAAGTTGGGGGTCACACGGAACCTCCAAGCTCACTGGTATATCTCTTAGTGCCAGAATAAGGCATTAAACCTCTGGCTCCCAGGATGTCACTGCTGTTAACCAAACCCACCTTTGAAGGTTTTTGAGGGAAGGTGGGAAGATGACTGATGGGGAAAAAGGCACATATCTTTGTACCTCCATCTCATTCTGTTGATTGAAACCAGTGCACCCAGTTGTGCCTGAATCATCATATGCTGAAAGACAGTTGTCAGATTTTTTTCTTAGCAATGGAACTTTTCATAATTGAAATCTTACATTGAGTGTCTCTTTTATTAACAGACAAATGCTGAGCTTCCCTGAATGAAAATTCCTTCTTGTTCCATTTTAGTGCTTGTTGAGGTACTCCTTCAGAACTCTAGAACTCTGGAGAACTTAGCTTGAATATAATTTTCCTAAACAACTGAATTAGGAACACAAATCCTTGAGCAGAGGCCTCTTCCTAACTGTATGTTAATTGTGAGTTGATTCCATCTTCCTTGTATCATTCACTCCCTTCCAGATATTTCTCCCTGTGAATCCAACCTAAGACTCTTTCTTATGATTTGATTAAATATTTCCTCATAACAGATAGAATTCTCTAGCAAGCTCCTTTTACCTTCATCTACTTCACCCTTTAAGAATACCCTTCCCATTCAGTAATTATGTATTGAGTACCTTCTATATGCCAGGTACTGGGAAATCTGAGGATTTGTGTCTGGAAGTCAGAAGATTCAATTCCATTGTAAGGAATTCTGCCTTACTTTGCTCTCTACTTAAAAAACCTCAACATTTTCAAAGATATTTAGCCAAAAATGGAGAAAATCAAGTAGACAGGAAGACTTGTTACTTCCATGTGCATCTTCAATGTAAAAGTAAAAGTACAGTTAAGTGGGAAGTCACATACAATTACACTCAGGGAAGTGTAAGCAGACCTTGTAAAATAGTTGTTGCCTTTCCTTGTATTGAATAAAATAGTACACTATTTGAATGTTCTATTACCTATCCTTAACTGAAACATACAGTGCCTGTCCTATTTCTTCAAAAAGCTTGTTAATATGCAATCACCTAGTACAACTGCTAAGTTTTTAAAGGTCACCCATGTTTTATTCATAAAGGGTGGTTTTCTGGAGGGGAAAAAGGTTACAATGTCATGTAATACCATATTCTGATGCAGGCTTTGCTTTCCAAGATATGTTCTAATGGATCAGATGGGGGAAAGGGTGAGACTTTTAGGAGATAAAAGTGAATTGTTTCAGAGATATCAATAAAACTTCATTTAGAACCAAGAAAACTTTCAAACAGGGAAGGAAGACTTATTCTACTTTTTAACTCTTAAGTAAGTATGGCATCCTGTTCTATTTATGTTCACAACCATTCAGTTTTCCCCTAAGGCCAGCTACATGAAAGTAAACGTTTTCCAGCCCCCTTGAAGTGAAGCTGCCATATAGCTAGTTCTAGCCAATGAAATGTGAGTAAAATTGAGTAGAACCGTTTGTCACTTGCAAACTACACGATTTAATTAAGCTGTTTGAACCACCAGCTTCCTCTTCTTCTATCATGGCGAATCGTGAGGACATATTTTAAATGCATAGATTAGGGTTTATATCTCTGAGTTACTGTGATCAGGGTGTATCACTTTTTATACATGTTAATCCAATTTTTCAAGGTCATAAAAACTTTCTAGGGACAGAGAATAAAAAATAACTCAGGTATTTTTTTCCTAGGCCAAAGCTTTTTGTATAGCAGATAGCCTGTATTTTAAGAGGAAGTAGTAGTAGCTGGTATTTCTATCCTTGGAAATATTATTTTTCTACTACTTTTTTTTTTTTTTTTTGCAGTACGCGGGCCTCTCACTGTTGTGGCCTTTCCCGTTGCGGAACACAGGCTCCAGACGCGCAGGCTCAGCGGCCATGGCTCACGGGCCCAGTCGCTCCGCGGCATGTGGGATCTTCCCGGACTGGGGCACAAACCCACGTCCCCTACATCGGCAGGCGGACTCTCAACCACTGCGCCACCAGGGAAGCCCCTATTTTTCTACTACTTTAATCTGCACTTTTATGTAGAAGACAACGAAACTAGCACCTCTCAGTATTTTCCCTAAATTTCTTGAAGTATCTTAAATTCAAACACAAAATCACAACATCACTCTCTCTTTCTAGGGGCCCTGCCTTATGCCTTATCACACCCTTCACAATGTCAAACACATTTCTTTGTATTAGAGCTCAATAAATGTTTGACGTTCATTGAATGAAAATGTAATTTGTTTTTTTTTAACCTTAATTAATTTTCACTATATCTTTCTTAACACAAGAATTAAAAGCCTCAAGGTCATCTTCGATTTATCCCTCTTCCTCAACACAAAGAGCCAAATGACTACCAAGGCCTATCATGCCATTTTCACTCTGTCTCCAAAATCTCTCTTCTCTTTTCCGGACCACTACTTCAGTGGTGGTCCTTATCTCTCTTACCTATCTTTCTCATTTTAATCTCTGATTATTCCAACTTCTATACTGATCCTAGAATTAAATCATATTTCTTGGTTTCTTCTCTATTTTATTTGTACTTCTCTCTTAAAATTTTCCTCCTAGTCATAAAGGACAGTTTTTCTGGAAAGAGAGACAGAGACACAGTGTACTATATTGGTTAAGAGAGGGGTCTTGGAGCTCAACAGATCAGGATTTATATTTGGAAATATGGCTCTGCAGACCAGTAATGGCTACATGCCCTTTGACTAATCAGTTAGGATTTCTGGGCTTCACTTTATTCATATATACAGTTGGGGCCTGACCTTAGCAGTTACCCTTTTCATGTTCTAAGAGGTCTCCTAATAAAATCTACTTCTACACAAACACACTTACCCATACACACATACATATACAACACTGATGAGAAATGTAAAAATTATTGAATATTTCTTAGGGAAGGTGAAGGAAATGTCCTACCACTTTCATTTCTGTCACTGTCAACTCATGTGTCTCTGCCCTCTTATTTATTCTGTTCTGAGCTTTTCACTCTGTGTTTCAAATTCTTTGTCTTCTTCTTTATGCAGAGTGTATTAGTAACCATAATTTACTTGGAAGTTCACTCATAACTTCAAACAGTTTATAAAAGTGCATTTTCCAAACATATGTATTGCTCAACCAAGAGTGATTCTCATTTAGTGTGTTCTTCCCATCATAAAGATGGGATAATATCACTGACCTCACATTTTGTGAGTATGTAATGGTTCAATGTATGTAAATGATTCAGACAGAACCTATCACATCTAAGCATTCAATAAACATTGGATATCAGTATCATTAATGTAGAGATATGGGTGCCCTGTTTGGTCTGCTATTGGTGCATGACAATCACTACTGTTGCATCTGGGACCTATATGAATCAGGGTAAACAAGGATGGCTTAACACAATAAAGATTAATTGGTACCTCAAGTCATATTCTGTTTCTGCCAAGTTACAGGCCTCTTGAGAGCTCTCCTTTGAGCAATAACCCAGGAACCCCGGGTCCTTCCATCTTGTGCTTTCATGGAAGGAAAAGAGGAGCTGTATGTTTAGGAATAAGAGTCATACATCACTTCTGCCAACATTCCATTGGCTGGAATCAGTCATATAACTAACTGCAAGGTAGTCTGAAAAATATCATTGTTTTGTGCTGGGTGAAGAAATGGGATTAGTAATTCAAACCTTGCCATAGGATCTGTGTTGATTCTAAAGTAAAAATTCCAGCTAAGCAAATCTCAAGATAATATATATGAGTAATATTTTAATTAATATTTGGTAAACAATTACATTAAAATGAGATTTACTGACATGATCAGAGATGAGACACAACTTCACTCTACCATTTTGTGCATCCCCATTTGTAGTGGGCTGACAGCAAGATGGTCCCCAATAATTCATTCTTACCTCCGAGATTCACCTCCTCCTTGCATAATTCTCTCCCCTCAAGAGTGGCCTGGGCTAGTGATGGTTCCTAACGAATCCAATACTGCAAATGTGATATGATTTCATGTCTGTGCTTAGATTACAAAAGATGGAACATTCTTTTTGCTATCAGACTCTGTTGCCTTCTGGATTTGCGTTCTTTAATAAAGTAAGCAGTCATATTGTAGAAGCCCCTAATTCCCTGTGGCAAGGAAGTGAGGACATCAGTCAAACAGCTCTCCAGAATCTGAATGCTGCCAATATTTCTTTTTTTAATTTTTAAATTTAATTTTATTTATTTTTTATATGTCAGGTTCTTATTGAGTATCTATTTTATACACATTAGTGTATATATCTGCCAATAAGCTGAGTGAACTAAGAAGGTACTCATTTCTCTGAAGTAGGGCTTTCAGATGAGATGCCAGCCCCAGCTGACCCTTGATTACAACTTAGTAAGATACACTGAAATAGAGGACCCACGCAGATAAGCCATGTCTAAGCACCTGACTCACAGAAGTTGTGGGATAAAAATATGTGTTATTTATATATTTTTATGTGAGTCACTTTGTTGTTGTTATCATACAAATATATTTACTATGCATACACCAGTGAATGACCACAATCAAGGTTGCTTGAAATCATTAAGTTTGTGATAATTTGTTACATGATAATAGATAACTAATATACCATTCTAGTTAGTGTTAAGATTGCTTAGCTTTTACATATCTGTATATAAACCTTCCTCTCTCTCTATATATATATATACATATATATATACATATATATATATTAGTTTGAACTCAATAGTTTTAGAATTTATCCATAATTTATATAGAGAAATAAAGGTTTACAGATTATCAGAAAGCTCTCATTAGGAAACTTGAACTGGTATGAGTCACCATGGATGCTGAAAAACACAGGTTTATGGTAAAATAGAGAAATAGACAAAGTTAAGTTTCAATTAAAACAACTTAAAATCTGTAAATATTAGTAGTATTAAACAAGAAAGATGAAGCTTGGTCAAGTTTAGGAAAAATGTGAAATATTAGTAAAACACTCTGAAGGTTGAGGTGCATGTTTGTTTTTCCTAAAAGCAGCTTAAAAAACAAGCCAAAGAGTTTTGATAAGTCTTTTTTTTTTAATCTGCATATATTTTAACCAAAGTCACATATTCCTGCAGTTTGTATATAAACAAATCAGATGCATTGTCTTGAAAATAACCCCTTCCCACACTGCCCCCTTCTCACTCTTCTAAAAGGTTCAGATAGACACCCTTTATTATATCATAGGTCAGGAGGTAAAACTTAAACTGTAGGGAAGTTGTACAAGATAGAGCCTGCCAAATGAAAACATAAAATAAAATGCATTGGTTTGGGGGCTTGCTCTTACTTGTTAAATGTTGTTGCTTTTATATTTTAAGAGTATATTATAATGAATAATGATTTAATTATAACCTGGATGCCTCCACAAAGGATACAATTTTAAAATGCAACAAATGGATTAAATGGCCTGTGTTTGTGTGTGTATAATACACACTCATTATGCTTCTCTGTGTGAAAAGCATAGTAAGATCAGTGATTAGATCACTGAAATGTTGATACTGAAATGTTCAACTTGACCTCATTCTATTTTTTTTCTCCTTAGAACAAAAAGAAAATGCCAAAAAAATTTAAATTGAAGCTTGGGAAGTTTCAAGATTTTTCTTTGGCCTTATTAACAAGAGACAGAGCTATCAAATTGGCTATTTTCAAGTTTAATAGTGGAATATACCACCAAAATTACCCATATTTCAATTCTTGACACATGTAGATAATAACAAAAGGGCCAATTTTAACCAGAACATTTAGTTGTGTAGCAAGTAGGTACTCTTAAACTGCTTTTATGTACACTTTGGTGTGTAAAGTTCTTTTCCTGTTTAAATTGAGAAGAGGAAGAAGCTCTCCAATCCACAAGTACTCAAATAACTAGATCTAGAATTCTTGGTTTGATTAGTTCAAACTTCAAACTAAAAATGCAAATTTACCCGAGAGAGTTATGTGTTGATACATTCATCCTTTAAAGTTGATGAGTTTAATCTAAGATGTATTTCTGCCCAGTTTAGATGAGATAGGGAGGTCTGGGAAAAATGAAGTTTTGGATGGAGTGGGATCGGAAGGCCATGACGCTTTAGAAGTAAGGAGTCCCACCCAATGTGTGCTGCAGTGAGAGGCTTCAAATAGTTTTAAAGCATAAGAATAGCAAAGAAGGTCTGAGAACAGGCACTGGTGCCTGTTTACACCTTGGAATCGGCAGTTGCAGTCTTCCCAGGAAAAGAAACAAAAATGAAGTGGTGATGGTAGTGGTGGTGGTGGTGTGTGTCCAAATTAAACTTTCCTGTATTTTCAAATGAAATTCAAAGTAAAATATTATTTTATGTATGTACATATATAAATCTACTATTATTTATATATTATTATAATCAGTATAATTATATTAGTTATGAATTATATTTTGGAAATTATATATTAATATATAATAAAATGTATTACATATAATACTAGTTTTATTATTATAGTTAATATAATTATATTAGTTATATATTACATTTAAGAGATTATACATATTAATATATAATGATTAGATGCATATAATCTCCTAAAATTCAAAAAGCTCCTACCTTGATAGATTTTCTGACTGCAAAATTCTTGATAAGATTTGTAAAGCTGACCTTTATCTCTTCCCTGTTTTGCTAGTGCTCTAAGCATATGCTTTGGCCAACTCTGCATCAAACATATTATTGTTTCCAGTCTTCACAAGTAAAACCTTAAACAAGTTTTCCTGACAATTTGTTATGCCTTCCAATTACCATTTTAGTCTTCTTTACCTTGCATGTTCTTTAAAATGTAGTCTATACAAAACAAACCCATTTCTTCACCAAATATTCAAGCAAATTCACAAATTCACTATTTTCAAACAAACTTCATCCCTTCCAACAGGGGTCCCCAACCCTCGGGCTGCAGACAAGTACTGGTCTACGGCCTGTTAGGAACTGGGCCACACAGCAGGAGGTGAGTGGCGGGTGAGTGAGGGAAGCTTCATCTGTCACCCCCCATCTCTCCCCCTCACTCGTATTATTGCCTGAGCGATCCCCCCGCCCTGTCCATGGAAAAATTGCCTTCCACGAAACACTGATGCCAAAAATGTTGGGAACCACTGCCTTACAACTTCCCCACCATAGAGGGCTGCCAGATAAAATATATGAGATCCAGTAGAATTTGAATTTCAGAAAAACAACAAATACCTTTTTAGCATAAGTACATGCCAAATATTTGCTAACTCTGGCAACCTTGCCACCTCCCACCTGACAGTATCTGCTGCTAGTCCTTCTCACTATCCCACCCAATGACATGACCAGACAATGACCTTGAAGACCATGAACATGACATAGAACCTGGACTCCCATCTGCTTTACCTGGTGACTTTGGAGACAACCAATATTTCTAAACAAACTGGTGGAACACCATTTATGGGCTCAATAAATGCTTGTCATTGGGCTAGGGGCTGGGCACAGAAAAATTAACAAAGCAGTGTTTTGGACTACAAAAAAGAATTTCAATCTTTATTTTCAAGCAATGGAGATTTATTTTTCTCAAGGAAAGCTTAAAATTGAGGTGCACTACATACAGCATATAAAACCAGAACTGCTGTGATGGGGAACAGACTTGACTGCACTTTGTTGAAGACTGGCAGTCTCCAATGACCTAGAGGAACATCGAGGTCTCCAACCCATACAGCACAAATCCACTGCTGAAATTCACCATCTTCAGCATAATGCTGCTAACAATAGAAAACACTGAAGACAAACGAAAAGGGAAGAGTCATATTCCCAATGTCTGAGCCTCTTTTGCCACTTTCTGGGTTAAAGGTCAACATAGTTTACTTCAGCATGTATGTCATCTAAAGAAAAGTTTTTGTTTTATTTTTTCTCTCTCTCTCTTCCCATTTGGCAATCTAAGGACTTCGTTTGGCTGTTCAGTGGTTTACTATGCAGAAAATACTCATGGCCTGGATTTGGTAAAAGAGTCCTTCTGAGGGCATCCTTGGGAAAAAAATAGTATCTGTTGGCAGATAGAATACCAGTGTAAAACATCTTAATCTGGGTGGACAGGTGTGTAAATTCCCTGAAGGTATATAACCTAAGGTATGTTATTTTAAGAAAGAAGGCATCTAATGGGCCACTGGGAGAGATATTTTGTTTTGGCCAGGCTTCACTGGGGACGATTTTTCAACCTCACTGGGCTAAAGCAAAGCGAAAAGCCACTTACTCAATGATCTGCCTGTGTTTGTGTTGGTGTTTTATTATTACCACTTTATTCAAGCCTGAGGAGCGTGACTCTGAATTGTAAGTGAATGAAGCCACTCTTTACCTTTTAGAAGTAGCAAGGGCCTTGAAGTTATTAAACCAATGAAGAAACAGTTTGTTCCAGGGTTTAGACTCCAAGTGCAGTGCACATACTAAATAAATCTCAGCATAAATAAGGTTTTAAATCCATGCATTCATTAAGACTGTTTACCAGCAGTGACATTTCTTCGACCTCTCTTGGAGTTTCTCTTTTGCCCTTTTAGTTGAGACCTTGACACCAGGAGAAAATACAGAGTCAGTAGTCTCTACTCTTTACAGCAGCCTCCTTTTATACCAGTGGGATTTGGCAAGTCTCAGGAATATGTGGGTAAAAACAAAGGGTTAGAGAAATCGAGAAGTCTGGGGAAGGAAATATTTTACTGCACTCTGTGTTTATTTGTCACACGACAGTATCACCACTTTGCCTGTATGTAAACTTCAGCCACCTAAGTTGGAGCTTTCCTCACTCAGCCCCCATTCCCAGGTCTCATTATTTTACACCTGTCAAAGGTACATTTATTTTACTGAAAACTCAGTAAGTCAGTGTCAGAGTGTCTCTTCCATTTTTACAAATGGAATCATATATCAACTTTCAATTACCAGGGATATCTGGTAGAAGAGAAGGATTCACAGGTTAATCTTGAATCTTAATTTGGCCGTGGTTTCAGCCTTCTCTTCTTCATAATGATTACCAGTGAGCAGCTAGAAGTCTAAAATGTGACTGAACTGTGTAATAATAGTATTAATATTAATAATATGGCTTTATGGTTTTCAAAGTGTTTTCACATTCATCATCTCATTTGGTTTTCATAAACTCTCTGTGGTGGAGATAGAAAGTGTGTGCTCTTCTCCCTCTTTAAAGATGAGGAAACAGAGAATGAAATTTAGATCACTTGCCCATGTACTTGGTTAGTTAGTAGCTCTGACTCTCTCTCTCTACTATATGATATTAGAAAGGCCACGATTTCACAGTTATAATATCACTATTATCTGTACATCTCTATTTGAGAAGCTGACAATGCCCTAATGAAGGTTATAATTAAGGATGTAAAGAGAGCAAACTTAGTCTTTACAAGATGTCTTTAAATTTCCCTAGGATTCCTTCCCATGATCTTGGGAATTCAATTTTGTAGATTTCATGCTCATTGACTGAATCTCTGAAGCCCACCTTCCCCTTACCCTATCTCTTTGTATGTGATTGTCTTGTACTAATGAGCAGTCCTGACCTCTAGAACAGTAAGTTTATTTTGATACTGTGAACAGGCTGAAATATGAGACATAATTTCCCATGTAAAATGGGATAGCAAAACTATGGTTCAAATGAAATTTTCCTATTGATCTTGTGTATTGTTCTACCCTGTGTTGTAAGTTGTATAATCTAGAGTCAAGCATATGATCTAGGAATTGAAAAGTTCTTCAGAGGATCACATATCTTGACTGAGATCTTTTCACTTCTTCTACCATTTTTAAACAAAATAAGACATTTTTGAGGCATGAAACACTGAATCTAACATTCATTTATCCTCTTATCATCTCCTTAGTTTCTTCCTGCTCAAGATTCCAAAAAACAACCTCTATCCCTAGGGCTGGCAGAATATGAGAAGCAGAGAAAAATGAAATGGAAAGATTGGTCAGACAGTACTTGTCTTTATTATATTATTTTTTCCTAAAACTAATTATGTTGCTTTGAGAAGGAAAAGCTAATCAAACACTCTGTGAATCTTTACTTGGTGTCAAGTTTTGCTTAAAGCCAAAATATAAGGCAGGGCTTAAGTAAAATCTTATTAGTTTTCTTTATGTTAGGAACAAGTTCAAACCCTATTATGTGGTCATTTTTCTATTAGATTATTTCCATGGAATACATTCCCCCTTTCAAGTAAAATGTAAATATTCTGATTTAGAAACAATAAGTTTGATTTTCCCTTTTAAAATAGAACTACATTTTAATTTGAAGGAACATGTAAATTGATACTGTCAAAAATGCAAGTAGCCCCACTCTCCAATTTATACTATCGTCATTTATACAAATGGCCAATAAATACATGAAAAGTTGCTTAACATCATTAGTGATTAAGGCAATGCAAATCAAAACACAATTAAGATATTATTTCACACCCACTAAGATGGTATAATTGAAAAGTCAGAGAGTAACAAGAGTTGTTCAGGATGTGGACAAATTAGAACACACATGCATGTTCCTGATGGGAATGTAAAATGGTGTCCCCAATTTGGAAAACAATCTGGCAGTTTCTTAAAAGGTTAAACATGAGTTACCCTTGACTCAGAAATCTACAACTAGGTATGTACCCAAGAAAAATGAAAACATATGTTCACACGAACATTTGTACATGAATGTCCATAGGAGAATTATTCCTAATAACCAAAAGGTAGAAACAACCCAGAAGTCCTTCAGCTGATGACTAGACAAATGAATGTTATATGTTTAAACAATGGAATATTATTTGAGCATAAAAAAGGAATGAAGTACTGATACATGCTACAATGTAGATAAACCTTGCAAACGTTGTGCTAAAGTTGGCAATGTCGACTAAAATAATGTTCTAGATTAAAATACTTATTGAGGGGCTTCCCTGGTGGCGCAGTGGTTGAGAGTCCGCCTGCCGATGCAGGGGACACGGGTTCATGCCCCTGTCCGGGAAGATCCCACATGTCACAGAGCGGCTAGGCCTGTGAGCCATGGCCGCTGAGCCTGCGCGTCTGGAGCCTGTGCTCCGCAACGGGAGAGGCCACAACAGTGAGAGGCCCGCGTATGGGAAAAAAAAAAAAAAATACTTATTGAGTTGTGCTATGACTGTTCTAGAAAGTTATGTCACTGAAACATTTTGTGAAAAGAGTGGCCCATAATTTAACCAGCATCAGAAAACCTTATTGTTCTTGGAAATTTGCAGTTTACACAAGCCTAGTAAAGGCTTTGAGAAGTCCTGCAAGAAGATAACTTGTTGAACTTTGTTTTTTCCATTGATTCCCAAACTTATTTGATCATGAAGTTTTTATATCATCCTTTAAAATTAATGCTTCCTGGAAAACACTATTATGCAGAGAAGAACTTGGAGGCATTGCACACAAATTTCCCATCTAGAACAGACCCGGAAGAGTTCCTAAGGAAGACTCTGGTTCCTCTGGGTTGAGGTGGGGAAAAACATCTGCCATATGACAAAAGGACTTTCATATCTTGCTGCCCAGAATCAGTTATCAAAGCATTATTAATCTCCTTTAATTAGCTCCACATATATCTGCACCCCAGATTCTTGCTAAAGATTACTACCTTCAGGCTCTCTGCTCTTTTATCCATATCAGATATGTAAATGTGAGATGCAATACTCACAAGGCTCATGTGTAACACAGATCAAAGACGACAGTTCTCTCTATTGGGAATGGGAGCATGTATTCCCCACCCTCTGGATTTCACTCACCACCATCTCCTCCTGCCCACCAGAATGATCATCTCTATGTAGTTTGATCTGAACATCAGTTTTCTAAATTCTACTCTTAGTAAATGAAAGATCATAAGAGGGCTACATTTTTTCCTGCAATATTTTACCTCTTCATAGACTTCCTTTTACTGTATTTTACATGGGTGTTAGGTCACTGGTCTACTTCAAGGACTGTTAGAAGAATTTTCACATCCATCTGAATATTTTAATTATTGGATGGATGTTGGCAAGCTTCCCATTCATCAAACAGTACAAGGTTCTCTAAGTGAAAATCCATGGGAAAAATTTTCCTGTCATCTCAATATCTGGAAAACCTCTCTTGTTTGATTTTAACATATGATCTATTATCCAGTAAGTCTTTATAACTGAATATGTTTCCTTCTTTGCTTTCATCACTGAGAAGTAAGCCGGAAGGCAAAATTTTGATTTACTTCCATCAACTTTACAACACCTTGTAGAAGGTATACCTTGTTTGGTAATTTTATCCTGTTCTAACTTTTTCCATTATCTACTTTTTTCTTTAACAGGAGTCCCTCCATCATTTGTTTATATCCTGTATTTACACACACACATATATATATGTATACATAAATATAGACCTATATGTAAAATACTTATGAACAATCACAAATCCTTTGTGAAATGAGGTGGCACAGAAATAAAGATACAGTGTTTGTGTGTGCATGTGTGTGTGTCATAGTGTCTATATAGCATGGTACTTTCCACATAGAAGGTGCTAGATAAATATTTCCAGATTACTACCTGGGGAGATGAGATTTACAGTAAACATCTTCCATGTTAAATTCTTTGGTGGCTTTATTAGTGGTATTCTTTATGTTATATCCACACTGGAAAGCATTTCCAAGGCTTACACTTTATCTCTTACTCTTAGTAACTTAGAAAAGTTCCTGCTGGTATGTAACTCTGCTCATCTGCTAATGGGTGCCAGAAACACAGTTCTGAGAAGGGGTCTGAGGCTGCTCCCAGGCTCTCAGAAAATAACAAGGTTGTTTAGTGTTGTCTGCATTGGATGTAAGAGGTGCCAGTGGTAGCATATGTGGCACATATGCACCATTTCTACCTAACAGTGATGTCCTCAGCAAAATAACTTAATCCACTTTGCCTCTATTTAATCAATGACATAAAAAAGAAACCAACTGCTTTCACTTTAACAAAGACATATCTGGCCACCAAAATGATCCTCGAATCTTCATTTGCTTCTACAGTTGTTCCTCTAATTGGTGTCAAAATCAAAGAAGGAAAGAGTCTTCAGCTTGGCGTAGTCTTAATTCTGTTAGTGCATTAATCTTCTATTGCCCCAAAGGTTTAGAATATCAGTAAAACAATTTCCTTTTGATTCCCACATGGATTTTTCACACAGGAAGATTGAAATATACGTAAGCATGTTTCAGAACATGCTGGTATAAAACAGGGATTAAATTTTACTCACCACACTCCTAACTAAATTTCACAGATGTTTTATGTGAATTAAGGATTGTAAAGCACTTAGAACAAAAGAGTAAGTGCAGTGATTACCTTAAACTCAGTTTTAATGCCAGACAAGTTATTGCATCTGTTACCAAATGGAATTTCAAATTAACAAATCTCTACAACCTGTTCATACCATTAAGTCGAACTCTGATATTTAAATGTCTAAATTGTAAAAATTTCAAGTGATAGGCATGAACTAATTTGTTTTGAGATTTAATACTTGTATGGAACTACTCTACTGGGAAGAAAGCCTTTATGGAAGACAAATTATTTTCCAGAATCCCAGCCTGCCATAGGTTTTAACAAAATCATGTGACTCCTCCAACTGATTTTAATATTTTTGTTCAGCGCCCACAGGATACTCTACCCAATGCTGTTTCACATAAAGTTATTCTGTCACCACCAAGAATTCATTTACAAAACTGTCTAAAATTCTAAATCTTAAAAAAAAAAAAATAGAACATAGCTTCGTAGTAATTGTTTTCCAGGGAATGGTTGTATTTCTGTATTTCCACAGCATTACTTTTTCCAAATATATCCCACATGGCTGTATTCCCTAAAAGGTATAAAATTAAGTAGATTGAGATGAATTAGACTAATTAATGGGTTTGAACTGGCCTTTTATCCTAACAATTGTAGACAAATTCAGTCTAAGAACTTCAGTCAGGGTCTGTTCTAAATCCTAGTGGACATCAATTCACATCATATAATTTGGGAGAACTTGCCCAGAAATGAACTTGCCATGGATTTGACACCCCAGTCATAGATGGGGCTGTACAGGGAAGGGAAATAAGAACATACATGCACAGACACACAGACACACACACAGACACACATACACATACACACACACACATACACGAGCATTGCAGCTGTCTGAATTTTGAGAAAAATATCAAAGTTGCCACCTTAAATGTTTTTACTTGAATTCTTTGGTTACCAATGAAAATTATACAAAATAGCATGATTGTTCATCATTCTTTTCTTCATTGGTTTAGATAGAATAATTCTATTTAGGACTCAGAAATAATCTATTTATATCTTCCTTTAAGCCATTGAATATTAGTTTTGTAAAACAAGTCTAATTTTAGGCATATGGGGATCATCAACATTTACATGAGCTTCTCAGCAACTTGACAAAAAAATCCATAAAAAATAACAATAACATTTTTCCCAAACAATACATCTTTTAGAAAAATATACTTTTATTTCATGTATTAGCTATAAACTCTTTGTAAAACAATGTAAATGTATATTAAGCATATTAGTATTATTTATACACCAAGACACAGGATTACGTTTCTTAAGTTCCCCACTTTTTGTCCAAAAATGTCATGGACACCAGCCCCAGTGGTCAGAGCTGCCAGTCAGCCCAGGACAGAAGGTCCCTGAAGAAATCGCTTGCCAACTCTGGGGACGTCAGGCTTTGGGGCAACGGGTCAGCCAGACTATGTGGGTGCCAAGCTGGTTTGAATCAGAAAGCTGTGAATGACAGAGAGGAGGATGGATTTCAGGGAAGATTTCTGTCAAGGCCGCCATGCTAACATGATGAAGCACTGCTCTGGGCCTTGGAGACCAAGATTACTGTTAGTGAATACTTGTACATTTGGCAGTAAGAATATTATTTTACTGTTAATGCAATTTTCTCAATGCTGAAATATACAGCACAACCTTTTCTTAAAGGTCACATATCCAAAAAAAACAAAAACAAAAAGAAAGTAATGCAATTTTCTAAAAACAAAATATTATTTGGTTAAAAAAAGAAAAGCAGAACTATGTGAAGTTCATGTCAACTGTGATGAAATGTTACCTAAAACACTTATTTGTCCATAGCCAAATGCAAAATTTAAGATATATTTTTTAAAGTTCTAAATGCAAAATCCGTCTGAATAGATGTTACGGACCTCTAATTGAAAAATCTACATCTCGTGGTAACATAACTGATTGGGATACATTACAGTCCTTCCAATCTGATTTTGCCCAGTTAAACTCTGCCTAAACTATACATTTTTGTTTTCAGGGCATTTCAAAATATTCTCTTTAGAGAATAAATAAGTGGATACCAAAATATACTCATGTCTCATTAATAAAAGCATATTCATTACATGTGGGGAATACTGTTTAACCTTCCTTAGTAATAACTTCTGGGATTTTCCTTAGATTTATAGCTGATGACTGAATGATTTAGGAAGGGTGAAATAGAAGTTGTTAGGTGATTTTTCCAAGTATTTAATTTTATGAAAAATCAAATTATTCACACACAGCAATGAAATTTGGGATATAAAGTACAGTCTGACATAATATTGTAATTATCAGGTAACTATGCATTCTATTTCTGATCTGTGATGGAGAGCCAAAATAAATTGTTACAGTGTGCAAGCTCTTTTCTATGGTTTCTCTTAGCAACTCCCATTCCATTATTTTTTCTTCCCCCAAGCTTCAGGGGGATTTAAGCCATCTTTGTGCTGTTATTATTAAGAGTGAGAATGAGAAATCATAAAGATTATAAAGAATTATAAAGAGTAACGATACAGATTCTTTTTCCTTTAACAAATCGCTAAGAAGCCTGCCTGCATCAAAGTGTATGATAAATTAATTCTGATGAGAGAATTAGAAAGTTGGACCGATTTATACCAATCATGGGAATGCACATATCGTTAAATAGGTCATTTCCAATTTTAACAATTCCACCCCCGATTTCATTCAGCATCTTTGACACAGAAACCCAGTTTAACTCCTCCTGGGACAGGTGAAGCCCTTGAGCAGCGATTCCTGTGTGGAGCTGCACATCCCTGGGATTTCTCCTTTACTTAAGGAGAGCTTCTCCAATGCGCATGCTGCTCCCTGCAGACGTGCTGGTGGGACACCAGGGAAGGGAAAATTATTTAAAACATAAAGGGAAATTCACAAAATGTATTAACTGCTATGGATGAAGGAGACTAAAATGTACTAGTTGTTAAAAAAAAAAAAAAGTGAAATAAGGTCCCCAGATTTGAGCTCATGTATGTTCATTCATCTCTAAGAACATTTAGCATACTACCCATAACTTTATTTTCTTTATAGATTTTACATTGCGTATAGAAGCCCCAGCATTTCTTTGTAAAACTCTTTGGTGACTGGCATGGATGCCAGTGATTGAGTTTCTTCTTATTCGAGAAAGTCAAATAGTTCCTTAGTTGTTGGTTTCTGCTTATGGAGGCAAAGATTATACTCAATATGCTTTTCCCTCTGTTTACCGAAGACTTCAGAACCTCTTGCCAAGTTTCTCCAAGTTGCAATCTGAAATCACCTTTAACTGCCTGCATAATCCTGTGGGAATACACACCCGGGGAATAATGCATGTAGTAAAAACCTTGAGAGGAATAACAATGGTTACTGATACAGAGGCCGATGGCAGAATAAACTGGGTCATTGACCTCGAACCTCGAAAGGCCTGAGGTTAGAGCTGGATTAAATCACGAGTGAAATGATCACAGAGGTTTTGCTTCAAAAATTAGCACTCAGGTTGATTCACTTTGACAGGAGGAGGTGAGGATGCCAGTGACTAAATTAAATAGAATTAGACCGTTATGCCAAAGTGGGGCATCTGTTGAGGATAAAGCTTTATTCTCATCCATCTTAACCTAATGAATGCCCAAGTTGGATCCCTTTTTTTTAATAATACATGGTTTAAAAATAGTTTTGAGATGGCATAAAGGATATCATGATAGCACAAGAGGATAAAAATGCACAGTGGCTGCACTAATTTGACAAAAATGGTTCTTTCATTAATTACAGTTGAGCTCTAGCCCTTGAAACCTAGTAGATACAGCCATGTTTTGCTAAAGTATCCTTTTAAGTTTATATTCAGTCTCCCCGTTTATCAAACCTCTTCCCAATATTTGTGAGTGTGTGGGACATAGTATCTCAAAAGGAAGATTTAAAAAAACAAACCTATATGTAATGCTAAGTACCATTAATTTAATGAGTATTTCGAAGTACCTGAATCTGTCAACTATTTTGTATTTATTATTTCAAGTGCTTTCCAAAGCATAGCATAAGGTAATTTTGAGTGGCACAAGACAGGGTAACGGATATCTTAGAACATGTAGTTATAAAGTCATTTCATTTTCCATTATTTCACCTCCAAACATATTGTATCTATCCTTTGAATAAGTAGCACATTTATTTGCTTCAGAATTCAGCAGTTTATATTATGAAAAATCTCTCTTTCACCCCTGTGTTCCAGGCATTCATCTGTCATCCTGTAAGTTTCTTGTGTATCTTTCAAAAGATGTTTTATTCAGATAAAATAAATATATGTGTATATATATAATAAATATATATGTGTATATGTGTATATTACTTACATATATTTACATGGATACAAATATGCTATACTCATTGTTTTACTTTTAGCAATATCTAATTTAAATAATTTCATATCAGTAATAAAGAGTTTTCTTATTCTTTTATTTAGCCACATAATATTCCACCCAGTTCTCTTTCAATCTGATATAGAGGAGGAAGTTTTGGCATGGGGTCAGTTTTTATGAAATGGCTTTTCATTTCATGAAAACAGGGTACCACTGTTCTAGTACCCTTTTTCTACAAAAAATAGAATAGACCTCAGCTACACACTCTTAAAACAATTAAGGCAAAGTCCTGCCATAGTGAAAGTAGGAGCCAAGAAATTCAATAACAAAAAACGTGGTGTTATATACTTGTGACATGTCTAGGTACAGTTTGGTACAAACTGATAGCAGTTGTCTACTCTGGCTTCAGTATCGGTGAGGATGATTCTCCTTCTAGGAGCTGCCTGGAGGTTTCCGAACAGTGGCCATGATTCCACAACTCTCCCATTTAGTGTCCAGTTTTGTCCACTCAATCCAAGGAGATTGGGTCAAAAGACAACTCAAGGACACACTATGTGCATCCTAGCTTCCCAAGACCAGATGATCTGCTACTTCCCTGCCTAGTCTTGCCTTGACTCCATATTTCACTAACCTGTTTTTAAGATAAGAACTCTTTGACCTGCCTAGAGGCTTAAGATGGACATTAGCTCTGCACAAAATTATATTCTCCATACAATTTAATTGGTCATGCTTTATTGATAAAATGTCCCTGGCATGACTATATGATTGCTAAGCTCCTTAGGTCTGTAAAATGGTTGAATAAGGACTATAAAACATAGAAGTGTGGTGTCATTTATGAATACAACGCTACTAGATTTAGGGTATCCAGACTCCCAGTCCAGTGCCATTGTTCTTTATCTGAATAACATTGTAGGTATCTTTCCCCAACCAGATGATGAACTCCATGTGACCAAGTCTTCTACTTCTGGAATCATATCCTGATGAGCTTGACCTAACATAACGAAAGAATAAATGCTTATCTAATGCTTTGCAGATAGTTGGTGCCAAATAAATATTTGCCTCCTTTCTCTCGTCCTCCCTTCTTCCCAAAGCATGGGTTCTGAAACTAAAGTCTCCCACACTTAGTGAACATGCTCCTTGTTGGCAAGGATCAGTTACCTGGTATATAGCAGACAATCCATGGTTATGAACCCCAATAACTTGAGTTTTAATCCACCACCTACTAGTCTTTACTAAAACTCTAAATCTCAACTGCTTATCCTATAAAAGGAGTATTACAAACTCTTGTCTTATGGGGTCATTGGAAGGAATAATTAAGAAAATCTCCCATAGTAGTTGATACATAGGTGCTCAACTAAGTGTGGTTCACATTTTCAACATCTTTCCAACGCCTCTTCTCTGTGTTAAGCTATCTCTGTTTTTCCTTTCTGCTCTTTCATTCATAAGTATGAATGATTACCCCCCTCCCAAATCCCTAGAGGCCCGTGAAGTCCCCCAGTTAATTAACATTCAGCATGTATTAAGCTCAGATACAGACCTGGGTAGCAACACAATGATGAATCAAGAACCCCAAGCTCAGGTCACTACATTTTAAATGATACCTATGGACCCCATTCATTTACTTCACTACTGCTCAAGGGAATCCCCAAACCTGCCACAACTTTTTTTTATATACACCATTTTGTCAATATACAGAACCACTAAAACTTATAAAACCAACAGAGGAAAATCTGCTTGCCTAGTCTGTCTTCTGTAAATTAGAATTAAAAAAACAAAAACAAACTATTATTGTCACATTGATTGCAAATGAAGATATAGGAAAATCTGGAGATAGGAAAGTTTATTTCCTAGGTCACATGGTGGATTAAGAATTCTCTAGTATCCCAAATGCACAAAAGTAATACTCTCCAACTTTTTATTTTGGAAAACATTCAAGTCAAGGAAATGTTGACTAATACAATGAACACCTACATACCCTTACAGCTGGATTGAACAGTTATTTTGCTGAATCATCTGACAGTAAGCTGTATATAGCAAGATCCTGAGTACCTAACACTTGATCAGGCATCTCCAAGCAAGAGGGCATTCTCCTACATCATCACAAAAATGGTTATCTCACTCAAGAAACTCAGCATTGATTAAAGCACCATTTGATCTGCATTTTAAAACCAGATTTCTAAGTGTGCTCTACTTGAGAGATTTTACTCTTGGTGAACTCTTCTCTATAAACTCTAATGATAGGTGCTCAGAATCCCATCCCTTAATGGACACAGAAGGACAGAAAGTTAAGAACAAAGAACAGTCTTTGGAGGCACACAGCTTGGATTTGAAACTAAGCTCTGCCATTTTCGCAATCATGAAATTGACCCAACTAAACTGCCACTAAGTCCTCTTTCCACATTATAAAAGAAGATAAGAATACCTATGTCATTGGGCCCTTTTTAAAAGGTAAGGTATGCAAAGAGCCTGAACTATACTTGGTCCCCAGTAACTTTTGGTTTTCATTCTACATCTTCCATACCAAAGAAAAAAAGAAAGAAGGAAAAAAAAAAAAACACCTTGGAATTTTCATAGAAAAAAATCTCTACAAGAAACCCCCAAACCAAAAGCAAAGCAGAACACAACAAACAATAAAAATAAGCTCTTCCTGGAGTTTCAAATGGAGCCCAGGAAAGAGCCAGAAAGAGAGAAGACTTGGGACATCTCCATTATGTTTGCTCAGCCACCTGAATCACAATGACAGCCATGGGGCAGGGTCTCTAGCTGGAGAATTGTTCAGAATTTTAGGAGTAAATATATGGATTACTGTTTATTTTACTTAAGCAGTTTGTTTAAATTTAATAAAATGTTAGTGATATAAATAGTGGTGGTACAAATTAACAGTAAAACTGGCATTTTGCCTATTTCTGTTTCAGTCTGAATCTTACTGGCCAATAGAATAGATTCTAGCCTAGGTGAAGGGCATGACCCAAGGATGCAGTTGTGTCTCTGAAGAGCCCATCTTGTTAAGGACTGTCGGGTTTACATTCTGAAAGGAGGACAGAAAAAAGGAAGAGGATCAGCAAAGGGGTTTATATTTTTTAGCCAATTTTAGAGGCCACACACCATCTAAGCACTTGATCCACATTTTAGATTAATTCTAATAGACATGCTGTGCAAAGTTATGATACCATTTGGCAGAGAAGTAAAATGAAGCTCAGAGGACAGTTTTATAGAATGACATAGCAAAACCATGTTTAGAATTCATCTTTAAGCCTTTTGAGAAGACTATTTATTTCTGTTCTATTTCTCTATTTAATTTATTTAAATACATTCATTAGAGAAGTTATATGATGGTATGTGTTTTATCGGCATGAGAAGTATCTAGTGATAATGACTAATATTGCTTCAATTAAGCCTTCAATTAACAATTTTAAAAGTTCCAGCCCCGTAACTCCCTGTGACCGACTGTCTGACCTTGGGAAATCTCCTATCCCCTTATAACTGTTCGCTTATTCTTTTAAATAAAAATGTATCTTCAATCAAGAACTGAGATGGTAGCATACATTTAAGTAGATAATAGATTATACAGGTTTGTTTTTTTTTCCCCCTTCAGGAATGCCAGAAAATTAAATATTTTTGAAAGTCAAAAAAGTGCTGCTGTGACTTTCAATTATTTTCCATTTCCATGCTGCCTCCAAACTTCCTGATTCCAGCTGGGATTGTGATCAAAAATGCAAAAACATATGTAGAGAAGTTATTCTTGTGGAACATCTGACCGGAAGCAGGAAATGCAAGATATCTCATGGGACTGCCTATTATCAAAATATACCCAGTCCAGCATTGCAAAGACAGGGGGAGTTTGTCACCCAGATAAAGAGAATCAGAGAGAATTCTGGTATGCACACATCACTGTGAAAGGAGGGAGGAGAGAAATGCCCTTCATATGTTTTAGTCCCTGGCCCACTGCTGTGTCACTGTGTGGCCTTGTAGAATCTCACTGAATGGCTGCCAGTCTCATGAAAAACATCTACAAAACAAATCTTAATAAAGGATAACTTTAAGGTACATATCCTTCAAAAAATCTTGTAAATGGGAAGAGTACTATAATTATTGCCCACTGATAAATAAGACATAATTTATACCCAGAGTAGTAACTGCTAAAGATTACCACAGTAACTTACACCATCCTGGTGCACAAAAGGAAACCAACTTTGCTATTTGAATTTAGAATTCAATATTTAATTTTCCTTGTAAGTCTTGAAAATATTTATTTGAGCTTTTGCAATAAAATTAAATTTCATGGAAACATGTATTTTAATTACATGGTGATTAGGTTTTATCCTATTTTTGTGTGTGTGTGTAAATTAGAATAAATAGAAGAGAAACACTCTTCAGGAATTCTAGCCCCATATCCTGAATGTATCCATCATAAAATCATTGGCACACAGCAGGAAACTGGAAAAAGGATACCTTTTAACCTCAACTGGCATAAACGTGAGTATTTATTTTTAAGAAGTGGAATATAAACAGACATGCTGAGAGCCAAGAGTTTTATGAATAAAAAAAGATTCCATACACACACACACACACACACACAAACTTTCCCCAATGGGCCACTGAGGATTTATGTGGATGTGAACTCTATTTACTGTTAGTATTAAGGAAATAGTGCCTTTTTAACAAGTTACTCATGTCTGGAAAAAATCCCAGTTTTGCAAGTAATCCAAGATTCTTTGCCAACTGTCCGTGGGAATCACTGGGATGGGAAAAGTTCAAATTTGTTTTAAAAGAACTTGCTTAATGGAAAATTAAAAAAAAAAAAAAAGTAGAAGAAAACCAGCAACCCACTGTGCTAATCTTTTGGTTAAATAAGAATAAAATATGGCCTGGTTGCTTTATTTTTCCTTAGTATTATTTTAAGAAAAGAAAAAATTTTTCCATTTTTCTGTTACCCATAAAGTCACATTCAGGACTTGATTTCAGTTACACTAGAGCATGATGACTCTCTGGCTTTGGTTGGCTTCTTATCTTCTGTCATTTTCTTAAAGCTCTTTTATTTTCTGTTCCAATCAAACAGCAAAATCTGGTTACAGTGTTGCTGACAATTTCAAAACTACAAAGGACTAAAAAAGCCAACCTTAAAACCATTAGAATGTATAGTTTTAAAATGTAATGATTCTACCTCTTCTAGCACCTAGGGGGTGCCAGGCTCAGTTACAAAGGCTTTTATACATTCAAGTCTCACAACAGCCTTATCAATAGGCATCTTTAAAAAAATTTTTAAATTCTCCTTTTATAGATGTGGAAACTGAGGCTCAGGGAGATTAAATAACTTCCCCACATCATAGATTCTAAGGGGAAAAGCTGGGGTAAGGAATGCAAGTGGGCAGGTCCAGTTTTTGCTTTTTACCTCTTATGCGGCTTCTGAGAAAGTATATTACATGAATTCTTTTACCAAGAGGTTTTATTAGACTATAGCACAAATTAATGTGGTTCTAATTTGATATGACAGAACCCGCTTTGCATTCAATAGGGAATGGGAAAATGAAAGCTTTGCTTTTCCATTGGTGATAAAACAGATGTGAAAGTTATCTTGTAATCATCCACCCAAAGCGTGTGCCTACTCTTGTTCTCCTCTTCAAAAGGACACTTGGGCAGAAAACATCAGATATAACCAGGCTTATATCTAGAGACAGTTCTTATCTAAGTAAACAAACAAACAAAAAACCAACCCCTATTCTCCCCCCAAATAAACATAGATGATTACTGTCTAGAAAAGAAAGGTGGTAAAAGGAAAATTCTAAATATTTTCCTCAGCTAAATTTGTTTTCAACCAAATTTTTTCCACTGTCTTAATATTTATATTTTTAAAAAAGAGTAATCGATTATGTTCTAGAGATTCTGCCCATCATTTATTTTTAGCATTCATACCCTTATGGAAAAAATAGCAAGTCAGGTTCTTTTTTTTCCCCCTGCATTTATATTCCTTGATTTTTTTTCAGAACTTAATACATAAATGATTGCTTTTACTTGGCACTATTGGGAAACACTGCCAGTCCAGATCTAAATATTTTCACATACAACTACAACAACAAAACTGTGCTCTGCTAAGCTCCTTTGATTTATAGAGCTTCAAAAAATGGATTTCAGATGCGATTTTGCCAAGTTGTAAACCAAGAAGTCTTAATTTAAATTTTTCCTGACAGGAACGCTAATTCTTCATCTGAGATAAAGTATTTCGGTATTTTCACACACATAAAATAAGGTCTCTAAATTGCATTCAAGCTGGTAGTATTTGTACTATGGCTTTTTTAATACCTTGATATGCAACATAAACATACAATATTTTCACTGGGTAGAGTCTCCCTGGAATGACTAGAAGAAAGTTTATGCCATTGATTCTACTTATAATTTTTATAGTAAAAATACTAGTCAGCATTATTTTATATGAGAGTTGAGGATGCCACTTTAAGTTTATAAAAGAAAATTGAACTTTCTAATTGATATCATGGAATTTCTCTAGGGACCATACAATTCACAGAAGTAACAAGCATGCACTTACATTTTTAAAAGGTGAAATTAATAGTGATATCTTCTACAGTCACAGAAGAATTTGATGTATGACACTTGATTGTTTTGCATGTGGCTGTTAAAATACACATGAAAAAGGTGGAATTTCAAGTCAAATGAGAAAGATTAAGTTATTCAGTAAATCCTTTTGGACTGAGGGACTATCATTGGGCAAAAAATAAAGTTAGATTCCTCTTTTATATCATTTACCAAAATAAATCCCAGATATATTAAAATTTAAATGAAGAGAAGAAAAAGTAAAGAAGAAACAAATGAATAATTATTTTCATTCAGTTAACAATGTAAGCCTTCAATAAATGGTTCAGTTATGATTACTGCAAGGGAAAGGGCTTTCTGAGCAGGACACCAAAGGAATAATGATTGATAGATATTATTACATCAGAAAAAAAAGTTTTGCATTAAAAGATCACCATAAGCAAACATAAAGCAAATACAAACCTGAGTATAATATTCAAAATATTTGACTCAACAAAAGATAAACATCCTTTATAAATGAAATGATCTTACAATCAATAAGATGGCTAGCATCTTGATAGAAAATTGGCCAGTACATTTACCAGTGTAGATACAATTTTGCAGGTTAAAAAAATGTGAATTACAATAATTTGCTACACTTTTCACTTTTGAGATTGGCATTAACTAGTGTAGTGAGTGGTAAGTTGTGTGTGGTGATAGAAAGAGATATAGACCTTCTGGAGGACAATAGTCTTGAATCTAGATATTTCACTTTGGGGAATTTCTTATATGGGGAAAAATTAGGGATATCCACTAAAAAATATTCAAGGACAAAAACTGCAATAATATATATGATACTAAAGTTTGAAAACAACTTAGATTTATAGAAATATTAAATTATTTGAAGACAATATAGACTCACATAATGAACTATTTCCAAACATAAAAAATACTATTGAAAAAGTATCTTAAGTGGCATGAAAAGTTACCCGTGTTATAATGTGAATTTAAAGATCTGGTTGCAAAACAATATGAACAACTTGATTACATGTTTTTGAGTATATGTGTGTATAAGGAGATCAACCCCACACACACAAATTGATATGAGAAACAAAGTTATATGCTGAATGCTTTTCTCTCTTCTTTCTTTAGCTTTTTTATTTTCTATTTTCCTCATATCATTATATATTGCCTTTGTAACTAAAAAAATATTTTAATGTAATTTTTTACTCTTTTATGGAAATAAGTACCTACATACTGTGAAAGTTCAATACGTGTAAAAAGTTTTGATTACCTCTTTTGATCAAAATTCAAAAAAATAGTAAGGCCTTCACTGGGTGCTACACACTGATATTTTAATGCCCTCACTGTAAAAGTCTTACAACAATTTTATATCCTACGGATGACAATTTGAGACATATGCAGGTGAACAGCCAAAAATCGACTCTTCTCTTGTTTCTGAGCACTGGGAAAATAGAAGCAAATGATATTCTTAATGGTGCAAGTGACATGTTTATGAAAACCCAGGGCAACCATTAAATTATCAGCTACACTTCTTTTGTGTTTTTCTTTAGAGGGTCATGGTATTATTTTACCAAGGTTAGTGGTGGGGGGGTTGTTGTTGTTGTTGTTGTTTCTTGGCCTTATATTGTTGGTGTGGAAAGTAATTTAAACTTCATGGTCCATTTGAAGCAAGATTATTTACATCTGTGTGGCAATGTCTGTGTGCTTGCATGTAATTTATACTCTACTGCTATTACTTCTCAAATTCCTCCCACTTGGTTGAATTTATTACCATTGTAAGCTTGCTATTCTTCACTTTGGTTAGTTAGAAATTTGAAAAAAAGTTTTAAAGTTTTCTAGCTGAGGACTAACTTTTTTGTGTGTGCGTGTGCTTGTTTTGGGGCATATTTTTTTTTTGGTTTGGTTTGGTTTTTAGCATTTTAGTGTTTGGAACTTAGCTTTTCTTAGGTGGGAAATGAACAATCCACAGTCAGTATTTTGATGTTAGATATGGTTTTAATGAATCTACTTAAATATTATTTTACAAATTTACACCAAAAATATTATTATGGAGGATATCACAGGCAAAATATTCCTTTAAAAAAGTACAGTTTTAGGGCTTCCCTGGTGGCGCAGTTGTTGAGAGTCCACCTGCCAATGCAGGTGACACAGGTTCGTGCCCCGGTTCGGGAAGATCCCACATGCCGCGGAGCGGCTAGGTCCGTGAGCCATGGCCGCTGAGCCTGCGCATCTGGAGCCTGTGCTCCACAACAGGAGAGGCCACAACAGTGAGAGGCCCGCATACCACAAAAAAAAAAAAAAAAAAAAAGTACAGTTTGAGTCAATAAGGCAGATTTATAATTCCGATTAGTGCTTCACATCTTTAGTACAAATTAGAAGCCCTTCATACTAATATTAATTCCAGAACCTTGAGTTCTAGAATTTTGGTCTACTATATTATAGAACAAGGAGAAATTTTCTCTCAGTAGTTAAAACCTCATGCTTAGACTTGTATCTCCAAACATAAGACCATTAAAAATCCGCGGATGCTATATTTGAGAAAAGGGATGTAGGTAATAGAATGTTTACTGAGATCATTGCACTCTATCTAAATGGGTCCAAGCAAAATTGTGTGTAATTTCCGGTGAGCTGGTGTGCGTAGCCATGAAAGATGTTTTTAAGTGCTTTCCATCTTCAGTGTCTGTGATCATACAGCATGCTTGTTTGAGGAAAAATTTTAAATGAGTCTTTAAGTCTTCAGGGATGCACAGTGTGGCCTAAAAACTGTTCCACATTTCTGTCCTCCCCACATCGTGAATTTCTGTCTCTACATAGTGGTCTGGTAGAGGAGGTGTGACCATTAATCAAAATAGGCCTTTATTTCTTTATTTTTCAAACTCCTAATATTTCCGTAATTTAAAAATTCCATGACCCTCTGTTTCCCCAGGTTCTTCTCTGCTCGTTCTTAAGATTCCAGGTTCACCTAATGATGAAGTTTCCATCATCAGTGCTATTTTTCTTGTTCATTAAAATAAAGAATAAAGGTTCACTGTTCAAAAGGGGAAGTTGAGGTAAATCCTAACATTCAAAGAAATTTGGGGAGAACAACCAAAACAAATAAAAGTCTTATCCACTTCCTCCCATCCTAAATCTCTAAGAAAATAGGATTACTCAAAGGTCCAGTGATTCCCATCTGAGATCATCCTTCTTTCCATTAGGAAGGAGGAGATGGGGTTATATGGCTTGTACAGGAAAATGACCAAGAGTGGGGTACAGGGTGGGGACAGCAGTAAAGCAACACCTTTTGCAGAAATAATAAATGGCCTTGCTGTGTGGTATAAAAAATAATTCACTCTTAAAGAAAATCTCTCTTTTGTTCTTCTAAGTGCCATCTGATCCATGTAAGAGAACACCTTAATCTAAACAAGTTTATTGAGCGTGGCACTAATTGTTGGCCTTCGTGTTTTCATCAACTTATATGAAACTTGTGGCTTTATGTGTTTGGTTCTTATTGACACCTGAATCCAGCTAAATTTCTACCCAAAAAGATGAAGAACAAAAATAGAATGCAGTCTGTAAAACAGTGAACATTCATCTTTTTGCTGTAGAGAAGTCATTTCTTTTAAGATTTTGTAGTGCATTTTATATAAATACTCATGGTGTAGCATGGTAATCTTGGGCTCTGGATCAGCGAATTTCTCCCTAAGCCTGATTCAAACCCTCAATTGCATTGGTCACCCTTATTTTTTTAAATGCTGAACAATTGTCTTCAGCTACTTCAAGTTACTTAAACTGTGCAATAACATTTCCATAGAAGGAATTCATAAATAAGATCCTATAGCATTCTGTTCTCTAGAATGATATAACAGCCATTTGTTTGGAGTGAGATAGATTCCCAAAATAAATTCAGTGGGAGGGAGAGGATTGGGGAGAAGCAGCTATCAGTGTACAAATGTATTTGTAGGACATTACGATTAAAATTGATATAATGCCTCCATAGATCTCCTTGGCACCTGTTGAATTGTTGTACTTACCCATTAGTACTCCATTTAATACCAGAAGGCAGTTAATAAATCCTTCCTGTGCAGGAAATTGACTAAAAGACACAAAATTAGCTTTTAAATTTTAAAGAATTAAGATCTGGACTGCTGATTCTCTTCCTTTATTCAGCTACCTTGACAATGAGCTCTGAACCCTGCTCTTTGTACAGCTAGAACCCGTTAGATCCTCAGACCTCAGACTTTGCTTCTAAAAGATGTAATATCTGTCCTCTCTCAGATCTGCCTGGCAGCAGTTCTCAGGAAAAAATCCAGCCTTGGATGATTGTCTAGGCCTCAGGCCCCAGAGGCCAGAGAGTTCAGGCTTTTGTGTTGGGATGTTTCCTGGACCTTTTTACATTCTTTGTCTGATAAAAGATAGCGATGGCTCTTTGCACCATACACACTCCACCCCCAACTGTAGGCACAAAGGCGCAACTTCCAAAAGGGACATCTTTATGGCTTCCACGGAGATTTTATATGGCTATCCCGAATTTAAGAAACCAAAAAGCAAATTGTGCAAAAAATATAATGCAAGCGTTTTAGTTCTTTGCAGCAAAGTGTCAGTGTGAGAACCATGCATATGCTGAAGTATAAAAGTCGAACCTCTCGGTTGATAAAACTCTTAGGTAGGACAACTTATATAACTGTTTCATAATAAGATCCACATAAATCTCTTGAATTGGTATGATAGACACTAACAGGAAAAACTGCTAGTATCTAGACGGACAAGGTTAGGATGGCAGTGGGTTTTCGTTGTTTAACAGTTTATGTATTCATTTGTTTGTGATGTCTGTTTAGTTCACAAAGAAGAAATATTTATTATTCTTTTTTTTTTAATTTAAGTATACTTGATTTACAATGTGTTAGTTTCAGGTATACAGTAAAGTGATTCAGTTATATATTACATATATATTTTTTTTTCCATTATAGATTATTACAAGATATTGAGTATAGTTCCCTGTGCTATACAGTAGGTCCTTGTTGGTTATCTATTTTATATATAGTAGTGTGTATATCTGTTAATCCCAAACCCCTAATTTATTCCTCCTCCCCCTTTCCACTTTGGTAACCATAAGTTTGTTTTCTATGTCTATATAGTCTATTTCTGTTTTGTAAATAAGTTTGTGTCATTTTTTTTAGATTTCACGTATAAGTAATATCATATGATACTTGTCTAAGAAATATTTATTATTCTTATATATATTCATAGGAAGTTCTGAATTCTTTGTCTCCACCAACCTTCCTTCCTCAAAACTTTCATAAAGAATGCCTCTGATTAGAAAAATCCAACAGAATAAATCATTGTTTTTTCTCCAACATCAGGGGGTCTCATCATCCTCCCTAGGGTTCTGCAATGGTAGTAGAGTCTACAGAAAACTCCTGCAACTACCTTAGAACAAGAGTACTTATGTCTCCCAAACAAGAATTCCCTGTTATCATCTGAGACACCCATAAATTGTGGAAGAACCACAGGAAAGAAGGGCAGGTGTTTTCTTCAAGCCCTCCTCAAGGCAGCCTTTGCCTATCTGTTTGAGTATTTGAGTATGCGGCTTTTGAAAAAATAAATTCTCTATATAGAGAATAGATGTAGGATGGGGGTAAAAAAATGAATATACATTTTAAAAAGTCTTTTCATTTCAGTTCCAGCCATTTCTACCGTACACTATTTGAAATGTATTTTAGTGAAATTGTTTTTATTTTCTTTTGGGACTCTTTCCCTGGAAATTACTGATTGCTACCTACACCACCCTTAAGATATTTCATTTGACATCATGGGGGTGCATATATAAGAAAATTAAATTTCTCTTTAGCAGTAATGACACATTTTTCAAATATTTAAGAATAATCCATTACTGTTAATTGTCCTAAAATCCTTGCCTCATTGCATTAAACAATGCTCCAGCATGCAGCCATTCTTTGTATCTTATTCTTTTGGTTTGGTTTTTGAATTCCATTTCTCCAAATTGACTTTTTTATAAGGTAATGGGAAATGCTGTTTTCTAAAGCCAGAACCACTTATCAACCTTCCAGTAAGCATAAACTTATAAGAATGTTTCTGAAGTTTTGCAGAGGCTTACCAAGGTGCCCATGCTATTGGGTAGCATTTTCCAGGTAATTATTACCGAGCAAGAGAGACATTGATAGGGTAAAACCGGCTCTTCAAAAACAGGATCCGCGGCTTCCCCGGTGGCGCAGTGGTTGAGAGTCCGACTGCCGCTGCAGGGGACACGGGTTCGTGCCCCGGTCCGCGAAGATCCCACATGCCGCGGAGTGGCTGGGCCTGCCGGCCTGCGCGTCCGGAGCCTGTGCTCCGCAACAGAAGAGGCCATAACAGTGAGAGGCCCGCGTACCGCAAAAAAAAAAAAAAAAAATAATGGGTTCTGGAGGATGGTGCAAACTTTCTGCAACTCCCACAGATACTTTCTATTTGCCATTAACAGTAGTGCTCAGTAGACTGATTACTTAAGGTAAACTGAGTGTCAGGGACTGAACCATCACCTTGAACTGAGAACAACTAGAGCCGGGGAGCCATCAGATGCTACATATTTTGCCACCTAAAGAAAATTCTGGTCTAGTAATAAAGTGCCTTTGGGCAAGAGCCTAGATGTTTCTGGGGGTATGCTCACAAGTGCTCATATGCCTCCATCACCAGAGTTTCCAATGTGCCACAACTCTTTGCCCTGGACTGAGCTCAGCTATTCAGCCACTCAAAAAACATATTGTGTTCCTACATCGTTCTAGGTACTGTCTTAAATAATGCACCTACGGTGCTTAACAAAATCGATATACTTATTCCACCAATAGATAATCAAAGAGTATCAACTGTATGCCTATCACTATTATAAGGGGATATAAGAAAATCAAAAGGATTCCTCTGCCTTTGTGGATTTTCATCTGGTTGAAGAAAAAGATATTCATACTGAAAACTTATGAAATACAAGAAAGCATTCCTTTCTCCATTCTACAGAATTTTACTTCCTTCCCATAAGTTAAACAAAAATTGTATTCAATTTCTATGAAACTAAATGCTTCTGGGACAAGGCAGATAATGAAAGTATCCAAGATCCAGAGCAATTTTCAGAACATTCTCATTTCCATGAACCCTGCCCTTCCTTGAGTGGCTGAGAGAGCAGAAAGCCTGCTATTACTCTGGCTATTTTGAGTTTTCCTAAATATTAATATAAGTCAACATCTTCATAACCAATGATGGTATTTTAATTCTTTTTAAAAGCACCGTATTTGTGAATTGAACATATTTTGGAGAAGCCGTTGAAACTCAGATTAAGTTTAGTTTCTGGCTTAGAAGGAAGTCATCTCAAACACAATGGGTTCTATTCCACCTGGATGAGCATTGGCTTGACATTGAAACAGGGGCAAGATTTGTGTGTTTCTGAAATGTTTTATTTTGCCCTTTGATTTATTTTGTCCTTAGATTTTATCCTATTTCTGAGCTCATCTTTGGCTAGTGTTCACTGTCTCCTCAGAACCGATCTCTTCATCTGTGCATCTCACAAGAGGAAGTTATGTTCTGTTTAATTCTGTCGCATTTGGAAGCTGCATTTTGTCTCGATCTACAATAAAAATCTGGGACATCCGATGGGCCAGGGCCTCATTTATTCCAAGCTTATTGGACAAGATTATTTTACCTGGTCCCTGTTTTCCTGAACACAGAAGGCAAGAACACTGGCATGTTCTTCTGGCTGTCATGTCCATAGATGGGATTTCTTGCTCTCCTGTGTTTAACCTCTGAAGCACTGCCCAAACTCTACCCTGAGACTTGAGACACACTTGAATCCATAAGATATTGATTTCATCACTGCCATGTTGTTGAAATCATAAAACGACATAATCAGAGTGCAGAAAGCCAAATTTTATAAACACCCTAATGTATGGCACATGACTAAGTGATAAAGCTTGACACATTTACCAAACAAAGTGAAAATCTTCATTTGTCTTCAGAAAGAGAAGTGCTCCCATGTGTTCGGACATCTGTACAGTCAACATGTGGCAATTATTGTGCAAAAAATAGGATCCCTGTAACTGCTGTTGTAAATTATGGCCTCATTGATTAGTATCTTACTTCCCCCTCAAACTCTCCACTTCATCACAAATAAGGAGACACACACACTCAAGGCCTTTGAAGAGATTCCCCGCAAACCGGTTTAAATTTAAATTTACTCCCAGCAGGCTCTCCTACACCATTATACAGTCTCTGTTTTTTGCTTAAGGATATCTTGAGTATTCCTCACACACCGTTAATGTATGTTTACTTAAGCACTAAAATTAAATACACATAATGAAGCCATCTGTGGCAAACAGAATTAATAAGTGGAATACCATATTGCTGTGAAGATGTGTATTCAACAAGCATGGGATGTACACCGTTCTCTCTGGAACTTGGCATTCCTCACATGTTGTTAAAATTTTTTGAATGGGTTCCAAGTGATTTTGGTGTCTGGGGATTGCACACGGAGGCTGAAAACCTCCCCAAGAAGCTTATCTCATAATACGTTTCCAGCTTCCAGTTCCTCTTACAAGACTTTCAGTGGTGAAGCTGTCATGTGATACACACACATTATGATGCTTGGGAAATTGATCAAATGAGGATGAGAAAATGCCAATTGTTACTTACTCTGAAAACGATTCTTCTTAGATTTCCATTCTGTTTTCCTTCCACATTAACCAGACCTAATTGAGAGTTGATTATTTTTCAAGGTATCTGTGAGGGGACATTCCCAAACTGCCCCACTACATCTATCTGAATTGCTTGGAAAAGTAAAGAAATAAAGTACAAAGCTATCATCCATGAGCTGCACCTGACTTCTATATAAATATATGAAGGATTGATTATTTATACCATTTCTGTCAAGACTGTGTTTGTCTTTATTTCACAAGCAAATTTCATATAATGCTGGAGATGCTGCAAAGCCTGGCTGAGGTAGAGAAATGAATTTTAGCCTATGCAGCTGTTGTAGGGGGAAGTTAAACTGAAGTTCATATTCATTTCCTTCATGCTGCCCCTCGAAAAAAGAGGGCACCAGCTGATATGTGTGCAGTAGTGCATCTGGCCTTAGAAAGCGAGGTTGGCTCTGCTGAAGGGGGTACATCATACAGACAGGCTCTGGATAAACAAACTTGGGCTTAACCAGAGCTTTCTTCCTGCTTGCACAGCATGGCTGTCCTAGCAGCGTGGCTCCACCAGAGGGTTTGGTTGGAGGACCACTAGGATTACTTGCTATTTTCATGCAAATTTCATCACCAAGCCATCCTTTGGTATAGCAATGAATTCTGTAAATAACACACAAAGGGGAAATCTTGGAGCAACCCGTTTGGCCAGAACTTGGCATACCCACTTTTCCCATCTCAAAAGGAGGTAGTTTGAGTTTCAGCATTTCCTTCGGAAGAGGCTTCAAGTTGCATTTTTCATATCTACTCTCCTTCAGACACCTGAATAAAACCTCCAGAATAAAACCTCTTCCAGTTTCCCTTGCTTTCTCCACTCCAGAGAAGAATTCCCATGAACACACCAAATGAAAGGTGAGCCTGCTCCGGGAACTGCCCTTTTCTCCTCCCACTGTTGAAGTTTCTGCCCAGTTGGGATGGTTCCTGACAAAATTTCCCAAGTTCTGTTTATTGATGGGGCCCTCACTATAGGAAATAATCTAAGTAGTTTTTTTTCTGGGGATATTGACTTATGTGAAGAATTTAACATCTTCACACTTGTTACCTATTACTAGAAAATGGAAAGACAAAGAGTAGGGAATAGACCCTTGATGGGCACTCACCCTGTGCTGCACTGAGGCAGGTGCTTATACAGACATCCCTCTTTAATCCCTCAGCACCCTTGGGAGGATGTGAAATTTACAGATGATGAAACTGATGCTCAGAGACAGCCAGTGGGAGACTCTGAACTTGAATCTTATGTTTGTCTAAATTCAAGGCTCTTCTCTTTCCTTCAAACTGCTTGTTATTATTTTTAGTGATTTTTAAAAAAATAGCCCTGCCTATAGCTCATCATTGAAGAATCTTACCAGCACAGTTGAAGGCTAATTATGTGGAAGATGGGCTGTGATATGACAAAATTCTCTAATGCCAGAAGTGATGCTGGCAATCAGAATACTGGGTGAAAGATCAGACTAGCTGGCAAAGAGGTATATAAGTTGATCCATAGCTGTCCTTTTCCATGATCTGCCTCATGTCCAATGATTTCAATGTTATAAACTGTATAAAGGGCTAATATCAGTGCTTGGCACCCAGAAGATAATTAGTTCCCTGTAGTTAGGTTCCCAGATGTAGCACAGGACATCCAATTAAATTTGAATTTCAGGTAAACAAATGAATGCCTTGTTAGTATAAGTATGTCCCACACAATACTTGGGATATACTTGTATTAAAATGTCTTTTTTTTAATCCCAAATTCCAATTTAATTGGGCATCCAATATTTTACTAGTAACCCTACCTGGGTGAGACGAATATTAAAGTCATTAAGTGTTGGGTGGTAATCATACTCCGTCGAGAGAAAGGCAGCTTCCTCTTTATAATACATGGGACAGTACCTACTTCATAAGGAGCCAGGAAGGCTATAGGTGACTGTATATGTAAAGCACTTAGTATATGGTAGGGGGTTAGCACAAAAAATGGAAATGATTATTTCCCATTTGTTTACTGAGTTTGAAAGTCTAAGCCTCCCTAGAACTGTCCCTAATTTGATATCCATAGGGAAGGGAAAGGAGAGCCAGCTGCTACTCAAAGTTGTCTCTGGCATACTCTATAAACCTTTGTAGCAGCTCAAACCACAGCTCTTAAAAACAGAAAGCATATGTACACTGTGGTAGGCACTGTTTTAAACAGTGATATGTATGGAATCATTTAATCCTCTCAACAGTCCTATAAAGTTACCACCCTCTGTTTGATAAACTGGGAAGCTGAGGCACAAAATGGCTAAGTGACTGGCTCGTGGAGTCCTTCACTATACAGAACCTAGGCAGTCTGGGTTCAGGGCACAAGCTCTGGGTTCTTCCTCTGGGTCGGATTCTCTATGGGGTTCCATGGTGGTCTGGCATTTGCTGCTTCCACAGCATCTGAAGATAATGGTTACAAAAAGGATGGTCAAGAGGGTGCTATTTTAGAACTGCCCAAAGATGACAAAGACTAAAGCTTCCTTGTACAGCCCTCTGGAGTGGTTGTCAGGGGATCTATTTTCTGGTTGAGGGACTGAATATAGGTTGTGCCAGGGAAAGTTATCTGTAGACCTGGAAGGTTATGGGTGATGATGGATACTGTGACACCAGCAGTGCTTTGCAGCACCTCCCACCCAAACATCTGTGCTTAAGTTGCTTCTTCCTCTTCTGAGAACATCCTCAGGCATGGAGGATGTTTCCAGGTGGCACTGGTTCAATAAGCCAGAACCATGCCAAAGGCTGCACTGCAAAGGAACAGTTGTCATCTGCGTGCCAATGATCAGCTGATTAACTGAGCAGTAGGGGTCTAAAGGGCCTCCTTGAACCCAAATTGATTTCAGTGAGGCCTCTTCTTTATACTATTAGAAAATAATGTTTATTTAAAAACACCATTAAACTACCCAAACTGCAAGGACATCAAATCAATATACAGAGAAGAGTTGACAGAGTTCAGAGGCGCCATCCTGTGTAAAATAACCTGGATTCATTTCCCAGGCAAAGCTTTAGCCTTGTTGCAAGGGAGGAGGGTGATACTCGTTGCTTTCCCTGCAGGAAGACTCAAGGCCAATGGGGAAGAATGGGAGTAAGGATACAGAAAGGGAGTACCTCATGACCCTTCAACATAATTTGTTTCCTAATGAAAAGATTCCAAGGTTTTGAGGTGGAGACACTAAATTTGAGAAACAATTTTGTGTGAGCTACTAGGCAGGAGTATCTCGAGCTCATTGCTGTTTGACACTTATGGAGAACCCACAAGGAATGCTTACAGAATGCATGGCTTATCCAGCTCTCCCCAAGCTCTAAATTGTATCTGTCCATAGGTCAACCCAAATCAAGGAAGGCTTGGTAGGCAAGTCACACCATCTTTCTCTCCTCCCCAAAAGAATTTCTGTTAAACATAGCCTGCACTAGGAATCTTGGAGGAAATAGCCCAGAATTGCTCTTGCCAGGGGAAGTTGCTGGGAGGTTGCCTTGAACATTCTTCACTCCAGTGCACAGTGTCTTATTTATGAGACCCCCTCCAGGAGGAAATACAGGTCTGAAATTTGTGCCAGTACTAGCTGTAAATCTCCAAAGCACTGGTAATTATTAATTTTGTGGATTCTATTAACTATAGATCTGAAAATATGTATCTTTTTACTTTGGCTTCTAGAAAACCAAAATCCAACTCTTGAATCTGCCCAGAGTATAAATAAGAGCATCATGGCCAATATTGTTATTGGTATCACTTTTTCACTGTATATTTTATCTCTTTGATTTTAATTCATTTACTCTATTATTTTACGTACCCTTCACTCCAGTCAAAATGCTATGTGGGAGAAGACATTAAGGGAAGGAAGGAAGAAAGGAAAGCAGGAAAGAAGGATGGAAGGAAGGAGGGAGGAAAGGAGGAACGAAGGAGAAGAGGGAACAGGCAGTGGTAACTTCAGATGATAATGACTGTGAGAGTATAGGGTAAATGGTAGATTGTTATATAAATATGATGAATTTACACTACAGTGAGTCCCCTACATACAGACCTTCAAGCTGTGAGCTTTCACACATGCAAAGGTGCATCTGGTTCCAGCAAGGAACCAGCACCTGTGCCATCAACGTCAGGCATGAGTGACATTGCAGCCTGCCCTCCGTCTCCTATTGCTGACGACCCTTCAGTTCTACCATCTCCCACCTCTTCTCCCTCCTCCAGTCAGTAACTCTTCTTGCCTGTTTACTTGATGCCAGCCCCTGTATGCCAGCTTTTGTACTGTACTACTGTACTTTTCAAGGTACTGTACTGTAAGACTAAAAATGTTTTATTTTTTGTGTTTGTTTGTTTTTTATGTATTATTTGTGTGAAAAGTATTATAAACCTATTTTGTGTTTGTTTGCTCTTTGTGTATTATTTGTGCAAAAAGTATTATAAACCTATTACAGTACGGTACCATATAAGCCAATGGTATTAGTTGGGTACCTAGGCTAACTTTGTTGGTCTTGCAAACAAAGTGGACTTATGAACTTGCTCTCAGAATGGAACTTGTTCATATGTAGGGAACTTACTCTATTAGTATTAGTAGTGCTATCTATTGATAGCATTATTACTATTTCTATCAGTATTAGTATTCCTTTTCATTTTGAAGGTGAAGAATGGTGGGAGGAGGAAGGAAGAGGTGGTCATTAAGCCAGACCTGAGTCCAGCTGCTCTAGCCAGGTAAACAGGTGTTAAAAGGGTGATTGTATAACTGAGGAAGGGGGGCGAGGAGGGTCACCTGCTCAGGTCCCACATCTGACACTGGGGTGTTGCCTCCAGGTGTGCTGCTTCCCTGTGTGTGTTCCTTCCAGCACCTTGTGCACAAAGAGGTCCAAGTCCAGCTTTTTTGTTTGTTTGTTTGTTTTGCATACCTCACCTATTGCAGAAAAGATTCAAAAGTGTGGCCCGTGATACTTATTTCACATGTAAAGCTCTGGAAAGAATTTTCTTTCTCCCAGAAGGCTTCCTTTGATCCACTCAGGCCCCTTCCCTGTTCTTCCAAAATCACTGCACACATCACACTGTGTTCTTACCTCTATGTCCACCATATAGGAGTGTCCTGAGGGCAGTGGCCATGGCTACCTTCTCCAGCACTGTATCTGAGGCACCTTAGCAGAGTCCCTGGTTGATGACTGGAGCTATAGATAAATGTTGACTGTGTAAGTGAACAGTAAATGGAGAATCTGAAGCTGCTGGGGCTGTGAATTTCACAATGTCTTCTCTTTACCACCTTCTCTTCTACTGCAGGTGAAGGGAAATCTTCCTTCTTCTCATGACTAGGCTTGCTCACTGACAAAGTGTTATATCCTCTGCCTCCTTAAACATCTTGCTACTTTCCTGACAGCATTTTCAAACCCTCATCCCTTATCCTGGGTCCCCTATTGGTAACTTCACACATTCTCGGTTGACTTGTGTCCAGTGGTCCCTCACTCATACTGATCATCCAAACTACCTGGAGAAATATTGAAATTTGAGCCTCACCTGAGATTGCTAGATTTCCAGGATCGGGCCCAGATAGGTATTAGTTAAAATAAATAAATAAAAAGCAAAAACAAAGCAAATAAATGAATGAAACCACACACAATCCCCCTCCCTCCTGAAACAACCTCCCCTGGTGACATCGACTCAGTACTCAAGAACAGTAACCCACTCCAGTTAAATATATTTATGTTACCCTTAGAAAAATATCTCTCCTGCTGTTCTTCCCTGCCAGGTTGGAATTGTGAAGACACCATTTTTCCCTCTTTCATAAATCATGGGTTTTTCATCTCTGATACCACCCTGTTCTCTTGAAGTCCAAAGACAAAGGTATGTTAAAAGAATGCTCTCTCAACTCCAAATCATGAAGAATGGGAAAGAGGTAAAATGGGAGATGGGGCAAAGCAGAATTGCTCATATGGATACTCCATTTGCTCCCTACAGTTCCCAAGAATCTCTTCACGTCCAGTTGGGACCACTAGAATCTGGTCAATAAGCTGAGTAAAAATAAACAGTGTCACGTCTAGTTAGATGCTTTTAAGTGAGTGTGTGAGTTCTTCATGATCTTTCCTTCCCTCCTACAGAGACCTAGAAAGATGTGTGTTCTAGAAGGTAGACTACCAAATGTAAGCGGCATGAGTCTCTGAGTCAAGGACTCTGAGAAAGCAAGAAATCATCTTCTATATGATAAGCTATGGAAATTTGGAGTTGATTACCATGGGCAGCCTTTCTTATTCTGATCAATATAGGAATTGGTACTGAAAATGAGGTTCTATCATCACATAAACTAAGCGTAGGTGACATTAGTTTAGCAACGGGGCAGTGAGGTGAGGAAACGAATATCATAGGTTAGAAATAGGAAGATATTCATTATGCAAAGGGAAAATATATGGGAAAACTGCCACTTTGGTTTATTTGAAAGATGGACTCCATGTATTGCACTAAGAGAAGAAGTTGGAAAACAGAATGCTTAGCTGCTGTTAACAGAATTTGGCAAGATATTAAAAGAATTAGATGAGCTCTAGAAAGAAATTTCCAGTTTGCAGGCAGCAATGAAAAGAAACAGGTTGTTTGCAGATATTCCAAAACTTGTGAGGTTGGAAAATAGGATGGCCTCTGGAGATAGAATTAACAAGACTTCAAGGGACAAATGCCAAGTAAACCTTTCAGCTGATTAAAGACTGCCAAGGCAAAGGTCAGATTAAGGGCATGAAATCTTTATTGGAACCCTTTCAGTGCATTAAAGAACCTCAGGGCAAAGATTGTATCAGAGTTGTGGCTTCTTCAGTGAAATTCAAAAGTCACCAAGAAGCAACCATAGCATTGAAAGAGAAAGGTCTGGGAGAGCAACAGATAAGCAAGCAAAGAAATAAAGCCTTGAGGACATTTTGGAGAAACTTTTGGGTGTGGTTTGGACACATACAATTTACAGAAAACCATGAAGACACTCTAGGTATCTTGGCAGATCAGGAGCTCAGCAGCGAAGAGAGAAGCTAGGTGAAAACATAGCCCTGACCTTCAGACTTGGAAGTTTCTTAAACATGGAAATTGAATAGTAATAATTGGTAGTATTTATTATGGGCTTATATATTATGGTCTTACTAAGTGCTTGGGCCTGTTCTAAATGTATTTATCCTTGTGATGTAAGCACAATTATTCTCATTTTATGGGTGGACAAAATGAAGGCTTAGGGAAGCTGATTTTCTAAGGATCACTTTACTGCTAAGTAGCAGACCTGGGAGTCTAACACTTGTTAAAAAGAATCAGCCCTGGACACTTGCCAAAGGTGGCAAGACAGATTTTATTTAGACTGCTGCAATAGGGGAGAGAGAATCCAGCATAAACTGAGCACTAGTTCAACTAACACAAAGGTGACTGACATTTTTAAAGGGACAACAGAGAGAGAACTTAAAAAGGTTATGGGGAGGTGAAAAGGAGGAAATAAGTGAGAGATTTAGTGGAAAATTACAGAAGTGGAGTAAGTGGAGAAATACTGAAGAAGAGTTGGCAAAGTGGGTTGGGGCAATGTACATTTTGTCTTTTTGCCCAGTGTTTGAGCAAGTCCTTTGGGCAGCCTGGGAGTTTATCGTTCACACCGTAACCTGGCTGACTTCAAAGACCTTGATTTCCATCGTGATTCTATATTATGGACAAATGGATAATTGTCAAACAATTAGAAATTGATCATATGCTACATTAAAGTAATAGTGGAATGTATGAGGGTGTCATATGGGTAAGCATGGAAGTGGAATCTAGAAAGGTGCACAGGGAATGTCAAATTGTTTAATATGTGGTATGAGATCAGTTTGGGATGGTAGACAGAAACCAGGGCAAAAAGGTAGTTGAAAGTCAAGCCAGGGCATTTGGGTTTTCTCCTGAAGATCATGGGAGCTGTTGGTGAAGGTGGGAATAATGGGAGCACGTTTGCATTTTGAAAGATCACTTTATCATGGAGAGATATTAGGTATTATTCAACCTTAGGTCTTGATTAAGACCTTGGCTTTCGCACAGATTGACTGCGATCTTCAATGAATCATTTAACTACACACACAATTTATTTACCTTGAAAAGAAGGTGATCATTCCTATGGTAAATGACACTGTTGGTTCCTCCAGTTTTCATCGTACCTCTTCCCCACCAGTAGCAGCCATCAGTAGGGTGGGATTGACTAAGGTTCAGCCTCATTCAAGTCTCAATTAGCCCAAGACAGTCAGCCTAATCTTGTCCATTTGCCACCATGATGGGTTCAGGAATGGGATATTGATCCAATCTGAATGAAGCCAGGTCACTGAATGAAAATGGAACAAGAATTCCTCTCTTTTAGTGGATATACTGTGTATAGATGCAGATTCTGAAACTTCACAGTCACTTTTCCACCATTAGGGGAGCTGACCTATGGACAAAGCCAACAGGCAGAGGGGCGAGAGTACAGAGATTCACCAAGAAATGGAGATGAGCCTGTGATCAAACCTCTCCTTCCTGTATCTGGGGATATTCTAGTTGCACATTCCATTTCCTGTTTAAACTAGGTTGATTTGGATTTTTCTCACTTGCAGCCTAGATCATCAAACATTATATGCTTACCCATAAAGTTGATGTAGGCATGGGAGGTTACCTATTAAAGGAAATAGGAAGGACTCAATACATGAGTTTTGCCCTCAAATTATATTATATCTCCATTGTGTCTCTGGGAAGTAGATCTCTCTTGTGGTTCTTCCCATCAAAAGTATCATTGTCTTCTCTGCCAAAAGTTGCCTGATATATGTGCCATGTCCATCAGCCAATATTAGGTCACCATGTTGATCTGTCTAAAAATACCCTCCCAAAGTCAAAGTGCAACTGACCAGAGGCCATGAAGAACCAAACCTCCACTGCTTTTGGAATCTTAGATAATTGTACAGGTGAATGATGCAAGGGGGATTCTGCCAGGAGAGTCGGAGCCCACCTCAGGTGACTTTCCTGTGAATTCCACGTGTCCTCTTCAAGCTGAAAAGTAATTACTCTTTTAGCTCCATTCATCAGCCTGATCAATCAATTCAAAAAGAAAGCAAAATTGTCTCAAATCGAGAGATTAACTCTCCTTTTACTCCTCAAGCCACCCATCACGTGAGAAAGGAAGCTGGAATCAAAACACTTGGAATCTCCTGATTCTAACCTTGATCCTGGGACCACCAGGCGAGGCTGCCTCTCCCTGAAAGAGCTATTTTAGTCAGGGAAGTCCAAGCCTCAAAAAGTTGCTAGTTCTGTTTTTTTATGAAGTTCCCAAAATTGTGGATGCTTATCTGAATGCTATCTGAACTATTCATGTCTCTGGGGAGAGCATAATTGGACTGGAAATTTCCTAAAAACAAACTTTCTTGTAACTGTTTCAGGCTGGGCAGCTTTGGGTCAGGGAAGAAATATCCCTTCTATATCCCTCTGCCCTGATTTCTGCACCTCTGCTGAGTATGTGAATTAAGACAGTAGGGGTAAGTTCCTGGTTAAGAATGACAGGGTAGTCTGAAGTCCCCCAGCACACCCCAAACGTTTGTTGCCACATCCCACCAAGATCTGGATATTTTCCTATCATTTTAAACAGATCCTTTGGGCACCTCTCCAGGTGACCTCATTAGTGGAAAATTAAATAAAAGCCTCCTCTTATTTTTCCCCATAGAAAGTAATGATATTTTAATAATGCTATGCCATTACTTTCTTAGGACAACAAGCAGAAAGAAGATAGCAAGGGACATCAGGCCTGGAATACTGCCCAGAATATAGCACGAGGTGGCTGGAGACAGAAGAGCCATAGAAAGAGAAGGCAAAGAAATACATCGAACGTAAAGAAAGGAGAAAATGAACAGCTCTGTGTATTTCACACTGTGATGTCATTATTTCTTAATATTCGAAGCTTGATGAATGATTGGTGTTTGACTATTATGAACACAGGCCTAAGATACATTCACTTGTATTTTTTTCTTTGTCTTATTGAGGTTTAACCACAGAGAGAGAAAAGTGGCTCCTTAGGCTGTCATTCTTCTTTTAAAATGTAGAGGTCATTTTTCCTTTTATACAAGGTTTATTGATTACTTTCCAAACAAATATAATTCAGAGAAAATTGAGTCAGCCTTGTTTCGCTAATAGTTGGTATTTTCTTTGAGGCTGTGGCATATAGCTGCAAAGCATGCAGAGGTAGGAATTTTCACATTATTGTATGTGACTGTTGAGTGAAGTCTGGTGGGATTGTGGGTGATTTGTGACAAGCTAAGGAATTCCTTTGGCGGCCTGCTGTAAGCGTGAAGCACATTATTTAAAACCTACCTAGATCATTGATATATTGTCATCGTGTGCTTTTAAGAGGGCCCCTTTCCCCTTAACATACAATTTTCTGTATGGCCTTTAGCTTTTTTGTTTCAGATCTTACTCTTTGATGTTATGTTGCTTTTATCAAGATAAAGGGCCATTTAAAATAGTTATCCATTTATTAATTTGCTTACAGATGACTTTTTTGTTTTTCATTATTTTCTAATTAATTTCCATAAAGGTTTATGTAACTTTAATAATGGAAGTAATAAATATAAAACTATCATAAATGAATATTTTTTCCCCTAGCTTATGGCTGAAGCCTTTTCCTAAAAATTAGCTCACACTGATTCAGTTCTTTTCTGAACTTCTACAGCACTTAATTTTGTGCTCTTCCTTTTGCCCATTTTATACTGGGGCTGCCACTCAATCTCCAGGTATGGCCCCCAATGGACCCTGCTTCCCAGGATCCATGACCTTGGGTAGTCTCTTCCCTCGCCAGATCAAGTCTGGGCCTGTGACTGGTGTTAGCCAGTAGACTGCTGTGCTGCTAATACGGAGTCTAAAGTGGATAAAGCCAGTCCTTGGCACTCTAGGGAGACTTTAGCCACCATCTAAAAACCACTACCTTTTGGCAGTTGTCCCTTGTGTGGCAATTGCTACATCTGGAAATACTGAACTTCCATTTCCTTACTTATTGTCTGGAAGTCAGAGACCTTTACAGTCTGTTTCTTTTGTACCTTAGCACATAGCTGAATGCTACCCACATGATACATTGTCAATTAATAAGGTCAAATGAATGAATGAATGAATGAGCAGATAGATGATCTGGTACTACTAGAAAGAAAAATCAACCACAGATTGACAAGATGTTTTATCTGAAATATCTGAGCATATAATTCAAGTTTTAATTTTATTTAGTCACTGTGGACCCAATCCAATAAGAAAGATGTATCTTTTTCCTATCGACTTCATTACTTATCAGTAATGTTCCTATCAATCTGAACTCTTGAGACCTGAACTGTGATGAAGGATATGAAGCCTCAACATCACTGGGGAACTTATGAAAAGTGCAGCCTCTCAGGTCCCATACCAGAACTCCTGAATCAGAATCTGCATTTTAATAAGAGCCCAGGCGGCCATGTGTACATGTTATAGTCTCAGAGAAGTGTGGTTCTAAACCACATGCCTTTCTTTGTTCTTTGTAAGCATACCAAATGAACATGCTGAGTAAATGCTTAAAAATATATGACAATAAATAGGATTCTTTGCAGAAGATCTTATTTGTGATTGACTGTGTTTCACAAACAAGTGCATTCTGATGTCAACAACGTTCCCATTCTCTAAAGACTCCCAGACTCAGCCCCGGTGTCACCCAGCTGTGACAGCCTGAGTGATTTCAAACACCGCTGATTGACATCTTAAACGTTGCCTGGAAATGCCGCGCTCTGCAAAATCCTTCATCACAAGAATACATCTGCCCGAGAGTCGGCTGCCAAACGGACGGGCACTTCCTCCAGAAGGCAAAACACCACGCTTTCATCTCTTCAAAGCACACCCACGTTTTTGGTGCACAGAGGAGTTTTCCCGCCTCTTCCCAGCGACGTGCGCGCCCCTTCCAGGGGAACAGCAGCGGTTAGCTCTGAGCCCTACTCTAAGAACAGCCCTGGTGGAAGCATTATGCAGATGATAAACCTCAGCGCTACCAAGCAGTTGCCGTCTATCCTGGGATCGTGTTGTGTGAATGGCTGACAGGAAAAACCCAGGAAGATCGGGTTACAGGAAAGGGCTGCCATTTATTTATTTATTTTCCTCCCTGTGTAACTAATTCCAAAAACAGACCCCTGTTTGGGAGCCGGAGTGCCAGAGAACAAGAGGAATTCTGCAAAATTCTAATTGGGGAACAGTTGACTTAATTGGTGTCCATTTGGCAGACAATGGGGAAGGCTCCCCAGCTGGGCTGGGAAAGGCCCTGGGGGAATATAGCCTTGCAAGAAGTCCCAACGCTCTGGGGACCGCTTGTTTCCTGAACTGAGACCTGGAAACCAGAGCTTAGATTAACTCTACAACTGTCAAGCTCCATTAGGGGCAATCAGAGGAGACATAGCATGGGTTAAACACAGGAAACGGAGCTGACAATAGAGGCATATGTCTCCAAGAGCTGGGAAGGGAGACAGGCATGTAGATGTCTAATAACCAACATAAACATTTTTCTTTCAGGTTCAGATGTAGCACTGATGGGTCAAAGATATTCCTCTGTATGGGGTGTTAAATGTCAAATATTAGGAACCTAAGTGGTTCAGTTGCACGTGCTTAGTTGGTGCAATCTGATGGTGTTGAAGACATTTGCTGAGCATCTCAAGTCTACAGAGAATTTGAGTGGTTGTTGAAAACCAGGAGCTGAGGGCTGGCAGGGCCAGGACCCAGGGGTACCAGGGTCCATTTTCTGCCGTGCCATTAACCAGCCGTCTGCCGTTGGACCACCTTTCTGAATATGCTAGGTCCCTGTTAAGTCATTTTTAAAATAGAGGGCTATTATTGATCATTTCTGAGGACCCTTTTAGCATTAACATTCCATTAGCTTATATCTTATTTGAGTTCAGTGAACAGCATCTTTTCCTCCTTGAGTGTGGGTGTATGAGTGTGTAATAAGAGTGTCCAAGGTGGAATATGGTATACCAAATATTTGTAATATAGCACAGAAGCTTGTGTACTGGGATTTTGTAATATTTTAAAATATGAATTATGAGGATCAGAACATGCTCCCTCAAAATATGGCACTTGGGCATATTGAATATTTTAAGCTGAAGTAGTTTGAGAAATCAGCAGCAGGATGAAGTCACTTTGACCTTCCCCTGGCCTTTCTCCCCTGAAACAGGTCATAAAATCCTCAGGCGAGTCAAGTGAGAGGTGCCCTCCTTATATGGAGGAAAGGAATATCTTTATCTTGGAAGACAAAGGGACACCAAGAAGACTCTGAATGGACAGATCTTGCTAAGTTTCTGCCAGTTTCCTACACTTGCCTCATACTCTGACCTATAGTAATTTTCCACAACTGTCCACTCTTCATGAAACCTAGCATATAAATACTCAAGTTTAACCTTTTCTTCAAGTCTTCATCTCCTTAGGAAGTCTCTCGTGTCCCATAAAACTTGTATTACATAAATTTGTATCTCTTTTCCTGTTAATCTGTCTTGATCAGTTTAATTTTCGGACCTAGCCAGGGACCCTAAGAGAGCCTAGGAAAATTTCTTCCTCTCCTACCTTACAAATAATTATAATATATCACAAAATACTACCACAAAATATATCACAACAGTATATAATATTTTCCAATAATATTTAAAACATCCTAGGAGTTAAACTCACATTCTATGCTAGTCTAAAGAGACCATCTATAGGGCTTCCCTGGTGGCGCAGTGGTTGAGAGTCCGCCTGCCAATGCAGGGGATACGGGTTCGTGCCCTGGTCCGCGAAGATCCCACATGCCAGGAGCGGCTGGGCCCATGAGCCATGGCCACTAAGCCTGCGCATCAGGAGCCTGTGCTCTGCAACGGGAAAGGCCACAACAGTGAGAGGCCCGCGTACCACCAAAAAAAAAAAAAAAAAAACGAGAGAGCATCTACAGAACAATTAGGCCAAACTTTAAAACCACCCTCAAGTGAATGACTCTGCTCTTACAAAAGTGGCACTTTTAGGAACTTTTTACACAAAGATTTCATCTCCTTTAAAGATAGGGATTCCCAACTTCCTCTTTTTACTGGTATTCCCTGATAGGCTGTGGTCAAGAGCTGTGTGAAATTCTTGTTGTGTGGCCAGGGTTCCATGTGAACAGAAAGCCAGGGCAGATAAATGCACATTAGTTTAAGTTGGGTGTCTTGGTTCACAAGAGAATGTGTGTACTTTTTGACTGATCTTTACAGTTTCCTGGAACGAACTCCAGAGTGAGTAAGTGGTCTTACAGGTGAAAGCAAGAACGCAGAGGCCCAATCATCCCAGAAGACTACGGCACAAACGTTGACCACAATGAACCACTGCAGCCTGGGGCAGTGTAGAATGCAAGGTAAGGTTATCTAATGTGTCGTTTTTCCAGAATTGTCCAGAATTTGTAAATGAACAAATTAAACATCCTCCCTCCTCCTCTAGAAGAATAGCACACATGACAGGAAGTCATTCTGCTCTTCTAAAGTAGGCGTTCTGCAGGCATCTGAAGTCTCAGCCAAAACAAGGAAAGAATTCTCTTCCTTTTGTTCATGGGCATTTCCTGAATGCTGGAAATGAAGGCGACAGCTTTAGACTAGAAAACAGCAGGAGTCTGCAACAACCTTGACCTTTAAAATGGAAGGTTGGCAAAATCCATTTTGATCTGAGTTCACCTGTCTCCCTTCCCTCCTCTTCTGAAATGTCAATCTTACAGAAGAATTTGGTTTTGTGAGATATGAGAAATCTTTACAGGTAAAACAAGTATGTAAATGCAACCCATTTCCCTCTCCTGTTAGATGGTTTGACCAGCAAGAGAAAGCTGTGAGTCTTGGGTTTTTGTGTGTGTGTGTGTGTTTTATTTTCTTTTACTTTGCAAGTTTAACTTTGAATTAAGGAAAGTACTTTCACTTTCTCAGAGAGGAGTAATTAATTCAAAAGGGGCTTTTCTTATTCGGGTCAAGATATTTTTAAAACAGGTGAGCTGTTACTGGTGATGATAGAATATTAAGAAAAATGAAAAAAAAAAAAAACCTTTGTGATTGAAAATGGATTAAACTGAAAAATAGAAGCAACAGTAGTAAAAATACAGCATAATTTGGCCTAATTAAATTTCAATTATGCAATGAAATCATCTGGGTTTTTTTGTGTTTTTTTCTCTCCTAACATTTGTAGTAAAGGTTGTCCTCTTATTCTTTCCAGGTCAAGTGCTTTTTAAATTCATCTTGTGTTTTTGTTTTTGCATTCTGAGTGTACTATTCTGCCTTACCCATCTCCTACAACAGCTACTTCTTTTGTTTATCTTTAATTCCCTCTGTTTCTTCATACCTGTAGTACACCTTTATCTTTGTTCTTTGCTTCTCTTACACCAGGCCCACTCAGCCCCAGGGCCTGTCATTTTTATGATTCATGGCCATATTTTTTGTAGCTGCCTACAAAGAAGGTCTTGGAGTAATTTTAAAACCGGTATTTCCATTGGCAAGCTGGGTTGGAAAAAAAAAATTCTTTATTGACTCATCTTGTACAATATAATCTAATAATAAGACCTGTTCTCAGAAGAAATATTCAATAGATATTTAGTGTTAAAGCAGATTTTACACAGAGTGCTCAAACACATTAAATATAACAGAACTGTCCACTTAGCTTCTATTTACCACTCAAAAAGGAAGGATGTGATAATATTTTTCTCCCTATGCTAACATTCCACAAGTCTATGAGCCTATGATTTGCACTCTCTTTAGACATACTTTTAGACAATAATTAAATAGGCACTCATTTACAAAGCTCTTTGCAGTTTTTTCAGGTAATTAAATGCAGAATAACAACCCAGCTTACTTAGAGCAAATGAATAAGAGCAGCCTCCTTCCCAGGCCAATAAATTCTTTCATCAACTATCATTTTCTGAGAGCTTACATTATAAAAAACACTACACGCGCAGGCTTTCTGCCAACCATGCAACTGTATGAACTGGTACCTTAGTTATCTCCATGGAACTGGGCGGGGCAGGGGTTGTGGGTAATAACAGTGAAAGCATGAGGTTATAGTTACATACTTGATGAATAGCAAGGCTTGGATATGATCCATGCAGTTTGGTTCCATTAGTATAGGCTCTTAACCTCCCTATACCATCAAAAATCTTAGATCTTCATCTTCCATTAACTTCCAACTGTGATTATTTTATACTGGAAAAAGTACTCGGAACTACAGGGGAGGAAGTTGACAGGAAGTTGCATTTACTGAATATACACCACAAACTTGACACCATGCTCAGAGCTTTATGTACTTGTTTCATTTGTCCACAAAATAAGTTATATTATATGTATTTTACAAACAAGGGAACCGAGGTTTAGAAAGCTGAAGAATGTCCCACAGAGGGAAATAGTATTCATACAATGGTAGTAACTGAAGAATTACTTATGATTCTAAAATATTAGAAACAAATCTTAATATTCATCCCTAGGAGACTGTTAAATCAATTAAGATACACTCATACAATGAACTACTGCAGCAATTCAAAAGAATGAGGCAGTATTACAAGTGGAGAATTTCTAAGATTTCTTATGTGAAGAAAGCATGGAATTAAAAAAAAACTTGCATAAATGCTTATATATTTATGTGAGAATCTCTTGGAAGACTATACCAAAAAGTGATAATAATGGCTGCCTCCAATGACAAGAGAGACTTATGTTTTACCATGAACTCTGTTAAAAATTTCACATCTTTATCATATGCATATATTATCTTTTCAACAATATAGTGTTTTAAAAAAGAAACTTTGCCTAGCTTTGAAAATTGTCTTTGCTTTGACCCTATCCTAACTTGTTCCCTACCAGAAAATATATTTTAGGAAGGAAGTTACAAGACCATACATTTCTTCAACTGAAAATCAGTTATATTTCATTGTGATAAAGCATACATAACATAAAATTTACCACTTTAACCCTTGTAAGTGTACAGTTCAGTGGCATTATGTCCATTCGCATTGTTGTGCAGCCATCACCACCATCCATCTCCAGAAATGCTTCACCTGCTCTAACTGAAACTCTACCCATTAAATAAGAACTTCCCCTTCCCCATCCTTCCAGCTCCTGGAAATTACCACTCTACTTCCTATCTCTATGAATTTAACTCTTCTAGGGACCTCATATGTGTGGAATCAAACAACATTTGTCTTTTTGTATCTGGTTTATTTCACTTAGCGTAATGTCATCGAAGTCCATCCATGCTGTAGTATGTGTCAGCATGCATTCCTTTCTCAGGGATGAATAATATTCCATTGTATGTGCATAGCACATCCACTGCATTAGTGAATATTTGGGTTGAAAGTTAATTTTGCCATAGAGAATCATTTTTGATTAACCATGTTGGTAGGAGGCTCCCTTTAAAAATTTTGAAGGTGGTGATAGCCAGATGCCATCGATATGTTGCACTGGTGAGGCTCCCTCCCAGCCACGTCTACAACATATATTAGCACCTGTGGGTGAATACTCTGGAAATAATTTTTTTAACTGATTTACAGTTAAAAACATGATCAAATTAAGAAATTCTTCCTCTGTATGAACATTACCTACAATATTTTTAAAATATTTGATTAATATTGCTTAACACAAAATACAGAATACAGCTGAAGCAGTGCCTTAAATTAACAATACAAGTATCTTCAAGGGCCTTGTAAGCAGAAATATCTTAACTGAGAGATACTTAAGTATTCATCTTAATAACTTAACAGAGTTTTTTTACATGAAAAAGCTGAGCTTCCAGGATAAACACATTTTTGTTACATTGTGGTTTAAAATTGCCAAAATTTAGTTAGTGCTTTTTATAAATGTACTATGTACATAAAAATTATACCATCAATTTAAAAGGAAGCCCCTTTTGGAAACTTAGTTTCATCATTATCATAATTATTGTTGTGATTATACATATTTTACCTGGAGTAATCCTGAAACATCTAACATACTTGGGTCATAAATCTTTAAAGAGAGTCTTGAAATTTAAAAATATATATATTTGGAGACTGAATAACTAAGTTACAGAGCAGTTGGAAGTCACAAAATATCTAACTTTGGGCCAGACATTGCTTTTGGAAATGATACAAATGAGGAATTCTTTAGTTCTGTTTCTCCGTCAAATTCTGTTACTCATTTCAGGTCTGCATTTATCACTCCTTGTTTTAATAATTAATTCTATTATATAGACATGTGGTTCCGTACATCTAGTTTCTTGAATAGGATCTCTATTGGGTAATTTTATATTTTAAATTGCTGCACATGTTAAATGGAATCAACTTTAAGTGGAACCTTGGTATGGCAGCTCTTGAATCAGAGAAACTGGCATTGAAAATACAGCTCTAATACTTATCAGCTTGTCCTTGAGACAGTTACATAGAAAATTTAAAATGAGTCCAGAAAAAATTGTTGTGAGAATTAAATGTGAAGAAGCACCTGGCATGTGTAGGATGGTGAAATCAAGAACATAGTAGGAGTTCACCATATATTGGTTCTCTTTACTCCTTTTATGGTGCTATTGTGTCATTTTACGGTGGATTCCCATAAAGAGTTACTTTTATTAAGATATAAGACATTTAAGAATCGACAAGCACTCTTTATGTCACCAAATTCAGTTCTTTGCCATGAAAGTTCTTAAACTTTTCTACATTGATTTATAACCTTTGAGGGAAAAAAGCATTTCTTAATTCTCCATGGTTTCTGATCACTTAGGCTTTCCTGGACTGCAGTAACACAGCATGCCACATGTTTTCCTAACAAATTACATTCGGACACTTTCCGACACTTTCATTATTTTAACTCACGTAATAATTAGTCACTGTCAGAGGAAGGACTTAGGTTGTGCAAATCAGAATAAATTTACCTTGCCATAGCAGCAGTCACAAATGAAGCAATAAATTAGAAATAGCAAATTCTTACGGACTTAAGAGATCACAAATCAAAATCGTTCCCTGAAATCCAGGAAAAGGTAGAGGACTGCCAAGATTTCTTTGAGAGCTTAATTTTTCCAGATAACTTTTGAGTCAAAATCAGTTTGTGACAAATCCCAGAGACGATGCAGACACTGATCACAAAGATGACTTTCTGGGACTTCACTCCTGTAATATAAGCTATTTCATAATGCTTCTTATTTTAAAAGAAGTACTTTTTTCTTCTTATGATATTTGGGAGCTCCTAAATCTTTTTGTACACATTCACACACGCACGCAGAGAAAATTAAAAATGCTTCTGAAAAGTCCCTTTGAGTATACAAAGGCTTTCCTGGTATACTAGTAGTCAGAATGGTAAAATTTGAGCTCATGAGAGAGTCCTGGATTTAGCTGAACATCTGTTCCCAGAGGTGGGTGATTAAGTGAATTGATGTCACCAAGGGGCGATGTTTCTAGGAGAATGTCATGACCACCCTGCATTTAGCCTCATCTTATTTTTGGTTTGTTTTTATCCAGGATCAGAAAGATGATGTAGAAGACATGCTCATCACATTTTCTTACACAAACCCAGAAAGGATCTTGAGCACAGTGAATGAAAGAGTGTGAATGTTGAACCAAAATATACAGTCATGTCAGTGGGACAAATGTACAGTCTTGCACTTTTATCCAAAGAAACAAAAGGCCTGAAATTATTGGATGAGAAAATTATGGCTTAATCAAAGCCTCTCTGAAAAAGATTGGTGGCTTCAATTGTGAAATAGAGCCATAGGTGTCAGCTATATGATGTGATACCCAGTAAGCTAATACAATGCTGCTTTGGTTATAGAAATAGAGGTACTGTATTTAAGGTCAGGTACACAGTCAGAGTGTTGTGTTTATTTATTGTGCTACATCCTAAGAAACACATAGAAACACTAAGACAAAACACTAATGGTGAGAAAATACCAGTCCATCCCACATGAAGAACACAGGTCTGTATCACTCAGAGAAGAGAATCTCCGGGTCAAGGTGGATATTACTGAAAACTGTTTTCCATTACTGACATAATCGCCACGTAGAAGAAAGAATAAATGTGTTCACTTTGGAACAAAGATGAAGAATAGATTTTGGTCCCAAAGGATGGAACTCAAACCAATGGGTATATTTCTGGTTAAAATGGCCACTGGATGGTGAGCATCTAAATTTTCCCTATTCCGGCTGCCCCCCAACATTACCAGTAAAATTATCAAAGTTTTGTTAACTAGGGAAAAGCCTTTATCATCCATACAAGAAGAGACTGACATGACAGAAGCTTTGAGTGATCTGCTCTATGTGACACATATAAAAACAGACTGAAGGAAGACTTTGAGAGTCATGATTCTCCTTCCTGTGAGAGGAGCACAGCATCATAATAAGTAGAGAAGCTCTGACAGAATCCACTAACATTTATAAACTGTAGGAGGTGGGCCAACAGGACTGCCAGCAGGTTTTGTCCACCCAGGAATCCCTTTCAACACTGATGCTGTAGCAAGAGGCTCTAGATGTCATTCTGTTACTACAGAAGGAGAACAGGTGAGGTTCACGGCCTGCACTTAGTTATGGTTTATGACTCCCTCCTGGTGCTATGGGAAGCAGTACAAGGGAGAAAGCCCTTAAATCCACACTGGGTAGTTGGTATAGAGAGTAGGTTTATAAGAAAGATAGATGTGCTTTTTGCTACCCAGATGCCATTTTATTAAGAAGAAATTCTAGGATGTCCCAGAGTTCTGGCTTTCAACACGTTCCTTCCAGACTTCTGGATCAGGGAGCAGGTAATATAAAGTAACATCAACCTGCCAAGTGGTCTACAGTCTGGGAACAACCTTAGTTGAAAATGGCTGGACATTATAAAATGAAAGACATGCTCGAAGACAAAATAATTGAATTGTAAAGCTGGGTGAGACCTTGGACATCTATTCTTATGTTTTTAAATGCTTTTCCTTGGAACACCACTGCAATAAATATTCTGCACAAACATGTTCCCCATAAAGTTTGGGAGCTGCCCGACTCCAAAGCTTCCCTTTGAGATTCAAAAGCACATTCTCACACAAAAGACCAATAAGTTCTTCAGTCAAGAAACTAGCTGAACTTTGTATAATCAAGGTGACTTTCAAATATGTAGAACCACAGTCTATAGAGGACTCTGGAAAATATTGCTTGAGTCCCATCACCTCATTTTGCAGATATCCTCAGTCAAGGTAAGCTTAAGAAACTCAACATAGTCTTTCCTTTCCAACCTATTAGAGAAAATTGTTGGGTTCCTTTTTATGGCTTCTCATCACTCCTAGTATTTGTGCCTTGGATCATGTTTTCACTTTAAATTATTTACTCAATCACTTAAAATGATGTATTCCACATTTGCCTTCCCTGATGAACTCCAATTTCCTGTGAAGGCAGAGGCCGTGCCACTTTTGCCTACTACTCTTCCTAGCATTTAGCATCCATCTGGCACTGAGTTAGTTGCTGTAAAATGTTGAATGACTACCTGACCAATGGTATTCTGGTGAGAGTTTGCAGGCAAGGTCTGTGTTATACCCAGCATCCCCTCCAAATTAGCCTAATTATGGCATAACCTTCCTCATCCAATTGGGATGGATTAGTCTTAGAATGAGGTGACCTTTCCTATTACCAGTGCTATATAGCCAGAGAGAGTACTCAGCTTAAAAGAGTCTTGTGAAATAGTTGTATCAGCTATGGGGAGTCAGAGCCATATCTAGGCTGGAAGGACACTATGATTGAATTACTATGTCTTCATAAGTGTTTTCTGAACAAATAAATGAATGCACAAAGAAACAAGGACCCTTGAACCACCAGCTCCAACTTATGTGGTAGTAACTTCAGGAGGTAATGTCAAGGAGTAGGTATAATTTGTACTAAGTACATTTACATTCTCCTGGTGAAGGCCACATGTTAGATATCAGTGCTGACAGCCTTCCAAGATTTTACACAGATGACATGGATGCCTGAGTCTTTCCATTCTTTTTACCTCCACCTCCTTAACCATTCCCCTGAGCTCCATTCACTTATTGTACCTGGAGTCTCCTTCCATCCACTGCTTTTAGCTATGGTGGCAATGATATTTGTGGTAGAGCAGGAAACTCTCTAATCCTGCGGTCAGAAAATTTGAGTTTGAGTCCCAGATCTTCCTCTTAGAAGCTTTGTGGCAACTCTGAGCATCTGTTTTATTCTCCTAAAATATCCACAGTAATGTTTGCCTTGCCCCAATTATGAAACTCTTGAGGGAAAGTGCTTTGATCACTACAAAGCCCTCTGTATATGAGAGGTTTTCAAATTTGTCCCTGTATTCATGGGAGAAGCTCTATGAAAAAAGGGGTCCAATATGCTTGAGGAAAAATACACTATATCCCTCTTTTTGATATTTATAGTGCACATTCGGAATTAGAGGCTTAAAAATCTTGCAGCAAATAAATCTATTAGACCCAGAGAGTCCCCCAAGAAATTTCATCACAAATCTTTTTTGTCTGTTTGTTTCTTTAATGTAATAAATATTAACATCTGCCAGACACAACTGTCCCACAGAACACTTTGGGAAATACTTCTCCAGGCCAATGTAAGGTAATATTATTGATAATGTGTCATGCCTCCCAGAAACCAGTTTTTCTTTTGTTTTATTTTGTTTCAAGGGACCTTTCTTTCTGGAACTGATTTCAAGAAGGAGTGGGATGCAGTGGGATTATCAGGTACTTTGGCAAAGGCAGAAGTTTGGGAACAGAGAAGCTTCTGGCAACTGGAGAAAGTAGACAGCTGATGCCTTGTCTTGCATGAAAGGCTAGTCCTGCAGAGGCCAACACAAGTCTGTTGGCTCCTTTCCTTCCCCTCAGTGCAGTGCAGGCTCTCATTCTCTCCCATAGACTAGTTTAACAGGCTTCTAACCAGCTTCTGTGTTATCTGTCTTACCCTTGTCTGCTGCATACCACCCTTCAAAAAGAGACGCTTACCTATGACCCAGCAATCCCACATCTGACTCTTTATCTAAAAGAATTGAAATCAGGATCTTGGAGAGATATTTTCATTCTCATGTTCATTGCAGCATTGTTGACAATAGCCTTGTGGAAACAACCTAAATGTCCATCAACAGATGAATGGATAAATAAAATGTGGTGAATACATAACAATAGAATATTATTCAAACTTAGAAAAGAAGAAAGTCCTGCTATTTGTGACAACATGGGTGAATCTTGAGGACTTTATGCTAAATGAAATAAGCCAATCACAAAAGGACAAATACTGCATGATTACACTTATATGAGGTCTGCAAAATAGTCAAACACACAAAAGCAGAAATGGAATGATGGGAACTGGTGGCTGAGGGGAAGGGGATATGGGGAACTCCTATTCAACGGGTATGAAATTTCAGTTACGCAAGATGATTAAGTTCTAGAAATCTGCTGCACACCTTTGAACCTTCAGTGAACAATACAGTATATATACTTAACATTTGTTAGGGATAGATCTCATGTTGAGTGTTGTTATCATGATAAAAAGAAAATTGCCCTTGTCGCTTGCTTAAGAATCCACAATGATTCCCCCCACCCCTTTTTTAATGGGATGAGATGAAGCCTAAATTCCTTAGCAAAGAAGTCCTGAGCTTACTCAGTCTGACTAACCTATCTTTTTCATCTTCATCTCTGGTCTGACCACTCCTATATCTTACCTACACTAAGCATTCAACTGTTCCCTAAAAGTGTCACACCTTTCCACAATTCCAGACCTCTGTACATGCTGCATCTTCTGCCCAGAATTCACTCCACCAAATTTCTCTTTTTAGTGCATGCCTTCAAAACCAATCATAAATATTCACTCATCTGTGACTGCCCCAGGCAGTTAACTTCTTTCTTCTCTGGAGTTATTACAGTACTACATTGAATATGGCTGATGTTATATATCAATCCTTGGCATTGAGATGTAGAGTCACTTTAGAGTTTGCCTTAGTCTGCTCAGGCTGCTAGAACAAAATGCCATAGATGGGGTGGCTTAAATGACAGAAATGTGTTTTCTCACAGTTCTGGGGGCTAGAAGTCCCAGATCAGGGTGCCAGCATGGTTGGATTCTTAATGATATCCTTCTTCCTGGCTTGCAGACCACCAAATTCTCTCTGTGTCCTTAAATAGTGGAGAGAAGTAGCTCTGGTTTCTCTTCCTCTTCTTATAAGGGCACTAATCCCATCATGAGGGCTCTACCCATGGCCTTGTCTAAACCTAATTACCTCCCAAAGACCCCATCTCCAAATACCATTGCATTGGGGGTTAGGGCTTCAATGTATGATTTTTTTTGGGGGGGGCAAATATTTAGTCCATAACAGTTACTCATCTGTGTATCCCAAGTGTGTAACACATAGCACAGCAGATGACACATGATAGACACTTAATACATTTTCTGGATAAATGCATAGACAAACCAACCACCCAACATAATTCTAGTGAAGAAGCTGGAGTGGTAAACTTGCAGAGTCACACAGAGGAGACTGAGATGTCTCTATCAGCTCAGGAGGCAGGAGCAAGAAATATTAAGTTGGCAAAGAAACCAATCTGATGGGGTCTGGAGCAGAAGGAATTAGAGAAGAAAAGTGTCTTTCCTAAATGCTGGAAGCAAAGGACACCAAATGGCTTTACCAGGCATCTTGGATTTATCCATCCAGTGTGGTTGGTATATTATTTTTGTGTTTATATACTTTTGGAATTGCAGTATAAATATTTTTGTCTTTCCCTCTCTTAAAAAGAAAAATTATATTAGGCAGCTGGCAACAGCATCTTCAAAGAAATTCTTTAGCATTTCAGTCTCAGGATTACAATATGCTAAGTCTATCTAACTGGTTAATTCTGTTAAAAGAGTTTTGGGGGGTTTGATAATTTCAAAAGAAACAGAAAAAATTCCTTTAAAATCATCGGAAAAATCACATATCCAAAGTCACTAAGGGATCTGGGTTGTCTCATTTATTCAATACATATTACTTGAGTGTCTACAATATGACACACTCCTAGGTACTAGGTACAAGAAATAAACAAAGTTTATGCTGAAGGATGAGCTGTTTGTCTCTCAGGAGATGGTCTTTCCTTATGAGAGAGGCTGATGTCCTTTTGTTACCTCCTTAAATGGCTGAAGGATCTGTGGCTTGCCGGCTGCTTTGCTCAGGAAACCACCATATTTGCAAACACAAGGGCATATTTACACTCTGATGAACAATGAAGATTATTTATTGCATGTGCTTGAAATAATGGCTGATTTTGGAGTGCCATTCATAAAACCTGCATCAAAAAGTGTGTTATGGTCTGACGTTTTCATTGCAGTTCAAGTAAAATAGTCCTTGGAAATCATCTTGCTACCAAATTGCAATCATAAAGGCAGGGGTTTAGACTGGGAGAATCATTTTATATTGTAAACTTCTGGATAATATATAACATAAAGAGTTTAATTGAATCATTCGGTTGGGTTTTTGCCCAGAAAAGTGGGAATTTAAATGCTGATACAGCTTCAGCTTCCAGTGACACCAGTCAGCACTCCTTAGATTGGATGTAAAAAATCCTATTTGCAGATATGCAATACGAGGGGGGTATGCTTGTCTGTAAACTTGTTAGCAAAGGTAATTAATTCTATCATGTCTTAATATATATGAAAAAAAGCACTGACCTCAAAGTAAAATTTGATAGGCATTTTCCTTCTAGCTACTAGAAGAAAACACTGAATTTTTAACAACTTTTATCTTACTTTGGAACTGCAGAAGCAATATAGAGAACACAAACACGCATACACACACACAAGCTAAAAGCTCAGAAGTTACCATAGCAACAGTAATATCAGCTCCTGACCCATGTTTGGAGAATTTTGCTGCAAAACAAAGTCCAACCTGATTGGATCATGTGATTCTTCTTTCCTGGGATTAGAGATGGGAATTTGTTTCAAATTCTCCATTTTAAAGTTCATCTTGATTTAAATCCTGAATTTCTCAAGTCCTGTTTCCTGAACTCCAGCCTTATCATAGCATTTTGAAAAAAATAAATCAGCTATAGGATCACTTAGGACATTGTAATCCACTCAACACACAACAGGAATGAAATGCATCTCAAAACAAACAGGCTGTTCCAGCAAACCTGATTTTTTGGGTTAGCTAATAAGAACTGTTCTCAATGTGTTCAAAATGGGCTCTGTTCATGTGGCTAAACATTAAATCAATTTATAGACAAAAAAAAAAGAATCTTAGGGAAAGAAAGGAAGAAGCTATGGATTAGAGTATTATTTCCTCTGGAAATCCATCTCCCTGGCATCATACAGGATGGCAGGCAGTATTAATCACTGTATTTCAGTATCACCTTAGATCCTCTCTCTTAATTCTCTACCTTCTTAATAATTATTCTTTCTCAGTCTCTTTCTACTTCCTCATTGATTCAATGTTCGAACACTGGTATTTCCAGGGGTGCCATACCTCACCCTTTTCCCTCCTCATCAGGTGTTATTTTCCCAAGTGAGATTAGTTACTGAAATTGCTACAATTCACCATCAGGTGTGTATCTCCAGCCAAGACTGCTCTCCACAATTCCACTCTGGTTCTGAGCTGATTATCTCCACCTGACATCTTACCTATACCTAAAACTCACCATCATCTACCACAAATTCATCTCCATCTCTGTTAGTTGCTCCTCATTCTTTTTTGTACTTAAACTTGTATATTTGAAGTTATATGAAACTTTCCCTTAACCTCCAGGTTCCTTTCAGGCATTATCAACTTTTATTTGCCCTACTTCTTTAACACGTCCAGAATTCTTACCTTCTCCATGTGCCCTGATGCAGCCTTTAGTCTGCCCCTCATCATCTCTTTCTGGGGCCATTTCCAAAGATTCGTGAACTGTATTCCCTGCTCCCTCTTCCATACCATCCTTTTTTACTGCCCCCAATAATCTTTAGAATAAAAGTTGGACCATGCTTAGAATCCTTCCATGACCTTCCCTTAGCATGCACCAGGAGGGCTATTGTCTTGATCTGATACCATTTCACCCATTCACTTAAATCTCCACTCTTGCACATGTGCCCCTCTCCTGTCCTTCATTTTCCCCACGTCTTAGATCAGGAGTCTTGACCTAGAATGTCTCCTAGGTGCTCCAGCAGGTATAAGCTGATAGGGAGTCATGGGGACTGTAATAAACTAGAAAGAGTGTGTACAACCTGAAGCAGTTAAATACTCTTTTACACTGTGCTAGGCAATCAAAACTCCTCTGTGGGCCAGATGACCCCTTTGGAAGGCATTGCCACCTCTGCTTCTGCTCTGGCCACACTCAAAGTCTCACACTCTGTGAAAGAACTAGTTTCTCTTAAAGCTCTGTGCCTTTTCATGTACTGTTTCCTCTAGATTCTTTGCTAGATATCCTATAAAGGGATAGCTTCCCTCCTGAAAAGCGCTTTCTCTCTCCATTTTCTCTGGATAGTTTCATAGATAAAGGGGGCCACATAAAGCCTTTCAAACCCCAAGCCTCTAAGTCAATCTATGTCTCTGTCTCTCTGGGACCCTGACTGTACCAGAATTGATTGGACAGGGCAGTTAAGGGGGTGTATTATGTCTTTATGAACTTGCAAATAACAACAATAAAGCTTAAGATTGGTGTGATGCTTGACAGCTTCTTAAGCACTTTCATACTTGATAGTCTCAAAAGAAAGAAGACTTAAAGAGGTATGAAGAAAGCAATAGGGAAGGGAAGAAAATTATTTGCAGGCAGTGGGCAGACGACTGTGTTGCTGGTATAGCAATTTTTTTAAAAAAAAACAATTTAAACCATCAGTCTCTGTTATAGAGGTCTCTAGAATCACTTCCAACTTTCAAACATGTGAATGATCACCCGAACTCCACTTTATAGATTGACTACAGGTACAATGTGCCCTAAATTTGTTTTTTGAAAGCATATACCAAGTCTTTTTTTTTTAATTATAGCCATATCATGCTTCTATGAAGTTTTCATATTTGAATTTATGGAATTGTTATATTGAAATGGAATTGTGTTACACCTTTAAACCTCAAGTGGCTACTAATATTTTATTAAATACAGCTGCCACTAGGCAATAAAAATTTCCAAGTGGCAAAAAAAAAGAGTGTGGTGTTTTTCATATCTGCTTTCTTCTTGCAGAAGCCATATGCTAGTAATACGTATATGCTGTCTGGTGTTCAATATATACTCCAGCTCTGTATATAGTTAGCCTACAGTGTTACACACCACCTGCATAATTTCAAAACACTGAACACTAGATGTCACAAAACAAAACCCCGTGCTCTGCTCTCAAGCACAAAAGCATTTACAATTGGTTAATGAGATATACAGAAAGCTGTTGCAAAGCCAAAGAAGTTAATTTCATTATACAAGTTTAGGAAACAATGGTGGACTTTGCAGGACAGATATTCTGCAGCTATAATTAGCTTTAAGATAAATCCATTTGGTATGCATTTGGTTTTTGATTAGGACATGCATTTTCACTCCTATGTGCAGTGTTTGAAAGGTTTACATTACATAAAATTAGGGCTGTATAAACTGTGTGCTTCATCTCTTTCTCTAATGTGATCGCGACTTCCCCCCAACACAGTTGCCTAAATGAGAGCCCCCATTGTATGCAATGCACGTCAATAAATACAGAACATAAATGTGAATCAACATTGTGTTAGTATTGGGATTAAGCAAGCTATTTTCTCCTTTTTTTTTTTTCTTCTGGGGAAATGAATATGAGTAAATAAAATGAGTGTTTGAAGCTGTGTTGGGGGGATTAGGCTTTGTGTTTTCCAGCCAACTGGCCGGCCTTGGCTGGCTACCTGGGCCAAGCATGGAAAACCCAATGCTCACCATTGTAGCAGAGAGCCTACTGCTTTGAAGGACGCAGGGAGGCGGACCTCCTCTCGCCCAGAAAAATCAGGTGCAACTCCTACAGCCTGGAAAGGTTATGCTTCATAAGACTTCGTTTTCTCTCTGGAAATTAAAGGACAATTTATGAGTGTCTAGACAGGAATTAATCGGAATAATATTGGCTGCTTTTGACCTGAGAGTGCTATTACAATAAAGTATACACAACACAAATATAGGACAAAATCATTTATATAGCCTATTATCATGCCAGTATCCAGAGGCACCTTACAAGAATAAAATGATTTACAAAAGAAAACACTAACAAAGACATATCTCTGATGATGAATGGTTTTGAAAAGCCAACTTAATCTGTTCCTGAAGTTATAGTTGAGAGAGTCTCTGTAAGTGCTAACAAGATAAGGAGATTTTAAATGATGGTAAAATAACAAAACAGATTGGTGGGGGAGGGGGACACAGATCCAGGACAGAACGAGTTTCTGCAATTTATAAGAAGTCAGTATGTGAGAATCTTCCAAAATCCCTGCAGGTACTAAACCAGGAGAATACATACATGTTCAAATCCAAATATACTAAATGCCTATGAAGTGGAAACAAATTTTTTATACTCACAGAGAGAAAAAAAATGCAAGTTTTTTCTGTGGAAAAAGTTATGAAGTTCAGAAACAGGTAAAAAATATTTTTACATGCAAATGAAATATATTATCACTCAGAAAAAAATGTTCTTAAATTTGCTAGGTAAAGGTAGAAAACATTTGAAGAATTAAACAATTCATAAAGAATTTCAATACGTTATGAGCAGGCCCCCTCATAATATGTTATATGCATATCCTTCCCCCAAAACAACTATTTAAACAGCCTCAATTGTGATGTACTACTTGATTCAGTTGGCTATTTTCTGAATTTAGGTAGTTTACTGCGTGAAAATGAACTCTAATTTTCTTTAATCTTTTGATTCAATACAACTGTTTTTTTCTCAATACAAAGAAAATATGATGTTGAACAGTTTATTCCCTTAAAGTAACTTCTCATAATTACTTGATTATTTAAGTAACACAAGCTTATTATATAAACTTGGAAAATACGAAAGAATATCAAGAAGAAAAGTTTTCTACATGATCTCCAATTGCAGAAATAACCACAGTTAATATTATGTTACATTTTTTATAAGTGGAATTTTTTTAAAATTAATTCTAAATTAATTCCAGCCTCATTCTAAGCAGGAAAAATGAACTACTCCTATAAAAACTCCTAGCATATCAAGCAGAGACGAGAATTATGGTAACTATTGGGTCAATTTATTTCCCCTCAGTATTTGTTTACCTATCCTGATAATTATGCAAAACTCTTTAAATTGAATTATTATATTTTCCATGCTGCAATTTAGTTTAGGAAAGAGAAACAAAGCCATGTTTTTTGAAACTAAATGTTAACATTATTTATATTTACATGCTATATTATTAACTTAAAGTTGTAAAACATTTAGCCATTTACTTTATTTCATTGCCTGAATAATGTTAATTAATAAATGTAATCTCTTACATGCACACAGACACACACACACACACACACACACAGGTATATATTACAGGTATGTACACATGATTTGTCTTCTTCCTATTTCCTTTCTTTGCTGTTAGAGTAGATATGTTTCTACTGTTCTATATCTGCTTGCTTGCGCAAAAAAGAAAAAAAAAACTTGGGCAGAAGACAGGAGGTTACATTTCTGTTTTTGTTCCAGCAGCCCAACCCTGAATGAGTATAATCAGCTGAGAACATGCCTGAAAAGGCTGGGCTCCTCTGGCTAAGTCACTGAGTGCTGGCTTTTGGTGACCTGGGGAGTGACACTCTGTGCCTTACTTCAATGTGGATTATTTTGAACACTTCAATTGCAAATTGCTGTTATAGTGAGAGAAAGATCAAGGCCAAAATATTCACAAAGAAAATACAATGCAAATGTGAAGACAGTCAGACAAAAGGCTTTTTTTTTTTTTACATCTTTATTGGAGTATAATTGCTTTACAATGGTGTGTTAGTTTCTGCTTTATAACAAAGTGAATCAGTTATACATATACATATGTTCCCATATTTGGGCTTTTATAAATCATTTGCTGTCTCTTTGCCCCTTAAATTTGTGAATCCATGCCTAAAGATGGGAGAAAAACACCTCTTAATCCCAACATAACTCATCCTCTTCTTCATCTCACTCATTATGTGATTGCCGAAATCAATTCCAGAGGCCCTCTGAATTGTCTTTTTTTTTTTAATACCATGAAGACATAGACCCAGTTTGCAGGGCAATTTTACTTTATTACACACCTGCTTGTTTGTATATTTCTTGACTTATTTTGCTATTCCATTTCCTTTGATGATGGTGATTACCCACTTTGCCCACAATTTTTTTTATGTTTAGTTTTTTATTGAAGTATAGTTGATTTACAATGTTGTGTTAGTTTCAGGTGCACAGCAAAGTGAATATATATATATATATATATATATATATATATATATATATAGTTCTCTGTTCTATACAGGGTCCTCATTGTTTATCTATTTTATATATAGTAGTGCGTATATGCTAATCCCAAACTCCTAATTTATGCCTCCCTCCCCCTTTGGTAACAGTAAGTTTGTTTTCTATGTCTGTGGTCTATTTCTGTCCACTATTGCCATTTAAGAAAATTACATAGAAAATTTGGATTAGTGTTAGATATAATAGGGACAAACAGATCTATTAACTCTCATCATCATCTAAACCTTGATCTGGCCTTTTGACAACTTTGGGATTACAAATATAAACTCACACCAACCAGTTGTTGTGGTTTGTTGCTACTGTCAAGGGTTGTGTCAATTGAATTGACTTCTTCTATCTCCCAGTGACAGAGAAACTGTTTTCCTCTTCTTCCCGCAAACTTAGCTAAGCTATCTTTCTTAAGTTTCTGAATTATGTTGTGTCCTTTGTTCCAACAGCTTAATCCTATCCTAATACACCTAGGAAACAGATCAGCTTCACACAGATGCCCCAAACAGTAATTTAAGGACACAGTTCTAGTTAGAAACTCTTGAAACTCAACTCTAATGGGAACCTTCAATATGTCAAAACTATTGATAAAAGGATTTGTCATTCTCCTCTCCCAAAATGTTTGGTTATCTATGATGAATTTTTAAAACATAAGAGTGATTATATTTCTCATTGTAATAACTGATTTGGAAGAATTCTCTGTTGGCTTGTTTTTTTGTTCTAACAAACAATTAAACTATTAGGGTTTCCTTTGTTTCCTTTTATCAACAGCTTTTTAACTCCATAGCTCATCCTAATATGAGTTCTCATTTTCTAATATGGGTTCTGTCCTGATGGAGGGAGGTGGTCCCGCTCACGTGCAGGTGACATGCAGGCACTGTAGACTTGCCTGGGGTACACTCTAATGGGGTTCCCAGGAGCACTGATGATTGAAGAGAACACTCCAGAGCTCACAGCATTGACTGGGAAATCTTTAGAGGCAGTTTGCATAGTGGTTAGTGGGATTGGGCTCGAGTCAGATAGTTTCAAGGGAAACCTTTAGCATTCAATGGACCAGCTAAGTGGGCTTGGGCACGTGGTTTAATTGTCTGTGCCTTGGTCTATAAAATGGGGATAATAGATAGTAGCATTTATTATTAAGATATTTATCTATATTCAAAGAACTTAGAATTGTGCCTGACCTGTAGGGTGGTGCTCAAAAAATTCTAGCTCATATTAATTATTGTACCTCAAGGTCATACTGGTCTAATTCTCTTTGAACCACATTTGCACTTTTTTTTTTTTTTTTTTTTTTTTTTTGCGGTACGCGGGCCTCTCAACGCCACGGCCTCTCCCGCTGCGAAGCAGAGGCTCCGGACGTGCAGGTTCAGCGGCCATGGCCGTCGGGCCCAGCCACTCCGCGGCATGCGGGATCTTCCTGGACTGGGGCATGAACCTGTGTCCCCTGCACTGGCAGGCGGACTCTCAACCACTGCGCCACCAGGGAAGCCCACATCTGCACATTTTTAATACAGGTTCTTCCATCATTTGGAGAAATAAATTCCTTTAGATAATAATAACCTGAAATTGTTGTTAGACTTACTTGAATTGGGATCTCAATTCTGTCCTTTACCCAACATGTGACCTTGAACCCAGGAACTTAGCTCTCCAAGCTGAGATTTTCTTATCTGTGGTAAAGCCTAATGCCTTCCTCTCCAGGATTTTGTGAGAATTAAATGAGACGATATATGAAAAGTTCCTAGCACTTAAAACAATGTCGACTTGAATCAAAATCTGTTTCATCCTTCCCCACATGTGTAAAGTTGGAATGCTGTCCTGACTGTTTATATACCCACTTTTTTTCAGGACTGTTCTTGTGTTAGCCTACAAAATCAACCAAGCATTGCCTTCTCAAACCATCTCCAAATCATTGTGATAGACATTGCTAGTGGCACATTCAACATCCAAAGCTCACTTCCTGTCTGGCTCAATTTTTTCTGGTGCAGTAATATGCCCAACCCCAGCCACTAATGAGAGCCTAACTGTATCACAACAACATTGGTGAGTTCTCCAGTGTTAACTTGCAGCCAGAGCTGGACAACTACACAAAGGAAAAATCTGTTAGGATGCTCCAGGAAAAGATTTTGCTTACTGATGAAACAAAAGGCTCCTTTTGCATGTGGCTTTCACTTTCTGTCTTGAATGCATTTGGGGAAGGTTGAGCTGCCTGGATCTGTGGCAGCCATTTTGTAATAAAGAGACAATGCTAAGGAAGTTGGAACAGAGTATTGAAAAGCCCTTAATGACATCCTGGAGCTCTTACACTGACCAGGGAACTACCTATCTCTGGTCTTTCTGGATGGGAAGATAATTAAATACCTTTATTATTTTAGCCATCATTAACTGGATATGCTGTTACTTTCAGCTGATAGATCTCTAAAACTCTTATTTGCTTAATTTTATTCTCTGATTTCTTGTTTATGCTTGCTAAGTGATGTGTTATGAAGATATATATGGCATTAAGACATGCCAAGATGTTTCCAGGGTCAGATGAGAAACTGCATTTGCATAAATATATCTTCAGCTTCCTAGGTGAGTAAAAATGCTAATGATAATATAACAATAAAAATGCTAATGATAATATAACAATAAAAACTACCAGTTTTTGCCCTTTCTTTCTTGCCAGGCTTGTTATTAAGCCTTTACCTGCATTGTTTAACTTAATCCTAATAATAGCATTTAGAGGGAGACATTTTTATCCCCATTTTATAGATGAGAAACCTGAGATTTAAAACAAAAACAAAAACAAAAACAATTTTCCCAGCTTACCCTCCTGAATTCACATATGCTGTTTCACCCCTTAACCTTTTTCATGTCAGCCCCACTAATCCTTACCCATCCTGCGGGACTGAGCTGAAACATCACTTCCTTGTAAAAGCCTTTCATGACCCCAGGCTAGATTAGATTACTTGTGACACACACACTGTTAGCAGCCTGGACATCTCCTTCGTAGCCTTTCACACATTTGCAATCATTTAATGGCTTGTAATTATTTTCCTCTTTTCCCCTTCTGTGTCTTGGGAGGAGTCACCTTGTCCATCCTGTTCATCATTGTAGCCATAAGGTTTGGCCCCCTGCCTCACTTATGACACTAGTCATTCACAATGTTTTTGTGTCCTCAGCACTGTTTGGAAGTCTAGAACTTTTCACAGCATGTGAAAAGGAAATTAGAAGACTCAAACAATCTTGAGAGAGTCTAATCACTTCCATGAAGCATCTACCATTATTCCTCTGGTTGCTTGTTTATCCCTCCACACTGCCTATCTAGCTGTTCCAGGAGGCCACCATAGCTCTGTAAGCAGCTCCTTTACCTCTTTTCTGTTTGATCATCCCTGTTTTCTTTAGTCCTTAATCATAAATATGAGATCATTAGGCAATATTTAACTTAGCTCCTGATTTCTGCTTTACTAAATATACACAACACCTTACCTACCCTGTTGATTCCTTTCCTGGATTAGAAGGAGTAAGAATGAAGAATGAAGTAGTTAAAGAATGACTGACCCTCTACCTCTAGTTTCCACTTAGTAAATTTGCAGGTGGACCTCACAGGCATAGGCAGACCACACAGACAAAAGAACATACAATTGCAGATGGACCACGCGAGCAAGACAACATCCCAAGGAAGATGGGGAGAAGTCAGCAGATCTGCACACAATGGAAAGATGACAAAGACTGCGACCTCCTGCCTTAATGATTAATTGAGATTGTTTCTCCCTTTTTCTGTTAAAAATTGTCATCACTGAGCAGAATCTTTGGATTTGGTTTCTATACATAAATCTACCATCTCCTCAGATTGCTGGTTTTCCTAAATAAAGTACTTTCTTTTCTACTGAAGCTTACCCCTCGATTTATTGGCTGTTGAGTGGTGAGAGGCTGAACCTGTGTTCAGTTACAGCTCACTGTTCTCAGGGATTCTGCAAGCCAAGTTCTAATATCAGCCTGAGGCATTACTTCTAACTCAAGGTAGTTGTGCATCTTATATCACATGAGCTGTTTAGCTTAGTGGTCCACCCAAGAGGCATCTCCATACAGTACTGTGATGAAAGCTGCTAATTGCCATCCAGTCATTCTTCTGCCCTTCTTTTTTCAGTAATATAATCCACGCTCTATCCTGAGTTTTAGGTAGCAAGAGGCCACACATGTAAAAGATACATCTCTCAGATTTACTTGAAATTTCTGTAGCCATGTGCACGTTCTTACCAATGGAACGTAAGCAAACTATCATGTGGACAATTCCTTCTTTCCTTCCTTGCCCTCTACTACTTGACTTTTCTCCTTCCTGTGGGTTGTAACAAGGTCATGGAACTTGTTAGCCAGGTTTGACCACATAGTTAAGGACTTTGTATTAAGGAACTGCTGAGCAGCAGAATTTATTACCCTAGAGAGGCTGGGATTCTTCAACCTCATGTAGCAGAATCACCCAGCACCCACCCAGGCTTCCTGCTTGCCTCTGCACTACACTATGAAAGATACTAATTTTTACCTTTGAGTCATTGTAATTTTGCTTCTATTTATTATCAAAGTGTAGTCTCTGCACCAACTAATGCAGATAAGTATATGTAGTTATAACAAAGAGAAACTTGACCAATCAATAGAAATTTGATGGAACTTCTGTAGAGTTTATAGAGCATCTGTGACATGTGTTATGACCCATGGCTCTAGGCACAATACTCTATGTTACCTAAAGCAACTGGATACATTGACATCATCAGCTGTCCCCTAAAACAGTAACTCTCAGGTGACATGCCAATGGCTGTCCCCTACATTCCTTGGTAGCTAGAATGGATGAGGAAGCAGCACATTTGAGCAAAGAAAGAGAAGAGGCACTCCACCTGGTATCAGGATGCTCAAATGACAGTGAGGATGGATAGATTTGACTGTCAGTTCTTCACTGATGCTCATATTATCTTCTGCCCTGTCTTTCTAACAGATTCTGCCAAGTTCTGGGGCAAATTGGCAGCATCAACTGAAAAAATAGTCAAATAAAACTGTCATAAAGAAACTGAGAGATGAAGTCCCTAGTTTTTCTGCTTAATAGTAATGGCTGAATTTTGGTTAGCATTCTTCCCTGCTACAACAGTGGTGGCAACATGGGTGACCAGGTACATGAAAATAACCCTGATGAAGAGAATGATACTATGAAACTATGACAAAACTTAGATTCAACCATGTCTTCAGGAGAAACCAGCAACCAATGGGACAGAAAGTGGGAGAGTAAAAATGGAGACTGTTGAGGACAAAGTAGCCACTGGAAATGACAGAAGAAAGAGCTGAACTAACTTGTAATAGAAAAATAACTTAAATCACCATGGTTAAGGATGTTGACTTTGGCTGGGGCTCTGCCAGAATCAGGGAAGCTCTTAAATTAGGGATGAGAAATCCAGCCATTTTGCTTGTGGGAGGTTTTCATGGCTGTTTTTATTGTTATCCTCACCCATTTGGTTATATCCCCTCCAGGATGGTGTGAGCTGGGAAACCTGGACTACATTTATAAAATATAAATATCTACATGCAAAGCAAATCTTCATTATTTATCATAGAGGTCTGCCTGGGAATCATAATAAACAATTAGATAGTGAGCAGGGGGGCAGGCATAAGAGTGGACCAAGCATGTCCTCCTCCAGCAAGGAAGGAAAATATTCTGGGGTCAGGCCAGACTCCTCTGGGGATCTTTTTTCACAATAACAAACTAGACAGACATACTTTCGTCTCAAAGTGCCTTTCAGAATTCTATGATGGTCCAAGTCAATTTTTAGAGATCTTAAGTTGATATAAACATACTGATATTTATGTTCTCAACCTAGCATATGCAGAACATCAAGAATTGGATGTTCACCAAATAATTCAGATTTATGGACAAAAAAATCAGGAAATCATTTCCAGAATATGCAGAGCTATTAACAAAATCTAAATGTGAGGGAAATAAAAATCAGTTAGGCTAAGGAACTTGGGGAAATAGGAACTGCCAATCAAAATGTCCATACAAGAGGCAAATTGAATAAAGAATGTACATAAATGACTAATTCTTTTAAAATACAGAAAACAATGTTGTATCCATTTATTTTGCTTGTTTACTTATGGTTTTATGTATATGTTTTTTCCACATAACTATCTCATAAGCTCTTTGGAGATTTAAGCTCTATTTACAATTCATGGTTGCCAGTGAGTGAAGCAACATCTCAGAAGTGAGGTGGACATGACTTAGAAGATTGTGTGTGGCAAAAAGGTTTGTCATTTCAGAACTCTAAATATATTGTTATTTGTGCTCACTATTTCTTAAATAGCCACCAACTGAGGTCTTGTTTGATAATTAGGTGGGAAGATTTTCCATAAAAATATGAAACACATAGTCATGAAGATTAGAGTAAGTGTATGTATAGTTGTTACATATTAGGGACTCAATAAATAGTAATAAAAACAACTTACAGCCTTGGAATGTACTGAGTCTGTCACCTGACACAGAACATTTTATACCTTTTTCACAAGTTATCTCATTTAGTCCTCACAATTATGTTAGGAGATAAAAGATATATTATCCCCCTACTGTAGGTAAGGGAAATTCCATACAGCACTCCTCCATGGATGGTTTACCATTCTCTTGAAACTTGAGCAATCTTCAAACACAAGTGATAAGTAAATAATATAAATGTGTGAAAAGGCCAACATTCAAGTAACACTCAGTAGCATTATAAATAATATCTATTTATTTAGAATTTTTTTCTATTTTCACATCTGAAAATAGAGACTTGTACCATCTTTTTCAATTTATCATGAAATAACAATACATTTGGGTTTCATGTAATATAAAACATTGAATTTCTGAAAGAAATCCTGAGGCTTGGACTAACTTCCATGGTTTATAACTGTTCCAGGAAGGTTGAACTGGGCTTTAGACTTCCAGTTGATCTTAACTACTTGAAGGTGTAAAGAAAACACATCATTCAAACTCACAGGGCATGAATTAATGGCTTTCTGTCACCAACCTCTTTTTTCCCTACTCAACGGGTCAAGGGCCCCATGGCCTCCTCTTTCCTCTCTGGGGAACTTTGGGAAATACTTTTTTGAAAACATAGCTCCTGAGCTGCTAGCACCTGTATTTTGTCTCAATCAAGACGGGTCTGCTTGTTCAGAAAATATTTCTTTAAGAAGTTGAGAATGATTTTGGGGCTCATCAGTTGAGAATATAAACTGGCCCACTTTAATCTTGGTCATGGGAAAAGTGACCATATAATTTATTGTCCAAACTTAGATACCTTTGAGATTGAAAGGAGGTGCTAATAAGAATTACTCTGGGATAACAAGCATACACTTGTCACAGGCAAAGGGAGCTATGAGTCTTGTGGGTCAAGTTAGGGATTATTTTCCTTATCCTCAGAGCAATGGGAAGACCCTGGAATTTTCAAATAAAGTAGAATAATCAAATGTATGTTTTGAAAGACAAGATCTCACAGATCAGTACACTGTGGAGGAGCCAAAAGTGACTGTAGGTAAAAAAGTAGTCCAAGAAATACTATAGTAGCAAATATTAGAGTGAGGCAATAGAAATAGATGGAAGCATTCAGATTTAAGAGGTCTATTGAGGTTATCAAACAACTGAACATGCAGATGTTTAGATGAGGTTAGCAGAGGAATTAGAGGGAAGAGACAAGGATGGCTCCTTTATTATTTATCTAACCAGATCGATGGTGAGGCCACTTGTTGGGAAGTGGCAGAGTTCTGAGATGGTGGATGGGGTAGTGAGGAGTGGAGATCATGAGTTTAATATTAGACATATATATATATATATATGTTAAAAGCTTAGAGATACTCAAGATGAAATTTGTATTATACATGGTTTTCCAGAGAAACAGAATATATATATATAATTTATTATAAGGAGCTGATCATGCAATTATGAAGGATGATGAGCTCAAAGATCTGCAGGATGAGTTGACAAACTGGAGACCCAGGGGAACCAATGGTATAGTTTTAGTCCCAAGGCCTGTAGCCTTGAGAATCAAGAAGACCTAATGTTTCAGTTTAAGTCTAAAGGAAGGAAAAAAAAAACAAACAAACCCTGATATGTCAGTTCAAATGCAGGAAGTCAGGAGGAGTTCCCTCTTACTTGAAGGAGGGTCAGCCTCTTTGTTTTACTCAGTTCTTCAACTGATTAAGTGAGGCCCATCCACATTAGGGAGGGCAATCTGCTTTATTCAGTATACAAATAAATTTTTAAATGTTAATCTCATCCAAAAACCCTCACAGGAATATCTAGAATAACGTTTGACCAAATATGTGGGCACCCACAGCCCAGTCAAGTTGACACATAAACTATTCACCACAACATCTCAATAGAACATACAGATCTGAACTCAGAGAAAAGACACAGCCTGTAGATTTAATTGAAGAATTATCCATGCAAAGATGATAACTAAAGTATTGGACCTTGACAAAATTGCCCATAGAAGAGAGTTTAGTGTTCCTATTCCTGGATCTTCTTCTAATTGCCTGAACTCTATAATCATCATCATCCTCCCTTATGAAGATATAAAGCATATTTATTCCCAAATTATAAATGTTTGTTTGGATTAGTGCAAGAGTCCACTAACTGGTCTGCCTGCTTTCACTCTGGCCCACCTTCAGTCTCTTCTCAAGACAGCAACACAGTGCCCTTTGAAATAAAAAGTTTCATTGTGAAGGTCTTCTGTTAAGAATACTTCAGTGGTTTCTCACCTCACACCCAGTGAGACCCAGAGTCCTTCCAATGACTCACAAAGCTTTAATCCCTTTGGCCTCATCTTTCTTTCCTTTCCTACTTGCTAATTCATGTTCTGGCATATTGGCCTACTTTTTTTCCTCCAAGATGTCAGTGATTCTCCTGTCTTCATTCCCTCTACTTGAAAGGCACTTCTCCCAGGAATCTGCAGGCTTTGCTCCCTCATCTTCTCTAAGTCTTTATGCAAAGGTCACCTTTATAGGTCATCTTCCCCTGACACTATTTGAAAATATTTCTACCTCCCCCAGCCTCTCCCACCCTCACTCTCCCACATCATTTTTTCCTTCAATACTTTTACCATCTAGCACATTTTACACAACACATGCTTTACATACTCACACACTCTTGTATGTACATATACATACATAGATATTAACTGGTTTTATTTATTTATCTTGCTTATTCTCCATATTCCCCACTGGAATATCACTTCCACAAGAAAGACTTTAGTCATTCCCCATGTCTGTATCTGGGTGCTTAGAAATGTGCCTCTGCATATAGTAGGAGCCAAATAAATATTTATCAAATAAAAAAAGGGGAGCAAGTCAATAATCAACTAAAACAGACCCTGTGTTACCATGTCAGATATTCCAGGTAATTGTGTAACATGGCTTTATGTTAAAAATGGTCCTGTTATTATTTCCAGATTGAAGGTCAGACCGGAGAAGTTGCTATAAATCAAACTTTCAGGTCAACCATGCAGTGTGGCTAAGAACAGATGCTAGATTTTCTAAGACAGTCCTTTTGCCTTTGCTGTGGGTCCCCAAATACTTTAGGGAGGTTCCTGGCCACTTGGTTAAAGAGGGGAACCTCGATCTATCCACCTTGCCAACCCTGCCTGTGTCTGGACATTTAGTCGGTTCAAACTGCTGTAACAAAAATACTGTAGTCAGGGTGGCTTAAACAACAAGCATTAATTTCTCACAGTTTTGGAGGCTGAGAAGTTTGGGATCAAGGGGCCAGCAGATTTGGTGTCTGGTAAGGATCTGCTTCCTGGTTCAGTGATGGTTACATTCTCATTGCATCTTCACATGGCAAAAGTAGTAAGGAAGCTCAATGAGATCTCTTTCATAAAGGCACTAATCTTATTCATGAGGGCTCCACCCTCGACCTAATCACGTCCCAGAGATCCCACATCCATATGCCATTATATTGGAGATTAGGGTTCAACATATGAATTTGGGTGGCACCTTGCATCTCCATCCCTCTCCTGAGCTCAGTCCCTCTACTGACCACCATGCACAAATGTAATCTGGACACGTAGCATGTAGTAGACATCCTTTAAAAACACCTTAAACCAACAAAAACAGAATTAGAGAAAAAAGAGAGAAGACACAGGAACCATGGCTACTGAGTGTTCAAGACTGAAAGGGAGAAGAAGGAGAATGAAATCCAGAGGGCTGAAAGCAGCCTCTGTCTGTCTCCTGGTTTTTCCTCCAGAGTGTCATATATTCCTGTCATCTCCATGAGTCTCCATGAGACCTAATATGGTAGTGTTCCCCCACATATTTCTCTCCTGAGGCATTTTCAGCTACTCTACTTCTATGACAGAGATATTTAAGAAACTGGGGCACAGGGGTCCAATCCATTCATTCATTCACTTATAAAATAAATAGTATTTATATTCAAAAATATTTATGAAGCCCATACTATGTGCTGTTGTATGCCAGGTTATGGGGAGTTCAGCAGAAAAAAAAACAAAAAATGAAACAAAACAAACAGAAAAAAACTGGACATAATGCTGCTCCCTTAAAATTCATGGAAGTTTACACATGACCACTGAAAAAGATGTCATCCTTTTTGACAAGACCAAAATGCTCCTTACCTGATAGTCCCTAAACAGCCCAGTCTCTTCAGTTGAAATCAAGGAAGAAAGTTTCCCCCGATCCTTATTGCTTTTTCCTGGGTACCATTTCCTCTGTGTCTAGACAAAGCATCTGCCCATTAAGAACACCAATCTTGCAAACCATCCTTTACCCTTCCCCCACCCCACAAATTACTCAAGACAGCAGCAAAGCCAGAACACCATTTTGAACCTGCTTGAAAGGGCACAAACCCCTTTAGGCTGCTTAGGATATTATCTTTTTCCCTTAAGTGGTAACCAGATGACCTGAAAAGGCTCACTGAGCTTCCAAAAGGTGCTTCACCAAAAATGAAGGAGGTATTTGGGCCCTAAGAAACTCTGGATCATTAAATAATATTTGCCTTAAATGCAACCATAGAACATTGCACATTAAGGTTTGGCAATCAGAAGGCTGAGCCCAAAGATGGCTTCTTCAATTCCTTTTAGAGGAATTGGAATGGAGATTTTACTTTGCTCCTCTTCCTATCACAGAGGGTGATCTCCCTGAAGACTTTACTGGCAGCCTCATCCTGCCAAAAGCATCCACTGTCCACAGAGCTCTTGCCTCTCCTCCCAGAGAACCACAGTCCCGTGAGAAAGCACGTTCGCAGTGCTGCTCTGTGGGAAACACCAGGAGGAGGACTCTTCCCAAATCTGTGCGAACTGAGTAACTGGAAGCAACACTCACCAGTTTCCTTGTTTATGTTATTCTCTGTAAAAATACTGGAAACCCAAAACAAGTCAGAAGCGTGTTGGCACTGAATTATGTCAGGACAAACATTCCATTCAAAAGAATCGCTGGATTTATTTTAATAGCTGAGAAACCTGGAGACATGTGCAGTCTATTCTTGCTGTCAATTTATGATCTTTAAAAACATTTTTTAAATTGACTGGTCTTTAAATACATCCCACCTCATCTTGTTCCAGCCAAGTTTTACAGATGCCATTTTAAAAATCAATTCAAAGAGCAGCCATAAACTCGAAAGCTTCCTCCTTGAGGTGTAGATGGCAGAATGTAATTTTGTTTAATTTTAATTGACAGAGATGTCAGCCTAAGAGACTATTTTAGAATATTAGTAGGAACAGTAAACTTGTGCCTTGACATTTTTTATAGTTATAATGGTATAATTCCCTGGAAAAAAAAAATCTCCACTGTCAGGATTTACACTAAAGCCACACATGTGTTACTCTTTTTTTTTTCCACTCGGTAAAGGAGTGACAAATGGATTACTAATTACACAATTGCTTTATTATGTGGAGCTGTAACTAAAATCTTTTCTGGATTTTCCAGCAAAATTGAGCTTCTTTCAAAACGATTAATTCTAGTAAATGGACTTGGGTAGAAAAAATTGATTCCAGCTGAAGGAAAACTAGCTCCCTGCCCTCTTCAATTGGAGATCCTGAAGTGGGTAACACAGAAACTACTTAGGACAAACTTCCAGGACTAGGATTATATTATTGAGTTTTACCAGTGTAGGAGTTTTCCAACAAGAGATGTGAGAAGCCAGAAACTTAATTCTCCTAATTTTAGGTATAAACATAGACAAAACTTAGAAGTCCAAGGGTGGTAGAAATTGGGATTACTTTGGGTTTTTAAACCTTCATGTTTGGGCAAATGCCTCTTTTTGAACTTAGGTAGCACCCGGTATGTACTTCAGCCTTAGAATTTATTACATTTTGTCAAAATAATGTCTTTATTGGTCTTCACCATTAGACTCCACTGACATGTCTCAATTAACTTTGTACCCATGATGCTTCACATAAGCCTTGGCACATTATAGGTGCTCAACAAAAGTGAGCTGAAGAGGAGTGGTAATTTTAACTCAGTTCAAAGAAGCCAAGGGGTGGCATCTCTACAACTTTGGGATCACACAGAGAATGCTGTTTTTCCGAAAATGGTTCCTGCAACCCTAGGAATAAACCTTTGGTCCTCAAAAGGAACGTGTCATGCTGGAGAGGAATATCCTTCATCAACTTCTCAAGGGTTCTCAGAGCTAAAAGGGTGTCCAGAGCAACAGCAGCAAAACAGACAAACAAACAAACAAACAAAAAATCAATGAGCATAGTAAAGGGTTTATGCAGGACATCTTCAGGACATTAACCAAGGCAAAAGAAACTTGAAAAGATAGCAGATTTTCAACTTAGATATTTCGTCCCAAAATTTGAAATCAATTTTAGTACAGCCCACTGATGTCAAAAAACTTCACTAAATCCCCTTCTTTATTAAAGAGTGATTACAGGGGGGTGAGGGTAGCATGATGCAAGGGAGACAGATAGGTATTCACCATTGCATAGATTACACATTAATGAGAACATGTATGCAAATTTAGCATTGTGACAAGCTTAGAAAAATGCTTAAGAAATGGGAATTAAAATAATACTAACAGCTAAGTATAAGAAGAGGAAATGTGTGTCCAATACCAGTAGCAGTACAAACTGCTAAGAACCAGGGAAAAGAATAGTTATCAGAAGATAAAGGGAACCATCCTAGCATTTGGCGTGGTTCTTGGAAGAAGAAGAGGATTTGAAAAAGTAGCCATAAGTGTGAAGCAATTTTTAGAAGAAAGCTTGTAGTGAGCCAAGGCAGGACAACAGGGAAGCACATAGTGGGTTTGGAGAATGGAGAAGAGTTTGACGTTACTAAAATTTTGATTGATCTATGTGTAATGGGTGATCTGGTTGAAATAATATATTAGGGTTCCTTCATGGCAGACTATAATACTTTAATAACTCATAAGAAGTTATGCCAAAAAGTTAATGCATGCACCATCTTTATTTACCTCTTAAAACTGCCCATCACAAAGCCATTATCTATAGTCTTTCCTTACCAAGAGAGACAGTGGTATCAATATAAAACAGTAACTAAGAGTTTGCCTACAAAGCATTGTCCAACAAATTTGAATTTCACATATTTAAAGAAAAGTCTAGGAGTCCCCTTGGATCTGTATTTCCATTTAATTCCAACAGATTGAATTTATATTGGTGTTTAATAAATGGTGTTCTGAGGTGCATAGTAAGGTATTAACTGGTGTTTCTTCACAAAGACTTAATGGTCATATGCATTGTAAAGATGCTGTGAGGGCCATCTTTCTTGAGGAGATTCACAATGCACATCTGTAGATAAAAAGCTCTGAATGTACTGCAATCAAAAAACCAACTTAAGTATATTTCATCTCCACTCTCACAGACTTTTTTTCACCATGAAAATTTACTCTGTGTGTGTGTGTGTGTGTGCATGCGTGAGCGCACATGTGTGTCTAGAATAACCATTAACATCTCACTGACTTAGTATTTTAGGGAACATATTTTGGGAAATTTCCAGAGCTATTACTGAGCTGTTGCAGTTGTAACTTTGGATGGAACCAGTCGCTTTGAACTCCCCCCAAAGCCTTCTGGGACAACAGATACTTCCGGGTCTTTGCTAATCATTTTATCCTTGAAGTGTACAGAAACAGATTCCTCTCACCCAAATTATACTTAAAATAATTTTAGAATGTTGCTACCGAATCCATCCAACTTTATCATTTAAAACATTTTAATGTGCTATATACTTTCCCTGCCGAAGTATTTCCACATACTAAATGGAAGGAAAAAGCCTTTCCACGTCCTGTTTTCAGAAATTGACAGATAAATTGAGTAAATCTTCCAGCCTCTACCTAATGCCTTCAGCTCAGTAAAACCTGGCCTGCATGCAATGTTGACATTGTGATGCAAATAAATTATTATATGGGAGTTTAACTTTTATAACTAAACTCCTCAAAGGTAAGAGTGGTGAAGGTGAAGGCAGCCTTAATCACTCCAAAGAGAAAGTTATATAGGAAGTGAGGTACTAGCAAAGATCAGTGTCTTGCCTGAGTCCCGTAGCTAATTTGTGACAAGACACTACAGTGGAACCAGATGGTCTGTTTCCTCTCACTACTCTTTCCCCACCACAGAAGATCTCACACTCCCAGCAAGAGGAAATTTCCATTGACTTAGGGATGAAGGCTTGAGAAAAAAAAACGAAAAAACATAGAGGCTTCCGATAAAAATTATTTGTAGGAGGGATGAAACAGTTATTGCCCAGTCAACAAGTGATAGAGGAAACTTTGGAGACAGAGTAAGAAATTCTATCTTCCCTCCACATGTGTGTTAGAGAACATGTTTGCAGGTATGCTCTTCAGGGAAATGAGCCAAAAGGCCAGGTAGAGATGAAATGTACACCAAGTAACCCAGTCAAGGTAAACAATTCAATGCATTTTAATATTGGTGTCTGACTGCAGAAGACACGGGTGATCTTTGTCTCTGCATTCATTCTCTGGCCTCCCTGTTCACTAGCAGCCCACCTCTAATTTTTTTTTTTTTTAATCCAGCAGGAGAAATACAGTGGTGAGGGGTGGAGCTGAGGGCCAAGAAGGGGAAACCAAGGGCAGTGCAGCCGATGCTCTGCGATCTGGGAGCGTGTGAATTTTAGGTCAGCTAAATCAGGACACGAAGCTCCAGCTGCTAAACCACAAAGCCCCACATATAGTTTCCCTGGCTCAATTGCTTCCCAGCCTCAAATCTGCGGAAGAGAGAGCCTTCCATGGGGGGAACCTTCTTCTTCCCCAATTAGTGCCTTTTCACAGCGGCAGGATGGAAAAGGTTTTACTCGGCAACATTACTGAGTATCAGTAATATGCAAAAGATCTGTGAAATCAATTCCCATTATTTCAAAGGACGCTGCATAGTAAAAATAATGCATAGTAAAAACACTGTAATGAAACTACTGCTTAATCTGCCGTGATTATCTAAGACGAACCAGCAACTGTTTCATCCTTATTTTGCAGCATCTGCTCAGTGGTACATAAACTGCGTGTGCCATAGTAAGACTTCATGTTTGGGAGGTTGAAACTGAATTTGGGGGTATCTTTGGGATAGAAGCTCTAGGGGACTGAATATTGGGCTGAAGATGATTAAAATGCTTCCATTCTCACCTCTCCTATTTCATTTGTTTAATGCATTGTTCTCTGAATTATCCTTTCTTATTTTTAATGGAAAAATTTTAAAAGCTCAAAGAATGAATGGTAGTACAGCATGTTCTTTTTAAAGAAAAAAAAAAGCTAGGTTGATCATTATGCAAATGTCACACTGCCCACATTCCCCCTCCCCCATTTGCCCCTCTGCCCCTTGCTAATAACAGTCAGCCTTGTTTGGCTGCAGCTTGGCAAAACTCTCAAACATTTTTGCCGCTCTATATTTCAGCCATGACTTTTGTCATATTTTGAAGAGAAACCTGCACCTGGCCAACTAACTTGCATGCCAAGATCCAGCCCATTGAGATTTAAAATGGATTTGAATCGATTGGCCTATGAAATTTCAAATGGATAAAAAAAGGAAGCAGTAAAAAGTCACAGCAGAGTTTTCTTACAGAGGTGAAAATAAAATAAAGGATATCCTGAGAGGTAGCATTTACTTCTCAGTATCTTTAAAACCACAGGCAGTATTTTTTTGCCCTATGCAAAGGTGAGGAAAGAGAAAGCAGTTAATAAAAGGTGTCATGAGAATAGAATGCATTTTTCTTTGGACATCACTGATGCAAAGAAAGAGTTTATGTTTTTTTTATTGTTATTACAACTTACAATTAACCTGATGCACAGGTATTTGCTGTTTGACAATGTGTTATTTGTTACCTTTTGGGTAAACACCTTAGTGAGAAATGGAGCCCTCCTTTTCTCTAGGGATTTGTGACTCCACAAGAAGTCTCCCCAGCATCTTCTCAACGCTGATGCTTTCTGCTCGGCCAGGAGGAAGACAAGCAGAGAAAGTTAATATGTTTGTCAATTTTGGTCCCTAGTGAGAACTGTACCACGGAGGCAGCAGGCATCTGAAACTGCCAGGTCATCAAAGGCAGACTGGCTCTCAACTCAGCCAAATGAAGCCCCCAAGTGCCAAACAGCGCCTACTTCAGTCAGACTGAAATGTGCTTATGAATCACTTCAGATCTTGTTAAAAATGCCTGTCTTGAATGAGTGGATCTGAGATTCTGCATTTCTAACAAGCTTGGGAGCCGATCGATGGTCAACCAAAGGACGGATGCTGCTTTTCCATGGACCATACCCTGAGTACCACGGTCTGATAGATTGGGCCCCTTCCTTTCACTCAAGAATCACCCACTCTAAAACAAACTTCTAAATGTCATAGAAAACTGGGCCCAATCCTAGAAAAATGGAAAGTCATGGCCCCCGAACCACAGACACAATCTTATCAAAAGCATTTCTTGAGGTCAGACAACATACTCCAAACACGAGGCAGTGAAAGCAAGAAAGTAAAGAGCTGAGACTCATAAAGAAAATCCATGTCCAGGAAGAGGAGATCCAGAGGCACTTCCTCCATGCTCAAAGTCATCAGCTGGTAAGGGCATCACTTTCCATATCTTCAGTTTTATTTGTTGATGTTTTGATCTAATTCCGTTTAATGTGTATATATATATATATATATATATATTTTATTGCAAGCAGGCTCAAATCTACTTGTTACAGAAGAAATCCATAGATTCAAAAACAATTAAAAACCACACACACAAAATAAAATTTCATTCTCCCTCATTGTGTAACAAAAGGGTAGTTATTATTTGTGACATTCTGTGTAGTCAAGTGGTGGCTGGGTGGTTGATCATTGACAAAGGTATTGGAGAATTCACCCTAAGTCCTAAAGACATCTTGGCTCATTATACGGATGCATTCTGACAAATGGAGCTCATGGCAAGCTGAACTGTGACTTTTTAAAGATTTGATTGAACTGGAAACAAGTAATGTTAATATTTTCTGATTGATATTATAGAAAACACTTTCCAGATGACACACTTACTTTAGCCTACAAAAGGACAAAAAGGATTAGTTTGTATTTAAAACTACTGCACAAGGACTATTCCTGTGGGTTCATCTCTCAGCACCTGTTCCACTCTGCAGGTAAACTCATGCCTTGGTGTAACCGGACGTGGCAGCCACATTAGCAATAATGGGTTCACTCTTTCTGTTATCTTGTCTTCTGAGTCAATGTTGCCTAAATGAGAGAATCTCATCAGTTATAAAACTCTTTTTTTTTTCTGGCCAAAAAAAAAAGGATGGAAAAGAGAAGAAAAATTGTTTGAGCGTAATATTGCTGCTGAATATTCCTATTTCCCTTTATGTTGCAGTGTTATTTTTATAGTGGCAATCCAATTTTTAAACAAACTTTCCAGATATGGACACTTATAGGAAGGTAGTGATTTCACCTCAGCCACGTGGGAGGTACCAGTGAGGAAAAAGCACAGATGTGGTCTTCAAATGTAAGGGTATGAGTGATGGCTAGGTCAAGTTACATATACATCTTGTATTTTTATTCCTACATAGAACTGAGAAACTAAAATGTATTTTTTCCTAGTTTATCTATGGCTTATCTATTGGGATAATGTTTCTGTACACATGAGTTGGCAGAAGGGATGGCAAGTAGCTTATTGAAATAAGGAACCTGACCAAAATATTTTTTAAATGTCCTAGTAAATAAAAGAATGTAAATCAAAATTGAATATCATCCACTCAAGTCACAATCTACTTATTTTGTCAATGAACTATCTCAGAGTACCTTGTTGAAATTCAGGCTTTACCCCTTAGAGAGATATAAGCAAAAAATATACACGAGCAGTAGATAAAATGTTCCTTCCTTCCACATTTTAGAGAATTCTTTTCCAGGAAGGTTAAAGTCCTTAACTGACTTTCAGAGTGATTCACTTTTTATTCCACAGGTAATCTGTTTCTGTCCTTGTTTTACCAAATGTTCCCCTTTCTGTACAATTTCAAACATATCTCCATTTTAGAAGTAAATGATTTTGTAAATGCCGTGTTTTACACACGACTGCCAAAGACTCTAAATCTGAAGAATTCTCCTTTCACAGACAGGGATAAACAACTCCATTTGGAAGTGTCAATAGAAGCCTGCATTGTAGGTTGTGAATCGTTCCAGTGTTATTTTTACAAGTGATATGTTTATTTTTGTGATCAGTGAGAGGTTTGGTCTATGAGTCCCAGCTGAGAATCCCAAGCACTTCCTCAGTTCCCAAGAAATGGAGAACACCTGGGAGAGGACTCACTCAATGAAAACTACAAACTCTCACCCCAAACACATGCAGACAAGATGCACTAGAGCTGCTGCTCTGTTGTCCATTCGGAAACAAACAAAAATACAAATCAAATCGAGTATTTCTGTCTTACCGTCTTTCACCTCCCGTCTTTAATTTAAAACAAGCAGATAAAGAAATAAACATTCGCCCAAAGCACCCCCCCCCCAGGCCATTAGGATCTCCAAAGTAAATAAAAAGTGGTACTGCCGGGAGTGAATTGCTGCTTCAATTCCAGGGAGAATCCTGATTTTAGCACCACTGTACCAAATTTGTCATTTCGGGAAGCTCTTGTTCCCTTTATTGAGTTCCACTGTAGCGAACAATTTCTGCCTGCATCCCTCGTGTGTCCTTTTGGTTTATTATCTTTCACTGTGAATTGAGCCTCTACCATCAGTTTCACGGGAAGCCTAATTTCGTTCACTGCTTATACATATGAGGAGACACCCCTCCCGGCCTCCCTCTCTCCCAATGTTCTTATCAAATGAAGAATTGTGGATAAGGGTTAGGTGCAGATAAACATGAGTGTAGCACTTCCAGAAAGGTTGTGACCCCCCCATAAGGTGCTTCTTGTTATGCCTGACCTTCAGATTTTCATCATCAGCCCGCCTGACAACTTAATAATGCAGAGGAGCAGAATTCATTTCACCCCTCTGAGAGAGCCAGCACGGGACGCCCTTTTCCCTGATTATTTCTCTGCACTCCCGGCTGCCCTTTATAAGCCAACCAGAACTCCATCAATCATGCTCCTCTCTTCCCTCGCCTCCTCGGCCCCCAGTTCTGAGGCCTCTAAAACCTGCCCCGTTCCTTTTGTCTGGGGCTGCCATGGGTATACAGCGATCCCCAAAAGGGGGGTGATGGGCAAATAAAACATCTTTAGCAAATCATTGCTCCAGTTCCCATGTCTGTGCATTTGTGTCAGAACACAGTGAATTTCCTTTTCTTTCTTGTTTTTTTTTTTTTTTTTTTGGAAGAAATCCTTGAAAAAGTTCTTATTCTCATTTGTGTGTATGACTGTCATGCACCATCTCTCTTAATGAGCTCTGATCAGTGCTGGGGTTTAAAATACCCCTCTAATGTAAGTTAGAGGTTTCCTGGCCTGGTTTCTTCATTATTGTGGGTACTGTTGTTATGAGAGTTTTTATTGTTCTGGAAGTAGTAAAAGGAGATGAAACCTGTTTCCCACCTTCCTTCCTGACCCTCTTTTCTCCTGGCTGCAGCAGAGAGAAAGAGGGAGAGAGGAGAGAGAAAAACAGAGCCGGGGATGAAAACATACAGACGGTGGGAAGAGAGAGCAGACCGGTTTGTGGGAGGAGTGGGGCATTTGGTTCACCTTGGTCAAAGTGAAAACGGCATGCAGAAGTTTGCAGGGAAGAAGAGTGTAAGTGCTTTGGGAAGGTGATGATATAGACTGGAATTGGATTCTAATAGCTGTAATAAACCTGTTCTATAAAATATGCATGGACTTCACCCTTCACCTTGCAAGCATTTTCCAGCCAGTAAAGAAGAGGTTTTAGAGGACAGTATAGTGCGGGTCTCACTAACAGGGCACAGAGTGCCCCTGGCCAGCACTGGGACCATGGCCTATGACAGCTGCCTTTTCTTTCTTGAAAATGGACAGCATCTCCCCTCAGTCAGCATCTCAGACGGATGAGGGACTGTCAGCCTATCCAGCTAGACCACTTGCATCCCCAGCTGCTAGGGAGCAGGATGGAAGTCTGTGCTCAATTGGATTGGGGTGTCAGTGTCAGCCCAGCTCACATTAGGCTGCTGCACTGAATTAGAATTTTTTTTAAGAAAGGGAAAAGAAAAGAATATACAATGGAAAATACAATACATTCACTTCATGGCCAAATATCCATTAAAGGAAAAATCAAAGAAACAAACGACAACCAAAAAAAGAGATCTTAAATAATCTTTGACAATAACAAAGCCAAGAGGTAAGTGCAGACAATATATCACATAATGTTTAATCAAAGGCATACATCCATCCTCTACTTCCCAGTAAAAATATGCAAAACCCTATGTTGAAACAGAAAGCAAGTTACCAGTTTTTCGTTTTTTTTCTTTCTTGAGTGAGTGACTGGCAGCCTCATAACAATGGGTCTCTCAGGAAACACAAGAATTAATCTACATACCTTTAATTCAGTGCCTACTGTGTACCTGGTCCTGAGCGAGATGCCATGGTGCTCAGAACCCGATATTACCAGGAAACTTGAATTATAGATGGAGTGGGGGCATCTAAAATCAAGATTTCTGATGTTAACATCTTATTTTGAACACCTATGTCCCCAAATGAAAAGAATTAGATTGAAACAGGTGACTTTGACCTGACCTCCAAGAATTTAGTGTGCATTTGTGTAGTTCATGTTGCATGTATTCATGTATATTTTTAGAATAAAGAAGTCACTGTTCTTATGCTATGGATTATTATGCTATGGATTATTCTTACGCTATGGACTATTCTACCCAGGGACCTTTAATTTGGTAGCCTGGGAGACTGGAGACACTAGGAATGATCATCACTGCCTCCTCCATGTTTATCCTGTAGTCCTTAGGCTAGAGCAGACTGTTTGGCAGTGGAGATACCCTTGAAGAGGCAGGTTTAAAGTGGAAGATGATGAATTTATCTTGACATTTCTTGATTTTGATGCATGCCAGACATGCAGGTGGAGCTATCTGTGGATGGACAGTTGTATACATGAACACTGGGGTGAGATCAAGACTAAACAGATAGTAGAAACCATCAGAACAGATAGAAAAGTGTGAAGAATGAGAAGAGACGTAAAGAGAGAAAGCTGGAAAACACCAAGTGTAAATGAGAAAACTATGTATGCAGCACAAGAAAGATTCAGAAGTATAGAATTAAATTGCTTTGTTTTTATGTTTATTTATTTCTTTAACATTCCTCTCCATTTCCCCCATCATGTAAGTTCTGTTAGGGCAAGGACTTGCTCACAGATATATCTGGAATATAATAGAATCCCAAATAAATATGTGTTTACAAATAAAAATTAATGGATGGGTAAAAGGAAGACCTGGAGAATGTGGTATCACAGGAGCACAGAAGTAGAGCTTATGTCTTATATACTTAGAAGGATGTGAAAAATGGAACACTGAGAGAATGTGCAGTTGACGAACTAGGAAAAAAGACATTGGATTTGCCAATTGGTAATTGGTTGAGGGCTCTTTCAACAGAGCAGTGAGAGGAGAAACTGGATTGTTGAATGCTGAAAAATGAAAGAAGGCAGTAACATATAGGCTGCTGAATTTCTTTTCAAGAAATGTCTGGATAAAAAAGTCTTGGCAGCCAGGCATGTGGGTAGATTTGCAACAGATGCTTTTCTCCCTTTTCAAGTACTTATTGGCTATGGTCAGAGCTGAGCATCTTAGGCAGACTTGCTTTGCTTTGCCCAGGTAAATGTAATAACTTATTTATACCTATAGTTAAGCACACAAGGAACTAGGATTTCAATAGGTACTTTTTTTATAAAGTGATGTATATTAATTACATAAAATACAAAAAAATGAAAGAAAATAAAAACTTTGCCTTTTTATCCATGTTTAATATTTTGTTATGTTTTATAATATTTTTACCTATGTATATTTTAAAAAGGAACCATTCTGTATTTGTAGTTTTATATCTGTATGTTGTCATATTTTTTTCATGCGTCATGCTATTAAATGTTTTTAAAATAGAATTTTTTAGTTGACCCCATAAAATGGAAATACATCTATATCAATCCATCTCTCTCTCATATATATATAATTCATTATATATATATAATTCATGTAATATCTGTATATATAATTTAGACTTATAACCTGTACATAATTTATTTGTACATATGCTATATATATAAATATATTATATATAATATACATATATATAACTTATCTAACTATTTTTCTATTTGGGGATATTTAGGTTCATGGAGGATATTTGTTATTCTTTGACTGCCCAGTAGCTTTTGAACCTCCTTCCTATGTATGAGGAACTTTTCTGGCATATGTCCTGTCTCTGCACCATAAGAAACCTAAATTCATCCTCCTAGCCTCCCTTGCAAAGTAAATGGAGGCATGAGACCCATGCTCTACCAATCAGATACACACATATGACCCTTCACTTAGGAAGAAAACAATAAGAAAATGGGCAGATCTATATATGTTGACAACAGTGATGCTGGTATCTGACTTTAGGGAGTAATAATGCCTCAGGTTCTGGCAAGTACAACTGAGCCTCTGGTGTGAGCTGTGTGTTCTATGACAAACAATGGCATTTTGGGTGTCTTCACTGGAGTGACCACCTATTGTGACCATATAGTCCTTAAGTCAGACTTCAGCACTCCCCAGAATTCTGTGTGCTTCTTGTAATGAATTCCTTTCTGTTTAAACCAGTCAAGGTGGGTTCTGTTTTTGTTTCTTTGATCTAAGAACCCTAAAGATCCAAAGTTGTCTTTCATGTTTGGCTGGGATGAATATCTTCATGTGCCAGTATTCTACCAATTCGCTGATTCTTTCATTTTTCAAATTCCTTGAAGAATTTCTGAGTCAACTGATGTGAACATTTTTAAGGTTTTTGATAGACCTTATTAAATTCTTGAAAGACTCTGCCAACTTAGTCCTCAGAGTGGTGATATGTGGAGAGTCACCTTAATGAGGACTCCCTAATATTGAATATTAGCTCTAAAAAGTTTTTAATTAAATGGGCAAAAATAGCCCTTCATTGAAGTTTAATTTGTGTTTTTTTTTATTACTGAGTAGAATAATTTCCTGTGTTTATCTGCTTTATTTTTCTTTTATAATTTTAATCTGCATCTTAATATTAATTTTCTATCAGATGATTTACTCATTTTTCCTTTATAAGAAAAATGGGTAAGAACATATATGCAAAACTCACAGAAAAGGTCACCCATAAGGAGGAGGGTGTCACTGAATGTTGGAAGGTCATCCATTAGGACTTGGAAATAATTTTATTGCCTTAAGTTAATCATATCACTAAAACTGTCAGTTTTCATATCCCTTCATTGAATTCCCTTCCAGGGACATTTTCCAAAAACACCATTTTATCATGCTCTGGACTTTCTTAAAAATCTTCAGTCTTTCCCCAAATACATACATATAAAGAAGCCTCCTAAAGCCTAAGCCTAGGATAAAAAATCCTGCCACAATGACTGCAATCCATCTTCTCAACTTTCCATCCCAACCCACCCTGCCCTCAGCAGCATTACTCAACTACATGTTGAACAATATGAAATTGCTGATAGTTGACCACTTTTTTTTTTTTTTTTGGCTGTGTTGGGTCTTCGTTTCTGTGCGAGGGCTTTCTCTAGTTGCGGCAAGTGGGGGCCACTCTTCATCACGGTGCACGGGCCTCTCCCGTTGCAGAGCACAGGCTCCAGACACGCAGGCTCAGTAGTTGTGGCTCACGGGCCCAGTTGATCCGCGGCATGTGGGATCTTCCCAGACCAGGGCTCAAACCCGTGTCCCCTGCACTGGCAGGCAGCTTCTCAACCACTGCACCACCAGGGAAGCCCTGACCACTTTTGATCTATGAAAGTTGGTCATTTCATTTGGTTCAATTTAGATATCTAACGAAAATACATTCATCCTTTCACAATGCTAGTTTCCAACCCAGTCTCACCATCTGAAATGCTGTCTTCGATTCCTATCCATTGAGACAACTTCAGGCCTCAGCTATATTCTCATTCTCATAAGCAAACTGCTCATTTGTGCTCCCCTTACTCCTTTATTCACAAATCGCCACTTTAGCATTGGATATTAACTGTTTTGTGACACTACTGCCTTAATGAATATAATGGTTTGTGAACACCTATAAACAAACACTTTACTTTGTAATTACCTACATTTATGAAAGACCACCACTGCTTACACTCCCCTCTGTCAGCCCCTCACTGGAGTTCCCATCATTGTTGCCAGATGAGCAATGCCCACCTTCCAATGAGGTACTCCTACAAGACATGGGCTTGATGAAATGTCTTCTGGTGAAGGTCCTGAAGCTGACATCTCTCTGGGTCTTTCTTGCAGACCAGTTTATACAAAGGAAAGAACTCAGGGCTGCATTAGGACAGGTACTGAGTATGATGTTCCCCCAAGAACTCTCAAACGTGAGTGGAGTCAAGAAAAGAAGGAAAAATGTTTGTGGAGCCAAGGACTGAAAACTAGTGAGGCTAACATTTCACCAAATCAACGGACTTGGGTGAGGTCACAAGTGAAGGAAAAGAGACAGAAAAAGTAGCTAGGGAGGGCTGTAAACCACAGGAATAATGCACATGAGACAGGGTGGCTCAGAACACGAGGAACTCTGAACACTAGGCATCATGTATGATGCTGCTTTTGTGCAGAGTCCGGCGTGGGCTTTCAGATCTGTGGTGGGGAGAGCAGTCTCTAAGGGTGCCAGATGGACTAAGTATGCTGAGGGATGATGAAAGAAGTAAAAAGATAACAAAAACAACAACAGCAAAAAGGAACTTCATATCTTAATGAAAACTGTGAATTTAGAAACACAGGAGTAAAACCAACAATGTAAAGTAAAATTTCTCAAAGGAGTACAAGAGCCCATTTCGAGTAAAAGTTAATCTAGTAGTGACACTTTTATTCCCCTTTCAAAAAATTATTCTACGTAACCCATTTCTTAAATGTACTTAGAAATTCCATTATCTACAGAATCATTAGATTAACAAGCTTCTATTTGAAACAATTAAAGAGCATGAGTGTGGTACTACTGACTGTCATACTTGATGGTTTAAGCAAGTGCTGTTCCTCTAACGTGTACATGATTTTGCAAGTGCTGTTCCTCTAACGTGTACATGATTTTAAGTCCTCGAAGGCAGCAGTCCCCAACTATTTTTGGCACCAGGGACCAGTTTCATGGAAGACAATTTTTCCACAGACCAGGGGGAGGGATGGTTTTGGGATGATTTAAGTACATTACATTTATTGTAAACTTTATTTCTATTATTATTAGATTGTAATATATAATGAAATAATTATACAACTCACCATAACACAACATCAGTGGGAACCCTGAGCTTGTTTTCCTGCAACTAGATGGTCCCATCTGAGGATGATGGGAGACAGTGACCCTTGAAGTGTGTTGCTTATGTCCAGTCTACTCCATAAGATGCAGCTTAATTGTCATTTGCCACTCACTGATAGGGTTTTGATATGAGTTTGCAAGCAATTGATTTATTATGGTCTCTGTGCAGTCAAACTTCTCTGCTAATGATAATCTGTATTTGCAGCCACTCCCCAGTGCTAGCATCACTGCCTCAGCTCCACCTCAGATCATCAGGCATTAGATTCTCATAAGGAGTGCGCAACCTAGATCCCTCATGTGCAGTTCATGGGAGGGTTCATGCTCCTATAAGAATCTAATTCCACCACTGATCTGACAGGAGATGGAGCTCAGGTAGTAATGCGAGTGATGGGGAGTGGCTGTAAATACAGATGAAGCTTCGCTTGCTCACTCACCCACCACTCACCTCCTCCTGTGCAGCCCGTGTCTTAACAGGTCACAGATTGGTACCAGTCCGTGGCCTGGGAGTTGGGGACACCTGCTCTAAGGTAATCTGTGTTTTGTTGGGGAAATAGATAGAAGGAAATACCTGCACTAGTTTGAGAAAAAGGGGAAATCACAATCATGTTTTGAACTTCATGAGAACATGAAGTTTCATATTCCTTCACCAAAAAGAACTGAATTGCATCTGGAGTAGGGGGAGGAATTAAAAAATATTTTGAGAGCTTCCCTGGTGGCACAGTGGTTGAGAGTCCCCCTGCTGATGCAGGGGACACGGGTTCATGCCCCTGTCCGGGAAGATCCCACATTCCACGGAGCCGCTGGGCCCGTGAGCCATGGCCGCTGAGCCTGCGCGTCCGGAGCCTGTGCTCTGCAATGGGAAAGGCCACAACAGTGAGAGGCCCATGCACCGCAAAAAATATATATATATATATATATATATATTTTTTTTTTTTTTTTGAGAGTGAAATAGTATTCTTTGGCTTATCCAGGCAACCTAACCAACTCATTAGCAGAGAATCTCAGTCAAGAAACTGAGACCTCCATGAATCCTTGGAAGGTGATCTCCAATCTGGCCATTACTATCGTTCCTTCTCACATTTTGACTTACTTACAAGCCTCCTGCTCCCACCCCATCTTTCTCTCATCCTACAGCCCTCATTCTATCTGACCAGTATTTGTCAGAACTCCCGGTACAAACATCCACAAAAACATGTCTGCCTGACATTATAGAACTTTAATTGCATCATCTTCCTTACCTGATGGCTGTATTTCAAGGGCAAAGTCATAGCTCCAACAAAGCTTATGAACTCTTGATACCTACTGTTGTCTCCTTGAGAAAACACATTCTCAAGGCAAACTTAAGTCTGAGCTGCTGGGTACAAATGCCTTCTTAATTTGGATACCACCTTCCTGTCTTGTATCTATGAAAGAAGGTCTCTCATCTCAGATAATCTAACTAGATTATAAACCATTCCCTTATTCCTTTGTGTATGGGCTGTGCCTTGCACATCTTTCAGAGACACAAATGCCAGTTTGTGTAGATTAAATGACTAGGTTAGACCTCAAATCATGTGCAAACTGTACCTTAGCCTTTTGAACAATATTGTGAACATTGCTTCTTTGGAGGAGTTTGCCTTGGTTAGTTGGGGTAGGAATTTTTTTTAAAAGCCCCGTGTGAGGTTAAAAATCATAATCACAATTATAAAAATGTATTAGAATAACTTAAAACTACTTCTTCCTGTCATCCTCCATGCTTTGAATTTCAAATTGAAAATAACAAGTTTCAGAGAATCCACTCCGCTTTGTGAAAACTGAAATTGGAAACTAGAAAATTTCTCCTCTGTGAACAAAAGGAAAACAAAGTCTCTAGTCCCTCATTTTGAAAGAGAGGACTCTTTTAGTGTGAATGTACTCTGCCAAAAGTGAAATGGTGTTGAGGGTATGTTCCCTTCCAGTCTTACCAGCTCCTGGCTGGAGGGAGGTTTACAGAAAAGGAGGAGGTTGATCTCTCCCTGCATCCCTGCAGAGTGGGTTCCAAGTGCTCTCTTGGGTGTGCAGTGGAGCCCTGACCTCGATATCTCCCTTCTCTGGCTTGGCAGGAGCTCTTCTTGGCAGAGACTCAATCAGTAAGCCTGACTAGATTAGGATGTAAAATATTTAACTTGAATCTATTACTGAGAAGAGTTCTCTCCTATTGTGAAATATAGAGATGAGTCATTGATATTCATTTCTAAATAAATCCCATTCTCATTATTGGGGAGAGCAGGTTATTTTGGTAACTCAAGTGAGATGACCTAATTAAAACTTGATATAAAAATTCAGCATGCCATACAGTACTTTACCTGTGCAAAGTAAACACAGACAAGCACAATTTATTTTACTGGAGTATCTCTCATGCAAAATTACTAGTGAGTATATCACAACCAATTACAGGCCACTGTATATGCAAATTATTACTCTTTCAATTATTTATAGGGAGCTATGAGTGTACACAGTTCTTTATAGAGCATTAAACACAGAAGACAAGGTCTCTGGATGAGGAAATCTGAACAGCTGGGGGACTTCTCATGGAATGACATGGCTGGGCGGCAGAAAAACCAAATGAAACTTGTTTGCAGAAAATTAAAGAAGACAAAGGGGGAAAGTATGGCTTATGCTCTTCAAAAAAGCAAGAGAAAACTCGTCACCAGAACAAGGATGGGCTCCATGCCAAACTAGGACCATAGCATCTGTTTTTATTTTCCTGGCTTCCATCCCCCACTCCCAACTACTACGCCATTTTACTATGTTAGGTTCTAGACTTCCTTTTTATCTTTATTTTTTTCACTCAAACTTATGTACAATAAAAGACATCATAAGTGAAGTTAAGAAGCAAGCAGCAAACTGAAATGCAGTATTTCAACTTACCTAGCAGTCAAGGATAAATATCCAGAGTATATAAAAACCCAAAAGAATAATAAGAAAATGAAAAAATAACCACCCCCAATTCATGGACAAATTACATGAAAATAAACATAAGTAGTCAATTACACATATGAAAAGATGCTCAGTATTACCAGTAACTGGGGGAAATGCCGATTGGAAAAAGTCCTCTGGCAAAAATTTTAAAATTTGGTAATATGTTGGAAACAGCAAAATGAAATAGAAACTCTCAAACAGCTGGTTGGAGTGTTCAGGTGTCTATTTTTCAGAAGACTTTCAGTCTTTATTAACATTGTTTCTTAAAGTGCATATCCAGTGCCCTAGCCATTCCACATCTCATTGACCACCTATCATAAGAAATACACGTATATACTGCACACAAGAGCTATGTGTAACAATGCTTTTAAAGAGCTATTTAAGGCTTTAAGGCTGTGAAACTGCCCTGCATAAAATTGTAATCGTAGGTACATGATATGACTCATTTGTTAAAGCCCACAGAACTTGCAAAACAAAGACTGAGCCTTAATGTAAACTGTGGATTTTATTTGGTAACAATATATCAATATTGGTTCATCAACTGTAATAAATGTACCACACTAATTCAAGATGGTAGTAATAGGGGACTCCTGGGGGTTGGGAGATAATATATGGGAACTCTCTGTCCTTCTTGCCCCATTTTTCTGTAAACCTAAAATATTGTTCTTAAAAATTGTTTATTAATTAAAAGAAAAAGAAGAAAGTGGGAGCTTTTAATGTTTTGGGAGATAGGTTGGTGTTAACGATGACAATGCTGACAATAAAGATGAAAGGAGGGTGTGTGTGTGGGGGGGTGTTGAACCTATGAGTGTGTTGAACCTATAAACAGTGGTGGTAGTGAGTATGTCTTGTTTGTATCTTTCTCGTCTTTTATTTTAAAATGTAGAAGTGCCTTTTCTCCCATTAGAGAGTAAGTTGTTTGAGAGATGAAAGGTTTTTCTTACATCTTACTCCTTTTCAGTCACCCTAAGCAGAGAAATATTGATGTTAAGTTATTATCAAAATGAATATTACAACTCTGATCAATCAATTTAATTTTTACATAGATAGAATAAACGAAAAGTGGGCCAGAAAATAGCAGTAGATAATATTAACATTAAGATATTTTTACCCTAAAGAGAATTTAAATGTTAAAAAATACAAACGTGTCTTTTATAAGTCATGAATTTGTATAATGAATTTCTATTTTCTTTGTTTCTAGAAACACTTGGTTATCATGGTCTCCCTATTTTGCTTCCCACCACCCACATTTGTAGCAAACTCTTCCCCATTCACTTCACATTTGAGATTCTCTACCTACAAGTAAAGTGCCATATTATTGTTTTGTCCAGTTTGTTTGTTGGTTTTCATTCTTGGCATTGTACCTCTCGTGTGTTCACCTTTTTCCTGCCTCCTCACTTATAAATCTTAATTGGATGCAGTAGCACTGCCAGCTTTCATCTGCCTCTCATCTTCCAAGTCTTTGTGTTTATCCTTCCGCGGGGCTATAAGCCAAAGCTTCCAGACAAATTGGATCGCATATTAGCAAGTTACCAAGTAATCCCTCTGTGGATTCAAAGGACAGTATGTAGAGTCCAAAGATTAAAGTTCAAAAACTGAAAAACCTTCTTGGATTTTAGGTTAGGTTTCTCAGATACTGAAGTTTACATGAAGAGGTCACTATCATCTGATATTTGAGAAGGACTCTGGAGTCAGACCAGAGGACTGTTGAAAGATCCAAGCCATTGCAAATTGACTTGGCATGGGAAGATCCTCCTGAGGAGTAAAGAAAACCAGTGCAGTGTCACTTACAACAGCAAACCATATGCTTGACTCAGCATCTATTACTGGGGAGGTGAAAGAGCCAGAGAAACGTACAGATCTGACAAGGAGGGCAATGCTTTGCCAATTGGAGCACAACACTTTCTCTTGCTCAAACACGTTTATGAAGACACATTCCTTGCCATGAAGTTCCCCTGAAACCTTGAAACCTATGCCTTTAATACGATGGGTTTTTATTTCAATTTTGAAATTCGGGGACAACTGCTTTAAAAAGAAAAGGAAAGATGTGATGGAAGTAATTGCACATTCGGCCGAAACAGGTTTCTTGTCAAGAGCTTAAGCATGTCAAGATAAACTTCTGTCTCTTTTAAAGATGAAAAGTAATTGGGACAGAAGAGGATGTACAGAGTTCTTGAATGAAGCTTACTGTTTCAGGCTGCCCAGAATTTAGAGAAATGGTAAAGAAACTTATTAACTATTGACTAAAATGTTTGTGGAAAAAGACATTGTATTTCAAAGAATTTCAAAGACATAACAAATAAATAAGGTTAATTTTATCACCAAAGCAATAATTTTGGAGGAAATTTTTTTTTAATTTATTTATTTATTAATTTATTCCTGGCAGCATTGGGTCTTCGTTGCCGCGCGCGGGCTTTTCTCTAGTTGCAGTGAGCGGGGGCCGCTCCTCATCGCGGTGCTCAGGTCTCTCATTGCAGTGGCCTCTCGCTGCAGAGCATGAACTCCAGGCTCGTGGGCTTCAGTAGTTGTGGCACGTGGGCTCAGCAGCCGTGGCTTGAGGGCTCCAGAGCACAGGCTCAGCAGCTGTGGCTCACGGGCCCAGCCGCTCCGCGGCATGTGGGATCCTCCCGGACCAGGGCCCGAACCCGTGTCCCCCGCATTGGCAGGCGGACTCCCAACCACTGCGCCACGAGGGAAGCCCTGGAGGAAATTTTAAATATTAAAGCCATGAGTAAAAAGAAAATAGATGTATGACAATTTTATGTAAACAATACAATTTTTTAAGTGAGAGCAGTAATATGGTAACGCTTAAAATGCCTGGGAAAACTTTTTTTCCCATTTTAATAGACCCTGAATCAAAGAGTGAAAGGGTAAATTGAAGTACATAGAAATAAAATTTATAGTAACTGAGGGTGATTGTGTAGATAAAGGGATCTAGAGAAATGGGAAGACTCAAACTTATTCAGAAACATAACATTGTATTTGAGATTTTTTATTGATAAGATTTGTGAAATTGTAAAATGGTATCTTCTCATTGAGATAAAAGTTGTATATAGGAGAAAAATAATGTTATACCTTTCCCCACCTCTAAGCCTATCCCTTTGGAATCAGTGCTGCCCTGTGGATTGTGTCCTTCCACATCTTATCATGATAAAGACTAAAAGTATTTTAAATATTCTTAGACCAAACTTGGAATTTCTTGCTAATATAGATCGTGTATTATTCAACCATATATCCTCAGTAAATAAATAATGATTGAATAAATAGAGGAACGAATGAATGTTTACCAATGTTTGATGGTAAAATTCCTGAGGCAAGATATTATGTCTTATTAATCTTTGCATTCTTATCAACTAGAACCTTGGCATATTATAGTGTACAGGTAATTCATTTTACTTGATTTGTTGAATAAATGAAGGAAAGAAGGATGAATTTCAATCTTAAATTGGTTCATTATGAGGAAAGTGAGGGAGAAAATATACAATAAAATAAATAAATATAAGGAAAAGAGATGAAGAAAGTGTGAGAGAATTAATAAAAAATAAGAAGATGAAGAAGGAGGGAGAGAGGAGCAGATGAGGACAGGGGTAAAAGAGACCTGAAGAGAAAACCCCATAGTTAGAGAATACACGTGGTAGCAGAAAATTTAAAAGAGAACCCCCAAGCAGAGTGCATTCCCTAAGTCTCAATGATCTACTTGCCAAGATCCACATTTAACTCCTTTTCTTTCCTTTGCCTCTACATCTAACCAATCACTAAGAACCTCTCTGACATTTGGCCAATTCTTTACTTTCTTACAAGACTTTTATCCCATCTTCCTGCCTAACCATAATCCATCATGTACATGGCTATGGAATTAATTCTCCCTGAAATATGATTTAAGTCATAACATCGCCTATTAAAACAAATTTGACTACTCTATCATGCTTAATAAGCCAAATTTTGTAGCCTCAAATTCAAGATGCTCTATAAGCTTTTATAAGATATCTTCTGAGTCTTTTTACTTGTTCAGCCAAGATAACTAATTTATCATTCATCTAACATAGTGTACCTTCTCCCACTTCCACTAAACCCAGAATGTTTTTGCTCCAAACTACTCTATGCAATATTATCCATTATTCAACTATAAGTGTATAACTAATATATGCAGCTATATGTGACTGCTTCCTTTTAATGCCAAGAATATTAATAGTATAATTTCTAGAATTTAATGTAAATATGGATTAATTCTCTTAAAACTTCATGATAAAATAATTCATTCATGATAAAATCACGAATGTATCATTGATCTATTTATTCCTTCAAAAATTAAATCAAGCATCTACACTGTGCCAAGAAATTATGATAAGCAAGAAAATAAACATAGCTTCTACCTTCATGGAACTTAAAGTTTAGAGGAAAAGACAAATAATTACAATAATATATTACGATTATTACAATAGGTGAAAAATAGATGCTTTAAAATATACACCAACACATGTCAAAATGTGAATAGCATAAAACTAAAACAAACCCACAAAAACCTATTACAATATCTTTGGAAGAATTTCTATTGGCTATAAAATCAATTGAATTGCAATGGGAAAAATAGCAAGTGACTGTTTCATGCTTTGTCTCATGATCATTATCCTAAAATCAGTCAAAGCCTTTTTTTCTGATGTCATACCATCTACTTCCCATCTCAGAAACCCAGTTTTTGTTCCGTGAAGAACGCTGAGTAACTATCCCTTTTCTGTACAAATGATACTTTTGAGGATACTAGAGTATGTTTCCTCATCAGTCTTTCTGCATTTCTTTCAGAGAATTCCAAATAAACAGCAGAAAAGGAAACAGGATTGCTGATGAAATATTAGATCGTTGGAATTAAAGCCCTCATCGTTCATGTCACTCCTTGCAAAACACCATAAGTTTGACTCAGTATCCTGTGCCAAGGAGGTAAAAGAGCCAGAAAATATCCTGTCCCCTGCTATCTTCCATTCAATACTTATAACATCCATAATTCGTTTTACAAACACCATGTTTATTGTAAAATTGTCAATCTTGTTAGCCTTTCTGGTGAATGTGTACTATTCATTTCATTATAATTTTAATTGACATTTTTTCAGATTACTAACGATAAGCAGAAATTTTTATATGATTATAAGATATTTCAGTAGCTTCTTCTTTAATGTGCCTGTTTGAGTTCTCTGTATTTCCTATTGTTTGGCTTTTTAAGATTAATTTGTAGTAGTTCTCAATATATGTCAAATAAGATTCTTTTGTTAGTTATGTGTACTTTAAACAGCTTTGTCCTTTCTGCACCTTTGTTTTTCACTCTCAATGTTTTAGTTTTTTAAAGAACATAAACACAATTAAGCTAATGTATTAACTTTTCTTTATCAATTTTTAATTTGGGGTTAAGGTTTTTTGTCTTCTGTTTAAGAATCCTTTTCCATTACTCCTATATTCCTATATTATCTTTTTAAAGTTTTATTGTTTAATCTTTCACATTAAGGTCTACAGTTCACAAGGAGGGTGAAAATCAATGTGCCAAGTACATAAGAAAAATAAGAAAAACACAAAAAAAGAACCCAAAGAAAGTAGGCAATAATAAATTAATAATATAGAAAGTTGCCATACAATAGAGAAGACCAACAAAGCCAAAAAATAATTCTTGGAAAAGACAATAAAAATAGAGAAGACAAAAATTACAAATATTAAGAATAAAAAAAAAGAACATCATTATATATCCTGAGACTTTAAAATGATTATACAATGGTATTATAAATATGTTTTTGTTAATAAATTTGAACTGACACAAGATGAAATAGACAGTGGGCATAGTCCTTTAACTACTGGGGAACTTGAACATGCAATTGAAAATATTGCCCAGACTTATGCCTTATTGAAATACCTATATTTCAATATATGAAATATTGAAATGCCTTATTAAAAGGAAGAACTATTAAAAATAAACAAAAGGAAATAGAATTATAAAATAAAATACCTAAAAATTTTTAAATGCTGTATAGACTTATAGCAGAATGGAAAAGACAGGTGAAAGATTCAGTGAACTTGAAGGTGGATCAATAGATGACCCAACCCAAAGAACTGAGAAAAAAAACAACAAAAATGTATTTTAAACCAAACTTCACGGTTCTATTGGATAGTATCCAAAGGCCTAACATTTGCAAATTGGAACCCCAGAAGGAAAGAAGGGAGGGATTGGTGAAGGTAAAATATATGACAAAATAATAGCAGAAAATCTTTCCAAATTTGGTGAATGACATAAATTAAAAATTCAAGAAAATTAGAGAAATCCAAACAGAAAAATGTCAAAGACCATGCCCACAAATATCATAATAAAACTTCTGAAAACCAAAGATGAGGGAGAAAATCATGAAAACAGGCCAAGAAAAGGATACATTATATATTGGGGAGCAATGGCTCTGGACTTCTCATCAGAAATTATGAAAGCCAGAAGACAGTGGAATACCTTTAATTTGCCTCCCATCCCCACCAAAAAAAAGAGAGAGAGAAAAAAAAAAAAGCAACTTCTAAAGCAGAATCTTGTATCCAGTGAAAATATCCTTCAGGAACAATAGCAAAAAAAAGAAATCTCATATGAAGAAAACTAAGGGAATTAATTAATAGCAGATCTGCCCTAAAATAAGTAATAAAGGAAATTCTTCACACTGAAGAGAAATAATACCAGAAGGAAACTTGTGACTTCAAGAATGAAAGAGGAGCAACACAAATAAATAAATTATTTTTCTCCTCTTAAGATCGAAAATATATATGACTTCTAGTTGTCTAAAATTTTCACTTTATTTTTGGTTTCAGCAATTTGATTAGAAATTATCTACTTTTTTCTTTTTTCTACATTCTGTATTTATACTGTTTGGGTTCTCTGGAATTCTTCAATCTATGATTAGTATACCTTCTTTAATTTTGGAATATTATCAGCTATTATCTTTTCTAATATTTTCTCTGCTCAAAATCTCTCACTGATGGACCCTTAAGATGGCAGAGGAATAAGATGTGGAGATCACCTTCCTCCCAACAAATATATCAGAAATACATCTACATGTGTAACAACTCCTACAGAACATCTACTGAATGCTGGCAGAAGTCCTCAGACTCCCCAAAAGGCAAGAAACCCCACATACCTGGGTAGGGCAAAACAACAAAGAAAAAAAACAGAGACAAAATAATAAGAATGGGACCTGCACCTCTGGGAGGGAGCTGTGAAGGAGAAAAAGTTTCCACACCCTAGGAAGCCCCGTCACTGGCGGAGATGGGGGTTGGGTGGTGGGGGTAAGCTTTGGAGCCACAGAGGAGAGTGCAGCAACAGGGGTGCAGAGGGCAAAGCAGAGAGATTCCTGCACAGAGGATTGGTGCCGACCAGCACTCACCAGCCTAAGAGGCTTGTCTGCTCACCTGTTGGGGTGCATGGGGGCTGGGAGCTGAGGCTCAGGTGTTGGAGGTCAGATCCCAGGGAGAGGACTAGGGTTGGCTGTGTGAACACAGCCTGAAGGAGGCTAGTGTGCCACAGCTAACTGAGAGGGAATCCAGGAAAAATCTAGACCTGCCTAAGAGTCAAGAGACCATTGCTTTGGGTTGCATGAGGAGAAGAGATTCAGAGCACCACCTAAATGAGCTTCAGAGATGGGTGTGAGCTGCAGCTATCACCGCAGACACCAGAGACGGGCATGAAACACTAATAGTGCTGATACAGCCACCAAGAATCCTCTGTGCAAACACAGGTCACTATCCACACCTCCCCTCCCTGGAGCCTGTGCAGCTGGCCACTGCCAGGGTCCCATGGTCCAGGGACAACTTCCCTGGGAGAACACAAGGTATGCCTCAGGCTGTTGCAAAGACTTGCCAGCCTCTGCTGCTGCAGGTGCACGCCACATTCCATACCCATCCCTCCCACAGGCCTGAGTGAGTCAGAGCCTCCTAATCAGCCGCTCCTTTAACCCCCTCCTGTCTTGGCAAAGAACAGATGCCAAAGGGTGACCTACATGCAAAGTCAGGGCCAAATCAAAAGGTGAACCCCAGGAGCCATGTGAACAAAGAAGAGAAAGGGAAATTTCTCCATGCAGCCTCAGAAGCAGCAGATTAAATATGCACAATCAACTTGATGTACCCTGGATCTGCAGAATAGCTGAATAGACAATGAATCATCCCAAAAGTGTGGTGGTGGACTATGGGAGCAACTGTAGACTTCAGGTTTGCTGTATTTGACTGACTAGTTTCTGATTTATATGGTTATCTTAGTTTATTTTTTATCACTTGTTATCACTGGTGGACTTGTTTACTGGTTCGGTTGCTCTCTTCTTTTCTTTCTTTTTAATTATTTTTTAATTTTTATTTATTTTTATTTTAATAATATATTTTTTAATTTTAATAACTTTATTTTATTTTATTGTTTTCTTTCTTTTTTCTCTCATTTTTCTTCTGAGCCATGTGGCTGACAGGGCCTTGGTGCTCCAGCCTGGTGTCAGGTCTGAGACTCTGAAGAGAGAGAGCCAAGTTCAGGACATTGGACCACCAGAGAACTCCTGGCCCCATGTAATATCAATTAGTGAGAGCACTCCCAGAGATCTCTGACTCAGCACTAAGACCCAGCTCTACCCAACGGCCAGCAGACTCCAGTGCTGGACACCCCATGCAAGACAATGAACATGACAGGAAAACAACTCCACCCATTAGCAGAAACGCTGCCTAAAATCATACTAACTTCAAAGACACCCCAAAACACTCCACCAGACTTGGTGCTACACAACAGAAAGACAACATGAATTCCCACCCATCAGAACACAGGCATCAGTTCTTTCCAACAGGAAGCCTACACAACGCACTGAACCAAACTTACCCGCTGGGAGCACACCAAAACAATGGGAACTACGAACCTGCAGCTTGCAAAAAAGAGATCCCAAACACAGTAAGTTAAGCAAAATGAGAAAACAGAGAAATACGCAGCAGATGAAGGAGCAAGGTAAAAACCCATGAGAACAAACAAATGAAGAGGAAATAGACAGTCTACCTGAAAAAGAATTCAGAGCAATGATAGTAAAGATGATCCAAAATCTTGGAAATAGAATGGAGAAAATACAACACATATTTACCAAGGAGCTAGTAGAACTAAAGAGCAAACAAACAATGATGAACAACACAATAAATGAAATTTAAAATTCTCTAGAAGGAATCAATAGCAGAATAACTGAGGCAGAACAACAGATAAGTGACCTGGAAGATAGAATAGTGGAAATAACTACTGCAGAGAAGAATAAAGAAAAAGAGATGAAAAGAATTGAGGACAGTCTCATAGATTTCTGAAACAACACTAAATGCACTAACAATTGAATTATAGGGGCCCCAGAAGAAGAGAAAAAGAAAGGAACTGATAAAATATTTGAAGAAATTATATTGAAAACTTAGCTAATATGGGAAAGGAAATTGTCAATCAAGTCCAGGAGCACAAAGAGTTCCATACAGGATAAATCCAAGGAGAAAAATGCCAAGGCACATCTTAAATTAAACTATCAAAAATTAAATACAAAGAAAAAAATATTAAAAGCAGCAGGGGAAAAGCAACAAATAACATACAAGGTAATCCCCATAAGGTTAACATCTGATCTTTCAGCAGAAACTCTGCAAGCCAGAAAGGAGTGGCCGGACATATTTAAAGTGATGAGAGGGAAAAATCTACAACCAAGATTACTCTACCCAGCAAGGATCACATTCAGATTTGAAGGAGAAATTAAAACATTTACAGACAAGCAGAAGCTAAGAGAATTCAGCACCACCAAACCAGCTTTACAACAAATGCTAAAGGAACTTCTCTAGGCAGGAAACTCAAGGGAAGAAAAAGACCTACAATAACACACCCAAAACAATTGAGAAAATGGTGATAGGAACATACATATTGATAATTACCTTAAATGTAAATGGATTAAATGTTCCAACCAAAAGACATAGACTGGCTCAATGGATACAAAAACAAGACCCATATATATGCTGTCTACAAGAGACCCACTTCAGACCTAGGGACACATACAGACTGAAAGTGAGAGGATGGAAAAAGATATTCCATGCAAATAGAAATCAAAAGAAAGCTGGAGTAGCAACTCTCATATCAGACAAAATAGACTGTAAAATAAAGATTATTACAAGAGACAAAGAAGGACACTACATAATGATCAAGGGATCAATCCAAGAAGAAGATATAACAATTGTAAAAATTTATGCACCCAACATAGGATCACCTCAATTCATAAAGCAAATGCTAACAGCCATAAAAGGGGAAATCAACAGTAACACAATCATAGTAGGAGACTTTAACAGCCCATTTTTACCAATGGGCAGATAATCCAAAATGAAAATAAATAAGGAAACACATTAAACAAGATGGACTTAATTGATATTTATAGGACATTCCTTCCAAAAACAACAGAATACACATTTTTCTCAAGTGCTCATGGAACATTCTCCAGGATAGATCATATCTTGGGTCACAAATCAAGCCTTGGTAAATTTAAGAAAATTGAAATCGTATGAAGCATCTTTTCTGACAACAACACTATGAGACTAGAAATCAATTACAGGGAAAAACCTGTAAAATATACAAACACATGGAGAGTAAACAATACACTACTAAATAACCAAGAGTTCACTGAAGAAATCAAAGAGGAAATCAAAAAATACCTAGAAACATATGACAATTAAAACACGACAGCCCTCAAATTATGGGATGCAGCAAAGGCATTTCTAAGAGGGAAGTTTATAGCAATACAATCTTACCTCAAGAAACAAGAAAAATCTCAGATAAACAACATAATCTTACACTTAAAGCAATCAGAGAAAGAAGAACAAAAACCCCCAAAGATAGCAGAAGGAAAGAAATAATAAAGACCAGATAATAAATAAATAAAAAAGAAATGAAGGAAACAGTAGCAAAGATCAACAAAATTAAAAGGTGGTTCTTTGAGAAGATAAACAAAATTGATAGTCCAATAGTCAGACTCATCAAGAAAAAAAGGGGGATGACTCAAATCAACAGAATTGGAAGTGAAAAAGAAGTAACAACTGACACTACAGAAATACAAAGGATCATGAGAGATTACTACAAGCAACTATATGCCAATAAAATGGACAACCTGGAAGAAATGGACAAATTCTTAGAAAGGTATAACCTTCCAAGACTGAACCAGGGAGAAGAGAAAATATAAACAGACCAACCACAAGCACTGAAATTGAAACTGTGATTAAAAATCTTCCAACAAACAAAAGCTCTGGACCAGATGGCTTCACAGGCGAATTCTATCAAACATTTACAGAAGATCTAACACATATCTTTCTAAACTCTTCCAAAATATAGTAGAGGGAGGACACTCCCAAACTCATTCTATGAGGCCACCATCACCCTAATACCAAAAACAGACAAAAATGTTACAAAAAAAGAAAACTACAGGCCAATATCAACTGATGAACATATATGCAAAAATCCTCAACAAAACACAACAAACAGAATCCAACAGCACATTAAAAGGATCATACACCATGATCAAGTGGGTTTATCCCATGAATGCAAGGATTCTTCAATATACATAAATCAATGTGATACACTATATTAACAAATTTAAGGATAAAAACCATATGATAATCCCAATAGATGCAGAAAAAGCTTTCAACAAAATTCAACACCCATTTATGATAAAATCTCTCCAGACAATAGGCATAGAGGTAACTTACCTCAACATAATAATGGCCAGATATGACAAACCCACAGCCAATATTGTTCTCAATGGTGAAAAACTGAAACCATTTCCACTAAGATCAGGAATAAGACCAGGTTGCCCACTCTCACCAATATCATTCAACATAGTTTTGGAAACTTTAGCCACAGCAATCAGACATGAAAAAGAAATAAAAGGAATCCAAATCAGAAAAGAAGTAAAACTGTCTCTGTTTGCAGATGACATGATACCATACATAGAGAGTGCTAAAGATGCTACCAGAAAACTACTAGAACTAATCAATGAATTTGGTAGAGTAGCAGGATACAAAATTAATGCATAGAAATCTCTTGCATTCCTATACACTAATGATGAAAAGTCTGAAAGAGAATTTAAGGAAACACTCCCATTTACCATTGCAACAAAAATAATAAAATACCTAGGAATAAACCTACCTAAGGAGACAAAAGACCTGTATGCAGAAAACTATAAGACACCAATGAAAGAAATTAAAAATGATACCAACAGATGGAGAGATATACCATGTTCTTGGATTGGAAGAATCAACATTGGGAAAATGACTCTATTACCCAAAGCAATCTACAGATTCAATGCAATCCCTCTGAAACTACCAATGTAATTTTTTTATAGAACTAGAACAAAAAAATTCATAATCTGTGTGGAAACACAAAAGACCTTAAATAGCCAAGCAGTCTTGAGAAAAAACAACAGAGCTGGAGGAATCAGACTCCCTGACTTCAGAATAACTACAAAGCTACAGTGATCAAGACAGTATGGTACTGGCACAAAAACAGAAATACAGATCAGTGGAACAGGATAGAAAGCCGAGAGATAAACCCACACACATATGGTCACCTTATCTTTGAGAAAGGAAGCAAGAACATACAATGGAGAAAAGATGGCCTCATCAATAGTGCTGCTGGGAAAACTGGACAGCCAAATGTAAAATAATGAAATTAGAATACTCCTTAACACCATACACAAAAATAAACTCAAAATGGATTAAAGACCTAAATGTAAGGCCAGACACTATAAAACTCTTAGAGGAAAACATAGGCAGAACACTCTATGATATAAATCACAGCAACATCCTTTTTGACCCACCTCCTAGAGAAATGGAAATAAAAACAAAAACAAAAAAAATGGGACATAATGAAACTTAAAAGTTTTTGCACAGCAAAGTAAAACATAAGCAAGATGAAAAGTCAACCCTCAGAATGAGAGAAAATATCTGCAAACGAAGCAACTGACAAAGGATTAATCTCCAAAATATAAAAGCAGCTCATGCAGCTCAATATATAAAACAAACAAACAAACAACCCAATCCAAAAATGTGCAGAAGACCTAAACAGACATTATTCCAAAGAAGACATAGAGATTTCCAACAAACAAATGAAGGGATACTCATCATCACTAATCATTAGAGAAATGCAAATAAAAACCACAATGAGGTATCTCCTCACACCGGTCAGAATGGGCATCAATCAAAAAATCTACAAACCATAAATGCTGGAGAGGGTGTGGAGAAAATGAACACTCTTGCACTGTTGGTGGGAATTTAAATTGATACAGGCACTATGGAGAACAGTATGGAGTTTCCTCAGAAAACTAAAAATAGAACTACCATATGACCCAGCAATCCCACTACTGGGCATATACCCTTAGAAAACCATAATTCAAAGAGTCATGTACCACAATGTTCTTTGCATCACTATTTAACAATAGCCCAGACATGGACGCAACCTAAGGGTGCATCAACAGATGAATGGCTAAAGAAGATGTGGTACATATATACAGTGGAATATTACTCAGCCATAAAAAGAAACAAAATTGAGTTATTTGTAGTGAGGTGAATGGACCTAGAGGTTGTCATACAGACTGAAGTAAGTCAGAAATAGAAAAACAAATACTATATGCTAACATATATATATATATATATATATATATATATATATGGAATCTAGAAAAAAAATCATTCTGAAGAACCTAGTGTCAGGACAGGAATAAAGACACAGCCATAGAGAATGGACTTGAGGACATGGGGAAGGGGATGGTAAGCGGAGATGAAGTAAGAGAGTGGCATTGACATATATACACTACCAAATATAAAATGGAAAGCTAGTGGGAAACAACTGCATAGCATAGGGAGATCAGCTTGGTGCTTTGTGACCACCTAGAGTGGTGGGATATGGAGGATGGGAAGGAGACGCAAGAGGGAGGAGTTATGGGGATATTTGTATATGTATAGCTTATTCATTTTTTTAGAAAGCAGAAACTAACACATCATTGTATAGCAATTATACTCCAATAAAGTTGTTAAAAAAAAACAAAGAGAAAAAACAAAAATAGTATAAAGAAATAAAAATAGAATTCTAAATCTTTTTTTAAGTAACACCAGAAAACAAAAGGAACAAATAGAATACTAAAAACAAAATGGCAGACTTAAGCCCTAACATATCTATGTTTACTTTTAATGAAAAGAAGTTGTTCCAGTTTCCAAAAGGAAGAAAGTGGGTTCTGATCAGCTTTGTGATAATCCTGAGCAAAAACTTTATAATGAAATAATTACATGTCAACTCAATGGGACCAGAGAATGAGCAATTAGATAGGTTGTGGTGACATAATATATTTTATGAAATCCTTTGAACAGGTATCAGGTTAGTAATTATTAATAAGTGTTAATTTTTGTCATAAAAAAATACGTAGTGGGGAAGAGACCTTCAAGATGCCAGAAGAGTAAGACATGGAGATCACCTTCCCCCCCACAGATACATCAGAAATACATCTATATGTGGAACAACTCCTACAGAACACCTACTGAAGTCTGGCAGAAGACCTCAGACTTCCCAAAAGGCAAGAAACTCCCCATGTACATGGGTAGGACAAAAGAAAAAAGAGAAATCACAGGCAAAAGAATAGGGATGGGATCTGCACCACTGGGAGGGAGCTGTGAAGGAGGAAAAGTTTCCACACACTAGGAAGCCCCTTCACTGGCAGAGTGACTGGGGGGAACCTTCACAGCCAAGGAGGAGAGTGCAGCAACAGTGGTGCAGAAGGCAAAGTGGAGAGATTCCCGCACAGAGGATCGGTGTTGACCAGCACTCACCAACCCAAGAAGCTTGTCTGCTCACCTACCGGCCGGGTTGTGTGGGCACTGGGACCTGAGGCTCTGGCTTCAGAGGTCAGATTCCAGGGAGAGGACTGGGGTTGGCTGTGTGAACACAGCCTGAAGGAGGCTAGTGTGCCACAGCTAGCCAGGAGGGAGTCCGGGAAAAAGTCTGGACCTGCCTAAGAGGCAAGAGACCATTGTTTTTGGGTGCACGAGGAAAGGGGATTCAGGGCACCGCTGATATGAGCTCCAGAGATGGGCACGAGCTGCGGCTATCAGCGTGGACACCAGCGATGGGCATGAAACACTAAGGCTGCTGCTGCAGCCACCAAGAAGCCTGTGTGCAAGCACAGGTCACTATCCACACCTCCCCTCCAGGGAGCCTGTGCAGCCCATCACTGCCAGGGTCCCGTGATCCAGGGACAACTTCCCTGGGAGAACACATGTCACGCTTCAGGCTGTTGCAAATCACACTGGCCTCTGCTGCTGCAGGCTCTCCCCACATTCTGTACCCCTCCCTCCCCCCTAGCCTGAGTGAGCCAGAGCCCCTTAATCAGCTGCTATTTTAACCCTGTCCTGTCTGAGCAAAGAACAGATGCCCTCAGGCGACCTACACACAGAGGTGGGGCCAAATCCAAAGCTGAACCCCAGGAGCTGTGCAAACAAAGAAGAGAAAGGGAAATGTCTCCTAGCAGCCTCAGGAGCAGCAGATTAAATCTCCACAGTCAACTTGATGTACCCTGCATCTGTGGAATATCTGAATAGACAGCGAATCATCCCAAAATTGAGATGGCAGACTTTGGGAACAACTGTAGACTTGGGGTTTGCTTTCTGCATCTAATTTGTTTCTGGTTTTATGTTTATCTTAGTTCAGTATTTAGACTTTATTATCACTGGTAGATTTGTTTATTGATTTGATTGTCTCTTCCTCCTTCTTTTATATATATATATATTTTTTCCTTTTTCTCCTTTTGTGAGTATGTATGTGTATGCTTCTTTGTATGATTTTGTCTGTATAGCTTTGCTTTTACCATTTGTCCTAGGGTTCTGTCTTTTTTCTTTTTTTTTTTCATATAGTTTGTAGCACTTGTTCTCATTGGTGGATTTGTTTTTTGGTTTGTTTGGTCTCTTCTTTCTTACTTTTTTCTTTTTTTATTACTTTTTAATTTTTTTATTTTTAGTAATTTTAAAAAAAATTTTAAAAATAATTTTACTTCTTTTTCTTTCTTTCTTTCTTTTTTTGTTTAACAAACATTAAACTCTTAAAAGGCTATGATAGAAACTTACATTTTGTGGAAGTAATCTGTTCTGCATAGCATTGAAAAGAAGGTGCATAAAGGACCTACGGTAAAATAATCTTGTTACATCATTACCCTACTTAAAATCATGAGTGATTCCATATTGCCAGGATAAAATACACAACTTTGAACATCCCTCCATAACTTGGTCCATTTCTACCTTTTGCCTTCTTTTCCACTGATTGTTCCATTAGTACCAAATGACTTGCACTGCCTCAAACAAGCCAGACTTTCACAGACTTTTAGAACACTGCATGGATTTCCATTTCAATGTCATTGACTGCCTTTTCTAGGTGGCCAAGTTCTTCTCAGCTCTCTAAGCTTTTCTGAACCTCTTTCATTAACCTTTCCATGACTCTCCCCTAATTAGATGATAGCTAGAAGATCTCTTTTCCCTCAGAGTAGACTACATATTTAGTTATTTCAGTAACTACCTTGAAATTATTTGGCTATATTTTCCAGCCCCAAAGTCAGGGATAATGTCTTATTTGTTTTTGTATCATTAGCATCTAATGTAGTGAGGTGTTAACTGCAAAATCAGCACATGCCTACTTGCTAAAACACCTTGTGTTCTCCACATATAATGGTGGATGATGACATATGAGCTAAGGCAAAGTGAAGAAACAAAGCCCAAAGTGATTTTTGCCCGTATGGAAAACGATTATTATTCTACTGACAAACACAGAATTTAGCTTTTGGGAATTCAAATCTAATTCACTACAAAGGGGTTCAATCTAAATCATTGCAAAGAAAAAAAAAAAATCCTGAGTCACCAAAGCAAAGTCATTTCTTTTTTATTATCTACAGTATCAAAAGCTACCAAAATATAAATGAGGATGTCATTGTGAATTTTATTATGTATTTAAATAGGAAAAAAATGCTATTTAATATAAAGCAACAGTTTATAACAATGTGTATGTTGCTAAGCTCCTCTTAAATGTATAGAGTAATCCTCTAAAACACTACATCTTAAAGTATGATCCTAGGAAGTGCAATATCAGCATTACTTAGGAGCTTGTTAGAAATGCAAATTCTTGGACTCCACCCAAGACTACTGATTCAGAACATGCATTTAACAAGATCACTAGGTGATTATACACACATTCAAATTTGAAAAAAACAACAACAAAACTCTACTGTAAAAGATATCTAGAATATCAAGAAGAATAACAGAGTCTGACTAAAAATCTCTGAAGAAGAAAAGGTTTTTGCATTTACCCTGGTTGTGTCAACTCAGCAGCAGTGGCACATGCTCCTAATGCACAAGATTGCTGATAGCATTTGTATCCATCTTGTATCCCTGGTATCAGGCACCCACATTTGTCTGCATCTACTGTTCACAAATAATTAGCATTTTGAAATGAGTAGCTATATCAATCTATTTGTGCTTAAATAATCACCTAGTATTTATTTATTTTTTCCTGTGGAAGAAGGTGCATGAGCCCATATGCTTCAATTTGACTTCAGAATTTATTCATTCTTTTTTAAATTTAAAGAAGAACAGAAATATACATTTTTTGGACTATATTGAATTTAGGATATTACAAATTAATAGTAAAAAAATGCTTCAGGTAAAATTTGTTTCCCTGTTAATTCCTTTTCCTTACTGTACGTTTGGAAACCAACGTCAGTTTCTCTCTTCAGCTGTAATTTGAAATGCAAGTAATAAAGTTATTTAAAGTCCTACTGATTACGCTGAGATTTAAAAAAAAAAGAAGAGAGCAAATTTTGCTAAAAGAAATGCTTAAAATGTAATGACCTATTTAAAAGGGAAAAGTGTATTGAATAGAGTTATAAAAACAGTACTTTCTTTGCATTTGAAACACCTATGATTTGACCATTTTTGTTTATCTTTCAAAATAAATAACACATTGGCCAAGAAAGATTTTGGTAGCTTAATTATAAATAAATTCTCCCCCAGGTTAACAGACAAAACCTATAGCAGAAGCACATCAATAGGATTCTTTATTCTCCATCTCTGCTTTCTCAAAATCTTTATGAGTTCACCTAAACATGCACCATATGTGTCTTTTGAGGGCTAAAGACCCAGTGCTCTATGGACTCTGTCTGGAAGGAAGTTTTCAAGAGTTATACCACTATTAACTTACATTTAATGGCAAAATAATTATACCTGCCAATTACTTAGATGCAATAAGAGAAGTCATTGCTCATATCAATTAAAAAGATAAAATTCAGTATGGAGATGAATTGTATTTTTAGATATTTTATTTTAGTTATCATTACAGTAAACACATCTCAGAAAGCACACCTTTATAAATACATTTTAAAAATCTTTAATGAGCGGAATGTAATAGATTAGGTTTTAATTTTCTACTGACCTAATTCTTAATCTTAGGAAACATTACTCATAAATGCTTACAAATGTAAAATATCTACTCACTTCAACCAGTTCAACTGAATCCATATGTTTAAATTGATTTGTGGGTAGAGTTTAGGAGATTACCATTTGTGACTTTGTTTTTTTTTTAACATCATAGTATACTATATTTAAAATAGGAATAGAGTATGTCTAAAAGATGAAAATGAGGATTTATTTGATTTTTTTAATCCACTCTGACAATTAACTGTGTTTGGACCATTCACATTGAGAGTAAGTACTGATATGGTTGGAATAATATCTACCATCTATCTACTTGTTGAATTTGTTTGTTGTCACCCCACCCACTTTGCCTTCTCTGGTCTTAATTGAGCATTTTACATGATTTCATTTGATCTTCTCTTTTATCATGTCACTTACAATTTTCTTTTAAAATTAGTGATTATCCTAGAGTTTACAATATAAATTTTGGAATAATCTACATCTACCTTCAAATAACAGGTTGTATACTTCACATGTTGCATGGATACCTTATAACAGAATATTCCCAATTCCTATCCCTTGGCCTATTGATGTCATTCATTATATATATATATACACACACACACACATATACATATGTATGTATAAATGTATACATATATATGCTAGAGTAACTCAATACAGTGTTACTCTTATTGCTTTAGCATTTATTATTATTATTTTTTTATTGTGGTAAAAGTCACATAATATAAAACATACTATTTTAACCATATTTAACTGTACAGTTCAGTGACACTAAGTACATTCACATTGTTGTGCAACCCTCATCCACCTCCCGAATTTTTCACCTTCCTAAACTGAAACTCTGTCTCCTTTGAAAATTAACTCCCCATTCCCCCTCCCTACCCCACCCCGACCCCATGGCCCCTGGCATCTACCAATGTACTTTCTGACTCTATGAATTTGACTCTTCTAGGTACCTCACATATTTGGTATTTAATTGATCATTTTGATCAATTAAAATAATAATAATTTTTTCTTCTACCCTCTTCCTTTCTTTATGTTGATCCAAATTTCTGAACTATGTAATTTTTTCTCTGTCTAAAATTTTCTTTTAACATTTCTTATGGAGGAGGTGTGCTCACAATGAACTGCTTGTTTTTGTTTATTGAGAAAGTCTTTATTTCTCCTTCATATTTGAAGGATAATTTGGCTTGATATGTAATTCCAGGTTGATAGTGTTCTCTTTTCAACATTTTAATATATCACTTCACTCTCTCCTTGATTGCAAGCTTCCTGAAAAGAAGTCTGTTGTAATTCTTATCCTTATTCCTCTAGAGTTAAGATGTTTTACCCCACTCTGGCTTCCGTCAATTCTCTGTGTATCTAATTATCAGAAATTTAAATATAATGTGTGTGTGTGTGTGTGTGTGTGTGTGTTTGGTATTTATCCCTCTTGGTGTTTATTGAGCATCTGGATCTGTGGTTTGGTGTCTGTCATTTGTTTTAGAAGGTTCTCAGCTATTATTACTTAAAATACTGCTGTTTCATGCTCTCTGTTATTCCACTATGCATATTTTGATATTATCTTTCAGTTCTTAAATCTCCTGTTCTTTTTATTTATTATTTTGTTTTTTACTTTTCTGTTGGAGAAGTTTCTATTGCCATATCTTAAAGTGCATTATTTCTTTCCTTGGCTATGTCAAGTCTACTAATGAGCCTGTTGAAGGCATTCTTCACTTCTATCACAGAGTTTTTGACTTCTAGCATTTCCTTTATATATTTTTTAGAGTGTCTATCTTTCTGTTTTTGTTTTATTTGGTTTTCAATTTTTTTTCTTTGCATGTTGTCTACATTTTCCATTAGAGCCCTTAACATATGAAACAGCTATTTTAAATTCCCTGTTTGAAAATTCCAACATCCGTGTCATAACTCAGTCTGTGTTCTGATGATTCTTTTTCAGACTGCTTTCCCTTGCCTCTCTCCATGCTTTGTTATTTTTACTTTAAATCTATAGATGTAGTATCAAGGAATGTGAACTGAAGTAAATAGGCTTTTAATGTAAGGATTTACATTAATCTGCCTGAGAGGTGGGCTGTGTTTCATGTTTGCTGTAGCTACAGGTACCAGAGGTTTAAAAATCCTCTAGTCCTTGTTTTTGTCTTTTCTCTTGATTTTGGGACTTTCCTAAGTACTGTTCCTTAGAGAGAGCTTGTGTCTTACAGCTCTTTAAGCTGTAATCCACTGTTATTATCCTAAATCCTTATTGGTGTGGTGGTAGGGTACAGAGGGCAGAAATGCTCTATAATTTTCTGATTAAGTCACAATTGATTGTAATCCTCCCCCACCCCATGTTAGGTCAAACAGGAAGGCTGTATGAGGCTGAGGTAGAGAGGAATTCCCTTTTTCCAGGTGGAGTAAGTTTTCAGAACTGTACTCTGGCAAAGTCCTTTTCCTTAAAGAGCAAAACTTTGTTATGGAAAAGGCTCTGGACATGTTTCATAAGGTTTTCTCTTCCCCTTCCCCTGCCAGAACCACTGGGGGGGGGCAGGGTCTTTCTTGTATCTTCATAGAATTCCCAGAAAGAAAGCCCAATAAAAGTGTGGATGCCCTCTAAGATTTTTTTCCCCCTCATACTTATCCACATTCTCACTTCAGTAATTCATCAGCATTACCATTTTAGTGTTCCTATCAGCTTATGGACCCAGAGTCTTCTGTTCCTGGTAAACAGATCTGCATTGATATAACTCTTAAGATGTCTCATTGTCTTCCAATTTCAGGATGGCACTTTTCCTTGTCATATCAGTTCTCTGGTGGGTCTAAGAAAAGTTGTTGATGTCCAGCTTCTTGCTGGAAGGATGGGCATGACTATTTCCAAGCTCTTTTCATGTCAAACCTAAAAGCAGAATTCCTTAGAAAAGAAGTTTTGGTCTTCCCTGGTGGCACAGTGGTTAAGAATCTGCCTGCCAATGCAGGGGACACAGGTTTGATTCCTGGTCTGGGAAGATCCTACATGCCACAGAACATCTAAGCCTGTGAACCACAGCTACTAAGCCTGTACTCTAGAGCCAGTACACTGCAACTACTGAGCTCACATGCTGCAGCTACCAAAGCCCCCATGCTATAACTACTGAAGCCCATGCACTTAGAGCCCATGCTCTGCAACAAGAGAAACCACCACAATGAGAAGCCCGTGCACCACAACAAAGAGTAGTCCCTGCTTGCTGAAACTAGAGAAAGCCTGCACACAGCAACAAAGACCCAATGCTACCATAAATAAATAAATAAATAAATAAATAAATAAATAAATAAATAAATAAATTTAAAAACTAAGAAAAGAAAAGAAGTTTGGAGCCAAACTTGGAAGGGTTTATTGTGGAAGTTTGGATTTGAGAACCACTGAAAGTTTGAAAAAACAGTCCTTAACATCCCAAATATATGTTAAAGAAATATTAATTTGCCATTGTGCTAAAGTGTGCTAAGGTCAAAGGAGATGGTGGGAGGGAAAATCAACTGGAAAGTTATTGATGTCTGTGCAGTAAATGCTGAGAGTTTGAGCACATGTAGCAAGAGTGGAAATAGAAAGGAAAATGTGGGCATGGGAAAAACTGAAAAGACAGACAAACAAGCTTAGTTTGCAACTTATGGTATGTGTAGAGAGAAGAAAGAGAGAAAGCAACATGATGTTTAAGGATTTGAAGGCAGTGGTCGTGACTTTCACAGATATAAGGCACAGAAGAGAAGGCATAAGCTTGAAAGGGACATGATGATATTGCCAGGCTAGGGAAACACCCATTTAGAAAGCTCATCATGAAGTTAAATTCAAACAACTCATTAAAAATATGGCAGCTGGAGATTTATATTTGGGAGTTAGCTACATAAAGACTCTAGTTGAAGTCATGTGGCTTAATGTCTCAGTGCAAAATGACATTTAAAAATATTTCATTGAACAATATTTACTAATCATCTACTGAAAATTAATGTCTGTGCAAGTATTGTTTGCTCTCTTTCTTGTTCAATCATAAGCAAAAGTGATTTAAACCAAGATACAATTAGCTGTCAATGAATAAACTATTATCTAATGGATGTTTTCTAATGTGGCCACATTTTTAATGGACCTCCAATGGTGTCACATTTATCAGGCTCAAATCTATAGCCAGAGGTATTAAGGAAGTATAAATTTATGGACACAATTCATTGGATGTGAAGTTGACCATAACACATGGCTATTTTCATCCTGACACCACTAACGATACAACTGAAATGCACTTGGATTTTACCAGAAACATCAAAGAAATTCCCACATGATTGATATTCATAAATATCCAAGAAAGGGGATTTCTTTTGAATTAGTATACTTTCATATATTCAAATTCTATGTATTTATAAATATAAACAAACTCCAAATGTTAGTGACTAGGAAATAAGTAAGTATATGGAGAAATAATTTCTAATGTTATATGTCCTGTTCTAAATGAGAAACTAAAATACTGAACATATTGATGCTATTGTGTTCAAACTCACTAACTAATTTGAAAAATCAAAGAAAAATGTAGAGGATCAGTTATTAACCAAATCTTTTCAAATCAGTATTGTACTCTCACGTATTTGAGTGGGTCAAAGTAGCCAGGATTTTAGCCCGATGTCAATTTATAAATAGACAAATCAGCAAAGACATATCACCCAGCATGGCTCTGTTCTATTTCTGTAAATTCTTTCTCATCAGATTTATTAGACCCTGGATTCTTTCTAAAGCCATTTGGACTTTGCATGTCCAGAGTTCTTTCAGGTTTTGGAGATGTGCAGGTGTCATCATGTAGAAGAGGAACTACTTCCCTTGCAGTGGTATGACACATTTCTGTATGAATTGATGCAACCATAAGTCACAGGTGCAATCTGGGTACTCTTGAAGAAAAGTTAAAAGTTAAAATCATTCAAGGTGGGATGCAAAGGCTTAGTCCCTTACACATTCTTATGGGAGGTTATGACTTCTGTGCAATGGCAGCCCATATATAAATATTACAGATTTATATTTTCCAAGCTGATGGCCTTACTATAAAATTGCATTTACAGTTATAATTTATTTTTAAATAGTTCTTGAGTTAGTAAAGTACCCTGTGGACTCAAGGATTTCGATGAAGCTCCTGACCAATCAGAACTCACTCACTGTTAGAGAGGAAAATGAAAGAAAGGAATCTTATGCCCCTCTGGAAAATGATCAAAGGTACTAGAACTGAGACAAAGGAACTTTCCATTAAAGGATGGCTAGTTCTACACAACACAAGTTGAAGAGGGACTATTTCTATCTAAATACGTGTAGCTAAACGAGATTACACAATTTTACAGGTACCTGAAATGTTCAGTTTAGTTCCCTATATTGATCAAATAAACAAAACATTTGTTTTCCACTTCACCTGTAGACAAGTATAAACATATTTATAAAAATCAACTGAAGGCAGAAGAGGGAATTAGGCAGAGGAGGCATGGCTCATAGACTTCCTAATACCAGCACAAACACTTTAAAGAGTGTGAACAGATTGCATGTTGTTAGGTGTATAATATTTTAAGTTATGTGTATTAGTGATCCCTAGGATTCTACTTAAAGCTACTGAATTATAAATTTCATTTGAAAAAAATTGAACCCATTTTTTAGTGTTCTGTTTACTCTGTTAAGGACCTGGTAAAGTCTCAAAATAGTCTTTTCATTTACTTGGCCATGAAAAATGTTTTCCTGAATGGTGTCTGTATGAGACAAACTTTTTCAAATATAGTATTTCTTTGTTTCAAAGATGTTTAAAAGGAACATGTAAGCATGTTAAGTAGAATGTTGGATTAGAAATTCATACAACATTGTAAATCAACTATACTTCAATAAAATAAAAAAATTAATATATATATATATATAATTGGGAACCATATGGATCAGCAAACAATAGGTTTTAATACAGAAAATATTTTTTAAGAAGCACTTACATATTATTTTCTCTTGGTTATAAAAATATTTACTAAGTTTAGAATATTTAGAAAATCTAGGAAAAAGCTAGAAAGCAAAAGATAAAAATCACTTGAAATCTTCCAACTGAATAAACCACTTTTTATCCTCTTGGTTCATATTCTTTTAATCACCTTTCAAGCCCTTTAAACAGAGTAACAGTGACCATTAAGAGTTTCACTTTTCTCTAAAATATTAATTTTTCATTTAGATAATTATATTTTATATTACTAACATAGCTACAAATTCTAGCTAAATACAAAAGGTGAGTTAGAAATTTTGACCAAAATGTCACTTTTGGGCTTCAATTTTCTGATCTCATCATTTACTATGATCTTCCTGATCTAAAATAATTGAATCACTATCTTCATTGTCAACTTCACCTTGTATATTTGAAATTTATCTTGAACACAATCTTAAATGATCCCACTTCACTACCACCCATAGGTAATTGAGAGAGGAAATATACTACTTGAGTAAAGGATAAATACTCAATGATTGGTGCTGACAAAAAGATAGATGTTCCTTTTGTACACTGTCTAACAAAGAATCCTGCATCTTTACCTTTCTGAGAATGCAGAGAGAATTAGAATGTTCTCTGTTCTAATACATATTTAGAGCCATTGTTTAGTTTCATTTTTCCTTCCTTCTCCTCAAAATATTTGTCAACTAATATAAATATTCATATGAGTTAACCTACTTTTTTTTTTATCACAACCTCACTATTTGCTTTTTAATCACCCACCCCTCCACCACAGACTGCTGCAAAATGTCTACATCCCATTTATTTTACACCTCTTCTTGCTAAATTATCACTAGGTTTGAGCTTTAAGAATACATTCACAGATCACTCAAGTTGGGGCATAAACATGTTTAATTCATTTGTCATTAGGCCTCGTGACACCTTGTTCCTTTAACTTTGCAGCCCTGGCAGCAGGCTAGCAAAAGTCCCTCTTTTCTACGTGGGTTAGTTAAGATGTATCTGGCTGTTTTGCACTATCTTTAGTATGCAGGGAGCACAGAGATGGAGATAAAAGGCGAAACGTCTATCTTTGAGTCCTCTGCAATACCGAATAAGTTATCAACCCACTAACATGCTTGTCTGAATAGACTCCTTTGGCAACAGTGAGATGTTATCTTCCATGACATGCGAATTCCTCCCTCATGTCAATCCATGAAAATACTAAAGGATGAATGCTCTAGTAAAACGAATGTGGCAACACCATTGGGACTGTGAGAGCATCATATTTTCCCCCAGCTCCTTTTTAAAAAATTCTCCAGCTGAATCCTCGATATACATATAAATTAGTCAGTCTGAAGAACCTCGACAATCCATCTCTTTAATCTCTTGGAGTAGGCGTGGGGAATATACTCTGTTTAATGCTCAGGGGACTTGTCTTTTTTCCCTTTCAGTTTTGCCATCCTCCTTTACACTCAGCCCACACAGATGGAACTAAGAAACATGGGGGCTGGAAGCTGGACAGCTGTGCTGGTCAAATAAGCATGCACTTGACTGTGGCTTGACCCAACTGGACTGACCCACAGCCAAAGTGGACAGACTGTCCACCTGATTAATTCACCATTACAATCATAAAAATGCTGGCATGGATGGAGTAAAAGCCACAGACTCCCACATGCTGTATAAGCACATTACTTCCATATGCCATTGGTTTCTCTCAATAACCCGGCAAAACTGCATTTTAGTTTTTACACATGAGGTAATTGAGGCAAAGACAGCCTATATAACTAGGGGATGGTGAGTTGGTATTCAAACCAAATATTGAGGCTCCAGAGACAATATTTCTAATCCTCTGCTCTACTATTTATCTCCCTCCTTCTTTTTTAAGCATATACATACTTTCTTCCTCATTATCCAGGTTTTGCTGTCTTTATACTTGAGTGCACAAAACTGTGTAGCAGGACTCAAAGAACAGATGATCCTGAGCGAACTAGTCAATCCCGTATTTTATGTAGTGAGGTGAAAATCAAGTCACTCACTCATCTATACAATAACAATAAAGCTTTAAGAATTTTAAGAATATAACTGAAATGATGCATCTTCATTTTTTTTCTTGAACCTGGATTGAGGTCTTATTAAACAAGTACATAAAAGCACATGATACAGCTAGGACTGTAGCACTGGCATTGGAAAATAACAAAGGGTGAAACTTGAAGTTCTGCCAGTAAATTGCTCAAATTAATTTCCATTAGAAATGTGTTACTTTGGGTCTATATGTACAAGGACCCATTCTAAAACCAAGAAATTTCACAATTAAAAATGAACCTTTATTTCAAGTGAGATTGCCATGATATAATTAAAAATACAGATAGGGCTTCCCTGGTGGTGCAGTGGTTGAGGGTCCGCCTGCCAATGCAGGGGACACAGGTTCATGCCCCGGTCCGGGAGGATCCCACATGCCATGGAGTGGCTGGGCCCATCAGCCATGGCTGCTGAGCCTGCGCATCTGGAGCCTGTGCTCTGCAAGGGGAGAGGCCACAACAGTGAGAGGCCTGCATACTGCAAAAAAAAAAAAAAAACATAAAACAAAAAACTTAAAAAATAAAATACGGATAGATGACAATCAATACTTATATCCAAATGAATAATTCAATTTTTCTACCTACTTAGGGAAGGGATATAGAGAAAGCAGGATGCATGCAAAAATAATAGTAATAACTAATGAGAATCTGTAGTAGCATTTAACTAACTATAATATTATTCAGGAAGCAATTATTAAAATTTTTATCCAATATAAGGAGCTCTGCTAGGGATATAATGCACATAATTTTTTAAAAAATTGAATGCTATCACTTGAAGGGTTTGCATTCTCAGTAGAAAAGAAAGAAAAGCTGTAAGAAATGTCTAGGGGAAGAGGGAAGACAGCAGAAGCAAGAAGAACTACAATCCTGCAGGCTGGGGAATGAAAACCACATTCACAGAAAGATAGACAAAATGAAAAGGCAGAGGACTATGTACCAGATGAAGAAACAGATAAAACCCCAGAAAAACAACTAAATGAAGTGGAGATAGGCAACCTTCCAGAAAAAGAATTCAGAATAATGATAGTGAAGATGATCCAAGACTTCGGAAAAAGAATGGAGGAAAAGATTGAGAAGACACAAGAAATGTTTAACAAAGACCTAGAAGAACTAAAGAACAAATACCCAGAAGACTTAAAGAAAAAAACAGAGATGAACAATACAATAACTGAAATGAAAATTACACTAGAAGGAATCAATAGCAGAAGACTGAGTCAGAAGAACAGATAAGTGACAAGGAAGACAGAACGGTGGAATTTACTGCCATGGAAAAGAATAAAGAAAAAAGAATGAAAAGAAATGAAGACAGCCTAAGAGAACTCTGGGACAACATTAAACACACCAACATTCACATTATAGGGGTCTCAGAAGGAGAAGAGACAAAGAAAGGACCCAAGAAAATGTTTGAAGAAATTATAGTCAAAAACTTCCCTAACACGGGAAAGGAAATAGCCACCTAAGTCCAGGAATTGTTGAGAGTCCCAGGCAGGATAAGCACAAGGAGAAACACACCGAGACACACAGTAATCAAATTGACAAAAAATAAAGATAAAGAAAAATTATTTAAAGCAACAAGGGAAAAGTGACAAATAATATACAAGGGAACTCCCATAAGGTTAACAGCTGATTTCTCGGCAGAAACTCTACAAGCCAGAAGGGAGTGTTGAGAAATATTTAAACAGATGAAAGGGAAGAACCTACAACCAAGATTCCTCTACCCAGCAAGGATCTCATTCAGATTTGACGGAGAAATCAAAAGCTTTACAGACAAGCAAAAACTAAGAGAATTCAGCACCACAAAACAAGCCCTACAACAAAAGCTAAAGGAACTTCTCTAAGTGGGAAAAACAAGAAAAGAAAAGAACCTACAAAAACAAACCCCCCAAAATAAAGAAAATGGTAATAGGAACATACATATCGATAATTACCTTAAATATGAATGGATTAAATGCTCCAACCAAAAGACACATGCTCGCTTAATGGATACAAAAACAAGACCCATCTATATGGTGCCTACAAGAGACCCAGGGACATATACAGACTGAAAGTGAGAGGATGGAAAAAGATATTCCATGCAAATGGAAATCAAAAGAAAGCTGGAGTAGCAATCCTCATATCAGATAAAAATAGACTTTAAAATAAAGAATGTTACAAGAGACAAGGAAAGACACTACATAATGATCAAGGGATCAATCCAAGAAGAAGATATAACAATTATAAATATATATACACCCAATATAGGAGCACCACAACACATAAGGAAACTGATAACAGCTATAAAAGAGGAAATTGACAGTAACATAATAATAGTGGGGATTTAACACCTCACTTACACCAGTGAACAGATCATCCAGAAAGAAAATTAATAAGGAAACACAAGCTTTAAATGATGCATTAGACCAGATAAATTGATATTTATAAGACATTCCATCTAAAAACAGCAGATTACAATTTCTTCTCAAGTGCACATGGAATATTCTCCAGGATAGATCACATCTTGGGTCACAAATCAAGCCTCGGTAAATTTAAGAAACCTGAAATCATATCAAGGATATTTTCTGAACACAATGCTCTAAAATTAGAAATAAATTACACAGGAAAAAACGTAAAAAACACAAACAGATGGAGACTAAACAATACATTACTAAATAACCAAGAGATCACTGAAGAAATCAAAGAGGAAATCAAAAAACACCTAGAGACAAATGACAATGAAAACATGACAATCCAAAACCTATGGGATGCAGGAAAAGCAGTTCTAAGAGGGAAGTTTAGAGCAATAAAATCCTACCTCAAGAAACAAGAAAAATCTCACATAAATGATCTAACCTTACACCTAAATGAACTAGAGAAAGAAGAACAAACAAAACCCAAAGTTAGTAGAAGGAAAGAAATCATAAAGATCAGAGCAGGAATAAATGAAATAGAAACAAAGAAAACAATAGCAAGGATCAATAAAACTAAAAGCTGGTTCTTTGAGAAGATAAACAAAATTGATAAACCTTTAGCCAGACTCATCAAGAAAAAGAGGTAGAGGACTCAAATAAATAAAATTAGAAATGAAAAAGGAGAAGTTACAATGGATACCGCAGAAATACAAAGCATCATAAGAGACAAGCAACTCTCTGCTTTGACCCCCCACCCCAGTTGCTGTGCGCTCCTCCATGGCTCTGAAGCTTTCCCCCTGTGCCACCCGCAGTCTCTGCCTACAAAGGGGCTTCCTAGTGTGTGGAAACACTACAAGCAACTCTATGCCAATAAAATGGACAACCTGGAAGAAATGGACAAATTCTTAGAAAGGTATAATCTTCCAAGACTGAACCAGGAAGAAAGAGAAAATATGGACAGACAAATCACAAGTAATGAAATTGAAACTGTAAATAAAAATGTTCCAACAAACAAAAGTCTAGGACCAGATGGCTTCACGGGTGAATTTTATCAAACATTTAGAGAAGAGCTAACACCCATCCTTCTCAAACTCTTCCAAAAAATTGCAGAGGAAGGAATACTCCCAAACTCATTGTACGAGGCCACCATCACCCTGATACCAAAACCAGAAAAAGATACCATAAAAAAAGAAAATTACAGACAAATATTGCTGATTAATATAGATGCAAAAATCCTCAACAAAATACTAGCAAACAGAATCCATCAGCACATTAAAAGGATCATACACCATGATCAAGTGGGATTTATTCCAGGGATGCAAGGATTTTTCAATATACACAATTCAATGTGATAAACAATATTAACAAATTGAAGAATAAAAACCATACAATCATCTCAACAGATGCAGAAATAGCTTTTGACAAAATTCAACACCCATTTATGATAAAAACTCTCCAGAAAGTGGGCATAGACAGAACCTACCTCAACATAATAAAGGCCATGTATGACAAATCCACAGCAAACATCATTCTCAATGGTGAAAAACTGAAACAATTTCCTCTAAGATCAAGAACAAGACAAGGGATGGCAGAAGAGTAAGACACGGAGATCACCTTCCTCCCCACAGATACACCAGAAATATATCTACACATGGAACAACTCCTACAGAACACCTACTGAACGCTGGCAGAAGACCTCAGACTCCCCAAAAGGCAAGAACCCCCCACACACACCTGGGTAGGGCAAAAGAAAAAAGAATAAACAGAGACAAAAGGATAGGGACGGGACCTGCACCAGAGTGAGGGAGCTGTGAAGGGGGAAAGGTTTCCACACACTAGGAAGCCCCTTTGTAGGCAGAGACTGCGGGTGGCACAGGCGGAAAGCTTCGGAGCCATGGAGGAGAGCACAGCAACTGGGGTGGGGGGTCAAAGCAGAGAGTTTCCCGCACAGAGGATCAGTGCCGACTGGCACTCACCAGCCTGAGAGGCTTGTCTGCTCACCCGCCGGGGTGGGCGGGGCTGGGAGCTGAGGCTTGGGCTTTGGTCGGAGCGCAGGGAGAGGACTGGGGTTGGCGGCGTGAACACAGCCTGCAGGGGGTTAGTGCGCCACGGCTGGCTGGGAGGGAGTCCGGGGAAATGTCTGGACCTGCCGAAGAGGCAAGACTTTTTCTTCCTTCTTTGTTTCCTGGTGCGTGAGGAGAGGGGATTAAGAATGCTGCTTAAAGGAGTTCCAGAGATGGGTGCGAGCCACCGCTAAAAGTGCGGACCCCAGAGACGGGTATGAGATGCTAAGGCTGCTGCCACCACCAAGAAGCCTGTGTGCGAGCACAGATCACTATCCACATCCCCCTTCCAGGGAGCCTGTGCAGCCCGCCACTGCCAGGGTCCCGGGATCCAGGGACAACTCACCCAGGAGAACGCACAGAGCACCTTAGGCTGGTGCAACATCACGCCAGCACTCTGCCGCTGCAGGCTCACCCCGCATTCCGTGCCCCACCCTCCCCCCGGCCAGAGTGAGCCACAGCCCCTGAATCAGCGGCAACTTTAACCCCCTCCTGTCTGACTGAAGAACAGATGCCCTCCGACGACCTACAAGCAGAGGTGGGGCCAAATCCAAAGCTGAGCCCCTGGGAGCTGTAAGAACAAAGAAGAGAAAGGGAAATCTCTCCCAGCGGCCCCAGAAGCGTGAATTAAAGCTCCACAATCAAGTTGATGTACCCTGCATCTGTGGAATATATGAATAGACAACAAATCATCCCAAATTGAGGAGGTGGACTTTGAGAGCAAGATTTATGATTTTTTCCCCTTTTCCGCTTTTTGTGAGTAAGTATGTGTATGCTTCTGTGTGAGATTTTGTCTGTATAGCTTTGCTTCCACCATTTGTCCGAGGGTTCTATCCGTCCGTTTTTCTGTTTGTTTGTTTTTAATTTTTTTCTAAATAATTACTTTTAATTTTGTTTGTTTTTAATTTTTAATTAAAATTTGTTCGTTTTTAATGTTTTTATTTTTAAAAAAACAAAAAAATTAAAATTATTAAAAAATTTTTTTCTTAAAAATACTTTTTATTTTAATAACTTTATTTTATTTTACTTTATCTTCATTCTTTCTTTCTTTCCTTCCCTCCTTTAGATAACGAATCATCCCAAATTGAGGAGGTGGACTCTGAGAGCAAGATTTATGATTTTTTCCCCTTTTCCTCTTTTTTTGTGAGTGTCTATGTGTATGCTTCTGTGTGAGATTTTGTCTGTATAGCTTTGCATCCACCATTCCTCCTAGAGTTCTATCCACCCTTTTGTTTTTTGCTTTTCTCTTAATAATTACTTTTTATTTTAATAACTTTATTATATTTTAGCTTACTTTATTTTATTTTACTTTATCTTCTTTCTTTCTTTTTTTCCTTCCTTCCCTCCTTCCTTCCTTCCTCCCTGCCTCCCTCCCTCCCTCCTTTCTTCCTTCCTTTCTTTCTTTCTTTCCTTCTTTGTTTCTACTTCTACTAATTCTTTATTTCTACATTTTCTCCCTTTTATTCTGAGCCGTGTGGATGAAAGGCTCTTGGTGCTGCAGCTAGGAGTCAGTGCTGTGCCTCTGATGTGGGAGAGCCAACTTCAGGACACTGGTCCACAAGAGACCTCCCAGCTCCACATAATATCAAATGGCAAAAATCTCCCAGAGATCTCCATCTCAACACCAGCACCCAGCTTCACTCAACGACCAGCAAGCTACAGTGCTGTACACCCTATGCCAAACAACTAGCAAGACAGGAACACAACCCCACCCATTAGCAGAGAGGCTGCCTAAAATCATAATAAGTCCACAGACACCCCAAAGCACACCACCAGACGTTGACCTGCCCACCAGAAAGACAAGATCCAGTTTCATCCACCAGAACACAGGCACTAGTCCCCTCCACCAGGAAGCCTACACAACCCACTGAACCAACTTTAGCCACTGGGGACAGACACCAAAAACAATGGGAACTACGATCCTGCATCCTGCAAAACGGAGACCCCAAACACAGTAAGATAAGCAAAATGAGAAGACAGAAAAACACACTGCAAAGAATTCAGAATAATGATAGTAAACATGATCCAAAATCTTGGAAATAGAATAGACAAAATGCAAGTAACATTTAACAAGGACCTAGAAGAACTAAAGATGAAACAAACAATGATGGACAACACAATAAATGAAATGAAAAATACTCTAGATGGGATCAATAGCAGAATAACTTGGGCAGAAAAATGGATAAGTGAATTGGAAGTTAAAATAGTGGAAATAACTACTGTAGAGCAGAATAAAGAATGAAAAGAACTGAGGACAGTCTCAGAGAGGGGTTCCAGAAGAAGCAGAGAAAAAGAAAGGGACTGAGAAAATACTTGAAGAGATTATATTTGAAAACTTCCCTAATATGGGAAAGGAAATACTTAATCAATTCTAGTAAGCACAAAGAGTCCCATACAGGATAAATCCAAGGAGAAATACGCCAAGACACATATTAATCAAACTGTCAAAAATTAAATACAAAGAAAACATATTAAAAGCAGCAAGGGAAAAACAACAAATGACACACAAGGGAATCCCCACAAGGTTAACAGCTGACCTTTCAGCAGAAACTCTGCAAGCCAGAAGGGACTGGCAGGACATATTTAAAGTGATGAAGGAGAGAAACCTGCAACCAAGATTATTCTACCCAGCAAGGATCTCATTTAGATTTGATAGAGAAATTAAAATCTTTACAGACAAGCAAAAGCTGATAGAGTTCAGCACCACAAAACCAGCTCTACAACAACTGCTAAAGGAACTTCTCTAGGCAAGAAACACAACAGAAGGAAAAGATCTATAATAATGAACCCAAAACAATGAAGAAAATGGGAATAGGAACATACATATCGATAATTACCTTAAATGTAAATGGATTAAATGCTCCCACTGAAAGACACAGATTGGCTGAATGGATACAAAAACAAGACCCGTATATTTGCTGTCTACAAGAGACCCACTTCAGACCTAGAGACACATACAGACTGAAAGTAAGGGGATGGAAAAAGATTTCATGCAAATGGAAACCAAAAGAAAGCTGGAGTAGCAATTCTTATATCAGACAAAATAGACTTTAAAATAAAGACTATCAGAAGAGACAAAGAAGGACACTACATAACGATCAAGGGATCAATCAAAAAAGAAGATATAACAATTGTAAATATTTATGCACCCAACATAGGAGCACCTCAATACATAAGACAAATGCTAACAGTAATAAAAGGGGGAAATCAATAGTAATACAATCATAGTAGGGGACTTTAACCCCCCACTTTCACCAAGGGACAGATCATCCAAAATGAAAATAAATAAGGAAACACAAGCTTTAAATGATACATTAAACAAGATGGACTTAATTCATATTTATAGGACATTCCATCCAAAAACAACAGAATACACATTTTTCTCAAGTGCTCATGGAACATTCTCCAGGATAGATCATATCTTGGGTCACAAATCAAGCCTTGGTAAATTTAAGAAAATTGAAATCGTATCAAGCATCTTTTCTGACAACAACACTATGAGACTAGAAATCAATTACAGGGAAAAACCTGTAAAATATACAAACACATGGAGAGTAAACAATACACTACTAAATAACCAAGAGTTCACTGAAGAAATCAAAGAGGAAATCAAAAAATACCTAGAAACAAATGACAATGGAGACATGATGACCCAAAATCAATGGGATGCAGCAAAAGCAGTTCTAAGAGGGAAGTTTACAGCAATACAATCCTACCTTAAGAAACAGGAAACATCTCGAATAAACAACCTAACCTTGCATCTAAAGTAATTAGAGAAAGAAGAACAAAAAAACCCCAAAGTTAGCAGAAGGAAAGAAATCATAAAAATCAGATCAGAAATAAATGAAAAATAAATGAAGGAAATGATAGCAAAGATCAATAAAACTAAAAGCTGGTTTTTTGAGAAGATAAACAAAATTGATAAACCATTAGCCAGACTCATCAAGAAAAAAAGGGAGAAGATTAAAATCAATTGAATTAGAAATGAAAAAGGAGAAGTAACAACTGACACTGCAGAAATACAAAAAATCATGAGAGATTACTACAAGCAACTCTATGCCAATAAAATGGACAACCTGGAAGAAATGGACAAATTCTTAGAAATGCACAACCTGCCAAGACTGAATCAGGAAGAAATAGAAAATATGAACAGACCAATCACAAGCACTGAAATTGAAACTGTGATTAAAAATCTTCCAACAAACAAAAGCCCAGGACCAGATGGCTTCACAGGCGAATTCTATCAAACATTTAGAGAAGAGCTAACACCTATACTTCTCAAACTCTTCCAAAATATAGCAGTGGGAGGAACACCCCCAAACTCATTCTACGAGGCCACCATCACCCTCATACCAAAACCAGACAAGGATGTCACAAAGAAAGAAAACTACAGGCCAATATCACTGATGAACATAGATGCAAAAATCCTCAACAAAATACTAGCAAACAGAATCCCACAGCACACAAAAGGATCATACACCATGATCAAGTGGGGCTTATTCCAGGAATGCAAGGATTCTTCAATATATGCAAATCAATCAAAGTGATATAGCATATTAACAAATTGAAGTACAAAAACCATATGATCATCTCAATAGATGCAGAGAAAGCTTTCGACAAAATTCAACACCCATTTATGATAAAAACCCTGAAGAAAGTAGGCATAGAGGGAACTTTCCTCAACATAATAAAGGCCATATATGACAAACCCACAGCCAACATCATCCTCAATGGTGAAAAACAGAAAGTATTTCCACAAAGATCAGGAATAAGACAAGGTTGCCCACTCTCACCACTCTTATTCAACATAGTTTTGGAAGTTTTAGCCACAGCAATAAGAGAAGAAAAGGAAATAAAAGGAAGCCAAATTGGAAAAGAAGAAGTAAAGTTGTCACTGCTTGCAGATGACGTGATACTGTACATAGAGAATCCTAAAGATGCTACCAGAAAACTACTAGAGCTAATCAATGAATTTGGTAAAGTAGTAGAATACAAAATTAATGCACAGAAATCTCTGGCATTCCTATACACTAATGATGAAAAATCTGAAAGTGAAATCAAGAAAACACTCCCATTTAACCATTACAACAAAAAGAATAAAATATCTAGGAATAAACCTACTTAAGGAGACAAAAGACCTGTATGCAGAAAATTATAAGACACTGATGAAAGAAATTAAAGATGATACAACCAGATGGAGAGATATACCATGTACTTGGATTGGAAGAATCAACATTGTGAAAATGACTCTACTACCCAAAGCAATCTAAAGATTCAATGCAATCCTTATCAAACTACCACTGGCATTTTTCACAGAACTAGAACAAAAAATTTTACAATTTGTATGGAAACACAAAAGACCCTGAATAGACAAAGCAATCTTAAGAATGAAAACCGGAGCTGGAGGAATCAGGCTCCCTGATTTCAGACTATACTACAAAGCTACAGTAATCAAGACAGTATGGTACTGGCACAAAAACAGAAATATAGATCAATGGAACAGGATAGAAAGCCCAGAAATAAACCTATGCACATATGGTCACCTTACCTTTGATAAAGGAGGCAGGAATGTACAGTGAAGAAAGGAGAGCCTCTTCAATAAGTGGTGCTGCGAAAACTGGACAGGTACATGTAAAAGTATGATATTAGATCATTCCTTAACAGCATACACAAAAATAAGCTCAAAATGGATTAAAGACCTAAATGTAAGGCCAGAAACTATCAAACTCTTAGAGGAAAATATAGGCAGAACACTCTATGACATAAATCACAGCAAGATCCTTTTTGACCCACCTCCTAGAGAAATGGAAATAAAAACAAAAATAAACAAATGGGACCTAATGAAACTTCAAAGCTTTTGCACAGCGAAGGAAGCCATAAATAAGACCAAAAGACAACCCTCAGAATGGGAGAAAATATTTGCTAATGAAGCAACTGACAAAGGATTAATCTCCAAAATTTATAAACAGCTCATGCAGCTTAATAACAGAAAAACAAACAACCCAATCCAAAAATGGGCAGAAGACCTAAATAGACATTTCTCCAAAGAAGATATACAGACTACCAACAAACACACGAAAGAATGCTCAACATCACTAATCATTAGAGAAATGCAAATCAAAACTACAATGAGATATCATCTCACACCAGTCAGAATGGCCATCATCAAAAAATCTAGAAACAAAAAATGCTGGAGAGGGTGTGGAGAAAAGGGAACCCTTTTGCACTGCTGGTGGGAATGTAAATTGATACATCCACTATGGAGAACAGTATGGAGGTGCCTTAAAAAACTACAAATAGAACTACCATATGACTCAGCAATCCCACTACTGGGCATATACCCTGAGAAAACCATAATTCAAAAAGAGTCTTGTACCAAAAGATTCTTTGCAGCTCTATTTACAATAGCCCAGAGATGGAAACAACCTAAGTGTCCATCATTGGATGAATGGATAATGAAGATGTGGCACATATATACAATGGAATATTAGCCATAAAAAGAAATGAAATTGAGCTATTTGTAATGAGGTGGATAGACCTAGAGTCTGTCATACAGAGTGAAGTAAGTCAGAAAGAGAGAGACAAATACTGTATGCTAACACATATATATGGAATTTAAGAAAAAAAAATGTCATGAAGAACCTAGGGGTAAGACAGGAATAAAGACACAGACCTACTAGAGAATGGACTTGAGGATATGGGGAAGGGGTAGGGTAAACTGTGACAAAGTGAGAGAGACGCATGGACATATATACAGTACCCAGCATAAGGTAGATAGCTAATGGGAAGCAGCTGCATAGCACAGGGAGATCAGCTTGGTGCTTTGTGACCACCTGGAGGGGTGGGATAGGGAGGGTGGGAGGGAGGGAGATGCAAGAGGGAAGAGATATGGGAACATATGTATATATATAACTGATTCATTTTGTTATAAAGCAGAAACTAACACACCATTGTAAAGCAATTATACTCCAATAGAGATGTTAAAAAAAAAAAAGAACAAGACAAGGTTGTCTACGCTCACCACTATTATTCAGCGTGGTTCCTGAAGTGCTAGCAACAGCAATCAGAGAAGAAAAAGAAATAAAAGGAATAAAAATTGGCAAAGAAGAAGTAAAACTGTCATTGTTTGCAGATGACATGACACTATACATAGAGAATCCTAAAGATACCACCAGAAAACTACTAGAGCTAATCAGTGAATTTGGTAAAGTTGCAGGATACAAAATTAATGCACAGAAATCTCTTGCATTCCTATACACTAACAATGAAAGATCAGAAAGAGAAATTAAGGAAACAATCCCATTCACCATTGCAACAAAAAAATAAAATACCGAGTAATAAACCTACCTAATGAGTTAAAAGACCTGTACTCAGAAAACTAAAAGACACTGATGAAAGAGATAAAAGATGACACAAACAGATGGAGAGATATACCATGTTCTTGGATTGGAAGAATCAATATTGTGAAAATGACTATACTACCCAAAGCAATCTACAGATTCAATGCAATCCCTATCAAATTACCAATGGCATTTTTTATAGAACTAGAACAAAAAATCTTAAAATTTGTATGGAGACAAAAAAGAGCCCCAATAGCCAAAGCAATCTTGAGGGAAAAATATGGAGCTGGAGGAATCAGGCTCCCTGACTTCAGACTATACTACAAAGATACAGTAATCAAGACAATATGGCACTGGCACAAAAACAGAAATATAGATCAATGGAACAGGATAGAAAGCACAGAGATAAACCCACACACCTATGGTCAGCCAAACTATGACAAAGAAGGCAAGGATGTACAATGGAGAAAAGATAGTCTCTTCAATAAGTGGCGCTGGGAAAACTGGACAGCTATATGTAAAAGAATGAAATTAGAACACTCCCTAACACTATACAGAAATATAAATGCAAAATGGATTAAAGACCTAAATAGAAGAGCAGACACTATAAAACTCTCAGAGGAAAACATAGGAAGAACACTCTTTGACATAAATCACCGCAAGATCCTTTTTGACCCACCTCCTAGAGTAATGGAAATAAAAACAAAAATAAACAAACAGGACCTAATGAAACTTAAAAGCTTTTGCACAGCAAAGGAAACTGTAAACAAGACAAAAAGACAACCCTCAGAATGGGAGAAAATATTTGCAAACAAATCAATGGACAAAGGATTAATCTCCAAAATATATAAACAGCTCATGCAACTCAATATTAAAAAAAAAAAACAACCCAATTAAAAAATGGGAAGAAGACCTAAATAGACATTTCTCCAAAGAAGACATGCAGATGGCCAAGAGGCACATGAAAAACTGCTCATCATCACTAATTATTAAAGAAATGTACATCAAAACTACAATGAGTTATCACCTCACACCAGTTAGAATGGGCATCATTAGAAAATCTACAAACAAAAATGCTGGAGAGGGTGTGGAGAAAATGGAACCCTCTTGCACCGTTGGTGGGAATGTAAATTGATACAGCCACTTTGGGAGAACAGCATGGAGATTCCTTAAAAAACTAAAAATAGAATTACCATATGACCCAGTAATCCCACTACTGGTTATATACCCAGAGAAAACCATAATTCAAGACAACACATGCGCCCCAATGTTCATTGCAGCACTATTTACAATAGCCAGGTCATGGAAGCAACCTAAATGCCCATTAGCAGATGAATGGATAAAGAAGACATGGTACATATATACAATGGAATATTACTCAGCCATAAAAAAGAACGAAATTGGGTCATTTGTAGAGATGTGGATGGACCTAGAGACTGTCATACAGGGTGAAGTAAGTCAGAAAGAGAAAAACAAATATCGTATATTAACACATATATGTGGAATCTAGAAAAATGGTACAGATGAACCAGTTTGCAATACAGAAATAGAGACACAGATGTAGAGAACAAATGTATGGACACCAAGGGGGGAAAGCGGTGGGGAGGGGGTGGTGGTGGGATGAATTGGGAGATTGGCATTGACATATATACACAAATATATATAAAACAGATAACTAATAAGAACTTGCTGTATAAAAAAAATGAAATTAAATTAAAAAAACAAAAGAAATGGCTAGGGAAAGAAGTGTCAGAAACATGAATGCATCCATTCTGCTGAAAAGTTAAGGAACACACAACAAAGTAGCAACTCAAAGAAGGTGAGTTTCGTTCAGGAAGAATTCTTGGATGAAGAAAGATGAATTGAATTTTGAAAAAAATTATGGGCACAGCTGGAGGAAAAAGAATGATGCCAATGCTCTAATAAGGTCATGTATAAAGGGGGAGAAATCCCAAGCAATGTCAAAGGGTTGGCAATAAGTTTTGGAATGGTGGATTCATAAAATGACACTATCAGTGAATACCACAAAAATAGGATAGTTGATGTTAGAGGATGGGGAGAGGGTATAAATACCAAGAGAGGAAGCTCATTACAATCAAACAAATGATAGGAAGAAAATATAGATTCTGGAGCAATCTGTATGACACGTTGCAATAGGTTGATGGAAACATGGTGGAAGCTTTGTAAAGAAACTTCATTTCTTGTCAGGAAAGGAACTGCTATTGAAATCCATATGGCCATGACTCCAGGCCTCAGGTGGAGTTTCAAGGATTTGTCAGGCTCACCTTAACCTGTAACATGACTGAGCAAAATTTGCAGGTCTTTCTTCATCCACTGTGTGATGCTTAATACATGTAGAAATGGCACTAGCACTTAGAGAAGATAAAAACGTTGTGTAATTTAGCTGTCAGTTATCACAGTTTGAAAAACTACATTATGATTTTGCATATGTAGAAATAAGCCTCTGAGAAGTTAACTGAAGTGAATCAGATCCTCAAGACAGGAAAACAGTGCAAATTGGACTAGAATGCTGGCATGTCTGAATGCATACCAAACCCTCATGATGGTTATATTCCAAGTGAGAAGATCAGATTCCTAATCCTATCTCTCTTTTCCTTCCCCATATAAGTATTTCTTTAATGCTTTTTCATTTAAAAAGTATGTGCCAACACTCATAAATTGTTAGATTACAAAGTGAATTCCCATCCTCCTAATTTCCCTGTGCCCTCTTTCCCCTTCTCTATTTGCATTGACATGAGAACTTCTATTTCCACTAAATGAGTCATTTGGGACAAGAAAATTAATTTATTTGAGCAGATGTATATAAATGTTGCTCAGAATAGAATCACAAAACTGCCCAGTATTTACATAAGGTCCCTATAATTGATGACCTTTTTATAGTTTTGTGTGAAGAATCCAAGGAGCTGACTAAGAAGCTACATGGGAAATACCAACATGATTAGAAATACAAGCTCATCTCTTGAATTCCAATTCTGTGGTGACACACAGAGAACCTAGAGGAGGAAAACAGCCACAGAATTCCTCCACCCAACAATGCAGTCTTCATCCTGATTGCGCTGAAAGTCAGCTGATACCATAGTTTGAATGTGTCAAAATGATGGTATTCAGTATTGTTAATTACAAATGTTTAACTTAATGGGTTTTTTGGGGGGGGGTTTTTGTGGTTTTTTTTTGGCCCACACTAGGAAATATCTAAGTTTTAAAACGAAACCAAGAACTTATTCTGAGTTTGTCTTCAGTGGTACCATTCAATTTATATTAGAACTAATCATCTCCACTGTGTGACATTTTCAGACTTCTACTCTGGATCTTTTGAACAAAACGAAGAACACTCTGTTTCAAAAAGCTCACGGCTAAGCATAACTCTTATTTTACGGATCAAAGAATTTCCCTCAAGATATTGCAGATTCTGTACTTCTTTAACAAAGTGAGGGAAAAAGTCGTGATTTGGACTTCAAATTCTTGACAGCAATGGGTAAAGCTTTCCAGGGGAAAAAGAAACACAGCAAGTAAAAGTACCACAGATTTCTCCAAACATAAATGAGTACCCTGATGGAATAGCAAAATACGTGAAAAAGTAAATAAATAACTTGAAAAAAAAAGAACTATTTGGACAGGAATTAACTATCTGAAACTTACATGTACATCTTTATAAATGGCACTCTATTTTGAAGAATTTAAAAAGTAAAAAATACATTACCTTTTCTTAGAGAATTTAAAGGCTTTTTTTTTTTTTTTTTTTTTTTTTTTTAAGAAAGGCATATTAGGGCTTCCCTGGTGGCGCAGTTGTTGAGGGTCCGCCTGCCAATGCGGGGGACACGGGTTCGTGCCCCGGTCCGGGAGGATCCCACATGCCGCGGAGCAGCTGGGCCCGTGGGCCATGGCCGCTGAGCCTGTGCGTAAGGAGCCTGTGCGTAAGGAGCCTGTGCGTAAGGAGCCTGTGCGTAAGGAGCCTGTGCTCCGCGCCACAGCGGTGAGAAGTCAGCGTACGGCAAAAAAAAAAAAAAAAAAAAAGCATATTAAAACATAAAGGACAAGAGAGAAAGGTAAAGGAGGAGCAAATTTTATGGAGGAACAAAAAAACAGGCAATTTTCAATGGAAGAAGATGAGAGTCTGGTAAGTTTTTATCTGTCCATTCTTCACAAGAATTTTACAAAATGTCAGAGAAGTAAATGTATTTACTAAGCGCGATAACAAAGCAAAGCTCAAAGACTAATAAATGTGTACCTGCCTAGAGGTGCACAAATTAGTGCCCTAAAACTATAGTGATGAAGCTTGTCTAAGGAGAAATTGAAGCAGATCTTTATTCATATACTTAGTAAGCCTTCAATAGGATATTAAGTGTCTCCTTTGGCCAGGCGAGGACCTACCCTCTGGAGGTATAAAAATGTATAAGCTGCCTGACAAAGACAGGGCCTGGCCCTCAAGAAGCTCACAGTTGAATGAGCAAGATTGAAAAGTTACTCCCAAATTAATACAACTTGTTAGTGCTATTCTAGTGCACAGGGCATTGTGGGAACACAGACGAGTAGCCCCCATCTAGCATAAAGAGCTTCACTCAAGCTCAGAGGCTGATTTACCTTTGCTCTTGTAGAGCATGAACATTATTAACTATTTCCAGGACAGTAGTGAAATGAGGATCTTAACAGACTTTCCACACTGAGAGAGAAACCATAGAATGAAATGAAACTGGTATATGATTCCAGGCAGTCACTGAATAGCCCTATTTTTTCAATGTTCATAACATTTATTTATCAATAAAAAGTTATACATGTTCATTATAAATTATGAGGAAAAGAATTAAAAATAAAAAGAAAACCCACTTCTAATTCAGCCACCCCATTCACTGCTGATATTATAATAGTCTGCTCAATTTTTCTGAACCATGCCTAATATTGACCTCTGCATTTCTAAACCTATACTGCTAACTATTCTTAGGAAGCTTTTTATATTTCCTAAGCAACCCCCAAAATATTTTTCTACATTTACACTGAAAAGAACCATGGTGTTTCTCAAGTCTGTGTGTGGGATGCCAATGCTTCCAGAATGAAAGATGTGCTGAGTAATCCCAGAGACAACCTAGTTGATATATCAGAATACATTTGTTTTTACCACCCTGTTATGCACTATCTTATCAACATATGCTTTATCTCTCCAAATAGACAGTAGTATTTGTGTAGGCTGGGATCATCTCTTAGAGTATTTGCATTTTCTATGATTTGAGTATAGTGCTGGGCATATAGTCTTTGTCAAAAATACTTGAAAGATTGATCTGTCAGGTCTCAGACTTGGGTAAAAATTTAACCACACACCCTTGGCCTCACATGCTCAGGGCTTGGCACTCAGTTTAACTGGCTGTAGATGAACAGGGATTTGAGGAAGAGCCACCTCAACCTTCACCCGTGAAATCCTGGGACTTGAACGTTATAAACCTTTTAGACTCTTTCAATGTTAGAACCATAAATTACCTAATTCTTAACACCAATTACCATTATTTGATCCCTGAAACACTTGCATTAGTTGACCCTGGACTTCAGTGAGCTCATATCTGAACCTGAGCTATTATCCTTCTTTTTTATTTTTTCAATGTTCCATAGGGAAAGTACTGTGAGGGTGGCCTTCCCCCCCACCCTGAGGTGACAGTATGATATAATGACACTTGGGTCACAATGTCATGAGCCATTGTCCAGAAAGTGATAACCCCCTTGTCCACCAATCCATCCTTGAATGCTGAGGTTGGATTCAATCTGGCCAGATGGAAAGTGGCCAGCCAGGCTGAGATATTTACCCCAAACTGTCCACACAGAGCTATTTTAAGAACCCTGAACAGCATGAAAAATCACAAAGCAGCAGCAAAACTCAATGTGATGCTCTCCTGCAGAATTAGTTCCCCTGATAGAATTTGTTTTCTATATTCCTCAGTTTGCTGCTTAAAAAAAAAAAAAAAAAAAAAGCAGCCTTTTTTGTTTTGTTTTTTTTCCTCTTCCCTTCCCTTAGGGCCTCAGCTTGTGTCTGTGTGTAAGTCCTGGGGTCTTGGGTGTCAAATGTCAGGCCTTGTACTGAGCTGTCAAAGAGAAGAATGGGCTGAGATGATTGATGACTGGGAGGCCTGAAACCCAAACCTCCACTGCAAATGCTTCTTTTACAAAAAAGCTGGGGCTACCCACAGTGCCTATATTCAAGGTCACTTCGCATACCATTACACCCACTGCTTTCGGCTCCCAACAAGCCACGCCATTCACACTGGGCCTGACTTCTCTTCTGAGCCGGCTCACTCTCTCCCTTCCATGCCTCCTCTGCTCCTCTCACAAGCCCTTGCCCAAAATGTTGGAATACCTAATCCCAATCAAATAAAAAAATAAACAAAAAGATAGGATCTTTTTGTTTTGATTTGTCTTGTTTTTCTTCAGGCTACATTTGCTCTGAGAAGTCATGGACTGGAGCTTTCTGGAGCGCAAGTCAGATGACAAGATTATTAATGGGAGCAGAGCAATGTCATATCTGATTTCATGCATATTCATGAAGGGAGCCACACAGCTGGGACCATGCGCTGTGGAGAGGGAAAATAAAGAGTACTCTACCCCTCACCCCAGGCATGAAGAATGTCATTGTGAAGATGAGGATCCTGACTGGAAAAGTTTAAGTGACTGTACCCTTTATTTTGAAAAGAGGGGGATAGAATTTGCAGAAACAACAATAGCAACATAACAATCTTTGTTTACTCTGGCCATACTCAGAAACTCAATTCTGATGTAAAACCTCATACCTAAAGTCACCTACCTGGAAGCTCTCCTGGTAGAAGTAACAAAAGGACAACCTTTGCAAATGGTGTCAACAAAAGAAGTAAATATGATGAGACAAAATACCCAAAAAGCCAAAAAACAGAAAAAGAAGAAATCAGTGAACAGAAAGAAGTTCATCATGACCACTAAAACATGGAATAGGCTCACAGTAGAAGAACAATTATGATTAGTTATGAATTAAACAATGTAAAAATTGAAGAGCGATAATTCTAGTTGCTTACCAGAACCAGGATCAAATCTTCTTTCAGATCCAATAAAATAATAGCCAGGAAATCATTTGTGTTCTTTTTGTAGCACAGGCACATGAAGAAGCTGTGGAGTGCACCATGGTACCACTTTGGGAGCTCCACACAGTATCACAGAGCTTGCTGATCACAGCTGAGAGACTGACCAGTGAAGAACGTGAATCACAAAGTCTGTTGGACACCCAAATGGAAAAAATAGAAAGTCCTCAAGAGGCCATACCAGCACTTGTATAAGAGTAACTGTTGGGAAGCTCTTTACTTGGCCACCCAACCTAGCCCAACAGCCACAGGCTGCAGTGACCAGTTGGAAGAGACCAAAGAGCAGATGTCCCCAAACAATAAAGGTTGTTGTATCAGATATTTCCCCTTCCCAATTTATGAATCACCTTAAAGTTCACACTGGGTACTCTATATAGTGAAGAATTCTCATGTAGCGTCACCTCAAGTTGTTGACGCCATAAAAACAGTAATAATGGTTGGATTTAAAAACACTGTTCTCCAAAATTGGACCAACCCACCACGGAGTAGGGGCAGACATACTCTAGACTGCTTTCTTTCCCCTCCTCAATCTGAGCACTCTTTACCAACACGTGTGCCTGTCTTAAAATTGCTCTCATCCCCCTTAGGAAGCTTAGAGAATTCGATGTATTGGGTAGGCTTATCAATTAGACTAAAATGTTTAATGACATTTGACCCATGTTTAAATCTATACCAAAAACTAAATTCAAAATATAAAATAACAGGCACAAAGTTATTCAATGCAATGTTATTTATATCAGCATAGAAAAGAAAACAAATAGAATGAAAAAAATGCGTTCAATGTTAAACCATAGACAAATGATTAAGTAAATGACGATTCATCAACTGGAAGTAATCAATTGATATTTTCATATTCTGATCAATTTTTGACAGGAAACAAGGCAGGATACTATTTTAAGACTATATCTCTTGGAATAATGTAAATAGCATATTATTTCAGAAATTTTGAGTAAATGTCAGTCATTGGAGTAATGAGACTCATGGTATATATTCATGATATTGCATATTGAGATAAAATAATAAATATGCATCTACCCATTTACTATCGCCCATAAAATGATAAAATAGATGACAAGTAATTTGAGTCAATGAGCCACTTTCTCTCATATCTCCAGTTTCTTGTTCCAAGTTAATTCCATTTGGGAAATATTGAATGAGTGGAAGGGGATGTCAAGCAAGTGATCATTATTAATTTGTAGCTTTATATAGATAAATGAAAATTTGACCCCAATTTTCCTTGTCAACTAACTCTGAGTAGTATTAAAACATTGACAGAAGACATATGATTTTCAGTTTTTTGTAGATATGAAAAGTGACTTATTTTCCCCTTCTTTTTCTTATTTATGCCATATGTCAAACATATATGTTTCTTTCAAACAATGATATGAGTTGCAGGGACCTAAATTTTAATCAACCTGAGGTCAAAGTTTGGAGTTTTGTATAGTTAATAGTTTTTCCTTTAAATTTTGTCAAAAATATGGGTACTGTAGTTAGTTAAATTATATTAAATGGTTTATATTACACCTTTATTAATAAATATTAAATGTTTTTTAATAGAATGCTAAAAATACATTAGGTTTTATAGAATGTGAAAAATGTATTAGGCTTAACATAAAATTTACTAACTTTAAAAGTTTGTGTCTAACAATAATAGAGAAATATGTCCTGGAATTTTGCTCCCCTTCCCAACTCTCACCTCTCTCTCTCTCTCTCTCTCTCTCTCTCTCTCAGGAAAAAGGAGCATCAGAGAAGATTATGCAATCTCACTATGCATTGCTAAAAGCCTTGGGGGAAGTAAAGAAAGAAAAGAAAGAGGACTTCAGAGAAGATCTAAGAGAGCAATTCTGCCACCCTTATTCTCCTGCTGTCCTGAGAAGCTGGTTCTATGCTGAGGGTGCCCCTGGTTGGGGGGAACCTCGGGGAAGCATCCCTAAGCACAAAATTTTGGAGGCTGTGCTAATTTTTGGACCATGGTTTTCAGGAGCAGATTCAGGAACCAGCCAGCAGGAGAGGCTGGGGCAAAGCCTGGATCTGACTCAGACATGCCTGTGAGGTAAAGGCAGGCATTTAGCCCGAAGTTGGGTAGGTACCAGAGAATGAAGAAGACACAAATACCTGAGTGCTTGGAACCAGGCAGAAGTTCTAAACTGAGGATCAGGCAGAGCAAGCCAGACAGCAGCAGTGAAGGCCAAGTCTGCATTATCAAGTGACAGATGGGAAAGTTGAGGCAGCCCATGGCCCCAGCCAGGAAGCCCCTCAGTTGCAATTGTTAACCTTTGCTGCATATTAAAAACACCTGGGGAGCTCTTAAAGCCTACTAAACTGAAGCCCCACTCCAGTCCAATTAAATCAGAAACTCTGGAAGTCCAAGACCAGGAACCTTTTAAAGGATACTTTTTAAAGTTCCAAAATTTAAACTGGGGGCTAGCCTATTGCTGGGTGAGGGTGAGCAGATAGTTGGGATGATTGCAGAGAAGGGTCACATATCTCCACGGAGCTTGCGGTCAGCCTGGAGGTGGTGGGTAACCAGCCTCAGTTTTTACTTTGTACCTAGTCTTCAACCTACCTCCTCAGGCCTGGGGGGAGGGATGGTTCCAGGAATAACAAACCGGTCTTTCAGAGTTTACCCATTACTATATTTACTCCACAAAATTACACATGAGGCAGATAGTTCCTATAGGTCCTATAGCTACCAAACGTGTGAGGGGATGAGGGTGGTATGGAATTTGAAGGCAGATATGTTTCAGTGCTACACCCACGGTTGAAGCCGCTATGACACCCAGCATCCAGGACCACTGCATCACAGAGGTAAGGGTGGACTAGCCAGTGTCAAGGGAGTACCATCGTGATTATAAATTTCTTGAAGGCAAATCAACCTGTTATTTCTTACATACCTTATACTCCCTCAGTGGCAATATGCTTCAGCAATAAATGTCTGCTTGTCATTATGAGGCAGGTACCTGTTCTATGCCTTGGCTTTCTCACCTGTCAAGCAGGGATTGCCAAACTAAGCTGTCTTAAAATAAGATATAATGATAGTTGCAAATCATTTTCAAAACAAAAGCTGGTAATAATCTCATTTAAATATGTAACAGCAGTGTCTTTCTTCACAACAAATGTAAGAATGGCTAAAAATTCAGACCCCAGTCTCAGTATTTTTCTGGAGATTTGTTGGCATGCCAGTTTCAGGAATGGCTTTGTGATGAATGGCTCAGTTTATATGCAAGTGAGATATTATCAGTTACTTAGATTGATGCACACCCAATGTGAATTTTAAAAATGTCTATGGCACACCTAAGTTCCTCAGGCCCTCAAATTCTTCTGTGCTTTGCATATGAAGATTTAATAAAATGTAGATACTGGAAATCATCCTAACGTGATACAGTCTTTGAGGAGCAGAGCAAAACAAAATTATGTAATATCATATCTACAGTGTTAAAAGGATAAACAGCACTCTCCCTGTCCCAATACATAAATGTGAATATGTTAAATAAAATATATCTGCCCAGATACACAGGTTAGTAAACTAGGAGTCAGACGATGCTTATTAACCTCCACATAAACAATAAGTGAAAGCCAGATTTCTAATCCAACTTTATCTGAATCCAACACACAAGCTTGTCTGACCTACATCATTAGGGAAATCCTAAATTTCTTTACATAACCAAATATCCTTTTAAGACTAAACATGTTTCTTTTATTTAAAAACAACACAAAATAAACCCTAGCTTATAATTTCTATCTGAAAATGTATTTTCCTTTTTGCTTCCTTCATATCATTATGGATTTTGTATATATTATATTTTGAAGAATGCAGAAGAGAACTTTTACCTAATCCTCCCTTCTTGGCAGTAGAACCCTGACAGTTATCTGGACACTTGGTCATCCTGAATGAAGACTACATTTATCAGCTTCCCTTGTATCTAAGTATGGCCATGTGTTTAATTTACAGACAAACAAATGTAAATAAAAGTGTGTATAACTTTCTAGGAGTATACAAAGTGAAAGGCATGCTTTTTGTTTCTTTCCTTCTTCCTGTTGGCGGAAATATGGATGTGGTTGATGATGGAGCAGCCATCTTGTGCTGTGAGGTAGAGGGCACATATTAAGGATGACAAAGAAGCCAGGAGATAGATGGAGTCATCATCCTATTCCTGGATTGCCTAAGTTTTCAAAAGCTATTTTTTAAACCAGGGAGAGGCAAATTACATCCCACCCTTCCAAATCCAGTTCACCATCTGGTTTTGTAAATTAAGTTTTATTGGATCACACTAATGCCGTTCATTTAGATAGCATCTATGACTGATTTGACCTCACCAAGGCAGAATTGTGTAGTTGCCAGCATGTGGCCTGCAAAACCTAAAATATTCACTATTTGACCCTTTACAGAAAACACTTGCTGACCCTGGGTTTAAACCACCATTCATTTAGATTTTCTGTCACTCAAAGCTAGAACTAATTCAAGTTAATAGAGAGGCCTTCGATATATGCCATGTTAAAAAATTGAAAAATTTTCCAGATTACAGTAGGGTACCATAAAAGTTTTATTTATTTATTTTTGGTAGGTTTTATTAGGGTATAATTACTTATATTTAAGGAGGAAAATTTGATCAATTTGATATAAGTACACTCCTATGGAAACTATCACCACAGTTAATGAACATATCCAGCACCACCAAAAATTTTCTCATCACCCTTTGTAATCTGTCATTCCTGTCACCGCCATCCCAAACAGCCATAAAACTTCTCCCTGTTTGTATGTTCTAGTTTTTTTTATAAATTGTAGATGTTATGCATTTATAGAGTCATACAATATGTTCCCTTTTTTGACCTGGCTTTATTCACACAGCATAATGATTGAGATTTATCCTTGGTCTCATGTTCTGGTATGTTTCATAGTTCTTTTTTTTTCTTAATAGTAAGTATTTTATTGTATGGTTATAACATAATGTGTTTATTCATTCACATGTTGATGATATTGAGGGTTTTCTTTCCCCCAATTATTGGCTATTACAAATAAAGCTATCATGAGCATTTATGCATTCAAGCACAAGTTTGTGCATGGACAAAGGTTTTTGTATCAATTAGGTAAATATTTAAGTGTGAAATGGCTGTGTTGTATGGTAGGTATTGGTTAACTTTTTAAGAATATGTTAAACTGTTTTCCAAAGTAGTTGTACCACATTACAATTTCAACAGCAGCATATGGAAATATCAGTTCTACACATCCTTACCAATACTTGATATAGTCAATCTTTTGGATTACAGTAAAGTAAATAGGTTTGTAATTGTATTTCATTGTAGTATGAATTTGTATTTCCCTGGTGACTAATGGTATTGAGCTTCTTTTCATATGCTTACTGGCCACTCATATATTATTTGGTGAAGTATATTAAAGTATTTTGTCCATTTTTAATTGGGCTGTTTGACTTATTATTATTGAGTTATAATATATATATATTTAAATAAATATGTGTTTTAAAACTATAAATATATCTCTAAGCATTGCTTTAGCTTCATTTCATAAATTTTGATATTTTCTTTTTCATTCATTTAAAAATATTTTATAATTACACCTGTGATTTCTTTTTTAACCCATGGATTATTTAGTAGAAGTGCATTATCTAATCTCAAGATATTTGAGGGTTTCCCAAATATCTTTCTGTTATTAATTTCTAATTTAATTTATTTGTGATCAAACAGAACACTTTGTATTATTTCAGTCCTTTTAAATTTATAGAGTCCTTTATGGTCTAGCGTATGGTCTATCCTAAAGAATGTCTCATGCAACCTTGAAAAGAAAGTATATTGTGCTGTCATGAGATGATGCATAACAAAACTGTCAGTGAGGTCAAAATGGTTGATGGTGTGATTCAAGTCTTTTATTTATTTATTTTAATTAATTTATTTAATTTTGGCTGCGCTGGTTCTTTGTTGCTGCATGTGGGCTTTCTCTAGTTGCGGCAAGCGGGGGCTACTCTTTGTTGCAGTGCACGGGCTTCTCATTGAGGTGGCTTCTCTTGTTGCAGAGCACAGGCTCTAGGTGCATGGGCTTTGGTAGCTGTGGCACGCAGGCTCAGTAGTTGTGGCTTGTGGGCTATAGAGTGCAGGCTCAGTGGTTGTTGTGCATGGGCTTAGTTGCTCCACAGCATGTGGGATCTTCCCGGGCCAAGGCTTGAACCCATGTCCTTACATTGGCAGGTGGATTCTTAACCATGGCACCACCAGGGAAGTCCCTAAGTCATTTATATCACTGGAGATTTCTCTTTTTTGGGAGCAGGGTATTGAAATATTATTGTTGAATTATATTTTTCTTTTCACTTCTACCAGGTTTCTGTTCATGTTTTCTGGGTCTATCTTGTTGTTAGATGCGTATACATCATATTTATCATACCTTCCAGATATACTGACCTCTAACAGCATTTCTTTTTATAAAGTCCATGTTTTCTAATATTTATATATAGCTACTTCATGTCTCTCATGGTTAGTGTTTCCATGGTATGTCTTTATCTATCCTCTTACTTCTACATGTTTGAGTCATTTCCTTTTACTTCTACATGTTTGTGTCATTGAATCTAAAATGTATTTCTTGTAGACAGCATGTAGTTGAACCTTACTTTTTTATTCAGTCTGACAATTGCTGATTTTTTATTGGAGGATTAGTCCATTTATGTGTAATATAATTATTGATGTGATTGAATTTATATGTGCCATGTTGCTCCTTGGTTTAATATGTCTTGTGTCTCTCTTTGTTACTCTTTCACTTTTTGTTACTCTGATTCTCCTGTCCTGCCTTGTTATTATATATATAGATAATTTTGATATATATATTTGATATGAAGTACAAAATGGTATAATACATGTGATACTTTATATATATATGTACATGGTATTATATATATGTATTTTTAGTATTATATATAGTATTATATGTGTTTGGTATATATGTATGTATGTGTGTGTACGTATATATATAAATATGTATATAATATATATATATATATTATGTACATATATATATTTCCAAACGCTAAGATCATAGCAAAGGAGAAACAGATAAAGTAACAAAAATTATAAATAGCACAATGACAGATATGTACCTATATCTCTCTATCACCATTTTTAGTTTCTCTAGTGATTGCATACATACTATTAGTTATTTTCTATGGATCTAATAATCATTATAACAAATTAGATTAATTCTTGTAAGATATAGAAACTTTGTTACAATATAGCTTCATTTCCTCCACCTTTATTTTTACTGTTCCTGTCACATGTATTGTATTGATATATCTTATACATTCAACCATACTGGTCTATAATGATTGCTGTATGCAATCTTGTGCCATTGAAAGAAGGAAATGAAAACAGAAAAAATTATATAGTCTTGTATATTTATCCACATATTTATCATTTCAAATTCTCTTAATTTATTTCTGTGGATTTGAATTAATGTCTGATGTCATTACTTTTAGCCTGAAGAACTTCCTTTTGTATTTCTTGTAAAATAGATCTTTGTTTACCTGGCTTATTTTAGCTATTAAGGTGGATATTTTTTGCTAATATAATGAGATATAACTAATATCTTCTAGTTACACCACACAAATTTTGATATGTTGTATATTTATTAAAAATACTTTCTAATTTCCCTCATGAGTCTGTCCTTGACCCATGAATTATTTAGAAGTGTGCTGTCTAATTTTCAGAAATTTGTTTTTTCCTACATATTTTTTTATTGATTTCAAATTTAATGCTTTTGTGATCAGATAATATACTCTATATGATTTTGATCCTTTTAAATTTAATGAGAATTGTTTTATATCCTAATATATGATCTGTTTTAGTGACTGTACCATGTGTACTTGAAAAGAATATGTAAGGTGTAGTTGTTGGACGTAATGCTCAGAAATGTTAATTAGATCAAGGTGCTTGATAGAGGTTTTTAGGTCTTCTATTTTCTTTTTGTTTTCAATGTTAATACACTATCTTTTTGAATTTTATTTTACTTTATTTTTATACAGCAGGTTCTTATTAGTTATCTATTTTATACATATTAGGGTATATATGTCAATCCCAATCTCCCAATTCATCCCACCCCAGCCCCCACAGCTTTCCCCCCTTGGTGTCCATACATTTGTTCTCTTCATCTCTGTCTCTATTTCTGCCTTGCAAACTGGTTCATCTGTACCATTTTTCTAAATTCCACATATATGCCTTAATATACAATATTTGTCTTTCGCTTTCTGACTTCTGTTTTCTTACTGATTTTGTCTTGTTCTTTTATTAATTCATGAGAACCAACAGTTGTTAATACACAACTACTACATAGTTGTGAAATTGTCTATGTCTCTCTCACTTTTCACTTATTGTAATTTGAAGCTATATTACTGAGTACATGGATATTGATAATGTTTCTGTCTTCCTTCTGAATTGTCCCTTTTATCATTTTGATTTTTTAAAATTTTATTGAAATATTTATTTTTATTTCTAGTAGTACTCTTTTTCCTTGGCTTTATTTTATAAACAGTAATGCATACTTTTTCTTGACAATTTTTTTTACACTCATTTACTTTCAGTATGTTATTTTTATTTTTAAAATGTGTTTCTTGTAGGCAGCACAGAGTGGAGTCTTTTTTTAAGCTACTCTGGCCAATTTTTCTGCCTTTTTCTTAAATCAGAGTGTTTAAACCATTAACCTTTAATACAGTCATTGATTGGGTTGGATTTATATCCATGATGTTATTAGTTTCTTTTTATTTCATCTAGTTTTTCAATTCCTCATTTTCTGTGTTCTTTTGAATTACTTGGAGATTTAAAAATATTTTATTTTATTTATTGAATATTTGTCTATATCTCCTTGTGTTACTTTTAGTGATTGCTCTAGAGATTTCAGTATACATACTTAATCTTTTACCTATCACTTTCACCTAAAGTGATATTGTATCACTTTATGTAAAATGAAAATCTTTGTAGCTACATTAGTTCCTTTCTCCACCACACTCATCTTCATCTTATAATTATCATACACATTACTACTGCATACATCAAGTATTTCAACAATATAATATTTTTTGCTTTAATAATCACGTATACATTTTTTGTTTTAGTGAGTAAATGTAATATTTTATATTTATCCTGCTATTTGTTATTTCTCTTACTTTTCCTGTATTCCCCCAAATTCAAATCTCTGTATTATTTTTCTTCACCTTGAAGAAATTCCTTCAGCGTTTCATGTAATGCAGGCTTGCTGAGTTTAAGGTTATTTTTTAGTTTTCATTTATTTTTAAACTTATTTTTCACCTTCATTTATGAAGAATATTCTTATTGGAATAAGAGTTAACAGTTCTGAGTTGACAGTTCTTTCTTTCAGTGCTTTAAGGATATTAAAAGAGAAATCCACCATCATTCAATTTGTTCTTCCACTGTATGTAATGTCATTTTTCTAGATTTTTCTTTATCTTTGATTGTGAGCTGATTATAATATACTTACCTATAATCATCTTTGATTTTATCCAAGTTGAAATTTCCCAATCTTCAATCTGTAAATGCATGTCTTTCACAGAATTTAAGAAGTTTCCTACTATTATTGCTTTAAATATTTTTTTCAGCCCCAATATCCTTCCACTCTTTTTCTGAACTTCAATTACATGTATGATCGACCTCTGATACTGTTCAAACAAACTGAAGCTCTGTTCATCTTTTTTTTTTTCAATCTTTTCTTTCTCATTTTTAGGATAATTTCTACTGACATACCCTCAAGCTTGTTTACTCTTTCTTCTGTGGTCAGTATTCTATAATTGGGTCCAACTAGTAATTTTTAAATGTCTTACATTGTATTTTTCAGTTCTAAAATTCACATTTAGTTCTTTGTATAATTCCTATTTCTGTTGACAATTTCTCATTTTTATTACTCATTTCAAGTGTGTTTTTCTTTACATACATATGAATAAAAGCTGTTTTAAAGTATGTGTCTGATATTTCCAGCATTTGGGCTAACCTCAGACTTGGCATATGTTAATTTTTACCTTTGAGATTTTGTCACATTTTATTATTTTTTGTTATTGTTGTTATTTGTTTTGGTTTTATATCAATTAATTTTGGATTGCACCCTGGATATTGTGAATGTTAAGTTGTTGGACACTGTACTTTGTTAAAATCCTCTGGAGAATATTAATGTTTTGCTTTCAGCAAGCATTCAATCTATTTAGGTTTCAATTGTAAGTTGTGTCTTCTCGTTTGTGGGAAGTGGTTCAATTATTAGATTAAATTCTCTAAGTCTTTGATATGCAGATTTGACACTGCCCTATGCATGAACAGCTAAGAAGTTAGACAGATACTTGTGCAGATAGTTCAGTTGAGTACTACAGTCATTCACAACTTTTGGTTTGTATTTATTCCATATGTGTACTCTTCAAGGACTGCACTGAAAGAGTTGTATGTGTCATTCAATTCTCCTCATTTATCTCAGCCTTAGCTAAGCTACTGTAGGTCTGTCCCACAAAGATGTAGATCAAGGTGTAGGCTAACACTTGCATGTCTTATACATAGAATTAGAGGCTCCTCTTTTCTTCCTTTCAGCATCCATTTCTCAATAATATCTTACCTTGAGAGTACTCTTTTCCTGGTTCTTTTGGCCAGGGTTTCATTCAAAGTTTTAGCTGAAGACTCCACCACTGCTGCCATGCTGAGAGATAACTGCTGCCATGCTGAGAGATAATGTATGATAAGATAGAAAAAAAAAATTCAGGAAACTCATCTCTATACAGTTACTTCTCCAAGTTTTGGCTCTACTTCACCTTCTTTGTTAACTTTTCAGAGTACTCAAGTAGTCATTTTTGTATTTCATCCAAAGATTTTAATTGCAATTAGCAGAAGAAATAGGTTAGAGTGGATCTTCAGTATCAAGCTGATACCTTCCTGTCTCCTACCCTATAGAAGTTTTTTAAATAAGAAAAGGTAGTTGGTTGCTATGTGAAACATGTACATGTCAACAGAGCTGTTTTAATCTAGATAAAAGCTAAAGGTGGCAATGGGATAGAAAACAAAAGTGGATTAAGAGTAAGAATTGACAGGACAATAGAAATGATTGGATATGAAGGATGCTCCGGAGAGAGGAGGAATCAGGCATGAAGCCCTGGTTCTGATTCAGTTTGACATAACATTGGCAGTTCTCTTCATTAAAATGGGGAGAAAAGAAAGAATTTGAGGGATGGGTACAATATGGAATCTCAATGTGGACATGTTAAGTTTGGGGTGTCCATGGGCCATCATATTGGAGAGGTTTAGTAAGAAATTGATAGAATCACTAGCATAAAACAGGTACTCCATACATATGATGAACAAATTAAATTGAAATTTACCTTTAACAGAAAGGTGCTATGGGACTATCTTGGCTTCTAAATATAGGCCATTATCATATGCTTCATTTTTCCTCTGCTTTACCTAGCAATGAAACATTTGATTAACTACTGGAGGTATTGACATTTCACTTCCCACCAGCACCATCAGTCATTGTTTTGGATTTAAACATTACAAATGGAATCCACTATTTTTGTTCTACTCTAGTGGTTTCTTGTTCTCAACATTGAGACTTTGGGGATTTCATGGACGACACGGTATAGCAGTACTATGTACTTGTAGTTGTGTACTAAATACTAAGATGATGCCTTTTGATTAATTCAAATATTGCATTTACAATGGTCTGATAAAAGGATCTAACAATTAAAACTGCATCTGCACACCATAGAAAGTTAGTAGCATCTAATAATTGTCAGTAATATAGAGAGACAAAAAATAGTTTGGTAAATGGAAGGGGCAGAAAGAAAGGACTAATATTTATTGAGTCTTTTGAAGTGGCAACTCATTCATATCTGTTATTATATTCAAGCTTCATGTAATCCCTTGAAATTGATATTATTAGATCTAATTAGAAAGTAAAGCAATTGAGACTAAGAAAATGGAACCACTTGCCCAAGATCACATAGCTAGTAATCAGCAGAGTCTAAACTGAAACTTATTCTACCTTCAAAGGAGATATTTTAGGGCTTCCCTGGTGGCGCAGTGGTTGAGAGTCCGCCTGCCGATGCAGGGGACACGGGTTCGTGCCCCAGTCCGGGAAGATCCCACATGCCGCAGAGTGGCTGGGCCCATGAGCCATGGCCGCTGAGCCTGCACGTCCAGAGCCTGTGCTCTGCAACGGGAGAGGCCACAACAGTGAGAGGCCTGCGTACCGCAAAAAAAAAAAAAAAAAAAAAAGGAGATATTTTAAAATATTTGAAGATATCCTTGTTCTGCCTATGTTAGCCTAAAAATGTGAACATCTGCATAAATGATTTGGAAATTCTCAAACCATTTAGTATCTCATCTGTACTTTCATAAAAATCTAAGGACAAGTTAGGACCTTAAGATTACAAAGTATTGAAGCAATGCCTCTAACCACCATTTATGATTAGTCAGCCTCACAGCTTTTTAGCCTGGAGGAAAAGTTTTCTCACACTCCGTTTTGTCCAAACATATTAAGGACTATTTTGATTTATTTGTTTTAGATTTTGATTCTACTAAAAACATCAGTCCAGACAATTGCATTTAAAGGCTAAAATTAAGACCCTACATTCTGTGCTGGCTTGACATCTAGGGAAACTGAGAGGGGCTTGAATGACCTAACTGCAGGTTTTCCTCCCCACTATGCTTACCGGTATAAATTTCCTTAGCCAAACAACCCTCCCTATCAAGAGGACCAGGCATAGTTCTTACCTACCTCTGAGTAGCAGATTTTAGTTCCCTGCCAGTCTGTTGAGTTATTCAAACAAGCCAATCACATCTTCCTGCAGGAACCGTGGGTCACCTCACCCTCTTGATACTACAAAGGCTGACTCCCACAGACTTACTTTTTCACTCTGTTCCTGAATGCAACTTCCATGTGGCCCTGTAGAGCATGCACTGTCTTTCTCCCCCAGGCTGTGAGCATACGTGACATAAACTGCCGTCAATCTCATCTGCCCGGTGTCAGGTGACTTTTGTTGGCCATTCTAATAAGCCTAGAGTGGGAATCCCTCCCTCACTAATAAGGTGAATAGGAGGTGACTGAAACAACAACATCATCAAGGAATTATTTTTATTAAGTAAGGATTTTTATTTGTAATTCCATTGACCCGGGAGCCATCCAGAGTTTCAGAGAAGCCTTGAAGCTTCTGACACAAAAAGTGGTCTCTTATTTCACTGATGTCCTGAATAAGAAATCAGAGGAAGAGGAATAAAAAACTTCAAGAACTAACATACCATTGTAAAGCAATTATGCTCCAATAAAGATGTTAAAAAAAAAAAAAAAAAAAAAAAAAAAAACTTCAAGAAGTCCTACCTTGTTTTATTGTACCTGCCTTATGACTGGAAAGGGAGAAATATAAACCTGGAATCTGAAGTGTTACCTTGTGGAATAATATAGCACAGTGGCTAATGTTGCAGACTTAGGAATCAGATAAATTGGGTTCAAGTCCTGGCTCCCATATATACAATCTCTGTGACATTGGCAAGTTAACATTTCGGTGACTCATTTTCCTTATCTGTATAGTACAAAAATAATTACACCTGTTGGTGCTTTACAACTGTAAATGTTGTGAAGATCATATTTTTTTGTTTTGTTTTGTTTTGTTTGTTTATTTTTACTTATTGATTTTTTTAACATCTTTATTGGAGTATAATTGCTTTACAATGGTGTGTTAGTTTCTGCTTTATAACAAAGTGAATCAGCTATACATATACATATATCCCCATATCTCTTCCCTCTTGTGTCTCCCTCCCTCCCACCCTCCCTATCCCACCCCTCTAGGTGGTCACAAAGCATCGAGCTGATCTCCCTGTGCTATGCGGCTGCTTCCCACTAGCTATTGATTTTACATTTGGTAGTGTATATGTCCATGCCATTCTCTCACTTTGTCCCAGCTTACCCTTCCCCCTCCCCGTGTCCTCAAGTCCATTCTCTAGTAGGTCTGCATCTTTATTCCTGTCCTGTAAAAAAAAAAAAAAAAAAAAAAAGATCATATGTCTTTAAGTAAATAAATTACTTATCCCAGTGCCTGTTTTTTGGTAAAGTGTTCTTTTATTAGTAATGCTAGTATTACATTAGTAATAATATTAGAATTAAAATCATTAGAATACTTTTATGTTGAACCATATGAAATAAACACTTTTTAGATGAAAATCAGGTAAAATACAAGCAATTTCTTACAGTTAACTTCATTCATTTTCTTTTTTTATTGAAGTATAGTTGATTTACAAAGTTGTGTTAATTTCTGCTGTACAGCAAAGTGATTCAGTTATACATATATATACATTTTTTAATGTTCTTTTCCATTATGGTTTATCATGAGATACTGAATATAGTTCCTTGGGCTGTACAGTAGGACCTTGTTGTTTGTCCTTTCTATATATAATAGCTTACATCTGCTAACTCCAACCTCCCACCCCATCTCTCCCCTAACCCTCTCCCCCTTCATTCATTTTTATGCTCTTATGACCACAACTGAGAAGAGAAATTCTGAAACTCCAGGGTATTACTGACTTCTGACTCTGGAGAAGTATAGTATAATAAATATAAAGTGTTGCCTCCTAATTACTGATATTCCACCTTATGTGATTGCATCAGTGTTTCGCTCTGCCCAGTGACAGAGAGGCAACAATTGCATATTACTTAGAAAGAAAGATGGAGCACTAATAAATAAGGGAATCCTTTCTATTTTCATGAGAATGAAGTTCCACAGCCACATCTATAGTCATATTTTTGTATTCTGTGTTCATCACATCCTTCTTTGGGTTTTTTTTTTTTTTTTTTTTTTTTACTGAGTGGAAACCTGTATTCTTAGTTTTGTCACCACTTATGTGACATTGGAATTATTTACTTGGTACTTTCAGATTTTCATTAAGCCAGTATATCTGGATTCAATGGGTATTTTCTGAGCTATTGGCCACAACAGATTCTGCACTTAAAGACACTGATGTAGGAAAAACTTCCTGGTTTATATCTCCAATTAAATAGAAAAAAAAATACAATTATATGCAGCAATCCTAGATTAGCCTGACAAATTAGGTGTGGAGAATGTGGACTGGGGGAATTATGCAGTAGTAGATCCAACTCATGCACAATTCATCCAAATAATTTGTTAAAATAGACTGAATATTTTTAATGTGGCAAAACATAATTCAAACAATCTCAGAAAGGAACAGAATTTCATTGGCTCACTAACAGATGTCCAAGAGAACAGCCAGCTAAATGTTCAATCAGACCCATGGACCCAAGGAATATTGTCAGGGATCTTTCTTTGCTTCTACCTCTAAACTCTCATTTCATTGAAATGAAGGTTTCTTTCACTGTGTCAGTAAGATAACCACTGACCACCACTGGCCTTTTCTGGTTTACCTCTTTTTAGCTATAAAATACAGACATAAATAGGTATTGTCTTTTCCAATAAGCATGAAGCAATCTCGGGGAAGATTCTGCTTGCACTGGTAAGGTAATATACACAATTTCTGAGCAAATGTTTGGATCTAAGGAGATGTAGTTTTATTATTGGCCCAGTCTGTGTCACAAACCAACATCCGTGTCAGAGAAAGTGGTGAGAGGTAGTGCGACATGATGAGTGAGGGGTAACAAGGACCATACTGGGTAGAGAGAAGTGATATACCTAAAGAAGGGATATTGACAATAGAAATAACATGTCCACCAATTGTCTTCTGATAAAAAATATCTGTTGTGGAGAGATTATATTGTTCTTCCAGAAGACATTTGTCAAATTGTCTTGACAACACTACATATAGCACATCTGGAATTGGTTCCCTTCAAATCACTAGATAGAAGCTGTGCCTCATCCTCCGGAACTAAATCTGATATTGAAAAATCTGCACATAGTAGTAGTACGAACAAAGCTATAAACTTATTCCATTAGAGCGTCTGATTTTTTTTTTTTTTTTTAATTTTGCGGTAAGCGGGCCTCTCACTGTTGTGGCCTCTCCCATTGCAGAGCACAGGCTCCGGACGCGCAGGCTCAGCGGCCATGGCTCACGGGCCCAGCCGCTCCACGGCATGTGGGATCTTCCCAGACCGGGGCACGAACCCGCGTCCCCTGCATCGGCAGGCAGACTCTCAACCACTGCGCCACCAGGGAAGCCCTGTCTGATTTTTTTTTAATAGAAATTCCACATTTCCCTCTACTCAGAAAGCCATTGTTATTACAGAACCATTTCAAGAGAAGAATCTTACTCTTTAGGATGGCTCAGAGCACTTCCAGTCTTTTTCTAAATTCTGCTGCACCAGCTATAATCCTGAATCAATTATAGGATTGTGCAATGTTATTAATTGAGACATGTGAAGATATGTATTTTTGTTAGAAGAAAGAGGAAAGAGTGTTTTTTTTGTTTTTTTTTTTGCAGTACACGGGCCTCTCACTGCTGTGGCCTCTCCTGTTGCGGAGCACAGGCTCCGGACGTGCAGACCCAGTAGCCATGGCTCACGGGCCCAGCCGCTCCGCGGCACGCAGGCTCCTCCCGGACCAGGGCACGAACCGGCGTCCCCCGCATCGGCAGGCGAACTCCCAACCACTGCGCCACCAGGGAAGCCCAGAAACAGATTTTTATTCATGGTATTATCCTTGTGTCTCACAAACCTGAGCTAGTTACTCAGCTGCTATGGATGTTCTGAAGCCTATGGCTGACAGAGCCTCCCTAATAAACCCTGAACAGCTGAGGTTGAGTTGGGTTGACATCTCAAGTCTGGCTTAGAACTTCACTCATACTTATCAGAACATTTATAAACCAACAAGAGAGTGTTCTGGACATTACTCTATTGATTCTCACACCATTGTCATATTTTTTCTATCAAAGTTGAAGCTCTGGATCTGGCTGACCTGAGCCTCTGCTGTTATAACTGAAGAGGACAAGCCTATAATAATAAGAGTTATACCAGCATGATATCACCATATTAATTAGTTCTGGAGATGGTCCCCTCACAGCAAAATACTTCAACATAACTATTAGAAAAGCTGTCTTTCTGGTGTCACTTCACTTAGCTATGTGAAGGAAGAGAGAACAACAAATAGTACAGTAAAGACCCTAAAGAGGAACCATGTGTGGTACATTTAGGGGAAAATAAATAACTTGAGATGTGAGAAGGATAGAATGTGAGGGCCAAGTGATAAGAGATGATCCTGTAGTCTAGCATTAATTAACCTTAGATTTACAGTAGCATAATCTCACAAACTCTCAGGGAAAGTTTTTTTCCAAACTTTTTTGTCATTTTACATAGTATATTATAACATTTCCAAGTAAAATAGATACTTCATTTTGGATAAGCATATTTTTGAAATATATGGTCAATTTTATTTGAAACAATTTCTAATGATATTCATAATATAAATTTAGTAACTACAGAGTACGGTGGATATCTTAGATCAAGTTCTTGGAAAGAAACACAGAGATTTTATGCAGAAAGTTTATTGAGGAGTGCCTGCAGGATCAACTCCTGTGGAGGAGGGAAAAGGGGACTATAGCAGAGGAAGAAATGCAATTTAGAGGGTATCAACCTGATCCCAAAACCCCTTGGAGAGTTTTGGAGATGGATCATCGCTTCAAAAGTGCCTGCCTTGAAGCAAGAAGCCTGCACCTTTAGTCTCTATATTACCAACCATTGGGTCTGTGCCAACACTCTAGGAAAAAGTGCAAATATGGGCTCAGTAGTTCTCAGCTGGGGGCAATTCCTGAATATGGAGTCAACAGAGTAATATTTCTAGCAGGTGGGAATGAGTGCCTCAGTTCTGAAGGATGAATACAAGCATAGCTCCTTCTATTGCCCTTCGCTATATTGTGCTTTGAAAATAATTGCTGCATTGTTGTTGTTTACAAATTGAAGGTTTGTGGCAACCCTGCATGGAGCCAGACTATGGGAGTCATTTTTCCAACAGCATTTGTTCACTTTGTGTCTCTGCATCACATGTTGGTAATTTTCGCAATATGTCAATTTTTTTCACTATTATTATATTTGGTATGGTGATCTGTGATCAGTGAGCTTTGATGTTATGATTGTAATTGTTTTGGGGTGCCATGAACTGTGCCCAAATAAGACAATGAACTTAATACATAAATGTGTGAGTTCCAACTACTCTACCAACCAGCTGTTCCCGTCTCTCTCCCTCTCCTCGGGCCTTCCTATACCCTGAGACACAACAATATTGAAATTAGGCCAATTAATAACCTTAAAATGGCCTCTAAGTTTTCAAGTGAAAGGAAGAGTCACATGTCTCTCACTTTAAATCAAAAGCTAGAAATAATTAAACCTAGTGAGGAAGGCATGTTGAACTGAGATAGTATGAGAGCTAAAGAGTTAGTCAAGTTGTGAATGTAAAGGAAAAGTTCTTGAAGAAATTAGAAGTGCTGCTCCAGTGAACACACAAATGATAAGAAAGCAAAAAGAGCTTTATTGCTGATAGGGAGAAAGTTTGAGTGCTCTGGATAGAAGATCAAACCAGCCACAGCAGTCCCTTAAGTCAAAGTCTAATCCACAGCAAGGCCCTAACTCTCTTCAATTCTATGAAGGCTGAGAGAGGTGAGGAATACAGAAGAAAAGTGTGATGCTTGCAGAGGTTGGTCCATAAGGTGTCGAGAAAGACATAATCTCTATCAAATGAAAGTACAAGGTGAAGCAGCAAGTGCAGATGTAGAATCTGCAGCGAGTTATTCAGAAAGTCTAGCTAAGACCATTAATGAAGGTGGCTACACCAAACAACAGATTTTCAATGTAGAAGCAGCCGCCTTACTTTGGAAGAAGATGCCACTTAGGTCTTTCATAGCTAGAGAGCAGAAATCAATGCCTGGTTTCAAAGCTTCAAAAGACAAGCTGACTCTCTTGTTAGGGGTTACTGCCTCTGGCAACTTTAAGTTAAAGCCAGTTCTCATTTACCATTCTGAAAATCCTAGGACTTTTAAGAATTGTGGACCCCAAATCTACTCTGCCTGTGTTCTATAAATGGAACAACAAAGCCTGGATGAGAGCACATCTGTCTACATCATGCTTTAACTGAATATTTTAAGTCCATTGTTGAGACCTTCTGCTTAGAAAAAAAGATCCCTCTTGAAACTTTACTGCTCATTGACAATGCATGAGGCTACTCAAGAGCTCTGGTGAAGATGTACAATGAGATTAATGTTGTTTTTATGCCTGCTAACACAACATCCATTCTGCAGCCCATGGATCAAGGAGTCATTTCAACTTCCAAGTCTTATTATTTATGAAATACATTTTGTAAGACTATAGCTGCCATAGTGATTCCACTGATGGATCTGGGTGAAGTAAATTGAAAACTTTATGGAAAGGATTCACCATTTTAGATGCCTTTAAGGACATTTGAGATTCATGGGAAGAGGTCAAAATATCAACATTAACAGGAATTAGGGAGAAATTGATTGCAACACTCATGGATGGGACTGAATTGCTGCAATCTCATGGTAAAACCTGAATGGATGAGGAGTTGCTTCTTATGGATAAGTAAAGAAAGTGATTTCTTGAGGTGGAATCTACTCCTGGTGAAGATGCTGTGAATATTGTTGAAATGACAACAAAGGATTTAGAATATTACATCAACTTAGTTCATAAAACAGCAGAAGGGTTTGAGAGAATTGACTCCAATTTTGAACTGTGGGTAAAGTGCTATCAAATAACATTGCATGCTACAGAAAAATAGTTCATGAAAGGAAGAGTCAACTTCACTCTTGTCTTCTTTTAAGAAATTGCTACAGCCACCCCAACCTCAAGCAAACCCTGCCCTGATTAGTCAGCAGCCATCAACATTGAGGCAAGACCCTCCACCAGCAAAAAGATTGACTCACTGAAGGCTCAGATGATGGTTAGCATTTTTTATCAATAAAGTCTGTTTTAATTAAGGTATGTAAAAATGTTAAGGCATAATGCTATAGTATATTTAATAAGGATTAGGATAGGGACATCTGATGTTTTGCATCAAAAACCTTGAATCTCCAAATCCACTGAACCATCTAGGCCAAAGGAAATAGCCTATCCCTCCCTGTTAAAAGCTAGACCTCTCTTTTTTTCATGAAGACTATGCAGGTTCTTCTGCCTTATAAAACAAAGTGTGGCCCGTTCAGGATCTGCTCCCTATTCACTCCTGACCATTAGGCCAATAATTAGGGATAATCCACAATGATATCTAGCCAGGGAATTGCTGAGCTTACCAATGGAGGAAAGGAATTTGCTATAAGATGTAGTCAACATGTACTGTCAGAAGCCAGGTGACTATGTAGAGGATAGGATTCAAAGGGTACTGAAATAAGTGGGACAGAATATAATTCTGGACAGAGAGAGTTTACCAGAATTGGATTGTTCCTAGAAAAACTGGATACAACAATCTGGCAAAGACCTCAGATGACGATTTTAACACATTGTTAGGGTGTCTCTTAGAAGCTTGGGGAAATCAATTACCCTCAGTAGGTTAAGTAGAAACGACAGAACTGCCACTGCAGATTATGTAAATAGGGATCAAATGGCTCAGAGAATGGACATGCTAGAGTTGGTGTTGTATATAAGATTGGAAAACCCACCAACTGACTATATTCTGCAGAAGGGATCAGAGGTCACCCTGCTTATCAAACTGGCAAGCAGACTGATGAGAGGAACACCAATATCACTGAGAAGTTCAGTGGTGGCTGAGTGGTGTGGACCAGCATTGACAGTAGGAGCTGCTATTATAGAAATGGGCTCAATGATAAAATGGAATCATGGAATTCAGAAATATTAGAGGATAGGTAGTGGCACTTAACCACCACAGCAAGTTCTATGCAAAGATCATAATAAGTAAGAAGTTTAAAATGATAGCTGGGGTTAACTGGCCTGCAGATAATTGTGAAGATAGATAATGGATCCCCACCTCCCTAGGAAAAGGATTGTTGAACAGTTAACAAGAGTACAATCATTTGATGAAAAGAAATAAAAACTGTATATGGTTCAGAGCAACCACCCCAATCAAAAATCACAATTCCTTGTTCAGATACTGAGCCTGACCCAGTTTATAGTCCAGAACCCACTGACTGAAAAAAAAAAAAAAAAAAAAAAAAAAGAATCAGATTTCCAGGGGGAAAGACTATAGCAACACCAGAGTAAGTGTATGTATTAATGGCTTTCTTGGTCTCTTTACAAATTGAGCCACTTACATGGGTAAAACAAAGAAAATATCTAAATATTATGAGAGTTTTTGGAGACAGCATCTGAGCTGACATAGATATTCAGAATTCCAAAGAATCATCATGGAATCTTCTATTAGTATGGTTATATATGGGAAACAGGTAATAAATGAAGTCCCATATCAACTACCAGGTGATAAAAAGGCTGTCACATTTGTGAAGAGCCCAGAGGAGGAAAGAGCTTCGCAGCAGACCCAGGCTGTGGTGCAAGCAGCCCTGCCACTTGGGCCATGAGACCTGGCAGAAAATATGGTACCAGTGGTTGCAAAATATGCCATCCTGGCTGGTGTAATTGACATTCATTTACACAATGGGGGCAGAGAAGAATAAGTTTAGTCACCACTTGGATATGTCTTACTATTCTTGTGCCTAATTTTGATAGCAAATGAGCAAGTGCAGCAGCCATAGCCTGAGCAGAGCATGGTCACCAGACACTCACACTCTTCATAAATGGGAATATTTTAGCCTACTCCCCAGGTAAGCTACCTAAACCAACAAAAAGGTCATTCTAAGATGAAGGAAACCTAGAATGGATAGTAAAAAAATGAAATAACAAATACTGGTTATACAGCCTCATGAACAGTGTCAATGTGAGGGTTGTATATGTCCTCCCAACAGTTTCTTCAGGAAAGGAGCCCATCGTAATTCTGGGAAAGGAGATCCCTAAAGTTATATGAAGCATGTAGATCTCAGTCGTACAAGACGCAGACCGTAATGGATGTTGTGAGGTGCCAACCACACCCTTCAGGATTGAATCACATATTTTCCCAGTCATTGGCAGTGTCAGTGACTCACTTGCAGCTCACTACCCCCATCTTGACGTGGTGAGTTTCATAGACCAAAGAGTGTTGCCTCATCCAAGCTCATATGCCCTTCCCTGAAGTAAACCACATGCAACGTAGGGTCTATACAAGAAGCTCAATCCTTTGCTTTAATTTGGGGCAACTCTGCAAGATGATCCCAACCCAGCTAAGACTTATTCTATGTATGCATCTCAGTCTAATTTCTCTTTCTGTCAAATCCTCATTCCTTTAATTCCTCACAAGTATGGATCATGAGAGAATGTCCCAGTAAACTTCCAGTCGACAAATCTCTGGTTCATTGCTTCCTGGGGAACCTGACTTGTGATATCAAACTTGAATGAGCACAAAATTCTTAGTAGTTATCATTACATAATTGATCAAACAGGACTTGATTAGGATCAAGTGGAAAATAATTTTATTCTCTCTCACCACTTGCTCTGAAGACTAGTCACTCCCCACTCCTAGATGATATTACCAGAGAGGTCTTTAAGATTTCTAATCCTCTTTAGTCATAAGAGTAATCTTATTTCAGGAAGTAAAATGACCATCCTGCTCTGCTTCTCTTCACCTGTCCAGGTAGCCTTCCCAAGTGGTGTGTGGTGTTTCTTTCTTTTTTTTGGCCACACTATGTGGCTCATGGGATCTTAGTTCCCCAACTAAGGATCGAACCATGCCCCTTGCAGTGGAACTGTGGAGCCCTAACCACTGGACAACCAGGGAATTCCCCCCCACACTTTTTTTTCCAAGTAGTGTTTCTTTTGGAACGCTCCAGCAAACTCCCTCTCAAAGGGTCCATATTTGATACTTGGGGAACCCACACCATCATAGTCATCTGCAGAAGCTTCAGAATGTCCCTGAATTTGCCTTCAGACATCTCCAGGTAATGGTAACACACCAAGAAATTCTAAGAAGCAGGCCATTTAAAGGGTTTTTTTCTCTCACTCAGTCAAAGATAAGAAAAACACCTCTCTGCACTCCCAGAAGATGTGCTCCTTCTTTGTCTCACCAACCTCTACTCTTATGACCTGGAGATGGGTTATCAATAATTCTGGCAGATCAACTTTTGGCACATCCTGCCATGGTAGACCCAGCTCTTCTCCTTAGGCTGGGACATTTCTTGGAACATTATATTTTTTCTCAACCACTGGGGGACCAAAAAGGAGATGCAAAAAATCTCTCTCTAACATCCTGTTATAATTATTATAAATAATAATTATAAATATTATTATAATAATTATTATAATATAATAATTATAAATATAATTTATAATATTAATTATAATATTATTATATAATTTATATATAATTATTATAATATAATAATTATTATAATAATTATAAGTAATTATAAATATAATTTATATTATTAATTATAATATTAATAATATAATTTATATATAATTATTATATTATAATAATTATTATAATATAATAATTATAAATAATTATAAATAATAATTGTATGTAAAGACTAATGTTTACTATTTCCCAGAACAAATGTCACTCATTATTTACTGGAAAATTAATTATGTGAAAAATTCTGAACAAATAATTTTTAAGATGATATGCATCACATAATTTTTTGCACCGAATGTCAAATACAATGTAGATTGAAAGTGAATTATTTCTTACAACATAAGTAGTAGATAAAACTGCTTTCCTGGACTAATTGGCATTTAAGGTTTTGAAGTCTCTGTCTTGCTGTCCCTCTTATACACACCGCCCACCCCACACACACACACTCCAACACACAACTGGTTAACTTGTTTTATGAATATTATAATTTGCTTCTAAACTATAAACTTCAGCATGCTACTGGCAGATGCTATTCCATCATGGGTGCATAGACTATTTTATTACCAGTAAACTAAAAGACAAAATTTTAAAAAGTCACAAGAAAATGTTATTGTATGTTTTTCTAACCTTTGGTTTTGATTACCAGATTACTAGAGACATCAAGATTGCTGGAGATATCTTTTGATTACTGCAGATATCTTGCTGTAGTTTATACATATTGTGACTGGATGAATTCAGCATTATAGATCCATTGATGCTTATTGCACAATTTTCATACTGCTTATTAAGTCATATTCTAACATCATTCTTCTAGGCTTCATTTCTTTAAGCAATAGTCCACTATGAACATAAATAAATAAGTTTAAGAATAAAAAACAATTCACCTGCCTATTATGACTACCAAAGCATCCCAGGGTGTTCTCCTTCTAAGTGATGGAGGTGATTGTGACAGCATGAGCAGGGTTGTTGGAAACCCACCGGTACCAGACATGTATGACATTAAAGTCACCACTGGAAGCTCTCAAAGTATTTCTGTTTTGAAGAGGGAATATTTTGGTAGTTTAGTTATTGACTTAAAGTACTAATTAAAATAGACCCCATTACTGCCTTTAAAGGCAAGATGTATCGGAGCCCCTGGGGATAAGCTGCTGCTGATGGAGAGGAACTAAGATAGGGAAGGGATTTGCACTAAGATAAGGCATGATCAGACTTGCCACAAGATGGAGAATGAATGAAAGGTTGGGGATTGGGGGTGGGAGCAGTTTAGAAGATGGAAGAAGAGCTAAGAGACTATTGCAGCAATCTGAGGATGAGACGATATTGACCTGAAGGAAGATAGCAACAGGATTTGGAGAACTAGATAGATTCTAAACACAGTCAGAAGGGAACACCTGCATCATTGATAATTGCTTGCTTATGGAGGATATGGACAAAGAGGATATGAAAGTCTGGTTTGGTGTACAGATTAGGGAGTGGTGTCACTCACTGAAATAGGACAGGGAGAGGAAAAGGCTTTTCTGAAAAAAGACTGTTTCAGCTCAAGATATTTTGAGTTGGGGGTATTTGTGGACAATTTAAGGAGCTATGCCTCCTAGGAGCATTTCATCTGGAACCCTGACTGGGAGTAATTGGAGTAGGAAATCATAGGGTAGAACCCCGTGAAATGTCCCCAAAGAGGGGACACTCTCATTAATGGTGAGTCACCACTCTTCTAACATAATACTCATCTTTTATATCAAGTTAGGGGTTGTGACTCAAAAGTTAAACTCTATTAACATATGGTATGTGTGCTTATTATCTATCCCAAGCAATATACAAAAACAATTGGGATTAAAACAAGCTTTAAAATTTCCATGACTTGTACCTTACTGCATCTCATGAAATAAGATCCACGTCACTAAACTCTTTCAAAATAAAATCCAGGGCTTCCCTGGTGGCGCAGTGGTTGAGAGTCCGCCTGCCGATGCAGGGGATACGGGTTCGTGCCCCGGTCCGGTAAGATCCCACGTGCCGCGGAGCGGCTAGGCCCATGAGCCATGGCCGCTGAGCCTGCGCGTCCGGAGCCTGTGCTCCGCAACGGGAGAGGCCACAACAGTGAGAGGCCCGCGTACCGCAAAAAATAAATAAATAAATAAATAAAAATAAAAAATAAAATAAAATCCGAAAAGTAAATTCTGACTCATTATTCTAAACTGATTCAGGTAATGAAAATTATTAGCACAAATGAGAGTTTGGACAAAACTTCGTGGAAGGATCACACGGCTGTGCTCAGTGGCGTCTCACATTTTTGCAGCATGCTCAAATACAGGCTGATGATATTGCTAAATATAAAATCCTATATTAATTTTATGTATTTAGGCTACTGCTTCATTTCTGCAATCAGTGGAGTAGTGGATAATCTAAAGTACTAACAATGCCATTTTTTCTCACACCAATAAAGCAAAGAAAAATTCACTGATAGAGATTATAACAGTGTAAAGAACATGACAGGGAGATCAGAATAGAGGAAATAGCATGTTAATAGCATTCAATATTCTCCCTGTGTCAAGTCATCAGCATTTTTATTGCCACTATTTCTCAGCATACACTATTAGAATTTATTGAGTCAATCTGTCTCCATCACCTGTGATATATATTTTATTCAATAAGCTATGGAATAATATTTATCTTTCAACTCCAATGACTGGCTTTCAGGACAATAACTGCTTATCAACCAAGCATTACAAGAGGAAAAGAGGTTGTATGTTTTAATATCTGACCCCAGGGTTATCATTTTAGCATCTCTACACTTGGTATTAAGAAGTGTGCAGACTTCAATCCAAGAAATCACTCAGATTCAGTAGTTATGGCAAATGATGGTATCAAATCATGTTTTAAAGTTCTAGCCTATGAAGCATATTGCAAGAAGTTGAGGGGAAAAAAAGACTAGGCTCTTAAGTTTACCCCGCGAGACACTTGCACTGGGTTCTCTACACCAGAATGAGAATCAAATGCATACCTAAGAGCATTCATTTCGTAAGAAATATGGGAATAGAAAATGGATGTTTGGTTTTTTTTAATGCCTCAGATAGCCCACATTGAAAAATCAAAGTCGAAGTGAATCTGTAAGTTACGTCCTCAAGTTATCATTCTGAATGTAGGTGCATTCAGGGGTGGACATTGGGTCCTAACTGTCCATTGTCATCAAGGTACTTGATACTCCACAGTGGCCTTTTGGAAGGAGAATTGCGTTGCTGATGGCCGCTTTGTTCTGGGAGGCATACAGGTTTGAGAAATCCTGCAACAGAGTTAACCAAATTCTCAGCTTTCTGCACAGTTTACATTCCAGTTGCTCACCTCAAGTAATTTTGAAAAAGAATTAACTATTTTATTTTCCTATGTGCTTTGTTAAACATTTATTTCATATCCGCTTCTTTCCAGCTTTCTCCCGGAAATCCCTTGTCCCTGTGTAGACAAAAGGCTGTCATAACACTGACATGATTGAGTTGGTATTTGGTGGTTTCACCTCAGAAACGAAGGGGTCTGGAACTCCTGCTGATAAAAAGCATTAATTCATCTGCTGTTAGCTTTGCTCACCAGGAAGTCTCCTCTCCCAGCCAGAGAGCACAGAACTGCACAAAAGCCACTTCCTGTCAGGCACTTTATTGCTTGATTGCGCCAACTCTTGCTGACCTGCATGTGTGGGTCAGGCAGCAGGTAAAACACAAAGATATCCACCTTCCAACAAGCCCATCTTAACACGTGTCATTTTAATACCATGCATGCTTAGCACACCCATCTTTATTACTCCCTGCATTTAAAAAGAACCCTTCAGTCTGAGCTCTTGTTACAATAATAATCAACTGCAGTCGCCTTTCTCTGCCCAACCCATGCACACATCTTTATTTATTCTGTATTGCATATGGAAGAAATTGAAAAGATTTGGGGTGTTGGAATCATTTGATTTGAATCCAAATCCCAGTTGAGCTACTTACTAGCTGTTTGCTATTAAATAAACTCATCTCTCTGAGCTGCAGTCCATTTGTCATTAATGCCTACCTTTAAGGGGCTGTGATAATGGTAAATGAAATAATATATGTAAAGGGACTGCCCCTGGGTCTGACTCACAGTAGGTGTACTTGCTTCCTTTAAAAAAAAAAAAAAAAAAGAAACAACTAAACTTTTGGGTTATATTATGCTTTTGAAAGAACACAGAGTAGAGTGTTGCTTGTTGGTTCATTTATTTACTTATTACTGCACAGGAAGGGGGTGATGGGAAGGAGGAAGTGTGGTCAGGAGAGATCATGCCTTAACCCCACTGGGAATTGTTCTAAGTGTGTGTTTTGTGTATCCTACTTATATCTTCTTAGAGTCCCCATTTTAAAAGCATGTCCTTTCTTTACTTTGGCACCATGCAAGACAGTAACAATAGGATTAAAAGGAGTGTATCTGGTTTAAGATTTGTCTTGAAGCTTTACGGAAGCCCAAAGGAGGTGTTACATTCCCGGCCTAGCGGGGGAGTTCTTGGCACAGGAAACCTCAGCCTCAAATCCTTGACTGTCCTACATAGACTTGAGGTTGCTTTGTTGTGTGTGTACCCTTGTGTGTTGGTGTTGGGGTGGGGGGAGGCCTAGGAAGGGGGTGTGACTTTGGGGAAAGTAAATGGAGTGGGGACATCTGATGAAGAGTTGTGTGGGTCTGGATCAGATCCTGGCTTCTGGGCCCCGGTTGACGGTCTTGCGCAAAATGTCCCATCTACCAACCTCAGCAGGTCTGTCTTCAGGCAAGTTTTTTAGCCTTAAGTCGCTTGACTTATCGGTAGAGGGGGAAGGCAAACATATATCTCAGGGAAGACAAATGAGGAATTATGTATAGAGTATATAGAGCAATGACTATTCATTATTCAACACATATGAGTTTCCTTTTATCATGTGGCTTCTTACCTTACTTATATGCTGAAAGACCTGCTCCTGGGGACTCACAATGTGATATCTATTCCCCATGCAAAAGAGTTGAGCAATGCAAGAGCCACCTTAGACCTTAATCCATTTCAAACCTCTCCCATTAAATGGAACTACACTTCCTTAGACCATATGTCCTGATTGAATGTTCAACTATATAGTGGTTCTGTGAATGTCACCTGACTCTCTTCCTTGTGTATATAACAACGAGCAACACAATTCACCATCAAGACCAAGGTTAGCCTTCAATTGACCACATGGCCCTAATAGAATGTTAGTTTATTGACTATTCATTTAATGATTCATTGAGAACTGACTAAGTGCCAGGCACTGTTCTAGATGCTGGGTACAGTGGTAAATAGGATGCACAAAGTCTCTGAACTTCAGACCTCATATAACAGTGATGAAAGAAAAGAAAATTATCAAACATACACATGAAGTGCTATCTGGTAGTGATAAAATTCTCAGAAGCAAATCAAGGCAGGGTAATGGGATAGAGACTAAAAGATGAAAGGGCCTAATAGAGACAGGAAAGTTCAAAGAAATCCTCTTTGAAGAGGTTATGTTTCTGAGCAGAGTTCTTAAGAAGTGAAGGAGAAATCCAGGCAATGATCTGGAGGAAGAAGGAAGCCAATCTGATGTGTTAGAAGAATAGTTCTGTGGTTGGTGCTGGAGACAGCTTATGTCAGACAAGGGAGATCAGACAGGATGTGGGTCAGAGAGGTAGTCAGGTGCCAGGGGAAGACCAGTCTTGTAGGCTGGATTAAGGAGTTTGGATTTTTTTCTGAGTATGATATGAAGCCATTGATGGGTTTTGAACCTAAGAATGTTGTTACCTATTTTATATTTTACCAAAATTATTCTGGATACTCCATGTACAATTGACAGTAAGTGGGTAATGATGGGTAAATTACTATTTTAAGTGTTGTTTAATCAAGGCAATGTGATTCCATGGTGAGCATGACAGAGTGGATTGTGCAGCCCACTCCTTACTAGAGGCCCAACTCTAATCAAGTTACCATACTTTTTTAAAAATTAATTTTATTGGAGCATAGTTGATTTACAATGTTGTATTAGCTTCTGCTGTACATCAAAGTGAATCAGTTATAAATATACGTATATCCACTCCTTTTTAGATTCTTTTCCCATATAGGTCATTACAGAGTACTGAGTAGAGTTCCCAGTGCTATACAGTAGGTCCTTATTAGTTATCTATTTTACATATAGTAATGTGTGTATGTCAATCCCAATCTCCCAATTTATCCCTACCCTCTTTCCCCCCTTGGTAACCATAAATTTGTTTTCTACACCTGTGACTCTGTTTCTGTTTTGTAAATAAGTTCATTTGTACCACTTTTTTAGAGTCCACATATAAGCAATATCATATGATATTTGTCTTTCTCTGTCTGACATACTTCACTCAGTATGACAATCTCTAGGTCCATCCATGTCACTGCAAATGGCATTATTTTGTTCTTTTTTATGGCTGAGTAATATTCCATTGTAAAATTGTACCACATCTTCTTTATCCCTTCATCCCTCGATGGACATTTAGTTTGCTTACAGATCCTCGCTATTATAAGTAGTGCTGCAATGAACACTGGGGTGCATGTATCTTTTCAAATTATAAGTTACAAGACTTTGAGCCTCAATGCTCTCATCCATAAATTGGGAAAAAGACCACCCACCCACAGGGCTGTTCTGAGAATGTAATAAAGGGCATATGTGAAATGTTTAATGATGTCACTGGAAAACAATAAGTGCTTAAAAATGTTAACCCCCCTTGCGCCTCACCTCACTTATTCAGTTAGTTAAGCCTAGTTAGCCTTTACCATAGGCCAGGTGCTGCAGTCATCACGGAGTGCAGGGACTCTTACTCCCACCATGGGAAGGGGGTGAGTAACAGGGAAAAGTAGCAGGACAGAACCATAGTAATTGCTAACTGCTAAATGATGCCTGCAGTGAACTCTGGAGAAGCTCAGTGGAAGGGGAATGACCATGCTATAGTTGTTAGGGATGACATCAGAGACCTAGCAAATGTCAGAGCAGTTGATGAGGAAAGGGTAGCTAAGGGTGACCTTTTGTCCACATGTGGAGAAATCTATATTTTACCCAGTTGAGAAAATGTAGCCATTGCCCTCAAGTGCCACAATGTGAGGAAATTCTATCACTAGTGATGTCTTTATCTGAAGAAACATGTCTCTGATTCAGAGGTCTTTTAGTTACACACAGAGGAGTCACACACAAGAGGTTGTGTGGCCAGGGAAGGCTAGGGAGAGAAGGGAGAGGGTAGAAGAGCATGTAAATGAAGGAGGAGAAGGCACTGCCTGGCCTTGGAACTCCCTATATTATCTACCGCAATGGGGAAAGCATAGTCAGGAGGACACATGGTAGATTTCAACAAAGGAAGTGGTCATCACTTATTAAATGTCCACAGTGAAGAGAATAGCCAAAGATCCCAGGTTTAATTTCTCTGATGCACATTACCCATCACTAGGCCAAAAACATCATCATGGTTTCTTCTAACACAAACTTCAAGATGCTATGTGCTCTGGACTGACATCCACCTCCTAATAGGTGTCTGGAAAATCCATTTTCTACTATATTTGTTAATAAATCTTAGTAAAGCATGAATTATAAAGAAATGTAATGTCTTAGCTCGAAGAAATCAATAATGCGTTTAAACAGAAACTCATTAGTATTAAAGATTATTCCCATTTTTCATTATATTGAGAAAGAAGGAAAATGATAATCGTATCAATGTGTGTCATCCATTGAACTAACGTGATGTCAAATGCATTGCCTAAAAAATTGAAGTGTCCCATACAGATCAGATATTATTTATTTATTTACTACTCTTCTTCCCAGCAATCCTTTTACCCCCCGACACAAAATTCCTACCAAAGAACATTTGAGACAGCTTACCAAAAATGCATATAATTCATTAAGACAAAAATAGATCAAGAAATCAGAGAGACATATATTACTATTAAAAATAGCATTTCATACAAATGATAAAATGAACAATGAATACATCATGTTCTATAATAGTGGTTGCCTTTCATCCTATAATCTGAAAGGACTCTATAGATATCAACCTATAAATAGTCCTGTTATATTTGCCCAGGTAATTCATTTTAGAGAAGATTAACATTCAACAAAGTATCAAGAAATTTGAGATTACCGTAGAAAAAATGAATATTCTAGAAAACTGTTTTCCATCTTTTAGGCCATTTTCACAGGTTCATGGAAGAATTATAATAATAATTCTTTAACAAGAAAACCTCACTGGAATATTGTCTGTGCATGTCAACCCAGTTTTACTCACACATCTTCACAGTTATTCACACATATACATATGTTTTTGTTTCAGTGCATGTAGATATATGTATACTTGCTTTGTAGAGAGAGACAAAGATATTCCCAGAAGGCAACTGCCGAAGGAGGCTATCAGGTTTCTTAGTTCTTGTGGTGTGCAAGCCAGTACTGCCCCAAGACAACTAGATGAATGGCCATTTGCCAAGCAGGATTTGATCACTAGGAGATACTTGTCCTCACCTGTGACCACACCTCCAAGGTAATTGTAACAAGCACTGGGATTCCTTACACGTAAAGGTATAAAGGTGAGGTTACCCATGCCAACTGGGAAGAGGAGGCAGGAGCTTGGGGACCATGCTTTTACAAGGGATGTAAATCCACAAAACATTCCAACCCCAACCAGACAGCTCACTCCTTGTATAAAAGAACACAATCAGCAGAAGTCTCCCAAGAAAGCACAATATAATTTTTTAAAGGTCACCCTAAAGTAGTTTTTACATTCTACATAAACATTTCACTCAAATAGTTATTATAGAGTATTGCTACTTTTCCTTTTCCTGGTTGTTCTTTAATGGAGAAAATTTCACTAACAGACCATGGATATAAAATATGAAATCAAGATCATCTACTGCCTAGGAGAAGACAAACATCACTAAAAAGGATTAGTTTCTTTCGCTGTCTAGAAATTTTTCATAGAAGACCTTGGCTGGCCTTTTGATATTAAAACTTCCTAACAAGTATTACACAGGAGTTTTAAATTATAACTTGCTGTCACCGAGACAGTTATAAACTGTTAAATATGTCCTTTCTATGCTAAGCTCCTGTAAAGTATGCACGTGGCCATGGCCGGGACACTCTTCCTGACAAGTAGCAGGGTGAGATCACAGAGATGTTTGCAAGCTGCCTGCAAGTCCGTGCAGGTGGCCCTGTTAAGATTGTGTGTGTGTGTGTGTGTGTGTGTGTGTGTGTGTGTGTGTGTGTGTGTGTTCCAAATAAGCCATACTTCTCTGCTTCTCAAATCATATACTTTCCTCCGATGAAAACTTCTTATGGAAACCACGTTGTATTTTTCAATATCTACAAACCAAAGAGTGATTTTCAAGCTACCTTTTATCCATTGGATTAATTTAACATGGAGTTTTCTCAAATAGTAAGACCTTAAAAAAAATCATTCTATTTTATCATTATCCATAAGGTAGATCATGATCCATAGGGTCTCATAATTTTACTGACTCTGAAACACTGTCATCTCTTAAAAATATTTTCCTGTTATCATTATTTTTCACAAAACATAAAAGTAATATATGAGGTCAACGACCACATCCTAGAAATTGGGGGGTGGGGAGAGGTAGAGAAAAAGGAAACTCAGACTTCCACCTTTTCTCATTCCTATGTTTTATTTTGTTTATTTTATAATATATTCCAACAACAAATATCTCCTTCCGAGTTCTGTTCTGGAGGTGATGTAATGAACTCTGCTTTCTCCTATCTGACCAGCAAAGCCCATCATTAGTGCTTAATTATAGTTTATATGGCCACTTTGGCCAAGAAGAAAAGAGCAGCTTTGTTACAGTCAATGAAGTATTTAAAGCTATGCCCAAGACAGGGCTGGGTTTATTAAACACTTGTGTAAGCAATAATAAACTTACATTGATCGGGCGACTCGATAGATCTCTTTTATGTGCTGCTTACAGACAAAAAAATCCAGGTAGAATTAAAAATAAATGGGGGCCCTGTATGCTAAAAGTGCCCACTTCCCTACAGGGCCAACAGAATGAGAGAAACATAATCCCTTCCTCCAAGAAAAACTGACTCTCCAAAAACACGAGATATTCCTGCTTCACGCTGACTATGACAAAAGGGGTGGACACATCTTATATTCTACAATAATAGTTATATGCCTTGAAAGAAAGGCACGGGCTCAGCACTTTCCTTGCATATAAAGGTTAAATAAGTTGTCCAAGGTCACAGAGCAAGAATTCCCATCAAGGGGGTTTTGTTTCACAACATGAACACTTAAATCCCAAATTCTAACCTTCCTCAGCTTAAGCAAAGAAGGATGCTGCTTGCGTGGACCTTTTATGATTTTTAAACTAAAGAAATTATTCTTGGCTGACCTTCCTTCCAAAATTAAACCTTGCTGGGAGACAGAACCCCCCTCTTACTGTAGAGGCTAAAGAGACAGGCTACTCATTGCCCCAGCTTCTCCTGCAACAAGGGCATGGCCATGTGTCCCAGGACAGCTGGTAGCATCCTGAGACTTGAACTGGGAGCCAGCGATGCCCAGGAAGGGGAGCAGGGTGAGGTGTCATTCATTTTGGCTGCAGCAGGTACACCGGCAGCAACGTCTAATTTCCCTGAGTGGAGGGAACTGTGGTGCCAGCAGTGGTGTCTGGGGATAGGGGACAGTGCCGAGTGGGGCCTGGCAACATGTGTTGTCACATCTGTGCTCATCAGGACAAGAGCTATGTAATTACTGGCCAGGTCCTGGCTACTGCCTGCCTTCTTTCAGCTTCTTTTTGCTGAGCCTGCTTCTCCTTACTTCCCACTTCTCTGGTGGTTTCAAAAGTCTGTTTCCTCTTTAAACTTGTCAGAGTTGGTTGTTGCTTGCAACTGAGCTCTCTGCTAAACACTTGATGATAAGTTGCTCTTTTCATGTATTTAAGCATTCAGCAAAGTAATTGCGCTTGTTATATTTTGCAGCACTAGGTGAATTTCACATTATGTCTATGGAAAGTGACATTTAAAGTTTTATTATTTCTGGACTGTACCTCACTACTGTCAATCTAGCTCAACACATGCATGGATAAAGGCCAGTACGCTAAGCCCACTACATCCAAGGCTGCACACCCTCTGTCAGGAGGGAGGGAGGTCTGCATTGTCATCCTTGTTAGTTCTCTCCTGGGATCATTGCTCAAGGCAGAGAGGGTTAAAACAAAAATGAAGCTGGATAATACAAAAAACAAACTGCCTCCTTCTGCTTTTTTTTCTCAACTCTCACCTTTTCTTAGTACAAAAGTAATCAACACCACTACCTCTACAATACTCATGCATTCATTCATTCGCTCATTCATTGTCTTGGGTGAACCATGACCTTGCTGCAGGACAGTTACACAGGCAATGGGGGAGCAGTCATCAAATAATCACAGAAATTCACAATTTGTAAAGGTGACAGTTGCTCTTAAGGAAGGGTCCTGGGTAGTTTGAGAGTGTCAGATGGGAGTCAGGATCTAACCTGATAAGACATGGCATAAGAATATTGGGATTGGTTAAGTGAGGATGTAGGAGGGGGCGGTTTGTTGGTTGCTGCTAAACAAATGACTACAAACTTCGTGACTTAACACATATTTCTTACAGTTCTGGAGGTCAGAAGTCTGAAATGAATTTCACTGGGCTAAAAATCAAGATATCAGCAGGGCTAGTTTCTTCTTGAGACTCCAGGGGGTAATCTGTTTCGTTGTCTTTGCCATCTTCCAGAGGCTACTTGGACTCCGTGGCTCATGGCTCCAGCCAACAGTGTAGCACCTTCTCTCTGACTTCTGCCTCCAGTCTTACTTCTTTTGTCTTTTACTCTGATCCTCCTGCTTCCCTCTCATAAGGACCCTTAGGATTACATTGGGTCTACTTGGAAAATACAGGATGATCTCCTTATTTATCTCAAAACCCTTGAATTAGTCACATCTGCAAAGTGCCTTTTACCTTGTAAGGTAACATATTCACAAGTTCCAGAGATTAGGGTGTGGATGGGGCATTCTGAGTAGAGGAAGCAGCCTGTGCAAAGGCACTGGGGTAGTCTAGGGCATGGTTCATTTGAGCAATTGAGGGAGGTCAAAAGGAGAAAATTGGGAAGAGAGTGCCATGAAAGAGGCCAAAGAGAAACAAAGAATACTAATCACACAGGGCAAGACTGGAAGACCATGTCAAGGACTTTGCTAGGTATCCTAAGCACAGTGAGGAGCCAAGGTTCAATTTGCAATTTATATATATATATTTGAATTTTTGTACATAGTTTGGTTAAATCATAGACCACTATAAGATTTCTGGTTACCTGACTTGCATTTTTAAAGATGGTTGTGACTCCAGAGTGGAGAACTCGTTGTCACGAAGCATGAAAAGAAGAGGAAGAAGGAAGAAGGAAGAAGGAAAATTATGCACAGTACATACCAAGAGAGAGACAGGGCATCAGATCCCAGGATATGTTTAGAGAATCAAAATGGGAGATGGAGTCTGATGCCCTAAGGAGAATCGTATCCTTCACACTCCATCTTATCTCAAGCCTGTTAAACCACAAGCCAGCCCATCTAGGGTGAGGAATCTCTGAACAGAAATAGGTTTTTAAAAATCATGGTTAGCAAGGCAGGGACATATATAACCTAGGGAATTGAAATAAAGTGTTAAAATAGCATTAATGGTAAATATAGACATATATTTATTTAATTGATGAATAAATTTGTGATCCAGAAAATCATAATAACCTTTAAATTTGGTCAACGGTCAACAAACTTTTTTCTGTAAAGGCCACATAATAAATATTTTAGGCTTTGCAACCCTGAAGTCTCTGTGGTAACAATTCATCCTACCATTGTAGCATAAAAGCAGCCATGTATCAATGGGCATAGCTGTGTCCCCAAAAAATTGTGTCAACAAAAACAGGCTGCAGGCTGGTTTTGGTCCAAGGGCTTACTTTGCTGACCCCTGATCTAGGGTGTCAAGTTTTAAAGAACTCCATGTAAAGGGCATTATATCTTTCTTTTTGATCACTTTTCAACCTTTGATAAGGGTTAACAATTTCTCCAATTCACTTTACTAAATAGTACATTTAACATGTCCATCTTTATAACAACTATATGCCAATTACACAGAATCTCACAGTTTTCTCTTAGAACAAAGGCTACAGTTTGCCTTTACTCACCTCACTAAATGGCCATACTTGGTTTCCAAAAGCAAAGGAAGTTAACATTGTGGGCAGAGTGGATTTTACTTCCAGGAACTTAAGCTAGCAGCTACCCCAAATGACAGCTCCTCAGTTATACTAAACCAATTGAAAATACTTTTTCAGTAATAGAATTGTTCATGAATGCCCACTTGCTCTCACATCAATTGTTGAAGATTATATTTCCCACTCTGTGGCCAAACGACTTGCTTTGGCCAGTGAAATGGGTTTTGAAGTGTTGGGTGTCAATTCCAAGCAGAAATTTTCAGTCAGGTTGTGCTTCTTTTCTCTTAGACTCAATGGTCTCTAATGTTCTAGATAGAAACTGGTGTATGAGCCTGGACTCAAAGAGAAGACAGCCTGGAACACAACTGCAGCCCACAATTAGTACATAATGAATGTACATTTTTTGTTGTTTTAAGCCGTTGAAATCATGAGGTCAATTGTTACTGCATCATATCTTAGGCCATCATGATGAATAAACTGGAAACCTCTCACCCAAACATAGAACATCATTGTTCGAAAAGCCACTGTTAATAAGGAATAACTATATTCTATATTGATGTGGTAAGGATCCTAGTAGCAGTCAGCAATAGCTCAATGAAGTTAAACTGAATTGATGGACAAGCTACATAACAAAGGGCAAAAAACACATTTTGTGAAAATGCATTTAAAAAACTAAATCAACATAAAATTATTTTACAATTTCTCATAAAATTGCCAACTTTCTAAAATCTCAGAAGATCTGGGTGATTACCTAGCATTTGTACATAGCAATGATGGACTGGAGACGATTTCTGACTGCCCTCTCTAAACATGGTGTCCCCTCTCCAGTTTGCCACAGCCCTTCCCTCACATGTAACAAATACAAATGCCCTTCACTAACTTTCCCTGGGCCTGCCCTTCCCATCCACCATTTCAGGCTTTGTACCTGCCAGACACTTCTTCTATACCCTTAGTCAGTGAGATTTTTGAGACCAATGTCTGTGCCTTCTTCATCTTTGCATCCTTGGATCTCATATTTGCACAGTGCTTGGAATATAGTATGTGCTCAGTACATGTTGGCTGAACACACAACTGCAATTGAACTTCTGTACTAGAAACTTCCACAGAGTTAAAAACTTAACAATCAACTAGGCTTCAGATTTGCTTTGAAGCGATGAGTATATCAATCCATCTAAATATTCATTAAATCCAAGCAAGTATTAAAGAGAGTCTATATGCAAAGTAGGAGAAAAAGAACAGAGGCTGTAGCGGTCAAAGGAATGTATGATATTGGTAAGTTCTGAAGCCTACAGGATGTTGCCCAAAATTCAGTTGAACTTCTAAGGTGTTTTAAAAAGCAGAAAATTTAAGGACATGTTCATCCCTGATATTTAGTATCACTTATTATGAGACTCTTGCTCCAAGCCAGGTGTGGTAAGGTTCATCCAAATCTCAGGAAGAGAGAATAAAAGTTGATGTCTGTGAACCCAGAACTTTAATATTAATCACAAAGTCTATAACCTTTTCCCAAACCTGTTTATTTCACTTCTCCGTCCTTCCCTCTCTCCACCCTTTTCCTTGCTCCATTACACTTTATTCTCTTCTTGGGGGACGGGGGATGGGGGGAGAAGTAATTCATGCTGCATCTTCAGACTGTGTGCAGAATGTCGTCTCCCTTCAAGGTGAACAACAGTAAGTCAAACTCTTCATTTAAAAGGTGAACATAGGATCCACAGTCAGCAAAATAATTATACCCACAGATCAGCAGAATCTCAATCCAAACAGATAAAGTACGAAGAATCACTTGGCTGTAGTATTTATTTACTTCTTGATAAACTTAAGAACAGACTTTCAGATGTGCACAATGTTTTTTCATTTACAACTTTATGTCTTTACGGCAGTAAAGAAGTGATGGAGTTGCACTGATTTATTTTAATGAAAAAGAAATAGATATAAAAAGCTGTAATTTTAATTATATTTTACTTTCATGACATACTTGATTTAATTAATTTAACATTATTACTGCTTACAGTATGACATTTTATAAAGAACTGCTCTTAAGCAGGACTCTGCATTCAACTTTACTCTCTCTAGTGGTCTTATCATTTATCTGCATTATGCACAGTTTTGCAACAGGAGAATAACAATATCTTGTAGAAAAATAATAAACTCAGTGAAAGGAACTTGCTCAGAGTGCCTGTACTTTATTCCTAGGTGAATTTCTATTGTCCATTATCATTTATATCTAATATGAACCATTCTACACTGCTTGCCTCTAATCCCCACTCTTGTTAAGAAGCTTAAGAGGAGAATCACTTGATTTCAGGTCCTTTTGGAGTTCAAGGGCAAAGTGATTATTTCTTTAAAGGAAAAAAATAAAGATCACGGACTCATCACAATTTCCAAAGTTCAGCTCTTTTTGCTTCACTAATTAGAAGCCAGACCAAATGCATATCTGGAGGCTTTTATACAAGCGATCAGCCCTTTGCTCTGGGACCAATTATAGAAAAGTGTCTTTTACACATTACTCTCTGTGAATATTTAGTGTTCACATAAGCTGTCATGTTTCACCATGAGTCATGTTAAGACCATATAATCACATAGTTGAAGAGCTAATGATATGTTTGCTCTTCTCAATTTAATTTACAAGTATAACTGCACTTAAATGCCTATGGCTTATCTGTAGCTTAAAAATAAATGCATAAATATACATATATGCACATTCAAAAACAAAGGATGCTATTTAATCAGTAAATAAGATCATGCTCTTTCATCTGGAAACTATGTTTCTATGTCTAATTCCATCCATAACAGTATTTTGTCTTTGCAAAATGACAGCAACAGTTGAGTGTATTTATTGAGAACTTGGTTTGGATACCAGCCTGAAATGGGTAGTCTTTTTTGATGTGTTTCAGAGAACTATTGGCATATTGTTTATGTATTGGGTTGGCCAAAAAATTCATTCGGGTTTTTCCTTACGAGGTTAAATAGATCTATTTTTTAAAATGGCTTCACTTTCCCAACTTTATTTATCTGGTAGAGAGAGAGAGAGAAAGAGAGAGAAAAAGGAAGAGATTGATCCTTCCTGACTGAGGAATTTGCTTATGTAATTATGGAGGCTAACAATTCCAAGATTTACAGTTGGTGAGTTGGAGAGCCAGGAAAACCAATGATGTCGTTCCAGTCCAAAGGCCAGCAGGCTAAAAACCCAGGAAGAGCCAATGTTTCAGTTCAGTCTGAAGGCAGGGGAAAACAAAACAAAACAAAACAAACAAAACAATGTCTCAGCTTGAAGGCCATCAGATAGGAAGAGTTATTTCTTACCTGCAGGAGGGTTAGATTTGAATTCTATTCAGGCCTTCACCTGATTGGATGAGGCCCACTCACATTAGAGAGCACAATCTACTTTACTCAGTTTATAGATTTAAATGTTAATCTCATCCAAAAACATCCTCACAAAAACACCCAGAATAATGTTTGACCAAAAGTCTGAGCACCCCATCGGCCCAGTCAAGTTAACACATAAGACTATTCATCACATCAGCCAACACTATTGCTGGTCAAAATCTTCATATTTTTTTTTTTTTTTTTTTTTTAATTTTGCGGTAAGCGGGCCTCTCACTGTTGTGGCCTCTCCCGTTGCAGAGCACAGGCTCCGGACACGCAGGCTCAGCGGCCATGGCTCACGGGCCCAGCCGCTCCGCGGCATGTGGGATCTTCCCAGACCGGGGCACGAACCCGCGTCCCCTGCATCAGCAGGCGGACTCTCAACCACTGCGCCACCAGGGAAGCCCTCTTCATATGTTTGATTATGGTGGCCCAATGATGTCTAATTTATGTAAGTCATAATCTAAAAGGGCTTAGCTCTTGTCACAGATTTGAAAATTTGAAATGAGAAAACAGGAAAGACTCACCCTTAAGAACTAGGCAATGGTACAATCTTCTCACAATGTAAAGTCTATAGAAAGAACATAAGAGGTCTTTTAGAGATATGACACTTAGAAACCTCTGAAGGATTCGTATTAAATGCGATGTGTGTTTATCAACAATTCCACTTTCTAGAAAGGGTCACCTAATTGTGATGTTACAAGTGACTGTTGTCATTGAGTATTATTAATGGTTGAATGGTGGGAAACAATGCTCACAAAATAATTTTCTGTGTCTTCCACTGGAGAGACGACTTGATTATAGTTGACAGAGGAAAAAAACATTGCTTCTTCTATTAACTGCCAAGGATAGAAAGCTAAGTTAATCTTTTTTGTTGTTGTTGAATATTGCACTTAAGTCTACAAAGCACTTCAACATATGCTGATTTCTTATTTTTTGCTATGGGGGAAAGAGAGTACTAAACAGAGGATTTAAGGAAAGAGGAAGGGGTCATCTTGTCAACAACTATATAGGAATGTTGGGATGGTTAGCTGGGGCTTAAAATAGGATATGTATTCTGAAAACAAATACTTGTAAATAGTTTTAAATGGCTTGGTTCTGTGTAAATGTTATACATGTAAAGGTCTCCTAGGTTCAGGATTAGACTGACCCCCCCAAGATTGATGGTGGATTTTGTTTATCAGGCTGATAAATAAGGTACCTTGTCTTCTTCACATCCTACCCTATATCTTGTGTTTAAGTTGGATGCCCTTCCCAAAGAGAGAAAAAATTAATTCTTTAGTCAATGGCACACAAGTAAAAGTCATCCCTTCCTGTAAGTGCCAAACAAGCACTCCAGGTTTATTTACCCACCTTGTTAATTGTATAATTGTAGTTTATGTAACTGTCACATAATTTTAAGGCAATCCAACCTAGAAGAGGTTAGCCAGGGTTGCTAAAATTTTCTTACGACTATGTCCACTTTTGTAAAATTAAATATTCTGGCTTTGATTTTAGATAGATCCAAATTTGGGTTCTGCTGTAATTTCAAATAATAGACTTCTTAATTTAGTAAGTCACAGTTTATGGTACTAACTGCTAGGGAATGAGGTTAGGCGAAAGAGCGTCCTTTCCTTTGAGATTTGAATAAAACTGGACTGAGTACTCTAGGAAGTGCCACTGTGGGGGAAGCACAGTGCCTTTTCAGATTCTTACTGACAAAGACACTTACTTGGCTCTCCTCTATTCTCTCTTCTTCCTGCTGGCACATTTTCCACTCACTCTGTGTTTAGAGCAGTTTGGTATCTCTTCAGTTCCTTTGCCCCTTCAAACCATGCCCTCTAGACTTTACAGAGGACTCTCATGCATTAAAAAAAACAAAAACAAAAAAACCCTGCTTCATTGAGTGTTAAGACATTCAGCTGAGCCAGAAGTTTCCCAAATCTAAGTTTTCAAACATTGAAAATAAAGAGAATGACACCATTTGGAAGTCCAGAGGAGTGTCTAGTGTAAGAAGACAGAGTACGATAAGCTGGTGCAGTCAGCTCAGGAATTACAAGGTTGGCCAACATGGAAAAACTATATTTTTCACTCCACAACTTCCTTCAAATGACCCAGAAACATTCAAAGAAACTAAATATATAAAATTGAATATAGAATCTGGTAGGAAATATCAAAGCTGGAAGTTTTTTTATCACCATTCAAGTCATGACAGTCTCTGGGTAACAGATGTGGAAATCAGAGATAGATTCAGGAATCAGTTAATGAGGATGTTAATAAATATTTTGAGGATGTTTGGTCAAGGAGAGGAAACAACACCAAAAAAAAATAATATAAACCAACAACCAACACTGTATAAAGTCTTATTTTGTTAAGAATGACAAACAATAATAAAAATTAAAGAAACAAAAGATTCTAATAAGATTTTCTAATTTAATATATGCATATTATAATCAAATATATTTGTTAACTTATTCATTTTCTTCTTAAATGTAAATTAGTTTATGAATTGAATTGTAAGCCAAAATAAAGGCACAGATTGCTTAAATATATACAAAGCAGATGCTCTGAATATCCTTATATGCAGATTCTATGTATACGTGGCAGTGCCTGAGTTATTAATACCCACTTAAGACTACCTATTTATAATTTAGGGATAAATCCCACTTGAGACCATAACTCTGCCTCTGTGAAATATATGAGAAGGTGGTCAACATTAGACGTTGTGAAGGAGCTCCCAAGATTTAATGAAAGTGTTAACTCATCATGATGCCATTTTTGACAAGTTTCCAGCAAGGAATAATCCTGGTAGAAGTTTGTGGAGAAGCCGTATCTTTTTTTTTTTTTTTTTTTTTTTTGCAGTACATGGGTCTCTCACTGTTGCGGCCTCTCCCATTGCAGAGCACAGGCTCTGGACGCGCAGGCTCAGCGGCCATGGCTCATGGGCCCAGCCGCTCCGCGGCATGTGGGATCTTCCAGACCGGGGCACAAACCCGTGTCCCCTGCATCAGCAGGTGGACTCTCAACCACTGCGCCACCAGGGAAGCCTGAGAAGCCGTATCTTAAGCTGATAAACTGGTTGTGTTCTTCTTCTCCCAACATAGACCTCAGTGAAACACAGTAACATCGCTACAGAGGGACCATGTCCTCCGACAATCACTACCACTAAAACATAAAAATTTCTGCTGTGACCACCCTATCCTGCCATATTTGTGCTTTGGCTGGCCCCAATCTACTTCTTAGATTCCCTAGAGTTTTTCTTAAACTGACTAATGAAGAGTAGTGAAAAAGACAACTCCTCATTTCAAATGGTGTCATCAGGATGGTCAACTTGTTGTGCAATCTCTAATCTTTTTTTTTTTTTTTTTCCCCTGCTGTGGCTCATTCATTACATTGGAGAATCCATCTTTGGCTATTTTTGGCACATGGAGGAACTAACCAGAGGAATGTGTTAATTGGGAAAAAATGTTCTTTCTTTAAGAGAATCCATAAGGATGGAGTGAAATATAGTTGGACACTGGAGTGGTCTTGAAATGAATGTAGCTTAGATGAATCCATGGAAAAGAATGGAGATGTTGGTAGTTTTGAGTAGAAGGTCCAGGACAGCATGCATTATTTATAGAGGAAAAGGTAGTCAAATATAGACCAATGACTGACTCAGGCAGACAAAAAGAAAGAATTGTGGAATAAAAAAATAAAAAACATAGTCTTAGGAACTAATTCAGAACAAATTTGATTTCTTTAAAAATACTATTATTATTATTTTATTTATAAATTTTTGTAGAATTAGCAATAGTGACATGGAAAACTAATATACAATTTTAGTTCTCACACCTTACTCTCTGAGCTTCTCTTTATCCCAAGGTCCAGGTCCATGTGTAGATTATCATCCTGGCCCTCTAGCCATAGACCACTGAGGTATGAATGACCACCTGGATGAACCTAATTCAATAGGAATTTTTTCTCTTAGAAATATGGAAATAATACAGTGAAATGCTAATAACTTACTGTTAACTGATTGAACAGGGGGTGGTGGTACAGATTACCCATTTGTTTACCTAAACTGAGGGAATTATTCTACAAAATAGAAAGAGAAAAATGAAGTAATGGTGAAATTTCATGGATCCCACAGAAATAGTAAGTTTATATTGGTTCCTGACTATCCTTCCTTGTTCCAATATGGAAATAAAATATGATTTCATATCTAACGTTTGATTCTATGACCTCTTTTAATAAATTACCTTTTTCCTTTGTATATGTGAGTTTGAATGGTTTCTCTTCCTAATGACCAAACAATTCCCAAAATATAAAAATAAAAGGGCATTTAAAGTTTCTGTATATATTTATTTTTTATACAATATTTCAGTATGCAATATATGTCCAGTGTACAATATTCTAAATTTGTTTTGGGGTTAAATAGGTTTTTCTGAGATGTGCTCACCACCAGCTCACACTATAATAAATGGGTAGGAGGCAAATCCTGAAGAATGTTGAAAGTCATTCTTAAATTATTTTAAAACCATTTCTAAAAGAGGATTGAAAAAAAACCCTCTTTTCTCTATTAGGCATAAACATTTTCCTAAGTCTGTATTTTCTAAATAAATTTCAGGAAAGAGATAATCCCAAGTGCCCCCAATTTCCAATCATATATTTGCTGTTTTTTAAGACATGCACTAACTTCCCTAATGGGTAGCTCAGATCCATGGGGAAATTCAAGACTATTTTAACTGACACCCACAAAATTGGAAATAATTTATGTTTGATTGAACAGAGAGATATATAAATTGTTAAAGTAGTTAATTAAAGTCCATCAAAATATAGAGGGTTTTAATAAGTATAAATTCTTAACTGGAGTAAAGACAGTAAGTTTCCTCTTTTCAAAGGGAAGGACTAATGGTAATAGAGTTACTGTATAATCATTAGGTATTAATGTGGGAGAAATGTTATTGTCCAGGCTTCTGGTTACAGTGCAGTAGTTTATTTGGTTAAAATTTCCTGCTGAGGATAACTAGAAAAGCTAGGTAAAATATAAAAATCTATCTACTTGAAGATTCTTCAAATCAGCTTCAAATCATCTTAATTTTAGAAATATCATTAAGATTGTATAAGAGTGCCAGAAAACCTCAGTACCTGTCAAAGAAAAAATATAAATCATTTTGGAGGAAGATAAAATCATGCATGTTTCAAAGTATTTCTACAAACAATTTTCAAATAAAATATCAGGCAAAAACATGGTCAGGCCCATGAAGAACTCAAGACTGTATGAACAAACCCTGGAGAAATAGTTTAATAGAGGTTCTAGAATCTGGAATCATCAGAAACAGATTTGAAAGTGGCAGCTATGCTTACTTTGTTCCACAAAATAAAAATCTAAAATATTTGAGAATTTTGGATGACATCTATAAGACAAAGATGGAAACACAGAAGAAAAAGAAGAGGAAGAGGAAGAAGGGGAGAAAGAGAAGGAACAGAAGAAAGAAGGAACAGGAAGAGGAGGAGATGGAGGAAAAAGAGAAGGAGGAGGATAAGAAAGAAAAAGGAGATGAGAAAGAAAAGAAAAAAGAGTCAAATTGAAAGTCTAGAGTTGGACAATAAACAGAATTAGACAATTATTGGATGAGATTAATGGCAGGAAATGACAAAATGGAAGAGATAATTAGTGAATTGAAAAATACATTAGACAAAAACTTTCAGAACAGTGCCAAATAGAAAAATTGAAATAGAGCAGAGCAACAAAGTTTAATCCATGTAAAATTAGATTTCCAGAAGAAAAAAGGAAGGAGGGAGAGGAGGAGGGAGGAAGAATGAAAGAGGGAGAGAATAGAACAGAACAAATGTTTTGAGGAGATAATGGCTAAAAATTGCAACACCAGTGAAAGACCTCAAACAAATTCAAGATAGTCTATAATTATAATTAGAATAAATAAAAATAAATTTGCACCCAGATATATCATATTACAACTGGTGAAAACAGGAGATTAAGAGAAAATCTTTAAAAACATAATTCCAAAGAAGGAAAATACAAATTTCCTAAATTCTCAGTAGAAAGAATAGAAGGCAGAGAGTAATGGGATATTTTTTGTTGTTAAAATAATATTAAATGTTAAAATGAAGTAACAGCCACCTGAGAATTTTATATCCAGTAAAATTGTCCTTTCAAATTAAAAGAGAATTATAGCAATTTTAAGACAAACATTAAGAATTTAAGAGATTTATCACCAGCATTCCTGTACAAAAGAAGAGCTAAAAGAGATTTTCAGAGAGAAGGAAATTAACACCAGACAGAAGATCAGAGATCTAGGAAGAAATGAAAAGCATAAATAGATGAAAATTAATATCAACCGTAAAAAATAGTGTCCTGTATTTATATATTTAGAATTAAATTTTAGCAATAACATATGAATAAGGAGAGTGAAATTGATTTAAAGTGCCCTAAATGTCTTGCACTGTCTGAAAAGAAAGTAAGAACACCAATCAATATGTCCTTGATAACCTGAGAAATGCATGTTCTAATCTCTAGGCTAGCCACTAACAAAACAGTGAAAGAATATATGACTTTCAAGCTAATAGAAGACAAACTGGTAAAATTTAAAAATATATATTTCAAAACACTACATGTATATAAAGAAAAAGAAACTTAGATCATCAGAAAAAAATAGAAAGCATTTAATAAAATATTTTACACTCAAATATATCAGCTAGTATATAATATATAAATGTAGTAAGTGTTCTAAATAAAAGAAAAAAATTCCAACTCTATTAAAAAATTCAACTATATTCTATAGTAAGTGATATCTAAAATATAATAAAAATATTATAATAAATTTGGAAACATTGAAAATAAAGAATGGAGAAGGATATAACATGTAAATATTGATCAAAAAGAGAAAAACAATTTTGTTTACCTGTATTAATGTAAGACACAGTAGACTTGAAGGCGAGAAAAGTTCAAATGTCATAAAAATAACAGTTTCAATTCACCAAGAATTCAAGTTAGAATGCACCTAAGAGCATAGCCTCAAAATATATAGAAAAATGCGGACACAATTAAAAGGAGAAAAAGACAAATCCACAATCCTAGTGGGATATTTTGAAATATAACTCTCTCGTCAATAAAAATCAAAAAGCATAAAACAAGCAAACTGAAAAGTTAGTAAGGATGTGAAAATTTTCACTAACAATACCCACAAAATTAACCTTGTAGAAATACATAGACCACTACACCTAATAGCTGCAGAATACACTTTTTTTGAAACATACATGGAACATTTTTGAAAATTGACTGAATAATGAGCCATAAAGACAATCATCACATATTTCAAAGGATCAAAATTATATGGAGAATATGCTCTGATTGCAATACAATTATTAAAAAAATAAGTAACAAAAAGCTAGAAAATACTCTTATGTGTGAAAATTTAAAAATAATCTCTTATACCTAACCCATAGGTCAAAGAATAACTAGCAATAGAAAAGTTTAAATATTTTCAACCAAAGAAAACCTGCATATATGAACATGCATGTAAAGCTTTTGCCAAATGGGATATTTATAAGTTTGGTCACATATATTAGAAAAGAAAGAAGCTAGAAGTCAATCATTTAACCATTTATCTAATAATTTTAGAAGAAAATGGCAAATTAAGCCCAAAGAAAGAAAAAGATGGAAATAATTTACAAAAATTATTAAATAATGTAAAACTAATATAAAATGACCAACAAAGTCAGAGTCTGTTACCTGGATACACTAAAAAAAATAAATTAAAAGACCTATAGTAAAAAAAAAGAAAAAAAAGAAAAAAAAAACCTATAGTAAAAGCAATTAAAATGAGAGAGAGAGTGCAAAAATAATGCTAGAAAGGAAAATATCAATATCACTGCAGAGGTTATACACATTAAATAGAACACAAGAAATGTTATAAGCATGTTTAGTAATTTTTAAAATTTAAATAAAGTGAATACATACCTTAAAATCGCAAAACTGACACAAGAAGAAATAGAAAAAAAAATCTATAATTAAATGTCATTACACACCAAAAAAATGAAAGGATGGGAAGGGGAAGAAAAATGAAGGAAGGAAGGGAGGGAGGGAGGGAGGAGGAATGAAGGAAAGAAGAGAAGGAGGAGGAAAGGAAGAAAAGCAGGCCAAGGTCCAAATGGCTTCACTGTTGAATTTCATCAAAATTTCAAGAAAGAAGTGCCAATCCTATCACAGAGGAGTAAAAGAGAAACTTACTCTCCAAATCTTTTCTTGAGGATAGCATAATCTCATTACTAAAATCAGATTACAAGAAAGTAAAGTTATAGTACCTAAATGCTAAAATTTTAGAAAATGAAATACAGCAAAATATAAACATAATAATACATGATAACTAATTTGTGTTGGTTCAAAGTAGGTTTAATATTTAAAGGAATCTTGGATTCACAACATTAATCAAATTAAAGAGAAAAATTTTATGTACATTTCAATGGATGCATAGAGAACATCCAGAAACCACTTAAATATGCATCAATGGTAAGTGCATTGTGGTATGGTTACTGTGGTTAACACAACAGAATACAATTCAGCAATAAAAATGAAGAAACTAGAGCTACATACACACAAGAACGAGTTGTACAAAGATAATGCAGATCAAAGGAAACCAGACACAGAAGAATAAATATTGTTTAATTCCATTTGTATAAAGTGAAAAAAAAAGTTAAACCAGTGTTTAGGATGCATGCTTAGGTGGTATAAAGAAAGGAGAAGGTGGTTATATAAGTACCAGGATAATGACTGCTTTTGGTAAGAGGTATAGGAGGTATAACTGAGAGGGAGCAGTTTCTGGGGTGTTGATCATGTTCTATTTCTTTACCTGGGCAGGCATTATATGGATGTGTATTTTGTGATAAATCATTGAGCTGCTTATCTTTGTCTTGTACAGTTTTCTGCACAACTTTTGGCTATATTTCATAGAAAGTCTTTACCAACCATATCCCACGCACAAAAAATAGGTGTAGATTATAGTATCAGAGGTCTATACCACAAATGTGAAAAACTGATATTTAAAGAATCATTATTCTAATGGCTCATGTTAACAAATACAAAACATCACTTATTTGGCCTTCCTTCTTACTTATACATCAGGTAAGGACAAATTCAGTGTAAGGACATACAAAAAGTAAAAGCTATACCTCATATAAAGGGAAATCGTTATTTAATATCATTTTGGCATTCTGAATACTTCACAATTGATAGAAAAATGACCTTAGCCACTGAAAATACACCAAAACATTTTGTTCATGCCTTAACTTTAAGAACTGTGCTTAAAACATGAAACATAAACATAAAACCATAGCAGATAATTCATAGTTAAATTATTGTAATAAATAACTTAGTTTACCCATGTAATTTTAAAAATTAACTGTACCAATTGCATACTTTTCATCTACTTTGTTGTGCAAATACTTTAGCAATTAATCCATTCGTTAGTTAGATTGTCACTTTAGATCTATCAAAATCAAGACGCTCCTCAAGGAAAGAACCTGGGCATTATTTTTCTTTTATTACTTCTAAAAGCACCCATCAATAGATTCTTGTTAATTGTTTCACTTAATTTTAAACAAACCAAATCTGAGGCAAAATCTGAGGTAAGAAAGAATATTTAGGCAAGGATGTCATGAGTTATGAAAGTCATAGTTGAAAAGGCTAGTGTGGAAGGAAGGTCCCATCCTAAGAAAACTCTAAATTTGAAAGAAAAAAAAAAAAAATGCTGGTTCTGGAGAGGCACCAAACAAACAGACTCTGCTGGTAGATAGGACCAACATAGAATTCCACCAGAAACCAAACATTTTGGAAACATATAAGCCATGCTTTAACTGTGTAGAGTTAACTCTAAGAAAGTTGAGGTGTGTGTGGTTTGAAAGAAGAAGAGAAAGTAAAACTGACAGGAAAAGAACAGGAAAGAAGAAAATTGGGAGCCTCTGGAAAGAGACACAGTTTTTGTGAGATTCACTGCAGAGGGCAGGTACACAGAGGAATAGATACTGAGATAGAAAATTATTGTGCGCAAAGCCAAACATAACTCATTCCACACACATACATAGTGATTTTAATGTTTGGCATTTTTCTCCACTCTTTTTTAGATTCTTTTCCCATATAGGTCATTACAGAGTATTGAGAAGAGTTCCCTGTGCTACACAGTAGTTCTTTATTAGTTATCTATTTTATATATAGTAGTGTGTATATGCCAATCCCAATCTCCCAGTTTATATCCCTACCCCCCTTCCCCCCTTGGTAACCATAAGTTTGTTTTCTACATCTGTGGCTCTATTTCTGTTTTGTAAATAAGTTCATTTGTACCATTTTTTTAGATTCCACATATAAGAATATCGTATGATTTTTGTCTTTCTCTGTCTGACTGACTTCACTCAGGACTAATGTTTGGTGTTTTTAAAAGTTACTGACCCTCTTTTTTCTCTTTAATACCAATTTTCTCAGAAGCATAAAGATGCAGATCTGACCAAATTTTATCAGCCCAGAGAACTCCCCTCTGCCCCAGTTAATGGAAAGATGGTTTAAAATGGTTCCTGGCAAGGATATATAAAATTATTAAAAAATAGAATAGGAACGAGAACCACTTAGCAGTTCAGGTCAAGCCCCGTAAGCCGCTGAGCAGTCTATCCCTTCAGCAGAGAGATTAGGGAAGCTCTTGGTCCAGGGGCAGCAGAGGGCACTCCAGGCCACATCAGGTTAAGTTGTGGTCACTTTATCTCTTGTTGTTGACGCAAAGTCCCGAGGCCATGGCCCAGGATTTTCCTGCAGAAACGTGTTTACAAGCAGGTCAAGGACTTGTAGACAGATAACCATTAGCAAAACAACTTTTCTATTGACAACAGAGCAAAGAAAGGTGTGTTTGCAGATGAATTATCACTTGCTTCTTAAAGGAAAAGAAAAGAAAAGCTCAACCAAATCACTAAATCCCAGCTTTCTTACCCCAGGACTAAATTCTCTTGTTTTTCCCAGTGTTACATTCATACCTTACCAACTTCAGAGAAATCTGCAGTGACACCTTTTAGCCTTCAACAATACCTATAAATTATCCATTTGAGTCTTATTGAGATGAAGAAATGATTTTATGCAGGAGTTAAAAAATAACGAAGTAAATATCAAGAAAGTATTTAAATCTCTTGAGCAAGTCTTGGGAGTGCCTTATTGCCGGGGAAGGAGAATTCTCAAAAAACTGCTGACATTTTCTGGTTTGAACCTGTGTCATGGCCTTTAGGCTGCAGATATTTTGGATGAAATTCTAAATTTATAAGGATTGAAGCCAGAAGAAAAGAAGGATTCTAGGTCGTGGAGGCAAGTGGAGGAAAAGCAAAAGAAAACCAATCAACAAACAAACAAACAAAAAGATTTCAAATACGGTGATCAGAACTCACAGGAATGAAAAGCTTAGCTAATGAACACGTTTAAAGCTTTGAAAACTGTAGCCTGTTTCAGCTCAGAGCGTGATGTAACTGGTGCATAGAAGCTGGGGAGAAATAAGCCTCTCCTGACATGGCTACTCTTATGCTAAAGAAGGGAACTTACATTTTCACTAAAGGAGAAAAATCTGAACTTGGAAATCTGCGAATGGGTAAATATGAGCTGTCTCATTAGAAAGATACTTCTCAATTAGTTTTCTTTTCATCCCTCTTGCTTTCGGCTCTCAGCCCTCTTATGCACAACCCACACACACACAGAGTTCTGCACTAGCCAAGGGTCAGAAAGGTTCCTGCCCATTTCTCTCCATAGAAGTCCTGACAATGTGGCATGTGCAGTGTCGACAATGACATGCCACTCAAAATCCCTCCCTTCAGATTGTCCCTCCCTTTAAAGGAGACAGCCAACGTGAATGAAACACTTTTTCCCCCCCGGGGAAGTCTGACTTGCTTTTATTAACCCAGATACAAAGTGCCACTCAGAGGCCTCGGACAGTCGAATTCTTTATTCCCTTAACTAGCAATTCGTTTGACCCTCAAGAATAGTATTAAAGCTCCATCGTGTTTTATATTTCTTATTTATTTTATGCTCCCACTGCTTCACGAAGCATGCTTCTAAAAACATTGTCATGTACCGTAAAGTCTTCATATTAAAAGCACGTTTTAAATGGTTTCATCTTAACATGCTTCTGTCACTCAAACTGGAAAACTTTATGCTAGTTCCTTTCCAAGCTGTTAAAGATTAGCTTGATGTAGATAAGACTATTCCCCAAACTCATTATCTGTCTTCCAAATGCACCTTAAGGACTCCTTAATAAAGTCAAGGTTACGCGAAGAGTATTTTACTGAAAATCAGTGAATGACTATTAATAAATTTGCATTACAGAGGAGTTATTTCATCTCCGCCTCTCATCTTTACAATGAATGATCTTTCTCTTTTATTAGGTTTTTAAACAATAAGGCTATTTATTAATTTTATATCACCAACAAATCAGTAGCAACTGGTTGGAAGCAGCTAGAAAATATCTCCACCAATTTATAAACAGATGTACACCATATATTCTACTGTATACATTGCACAAATATCTTTGACCTCTACATCACCCCAACATTAAAACTCTGCCCCACCCTGCATCTTTCTTACCAGCATATAAAATACACACACACACACACACACACACATCCCTTTCCTAAATAAAAACATGAATAGTTCCCATCTGATCATTATGTTTTTAGTTCTGGTAGAAGAAAACTCCAGTATGTATAATTAATATAACAGGTGTCTCTCTATCTCATACAGATCTTAAAGATACATCGAGTTGCAAACTCAGTAATTCTGTTGTCAACCCTACCTCTACGTAACTGGAACTCCACACAATGTTTTTTCTAGTATTTAGCTTTTCACTAAATCTACACCTTTCCTACCACACACAGCAAATATCACATGTTGCTTACGTAAGAATCACCTCTTTTATTTTGGAGTCAGGGTTTCTTACTACCCCACATTCTCCTGCTTTCTTCACCAGACTCAGGATCCCAGAGTTATTTGGAATGTGGCATTAGAATTTATCCTAAGCCATCATGAGGGTCTCTCATAAGGTAAGATTGTTTTGTAGTGGAATTTTTACAAATCTGCTTTTAACACATACAACAAAGGTGTGAGCAAATCTTTTAAGGCTTGCTTTGTAACAAAGAAATGTTTTATGGGTGGCTCCTTTCTGACAAACCTGAGCCACACTCAAATCTTTTGGTTGAAACATTTTTACCAGGGATCTTCCAAGCACTGGCTTTCCAGGAGTGATTTTCTCACCTTTCTGATGTAAGTCAGATTAAAATCCAGCGTACTTGAATCATCTATCTTTATTGATCATGTCAGCTCAAGCCAAAATCACCATCTGCAGACTTGTAATCATAGTAATAGTGGTGCAGAAAGCCAATGAGATAATGGACCATTTAGAGGCTGCTCCATCTTGACTTCTGAGAATTATTTTGGGCCCATAATAATGTTGCTAAAACTATAACTTCACATACTTGAATATGAGTAAATGGAATTTTTGTTCCCTGGGCCACACCTTCTCAGTAGAGAGACTCTTATACTGTTCAGTGCTTCCTGGTAGCCTGAGTTCCACACCTAAATTTAGAGCCCACAATCCACAGCTTTTCTAATGGTAGAGGACAAATCTGGCTGCATATTGTAGGGAAAAAGGATGAACTAAAGATTTCTCAATGTTTCTTCCATTCCTTTCTTTGTAAAACATTCTGGGATATTTTTTCTCTGTAGTCCTCCTGAAGGAGGCCAGCCTTACCTTCTGTCTGCCTTCTCTCCCCTTTTCCATCCAACATGATTCAGGACTGATGGAGTGGAGGGGCAGAGGCCAAGGAGGCCTACGGTGTGAGCAGCAGGGCAGTGTTGTCCCTGGCTCCAGTTGACAGCAGCCCCTGCCTGCAGCAGGGGGCTTCCAGGGATCAGTACGGCCACTCCAGATGGTCGCCATGCAACTAATCCCAGTGACGGTGGGGGGATCTGTCCTAGTGGAAAAATTAACAATTCACAGAAAAAATGAGATTTAAGAGACAGAGGTTGCAAATGAACCTACAACAAAAAGCCTTCAAAATATTTTTACGTCTTGTAAAAGAGAATCATAAAAGCAGCACATGAAATAAAGAAAATATCAGTGACATTTTATACATTTTAAATTACTGATAATGAGTACTGTATATTTTAACTTCCATTTGCCATCCTTTACTTGCTATAAATTTTCAGGATCTTCCTCTGCTTCTGTTTCAGTGACACTTGGAGATTAAAAAAAAAAAAAAGAAAGAAAGAAAGTATACCAAAATGTACGTGAAACCAAAAACAACTCAAATATCATGTATATGTTCAGTTCCTTCTTTGATTTATTGGCTTCTAACTTGAGTCCCAGTGGGGTCCTGAGACCAACCCCTAAATATGAGCTTTTCTTCTGGGCTTCAATTCTGGTTCTGTGATCCATTTTTGAACCATTTAACAAGAGATGGGAAAGTACAGTGATCAAGTAACACACTTTAGATTTAGACCCAGACCCATCATTCGCTAGCCATTTTAATTTCTATAAAAGTGAATAATAAAAGTAGTAATTAAAATAAAAGAAAAATGACACTTTATACATTTTATACAACTATTTAACCATGTACGACTCTGTTTTCTGATCTGTAAAATTAAACATTACTAACTTCAAAAACCTATTGAGAGAATTAAATTAAATTATTTAACAAATATTTGTCCTGTCTCACTCATCATAGCAAACAAATAATGACTGATCTTTCCCATACATACATGCAAACATACACACATACATGGCATGTATATGTATGCAGATATAAATATACACAAACACCATTATATGTAATAGTTGAATGATAGCTAGCTATGTGTGTGTGTTGCATATAGTTAGACCAAAATTCTTGATATTACATAAATATATCACTGATTAATGTCTCACTTACTCCATCTTAGGCAGGATGGTTTGGGGCTCCTGTGGCTTCAAGTACCTCCTAGGTACTTGGTATTGGAATGCTTAATTTACTCTTTCATCCCAAATTGCAGAAGGCACAGCTCACAGTAACATTCCTAATAAGCTATTTGGTATCTCTCTATGATTCAGACATGGTCATTTCTCTCAGTAAATAAATATATATATACTTAATATATATATTTATATATATTACATATATTAAAATATATATATATAAAAATTCAAAGCATTTTACTTTTAGCCATTCTAGTGAGTATAAAATGATACCTCATTGTGTTTTAAATTTTTGCCTCATGATTAAATATACTGAGCACTTTCTCATGTGTTTATTAGTCATTTTCTTATCTTCTTTGGTGAAGTGTCTGTTAAAATTCTTTGCCCATTTTCAATTGGGTTCTTTGTCTTTTTACAGTTGATTTGTAGGAGTTATGTAAAAGTTCTGGATACAAATTTTTGTCAAGTATGTGGTGTATCATATATCTCCAGTACATAATGGTGTCTTTTGAAGACCCAAAATGACTAATTTTGAAAAATTCTATATTTGTTAATTTCATGGTTAGTGCTTTATGTGTCTGTGTAAGAAATTGTTTTTCATTCCAAGGTTGTGAAAATATACTCCTTTGTGTTCTTCCGGAAGCTCTATGGCTTGGAGTCCATATCATGGGCTTAACTCAAGTTGATTTTTGTGTGTGGAGTACGATAGGGATTGAAGTTGACTTTTTCTTATAGGTATCAAGATGCTCTAGGAATATTTGTTTAAAAGGTCTTCCCATCCCTCATTGAAACTGGTCAAAAATCAATTGTCTCTATATATCTAAATCTAATTATGTATAGCTTATTCAGTTTGTTACTTACCTGTCCATTCTTAAGACAAAACTACAATACCTTGATTACCATAGCTTTATAAATCTTTAAATCAGATAGTATAATTCCTCCTGCTTTATCATCTTTTACAAAATTGTTTTGACTACCTAGATCCTTTGAATGTACATCTACACCTTTAAATTAGCTTGTAAATGTGTACAAATCAACTTTCTGGGACTTTGACTGGGATCATGTTGTATCTATGGATTAGTTTAGGGATAATTGATATCAACTTTATAAATCTTCTCAAAAAACTAGCATTTGACCTTATTAATTTTCTATATTATTTGTTTACTATATCATTGACTTTGGATCTTGTTTTGATTAATTCTTTCCTTTACTTACCTTAAGTTAAATTTGCTTTTGTCTTTTCATTTTCTTAATGAGGAAGTTTAAGAAGATATAAGATCAATAATTCTTTAATTTGTGCTATAAACATCTTCTTTAATTTGTGCTATAAACATTTAAAATTATAAATTTTTCTGTAAGCACTACTTTCACTATAACCAACAAATTTAATATATTGTGTTTAATTATTATTTAACCTAAAATATTTTGTAATCTTTGCTTGTGATTTTTAATTTTTATCCATGGTTTATGTAGAGGTTTGCCGATAAATTTCCAAATACTTAGGAATTTTTAAGAAATACCTAGCAGTGCTATCTTATATCTTATCACTATTAATTTCTAATTAAGAACCAATGTGGTCAGATGATTAAAACTGAATGATTTCAATTTTTCAGTATTTATTAAACATGTTTCAGTATCCAGTCTATATTCTATTTTAATAAAGGCTCTATGTATATTTGCTAGGTAATATTCAATAAACATCAACTAGATCACATTAGATGATAATGCTTTTCAAATCATCTATATCTTTACTGTTTGCGTGTTTGTTTGTTTTTTGGTTTGCCTGTTTTATCATATTCTGAGAAAAGATTGTTAAAATCTCAGACTATGTTTTGCATTTATTTCCCTCTTTACTTCTGCCAAATTTTCCCTCATGTATATAAAAGTTTTAAAGGTGCATACACATTTAATATTGTTATAGTTCTTGATAAACTTGATCCTTTCAACATTACGAAAAACAAATTTAGTACTATTTTTCAAAGTCTACTTAGTGTAATATTTTTATAGGTAGGCACACCATAGTACACTTTTTTCCATATTTTTAATTTCAAATTTTATGTTTGCTTATAATTTTTAAAAATATAGTTGGGTTCTTTTTTCTTTAATTTAGTCAGAAAATGTATGTCTTTTAATTGATTTTCTAATCAAGTTACAGTTAATTATCAATATGATTCAACTGAGCTCTTCCATCTTGAATTTTTTCATCTTTATCCCATTTCTTTACTACTTTGTGTTGTATTCTTTTGTTTTCCGTTTGTCTTATGTATTAAGCATTTAGCTATATTTTTGTGTTATTTTTGATGAATGTTCTAGTGATTACATTATTTATCTTTAAGTAATCATGGTCTACCTTCAAATAATATTATACATTTTTTTAAAACAATGCAAGAATCTTAAAACTATGTAATTCAATCTACCTTCCTCTTACCCTTTGTTCTATTGTTTTCTTACATTTTATTGTTATATACATTATATATCACACAATATATTATTATAACTTTTTGCTTTAAAAATACATTAGTCTTTCAAAGCTATATGTATATATAAAATGAAAGCTCTATAAAAATAAATCTTTTATGTTTACCAAGATCTTACCATTTCCGGTATTTAATCTTTCCTAAAGAAGATCCTCAGTTCCATCTGCTGTTATAATTTTCCTTTGGCTAAAAAAACACCTTATTTTAGCATACATTATAGTGTTAAATTTTATGTTTCAATTGCTTGAGATTTAATTCCAGCTGAAAAATATTTTTAAAAATTTTGGAGAAAACCTCTAAGTTTAGAATACAGAAGGATAATGTGGATTACTATTTTTTTCCTCTACCCTCTCATTTGAACACTCAGAAAAAGTGCTCCATTTCACCATCACTCAGAACAATGAATATTAATCAATGATATTTCAGACACCAGAATACCCACCTTCCAGGCATGTAGGAATCCCTCTGGCATTTGGGTATCTAACTTTTGGGTGGCAAATACCTAAATGCCACTGAGGTCTCAGTTAGACATAAGAGACATCAAAAGTGTCAGAGGATGTCTGGCCAACTATTGGTCTGTGCCCAGCAAGGACATATTTGCATAGGAAATTAAAGACTTCCTGGAAAATAATTTACCTGGAAAAAAGAATAAACTAAGCACAAACATCATTAGCCAATAAGAGAGCCCATTCCCTCAATTTTTCCTGGAGAAAGGATGATCACTCTGAGTCATGAATTTTTTCATGAGTATACAGGGAAAATCTCTAAGGATGCTCATAAGAAATTTAGGGATATGTGCTCATAAGAATATTATTCTGAGTGTGATATCTGCATTTTTATGCTCATAACACTAGAGATATTTGGATTATGTAAAGATAAAGACAGAAACCCTGAAGAAAAGAGTGTTGGATTTAGCTGAACACTAATGTAAACTTCTAAGTTCTAATTAAAACTTGGAAATTAAAAGGCAAATGATCAACTCAAGAAAAATCAAAACCCAAAATAATAACCATTATATTCAAAAAGCTCTTAGGAAAGAATGCCTCTTTTAAAAGCAAGAGAAAGCATTAAAAAAAATAAAGTCCTTCACAAAAGAAAACCACATAGAAAATAAACATATCAAGAGTGTTTAAAAATGCCTGGTAGTCAAAATAATGCAAAGTAATATAACAAGAAGATAAGCTATTTTATTTATAAAAATGGTAAAACTGTTTTAATGATATATCCAATATTGTGAAAGTCCATTCAAAAAGAATTAAGAAGCTTTAAGAAGTTATGTTTTGATTTACATGGAAATCTATGCAGCCATACAAAATAATTTAAAAGAAAATATAACATCATAGAAGACAAACCTATAGTCTGATGTCAAAGAAAAAGCAAGTTACAAAATGCAATGATCTCATTTAAAAAAGTATAACTATATACATCCAGAAGTCTGTAAGGATATATGCATGTATCTTTTATCAATATGGAAGTTAAATTTCCAGGACTCTAATGAATGAGAAAACTGTAATTATATTGAGTTAATGGGAAATAAGGGTTTTACTGGAAAACAGTAAAATGTATTACACTTAAAGCATAGAAAGTAATCTATGTAGAGTTAAAAAAAAATCTGCTTTGGTAATTAATCATACTACTGATTTGTCTTCTTCAATCATCCTGTGAAATGTTATTTTTAATACCGTTTATTGGCTAAAGGCAATGTGTTCCACTAACTTTGTTCTATTCTGATTTGAATTTTTTTAACCTTTATTAGTGTTTTGTTTTCTACCCTGTGTTTTCCTTTTGTATTGTTTTAACAGATATCAGCAATTTAAATACCCCCTTGGCTTTTGTACACAATCACATTTTGCATGCCCCTTCCTTTATTTTTATATATAAAAGGGGTGGAATTTAAAGAGATCTCATCATTTTACACATATTCAAGGAAATTGAACTGGATGCCATATATGTAAATAGGTTGTGGATGTTTAAATTTGGCATAATAATACAAAACATTATCAGCTCAAACCTTTGGTTATTAAAGCTGAAGTTGGCAAAGAATTATGACATCTCAAAATATAAATCATGATTTTCTGGGCAGAATTATAAAGATTTTTTTTTCCTACTGTAATTTTATGTAATTTTTCAAATTTCTATAATAACATGTCACAATCAGAAAAAAATAATGAATGCTATGAAAGAACATATAGATATATAGACTTGTGGTTAATTGGGGGGATAGCTCTAGAAATTACTTTAGGGGTGCACTAGCTGGTAGTAACTGGGTGGGGTTTTTTCCCTACAAACCAGAAGACACAGAATCTTATAATGTCATTTGGGGGTAATAGAAAGAGATAAATTTGTGTCTTCTAGCCCTGAAAATATCTTATTTGTCTGGTTTCAAGAAGAAAAGTGCAATAAAAGAATTTGAGAAGTCCGTAACAATCGTGAACATAGGTATGCCCAATTTCATGATGCACTTAAAGCTTAGAAAAATTATTTAACCTGATGCTGGCACAAATGAAGTTTGATGTAAGAGTATGCCAATTCCCATCAAGACTGCCATTTTAAGAAATAGGAATAAAAACCCAAAAGGAGGAAAAAATAAAAAAGGAAACATCTCTTCCTTGGAAACAAAATTGGATTTTCAGCATTTTGCAGTTTTGAATTTCACATGAAGATGACCTTAAAAACAGTGACCATTAAAACAGTTGTTAGAAAAGTGTATTATTTACGCGGCATGCACTTTTGAAATAGAGGTTACAGGAAGACATAATCGGACCGTACAGTGTATAACCTACTTTGAAAGGTGTAGGCAGCATAGCAAAAAATGTCCTTACATCACACTTGTCAAGAAACAGAAGTTTTATTACCAAGGAATTTCACTTTTGCTGCTTATTCTTAACACTAGCCCAGGGACTGAGTGGATTTGTTGATCTAATATAGATAGCGATGTCTTGGGTTTGTTCAGATTTATATAGACAGCATCTGGGGATCAGGAATTACATTTAAAATGTAATAAAATGTCCCCTTGCACTTTAACTTACAAATACTATACTTAAAAAAGTAAACATCAAATAATCTCAGGTATCATTCAAGAAAATGTTGACATAGCTCAAGGAGCTCACACAGATATCTTTGAATCATTTCTAAGTAAACTTAATAAACTCATTTTCATATTCTATAGCAGTACAATAAATGATCATACCTGGGAGAAAAAGAGATGTCAAAGTATATGGTCTCATTTACTCCAAAATGCATGCTTTTCTAGTTCAAAAAAAAAAAGATGTCTTTCTAACACTATCAGAAAGATCCATTCAAACTAAAAGTAACCATATATAAAGGACAATCTATTACCAAGAGGCTACAATAAAAATATCAGTAATCACAGATAAAAGAGCAAGAATGCTCATAGTATTCTCGAATTATTCGCCTGAAGCACTCATATCACGGTCAGAGTTACCATTAGACTCTGGTGCTCCAGAACAAAGGCACTTTCATTTAATTTTTAAAAAACTCTTTGGGCCAAAAAACTTCCTCCCCAAATTTCCTTAATGGCAAAACTAGGAAATTCACTTAAGTGGGATTAAAATACAACTGAACTAAAAACAAACAAACTCCATTTTTCAAATTTCAAGTTTTACTTTTTTTTTTCATATCTAAGAGAGTGTTAACAAGAACCTCCCTTCTCTACTCAAATCTCAATCTATTCCTATTTCTGGTGTGTTTGGATTCACAGCCAGACCACTGAGAATGCACACTTAACTTAGGAAGGTAGTAAAATGGGCTGGGAAGAAGGCTATAGTTTTATAAATTAGCAGAGTTGAAAACAGAATTTTCTGTTAGAACAGTTAAATGCAAACAACTTTAACAAACCATACTTTGAGAGATGATATTTTCAGCCACAATTTTTAGCCTATGTAACCTTGCAGCAAGGTGAATAAGTGCAAAAACAAACAAACCAAACTTCCTTTATAATATTTGAAGATTTTGTTCTAAATATTCTTTCATTTTAAGTAACATTCATAGAAGATTGTTTACTCCCAATACACTGTTTGTGGCATAGAAAATTACCTTCTAACACCAAGCTATGGACCACCATCATTGTATTTCAGCTAATTCTATTGACTGGACTTTTAAAAAAAAAAAAAAAAGAGAAAGGCTGGATATAAAGATTATAGATTTATATTACATACAATAAAACATAAGCTTACTTATTACATAATTTCCATCTTAGGCTATAGATGTAAAAAGGAGTTTGATAAAGTTTATATAGCCTTAGTTTAATTTTCTCTTCATGAAAAGAAAAGAAAAGCACTGTTTTTCGTTTTGTGTGTGTGTGTTCTTTCTAAAAAGACATTGAATGGTGTGAATCTTTGTGTGTAAGTGTGTGTTGGTGTGTGAGAGAGAGTGAAAGCAAGAATGAGAGGGAGAGAAAGAAAGAGACAGACAGGAAGTTTTCTTAGATTTTCATCAATGACAAGCCTTTTTCAAAACATTCCACAAAATGATTTTTCATTTTGCCACATAGGACTGGGAAACCCCACATACATAGTATATGGCTGAACGCTGTGTGGTTTAGAACACAAAAGACTAAAGTAGCACATGTTTCAAGTAGGTCCTATCACCTCTGCACTGAGGACATTTCTTTCAATATATGGAACCAAACATGGAGAATCTGGTAGCTAAGTTATTCCTCTGCAGAGCTCAACAAAATGAAATAACTTCTATCTCTAAATGGCAAGCTGCAGTTTCCATCTGCTATGGGTACAGTTGGCACTTGGTATCTGAGGTTCATGCATCATTCAATGGGTGTAACAATTCCCTCTGCGGTTGGTTGCATCTGTGGATGTGGAACTCGGGGATACTGAGGCCGACTGCACTATGCCATTTTGTATAAGGAATTTGAGCACCTGTGGATTTGGATATCTGTGGGGGTCCTGGACCCTATTCCCGTGGATATCCAGGGATGTCTCTACTCTGATGACACCAAAGAAGCATTCTTATTTTTGAGCACCTTTTGAAAACTTAAATAAACATAAATAACTTTAATATGGTTAAATATTTATTTGGAAAACATGTCTTCCAAAGGCTTGTTAGGCAAGTTACCACTCTAGGAGTGAAAGGAAACAAGGAAGCCAATGTCACCTTGCCTAGGACATGGATTTCTGCTAGGCAGAAATAAGTGCCAATTCCTTTCTTTTGTCTAATTTTTATTGAAATTCAGCTACGTGCCAGGCACAATGCTAGGTTCTTTTCAATATCAGACAGCAGAAATCTGCAGAATCCACTTGAAGTTCACATCTACTCAGATGAGAATGAAAAGCAGATTTATGATAATTATCCAATGGGTATAAGGATGTATATCCATTAGTTCATTTTTGCATCATTAATTCATTCAAACTATTCATTCAAACTATTGATTTATCCAAAAACTCTTGGAAATTCCTCTGTCCCTTGAAACAAGCCTACTTTCCTAGGGCAAAACAAGCCATAGGATCTCGGCCTGTCTGTTGCTATTACCAACGTTGTGGACATGATTTTTGGTATTCGCTGCTATCAAGATGGACAAAATGTTAAAAATGTCAATCATGACCTAAGGGCAAGATGGGAATAAAGACACAGACCTACTAGAGTATGGACTTGAGGATATGGGGAGGGGGAAGGGTAAGCTGTGACAAAGTGAGAGAGTGGCATGGACATATATACACTACCAAACGTAAACTAGATAGCTAGTGGGAAGCAGCCGCGTAGCACAGGGAGATCACCTCGTGCTTTGTGACCACCTAGAGGGGTGGGATAGGGAGGGTGGGAGGCAGGGAGATGCAAGAGGGAAGAGATATGGGAATATATGTATATGTATAACTGATTCACTTTGTTATAAAGCAGAAATGAACACACCATTGTAAAGCAATTATACTCCAATAAAGATGTTAAAAATAAATAAATAAATAAATAAACTTGGTTAGACTAAAAAAAAAAAGTCAATCATGTTATCATGTCCAAAACAGTCCAGCATGTCAACCTGTTACTGGTAGCCCAACATCAGCAGCGTCATCAATTAATTTAACTTTTAGCTTAAGATTTATTTTATTTGAATAATTTTTTTCTCAAAATGTAGCCGTCAAGTTTTTTGCATGAAAACTTGAGTGAAAAATACAGTTATCAATATATTTAATGCAGTATTGTTATATTCTGGGTGTAATTTTCATGAATATGTTTTATGAGGAGATAACATTTTTCAGATTGTTGCATTTGTGTCCCCAAAATAATTTGAAAAAATATTGTTTTACAAACACTCTTTTTTTTTTTTAAAGAAATAAATTTTCAGAAATGTTCAGTAGCCTTCTCATCATTCCTTAACACTTTCTTAAACTGCTAGTCCTAGATTAGAAAAATGTTAGTATCTGGATAATTTTTCTCTTCATCTCAGGGACCAAATTACAACCTTTCAATCATATTGAAATCTATTCAAATTCCAGCTTTGTATCATACTACATATGTGACATTAAGCACCTTTCTTAACCTCTCTGAGTCTCAGCTTCCTCATCTGTAAGATGGAAATATGAATGCCTGCCTTCTAGAGTTGTAGTGAGAATTAAATAAGATAATGTGTATAAAGCAGTTAGCATGATATCTAGCCCCCAGTAAATGCTCAGTACACAAAAGATGGGTAGGTAAACATCAGCAGCACTAATAGAACTAATGACCTTTAGTTTCTACAACTGTGAAAAGTCAATCCTCAAATTACTTAAAGGCAAAAGTGATGTTATTTTCTAATTCTTTGAGTGCTTATATTTATATATGGTATAATTCACTAACGTTGACAAATACTAAGCTCTTTTTCAGCACAGCCCATTGGACTTCCCTGATCATAGGAAGTTAGGTTAGGCTCTGTGATTACTCTCCACCAATGAAATAAAAGTGAAAGCCATGTGTGCTCCCTTAGGAGTAATGACACTTTCTGATTCTTGGTGGTGAACCCTTCATTCACTGCGGCAGTCATTGTGGAAGCAAGTGACGATATGGGGGTGCCACAGAACAAAGTGAACTGGATGGTTGAGCCAGCATGTGGAGAACAAAATGCCTAGAAATTTCCTGGACTCCCTGGCCAACTTTCAATGAAAAATAAACTTTGATTATATGATACTAATGATATCCTGAAATTGTTTGTTACTGCAGCCTGACATAGCCTGTGTTCACAGAGAGATAGACAGAGACATAGTAAAGAAATTACATAAAAATGATTGTAAGGTTCCCTTGCTTTGTTAGTATTTGTACTGATGTTTAGATTAAAAAAAAAAAGAGAAAAGACCAAAGCCCCCTGTTCCCTTCCTCTTCTCCCTGCTCCCCCTTCTACTCTGCCCAGAAGCCACTTGCCTTCCCTCTAAAAGGCAAACTGGAAAAAAAAACATGTCAATTGGTAGAGAGAATTCGGGGAGCTGAATGGCTGTGCCAATTCAATATCAGCTTGGTTTTACCGTTGCAATGTATTGGAACTTTGACCTCAAAAGATTTGCTGTTATGGTAAAAAATAGTAGTAGATATATTTTAAAACTTACAAAACATTAGGAGTAAAGGGAATGATAAGAAGAGACACTTAGTACTGAAGTGTCCTTTTGATACAGGTTTTATTTTCATCTTAGCGTTGACCAAAACTTGTGATCCATTTACCAAATTCTCAGGCCTCCTGGAGAGAATACTGAAACTCAGGAACTTAATGTGATTATTAAACAATAGATCCAGAGGAAACAAAAATCCAGAGCTCATGTTCTTGCCATTATACCTCAACACATTTACCTTAAAAGAAAGGTTACACAACACTTTCTCTATCCTACAGAGGAGAGACATGGCTTCTTCTTTACTAAGAACTGATCATTTACTTCATTCCCTCTGCTGATATTCTGTCTTTTTCCATAGGGTTTCTCAGTTTGGATCCTTGCTTTTCTCTTTGCAGGACTATTGGAATAGAAGTCTCACGCTGTGGCTACAATGGCCATTCATTGCCAGACTCTCAGATTTCAATGCCAAGTTTATCTGTCCATAGCTCTCTAAATTGTAGTCTTTTAAACCTTGTTTATTTAGCCACCCATTCCTTGGATTTTCCAATGCCAGGTATCTGCTGAATTATCACATATCTTATGCCACCTCATTCTCTCTGTTTGACAGGGAAACTGCTTGATGTGATCCAACCTTTTATTCTGAAAATATAGCAGAGAAATTGAATGTAAAAAGGAAACTGTATTGTGGTATACACTTACGCCATATTGAAATGAAAAGATAGATAATCCTAAATGTGTAAAATAATATAAGTGTTCCATCTATATCTGTCTTTTACTGATAACACAATCTGGAATCAAAAATCGTCAACAATTTAACTAGATTAGCAGAATTGGTTAAAGATTTGAAATGGAAATGCCTTTTTAAAAATAATATAAATATGAAGCAACCTGAAGTTAAATAAAACTTGAAACAAGCACTGATTTCAAGAAAATAAACTAAAAATATAGGTAAATAATAGAAATAGCTTTATATAAAAATGAATCTATTACAGAAATTAATTTGGGAAGAATATAGTTCCAAGGGCAATCAAAAATGTATTTATTTCACCCAGCAATTTGATATGTAAACTGTGCAGACAGCCTCAGACACAGCCCCCTGCCGCTTTGGTAGAAACCCTCTTCAGATTAAAGCAGTGTTCTAAGCCTACAGATCATCATAAACTAATGAGCTGAAGGTTATCCTTATGGTAACTAAATAGCCTGTTTCTTTCTTTTTTTTTTTTTTTTTTTTGCGGTATGCAGGCCTTTCACTGTTGTGGCCTCTCCCGTTGCGGAGCACAGGCTCCGGAAGCACAGGCTCAGCGGCCATGGCTCACGGGCCCAGCCGTTCTGCGGCATGTGGGATCCTCCTGGACCAGGGCACGAACCCGTGTCCCCTGCATCGGCAGGCGGACTCTCAACCGCTGCGCCAGCAGGGAAACCCTGTTTCCTTATTTCTCAACGTGTCTCCCCAAATCGTGTGTGGTAGACACTATGGGCTGACCAAACCCTGATTCCAAATCCCCTGCTCCTTGGTCATTTTCCCATTTGCGGTGGCCTCAATGCAGAGTTTTAGCCAGTGAACTGGAGGCAGGAATTCATTCTGTGTTTGCCCAGAAATCTTTTGCTTTCTGAATACAGGAACCACCATTTCTCATTCCTCCTTATTCCTGCTATAATCCAGAGTTGAGGGTTGGAGTTTCAGCGGTCATCCACTACCCATCAGGAGAATAGCCGTGACCTCAGCATTGTAATCATCGAGAGGTTGAGCTATTTGTATTACTCATTGTATAAGAAAAAAAAAAAAAAATCCCCTAATTTGGAAGCCACTATAGACATATTTGCTGTTACTTGTAATCAAGATGTTTGCTTCAAGTGTCAACACTATTTTACTCCCTTTAAGGACATTTTTACAAAATTCTCGAACAATCTACTATTTTATCCAGTAACATGATTATTTGATCTGATAGATTACTTGACTTGTGTAAAAACTTGACTGATTCTGAGGCAGATGTCATTTCAACAATCCCTTATCTGATCATACTACTGTAATTATTGCTGAGTATTAATCTCCACCAATTTCTATCTTAATTTCTACTAGATTAGAGAATATCACTTGCCAACACACAATCCAATTTTCTTAAATTAGAGAATAGACTTATTCTCCACAGCTGCTTAATCATCCTTATTTCCCTGAGATCCAAGAAACCCATAAGCTTTCTTTAAGTAATTGATTGACAGTATGGTATTTCAGTATATACTATTAATTCAGCCTTTTCAAGGTTGGTGTAGTCACTAAATCAGAAGCTTCATGATGATACCATCTTAAGTTCAGACTTGTAAATGCTGCATTCCCTGCCCTTAAGATCCTCAAAAATAAGCCTTCAATCACACACACACACACACAAACACTCCCCTGGAATATGGTAGAAAGAGAGAGGATATTTAAAAATCATACATGTGTAGCTCTTTTGGACTTCTACATCATTGTTTATTAGAGGTATGGAAAATAACTTTTGCCATGTTCATGACTTCAGGCAATTTTCTTATTTTACATGGGACAGTTATTTTGTTGATGGAAACAATGGGCTGGTATTGTTAGTTCAGATAAGGTCAGAAAAATGATACTTGTGTTTATGATGAATATCAAAAGTTAAGATGGAAAACTATTCTATAGATCCAAGATGGAAAATAAGAAACTGGACACTAATGTTTTAGAAAATTTCAAGCAGAATTTTGAGCTATCAACTAAAAATTAAACAAAAATACCGGTGATTAAAATTAACCAGGTAAGTATCTCTATCTCTGTCTGGATTGATCTATCATCTATCTATTTACCTATCTATCTTATCTATCTATCTGTTAACAGGAGCGTAAAGGAAACCTTTTAAAACACAGTAAAATACCATTTTAGTTTCAAAATCCTGTGGAATTTCATTAAATCATGATTAATGATGGATTTATGATATTCTCTTTTTTTCTTGTGAGCCAAGACAAGACTAAGCACTCATTAGTCCCTGCCTTGGACACATTTGAGGAAGACATCAACTGATAGGAAACATGGTCTCTACCAACAGAGGAATTATAAAGTCCCCAAACTCTCATTTAATGAGATTCCATTACTCTTGGGTCATGTGCAGAATTTAATAGATTGTGACTTACAAATATCTAGACGTGCCTTGCAACAGAACAATTCTGTATTCTGTGTTTGTCTATTGATATATTACCATGAAAAATCCAGTCTTACTAATGCACAGTGCTGCTAAAATCAAGAAAATTAAAATTGAAAAAAAATGCAGAAAGTTATGTTACTCTGAGAAAAAGTTTCCCCTTATATGTTCTTTTTCTGTGCTTGCCCATTTGTATGCAGGCATACATTTGCATTTGTAATCATTTTATAGATATAATTTTTGTGTTCATCTTTTTAAATTTAACTTCCATGAGAGTCATTTTCTTACATTGTTCTGCATTTTCTCATTTTTCTTTAAGGCAAGTTCTACTACTCAGAATTACTTTCTGGAACTGAAAATATCCTTCTATGGTAGCAGTTAAATTTTTCCATATTTTTCCCTTGCCTTTACCAACATTTTTGATACATTGCCTTATTGAATAGAGATAGTTATTCCAATAATAGACCAACAGGTATTTTAGACCTATTCCAATTCTGGTAGTAATGTATCTAATTTGCAGATACATATTTTAAAAGAGATAGGAAAAATTAAAGCGGGTACACATGTAAACAATGACAATGATTAAAGGGTGGGTAAATGGAACCTCTGAGGAAAGAAAAAAGTGGATGAGATTATTTTTTCTTCAGAAAAGAAAACCAAAAACTGAGGCGTAGCTTTATAATGTTCTTAAAGAATGTACAGAATTATCACAAGAATGAATGTTTCTAGTTTACTTCTATTTTGTAATAGAACATGCAAAAATGAGTTTAAATTGTGATTAGCGTGGGCATAAAGATCCTATGATGACATACCTCTGGGATAGTGTTCTGAGAAACAGTCAACCAGCAAACATTTGAGGGGTATGCAATAGTCAAGTGTTTCCCACCTTGCTAAAGGTGATGTGTGTTGCCGTATGTCGATTATAAGTGAGTGGTTCCATTATCCCTTTCTTCAGGACGCTGCTTATTTTCCAGAGTGTCCAGTATCTATTCTCAGTAATTATAGCCTCAGATTAATGTATCAATGCTGCAGACACCCAACACTGCTATGAGGTATTCTCACAATGGATACCAAGCTAGTCCCCCCAGAAATATTTGGTCTTCAATCCCTACTCATTTACCTGGAGGTTGGGTGCCTTTGCATGCCAAGATCCCAAGAACAAAGGATTCTACTTAATATTGTTCTATTTCCCCACCATCTCTCTTCTGTTTTATCCAGTCTAATCAGCATATGCAGCCAGCTGCTTAAATGTACATTCCACCAATGAAATTTTTTGGAGATCTTATGATAGGAAAAAATACACCAACTAGGTAATTTTCTCATATGGTATAATTTTTTAAGGTAATTATAAAATGTACTTTTATGAAAATTACTCTCTTGGAATCATTTCTTGTTTTCCTTATTTTTAATCCTTAAAATTATCTAAGGTCTCTAATCTTATCCACAGCTGCCTTGCCACAGGGAAAACAATCTTTTTGACAGAGATCTATGACTTCTCTTTAGCGGGTCAAAAATTGTTCTATTTCTGCACTACAATTCTTTAAGTTCTTAAAAGCAGTAATTATCCCACCAATTTAGAAAGGCTCCATTTCATAACTATTTACCATACAGACTCTGGACTCAGACTCCATGAGTTAAAATCCTGACTGGAATGCTGAGTGGTCTGGTGGCCTTAAGAAAGTTCTGTCTGTGACTTAGTTTCTTTAATTGTCAAATTGAATTCATAGTAGAACCCATTTCCCATCATCATGGCTCTGGGATGATAATCTGCCATCCTGAGTTCCCATATCTTTTCTAAGCAATGTTCTCCATTCTTACCACCTCTACCCCATTATAAAATTTTCTTTTCTGTGTCCACCACTAAAAACAAACAAAAAGCTATATTCATAGACTGTGGTGATTTATGATCAGGATGTCCATCACATATTGAACAAATTTTCAGGTTTACCTCATTTATTCTCTCTTCTCTGTCCCATCACTATAAACTACATCATCTGCCCCTTGACATCAAGAAGTCCTATTTCATCAAGACTTTAACCAAACATAATTGTTACTATAATTGTTCTCTCCCTGGGAGAATTTCAGTGCCAGATATTAAAATAATAATGCTGTCTCTACCTCATTACTTTAGGTTTGAGCCCTGGCTCAGCCTGTCTGTGGCTTTGTGGCTCTGGTCACATCAGTTCTCCTCTCTACACATTGTTATTGATATCTTGACCTGGAAAGCAAGAATTATAACACACAAGGTTTTAAATGGGTTAACATAATACATGTAAAGTGCCCAGCAGAATATCTGGCAATGGCACAGCCATAATGAAGTTTTAGCCAACCTATCCCTGAATTCACTGAGCTAATATAATAATAGGAGCTTGGGATTAACATACATACACTACTGCATATAAAATAGATAACCAACATTGTAAAGCACAGGGAACTCTACTCAATATTCTGTAATAACATATATGGGAAAAGAATCTGAAAAAGAATGAATATATGTACATGGATAACTGAATCATTATGCTAGACACCTGAAACTAACACAACATTGTAAATCAACTGTACTCCAATAAAATTTAAAAATAAATAAATAAAAATCATCATCAAATTAAGTATATGAGATAATTTTATCAACAGTAAAGGCCTGTTACTGATAATGTCTTGACCATTGCTGGAATTTACCCCCTTTTCTGCTTGCATGTTTTTGCTTCTGTTGAGCCTGATTGTTGTGAAATTTGTGTCAATCTTCATGCTTCAAGTAGATTTGCCAAAGAGAATGTGGGACACTTCTGTTTTGCAGAGTCTCTGACCAGCCTTTGGAAAAGGAGCCTTGACATACCTGCTGTTGGGTTCTCTCTCAGACATAATAAAGTTCTAGATAAAGACTGGAACTACCTCACAAAACAAAGTGCAAAACACACCTTTGTCTGTTCCTTATAAGTTAATTAATAACTCAGTAAATGTAAGTAACCTAACTTGGACTTGTGAAAGTACTGGGCTTCTATCTCTAAATTAGTCTTTACTCAATTTGAGATGATTGCAAATTAGCAAAGTGAATTTAATAGGTTGGGGGGACCAGTGAAGGGGGCTTATTGTGTCCTGCTACCTCCCGATATTAATGATCAAATATTTAGGAGAGGTTGAGTAATGTCCACAAGACTTAGAGGTAAATCTTAATGGTGTTAGGTTGGGTCTACAAGGCATGTTGCTAAATTTCTTTGAGAAACAAGGGGAAGAAAAATGTTGCTTGATATAAATTCCTTTTAAATAGGCTTGATTTGGCTGTGATTGAGAAAAGAAAAAAATGCACTAGCAAGTGAAAAACAAACAGTGGAAGCTGTATTTTAAAAGAAAATTTCTGCTTTAAAGGCATGTTTATAGTATCAGATTAAATTAACATTTATCATGAGCTAAAAGTTTTTGTTAATGATTTCTGGTGTAAACTTAAGAAGAAACCTATGCAACAGAAATGATTATTCTCGGGTTAGAGATGAAAGACTAAAGCCCTGGTAGGGAAAACAATCAAAAAAACAAACAACAGCAAAGTCCCATTATTTTGATAAGTGGTCCAGCACAATTCAGCCAACTGCCCTCCTTCTCAGTTTCCACATTTAGCTCCAGTCACAACTGTGTCCTTGACTGTGATTATCAACAGTCTCAAGAAATGATCCTACAGTAAGATCCAACAGTATGGAGCAATATGGAGATACAGGATGTGATTCCTAATTCTTTATAGGCATCTCACTTAATTGGACTTACACCTTGGACTATATATGGAGTGTCCAAATTATACACTAATGTGTCCGGAGTATAGTAGACAGATAGCAAGTTTTATTGAATTATGATGTACATCCTTTACAATTTCATCTATCTTCCATCTACCTTAAAATATGGATTATAAATATGCATACAAATTTTCATAAATTAAAAAAAAACTTAAATAGGAAGAAACAGTGTAATTCTGACTCCAAAATACATTATTTTAATTTTCTTGTGTATGCTTTAATTATATTTTACATATATGTGTTTTTAAACACAAAACTAGTTTACATTATACTTTCTTTTTTAAATGAGCTATTTTCACTATGTTGTAAACATTTCTCCATGTCATTAAATGATTTTCTCTGGGGTGATTGTTAATATAAGCAAGTTACTGTATGTTTTCTTCATAAAAGTTAACATTAGAGGCTTTCTTTTTTTCATTAGTTGCTTTCAAATTATCAAGCATTGTAAAGGCTGGGACATTATCATTTTTTAAACTTATTCCTTAATTATCAGAGATTTTAAGCATTCATAAAGTAACCAAGTTTACAACAGGGTTAATATCCAGGGGGTGTGTGTGTGTGCATGTGCTAAATTTAGCATCATCAGGATTATGTATATTCTGAAACGAATTGAGAATTTTTCCATCTTTTTATCTAATTCCTTTACTCTCTTATAGACCATGATTTTTCATATTTCTTGATAAATTTGAAAGAAGCTACCCTTCAAACAATCTTGACTATGCATTTTTTTAGTCATTGTTTGTTACATTGTTCTAAAGTTGTTGATATATTAATAACTGCAATTTCAGTAACTTTTACTTTCTTATAAAATTCTCTGTTATATTGAGGTTTTCAAATTTATTAATATTGACTAATAAAATTTGAAATGCATATTTTTTCTTCTCAAAAATTTCCTCACTGTGTGTTTATTGTCCCTTTTCCATATATAATTTTACATATTTTTACCTTTCATTTTTTAAATTACAATTTTTAGAGAGCCTTTTACAGCAAAAACATCAAAATCTATGATCTCTGATCTCTGAAACTTCTCCTTTTTAGAATTTTGAGGTATTTTATCACCAGTGTTATATACATTTTGGTAAATTTTCCAAGGAACCTGAAAAGAAAAGGTACTCTCTGGTTTTGAAAAATATTTCTCTATTAAACTTTCCGATTTTTCTGTTTCTTTTCTCTCTTTTCTTTTTGGACTTTTTTATGTCCCAGTTAGTTTGTCCTAAGTAATATCACATATTTTTAGTGGTTGCCATTATGATTACCCCAAATCTATTGGAATCTATTTTTCTCTAATTATGCACATCAAGATTGATGGAGTACATATTCAGAAATTTAGCATGCTTTTGCATCTTTTTCCCACTTCTCTCTGCAATTATCAGTTTTTATTTGCATAATCTGAAAATTTCCCAAATTATAATTAACAAATCATTACTTTTACATGATTTACGCTTAATTTTTTTCAAAAGTTTTCTGATGTAGATGTTCATTCAAAGCAAATCATTGAATATCTCAAACTTTCCATTGTAGCAATCTTTATCTTGATTCACCTCTGAATCATCTGAGCTACATCTCATGTTTACCTTCTTCTCCCCTGAATTTACTGTCTGCTGAATTCATCAAGTCAATACCCTTCTTCCACATACATTATCTTCTTATAGAGGGATTTTTCTTTAGTAGCTCACCCTTCCTCCACACTCAGCTCTCTGTTTCTTATTGGCCTCAGCCTCACAAACACTACTCACCTCTCTGGGTCAAGAAATCTTATTGGTTTCCTTGTTTTCCCACAGGGTCTGTAGCATTACCTTTTTAGGTATCCTGCTTTCTCATGGGAGAAGAATTGTGACTCACACCTCTTTGATTCTCTTAAGCCCTTCATTCTTGTATCATTTGCCCTTCACTTACAGAAATTCTTCAAAAGTCCTGTTAGGGAGCTATCAATTCCCTAATTTGGAGTGCTGCTTTCTCTGTATCTTATTGATTATTTCAATGTAGGACTGCCAATAAAATACAGGACACCCAGTTAATTTGTATTTCAGATAAACAACAAACAAGTTTTTGGAATAAGTATGTCCCATGATTGTTTTCTGTTGTTGTTCTGCTAAATCTGGCAATATTATTTACAGTGGAAATCTGAGTGGGAGATGAGGAGTTACAAACTGTGCCATCTACCTGGAAATCTACCATTTTTCCTCTCTTTTTCCTCTTTGATTTCTCTCCCAATTTAGGTAGTACATTTAGCATTTAATATTTAACTCATAAGAAATTACAAAAGTAATGTGCTTGCACAGGCTACTAATGAGTCCATTTGCCCAGTCTTAAATCAAGGGTCAAACTCCACTCATCTCAACTGAGAGAGTACTGTGCCAGACAGGATAGGACAGCAGCAAACTTGATTTCTCCCCAACAGTGTCTATAATTGCCCATTGGTCACACAGTTCCTTCTTTTTCTTACAGCAAGCACTGAAAACCTTGCTTTGCAAAGATCTGACATCATTGAAGAGAATATAGCACACTCCAAAGCTGAGACTGTGAGCTACTGAAAGCTAGAAGAGTGCACACTGCTCCAGAGATCTCATCGTGGTGTCCTCCAAATTTTTAAATATGCTGCTGAGCACTTATGATTTGTCTGCAGTTCACTGACACACCTCGTGCATGGTTTGGGAATCTCACTCTTAACTCATCCCTAATGTGATTGGACGTTAATTTTGCCAAACTAGTGGATGTCAAATGGTATAAGATTGTTTAATTTACACTTCCCAAGTTATTAAAGAGATTTAGTGTCTTTTCAAGTGTTTCTTGGCCAACCTAATTTCCTCCTCGATTGAATTACCTGTTAATTCTTTTTGTACATTTTTTGGAAGTTTATCTTATTTTTATTATAAGAGTTCTTTATATATTCTACAAAGTCATTCCTGTACATTATATACAAACAAATATATTCTCTCAGTCAAGTCCTTCCCTTTAACTTAGTTTATTGGATCTTTGTCTACTAAGATTATCCAAGTGGAGTTCAGACTAAAGTATAGAATTTAAAACTTGAAGATTCAATAGACTTATCTACTTTAAACTTCTTACTTTATGGAAGAGAAAATCGAAGGTGATAAAATATGTATCTAAGATTACTCTACTGGCTAGTGGTATGAAAAGAAAATAGAAATTAGATCTCTTGATTTCTAGGTTAATATATTGGAATCATACCAACATATTCTTCACTGGGCTCTGGTTAAAATTGTATTCTTAGAGGAAAAAAGCAAGATACACACACGTACACCTACACCCACATCCACTACTAATTCAATGTGTCTTGAATTACTCATATGCTGATTTTTTTCAACAAAAGTTATACTCAAGTGTTAAGTACCTTTTTGAGAGTTCTCTTTTCTTCCTCTGTCTTTCCTCTCTGCTAAGGTTTCATTTGATAGCCATGAACTATGGATAAAGAATAAATATGGCTTTTCCATATCCTAGGACTATCCTCTGCCTTATTTATGTCTGACCAGGTATAACACTGCTGACCTTAGAAAGTTTAATTGAGGCTGGAATTATACGGCACAGCTGGAGGCCACCTGAATTTAGAGGGTGTGACATACACAAAGACACACACGTATTGATGATGGAACAGTCTGATGAGCTGATGTGTGTGTGTGTCTTTAGCTCTGCCAAAATGTAATTTTTACTGGGCAGAATTCTTATGAAACAATAAAATATACCTACATCCTTCTATAATCAAAACAGAGTTTATTGGTTAAAGAAATGCAGAATTACTTAAATATGGAAGCTATTAAGGTGAGAAAAAAGCATAGACAGTTGTAACTAATTCAAGGCATAACTATTCTGTGAAATATTTCTTAACTATTTTAATAACAGTTCAAGTGATTGATAAATGCTGACCTTTCCACTATGTCATTAAGATAATTTAATAACATAAAAGCAAACAAAAATTTCACTAATTGATTTATTTTAGATAATCATTTAAATTTTTTAAAGATATCTTAAATGGTGAGATACCAAAAAGTGGTCTATTATGTTTAATAAGATTATGACCAAGACTTTAGATCTGATTTGTACATGAAACCAAAGATATTGCTATTGAGAAGAAAATATTAAGTTAATTTTTTTGTTTATTAATTAACTATATTTTTAATCAATTGCATTCCTAGTTATATATTCCCTAATTATCATTTTATTAATAGTAGGTTTTGAACTATTTTAGTACAGATGTTGTTGCAGGTAAATCTGAAAATTAAAGTAGGCAGTTTTATTGATGGTACATTTATCTAATTAATTAAATAATTACCTGTTATTTTCAGGGGTATTATTACATAACCTAGGTAATTAGTTAACAGTATGCTAAAGCCCAAAAATATTTAACAAAATATTTCCACTTTAAAGAAGTACAAAACCAAATTTTAGTTTCATCCAACACAACTAAAACTAGTTCCAAAGGTTATCTTGAGATAACTACAGAATAAGGTTAAATGGATCAATACACTATAGTTTCATACATATATATATATTATACATAGCATAACACACATATATATGAAAAGACCTCCAGAGAACATGCTTTTTAATAACTAAATATCTAAGAAAAAATTCTCTCTTTCAAAAAATATACATATTTACACATATATAATTTTTAAATATATATATTTTTTCCCTACAGATAATCTCATAGATATGAGTAGTGCTCGGAATTTGTGAAACACAAAGGAGGAACTCAAGTTTAGCCACAGGGCATCCTAAATTCACATGCATAGAAGCTGGACAGATAATTACGCCCATATGCACCCATATAAACTCACCCACAAACGAGGTTTATAGCTGTAACTGAAACTCAAGATGTCACCAAATCACAGCATAGCTTCATTAATCAAAACATTAAATGAAATTATTTTAAAATTAGTTCTCAAAGGGACAAGACTTCCTTTGGTTACCAATTATTTCTCATATAATATAAAGTTATGAATATATTAAACATATCAATAATTTTTAAAACCTAAAATCAATGATCAAACCAATTTCAGTAAGAAAAGATTAAGAACTTATATCTACACTCTGCCACGAGTTTCAGGATCGGTAGATTTTGTTTTGCTAAGAGACACAGACAACTTAAACTGCCCTAATGATTGTGTTCTAACTGAGAAACCTGAATTGATAAATAAAAATAATGTTAAGTATGATTATCAGCCCTTACATAGCATTATGTGCCAGATGCCATTCTAAACACCTTGTACATAGTAATTCATTGACTGTAGTTACTCATTAATCAAATGTTCTTGCTTGTGCTGGGAAGGAATTTTACCTATTCAGAGATAATGTTGAAGCAGATTTTTCACATAAATAGTAGGAAACATGGAGAATAAGGTGTTCAACGTTCTTCCAAACTCACATTAATTTCTTATTCTGGATCATAGCCCAGAAGCCACCAAGATTTATGAGAATTCAGTTTTAAAATAAATGGAAATATTTCTTGATACCATATCTTAAATTATTTTCAGTAAGAAAACTAGATAGTTTGAGTGGCAAAAAAAAAAAAAGAAAAAGAACATGACTAGCATTAGATGTTCTAGTTGTAAGGATTCTCTCAGTATCTTAATAATTAATTTGGGGAGATTTGATCTTCATTTTCCATGTTCCATATATGCCTGGATCCCTCAGTACCTTCTGAACACCAACAGCATCCTATGGCCATAAAATTTTATACTTAATAATGTAAAATAGCAGGATATTCAAAACTTGAACTTTTCTTTAAAAATAGGTATTGGATTATGACATTGTAACTGTCACAACTGTCGACTTATTCCTAATGGATTTCTGGTTTTGCTTGTGATGTTTATACTCACTAGCTATTTGATACCCAGAGCTATATGTGTAACATGTAATATGTGACCCATTTATTGCACTGAATTTACTATGCTGAGGAAGGATTGTTGCCACAGTCAATAGAAATTGTTACTGAAATTTGATAATACTAGTTCCCCCTTCCAATGTGGCAAGAACTCCGGTCATAAAGAATTATGTAAGGTTTGCTCTATTCTTCAATATTGAGATATATACACAATGTGCTCTGAGATTATCTGTAAATAAATGCTTTAAAACAGAAATTCAACTAGGTAAAGGCATATATATGCATATCACATAAGAACAAAGGATAGAATCAAATAAAATGGCTTGGATATCTACTATCCAAACAGGGTAAGCTTTTCCTTCCATGAACCATCCCAAGACAGATATAAACTGAGCGTGTGGGATGCTGAGGCTGACAGATGTGCCATATTATGCAGGGAGACATTTTATGACTTAAGGCTATTGCCCTCTAGAGATGGAGCAGACACTATGGACCACTTCACCTGAGACCACAGATTACACTCAAGTTGCAGGCCCCAGAGGCCTTATCATCCCAGGGAACCACTAAAGTCCATTTTTGTCAAGATCTCAATCCCTTTCCTTTCCCTGGGGTCGATAGAACCAAAGTCACTGAGGTGGTCTACATAGATCTATGCAAATTCACTTTGGGGATGGGATTCACTTTAGTAAAACCTATCTGCTTTAGGTCAATTTAAATTCCACAGTGGAACATGAAATATCAGTAAGTATCCATTACTTACAGAACCTTTGAATCCTTAGAGAGTTCTATACATTTAAAATAATAATAAAATGATAAGATAAAAACACTATGAATTTTCCCTATAGAGCATCATAAGCAGAGTTCCTGCCACTGCTTTTTTTTTTAAAATCTGTGTTTTGATTCCTGGTGATTTCTATTGAGTCACTCCTGCTTTTATCACTAGGCTTCCGTGTGAGTTTATGGGATTACTTCCTTAAGTGTGTAAATAAGGTCTATTATTTTCAAATGACAAACTTTACTGAAGGATTCACAAGGCTTCAATCTGAAGCTGTCACATCTTTAACATGATTCCAGCAAAGTTTATTTTTGCAACTGTGAATAGAATTCCAGCACTGATGAAGATTCTATACATTTATGATGATTAATATAGGAACAAAAGTACTGGGCCTGCAAAGAAATATTTTTGGATTTCTCATTTATTATATTTTTAATAGAAATGCAGGGAAAGCCTTATCTGCTGTCATTTGGTTTAAATTCCACAGTACTTTTTGTATTTGACCAAATTCCCTTATCTCTTATTTCCTTGTATTCTGCTGTGCCAGCCTCCTAGCAGTTGATATACTTATCTGTGGTTTTATAATAAAGTTTTAGCTTCTACTCAGGGAAAATAGAAAAAAAAATAGAAAGAAAGGAAAAGCTGCTCCTCAGATACTAAATATACCAGCAGCCTGCGTCCATTATATGCCTTTGAAATAGTTGCCTGTTCTTGGCTTATTTGGGAAGGTTTGGGGGTTAGCTCCCCAAATGCATCCAATTTAGAGGTGTACACTGCGCCCAGTGTTACAGCCTCTGATTTATAGAACAGGAGATGGATATGGTGTACAAGGTGTTAAAAGAGAAGAAAAATTATGTAGATATACACACACACACACACACACACATACCCCCGCAAATGGCAAAACAGAAATAAAAAGAGGATCAGGCCAAAAAGAATGGATATATATACATATAACTGATGCACTTTGCTGTACACCTAAAACTAACACAACACTGCAAATCAACTATACTCAAGTAAAAAATTAAAATAAAATAAAGGAGATTAAAGATGAAAAATATAAAAGAGGATCAGTCCAAAGCAAGCTATTTTCTCTATTTCAAAATTGAAGGAAAACCTGGATAACTTCTGGCACAACAACCTAATTTGTTATTAACTACTTAAATTATTTTAATCCCCATTCAAAAGGTAAAATTTTTAAAAAATTCAAAACCAACTTACAAAAAAATGTGCAAAAGTTAGTTCAGAATCCAAACCGTCTAAAGTTGTGACAAGGTGTAGATTCTAAAAGTCTCACAGTCCTCATGCAAGGAGATGAGACATAAATTCATAAACAAATGAATACACTGCTTAAAGTAGTTTTAGACAATAACATTCTTTCTCAAAGGATTTGGGAAATTGAGTTTTTCATGCTGCTTACTGGTCTAGAAAGATCTAATCCAACAGGCAGTTTGCTAAGCACCTACAATGTGCTGGACCCAGTCTTGAGTACTACTGGCTCTTACCTAAATCAGTAAGGTATAATCCTGATCTACAATTTAGAATTGCTATGCCATATATTATATATATGTATATACATGTCTATACACACATATATATACAAATATGTATAAACTTGAACGACCTATGAACCTCACTTACTTCATCTGTAAAATGGAGATCCTACTACCTCTAAGAAAAGAAGAACTCATGATATTTTGGAGTTCTTGCTGAAATATATATGACTTGAATTATTTCATTAGTTCTCTGGATCCATATAATCTACAAAAATTGGACTCCCATTGAATCTCCTTGAGGAAACAGCTCTGCTGTCCAGGAAACAAAGTTGGTTTCCATGACTGTTCTGAATTATGGGGACTCAAAATACTCTAATTTTAGGTCCCCTCTAAAGCATCCCGTCTGTGCCCACCTAGCCCAAGGTGCAGTTACACAGTGAAGAAAACACAATTTGTTTGCTCCCAGTCAGGAACGATTCGGTGCTGCCCCAAAGCTATGATCTTGGAAACGGACAAGCTGCCACTTTTCACTGGCAGTAAATTCACCGAAACTTCTCTGTGAATGTGCATAGGAAAGATGGAGCATCTCCTCCTTCTTGTCTGCCCCAACAGATGTTTTGCCTCCGTGACACAGTACAATAAACCTGCGAAATAAGGAAGGCGGAACTCGCACTGAAACCCTGGGTGCTTTTGCAGGGAACAAACCGATTGGATTATTTCCACGATCTTCTACTGTGACAGAATGTGACAACTATACCTTTTCATTTCCCATCCAGCTTCCAGGAGATGGAAGATTTACTATCCTTTTGCACACTTTAAGTCTGAGAAACTTCTTATGCCTTCTGATGAGTCCTGGAGGCTGGGAAAGAAATAAAGTCGGTTGAGATTGACGGCAAAGATTCATACTAAGTTGCTTCCATTTGCAGCAGAGACGCTGGTGGCACTTTGCAAATATTGTCACTGTTGACCCGCAGAGGTGGTACATCTCCACCTCTGAGCTCCGCTTTCATGTCAGCAAATGAGCTGTTTTCAATCCCTGTTCCACATTTTTTTTTTTTTTGCTGTTTTGCCAGGTTCCAAGCTGAGACTGTCAGCATTACTATAACTTGTGATCTCGCACAGCCCTCAGCTGAAAACAATTTCCATGCACATTTATTCAGGCCGAGCCACAAGCAGGAGGTCCCAAGGTGGCAGGTTCTTGCATTACTCTAATCCAGTTACCACTGAGTTAAAATGCTTTCATTACAGTTTCAAACCCCCAGGAGAAAGTAGGTATGACAAGCTGGGTTCTGCTTATTATGTTTTAAACCGAGATTGACTCCAAGAAATAGTAGCAAGACTGAACTAGTATATTTTTACCTACTTTCCTTCTTCTGTCTTTCTTGGTTCATGCTTTGAATGCTTCTTAATTTGAGCTCTCTTCAAGATTCCTTCAGCCCACCTTGCTGGAGATTTGGAGAGCAGAAATACAAGCAATAATTATAAATACATTACTTATTTCTGCAAAGTCCCTTGGAAACCATAGGTGTCATGGGCAGGCTTTAACCTGCCCCTCACCCCTTCCACTCAACTAAGATATTTTGAAACTGTCTAAACCTATTCACCTAAAGCATTGGTGAATTATTAAAAATTAACTACTTTCTTAACTACTTCCTTAATCATTCCAGATGAACACTCTAAATCAAATATTTAAAGTACAATTTGATATAAAGCAACTTATTTATTCAATTAATATTTATGAAACAGCTACTTAAATGCAGGTACTGTGCTAAACCTGATATCTCAAAGAAGGAAACGTGGCCATAATATCAACCTTTTCTGAGTTTACAATCTTCATGGGGAAACTGGACAAGTAAGCCTTTAATACTTATAATTTAAGATATGTGCTATAACAGGAGAAGGAAAGAAGCTGTGAAGTAAAATCTCAAGGTCTCTTCAGAGACCCATCTCATAGAAAAGCTATGAAGGCTTCCTGCAGGAAATAACACCTATGTTCTTCCTTAAGGGATACAATATGTTTCAGAGGAAAAATGGACCACTTTCATGTGGCAGGATCAGCTATACTTAATAGAGAAAGACTAGGAAGGATTTTGAAAGATATTTGAGAAAGGAAGTTAAAGTAAGGGTTGCTATGTTCCAATGCATATACCTCGAACTTCATTCACTGTGACACTGAGGATGTCAATTTTCTGAGTATCTGAATCTTACACTATTTAAGGGTCCAAACTTTACTACTTTATTCTTGTTTCAGCCATAGACATCTATCTTAAAGGCACCACCTCATCCCTTGCCTTCCCAAACAGGGAACCTCCGGTAACTTTTCTGTATTTGTCTAGTGAAAGAAATGAGAAATAATTATGAAAATGACTTATCTTCCTATCTAGTTTTTAAGATCTTTGAAATTCTGTATCTTATTTTTTATGCTTTCTATACTCTTAGCTCATATCATGTGATCAATTTATATTTGTGGGATAAATAAGGCTTGAAGGAATGTACACATGAATATGTGAAATTAAAAATAACAAAAAAATAGGAAAAATTGATCTTCACAACAGCTTAACTTAAAGAAACATGATTATAAGGTTTATATTTTGCATTCCTTTAGTATTTGGCTTAATTATTTAATTAGTCATTTTAAAAGATGATTCTGAGTTAACTCCCATTTATGCTTTTTGAAATACATACTTTGGAATCTATTAGAAGTTTGCAAGTTAGAAAGATTTTTGTATGAAGTTCAGTGAAGTAATTCAGCATCTAAATTATTATGATGTAACACACTGCAAAAATATACTTTTTTGTTACTTTCTTTTCAATACGTTTGCATCCCGGTATTGGTAGAAATTCATGGAAAACTGATGTCTGTTTTCTCCTTAATGTGCAGTTTATATTTGCAATTGTAAAATTGAGTTTGCCTAACACTGAGTGTGAATATCTCTGAGGAAGCCATAATTGGAGTCTAAGTCTAGACTAAAGGTTGATTCAGCTCAAATCTATAGTTTGGAATGTTAAAAGCAATTGGTGGACAAAGGGAAACTTCACAAATTCTCCTAAGTGGGTTACACGAAAATTTGAATTTCTTATCACCAGCGGATGATAAGCCAGTCAACCATAGTAAATTATCCTTGTTATTTTGAGTACTTAAAACTATAGTCAAGGGCTTCCCTGGTGGCGCAGTGGTTGAGAGTCCGCCTGCCGATGCAGAGGACTCAGGTTCGTGCCCCGGTCCAGGAAGATCCCACATGCCGCGGAGAGGCTGGGCCCATGAGCCATGGCTGCTAAGCCTGTGCGTCCGGAGCCTGCGCTCCGCAACAGGAGAGGCCACAGCAGTAAGAGGCCTGCATACAGCAAAAAAAAAAAAAAAAAAACCTATAGTCAACAATCTCAAAATAATACAAATTTCTTCTTTATCTGGTGTGAAGGACATAAGTAGAAAACTCTTGGATGTAGAGGTATATAAAATTTGTTGATTCCACCAATATTTAGCAAATGCCTACTACGTGCAAAGCAATGATACAAGTGCTAGAGATATTGTTGTAAATGAAACAGACACAAATTCCTGCCCTCAGGGAACTCACATTCTCCTGGATGGAAACAGACATCTAACAAATAAATTATTAAAATCTATGTACATTAGCTGGTGATAAGTGCTACAGAGAAAAATAAATATGCATGTAGTATTTTAAATATCACAGTCAGAGCAATCCTCACTGAAAAGGGGAGATTTAATCAAAGACCTGAAGGAAGTGAGGGAAAAAGCCCTGCAGCTGTTCTGGGGAAGAGTATTCCTGTCAGAAGAAATGACAAGTGCAAAGGCCCTGAGGCAGAAACATTTCATGAGTTGAAGGGACAGAAGGGAGACTGCATGGCTGAGACAGAGTTAGTGCATGGCAGAGGAATAGGGAATGACATCTATCAGAGAGTGGGTGTAGACAGAAGAGGTAAGTTGTGCAGAGTTGCTGGAGAGGCTTGGTTTTTTATTATGAGTGAGATGGGAAGTCGCTGGAATTGAAGGCAGTGAGTGACGTGATTTGACTGCTGTTTTGAGAATTGTCTCTCGGTGCACAAGAGTGGTAGGTGGAGCTGGTGGGGGGAAGGGTGTTAAGGAGGAAGGGCATTGCAACAACCCAGTGAGAATTGATGGTGGCGGGGACCGGAGTGCTAACAGTTGAAGTGATGAGAGGTGGTGAGATTCTGGACATATTTTGAAAGATGACAGGATTTGCTGATGGACTAGAATTTGGACATCAACAGAAGAAAAGACACAAAGAAAACACTGGGATTTTTATTTCAGCAAACCGTCAAAACACTTAATTTTTCTTGAGAAAAAGAAAGAGGCATAAGAAACCAAACCAAATCAAAATGAAACTTTTGTTATCTCATCTTGGAGAATAAGGGAGAAAACATATTTCTTCACAAAAGTACAATGAAATGGAACTTCTAGGCTTCAGAGTTCAGAATCTTGCTCTGAATCAGGACTATTCCATGGACTCATGGTACATAACCATGGAAGAGTTACTGAACTGTGTTCAATGTTCTTATGTATAAAGGAGTGATAATAATAGCATTACTTCACAGAAGAGTTGTGAGTACAAAATAAGAAAATCTGCGTAATGTGACATCAGAGTGACTGACTCATAGTCATCGCTCAACACTTCTCAGAAAAACAAACTGTTTTTCTGTGAAACTAGAGAAACTAACCATTTCAAAGGTGATGAAATTTCCCATAAACCATGAAGAAATTGTCCTAATATTAGCATGTAAATCATTTATTTTTTTTGCAAAACAGATTCTTAGTAACACTAAGTGGAACACCTATAATGGAGAGGTGTTAATGGAATATAAAAATAAACAGCATGGTCCCCATTTTCAAAGAACATACAACATAGTGGAGAAGACAGATGTGTGCAAAATATAACGTGAGAGTCAATGAAAATTGAACAAGAATAGTGATTTTTTCCCACTGAGAATGGAATTAGTTTGACTAAATTTTCTAAATAGGAATAAAAGCTTTAGACTATAGTGATGGTATTTTCTGAACCAAAAATCAATACATGTGACCTGAGAAACATAGTCATAGGGAAAAACAGAGTCAAATATTTGAAATCTGGACTATCCTACAAAGTTCAACATTGATAATAATGTTAATGTGTATCACATCGTAATAATGATTACACATGGTAATATGAAATAATATCTGCCTTCCAACATTCAAGCAGATAAACTCCCCTGTAGGAATAGGCCACATTTTCCCTACGAGAAACCCAGAAATACATTGAGCCAAGTCCTGAATCTGGAGTGCTTACCTGAGCTAAAATCAAAACCTTCAAGTTTGTCACCCTGCCATTATTAATGGATGTTTAACACCCTGCTAAGCTGGTCTAGCACTCAGCTGTTTTCTTAAAGTTGGTTGAATAACTGGTATTCTTCCTGCTCACAAAGTCTTTGTTAATGTGCATATTGCAAAATCATCCTGAGTAAACAGTCTGTGTCATATGTATTGAAGGGAAGTAATGTATGGATTAGCATATAATAGTATGGGTTAGGGAGAAAAATGAGTCACCAAAGTAGCTGGTTCAAAGGAATAAATAACTAAATCATTATCTTGATGCCTGACTTAGAAAGCTTTAGCTCTCAAAGGCATAATGTCTAAAATATAAAGACCATTGTGTAAAGCCCCATTATGGACTGCAGTTTTGTAGTTTATGATAGAAAACTATGGGTAGGCATACACTTAACAAAACGCAGGATTTAGAAGAAAAAAATGGAAAGAAACCATTATGATTTTCAGCTAAATTTCTTTTTTTTTCAAATATTTTATTTTTTTGTTATCCTTCAAATCCAAATGTTCACATTTTTATATAATTGAAATCAGGGCAGAAATTTAATTTTGAATACTGTTCCTTTTTTTTTTTTTTTTTACATCTTTATTGGTGTATAATTGCTTTACAATGGTGTGTTAGTTTCTGCTTTATAACAAAGTGAATCAGTTATAAATATACATATGTTCCCATATCTCTTCCCTCTTGCGTCTCCCTCCCACCTTCCCTATCCCACCCCTCCAGGTGATCACAAAGCCAGCTGATCTCCCTGTGCTATGCGGCTGCTTCCCGCTAGCTAGCTATTTTACGCTTGGTAGTGTATATATGTCTATGCCAATCTCTCATTTTGTCACATCAGCTAAATTTCTTGTTCCCTAAAGGTGAAGATTAGAAGCCATTGCTGTGAAAGAGATATGGTAGGTAGGAATAAATTGCTTTGCATATCAGGTATTGATGTGTCTGGAAGCATCTTCTTGAAAAGATTTTTATTCATTTATTGTACCCATTCTGTGTTTCTGGTGCATAGGACCCATAGACATTTGATATGTCTGTCATCAAGGACACCACAGCTAGGAGCAGGTATGGTAAATAGATTTTAGGGATGTATCAGTGCCAGTGGTTAGAAGAGGCTACATCTGGCACTGTTTTGAGAGGAGTGCTGACTCAGCGGGAGAGACTACTGTGATCAATTAATCAGGTCTGGCAAGGATGCTGTAATGGAAGTGAAGATTCAAGTATCAGATGTTTGACAACAGTGATCAAGTGGGAAGGGTAGACAAAGATGTTCAATGAAATGCTAAAGGAAGTGCTATGGGGGCATAAGAGAGGTGAATGGGTCAGGGAAAGTTCTAAAGGGGAGATTACATTCCGTTTGAGTCTTTTTTTTTTTTTTTTTTTGCGGTATGCGGGCCTTTCACTGTTGTGGCCTCTCCCGTTGCGGAGCACAGGCTCCGGACGCGCAGCCTCAGCGGCCATGGCTCACGGGCCTAGCCGCTCCGAGGCATGTGGGATCTTCCCGGACCAGGGCACGAACCAGTGTCCCCTGCATCGGCAGGCGGACTCTCAACCACTGCGCCACCAGGGAAGCCCTCGGTTTGAGTCTTAAAGGATGATCAGGTATATGCCAGTGTTATGGACTGAATGTTTGTGTTCCCCCAAAATTCATGTGTTGAAATCCCAATCCTTAATGTGATAGTAGTAGAAGATAGGACTTTGGGGAGATAATTAGGTGTAGATGAGGTCAAGAGGGTGGGGCCCCCATGATGAGATTGGGACCTTAGAAGAGGTGACCTGAGGGCTAACTTCCTCTCTCTGTCTCTCTCTTAGCCATGTGAGGATGCAGCAAGAAACCAGCCACCTGCAACTAGGAAGAGGGTCCCCACTGCACACTGGATAGGCCAGCTCCTTGTTCTTGGACTTCCCTGAGTCCAGAATTGTGAGAAATAAATGCTTGTTGTTTAAGTCACCCAGTGTATGGTGATTTCTTATAGCAGCACAATATAGGGTAAATAGGTAGATGATGTTGCAAAGGCACTCCTGAGGAACCTGGAACTATTAAGCACACAGAGAGATAGATGAGAAGGGGAATGGATTGTTCAAGTATTTACAAGCAGTTTGACATTTCTATGGGACAGAGTATAAGCCAAATTTGCCATGCCCAGTCTTTCCCAGCTTGTCTTGATTATAAGTCCTAATTATTTCTCAAACCTATTTCACTCTCCTTATGTAGGCCATCACCCTAGTCTCAACCATTGTCATCTTTTATCTAAGCTGTTCCAGTGACAACCAGTTTTGCATATCCACAACTTATTTATTTATTCATCATTCAACAACTTTGAGGGACCATTTGCATATCATAAAACTCATTTTTTTGAGTGCACAATTCAGTAAATTTTAGCAAATTCAAAATGTTGTAATCATCATCATTTTCCAGTTTTAGAGCACTTTCATTAATCCAAAGATCTCTTGTGACTATTTGCAATCACTCTCTATTTCTCCCCCCAGTCCCCTGTCAAATGCTAATCCACTTTCAGTCTCCATAAGTTTGTTTTACTGAGACACTTTATGTAAATGACATCATGCAATAAGTGATATTTTGTGCCTGGTTTCTTTGACCTAGCATAGTGTTTTTGAGGTTCATCCATGTTGGGACATGTATAACTACTTTGTTTTTTTATTGCAGAATAGTATTCCATTGTATGGATATATCATATTTTGTTTACCCATTCATCAGTTGATGGACATTTGGACTGTTTCTACTTTTGGTTATTATGAATAATGGTACCATAGACATACATGTAAAAAGTTTTTGTGTGGACATATGTTTTCATTTCTCTTGTTTAGATAACTAGGAGTGGAATTTCTGGGTCATATGGTAAATTTAAGAAACTGCTAAAATCTTCAACAGTGACTGTACTATTTTATATTCCCATCAGCAATGGGAACAATAGACCCTTCTCCAGTTTTTTCTCCATACTTTTGCCAGAAGTTTCCTTTCAAAATTCTTATGGCATGTTATTTTACAGCTGTGAAGATTTTCAATGGTTTCTAGCTGTTCTCAGAGTAAAGGACCAAATTCTTAACAGAGCCCATGAGGTCAAGGTAGAGGTCTGGTCCTTGGTCACCCCTTTATGTCACCTCTTTATGCCTTCACATCCCCTCCCTCTCTACTCCAGTCATAGCAGTCTCCTTTCAGTCCTTTAAACATAATGCATTCCCACAAGAGAGTCTTTGTAACTGCTATGCTCAAACCTTGACTGCTTCCCCCACCTTTGCTGTTTCTTTGCCTCCTTAATAATGCCTACCCATCATTTAGATGTCAAATCAGATACCATTTGCTCAGCAAAACCTTCCCTAACTCTTCAGACTAGGTCAGATTTCTGCATGCTATATTTTTGCATTTTATTGATCTCAGTTTATAATTGTGCTTTCATTCACATCAGTAAATATTTATTGAATGAATGAAGAAAGAAGAAAATGGAAACAGAAGATTGGAGAGGTAGAGATAGATGAGATCACAGAAGGGCCTTGGGCATCTTTTGCAAGAATATGTACTTTATACAACAAGTGATGAAAAGCAATTAGAAAGTATTTAAAGAAGTAAAAGTTAGAAGCAGAAAAACCTAATTAAGAGGTAAGCACTGAGAGAAGAGTTTAGATTCAAGAAAAACTAAAATGTCTTCAGTTTTCTAGCTTGATTAGGCAGATATAAGCTACTCATCAAAACAAGAAAATGCTTATTGTACATTTGAGTATGTGAGTCTGTGATTTTGGACTGTATATAGATAGCATAAGTAACCTATAGATTATCATAAAAACCTTGAGAGAAAGAGAGTATAGGTGAATAAACCAAAGAAGTTGGAACCCTGGGTAATCCTAATATGTAATGTGTACCAAGAATTGTAAGAAAGAATGAAAGAGAGCAAGCTAAGAAAGGGCTAAGAAGAACCATGAGAGAGTAACATAGGAGAAAAAAAACTCTATGACGTGAATCTTGGCAATGATTTTTTAGATGTGAAACTGGAAGTATAAACAACAAAATAAAAAAGTAAACAAGTAGGGCTACATCAAACTAAAAAGCTTCTGCACAGCAAAAGAAACAATGAACAGAATGAAAAGGCACCTGACAGAATGGGAAAAAAATATTTATAAACCACACATCTGATAAGCTGTTAAAGTCCAAAATATATAAGGAACTCATATAACTCAATAGCAAAAAACAAATAATCCAATTAAAAAGAAGGCAAAGGACCTGAACAGGCACTTTTCCAAACAAGATATTCAAATGACCAACAGGTACATGAAAAGGTGCTCAACATCACTAATCATTAGGGAAATGTAAATCAAAACAACAATGAGATGTCACCTCGAACCCATTACAATATCTATCATCAAAAAGACAAGAGAAGCTACCTAAATGTTCATCAACAGATGAATGGATAAAGAAGATGTGGTACATGTAAAAAATGGAATTTTACTCAGCCATAAAAAATAATGAAATAATACCATTTGCAGCAACATGGATGGACCTAGAAATTATCATGTTAAGTGAAATAAGTCAGACAAAGACAAATATCATATGCTATCACTTATATGTGGAATATAAAAAAGTGATACAAATGAACTTATTTACAAAAAAGAAATAGACTCACAGACATAGAGAACAAACTTATAGTTGCCAAAGGGGATACTGGGGAGTGGAGATAAATTAAGAGTTTGGGTTTAACATACACACACTACTATATATATAATAGATAAACAAGGTCCTATTGTATAGCACAGGGAGCTCTACTCAATATTCTGTAATAAACCATAATGGAAAAGAATTTGAAAAAGAATATGTATATATATATATGTGTGTGTGTGTGTGTGTGTATCGTTGAATCACTCTGCTGTACACCTGAAACTAACACAACATTGTAAATCAACTATAGTTCAATTTTTTTAAAAAAAAGACAAGAGATAACCAGTGTTGGCGAGGATGTGGGGAAAAGGGAGCCCTTGTGCACTGTTGGTGGGAATGTAAATTGGCACAACCACTATGGAGAACAGTTTAGAGGTTCCAGAAGAAATTAAAAATAGAGCTACCATTTGCTCCAACAATCTCCCTTTTAGGTATACATCTGAAAGAAATGAAATCACTATCCCCAAGAGATACCCTGCACCCTTATGTTCATTGCAGCATTACTTATAATAGTCAAGACATGGAAACAACCTGTGTCCAACAAGAAAGAAAGAAATAAAATGCATATATATGTTTATATATATATTTACTCTCTCTCTCTCTCTCTATATATATATATATATATAGTAAAATACTATTCAGCCATAAAAATAAAGAAACCCTGCCATTTGTGACAACATGGATGGACCTTGAGGGAGTTATGTTAAGTGAAACAAGTCAGGTAGAGCAAGACAAATACTGTATGATCACACAAGCAAAATCTAAAACAACAAAACTCGTGGAAACAAAGATCAAATTTGTGGTTGCCAAAAGCAGGGGATAGGGGTTGGGGGAATTGGGTGAATGTGGTCAAACTTCCAGTTATAAAATAAATAAGTCCTGAGGATGTAATGAATAGCATGGTGACTATGGATATCAATACTGTTTTGTATATTTGGAAGTTGCTAAGAGAGTATATCTTAAAAGTTCTCATCACAAGGAAAAAACATATTGTAACTATGTGGGGTGTTGGATGTTAACTAAATTTATTGTGGTAATCATTTCCCAATTATACATATATCAAATCATTATGTTGTACATTGAAACAATGTTATATGTCAATTATAACTTTATAAAACTGGGACAAAACAAAACAAAGCCAAGAAAAGTCTAAGGAGAACCAGGAGGTAGTAATGTGCTGAGAATCATTGTAAGAGAGCTTCAGTAAGGAGAGAGAAAGAGGTCACCATTGCCATACACAGATAGTTATCTCTCAAATAAGAACTATGAAGATCCATGGTTTTAACTGGGGGGGGGGGGGGAATTGATTAATAGGATTTTATCTGCCAGATTATTTAGTGGTGCAGAATGCTTTCTGATTAATTTTCTGTGGTTTAGTAAATGCTTTATTTTGGTTCACATAAGAATTTGTTTAGGAGATAATTTAGAATTTAAAAAAAGAAACTTGAAATGGAAAAGCAAGACTTCTTAACTCTGCCCAAGTTTCTGTCTTGCCTTCTTCCTTCCAAATCTGTTTTGACATCAAGATTACCTTGTTTTGTCAACTGAGCTGGAGACAGATAAGGATGGCAGGTATGCAGTTTAGTAATCATTAAGTCTCAAGTTGTCTTGACATCTGCCAATAGCTAAAACACTTTGTTTTTAAGTCTGAATTATCTGCTCATTCACTTTTCTTGCTATTCAAGTTTAGTGACACAGCCAAAAACACCACTATCACCCATAAGAAAACTACATTGTAGAAAATAACAAATGCACTTTCAGAAAGCCCAATTACTTTCTATTTATTTTTAGTTTTATTTATTTTAAAATTAGTTTCGCAAAAATCTTATCAGTCTAAGTCAATCAAATTCAGATTTAAGGCTGTTTTCTTATGAACTCTCAAAAATTAAAAATCTTATACTCAAAAAGAGTGATAACAAATTTAGAGTGGAATTCCATAGACATTTTAATAACACAATTTGGTTTAGCAATCCTTTATGTAGTAAACCTATGTATCGCTAATATCCTCATAATTTAGACAATCTCTTTAAAATTTGAAAAAAGTTAATATTTAAGTAAAAAGTGCCATTTTAAAATAGCAGCAACTGATAATTCTATAGATGTACTATCAAGTTACATAGATAATATCTACTTATTTTCCAGCTTAATAGAGTATTTAAGTTAATCATTAGGTGCAGTATAAATCAGACACTTATTTGCAAAAATAGGTAATTGTTAAACATTTTTAAAACTCTCCTTGCTAATATTTCTCACTTTGGGAATTACATTTTTGAAAGAAATAGGTTTTTTGCTTTTTTGTGGGTTTTTTTTGCAGTACGCGGGCCTCTAACTGTTGTGGCCTCTCCCGTTGCGGAGCACAGGTTCCGGACACACAGGCTCAGCGGCCATGGCTCACAGGCCTAGCCGCTCCATGGCATGTGGGATCTTCCCGGACCGGGGCACGAACCCGTGTCGCCTGCATCGGCAAGTGGACTCTCAACCACTGCGCCACCAGGGAAGCCCAAGAAATAGTTTTGAAGTGTTCTTTTGGGGCAAAATTTAAAACTACCTGTAGCTCTCAAAAATTAGAATAGGTATATTTCAATTCAGCTGGCTATGAAATGAAATTCAAACTTAGATTTTTAACTGGAGCCAATAGAAAAATAAAAAATATTTTTATATATAAAAGAAAAGAAAAAGAATGCCCACATATCAAGTCATATAAAAGAAAAAAGAAAAAGAATGCCCACATATCAAGTCAAATATTTATTTAACTCTATGTGAAGAACCTGTGTGCCCAAACCAAAGTACTTGAATGTGAATCACAGTTCCTCACTTATGAGGTGAATAGTACTGGGAAAGTGACTCTACCTATCTGGACTTTAGCATCTTTCTCTGTAAAATGCATCTTATAAGTATATCGTGGTGTTTTAATGATGTATATTTGAATTAAATGTGTAAAGCACTTAGAAAAATGGTAGCACATATTTAATATTAATAATTATTGCTTATTAATATTATTGCCAGAGGTAAAATTCCTCAGAATTTTGCTTGAAATGTCCTATAGCAAGGACACTTTCAGAGTCATGATTTAGAAATTTAAAGTAGAAATTAAGTCTAAATATTACCAGAGCCAACAAATCATACAATGCTGTTTCTGAGTGTAATACATTATTTATCATATCCCCTATATTCATTTATTTTAGATAAAAACAAAATTTTATTTTATAATTGTCAATGAAAATATAGTATCAATGGTGTTGACTAAAAAGAGCCAGAGTATACTTCTGGTTATCAGGGAAGAGTGTGTAGCAGGCTAACTCTCTTGATGAGAACAATTAAAAACTCTGGAAGATATATAGATATTGGTATAGATATAGATACACACATGGCATCATATATAAATATATATATAACAATTAAATGAAACACACAGCACACAATCCAATCCAATTATCCAAAGGCTAGTTAGGCAACAAAGATGAGGAAGCCAAGATTCCAGAGATAAGGGAAGCACAGAGAAATTAACCTCTCATTTAACATCACTTTTCTCCTTAAGGCAATTTCTGATTCCCAAGACCAATTGATATGCAGAGCCGAAAGGTCCACTGAGAGACTGAGAACCTGAAAAACTGAACAAAACTTCCAGCAGTCTTCTGTAGCTGGGTTAACAATATTGGAGTTCAGAGCCCATAAAGTCCAGGGGCTTTCATAAACAACCAGGGTACTGAATTGGGAACTCAAAATAAACAAACCCTAGTATTACAGATGAAGTAGAAAAAAACTAATTCTTAAAAAGGCCTAAGCCCAGCTTGAACCAACTTAACTGATGATTGGATTAAATGAAGGTAATATGCCACTTCGCAGACAGCTTGCTAAAGCAAAAGTAAATTCTCACTGAAAGAAGATAGCATCCTCCAAAGCCTCAAATTGTTTCTAAATTTCTTTTCATATGCAAGATCAAGAATTCAGTAAAAGAATTTATTAGGTCCACAAAGAAAGAAAACCAACTTAACAAAAGCCAACAGAAAAAATATATAATACAAACAAACCATAGGAGATCCAGATATTGGAATTATCAGTCATGAATTTTAAAATAATTATACGTAGCAACCAACAGGGGGTTAATGTCCAAAATATACAAACAGCTCATAGAATTTAATATCGAAAAACTGTTACCAAGTCCAGGCTTATACTTCTCACTGTACAACAGGCCAATAATTGAGAGATGAGTTGTTGGGGCAAGGAATAGCAGCTTTATTTGGAAAGCCAGCAAACCAAGAAGATGGTGGACTCATGCCCCAAAGAACCAACTTGCCTGAGTTAGAATTCAGGCTTTTTTTATACTAAAAGGGGAGGGAGGAAAGTCAAACATTTCCTGGTTCTGGTCAGACTCTGGAGGGGGTGTGTTAATTTCTTCCTCCCTGAAGTCATTGATGGGTAGGCCTGGTCAGGATGTTTCCTGTGAGGTAAACAAAGTTATTTTAGCTTAATGCTCATTACCTGGGAGGCAGGGTTCCCAGAGATGGGCCATTATGTATAATTTAAGCTTATAAGAAACATCCCTTTAGTGATTAACTTGTAATAGAATACAAAACATTCTTCCCTATTACAAAACAACCCAATCAAAAATTGGACAGAAGACCTAAGTAGACATTTTTTCCAAATAAAACATACAGATGGCCAACAGGCACATGAAAAGATGTTTGACATTGCTAATTATTAGAGAAATACAAATCAAAACCACAATAAAGTATCACCACACACTGGTCAGAATGGTTATCATCATAAAAGTCTACAAATAATAAGTGCTGGAGAGGGTGTGAAGAAAAAGGAACCCACATACACTGTTGGTGGGAATGTGAATTGGTGTAGCCACTATGGAAAACTATGGAGGTTCCTTAAAATACTAAAAATAGAGTTACCATATGATCCAGCAACCCCACTCCTGGGTATATATCTGGACAAACAAAAACACTAATTTGAATAGATATACGCACCCCAGTGTTCATAGTAGTACCATTTATAATAGCAAGGCATGGAAACAATCCAAGTGTCCATCAACAAGTGATTGGTATTTAAGAAGATGTGGTATATGAATACAATGGAATATTACTCAACCATAGGAAAGAATGAAATACTGCCTTTTGCAGCAACATAGATGGACCTAGAGAATATTATGCTTAAGGAAGTAAATCAGACAGAGAAAGATAAATACTATGTAATACCACTATTATGTGGAATCTAAAAAATAATACAAATGAATCTATATACAGAAACAGACTCACAGATGTAGAAAACAAACTTATGGTTACCAAAAAGGAGAGGAAATGTTGGGGAGGGACAAATTAGGAGTATAGGATTAACAGATATACATATACATATGTATATCTACTACATATACAGTAGATAAGCAACAAGGATTTACTATACAGCACAGGGAATTATATTCAGTATCTTGTAATAACCTATAATGGAATATAATCAGAAAAAAAAAATACTGAATCACTATGCTGTGTACCTGAAACAAATACATACTGTAAATCAACTATACTTCAATTTAAAAATAAAATAAAATAACTATATGTAAATATCAGTACTGTTCAAGATTAATATTAATATGTACAAGATTTTAAAATTAAATGAAAAAGATGAAGAAAGAATAAATAGAAATTCTATGAGTGAAGAGTAAGATAGCTGAAATTAAGAACCCAAATGATGGGTTTATCAACAAATTAAATACCATTTAGAAGAAGATTAATGAACTGGAAGGTAGGTTAGAAGAAAATATCCAGACTGGAACCCAAAGAGAGAGAAACATGGACAGTACAAAAACAAAAAATAGTGTGAGAAAGCTATGGAGTATAATAAAAAATCTAACACATTTGTAATTGAAAGCCAGAATTTAAGAAGCAAGAGAAAATGGGACAAAACCATAAATGAAGAGGTAATAACTAAGAATTTTTCAAATGTGTTTAATACATCAATCCCCAAACAATAAATACAAAGAACATGACATTTTGGTATAGCAGATCAAAATTTCTGAAAATCAAGAGCAAATAAATCATCTTAAAAGAATCTAGAGAAAGGATATGCATCTTTAAAAATCAGCAATAAACTTGAGAATAAACTTCTCAATGGAAATAGACATCCAGAAAACAGCAGACTATGACCCTTAGAGTGCTACAACAAAATTTCTAGCACCAACATAGAATGTTATGCCCAGTGAATGTGTACTTCAAGATTGAAAACAAAATAAAGAAAATCTCAGATGAAAACAGAAAATTTATTTCCAGCAGTTCTGCATTAAGGAAAACATAAAAGGGAGTTCTTCAGACAGAAGACAGATGAGTCCAGATGGGAGGACTGAGATTCAGAAAGGAAAGGAATGAAGAAAAGGATAATATGTGGGTAAATAGATATGATTATGGACTGCATAAATAGTTAAAATAATATCTTACTGAATTTTAAATATAGGTTTAAGTAAATATAGGTTTAACATGTCACCTGTAACACAAATAACATGTACAATAAGTTGAAAATTCTACAGTTCTTGAGTGGTCTGAAAATTGTTAAAAGTACTATTTTTAATAAGAATGCATGTTTGGTGGATCTAGGTAGCCATGAAAAAATAAAATGACATATAGGAAATAAGCTAAGAGAAGGAACAGGGAATTCTTTAGGAAAAAAAAAAAGACAAAAATAAAAATAGAGAAAAAGAGTGAAATTAAAATAAGAGAAAACAAATAATAAGGTGAGAAATAAAAGGCATAGCATAATAACAGCTACATTAATTTTAAGTACAAGAAATGTTTTAATTAAAAGATAATTTTCTCAAACTGTATAAAGAAAAGTTCTATGTACTGTGCACCAAAACACATTAAACATAAGAATATATAAGAAACCAAAAAAAAAATGGTTCTAATAATGTTAGAAGTAGATTTTTAAGGCATGAAATAGAGTATTTATCTAAGATAAATAAAGCTATTTCATAATGTTAAGAAGGCAATTCTATCAAAAAATTGACATTTATAACCGTGAATGTAACAAATAGCATGACTTCTAAGTACATAAATCTAAAATTGACAGCACCAGAAGGAGAAATAGATTTTAACACATCTCTCCCAAAATCTAATGGAACCATATGACAAAAATTCAGTTAAGATATAGGAAATCTGTACATGATTAGCCAACTTGACCTAATTGAGATATACAGAGAGCATTGTATATAACAATTGTGTTTTTTAAAATACTCTTTTCAAGTTTATGCTGAACTTTTACCAAAATTGCCCATAACATGGACAAATCTAAAAAATTTGGAAGTTTTGAAATAATTTAGAGTGCACCTCTGACAATGTTGGAATTAAACTAGAAATTGATTTTGTAAAGTGATAACTCTAAATTATATAATTTATTTGTAAATAAAGCAATACACTTCTAAATAACACATGGGACAAAACAATCACAATATAATTTTAAAATATTTTGAAAAAAAAAATATTTTGAACCAAATGGCAGTGAATATATGACATTTCCTAATTTGAGTGATGATGCTAATGTCATGATGAGAAGAAAAATTTTAGCCTTGTACATAGACTTTAGAAAGGAAGAAAGGCTGAAAATTTTAAATATCTTTATATATACCCCCAAGCAGTTAGAATACTGAACCTAAGGACAGTAGAGTACAAGGAATAATAACAATAGCATTAATTAAAGAAATTTAAAAAAATAAACATACAATAGAGAGAATCAAATCAGCCAATTGTTGAATATCTGAAAGCAGTATTTAAACTGTTGAAATCGTTACAAGATTGATCAAGAATAAAAGAGATAAGACACAAGAATCAATATGAGAAGTAAAAGTGGAAAATGCATACATATGTGTACTAAAGGGCATGTTTCACAGGATCATCAAGACATTTTTCATAAAATCCCCAAACTTTGAAACCGTCCAAAAGTCCATCAATAGGAAAGTAAATAAATTATGGAATATCCCTACAATGGAATACTATACAGGAATGAGATTGAAAAACTACAATTTGTTATGCGATTAAATTCAATCTTGGCCTCTTTATCTTCATCACCTAAATAGTCCTTGGATGCTTGTATTGTGTATGGGGTGTGTGTGAGTGTGTGAGTGTGTGTGTGTGTGTGTATGTGTGCTTGTGCGTGTCTGTAAATATATATTTATAATGTTATATTCAAATGTTATATATATTTATAGATGATGCCATGTGATTATTTATATCTATTTGTATGTCTTTATGTATATTCCAGAATTTTGCATTTTTTTCAGAACAGTTAGCCTGAACAAACTATCTACTTCTACCCAGACACATACTCAGAATCTTTTTAACCAATACTACATAGACATATATTTTTTGAGGATTTTTAAATAAAATTTTATTTTAATCTAAAAATATTCCCTTTATTTCTGGAATTTTAAATATATGGAATATGACAAATAACATAGTCACAAAATAATGGGTTAAAAAAAGCAGAAATCAAAGAATACCTACTGTATGACTATAGTTACATACATTTTATACAAAGGAAAAACTGATATACAGTTTTAGAGTTTGATTATCTTTGTAGTAGAGACAAGAAGAACACTTCTTTGATGCTGGGGAAATTCTATTTCTCTATCTGGGTGACAGTTACCTGTGAAAATCTTGTGAAAATTTATTGATGTGATCACTTATGAGTTGAGGACTTTCCTGAATTTAAGGTACACAAACAAAAAACCTTTAAGAAATAAAAACTTTTCCTGAGTATTAGTCTTCTTTTAACAGTGTGAAATTACAAGTTTAGTTACAAAAATAAGAAAAAGCATATAAAACTTATTTGGCAAAATTCCACTTCTGATTCACATCCTAAACTATCATTCCAATTATTTCTAAACAGCATTATAAGTATGCATGATTTTAAATTCTGCTAAAATATCATCACAGTGACTATTATAAAAAGCCATGCTCTCAAAATATGAAAAAAACTCTCATATTTACCATTTTATTATTTTTAAAGGAAAAATATATAATGATGGCAAATAATTTACATTATCCAAAATTTTAGATAGGTGTAATATGTGTGTATATTTGTATACACACATTACATGTTTGTGTATTTGTATATGTGTACATGTGATAGATGTGTGTATGCATATGTATACATGGACAGATATATATATGTATGTATATGTGGGTGTATATGCACACATACAACATTCACAAATGGTTATACATATGGTACAGAAACATATCTTACTCTTTTCTGAAACTTGCAATTTTCACTGAAAAACTCTTAAACATTCTTTATGTCAACTGAGTTCCTCTTCATTTTCACTTTTACTGATTTATTTATCTGTGGCAATGGGACTTTTAACTTCCTAAGTCCCTAGCATACTACTACCAGTGATCAAATTCAGTATAATAGTATAACAATTGTACAATGGTATAATACTATTGCTATACAAGCTATTCAACTGCTTACTTTTTTCTTCCTCAGTATGGATGTTTTATATCCATATTTCTGTGTGCTATCTCTTCTGTTTTTGTCTCCCTGCCACATGGCACTTCACAGTGTACAGCCACCACGTTTTAGCCACTCAGACTCCCAGTGATATGCATCCAGATATCCAGATGCTGCCTCCAACTTCTCACGCCACAAATAACACTGGGGGAAAACAAAAAAAATTCACACATGCCTACATATGGACCTGAATGAGAATTTTCTCCAGTATAAAGCAGAACTTCTATTTATCTAGTATGCACATATATAATTTACCTAAGTACCACCAAGTTGCTCTCCAGAATGGCTACATCAATCTGTATTCTCACCAGCAGGGCAGAGGGGTACCACACCTCCACATTGCCATTTGTACTTGAATACCACCAAGCTTTCTAGACTTTGGTCAATTTATAGGTAAATTGGTATTTAATTGTTGTTTTAATTTGAATTTCATCAACTTGTAAATTTTTGGATTTCCACTTAAGTACATTGCCTATCTACATCTTTGTCTGTTTTCCTCTTGGGGTTGAAGTAGATTTTCTTGTTGATTTAAAGGAGTTCCTTGTACCATATTTTCAAGATACTAGTTTCTTGAGAATTTTTGACATTGAAAATCTCTTCTTTCATACTCTCTTATCTATCACTTAACTTTATGCATATTATTGTTTCTTAATATTAATCTCTTATTTTTAGTGTAATCAAATCTATTGTTTCTTAGAGTTTTGTCATTTGAATTATTTTTAGTGTTTCCATGCTCCTAAGTCACAAAGATTATCTCATATTTTCTTTCATTAATTTTAGTTTTGCCTTTCACATGTTTTCCACATGCTTTTACCTTTTCACATTAACCTATATGGAGTCTATGTGGTGTAAAAATATAATAATTTTCAGTTGTTCATCCCTTATTCTTCTCAATGGCTACGTAATTATGTATGGCTACATTATGACTACATTTCAGTGTATTTAACCAGTATGCAATTAATGACTATTCAGATGACTTTTTTAGGCTTTGTTATTATACTCAGTGATGTAAGGAGTATCTTTGTGGAGCTACTAGGTCATTGTGTATATATGTTTTTAGTGTTGTTTGTTTTGCTTTATTGTCAGAATGCCCTCTAAACTACTGTTCTGTGACATCCAATAAAAGTACCCTTCATGAATATAAATTTATAGACAATCAAAAGTTATCTATGATTGGAAGAGATCAATCAAGATGGTGGAGTAAAAGGACCTGGAGCTCACTTCCCCCATGAACACATCAAAAATATACCTACGTGTGGAATAATTCTCACTGAAAACTAACCGGAAACTGGTGGAAGGACTCCTGTACAACAAATGCTATAAGAACGATAAACACATAATACAGTAGGAAGGAAAGAAAGCAATCAGGTCAGGATCTGTGTCCCTGGAGTGAGGACTCAGAGGAAAAGGGAGATTACACACATGGACACCTGCCCTGGGAAGCAAGCAGCGAGAGCCACAGGTTGGGTGCCCCAGTCCTGGGGCCCTACCCAGAGGAGGCAAGCCCCCTTGGGTGGTTGGAGAGACTGGGACTAACAGGAGAGCTGTGGGAAGCCTGGGCTACACTCACTAGGAGCATGCGCTGGTTTGCCCACAAGGCAGAGTAGAGAGAGTTCTATTCTAATAGCTGCAAGGTTTCCTGCAACTACCTCAGTGCAATTGTTCCAGCCCCACTCCATATCATAGCATGGCACTGAATCTGGGGTAGCCACTACCAGAGAGAAGAGTCAACCCTAGGACACAGAGGTCACCTGGTCCTGACCTAGAGCCTGGGAGGTAGGTGGTGGTCATTTTTTGTGCTTTACTCAAGCAGCACATCAGAAGCAGCCCAGGTCTCTGACAGCAGCCATTCCACCACAGCTCACCTCCTGATACATGCCAAGGGACCACTCGAGCCTCACCCACACTGCACTGTGGCTCCACAACAGGGTGTGAGTGTGGAGGCTGTGGTTAGTGATAGGCTTTGAGGGACAAAGGGCACTTGCACCTGAGGCTGCGATTGAGTGGAGCAAGGGAAACAAATACAGGCACATGCATAGGCAGTGCAGTGGAGACAGGTCAGACCTCTGTCTGTGGTCAGCACAAGCCAAGAGCCCATATGGGCCCCAATTCCTTCAGCACTCCCCCACTCTAAGGCAAGTGACCCAGGACAGGGAGAAAAGAAAACATGCACATAAAGAGTCAGCTCAGGCTCAACCCTCAGGTATTCCGCTCAGGCAATTTGGGATCAGACCTCACTCTCCATAAGGTGGTAATGGCTACGGAACAGAGGGGAAGTCCTGCCTCACATGTGGCTCTGGCCTTAGCCCCTCCATCTCCAGCTCCACACCCTACCAAGGTGACAACTGCCAGCACACCCTGAGGAAAGACATGACTTGAATTCACATAAAATCCAGCTCTCCCACCAAAGGCACTGGGCATATGCAGTCTATATAGGGAAGCCCGCACATAAGGACACCTTTTTGAGACCACAATAGGTAACTTTCACCTAAATTCATAGAGGAGGAGAAAGTTAAGCAAAATGAAAGAGCAACAGAAACCCCCTGGAAAAAATAAATAAGGAAGTAGAAATAATTTACCAGATAAAGAATTCAAAGCATTGGTTATGAAAATGTTAACTGAATTAGGGAAAAGATTAGATTTACACACAGATTTTTTTTAAATTAATTAATTAATTAATTATTTGGTTGCGTGGGATCCTTAGTTGTAGCTCATGGGCTCCTTTGTTGTGGCTCGCTGGCTCCTTAGTTATGGCTCACCAGCTCCTTACTTGTGACACACGGCTTCCTTAGTTGTGGCATGCAAACTCTTAGTTGCAGCATGCATGTGGGACCTAGTTCCCTGACCAGAGGTGGAACCTGGGTCCCCTGAATTGGGAGCACAGAGTCTTATCCGCTGCACCACCAGGGAAGTCCCCTACATGTTGATAATTTTAACAAGAAATTAGAAAATATAAAAAAGACCCAATCAGAAATGAAGAAGTCAATAGCTAGAATAAAAACACATCAGAAGGATTAGCAAGTTTGTAAATGGACTTATTTTATTAAACTAACTTTTGAAAAAAAACACATCAGAAAGAATAAATAATAGACTAAGTGATACAGAAAAATGAAAAAGTGATCTGGGAGATAGAATAAAGGAAATCACCCAATCAGAACAGCAAAAAGCAAAGCAAATTTTAAAAAATGAAAACAGTCCAAGAGATCTCTGAGATAGTGTTAAGCGTACCAACATTCACATCATGGGAGTCCCAGAAGGAGAAGAGAGAGAGACCGGGATCAAAAATGTATTTGAAGAAATTATGGTTGAAAATTTTCCAAACCTGAAAAAGGAAACAGGTATCCAGGTATAGGAAGCACAGAAGGTCCCAAACAGAATGAACCCAAACAGACCCACACAAAGACATATAATTAAAATGGCTAAAGATAAAGAGAATTCTAAAGGCAGCAAGAGAAAAATGAAGAGTTATATATAAGGGAATCACCATAAGGCTATCAGCTGATTTCTCTGCAGAAACTTTGCAGGACCGAAGGGAGTGTCATGATATTTTCAAAGTGCTGAAAGGGAAAAACCTGTAACCTAAGATACTCTGCCTAGAAAGATTACCATTTAGAATAGAAAGAGAGATAAAGGATTTCTCAGTCAAGCAAAAACTAAAAGAATTCATAAATACTATACCTACCCTAAAAGAAATGCTAAATGGTCTTCTTTAAGTGGAAAAGAAGTAAGAATTTATAGGAAAGGAAAAATCCCACTAGGAAAGGCAAATATATAGTAAAGATTGAGGATCGATCCCTTAAATAAGGCAGTATGAAAATTAAAAGACAAACATTTGTAAAAGCAACTATAACTACAATAAACAGTTAAGGGATAAACATGAAGTTGTAAAATATGACTTCAAAAACACAAAACAGAGGGGAAGGAAGGGGAGTGTAAAGTGTAGATCTTTTGGAATGTGTTTGAACTTAAATGACTATCAGTTTAAAACAAGTATTTCATAGATATAGTTATAGGTCAATGTATATGGACCCCATGGTAACCACAAATCAAAAACCTACAATAGATACACAAAAAGAAAGGAACTAAAAAGAAAGGAACACAAGCATACTACTAAAGGAAATATTTGCAAATGACATGACCTACAAGGAGTTAATATCCAAAATATATAAATAGCTCATACAACTCAGTATCAAAAAAAAAAAAAAAAAAGTAAAAACAGCCCAATCAGAAAAATGGGCAGAAGACCTAAACAGAAATTTTCCAAAGAAGATGTACAAATGACTAACAGGCACATGAAAACATGTTCAACATCGCTAATTATTAGAGAAATGCAAATCAAAACCACAATGAGGTATCACCTCACACCTGTCAGAATGACTATCATCAAAAAAGTTTACAAATAATAAATGCTAGAGAGATGTAGAGAAAAGGGAACCCTCCTACACTGTTGGTGGGGATGTAAATTGATGCAGCCTCTGTGGACAACAGTATGGAGGTTCCTCAAAAAACTAAAAATAGACCTATCGTATGATCCAACAATTCCACTTCTTTGAATATATCCAAAAAAAATGAAAACACTAATTCAAAAAGATACATGCACCCCAATATTCATAGCACCACTATTCACAATAGCCAAGATACAGAAAATACCTAAGTGCCCATCAACAGATGACTGGTTGAAGAATATGTGGTATACATACATATACAATGGAATATTACTCAGCTATAAAAAATAGAATGAAATACTGCCATTTACAGCAATGTGAATGCACTTAGAGAATATTATGCTTAGTGAAATGTCAGACAGAGAAAGACAAATACTGTATATTATCACTTATATGTGGAATTTAAAAAATAAAACAAACAAATATATAAAGCAAAATATAAACAGACTCCCAGGTATAGAAAACAAGCTGGTGGTTACAGCAGGGAGAGAGAAGGAGGCAGAGGCAATATAGGGGTATGAGATTAAGAGATACAAACTACTATGTATAAAAGATAAGCAACAAAGATATACTGTGTAGCACAGAAAATTATAGCCATTATCTTGCAATAATGTTTAATGGATTATAATCTATACAAATACTGAATTACTATGTTGTATACCTGAAACTTTGTAAATCAACTATACTTCAGTTTAAAATGTTATCTGACATTCTATTGTGGTATTAAAGATTTTTAAATTAAAATACTTTATTCCACTACCCATGCTAAGGATTGATTTTATTTTTATTTGAGATCCTTAATTTTTTCTTTACATTCTTTGATGTATCATATGATATTTTATACATTTTCCCTAAGAAAGAAAACATGGTGGTAGAATGGTGGCAGACACTTTAAAAGAAAAAGTATCTCTTGGAAATATAGTAATTCGTGATTATATTCCTTCCTCTAGGGAGGTACAAATAAAAATAGACTTCTGAAAAACCTGCAACCTAAGATACTCTACTTTGATTTCATATTAATAGACTTCATACTAAAATCAGAAATATCACTTGCAAAGTAATTATCCAAACCTAAGCATATTCACAATTAATTTTTGTAAGTATATTTTCACCAAAGGGCTCTTGTCTTATCAAATAAAATGATGATAACTATTATGAAATATTTTAAAGGTACTTGACTGTAATTTTGGCTGGAAACAAAATATTTGCTAAAACCAGAAAGCATTTAGCAGTTGGTCCTATTTTTGAAAGAGAGATTTTAAATTATTTTTGGGGAAAAATGCACTAACTCATTTTTAAGCAAAATTGAACATTTTATTTCAGGGCAGGAATAAACCTCCTGTATGAATGAAATATTTAGTGGCTGAGCTAAAATGAGACAGCCCTGATATACTTTTATTGTAACAGCATGTTAGCTAGGGTGTAACGTGATAGGCCTTTTCGTTCATTGTTGGTGGGGCTGTAAAATGATATAAACTGGTTGGAATAAAATTTGGCAACACATTCAATACATTAAATATAGGATGTTGGTTAAAATACTGTGAGGATATTCAATAGACTGTTCTGCGGTGTTATCGAAGAAAATATTTAAACATGGAAAAATCATTAAAATTTGTTAAAGAAAAAATAAGTTTTTTAAATGAATGCTTTACACATTTTACTCTTTCCTTTACTCTCCAGTGATTAGAAAATTATATATTCTGTCTACTCCTCTATTAATATCAATCATGAAATAATATTTATTTAAACCCCAAAGTATGTTGACTCAACTCTCTCACTTCCAGTTTCCTTCTTCCTTTATAATTTATAATAATTTCAAATTTGAAACAGATTATTATTGATAAATTACTTTTACTTTATTAATCTCCCCTTTCAAGAATAATTTTTTTTTTTTTTTTTTGCGGTACGCGGGCCTCTCACTGTTGTGGCCTCTCCTGTTGCGGAGTACAGGCTCCGGACGTGCAGGCCCAGCGGCCATGGCTCACGGATGCAGCCGCTCCGCGGCACGTGGGATCTTCCCGGACCAGGGCACGAACCCGTGTCCCCTGCATCGGCAGGCGGACTCTCAACCACTGCGCCACCAGGGAGGCCCTCAAGAATAATTTTAATATTTTCATTATATTCCTTACCTATATTTTATAATAAGTGTTTTTAAAAAAAGCTCTAAGGTTTATAGATTTCATTTCTCACCACTCTTTTATTTTACCTCATATTCTTTTGTTCTTCTGTCTGTTATGTTGATTCACTTCTCATTTGGTTAGAACATGTCCTCCAGTAATTTTTTCACAAAAGTTTCAATGGTTTATTTTTCTGGGACCCTTTGGGTCTGAGAACATTGTTTCTATCTCATTTGTGAATGACCCATAGCTTCTCTTTATTTAGAAACCTTGAATTACAATTTTTCACCGTCAAAGCATATGTAGATGTGGTTTCCTTGGTGTGAAGCATTTATGATGAGAATAAATTTATGCTAAATTTTCTTCTCCTCCCTTTCTCTGTAACCTTGTGTTTTCTGTGCTATGGTTCGTAACATTATTTTCAAATGCTGAGTTTTCCTTAGAGTAAGATTGGTTATAAGTCTCTTTCCTTTGATATTTTTTGTAGGCACTTGGTGAGTATTAACCTGAAGACTCACTCTTTCTTCACGTCAGGGAAATTTTCTTCTATTGTTTCTTCTTATTGTTTCTCCATCTGCTCTATTCTTTTTCTGTCTGTAATTCCTTGCCGTTTTCAGCTTGTACTTGCATACTGAAATGACCTATTTGTAGACCAGCTTGGCTCTTTTTTCCTCCCTCTTTAACTGGAAGAGAAAACAGTGAGGGAATATGGGGTATAATGGTGTTTATAGTCAGTGATCTTTTATGGTAGGATTAAAGGTAATGTAAAATGTGTACACATTTTAAATTTCATGTGTCCAAGTTTTAAAAATATCAACAAAGAATATATACTACTTTTGTAATATTAAGAAAAACTGTTTTCAAAAATAAACAAATCATTTGAAGAGGAAGCATGTAAAAATCACAGGGATGGCCTTTCATTGCAATGATTAGTGACCAACTCTGGCCACACTATTATGGATTCTTGTGTTTTACAATCTGAGAGAGATGTAAGATCCAATAAATGATTTAGTGATGCTAATAATTATGGTTATAATACCATACAACAAACGTGTGTAAAATTAGAGAAGACGAGAGGTTACATTGCCTGAAGAGGTAACATTCAGATGAGCTTAAAGAAAATTTTTTCAGAGTATGAGGGGCTTTCATACTGAGGTCATATATTTCCATCCTATGATACCAACCCCCAATGGAAAGTTTAAGATACTATAGCTTTTTCCCCAACAATGAAGAGTTGATTTTAGGAAACTCCCACAGTGGAAAACTTGGCAATTAAGGAATTTATGATTCAGTGTGAGAAATAAAACTAGAATAAATCCCTGAAATCCCTCAAAAATGTATTTAGCAATAAAATAATAATGACAGCACAGTAATAATGACAGTTGATGATATCCAAGGCTTAAATTTATAATAATATATACTGAGCTTTTAATTTCCATTTATTATTCCAAACACTCCAGAAGTATTTTAGAATCTCCCGCTGATGCTCCAAATATTTGTAAAGTGTTTCTTTTTTATTTGTTTTGCACTAATAGACATGTTTACAATGAGAGATTTTGTGTGTATGTTCTTGCCTATGTCTAGGTCTTCTCCAAAGAATGATGCCTTTTGGGTTCTAATCTCTGGAATTTTGCAGCTTCATCTACCCCCACACTGTGTCCTGCCTTCATTAGCATTTATTGGATTAGTTTCACCCTTTACCTTCTTGTAGATGATTCCAGAGTGTGGCTGTAAGGGCTGCCTTGGCATTCCTTCAGTTTTCTTACCTCCTTTCCTCTGATCCTCCAGTCTTTTTTCTTAACTGTCTTGAACAGCTGAGCCCAGAAATTTGGCACTGCCCATAAATCTACACATATTCTCAGCTCAGACTACTTTTCCTGCCACAAAAAGCAGCTGACCAGGTAAATCACTCAAAGCTCTGCTCGCTGGGAAGAGCTTACCAATGGCTTTCAAGCCAACCTTTACTATGGTATTGATGCAGCCAACCATCCTTTTATGGCTTGCACCTTGTAAGACAGCCCATCTGGTAATGATCTTTGAGATTTTGGTCCTCCATCAGCTTGTCTTACAGGAGCCCCCATATGGCCATTTATGAGAGTTGAGATGGGGGCACTGGCTCTCCTGCAGCACATTTGTCGCTAGGAAAACTGTCCCTATTTCATGCAGTTAACAATATCCACAGTTCTCTGTGCGTCAAAGTACCATCTGGGCTCCATCTTAGATGTTCCTTTGCCATGTTATGATAGATTCCTGTGCTGCCTGCCTGATCAATATATGACTCTGAAAGAGCCCAGCTTGTGATGAAAGTCCTGGATCCCTGGTCACTTGTTCTGAAACATTCCATCTCTTTCAGGGTACAGAAGGATGATGATATACAATTTTTCATTGCAAATGACATTTCCTTGTTGCAGAACACCGGGGTCTTCCACTCTGACTCTCCCACTGGCATTTGTCATGAATTCCTCTCTGCATCACTTTTCACCACTGGCATGTGATTGCATGACCCAAGTGGCTGGAATGCAGGCACTGTAGCCTGCCCCTGGGATAGATCCTTTTCCTACTTCAGGTATCACTCAAAGATGATAGAATATGGGTCAAATTAATGTTTCTATTTGTGTGGAATTTATTAAAATGATTATATGTATTAGGCAGTACCCTCATTGATTGCCCATTTATTTTGTCCCTAGGAAAATTGTCCCTATTTCATCCAATTAAGAATCTCCTCAATTCTCTGTGAATCAAGGCCCCTTGGGTACCACTCTGATCTCACTCATTACACAGTTGTCCCTGAATGCTCGTAGTTAGTACTACCACCTTGTATCTATTGCTTTGGGACTCTGTCACCCCCACTGCTCTCGGTGAACAAGCTCTGTGTCAGGTCGCAGAGGAGAGTTAATGATCAGGTCCCTTTCTCACTGGCACATTCACAGCAGCCTTGTGAATACTGAGTCCTCTGGGCCTTGCCTTGGAACATAATCTTCCATCCCCTCCAGCATGGCCGCTTTGTTGAACCTTTTACTTCCTTCTTCGACCACCTGCTGTAGCCATTCAGCTTTGCAACTTCACTCAGTGGGGTCATCTTGTTTTCCAGGCTTCTAGGAACCAGTCTCCCAACAAGTTTGCATCATCCCCTGGTGTTAAATCCTGCATCCTGATAGAGTGACCCACTCTTTTCACCCCTTGCTATGTGCCAAACACCTTGATCAAGCACGCTCAAAATCCAGTCCGTAAGTACTCCCATTATTTTCGCCTGTATATACTGGATTTCTTACTACTCCTTTGGCATAAAGTCCTTACCAGGCCCAGCACACCTTCAGTAAACTATGACTTAACTTCAGTTTTTGGCTTGGCAGCCAGCAAAGGAGGTGGTAGACTGGGTGGCCTTACAGAGGTGAAAACTCATGGTACCTTCCCACACAGGGAGAATACTAGCTCTTAATAGGGAGTGATAAGCCACCTCTTCAGGCTCTGAGGACTTGGGGGGGGGCATCCAATATTCAGGGTGCATGAGGTTTACTGGGGGCTGATGCATATGAAAGATTAAGAGAAAAAAGGCAGAATTTGGCAGGAGAGCCTCTGACTTCGATAAAGATCTGACAAAGAATAGCCAAGCCAACAAGGAGATCCAATGCAAAGATTGCCTATTAGAAGGACCCTGGTACCTTATGCCATGCTCGGGCATTGGCTGGGGCTGCCTGGGAGGAGTGTGATCTCAGATGGAAAGCTGAGGTGGACCTTGGAGGGGCAATAACGGCAGGTTGTCAACTAACTGTGTTCCTTGCCTCTGAATGTCAAGGTCTTTATGGAAGAAAGATCTCAGAGGCACAGTCCATGGCTGCCGCAGTCAGCAAGGTCTTCCCACGATGAGAACTTAGTGAGACGTTATCAGTTTTGTAGGTTTCATCGCCCGTTTTCTTCAGGACATGTGCTCATGGGGAGACACTGAGCAAAATAGACCAACACCACACATTGTTCTCTCTCAGGAATCTATCGTCTAATTTTTCCCAAGTTAAATATATGCTCACAGGATTCAACCGCAGCATAAATACAAAAACTAAAATTATTTTCTTTAATATTATTCATTCACCAGCTATTGTTTTTTTACTACAGGCATAACTTGTTTTATTGTGCTTTGCTTTATTGCAATTTGCAGATATTGCATTTTGAAGTTGGTGACAATTCTGCATCTAGCAAGTCTGTCGGCGCCATTTTTCCAACAGCATTTGTTCACTTCATGTCTCTGTGTCACATGTTGGCAATTGTCTCAATATTTCAAACTTTTTCATTATTATTGTATTTTTATGGTGATCTGTGATCAGTGATCTTTGGTGTTACTACTATGATTCACTGAAGGCTCAGATGATGGTTAGCGTTTTCTAGCAATAAAGTATTTTTAATTAAGGTGGGTACTTTTTTATACATAATGCTATTGCACATTTAACAGACTACAGTAAAGTGTAAACATAACTCTCATATGCACTGGGAAACCAAAAAAATGTGTGTGACTCTATTGACACATTTACTTTATTGCCATGGTCTGAAACCAAACCTGCAGTATCTCTAAGGTATGTCTGTATGCTATATTCTAAATCTCTATATCGTAAATCATAGAAAATTACACCTAGATGAGACTTTGATGTTCATCAAGTCAATCTTCACATTTCATAAATGAGAGAAATGAAATTCAACTCAATTAACCAGCTATAAGTGGAAAACAGTTTCTGGGATTAAGGGTTGCTGTATTTACCAAATAAAAATACAGGATGCCCACTTATATTTTCATCCCAGATAAGCAACAAATAATTTTGTGGTATATGTATATCCATGCAATATTTGGGACAAGCTTATACTAAAAAGCTATTCAGTATGTATCTGAAATTCAAATTTAACTAGGTGTCCTGAATGTTATCTGGAAACTCTATCCATGCTTCCAAATCACTATGTCCCCTCATCACTTACAGCTTCAACTCCAAAATTCTCTGAGGGTGTTGCAAATTTCTATTGAGCACTGAAACTAAAAGACGCCATGTGCTAGACTGCAGAGAAAAGATTGGTAAAGAAGAGACAGTGGAACAAGGCTATGCATGGTCTTTGTAAGAAAAACAAAAGTACCTTTAAAAAACTGTGTCATTAAAAAAACACACACTGATCAAATACTCTATGGGATGTGCCTTGCTGGGTGCCAGGCCTGTGCTTCTACCACTCTAGGTCATGATTTATCAGTGGCTGAGAAATCAATTCACTGGGTTGTGACCAGCATTACTTTTTTAAATAGAATGAGATAGACTGGAACAGAAAATATCATCATGTAATTTTACATAGAAAGGCTAAATATTTTGTGAAAATTTTGTTTCCATTACCTATTTGTGTGTGTGTACTGGATCACACTGTGCTAGGCCCACTGAGTGCTGGCAACAGAAAGTTCATCTGAAATCAGCCACGAGAACTGACCCTTGCTCTCTCCTCACAAATCCATTTCTACAGGGTCTCAAAGTCTAGGGTCATTCTAACTGATACAGCAACACACTACATCCCACTGTCCATCCCCATCAGAGAAGAGAAAGGGCTCTATCTAAAGGCGCAAAGAGGTTTATGACAAGTAGACATAACCATGAGGTTTTAAAACACTCTTAAACAGCAGGCAATGCATCCCCAAGAATAATGGTTAAGAGCCATTGGACTATGAGAGTCAGGGAAAGTCAGGGGAGACCTTGGCAACTATTATAAGGAAGTCACGTGTGCACCAAACTACCATGTTAACTACAAACATTTCTTCCAGCATGAACATATTATCAATTCCTCTGGGATACAATTGTTAAACATGCATTCTTTGAAAAAGCACCTTTGGAATTCTGTGCTTTTATATAGTTAAAGTGGTTTAAGTTTTAAAATAAGTTTTATTTTCCTTCCATGAGATAGCAAAACATGACATCTTGCTAATGATAAGTTAAAAGAGTATGCTGATTATAAATATTGGTTTTGTTTTCCTTACAGGAGTGGCATTTTCAAGAGGAATATGATTATTTATAAAATGGAAACAATCAAGACATAGAAAAAGTTTTCAGTCATGACAGCTGGCACAACCTTCCTTGGAAGCTTGACTCTGTCCAGTACCCTTGACCTGTTGGTAAGACTGCTTTTCCAGCTCACACAGTTACCCAGCAGGATTAGAAAGGAGTTGATACTTACTTTTCTGTAATTTTTTCCTCTCAACTAAATTGAGGTTTTCTAGTTTTAACAAGTGATCAGATCGCAACTTACATTTCTTTTCCCCAAATCTACCACATCTGATTTAGTGAAGACATAAAAAAAAAAAAACCAAATTGCATCTGGACACAGTACCTTATATTTGTTCTTTTATTATTGATGTTATTTGTTTGTTACTTTTGCTTTTTTTAATCCCCAAATTGAAGCTGCATCAGAGAAAAATACCTTCATTCCATGTGGTATCCTATCTAATCCAAAAAAAAAAAGAAATCTCTGAATTAGGTATTATATCAACTAAATTGAATCATGCATACCCTTTTAATTTAAAGCACTAACAAGTTGAAATATTATAAAGGAGCGTAATGATCTATGTCAAAGGGAAGTAAAACATTGGACTCTGCTGTCTATATTTGTAAACATTATGCACAATAGAATGAAGAGTCCAAAGAGTGGTACTTGGGAATAACCCTATAGCCATAATGTTTTTGAGACACATCTTGTCCTTTTAAAATGACTCTTCTTCTTTTTAAGGGGGCAGAGTTAGCAACCATAGTTGGAACAGGAAAAAGAAGAGCACCACTCTACAATGTTTAAGCTCACCTTTAGAACTGAGCATTTTTACAGAGGGCAACTTCCCATTTGCTGAGGAAATAATATCCTAGAAAATGAGTAAGAAATAAATATCCTCAGATTAATGCTATATACATTTGCCATAGGTTTCATTAAATATTCATGGTGCACACATGTACAGGTCAAATTGCCTTTAAATATTAAATTTGTTTCTAGTGGTAGAAAATTTCAGATTTATTCCGTGTTGATAAGGAGCAGCGATAGAACCCATGCATTATTATCTGTGAGCAAATTCAGCTGCTGGTTTCACTGGGTTCCTAAGGTTAGAAGGGGCTTAACTCACCAAAATGTGAAATAGCCTCAAGTGTCTTTGTCTCTGTCCTAGAAATCACAACTGGAACTTAAAGATGTATTAAAACCCTAAGTATTGGGCTTCCCTGGTGGCGCAGTGGTTGGGAGTCCGCCTGCCGATGCGGGGGACGCTGGTTCGTGCCCCGGTCCGGGAGGATCCCACATGCCACGGAGCGGCTGGGCCCCTGGGCCATGGCCGCTGAGCCTGCGCGTCCGGAGCCTGTGCTCCGCGGCGGGAGAGGCCGCAGCCGTGAGAGGCCTGCGTACCACAAAAAAAAACCCTAAGTATTTTACACATACTTTAAAGAAGAAATGGGTTGTTTGGTGCTTCCTGTGTATCATGCCTCAGGCATGTTATACAAATCTCACTTAATACCACCAGACGGCTGAAGTAGGAATTATTATCCTTCCACATGATGCAAGTGATGAAAAAAAAAAAAGGTTCAGAGAGAGAAGTTGCACGTGATCATAGGAAATGGCAGGATCTGCATGGAAACCTGGTTCAAAAGGGTCCAGCAGTTCAAGTGCATCTCTGGTAATGTCAATTGTCACATGGGGCTCTGTAGATCACAGCGTTCTCCAAGCATTAACAACTTGAATAAATCAAGCCTTGGCTAGCTTTCCCTTCCTGCACAGCAGTGGAGAAACACTCTGGATTCAAGTCTGAAGGATTTTTTGGTCTGGACACTCTTCTTCCTCTGACTACTGAGGTACTTGCATTTCACATTCCTCTGATTTTTTTTTTCATCAAGGATAAACCAGGAATAATATTACAGGTACTGCCAATCTCATAGTAGTGTCAGAGGATTGGCTGAGATGGTATATGGGGTCACTGTGTAGGAAAATGCTAAGTCCAAAGTCGATGTAGGGCTTATGTGGATCTCATCTCCCACCCATCCCTGGGAACAGGCTGGTCCAGCACCTTGCACCTGTTCACCACCTCAGCTTCTGGTGTCACCTCTACGGAGATGACTCCCAAATTCATTTCCAAAGACTATTATTCCCAAAGCGTCTCCAATTGAGAATTTTGATGTTTCTATAAATTGGCTTTATAGAGAGTTACTGAGCAACTTGGGGACTATGATAAGACGACATTCAGCATAGAGGTTTAAGCATATGGCTAAGTTGATTAAACAATTTATCATCCAAACTGGGAGACTCTTTGAATGCTATTAATAATTATGCTGAGGGCTTCCCTGGTGGCGCGGTGGTTGAGAGTCCGCCTGCCGATTCAGGGGACACAGGTTCGTGCCCCGGTCCAGGAATATCCTACATGCAGTGGAGCGGCTGGGCCCATGAGCCACAGCCGCTGAGCCAGCGTGTCCAGAGCCTGTGCTCCGCAGCAGGAGAGGCCACAATAGTGAGAGGCCCACGTACCGCAAAAAAAAATAAAATAAAATAAAATAATAATAATTATTATTATTATGCTGAAACAAAGGGTTTACACCAGGACTGTCCCATGCACAGTGAGAGGAAGGATCACCCCATATATACCCTGATATAAAACCATCCTACTTAGAGAAACATTAGTGGATGTTAATTGTCTCCCCACCTGTATTTATGGGTGTTAGTTCAACTGCTTTGCTAGTTGCAAAGCCGTATTATCAGAGTAAAAGTGTATTGGTAAACTGTATGGGAGCTAAAATTAGGAATAAAACCATTTTCTTAGGAAAAAAATAAAAATAAAACCATCCTACTTAATCCTCCATGGTTACATATATTTTAGGACCTCCACCTTAATTTAAAAAAAAAAAAAAAGCAATTGGATTGTGTTTACTGAAAGTGTATTTTGATAAATATAAAAATGTTAAATATGCCACCAAGTTTCTAAGCTTGTTCTCTTTATTTTTTTAAATATGCCAGTTATGTCAAAAAAAAGTAATCGGAAGTGGTTCAGAACTCTCTGAACCTCAGAGAGGCTCTAGGCACACCCCTAGACTTGACCTTTCCCCTGGTTCTGTCAGTGCAGTTTAAACTAGCTGGACATTCTCAGCTCAATGCTTTCTCAAATTCAGTACAGGTAAAACCAAACTCCCCTAAGGCAGGTTCATCTTCATCTGACTATGCTAGGGAACATTAGGTGACTGCTCCTGGTTCTACTGTACTTGGGTCCAGCACCTTCCCAAGATATCATAGTGTGACACTTTGCGACTCTTGAGCTACAAGGGAAGCAGAGGAGAGGAGAGATGTAAATGAGAGTCAAGGCCAGAATCCCTGTTTGGTGGCACTTCCAACGGCTTCTGTTGCCTGTGATTTTGCATCCTCCATGGGGCAGGGTGCACAAGCTGCAATGTCAAAGAGAACTCTAGGAGCAGGGCAGAGAGCCAGGCACCTGAGCCTCGGTTGGCAGCGCAGAGTGACTCAGGCAAGTGGCTTCTGGGGAAGGGAAGGTGACAGGGACACATGCTGCTTCCCCATCTGACACTTACCTGCAGTACCATCTGTAGCACCTACTCAGAGCCGGGAAGTTTCATGGCCTCTGGGGGAAAAGAGGGCCCTCCACTGTAATCTTGTAGACCCTGAGTTGATGGATGCCTGTGCTGAAATATCAGTGGCAACTCCTGGTTCATAAAAATCCACCGAGATAAAGACGTCCTTTAGAATCTTCCAGCAGGCTCTGATCCCAACGCCTGTGTAATTGGCCTCCCATACAACTGTCTCCTTCTGCCTGGTTGAATGAACTGCTTTACACATCACTTACACCTGCATCGGTACACACCCCACAAGTGATGTTTTTACATCTTCAGGGATGAGTTTCACAATATTATAAGGTGACCTTTAGCAGAGAAAGTGCCCTCATGGAAGGAAGATCACTAGCAATCATCCAAATTATGCTTGGTCCTGTAAGGACAATGTTATAGGTACCCTGAGGGATGCTATATGAGGAGATCTGCAAGGCAATGACATGTTGCCCATTTCTCTGAGGTGATCATTTCTCTGAGGATCCTCTGGCCGTGGGGCAGATGGAGGTCCCTGGATACACTGATGCCCTTGATCAAACCCTCAAGTCACTAAGCAGTGTCCTTCATCTCTCTAGTCTGTCTGTCCTGCTGGCATCCACGATGGAAGTGGAGTTATTACAACCCATGATGAAGCCATGACCAGTCACCCAAGTGGCTCCGTGAGGGAGAAAGACACTTCTGTTCCTTCAAACTAGTCTTTCGTGGTCTCTTTGTTGCCAAACCTAAGCTGTTCTACAAATATTTGTATGTTTCACCTTTAAAATAGGGCATTGTTTTCCCATTTACACATCAGAAAACTGAATTTCCAAAGGTTCAGTTCCTTTCTTAAATCACATAACTATTAAATAAAATAGCCAACCAATGTTTAAGTACCTTTTCTTGACAAACCTACATTTCGAACTTTTTCCTTAGACAATTGAATATTTGCTCTTAATAATAAAAAAATATTTCCAATTATTATTTCAAAATCATTTGGGTTTCTAGAAAAATAGAGAGAAAAGCAGCCTGAATTCAGTGTCTATCATTAAATTTCCAAAATGCCCTGAAATTAGGGAATTACTTAATGAGCAGAATATTGCTTTTTAAATAAAAGTGAATAATTTAAACATAAGTTTAGAGGGAGCTTATCTTAAAATAAGCGATATTGTCTGTTACATGGGTTATTGCAAAATCAGACTAAGGATCACAGAGAATCAAAATGCTGATGGCCTTGTCTGGCAAATAAACTATTTTACAGAAAATTTTAAGACAACTCTATAGCTAAATTTATGTCTTCTTCATGACTAAATTATTTTCTTCTCATAGACTCTAATTTTCTTGAGTATAGAATCTCTGTAAGATTAGTCTTTTTATGTACAAAACTCCTCACACATTTCTGAGCATAGAATACATGCTTAAAATATGCTTATTCACTTAACGTACACAATATTCCCATCCTAGTTTTAGCCTCTGAGAATCAAAAGTATTTGCATAGTGTTTCACATTATAAATCACTTTTATAAATGATAGCTTTAGGTACAATTAGGAGGACTATATCCAATATAAGCCATAGAAACTAGAGCTGAGATAAACGTAAAGAGTTTACCAAGATGACATGGCTTTTAAAATCTGTGTCTTGACAAGCCCAACTTACATCTTTTGACTTGAGCTACTACAATCTTGCTTGTATTCGATTGAAGACTTTGCTTAATGAATGGATGCATCAATCAATCAATCAGTGAAATCATTAGAAAGTAAGCAGTAAAATCATGTTGTGAAGCAACTAGTTAATTGATGATAAGTACCAAGGTTATTATTTATGTGCTCTTAATTATTTTTTTCAAACAAGAGTGACCCAGATGCAACACAAACACAAACAAAAACGATACCTCCCCAAAACGAGAGTCACACTGTTGTCAAGGGGCATGTATGTTTCTTTACACTCAAAGAGGTTCAGAAGTGCTTGCCTGATGAAGAGGACTCACAAATAACTGGATAGTTTGGCATCACAGTCCAAGTGGTTCCTTGTTGGCCATGACCATTGTCACAAGACTGGATTTAGCTTCAGACGTATTGCGTGCCATCTGGCTCCAAAGAGCAAATCTATTTTTATAATATCATATTTGCAATAAGGGAAAACTACACACATGCTCAGAGTTGGATGAGCTTCCATTTTTAACACTACTGACTTTCATTCGTCTTCTGGGGGCCCCGAACTGGGTGGGCTCTTTTTCTCTGCTCCAAGTCTTATCTCTGTTAAGTTGTATGATTAGGATCCCAAAGTCACTGAACAAACAGGGTAGGATTCTCCATAACAGACCTTTTGTTCATATACATTTCACTGGCTTTTGTTCTAGAAGTCAGAAAACGGCTATCATCTCCACACTAATAATATCCTTCAGTAAATGATAAAGCCAAGTCCAAAGTAAACCAGGAAGCTTTATCAGCATGTCAAAGCGATCCCCTTACAGCTCTGTACTTGCCAACTGTGCATCCATTTCCTAGACACAGACTTGATGCACATTAAAAGGCACTTACCAGAGTGGGTGTTTGTTTGCCAAAGGAGGGCCGGCTGCCCTCTGATTCCAGTCACCCCGGTTGTCACTCTCATCAGAGGAAGAGAGGTGTACTTTACAGTAAGACTCCTTCCTTGATGATCTCTTGACTCGGAGTCTGGGGGAAATTCAGAGCATCCTGCCAAGTGGTTCTTTCTCTTTCTGCTGGTTAACATTAACTGATGGACTTCTCAGAGGGAAAGTATATTTCTTACTGCAAATCCAGAGAACGCTGCAGTTACTCTTTCACTCATGTTGTCAGAGAAGATGAGTCAAAAGGGATTTACACATGCAGTTCATCCTAACAGATGGCCCTTCCCCTATATTCTGAGAGAAGTTGAAAAATCAATCCACATCCTCTTTAATTCCAAATTAGGCAAATTAGCACGCTGGCCTTGATTATTGGGAGCAGATTTAGCAAAATGGACACAGTGAAAAAGGTGAAAGATGTAAAATATTTAGAAAGGCCCATATCTCACCTCATTTAAAATTCTGTGCCCCTCCCCTCCCCCACTTCTGACATACAAATGATGCTTATCTGTGGAGTGAAAACAGTACTATTCTTTCCTTTCCTTTCGTTTTCTGTGTGTGTGTGACTTACCACCCTATGTCCAGGAAAGGTTGCTGTATACATGCATATGCTTGTATAATCTGTGCAAGTGAATATGTAAATATAGAAAATGTGTCTATTGTATGTACATCACACACCAAAATAGCATGTGGGTCTGTGTAGCCAATAACAGGAACAATGGAGGCTGCTAACATTGGATAATGTTTTTTGTTTTTGTTTTTTACAATTGTAGACAAATATTCCCCTGGGAGTGGATGGCTCAGGGAAGGTGTGATGGGATATGAAGCCTTTCGTCATAAAATCCCCATATAAAAATCCTGTCAAGATTGATAGGGACTGAAGTGTGTATAACACTGTTGTGTTGGTTTCATTCCAAACACAGCATGCTCCTGAACGATCTGTCATTACCATCAGACCTGAAGAAAAGAAAAGCTGGAGAGAGAAACCTCTCATTGCCACCTATAGGCTGTAAGAGGAAGGTCCAAGTGACAGCCACGTTGCTCTGGGAAGCAGCAGAAAGAGATGTTCCGGACCCCTCAAGTGTGTGCTCACATTTACTTTGCCTCACTTCTTTCAAACAGCATTTCTTGTGCCAAAGTTTGGTGTAGATGCAGTAGAGGATACAAAGGTGAAAAAAATATATTCTCATCTTCAGATACAAAGGTGAAAAATAAATCTATTCCTCATGTTCTAGACACTGGACAGAGACCACGGTGAGCAGAGGACTTGATTGATGCTGGGGACAGAGAGGTCTTCCTGGAGGAGGTGATATTTGAACCCTGCTAAATGCTCTAAAAGGCCAATATCCAGGTAGAGGAGAGTGGTTGCATTCTGCGTCAAGGAGCATGGTATAAGCAAAGGGACAGCAGCACAGGGGATATGCTCCACGTTTAAGGAACTACCAGAAGTACTATGTGTGAATTTGTTTACACTACAGTCCCCTGCATATGAACCTTCAAGTTGCGAACTTTCAAAGATGCAAATGTGCTTTGGCATGTCCAGTCACGTAAGTTAGTTTATGTGTCTGGCATACATTGTCACATGCTTGCATCCTCTACAAGTGCTTGTGTTTTTGTGTCCTTCACTGTACAGTACTGTATAGGGTACATTATTTCAAGCCCAGGATGTCCAGAAGCCAGCGTAAAAGCAGCTGTGATGTAGTTGGTACTTTTCAAGGTACTGTCCTATAAGATTAGAAATGTTTTATTTGATTTTTGTGTTTGTTTTTTTATGTAATATTCGTTTGAAAAGTATTATAAACCTATTACAGTACAGTACTGTATAGCTGATTGTTAGTTGGCTAACACTGTTGGATTCAGGAACAAATTGGACTTAGGAACACACTCTCAGAACGGAACTCATTCATATGTAGAGGACTTACTGTACATATCAAGGGAATAGTGTGGCCAGAGATGGGGCTAAAAATACTGAAGAAAGACACACTAAGAAAGGCTCAAGGACCATGTTATGGTATTTGGAGTTTATTTTAGACTCAAGATTGCTTCCTCTTAAGTGGGATCAGCATTTGCTGAAAACAAGAACCTTTCTTATTTTACCATTGTAATTGACATATTTGGGGGGGTGTCTATCCAACTCACGCGTTTCCCTTTCTTTTGACCCTCCCCCTACTCCACAGCAGGCCACTTAGAGGTCAGTCATGTGTGAGTTTTACAGCCCTGCTCCTCTGACTACCTACCATATGCGGAGTTATCAGACCCCTGACCCAAGGTGGGCCAATCAGGTTCTTTCTTACATGAGTTTCTTCATCATAACAGAGAATTCCTGGGAACTGAGTTAACTAATGGTAGGTCTCAAGAAGGAAGACCGAGGGCAACTGCAATTTGAGTTCCCAGGACCTCAATATTGATGTATTTCCATGCTTTCTGAGGCTGCTTGATTTAGCCCTTTCATGACAACTTCAGTATCCTTCCAATGAATATCCTTTTTTGAATAAGCTAGCTCAAGTTATTTTCTGCTGATTTGCAAAGCAAAGAAACCACTAATACAGTTGATTTTATTTTTAATGTTTTATTATTCTTCTAGGTAATTTTCCCTTGGCAGATAATGATCTCTTCCCAAGAAAAAAAAAATGTTCCAGGTATTACACTCACACAGTTCCCCAGAGCAGTAACTAACTAGTTATGCTCATCATTCAACAACCCACTGAATCAAAGTCTCAATTTTTTCATTAAGATTATATCACTAGGTAACCTACTAGAAGGAAGATCCAAATACCAAAATCCTACTTAAGAATTAGAGAGATATATCTGTTTCTGTGCTTAAGTCCATTTATATGGAGCTGGCTTTATCTGTTCACTCACGTGTTTAAGAATGACCAGTTGCATTTTGCATCTACTTAACAGCTGAAAGTAAATTCTGAGCAGCCGTATTTACCATTGTCAAGACCTCCGTAAATTAGCTTTGCCATTAGAGATCACTTGTACCCGGGGAAGACATTCAGTAGCTCTCACTGTGGCTCAGTATTTCAAATGAAATGCTTTGTCCATCAGTATGATTCCTTCTGCCCTCTCACCTTCCTGAGCTACCATCTGGGTAGAGATGAATGAAAGCATTGCCAAAATGCTTTATCAAACAATAGGTGTCACTATGTGACAGCAACCAAAGATTAAGCTGTTACCTCGGTGACAAGACCAGAATAAAAGGGTCCCATAGACTTAGATTTAGTATAGAGAGAGACCTGCTGGTTTGGTTGGGTGTGGTTTGTATTCCAGCCAAACTGACACATGTTTCGCAATCTCTGCTGTTCAATGAGTCCCTGTGATTGGGAAGAGTCAACAGTGGACGTCTTGCTAGTGTCCAGGAGCCTGAGGAAATGAACTTGGAAAGCCTTTGTCTAATAGGCAACTCTAAAACCCTTCAAGTCAAAATGCAAGTTTCAATTCTATGCTCTCACCAAGGAACAAAATATTACCAGCTCTCATCCATTATAGCTATTAATATCATCAACTCACGTTTGAAAAGGTTTCAGTTCTGAACCTCCTTTCTCTCTATCAGATGGAGTCCAAGATAGGTTCAAATGAGATTGTTAAGAGTCCAGACTGTAGAATTTTCGCTGGCCATCTGAGTCACTCAGAAAGCCCTAAGCACCCTCCTTGTCCATGTATCATAATAAAACAAATTATTCTGGTGTCACAGACCTTGAATACCTACTAACCTTGATAAGCACTTACATCTAAACAAAAAGGGAATCAATTTGCATTTTCCTTTCTGCTGGCTAACATAATGCTTCATTTTACAGTCTCCATTAAGGGTTATTGCTATCTTTACGTACCACATTAGGCAGTATGTGTCCATTGTTCATGCATAGTTCCATCAGAATGTTTCAGGTTGAAGACATTTTTACAATGATGTGGCTTTTGTCCCGTCCTGATGCTATTATCTTGAATGTGTTTATCCCAACAGGTCTCTCAAAACCTGAAAACTGCCTTCTGTGAGAAAATGTCAGTGATCACCTTTGTTAACAATCAGAATTAACAATGCTCACTACTGTATATAAAATAGATAACTAATAAGGACCTTATTAGTTATAGATAACTAATAAGTTCCCTATAGCACAAGGAACTCTACTCAATATTCTGTGATAACCTATATGGGAAAAGAAACTGAAAAAGAATGGATATATGTGTAACTGATTCACTTTGCTGTACACCTGAAAATGATACAACATTGTAAATAACTATACTCCAATAAAAAAATTAAAAAAAAAAAGGATTAACAATGCTCAAAGTCTCACCAAGCCTCAGTGAGCGAGCACACACACACAAACACACACAAATGCATGCACACACAAGCATGCAGCTTGCCTGGGTGGGCAGATAGATCAAACTGCAAAGATTCTTGGGCTGACCTTAATTAATTGAAACCTGAATAGACTCAAGAAATCCCTTGAAGGAATCATAGTATTCTAAACCAACTTACCAGGTTGAAGCTTCCGATCAATCCCTGCCTGGCCTTTGAATTAGCATTTTCTCCTCTGATCTATGCCCTCTTGATTTTCCAGGGCAGAGGAAACAAACCACAGGCATTCATGAAACAAGCAACTGTGTATGAGAAGAAATCGGAAGCATACTCCTGCTGGAAACCACAAATAGTTGAGTTAGAATAATTGAGAAATGGTGACTTGTAGGTAGCGTAACAAAATTATTATAGATGTAAACTTTGGGGAAGTAAAAACCAAAAGTCTTAACCAAGAAAGATAGATGCACTCCGTGAAAAAGAATGATCGCCAAAGACTCATTTCACAATGAAAAAGCATATAAGTAGTGGCTGCAGAACACTAGTCCAACAATGACAAATAGCTTGGTCAGAGATCAAAAATTAACGCATAAAATATTGATATTTTAAAATTGAGTTTTCATAATAAAAAACATGAAAGAACTATTTTCTCTTGGTATGTTTGGCAATCATATTTTAATGTATATTCAGCTATTACTTATATTATATTAGTCCTGTGCTCTTTTTATGTTCTGATTCCATTTCAAATCAATAAAGAATAGGTCTGGAATATTTTGATATTGTGAAAAGTCAGACTCTTGAATGCCCAATTCTTAATGTTTTTATTACTGATTAATCACATTGTGTTATGAAGAAACTAGATTCTAAAATTCTAATGGACAGGTAAAGCATCTTTAAATTTTGTTCAGAGCCTTGTGTGAAGTAGTTAATGATGATGGAAGAGATTCTGATAAATAAAAATAAGAGAAGCTCTGGCAGAACTATTTTATTTTTATTTTTGGTAGAACTATTGATCCTTGGAATATAGGGGTGTCCTGCAAAGAGTTTAAAATATAATAACATTCCACTCAGAAACTAGTCCTTTATGTGTAGGTCCAGTGAAAGGAAGAAAAAAACACATATTTATAAAACAAGGACTCTATGCCAGTGTCTGGGGTAAGCCCTGGGGAAGGAAAAGGGAATGAGACTTTGCACCTGCTCTGTAGAATTTTACAGCCTGGAATGGAGTCTGACAAGAAAGCAATCAAAACTTATAATGTGATATGTGCTTGATTTGCCCGTGCAAGCCTGAAAATCATTTCAATATCATCATCCCCTTAATCTTCATGATTTTCCTATGAACCTGGTGTTAATTATTATCTTAGTTCACTGGGACATTTTGAGACATTGAGAGATGATCTAGAGTTAGGTAGGAAGTCTAGACATGGACCTCAGTTTCCCCACTCCTAGCATCAGGGAGTGGTTGTGATTTTCCACAGCATTTCTACAGGAGTATAGAGTCTCTGGCTATGTCTAAGTTCCTCCCAGAAGAATGCAAAGCCCAGGCAAAGCTGCTTAATTTCACTTGTGCTGGTTACTTCACCTCTCAGCCCCACACGAGGTTGGCAATGCCCATCAAAAGGTTGGAAGAATATTTATGGGATACCATAAATACCAATTCAAAGAATCTGAAAACCAAGCGCTGTCATTCAGAATTTCTCCACATGCTCAGCCCTCTTATTACAATGTAATCATCATCAGTGTAATCATCCTCTTATTACAATGCCAAATTCAAGCTTACTAAAAAAGGCGGGGAAACATGTACTCTGAAAGAACAGGAGTCATATTTTTTCAGAAATAAAAATACTCTTATGGTGACTGGAAGCTCTACCTAGAGGATTTCAAAATAAATTTTAAAACCAGTAAAATTATTTAAGGGTGAATACCTGTTTTATCCAAAGACTTTTTCCGCTACAAAAGGGTTCCCTATAGATTTTCTTTAAATGATGAACTCCCCTGGTGCATTTAAATGTTATTTACAGATCATTAACTACTCACAAAAAATGCTGTTGCAGAAAAACTGCCAAAGTATGAGAATCTCCCATTGATTAACCAAAAATTAAGAAGAGGATGACTGAAAGATGGAATTCAGTTTGCCAGAAATGAATTTTTCATAATGAATTTTGGAATATGTCTATGATGGCAAGATTTCTTCCTGAACACAAAAAGAACCCATATTTTAAGAACATTATTTTTAATGCTAAAGTATTTGGGCATGAAAATATTAAAATTTGTCAAACTATCTCCTGGGTATCGATAATTAGGTGATTTTCACAGTTTTAAAAATTCAATAAATAACATTATAATTAATATACAAGTGTACAAAGTTTTGCTCACATTTGCCCACATTCTGCTTGATCCCTTAGTACTGACTTGTAGAAGTTATGGATAAAACGCACACATTTTTTAATGTTCCTGATATAAATTGTTCAAATACTTTTCAGAAATATCATTCTGACATATGTTCGCATCACCACAATGGCCTTCTTACTGAATCTTCCCCAGAAGTGGGCATGAACATTGTGAAAGGGTTCCTAATATTTTAGTTGAAAATGGTACTTTTTGTTATTTATTTTAAAAGAGTTTGGTTACAAATAAAGTTGAACACATTTATTATTTTAATTAGTGGTTTGTATTTTATTCTGTAAACTTGCTGCTTTGCCCTTGTAGCATTTTCCTGCTGAGAGTCTCAGTACTTTCCTTATTGATTTGTATGAGTTCTTCACATATCAGGGATGATACTTTCTTTCACATTGGTTATAAATGATTTTTCTAGTTAGATGTGTGCACTTTAATTTTGTTTGTTAAATTTTTAACATGTGTTTTTTGTTTATTCACTAATTTTTACTTAGAACCTTTTTCTCCATAAATTACATAAAGAAGTCATTTATGTTTTCTTCTATTGTTTTCAGTGTTTTTCTTTTAAATGCCTTTACCAGCTGGATGAGTAAGGCTGATCTCCTAATATCTCTGAAACTGTTTTCTCCTTCATAGTGTGGAAATTATAACTATCTTGCAAAGTTCTGGGCATTCTATGAAGTGATATTTAAAAGCTCTTTGTCCTCAGGAGCTGACAAAAATGAAATTTCAATAATATTTATTACTATAGCTGATAGAATATGATATGCTGAAAAGTTCCAATATATCTTAACCAAGCAAAGCAAAACAAAATGCATCTTTCATAGCTTTGAACAACGCAGAAGCCAGTATGCTTTGGCCAGATGTAAAATAATTAAATTTTATATGAGCATCTTTGAACCAAATCTTATGATGACTTTTTACCCTTTTGTTTTCCTTGTTTTTATTTTTTTCTCCTTAAAAACCTTCTCCAAATAACACACAATAAGAGGCTGCCCCAACCCCCCGCCTCACTGCCTGGTTTAATATGGCTTGAACTGTCTTCTCACATCCCCAGCTCCTATATGAATCATTTTCAGCACTGAGTTCTGATCATTATATACAAGGTCACTTTTTAATTAGAACAATATAGTAAAACATATGCTCAGAAGATAAATGAGGTACAAAGCTAGCTGTGCTACTGTGAACCCTTTTATTGGAAAGTCCTTAAAAATAATAAGCGTCATGTATAGTCCAGGGGCCTTTGCAACATATTTCAGGACAGCAAAGTGCCTGCCATAGTGAATGAATACCCTGTTATAGTGAACAATCATTTGGCAGCATAGGTTATTTTAATGGACACATCACTTTTAGCGAAGGCTTCGCCATCTGTTCTGCCCTCTAATTACAGATGCAAAAGGAACATAATTCACAATTGCATCATAAAAAAGTAAGATATAAGTGATTTAAATGCATGTGGATCTTCCTTATTCAATGCAGCATGCAGCTGTTATGTTGTTTTCATGTTTCAAACACAAATGAGGATAGAAATTGTTCTTCTCTGATGGAGTGAGTTCCCTGATACAGGACATTGTGGGGTGTGAATAAATGCAAAAGTGTTTCCTCTTCTAGCACCTTCCTGTCACATGAGAGGCGAGGCTATTGTGTAATGCACTCTGTGATCTGTTACCATGTGTGATAGAAGGGATGTTTGTGTTAAAATCTAATTTTCGGTTGATTCTTTATTAGGCTTTCTCATCTCAATGACTGCTCATGTACGTGTACTTTTGTAATAACCAAATAGTTGGCTAGAGGTTGATGTGTTATAACAAAGAAATCCTCCTTCAGAGTAAGGTGAGTGCACTGGTTACCCCAATATCAAACAGGCAATTCTTGGCATAAGCCTACGTATATCTTATTTGAATCATTTTTGATTTTTCAAGACTAACTCTTTGGAGTTATAAGCAGAAAGATGGAGCTCCTTCCCTTTTCTCTAATGTTTCAAAAATACTTCAAGATTCCCTCGTGGATTTACAAGTTAATGATTACTTATTTGGGGGAGGATATCTTTTTTTTCTTTTTGCGGTATGCAGGCCTCTCACTGTTGTGGCCTCTCCCATTGCAGAGCACAGGCTCCGGACGCACAGGCTCAGCGGCCATGGCTTGGGCAAGTGGAATCTTCCCGGACCGGGGCACAATTGTCCCCTGCATCGGCAGGCAGACTCTCAACCACTGCACCACCAGGGAAGCACAGGATACCTTAATATACAAGCTTGAAAATGAATTTACTTCCTCATTGAGAATCTGTAAAACTTCCAATGTAATTTAGTGCTGACACAATCACAATGTATCCAGAATACAATTTTGCTTCTTCTTCTTCTGAATTTTTTGGCCTCGTTGGGTCCTCGTTGCTGGGCATGGGCTTCCTCTAGTTACAGCAAGCAGGGCTACTCTTTGTTGTGGTGCATGGGCTTCTCATTGTGGTGGCTGCTCTTGTTGTGGAGCACGGGCTCTAGGTGCATGGGCTTCAGTAGTTGTGGCACGTGGGCTCAGTAGTTGTGGCTCGTGGGCTTAGTTGGTCCACAGCATGTGGGATCTTCCTGGACCAGGGATCGAACCTGTGTCCCCTGCACTGGCAGGCGGATTCTTTTTCATTTTATTTTATTTTAAGATTTATTTACTTATTTTATTTATTTTTGGCTGCATCGGGTCCTAGTTGAGGTACGTGGGATCTTCGTTGAGGCATGCGGGATCTTTAGTTGCGGGTTTTCTCTTCTCTAGTTGTGGTGTGCAGACTCCGGGGCATGTGGGCTCTATAGTTGTGGCACTCAGATTCCAGGGCACGTAGGCTCTGTAGTTTGAGACACACAGGCTCTTGTTGAGGCTCACAAGCTCAGGAGTTGTGGCGCGTGGGCTTAGTTGCCCCACAGTACGTGGGATCTTAGTTCCTTGACCAGGGATGGAAGCCGCGTCCCCTGCAATGCAAGGCATTCTTTACCTCTGGGCCTCCAGGGAAGTCCCCCAGTTTTGCTTCGTAAAGACAAAGTTTGTTAACTTTATTCTAGAGATGCTCAATTTGTTTTCAATCTATGAAGCTGGATAGTTAAATGAAATGTTAATAATGTAAAATATTTCATTTTTAGAACTAACTACTGGGGTAATGGTGCTAAAAATAAATGGAATTAATTGGTGAAGAGTGCAAATAGCTTAAAAAGCCAAGCACCTTATTTAAAATTCCATGCTGTACCCCTGTCAGGGATTGGAAAATTTTGTCCTGCAAAACTTTGTGTTTCAGATTCTCTGTGGTTCTACTAAGAATGATTTACACTTCTATAGTCATTGCTAATAAACAGGTGCTTTGAAGATGTTTGTTAAGTACTTTAAAAATCCATCTTCCCTCCAAAATAAAATTTATATTTCTAATTTACCAAACAACTAATTTTTTACAGATTAATGAGTTAAACAATTTACCAAACAACTAATTTTTTACAGATTAATGAGATAAACAATAGTTAGATGATCTAAACATCAACATTGCAATTATTGTTTTCAGAATGTATAAATTTAAAAGATTGTATATTGTATGTGCATGCATTATAACTAATATACAAACAAATAAATGTTACATTATTTATGGACATACATACACAGAGATTATATTCAGCAAAACAAGATGATTCACCCGGATCAATTCCTTACATCACATTGTTTCCCATTGGTCAATGCCTGTGTAAAATTGATTGTTAAATATTTTGCATGCCACCTTTACATGACATTTATAAGAATTAAAATATAATGCTAACCAGGGTTGCTCCTGAAAGATTATAAGATAGTAATCCTCTTTATATTGTCTTTCCAATTTTAATTTTTTTGTAATTTAGTACTTATAATCTTTTAAATAATCAGAAAAGATATATTTTAAAACCCCAAACAAAAACGAATTTGAGTGTTACTCTAATCCATTTTCTAACCTACTACTGAACTCATGTTTTTATGAGACTCTGTCCTAGTTTGGTATAGACTTTGTTTGTAATTCCTCTGCATGTCATATAAAACTTGATCACACATTGAATTAAAAATAACCAACCAATTCATTATATCAATTAATTCATAAAATGGCTTAGTAATTACCATTATTCATAAAAAATTATCACCATGTTTTTTGGAAAAAATAGCATGCAATCAGAAATTTCCATCAAATTCACCTGAATATTCTTTCGTGTTTCCATGATACTCTCTTTTAGAAAGTACTAAAGGGATGCTTCCTTATCACAGGGATTCCCAAACCTCAGGTAGCAGTAATATGAAAGATGTAAAGACAATGAATTAAAAAATAAAATGTATTTAATGATTTAAAACTTATTCTGAGATCATATTTCTTATATCTTTTTCTAATTTTTTGGTATTTTTATGTTTTTTATTTTATTTTTTATTGAAATATAGTTAATTTACAGTGTTGTGTTAGTCTCAGGTGTACAGCAAAGTGATTTAGTTATACATATACATATAAATATATATATTCTTTTTTTACATTCTTTTCCATTATAGGTTATTACAAGATATTGAGTATATTTCCCTGTGCTATACAGTAAGTCCTTGTTGGTTATCTATTTTATATATAGTAGTGTGTATATTTTAATACCAAATTCCTAACTTAATTAAAATTTGTAATAAATGATGGAATAGGAAAACTTCTGCTGCCCCTCACACTAATTTTTATTTCTTTGTAAACTTCAAAATCTGTTTGGGAATTTTTTAACTATAGCTTGAGAAGAGGTGAGCAGGGGAAATTTGGAAGGTTAAAAAAAATCTGTTAAACATCTTTTTCACTTTTCTCAGTTAACCAGCTATGTGGACATATCTTTTAAATCCAGGTTATAACTGAGTAACTCTGTAACTGTAGGACATTAGGATGGATCAAGTATAAAAAACAACAAATTCGGTGTTAACATCCCATGTGTTCAGACATACATTTAAATTTTTTCTTTTATTTTTTAAATTCTTTTTGATAGTCAATAAATTTTACTAGAAAAAAAAATGTGAATTTCAAGAAAGTCCAACTGAAAGGAATTGTGTCCTTGATAATAGTGTCTACACCTAAAACCCTTTACATTATTTTTACTTCAGAAGATTTCAGAAAAAAATGTCAAATTAATATTTCTGAACATGCTGCTTTCTGGACAAGATTGCCTCAATAGCTGTTATTCAAATGATCAGTTCTTTTACTTAAATATGTGTTAGTTGCCCTTGGAAAGGACAAATGAATCACCAGCAAAATGTGTCTTACCTTAACTCTATTTTTCAATTAAATCACAAATAATTTCTCTTGTTTTACACAGTTTTAAATTGCATTTAGTTTAAAGGATGTGTGACTTGTGAAAAAAGTTGTTGCTGGTCAACCATAAATTCAGCTTCAGTTCAAACATTTCAGAGGAGTCAATTGCTAGCAAACTTTAAAATGAACTTAAAAATAAATGTATTTATTGAATGGCCTGTAAGTGAATCCATTTTTGCATCAAGGATGCTAAGTAAGGCCCAAATTGGAGGTGAGAGGCGGTCACAGATACTTTCCCTACAACGGATCCCCCTCCCGAGAAGAGTGTCTCATGTGATACATGAGAAACAATGATTCCTAGTTGTATATTAATGAAGTACAACAAAGTCTTTGCTCTGGGAAGATTAACTGAGTCTAGTATTATAAGTCCATTACTAAGACCACACAACCAAATGTAGTATCATGTTAATACTGGAACCATGGTCGTCATTTTGGTCACTGATAGCCAATGACATTTAAGGAGGTATGGATAAGACTGGTGATGATGAATGATAGATGATGTTGATGATGGTAATGGGGATGAAGAGGATGATGCTGATGATGCTGATGAAGGTGATAATGGTGAGGAATATGATGCTGCAGAATATGATGATGGTAATATTTAACACATATAAAATGACCACGTGTTAAGCTCTTTTCTAATTGACTTTTTTGTTACATTTAATTCTCTCAACCACCCTGTGAGAAAGTCACTGGCACATTAGAAAGGACACACTACCAGAATGAGAAACTCTAGGGAATAGCACTGGTTCTGTGAAAATCTTTAGCAACTTATATCAGCTCACCTATACCAGCTCTAATGCCTTACACTGTAAATCCATTCTTGCTTGGCAAATACTTGTGATTAGGGTAATTGTAGGAAAACAGTTCAAAAGTATTTTGAAATTAATTACAATTTTCAAATGTTATTGTTATCTGAACTATATAAACATATACACAATATATATATATATACTAAGTAACTTATTTCCCCAAAATCAAAATAAATGACTAAGTCAGCATATAAATCCAGAAACAGTGAAAACAAAATAACAACCAAAAAGCCCTGAAATGCAGCATTTCTGTGCTTAAGACAACTAAAGGTAATTAAGCTTCTATCAACGTACAGCTGCTATATAAAAAACACTGGGTTAGATGCTGTGGTGGAGATGAAGAGAATTAATATCCATCTTCAAGGAGCTTCCCATCCAATTAGGAGTACAAAGGTCAACTCATAGAATTACCACAATGTAAGACTGAAAGATGGAGCATTTCTAGTTAATTAAATAGAAAATACCAAAACACTTTCTTCTTCCTTTTAAACTTCCTTCATAACTTTTATCCCAATTGGACGGGAGTCATCTCTCCTACCAGGGTTTTCATAATCCTTTGTCATTGTTTTAAAACTTGTTCTTCTTTGGACTGAGCCTGTCTGCACCTCCATTTTCACATCTGTGAAATGGGATACTAAGTAGCAGCCTTACAGGATTATTGTCAGTATTAAATGAGTCAATGACAATAAAATGCTCAGAATATTTCCTGGCATATAAGAGGCACTCCGTCAATAACTAGTGTCATAGTATTATTATTACTACCTACTTCTATACCTAACTTCCTGACCAGATGTATAAGTTTTACACAAACTTGTTCACAACTCTAACAGCTTCTAGAAGACTGCATTAAGTATTTTATGTGTTTTTCAAAGGAGAATAATGAAGTATATGATAAATGCTAATGGTGCAATTAGTATCCCGAGGGAAAGTGTTCACTGGTCTCTAGAGAAATCAAGGCAGGCTTGCTGAGGAATGTGAGTTGAAATGTACAAGGGAACAAAAACTATCTCCTTCTGGGTGGAAAAACAAGATTGAGGCACAAGTCAGGGGAACATAAATAGAAGAGAGGTGGCTAGAAGAGAGAATTATATTAGGTAAGTGATGAAAAAGGGAACTCACCTAGGGTGTTACTGCAATAATTTAGGCATGAGATCTGACAGCCTCAACTAAACAGGGCAACAGAAATAGGATAGAATCAGGATGTAGAAGCAAGAAAAACTCAGTAGGACTAGATTGCTGGCATACAGGGAGCAACAGAAAAAAAGAGAAGAAAAAATTCAGAGTTGCAGCTAAATTTCTGAGTGTGGACAACAAAAGCAATGATAATCATACAAACAGGAAAATGAAAGAGAAAGCACAGCTCATTTTTCTAAAGGGAGACTGGAATTGAGTTTAAGATATGTCGAGTTTGAGGTTCACAGGTCATCAAATTGGACATGTTTACTAAGTTATTATCATGTGAGGTTGCAACACTGAGGGGAAAACAAAGTTAGAGAATTAGAAACAACAGTTAATTCCTTAATTCAAGCGATCCATGTCCTTGTAAATTTGGTATCAAGATGCATAGTTAAAAAAAAAAAAAGATGCATAGTTAATCACAGGCCCTCAACAGAAGTCTCTTGGGGCCAGCATCAATGAGAAGAGGGACAAAACCAAGGCAGCCATTCTTTTTCTGATCATGTTCTCTTGGCCTTGGTTCTACAAGGATGCAGGGTATGGGGGCTGCTGCTGTACTTTACACAGAGGGAGTTCTTCAGTCTTTGGATCAAAAAACAACATCCTTTCTTTTCTCTGCAGCCACAGTCTAGCTCTGGGAGGCAAAGTGAGTGAGAAACAAAGGAAGGCCTTGCTGGCTCAGTCCAGCTCCCAGTACACACACCAGAGGGACAACGTGGCCCACAGCCTGTATCAGCATAAATACAAATGGACTGAAATATCTCTTTTACCTAAAAGAAAGCTTTAATAGCATGCAAATAAAAATAGTTTTGTTTTGTTTTGTTTTTTTCAGAAGGTAAGACCTTGGACAGGCCAGAACACAAATATTTATTTAAAAGAATTTTTAAACTCTGATTCAGACTAGGAAAGCCAAGCCAGTCACTGAATCCCGTGGGGCAGCCACATGCAGGGGTCTCTGCCTGGAAAGTCCGTTTTTAACGGTGTATTTACAAAACCATGTGTCCTCAACCAGAACTAAGAAAACCCCAAAGACATATCAATTCCAAGTCCACGACACAGGTCTAAATAAAGAGTAGAGGAAATGCTTGGTCCTGTACACACATCAAATTCACGGACCTTTCCAGATATGATGCCAACAATACCGTAAATTGAGATTATATTCTTTAACGTTCAATTATTCAATTGAAAATTATCTTATTTTTTCCCATGTTTACTTATAATGCAGCTCACTGTTAAAATATAGGGGACTAGAGAGAAAGAAAACAATCATTCAGATATGTGTAGTTTGTCCATCTTACAGATAAGAAAACTAAGGGAGATGAAATGATTGTCAAAGTTCCATTAAGAGAGCACTAGACTAGACTAGATTAGACTAAAACAGAAGTCTTCCCAGCACCCAAGCCATGAGTTTTTGCAACAAAATTGTTACCTCTCAGGTAGAAGTGCCTCAGAAGGAAACATTGAGAGACACTCCCCACACCAAGGTTTGCCAGATAACCCTTAACGGAAAGTTCTTTCTGTGTTTTGAGTCAGGGAATAGGAATGAAATGGATAGAGTAGAGAAAGAGGAGAATCAAGACCAGTCACTTTGCCGCATTGGAAAAGATCTGCTTAAAATGTTCAGTCTCTATTTTAGACTTTGGCAGTGAAAACCTGTGGAAACATGTGCCCTCTGGAAAAGAATGGGCTAGAAGAGACAAATCTGGACATAGAAAAGTAGAACAAAAGTTCCAGTAGCTCACATCTCATCATCCCATAAAAATCCCCCAAATACAACCTACACTTTTCTCTTTCCCACAACTTCAGACTGGGTTTCTGTTTGCTCATATTCAACTTTTTTCCTGCTACAAGGAAGCTTAGCACTTCACATTTGAGAGCTGCCAAATGACAGACTACGTAGCTCGTCAGAGTCGGAAGGATGAAGGATGAAGAGAACCCAGAGGAATGTCTGAGAGCCTAGAGGAATGAAGACCCAAAGGCTCTGGGAAGAGAAAGGGGCAATTGATCAGGCAGGGGCAGAGGGACAAAGTTAGGCTCACCTTGTTGTTTTCCCCTGAAACCAACCCTGAGATATGAAAATGGAAGTGGCATTCTGAGATAACTTGCAGGTTTCTGGAAACAATCAAGACTCTACTGAAGTATAAGTGAACATATATCTTGGAACATATATCTTGGAAATAATGAATTTGGGAACTCCAAAAGCAAAAACAAAAGGCAATGAATGAAATCCATCTTCTTCAAGACATAATGCATTCATCAGTAAGACAAAATTATTGCCACATAACTATTCAAAAGCAAATCATGGTAAGTTCAGAACAGCTACTCTAAGTTCATAATATGCATCAGCTACAGGCTTCCCCTAAAGAGGAGGTTAAACCAGTGTGAATGGGAAGCTAGTCAGTATGTCCTCTATTTTCAAAAAACTTGGTTCCCAACTTGCAACTATTAGTTTTTAGAGTAAATATGTTTACTTAAAAGATTCATAGAAAGGAACTAATATCAAATAATTTCCCATCAATGTGCTATCTTTAAATCTTAACCTCGAGCAATGTTCTTTAAAAGGAGATTGGAGCAGAGCTGTAGAGAATAGAGTTTTAAAATAACTTGGATGAAGAATATATTCTCAAATGATGCAAAGAGGTGTCATCAATAGAAGGAGACTCTAAACGCACAAACTTGAGAGGGAAATGGGAAGGGAAACTCAGCTAGATGTTATAAACTGGCTAACGTACAATTGATCTGAGTTCCACTGTAGGAATTTAAGTGGAACTCCCTCTGGCATTCATATCCCAACTGTAACTTTTGTTCATCTTGGAGACAAGGGACCTGTAGGGATTTGAGCTACCACACCCTTCTCTGTCCATATATAAAATACTTTTGGATAGCTCTTTAGAACCTCTCTGCTCTGAGACCCTTAAGTTCACTCTGAAGACAGAGAGGTCTAACTTGAGCGAGATACTTGTCATTGGGGATGCTCAGACATCATGGTCCAATGAGCCTTTTTAGAGGGTGAAAAGACAGGTCTGAAATGGTACTGTGCACTCAGCATATCTAGAATGACATTCAGGAAAAGTGATCCTCTCTAGCTAATTGAACTTGGCCATAAGCCATCAAGTCCAAATGGGTTCTGTGTTCTGTATTTCAAATTCCTTCTCCGCTAACACAAAAAGAAATACTACAAAAGGCTTATCTTTGCTGATGCCCAGTCAAATAAAAACTAATGATTAAGAAAAAAACCTAATGATTACAACAATCAAATGCCAACAGACCACACAGCTGATGTGTCCCTGCCTTCAACACATAGAAATCTTAAATGATTGTGTTCTACTTATGTGCTTGTTTTAAAGTCTTATTACCAAAGTGTTCCCAGGAAAGCATTGTATTGTCTGGCCTTGGAATACCCAGAAAGATACCAACATGGGTTTTTAAAAATCTTTTAGATCATATCATTGTACATGGTTTTCAGACTTGCTTCCTGCATCCGTTTTTCCCCTCTAGGACCATTTCCAGGGATCTCAAGAAAATGAAAGAAACCATTGTGACCAAGCTAGAATACATGAAAATCATACCGCCTCCTCACAGAGGACAAGGAACGGATCCCATGACTCTGTACCTGCCCCTTATCTTCTCCCTTTTCTTCCAGCTACACGTCCACTCTGCACCTTCATTGCTACCCAGGCCAACTCTACCGTGGTTCCCTAGAAAAGGGAAGATGGTTATATCTCCTGGGGCCATGATGTGAAACCTGGGAGGAAGTGTTGCCTTTGGGGAAAGAGCAAAATTGTGTGACTACCTTAAAGTCAATACTATTTATCTACACCTCTTGTCCTATGGGCTGACAAAAGGATACCACTGTTAGACCCAACCCCCCTGCACAGCTGCAATAGAAAGAAGGCAGGGACTTGTACTTTCAAGTGTCAGACCTTTTGTGCCTGACTACTAGTTTATGAGGCTGATGTCAAGCATGGCAGTCAATGAAGTCTTTGTCCTAGGTGTACAGGGCAGGACAGTGGAAAAACTGCCCTCTCTTATATACCAGGCTCATCTATCTTCCTCTCACCCTGGTTCTCAACTTTTCTGTCTCTTGAGCCGACAGAGAGAGGATCCCTCCTGGGTTAATGTACTGGAAAATTGCTCTGCATGTTTATGTGGGGGTCGCTTCCAAATGAAAGAAAAAAGGAAAGGAAAAAAAAAAAAACAGGGAATAAGAGTCAGTTTTTCCCACTGAACTCATTGGCCTTATGCATGTGGGTCTGACCCTGATTAAGAAAATCTCAATGGCCTGCTAGGAGGTTTATTGTCCAGTTTGGCAGAACGCACTTCCGATTGAATTTTTTTATTATTTATAATCGCAGAGTGGTTTTGAACAACGACTCCCATCATCCATCCCACCACCGACTACACACATACACACACACACACACACACACACACACACATATCCAAGCCCTTAACTTTGAAGAGGCCACATGTACTCACATCCAGTTTTCCTCAGAACAATCTATACTCCTCTTTAGAGCTGGTTTCCGCAAGGCAATTCTTTATAAATAGCAAACATGTTGTTTTCATACAGTTACATGGAAAGTTGGACTGTGTGAACTTTGCCATGGACTTGGACCCCAAAGGAGACCACCTTCCATGAAATCATATTCGCTTATTTTAACTCTCTTTTTTAGCTGAACATAATATCCTCAATCACCAAACTCTTCCCTCACTCCCAAATTTTATTCCTCCATGCAAGTCTTGAGGCTAAAACAAAATGTCATGTAAGTGTTTAAGGCATCATCAATTATGTATGCTCGTGTCTGCAGTGGCACCAAGAGATTTTTACAAAACCAAGCCAAGTCCTTCCAGAAACTTCTAAACAAAAATCATGGCAAATTGGAACACAAGAGTCTGGATAATTGTAACTAATGCAAGACATGTCCTCTAGAAGCCAGCAGACACACAGCAAGTGTTTTTGGGTTTTTTTTTCAGCAAATGAAGAAAAAGAACTTTGCAGCTCAGAGCATTTTCTTCTTTCTTCAACCCAATTTCCAGAAATTGCTTTATGTTTCCATTGACTATTACTTTGTCCAGAGAAATTGGAGGTGGGGGAATATTTGCACATAAAAGCTCTAATTCATCGGTGACAGAAGGAAAAATTTTTAAGGGAAATTTGTGGAAAAGTCACAAAAGTGACTCAAATAAAAAAGTTTAATCAAAGAGTAGAATTAATATTACATCCTCAACCTCCCCTCAGTTGTGAGTTCTGTCTTCATTTTGAGTTGAGGACCACAACCTCTGAGACAAATCCCACATGAAGTTATAATTCCCTCATAACTGAATGACCAAACCATCTCTCCTGTTGGGAATTTTTTTTGCAGAAGGTGACAGAACACAATTACAACCGATTTTTTATTCTACATATGATGTCCAAAACCGAGACCGTTCTGTGAAAAGATTTGATTCTAGCTTGGGAAGAATTTCCTGGGTTGTTGATATTTTCTCTCTTTATCATTCTCACTGTATATTTTTCACCAGGATTTCCCCTACTTGAAATCTAACTTTCTTTTCTGCAGTTTCCAATACTCTCCCACTGACAACCATGGGGCTCATTTAAATATTTAGCAAGATGATAAAAAGAAATGGGGTGAAGCTGACAAATCAAGCCCAGGAGAGGGGGGCCGTTAAGTCTAACACAAACATTAATAGGAACCCCTAATCTCTTCTCCTGCCCCCTTTTGTAGAAGGAGGTCAGAAGTGCCTGGTCCTCACGCCTGCTCCCTGAAGACCGATAACAAGCAGATGTTACTGTAACATGCTCAGGGAATCAAGCATAAATATGACCCCTGACCCCAGCTGTCAGCTGATCCACTGAGTCTCTTAGAAATAGACTCTTCACTTTGCTAAATTCCCCCTCTTTCCCACCATCCCCCTCCACTGGGCCTGGCGCCCCTGTCTCGGGTTTCTATGCCCGTGTCTGCTGCCCTGGCCCTTGCACAGTTGCACTCGGTGTGACCTTTCTCTTCAGGGAGGTCAAAGGCCTGAGACCTCAGGCCGGCCTCTTTTCTTGCTAAAGGCCAGCTGATGAATCATTTGTAACTTGAAGGGAACAGAGGAGAAGGGAGGGCTCTGAAGGCCTTTTGAGAGAAACAACTGTGGCCTATACATCAGCATTTACACTGTTCTGACACTTTCAAAACTCACGTTCCTCTCTGGGAACCACAGAAATAAGGGGGGACAGAAAGGTCTCACTGGCCAGGATGGAATGAATAAGAAGGAAAGAAAAAGAACATGATACCAGTCTTCAGGATTGTGTAACGGGAGGCTGTCCAGGAAAAGAAAGAGAGAGAGAGCAGAGAGAAATGTAGGCACACACACACACACACACACACACACACACACACGAGCACACGCACACACACACACACACACACACACACATTCTCACCCAGATTTCAGTTGGATCAGTCACTTTTTACAAAGTGAGAGAAAAAGATAGCGTGCATGTGCTTTTCCCCACTGCCATGAGAGTTTGGTCATCAGGACTTTGTTGAATGACTCAGAATTCTCTTGCTTATTATTTAGAAAGGTAGCAATCATTAACTTTGAAAAAAGAAACTCTGTATATATCTCCTTTAAGACAACCCCCCGTGAGTAGAATCAGGAGGGAGGGATGGGGTTGGAAGCTAGGATAGCTGTCTAAAACACCTTAGAAGGTATTTTGTTCTTCACTGCCCGATTCACCCTACAAAGTTCTAGTTCTAGTTTACACTTTGAATCTGTGAGCAGTGTGTGTTTACTCTGAGGTCATTTGGGGTGTCTTCAGTAGCCTTACAGGAAGGCTAAGTTTGGGACCTTAGAAGGGAGGTGGCATAGACCCAGCTGACTGTTTAGGCCCCCAAAATGAAAGGAAGTATAAGATGCTCCTAAGAGGAGCTCTATGGAAACAGCACGCCTTCAACTAGAACTTGATTTCTCAGTATGGAGTCCACCAATTTACAGGTCTTCAAAGAATTAACCGTTGTGATTATCTTTCAGCATTTTAAGAAATTTAGAGAGTAACAATGGAATAAGCTATAGGACTCAACCTAATAGGAATATAGAAAAAATTTTGGTTCAATTTGGCTTTATCAAAGCTTCTTAAAAATGGCCTCAAAGCAGCCTTTGCTAACTTCAAATTTCCCATATTAAATTGTGTCCACTAAGATGCAAAATAAAACATAGAAATTATGTTTCCATCTTTGCTTAGAAATATATTAATGTACATAAATACTTGCTGGCTTGCTTTCTCTTTCCTTTCCTATTTTATTATTTCCTTATATCTGTTTTCCTCTTTTTTGACAGGGAAATGGGGAGAGCTGACAAAATGCTGGAAATATGGTTTCCCAGATCTTATTGTATAAAAACATAAACTGAGACAGTGGGGGAACCAGTTATGCTTAGAATCTCTATTACTGGACAAGGCATCCCACAGATGACACTTCATCTTTTTTCCTTTTATAATTTTTTACCACTTCCATCCAAGTTTCTAGGAGCTCACCTTTAAATACAGAACCACTAAAGATTATGTTCCTTTGCTTCTCTGAACATGTTTTGCTCAGGAGTCTTGAATAACTCAGGAGTTCTCAAACTTGGTCGATCATCAGAAACACATGAATGTCTTTAAAATATGCAGATTCCTGGGCCAGATCCCATTTTGGCTGAATAAGAACGTCTGTGGATTTTTCTAGGAAATAGGTGTGTTTAATACATTATTGAGAGGATCCTTATAATCAGCTAAGCTTGAAATCCACTCCCTTAAATAACACATAATTAAATTGCACAACCATGTCTAGACTGATACATTCTTTCTCAGGGTGAAATCTATACATAAGTTATCCCATTATACTTGGCTGAACTTTCCAGAGCCACAGTGTGAGGACAGAATTACCAATTAAGAGTTCTACAGTTACCTCAATCCATACACAAGATATCTATTCCTCTAACTCCAAGAGGTTTCCATGTTTCAATATAGAAAAATAAAGATTCAATCATACATCCCTTCTTCTTGGTTCTAAAGAGCCAGTTGGGCCCAACTTTCTATTCTTTTTTATGGCTCTTCCCTCTGGAGAAAAAAAAAACCAAAACAGGAAATAATTTCTCCCCAGCCCGATAAACAAGCTATTGCCACCAAGATGGTCCAACTGACACGAATCACTAAAAGGACAACTGTTTTAGACAAGTTCACCAAAAATCCATTCCCTAAAGGCCCATGCTCCTGATTTTCCCAGATTGATTAATTTAATACAAACTTTTTATAGTTCATTATGTTTAGACATATTCTCCACTGCATTTTGCTGAAAGATCATCACTGTTTCACCTTTTTTTCTCTTAGGTAAATAGCATCCTATTCAGGTGTCCTTACTTGAAGATTAATTCTTCATTAGCATATGCCAACACTCTCACTGCTCTCTCTGGTTCTTTTTCTCTTGTCTCTTCTGCACCACAGTTTCTCTAAAATCTCCTAATTTGGACACAACACTGACCCTGCTATTATTGACCCCATCTGAAAGACAGGGGACTATCACACTTCAAATTTTGTGTTTAACTTCATTATATAGTCATTTATTTACTTTTCCATTCAATAGAAAAAGCACACAATGTCTTTTGGTTTCTGTAGGGGACATAAAGATAGATATAACATAAACCGACAAGAGTATGCATCCTACTAGAGTAGATCAGGCAGCAAACAAATATAAAATAAGATAACAAATGCAGAGTGTCATAACCAAGGTGCTTACCAACTTCTATGACAGTTTGAAGGATGATATCATTTGAATGATGTCTTAAATAAGAGTTAAGAATGGAACCCACAAAGATATCTGTATAATGTTCCAGTAGAACATAGAAAACAAAAGACCGAAGGAACAAAATATGTGCAAGGAATGCCAGTACATTTGATCTGACAATTACAAGAAGGGGCACAGAGGAGAATGGCCAGGGAGAAAAGACAAAAATGACATGATCACCTGGAATTGAGGAAAGGTGAAGCCAGAATATCTGAATGGATTGAATGTCTTTGGTTCTGTCAGGAGTTGGGTATCCTCCAGCTCCTACAAGTATCCTACTATCACTGAAATGTTTTTTCTTAAGATGAAGAGCCTTCCAGCCTCATAGACTGAGAAGCAAATCATTATTTATAGATCAAAAAAATTAAAGTCCTTATACAGGATTTTTGATTATCTAATCCTATGAGATTTCCCATTTATAAATTAAAAGAAAATGAATACCCAATCATGGCTTCCCTCTTCCGATGTTAGAGCGTTAATTCAGAGAACGCGTCCTGCCATGTCTCTGGGCTCTGATTCCTACCAAGCAATCAACTTTGACTTTCTATAATGCTTCCCCACAGCAAATGCTAGCATAATGATCTGCTTGGCTATTATGGGTTTTATTAAGTTTATTCATGGGCATCATGTTTAACATACTGTTTTTTAAGGTATGTTTAGAGTTATTCAAACCTGAGAAATTGAAACTGAATATATCAATGAAGTAGAAATTGTGGCTTAAAATACTGATGACCGGGGCTTCCCTGGTGGCGCAGTGGTTGAGAGTCCTCCTGCCGATACAGGGGACATGGGTTCGTGCCCCGGTCCGGAAAGATTCCTCATGCCGCGGAGCGGCTGGGCCCATAAACCATGGCCGCTGAGCCTGCACGTCCGGGGCCTGTGCTCCACAACGGGAGAGGCCACAGCAGTGAGAGGCCCACGTACTGCAAAAAACAAAACAAAAACAAAAACTAATGACCCATATTAACAAATTTAGAAGCATAGAAATCAGACAAAATACATTCTCAGACAACAATGGAATTAAAGTAAAATTAATAAGAATATAATTAGAAATTAATAAAAATTAAACAAAATCCATGGCTTTTTAGAAATCCATAGGTCAAAAAGAAGTCACAAGAGAAAATAAAAAATTTTTTGAACTGTATGAAAATAAAAATGCATCTTATCAAAACTTGTAGAATATAATGAAAGCAGAGCAGAGAGGGAGATTTATAGCATTAAATAGGTATACTAGAAGAAGAGAAATATCTATAATTAATAACCTTAGCTTCTGTTTTAGGAACCTAGAGAAAGAAGAGCAATTTAAATAATCAGTAGGAAAGGAATATAAATAAGAACAAAAATTGAAAACAGGAAAGCAATACAGAAAAATCATCTGGTTTTTTGAAATTTTAAGAAAAAAGAAAAAAAACCTCTTCTCAGGCTAACCAAGAATAAAAGAGGAAACAACAGAAATTATCAATATCAGAAATGAAAGAGGGGCCATTACTATGGTTTCTATGGGCACTAAAAGACTAAGAAAGAAATACAGTGAGAAAATTTATGTCCACAAATTTCCTAACCTAAATGAAATGGACTGACTTCTTAAAAGACAAAAACTATCAGTACTTACTCAAGAAAATAAATAGGTAACCTGAAAATCCCTAAATCTATTAAGGAAATTATATCAGTAATTTATAGCCTTCAAAAAAAAAAAAAAAAAAAAAACAAAAAGCACCCATGCCCAGATGGTTTTACTGGTGAGATCTGCTACATATTTAAAAAGAAAATAATACCAATTCTCCACAATCCTTTCCAGAAAATAGAAGAAGAAGGAGCCCTTCCCACCTCATTCTATGATGTCTGCATTACCCTAATGAGGTAATTATCACTATCCTAATACCAAAACCAAACAAAGACATTACAACATAGGAAAACTATGGACCAGTATCTTTCATGAACATAGGTACAGAAGCCTCAACAATACATTAGCAAATCAAGTACAATACTTTTTAAAAAATAATTATGCATCATAACCAAGTGGGATTTATCCTAGATATGCAAGGCTGATTCAACATCAAAAAATCAAACACTGACATTAACAGGATGTGTTGGTAAAATCATATAATCATATCAAGTGATGCAGAAAAATATTTAACAAAATCTAACACTATTCATGACAAAAAACACTCATTAAACTAGGATTAGAAGGGATCTTACTCACTTAATAGAAAAATTACACAAAGCTTACAGTTAAAATCATATTTACTGGTGAGAGGCTAGATGCTTCCCCTCGAGATCAGAATAAGGCAAGGATGTCCTCTCATCACTCCTATTCAACATCACATCCAGAAGTTCTAGCTAGTTCAATAAGACAAGAAAAAGAAATAAACAGTACATAAATAAGAAAGGAAGAAATAAAACTATTTTTATTTGCAGATGACAGGATCATCTATGTATATAAATTGCAAAGAATCTAAAAACAAACAAAAACCAAAAACTCCTAGAACTGATAAGTGAGGATAGCAAGGTCTTGGGATACAGATGAATATATAAAAGTCAATTTAATTCCTACATACCAACAATGAATAATCAGATATGAATATTTTAAAATACCAAAACAAAAATAGAAGTATTCAGCTAACAAAATATGCACAGGATCTATATATGGAGAATGACAAAACACAATGAAAAAAATCAACAAAGATCTAAAAAAGTGGAGAGATATTACCTGTTCATGAATTGAAAGATTCAGTAATGTTAGCATTTCAAATCTACCCAATGTGATTTAGAGATTCTGGACAATCCCAATCAAGAATCAAAATCCTAGCAAACTGTTTTGTATATATTGACAAACTGCTTCTGAAGTTTATATGAAAAGGCAAGAGACCTATAATAGTCGACACAATTCTGAAGAAGAAAAGCAGTTAGAGGACTCACACTATCTGATCTAAAGCTTAATATAATGCTATAGTGTTCACGAGAGCATGATATTTGTGAAAGGAATAGATACATAGATCAATGGGAAGAATAGAGAGCCCAGAAATAAACCCATACAAATATAGTCAACTAATTTTTTTTTGACAATGATGCAAAGGAAATCCAATGATTCAAGGATAATTTTTTCAACAGATGGTATGAGAATAATTGGCTGTCCATATGCAAAAAGATAAATAAGGAAATAAAGAAAGAAGAATTTTCTCGCGAAGAGGGCAGCATGGAAAGAGGGAAAAACTAATAACTTTACAGTAGAGAAATCTAATGAGTCATATTGATAGTAGATACCCTTGATAAGATGTGGTGAGAAGGGCACTCTTTCTCTGTTGTCTTCCTGCCCAAAACCTGTAATTCTAGTTTAACCACAAGAAAAACATTAGGCAAATCCTAATTGAGCAGCATTCTCTAAAATACCTGACCAGTACTCCTCAAACTTGTAAGGTCATTAAACAGAGGAAAATCTGCTTTATGAGAAAAAATGTCACAGCCTGGTATAAAAAGGACTTTAGGTAAAAAATTTTTAAATTCTGGTAAAGCATAATTTCAGTTAATTATAACGTATCAATATTGATTCATTAATTGTGACAAATTTATCACAATAAGGTAAGATGTGACTCATAGGGAAAACTGGGTATGGGGTTCATAGGTTCATAGGTTCATCTTTTCAATTTTCTATAAATTTCTGTTTCAAATATCAAAAGGAAATTGTGATGAAGACTCACTTCTTTCAAGCAAATGATTAAATTATTTTTGCTTTTCCCTTAGTCAATCTTATGAAGTACTCAATTTATTTTTCTCTACACTGAATGAATAAAAAAGTGAATAATTGAATAAATAAATGCTTTAAAAGAAAACTTGAATTTTGAAAAAAATTAACTGATGACTGTAACCTTTACCATGGTGACCCAACCAAGATACTGTTCATGAGGGGGCCTTTCTGAACAAGCAGCTAGTTCTCTAAACAATATATTTAGCACACAAATAAAAAAAGTAAGTTGTAGTTTCTTATTTCCACCCAGAAAATCTGGCATAAAACCTTTACAATAGATTCTATTGTTATTATAATAAAAAGTTGGTGCCAAACACCCTATCTTTATTAACAAAAAAAAAAAAAAAATCAATTACTATATTAAGAATATAAAAAGAAAAAAGAAATGCTATAGACAAATAAGAAAGCATTATTGCAATGGATCTAGTGATTTTGTCCCATTACTCCTTTTCAGGAATAACTTGAAGTACAATCAGGAGCTCAAGTGGAAGTGAGAAATTTTCATCATCTTGTTCTGGTCATTGAAAATCTCCCAGTGGCTAATAACTCAGAAAATGCATTCATTCATTCAACACAGTTTCCTGATCATGTATTATAACACAGGTACTGTAATTTGATCTTGGTATTAAAAAATGGAGCCCAACAAATGTTCTCAAAGAGTTCCTGAGTATTCACTGGTAATGCTACAATATTTTCAGAAAAGGAGACCAAACCCAGGTCCAAAGAAAGCAAGGAGCTTGGAGGATGAGGGAGTCTTTGGCCATCAGGGAGCCAAGAAAGTGGTGAGAATAGAAGAGAAGGCTTAGATTGTATTATGTCACTCCTAATTCATGCAGTGCTGAGTTCCTGCTTAGCAGTAACTCCTGTGCGTGTGTGACCACTACTCTTCCCGGGAACTGGTCTGGCTTTTCCTCTCCTGGTCTAGGTTATAATGGTAATGTGCAAAGTCCCTTAAAGGAGTTTCTGGTTCTCACACAGCAGTGATGATCAAATAGATACATTTACTTTTTAAATTATGTTGTATTTTTTTCTACATGTATATCTTCTGGATGAAAAATGTAAATCTGTTCAAAATGCTATCTGGGGCTTCCCTGGTGGCTTAAGAATCCGCCTGCTATTGCAGGGGACATGGGTTCGAGCCCTGGTCTGGGAAGATCCCACATGCTGTGGAGCAACTAAGCCCATGCGCCACAAATACTGAGCCTGCGCTCTAGAGCCCGTGAGCCACAACCACTGAGCCCACGTGCCACAACTACTGAAGTCCATGTGCCTAGAGCCTGTGCTCCACAACAAGAGCAGTCACCACCTTAGAAGCCTGTGCACCACAACAAAGAGTAGCCCCTGCTCTCCACTACTAGAGAAAGCCCACACACAACAATGAAGACCCAATACAGCCAAAAATAAAAATAAATAAAATAAATAAATTTATTTAAAAAAAAACACACTATCTGATGGATTGTTTGCCAATAGTGAATTTGTTAAATAAAAATGTTCTTACAGGTTATATGTACAATTTTTTTTAATAAGTTTATACCCTCTGATACCAAGGTTTTACTTGTAAAGAACTATCCTCTGGAGTCAAACATAAATATTTAACATATCAGAAGACTTGATAACAGTAAAAATGTTTTTCAAAAAAACTGAATTTGCAACTTGAAGAGAATAGTTAATTATATTATCATGGTAAATTAGGAAATCTTCAAATATCTTGTTTTCAAAGAATATGTAAGACACGATGGTATTTCAAGACATGATGTTAAAATTCAACACTCATTTATGATAAAAACCCTCCAGAAGGGGCTTCCCTGGTGGCACAGTGGTCGAGAGTCCGTCTGCTGATGCAGGGGACACAGGTTCATGCCCCAGTCCAGGAAGATCCCATATGCCATGGAGCAGCTAGGCCCCTGAGCCTGTGCATCCGGAGCCTGTGCTCCGCAACGGGAGAGGCCACAACAGTGAGAGCACTGCATACTGCAAAAAAAAAAAAAAAAAACCTCCAGAAAGTAGGCATAGAGGGAACTTTCCTCAACATAATGAAGGCCATATATGACAAACCCCCAGCCAACATCATCCTCAATGGTGAAAAACTGAAACTATTTCCACTAAGATCAGGAACAAGACAAGGTTGCCTACTCTCACCACTATTATTCAACATAGTTTTGGAAGTTTTAGCCACAGCAATCAGAGAAGAAAAAAATAAATAAATAAAGGGAATCCAAATTGGAAAAGAAGAAGTAAAGCTGTCACTGTTTGCAGATGACATGATACTCTACATAGAGACTCCTAAAGATGCTACCAGAAAACTACTAGAGCTAACCAATGAATTTGGTAAAGTAGCAGGTTACAAAATTAATGCACAGAAATCTCTGGCATTCCTATACACTAATAATGAAAAATCTGAAAGTGAAATTAAGAAAACACTCCCATTTACCATAGCAACAAAAATAAAATATCTAGGAATAAACCTACCTAAGGAGACAAAAAGACCTGTATGCAGAAAACTATAAGACACTGATGAAAGAAATTAAAGATGATACAACCAGATGGAGAGATATACCATGTTCTTGGATTGGAAGAATCAACATTGTGAAAATGACTATACTACCCAAAGCAATCTATAGATTCAATGCAATCCCTATCAAACTATCACTGGCATTTTTCACAGAACTAGAACAAAAAACTTCACAATTTGTATGGAAATACAAAAGACCCCGAATACCAAAGCAATCTTGAGAACAAAAAATGGAGCTGGAGGAATCAGGCTCCCTGACTTCAGACTATACTACAAAGCTACAGTAATCAAGACACTATGGTACTGGCACAAAAACAGAAATATAGATCAATGGAACAGGATAGAAAGCCCAGAGATAAACCCACGCACATATGGTCACCTTATCTTTGATAAAGGAGGCAAGAATATACAGTGGAGAAAAGACAGCCTCTTCAATAAGTGGTGCTGGGAAAACTGGACAGGTACATGTAAAAGTATGAAATTAGAACACTCCCTAACACCATACACAAAAATAATCTCAAAATGTATTAAAGACCTAAATGTAAGGCCAGACACTATCAAACTCTTAGAAGAAAACATAGGCAGAACACTCTGTGACCTAAATCACAGCAAGATCCTTTTTGACCCACCTCCTAGAGAAATGGAAATAAAAACAAAAATAAACAAATGGGACCTAATGAAACTTAAAAGCTTTTGCACAACAAAGGAAAGCATAAACAAGACCAAAAGACAACCCTCAGAATGGGAGAAAATATTTGCAAATGAAGCAACTGACAAAGGATTAATCTCCAAAATTTATAAGCAGCTCATGCAGCTTAATAACAAAAAAAAACAAACAACCCAATCCAAAAATGGGCAGACGACCTAAATAGACATTTCTCCAAAGAAGATATACAGATTGCCAACAAACACATGAAAGAATGCTCAATATCATTAACCATTAGAGAAATGCAAATCAAAATTACAATGAGGGCTTCCCTGGTGGGGCAGTGGTTGAGAGTCCGCCTGCCGATGCAGGAGACATGGGTTCGTGCCCCGGTCTGGGAAGATCCCACATGCCGCTGAGCGGCTGGGCCCATGAGCCATGGCTGCTGAGCCTGCGCATCTGGAGCCTGTCCTCCGCAATGGGAGAGGCCACAACAGTGAGAGCCCCGTGTACCACCAAAAAAAAAAAAAAAAAAATTACAATGAGATATCATCTCACACCAGTCAGAATGGCCATCATCAAAAAATCTAGAAACAATAAATGCTGGATAGGGTGTGGAGAAAAGGGAACCCTCTTTCAGTGTTGGTGGGAATGTAAATTGATACAGCCCCTATGGAGAACAGTATGGAGGTTCTTTAAAATACTAAAAATAGAACTATCATACGACCCAGCAATCCCACTACTAGGCATATACCCTGAGAAAACCATAATTCAAAAAGAGTCATGTACCACAATGTTCATTGCAGCTCTATTTACAATAGCAAGGACACAGAAGCAACCTAAGTGTCCATCGACAGATGAATGGATAAAGAAGATATGGCACATATATACAATGGAACATTACTCTGCCATAAAAAGAAACAAAATTGAGTTGTTTGTAGTGAGGTGGATGGACCTAGAGTCTGTCATACAGAGTGAAGTAAATCAGAAAGAGAAAAACAAATACCATATGCTAACACATATATATGGAATCTAAGAAGAAAAAAAAATAAAGGTCATGAAGAACTTAGGGGCAAGACAGGAATAAAGACACAGACCTACTAGAGAATGTACTTGAGGATATGGGGAGGGGGAAGGGGAAGCTGTGACAAAGTGAGAGAGTGGCATGGACATATATACACTACCAAATGTAAAATAGCTATTTTTTAATATACTCTCTGTAAGTGGATACTCTAATGCATTTCTCCATGTGGTTTTAACCAAGCAGACTTACATATTTATCATGCATTTTGATTAAATTACTCACTTCACTTTGATTGATTCCAATACATTTTGCTTTACAGGTATCCCTCGCTTTTTGAAAGTTTGCTTTACAGCACTTCTGGTTTACGAAAGACCTTCATTAATATCTATTTTCGTTAACCAAAAGAAACTCGAAGAGGAATTTAGCTTTTACAAAAAAAAGACAAAAAGCAACAATAGTGTTCAGTATGTATTTTACAGTGAACCATTATAGAGACTTCATGCACCCCAAGCAGTGAGAGTAGCACCGCCAAGCTCCGTCCCCAGGAACAACACTCAGCATCTCAACATCAAGCCGCCATAGCTTTGCATTGTGTCTGCAAACATCTGTGCTTTAGTCTCGATTTATTTTATGCATCCATTAGCAAGTTGTATCCTAAGGTAATTGTTTCTTTGCTTTACACCATTTCTGATTATGAAAGGTTTCATAGGGACACTCTAATTTCAAACCCTGTATTCACAGGAAAGATTAAAAGTTATCCTGTTTCTGTTTTTTATTAGTTTTTTTGCAGGTAGGAGCAAACTTTAATGAATGGAATGGAAATAAAAGGATGGGCATGATCTTTCTTCACAAGTCTTCAGCCCTGACAAAATCGCTTTGGAAAACACATTTCACTTTGTCACCACCCTTCCTCCTTTTGCCTCATACCCTGGCCAATGTTCACACATTTTCTTTGATCTGCTCTTTTGAGCAAATCTGAAGTGAAATGTTATTTAGAAGAAAAACCTAATGAGAGGCTATTTGGCAGCGAAAACAATTTCCAGGGCTTGGAAACCTCACCCAAAAGCCAAGACTCTTGTTAATCAGGAGTCCTTGGGGCAGCAGACTCAGGCTTAGACTCTCTCTGCAGCACTGGCCTTAATGTCTACCAGACACAGCTCACTGAACACTGTTGGCCAGACTGTCACTTCAGGGAAAATAACAGAACTGGTAATTATTTTTTTCAACCTACATCATCATACAAAGGACACTCATTAATAAATGTTTCCATTCTTCCAGAATATACCTTCACATGGACATTTATTTCATCTGTCAAGGGCTGGATTATCTCCATTTTCCAGTTAAAATGTTTGAACTGACGCAACTTGGAGATGATGAGCAGTAGGACTCATACCCAGGTTTGTCTGACCCCCAAAGCCTTTTAATCTTTCCTATGTACCTGAGCTTCCTACTTGAAGCCATCTTCTGTGTAGAGGGGAATGGTAATTGATGACCATCTCCAATTCTCAACACTTAAGCAGGCTCTATCCACAGGGGAGGAGAAGAAACATAACTCGTGTGCTGGGTGAGGGACAAGGAGAAGGATGTGGTACAGTTGGAGGCATCCATAGGGTCAAACTGCATTGGGAAGTCTAGAGGTAAGATGTGGCTTTCATTGTGTATGTTGCAGAATCCAAAAGATTTCTCCAATCATGTCTGGAAAAATGAGAGTTTCAGGAGCTGTGTGGAGGATTGCTTAGAGAAGGTAGAGAGTTAAAGACTCAATTAAGAGATTAACCTAAATAGTAGAGCGGTCATGCAGATCCGAACCCAAGCCATCTCGGTGAAAAGGAAATGCATGTGACAATTGAAAACAAATTACCAAGGTGTTATTGAGGAATCAATGACAAAGTAAATATTGGTAGGATATATGCAGGGAACAAAGGGGATCTCTGAGGCCACATACTCATGAAACCAAAATGAGGGTAAAATTATTATGAGATAAGAAAACTAGGATGTTTCAGTGAAGAGGTCATAATTCTATTTGACACTGGAACTGAACACTTTAAAAAATTACAACAAAGAACTAACCTCCTAAAGATCAGTGAGCTGTAGAGTCCTTTGATATAATCTTGATCATGTTCTATAATGATGCTGATTTATAGGGGAAAGTATAACATCAGTCATTGTAAGAAAACCTAACTATGGCTGAGAATAGTTCTAGACTCATGGTGGTATTAAGCAAGAATGGGACACTATGTACTAAAAAGTTGGATATAGTTTCATGGGAAATGGCAAATAGTTGGGAAAGGACGTTGGAAAACAAATCCTTGGGGATGTAAAATAGGATCAATGAAATTCCTTGGTACTATATTCTTAAAACCCCAAGAGGAAAGAGAATAGACAGATGGTTCTTTAAATCTAGGAAGAGTGTTTTTTTTATCTAAGACAGAAAATCCACACTTGCCCTTAATTTACTCTCAATAAATCCATAAATAGACTTGTCCTTTACTAAAAATAACATGGTAATGTTTAAACTTTGAATATCATCTTAATACAGCGAACACATCAATCTATTTGAAGTTGTTACCTAATTGATTTAAACAAAAGTATAAGAAATAACTCGGTTTGTAAAGTTTTATTTTTCCATAACAATGAAGCATGTTCACCCAACAACTCTATGTGCCTGCGTACATATTTTTCTTAAACAGAAATACATAAAAACTTTGTAGTCAGTCAATATGATATACTGAGAAGCTTCCTTGTACAGATTGTGGTGACTGACAGCATAGGAATATATAACATTGCCTCCTTTTCAAAAGCATTAACTCCTGAAGTTGGTGTGGAGTTCATAAAAATCTATTTCTCTATTCTATCAGGCCAAAAATAATTCAACTCGAAAAGAAGCTCCTAAAACAAATGAAAACTTGAAGACTTATCTTCCTGAGGTAGGAAAAGATCTGCATAAGTACTGCATACACTTCAAAAATGTTGATAGATTCTATTTCTATATTTTTATTAATATCTGCATTCATGGATTGCAAAAGTGATTCATGCATTTGTTCAACTTATGATCATTTATACCATGCTTATGCATAGTACTGTTTTCTGAAGACAACCCAGTTGAAAGTAGCCAGTTGACAGCCCAGTCACTCTACCTCACAGAATATGTTATATTCAGAGAGTTACTAGTTTATTCAAATTCATTAACTCAATAAAAACACTAACTCAACAAATATTTATTAAGCACAAGTTATGTAAAGCACATCAGGCAAATTAATCTCTTAGATCACTTACTGGTTGTTTGACCAAACTCACTGGAGGGATTTGTAAAAATGGTGAAACTAATTATGTGTGTAGAAACAGCCATGTAATCAATACATGAAAAGACCTAGATGTTTAATGTCAGTGGGCATAACGATCTAGGAGTTTTATCCTGATGATCAAATAAGTTTCAGATTATTTGTTGTCCTGAAGACAACTGATGCCATGCGTCAATAAATCAGCTGTGGAGTGCGGACCTGGAAAGGAGACATTTGCTCTTATATGTGCCATGGGGGACTGGGTGGGCATACATTAGTTCTCTGTTTTGACGTGTCCTGCAACCATTTGTACAACATACTCTAATACAGCGGTCCCCATCTTTTTGGCACCAGGGACTGGGAGGAATGGTTCAGGCAGTAATGCAAGCGATGGAGAGCGAAGGGGAGCGGCACATGAAGCTTTGCTCGCTCGCAGGCTACTCACCTCCTGTTGTGTGGCACAATTCCTAACAGGCCGCAGACCGGTACTGGTCCACAGCCTGGGGGCTGGGGATCCCTGCTCTAGTAGACTTACACTGCCATATGCCATATGTGCCATCAACACAGAAGATTTCTATTATAGAATAAAATATGGAAAATACACAATACATATTTTTAGGTAAGATCATAATCACTGCCAGACTCATATTGTTTCTGTTTCCACCGTTCCTTTCTATTATAATTGTTCCTTTCAGTTATTTACTTAAATATGTATTGGCACATACTGTATTCCTGACATTGCATTAAGAGCTGGGGATACAGAGATGAGAAGAACATGGGAGAAAAAATGACACCTGCACAAATATCTAACCATTATGCTACATATTATAGTGGAGGTTCACAGATGACAATGTGGGATAGTAAGGAAGAGAATGTCAGTGCCAGGGAGTGCCTGGATGCCTTTGTGCTCCCAGGGGTCCTTTTAGAGCTACAATTTTATGGACACAGAGTTAACGACTGGAGGGTGGGAAGTAAATAGACCCATCCTAGGTATTTCATAGGATAGTTAGTGACACACTGTGACTAGAACCTAGGCCTAAAACCCAGGTATCATTATTTTAGGTCTAGTGTCATTGCCACTATATTATATAGATCCACAGCTAGTTAGAGGGCCTAAGTTTTTAATCTATCTGATTTCATATCTAACCAAGGTCTTCGGTGTTTTCATCCAGAATTCTTTGAGATTTGTCTTTCTATATTTATATCTAGTGCTTTGCATAGTACCGGTCATAAAATATATGTTCCATAAGTTTTTCTGAATAAATAAGTAAACGAATGGAGTGAGTAATGTAGGTACAAAGCAAGGGTATAAGAAGGTAAGTTGATGATTGATAGATAGATAGATAGATAGATATCAGAAACACTTTTTGTATCCCTCAAATTATTCCAGGAAAAAAAAAAAACAGTTCTAAAGCTGACACTACTAGAAGTATTGTAGAATATTTTACTTTATTATTTTACTCAAGATTATAACATACTAATCAATTTTGACCATTGTTATCAATCCCCATTGCCTAAGTATAAAAATTAGAAGCTCCTTTCTTGTCATCTAGATATTAAATTTCAAATTATTAAGAATAATCCAGAGAAGTATTAGCACCAAAACTCTTTGGCAGAATAAAGGCCACAGATGCATAAAGCCAAAAATGTGAATGAAAGGACACTATTCTAAATGATAATAATTATTATAAAGAAAAAGTTACTGAGATTGACTCAAGTTTTGCACTTTTTAATCATGACATTTTGGGGTAGTCGACATGCACTTTTAATATAACTACATCAAAATATTATTAAATTAGACACAATAGTCTCACATACTGTTAATATTACTTCAAAGGAGTCACAATATCAGGTCCTAATTTTTACCTGTTTAGTACATTTGAAGGAATAACGAAACAAATTCATCAAACTAAGCGCAACAAAGAAAGAAAAACTTCTGTAAGAATTTTATGCCTTCCTCACTTAGTAATCTTGCAGATCAGAAATTACTGTCACATGAATGTTAAAGTTTATTTTCCAGGCTGGGTGTTATTGGTAATATATCCAACTTCAATTAAAATTTTGATCAGCCTGTTAAATTTTTACTTTTATAATTTTTTTAATTAGCTGCTAAAGAGAACTTTACTTCTTCACTTTTCACCATACATGTCATCAATAACATTCTTTCTTTCCCTTTACTAAAAAAAAAACCTAAAAACTTCGATAATGTTTCCAAAGACTCACAATATTTTTCTTTTCCCTCACTCTTATGAGGAAAAAATGTTTAAATCTTCCAGATAGAATTTCTGCAGCTCACTTAAAGAATTCCACCTTCTCAACACCCTTGCATTTAACTTAATGTTTTTCAGATTTCCAAACTCTATTACCACAATGCTAAACAAATAACTAGAGTTCAAAGTTCAGAGAAAGAAACCTATTGGGTGAAAGGTTGAATAACTTGAAAGAAAAGTGTTACAGCACTAAAAAAGAGGTTTAACAGGTTTGGGACCTTTTGCCTGCTGGCGACAGCCCATTCTTTCTTATTTTGGCTCTTCACCACTAAGGTGTTAACTTTTTAGCTGCTGGGATTTGAGCTTTATTATGTTTTCTCCTTCCATTTACTTATTAAGTTAGAGGAAACATTACTTCATGGCCAAAACAATATTTCAGATTTTATGAATTAGCTTGCCTTAGGGAAAAACCAAGTTAAGTTTGTAGCCTAAATTTGTTCTCATATTTATAACCAAATTAATTCTGTAAACATGATTCTTAAGGAACACATTGAACCATTCAGGTTAAAACAGATGTTACTCATCCATGTAAAAACCTCAAATGTAATTCTTTATGTGTCTATCCACTCAGAAGGAGAAAGAAGGCAACCAAGCATATCCCAGTGAGACCAAAGGCATATACAAAAAGTATTACTATCATATTTAAGTTTTTCCTTTCCTCTTATTTCCCTCCTTGAGATTTTGGCAAAGAGGAGAAAGGAAATTTTGCAAAATCTGTTTTCTTTTTTTTTTTTTTTAATTTTTAAAGATTTCTTTTTGATGTGGACCATTTTTAAAGTCTTTATTAAATTTGTTACAATATTGCTTCTGCTTTATGTTTCGATTTTATGGCCCTGCGGCATGTGGGATCTTAGCTCCCTGACCAGGGATCGAACCTGCACCCCCTGCATTGAAAAGTGAAGTCTTAACCACTGGACCACCAGGGAAGTCCCAAAATCTGTTTTCAAAGACTAGATAGCTTACCCATGACTTCAAGTGAAGAATAACTAACTGGTAATAATAATAGCTCCTCATAGGGAGCCACAGACTAACTAGGGGAAGGGGGAGTTGATGGGTTCTTGCAGAGATGAAAACATGAGAATTTGGTGCTGATGAATTCATTCACCCCTTTCACTCACCTTTCCTTCATCCTCTACTAAGTGAGGTCCGCAAATATGTAAGACACAGTGCCAGGTACAAAATGTCACATCCACTGATAAAAGAGCCCTTTGAGACTGAATGAATAAAAGGAGAGGATTTATTTCAGACGGTTGAATGGAAATAGACCCTCAAGTTCAAAGAACGTTTCCCCTTTTAAGTTGCATAAAACTGGGCTGTAAGCAGTATTACACTGTCTTGGTTTAAAAAGATGTAGAAAGAGCTTTCTCAGGTTCAGCTGTGGCCTAGTTGTGTACATATATGGGTTTGAACACAGCATGTTCATCAGCTGTGCTAACTTTTACTTGAGGTGAAACTAAGAACAGCCTGTGGCTACTCCCTAGCCTCGTGGTAATTCATGGAATTAAAGCTGTTACTCACCTAAGTCATTTTCACCCACTGGATACATTTTCATAATCCAGTGTAATAGTGGGAAAAGTTTATTCTACCCTACAAGTTGAATTTTTCCCTTGAGTACAGGAGATACAGGAAAATATGGATGGGGCTTGTTTTGTCCATCCAGGAGATATCTCTAGTGTATCCAGACTTTTAAAGAACTTTCTAGGTTATACTTTACACATTTCTTCTCAGTCAATTTTCCCACTTTATTATAAATATTTTTGCTTATGTCTTTGTCCCCTTTAATAAGTCCCATTTAAGTATATGAGCTGGTTGAAAGCAGAAACTGTCTTATTGGCTTTTAGATTCTTGAATCTTGGCACATATTTGTGTGAACAGTTCAATATTTTTACCTGAATATGCTCCAGAGGAAATGGACCACGATTTTATAACTGGCGTGGCCATCTATGATAACTTCAGACTGGAGTTGGTCTTAAGAATATTTTTAGAGCAGAAATGGAGCATGGTACATGCCTTTCAAACTGAATCGGCCAAAAGTCTACATTCACAAAGTTATTCTAGAATTTATCAGTCCCCAGAAAGTTCATACTCAACTTGGGCTTGGCTGACATTTGCAGGCTATTACTTCAGACAGGACATGTGTACCTGGTGTTGGTGAAGCACTTTTCAGACAGGCCAATCCAGAACAAAGAAGCAGGGCAAGAAAGAATGCAGTTTTTCCAGCAATATCTCTTCAGAGTGGCCAGAGACCCGCCTAACAGGAAGTTCCAACAGGAGGCATCAGCAGTTATTCTCCAAGAACCATGCCCAGTGTTTTACCCTTCACTGCTGAAAAAGAAGGAGCAGCTCACTAAGTTTACAAGCAGTCCTTGTAGTTAACCATGAGTTATGTTCCTGGTAAAGGTATTGTAATTCACAATGATATAAGGAGAATCTGATTTTCCCATTGAAGCGATGTTATAACAGGGGATTCTGTGTCTAAGAGCCTATTACTTGATGACTGACAGAAATGACAGCAAATACCACCTTTAAGTAAATGCACAACATATTTGAGTGCTATAAGGTGTAAAGCTTTGCAAGGTGTAGGGAAGGCATTTAAACTGGGAGTATGATGATGAGTTCTTTAACTTTTATGAAATGGTATTTCTTTAAGACAATTCCTAAAGAGGATAAGGGAAAATGTGGAATTTAAAATGTTCAAAGCTGACATTGGGAGAGATGATACACAAAACAGGCAGAAAGTATGTCATCATGCAGAAAAAAACCAGCAACACGACGGGCACAGTGCCTGCGGAAAGGACCGCAAGTGGTGGCATGACGTGGCTGGACGAAGAGTTATCGCACAGGAGAATCTCAGTCTTAAGTTTAAGTAAGACATAAATAAAAAATAAAACAGCCCATGAGCAAGACATCTAGCTTCCCAAGATCTCAAGTTCAAAGCAAGAGCAAGTGAGAGAAAGAAAGAAGGAGGGAGACAGGGAGAAAAGGAAAGAAAAAGTAAGCAAGAGAGACAGAAAGGAAGGAAGGAAGGAATAGAAGGGAGGGAGCAAAGGAAGGAGATTGATTGATTAAAAGGCCTTCTGGCTAAACATACCAGATTTACTATTTCCTAGCAAAGATAACTAGTATTTCAAAACTAAGTTGTAAATGAAGTGTGGGCAGAACAGAGACGTGTCAGATAAGTTTCTGTAATGCTGTGTGTATTTTCAGAGTATTAGATTTAATGTGGTGGGTAGGATGAGACAGAAAAGACTTAGTTACTAGTAAACAAAACTAAACAAAAAGTAAAAGAAATTCTTTGCAAGTGTGGAGAAGACAATTGAGAGGTATCTCACATCCCCCTTTAACCCCAATGTGTTGTTTTGGTTTTTTTTTTGCGGTTCGCGGGCCTCTCACTGTTGTGGCCTCTCCCGTTGCAGAGCACAGGCTCCGAACGCGCAGTCTCAGTGGCCATGGCTCACAGGCCCAGCCACTCCGCGGCATGTGGGATCCTCTCAGACCGGGGCACGAACCCGTGTCCCCTGCATCGGCAGGCGGACTCTCAACCACTGAGCCACCAGGGAAGCCCCCCCAGTGTGGTTTTAAAAGAGTTAAAAGAGTGACAGAGAATCCAATGGATATTTCCCATAAGTTCCAACTGAATCAGGAATCAGAAAAGCCAGGAAAATATAATTCTTTCTTATAGTCTGATTGAAAAACAAACCGTTTTTTTTCAAAATTCTTTGAAATAGATGACGTTTTTGCATTAAAGAAGTAGAATCACAAAATCTAAATTACATCGAGGGGTAAACACTCAAAAATGGATACAAATACTATGATTTCATATTATTTACGTTTTAAAAAAGCATTTCCCCTTTACCTTTAAACTGTGTGCACACACGTATGTGCGTATGTGTGCCTATGTGCATCTGTGTGCTGGAGCTCTCTCTTTCACTACTTTTTTTCTAGTCATTTAAGAAGAAGCAAAGATTCCTGTGTGAATGCAGTTTGGCTTCTGAATCCAGAAGACCCACTCTGTGGATGACACACCTACTAGCATAAAAAGGTGAAATCCAGGTGCTTCCAGTAAAACTATGGAAAAGTCTGATTTCTTCTTCCTCCTGGACACACAGGTCATCTATGTTTTGCTACCTCCCTTGAAGGTGCCTGTGGACATATGGCTGGGATGACACCAAAGGACTGTCAGCACAGGGATATGAACCACTGCCAGGCTGGCCAAGAGAAAGACCCCAGCAACAATCCTCGTGCTCTTTTCCTCATTGCACCCTTCTGGAGCAGTCGTGGTAGCGACACACTGATGAAGCTAGAGCCACAAGATGGAAATAAACTGGGCCTCTGACTTACTTCTTGGTGGACACCTCCTTGGAATTTATGTGATCCAGAAATAAATTATATTGTATTAAGCCACTGATATGGGAGAGAATCATTATCTGCAGCAGCCATCGTCACCTTGACCAAGACAGTCATCCCACCATTTTCTTTACCCTCTCCTATTTTTATACCATCTGAGGGCTTGAGTCCCAGGAACATCTGGACCTAAAGAACTCTGAGCGGCCTCACCCATGTCATCAGCACTGTCAGGTACTCACTTTGATGTCTGATACCTGTCACATAGGTATTTCATGAAGGGAAATAACTTTTTAAAGTCTCTGTTCTATTCCAGGAACTTTCATAATCTTCCCGGTATCCTCATGATTGTCATTTTCAGGTCAGTGAGATAAGCTGAAGAAAGGTTAAGGGCTGTGCACTATAAAGCTATAGGAGACATGATTCACATAGGTTCATGTATGCATAATGCCCTCTAAGTTTGCTCAGTGTGCAACCCACACACCCAAATGTAACTTGATAGGTGGGATCAAGAGGAAATCTATTCTTCCTTCATGATATCTTTTCAATCTTCAGTTCCTGGCACTATTTCTCTGCTTTTTCCTTCTGGAAATTTTTCACTCCTTGGGAAGGTTTTGGCACAATTCTCTTTCCGTCATGGAGACTATTTACCACTGGGTTGCTAGATCAGCTCTTCCTTGCCATTAAAAAAGCCTGTAATTCACTGGGAAATGTGAAATTTTTCCAGCCATAAAATTATTTTTCTGTTTCTCAAAGGCAAAGATTTCACTAGGGGGGTTATCAATAACTCAGATATCACCTAATAATGATCTGTTAGATAAAAACTGTAGAACAAGCAGGGAGAAAACCAAAATTTATTTTTATATGATCTTATTTTTTATTTATCTTTTTTATTGAGTGAAAGTTCAAGCTACTTATTTTTAAATTTTTATTGGAATATAGTTGATTTACAATGTTGTGTTAGTTTCAGGTGTACAGCAAAGTGATTCAGTTACATATATATATATAAAGTTATATAAAGAATATATATATATTCTTTTTTAGGATATTTTCCATTGTAGGATATTACAAGATACGGAGTATAGTTCCTTATGCTATACAGTAGGTCCTTGTTGGTTATCTATTTTATATAGAATAGTGTATATATTTTAATACCAAATATTTTTTTAGAAGCAAACTTGTCTCCATTAAATTACCAAAGAATGAAAAAAACAAGCTGAGGCCTGATTTATCTGTGTAACATCACCTCAAGTTCTCAGGCAACTGACTTTCCAGTTATCTTGTGCAGACCTGGCCCATTACAAAATTTCTGGAAAACTCCTCATTGGTCATAATTATCCTCAGGGTATTATGGCCATGCCCCTTTGCAGGTTTCTCCTACACGAATTGAGAATTAAGTGGGGGGAAAAAAATCCACCTGCATAGAAAAAATAAAATCTGTCAGCTTAGCATTTTGTTTTAGGCATAACATAAGCAAGCACTTTACACATTCCAACATAAGTTGAAAGGGTCTAATGATTTTTTTTTAATTGCAATGATTAGGAAGGTGTAGTTAAATAGAACCCCACTAAGTGAAGGTATGAGCCATAATAGTCTCAGAAAGTCTCATCAGATGGAGCCTTCTGCAGCTGGGAAGCATCAGGGAACAGCAGCTCCCATGGACATGCTCCAGCACCATGCAGAGCTGTGGGAGACTGCACAAGTGACAGGCTTCTCATCAGCAATCTGGAAAACTTATGATCTGCCCTCAGAGATCACTAGTGAGAAATGGATGGATCGTGAGGATTCCACTAGGTAAAGGAAAATGTTATGTGATTCATAACAAAGTAAAAAAGTAAATGCATGAGAAAGATTGAATGATCATTTTATTTAAAGAGGACAAATAAGGCTTTCCATCAAATTCTCATTTACATGGGTTAAGCAAGTAAGATACTGAAATATTTCTCTTTCTTCAGCTTCCTTAACTAGCTGACTCAATTGCTAGCATTTATTGAACACTTACTAAGTGCCAGACAATGCCCTGAGCTCATGGTCATCATTGTCTAATGTAATTATTTAACATCAGTCATTCAGACGAACAATATTTATCAAGAACCTTTGGGGGAAGTAGATAAAAGCCAAATGCTGCAAGGGAATACAATAAAGATAATTTTTCAGCTCTCCTAAAGTTTGTCGGCATAATTGGGGAAATAAATGTGCAGGCACACACATAGAAAGTACAAATTAATATGGCATTGAGTGAAAATGATTGACGGGAGGCAGAAGGGTGACCTGGAAGGACAGGCTGACCAGTCTAGAGAAGCTTCCACACTTGAGAACTTAGGAAGGAACACAAGTAGAGCATTCAGTTGGGAAGGTGTGCTTCCCCCAGAGGGCTGAAATCATTATGGAATATCAGAACAGAGGAGAAAGCCTAGTGCTTATCATTATAATGACAATTTTCACATATATTTATTGACATAAACAAAACCCAGACCTAACTTTCAACTTTGCATGTTTTTCCATTTTCACACACACACACATGCACACACAATTCACCATATTAAAAATATTACTTGTCAGTGATATGTTGACTAATTTTGACAACAAAAAAAAAGTCCCGGGATTTTTCTCTTTTCCACATTTGGCTATTTATAAAGAGAAAACTAATCAGATCATTGACTATTTTCCCTTTATTTTTAGCAAAATGAACTCAAGTACTTGTCTAAAAATCTTGGATTTAAAAATATATGTCGGGCTTCCCTGGTGGTGCAGTGGTTGAGAGTCTGCCTGCCGATGCAGGGAACACGGGTTCGCGCCCCGCTCCGGGAAGATCCCACATGCCGCGGAGCAGCTAGACCCGCGAGCCATGGCCGCTGAACCTGCGCGTCCGGAGCCTGTGCTCCACAACGGGGGAGGCCACAACAGTGAGAGGCCCGCGTACTGCAAAAAATAAATAAATAAATAAAAATAAAATATATATATACATATATATATATGTATATATATATATCCAGTTTCTTGAAATGGCCAGATATATGAGGCCTCTATAAAAAAATGTTTATTTTGCAAGTCAGCTTGTCATGTTTTTTTGTTTTTTGTTTTAATTTCTCTTAAATGTCTCTATGAGCTGAGATGGGGTTGAGATTCCCCACCTTACTATGTATATAATTAGGGCATAGGTGTGCGCTACTATATACACTGCATGTATGTGACTGAATTTCTAATTTGTTACATCAAAATAAAAACTATTACCTTGAAGGATAATTATTACAATTTCCCTGTAAGAATAAAATACCACCAAGCAGCACACCTCAGGGAATAAATATGCATCATACTTTCTTGAAATTTTCACACAATTCAGGTCAGGTAGTTAATGCAGCCATAAACTACACTATGTCTGAAGTTCTAAACATCACTTTATTCAGTTGGCCTCGTGGTTGAGAGCAGAAGATGTTTACTGCCAGAAGCCACCCTTCTTGCCCATTCATAGCCAGCTTGTTGTAAATAAACATATAACCTGTACAAGGTAATTTAAGGATGTGCCTTAAAGGAGATGTTAAAAGTTCACAGAGAGAGAGAGGGAAGATAAAAAATCTCATGAATAAAGTCGATGGCTGCAGGCTAGGTGGTTATTAAGTCTCAAGATGTTTTTCCTTCACTTTTCCTCACCACCGAAATAAAAACAATTATTACTCTGATGCTCTAAAATTAGAACACATTTGTCGTTTTTAAAGGCAGCCACAATTGAACTTGAGCTCAGCAATAAAAACGGAGGCAAAGAAAACAGTTGTGCCCCACGCCTGCCCTCTCCGAGTGTGGCATCAACCAGGAAGGAGAGCTGTCAGCCAACAAGAGTCTGGGTTTTACGCAGAGGGGTCTGGGCGAAGAGTACTCGTAAAGGGGATTTAAGAAATCCCATTGGATGCTTTCCTAAGGCAGGGATGCTACAGAGCGCATCTCTATTACACAGAGAGCGCTGCTAGCACGCCCTGCGCGGGGATTGGCTGCAGCCCCACCAGAAAGATTCGCTTTATTATTCCAGATGGCCAGCCTTCAGGGACTGTGCTACCGTGTTCGAGAAAACCCGGGTTATTAAACAACTTTATTCCCTGCTCTCTTCTACAGCTGCGCAGAGAGAGCTTTGCCTAAATAATCAATTATTAATGACCAAAAGCCTCTACCTCGCTTGAGCTAAGAGGAAAAAGTCACAATGTGTAATTCTGGTTCAATGTCCAAAGTGAGTTGCCCAAAGGAGGCTTTTATTGAGAAAATGCAATTGTGTCTGTCTCCCCCAGACCACATTTTCTTCAACTTCCTTAGACATCTCAGCCAAAAAAGGTTTGGCCAGTGCCCTTAATTACTGAGATAATTGTCTTAATTCTCTCTTCACTTTGTTAACGTAGCTCTGACTTTGAATCTTAACCGTTAGATCATTGTAATTGGAAAAAAAAAAAACAAACAAAACTGGATTATGACTCAATGAATACTAATCTAGCCTTTTTTAAACAATGTTGTGAAGAGAGGGAAGATTTTATATGTATATATATGTGTGTGTGTGTGTGTGTGTGTGTGTGTATCTTTGGGAGAGAGAGAGAATATATGTACAGAGACTATATGTAAAGTTACATTAAATTTATATTAAATATATAATTATATATATTCAATCGTATACATAAGGTAAAAACAGATTTCCAAGGGATACTCTCATATTTCCAAGCACAAATTTTGAAATGGCTTAAATAAGGGAATTAGTTTTCTGCCATGTAAATATTTGTGCTTACAAGTAATCTAGCGTTCCAACATAAATGCGTTTAAAAAAAAAAAAAAAAAGCTAAGGCTGAGGAATGTGGACTATGAGAAAGCCCTGATTTTGTGCCTTCACTAAGTATTTCTCGTCGTATCCACAGGTCACAAGTCTTCCAAGGCTATTCCTCGCCCGCCTCTCACCATCATGAGGTGAAGGGCAAGCTCCAGCCTGGGATGGGAGAGAAGAGTTGTCCTCTATTCCATCAGCCCACCAGCTTCCGCTTTTCAGGATAAAGTAGCAAACTGCTAGCTTTTAGTGTGAATCCTGTGGCAATTCTGAGAGAACTGACTTTCGTTTTAATGCTATTGTAAAATGTCTAGAGATGCTTAGCTACAAAGGCACTATAAAAGTTTGATATTATTGTTAAAATGACACAGCAAAGCTATTAATAGCAAAGTTTCAGCTGACTGCAAAAGCACAGGGACTGACGAGTAAGAGAATCCAGGAGGGTTTTTGTAGGAGGGTTTTGTTGTTGTTTTAATTTTTGTTTTAAAGTCTTTCCGTCAACAATTTTACAGGATATATCTATTCGAGGTGCTGCAAATAGGGACTTCATATCAGCTTTTCTTTGTTCCAGAGAGGTTATAATTTGACTGAACTGAAAAGCATAAAAACATACATCATCCTCAGAATAATCAAAGAAAGATGAATTTATTAACCAACAGAGCAAATACCTTGTTCCTAATTCTGGTCCTTAATTCTTTCTAACTTTGATCCAGTCCATGGAAATGTTGCTTTGGGGATGCTTTTTTTTACCACATCTTTTCAAATATCTATATGGTGTGTCCAGATCCATTTTTCTGGATAATTCATATTCAAAACACTCTGGTAATAGAAAACTCTGTTTGAATGTTCAATAGCATTCCCTCAGCAAACAGGTACTGAGCATCTTTTATCTGTAGTCATTGAATTGGCTTCTGGGGATAAAATACTGAGTAAACATGAGCATGGTGCCTGCCCTCATGGAGTTCAGTAAACCAGGGAGACACACATTCATCACATCAGCTCCCAGAAAAGCATAAAATTCTAACAGATGCAGGTGCTGTGAAGTGGTTCAGGGGACTATGCATGTATAAAATAGGGTATATGACTTAGCCAAAGAAAGCTTTCTTGAAAATCATAAGAGCTAATATTTATTGAAACTTATTCTAAACTATAGTTCAAAGCACTTAGATGTATTTTTTTATTCAGCCATATGAGATGATACTATTATTATTCCCACTGCAGAGTGAGAAAGCTGAGGCAGAGACTCTCAAGTAGAGAACTAAACTTTGAGCGGACTAAACCAAGACAGGCAAGGCTGTGCTACCAATCATCCTCAAAATACAAACGTGTTTTCCTTGAAAGGGAACGCTTTGTGGCAGGCAGGTCCAGATCCTTCTCTACGGCCACTGTCCTCCACCTGATGATCTGGCATTCCAGGGTACTTCCATCTGTCTCAAAATCCTTATCTCAACACGATGCACCCTGGTTTGTTGCAGTAGGGGGAGAAAGAATAGAGAACAGAATGTTGATTCTTAAGTGCTTTCACCAGGGAGGGAAACATGTGGCTTATCCCTGTATTTCATTGGCCAAAGCCAATCACGTGGCCATGGCTAACTTCTAGTGAAATCCTTTTGTGTGTCCAAGGAATAGAGGAGAAGCAGAAACTTTAGCAGGTACCAGCACCATCTAGCACTATAGGCCAAATGCAGGAGGGAAGGACAATATTATTTTTTTATTGAAATATAGTTGATTTGCAATGTCATGATAGTTTCAGGTGTACACCAAAGTGATCCTGTTATATATATATATATATATATATATACACACACACACACACATACATATATATATATTCAGTTATATATATGTATGTAATATATATTATTTTATATATATTTCAGATTCTTTTCTTTTATAGGTTATTAAAAAATAGTGAATATAATTCCCTGTGCTATACAGTAGGTCCTTATTGTTTATATATTTTTATATAGTAGTGTGTATATGTTAATCCTAAACTCCTAATTTATCCCTCCTCCCCCTTCCCCTTTGGTAACCATAAGTTTGTTTTCTATGTCTGTTAGTCTATTTCTGTTTTGTAATTAAGCTCATCTGTATCATTATTTTAGATTCTACATATAAATTATATCATCTTATATTTGTCATTCTCTATCTGATCACTTAGTATGATCATCTCTAGATCCATCCATGTTGCTGCAAATGGCATTATTTCATTCTTTTTTACACCTGAGTAATATTCCATTATTATATTCCAATATTTTATATATATATATATATATATATATATACACACACACATACCACATCTTCTTTATCTATTCATCTGTCAACAGACATTTAGTTTGCTTCCCTGTCTTGGCTATTGTAAATAGTGCTGCAGTGAAGATTGGAGTGCATGTATCTTTTCAAATTATGGTTTTCTCTGGATATATGCCCAGGAGTGGAAGGACAATTTTGACATGGGTGTCATCATGTGCAGAGATCCTGGTGTGGGGATGGAGCTTGGATATTGTAAAGCATTGCAGAAAATCAGTTTGGTGTGGCAGGAAGGAGTTAGACCATTCAGAGTCCATTCTACCATGTCTGCCACATTTAGCAAGTAATTCAAAATATCCAAGTGTGCCAGGTCTCATTCTAGTCACTTATTCCACACTGGATCTTCACCAAACTAATTCCACATTTATTATATCTAAGGCACCATCAACTATAAGTCAAATCTTTAGTTTGTGTATTGTTACAAAAGAAAATAAAAATGGAAAAGCTACTACCAAGAAAATTATAGCATAAGATTTCTTATCACTTAGAATATTTATTTTATACTTATTGAGAGAGTACTTGTAGATCTAAGTATACCCATTTTATCACCTATTGTTCTGGAGTGTGAGTGTGTGTTTGTGTGTGTGTATTTATGCAAAATAAATGAATTGAGGAATACCGGTACTTTTTATTTTCGGAGCATGACTCTGCTGAATCACTTTTTTCTCCAAATTATTGATGTCCATATCTGAGTTTTCATTTCCAGCATTGTCCACGATGCTATCAAGACAGATGATGAAGTATCTTCTAACAAAATAACTAAAAGCCATTGGTGCTGGACCTCTAGGCCAGCTCTGTAATTATGAAGAGTTAGCATACTCTTGACTCCCAATTCAGGAATGTAACTAAACATGTCTGGTTTGTTACCTCACCACCCACCCTCCTCATACCTATTTGGTTCCTAATGATTAAAAAGACTGCTCACTATTGTTTCTAGATTTTATTAAAAGTCATTAACAACCGTTCTGCTAGTTTTGAATCTAGAGTCTTTGATGTTTACACATGTGTATAATCAATGGCAATTTTATCACAACTGCCACCTGGAAAACAGCAATTATAAGATACTGTCTATTGTAAGACAAGGTCCAATTTCAAGAATGTGGGAAGATCTTGGAATTGAATAAATATGGTAGTAGTGTTTATTATGTTCTCACTTGTGTCAGATATCGAATTCATTTAATCTTTGTAACAAGCCCAGGTAGGTGTTATTTCTATCTCCACTTGGCAAAAATGAGAAATTCTTTTAACACTTTGTCCAAACCATGGATCTTGGTGCAGAACTGTGATCTTTAACCCTGATACATTCAGCTCTCAAACATTGCAATACATGGCTGAAGGGAGAAATTATTGCAAGCCATCTACTGGTGGCCAAGCAAAACTCAAGGCTATTGAGTGATTTTGCTTACTCTAACTGGCAAAACTGAGAATACTGTTCAATATTTTTTAATTGGTCTGCATAGGTACAATCCAAATCTCTGTTTATATATAATTGCCACCAATATTCGAGGCCTGGATTTTAAACATTTCCTAAATGGAGAAGTTGAACAGGTAAAACATGGTTGTTTTTTTCAGTAGGATTTGTTGCAATGATGATGCAAAATTGGAGAACTAGAAATATTCTTCTCGTTGCTGAACATAGTGTGCCCAGGCTCCTAGTGAGCTGTCCTTTTCCTGAACATACACTTCCGGGTCAAGTGTAAAGATAGTGAGAGGGTTAAACAGATCCTGTATACACTCATAAGAGTTTTTGACAGCTTCTGTTACTCCATAGTTCCAGCCTACCATTCACATTACAATGAAATGAATACTTACACCCTTCATTTAATCTATGTTTCATCCTGATGACAAGGTGAAATTACCCATTAAGAAAAACCTAGCTAGAGGTGAAAAAACAAAGTTTTTCTACTTCTCTTTTAGACCCCACATGAACCTGATGAGTTCAATCTCAAGCCCAAATTGAGACTTTTAAGTTCATATTCTATTTCCTTTCAGCCCAAATCTGACCTCTTTATGCAAATAAAATAAGGGCTTAAAGATGCTTTTTAAAAACATTCATTGGGGTTTTTGGACACCAAAAATGTTTTATTTAAAAAAAATGCAATGAGTTAAGTTTAAACAAATCTGAAAATATGGGTCAAATTTTCCTTAATGTACACTTGGGCTTAAAAATTAAGGGAAAAGTACTAAGAAAAAACTTTCCCTGGTTGTGCCAGAATAAGAACATTTGGGCAAAAACTGGCAACAATGGACAAATCTAAGGTATAGCCAGTTAGTTTCACCCACCTCTTGGTGACAAAACCATGGGTACCATACTGTTATCATTGAAGAAAGCGTGGAGCATCAGGATGGAGGATGTTGGAGAAATAAATACTATTTTTTTTTTCTTCCAGAACTTAAACTCTTATACGTACACACAATTATTTCATTCTGGTAAGAAAAGGATAGAGACATATTCTAAAAACATTCTGACTTGGCTTCTCATGGTATATTAAAACATATTATAGAGGCACAGACTCAAAGTTTGGAGGTTTAACCCCAGGGAGAGAAAATTATGGTTCTCTCCATTTATCCATGAACCCTACAGCTGGTAAGACTGCACTCTGTTAGTAATTACACTGAACAGATGAGGGACTTTTTAATTTTTTTTTTTTTTTGACCTGCCGTTAAACACAATTTGCTTGTTTTATTTTTGGTTAAAAAATGATGAGGCAGCACCAACCCCAGTTTCACCCCAGAGCTGTTGATTTTTCCCCCTCTTTCCTAATTTGTTTCAGACGAGGAGTGCAGATTCCCATTTTAGTGGGAAATGTTTGCTGCCAAGACCTTCAGGGGCTTTATCTGCAGTTTATTTTGTTAACTACAAGTTTTAGATTGTTGTGATTTTTTTTTTTTTTCTTCAAACTTTGCAACGGAAAAGTTCATCTTCTGCTTTTAGGAAACAAATTTAAAGCAAAAAGGAAGGGAAGGATGGGTTTGGAGTAGTCGAAAATTGTCAGCAATGGTCTAAAACCAATGATATTTATAAAGAGGAATCATAAAATAATACAAATGAACTCACTGTCTTAAAGGTTTTAGAGCCTGGTCCACACTGCACTCCCACCCTTCCCCTTGTAATTCAAATTTAACACTAATAAAAGAGAGGAACTAAAGATAATTGGCTAGAATCAAGCATTACATAGCAGGCATTTCACAAGCTGACCCAGCTAAGCAACTGCAACTCAATGCGTTTTAACTTACGAGTTCAGAACAAAAAACAATGGTTCATGAGGTGGAAAGAATGTGGTACAACACCCGCATTGCCCTAGCTGGTATTTATAAAGTTTTGGCAAAATTTCATAACAAATTTTAAAATAATGTGAAAGTGTCCTGTTTCCGGTTTCTACCCTGCACCATGCCTGTCTTGAGGATGTTGTGGTTAGGGCAAGTGGCCAAGAATTTTGCCTGGCAACAGGAATGGAACAGACAAGCACTAATAATCCTCACGTTTGTACAGGACTTTCTGATTTGATGTTTCAAGGAACTTCATATAGAACCTCTCATTTAGTGCTCATCACAAGCCTGGTAGACCAAGATTGTTTTATTTCCCTGACCAAGGTTAAGAAAAATGGGGGACTGGTCAAGGCTACGTAGTTGATAAGGATGACTGTAGAAATTTAAATCCACTTTTCTGACCCTTAGACCAAAGAATTTTTCATCAAGATTCAAATGTGGAATAACTACCCCAAATCCTCTTTGTTGCTCTCTTTCTCTACTTCTCTATACGGCTTCCACTGACCTTCCCCACAATCACACAGGGCTCTGTGTGTCTCCCCAAGAGTACCACTGGAAGAATGTGGAACCCCACTGGATATACCACAGCAAACGGTTCACCTGAGGCTGACCCACCTAACCATAGAAATTATAGCTCTCATTCACTGATCAATATTTGTTTAAAAACACCAAAGCAAATCATCTAATTTAAAAACCCATGTGAAAAATTCAGGCTAATGGTATCTTTTGCTGCTATCATTAAAATCCCAAGTAAGCAGGCCAATCTATAAAATTTAGCTAAATAGATGTCTTCTTCCGTGTTATACATTGTATCATGTGAAATTTGTGCTATGCCCATCGGGTGAATAGCAGTGTGACTGAAGGAGGAACAGTGGACTGGAAAAGAAAGGCTTGGGGCAAGAAAAACCTGGGTTAGTATCTTATTTCTCCCATTTAACAGTTATGGGACTTCGGGCATGTTATTTCACCTCACTGAAACTTAGTGTCTCCGATAAAACTGTTCCTTTAATCTGACAGGATTCTTGTGAGGATTAAATTAGACAGTACATATCTTGCATCCCCACAATCTTAGCCCCTTTGTCGAATTCTGTTCCAAATATTTTGACTCACTGATGCTTCAGGAGCTCATTCTTCAGCTTTGGTTTTCCAGATGTAGTCCTGGCTTGTAGCTCTAGCAGTTGAACTGTCTTGTGACCCAATTAGTTATAGTGTAATTTGCACAAAATAAAATGGCAGAGAGTTAGAGAATTCTGTGATGCAGATTTTTTTTTTTTTTCCTACAGGAGAACTGCCCACTCACTGATGGGTTGTGGTAAGGATTGAGTGAAGTGGGAAAGAGGTAAATACATGGAGCAGATACTACTAAATTCTTTAAATATACTATTTCGTTGAATCTTCTCAACAATCTGGAGTAGAGACTTGAGCAGTTATATAATTGTACAGCAAATAGATCAACTATTTATACAGCCAAACTCAGGAATTAGTAGTGAAAATATTATTAACTAAGTTTGTAAATGAATCCTTCAGGTATTTATCTTAACTCTCTTCTTCTCTTTGTTCACTGTAAATTTTCAGCCCTATGATAATTTATTCTGTTAACTTAATTGGCACTGAGGCCAATTCAGATCTAAATTATTCACATTGTCTTTCAAATTATCCCAACATTAAAAGGATATTCCCACTTCCCCTTGTTTTTTTGCATGGGGTTTCATCTACAACATGACAACCCACTTACCATAAAATTGTGAGTATATGTTCTGGCTGGTTTGTCCCATCTTGGGGCTGGAGGAGGATAAAACAAATTTTTCTAGTTTTAAAAATTAGATCATTGGCCTTGTAAGAGTAATACACATTATCAGCTATTTTAGGCCCTTGAGCCAAAGGACTTTCTGTAGGTTTAGATACAGGATTATTCTAAGATCCTAAGACACTAAAAACTTTAGTGAAATTTGTCAGGCAGTTATACTGAAAAGTTAAGGTGGATGTGGGGTCATGTGAGGATGAAGGGGTATCCACCTAAAATATAAGCCAAATCTTCTATTTTAGATGACTTTTCAAAGTTGAGGTTTCTTTCAAAACTAAGTATTGTAATACAATTCTCAAAGAAAAAAAACAAGATAGAGCTAAAGTTGTAAAAATTTTTTAAATTCCCTATAGACTCATCATCATTATTTTATTCTCCTCCACCAAGTTCTTTAATTATGTTTAGATATTTTTTTCCCTTCTTGATATATACTGGATTTAATATAAAAGTAATATGTACATGGATATTAATACTTCTTTGAACTGAAGACTATTCAGCAAAAGATCGAAATACATTGATAAATACAGTACAGATTTCATACGTATGGTATCCTTCAAGAACTAAGTAGAACTAAAATTAAAGCTGGGAGATTCAACAATAAACATATGTCTTATGAAAAATAAAACTAATTTCATACAATCTTAAAAGCATTACTCAATTTTAGAACCGCAGGAATGTATAGGACTTTAGACCACCCTATGCCATTTCAAATTTGTGGGTTTGAGTATTTCCAGTTTACACCTCCTTCCTAGATTAAAATTAAGGCATCCCTGTACCATTTGGCTGAAGTATCCACTTAACTTGAGATGAAAGGTGATTCCTTCTAGAAGCATGCAAGTATATGAGGTTTTCCCCAAAACATACCAGGTACATGCCACAAAGTGGTAGGAACCGGGGCAAGAATTTAAAATAGAATTACTGTGTTTTCTCTTCTCCTTCTAACTGTACTTTTCTTACACACGCTGAGCCGCCAAAAGTTGAGGGTGAAAGGATCCCAGACCTACCCATTTTAACTTGTTGTAAATTGGATCAGTTCAGCCAAATTTTCTTACATACAAGAACAGATGGTATGATATTTTATCATAAAATGACTTTTCCTTTACTTTACTGTAAAAAAAATAAAAACCCAACCCCAAATGACAGTATATTTTTCACAGACCTGTGGCCTGTTATAATCTGAGCTTGTTTCAGCTCCCTGATCTAATTTATGGTTGAGTATGGCTTCTTTTGTGTCCTCAGATGTACAAAATGAAAAAAAAACTCTTTTGCAAATGGAAATATCTTTTTCTGTTTGCATGATATGTGTGTGTTTAAGAAGAGGGAAAAAAGGGTTTACCCAATTGGAACAAAGAATGTTCCAATTGTTCAGATAATGGGCTCCCTACTTTACTCATCAGCACATTGTTCTTTCACTTAAAATTAATTATAGAACATTCTCGAATGTGTACCCTCTGCCTGTGTGTACACAGAGTGGACAGTTGAAGAAATCACTGGAATATTTCCAGTAGAAAAATACTTTATTTAAAACATACAATTGATTAACAAAATGTAGAGGATTCTGTTTGAATTATTAAGAGAATTGTATGCTGTTAATTTCCTTTTTGTGTGAGTAGTCATCTTTTAAATAATTCATGTTCCCTTGTGACCAAGTTCTTCCCTTGTTCATATGTACTTTAGAGATGACTATAGAATCTGAACCTGCAACACTTTACCATGAAAATTTAAGAATATTCAATGAATTTCAAAATATCCCAATATTTTTATTCTTCCCTCTCTCTACAAGGTATGTTCTCTCTCAGTCTGTATCACATTCTATACCACCAAACTGACAGAATTTAAAGAAATTCAGGGTTTTTTTGAGGGGAGGGGTTTGCTGTGTGTGTATGTGTGTGCTTCTTGTTTTCTCTCAGAGAAATGGAAAATTTAGTTTTTGTTTCTGTTTCACATCTAGTTTCCTTAGAAAAGCTGTTACCATTTGAAAGTCTGAACTAGGGAGGGGAGAGCGAAGCCAAATCCAGGTATCCATTTAGCATGAATCCCTTTACAATCGTGTTAAATGGAAGTTGTAGGTGGTCTTGGTAGAGAGACTAATAACTGAATGGGAAAGGAGTCACAATTCCCAAAGTGGACTTGCTAATCCCCAGGCAGTGTCATAGTAACAAGAATGTACCAGATGGTTCTGCTAATTCCTCGATACACCTACTGCTGAAGTGAGAAGAGGATTCAAGCTTTGCAATTGGGGTGCTGTCCGTCACCAGCACCAAATTTAGTCCCAAGAAACCAAAGGAAACTATGTCAGGCCCGTCTTGTAGCATCTTTCTGATTCATAGCCAATTCACAATGTTCCATGAAGGGTTCGCAATAAAGAGTAATATGCTGGGGAAATTAAATTGTGAATTGAAGCTGTTAATTACACACACATTGGTTTAAAGCTGAAGCAAATACTTCTATCTGCCCTTTGTTGCCCATTTTGCATGCCTGCCTGTTCCTCTACTGCTGCTGCTCGGTCTGTTTCTCTCTAATCTACCGCCCAGACCACTTCCACTACCCAATTCTAAGCGCTAACGCAAATGTAAAATGTAAATTGTGGCCTAGATTGCTGCTACTGGGGTGTGGAGAGAGATGCCAGATTCTGTAAGAGCCTAGATGTGCCTAGGATCAACTTCCATGTCCTTGCTGATTGAGAGCCTTTTCTCTTATCCATCACTTTCCTCTTTGGTTTCCTAACCAGTTTCATTCTTTGGCCAATCATGTGGCTTTCCCATGCCTATTTACATGTGTTTTTCTTGGCATAGAAGAGAACACATCTACATTTGAGACCTCCAAGCCAACTTACTTTGCACTGAATTTCCCTTCTTTATTTTTCTTCCTCATTATAAAGCCTAAAGGATGACCTAGCCAACATTTCCCTCCAGCAATAATTATCTGTCTAACTGTGTCATCCCCCAGTTGTTAAGGTATGATTGACCATGATAGTGTACTAACCTAACTTCCATCCCTGCCCTCTAAGAGCTTTTTATCAAAGAAGTGGTTTAGTAATTCTGAACTCTAAGGCTACTGTCAAGTCAAAAAAGAGAGAAGAACACAGGCCAAGGCATAGATGTGCTGGCACAGTGTGCTTGGAGGATGGCGAGCAGGTGATGGTGGTAAATGATGGTGCAGGATAAGGTATAGCAGGAGATGAGCTGAAAAGAAAGATTATGTTCCAATCATGATGGTGCTTAGGCACCAAGAATTTGGATTTCATCCAGGAAGCAGCAGGAGGAAATCCGTGGACATTTTTATCCAGAGACAGTACCCACTTCATTTTTTAGAAGGCAAAAAAAAGTACTGATGGTTGTTACAGAGAATTAACTGGGGAAGACAAAAAATGAGTGAGAGAAAATCTGTTGCCACCATCAGGACAAGAGATGTTGTGACCTAGTTTGAGGCACTGGGAGTGTGTGAATAGAGAGGAGGGTGTGCTTGGGCACATTTCTGAGGCAAAGTGATGGATGGTACTTAGTGTTCTATTGATGTGATGGGTGAGAGGGGAGGGTTCAACGTGGATAGGTAATGACTTAACTAAAAGAGGGCAGGAGCAAGAACGGATGTTGCCCAATAATATCCAAATTTTTAGTTACAGTCAATCTGAGGTACTTACGGAGCCTCCAAGACAAGATGCCTGTAGATAGTTGAAAACACAGCCCGGTTTGGAGTGGTCAGGGCTGAAGAAAGAGATAGGTGATCATCAAAGCCACAAGAGTTCTTGGAATTGCCTACAAAGAGAGTGGAAAATGAACAGAACTGGAAACAGAACCATCAAGACTACCAGCGTTCAAGGAGGAAGCAGTGGAAAAAAAGCCAATGATTGAATCTGAGAAGAAATTAGTTGAAGAGAAATTCAGGGCAGGAGCTTGGGGTCAGTAGATGCAAACTGTTACATATAGAACAGATAAACAACAAGGTCCTACTATATAGCACAGGGAACTCTATTCAATGTCCTGGGATAAAACATAATGGAAAAGAATATTTTAAAAATGTGTGTATAAATAAATATATATATATATAACTGCTACATATATATGTATATATAACTGTTGTATTAATTTTTGCTTACTGCAGAAATTAATACAACATTGTAAATCAATTATACTCCTATTAAAAATAAATGAAAAAAATAAAATAAAATCCATAAGCAAAAAAAATCAGGGCAGGATTCTTGCTATAACATCCAGAGAGTACACTTGCCAGCTGAGGGACTGGAATACAGGCTACAAGGGAGTGTGTAGACTCCACTGCAAAGTGGCAAAGTGGGCATTACCTGGTCTGAAAGGTTTTCCTCACTGAAAGCTGTTACAACCCCAAAGAGGCTTTGGGAGTCAGTATCTAAAATTTTCCATTTGAATGGGAATGTTGTTGTTTTTGAAACCAGCTAAGTAGAGTGGAGATTTTCCAGATTATTCATGTTATTCAGTCCTTGAGAATGCATTCAGCAGTGAATTCAAGCAAAAGTGTTCTCAGCTTAAATAATGAATATAATGATAATTGGTTTTTGTGTTTCATTTAACAAACATCAACCTGACCTAAGTTTTTTGTCTGTTTTTTTGTGGTTTTGTTTTCTTCTTACTGATGTATATTTCTACTTTTATTTATTTGTTATTAGCTTGGAATTCTGGGGACCATTTACTGTGACTGATGAACATTAAATCAGAAAATCATTATTTAGTCTGTACTGAGGACAAATACTATGTTACATCTATGGTGGATACCTCTGTTCTCAAACTAATGCTTTATTTATTTAGCTGTTCATTTTAGAAACATGAAAAGCATGTTTAAAAAAACCCCAAATTAGCCTTGGGAACAGATGAATAAATATGAAAACAATTTATCCCTTTAACAGCCTAATAAAATATGTTTTCATTATGCTAACTGACCCTGATAAATTCAATAGCCATCAGTTAAATATATCCATCATCCTCAAGAAGTACATCCAAATGTTTGCTCATTTTCTGATCCTCAGTGAGCCTTGGTCACATGATGATCATTAATTGTGACATCTATAATGTAATACTTTTTTGGCTTTCAGTTTTAAAAAGAATTGGTAAGATATCATTTCACCTCAAAAAAAGAAATGTTTGCAATCCTACTTTGAGCCGTTTTCCAAATTTTGATTTAAGCTCATTTGATTTCTCTTCGGTTCCTTTAGAGTTTCTCAACAGCCACTTTAATTATCTTTTGCTGTTACAGAAGTGATAGCATCAGTTTTGTTTTCTAAGTAGGAAGCACCAGGTTCTGACTTTTCTCTCATGTGGTAGGGATTGAAGTTGTGAATTCGGGTTCTCACTGTTAGTAGTGACAACCACAGTTTTCTAAGGATGTCCAATGGATAGCATAGGGCATGGGACATCAGTTTTTGCTCCTCATTCTGCATTTCAGGAGGATTAATAGGATAAATGAAGGAAAAGAGAACCTCTCAAGATGCGGGATAATCAGAGCCCCTCAGATTGCCTCTGAAAGTGAGTGCATCACTCAGGACCCCAAGACTGATAAGCTTAGAATGAGCTTTCTCACAGCCAGACCAAGGCAGCCACCCTCAGTGGGTCACACTGGCAGGCCTGGGGGACATCGTGGGCCACTCTCCCCACGTGAGCAGAAATTTACGAACACCTAAACATGACTAATACGCAACCCAAGAGAGCCTTTCCAGCCATTTCTGGTTCTTCAGTCAATAGCCTGTCACGTGGTTTTCTCTTCTAACCCTTCCCACAGGGCATTGCCTCCAAGCTCTAAAACCAGGACCACGTGCTCATGTTTGCACATCTGGCCTGGGCAAGCCTGGCTCCAATTTAAAACCTACATGTTGGTCCAATTCCATTATTGGACAAGGAAATTCTGTTAACTGGTGGGCTCATTTGCATATTATTACCCAGAATGCCTACCCAGCTCACAGCTGTTTCCCAGACACTGAGTGGGGAGACAGTGGGGGAGAGGTGCTGCTTTGGAAACAGAGAGATGTCTGTATATGTTACTCAAAATTATTTTCCCTCTGTTTTTTATTAAGAAAGAAAATGTAATACAAAATTACGAATCTTTACCTGAGAGAAAATGTTCAACTTATTTTCAGGAAATTTAAACAAATGGAGACCGGAAAAACTAAACCACCAGGTAATGTTCTATTTATTTATGCAGATAAAAGAGAGAGTAACAAACTTCCATTCTTTATTTCCAACATTTGCCAAAGAACTTTTCTTTTTTCTTGGGGATCAAAACACTATTTTTTTAAAGTGATGTTAAATTGATAAAAATGGAGGGCCTCCGTGGGGCTAAATTTTGATAAAAGCCACAGTCAGGAAGGATTTTACTTGGATAAATGGGAGCCAAACCATTCTTCTCTTCAAATCTGAGCTCACTTAGTCACAATGTAAACTTCTCTATTGTTTTCTGAAAAATATCTAAAGGATTCTGGGCAACAGCTGGGAAACTAGGCTCTCAGTACAAAAAAAAAAAAAAAAAAAAATGACTACGTAGACTGTCCACAGTTAAAGGTTTCAGGGTTGCTTTTTATGCTTACATTTTACATTTTTTATCCTTTACATTTTATTTTACAAAAGGAAGGAATGCTTCATTCACAACAGAAAGACCAAAAAAGAAAGAAAGAAAGAAAGAAGGAAAAGAAAAGAAAAAGAAATGAAATAAAATAAAAATACTATAATTGCTTTGGGGACTGAAGTTAAAACACAGGTGTTTTGAGGGGAACATAAACATTTTTTCCTAAATGAGGCGTTGAGGGCTGGGAGAAGGGCAGTAAAATTAGTGGAATTACTGCCTGATTTTAACCAGATGATTGGTGCAGTTGGACACCAGCGAGTTTTCATTAGGGACTCTAATTTACAAGCCATTCAACACATTCCAGGGGAACACAACAACTCCCCCAGGTCCTAAAGAATGCCAGCTCTCCCTCTTTATGGCAGAGATGCCGAACTGAAAGGGTTTTAAAGGCCAGCACGACTAGGAAATGGAGCTCAGGCTCTGTGAACTGGAGATGATCACATCACGGTCTCCCTGAAGGAGACGGTCGCAGGGAACTGACTTCTTATACGCAGCTCACCCGCAGTTTGGGAACATGTGGTCCCTCGGTGCTGTGCTAGCAGCCGTGGTGTGTCAGGAGATGTCCATGTGGTACTCCAGGAATGTTATTTGTTTGCATAAACCAGTGATAGATTCGCTTCTAATGTGCAACTATAAAATGATGTCTAACCTTGTTTCCTTGGACAATCGAGATTGCTGGCCGTGCAAGATAAATAATTTTCTAATGTTCCACGGCTTTCATATTCCTGGTGGAGTCAGGATTTCTGTGGTCTCCCCCTCATGTGTTGCACCTGGACAGTCTGTGCATTTTTATTGTGATTTGCCAGGGCTGGAAAGCAATGTGGCAAGGTCAGGAGTTCAAGTTCTGCTTATCATCTCAACCTGCTCTAACCTCAACAAGGTGAGAAATTGTATGAAATCATCCCAAACCAAACTCATCTCTTGAAGAGGAGAGAGCAGTCTCTCAGGGAATACTAAAGAGCTTTCTTATGTAACCCAGAAAACAGAACAAGCAGGTCTAGACCGGTTTAGATCTTGAATATCTTGGGATTGAAGCCTGGTATCTTTAAAGCATTAGAAGTGAAACTTGCAGAAGTTAACACAATGTTAACCAGAAGAGTTGGCCTAGATCAAGCCCCTGAATACTTCTACAGTCACAGAATCTCTACAACTGTAGAAAGTAGCCTGACATTTGCAGGGTTGTAATTCACTTAGTGAGCACTGGTTAAACTTGGCCATAATGTTAGAAAAAGTTGGCAATCCATTTGTCGGGTCATATTTTCCATGTTGTACCTAAAACAAAACAAAACAAAAAGATTCCTTAAAAAACTAAAAATAGAGCTACCATGCAATCCAGCAATCCCACTCTTGGGCGTATATCCAGAGAAAAACTTGGTTCCAAAGTGTACATGCACCCCAATGTTCATTTCAGCACTGTTTACAATAGCCAGGACATGGAAGCAACCTAAATGTCCATCGACAGATGAATGCATAAAGAAGATGTGGTACATATATGCAATAGAATATTACTCAGCCATAAAACAGAACGAAATAGTGCCATTTGCAGCAACATGGATGGACCTAGAGATTATCATACTAAGTGAAGTAAGTCAGGCAGAAAGACAAATATCATGTATCACTTAAATGCTGAATCTAAAAAAAAGAATGATACAAATGAACTTGTCTACAAAACAGAAGCAGACTCTCAGACTTAGAGAATGATCTTATGGTTACCAGGGGAGAAGGGAAGGAGGGAGTGATAGACTGGGAGTTCGGGATTGACAGATACACACTGCTATATTTAAAATAGATAAACAACAAGGACCTACTGTATAACACAGGGAACTCTGCTCAATATTCTGTAATAACCTAAATGGGAAAATAATTTGAAAAAGAATAGAAACAAATAAATAAATAAAATTTAAAAAAAACACAACAACTCAGGAATGCATCTAGCAGTACTTCAGTGTCCTGCAAATATCCAAGTGTGTCCTGATCATCCACACTTGATCATTCTCTTTTATCTGTTTGTCCCTGCTGGTGGAGGTTAATAAAGACAGTGATGTAGAGAATCTTAGCGCTTGTCTTTGTTTATATTTTAGCTCCACGGGATTCTATACTGTGGTTGAAACTTAATTAAAGATTGTTCTGCACATGAATCAAGTACTTCTTTGGTAATTGGCCAAAAACAACCAATGATAAACAACAAGTTGAGAACCTCTTCCAGGGTCACAAAACCTCGGAGCCTCATTTTCTGAAACTTGAATCTTGAGAGCCAGTACTAGAAGAAACAAATATTTAATACATATCTAGATAGGCCATTGAAGGTACAAAACCACTTTCTATAATTCATAACTGAGAATTATTTGTTTTGTTTTGTTTCAGATTATATTGGGGAGAGAACAAAGTTAAAAGTTTTTCATTATTTGGTTTCTCCAATTCTATGCTAAAACCAAAAAATGTGTTTCTAATTGCATAAAAGTAATGAATCCTTATCTTTCAAAAAGTCATGAAAATATGACTTCTAACTCATCAAAGAATCAGGTCATTGTGATTTTCATATTTGCCCATAAAAGTTCAGAACTTTTAGTGAAAAGAATTCTAGATAGTGAATTTTGAGGTTATCATTACCTACTCCACGTGACATGAAGAATACCATTAACTTGAGAAAAATCATCAGACGTCCACTTCTATGGAATAGTTTTTGATTATTCATATTTTTGGAAACATCTTTAAAATACTTGCCAAGACTTTATTCATGTTGAACATGATGCCTCTTTATGATATTTTATTTAGCTGAAATTTAAACCCAAACTGTTCATTACAAAAAAAAAAGAAAAAATCAAGAGTTTTATAATAATTATTTTCTTAGTCATTTCAACAATTGTACTTTAAATTAGGTAACTCTGCTGTTAGGAAATTTGTATTTTTACATTTGAACATATCTATGTCAAAAGCTATCCAGGTGGTAACAAGTTTCTGGGAGTAGGGGTATGTAGGGCAGTAGGAGGGGGGAATTAGGACAGTGAATGAACACTTGAAATGAAAAACTAACAGTATTCTCTTTTATGTTCCATTTTAAAGTGCCTTTATACAGAATTTGTTAACTTTTTTAAAAAAGACACAAACTCTAAGAAGAATAAAAATAATTTGTAATCCCACAACCCAGAGAACTGCCATTTCACCATATATTTTTCTAGATTTTAGAACTATTGCTCTCATTACATCTATGCTGCTTCATAACTGTTTTGCTTTTCTAAATTTAACAGTATATGACAAACACTTTACCTTATGAAAGACTTTTCTGAACCAAGATTTCTGATAACTATAAAGCTATTCCATTATATGTGTAAATTCCATCCTACTGTTTGGCTTTTGGACATTCACTGTTATAAATAATACCACATAATGGAAAAATACATTGTAATGGATATTTTACATTTACTCTTTGCTTATACTTCTGATTATTTCCTTGGGGAATTTTCAAATATAAAAATTTGAATTTTTAGGTGAGGTATGTGCACTTGCTTAGGGCTTTTGACTTATATTGGCAAATTGTCCTCCAGAAATGTTGTACTGCACCAATTTTCACACTCATCAGCAGTGTCAGGGAGAGTATGTTGGCCCACAGAGGTTGCTTTTTTTTTTTTTTAATATGTATGTTTGGTAAGAAATCTATGAAAACTTCAAAAATACGTTCTCAACAGGATAGCCTATCAGTTCTGTTTGATCAACCATTATTTATTGCATGCTTACTCTTTGGTAGACTTTGTGTTGTCCATTTACTTCACATTCATCATTCAATGTGATGCTTATAAGAATCCCAAGACATATGCTCTGTCCTCATCCTCCTGCATGCAGATGTGAAAGAGGGTACAACCTGCTAGTCACAGGTCTACCAGGTATCAAAGCCTGGCCTCCAACTGTAATCTGTTTTATTTCTAACTCCAGGCCCTGAACTAGTACTAAACTGCCTGCTTCTGTCTTATACTGATAGCTATCTATTAACCAAAGGCCAAATATTTTGCTCTTTCACACTCTTTGGCTTTGCCACTAACTGGTTCATAATCCGGGATAGAGATGCTCTCCCTAAAATGAATGTCGAAAGGCGAATCGACTCCATCTCTAGATTCATGTTTTCACACCTTTTAAACTTTTGCTTTGGCCAGGGCACGGGCTACGTCTGGGTTCTGATCACGCTTCCAAGGACCTGCTGAGCACGTCCTTCTACAGGAACAACAAATACACTGAAGAGGTTTCTGCCAACAACACTCTCTGGACTGCTGAAAGAAAAACATACCACTGAAGGCAAAGGAATGTGTAGTCTGAACTCAAAAGTGGAACTTTCTTTTCTTCTCCTGTTTTCAAGTTGTTTGCCCTGTGATATTTAAACTTTACCCAAATATATGTGCAGCCAGATTGACTATGAGATTATTGGAATTTGATTTTCAGATAAACTACAAACTTGGATGAGCTCATATTATTCCAGATGCATTATCTCCTGATCTTCAGGAAGAGGCTCATTCAATGGGAAGGGGCATGGAAAGACCTTCCCTGAAAGAACAGGAATAGCCATGTCTAATCCCCACCCTGCCTGGGAAGGAAAAACGTTCACCTACCTCCCATGTCAGGGCAAGAATCAGAGTTCCTCTCAAATTCTTAAAATGCTGCAAAGTAAAGACAGATAGTCATCCTAAATATGATTCATCCTTGAATTATTAAAAAATGGAATTCATTGTACTGGAAGAAAAATGATAAATAATTTTAAATTCCAAAGGCAAGGGAATGTTTTTGGTTTGATAACCCCAAAGAGTATGGCTTCTGACAAGAGCTTAGGGAATGTACATGTAATATTTAAATCTAATTAGTTTAATCATTGGAATAATCAGGTATTTAAGAAAATAAACTGAGTAATCAATTATGAAAGTGATTTTCCATTTAAAAGAGAATGTAATATGTGTGCAAATAGTTTTCAAACTGCCAAGATTCAGTGGTCTACTTTCTGAATAATTTATACCATGACTTCATTGCAGTCTTTTCCTCTACAAAGGAAAAAAAAGAGTGTTCATTCATTCAACAAGAATTTATTGAAAGCCAGCATTTTCTAATCATGATTCCTGTACTCATGGTTCTTACAATCACGTGGATTGTAACTTTATTGACATGTTTTATGGAAACAATTAACTTTTGATAAATGTTCTGAGTTATTTAAATCTAAGAAATGGTCAGTGGACCTATTCTGAGAGAGTATTGTCTAGTGGATAGATCCTTACACCAATCTGCCAATGTCTCACTATTTCTTCAATTTCAATTTTCTCATCTTTAAAATAATGAGGAGATGGAAGGTGGGACTAGCTGATCTCCAAGTTCCCTTCCAATTCTTATAAAATGTGATTTTCAGTATTTACTGAGCAATTGCATTGAGTAAGATGCTAACCTGCGTATAACTCAGTTCTGTCCTGATTTTAAGAGGAAAGCAAGATGGAACCATGAAGTACTATATAAATGTGCCTTGGCAATTTTTAAGAGACTCTCCAAAGAAATGATCCCCTGGTCATTCTTAGAGCAGTCAAAGCTCTCTAAAGCTCATACAAGAAGCAAGTTGCATTCTTTTAAACCTCCCCAATTTTAACGATTTTTGTAACCTGATAAAATCTTTCTGTTGTTATTTCTCAGTTTTCCATTCACAAATCATTTCTCAGTGGGTATAATCATTTTATTTTACTGACAATTCACTCTTCAATTATTGCTGTCTTTAAAGTGTGATATTAACCACCTTTTGGGTGCACATTGCTGAGTTCAGATTGATTGAATTTGATTGTGGTCTGAAAGGTCCACAAGGGTTTACTGAACTCTTACCATCCTGTCACCACAACCCACACATCAGACAGCCAGTTAGAGTTATTAAACTTCTCAGGGCATAAAATAGATACATATTAGTTAATTTAGTGACACCCAGTCTAAACTAGGTTGACCCAATTCAAATCTTCCATCAGATTTTTAGTCTCATTCAGCTACTTTTCCTATTCCTGCTTCTTATTCACTTCCCATTGCTCTCTCGCTCTCAATTTCTTTTGTATTCATTCTTTTTTACTCTTGTTTTCATTTTTATCTTTCCTAACAGTTGACCCTATAGCTTTTTTGTGCTTGGAAATCTGGAAATATACTTCTGTGGTCCTTGACAATCTCTACTGAAAATCAATGGCTCCAGTTGCATCCTCAGACATTAAGTTGTTAATTGGATGCTCATTCAAATACCTTTATCTGAGACATGAGACAGCCTTCTTCAAGGCCCATGGCAAACTAAAGAAGGTGATATAGCAATAACTCTGGTTGTTTACCTTATATTCATTCTCCCTTTCTTTCTTACTAACAGAATCCAGGTTCCCTGGTAAAGAAGCTACATTTCTCAGCCTTCCTGGTAGAGATAGCCATGGAACCAAGTTCTTGCCAATAAAACATCAACATAAATTTTTGTGTAGGGCTTGGTAGTGGGGTCTAACTCAATGAGCATACACCTTTGTCTATGTCTCCCTTTCCATTCTTCCTGCCTGTAATGCAGATACAATATGATGGCTGTAGCCGCAATAAATCATTTTGCAACCATGAGATAACTGTGCTAAAGATCTGGAGCAGAAAGGCAGATCCAGATCCTTTTCAAGTTTCTGGAAGTGCCATGTTGTGAAGGAAAAAAGTATCAAATTGTTTAAACCACTGAGTTTTTGAGGTCTGTTACTTAAAGCCAAGTACAAATCCTAACTGATTCTAACAAATCCTAATATGTGTATGTTCTGTGTGTGTGACATCGCATATGAATGTATATCCATGGCATGCATTTATTGCTAGATAGATAAATAGATTCATAGATAGATAGATAAAGTCTTATTGTAGTCAAAGTCTATTCTGTCTCTCTATTTATCAAAAAATATGTAGACTCTGGGCTTCCCTGGTGGCGCAGTGGTTGAGAGTCCGCCTGCCGATGCAGGGGACATGGGTTTGTGCCCTGGTCCGGGAAGATCCCACATGCTGCGGAGTGGCTGGTCCCGTGAGCCATGGCCGCTGAGCCTGCGCGTCCGGAGCCTGTGCTCCTCAACGGGAGAGGCCACAGCGGTGAAGGGCCCACATACCACAAAAAAAACAAACAAACAAAAAAATGTAAACCCTAATGTGAGGTCTTCTCCAAAGACTTGTATATATGACAATGTTTATTTATTTAATTAATCCATTAATAGAAACACTATAACCCAAAGGGAACTTAGGAGTTTTATTTTCTTGATATTGTTAGCCAGCATTTAACAAAATATGATCAACTGATTACTAGTTTTGTCTTGCTGAAAGTTCCTTAAAACCTAAATGAGATCTCTAGAATTTGAGAGTCATGGTATATATTAAAAATCTTTAAGGAAATCTGCACTAGAGAAACTTGCTTAACTTTGACTTTTCCAAAGTTATCTGATTATAAAACATTTCTTTTTCCCATGTAACCCCAAATATCCCTTAGCGCAAGTTGGCAGTAAACTGGTTGGGGGAGGTGCTTAGACCTCTGAATATCTGACAGGAAAGCACACAGTGAGCGGTCACTAAGTAATTGTGTTCTGGTCATGTCCCCACAGTTGACATAGGTGATCATATTATCAAAATCTACCTCTAGGAGCTCAAGGACAAGGGCTGGGAAAGGGCCATCGGTGGTGCTGATTCTTTATTTGATGCTCCTGTGGCCTCTAGCCTAAGTTTAACCTATTTTGAGCCCCAAACATCTAGCTGATGTCTCCAAAATCATTTCTAGTGTCTCCTTTGAAGAAGGTTAAAAGAAATGTTAATAATATGCACTTTGACTGGTCTTGTTTGTAAGTTTCCTGTAAATATATGTAACTTGAAAGTGGCTGAGCAGTTTCTCTGTCTTTCAGATGCCCTGCTTTGTACTTGGAGTGCTAGTTAACCTTAGCAAAAAAATTATTGTAAGCAATAAATATTTACTTTTCAAAAATATCCTGAGGAGACTTGAAACAATATGGGCAAACCTCTCTGGCACTGTCTTTTCATTTAGAGATGACAAAAAGTCTGGGGAAAAAGTGACAGTTTTAGGGGCTTTAAAAATATCTAATGCTTTAGGTTTGAAATTGGCAGTGAGCCAGGTCCTGTCTTAAAGGGACAGGCACTTTATTATACTTTCTAATTCTTCCAAAGTCTGTCTTTAGGATATATGATCTGCCTCTAATATGACTACTCTCTTCTCATCCTCTAGTGGTATACTCTGGTCTCAGCTCATAAATTGAAAATTGAGGATCTGTAAATCAGGGCAGACTATTTCAGAGAGCCATTGTGAATTTCCAGTCAAATCTTCCAGTTTATATTAAATATTTCATCTTAATGTCACCTTATGAAAAGTCTTTGATTCAAGTAAGTTACAACATCCAGTTATAAACTGATTACACTTCTCTACTGACCTTCCGCTAGGAGACTGCTTGTTGGCATTAATGTCACTTCTGCTGATCTAGTATTGAACTAAAGGGGGAAACTTTTTCAAAAATCCAAATTATTTGATGATTAACAGATAAAGAATAGTAACCCAAATGTGTACAGTCTACTAGCTGCTCTACAGGAAGAAACAATTAAAAGGATCATTTTCTGTCTTTATCTGCTGTTTATGTTTTTATTGTCATTGTGTTTTAAATGCCCAGGCTATTATGAGATTCTGAGATCTGAGTTGAGTGATTCAGGTTATACACTAGAGCATCTACTCATAATTAGTTGCCAAACATCTGTTGTAGAAATTAAGTTTATGATTTTCACCTTCTCAGTATATTCATAAGTATGTGAACTTCTGCCAACTCTGATTGCCCTTGGATGGCGTCTGAAAAAAATCATTTCCTTCAGTTTTCCTTCTTTGGAACCACTGTTCAACAGGTTAAATGAAATTGAGGATATTTCCATGTCTGTTTGTTTATACAGGAATCAACATATTCCACCCTTACTCACCCACTGACAAGTTGGATATTGAACTTTCTTGTCATTTGAGCTAACATTTAATAACCTGTCAGTTGAAAGGACTTTAAATAAACATTTTCATGTAATATTTAATACAATTCAAGGGTACATGCCCTGAGGCCAAAGATGAATAGACAAATGTTACAAGCCTTCCTCTTTAGTAATATATATATATTTCTACACATCCTAATCCTTTAGTCCTTGAGACTTATAGGCAACAGCCTTGGATCCACAAGAATCCAAAAATAAATAAGGTAGTGATATACGTGATTCAGCTTCCTGTACAAGAGCCTCTTAATTGTCTTTCTCCACTCTCTCTAGTCAGCTCCCACCCACAGAATCAACAAAGAAGCAAGGACCAGGGTTATTCGATTTTTTGCTGAAATAATTTGAGATTAACTTGATGTTGAAACGTGAAAACTTGCCAGGTATCCAGTTTTCCCAGAAGCAAGAATCTCACTTGGGTCAAGGTTGGCGTGGTCAAAGTCCGCACCAGACCTGAGGACAGGAGGCCAGCTTGATAGTGTATATCAAATCATAGAATCTCAAATGACTGAGGTGGGTGTGGTAACATTCATGTGTGAGCTGGGCAGGGATGTGATCATACAGAAGGGGAAAGACTAATGGCAAATTGGGATACCTATACTCCTACCACCTGATACGTTTCAATTTCCAATTTTGAAATAACTGTGCTAACCAAGCGAAGAGAACAGAAGATGACAGTATGAAGCCCTGGTCTTCATGATGAATGTGAGCTAGACCAACGACTATAAAATGCAACCCACCTGACCCAACCAAGAAACATAATAGATATTAAAGATGAGCTGTATAGAGAATGGGATGGGCCATCATTTTATATAACTGATTCACTGTTTTTCTGTGTTATTTAGGAATCCCTTTATAGAATTCAAAAAGTAGAGCAGATTTAGATTTTTAGACTTTTGTCTAGTTCAAAAGTTGAGCTGCCTAATAGTTGCTTTTGCAATTAAAAAAAATATGCCACTGACATCACCAGAGGACACATAAAGCACTTTTTAAAATAAAAGGAAAATATATGAATCAGAGAGAATGACAATGTAATATCATTTGTTGTCATCCAGATGTCTAAAAAATCTCTGTAGGTTTCATTGGTTACTGCTTATTATTGGTATTTCAATTTTATGGTATTACAATTTTTTTAACTCCCCTAAAGGCCTTTGCCAAACTTCTTGTCCTTATTTCGGGCTAATTGCAAAAAAACACCTCTTTCTTCTCTCTCCTAAATTTAAAAGAGTGAAGACACCACCTCATAAAAGCTCAGTTGGCACAGCAGAAAAAGTACTCACTCCATCTATTGCCTGAGTTTCCACAATGATCTCTGCAGTCCTCTGAATTTCAGGGCAAATATTTTTCAGAATTTATCTGAGATATTGGATAAGATTTCATTCCAGTAGTCATGATGTTAAGTAAATTTGCATTCAGAGAGGCAAAGAGATTATTATCCAGATTCAACAAACTATAAATTAAAAAAAACATATCGAATCTAAATGGTATGTTTTTGTTTTTTTGGTTTTTTTAAATTTTATTTATTTGTTTATGGCTGTGTTGGGTCTTCGTTTCTGTGTGAGGGCTTTCTCTAGTTGTGGCAAGTGGGGGCCACACTTCATCGCAGTGCACAGGCCTCTCACTATCGTGGCCTTTCCCGCTGTGCAGCACAGGCTCCAGACACGCAGGCTCAGTAGTTGTGGCTCACGGGCCCAGTCACTCTGCTGCATGTGGGATCTTCCCAGACCAGTGCTCCAACCCGTGTCCCCTGCATTGGCAGGCAGATTCTCAACCACTGTGCCACCAGGGAAGCCCTAAATTGTACGTTTATTTAAACAAATGTTGAGAATTTCACTATTGACCTATAAACTTGCTTCCTATACTATAGGTAATTCTCAAAATTCAAAAATTTGATACGATATTGATATGTCAACTGAATCCACTCTTCCCTCCTCCATCATGTAGTCAAATGGCTTCTCCCTGAAGAAAGAATCCGGTGTCATTCTTATACTGTTCCCTGCTGGTGAGAACAAAGTTGACTTCAGAAGAGAATCATTGTCATGAGCCATTTCTAGAATGGCAGCCAAAGAACATTTTTCTCTTCCAACAATAATGTTCAATAGGACAATTTTACATTAATAGGCCTTGGTATCACACCAACAGTGGTTGTAGAAAGGACAGAGTCCCACCCCACAACAAAAATCTGAGAAAAAGCCCTGAATCCAACCTCCAGCTTGCTGAGTTTGATAGACCATGTTTGCTTAATTAAATACATTACAGATTAGATCTGTCAAGATTTATAATCCTTAAGAAGAACAATTCAGAGGACTTCCGGGAAGATGGCGGAAGAGTAAGACGCGGAGATCACGTTCCTCCCCACAGATACACCAGAAATACATCTACGCATGGAACAACTCCTACAGAGCATCTACTGAACACTGGCAGAAGACCTCAGACCTCCCAAAAGGCAAGAAACCCCCCACGTACCTGGGTAGGGCAAAAGAAAAAACTAAACAGAGACAAAAGGATAGGGACGGGTCCTGCACCAGCGGGAGAGAGCTGTGAAGGAGGAAAAGTGTCCACACACTAGGAAGCCCCTTCGCGGGTGGAGGCTTCGGGAGGCGGAGTGGGGGAGCTTGGGAGCCGCGGAGGAGAGCACAGCAACAGGGGTGCGGAGGGCAAAGCGGACAGATTCCAGCGCAGAGGATCGGGCCGACCGGAACTCGCCAGCCGAGAGGCTTGTCTGCTCGCCCGCCGGGGCGGGCGGGACTGGGAGCTGAGGCTCCGGCTTTTGTCGGAGCGCCGGGAGAGGACTGAGGTTGGCGGCGTGAACACAGCCTGCAGGGCGTTAGTGCGCCGCGGCTGGCCGGGAGAGAGTCCGGGGAGAAGTCTGGAACTGCCGAAGAGGCAAGAGACTTTTACGTCCCTCTTTGTTTCCTGGTGCACGAGGAGAGGGGATTAAGAACGCTGCTTGAGAGAGCTCCAGGGACGGGCGCGAGCCGCGGCTAAAAGTGCGGAGCCCAGAGACAGACATGAGACGCTAGGGCCGCTGCTGCCGCCACCGGGAGGCCTGTGTGCGAACACAGGTCACTAGCCACACGCCCTTCCGGGGAGCCTGTGCAGCCCGCCACTGCCAGGGTCCCGGGATCCAGGGACAACTCCCCCGGGAGAACGCACAGGCGCGCCTCAGGCTGCAACTTCTCGCCGGCCTCTGCCGCCGCAGGCCCGCCCCACACTCCGTGCCCCTCACTACCCCCGGGCCTGAGTGACCCAGAGCCTCCGAATCAGCGGCTCCTTTAACCCCGTCCTGTCTGAGCAAAGAACAGACGCCCTCCGGCGACCTACACGCACAGGCGGGGCTAAATCCAAAGCTGAGCCCCTGGGAGCTGTGAGAACAAAGAAGAGAAAGGGAAATCTCTCCCAGCAGCATCAGAAGCAGCGGATTAAAGCTCCACAATCAACTTGATGTACCCTGCATCTGTGGAATACCTGAATAGACAACCAATCATCCCAAATTAAGGAGCCCTGTGGATGAAAGGCTCTTGGTGCTGCAGCCAGGAGTCAGTGCTGTGCCTCTGAGGTGGGAGAGCCAACTTCAGGACACTGATCCACAAGAGACCTCCCAGCTGCACATAATATCAAACAGCAAAAATTTCCGAGAGATCTCCATCTCAACGGCAGCACCCAGCTTCACTCAACGACCAGCAACCTACAGTGCTGGACATCCTATGCCAAACAACTAGCAAGACAGGAACACAACCCCACCCATTAGCAGAGAGGCGGCCCAAAATCATAATAAGTCTACAGACACCCCAAAACACACCACCAGACGTGGACCTGCCCACCAGAAAGACAAGATCTAGCCTCATCCACCAGAACACAGGCACTAGTACCCTCCACCAGGAAGCCTACACAACCCACTGAACCAACCTTAGCCACTGGGGACAGACACAAAAAACAACAGGAACTACGAACCTTCAGCCTGCAAAAAAGGAGACCCCAAACACAGTAGGATAAGCAAAATGAAAAGACAGAAAAACACACCGCAGATGAAGGAGCAAGATAAAAACCCATCAGACCTAACAAATGAAGAGGAAATAGGCAGTCTACCTGAAAAAGAATTCAAAATAATGATAGTAAGGTTGATCCGAAATCTTGGAGATAGAATGGACAATAGAATGGACAAAATGCAAGAATCAGTTAACAAGGACCTAGAAGAACTAAAGATGAAACAAGCAACGATGAACAACACAATAAATGAAATTAAAAGTACTCTAGATGGGATCAATAGCAGAATAACTGAGGCAGAAGAACGGATAAGTGACCTGGAAGATAAAATAGTGGAAATAACTACTGCAGAGCAGAATAAAGAAAAAAGAATGAAAAGAACTGAGGACAGTCTCAGAGACCTCTGGGACAACATTAAACGTACCAACATTCGAATTATAGGGGTTCCAGAAGAAGAAGAGAAAAAGAAAGGGACTGAGAAAATATTTGAAGAGATTATAGTTGAAAACTTCCCTAATATGGGAAAGGAAATAGTTAATCAAGTCCAGGAAGCACAGAGAGTCCCATACAGGATAAATCCAAGGAGAAATACGCCAAGACACATATTAATCAAACTGTCAAAAATTAAATACAAAGAAAACATATTAAAAGCAGCAAGGGAAAAACAACAAATAACACACAAGGGAATCCCCATAAGGTTAACAGCTGATCTTTCAGCAGAAACTCTGCAAGCCAGAAGGGAGTGGCAGGACATATTGAAAGTGTTGAAGGAGAAAAACCTGCAACCAAGATTACTCTACCCAGCAAGGATCTCATTCAGGTTTGATGGAGAAATTAAAACCTTTACAGACAAGCAAAAGCTGAGAGAGTTCAGCACCACCAAACCAGCTCTACAACAACTGCTAAAGGAACTTCTCTAGGCAAGAAACACAAAAGAAGGAAAAGACCTACAATAACAAACCCAAAACAATTAAGAAAATGGGAATGGGAACACACATATCGATAATTACCTTAAATGTAAATGGACTAAATGCTCCCACCAAAAGACACAGATTGGCTGAATGGATACAAAAACAAGACCCATATATTTGCTGTCTGCAAGAGACCCGTATGCTAACACATATATATGGAATTTAAGAAAAAAAAAATGTCATGAAAAACCTAGGGGTGAAACAGGAATAAAGACACAGACTTACTAGAGAATGGACTTGAGGCTATGGGGAGGGGGAAGGGTAAACGGTGACAAAGCAATAAAGAGGCATGGACATGTATACACTACCAAACGTAAGGTAGATAGCTAGTGGGAAGCAGCCGCATAGCACAGGGAGATCAGCTCGGTGCTGTGTGACCACCTGGAGGGGTGGGATAGGGAGGGTGGGAGGGAGGGTGACGCAAGCGGGAAGAGATATGGGAACATATGTATATATATAACTGATTCATTTTGTTGTGAAGCTGAAACTAACATACCATTGTAAAGCAATTATGCTCCAATAAAGATGTTTAAAAAAAAAAAAAAAAAGAAGAACAATTCAGGATAACAACACTGGAGTTTAATAATCTTCCTGGAAGCTCCTACATTACTCATTAAGCAAAAGTACGTATTCAACAAACAAAACTGCCGGTCTTTCACACCAATGGTTGTCACACCATTGAGACTTCCTAGTCTGAATTATGTACAGAACTCAAAATTGTTTTCTCTTTAGCTCTTCCAAATCCCTAAGTTCTGATTTCCTTTAATACGCTTCATATTAAAAGAAAGATAAACACAAAATGTATAGTTTTCCTTTGGCTTTCTTCTTCACAGCTGCTTATCCCCTTTCCTATATTGGGTTGAATCAAAGATCACCCCACTATCCCAAGTGTTGATTACACCGTTATCCCAGAGCCCAGGCCTTCCTGGAGAATATCCCAGCTTCCCTTATTTAGAAATGGCTTTAGGGCTTCCCTGGTGGCGCAGTGGTTGAGAGTCCGCCTGCCGATGCAGGGGACACGGGTTCGTGCCCCGGTCCAGGAGGATCCCACGTGCCGCGGAGCGGCTGGGCCCGTGAGCCATGGCCGCTGAGCCTGCGCGTCCGGAGCCTGTGCTCCGCAGCGGGAGAGGCCACAACAGTGAGAGGCCCGCGTACCGCAAAAAAAAAAAAAAGAAGAAATGGCTTAAAATCCCAAAATACCTATGTTAATCCCACTCAAGGCCCTTCATTCCTTCATAAAAACACGCTGCATTATTAGTCCAATGTACCATACCAACAACCCATGAGCTGTAACATGGAGGCACTGGCAGAGAACACAGCAGCATCATTTTTATTAGGTTTTGCCTCAGCAGGAAGGAACAGAGTGACCCCCAGATGAAAAACTAATGGACAGCGAACAAAGAGGGTAAGACCGGGTTTTTCTTACAAATCAACAGGCTCTTGTTCCCTGGAACTGGTATCTGCCTCACATCCAACCAGCCAAAGTGTTATACCTGGCTGGGTTTAATTTGTTATTTATGTCAGCTTTGCATATTTGTAAGGTTCAAGGGTTTATTGCCCTGGCCTGACCTTGCCAAGTCAGAGTTAACATGTGGTTCTCTGGTAGCAGTTTCTTTCTAATAAACTTTACTTGAAAGAACATGTGTGATAGATTTTGCTCATGATTAAAAAGAGCAGTTCTATGTTCATTGTTCCCCAATTTGGTTTTGAAGTTCTGTTGAAAGTCACCTCTGAACTTAAAAAAAAAAAAAAAAGGAAAATATTGGATATTTAAAATATTCTCTTTTAAATTTTATTGCAGACTGTTATTGTACTTTATGTTTTAGAATGTTGCCTTACTTGTGACTGTTTTAAAAGATTCATGTGATCTTGTAAAACCAAGCTAAATAATAGGTTTCCAAATGGTTAATAACTTGATAAATAGTTTAATTTTGGTTGTGAGAAATATTGAAGTTTATTTAGCAGCCTCTGGTTTAGAAAAATTGAAACAGTTCAATTAATATGCAAGTAAATATTTTGTTTGCCCAACAATAAGATATAAAACAGCAGAGCAAGTGAGGGTTATCTTTCATGTGCCTAGTTCCATATCATCATTCATTTCTGGAAGCTACTTTGAAGAGTGAATATATCTAACCTGTGGCAATGATTTCAGGTCTTTCAGGGTAAGAACCCAACTTCCATAGTGTCAGAAATTGGCTACTGGAGAGGACTCCCACATCTAGGGTGACCTGACTTGATCTGGTTTGCCAGGGACTTTCCTAGTTTTAAAACAGAAAGCTCCATATTCCAGGAAACCCCTTGGGTACAGGCAAACTGAGATAATGAGTTGTTCTACTGTCCCCATGTCTAACTGGAGAAGTTTCTGGGTCCTTTCTCTTTAGTTTGATACAAGTACCTGTTAAATAGAAACAATGTCTTGAAGGCTAATAGACAGAGACTCTAATCAAAACCTAAATAAATTCATCAGCCTGTTCATCAAAATGAAAATGAATGGAGCTTCAGCTTAACCTGCTGAAGCAGACATCAACAGTAAATTGTTCATTTTGTTTCATTTCACAATCATGAAATTAGTTAACCTGGGTAAAAATCATCATAAATATTTTCTGCTTGTTATGTTATTTCTTAATGTTTTTCTGTCCTACTTTTGATTCTGATTTTGAAACCCTGGATTCTTCATGAAGACCTCAAACCGTGGCACGAGTATCATTAGGTTTCCATTAAAATCTAGGCAGAAGAGAGCAGTCATGGGACTTGTCTGGATAAGGAAAGGATATGCGTAGACAGAGCTCCTAAAGGTCTGCACTTTTGGCAAAACATTTTTTTTCTCCAGAAAACCTGAACTGAAAACTGGCACATAGTTTTACAGACACTTGTTCTGATAGAGTCCTTACCTTAGATAACACTCTTTTCCAATTGTGTGTGGATAAACGATGCCATGTTATGTCTTATTATTTAAAAATTAATATATGATTAAACCAATTATCACTTCTACAGTACAATAAAAGTAAAATTAGTACAAAGGCATGTGATCTGGGAATCAAGAAGAAAATCATTTGGAGATTTTAGGATATTTAAGAGATATATGTTTATATATTTATAACATACCTATTTAGGATATTTCAAAGATCATACATACATACATATTTCTATATATGTATATATAAAATTTATACATATATGTAAAATTTGGAGACATTTGGATAGAGATATATATCATATAGTATATGTGACAAATACATAGGAAAGTGAGAGATTGAACTGAGAGAAGATAATTATTTAAGTGGATTTGTGTTTTAAAATCTTTAAAAAGTACTTCAGATGTATCCAAGGAATAATTTTTTTTCTGAGATCTCTGCATAATATGGAGGCAATTATGCCTTAGCAGGGGAACTAGGTGACATAACCTCTCTAGGACCCTCCAGCCCTACCACCTATACTCCCATGGCCCCTTCTCTCTTCCCCTCTGCTGCCTTCTATTTCTATAGTTGGAACACAAGTGCACACACACACACACACACACACACACACACTTCCTCACTGGAACACTGTACACAGGACAGTGCATATTTACATGTGCCTCGGAGGTGGAGCCACACAGTGGGGAGATGATGAGCCGATGTGAATTGGACCATAAATGTGTTATTGGAGGTTTATATGTTCCTTTGAAATATACAACATTTGCCACTGTCAGGGAGAAGATACCAAGCCAGACAGTAATTGCAATAATGGAACAGACAAATGGTCTATGTCCCCATTAAGGTTATCAACACCTCTAATTTTTGAAAGGAGCTTGTTGGAAATACAGTAATTGTGATTATGTTGTCCATAAAGGCTACGGGTGATCAGCCATTGTCAGCATTCCTAGTACCTTTCCAATATCCTTTGGAACAGAGCTAAGTAAATCCAAGCACTAAAGAACAATTCATTTCTGAATAACCAAATAGAGAGGGTATTTTATAATGTTTAAAATTTTAATACAGTATCTAAGTAATACCTTCCATTTGTAACAACTTCTCCTTTTTTTTCTGAATTTTTTTTTAAAAATTCTGCTTTCAAGTCCTTTAACATACAGATTTGCTCCAAAACCAAAAAGTCTGGCCCTCCTTCATCCTAATGCTGTGTTCAACCCTCTTTGTAATTATGCTTCCTTGCATTTCCTTCATCATTTCTCTCTGGGTTCTTCTGCTTTCCCTGTAAAGATCTCCTCTTTCTCCTTGGCCTGTCTTTCTGCTTCTCAGCCTAATAATTGTGTTTCACCAAGATCACAGCTGGAAAACAATTGACAACATAACATCTATGGCAATTTGCAGAGAGAACTCCTCAAGGTTTAAAGAAGAGGGTTCTCATTTTTAGAATAGATGCTTAGTGACTTTCTCAAAATCCTGAGGATCTAATTTTTGTGGTAAATGTGCTTACTTTCCAGGAGCTAAAAATACCAAGAAAGCTGGTCTCATTTTGTGGTCACTGGGAATGTTGAACTGACCATGTAGAGTGAAACATGAGCCATGATGTTCCTAGTTCATGCCAAAGCATGGAATCCTTCCAGCTAGGAGGAATGTCATCCCATAAATGACATAAATAACTGGTATAAAATTAACTTGACGTGAGGTGTCGTCAGCTTATTCTCTGTTAACTTTCTTCTAAGTATGCAATTCTTCATCTGAGAAAAACTGTTGAAACTACTAGGAAACCTCATTATTAACAAGATTCCTTCATTCTGATTCTCAATCTATCAAAAGCTGAAATGCAACACTTTGCCATTTAATCTTTAACAAGGTCCTAGGCCATTGAAACCAGTATGAAGTGAAATTTATGGGCTAACATTTAACTGTTAAATTATTCTCCAAATCTTCCCAGGTTACTCTCCACTCCAGCGAGCCCTCTTTTATTAGCAAGAGTAAATATAGAAAAGCCTACTGTTAAAACACTTAACAGGTCTGCTCTGTCTAGGCCTTGAACTGCAGTGTCCACTCTATTTGGAAGCCTCTGCTTCTCTTTTTTTTCGCTTTGTTTAAAATATGCTGACCACGCAGTGACCCCTCCTAACCCATCGGTCGAAAATTACAACCAGCCACACAAACAAGCAGCTCAGGGTCAGAAAGAGCAGGGTCTGCTAAAAATTAGTAATCATACATTAATTCCCTGACATAATTAATCAAAATGAACCACCGTTATCTAGCAAGAAACCTTTAACCTATTACAAAGGGGTCAATTTGCAAACCACTTGAGCCTGGGAGTTTGGTACAAATAGCATACGCCCTTCATCCAGGGTGCCCTAAGTAGGGAAAAATGCCTTTGAAGTACCAAATCTATGAGATTTAGATATAATTTCATCAATCAAGTTAAAAGCCTGCCTCCCTCCAGAAGGATTCTGTGGAGCTCTGTCAACCAGCTTCGTTGAGTGGTGACTGAAAATCCATTTGTAAGGCTTTTTTAGTCACAAGTTGGCTAGAGTTGGTCTGATCTGACAAAAGAGCCAAGGGTTTATCAAACTGAAGAGGAAGAAGAGAGATTTGTGGAGGAGCCTGTTTCCCCCTCACTAGAAGAGTAGTAAATGAGATGTTTGTTATGTGAGCGAACTGGTTATGTGTCTGTTGACCTTTCTTCATATATGTAGTACTTAGAAGATGAAGCCTGCCTGGTGTTTGAATCCATACTCACATGTGCAGTCAGAGAGTAGGAAAAACAGAAGAATTAAAACTGTCACTCAGAGAATTAGCTGTCACCCAGAGAATTTTTTTTTTGGCAATGTGTGGGCCTCTCACTGTTGTGGCCTCTCCCATTGCGGAGCACAGGCTCCAGACGCGCAGGCTCAGCGGCCATGGCTCACGGGCCCAGCCGCTCCGCGGCATGTGGGATCTTCCCGGACTGGGGCACAAACCCGTGTCCCCTGCATCAGCAGGCGGACTCTCAACCACTGCGCCACCATGGAAGCCCCAGAGAACTTTTTTTGTAGTTTTACATGTGTATAAAGGGAGAGCTTGCCCTCTGTACTAATGTAATCATCCTGATGGGATATGCATAGGTGTCCATTTGCAGAAAACAGAGAAGCATGAACCATGGTCCTTTGGATTGTATGCCTCACACCAATTACTTCTTACATCTTCAGAGACTAATTATGTTTCCAAGGACCTCAAAATATCTTTAACTGGAATTGGCATCTTTCATGTGCTTAGAAACGTATTTCTATCACCGCATCATTTCAGAGTGTGAAAACATTGAAAACCAAGGAAAGGCACAACATGTTGACTCATCATCTATGCTTTGAAAAGAGCAAATAGATCAGTATCCCCAGTCACATATTTCAAAGGAAAATGATGGTAATCAATTTCAGAATTAATGTCTGTCAAAGCATTGATAGAACTCTAACTAGGATCACCTGAGAAACTGATCCTGCTAGGAAAGCCATGTCCTTTGTAATCATGTACCTCAATCCTGGATAGAAGGTTCTATCCATTACAAACAATTTTTTGTCCATTTCTGTTTTGTTTTATTTTACTTTCCTATTCTTGGAACAAGTACTTTCTACAATATCACAGTAAACATATATTTTACTGAATTTGATCATCCCAGTGTGCCCCAGACATTTGCTGGGAAGTTCTTCAGTATGGTCAATACTGTCACATAGACCTGTGAACGGGGCAGCTTGGACAATGTATTTGCTTCTTCCAAACCAATAGATACTTGAAGACCCTGTAGTACTCATCTTGCCTTCTAAGTCTTGAATCTGTTTTCAGGATGAAGAAATGGAGGCCTGGAGAGATTAAATACCTTAACCAAGAACATGCATTTGTACATGGCTGAAGAGGTGTTCAGATCTAGGCCAGTTTGTCTTCAAACTAACTTGTTCCCACCAAGTCTAGCTCCTTTTATAATGTACAGCATCTGTGGCATCTATCCTTATATCAAATTCATTTTTAAAAAATTGTAAAAAAAGCAATTTTCAAAAAAAATTTGTGTGGAGATGAAACATAAAAAGAATGAGCCAGAGCATCCCCTCCATTTTTCTAAGTATAACTCACCACCCAGAACAAGAAAGAGGGAAATAGCACTCCTCCATATCCTACCTAGTTTATTTTTTCAGCTGGAACAACAACCCTTAAAACCCATTCCACTCTCCCAGGGTCAAGCCCTGCTGGCCCACTTTCTGTTCCTAAGAGGTATCAAGCTTGTCTCCCCAGGGCCTTATCCCTTGCTGTCCCCTCTACTTGGAATGTTCTTTCCCTCACACAGCTCTGCTGGTGCCTTTGCACCCTTCTGGTTTCAACTTAAATGTCCTCTTCCCAGAAATGGCTTGTTTGGTGTCCCAATCGGAGTCCATCCTTTCATCTCTCATTCGGCCGTCACGTTTTCCCCTAGTTAGGTTTTGTCCACTGCCGTGAACACGATTCAATGTTCAGTGCTTACTGAATTTGCTTGACATCTCATCCTACCCTCCCCTGTCCAAGGGCAGCATCGTGTCTGTCTTGCGAACCATCCAATTCCAATATCCTCCCAGCACCAGACCTGCATGAGTGAGTGAAGGAACGAATGACTTTTGGAAAAGTTATGCTCCAAAATGGTGTTTTGGGGGGGTTCATTATTTATTCACTTGCTCATAGGGGTGTTGAGGAAGGAGCACCAATGGCTCTAAAAGATTCTGTAACTTGCTAACCAGTAGAAAGGAGACTGACTCTCCTTCTTTGGCAAAGCCCTGAGGAACATCAACCCTGAGGAATGTCAACCCATGGACTTTCTACTTAGCACAAACATCAGGAAGTTATGTTCTCTCTTCTGCAAAAGGATCTCTGAGGATGTGGATGTCCATTTTCATGCTTTCTTTCACTTTTCACTTTATACATTCGCACTTTCTTTCACTGCTTGGATGGACAATCCTGCTTCACCAGTACTCATAGCAAAGAACACAGAAGCTAACTTCTGCCAAAAGGCACCAATGTGCCAGGACTGTGACACACACTTTCCAGGTCCTCCTAACAACCCTCAAGAAACCCCCTGACCCCATCCTGCAGATGAGGGAATAGGGCCTCAGCAAGGATCAGCAACACCTGGGAAGTAGCCTAACTTCAAACTGCATGCCCCACCCCTCACTCCATGCCATCTAGTCACCATTCAGAACAGAAGACAAACAGCACCAACTAGCCTGGAAATGCTAGGCATACACAAAAGACCTTGTGGACCAGGTTCACAAGTTTCATCATTTGAACATAACCAAGTTAAAATCACCAAGGATTCATTTTTCAGTAATATCTTACTGTCATTCACCCTATTAATGAATACCAAAGTAGATTTTCCCTTTCCAAAGGGCTGCCTGATAGCCAAAAACCATGTCATCGCCATCCTACGGTGACCAGTCTTAGGATGCTAATGGGTCTGCCGGCAGAGAGTTCCTGCTTACACATCCCTTGGGCCCCTTCACTGTCTGTCTGTGAATGTGCAGCTGGGGAAGACAGGCAGACTGCCTGGAAGCCATCTGCAAGGGCCAGGAGCAGAAACACACGAGAACTTTGATTCATAGAGGCTGGAAGCTGTTCCTTTAAAGTGTCCCTGAATCCAAGATAAGGAGAACCCGTTGCTATGCTCCTTCTTGAGACGGGAAGATCATACGTGTTCCAGCTGCTCCCACCCACACAAGCCCTCCCTCCTAGCCGGGGCTAGTTTACCTCCTCCCTAGCCCCTGGACCCCACCCTCTCCAAGTGTACTGTTGCTGCCCCCCCCACCCCCAGCCTCCAGTCTGTTGCTCCAGGGAGACATGGAGCCCCTGCTGGGAAACAGGAGACCTGGGCTTCCCTGCTTGCCTGTCAAACTGCAAAGGAATGTTGCTGGGAAAATGTGTGGATGAAATATAGCGCTGGGTGACCTGCACTTCCCCAGGGCTGTCCAAACAAGAAGTCAGGCCAGAATGGCCGGAGCTTCCCTTGCCCAGTGATGAGAGAGGCAGCTGGGATCTTGGGGGCTGTCTGTACCTTCCCTCTGCTTCAGGTCAGGAACTTTCCAAGGATACGAGGCGGAAAACATGATTCTATAAATTTGCAAGGGCTTCGCACCTTGAGATAAGATCCCGATTTTACCGTGGATATGCAAGGAAGAAAAAAGTCTGGGAAGAAACTCTGAAATTATTACTATTCTCAAGGAAGATACAAATCTAGGCCCAAAAGGCTACTCATTACAACCAGCTCATTGGAGCCCATCTAAAAATGTCTAGTCACATGTTCACCCGTAACAGGGAAGGAGGGAATCATATTCAGTTCAATTTATATCTTCCATATTCTCCCACTGAAGCAATTTATTTTATTTTTTAGGAACAATCTTAGGTATTTATTTTACAAAGTCATTAAAACCAAATGAAGGAGGCTTGCTCTTAAATTGTGAGAACTTTTACGTACACTGTAGAACTCTTAGCCCGGAGAAGAAATGTTTAGCACTTCATGATGAGTCATGGTTTTAAATATTATTACAAAAATTTGAGGATACTGTAGTATGTAACTCCAAAAAAATAAATCCTTTCTGCACACAGAGGTCAGGGGGCCTTCAGACCAATTTCAACACTGCCGCTTGGGAAACCTTCAGTAAGGTAGTGTATCATGCCAAAAGAGGAGAGAAGATATTGGTAAGAGATTTGCTAGAATCAGAAGAATTTGAGTTCAAATCCCAGCTCTCCTCCTACTGGCTGTTTGACCTTAAGATAGTTATATGGCTCTCTAAGCCTTAGTTTCACCATCTGTAAGATGGAGACATTAATCCCTACTTTATGGGCTTATGAAGATCAGAGGGTGTGTGTTGCACCTAAGGAGTGGAAAGTTACCCTGTATAAAGGCAGGATAGTTGTCATTTCTCTCAATTGTACATTTCTCTGAATTGAATTCAAGTTCTGACTCTCCTGGGCTACATTATATTGTTCTAACTGTTCACAGATGAGGAATTTGGATTTGAAGCTAAGCTACAGAACCCAAAGGGATTTCCCCCTAGGAGGAATTGGCTCCAGTTATTAAAAATACTTTTTTCCCTCTTAGAACAGCTATCCCCAGATGAGGTTACATGACACCCTGGGGTGTTTCAAATGATCTCTAGAGATATTGGAAAATTCTCAAGTTATTCTCAAATAAAAATTATTTTTTAATAAGTTCACTTGGGTGTTAGAATTAGTCTGTGCCCTATATGGACCTAACTATTTGGTTGGGTGACAATGCTATAAAATGTAGAAAAAAAAAAAGCTGGGTGGGGCTTCCCTGGTGGCGCAGTGGTTGAGAGTCCGCCTGCTGATGCAGGGGACACTGGTTCGTGCCCTGGTCCGGGAAGATCCCACATGCCGCAGAGCGGCTGGGCCCGTGAGCCATGGCCGCTGAGCCTGCACGTCCAAAGCCTGTGTTCCGCAAGGGGAGAGGCCACAACAGTGAGAGGCCCACGCACCGCAAAAAAAAAAAAAAAAAAAAAAAAAAAAAAGCTGGGTGTAAAAGTCCCAAAAGATTGGGAATCCTTTTAACATATAGCTTTCCTGGTTTTCTTAATTGCTCACTGTAAGGATTTCCACATTTTTCAACCTGGCAAATCAGAAGCAGGATGTATTATGGGGCTAAAAACATCAGAAAAAAAACAGGGACCTGTGCTGGTATCTGAGTTTATATTTAAAATCTAGAAATGTTAATTTTTTTCACTTAAGTAGTGGATAATCATCAGGGTGATTCCTACATTAGTCTGTCACAAACCAGTGTAGCTGGTGGAAGCCAGTAGATACAGTGTGTACAGCTCCTTCTTCCTGGACTCCTCTGTTCACAGCTCACTTTGCTAGTCTACCAACACAGACAGGCCCCAGCCCTGCTTACCAGTGGTTCCCCAACATCTCGTGGAATAACTGCTCGGGCAGTGACTTCAAGCTTCTCTGAGTAATGCTTAGTCTCTTGGCATTCATTGCCCCCAAAATACTAGAGACATCAATTTTCCTAATTAAATACAGGACAATTAAGAAAATTATTCATATGCCTCTCAGAAATGAGAATGGGTTCTCCCCCTCACTCCAAAAATGTTAGTTTTAAACAATGATACTCTGCATAAAAGTAAAATCATTGCACAGCATAGAGATTCTGTTAAGTTTTTCAGAACCTATAGATGTTGAGGAAAGAGAGAGAGAGAAAGGAGGGAGGGAGGGAGGGAAGGAAGGAAAGAAGGAAAGGTGGAAAAACAAAACAAAGAAACAAAAAACTACTTTCCTCCAAAGCTCTTCTTTAATGGCATATGCAAAACAATGACTTCCATCATTTTAAATGATTTCCAAAATCAAAGGGTTATTAACTTGGTTTGGTTGAAAAATCTACCTAGGATCTCCCTTTTTCTGACTGGTAAGAGCTGAGTAGATTTCCCATTTGAAAATGTGGTGAGAATGCTTCTTTGTCAGTGATAGAAACTCTTTTCTGATACACTCACACCCTCCAGCTTTAAAGAGAGTGGACAACGAAGGGATTTTTAAGAAATGATTATTGTCAAAATTAAATGCAAGATAATGGTTGGCAAATGATAGCTTTAGTTTGGGGGGGCAATAGATCGTGGAAATTCATAAGAAAATCCATTTCTGAGAGAGGACAGGAGACTGTCAATGATGAAGTGTGATAAATAACATTTTTATATTTATGAAGAATGTTGTAGATAGAAGGAGTCTCCCACCAAGTCCTGGGGATGCTCAGTCTCTGTGGGCTACTGGTGATTGTCTGAAAGTTCTCATTTTTATCCATTAAAAACTCTCGCATTTTCCCCTCCACAACCAGGTCTCCTGCCTCTTCCTGGTTTGTGTCACAAGTTCAATTAGGTTATTTAGACACTTCGGACATTTAAATTCTTTGTTTGTGTATGTTTAAAATCAAGGAAAAATGTCATGGAAGGTTACCAAATCCATGTAATTTACCCAAGAAATGAGTCTACTGGGTAAATACATATTGAGGCAATTTTTAAAGTCATATTTATTTACTCTACACACCTCGGTCTGTGGAATAAATAAATATTTGAGCTGCGCACTGTGTGTTAAAGCACCTCATGAAAATATATGTTGACACTGCGTGTGCAAAAAGAATCTCTCTTCCAAGTTTTATATCTGAGCTGTTTGACTTTGGGGGAATAGAAAAAAAGGAGCAAATGGAACCGTTTTTTATGGATGTAATTACCTGGCCACATTCTTGACACCTCCACCTCCCAACCAACACCCATCAAAGCCTATTTAAGATCGGCGTCTGAAACTTTCCACAGTTTTTCCCTTTTCTTTTCAAAGCAACTTCGACTGCACCAAAAAGTGTGCTTTGTAATTAATTCCTTTCAATCTGGCCCACACCTCTTTCTCCAGGAGGTATCAAATCATTTCAGGAGGGTCATATCTCAGCGTTAGATACATTTAAAAGGATGGATCTTAAAATCTGGGGTCTGCTTTCTTTGTTCTGTCCTGGAGACCTGGGAGTAGTACCCTTCAGACATTTTATTGATCATTCTTCCCCTTTGCCTCATACATGCTAATTGTACCTCTGTAGCAAAACAATCTTATTATCATGTTAATTAGTGGGAGGGCTGTTGAGGTTTTCCACTTCATTACCTACTAATTTCAAGATAAATGAATCCACAGGTTCCTAAGTAAATAAGGTCACCTATCAAGCACTTGTAAATGTGTTTGTAAACAGGGAGGGGGGTGGAGGCAGAAGGCAACATGTTTGGTTTTCAAATGAGTGGGCTGGTTGGGTTTTGGCTTTTGGTGGAGCTAGGGGTCCCACCATGGGGGGCCCTGTCCCTGAACTCATTTGTAATGGATAGGGAATGTTTGCTGTCCACCTGGCTTCTCAGTGGGGCATTTCCTTTAGTGCTCTCAAAGGGCTCTTTGTGGCCTGATTCATTCTGTGCGTTGGGCGCTCATCGTGGTTGCTTTTGTAGAGAAAGCGCGAAGTGAGGTTTACGCTGGGCAGGAGAGCTTTGAAAGGGACTGGCCAGTGGGTGGTGTGATTACAAATCACACTGTTCCCGGTTTCCCACCCTTCCTCCTATTTGGGGCCAGGTTGTTCCTAGTTTCTCTGCCTTCAAAAGTCGAAGAAGTCTTACAAAAGGAATTAGAAAATTAGGCCTGCCGATAGCAAAGTTTCTTTTTTAGTAGGCTTCATTAAGATGGAAAGGGGAAAAAAAAAAAAAAAAACCTTTGGGAGATTTCACCTTAAATACCAAAGACTTCAAAGGCAATCGTGCCTGGGAATGACTTTCTTTACCCTTTTATCCATTTGTCTTTTTAAAACATCAATACAAACGAAGAGTTACTGTTTTGCCTTTTAATCTGTTACTGTTGCTGGCACTTGCAAAATACAAACAAAAGAAAAAGTTTTACATTTTTATCCACCAGGAGATGCCCGTTTGGAATCTCGTGAGGGTTCTATTCTGTAAGTGGAACCTCCAGGGGCATCCTTGCCCAACAATCTAACTGGCATCTGAAACATTGAATTCCGCCTTTTTTTTTTAATTAAGATAATAAATTGGTCTTAAATTATCCCTGAAATCAGACCACTGTTGATTACAATGGGGCTCATGCTGTGACAGCTCAAGATGATGTTATTTTTATTCCTTTTCAACGAGATCTTAATCTCTCCCTGCGTGTAAACAAATTGTCACTGTAACCTTGTTCTAATCTCCCAGTCCAAGACCTTTAAAGCATTGGGAGATAACAGATCAGGCCGAGATTTCATCAGCTCTTCAGCGCAGGCGGATAGGACGCGGTTCACTCCCACTGGCTCAGTCTTTAAACATTGAAGGAGAGTTAATAACTACATCCTACATGAAAAGCTCCACGGAAACCTTTGAAAGCAGTATGTGTCATGTAGTTAGAGTTTCGAAAAGGCAAGCCAGAGGTCTAGGTGACAAATACTGTTGCTTCCAGGAGGACCCAAGCCTGCCGCCTCCCCATCTCAGAGCCCCGTTCCCCTGAGCACGTTGGGGGAGGGGCTGCTTGAGCGAGGGATGCGGATTAGAGACACAGAGAGGGACCACCGAACAGAGACATTCAGAGACAGGGAGACACAACGAGAGACAGTGAGATCCAGGCCCAGAAAGGGAAAGAAGCAGAAAAGAGAGGTAAAGAGACTCAATGGGTGTGAAAAAAGAGTGAGGAAGCTGGGGAATTTGTTTAACCCAGCAACTTGTCGATGCAATCGACAAACCCCTTTGCTGTCTTTTTCACTTTGCTAATGTGCAAAAACATTCCAGAGAGAAAATGGATCAGATTACCTTCCCAGCCATTTCAAAATATCACTGTGTGACGTTCTCTTCGAGAATGTTCTTGGGACTTCACTGGTGATGCAGTGGTTAAGAATCCGCCTGCTAGTGCAGGGGACACGGGTTTGAGCCCTGGTCCGGGAAGATCCCACATGCTGCAGAGCAACTAAGCCCGTGCACCACAACTACTGAGCCTGCGCTCTAAAGCCTGCGAGCCACAACTACTGAGCCTGAGTGCCACAACTACTGAAGCCTGCACGCCTAGAGCTCTGCAACAAGAGAAGCCACCACAATGAGAAGCCCGGGAACCGCAACGAAGAATAGCCGGCATGCAGCAACAAAGACCCAAGGCAGCCAAAAATATAAATAAATAAATAAATAAATAAAAATTTTATTTGTTAAAACAAAAAAAAGAATGTTCTTGCATGCCATGAAAGGGACATTCTGTAAATGTCCCCAGACACTGATGAGCAAGGAGCAATTACTAATGAGATGCCTAGTGAACCCCAGCTCGGAGCCCCCTGATGAACCGTTTGACTTGTTTGTTTTGAAGTCAGTGAAGAGATAGGCCCAGGACATCGCAAACCCTCAGGAGGAATTCTAAGAGAGTCTACAGCCAGAGACAGTCTTGTAGCCTGGAGAGGAGGGTGGAGATTCTCTTTAGAGGGTTTGCCCAGACTCCAGCAAAGCCCACCCAGCAGACATTTTCAAACCCACTCTTTCCCTCTTCAGGTCTTCCCAATCTGATTTCCCCTGTCCTCTGACTCCTCAAAATTTCTGGCTAATTTGATTAAAAAAATAGGACAGTGAGGTTTAATAGGTGATTTTCTCTTCAATTAGTAGGGGATTTTGATCACCAAAAGGGGTGATTCAACACAGGAAGGGTAAGCTCTGAGTTTGCCTGGCTCCTAAAGAAGATGTTGGGAAAATACATGGATTTCCTTGTGCCAGCATTTTTTGAGTGGAAAAGTCATGGACTCTGTTTCAGCTGTGTAACCTCTGAGGATCTGTAAAATGGCGAAATAGGGCTTCCCTGGTGGCGCAGTGGTTGAGAGTCCTCCTGCCGATGCAGGGGACACGGATTCGTGCCCCGGTCCGGGAAGATCCCACATGCCGCGGAGCGGCTAGGCCCGTGAGCCGTGGCCGCTGAGCCTGCGCGTCCGGAGCCTGTGCTCCGCAACGGGAGAGGCCACAACAGTGAGAGGCCCGCGTACCGCAAAAAAATAAATAAATGGTGAAATAGTAACATCTTCCCCCTGAACTATTGCAAAAATTAGACGAGTTAATGTCGATAAAATATGAAAGACTGTCTTTCACATTAAAAAGTATAACATGAAGCTTTTCAATGCATGTTAATTTTTAACCCCTCACCCCCCAGAGCACACCAGAACCTGAATTTAATTTAGCCATAGAATAAAAACATTTGCTTTGAGGTCTGGGTAAACACCTTTGCCACAGCAAACAAATGAATAGTTTATAGGAGGAACTGCTTGGCAATTTTCAGGAGTGCTGTGAAAAATAGCCCTGCATAGAGGAAATTTTTTTCCTGGGTCAGGGGTTTCTTTTTTCTCTAGTTTCTCCAGAAACATTTTTCCTCTTTAAGAAACACTGGCTTTTATAATATTAGGTGATGTTTAAGTACCTGCTGGGTATTAGTCTGCTTAATTTTATTTTTCATTAAGTCAAAGGATTTGCACATAATTGGTTTCCCTCTGGGCTTCGATACCCACCTGTGGTTAGCAGCCCCCATTGTGGTATAGCATCCAGACAAAGGTGGCTTTGCTTCTTTCTCTTTCTTTTTTTTTTTTTAACAGCTCTTGGAGGCTTACACGAGGTGATTGGTTTACTTCATTTTTGACAATAATATTTATTGCACTTTTTCTGAGTATAAGAATAATATGTTCATTAAAGAAAGTTTGGCAAAGAAAAAATATATACATGTATTTCTACCTTTTATTGAGCACTTATTATTTGCAAGACCCTTGTAAAGCTTATGCCTTGCAGGCTTACCCACTTAATCTTCATAACAATCCTGTGAAACAAGTAACCTTCCCAAGACCACAGAATTAAGAGGTGAAAGAGTCAAGAAGTGAACGCGGATCTGTCTTTCTCTAAAGGGAATGGTTTTTATACCTACCTGTGATATTATCTGTGATAGGTAGGTAGACAGGCAAGAGACATGCAGTTATACAAAGAGGAAAAATAAAAGCAACAAATTCTCTGTTATCAAGTGGGTGAGGGAATCTTTCCTTCTAAAGTGCAATTTATTGGAGGATGTATTTGGGTCATGCTGGTTGATAGCATAAGTTTTATGTCAAACATGTAAATGTTACAATCCTGCTTTTACCACTCATTAAGGGATAGAACTTTGAATGTCTTAGTACCTTCAGGCTGCTATAACAAAATACAACAGACTGGGTAACTTATAAAAGGCAGAAATGTATTGCTCACAGTTCTGGAGGCTTGAAGTCCGAAATCTGGGTGCCAGCAAGGTCATGTGAGGATCCTCTTCCAAGAGGTTGACTTATCTTTGTATTCTCATATGGTAGAAGGGGCTTAGGACCTCTATGAGGTCTTTTTTATAAGGACACTAATCTCATTCATGAGGGCTCCACCCTCATGACCTGATTACCTTCCAAAGGCCCCACTTCCTAATACCATCACCATTGGGGGTTAGGATTTCAACATATACATTTTGGGAAGGACACAAATATTCAGACTATAATATTCAGTTATTTACCCTCCTTGTCCTCTCTTTCATAATCTGTAATAAGGCATTCCACTCACAGTTGATATGAGGATTCAATGGAAAAAATGTACAAAAACCATTTAGCACAATAACATAATAACTAAAACATGGGAGAACTCACTACACACACATACCATACATACTACCTATACACATCTATTACAAAATCAGAATGCACCCTATATACATTCATTCTCTAGCATGTCTTTTTAAGTTTAACATTAACATTATATTCCAAACATTTCCCATTTCAGCGAATATTCTTTTAACAGCAATATATACTTTTTTCTTGCAGTTTCACCATAATTAATTTAATTTAATGATTCTCTTATTGTTGTGCATTTAATTCATTTTAATTTTTTGCCATTTTGAATACTATTTCAATGTACTTTCATACATGTATCATTGAGCATCTTCTGTATTTTTTTCTCAGACTAAAAATCATTGACTTAAAAAATGAATGCACATTTTTAAGGCTTCCTGTAAATACAGTCAAAATAACATTTTGCCTTGGTCAATAAAAAATTGCCAATATAATATGTTTACAAAGTCTCTTTGATACTTTAGTTTTCTTTTCCAAATGAACATAGTTTTTATTTCTTTGGTTACCAGTGTCAGTGAAAATGTTTTTATATTTTCATTGTCTAATTGCCTAAAATTTCGAAGTTAACAATATATGTCATTTTCCCATCTTCTGTTGGTTTATCTACTTGATTTTTTAGGACTTGTTAATAAACTATGTTTTTTTCATTTTAATTGCCCTTTAATTATACATATGTATATCATATGCAATTTCAACATTAATGTAATTAAATGTCTACTTTTATACTTTCTCACCTTGCATTTGTACTTAAAAGAGATAGAATATAGTCATCTATATTTTCTAATTTTTTTATGACTTTATTTCAGTGGTTACTTGTACTTGAGTTTTGTTTCCCTTTCAAGGAAAATATTGACATAAGACCTACCTAATACTATGCTTTTGAGGATGTATATACATTATCTCATTTAATTCTTAGAAAAAAAACCCAGTAAGGCAGCTGTTAATATATCCTTTTCACAGATGAAAAACTGGACTTGCTCTGAGTCTAAGAAACATCAATTGCCTGAGTCGTGATTCAAATTCATATGTGCTTATTTATATGAAAATAAGAAGAAGATGGGGCTTAGAATTGTAAAAGTGTCTAGTATCTTTATCATTAAGAAGTGATGGGAGTAGGAGGAGGTGTATGGCTCAAGAAAAGCTAGAAGAGTGGATTGATGGATGGATGGATGGGTGAATTAATAATCTAAAAAGGCAATTTATCAGCCTGACAAAAATGGCTTTCTCTGCTTGGTAGACCATTAGTCTGGTTTAGCCTATAGTCATTTCACAATCTTGAGCCTTCAGATGGGGCTGTATCATTCTGGGAGACTCAAGAGTGTCATAGAGTCAAAGTAACTGGTATCGATGAGAGAGTCCATACTTCCTGAGACCAACAATGAATCCTTTTATGCCAAATCAGTCTGCAAGTGAACATTTTAATTGGATGTTTTGTAGTGGTTAAGAGAAAATGATCATGAGGCTGATTGTCCAAGTCTGAGTCTCAGCTTCCTATCTCTGTGACATCTGGCAAGTAAGTTACTAAACCTCTCTGTGCCTCAGTTTCATCACTTGTAAAATGGGGATAAAAACAGTCACTGGTGACAAAAACAGAGAACTTTTTTTTCCCCCAGACCAATGAATTAATAAATGCAAATCCCTCTAAATGGTACCTGGTGTTCAATAAGTGATTAATAAATGTTACTAATTATTATCATTATTGTTTTCTTCCTTAATATAGTTATATGTGATTTGTAAGAGCGACTGTTTCATAAACAGTGAGAAAATTGTAAAGGGATTTTCCTGGTTCAGTAAAGTGGCCCTACATACTCCCAGGGGAAAAAAGAATGTAAGAACAGAGAACTACCTAAACGGACTATAATTACTCTTAAGAATTCAATCTTTTGGGACACATGTGATTATTCTGAGGTTAAGTTAGCTACATTTAAATTTCGTAAAATCACTAGCCACAGCATAGTTCATGTATAAAGGTAGTGATTTCTGTACTTGTCAAGATTGCATCATAAACATGATCACATTTTGAATTTGGAACAGTTTTATAATAAAGACACCTGATGGGCTTGGCAGTATCTACATTTTATTGGGAAGTAAAACTTAAGGAACTGTTTATTCAACATCATTATGAGTCTCTAAACCTAGTTCTCTGAAAAGTTAGCGTGAATATGTGTGTGTATGTGTACAGTGTAGACACAATCTTAAGTTATCTAATGTTGGAAAAGCAGACAGTGACAGAAGAGGCAGTATAACAGTCATATGTTTAAGCACAGGAGCCTTTATGGAGAGAATTCCTGAGATCATTCATCAAGAAATGCTTTCCCCTATCTTATCCCATAGAACCTCGGCTGCCCAGCACACACAGAGTGCAGACCGCACATTCAGAAGGCAAAAGAGACACCCACACAAACAAAAGTGGCCTGAGATAACCACAGTTTGAAGTTTACAATAGAGAAACATCCTATCTCTGGATAAGCATAGTCTCTGGGTACTCTTATTTTTCTTCTCGGATTTCTGAAACCTTTTACCCTCAAATGTAATCTACATTTTGCTCCTTCCACCTACCTCCCCATCACCACTATTCCAAACAAACGCCCAGGAACTTTGATAGTAAGAGAATGTTTGCATTGGTGAGAGGCTGGGTGATAAGTGACTTTACACTGAACTGAATAAAACCAAGAAAGTCACCATGTCCCTTGTTAGTGATTTAATTTATCAAAGTAAAAAGCTTAATCATTTAATAGCTTCATTGAAACAACACCAGAAGATGTTATTAAAACAATCATCCACATCTCATAAGAAATTGATTTTTTTCTGGTACTGTATACATGGCAAATTGAAACTATGTAATAAAAAACTTACAACTGCTCAGATAACAGCCAAAGGGAGAAGTGATGACAGTGAGTAGTTGAATCTGTATTTTAGCTGCAAATACACCTATGTTTATCAGAACATGAAAAAGCTATCAAAGAAAAAGACAATTTTAACAAAGAATCTTGTACATTGCCTTTTGAAGAAAAGTATAATACCACGAAAATCAAATAATATATTTTATAACTGTGTATCTCAAACAAACACAGATGTTTAGAACATGATGTGATGTCTGTGAGTGGGGTAAGAAATAAAACATTCTAGACTAATATGCACCATTGTATAATAAAGAGGGAGTTTCATTTTTTAAGGCAAAATCTCAGAGGACTGGATATACTAACAGGTTGCTTTGGGATAATGGAAAATATGATCTCATTAGCACCAGGTTTGTTTTTTGTTCTACAATAAAAAAGTAAATTACAATGTATTAATGCAGTTAGTGTTGTTTTTAATGTGCATGGGGAAACAATAAAACTTTTATTAAGGAAGTGTGATGGCATGCTTGTTCTACAGGATCAGCATCCGGCACTGTTTCAACAGCCAATCATGTGGCCCAATGGAACATTCTCATAATGATGTAATAAAATTTGACTCTGATATTGTAAAATATGTTTATGGTAAGGCTATTGGGATATTTTTATGCAATCTTATTAGAGCAGGTGCCTAAACGCATTATATTTTGTAGTCCAATTTCAGTGGAATTTTTTAAATGTCAAATTCCTAATCTGGAGTTTGAATGTTGAAATGATTACATTATGATGCATAATCTAATATGCAGCCCCCCTCCTCCAGGACTTACTCATATGAGTGAGCACACAATTGCCATCTGAAAGCAGAGGTCTAAATGGGTGTTTTGTCAGTTGACACAAGACTGTTGACCATATTGTGGAATTTTTCTCATGGGCCATTGGCTATTTTCTAAAGTAATGACTACATTTTCTAAAATAATGTAACTCCATCATATTTTCCTGGGTCTTCTTGATCAAAAACAATGTATACTTAGTTATTTTGCTTCTCCTGTTGCTGGCCACCTTTCCCCTCTGACTCATCCTTTAGACCTCAGCAGCAGGTTTTAGGGAATAATACATGCCCACAAGAGGCAAGCTGACTAGGAAATCCAAAGCAAAGATGAATCAGAACCAAAGGGTTTTCCCTCCATGGACACAAAAACACATGCTGTGGCCCCTCATAGAAGCCATATCAATGGCTTATTATTCATAGAGTGAATGTCATTAGGTGTTTCTACATTAATACATTAGAAAACCCCTGGCCTGGGAGACAGAAGCTATGAGTTTTATAACTTTCCTTTGGCAAGTCCTCCCACCTCTCCGTCTGTTTTCCCATCTATAACACGAGGGCATTAACTATCAGCAGAGTTCTAAGTTCCTTTAAATGTACTCTCTACAGTGATTTATACACCCCATCACATTTCCTTCATGCATTGGCTTCTGGGAAAACCCAAACCGAATTTAACGTTGATTCAACAAATAACAAGTTTATATGAGCACAAGTCAGTGTCTAGACACTAAACTCCACAACCAAAGTCCCTACTCTCATGGAGCTTACGTTCTAGATGATTCATGGAAATATCTCTATCTACATCTTAGGAATAAAGTGAATATCCATCTCCCACATGGCTTTGGAACTCTATGTAATTTCATCTATTTCTTCATTTAATTATCTTTGTTGTCAACAACCTCAAATTCATTTTTAGGAAAGCAGGGAGGATCTTAAATAAAAATAAATGCTAACTTTGACCACTATAAAGAGCAATGCATATGTCTACAAGCCTGAAACCTAAGTATAAATTACGAAGAGGATTCTGGAGAAGAATGGTGTTGTTGGCCACCATTTAATTTTAAAAAATTGATTTTAATTTTAAAAAATTAAAAAATAAATTAAAACTGAAAACCCACATTTCTTTAATTGATGAGTGTCTTTAATGGAAGGGAAGAACAGGAAACTCAGGGTGGAATAGTTATTACAACTCCTACACTGACGAAGATCATTTAGGAAGAAGCATCAATTAGGCTTTTTAAATCCTTCCTACTTGTAATGCACAGAGCAAAGCTTATAGGAAAACCGAGCTACAAAAATTACAAATAGTAATGCTATTATTTGGCATGTAGTTGCCAAAGGCATTCGATATAAAGATTTTACGGAGCTGTCAACTGATATATAGCAAACACCCAAATAGTCTCAAACACTGTAAAATAGGCAAGGCGAGCTGGGGCAAAATATTAGGCACATGAATTATATTTTTTGCCATGTAGACTGAGAAAGTGCTTGCGAAGCACTGTAGTTAAAATGGGCAATAAATACCAGGGTTAATGCTGCCAGTGACTTGTTGGCATGGGGGGTTTCCATCCACCATAATTTTGGTTTTCCAAACCATGTTTCCAATCCCTACTTTGGAAAACAAAGTGATTAGATTATTTCTTCCTGGTCTGTTACACATTTAAAACAGGTTTCAATGCTCTCTCTCTCTCTTATTTTTTTGCCATCAGGATTTGTTTGGGGAGGCAGGCATGTTGAAGGAGAACATGGAGAGCTTTTTAGGATCCACCTTCCCCCATACATACACCCTCTCTCTCCAAGATAAGGCCTTGCTCTGGAGGTCAAACATCTGTCTGCCTCTCTCCTCCCTGTGACATTTCTGGATAAGGAGAAAGGTGGGGACATAACCTCACTGGGGCTGGAAAGCATCGCAACAGAAAGAAGTTGTTCACTTTCTCTTTCCCTAATTCCACTTTGTGGGAAACATCAGCCTGCATTTGCATATAGTTACCTAGTGTTAAAACAGCAGACTCTACTAACTCCATCTCAGCCAAGGTGATGAAATGCCAAATATTTTCCATTGAAATCATTTATATCAGTCTTTGGCTTTACTTTGTAAATCTGGTTAGAAGACACCATCTTTCTTTAAATTCAAGTAAAAGTGATTTCACAGTTAAAAGTGCTACGTTTGGGGAAGGGGAATTCAAATAAAGGAGACCTGAGTAGGAGACAGAGAGAAAGAGAGAGAGAGGAAGAGGAAGATCCTTTTATGTGTTGGCTACTTACTCTGAATTTTTACAGTTGGAATCATGGGCATGATTCCAAATAGAAAAGAAAGTCATTTGGGGACTTCCCTGGCAGTCCAGTGGTTAAGACTCCACACTTCCAAAGCAGGGGACAGAGGTTCAATCTCTGGTCTGGGAACTAATCCCACATGTGGCCAAAAATAAATAAATAAATAAAATAAAAATAGAATTAAAAAAAAAAGAAAAGAAAATCATTTTGATGTAATTTAGGGATACATGTGATCATCCTGTGTCTGTCAATGTGTCTTCAGCTGGGTTTCATTTCGGCTGATATTAATGTGAATCAGTGAACCCTTGGAATTTACCTGACTTCAGACTCCCATTTTGCAGATGGAAAAGCCAAAATCAAGTCAGGAGAGATGATAAGGTTGGAACTCAAACCCAGGGCAGAGGCTTTCAACCAGAACCTTCTCCATGCAAGCTAGCACATAAGGACTGTAGGGAGAGGAGGGGATACTGCCTGGAGGCTCTCTGGGCAGGGCAGGGAGCACCTTCAAAGTTAGCATTTCAGCTCAGATTTGTAAGAAACCTTGAATTTTCAGATGAGACCAGTTACAGGAGCAGCCCATTAAGTCCACATATATGGGACAGGAATGTTTCAATCAGCTGAGTTCTTTACAGACAAGACCTTTCCTTGGGTGTGCCCACAACTTGACAGTCTGTCACTCCAAGATGCAGAAGAGGTCCAAGGTGACATACGATTCTGGGACCTTCCTTTAATTCTGAACTTGAGCACAATGTTCTTCTCTACGCAACTGTGCAGCCATTGTCTGACCTGAGAACCTCAGCTATTGTTTGTATTTGTCTATCCCTTTGGGGTTTACCCTGCACTCTCTATTATCTCATTTCAAAAAATCATCAGAACGGCTTTGACAAATGAGGAAAGTGAGTCTCAGATTTGGAGCTCTAGATGTGCAACTGATTCAAGTTCTGACCTTCAGCCTATTCACGTTAGACGAGTGATTTAAATAGTGTGTGAGTTCAATAAAATGGAAGATGAAGTTCCCTCTTCTAATTAACAATTATTCTAGAATGTGCTTTTGAGCAAAGCAAATATAGGAGATAATACTTCATATAAAGGTGTGGATTTACAAAGCAGATACATTTGAAAGCCTTTGTTTTGGACTGCAAAGGAACCCCAGCTCCAAACCACCACTGCCTTTTTCTAAACAGTCACCTCTCCTCAATTTTTGTCTCATTAAGGAAAAAAAAAATCTTACTTTGCTCATATTTTATGAGCATATCTGCTATACCAACCGAAACATATCTTCTGGAATTTGAAGAAGTCAAAAAATATTTTTATAAATATATATTGAGCACCTATTATGTGGTAGATTCTGTGCCAGATGCTCTAAATCCTGAGAAAATAAAACAGTCCTTCCTCACAAAGACCTCCAAATTCATTTCCATAGCTCTATTCCAAGTGCAAAGTATGTTTTGTTGATGATTAGCCATGTACAAAAGCTGTTGTTGCATAAAATATCATAAGATTCAGATATTTACAATAAGGAAAGTCTGAGTCATTTGAAAGTTTTAGGAAATGTCTGATAATGAAGGTGACATTGATGCCTAAGTATCCATCTACAGTTATCAAAGTCAGTTTCCACATGTGGTACATGAACTTCATATGGGACAGACTTGCTTTTTTGTTGTTGTTGTTTTTGTTTTGAGGTACGCTGGCCTCTCACTGCTGTGGCCTCTCCCGTTGCGGAGCACAGGCTCCGGACGTGCAGGCTCAGCGGCCATGGCTCACGGGCCCAGCCGCTCCGCGGCATGTGGGATCTTCCCGGACCGGGGCACGAACCTGTGTCCCTTGCATCGGCAGGCGGACTCTCAACCACTGCGCCACCAGAGAAGCCCCTAAAGCACGTTTTAAAAAGCATATCAGAAAGCAAGTAGGTGTGAATGCTGTTATTACAGGAAAAGGCAATCTCATCTGTAATATCAGTATGAGATCCACAGACCATAGCACTTTTTTTGCATTAATAACAAATGACTTAGGACCCTCCTCATCACCGAGGTGGGGAATGAACACACACATACACACACAAACACACACACACACAGAATGATCTCTCTGCCACCTCCTGTAGAAACAAGAAATGCTGCAGCACAGAAGTCACCACCCTTACAAGTTCAGACCTCTCCCTCGCCTTACTCTTGGTAATTTATCTGTTAGGCTCTCAAGGGCCTGGGAAGAGCTACTTAGATTCATGATGAAAGAAGTCTGATGTCTCACAGCATTCTTGCAGCCCACGAGCTACTGAAAACTCACACTTCTTGGAACAAGGGGCAAGCAGCAGTCCTAGGGAAGGTGGGACATCTGCCACTCAGCTCCCCATGGGCAGGTTTCAATTCTGATCTTGACCCGAAGGGAACAGAGAAGGAGGCGTGCTCATCTCAGCCTTCCTCAGCTCCTTTTTATTTCTAGTATTGATTATTAAGGTTGGAGCCAAATTGTAGGATAATAATAATAATCAAAACCACTCCAAGGCATTTTCCACCCCAAAAAGGTAAATGCCATCCATGAATTGAGGAAAAACATTTTAAGGTGACTTTGTGTGTGTGTGTGTGTGTGTGTGTGTGTGTGTGTGCGTGCATATATGGTCATTTTAAGGATTTAGTACATTTAATCATAAGGGATGTTGAGCAAATATTTTTATCATTTTAAACATCATTTTTCCTCATGACTTTATATTAATAAACCTCTGGAAACTCACATTTGAAATTTGATTCTTTCCAATTTCCCTTTTTTGTTTTTTGCCCCTCTTCACTTCCTTGTGGGAACTCACTGATTTACTATTGCTGGATACATCCTGGGCTGTAGCAACCTCATCCTGGGAACTAAGGGATGATCACGTGGGCTGCAGACCTGCTTTCTTCTTCTTAAATAAAGTTGATTCTCGTATCTACACAGCAAGAGAAATATCTAAGAAAGGAATTTGCAAAAATATGTGGACATGAATACTTCTGATGAGTGAATGAGTCCAGCCCTACAAAAGGTGTCACCCCATTTTCAGATCTGCCATAGAAAGGCATTTCCATCTACCTGTGTCATGAAGGGTCATCCCTGTGCCAAACACATGAGGCATTACAAAGAATCAATACAGGAAAAGGGAAAATGTCATGTGCCAAGAAATAGAATTTGGAATCATTTCCTTATATACGTGCAACCTAATGGATTATATGGAAAAAACGATTATGATTCAGATATTCACTTGTCTATGCCTATTTTGATTAAAAAAAACACATTACACAAACTAAGAAATAGTCATAGGCTTAGCACTGAATTCTTTGGATGAGCCAGCATTCCAATAGATAGGTTGTTTTGTTTGTGGCTTTGTTATTAAGTCAGTAAAATTGTCCTTTTGTTTCTTTTCATTGGACTGTCTAGAGCAATTCGGGTCATTTTGTTTGGTTTGGTTTGGTTTGATTGTTGTAAGAACATATAGTATGAGATCTGCACTTTTAACAAATATTTAAGTGTACAATATAGTATTGTTCACTCCAAATATAATATTGACAGCAGATTTCTAGAAGGAGAATTCCTGGATTTTCATTTTCCCTTTATTATGTCTAGTCTTTTTGATAAAAGACAACTCTGCTTGTCTCTGCCAGTTCTTCCCTTTCTGCAGCCTCCAACTTGTAGGTGAGCCCTTCAGAAACCACCATGCACCCATTCCTACTCGGTCAGAAGAGACAGCTCTGTTTACCCTAGTGCCCCCTGTCATTTTGATGGGAGACCTGCTCTGTCTCAAAGTTGGGGTGTGAAGGGAGGAATTAGTCAGCTGGGGTTGCCAGAGATCCCTCAGACATAAGGAATGCCCAACATTAAGTTTTGAGTTGTTTGCTCTGCTGTGAAGCTGTCCTTTGCTTCTAACGTCTTGAAGTTTTCCGTGTATGCCAATGCAAGTGTGTTTCTGGAAAAGTCATGCAAAGAGAAGTTCTATGCTTACGTCACTGTGGAGCAGAGGAAAGAGCCACGAGGGTGAGATGCTAGTGAGTGCAAGAGTTCAGAAAAAGCCGGAAGCAACCCAGAGCTGAAGTGATCAGAAGAGTCTCTCAGATTTCGGGGGGAGACATCAGATTTCCCACCATAAGTAAGATGGAGGTTTGGGGCCAATTGACTTTAAATGTCCAAGAATAGGACTTTTAATTCACACATAAACTAAAAGATATATGCAAACAATTAGCCCAGTGCCTGGCCCATGGTAATCCATAATAAATGGTTAGTAATAACAATAATACTATTATTATTTATTATGGTTTTACATTCAAAGTGACAGAGGTTTTTCTATTTTCTGTCTTTATCATTAGGAAGTTATGGCAATGGTACACAAAAATCAAAAAATAGTGTTGAGCACCAATTAAGTTTTCCCCTCCCTGTAATCCTCATCACAAACTCCCAAACCTTTTCTAAATGGACTTAACTCTTGTCACCACCCCCCCTCCCCCCCACCCCCTCCAGAGTACCGGAAAGAAGTCATTCTTAAACTCAGAAGGACAGCAGTTGGGAAAATGGGTGGGAATCGTTGCTATTGTTTGGTGAATAGCTGGGAGGTTCTGGGTGGTGCCTTAGCTCAGGACATGGCCTCAGGGTTTTTGTTATAGCAGGACTTACACCTACCCTTCCCCATCCCAGAGAGAAGACAAGCAGCTCAAGAGGAATTGGAATTCATCCTGAAAAGAATGATCTGTACCCCAAGTTTTACCACCAATCTGAAAGTGTCCTGAGAGCAAATTATTTTTTCTTCTGAATTTGAGTCTCTCTCATTGAAATCATCTCTAGACAGAGAAAAGGCAAAGAACTAAGAGAAGGGATATATACAGCCCTCCCCAGGATACCCAAGTCAGGCAGGAGAAATAACTACCCAGATTTCAAATGGAGGAGTCATTGCTAATTTCCTAGATGCTGGACTCACTTCTTTGGTCATCCCAGCATATCACAGGGAAAACATCATTATTAATTATGTCATATTCCTTTAGCAACCAAATGTTACCATTCCCACAATCTCTGTGCCCAGGCCAAGCATCTCCCCAACAACAAGAACCACATTCATGCATCCAAGATATCACGATGGATTATTGAAAATCCCAGGAAAGCCTTGGTGGTGTGTCATGTGTGTGGTGTGGTATGATATGTGTGTGTGTGCGTTACTATGACTAGGGACCTTGGACTTGAAGACACAGCTTCAAATCACCTTTGATACATGACGCCCTATAAGCAACAGAAGAAATCAGCAACTATAAATAAACAACAAGATTCAAAACTAGGCAAAAATAGAATGATGAAGAAAAATTTAAACCCAACATTTTAAAATCTGCATTCCCCAAAGAATGAGCAGCCTGGCGTGACAGAGGAAAAAATTTTAAATAGAATGATGCCAGATTATTGAAACATATTTAAGTTCCCTAAAAATATAGATGTTAAGATTTAGAGGGCTGTGATTTATTGCTCTAGCTAAAAATTCAATAATACATCAACTGAAGACGTGAGCATGGTCATCAACTCTTGAAGGGTAAAAATTGGATATATGTCCAGGATGTCTGCCTGTTCCCTCCCCTGAGTTCGCCCTCTTATAGCTGAACGAAATTTCCTCGACATTATTTTCCTCCTGAGAGAGGCAAAGGAGTTCTCTCTGTGGAACATGCAACCTGAACTTAGAACTATATAAGGTCCTTTACGTCCATCTTCTTTAGCCCTCATACAGCCCTGTGAGGTAGGGCTCCACAGTGGCCTCATTTTACAGGGGAAGACATGGACAATCAGAGATGTTAAGTAACATGTCTGAAGTCACACAGCGAGGGAATGAAAACTGGAACTCAGAGTCATCAACTCCAAATTTCTGCTGTTTTCATCACTCCAATCCCTTCCCCAATGTACTGGACTCAACGTCAAGTTGATTATTCCATAATCTCAGCTTTGATCAAATTTTAACACTGTACATTCTCAGACACTATTATGTACAATTGTTCTATCTCCCAAAATGGACTTTCGAATTCTTTATGCTAAAAAAAAGAATCAAGAGCTCAAATATTGTCCTTTCCCTCAAACAGTCACCCAGTCGGTTACTTAAAATCTCAAAGTGTGATGGAAACTGCGAAAATAATGAAGACTGTTCAATCAGGAAGGCCTGCCTGTTTCAAGTGTTTTGTTCAAACTTTTCTGTTCTGATCTCACAGGGGAAAACTTCGCATGATTTTCAAGTACCTTCAGAAGAAGCCAGCCGTGCAGCTCTTAATAGAGATCCCTGTTTAATGCCCAAACTTATGGAGGGGAGCTGACCATTTTCTAGGCAACTGTGTGCAATTCTTATCAGGCGAAGTCCAGCTGCTGTTGGCTAACTAGCTCGCCGAAGTGACTCCCCCGAGCCCCAGCTAGGAGCAACTAAAATAAAATGCAAAAGGCACAACACAGATAAAAGGCTGTGGAATATATAGACCTCATTTTAATGGGGCCTCAGCTAGGTCTCTGTTTTTTGTACCCACGGCTAATTGAACGGGCAACTAGAACAGACACAATTGAACACATAGTAAAGGAGCCACCCCTCCACCTGGCTTGCACACACAATTAAATATTTGCACCTGCAGTGGTAGTATGCGTGAAAGTTATCCCTGTAATTAGTTGTCGGGTAGAAATAAATGTAATTTTTAAAACCCTCTCTAATTCCAATAGTTATTTTTAAATAGATATTTTTGTTGAACTAAAAGAACTCCAAATTAATTCATGCTTTTAAAAGAAACAATTTCATATTGAGTACTTTTCAGGTAATCCATGAAAAATAGAGCATTCTGTTTCTATATGTAACTCAATTACAGGAGTATTATTGGCATGTATTTTCAGTGGGTTTGGTGTGTGATTCAGTCTACTCAATTTTTCATTCATGTCGTTTTATTTATTTGTTCAATAAACACACTGAGCATGTATTATGCCCTGGTTCTTGGGATACATATGTATATGTAAGACAGCACATCTACCTAGAGACTCATGGCATGGGAAGGAACTAGGGTTGATGTTTTGATCACATAATTACAATCCAATATGATGAGTACATATCACTTATCAGAAGTGATGGTACATGCAAAATACCATGTAGCACTTAGTTCTCTCAACAAGTTCCTCCAAGGGACATTTTTTAGAAAATTTAAACATAAAAGTTGAGTTCTTCCTCATCTATGGAACAACATGGGATATGTCACAATTTTGACAATTACACAGGTTCTTCATTTGAGCAGATTCTACTATTTAATTCACCTCAGATGTTGTTTAATGACATGAAAGAGTTGTCTATTTCTGACATGCTGGGTGAAGCAGAACAATACAGGATTTCAGCAAATAAGCATATTGCCGTATTATGGGATATGAAATGCCTCTTAGCACTGATGAAAAATGAAGCTCCCCTGCTTCCCCCAAGAGAGACAACACGCCAATGTTTTAGTAAGTGCTTTCCATCCAGATGCGTATGATGTCTGTTTATCCATAATGGACTTCTGTACTCTAACTTTTCACCCCCATATTCCTTATATTATTGAAACAATGAAAGAAAATGTCTACAGCTTTGAGAGCAAATCCGCAACATTTAGATTTCACGTGGATTGTTCCTCTTTTCTTCACTTTGTATTTGAACCAATGATTTCTTACCTCTAAGAACGTCCTGCTTTGGCCAAACACATCTTGTCTCCTGATCAGCTGCCCTGTTTAGGGTTGATCTGTAGAGGTTTTTTCAGCTCCAGTCCTATGATTACCACACGCTGTGGAATTTTGACCCAAATATTTTGAGTGTTCAGAAAATCGAAAAGCCCCTGAGAAGACCCACTCTTTCCAGCAAGATGACCCACGAGGGGGGGGGCTTGACTGGAAAGCTGGGCCCCCGGTCTCAGAGAATAGGTGGGGGGGGGAGTCGGGGAGCTGGGGGTTGGAGCAGCCCTCCAGACCTTGAGGTGCAGCAGCTGTGCACCGTCTTTGAGGCTGAGGATCAAGCAGAGAATATGAGATAGGCAAACGTTGGCTTAAACTTTCTTCTCTCTTTGATTGTCCTTGGACATCTGCCCCATCTCCTGTTAAGAATGTTTGGCAGCTGTTAGCTCAGAATAACATGGTTCTGCTGCGGCAGCCGCTACCCCAGTCTTCTAATACTTTAAGCCAACGAGTCTCTGTTATATGCCTGGCCTGATACACAGCTATGCTAATGCCTTGAGTTAACCAGCTTTCCAGTGGCCATGGAAAACACAAGGGGAGCGTCTTTGGTTTATTTTCCTCACATGCTAATTGGCTTTAATTGTTGGCCAATTGGATTTCAAGTTCAGAAAAAAACTGGGCGACACAAAGGCAAGTGTTAACTCAAAACTGTGGGAGAGGCTGGCCGGCTCTTTTGGTCTCTAATGGAGCAGACTTTATGCAGATGCACGTGTCTCCTGGCCACGGGGGTCCAGGGAGGATTTTCTGGGCTATCACGATGGTTTAAGATTCATACTTGTCCCCATAGGCTAAATACCAAGCACGGGACAACAGACCAGAAATTGGGAGGGTATTCCTCCGCACTTGTGTGCCTTCGTAGTGAACATAAAATAAAGGATGAACTTAAGCATATTTAGCTTCTTTTAAGTCCCAAGGTTTTATTCTAAGAGCCTTCTTTCTGTCATTAAGAAATTACCATGGTGAGGAGAGAAAGTGCTGAGTTGAAAATACTGAAAATGAACATTTTTCTGCTTAATCTGTGAGCATGATGTGCCATGATTATTATCATTTTTATTAAAATGTATATTTCTTTCACCCATACTCCTCAATATTACCCTCATGGGAATTAATCTGTTGTAAAACAGAAGCACTGAGACTGGCTCCCTGAATACTTGGGCTTTATTAGGAGAGTGTAAACTAAGTCATAATAGTCAGTTGTGCAAGGGGGTCAGGACAGGTAGCATTGATTTATTTCCAGTCATGGTTATGGACTGTTTTTCAGGTAGTGCTCTGACTTAAATTTGCCACTGAATGAAATGGTGTTAGAAGCTGGTGACTTATTACCCAGTCTCTGAGTCAGAATGTACTCAAGCAGACCACTCTTGTGCTAATTCCCCAAATTCTCTTTTTCTATATTGGGTCTGAAATGTATCTACAAGCACAAATGGTTCTACTGCTTTGATGGAAGTGACCAGTCGGTCGGTCTAACAGCTGTCAGCTCAGTCACAGAATTTTTGACATTTTTGACTGAATCGGCCAGGTGTTAGACTAAACCCACTGGTCAATTTCATCAAAAATTGTCAAACCAGCTTTTACGATTGGAGAAAGCCAGAACCTATACCCTTATTGGTATTCCTCTATGTATATTGTTAACATACTTATTTTCTCATTTTTCTGGATCTAGATGCAGAAACATCATGATTTATACATATATTCATATATGCATATACATGTGAGTATCTCTGTCAATGAACGGTCTTTCTATTTGTAATTCACAAATGGTAGCACATAGAACATCCATCCATGTAGCTGTATTTCCAAATAAAATAATTGAGTCACCTATCTATCTATTCCATTAGTCCTTTTTATTTCTAGCCATAATCTACAGCATGTGGCAAGGGCAGGATCATTACTGCTTGGCAGGCCAGCCAAATGATTCCAGTTCATGTAGAGTAGCTTCTGGGGAAAGTTTGTCTTTTATTTTTTCCCTATAAGTCTTACCAAGGTCAGAAATAATTTATTATGAATGTTGGTCATTGCCTATCCCCAACCCTCACCTCCCACGGGAATTTAAAACCATGAGAGCAAAAATCTTCATCTATTTTATTCCCTGATGATTTCCAAATGCCTAGAACTAGTACATTACATCTAGCCCCTTGGCCATGGTGCTTGGAGATTTCAGGACCAGCAATGCTCATTGTAATGGGTTAGGTCAGGGAAGTTAGTTCTGGGACTTCATTTTCCTCTCAACTTTCTAAGCACTTTCCATTTACCTAACCTGAATTACTTAGCTTACTCTGCATTACATTTATGGTGTTGTTTTATTTTTTTTCCTAGACTATGAGTATCCAGAATACGGATACTGCCTTAGTGTAGTCCATGCTAGGCCAACCACAGGACTTTACAAATAGTGCACAAGGAGAAACAGAATTAAGAATGCACCAGAATTAAGAATGAAACAGCAGTATTCACTGCTAATGATCCATGCTCCTTAGAAGAATTCCACAAACTTTAATAAAGAACACATACCATTCTCAGCCAGTTCAATCTGGATGGGTGGGTGGAGAAAGGGAAGTGACCACCAAGTGATTAGAAATGAAGCATATGGTAATTCAAGGATGATCTTGATTAGAACCCCAGAGTTAGCATCCTTCACTGACATTAAGGCTAAATGTTCTTAAAAACATATATCAGTGTAGCCACACACTCCCCAAATGAAAGCCAGATTATTTTCCAACGCATAATGTCTCTAACAAAGGACACGGCTGAGGAACTATATTTGTAGAGCCAGCTTATTCCCACAGAGCATTTGATAAACAGGACCCCTCCAATCTCTTTTAGTGGATATTTATTTTCCCCCTTCTGCCTATCTCTGACCTGTCTGATAGCATCATCCCACAAGGCACCTGGCCAGGTGACAGAGAGGAGGACACACTCATGCTATCATTTTGACACTTCTCGTGAGCTGCAGACACATCATTTTTAGACTCTTCACAAGACCAACTCTGTCTGTTTGTCACCCTCGTTTTCTTTAAAGGGTGAAATCCTTCTAAAGAGTTAAATGATATTTCGAGTGACTCTTGGACTGAACATCAATTTATAGCTCGGGAAACCTTCCTCCTCAGGTGAAATACGATCATTATCTCAAGCCTGGAGAAGGTCTCTGTCCACTTATGTTTTCTCTTTCCCAGTGTCTGTCCTAAGCCAGAGTCATCACCTCTTATAGTTTGATCTGAGAAAACTCCTTTCCCAAGCCACCTAAAATGATTAGACTTGTGAGTACTTTGATTAGAAAATCTTGATTTCTATCTAGTAATAGATAACGTTTGTAGGGTCCACTACCTACCAGATACTGAGCACGTTACGTGGGTTACCTCAGTTCAATCCTTCCAATAAGCCTAATGAAAGTAATTTTTATTTTTTTAGTTCATGCCTCAGGTTCCTTCTAACATGCCCTACACCACCAGCACCAGCATTACCATTCACCACCATATCCAGGACACTGGTGTAAAAGTCTGAGGATACAGGTGAGAGTCAGCAATTAAAAGTCAGCAGCAAGGAAAAATTCAGGGCTGTTTCCTCCAAGACAGAGCTGTTTTTTCCAAACAATGTCAGTTAAAGCCTGCTGTTGAGTTCAAGAAGTATGGAAATGCGGCACGGAACTGCACTCTTAGAGTTAGGAATTTGAATCTTCTCTCTGCTAAGGACAGGCCCTTAACTGAGCCACTTATCCACTCTTATTTGAATTTCTTTTACACAAAGGGATTTTTGTACTGACTTGTGTATTGGGAATAACTATAAATGAGAACAGAAGTTAGTAGAGAATCGTGCTCTATTGTCAATGCAATCGTTCCCATTTTTTCCTATCCCCACATGCCTTTACTCAGTTGTGAAAAGTTAGTCCATGGTACTTACCGTGTGGCATGCTGCCTGATATCAACAGTGCTCCACATTTACTGAATGACTAAAGAAAGCCACAGTGTGAGACTGTTAACCTACCCTGGTGCTAAGAGTTTCACTGTTTCCATATTACTGGTCCTGAATGCTAAGAAAATGCTACTAACACATTATATTTCAAAAGTGAATCTAGGAATTTATCAATGTAGAGTGACTGATAATTTGATTCAGCTTAAACATGATCATAATTATTTTATTAGAGCAGTGTGTGGCTCTGTATTTGAAATGCCTGAAGAGACTTGGAAATCTTTTTCTGGATTCAACAGTTTACAAAATTAGCATCTCTCCTCTGACATCAGGCCAAAAATACTTTTTAAAAGGAACAAAAGCAACCTTTAAAAGCTAAAAATCATTTATAGTTCAGGGCATCCGAAATCTAAGAAGTTTGTATTTTAGACACAATGTTTTTTTTTTTTTTTCACTTTCTCCATTGATATATTTAATGTGAAAAAATGCCAAGAAATTAGCATACAAAAAATTATCTTCCCAGACAAAAGTGGAAGCCGGTTCAGCGGCACAGCTGTTACAGGGCAAGACCTCCGTCCTGGGCTCACCTGACCTCAGGATTCTGCTTCCCTTTGCCTCTTGGAAATGTCTTGTCCTCCCAGGTGGGTCATTTTCCTTTGAAGACTGATGCTTGCACGAGCAATCTGGAAAGCCTCCTGCTATCTGCTTTTCTCTCTGCACAAGACAAGACCACCCAGAGGTTTGCCTGGAGAAATATTACACCAGCTCTCGGGTCTGTAGCTCAGAAACTAGCCCAGGTTGCACAGTGAAGCTGATGAACAGTCCAGGCGAGGAGAGTGAAAAGGATTAGCTTGGACAGAGATTACCAAATAAGACAGAATATCATATCTCGCCAGACCCACCTCTGTGTCCCCAGTATTCAGCTCCACGACTAGGTGGATTTTTAGTAATTTATGACAATAAACCATTTATCTTGTAAATGTTCCTTGTTATACTAATTCTTCATTACCAAAGGTTTTTTTTTTTTTTTTTTTTTGATGTTGGAGGTAGGAGTTTATTAATTAATTTATTTATTTTTGCTCTGTTGGGTCTTTGTTTCTGTGCGAGGGCTTTCTCTAGTTGTGGCAAGCGGGGGCCACTCTTCATCGCGATGCTCAGGCCTCTCGCTATCGCGGCCTCTCGTTGCGGAGCACAGGCTCCAGATGCGCAGGCTCAGTAGTTGTGGCTCACAGGCCTAGTTGCTCCGTGGCATGTGGGATCCTCCCAGACCAGGGCTCGAACCCCTGTCCCCTGCATTAGCAAGCAGATTCTCAACCACTGTGCCACCAGGGAAGCCCATTACCAAAGTTTTGATGCCAAATTCAGCATAATAATTTCCTGCCAGTCTTTCATTATATAAAGAACACCCATTGCTTCTATAGCCCCAAAGGAGATTCCGTTAGGACAACTGATACTTACCTTTCTATACTGAACCTTCACTAGGGTGGGAACTGGTCACAATGAGCTTTTCTCATTGATCCACCCCTTGTATGTCACCCTGCCTTCCAACTCCCATAAGATTTCCTCTTTGCATCATCAAACTGTTTACCTGCTCTTGCAAGGAAATTCCTGGTAACTAACCAAAAATCCAGATGCTTCTTTGGTAATCAGGATTGTGTCTCTCTGTAGTTTCCTTGCTGGTGATTTTTTTTTTTTCCCCTATTACCATGTTTCATTGAAAGGAAAGACCTTCACAATTTTGTCTTGGGGCTGTTTCAATGAGTTTCCAAAGTTATGGGAGGACAGCCTGCATCCTACCAGGCTGCCATACTCACCTTGTGGATGGCTTACTCTCTCTGCAGCCTTTCTTCAGGGGTACGTGGCCACAGTGAAGTTTCCTAAGTGACATTCAGAGCCACCTCTGACATCAAACATCATTGTGCTACTCTTTGGTCAAACCAAGCTATATAGACAATGTGATACAGGTTTCACCAGCGGTTTATCTCTTAACCATAACGACAGGCATGCTTTTGTTGTTGTGGGTAAGAACATTAAGAGAGAGAGGGAAGACTCTCTCGCTCTTAAAAAACTGCTGTTCCAGATACACAGTATATACTTAGTAGCAGAATCTCTGCTTTTCAGCTTCGGATTTGGTTCTTTAACAAAATATTCAAAAAAAAAGTGACTGCTCACCCAGGACTTACTAAAGGCAAATTACAAGTCATGTGGAGAGAAGTTCCCCATCCTCAGAAGACACCACTGAGACAGAAGCAGGTGCTCTATCACCCTTAGTCTGTAAATGCACAATGTACATCCAACACAGAGACAGTTCTCTGAACTGAGGACTCAGAGGGATGAAACATGGTCCCTGATCCACTATTAAATGATTACACAAGGCAGGAGAGCGTGAATCCCTATAGATCAGGGTTTCTCAACCTTGACACTACTGATATTTTGGACTGGATAATTCTTTGTGGTAGGGACCATCCTGTGCATCATGGTATGTTTAGCAGTATCTTTGGGCTCTACCCACAAGAGTGAGTACTAAAAGTGGTACTCGTTTAGTTGTAACAATCAAAAATGTCTCTAGGCATTCTTAATATCCCCGAGAGGCAGGATCATCCCCAGCTGTGAACCAATGCTATAGACTAAGAGAAATGAGGAAGACTTAAAGTGATAAAAAAAAAAAAAAAAAAACATAAAATCTGCGGCAGGAAAAAAAAAAAAAAGCCTACTCCCGGCAAGAGAATCAGAGGAACAAAAGTTCAAGGCCTCCCAAGGCCTTGAATAAACACAACCTCCTTAGGTCTGCATTCAAGGTATTTTTTTGATGGACCCCACCCTGTCTATTCAAACTCATCTTGTACTTCTGCCCCTCCTCACACTCCAGCCACACCAAACAAATCACTGCTGCAACACACCCTCTTTTTTCATGCAGCCATGCGATTAGCTACAGACATACTTCCTTCAGTTCAAAAATCCATTCCATTCCTTAGATACTATGAAGGGCTCTATCATCTTTTAAGGCCAAACCTGAGCCCAGAGAGCAATTCCTCAGTGAAGTTTTGCACAAACCCCAAGCTTGTGTTTCCTCCTCTGGCACTTGTTATGTTGGTCCTTAATGCCTGTCTGTCTTCTCCTAGATGAACTGCAGAGCTGTAACTATGTATCCTGTTGATCTTTGAAACCCAAGTAGATGACATCCTGTTCTGCAAATAATAGGCTTCATATGAGTGTTCTTTGAAAGAAAGGGAGGCAGAGGCAAATATGGTTCAAAAGAAATCAATAATCTGTGTACGTAAAAAAGCAAATACAAACAAACAAAAGAAAAAAACACTCATTCGACCAATATTTATTGAGCAACTATTATATGCTGGCATTGTGCTAGCCTTTGTAGATAGGACACTGTTCACAAAATTGATCATTGCCATTCTAGCGCTTATAGTCTAAATGAGGAGAGGACAGATGATATGCATTTTAACATAAATTTCACATCGTAATAACGTTGATAGTCATGATGATGTGATGAAGAGTGACAGGGGTGGAACTAGGTTAGATATGGTGGTCCAAGGAAGCTTCTTTGAGAAGGTGACTTTTCAGCTGAATCTTCATAGATAAGAAGGGTTCAGCCATGTTAAGAGTTGGGCTGAAAACATTCCTAGGAGAGAAAAACTGAGAAGTTCATGAAGCGGTAAATGGTTCATCTTCATTAAAAAAGAGAAAAGAGGCCAATATACTAGAATACATGAAAGATGGGAATTAAGGTAGAAAAATGAGATTGATTATAAATACTTTTGAATAATAGTAGAAGGGGAACCAGCTAGGAGCTCAAGCTACACACACATACAAATATATATATGTGTGTGTGTGTGTGAGTGTGTGTGTGTGTGTGTAAAATGAAAATCATAATCCTTAGGCCCATGAATATAATATTACAAGTTGTAGGTTATAGAGTTCTGGCTTTGCAACTTATCTTATTGAATCCCAAGATGCCTCTAAAAGATGAGAATTATTATTTTCTTTTTTTTTTCAAGTAGGAGACTAACCTGAACATAAAAGTTAAGTGATTTCTCCAAGATCATACAATTAATGAGTGACAGAGCCTAGTGTCAAACACACATCTGCCCCCACCCTATACATTGATAAAAATTATTAAGAAAATAAAAACAGATAGTTTCTTTTTTTCCAAGACATAACAGTTTCCTTATTGTTTTAGTAGATCTATTTGTTACATTTAAAATAAATAAATAAAGTAGAATAACTGTCTACGAGTTGCCTAGTAGATTCACAGGTGACTCGGGATTCATGCATTTGCTGTAACTCCAGTTAATCACACACTTTGTGATATAGAAGTGTGTTATTATACCTCCAATAGCAACTTTCTTCTCTGTGGTTGTGAAGGGCAGGCTTCTTGGTACAAATGGCTTGAAATGTGGGAACAACCTTACCTTCAAATAAAAAATTAGGAGCTCACTGACTCCTCAATTGTGACCTTTTGGAAATGTCTAGAACAACAACAAAAACAATGTCAGAAAGGGACATCCCACCCTGATCATGGTAGCAAGAAATAAAGAGGAAAAAAGTCACATGAGATATCCTGTAAATGCTTAACATAAATCCTATTCCACCGCTAAGAAGGGATTGTTAAAGAGATTCTATCTGAAACATTCAGTCAAAGATTGGAGCTTGAGTTTCCACTAGTGAAAGAAGGTTTGGTTTGATTTAGATATGTTCATATGTTAGAATTCATCTCCACCTATATTCGGGTTTAGGTTAATAGCCATAAGACCTGTGTAGAAACTAAAACCAAGGGTTGGGATATTATTCATTGCTTGCTGGGATGCCCTTCCCAATTTGTCCTGTCAGAATGAATTTAGCGGCAGCTCTAAATATCAGCTGCACCTTAACAAACTACTAGTAGCTGAGTCCCAGCCTGCTGATGGGGGACTGCTGGCATTCCTCCAGGCGGTGGTCTCTTCAGGAGGGTGTTAGATTACATCACCCAGCAGCCACCAGCTCTTCCTTTGGCCTCAACAAACTTTGCAGTGGTGCCTTTTTTTTGCTACACAGCAGGCCCCACTAGCGCTTCTTCGGCTACTGGGACAGAATGCTAGGAGTCAGGGGGTGCGGGGCTCAAGTTGATAACTGTGTCAGTTGACTTTCCATTCCCTGTTTCACCTCTTTCATTCTGTTGGGGAGCTTTGTCCCAGAGAAGGAGATTATGCAGCGGACTGCAGAGGAGATGGAACTTCAGAAAGATAGAGCGCACAAAAAAGTGTGACAAATTGCGATGACAGGGCTGCGATGGTTGCTTGTGAAGGAGTGAAATTAAACCCCCGCCAAACAATACTGCTTTCTTCTATGTCTATGGGGACCCTTGTTGGGCCTGGATTGAGAGCGAAAGTCAGAAGAAGAGAATAAGAAAGATGCATTCACGCAATCAAAAGCATATTTTTTTCCACATTCATCAGATTTACTTTCCTCAACAAAATGGCACTATAACACGTATCTAGATATGCCATTGATGTATTAACATCCCTAAGCACTTTTGTAAGAGTTGAGGACACTCTTTGTGTCTCAACTCGTAATTTTAATGGTAACCCCAAGTATAGGATGCAAAGCCACATTTTTTTTCTCACATCCAATGTCTCCATCCTCACAACTATGCCAAGGATGCAGATATAAAGAAAATATAGTGCCTGCCCTCAAGGAGAAATGGAGATGCCATCATGAATGGGGAAAGGTGAGCCTTCCTGTTGCTGCGCTAGAGGCATCAGCCCCGTGATAGGCTGAGTTTATATAGTCATTAATAGAGAACTCTTCAGGTAGAGAAATGCTAGGTTGACAATATTGACCCGTCTGCCTTAATATGTTAAACAGTTGCAGAAAACAATCTTTTGATCATTTTCTTAACAAAAAGTTGCCAGTTTTACTTTGGATCTGTGGTTTGAACACATGTGGTATTTTAACTTTATTAATGTACCATAAGAGAGGTATCAAGACACTATAATCACTTTCTTGCTTGAATTTGATTTATTTTCTCTAGTTAAGGAATATAAAGTAAATGATTAAAAAAGTAGCCTCCCAATTTAGAAATGATATCAGCCACCATTTAATTTATTTAGAGGGACAGGTTGGTCCAAGGGGTATAAGAAAACACTGAGTTAAAAAGAGTTGATTTGGGCTTCCCTGGTGGCGCAGTGGTTGAGAGTCCACCTGCCGATGCAGGGGACACGGGTTCGTACCCCTGTCCGGGAGGATGCCACATGCCGCGGAGCGGCTGGGCCCGTGAGCCACGCCCGCTGGGCCTGCGCGTCCGGAGCCTGTGCTCCGCAATGGGAGAGGCCACAGCAGTGAGAGGCCCGCGTACCGAAAAAAAAAAAAAAGAGTTGATTTACAACATAGAAAAGAAACTTATGGTTACCAAAGAAGAAGGGCAGAGAAGGGATAAATTGGGGCTATGGAATTAACAGAAAAAAGAAGTGTTAATTGACCAGCACATGAGTTGTGTTCAATAAAATTGTAAAGTATCTCTAGTTTGGTTTTAGTCTGTTCTTTTAGATCTACAGGTTAAATTTGGGGAAATATGCCATGTAATTGTGGTCAGTGACTGCTCCAGAGACTTAAATGATGAAACAATGAGGTCAATTTTTTAGTAATTTTAAAGCATTCAGCATTTTTCATTAAGGTATCTGGATCTAGAAAATACTTTGAGACTTAAATGCTGAAACAAGGAGATTATACTTTTAGTATTTTTAGTGCATTCAGTATTTGTCATTAGGGTATCTGGATCCAGAAAATACTTTGGTCCTCTGTTCCCACTACCCATTCCCCAACGTACACACATAGAGAAAGTTGAAAGTGAGTTCAAGTTGTTTGGATAAACAGCCAGGTAGCCAGGCACAGTCTCAGGGTATTGCATCATAGATTCTCTCTACTGAAGTTCACTCTCCCAGTTTGTGTGGATATTGTCACTATTAATATAACACTTTGGGCTTATTTGAATGCAACATTGTTGAAGCTGAGAACATTTTTATATTCCAGTCACCCCACAGTTTCCCTCTCCTCTATCCCCTCCTCTCTCCTGTGCACACCCTGGCTTCAGTTGCCATGGCCAGACTTTAAAAACATTTCAGACTTAAAAGGTTAAGATCTAAGGGCTGCTGATTTTATCTGGGCTTTTAACTAACACAGGCAGGTGGATTAGAGATATGTGTACAATCCCTACTCTAGACACTTGGGCAAATATGCACAAGTGCTGGGGCAGCCGAGGAAGCAATCCGATGTTATTGTCTATTAATTCCAAAGTGGAGATTAAAGAAATCAGTAGTGTAAATATCAAAAGGATTTCCACTTACATATAAGAACGTTACTCAAGCAGACTGCTTGTTCCAAATTATATGAAAGCTTTTGGCTTTAAGAAAAGTGTGAATTTGTTTTCACTTGAAATTTGCATATTTTTTGGTCTCTCTTTGTCTGCAAGGAGGGCGCTAACCCAACCAAGAATTCTTTTCACATGGTAGCAGTTTGTGCTGCTGATAGTTTCCATGTAGTTTTACCACAATAACATATATTTGCCAGAGTTGTAATGTAGAGTCAAATTTTATTTTTTTGGTCTCTCTTTATGTAACATTTCCTAGAAATGCCAAAATACGGGGTAAGGGAAGCTGTGTATCGAGTTCAGAGCTTTTCTAACTTTAGACAGGATTCAATCCCCACCTTTCTCGGCCGACTTTCCCTGTTAGTTTCAGAATCCAGGCTGAAGTGAAGCCACCTCATGCCATCACAAATGAATACCAGCTGATGCCTGGAGAAGTTAAACGCAAACCCAGTGATTTTGCACCCTGTCGCAAGTGGGCTGGGACAGACCTTCCGAAGCTCTGCTTCAGGGAGGGAAATATCAATTAAAGTACAGGTGCCCCAACTTCAACAAAAGTCATCAAGAATCACCATTAGCTTTTATTATATGATACGTGCATTTAAATACACAACACAGGCTCACACTTCTTTTTAATCAGCCTAGCGGCACAGCCAACAAGGTAAAGAAAAGAGTTTCTGAATTTTCAGAAATTAGAATAAGAGGTGACTTTTCCACCCTGTTTTTCGAGACCCTAATCATAGATCCCAGGCCATCCTTAGATGAGGAACCCAGAAGAGAGTCTCAGAATAGAGTCTCACAGAATCCACAGCTACTCTATATAACTTTCTTCTGAGTGACTATGCCCTGCAAGCAGAAAAAAGAAAAACAATAAATTATCAAAAATGCTATGAATGAGGATATAGGACATCACTATATAATAACCAAAAACCAACTAGTTCTAACTAGATACCTGTTCAATGCATCAAAAAATACGCATTAAACCTATTTTGGCATAAGTTAAGTCAACAGTCAGAAACCATTTAAAAGAGGAGCACCCAGGGACTGACCCATATTCATCTAAAGCACAGGAATTGGGAGGAAGGAAAGAGGGGAGTGGCTGCCCTCCAGGAGAGGCTTTTAGATTACCAAAGGGGAAAGGGGGGTGGGGGAGAGAATCAATTAGGAGGTTGGGATTAACATATACACACTACTATATATAAAATAGATAACCAACAAGGACCTACTGTATAGCACAGGGAACTATACTCAATATTTTGTAAGAATCTGAAAAAGTTATACATATATGTATGTATAACTGAATCACTTTGCTGTACACCTGAAACAAACACAACTTTGTACATCAACCACACTTCAATAAAATAATAATAATAATACAAAAGAAAAAAAAATCTTCCCCCATCAAAAATATGACTTCATCTACTCTACCACTTGGAGTCCAGTGTGGACAAACATAGTCACTGGTTATCTTTTTAATCAAAAGTCTTCTGTTTTTGCCCTAAGGTGAGTTCATCATTTCTTCACATTTTGGTATACTTTCTAGTCCCTTCATGCAATTAGCATGAGCTTTTCTACAGAACAGCCAGATGGGATTATCACACTAAAGAAAAGAACCTTATGATTAGGAGTTGGGGAGGGGGGATGTTAACATGGGGGCAAGAGTATTTCAGGAGAGACGAGGCATGGGTAAGGTGTAGCAATAGGGGGCTTTGCATGCCTCAGTAGCTGAGTGGTAGGAAAGGGGCAACAGGAGGGGAGAAACATGGGCAGCAATGGGGCCAGGGGAATACTTAGGACTACTTTCTCTAGACTGAAAATTGGCCTAAGATTTGGTGCCACCAAAAATAATCTAACATTTTGTTGATTAAGTCATACGTACTAATTGCAGAGTTTGAAACAAATATAAAAACCTGATCAACATACTAACATTTTCAACCATTTATGTGGGATTTAGCACATAATAGTCATCATTTCATTTCACCACTGGACTACAGATTTGTCAAATAACTTGACAAATGTCCAACCCTAATATGCAAAGACATTCATTTGATTATGTTAGCATCAGGAATGTAGTAGGCTGCATGTAAACTGGCCAGGAGGTGTTTCTGGAAAAGATGGAAGGGTAGACATGTCTCAAAAATATTCCCCAGAATGTCAGGCCATATGCATTCTTTGGCAAACTTGCCATGAATGTGGTAAACCAGTGCTGAAACCTGGGAAAATTCTAAAGAAGCAAAGTTCGCAATTTTACCATTTTCTTTTGAAAAGCTGAGTCCTGTTCTCATCTCTACAAAATGAACAACAGCAACAAAAAAAAATCAACAAAAAATAGGGCTGAAAATTTTCTTGATTTAATATCATACCCTGAAGAGTACAATATTACTTATATTTTATTCAGGTGTGTGTTTTCAAATTAAAACAGAAAATAAATGTACAAATACGCCTTTGAATCAAAAAAAATTAATTACTTTAAAACATAAAATATATTAAGTGACTCCCTTATTTTTGTGCAGACACTTGAGTCTTTTTACAGAATGCTATGTTTGGAAGCCCGGTTGAGATCTACTGATATTTTCACATTTGCTCACAAAATCTGAAATAAAAAATAGTGTAATTTTAATCTTCATGAGGTTCATGTTGGTAATTTCCCCAATTTTCAGACATGGGAAGAAACATCAAAGAATGGAAATACTATTGCAGAACTCTGAGGGTGTTTTTTGGATGAGTGTCTGGGGTGGAGGGGTGAGGAAAAAGAGTGGTAAAATCAGTCTTTGTGACAAGTGATTAATAGTTCAAAGTCCTGATGGCTTTTCTATGAAGAACAGACCCAAGGGGAGCAGTATGAAATAAAACAGATATCCTCAATTAGCTTGTCGACACTCTCTGGGGTTCTGAAGGAGTACGCTCTCAAGGTGGAAGGGCATTTCAAGCCCCAAGCTCTCGGTACACCCCTCCTGTTTGGATGTCTCTGTTTTCTAGAATCAGGGCACCTGGATTCTGTTTGGTAATTGCATCTTTCTCTGAGCAGCAAGCAGATACATTGTTATAAAAAGAAGGGTATATGAGGGCCATGCCATGTAGCTGAAAGAGTATTCCTTTCTAGTCCTGTGAATGCTGGCCAAGTCGTTTAACCTTTCCTAGCCTCAGTTCTCACATCTGTAAAATGGAAACTGTATCTTGCTCTAGGATGAGGATAAGCATGTGAAACTATTGAAGCCTGTAAGGCATTATCTGCATGGATGGAATTGTTATTATTCCAGGTTTGTCTCTGCTCTGTTTAGTTCATATGTGCCCAGAGCTAAACAAAAAACCCAGGACATATGTTTTGTCTATTACAAAGGCTCACTTGCAGATTCAATTTCATTGTCCTCCATGTTGAATCCTTCCCTCTGTCTGCTTTTCACTTGTGCCAGGATATTTCACAACCAACCAGGTTCAAAGAATCCAACTTAAAAGAAGAAAACTTTTTTTTTTTTTAAAGATAGGGATCAGTACAAATCTCCAGAAAAAAATAAATAAACCTCACCAGCTTTCTACCACTAGACAACCTCTCTGAAACCCAACTCAAACTCAGTGAAAAGACAGAGGATTCCTGGAGAGAAGGGATTGACCTCAAATGTGCACACTCTTTATGCAAAAACAAAATCAGTTTCAGTATCCAAGTCAACTTTAAATCAAAAGCAATTGATGGATAAAGAAGCTATTCCAAAAACAAGGGGCTACAGAAAACAAATAGAAAGTCCTCCCTGTGCACCTGCTGGAGATGCTGTGTTGCAGGCACCGCATTTCCAGCCTAACCTATATTCGACATGGTGTTGATGCAGCTGTGGGACCAGGGTGGTTTATTTAAGTGGCTCCAAATGCCTGTCAGTGTGGCAACCAGCTGAATACATAAAACAGACTCTCCAAACCCTTTATGGCCCAGGGTCAGAGTAAATGGAATAATAAAATCCAAATGCTTTTGTCTCATTTTCCATCACCCAACCCTTCCGCATAAATCTGCAGCTTCGCGGTGACCTTCGTGTTCCACGCGGGATGAGGCCGCGGGTTGGCGATGCATTTGGTCGGCATCTTGGGTCTTTAAAAGCTTTTTCCAATTAATTTTAACTGGCTTCCATAAGGATAAAGTACAGCTTCCTCCCGCCCACCACCCTTCCCTCCCACCTTTTTAACCAGCCAAGTGACAATGCTCTAGAGTCATACGACAGGTATAAACCCCCTTATGCCCTGGATGGCCCAAAACAAAACATGATTCCACGTCCCAGGATGTCTGAAAGGAGCAACATATCCTTATTTCCAAACCACAGAGATTGAGTTGGGTTTTATTTGATGGCCTCATCTCTAGCCGCTGTATATCTATACAAAGCGGGAAAAGTATTACAAAGTCCTAACTGGAACTCTGGAGACGAGGGTGTCTGTGTTTGGAGACAGCTGAAGAAATTCCCTGTTGGGTTATTTGTGTAGGCATTTGGAAGCACAGCGATAGAAAACTGTGATGTCTGATAGGCTTATCATCTTTGGAAGACTAAGAGAGGAAGAAAGAATGAGTATCGGAGAACCTGTGAGAAGCAGAGAGGGATGGAAGAAGAAGGTCCTGAAAAACTGTGACATGACATCTCTTCTTGCCACCACTAGCCCCTGAACTGCAGGAGAAACCAATAGCATGGGATGCAGCAACAGGAGGCATGTTTATTTTCATTCACCAGAGAAGCTCAGTTTCATGCCACACATTTATTTACTGTGTCATTTCTTTGCGTTAGCCGTGATTCAGACCCAAATAAAACACAATTCCCATTTGTGCAAGTATCCACCATCTACTGGGGAAGGCGAGGGTCACAGAATTTGACTAGAAAACAAATGTGATTCATACTGAAAAATATTGTATTTTGAGGGAGGGGAAGATTTAAATAAGAACTTTCAGGAGGCAGGGATAAATTAGGAGTTTGGGATTAAAAGATAGACACTACTATATATAAAATAGATAAACAACAGGGACCTACTGTATAGCACAGGGAACCCTACTCAATATTTTGTAATAACTTATAAGGGAAAAGAATCTGAAAAAGAATATACATACATATATGTATAGGTGTATATATAACTGAATCACTTTGCTGTACACCTGAAACTAACACAATTTTGTAAATCAACTATACTCCAGTAAAATTAAAAAAACAAAGAAAAAACAACTTTTAGTCCTTTCCATCCATCAGCTATTTGGGTTCCCTAATCACTCTCCCCATTCTGGCCCCAGTCCCATCAAATTGGACACACTTCCAATTTGTCTCTGTTCTGCACCTTTTCTTTCCTATTTTTAAGTTTTATTCCCTTTTCTTTTATATGCCTCTTGCTCTTCATCATTTTTACCTCCAGAAAATACAAGGAATGTATAAGAAAGGAAACCTAAAAATGAAATCTGAAAATATATCTAAAAATTCTATAGTGTTTCATAAACCTGTAGAATGCTGGAACAGGAAGTAGTCCTGGAGTTCATCTGGTTTTGACATCCTTCATTTGGCAGGAATAAAGGAAACCTGAGGAAATAGGTCCTAAGCAAGAAATACATTGTCCAAATCCATAAAATCAGTTAGTGGAAGGGCTGGTTGACCATATTCCACAACCATCTTGTATTCAACTTTTACTCGGAATTGGCAGTATGGTAAGTGCTTTCTTTCTTTTTTTAAATTCATTATATCCTTTATTTCTACCATATTTTGTTTTTTTAACATCTTTAATGGAGTATAACTGCTTTACAATGGTGTGTTAATTTCTGCTTTATAACAAAGTGAATCAGCTATAAGCTATACATATACATATATCCGCATATCTCCTCCCTCTTGCATCTCCCTCCCACCTTCCATATCCCACCCTTCTGGTGGTCACAAAGCACCGAGCTGACCGCCCTGTGCTATGTGGCTGCTTCCCACTAGCTATCTATTTCACATTTGGTATTGTATATATGTCCATGCCACTCTCTCACTTCGTCCCAGCTTAACCTTCCCAATCTCCATGTCCTCAAGTCTATTTTCTATGTCTGTGTGTTTATTCCTGTGCTACCCCTAGGTTATTCAGAACCTTTTTTTTTTTTTTAGAGTCCATATACATTTGTTAGCATATGGTATTTGTTTTTCTCTTTCTGACTTACTTCACTCTGTATGATAGACTCTAGGTCCATCCACCTCACTACAAATAACTGCTTCATTTCTTTTTATGGCTGAGTAATATTCCATTGTATATATGTGCCACATCTTCTTTATCCATTCATCTGTCGATGGACACATAGGTTGCTTCCATGTTCTGGCTACTGTAAATAGAGGTGCAATGAACGTTGTGGTACACGACTCTTTTTGGATTATAGTTTTCTCAAGGTATATGCCCAGTAGTAGGATTGCTGGGTCATATGGTGGTTCTATTTTTAGTTTTTTAAGGAACCTCCATACTGTTCTCCATAGTGGCTGAATCAATTCACATCCCCACCAACAGTGCAAGAGGGTTCCCTTTTCTCCACACCCTCTCCAGCATGTATTGTTTGTAGATTTTTTGATGATAGCCATTCTGACAAGTGTGAGGTGATAACTCATCGTAGTTTTGGTTTGCATTTCTCTAATGATTAGTCATGTTGAGCATCCTTTCATGTGTTTGTTGGCAATCGGTATATCTTCTTTGGAGAAATGTCTATTTACATCTTCTGCCGATTTTTGGATGGGTTATTTGTTTTTTTGATATTGAGCTGCATAAGTTGCTTGTAAATTTTGGAGATTAATCCTTTGTCAGTTGCTTCATTTGCAAATACTTTCTCCAATTCTGAATGCTGTATTTTCATCTTGTTTATGTTTTCCTTTGCTTTGCAAAAGTTTTTAAGTTTCATTAGGTCCCATTTGTTTATTTTTGTTTTTATTTCCATTTCTCTAGGAGGTAAGTCAAAAAGAATCTTGCTGTGATTTATGTCATGGACTGTTCTGCCTATGTTTTCCTCTAATAGTTTTATAGTGTCTGGCCTTACATTTAGGTCTTTAATCCATTTTGAGTTTCTTTTTGTGTATGGAGTTAGGGAGTGTTCTAATCTCATTCTTTTACATGTAGCTGTCCAGTTTTCACAGCACCACTTATTGAAGAGGCTGTGTTTTCTCCATTGTATATTTTTGCCTCCTTTATCAAAAATAAGGTGACCATATGTGTGTGAGTTTATCTCTGCACTTTCTATCCTGTTTCATTGATCTATATTTCTGTTTTGTGCCAGTACCATACTGTCTTGATTACTGTAGCTTTGTAGTATAGTCTGAATTCAGGGAGTCTGATTCCTCCATCTTCGATTTTCTTTTTCACTATTGCTTTGGCTATTCGGGGTCTTTTGTGTTTCCATCCAAATTGTCAAATGTTTTGTTCTAGTTCTGTGAAAAATGCAATTGGTAGTTTGATAGGGATTACATTGAATCTGTAGATTACTTTGGGTAGCATAGTCATTTTCACAATGTTGATTCTTCCGATACAAGATCATGGTATATCTCTCCATCTGTGTGTAAATTCTTTAATTTTTTTCATCAGTGCCTTATAGTTTTCTGCATACAGGTCTTTTGTCTCCTTCAGTAGGTTTTTTCCTAGGTATTTTATTTTTTTCGTTGCAATTCTAAATGGGAGTGTTTCCTTAATTTCTCTTTCAGATTTTTCATCATTAGTGTACAGGAATGCATGAGATTTCTGAGCATTACTTTTGTATCCTGCTACTTTATCAAATTCATTGATTAGCTCTAGTAGTTTTCTGGTAGCATCTTTAGGATTCTCTACGTATAGTATCATGTCATCTGCAAACAGTGACAGCTTTACTTCTTCTTTTCCGATTTGAATTCCTTTTATTTCTTTTTCTTCTCTGATTGCTGTGACTAAAACTTCCAGTACTATGTTGAATAATAGTGGTGAGAGTGGACAACTTTGTCTTGTTCCTCATCTTAGAGGAAATGGTTTCAGTTTTTCACCATTGAGAACGATGTTGGCTGTGGGTTTGTCATATATGGCCTTTATTATGCTGAGGTAAGTTCCCTCTATGCCTACTTTCTGGAGGGTTTTTATGATAAATGGGTGTTGAATTTTGTTGAATGCTTTTCCTGCATCTGTTGAGAAGATCATATGGTTTTTCTCCTTCAGTTTTTTAATATGGTGTATCACATTGATTGATTTGCATATATTGAAGAACCTTGCATTCCTGGGATAAACTCCACTTGCTCATGGTGTATGATCCTTTTAATGTGCTGTTGGATTCTGTTTACTAGAATTCTGTTGAATATTTTTGCCTCTGTGTTCATCAGTGATATTGGCCTGTAGTTTCCTTTCTTTGTGACATCTTTGTCTGCTTTTGGGATAAGGGTGATGGTGCCATGTAGAATGAGTGTGGGAGTGTTCCTCCCTCTGCTATATTTTGGAAGAGTTTGAGAAGGATGGGTGTTAGCTCTTCTCTAAATGTTTGATAGAATTTGCCTGTGAAGCCGTCTGGTCCTGGGCTTTTGTTTGTTGGAAGATTTTTAATCACAGTCTTAATTTCAGTGCTTGTGATTGGTCTGTGTATATTTTCTATATCTTCTTGGTTCAGTCTCAGAAGTTTGTGTTTTTCTAAGAATTTGTCCATTTCTTCCAGGTTGTCCATTTTATTGGCATTTAGTTGCTTGTAGTAATGTCTCTTGCTCCTTTGTATTTCTGCAGTGTCAATTGTTACTTCTTTTTCATTTCCAATTCTACTGATTTGAGTCTTCTCCCTTTGTTTCTTGATGAGTCTGGCTAATGGTTTATCATTTTCTTTAATCTTCTCAAAGAACCAGCTTTTAGTTTTGTTGATCTTTGCTATCATTTCCTTCATTTCTTTTTCATTTATTTCTGATCTGATCTTTATGATTTATTTCCTTCTCTTAAATTTGGGATTTCTTTGTTCTTCTTTCTCTAATTGCTTTAGATGTAATGTTAGGTTGTTTATTTGAGATGTTTCTTGTTTCTTGAGGTAGGATTGTATTGTTATAAACTTCCCTATTAAAACTGCTTTTGCTGCATCCCATAACTTTTGCGTCATTGTGTTTTCATTGTCATTTGTTTATAGGTATGTTTTGATTTCTTCAGTGATCTCTTTATCATTTAGTAGTGTATTGCCTCCATGTGTTTGTACTTTTAACAGATTTTTTCCTGTAATTGTTATCTAGTCTCATAGCATTGTGGTCGGAAAAGATACCTGATACAATTTCAATTTTCTTTAATTAACCAAGACTTGATTTGTGACTTAGGATATGGTTTATACTGGAGAATGTCCATGAGCACTTGAGAAGAAAGTGTATTTTGTTGTTTTTGGATAGAATGTCCTATAAATTTCTATTAAATTCATCTTGTTTAATGTATCATTTAAAGCTTGTGTTTCCTTATTTATTTTCATTTTGAATAATCTGTCCACTGGTGAAAGTGGTGTGTTAATGTCCCCTACGATGATTGTGTTACTGTCGATTTCCCCTTTTATGGCTGTTAGTATCTGCCTAATGTACTGAGGTGCTCCTATGTTGGGTGCATAAATATTTACAATTGTTATATCTTCTTCTTGGATTGATCCCTTTATCATTATGTAGTGTCCTTCTTTGTCTCTTGTAATAGTCTTTATTTTAAAGTCTATTTTGTCTGATATGAGAATTACTACTCCAGTGCTCTTTTGATTTCCATTTGCATGGAATATCTTTTTCCATCCCCTCATTTTCAGTCTGTATGTGTCCCTAGGTCTGAAGTGGGTCTCTTGTAAGCAGCATATGTATGCATCTTGTTTATGTACCCATTCAGACAGTCTATCTCTTTTGGTTGGAGCATTTAATCCATTTACATTTAAGGTAATTGTCGATATGTATGTTCCTATTACCATTTTCTTAATTGTTTTGGGTTTGCTATTGTAAGTTTTTTCCTTTTCTTGTGTTTCCTGCCTAAAGGTGTTCCTTTAGCATTTGTTGTAAAGCTGGTTTGGTGGTGCTGAATTCTCTTATCTTTTGCTTGTCTGTAAAGGTTTTAATTTCTCCATCGAATCTGAATGAGATCCTTGCTGGGTAGAGTAATCTTGGTTGTAGTTTTTTTTCCCTTTCATCACTTTTAATATGTCCTGCCACTCCCTTCCAACTTACAGAGTTTCTACTGAAAGATCAGTTGTTAACCTTATGGGGATTCCCTTGTATGTTATTTGTTGTTTTTCCCTTGAGGCTTTTAATATTTTTCTTTTTATTTAATTTTTGATAGTTTGATTAATATGCATCTTGGTGTGTTTCTCCTTTGATTTATCTTATATGGGACTCTCTGCACTTCCTGGACTTGATTGACTCTTTCCTTTCCTATATTAGGGAAGTTTTCAACTATAATCTCTTCAAATATTTTATCAGTCCCTTTCTTTTTCTCTTCTTCTTCTGGGACCCCTATCATTTGAATGTTGGTGCATTTATTATTGTCCCAGATGTCACTAAGACTGTCTTCAATTCTTTTCATTCTTTTTTCTTTATTGTGCTCTGCAGTAGTTATTTCCACTATTTTATCTTCCAGCTCACTTATCTGTTCTTCTGCCTCAGTTATTCTGCTATTTATTCCTTCTAGAGAATTTTTAATTTCATTTATTGTGTTGTTCATCATTGTTTGTTTGCTCTTTAGTTCTTCTAGGTCCTTGTTAAACGTTTCTTGTATTTTCTCCATTCTATTTCCAAGATTTTAGATCATCTTTACTGTCATTACTGTGAATTCTTTTTCAGGTAGACTGCCTACTTCCTCCTCATTTGTTTGGTCTGGTGGGTTTTTATCTTGCTCTTTCATCTGCTGTGTGTTTCTTTGTCTTCTCATTTTGCCTAAGTTACTGTGTTTATGGTCTCCTTTTCGCAAGCTGTAGGTTTACAATTTCTGTTATTTTTAGTGTCTGCCCCAAGTGCCCAGGTTGATTTAGTGGGCTGTGTAGGCTTCCTGGTGGAGGAAACTGGTGCCTGTGTTCTGGTGGATGAGGCTGGATCTTGTCTTTCTGGTGGGCAGAACCACATCTGGTGGTGTGTTTTAGGGTGCCTGTGACCTTATTATGATTTTAGGCAGCGTCTCTGTTGATGGGTGGGTTTGTGTTCCTGTCTTGCTCATTGTTTGGCATAGGGTGCCCAGTACTCTAGCTTGCTGGTCATTGAATGGAGTTGGGTTTTAGCGCTGAGATGGAAATCTCTGGGAGAGCTTTTGCTATTTGCTATTACACGGAGGCAGGAGGTCTCTGGTGGACCAATATCATGAACTTGGCTCTCCCACCTCAGAGGCACAGTCCTGACACCCAGCCAGAGCACCAAGACCCTGTCAGCCACATGGCTCAGAAGAAAAGTGAGAAAAAGGAGAAAGAAAGAAAGAAAATAAGTAAATTAAATAAAATAATTAAAATAAAAAAAATTTAAAGTAATGAAAAAGAAAACAAAATAAAAAAAATGTCCGACCCTAGCACAAATGTTAAAAGCAAAGCTATACAGACAAAATCATACAATGAAGCATATACATACACACTCACAAAAAGAGAAAAAGGAAAAAAACACACACACATTATATATATATATATATATACACACAAATAGAAAGGAAGAGAACAACAAAATCAATAAACAAATCTAAGTGTGATAATAAACTCTAAATACTAAACTAAGGTAAACATAAAACCAGAAACAAATTAGATGCAGAAAACAAACCCCAAGTCTACAGTTGCCCCCAAAGCCCACCGCCTCAATTTTGGGATGATTCATTGTCTATTCAGTTATTCCACAAATGCAGGGTACATCAAGTTGATTGTGGAGATTTAATCCGCTGCTCCTGAGGCTGCTGGGAGAAATTTCTATTTCTATTCTTCGTTTGCACAGCTCCCAGGATTCAGTTTTGGATTTGGCTCCACCTCTGCGTGTAGGTCACTGGAGGGTGTCTGTACTTCACTCAGACAGGACAGGGTTAAAGTAGCAGCTGATTAGGAGGCTCTGGCTCACTCAGGCTGGGAGGAGGGAGGGGTACAGAATGCAGGGCGAGCCTGCGGTGGCAGAGTCTGGCATGACGTTGCAACAGCCTGAGGCACACTGTGTGTTCTCTCAGGGAAGTTTTCCCTGGATCATGGGACCCTGGCAGTGGCGGGCTGCACAGGTTTCTGGGAGAGGTGGTGTGGATAGTGGCCTGGTGTCCGCACTGATAGCCGTGGCTCACGCCCATCTCTGCAGCTTATTTAGGCACTGCTCTGAACCCCCTCTCCTCGTGCATCCTGAAACAATGGTCTCTCTCCTCTTAGGCAGTTCCAGGCTTTTTCCTGGACTCCCTCCCAGCTAGCTGTGGTGCACTAGCCCCCTTCAGGCTGTGTTCACACAGCCAACCCCAGTCCTCTTCCTTGGGTCTGACCTCTGAAGCCTAAGCCTCAGCTCCCAGTCTCCACCTGCCCCAGTGGGTAAGCAGACAAGCCTCTCGGCCTGGTGACTGCTGGTTGGCACCTATCCTCCATGCGGGAATCTCTCCACTTTGCCCTCCACACCCCTGTGGCTGCGCTCTCCTCTGTGGCTCCAAAGCTTCCCCTGCACCATCCCCATCTCCACTAGAGAAGGGGCTTCCTAGTGTGTGGAATCTTTTCCTCCTTCACAGCTCCCTCCCAGAGGGGCAGGTCCTGTCCCTATTCTTTTGTCTCTGTTTTTCCTTTTTCCTTTTGCCCTACCCAGGTACTTGGGGAGTTTCTTGCCTTTTGGGAAGTCTGAGGTCTTCTGCTAGTATTCAGTAGGTGTTCTGTAGGAGTTGTTCCACGTGTAAATGATTTATTTCTGATCTATTTGTGGGGAGGAAGATGATCTCCACGTCTTACTCCTCTGCCATCTTGAAGGTCTCCCCTGGTAAGTGCTTTCTAAGTGGAGCTCTGTTAACTACCAACTTTTCTTTTCAAGAATCCTCCTGCCAGTATGTTGAGCCTGGGTTATCGCATTTCATCACTTCCAATTCCACCCTTAACTTACCTGGAATCATAAACATAAAGCAAAAAGAATCTATGTGAAGGTGACATTTTTATTGTTTCAATGGCTGATGAACTAAATAAAACAGAAAATTTGAATCAAGCTTAGGAGAAAAGGTCCCCTGAACTAAAGTCAATATTTTCCTCATCATCTAAGTTTGATCTATATAAGACCCTAGAGTGAGGGACTGAAAGGTCTAAAACAGTGAATGCCAGAAAGGAGATTTCAACATAAATATTTTAAAATTGATTAAAAGGCTTAGCCTTATGTAAATAAGCCCTGAAATTATTTAATAAGAAGGTCTTTGAAGGGAACCCTAATGGTCCCACTTAAAGGACCCGGCATGACAGATGACAAGTCAAAAATGATGGGTCAAAAAGTGTAACCTGTGTGTTTTGCTGCTTTGCAGGGTGTTCACCCACAAATGAATGAAATAATGGAATCCTGTGGCCCTTGAATATCATCTACGTTTACCCATTGAATCGTCTTCATTCAGGCTCAGCATGGATAATTCCATTGGAAAGGGACTTAAAAGCTTTTTTCTAGGCAGCCACTAAATTTCATTTTTTTTCTCTTTTGCTAGTGTTACTTTTTTAAAAACAATTTTTACTTTTCATTCTGGTTTTAACAGCTCATTTTTTCAAAAAGTATTTATTATATTATCCAAACGCATCTCTTTGGGACTTCGAGGCTGGCTGTGTGGTGTCATGAATGTGAAGTTTCAGTGAAAATATCTCTGGGTCCAAAATCCACCTGAGCAAACCTGAATAGGCTGACTTAAAATTCTCTCATCATCATTTTCCTCACCTGTAAAATGTAGATAATAAAACGAACCTTGCAATGTTGTCAGTAAGGATTACGTGAGATTGCATAAATTATGGATAGATGGTGTATGTAACGGGTATGTAGTAATAAATATCCCCCTCAATCTTCTCTCTCTTACACACACACACACACATACACACACACACACACACACACACTAATGTGTGGTTTTACTCCTATCTTCTTTTCCCATGTAACACCCAACGAACTATTGGCAGGCATGGGCTATTTTGCCAGGTTAAACACTCTATGTTGTTTTGACTATCTCATATTCCCTCAATTCCTGGGTCTCCTCAGGGTTTCCACCAATTTTCTAATATCTTTCTCAGAGAAGTGGACATAATTTTCATCAGTGGGTTAACTAACAGAGAAAGGGATATTTAATAGGGAACTTTGCATTAATTCAGCTTAAAATACATCAAAGTCTGGTAGCTCACTGTATCCAGGAAGAGCACAGTCAACCTGTAACTTAGGGCAGTCAAAAAGATAGTCAGTATCATGCTGTCCCTTGGACATGGCCTGACATGGTCAGAGTTGACTGCCCACTGTCCACATTACACAATTAAAAACACAAAACCTACCATTTCTGAATTGGAATCAACCATACACTTGTGTTCCCTAATTACTTCCTCTGGCACATATCTCTGTTGGATTTAAAGACTTTGTCTAGCCTCCAGATTCCTTTGGTTTATAAAGTAGGATTTTTCAGATGAGCTTTTAACCAAATGAACGGAATCTATAACAGATGAGCCCAATTTCTCTTAAGTCAAACATAGATTTTAGAAATAAGGAACTAAATGTTTTGTCCAAAACTTGAAGTATAATTTTACTAGTTTTTCAGCCTAGAAATGATGAAGTCTTCTTTATGGTTGGAGAAAACTGTACACTATGTCAGTAGATCCAGGCAAAGAGTCTGGGAAATCATAGATTCCCTTTGGGCTATAATTCTATACTTGTTCAGTGACTGATTACCTTCCAATTCATTGGCATGAGCATTCTCAAAGTTGAAGTTAAAGAAGGAGATCACTACCTTTGAGAGATTGGATAACCCAATATGAAGTCACAATGATAAAATAATATAAATCAAGCCCAAAATTAGTTATGGTAGCCATGCCAAACCTACTTATGGCTTCAGATGTGGGGCCACCACAGATAATGCAAATATCTTGAAAATATCCACTGGACATCTTGTGTCAACTTCAGATCAGAACAGTAATAGAAGCTTTCCAATGAGAAGAACTTTCTTGATCAGAGCTCATGCATCAGTCTCACTGTTAACTCTGGCAGCAGTGAGTTTGAACATCATCATCTCTGGTCTCCCTCTATCATTCCCCAATCTGGTCAACACGTTTCTTCTCTGAGCCACGAATGCACCTTCAATTTTGATCACACAGGGGCTCTCACTGCCTGTTCACTTCTCTTCTGCACCAAACTGAGAGTTCTGGAAGAACTGAGGCCATGTCTGATTTATTACTGCCTCCCTCAGGGTCTGAAACATAGCAGTTACCCAGTAAATGTTGAATGCATTTTTTAAGTGAATGAATGTTCCTGAGAACCTGGAGAAAGCCTGTCTATTTCTTATCCTTGGAATGTGAACTGCAAAAGTTGAATGCTTTATCTGTGCACCTAGCACACTGTAGATCATAGCACAGAAGCTCAGTAAATATCCAGTTAGACTATTGTGATTTTTTAAAAAAAAGGACTCATGAAATGAAATACCCAGAGGCAGGGTAAGAAGAATATTATGTAACACCTTCTGAGGAACGGTTGACAAACAGGATGCAATGGCAGGGAGAAGATCAATGCAGCATCTGGTTATCCCACAATGGGTGGGTCGGTTTGCATAAAGGTACTTGCATCTGGGGCTCAAAGATGCAGGCCTGAAAATTTAAGCTGGGAAAAGATACACAGAGTAAAGCAAACCAGGAAAGGGTTTGGATGCAGGCTGACATGATTCCAACCCAACTCCCTCACTCTAGTGCATCACACGTGACCTTGAGCTTAACCTCCCTCATCCTCGGGTTTTTTAAATCTATAAACTGGGAACTGTAAGATGTGTTTTCCAAGGCTGTTATAAGAAGGAATGAGTTAAGACAAGTAATGAGCTTAACAGGAAGAAGCACTTTAACATTATTATTGCTTTTAAGGGAAGCATGGATAATTGATGCACACACAAGTAGGACATGGGCAATAGAAACCTGCATAACAAAGGCAGACAAAATGCCATCTGTGGTCACAAAGACAGTTGAATATGTGCTTGTGGAGACCAAAGTCTTTTTGATAAATCCCCCACACAAAGTCATAAGTATTTCCTACCTTGTGAAATCATAATAGTTTTCAAAGAAACCAACTATGATACTAAACAGTGAAGTCCTTGGTCTCAGGTTGGGAAAGTAAAATTGGATCTTGAGAAAATCAAGAAAAAACAAAAAGGGACTATTTTCACTAATATCTGAATTACGGATATCTGAATAATAAAATATTTGAATTCCTATATTTATTGAATCTAAAATAACTTTGATTTTAAGATACACTATAATTTTATATGAAAAAAGATACTATTACTTTATATACTAAAAAGAAAAAATATTTCCAATTAAATTTTGGTATGCTATCAGTAAGATGCATCTTTTTCACAGTTATTAAAACATGAAAAAAATGAATGTTCAATGAAATACAGAGTTTAGGAATGAGGAGTGAGGAAAAAAATGTGAAACACTTTATAACTAATATACTTTTGAAGTCAATTTTGACTGTGTGTGTGTGTGTGTTTCTGGTGGGGCAGGTGAGGTTCAAACACAGTCAGCAACTCCTCAGCAATAGCCCAGCTGTTTGGTAAATGCTTTTCTTCAGAGTGAACAGACAAATATGGAGCTCTTTTGCTTTCTTTTTTTAAAAGGCCATTTATTTATTTATTTTTATTTTATTTATTTTATTTTTGGCTGCATTGGGTCTTCACCGGCACGCACAGGCCCTTCCCAGCTTCAGCTAGTGGGGGCCACTCCCCACTGTGGCAGCACCTACCCCCCCCAACCCTGCTGCGGAGCACGGGCTCCAGGCACATGGGCCTCAGCAGTTGTGGCACGTGGGCTCAGTAGTTGTGGCTCTCCGGCTCCAGAGCACAGGCCCAGCAGCCATAGCACAGCCATGTGTAATCCTCCTGGACCAGGGCCCAAACCCATATCCCCAACATTGGCAGGCAGACTCCCAACCACTGTACCACCAGAGAAGCCCTGGAGATCTTTTCAAAGTTCCCACCTTGCCTTCAGAATGTAAAAATTCCTTTGAGACCCAGGGAGCAAGAGCCTTCCTATCCTTCTAGAATCACAGGTGGGACACAATCTTGACACACTGATTCTGAGGTTGTGTTTAGAGTTGTGATGTTTATGTTAATGCTAACAGACTTAGAAATGAAATGCTTTTAAATGGATTGCTCTGGGAAGGGGAGAAGCATTTGTGCTAAAACTAAAACATTAGATTTCAACACAATTAATTTTATGTGTTGCACAGAAAATTTTAGCTAGATATTATAAATATCAAAGTGGACATTCTTTTTCAGGCCTAGGGGTGTGTGTGTGTATGTGTGTGTGTGTGTGTGCGCGCGTGTGTGGTTGTGGTTGCATGTGTGGTTGCGTGTGGTTGTCTGTGTGGTTGTGTGTGCGTGTGTGGAGTTCATGTGTGTGGTTGCACGTGTGTGTGGTTGTGTGTATGATTGTGTGTGTGTAGTTGTGTACGTGTGGCTGTGTTATGGTTTTGTGTGTGGTTGTGTGTGTGTGTGTGTGTGTACCCATTCATTTACTCATTTATTTAGGTTCATGTGTTTCACATTGGCATGATGTAGCTCCAGTAATGCCCTGACATTTCACAGTGCTCACAGATTGCAAAACTTTTGCCTCCTTTCACCTCTCCTTTTATTTGATACTTTTAGGATAAAGAAAAATATCTGTCAGTGAATTGTTTGGGTATGGATAGAATTCCAATTCACTGATCATTTCTAATTATGTTTGTTTTAATTTAGGAAGACTTTGAACAAAAATAGAGTTCCACAGAAATGACAGGACAGTGTGAAGTCAAAACCTGGGATGTACTATCAAATACCTGCTCTACCTTAGCAGGACCTGTTTGACTCACGAAGACCTCTGTGAATTTCAATATCTCAAATAAAGTGACTAACATTGAATCCTTGTTAGATATCAAGCATTTTGCATTAATGATCTCAGATAAATTCTTCCAATGAAGCTGTACAGTAGGAGTTATTCCATCCATTTGTAGCAGAGAACATTTAATACAGAAAAGTTTGTAATTTTTCCAATGTATCACAATTAAGCTGCAGTAAAGCTGAACTTCAAACTTTTTATCTCAGTGGTTTTAAAACCTGTACTCTTGAAGGGTAACCTGGGATGAAGTGAGAGAGTGGCATGGACATATATACACTACCAAATGTAAAATAGATAGCTAGTGAGAAGCAGCCACATAACACAAGGAGATTAGCTTGGTGCTTTGTGACCACCTAGAGGGGTGGGATAGGGAGGGTGGGAGGGAGACGCAAGAGGGAGGGGATATGGGGATATATGTGTGTGTATATATATATATATATATATATATATATATATATATATATCTGATTCACTTTGTTATAAAGCAGAAACTAACACACCATTGTAAAGCAATCATACTCCAACAAAGATGTTAAAAATAAAAACAAGAAACCTGTGCTCTTTCTATCACCAAACTTCATTGCTCCCAGTAATCTCCTGAACTATGGGGTTGGATGTGCCTCTCTCTCCTCTGCATAGTCCCTCAAGCTTCACTTCTGGAAGGAAGCTAGAAAACTTCAACCATATCAATGCACTAGCCCCAAAGAGAAATTATTGGTTTACCTCTGTCTTCATTTCAGCAGTTAGATATACTTCAGAAAAGACACATCGATGAGTTACAAAAGTCATAAGATCATTTGTCCATGACTACTTGATATTATCCCCTCGCTGGCACCATCCCTGACTCAGCCAAGACCAGCCTATACCATGCAAAAAGGCCTATTGGAGATCACGTATCACATCAAATTCACAAGAATACTAAAAACAGTTTACTTGGATTGAAATATTTCAAATGGCCTCATTTTTCTCATTTTACATAGCTGTTGCTTAACAAAATAACTAAAGAGTGCCATATTTTTTGCTGGAAAGAGGTAGCTTCTAATTCAGAAATGTTATTGTGAAAATAAAACCAGACTCTAAGAAAAGAATATGAAATAAAGAGGCAACAACGATGGCTGAGGATGTCAGAGGTTATTACATATCCTTACCATATGATCCCATGATAGTGCTACTGGATATTTACCCAAATGAGTTGAAGAATTATGTCTACTAAAAAACCTGCATACAATGTTAACAGCAGCTTTATTCAGAATTGTTAAAACTTGGAAACAGCCAAGTTATCCTTCAGAAGGTGAATGGATAATAAAATGTAGTACATCCAGAAAAAAGGAGTATTATTCAGCACTAAAAAGAAAGAACTATCCAGCCATGAGAAGACATGGAAGAATATTAAATGCACATTACTAAGTGAAAGAAGCCAATCTGAAAAAGCTACATCCTGTATGATTCCAAGTATATGACATTCTAGAAAAGGCAAAACTATGGAGAGAGTAAAAATATCAGTGGTTGCCAGGAGTTATGGGGAGGGAGGGATGACTAGGAGAAACACCGAAGGGTTTTAGAGCAATGAAACTAGTCCGTATGATACTATAATGGTGGATATGAGTCATTATACACTTGTCAAAACCCATAGAATATACAATATTAAGAATGAACCACAATGTAAATGATGGACTTTGAGCGATTACGATGTGTCAGTGTGGGTGAATGATTACTATGTGTCAATGTGGACTCATCAGTTATAACAAATGTACCCCTCTGGTGGGGGGATATTGATAATGGGAAAGGTTGTACCTGTGGGGGAACGGGGGGGAACTCTCAGAACTTTTCTCCCAATTTTGCTGTGAACCTGCTCTAAAATAAAGTTGATGAATTAAAAATTCAAGTTTTCTTTCCTTCATTTCAATAACTAGTCAGTGATACTAAAAATAAAAGTGAAGGAATTACTTAACAGTGAAAAGAGACAAATTTGGTGATGGAGAACTCTCCCATTGCCTAATGCCCACTCTGTTTCATGGCCTCGTTTCTGGGCAGGGAGTGGATTATAAGCCTCCAATGTAGTCCCCTGAGTCAGGGTATATGCTGCCAATCTGTCACACAGGCCTTCTGTCGTGCTCTCTTGCATTGCCAGACCTCTTCAGCTGGTCTGTGTCAGAAGTCTAGTGACAGGGAGACTTTCCAGAAGCTGCTTCTGGAACATCTGGCTGCCCAGATCAAGGGCATTGGCTGTTTAACATCACATCAAGGGGCCAAACGTCTGGTCAGAGCCCAATAGAGGGCCAAAAGTAAGGTAAAGGAGAGGAGGGGAGGATGACGAAGGGTCCAAGAGGTTGAAGGAAGATGGGGAGAAGAGAAGATTTTTCTGAGGTTTGGAGTTTTACTAAGTACCAGTAGTCAAAAGTACTGTGTCCCAATCTTCAGTGCTCAGGACGTTCTGCTCATTATGCCCAGTACAGGGACAGAGGTTTGGGGACCCTGGGACAAAGGCAAGCAGCAAGGAGCAGCTCTGAAGGGCCTATGTAAGCAGAGCTTAATTGAGAGCATTTGTCCTCCATCAAATTGCAGTTTTATTAGCCAGCCTCCACATGCTTCTCCTTAAGACAGATTCATATCAAGTTCATTGTTCCAGTTGAGATTGAGGAAAGGCAGTGTTAGAACGAAACACATGGGAAGTGTCCAGGAGCCTCAGTGGGAAATCTCCTCTGCAAAGAATTTATGACCGAGCCCTGTTGTGCTTTGTGTTGATCACTTTCAACATGGCGGGTCAGACAGGAGGGGCTGGGAAACTTTTTCTCGAAGGTAGTAAACTTGTGTTTACTGTCTATAGACAACCTTGTCCTGACTACAAAAGGTCACGCATTCTACCTGGGCTGCACTGTTCTTGAGAACACTCTACCTTCCTGAGGAGTCCATTAGGGAGCCAGCCTGAAGCATATGGACAGAAAAAGAGACAATTCTAAGTACAAAGTTAATGGCTTCCAAATGACATGGGCCAGCAGATGATTAGGAAGTGGCCACCAGCCTCTCTTGAGAACAGGTGGTAGGTATCCAAGAACATCCCAAGAGGACACTCCTGTTCTCAATGACCAGGAGAAGGGAGTTCTGGGGCTTTTTTCATTAGGGCTAAGGAAATGATTACAAGTGACCACCATTTTGGCTTCAGTTGCATCTCAAAGCGGCGGAATGTAGACACATCTATGAAATTATGCTGAACCTTAAGGAGTATGGTCACCATTCCTGAACCAAGCTCTCTAGGGACAGTTTCACAATTCCTATATTTAAGGGCATCAGAAGGGCAGACTTACCTTTAACTCCTTCCCCAGAGACAACACAGAGGGCTCAGAGCCTCTCTTGGTGTCACATGGTCCGTGTAGAAAGAATCACCAAGACAGAAGTTACTAAAAACAAGAACTTGAGGACAAACGCCCTGATAGAAACAGGAGGTGCTAATGTGGCAATGAGTACAGTATGTATCTGACTTTGCAAGCCTCCCAGATCTCTGTTCTGCACAAAACTTGGAGTGTTCCCAGGAACTGCTGGTGATAGAGTGGGGCATTTTCCATTTGTAGAGGTGATTTTTATTATTATTACAGGCTTTTGTCAGTATTACAGAAATTGGGGGGAGAAAAAGAAAAAGAACTAATCACAAATGCTGTTTACCAAACCACATTAGTCAAAATACTGCATTTTAAAACCCCTTAAGTTGTTATACATCATCATATAAGTCATCACCAAGTAGTAATACAAATTCTCGAGAGTTATGTTGACATGAAATTTGTCAGCTGAAGTGCTGGAAAATTTACCTCTGCTCGTATATCTGTAGTCATATCCTCCAAAGAAATTAACATATCATAATGCTAATATTTCAAGGTAATGTTTTCTCATGAGGATGCCATATTTTATCAGTTAATATCATCTGTGTAAAAAAACTATTCAATTACAGTATCAAGCTGTGTATGATTAATATTGATTTCGGCATGGTAACGGTGACTATGCAAGGCACGAGAGTCTTCCAGTCCACTCCTCAGAGAATCTGGGAAAATAAATAAATTCATTTCTGCTAAGTAATAAAGGTGAATGAATTTGGAACTCATGGGAAAAAAATTAGATGCCCTGAGAGCCAGCTGTCTTTACTAACAGTTCCAAAGCTTTGGAATTCTCCAAGGCAGGATTAGGGGTGGGGACCCTGTGGAAGACCCCCGGGGTGGGGCTTGGGAAGGTGGGGATGGTAAGTGGGAAGGGGTCCCTATAAAAGTGCATGCAGATTGGGAGGCTGCAAGCATTCATCACCACAAAGAATTCAGGAAAATTGAAAAATGAATGCATATATATATATTTTTTTCCTTGTTGCTCATTCCCTTCACTTTTTTTAATCATTATCTTCTCAATAACTTTTTGGTTCTCTTACTTCTTTATCATTTGCCTGAATTCTTTGAAATTGTACGTTGTGCCTTTTACCCTCTACCTACGTTATACCTCCAATCTTTCCCTCCTGACTCTAAAAATTACTCCTTAAATCTCACCTCTTCAGAAGGGCGTCCCACTACTTCGATACTAACCAGAGACACTGCTTCCTATGTAGATCCATGGTTACTTCTCCAGCCCATTGCCTTCATTTATAAATTTGCTTGACTGTAACTTAAATTCACTCAAGAAATAAATGTACATTTCGATGGACTCAGAGCCCAGACCTAAAACAGGTAAGGGGGGTTATCACTGTGAGAGTCAGAAAGCTTTATTTTGCTTTACTGACAAAACCATGACAGTAACCAGTCATCATGCACACTCATGCCATTGGTCTTGAGAAGGCGAAAATCAAGCTTGAGAAGGTGGCCACCATAGTTCTGGTTTTGAACAAGAAGCCATGAACTAGTATCCTGCCACCTCTGCATCTGAGGCAAAATCTGAGGTGTCAGAATATGAGGAAACAGCCTTCATTAATCTGAGTATGTCATTGAGAGGTGATGCCATAAACTCAAGTGACTTCTGAGTCTAGGTAGTTAACAAATTAAGTGTGCTGAGTTAGTGGAGGACTGTATTCTTTTAAATAGTTAGTAGTAACATTTTTTCTATATAGTAATGGTGCAGTATTATGATATTTTCTGAAAAAGAAAATCTGAATCTGGATTTCTATGTGCAATATTTCAACTAAATATTGGAATTTGGTATGGCTTAAACAATCCATATCTGCAGGCTAGATCTTATCTGTAGTTTGTAATCTGATTTAGAGCTCTTTACTCCCTGTTCCTTCCCATCACTAAAAATGTTGACAAGCATGGACTGAGTACCATTGGTAGACCATATGTAAAGCAATTTAGACTTATTGCTTTACAGTAGAGTAAGAGATTAAGAAATAATCTCTGCCCCTTTTTTCTATGTCAATGTTTCCTAAAGTGTCTTCAAGAAGTACTACCTAAACCAACTGCTAACATTGTTGCTTAAAAAAAGTTCTACTGTTAAATAAGTCTTGGAAATGTTGATTAAAATACCAGTAAGGAGACAGGAATTATGAATGACAGGGTGAGAAGGCCAGCAAACCCTCTTCCTAAAAATCAATTATAAAACTGGGCAAAATTTTCAAAAACTATCATTTCAGTATTCTGGAAACCAACCAATAGCATCCAACAAACTGAGAAGTGTTTATTAAAGAACAAATATTAAAACTCAGGTAAGAGCAGTGTTTTCTCCTGAGGTTGCTTGGATCCCCTTCACCTCAACTCTGCAGATTTCATAATTCTACCAGTGGCCCCAGAAGGCCATGAAAACCAACAGCTTCACTGACAAAGAGAACTGACTTGGAGTGGAACATGGAAAAGCCCTCCATGTAGAGATTTCACTGACAAACAAAGGGAGAAGACCAGTATTACAGTAAACTGAGATTGCATTCTGGTTGGGGCAAGCAAAAAGATGTTAACCAGAAATTTAGCAGTAAGGTCTGGGGAATAAGATAGGCGTAGTGAGCCTTGTGAAGCATCCACATAACTCTGGCAGTCGGGAAGGTTACACACCTGCTCAAGTTTGCACACACTCTAAAAAAAGAACAACCAGAGAGGACCCCAAATACATATCTTTCGTTGAATGTGAAGCCTTGTGGATACATAGAGATGACATGAAAAATAAAAGCCAAAGAAGACTTTTATTTTATTTACATTTTTTACTGGTGTGTAATTGCTTTACAATGTTGTGTTAGTTTCTGCTATACAATGAAGTGAATCAGCTATATGCATACATACATCCCCTCCCTCTGGGACCTCCCTTCCCCCCATCCCACCCAACTAGGTCATCACAGAGCACTGAGCTGAGCTCCCTGTGCTATACAGCAGGTTCCCACTAGCTAGACTTTCAAATTAACTGAACTTTGAGTGAAATTCCTAACCCCACACACAGGGCCATCAGCAAAGAGTGGAAGCCTTACTGGCTGAAATGTTTGAGAACAACCTATGACCAGTCACTAGCTGAGCTGACCACTGGAATCAGGACAGAATTACAGATTCAGGACAAACTCTAGAAATCCAGAATTAAAAATAAAAACAAAATTTCAAAAAAGAAAAAAAAAAAAAACTTAGAATGATCAATAGCCGTACACTGTGAGGAAATTGGAACCCAAAGAATTCTTCCTGGAAAAATCACTAAACAAACAAATAGCAACAAGTGTGTGTGTGTGTGTGTGTGTGTGTGTGTGGTGTGTGTGTGTGTGTGTTTGGGGAGGGGAGGGTCAGAATCCAGAGTTGCTAAAATACATTATCCAACAAGTCTAGTTTTCTACAAAAATATATGGCATGCAATAAAACATTAAACTGTGATCCATTTGTGGGAAAAGTGGTCAATATAAACTGTCTCTGAGGAGATCCAGATGTTAACCTTAGCACACAAAGACTTCAAAGTAGTTACTTAAAATATGTTCAAATAATTAAAGGAAATAATGCTCAAAGAATGAAAGTATGAAGACATGGACTTATCAAAGAGAAAGTATCAAGAAACAGAAAAAAATTACTCCTAAAATACATATATATTATACATATGTATTAATATATCTATACTACATATAGTGAAGCATATATATACACACACACACACATATATATATATAAATAAAGAGCGAGAGAGACCAAATGGAAATTCTAGAGTTGAAAAGTGCAATAACTGAAAAAAAATTTACAAGAGGAATTCAAAAACAAATTTATCTGGAAAATAAGAGAACCAGTGAAGTCAAAGATAGATCAGTAGAAGTTATTTAATCCAAAGAACAAAGAATGAAGAAAAATGAACAAAGCCTCAGAGACCTATGGGACACCATCAAGCATATCAACATATATTTAATAGAAATCTCAGAATGAGAAAAGAGTGAGAAAAAAATAAAGAAATTATGGGTAAAAACTTCCCAAATTTAGTGAATAGACAGAACACATAAAATTTTGAGGGCAGTGAAATTATTCTACATGATACTGTGACAGTGAATATATGTCATCTTATATTTCTTAAAGGCCTTAAAATATATAACAACAAGAGTTAACTCTAGTGTTAACTATGGAGTTTGGGTAATAATAATGTGTCAGTGTAGGTTCATCAGTTGTAAAATTGTACCACTATGAGGTGGGATGTTGACAGTGTAAAAGGGAAAGAGGTACATGGGAACTCTCTGTACTTTCTGTTCAACTTTGCTCTGAACCTAAAACTGCCCTAAAAAATAAAGCCTCTTTAAAAAAATCCCAAATTTGATGAATAAGCTTAATGTACACATTCAAGAAGCTCAACAAACTCTAAGTAGAATAAGCACAAAGATCCACACCTGTTCATATCATAGTCAAATGGTTTAAAGTCAAACATATAAGACACTTATAGAAATAACAAATAGAAAAAAATGGAAGTAAACTCAATCATATCAATAATTGCATTAAGTCACCAAGGTAGACCATGTGCTGGGCATAAAATAAGTCTCAATAAATTTAAATGGACTGCAATCAACAAAATATATTTTCTGACCACAATGGAATTCAAATAAAAGTCAACAACAGAAAGAAATTTGAAGAATCCCCAAATATTTGGAAATTAAACACACACTTTTAAATAATTCATGGGTCAAAGAACAAATCACAAGGAAATTAGAAAATATTTTGAATGAATTAAAATGAAGACATGATATATCAAATATATATGCCTATAATATAAAAGATAAAAATCACAAATCAATACCTAAGCTTACATTATAAAAATCTAGAAAAAGACTAACATACTAAAGTCAAAATCAACAGGAGGAAGGAAATAATAAAGGTTAAATTAGAACTCAAATAGAAAACAAAAATTAAAAGAAAAACAGATAAAAAGAAAATAAAAACACCAATAGAAAAAAAATAGAGTTGGTTATTTGAAAAGATCAACAAAATTGGCAAATCTGTAGCCTGACTAAACAGGAAAAAAAAAAAGGAAAACACAAGGTATCAAATATCAGAGGAGACATCAGTACCAATCCTATGAAAGTTAAAAAGATTAAAAGTGTATACTATTAAGATGTTACGTTAAAAAATTAGACAACATAAATGAAATGGGCAAATTCCTAGACAGACACAAATTCCCAAAACTGTTTCCAGAAAAAAAAAAAAAAAACAGAAAATCTAAATAGGCCTATAAATAAATCATATTAGTAATTAAAAATTTTCACACAAAAAAATCTCTGATATAGAGGGTTTTGCTGGTGAATTCTATCAAATAACTGAAGAAATAATATAAATCCTTTTAAGAAGACATTTCGCTAAAGAAATATGAGTTGTTAATAGGAATAAAAAGTTGATTGATATCATTAGTTGTCTAGAAAATGAAAATTAAAATCAATAAGATACCATGCCATACCTCATACCCATTAGGATGGCTATAATTAAAAGACAGACAGCACTAATTGTTGGCAAGGATGTGGAGAAACTGGAAACCTCATTCATTGATGAATGGGTAATGAAAATGTTTTGTACAACTGAATATTATTCAGCAACACAAGAAAGGAACTACTGCTACATGAAACAACATTTATGAATCTCATTAGGCTAAATGAAAGACACCAAACAACTAAAAAAGACTACATATTGTACAATTCCATTTATATTAAGGGTCTAGAAGAGGCAGATCTATAGCAAAAGAAAGCAGATTATTTGTTATCTGCCTCTGAGGGTGGGAGCAGGGATTGACTAACTGCCAACAGTCATTAGGGATCATTCTGGTTGATGAAAATGTTCTAAAAGTGGGTTGTGATGGTCACTGCACTTAAAATTGGTGAATGCTATATTGTATAAATATACCTCAGTAAAACTGCCTAAAAAAACAACACTAACGAGGTTAAATTTGTTTGCTGCTTTACTTTGCAGAGTAAATAAGCAATGTGCACTGTAAATCTCTAAAAGAGGGATAGATTGCAGACCATTTCCCAAACTTATTTGACTCATGGAACACTATACATATATAAACATATCAAATGTAACATATATGTAGTATGTTATATATATATGAATTATATGTAATATCAATAACATATAATAATATATATTATATTACATATGTATATATATAGTTTTTGAAAATCTTTTTTTGTTTTAGTTTTCTCTTCCATTTGTGATATATGGTGTAGTTCGTGTTACTAAAATCTCGGAGATACTTTTCAGAGTAGACAGTACTAGGGTTCATCGAGGTCTCTGGCTGTATTCCTTTTCTAGGGTGTCACATACACCATGTAATTGCTTTGACCAACAAAAGGTGAGCTGAAATGTGTTACTTCTGAGTGCTTTTAAAAGACACTGTGTGACTCTCCAAGTTTTCTTCCCCTGAAACCTGGTATTGAGATGATGACGTCATCAGATGGTGGAGCATCAATCTACCAGGACCTCTGAGAATATGATAAGAAAAGCACCTCCCCTCTTTCCCAATATTCCTTGGACATGAAGGATGAGACAGAAATAAATCCTCATTGTTTTTAAGTCACTGAGATTGTTGGATTCTTTGTTATCGTAGCATACCCTAAACTGTCCTTACCAGTCTATCCTCCAAGTTCACCTAAATTGAGACAGATACTATTAAGAGAAATTAAGAAATATGGGGAGCTATTTTTTTCATCCAAGGGCCTTAAGCTGTGTACCCATTGTGAATAATACATGTTTACAATTTGTGAACAATTTAGCAATAATCATCCCTCTCCCCACCCAGGCACTTAGAGCCAACTTACTTTATTATAGGTGTCTAAGTCTAATTTGACCCTGGAAGAAATTAAAAAGGGAAGAACATACATGCATTGCCCAAACTCACTGGCAGCATTTGGTACAGATTACAACTTTGGCTCTAAAATTGCCCCCAATTCCCAGAGCCTGGTTATTCCAAGACAATGTGGGTCAGAGACTCCCTGTGGGTCTGGGTGATAGGCAATAATCCTATGTTTCTAAGTCTTACCTGTGGAAAATAGAGCAGAGTGGATGAAGCTAATGATAGCAGCTATGCCACACTTGGGTCAACAAAAGATAAGCCCAGGGAATACTGAGTTTACTTGGAGTACCTGTGGGAACAGAGACAGCTCACCCCTGGAGTAAAGCAAAAACAGATGCAATACTTGGATGTGTAACAAGTGTCCCAAGGGACCCACTAGTGAAATAGGCCTACACATCCATTTTGAACAAATACACCTATGAATTCAGCAGAGTTTTGACATAGCCTAGTCACTTTTACTTCTGTCCACTTCAATCAAAATGGTCAAATTAGTGATGCTTGCACTGAGTCAAATGTGCCTTTCAACAAACTTTAAGAAGTATGGGATGTTGGTTCTAAATGAGCATTGGGAGATTCTACTCCAAAGGTAGGAGGCACACTCATGGAACAGCAAGAGAAATGCTACATGAGTGACAGTTCTTATTGTAGTTATAAGCTATTGGGTTCTCCTCTCTGAGAAGGGCTCAGCCTGTTGCAAGTTGTTGGTGACTCATCAGCAATGAGCAGGGAAGAAGATGATAAAAAAACAAAAGTCCAACATCTTTATAAACTATAGTTTTCCCTATTATGGCACAACGATTAAATACCTATCTTGTGCAAAGCAGAGTACTAAGCTCTTCACACACTTTGTTTTATGTAATTCTCAAAACAACCTTAGGAGGTCCATACTATTTCTATTTTACTCTTGGAGAAACTGAGGCTGAAGGATGGGCTGCTTTGCAAAATCACACAGTTAACCAGTGACCTCAAGTCTTACACAAGCCATCCAAGTGTGCACACTGGCAGTACTGGTTGTACTCAGCATCCTCACAAACATAGTGGTTCTCTGGATTTACTTTTTGAAAATTCAACTTAGGAACCATATTTCAAAATCCAAATGTTTGGCCTCTAAGGGAAAATCTCATGACCCAGCAAAGTTGGCCTGTTCTTCCACATGGCAGTTTCTTGCTTGAGCTGACCAATAGCTGTTTCCTTTGGACAGAGTGTGTGCTTCCCAGTTTTCCACTATCTTGCCCAGTCTGCTACACTCTTGATCATTACCTGGCTGCCCACAGTAGATATGTGAGTTTGAATCCCCAGGTTTAACTGGTGTTGACAAGATAAAGTGAGAATTGATTCACTGTGAAACCTATTATTCCTCTAAAGTAGTGTTTCCCCACCTTGGCATTCTTGATATTTTGGACAAAGAGAAAACTCTTTCTTGTGGGGGCTGTCCTCCTATGTACTGTGGGATGTTTAGAAGCATCCTTGGCCTTTACTCAGTAGTTGCTAGTAGCACCGTCTCATTTCCCAGTTGTGAGAACCAAAAAATGTATCTGGGCATTGCCAAATATTCCCTGGGCAACAAAATCACCCACAGCTGAGACACTTGTCTTTGCAACACACTTTTTGAGACTCAAAACACTTTAAAATAGTCAAGCAAATAGGATCTGTTTTAAGGAAATATGTCGATTTCCTGTTTTTTTAAAACCTATTATGACTAAGTATGATGTTTTATTAGGGGAAGCTAGTACATGAATACATTCTGTGCTATTTTGCGATTTCTTATGTTTTGTTTTGTTTTCTTTTGTTTTTTGCGGTACGCAGGCCTCTCACTGTTGTCTCCTCTCCCGTTGTGGAGCACAGGCTCCGGACCGCAGGCTCAGCGGCCATGGCTCACGGGCCCAGCCGCTCAGCGGCATGTGGGATCCTCCGGGACCTGGGCACAAACCCGTGTCCCCTGCAACGGTAGGCGGACTCTCAACCACTGCGCCACCAGGGAAGCCCATATTTTTTAAATGTTATTTAAAAATTAAAAGAGTTGAGCGAGTATTGAATCAATGAATGCATACTGAAATGTAGACCTCTTTATAAATTTTAATCGTATTTGATTTCCTTGGGAGTAACAACCCTCACAAGTTATATTTCTCTATCCTGGGTACCTAATAAGGTATCTGATATAGAAAATGTTCAGGAAATATTTATGGACCAGGTAGTTTAAGGGGAGTCTATAAGATTTTACCTCACGTATATCAGCCACTTGGAAAACTCTTGAAGAAAAGGAAGTTACCTTTCTTAATAATGGGATGGGCAAAGGAAGGAGATTGAGGTGATGATAAAATGAACAAGGAAGAAATTTGGATTGCTCAACTCAGTTGATCTGTTTAACAGAGGGAAGCAAATATCAAAGTAGAGACAGAGAAAGAAGGGGGGGGGAGGCAAGCTGAAACGGAAAAGAAATTATTCCTATAATGATTCTCTGTCATAAACACATTTTGAGCAGATTGTAAAAAGTAATTCAACTGAAATTAGATTACAAAGAGCACGCAATACACTAAGTACAACTGTATTATGGAAAAGGGAAATTAATTAGTCCGGAATATGGTATTTCCCCTCATCTGTAGGAGGCTGAGTCTTTCTGGTGACAGTCTTGGGGCTTTGCCTTAAGGCGCTGTGAATCATGGTAGCATGGCATTTCTAGGCTTTGATGTTGGCCTACCAGTACCCACTGCAATTAGTCACTTGATCTTTAATTTCAGTCTGGGCAGTGACACGTGGATTCATGGGGGGATTACTATGTTATTAGCAGAAAACTGGTTACTTCCAGCTCGGCGTTCATTTAATCAGCCGACATAGGCTGCAGCATTTCAGCTAGGCCAGTACAAAATGATAATGGATGGAAAAGGAGCTGATAAAGAACATATATATGTGTGTGTGTATATATATATATATATACACACACACACATATATATGTGTGTATATATATATATGAATCACTTTGCTGTACACCTGAAATTAACACAACATTGTAAATCAACTATACTTCAATTTAAAAAATGGTAATGGAAAACCTCCTTGTAGGTTTTGTGAAATTCTCCCTCCAAAGTGGGGAAAATGGTTCCTAATTATACATGAATGCATTAATCTGTTCATTAATAATTCGAATAGTCAACAAGGAATAGATCCGAGGAGTGTTCCCATCACTCTTACAGCTTATGGGGCCAAACTACAAGTCTTACTTTATTTCAGTGTGGTAGCATTAGACTGGATTTCTTTGGGCTGATGGGAAAATGCTTGATGATGATTTTTGTGGTTGGGAATCATGGGCATGTGGCAGCAGTGTTTTTAAGCGGGTCTACTTTTCAGATAAAAAGAAGGCTGGAAGATTGAGAGTTTGGGATTAACATGTACACACTGCTATATTTAATAAAATAGATAACCAACAAGGACCTACTGTAAAATAAATAGATTAATTAAATTTTAAAAAAAGAAGGCTGGAAAGATGGTTAAGAATCCCCAAGCACTGCATACAGATATCATATAAGGAACTTAAATTCACAGTGAACAAATTTGACCAGGGCTGTGCGCATTTATGGTAGATTTCTTTTTGCATCCTCCCCATGATCCCATAAGTTCAGTATTGTTTTTTTCCCATTGAACACATTAGCAATTGAACCGTCAAAGAAGTTAAGTGATTTGCTTATGGATGCAAATAAGAGACAGAGCTGTATTTAAACTCAGGTTTGAATTCCAACTTGAAGTCTTTGCTCTTGTCACTTTCCACTGCTGCCTGTATCGTGAATAATGCTGACATCTGTGAACAGAAAGCATGAAAAGAAGTGAAGTGCCCAGGACCAATGCCACCTGCTCTCCTGCTCAGTTACCTTCAAATCCATTAGGAGGAACAGAGAGAGGCACTTGGCATTAGAACTCTGATAGCAATCTGATTTCCATCACAAGTACCAACGAGGAAATGCCAGAACAAGCCTTCTAAGGCCCTCTAACCTCACGCGTGATTTCCTGATACAAAACACCCCCGTGCCTGCTGCTCTTTTAATGAGAGCTGCTTTGCCACTCCGCAGTTTCTCTCATTTTAATTTCTGCTTTGCAGCAAGCTTTATCACCGGGGAGGCGCGGGCTCGGCCATTCTCCCAGCATCTCCCCATGATCAAACACACTCCTTGTTCCCACTACTGGCTGCTTAGGGAGATGTTAACTGATTCCCTGTTTTAAATCTGCAGCACTTCAAAAGGCTGTTCTGTCTTCGCAAGCGCCAAGGCCTGGCGCACGGCCACAGCCAGGGAGCTGAGTTTTGCCCTTGAGTCCCCATGCAATCACGCACGGTCTGCTTCCCGCTGCTCCCAAGTTCTGAGAGTGTTTTCAAAAATCCCCCAGTGTTTCCAGAACGACAATTGACTGGTGATAGCCAGAGCCATTCAGGTGCCAAGAAATGCCAGTCTGAGGCTGAGCGATTAAGGAAGAATGTTTTCCTGCCAGTGGAGTGGGTCTTGGAGAGCTATCACTGTCCTTCTGTGAAGGAGGAGAGAGGGGAGGCTAGGGCCATCTCTCTTCTCTCCACTGCAGTCACTCTGCAAGACACCAGGCTCTGGCAGCCCGGAGGTCCCGCAAAGAAACACATGTGCTCCCCAAGCCCTGGGGTTTTACAAACCAACTATCCAGCAAAAAAGATGTTGGAGGTGCCTGGGCCAGGGGCTGGAGACACTGGAGAGAAAGACGTAATGCTTGTGTTCAAGGAGCTCATTTTCTCAAAGAAAGAAAAAGAAGGGTCAGATGAACAAATCATTGCAATCATGAGTGATAAATGCAGAGACAGAGCTACATGCCAGGTAGCCCAGAGAAGCAGCCTGGGCAGCTTGTATGTGGGTGTGTGGGGCTGTGTCTCTGGCCTATGCAGGGTGAGGGCAGAAAGGGTGGCACTGTCTTAAGAAGCATTAGCCTGATGGAGGGACTGGAGGCGGGGAGAGCATCACTTGTGATGCTGGAGGTTCAGACCACGTGAGCTCCTAGTATATGCCCAGGGAGGTGTGGCAGGGAGCTAAGTCTAAAAGGAAAAATTCATCTGCGAGGAGACTGGCCCCCAGTGCTATATGATTGCACTGGATGTGTTCTCCATGGGGTTCTTAATTTTCTCTCTAGAGAGTGGTATGGTTAGTTCTCCGTCTTAGTAAGTTTCCTTGAATTGCCATACAGAGGCAAAATCGGAGCCCTTGAGACCCAGGTCAGAGAGGTCAATGAATGACGTTAAAACATTTGTTCCAGCATGAGACACCTGGGACCTGAACGCTGGGAACACTGGAGCCTAGTTTGGCCCCCATCAGTCTTACAATTCACATTGATCGACTTGGTGTGAGACTTGCAGTGTGACTCCTGGTTTCTGTCTTGGGTACCTGAGAAAAGAAGCAGGTAAAGAAGGACGGCAAATACCATGTTAAGTCTCCACCAATAAGCAGATGATGGATTTAGAAGACTCTGTTTATTCCAGTCATGAGTCTGGGTGAGACCTCGGGGTTTGTAGGTCTAGATTTGGAAGGCTTAAGAGTGAACAAGGTTGCTCAGGACTTTTCAAAAGATAGAAATTTCAGGAAGCATATTTTTCAATGTGAAGGGAACCCATAAAAGTCTAATGTCCCAAAAGGGTGAGGGAATGTGCTGTAAGACATGAAGACAGCCGAGGGGTGAGTGGAGGACCCTCAAGGCTGCCCTCCACATGATGTCCCATGAGGTCAGCTGAGCCTGTTTGAGTGTCCTCCAAAGCTCAGTGGTCCAATGAACACAATGACCCATGATAATTATTGCCTGGTTCACAGGGCTTCAGAGAGATTTGCTGACAATGTGTACAAAGTGTTTGGCACATAACAGGTGTTCAAAACTAGGCATTACTACTATTATTTTTATTGTGTATATTTGTGTATGTGTGTGTCTGTGTATGTGTGCATATGATCGGTATGGGCAAGCATAGAGAAACCTGTTTGTTTTTCCTTCTCTCTGATCCATGGGAGTCTCAGCATTTTATTCCAACTAATGTAAAAGGCCATGGAAGAGAGAACAACAGAGCAAATTGTCCAAGCATGACCCTGCTGTGATTAACGCAGGCAACAAGGAGAAGGCAGGACAGAGCACTAAAAACTGCACTTTGGGCTAGGGCACCACCTCGGTCCAGAGCCTTGGGGCCAATAGCACAGGGGCTGCAGTGGAAGTCGGGGTGGGGGGGGATTCCTTTTCCCTCCTGGGCTCAAAGATTGGAGCTGCTTATCAGAGATCTACTTGTGATACTGAGAATGACATACTGCTGATACCACTGTCTTGCAAAGGGGCACTTAAAACCAATTATATTTTTTTCTAAGAAAATGTAGACATAAGATTAAGGAATAGCCAAAGGGGGGGAAAAAGATAAAGTGTTAGCATGAAATTACTAACAAAACTGAATCCATTGTCAAACTTTGAGACTGTTGATAGATATATCAACAGAAATATACAAGTGAATTCTTACCTAGGACTGTGAAAAGAGGTACAAGGCCCATTCAGGTGCTACCCAAGGATGTTTAAAATTCAGCTGTTTCAAAGGAATAGACACTGCATCTCTTAAACCAGCATTGCTGCTCAGAGCATCCTTTTAGAACAGCAAAGGCATTAAAGAAGAAGTACAAAAGAACAATCCATAAGAGGAAGTAGCTGTACAAAAGAATTTTCACAAACACTTCCAGAAAAATAATTACCTTCTTTGCTTGATGAGGCTGATCGAATTAAAAGATCCCCTAAATTAGTACAGTTCCTGGAAAATGCCATAAGAGAGATGAGGAAAAAAAGAAATTTAAAAATAAATAAATAAATAATTTTAAAAAATAAATTTAAATCAGGTCTGGGTTATGCCAAAGAGAGATTGTTTAATTAAATAAAGAAATAAGACAAAATTAACGTACAGGAACTTTTCCTCATACAGAAGGAAAATAAAGCCTGACAGCTTAAGTAGAAAACTTTATGGTAATTTTTAAAGGAAAAAAAAGAAAAAGGGAAGACAGAAGATTGGTTGATTTCAGATGGTTGATCAACTTGCACATAGACTGATATTTCTCAGTGCAAAGCATGAGGTCGTAGGGCCATGATGACTGAGGGGGTCAGGGGAGGAGGTCAGTGATATAGTTCCAAGGAAAGTTAAGAAGTCAAAAATCTACAAACAATAAATGTTGGAGAGGGTGTGGAGAAAAGGGAACCCTCTTGCACTGTTGGTAAGAATGTAAACTGGTACAACCACTATGAAGAACAGTATGGAGGTTCCTTAAAAAATTAAATGGAACTACCCTATGATCCAGCAATCCTAATCCTGGGCATATATCCAAAGAAAATCATAATTCAAAAAGACACATGCACCCCAATGTTCATTGCAGCACTATTTACAATGGCCAGGATACGGAAGCAACCTAAATATCCACTGACAGAGGAATGGATAAAGATGTGGTACATATATACAATGGAATACTACTCAGCCATAAAAAAGAATGAAATAGTGCCATCTGCAGCAACATGGATGCAACTAAAGATTATCATACTAAATGAAGTAAGCCAGAGAAAGACAAATACGTGAAATCTAAAAACAGATGAACTTATTTACAAAACAGAAACAGAATCAGAGACTTCAGAAAATGAACTTATAATTACCAAAGGGGAAAGGTTGGGGAGAGGGATAAATTAGGAGTTTGGGATTGACATACACACACATTATCTACTATATATAAAATAGATAATCAACAAGGACCCACTGTATAGCACAGGGAACTCTACTCAATATTCTGTAATAACCTATATGGGAAAAGAATCTGAAAAAGAATGGATATATGTATATGTATAATGGAAACTCTTTGCTGTATGCCTGAAACTAACACAACATTGTAAATCAACTATACTCCAATATAAAATAAAAATTAAATTAAAAAAAGAAGTCAATTGGATGGATATTGAGTTGCCCACCAAAATCCATCTTTCTCTACCTCCTGGGCATGTGGATAAGCTACATTTCATCTTCTTTGCATTTAGATAAGACCATATGACTGACTTCAGACCAAAGGAATGTGAGAAGTGATGTTTGTCACTTCCTGGCCTGGGTCTTGAGTCATCACCTCCTTCGTGTTTTCATTCTATCCTGCCAGCTGGAACTCTGAAGGGGTTGTGCTCCAAGTTTCAACCCCACAACACCTCATGGAAGGAGCCTGAGTCCCTGAATGTCTCTGTGAAGAAAAGATCTTCCTCCAACCTGGACCACTCGTCGTCAAGCTGAATGACTTCTGTAGTTTTTAAACCACTGTCTTCTTGTTTCTATAGCTTTGCCTTTCCCAGAACTGTGTACCAATAAATCAAAGATTCATTCAAAACTATTTATTGAGAAGTTACTAGGTCCTAAGTCTGGTTTTAGACACTTAACACTCAATGCTAAATCAGACACATACATAAATGACTTATTCCAGGGTAGCCATCACTTTATTCTGGTGCCATGTACAGAGTAAAATGGAAAAACCAAAGAGGGGGCATCTCATTCTGCTTGGAAGAGAAGGAGGAATCAGTGTGGCAATGGCATTTGAAATGAGCCCATGAACAGGTGTCCTCTGGATGAAGAAGTGGGGAAGGAAACAAGGGAGAGGACCTTCCATGGTGTGGGCAGAGAGGGCAAACATAGCCAGTCAGCAGGGTGAGTGGATGCGAGAGCTGGAGGTAGATCCAGAAAGACAGATGAAAACAAGCACATGGTGATGCTTATTTGGACTTGACCCTGCAAGACAGTAAGGAGTCTGCTGCGTTTGAAATGAAGTACTTGATGAGGCCAGATTTGTGCAGTCAAAGAGGGCTATGTAAGGTGGACCCGAGTGGGGAAAAGCCAAGACAGGGAACACAGGGTGGAAGCAGCACATTAGCTTAGGTTGGTGAAAGTGGGTGGATGGATGGGAATGTAACAGTGAGACTGGAGGGGAAGGGGCAGCTTTGAGAAATGTTTCACGGCAGTGAAGGACAGAATGTGGCAACAAGGAAATGTGGCCTGATAAGGAAGATGACTAAGTGGCCTGATCCCCATGCCTCTCACTCTGCATTCTAGCCTGTGGCTCACAGGTCAGTTCTGAAAGAATCAATCTGCTTTCTCTCTCCCTCTCTCTAGTATATTGCAGTCCCTCTTAAATGGGTCCTCATGTCAATTCCAGGCTATTTCCTCCCCTCTCTTTTACCATTCACCTACTCAAAAGCCTCAGGAACTGCCCCAGTTCAAATCCCATCCTACCTTCATAGAATAAGCATGTCTGGCCCTACCTTCGAGAACCTGCTGCTTGCCCTTCTACAGCTGAGGACCGACCATGTTAGGTTGAAGGATGATAAGGCTCAAGACAATGAGATCTGGATAAACAGAGAAGTATTTTTAAGGGAAGGGGAAGAGATGATGAAAAGGATGAAGAAGCAGAAGATGGCCATGAACGTGGGCTGGATTTTGAGCCAGGGCCTGTCACAGAACCTCTTCGGGCCTCCTGTTTGGAAAATGAGAGGATTACAAGATATATTCTAAGATTCCTGATGACCCCCACCAAACAAACAAACAAATGATTCTAGAACAATGAAAAAATAATTGTTGTTCATGAATTGTGTATTACAGAGCAAATAACAACTAGTTTAGATTTCAGATATGACCAAATTAACTTTGCAAAGCTATCTAACTAAATCACAAATTAAATGAGCTAAGAAATGGAAAAGTTATATGACTATGTGTTTTTAGGACCTAAACAAATAGAATATTTTTAAGATTCGGAATCATTTAGCAGGAATCAATATAGAATATGGAACTAAACTAGCATTAATTGTCACTCTTAAAGAAGGAATAATAATTCTGGTAACCAGGAAGGATATATAAAATTAATAGTAATAATTACAGAGGAATTACTTAATTATCTGACTTATCCAGAGAATACAATCAGACGCTATTAAATAGAATTGAACCTTATATTACTTTACTCTTATGTGTCAGTCAAACTGGATGTTTTGGAACAAAGAAGTAATGTTGAATAGATGCATTATGCAAGATGGTGGTTAGCTAGAATAATTATCTGCTCTAATTAATTTAATTTATTTTATTGTGTCCTGGGTTCAGAGAGGTACATCAATTGCAAAATATTTGGGGACATTATACAATGAGGCAAATGTTAAGGAAATTGAGACCCTTTCATGAACTTTCAAGCAAAAATGCCAATAAGAAGATTTATGAGAGGGCTGTTATACAGAATTCCAGGTGCTGGTAAGCATTTCTCAAATCCTTTGAAAAAAAAAGTTTTTACGTAAACGTTGAAAATCCTCTTGAGAGCATTAAGTATAAGCACATAGTAAAATAACTTACAATCATTGAGCACTATATGCCTGACCCTCTTCTTCTTTTTTTAAAGTAGTGAATTTTAATTTTATAGTTATATATAGTATCTACCATAGTCTTTCTTTAAACTGAAGTATAGTCGATTTACAATGTGTGTTAATTTCTGCTGTACAGCAAAGTGATTCAGTTACACACACACACACACATATATATATATATATTCTTCTTCATATTCATTTCCATTATGGTTTATCACAGGATATTGAATATAGTTCTTCCCTGTGTTATAGAGTAGGACCTTGTTGTTTATCCATTCTATACATAATAGTTTGTATCTGCTAACCCCAAACTGACACACTTCTAAGTGTCTTACAGAGATGAACTCATTAAGTCATCATAACAACCCTAAGAAATTGGGACTATACTCCCATTTTGTTGCAGAGATTGAGACACAGGAAGCCTAAGGACAATGTAGGTCATAAATATATGAGCCAGGATGTGAAGCCCAGCAGCCTACTTCCAGAGTCAATATTCTAAGCACTACCCTTGGCATCAATCTTGATAATTCCTAATTCACTGGTCAATAGGAAATTCATGCCTGAGTCTCCTAATGGCTGCTAGAAAATCAGGGTTTGGGAGAGTCCGTGGGGAGAAAGGGCTTCCCTCAGCCTAACACCTTCATTTGGAGCATTTTGAGTAACTCTGTGAAGACATATGCTGGTCAGTGGCACCACCAACTTCCAAAAATCTGGGTCAGGCATTTCAGACCTGGAGAGACTAGGTTTCCACCATTTACCTGAGGCACAGAGAGTTTACTTTAGGATAAATCAAATATTTAAATTTGCTTTGCTGGCACTGCCCCTGTCATTCCTGCCAAAACATCCATAGATGGCCATGGGCAGGACTATTATCCACAACAAGCCAGAGAAGACAGCCTGTCATTCCTAAGTCTAAATCCAATGACTCACTAGGCACCCAGAGCATGTTCAACTTGTCCTTAGGAAAGAAAAGTAACTTATTCCTTAGGTTTCCTGTGACAAGATAATTTATTGTCTAAATCAGGCATTTTTGAGACAGAAAAAGGACACTATTAATAATGACTGCAGGGAAAAAAAGGACAAAAACAATGCTTGGCCCATGCACACTGAGACAAATCATCATCACACTATACATGATTTAGTTTTTTCATCTCTATTATGATACATTACGTCTTTTTCTGGTTTAGCATTCCTTAAATTCAGTTTTAAGTCTTTCCATGGAGACAAAGACATGGCCACAAGTCAACAAAATCATTTCTCAGCAGCAGATAACGATAGACCACAAGGCAAAGAGGAAATGTCTTCATAGGTCACACTGAGCCTTCAGGTGACTCTGGTATCACATGGCCTCTGGGTCAACGCTTCAGGAGAATTTGCATTTATTGCAAAGCCACCTGGAAAAAGCCTGAGAATCTGTCTGATTACCAAATCTATAAGTGGCTAATAACTAGCTTTCTTCCACATAGGATTCTCAAGATATAGTAATTTGGAGAATTTTTAGAAATTTTTCATCATGGCCATGCAGATCCAGTAGGCACATTTCATTCATTCATTCATTCACTTTCACACTGATATATTTTTAAACAAGTATTTATCATAATTGGAGACCAATGCTTCCTTTTCCCCATGGAAATCATCTAAATTCATTCATTTATTTACTCACCCCCATCCTCTGAACGTTGATATGCCAAGCACTGTGCTAGGTACCAAAGGAGTTATCAGATAAATAAGACAGGCATGATGTCTATGCTCATGGAGCTTGCAAAAACAGATAGATTAAGCCACCAGGAATTGAGATCAGTACTATGAAACAAATTGTAACTATATAAGATGCTGAGTTGAGAAATAACAGGAAATACATTTTATTGTTTGTTTATTCTACATATATATATTGAGTGTCTACTGTGTGCCAGCAACTTTGCTAGGCCCTGAGATCCCAGTGGTTAAAAGAAAAGGGACATGATTCCTGCCTCATGGGGAATACAGTCAACTGGAGAGGACAGACAACAAACACGTAAGTGAGAACAGGCTTTTTTTAGTTCGCAAAAAATGCCATCAAGGACTCTAAACCCCTTAAAGCAATAGCACAGGAGTCAGCTAACTATGGCCCCCAAGCCAAATCTAGCCCACCTGCTGCCTGTTTCTATAAATAAAGTTTTATTGTAACACGGCCACTTCCTATCACTAATGTTCTGTCTATGGCTGCTTTCACCATAAAACTGCAGAGTTTCCCATAAAACTGCAGAGTTGAGTAGTTGCAATGGAGACTGTATTGGCCACAAAACTTGAAATGTTCACTCTCTGACCCTTTAGTAAAAAAGTTTGCTGACCCTGCAATAGAGAATAATAGCTGATGACAGATGGGGAGAGAGGGGAAATCCTAAATAAATTGAATAGTCAGGGAATATTCTTTGCAGATAAGACTTTTTTTTTTTTTTTTTGACGTACATGGGCCTCTCACTGTTGTGGCCTCTCCCGTTACGGAGCACAGGCTCCGGACGCGCAGGCTCAGCGGCCATGGCTCACGGGCCCAGCCGCTCCGCGGCCTGTGGGATCTTCCCGAACCGGGGCACGAACCCGTGTCCCCTTCATCGGCAGGCGGACTCTCAACCACTGCGCCACCAGGGAAGACTTTTAACCAGAGGACAGAAAGAGAAAGAAATAGTCACAGAAAGGAGAAAGAGCCTTCCTGTCAGAGGAAATTACAGGAGCAAAGAGGCCCAGAAGCTGAAAGGAAACATGGGTGGCTCGAGTGGTGAGGGAGGGAACGGGTGGTGGAAGGGACCATTCTGAAGAGGTAGGCAGGTACCGGATTCAAGAGGCTTTAATGTTTGTGATGAGATGATTGGGTTGCACTCTGAAAGCAATGGAGAGCCTGGACGGATATTACATAAGAGAGTAGTATGATTTGTTTGGAACTTTAAAAGATTTCTCAGGCTGCAGGTCAGCAATTGTAGTTGGAAAGGTAGAAGCTAAATTAGGATGCTATGCCTGTCGTCCAGGTGAGGCTTGACGGAGGCCTGGCCAATAGAGTGGCAGAGGGGTTGGGAAGCTCGGTTACAGGGAAGCATATTGGAGCAAAGGGTTTCTATACCATTAGTGTCTCCATCAGCAAGAGTGTGGGTCTAAGACTAGTAAGAATGTTCAGCTTGTATTGTTCCTGCTGCTTGAAAGAAACACCTAGAACACTAGAGCCAGTCAGATTCTGAGTCTCCTTGAACTTTATTATCCAAAGATGAGCCATGTAGTTTGATGATTGGTCTTGATGGGAATATTATTGTGATCATCTCAGAGCCTAAAATATAGAGGGCTGGAGAGGCATGGTGACACATCGTGGTACAGTCCTGTCTTACCTTGGGGTCCCCAAGAAAGCAGAGTCTGAGAAACGGCTTGTGGACCCCACAAACAGGAGCTAAATGAGAAGACCAGGCAAGGTCTTCACGGACTATGAAGCATTTGTATACACCCTATCCCATTTGGCCTTCATAGAGACCTGTGAGGCTTTGATTTAATTCTTTAGCAAGACTTAACATTCCCATTTTGTAGATGAGCAAACTGAGCCTCAGAGTTACCATGGTAACATCGGCAGAGGTGGGAGTAGAATCCACATCTCGTTTCCCAGCTAGTGCTCTTTGCTCTACATCTGCTACTTCCCCTAAATAACTTCAAGAAAAAGCCAGTGCAACAGAGAAACAAATTCTTATGAGTATGAATGCGACGTAAGGAAGAGGATGTCTGATTTTGCCAGGAAGTGAGCAGTGGAGGAGGCCTCTTGAGGAAGCCATCTTGTTCGAATGAACCAGTGTTTGGTAAACAAGCCCTTAACCACACATTTCAGTATTGTCTACACTTAGAATAATGCAATCTTTCAACTCTTTTCCAGCCTGAGTACTCCCAGGCTCTTCGGTCTCTGCATATAATAACGTCAGTTTCTCTTTCCCTGTCTACTCCCCAGTTTTTTTATAGCTTTCATGGGGAAGAATGCAGACACCACACAATGTGCTGAAAATGCTAATTACAATTTATTATTTAAGAAAAACAGGATCGGGCTTCCCTGGTGGCACAGTGGTTGGGGGTCCGCCTGCCGATGCAGGGGATACGGGTTCGTGCCACGGAGTGGCTGGGCCCGTGGGCCGTGGCTGCTGGGCCTGCGCGTCCGGAGCCTGCGCTCCACAACAGGAGAGGCCACAACAGTGAGAGGCCCACGTACCGCAAAAAAAAAAAAAAAAAAGTAAAACAGGATCAATCCAGTGTGTAAAGAAACCCCAAGGCAGCAGTTGCCCCTAATTCTGGGCCCTGTCCCTTATCAGGTAGGTGATTTGCCTTGTGTGCTTAAGTCTACAAGTAGAGCCAAAGTCGAAATGGTAGTGATCGCGGAACCATCACCTATGTTCCCACATCTCATGAGAAATCACCTTTGGATTTTCTTACTCTCCTTGGCCATGACTCACCTGGCAAGGTGACCTGGAGGCACGGTGAGGGATCACACCTGAAGACTGCAGTGACATGGCCACCTGGTCTTCCCAGGCAAGAAAACAAAATTTGCCCCAAAGAGTAAAAATAGCTTTATTATAAAGAGAAGCCTAGATTCCATACTAGTTTACATAAAACGAAAACAAATCACTAAAAAACTTCCTCCTTGTACTGTCATTTATAATTAGTCATGGGAGACTTCACTCTAGATCCTGACTCCTGTTTCTGAAGCCAACCTCCTCTACGGTTATTGCACATTTAAACTAGACATTAATGCTTAGGATCCTCATTTAAACACTCTGACTGGCAATATTAACCTTGCCCCACAGGAAGACAGCACTATATATTGTGAAGAACATGGTTTCTAAGCGATTGTAAACTCTACTGCATGTGTGTGCCTCACACTGGATAAAGCTCTTACCCCTTTGAGCCTTGATTTCCTTCTCTGTAGAATAGAAATACAAAAGAAGTAGGTGGAGAGGGTCAAGCACATAGTAGGTGTTCAATAAATTTCTACTTCATATTATTAATAATAGCAGTAACATTAGAATCAAAAAGAAAAATTGCCTGTCCAGTGACCCACAAAATTTCCCCAAATAAACATTCTGGAATCCAGACTACTGTGTATCAACCAGGAGTTTACTGAACAAACACTTTCCCCTGAGACCGAATATAAACCAGCTTCACTCTCCTCCCAGCAAACCCTCTACTTATCTCCACTGTTTACAGCATCCAGCCCCTCTGCTACCGAATTCTCCATTATTCTGACAGCCAACAAACTAGACCTATTAGAACCCAGCACAACTTTTGCCTAAGGCAGGAACTTTGTGAGACCACAAATCGTCTTGGTATTAAAAGTCGGTGCATAAGAACTGCCCTCAGCTTTTACTCTAAATTGCTAGTTTGAAGACATTCATTGCAGTATATTGTATATCCACTATATTTTGCTTTAATAGACTTCATGGTGAAGTGTACAAGAAGAGTTTTAAAGCCCGAGGTAGCACACAGCCGACTTTTTTTTCTTTTATGTATTTTTCCATCTTTTGTTTGTCACCTTATATTGTTTTGTTGCCTCACATATATAAAACAACCTGGCAATCACAGAACAATCCCCAGCAGTTAGTTGGAGGCACATATTGACTTTACTATTAAAAGTTGAAACAATCAAGCTAAAGAATCTGTGGTGTATTTTTCTGCTACTTGCATGAGACTTTAATTTTAAAATGAATGGAAAATATCTCCTCTGAAAGTAATAGCACTTTCATCGACCTTGGTTTACTTCTATGCTTTTGCATTGCCTGCCTAGGAAAACTCTGTAGTTAAAGGGAGCAGTGGAAGAAAATATTTGCCCAGCATTTTTATCTGAAAGTGCCAAGGTGCTCTATGGCCATGATTCTTTGATTTCAGGTCAATTGATGGGCTGAATAATGCTAACTCACCTTGCCTAGCCTTGGTTTAGGGAGCATACATCATCCCTTTGTTCACCTTCATGATGCCATGGCAACAAGCCAGGTATCCTGTATCCATCACCCTATAGCACTAAGAATAGAGGCTAGTGAAGCCTATGTGTTCTGTCTTCATGGAGCATATGGTCTCATCTTCATGAACCATAGTCTCCTCTTTAAGTAGCATCAAATCTCATGAGAGAGAAGTGGATTTAATAAATAACCATGCAAACTCATCTATAAATATAAATACCTTTCTCATCAGAGTTATGAAGGAAATGTATTATCAAAGGATCAATAATGTGAGGGTCATAGAAGGTCATGCAAAAATTGACTGAGATGAGGAGATGGGGGGTTGAAGAAGAGTCATGAAAGAAATGCATCAAGAGAGGAAATCACACATGAAAAGTCCCCAGGGCAGAAAGGATCTGTAACCATTGAGAAACCAAGGTAAGAACTGCACTGGGGAGCAGAGGACCTCACCCCCAGCAAAGGAAGTGGGAGGTGAGGCTGGAATGGTAGACAGGGCTAGAGCAAGGGGACCCTGGAAGTAATGATAAAGGTGGGGTATTTTATTCCAAGGACAGTGGGAGGGCACTGAAACGGTTTCAGCAGGGAAGTTACATGATCCACTTTTGGAAGAATTTGTCTTCCTCTGTCTTTTGTATGGAGAATGAGTTGAAGGAAAGCTGGAGTAGAAGTTGAGAAAACCGTCTTGAGAGAAATGGGTCCAGGTGAGAGAATAGTCACTAAATGAAGGGTTTGGAGAAAAGATACTTGGAAAAACAAAAGATTTCAAAGTGACTTCAGGACAGACTAGATGTGATGCTGAAGAAGGAGAAGTTTCTAGAAAGATGCCAAGATGTCTGGCTGAGTGATTAGGGGGTGGAAGTGCAACTGTTGAGACAGGAAGCCCTAGAAGGAGCAGATTTGAAAGAATATCAAGTGCTCAGTTTTAGATGTTTTAAGAGTTTATTCCGAATGCAAGTAATCAGAATCCAACTCCAACTAAAGAGAGATCTACTAGGAGAGTACTGAGATCTCTCAAAGAATTCAAGGGAGGAAAAAGGGAACCAGGGCAGCCCAAAGATTCAGGCAGCAGGAATTCATTGACCTTCTAAGCTCTGACATTGATATAACTCAGTTCATCAACTCCTAATCTGTGTGTCTCTCAGTTGCAAGTGCCAAATATGGGAAGAAAGGATCTAATTGATCCAGGTTAGGACAGGAGCCCATTCTTCTCCAGTCAACAAGGATCAAAGAATAGGACCATGTATCACAAATATGGCCACTCCACTCACACCAGTCAGAATAGCCATCCTTAAAAAGTCTACAAATAACAAATGCTGGAGAGGGTGTGAAGAAAAGGGAACCCTCCTACACTGTTGGTGGGAATGTAAGATGGTGCAGCTTCTATGGAAAACAGTATAGATGTTCCTCAAAAAACTAAAAATAGAATTACCAGATGATCTAGTGACCCCATTCCTGGGCATATATCTGGACAAAACTATAATTTAAAAAGATACATGCACCCCTATGTTCATTGCATCACGATATACAATAGCCAAGACATGGAAACAATCAAAATGTCCATCAACAGCTAAATGGATAAAGATGTGGTACATATATACAATGGAATACTACTTAGCCATAAAAATTACTGAAATAATGTCATTTGCAGCAACATAGATACAGCTAGAGATTATCATACTAAGTGAAATAAGTCAGGAAGAGAAAGACATATACCATATGACATCACTTATATGTGGAATCTAAAATATGACACAAATGAACCTATTTACGAAAGACAGACTGACTCACAGAAGCTGTTTATGAAACAAAGATAGACAGACATAGAGAGCAGACTTGTTGTTGCCAAAGGGAGAGTGGGAGAATGATGGACTGGGAATTTGGGGTTCGTAGATGCAAACTGTTACATACAGAATGGATAAACAACAAAGTCCTACTGTATAACACAGGGAACTATATTCAATATCCTTAGATAAACCATAATGGAAAATAATATGAAAAGAATGTATATATATTTATAACTCTGTCACTTAGCTATATAGCAGAAATTAACACAACATTGGAAATCAACTATACTTCAATTTTAAAAAATTAAAACAAACCAATATGGCTACTCCATCTTCATCCATGTGGTTTGGCCACACTTCTCAGAAAAGGTTGTGAGTTGGAAAATGGGAAGACACTACACATGTCTCTTGTGTGTGTATGTGTATATACAAATCTATATCTATATCTGTATATATATTATATCTATACAATCTTATTTAACCTTTGCAAGAACTCTCTGAGGTGGATCCTTTCATAACCATGTTATGGAGAAGGTCACTACACCCAGAGAAGTTAATCAGCCTCCAAGCGTACACACTTAATAGATGGTAGAGCCATGAGTTAAACCCACATTTGTCCACAGCATCTTCAAATTCAGATGGATTCAGTCTACACTCACAGCTACTCAAGATGTACTTTCCCAGCCATGGCCTTCTTATGCAGGATGCTGAAAATCACAAAGGAGAAGAAAAGAGATTTGGTTAAGTTTAATTATGTTCTAGTTGATTCATCAGACTTTTGGAGTCTGAAATGTATGCCTTTCCACTGATGGGTAACATGATCATTAGAAGGACAAAAGTGCATTTGCCCAGAGTTAAACATAAAGTTTGTAAAACAGCATGACTGCTTCTATTTCCAAGCCTGGCCCAATAAGTCATCCACACTGTTACTTTAGGAGACCAAAAGAAAGAGTGGATAATCCTTCTGAAGCTGTCATACAAATTGTTCACTGGCCTTTCCTTGAATACGGTGATAGATGGATGAGATTCATCTTGACTGAAGTGGAAAGAATGGATATACCTCCATCAACATCCACGGGAAAAGAGTGATTACACCTAATAAAATACTCTCCATCACACATCACACTCCCTTTTGTATTAAATGGAGTTGTGAATGGCAGTGGAAAATATATTAGTTATATCACAAAGAATTCCCAGACATGTGTAGTATGTTGACCAAAGCTTTCTCTACTAAAATATAAACTTTACTAGAACAGGAACTGACTTGTTCATTGTAGTATTCAGGGTCAAGACCATGTCTGGCACTACCCAAATGTCTAGTACATATTTATGGAAGGAGGGAACAACTAAAATTGTCCAAAGAGATGTCAATCTAGATGTCATTCTGTGAAATTCTTTTTTTCAGAGTTTTCTGAGTTTATGACACCACAGTAAAGGCAACCTCCACTTATATAAAATCCAGTTGAAAAGCAGTAAATAGAAAGGCAATGAAGTTGAATATAGGAATAGACAATTTATCCAAAGAAAATATTACAATTGTTTGCTTCTAAAATTTTCTTAGTTCACTTTATCAGCTTTTATCCAGCCCATCTACTATCCTAATACCATTTGTATATGGATGGGAGTTGGGAGAGGGTGGATAAATGCAAGCAAGCAAAAATAAACAAAAAACAGATGAATCTAGCCACTCCTAGAGCACTGACTCATAAATGCTGATGGTCTTAAATCTCTCTCTCTCTCCTGAGATGCTAACCTATATTTCCAGTCAACCTGGATATTCCATGGGTACTTTAATCGAAAACAAAATTCATCATCTTGTGCCACACAATTTTGTATTCTAGTTTTTAATTAACCATATGCCCTCCTCTCCCCTAGGAACCTGAACTTGAAGTTCAGGTCATCATTGAGTGACCCCTCCCCACCTTTGACCCCCACCTCTGATTAGAGGCTGAGTCTTCACACACCTACTTCAGCCATCTCTCCACTCTTCACACCCCACTTGGTTGTCTTTGAAAAGCCCTCACTCTGGTCTAGAGCACATCTTTTCTAGGTCCATTGCATTGGCCTCGTATGGAATCCTCAGCCTTTGATCTCTATATGCTATCTACCTGCTACATCTTCACCAAAGTGTAATTTCACAACACAAATTAGAGTGTTCCCTTCATTAAACTAATTTTATGGTGTCACAATGCTTTTAGGTACACACTATTTATCCTGGCCTTTAAATTCTTCTATAATCTCCTATAACGTAGCACCAAACTAAATCTTTCCAGCCTGTCCTCTAACCTGCTTGCCTTCCATTTATTCATTTATGGGCCAACTAGTTTCTAGTGACTAGAGAGCGTCACTTACTGAGTTAGGGGTGAAGACTCAGTCCCTGCCCTTGAGAAGAAGTTCAAAGTCTTGTGGAGAACCCCTTGAGCAAATAGGCGTGGCACCATGTAGTAAGGATGAAGATGGAATATCCAGAGCCTTTTCAAACCGATTGCTATTTCTCAAGTTTTGCTATTAGGGTTTTGTTTTGACTACACACCTCACTTCTCTGATTGCAAGTTCTCCTTATCCACCTACCACACCCAGAGGACTGTTCCTGGTCCTTCAGTAGCCAATCTAATCTCCAATAGCTGAATTGATTTGAGCAACTTTTCCTTCTTTTTCAGCCTGAAATCAGATATTTAGGCATCTGGGGAAGTTCAACTACTGGTTACCTAACTCAGCAAGCAACCTGCAAATACTTAAGTTGATACTGCAGAAAAAATAAATTTCCTAGAAATTGTTTCACTTGGAGCACTCATTTGATAAAAGGAAAAAAAAAAATTAAATGAAATAAAAATATTGATTCCCAGGTTTTATCCCAGACCTGCTAAATCACAATTTCCTGGAGAAAGCCCTGATAAGGGTATATTTAACAAGTTCACTAGGGGAAGTTTGAGAAATGTTATTTTGAGTCAGTGGTTCTCAAAGTGAGGCTCCCTGGCCAGCTAATGATGACCAGGTGATGCTGATGCTTATCTACCAGGAACCACACTCAGAGAAACTCTCTTTTAGGCCAAAATTCTCTTTGGCAGACACTCCCTGGCAGTGTCATGAGACAGTACTGTCACAACAACTTCATGGAAGAGTCAGTACAGTGAATATGAAACCAAGGCTGAGTGAGGCTACTTGATTTACAGACATGGACACAGCTTAATCACAGTTGGTAAGACAGAGGTATTGACATAACTGCTACTCTTCCTGTACATCCATAAAACAGCATGTGTGAAATACCCCAACAGTGCAGGAAACAGGAAACCTTCCACAAATGCCTCATGAGGACAGATCAAGAAGACAGCCGTCTATAAACCAGGAAGAGAGCTCTCACCAAAACCCAACCAAGTGACACACTGATCGTGGACTTCTGGCCTCCAGAACTAAAGTGGACATGATTTCTGTATCCATCAGCCAAAGGACACATGATCTTGACCACCCTCCACTTTTTCCTTCAGAATTCACAGCCCACCACCTCTGAGGAATAAAACAGGGGAAGTAGAGCCGACCAGCAAGCTACACTGAGTTGAAAGAGCTTTTCGTATGCAGTTCTCCTACTGCAGGCTAGGTACAGACACTCCTCTGGAAGGGAAGATGGTGAACAAGGAACCAGCAAAGAACAGATTCCTCTCCTTCCTATCCCTGTCCCTGTCTCTATCATCACCTGGGAAAGGGTTAAAAAATGTACATTCTCAGGCTTCACTCGATTTGCTGAATCAGAAACTCCTGGAGGTGGAGGGGTTGAGGCCCAGCCACCCATGTTTAACTGGCCTTCCCAGAGATGCTGCCACATACCCAGGTATGAAATCCACTCCTCCAAATGAGTCCCTAGGAGTAGAAAATTAAATGTTAGCCTGATAAATTAAATGATATCTGTGTTGCCTGAAAGCATAAATACATCCTCATAAGGACCTCCTTTTTGCCCCAGTGTGGCTAAGGCTAAACTGATCAACAGAAACAGAAATTTCAGCAAGGTCATATAGTCATTTGGGCCTAAAATCAGAATTTTCTATTACATTACATCTGGATATTTCAGGGTGTAGCTAAAAACAAATTTTGAAAGTAATTGATCCAGGGAATCTTTGCTGCTACAGCCTGAAATACCCATATAATTGAAGGCTTTTGTTTGTTGTTGTTGTTTATTTTCTTTCAGTTTCTTGGTATTGTTTCCTTTTTCAGTTCATTGTATGTATTCGGTCACAAGATGAAAATCTCTTTATATCTTCAATGGTTCAAAATATACAATAACTTTGACCCCAATTTATAAAATAGAAAAGAGATTCTGATGTAGCCCTGCCCATAGCCTTCTTCAACGACCCCGAGGCCCCTATAGGCATCTCTATGAAACCCCACAACTATGGAAAGAGCAATTGACACTCCAGTCCTAGAGAGTATTGCTTTCTTAATTCTCATAGTCACAGACAACTGATGAGAGAAAACAGGAACTGAAGCACTGAAACACTCAGTACCAGCCAAACAGAGATTGTTCTAGTTTTGGCTCAGTTGAGGCCACTAGATGACGTTTGAAAAGATCAACGTATTTAATAGGTTCATAAAGATTTGGAACTTAACAAAAAAAGAAAGGGGTGGATGGAGAACGGAAGAAAGCAAAGAGGAAGAAAGCAAGCAACTCTGAACCACTCCACAGTCTCAGTGGTTTTACTTTTCATCTTGAGATGCCTGGAAGCACTGACTTTTGTTGTCACTCTGGGTCCAGGGCGAGCCTTCTTTTCCCACGCTGACCTCTGCCATTTTTGGAGGTGGTTTACATAGCAGAGCACAGGGTTACAGCTCTTCTGCAAACTTCTTCACGGCAGAAAGGGCAAACAAGTTTTCACATCACTTCCTGTTTCCCAACAGAGCTGTGGGTCTTCCCCCTCCCCCATGTTTTTGTTTTTCTGCTCATTCTCAAGGAGAAAAAAAAAACCTGGATATGGTTCAAAAAGAAAAATAACTTAATTAGAAGCAGGGAATAATCAGAAACTTACATGGGGTGAAATACGTACTTCATCCTTTTTTTCTCTCTGCCATGTACTTGAGAAGTTTGCATATATTCTGTCCGTTTTTGTAAGTAGTGAGTGCAAAAGTCGCATACGTATTGCCTTTTATTCATGTGTTTTAAGTTCATTTTTTTTTAGAAGTCATATGCCCCGGAGAGGTTTAACTCTGGGGTTATTGTGTGGAGAAGGGTATTTGGGATTAAGACTTTTCAGATGAGGCTAAGGCCTTTTGGCTGACCTCTGACATGACCTTTAGCTGCAAGCACCTCCAGAGAAGGATATTAGGCTTATTCATCTTTATGGCCCCTGCACCCATCATCACAGCGCTGGGTACAAAGTTGACACTCAGAAAGGTTAGTGAGTCAATGTGGGTTGGATGTCATAACGAGAAATTTTCATTTGCCATCTGTGAAGATAATAACAATAATACAGAAAATCGTGTCATTCGTAATTTCTTAAAGCCCTATGAAATTAATTCCAGAAAGATTGTCAATGGCTCCTTGAAAGAATAAGAGGCAAGATGTAGAGTTTTAAACTCTGACCTTTTCAACACAAACTTTCTCCTCCTTTACATATGTATATATTCCCAACAAATGTAAAATGTTATGTTTCAGACAAGAAGGCATTATGCCAAAACAACCAGCCAATGATATAAAATGAAAACAGACTCCTGGAAACAACCAGGTGGCTGACTATATTATTTTAATTTGCCAACAAGTGACGAGAAAATTCTAAGTCTAGAAGATGCCCTCCCTCTCGGATAATAACCTAGAAATAAAAATGTCTCCTGACACAGTCTCTGTAATCTTTAATATGGCCATGAATACATCCTTTAATATGGAACTATTTAGATCCTTAAAGCTGGAAGAATTTTATATGAAGAGGCTTTTTGTCCTTAAGAACAAACAGGTAGGTAGAATCCCCTACCATCCCTATCCTCAGATATTAAAATCCAAGGCAACTATGAATTCCTTTCCATATCCCAACAACGCATTCGTTGACAATCTCTTTTCTCCCAGGACAGAGGACTGTGTTCAAAATTCCACCGAGATAGTTTGCCAATATACACCCTTGGTGAAGCAGTTTGTGAATAATGCAAATCATTCACATGTAATTAACAAGAGTGCGATTGTTTCTTTAGCAACTGAGAGGGGAGATGGACCCTCCCTTTAGGAAACATGACCTTAACGATGTCATTCATTTAAGTATTACTGGAATGAATGATGGGCTCACAGCAGAATATTTTTGCTCACACTTCCCTGGATACTGATTGGAATTCCATCTAAACTTCTTTAGAAGATAAAATTGGACCAGAACTGTATTGGAATAAGAGTTCTCAGATCAACTCCTGATATTTTGCCCTTGTCAACCAAGGAATATAAAAAGAGATCTTCTTAGATTCATTCCATCTGCAAGTAGAATCTGGAAGTGGGGGAAGGAAATATTTAGGGGGATGAGAGTCAAATTTGGGTTTAAAAGAATGTGAAAAAATTTGATTTTATTTTTGTGAATCTGGGATTTCTGCAGCACGGATCGGACACCCTCTTACTGGCTGCGTTAAACAGTCTGCAGAAGACAGAAGCTGCAGCAAAACCTGAGGCAAAACCTCCGATGGGATGTGGAAGAGTAAGAGTCAGAGAAAAGGGAAAGGCGAGCAGTAGAGGGTCAGAGAGACAGAAAGGAGGGTGGCCCTGGGAGAAGACATGAAAAATTAGAACAGGAGCTCAGAGCACTCAGGAGAGCCAGGGAAATGACAGCTGAAATTAGAACAGGAGCTGAGAGGAGCGGGCAGAAGGGGACGGCAGGAACCAAGAAATTTAAGGAGGGGAGAAAAAAACGGAGAGAAGTGGACAGAAAAAAGAAAGCTCATCTGCACTAAGAGGACCCGGGACGCGTGTGTGTCCAGTAGACAAGCCCAGTACAGGTCAAAACAAATTATTTGTTATTCTGAAATGACTCTGAAAGGGGGAATGGAACATGCCCCAACAATCAATATTAAATTTTATGCCTGCTGCACCTTTCAAAAGCCTCAAGAAGACATTGATTCAAGTAAGTGTCACATTTTTAAATGACCTTTGATTATTCACTTTAACAGTTCTGGAGCAGAAGTTTGCACCCTGAGTTGGGGACCAGTGAACACGGAGGGGTGGTTTCTAAGTTGTGGTTGTGTGGCTGTGAAGATGGGGGAAGGGATGCTCCAGCAGGAGGAAGTGCTCTTTCCCATCTAACTGAAGCACACATATAGAAGCTGGCCGGGGTGGGGGGGAGTCTTATGTTTTTCATTATATAGATTATATAGCAGGCATTCTTAGACAGTCAAGAGGCATTGTGCTTTCTGGCTGGATTGGCAAAGTGGTTTGGGGTACTTTATAAGTTGTATTTTGTGGCTGGTTTTACAAGAGGAAAATATCTGATTCCAATGGAATGTTTTGGGAAACCTGATGGTGGGTTTCCCAGATGAGGCGTTCGCAGAATTGGCCAATCAGTACTCTGGCATTGCAGAGTTTTTTACTGACGTAAACGTCTCTCTTGCAGTCAGACACTCATACCAGGTCAAATTGGTTATACCAGGCAAAGCTTTGTGTCTGCGACTGAATGAATAAGATTGCAAGCTGGGACACATGATATAGTCATGCTCTGTATTTCTCTATACCTAAATGCCAAAATTAGAGCGTAGGTTTTAGGCCTAGAATCTATTCTCCAATGTATCGGAAATCTCCATGTACTGCTGATTGGTTTTTTTAAAGGTAATCTACCACCCTGTCTGCTCCATGCTTGAATTAAATGCTACCTTCCCAGGATCTGGTGCCAGCCATGGTTCTTCTTTGGTCTGATTCTGAGCCTTTGGTTCTGGTGACCCATTTTTATCTTCTAACTCTGATCGATTTGCTGGCTTTAGCTTCTTGATATCCCCTGATTTGGGAATCACTCTCATCAGCTAGCCCTGGGGAACCCGATCCCCATGCCCCATCCCACCCAGGGAGAGTACCCCAGTCAATATCCCACCATGTTATTGGTGATATATAATATCTGGAATTGAGGGTAAAAGTCCAGGCTGGAGATATGATTTTGGAGTCATCAGTACTTAGGGGATATTTAAAACCAAAGTCAGGATGGAATCACTTAGGAAGTTAAAATTAGATAGAGATGAGAAGTCAAAAAAACAGTTCCTGGGACATTCTAATGTTTTAAAGCCAGAAGGATGAGTAAGTATCAGTAACAAGATGGACATGGTGTCCAGTGATGTGGGGAGAGAGAACCAAAAGAAAGTGGTGTTCTGGAAGCCAAAAGAAGCAAGATTTTTTGAGAAGAGGGAATGATCAAATGTGGAGACTGAGAACTGAAATGACTCAGGAATTTAGCCACATGGAAGGCATTGTTGACCTCCATGAGAGCTGTTTCCGTGAAGAGGTAAAGTGTGAGAAACTGATTTGACTGAATTCCAGAAAGAGGAGGACAAGATGAATTGGAGGTAGCAAGTACAGGCAGAGAGATGAAGCAGGACCTGAAGAAAGATGTGGAGTCGCAGGAGGGTGAGAAATTAGAGCATTCAAGTACAAACAAGGTGAAATGGGGTGGTAGGAAAGAGGAGGAAATTGCCAGAATGAGGTTCTTGAGCAGGCAGGAAGGGATGGGACGATGCACCCCAGAGGTTGGCTTGACGGAGGAGTTTAGACCAATCATTCATAGGAACAAAGGAAAAACAGATAGACTACAATCAATATAGACACAGAGGAAAATGTATGGAAGTTCTCCTCTGATTGCTCTATTTCTTTCTCATTAATTTAGTAAGTTCATAAGCAGAGATTGAGGATGGTGGAGGAGATGGTAACAGTTTAGGTAAAATGACCTGAACCAAGATTGTGAAGAAGGGAAAAAAGGGGAAATTGTAGAAATTGCACTGGCTATTACTCCCTCATTTTCACAGCTAGGATTCTCCAGTGAGCATCTCCTGGTACTCACACTGGCTTCATCGGGCCCCTCATCCTAGATCCCAGAATTTACAGCTGTATCTTCTGTCACTTCCTCATGATCTCTGCACAATTTTCCCATTGTTCTCAACATACCTACAGCAAACCACTTCACACCATGGACCACTCCAGACTTCTTAAAATGCTCCCATTATTTTTGTGACCATGTGACAACTGGGACGTCTTCCCACCACTCTTTTCCATATCCTTCACTAAGTTTTCGTCTTCCTCCTCTCCACTCCAAGAGTCTGCCTGTCCTCTCCAACCTCCTTCAAGGAGAAACCCTGTTCATTCCCAGAGTTAGCCACACCCCTATAATCAATGCTCCCAAGCCAGTATCTCCAGTCAGACCCTTCCTGCCTTCTCACTCTCTACTTCAAACTACCTGGTAAACATTTTTGATAAACCACTCTGCCAAATTATGCTGTTGCTGGCTCAAACCAAGATATTTTGAGCCATATTTCTCACCTTCTTCCCCAAATCATTTTCTCATCCTGATTTGTCTGTTGTTATTAATAGCATTGTGAGTTCTTCAGATCTGTAGGTTGTAAATTAGAAGTTATTTTGATCTTTCCTCTTCCTCTCATCTTCACATCCCATCAGCTCCCCAATGGGCAGAACCATTGTCTTCACAGCCTACACCTCTCAAGGAGTCTCACACAGGGTCTTTCAATATAAGAGATTCTTGGTTAATATGTTAAGTAGATACTCATGTAATATTTATATAACCTGACTGTTGCCTGTACTGTGCTGTCATACTTTCTCTAATTTCACTGCTACCAGTGCATTATCTCCTGCACAGTTTGCTTTGAATCTACCAGTATTGGCACAGCACATTGGCTGACCTAAAAGAGAGGCCATCCCAATTTGTCACAGATCAGAAGAGGTGCAGGAAATAGAGTGACTAAATTTTATAGAACTTAGTGTCTATTCAGAAAACATCCTTCATGGCTTTGCAAATAGGCAAAAATGTCAAGTCAGCTCTCCTCTGAAGCCATTTGGAGACATTTGCAACAATGAATGCATGATTAAGTTTATTGTTTAGTAAACAGTTTGCAGACATTAGCCAGAAAAGAGTTATGGTGGCAGTTTACAAATAATTGCAATTGAATTAGGCAGACTGCAATGCAAAAGCAGTGCAAATAACTCGCCAATTCCATAAAATGTTTTGCAAACAGATTCTGGGAGAAAACAGAATGAGAAAAGCAGAAAATCCAGAAAGGGATGTTTTCTGAGTCTGCTCTGCAGATAGTGAGAGAGGATGCCCTCATATTTTACCACGAGACTGAAGTGCTAGTGAAAGGTGTTTATTTCTGCTTTGCCTCAGAGACAGAACTTGGCACAGACTTCAGAGGAGGAAAAAGGGGCATGACTCAGTGATTTGGCAGTTAAGAAATTCAATCGAACAAAAGTGGAAGAATAATTTTAAAATAGAGTATATGTGTTTGGACTGAGGGGGATTGTGGTGGGGAATCCTGACTTGTGGAAATGAATTAGTCATGGCAAGTGCAATCCATGTCCGAGAGACACCTTTGCCCAAGGTCAAGCAGCCATTATATATCTGGAATATGCTTAACCAAAGATGTTTATTTTATCAAATATGTATAACATATATATTCATATTTTATTAAATATATATTAAATATTTTATTAAACACATTATATAACATATATATTTAATTAACTGATATATATATAACACATGCACATATATAGTTATGTATATATAGTATATATATAATACAGCATATGTAACTATAGTATATGAATATGCATATGAATATTACATATCATATGCATTTAATAATATGCATACATAATAAATACATGACATTTAATAATATATAATGATAAATAAATATAATATTTAATGATATATATCATGTCAGTATCAAGGTATCCTCTCCTATGCCAATGGGGCAAAAAGCATTATATTTGTTAGCCATGTTGTGTTTGCCTCCACCGAGCTGTTTTATTCATTTCTTGCCACTGACTCATGAATTGAAGATACAAAGGCAACTATAGACACATTGGAATGAACCTAGAAATCAAATGAACAAAAACTTACACAATGCTTAAACTATACAGTTACTCACTGGAACTGCTTAGATAAGTATTCTTCAGCCACTTTAAGTTTGCTTTTATGTTTTTAAAAAAACACAGAACATTCATAAATAGTGTGAACATGATTTAGTGAGAGATTTTCTGGGTAAGAAGTACCCAGGGGGCTCTCGTGGTTAAAGGTTGGGCTTTTGTTTCAAAATGCATCCTGGACATGTGGTTTTCCTCTGCTAACCACACCCTTTATCATATGCTATTGATTTTGTAACTATCCAACAAGATTCTCAGATCTATGCATTTTGGGAAGAATAGATATCTAAAATAAACTCACGAGTCCAATCCTACATACGTAGTGATGGGACAATTGGTTGACATAATGACTCCTGTTCCTTCTGAAAGAATCCAGGATCAATCACACATCAATAAGAATTTGAAGTGGTCAGAAGTATGGATTAAGAACATGCATTTCCAACCCTTCTCCACAACATTTTGAAGTGTAACAACAGATGCATAATTTGTAGATTTACCACAAACATGTTTTAAGCCTACAGATCTGCATAGTAGCTGAGGCTGGGGAAATGGGGTCAAGTATATCATAACTGGACACTTCTTAGCACTGAAACTAGATGCAAAAATCCACCCATCATTTCCAAAGACAAATTATGTTTATGCAGTGCCTAGCCTCATTTTGCCCATTCAAAAGTCTTACTCTCTGCCAAAATGACTTAGGGTGAGACAGATCATGCCCACAAATGGAACTTTGGAGTTGAAGCATTTGCAACATTTTAGTTGCAAAGCAATTCTGTAGCTTAGAAGTTGGCATAATAGGAAGCTTCTGAGTTGGAAACTAAATTAAAGAGAACATTAGATGACAAGGGGTCCAGGCGCTGTCTTTCCCTTTTACTCTTTGCTCTTGTGTCCCTGAAAAGAGCCAGCATTTTCTCTTTGCAACAGAGGGGAGAGAAGGATGTCTAGTTTCAGCACTTGTTGATCCCATTAACATGGAAGATTGACAAGAGGCAGACAATTATATCTGACATGAATATGGATATGGAGGGGATTGCTGAAATGGAGACTCTTGCTAATGGAAGAAAGATGACCCCAACCTTTTGACTGATGTCAAGTAGATTGGAGTCCAGTGAAGTTACAAACATTTAATCTGTATCACAAGAGAAGACAAACTGTATGACTGATAACCTCTCTATTTTTTATTATATAATTTTTTACTCTAAAGTCTAGAAAGAGATAGCATTCTCAGCTTGCTAATGTGGGTCAGTATTATTCATCCAGAATTTCAATGGCACTGGGGCTTTTGTTAGTTGGTAGCCTCTTCTCTGGGTCAAGGAAGAAAAGAAATAAATGAAAAAGAAGTGACTAAAGAAATGATATAAATCAATACAAGAATCAAAACTCTTCAATGAGATTTTGACCTCAGTTACAGGAATGCAATTTCTGACTCTTTCTGAGAGGCATTAGTGACTTACTTAATGTATTATATGAAAGTAAGGTAAGTATGAAAAATGTACTTGAACTCCTTTTGGTTCTAAAATATAATGGATACAGAAATGTTTTTTTTTTTTAATTCCAAAATAATATTTTACCCTTTTGAGATGGATGTGTGTATATGTGTATTTCTGAGTAAAAAATGTTTAAAAAAACAGTTTGGCCATGGGGTCTTCTGTAAGCACTCACATGTGGGAAGTATGCATCTTCTCTGTGAGCTTTGAAAGATCTCAACTCCCTCCTTCCCTTCCTTACTTTGGTTTGTTTCAAATTTTCTTGAATTACACCTTATTTATTCTCCTCCCCTTAACCATTCCATTGAACTTGTTTTGAGTGCTTTCGTTAAACCAGGATGCTCTAAGGCTTTACATATATTATCTAATTTAATCCTTACGATAATCGCTTGACATAAGTAATATCATTCACCTCAGTTTACGGATGTGGAAACTGAGGCACAACTGGGTTAAGTAAATTGCCCAAAGATACAGCTGATGAGTTGGGGAGCCTGGCTTCCATCTCCAGACAATCTGATTCTAAGGCCACTACACTAAAGCTATTTTTATGGAGCTTATCTCCTTAACTAGATTTTAAACCTCATAACTTGTTATTTGCAGTTCACACAATGCCTACTCTCCTGACACTGTAGTTGGTCATAGACTATTTATTGAATAAGTGGGTGAATGAACAAATAAATGAATACATGAACTCTACTTAGAAAGCTGGTGGAAAAAGTGGCCTACAGAAGATTGAGCAGGAGAGTGACTGACAAAAAGGATAAAATGGTAGTTAAGGATGATAAGAAAAGCAATAGAGTGTGGACTTTTCACTAGGGCTTAACGGTAGCCAAAACACTGGCATAACGATGTGGGCCAGCATAGATGCTATGGGAGTGAAACATGATGTCTGGTTACCTGAATCATTGTAAAGGGAAAATTTGGTGACTGCATGTAGAGACATGTAAATGGATATTATTGCAATGAAAAAAATCTAATTTTCTTAATGGAAAATATATGAGCATTTATTTAAAAGGGCTAAATCACTCATTATCTTACTGTCTGACAGTAAACAGAATGAACATTTTTAAAAAAATTATCAACATTAATCATTGCGTGAAGGTCAATTTTAAAAATTAGACAAAACAATTTGCCCTCAAAATTCCAGCCCCAAAATACTACACTATATTATCCACTTTGAATTGCCAAATGGCTGATCCATTTGATTGTAGGAAACTGATCACTGATGTAAATACTCCGGTAAATAATCCAGTAAATAACCCAGTAAATAACTGAGTTGACTCAGGTTGAGTCCAATTCCATCATCACAGGCATCAGTTATGTGGTAAACTTTGAGGATTCAAAAGCTGGGCACTCCCAAGCCTGATCTTCCAAACAGTGAGGCATTCCAGTGAAACATCATCTAATTTGACTCTACTGATCAACAACTCTCTCAACTCATTCATTCTACACAGATAAACATTACTTATGCAGCTCTTTATATGTCCCTTCTGCCTAGTTTCTTAAGAAACAACAGCATTTTCACATGTTCATTAATGTTGCAAGCATCACCTATATTCTATAATGGTAGCTTTCTAAAATATATTAATTGATTGAAAAGTTGCATTGCAGATGCCAATTAAGTAGAGCATTTGTTTCTCAGCATAGTAATTTCAAATGCAGCCCACTACAAATTCATATATAATCATCTGGAATTATAAAACCAACACAGAGAGAGGAGACCTCGAGTTATTGCTTTACATCACATTTCCCCTGGAATTACTTCAAGAGATAAGCCTCCCCAGTTTCAGTAAAAAGAAATATATTGATATTTGTTCATGTTTATTTTTATATTTATTACATCTCTCCTCTGTGCCAGGAACTGTGCTTGGGGATGACTTTTAAATAGTTTTTTTTTTTTCCAGAAATGCATCTGGCCATACATATGACCAATGCACATATGTGCGGTTCTTCTATCAGGATAATTTATGAGACAATTGTTGTTGTATGAGTCAATCAGCTGCACAAAGACTGTCATCAGGAAAGTATTTATTCAGTAGATATTTGCCATAGCTTCAGTGTGTTTTCCCACCTGTCTCCACCAGCAGATTTTATCTTGTAGAATTTCAGGAGACATTTCTAGAACTTAAACTGTTTCTATAGTGTGAAAAGATACAACCTGAGTTGTGTTTCAGGTGTCAAGTTATTCCCAAATTTTATTAAATACCTAACATACACTCAAAACAGCCATTAGATATTAGGGGTCTGCAGTAGGAAAAGATTTTCCCCAGAAACTTAGACATTAAATTTGTAATTTACACTCACTTGTGGTTCTAGCATTTGTAAACAGAAGACAAAGTCTATCAAAGAGTACTTGAAAGTGTTTTTTGATTATTCAGAATATCAAAAAGGATTTGTGAGAAGTTGAAAATTGCACAATTTCCTGGTTGACTCAGAACACCCAGGTTTGGACCTTGGTCTTTGGAGATCCATGACCGTATAACTTCTTTAAATCCCTGAAACTTCCATTGCAAAATGAAACTTTATCATGAACAGCTGCTATGATAATGAAATAATGGATATGAAATGCTTTAGAATTTATTCTGAAGTAACAATAGTTACTAGTATTATACTATCTTAATAATAGTCTAATATAAAGAGATAAATTATTGGGACTTCCCCGGTGGTCCAGTGGTTAAGACTCCACACTCCCACTACAGGGGTTGCGGGTCCGATCCCTGGTCAGGGAACTGAGATCCCACAAGCCATGTGGTGCAGCCAAAAATAAATACATAAAAAATAAAAATAAAATACTTAGGCTAAAGCAGCAAATAATTTAAAAAACATAAAGAGATAAATTGTAACTAATCTTAAACTGTCATCATCTTTCCAAAATTCATAACCCATATCATTTACGCATGATAAGGACAATTGCAAAAATTCTTATAGATGGGTTGTATCCTGGAACCTCCTATATTTGAAGTAGAATCATATCCTTTATTCTCAATATAAAGGATATTGGTATATTCTCAATATACCAATATCTTGCTGATCCATTACTAAGGAATGATGAGTATGTGCTGAAGACAATATAACAGGGTCTGGTTTTGTCTTCTTTCCAAGGTCTGGGGTTAAGAGAATGGTTGATGAGGAAGGAACAGAGTGAAAGTTACTAGCCCACCTAACACTAAACCATAGCCTCTCTAGCCAGCACCCTGCTTTCCACTGAACATGTCTGTTTCTGAGGAACATTCCGATTGCAGCAACTTGAAGCAACTTCCCCAAAGTTAACCGTCTGTGGTGCTTACCTGCGGGCAGGTAGATGCAGCTCCCAGGGCCCCTGAGGATAGGCTGCCTCGGATAGCCCAGAAATGTCTGAATTTTTGATGCAGCAGACACTTCCCTGGGAAAGCAAAACTCACTCCAGAGTCCCCACATACAAATTATAGTCACCATTTAAACCATCATCACAGTATTTGAGGTTAGTAAAACATATTGCTTGAGCTATAAAACATTCTAAACTAGCATTCCAAATGTCTCGCCTCAAGCAAGCACTTAAATTAAAGTTTCAGACAGCTGGCACTGGAATCATAATAACAGTTTACACAAAAGGATTGGCTAAACATGATTACTGTTTTGATAATTTATTGTCAACAGGCATTATTGTGCCCTGATCCCAATGCTTGGCTTCCTTTCTTCTCTATTATCAACAGGTGACAACGAGAGTTGGTTCAGGTTATAGAGAAGGAACATTCAGTGTCCTGGTCCTAAGTAGATCACACACACATACATGCACACACACAGGAAGCACTGTATATTGTTATTAATTTCCATAATCCAATCATTTTTACTGTCTCCTTCCTATGAATTGCTTTGTTTGTAAAAGGGAAAAATCTAAGGGTACTCTTCTTAGCACACTTATTACAAGAGAAAAAAGAAAAAAAAAGAAAAGAGAAAAGGTTGGCTTCTTAAATACAATCTACATTCCCTTGGAATATCTACGGAATATCTAATTTCCCATGCCTCCCTTTGTGAAGTAGATAAAAGCAGCGAATGCCACAGACTTTCTTTTGTACTTTGAAGCATGTACACAACACTGGCAGCCTTGTGTCCATTTAGGCGGATGGGTGCTGGTTCACCCAAGAGACAGACAGTACTGACAACAGCTATCTGCCCTTTAGCCAATTCAAAAACACAATATTTTGCAGCCTTATTAACATATTTTCAAGTTTAAGAGATTTTCTGTTCATTCCAGCTTGACTATTTTGAGCGATTTTATTTCTACAACAGGGAAATATGTGTGACTGACATTGTCATTTTATTTTATTCAAACTGGACCCACTCACAGATTCCCTAACAGGATTAGAAACATAATATTATATTTTTATCATTAAAATCAAGCCCAACAAATTGTCCAGGCAAATTTGGCGCTCAGTCTTTGTGAACTGTTGGAAACAGCATGGTCATGTGCTTTACTGTTTTAATGAGAAAGCAGACATTACTTGTCTTTGGGGAGTGAGATGGTTCTATAATGCAACAGGTTTTGTTGGTTTGTGTCTTTCTGTACACAAAACGCTAAAGAAATTGGAGGGAGTCAGAAACAGTATGCTTGGATCAGTCAAGAGGGAATCAAAAGGACACTTCTGAGTACATTTGCATTTTTTTATTCTGAACATGACTTTTCCATTGACTTTAATTAAGGTTTCATTAACCCTGAGTTTGGAAAGCTTTTAATTGAGAGAGAATTTGCTTACTGTGCTTTTTTTTTTTTTTTTCCGGCTGCAAAGAGAATCACTGTAACAAATGTCTCTTCCAACTTGATAGTAAAATTCAACTTTGTTCTACCTTTGCAGAAACTGGTTATAGATCCACTCTTAAGAAATGAGCCACACCACATTGATGATTTTTATCTCCTCATAAAGTGGCACAAATTTGTCTTCAGTACAATTCATAAGTATGTTGCCTGCTGACAAATTAATCCAATTAGCAAAGGTGAAGGTTTATAATTGGGGTTAACTAGAATATAACTGGTCATTGCTAATCAACCCCCCCCTCACCTCCCCTAGAGTGTGGTCCCCAAAGTTATTCGAATAGTCCCATTTAGTCTTCTGATCAAACCAGAGGTCGGACTTCAAAAATCCCTTTTCAAGAAAATAGGATAGAGCCACCTTTCCAAAGCCATGACAACAATGGAAGTTAGTGGCATGGTATTTTCCTGCTGTTTGGGAGAGTGAATATCCACCCCCCCTCCTCTCCCCACTCCCCTACTACTGAGAGTATTTTTATATAGTTCAAGTCCCTATTGGTCTGCAGTTTGCAGTGCGGTTTAAAAAGTAATACATCTTTTCTTAGATGTACCCCAGTTTCTGCTTTTTAATAGACATGATAATGAGCTTCTGGGTCTTCATTTCCCAGTGTGCAGAGAGCTCGAATAAATCTTCGATTGTTCACAACCCAGGAGAAGGTTCCAGAGCACTGGGATCCATTGAGGTCTCTCTAAACAACTATTGTTTAAGCATATTTTTTTTTTTTTTTTTTGAGCTTGGACTTTTCTGGTGCCATTGAATTTTTTTTTCCCAATATATTCTGTAGCATCTGCTTATAACGAGCTGAGACAGAGCGAAATTCGTTTTGCATTGAATCTGAATGAATGAATGTTCCCAACAGTTTTGGAGCGGCATAATATGCTATCTGTACTATTGGCTGTAGAAAAGATTTCCTGGTAGGTAAAAGGAAAAGAAAGCTTTATTCGAGATTTTCACAAAAATATGTCTGCTTGGGCAGTCTGGGTTTTGTTTCCTAGATTTCAAAATTTTGGAAGATGTTTTACTTTTGTGCAAGACCAAAGGATGCCAATGTGAAAATATGTTTGACCACACTGGGGACTATTTGCTGTTTTTGAAAACTGACTTATTTACATCTAGAATGATATAATTCCTTATTAACAAAGTGCTTTCCAAAAAAAAGCTAATTCAAAGGACTATCTAAAAACCTTAGACATATGCAATTATACATGTCTCTCAATTTTTCAGAAAATTAAAACATCCTCTGGTCAATTCCTGTTTTCAGTTTTTTTGACAAGTCTGAAAATAGAAATCGTGAGAATGCAAAGACCTAGCGTTGCCAGGTATTTTTTATAAATTTAATGCAAAAATACATACTTCCTCTCACCCTTTTTTTTTTATTGGGGGAGGTGGCACAATGGCATCAGGTATATATTTTTATATGACCTCAGATTATGCTTAAAGGAACTTATATGACATTGACTAGAATTTTTGATTATAGTAGCTGAGGTGATTGATGATGCTTCTACTAATTCTAAAACAATCCAATGGACATTATCTTCATGTTACTAAAGACATAACCCCATCTATTTCCCTAGCCAGCTCAATCCGGTGGAGGTAGAAAAATAGTTTAGTTTAATTTTTTTATTTGTGTCCTTATAAAAATAAGAAGGAAAAAATGGTGACTTGAGCCCATCCCCAAAGCTTAACCAACTGACTATGATTGAATATTTTTTCTTATTACTGCTCACTGGGATCTTCTTATGAATTGCACATTTCATTTTTATCCAGGACCTGGGGATATGGGGCAACAGAAGAATATTATTTGAAATTTGGCACACCACAGTCTATGGAAAGCTGCACAGCACCATTGTGGAAGAGTTATAATTTTAATTCTTTTTACAATGACAAGATTATTCTGAAGTTAAATTATCATTCTCTGTTAAACCAAACAGCACTGTGGCAGTTTTAATAGGACGAGGTGGCTTATTCTAATTGGTAGGATCTGTAGATTCCTATGCTGAACTTTAGATCTAAGCATTTCTAAGTTAATAGAGTGATTGGAGGGGAGGGATAAATTTGCAATCTGTTTGGGCTGAAATGGATACTTGGTGCCACGAATACTCAGGCGGCAAGCCATCATTACCATTATTACTGTCTACGTGATAGCCAGGTAGAAGCACCTCCTCTTCCTCTGGCTTCTCCAGGTAATCCCTAAGCAATTAATTCCTGAAAAACAGTAACGACCAAAGATGTGGGCTTTTATAATATCAAAGGAGGATGCCTTTGACCTCAGTCGGTGGAAACGCTGCGTTTGCAGAATCCCAAAGTTTTAAGAGCACGTATGCTTGGCTGAAATGAAACAAATCAGTTCTGTAACATCCTGGTACACAACAGAATCTGCTACAACTCTGTTTTTCGGTATGAGCTTCAACCGTGATAGTCTCTGTTTATAGAATCTGTGTCAACAGTAGGGTTTTATTATATGACTCATTTGAAGATTCCAGGCTTGTGATTTTGTTAGCAATATTTTTCTGGTTTTGCATAAAAAGAAAAAAGAAAACAGAGCAAGTTGTTTTTCCACAGATGATATAATAGGGGTATTAAAAATATATAAATAAGTAAGCATCAAGAATATATATATTCAGGACTGAAAAAAAAGCAAAAAATTCAGAACCATAGTAGAATCAAAAGTACAAACTTACTTTGTGTACACTACTTAGCAGCTTATATTTCCAGTATGTAATATGTCTTCTTCCTGAAGGAAATTCGTGATGAAACAGATCAAACAACTTGGCAAATCCTTCAAAGTGGAAAACTGGGAATTTTCATTGCAGGAGACATGCTACAGGCACTCATAACTCCCCTTTGAGCTAGAATTTGGCCCCTGCCATCAGATATATATACTAATTGATGATGTTCCCCTTTCAGTGTTTCTACATTTCAGTCTTCTTTCTATACCTAGTCTCGCTAAATAAGACAATTTCTGAAGTCAAAGACAAAGATCTTCCAGTTCTTCATGCCCTTTAAGAACAAGGGATAAAATACTATGAGCCAAGTACTAGAACCCCTATCTCTTGCCTCAGAATTCTCATCACATTTTGCGCCACTTGCAATGCACTTATCACATTTTATTTCATCTTAAATAGTAATAGTGTATACTCTCTTCAAAGGCAGGCATTGTACCTTATTCAACTTTGTATTCTCCTTAAAGGTACACCTTTAAGGAAAATACACCTTTCTATGTGTTTGAATTAATAAAAGTAAGCAGTCTTCAAAGAATATTGACAAATTCAATGGACATGAGAATATAAATTTCTGCTGCTTGAGATTAACATTTAAAATCACCAATAATTCATCCAAGACTCACACTCACAGCTTGAAATGTCTGCAGATTCCCCAGGACAAGGAATCACAGAAAGGAGGAACCTTGATGGCCATGAGCAAACAGGCAGGCAGCTTATTCACAGGACAATACTCCTATTTCCTTTAAGATCATACCCCCTATCACCACATCCCTTTATTGCTGGAAATATTAAATTGTAATATGAAGGTAGATAAATGGAGACTAGTGCTTTACACCATTAGTCCTTCCTTTGATTTTAGACCTTAAATCTTCCCGATCAAATAGACACATCTGAAAGAGTTATTTTCTGATGGCATTAGAATGGGAATCAGTTTGTCACTGTATCTAGCCTAGAATAGTCCTTCAAGGAGAGGGGACACAAGATGGTTACATTTTGATTTATGAGTTGGGAATGCGAATAAAGTGAGAAGAGTTCTGGAAGGGAGAATCTTGATGGGGTAACTGTTATATTAAGGCCAGAAAGGTATGGAGAGGTAATGTCTAGTTTTATAAAGGGCTTTTATGTGATCTTGAGCATAATTGCATGTGATTGCTCCCCGAAATTGTGCCAAAGCTATTTGATTCAAGGTATGTTGGGGTATCTCAAACACTCCCCATAATATTTTTTGTATTTTTTCCTAGAATAAAAGAAAAATAATTGCAAAATCCCACGTCAATGTTTTTTTCTAGTTGTATGTTTCATGTATGACTTGAAAATAAGAATGTAAATGAAAGGAATCTCACTGGTCATTTATGCAAAATTCTTGGGGCGGATGGCAAATCTTCAAGGATGGATAAATTATTCATCCAGAGAGAAAAGAGAGACAGAGAGGAAGAATGATTGGGAGGGAGGGGGGAAGGGAAGACAGAAGATGAAAAGTTTAAGATGTTGCTTTCAGCTTTCCATGTTTCTAATTGTTAACACCAAATTCCACCCATTCCAACGCATGCGCTTTTCTCTCAGGCTCTCCTTCTACTATACAATTCTGTTTCTTGGTGTCTCTATACCCAATACACATGTATAACCCAGACACACACACTCACACAGACACACACACCACAGAATTTAGTTTCCTTATTCTTTTTATTTCCAATAGCAGAAACATGAAGCAGTGACAAGATGGTCAGAATTTATATCAGACTACGAACTCTTGTATGAATAGCCTCAAAATCAGGTGGACCCAGTTGTTTACTGAAAGACATTGGTGTTTATGTCTATGACCTTAGTATCCATCTTCAAGATTTCACATTTTGTATTTCGAAACAGGCTCCATTCAAATTTTTGGAGGGGAGAAGAGGACAATCTCAAAAAACACTGCCACTTATTTGGGGGACCTTGAACATGTTTCTTAGACATCATTTTTCCCATTTTATTGACAAAGAAAAATGAGACTGCCTGGCAGGATTATTACAAAGGTTGATAAAATGTGAAATCACCAAATAGGGTGACAGACACATAGTGGAGACAATAAATGGCTGTTTCCTCCCTCTTCTCCAGCATTCCTTTACTTGGATATATATGTGTTCTAAGAGTCCCTTGCAGAAATAATAATAAACTTTGTATCTTTAACCAAGTCAATATGAATTTTCACTTTTGTTACATCAGGCATATGAAAGTCTTGTAAAAGCAGAAGCACAGTGAGAAAGATGCATGGATTATCACAGCAATCTTCTTGAAGAGGGCTTCTGGACGGCAGAAGAAGTTTCCATGGTTAGGCAGCTCTATCATTCAGAAGAAAAAGGACGAAGGAAGTCTCCAGAAATTGTTCTTGGCTAGAGACACTCTTAATAGTGTCAATATTTCTTGGATTCTTCCACCTAGATTCTTAAAAGATCATAGAAGAAATGAAAAACCATATAAGTATTCTTTTCCAAATATATTTCAATGTCCCTGTCAATATTCACTTGGGATCCACCATTGATTTGGAGATTGTCAGAGGACATGTGGTCCAGATTAATAGCCTAAATTAATTAATTAGATTCATTGTCTCATTGCCTTCACTTCTCTTCCTCTGTCTTCCTTTCCCTCATCCCTCCCAATTGCTTTTCCTCTGTGTCTTTCCTTTCCCTTCTGGAGGAATAATTTATCCATCCTTGAAGATTTGTCATTCCCCCAAGAATTTTGCATATATGAGCTGTGAGGTTCTGCTAATTTACATTCCTATTTTGAAGTCATACATGAAATATACAGCTAGAGAAAAAAAATTGATATGGGATTTTACAATTATGTTCCTTTTATTCTGGGGAAAAATGTAAAAAAATGATGGGGAGCGTTTGAGATAACGAGAAACCCCTATGCACCCTGAATCAATTAGCCTTGGCGCAATTTTTGGAGCGATCACATGGGTCGGTCAAGGAATTTACTGTTCCAAGTGGGAGAAGACTCACCACACACTAAGCAGGGGGGGGGGGGCAGAGTCAGTGGGTCAACATTTATGATTTCTCCAGGATCACCATTTTGAGTTTTCCTCAAATCTATTGATATTTCTACTGCAGTGAGAGAGAGACAAGAAATAATTTACCACCTGTACCCATGAATTAATTACAGAGACTGAGTCTTCTGAAGTTCCAGAAAGGCATTAGCTTTGTTTATGTTTCAAGTAAGCCATCCTATATAGGTAAAGATCCTCTTTACCAGGCTCTAAGTTTTAATAAAAAGTAACTACATCAGTCTTGCAGTTTTAAAATGGAGAATAAAATAATGAGGATGGAGAGGTGATTTAATACATGGAAATTGAAAAATATAGCTACAAGCCTTTCTTTCCTCCTTTTTCCCTGCATCCTTTCTCCATCAACTACTCATGTCTCCTCCTCCTGTCCTGATGGGAAGGCTGCTGAGCAGAAGACAATCACCATGAAAGCAGCTAATCATGGGGCTTTTGCCAGTTAATCAGTATCTCTGTGGCTGACCATTGTTTACAGACGGAAGGGGTCCCAAGATTCTTGATCTCAGATACTGGAGGGCTGCAAGTCATGGCCTTCAGCTCTCCAGCAAGCCGCTGCAGCCTCGATTTAATTAACTGCCTATCCCTGCCCTGGTGTGACTTGCATGGCCGGGAAGGTGTTTCCCAAGGAAATCAGAATGGGGAGCAGAGCGGGAAAGAAGGAAAAAAAAAGGTGAGTTCAGGAGGGCAATGAGGCGGGGGTTAACAACGCTGCTTAAGATCAAGGGCTGGAGTGCTGAGATGCTGCCAGACTTGAAAACTTTAATTTACTGTCACTGTTAGCCCCCTTTGAGGTTTATGGTGGTATTTATATACACAGCATCAATCACATGAAACAAGGAGGGGATTTATAGTTTGTTTTAAAGACTGCAAATGCAATGTAATGCAAATAGCTTGCCTCATGGGCATTTACGTTTAATGGGAAAATTACAGATGCAAAAGATTGGTAGAACAAATTTTAAATTGACTTTATTACATCTAGTGCTTTTCAGAGAATACTATTAAAAAAAAAAAAAAAAGAAAGATATGGTAATGGAGTTCTACACTGTAGCCTGACAACTTAAATTCTACTTGACTTTTTTTTTTTCCTTATATCTTCCTGCTTACATTACTCTTACAATAACTTTAGCTGAAAATTCCCCAGGACCATAAACTGATTAGAAATTTGATTTGTCTTTATTTCATTTCAGATTACTTTTTTCTAGATCCAGCCAAATAACAGATCCATATAATGTATATTCATATGATATCACGGTGGCATATGCATTTATAGCCTATGCCATGACTCCTTTGTATATTAATATGTGAATGCCTTTAATCAAGATTTAAAGTTTTTGGATAGATTAGTTCTCTTGTCCTCATTTTCTTAAAACATATTTGTGTTTGTGTGTGCACACGTATGCATGCACACATCTCAAGGGATAAATTGTTCTTTGACTTTGAACATTTTTGGTAAAGATCTTTTTCTGAGCTGTGAACACCAAAGGTTATCACTTTATGGTCATTGAGTTGTTTGCATGGGAGGAACAGGTGGTCTCAGCTTGTATTTTGGCCAATGCCTGGTGCCCCCTGCACGGAGCTGACATTTAAATCGGTATTACCACTTGATCAGAGGAAAGACAAGGGTTAAATAGGCAGAAGCCGGAGCTTTGCTCGCACTATTGGCTGCAGAAGCTCCATCCTCACCTGTGCAAAAGCACAGTCTTCTTATCAGTTAATGAAAAACATTTCCATGGATAATCTGGCCATCACCAATTAGAAGCTGCATCTATACTATATTCTAAAAGGTTTTTTAATGTTGATTTGTTCTTTATTCCTGCCCTCTTTCACAAAGGACTCGAGGTAGCTTACAAAGATGCACATGACTGTAAATACAAGAATTTTGCAGATATATTCTATTTTTTAACTCCACAACTTTGTCTCATAAACCTCTATTTTTTATATATTTTGCTCATATATATTCTAGTATTCATAGAAACCTCTTTCAGTAAAAATACTGTTACGAAGGCACACATGACTTGCAGCATTTTCCTGTTTTTGTAACCATTTGTTTATATTCTAAATAATGACCAACTAAGCTTAGAAAGGAATATACCTTTTCAAGAAACTTACGGTTTCTTGAAGGTGACAAGGAAGTTCCTCTAATACTATGTTCATATTTGACCTCCAGATCCTTCTGCAATAAGACTAATAAATTAAGGCTGGGTTTCATTGTGCTTAGCAGTGAAATTCGAAATAACAACGGTAAATGTAAGAAATTGATCTCTCCTGTTTCAGGCAAATCAAGGCAGCTGTGGTGGCCCTCTTCCACAAAGTTCAGAGGAACTCATATCCTTTCTACTTTTTTGCTTTTTCATAGGTGACTTCCATTCTGAAAGTTACTTCCTGTTCAAGATGGTGGCTCCATTTTTATCCATGATGTCTTTATTTTAACCAGAGGGTAGAGAAAGGCTCAGCCCCTGCTTTAAAGACACTTCTCAGGAATTGCATACACTTCTACTTTCACCTCATTCACCAGAATTTTGTCACATAGCCACACTTAGCTTCATGGGAAGGAAAAAATGTACTCTTATTTTTCCTGACAGCTGTAAGTTCAATTAAAATTTTGGGATTCTGTGCTAATGTAAAATTTGGAAGATGAATATTAAGCAAAAAACAACAGTATATAACAGCAGTCTATACCAGAGTCGACAAGGTACTTTTATCGATATTTTGACTCATACTAATCCTTACACTCAAGAGTTAGGTTAGAATCTGTGTCTACTGATAAGATGACCAGAAGAGGCAATTTAGCTGTGTGAGGCTCCGATCATCAACTATATAGACTTAACTTCATTCATGAGACAAGTATTTCTGTTTTTAGCATTAATGATATGCTGTGGTCTGAATTTTTTTTTTTATTGTATTTATTTTTTTTGGCTGTGTTGGGTCATTGTTGCTGCACTCGGGCTTTCTCTAGTTGTGGCAAGCAGGGGCTACTCTTTGTTGCAGTGCTCAGGCTTCTCACTGTGGTGGCTTCTCTTGTTGTGGAGTATGGGCTCTAGGCACGTGGCCTTCAGTAGTTGCAGCACGCGGGCTCAGTAGTTGTGGCATGTGGACTCTAGAGCACAGACTCAGTAGTTGTGGCGTACGGGCTTAGTTGTTCTGCGGCATGTGGGATCTTCCCAGACCAGGGCTCGAAACCATGTCCCCCACATTGGCAGGTGGATTCCTAACCACTGTGCCACCAGGGAAGCCCCATATGGTCTGAATTCTTAAAATTGGACAGGTACAGGCATGATTTCAAGATTTGCCTCATTACCTTCTTAGTTTATATCTGAGTGCAGTTGCTCAAATTTGCTTCAAAGCAAAACAACATGCATGAATTTTTCCTAATTCAGCAAACAGTTGTGGGGCGGGCATATTTGACCTGATATAACAACAACAAAACTGTCAGACTAGTTTCCAGTCTTCTACTCCTTCATGCAGAGTCATTGAGTATTTACGAAGACCCCAGCATTTGCAAGACATTTGGCTTAATCAATTAATTCATTTAATCCCCAGGGTGAGGGAGTAGGTAGTGGCAGGAAGGTACGATTCCCTGCCTCTATTCACAGATGAGACTCTGAGGTTCAGAGTAGTTAACGAAATGCTAGTTACTATCAAGACCAACATTACTGGATTGGAAAACCAGGCTGACTGAGAGCAAATAAGGGACACCTTAAAATGTGTATTTGAACAGAAATCAAAGAAAAAAGCCATGAAATTTATATTAGCAGCAGTAATGTAACTACCTTCAAATGATTAAGCAGCCTTTAAAATGCAAAGGCAAGTGACCAATTAAGACTTGAACCTTTGATCTGTGACTTTGCTAGTAGCCTTGAATTATTAAATTAAAAGCTAAGAGACACAAATAACTTCATTAAGTTGATGTCTCAATAGATAGCAATAGATCTATTAAAGATAAATTGTGAGAGGGTAAAACTCCTTCCTATGAAATTGCTTCCTGTTTTTGTTTTGCTTTCCTTCATAAAATTAAAGGAAATTCTTCAAAAAAGAGTGTACAATTTAGAGTGAAAGATGTAGTTTTCCCCCTTCAAATTTATTTTACCTATAGGAGGCATTAGACCTGCATAAAATTTTCCACAGTTTAGGGGACAAGTATGGGGGATGAAGAAAATATGGAAAATTTGTAAGATACACAAATATCTTACAGTTTTGCAATGTTTACAAAAGTTTATGATCACATGAACACATTTTGAAGGCTTCTCCCAGATCCTGGAAGGGGCCAGGCAGGTGAGGGCCCTGGATCATTCATTGGATGGCGAGGATGCCTCTCATCTCGTCTCCATATAATGAGGCCACGCCCACTAGAGCATCACTATAACATCAGCACCCTCATGCCAGCACCCTGTTTTCCAATGAACACAAATTGATCCACCAGAGTCAGATTTCATTTTCTACAGTTTGAGAGATACTTCTAAATGTTACAACTTTTCAAGAGAAACAAGAACAAAGTAGCCTGGATAGATGCTCAAACATGAATTTGCATCAAGAGAGGGGATAGGAGACAACTTCATTCTATTATTCTAAACACTGCTGGAGTATTCTAATTTTTTCAATAAGCATGTCTTATTTGTTCTAATTTAAAAATAGTTATAGGGGAAGTCTTCATCCTAAGAAAAATGACTATGATGCATTTCTAAAATTTATTTTATTGAAGTATAGTTTACTTACAATGTTGTGTTAATTTCTGTTCTATAGCAAAGTAACTCAGTTATACATATATATATATATTCTTTTTCATATTCTTTTCCATTATGGTTTATCACAGGATATTGAATATAGTTCTCTGTGCTATACAGTAGGACCTTGTTGTTTATCCATTCTATACATAATAGTTTGCATCTGCTAATCCCAAACTCCCAATCCATTTCTCCCCACATGATGCATTTTTTATAGACTAAATATCTACCGAGTTGCCCTCTTTTTCCTCATGTAATTAGCTGTGGAAGTAGTTTGGTTTCTAAAGCAAGCACTATCAAAATATTGGCAGGATAGAGGGTGAGGCATAGTGTAATTGCTAACTACCCTCTACTTTAACCTTTCTGCCAACTATCAGAATCACCCAGGTCTTTGGGAAAATTTCTTCAGAAAAGCGAACTGCTACCACCCAAATGCCATCACAATTTCTAAGGGAGAGATTCTAAAAGTAATGCCACAGAGAATCATAAGCACCACATGGGAAGTTGTTAGGAATGCATGTTCTTGGGCCCACCCCATACCAACTGAATCAGAAACTCTAGGAGGGAAGACCAGTAATCTATGTGATGCTGATGTACACTCAAGTTTGAGAACTATTTCCTAAGAGAAAATCTAGGGTGAAAGCTGGCATTTGATACGTATAGTTCACCCCTATTATTCAATAATGGTTCTAATTCATGGGTTGTTTTCTATGATTAAGTTCTCCAGCTTTTTCATTTTGAAATTTTATGTAAACTTAGGGAGAACTACAGGTTTACTAAAGATAGGTCTGTGGGTATGTTTATGCTTCCTTTGCTTTTTTTATTTTTCATTTTTAAGCATTTTCATTTTAAGGGAAACTGAAATTAATTTCCATATGTCAAAATTCATTACAAAAGAGGCCTGGGAAGGATATACAGAAAGTCATTTAACTGATGACAGAAAGTAGGCCCATGACCATGGTACCCAGATGTTGGGGTTTCAGGAGAAGCAACATTTTTTTTTTAACATCTTTATTGGAGTATAATTGCTTTACGATGGTGTGTTAGTTTCTGCTTTATAACAAAGTGGATCAGCTATACATATACATATGTTCCCATATCTCTTCCTTCTTGCATCTCCCTCCAACCCTTCCTATTCCACCCCTCTAGGACAACATTTTTTTTGTTGTTAAGTATTTTCTTTTTCTTCTTTTGCTTTTCTTTCATTTTTGTTTTTTGTTTGTTTATTTCTGAGTAAGGACATTCCATTTTTTATAGTCTATTCAATAGTATCATCATTTGTTTCTAAAATATTTTAGTACCAGAAAAAGTATATATTTTCAGTAAAACAGAATGGCTCTTCCCAAGGTAATATTGTTGGCAAATTTACATGAACATTTTGACCACAGATTATAAAACTTTAGTTAGTGCAGGGTCTTTGCTTGAAAAGAGGACCTTGACAGTTAAAAAGAATATGTCTCAAGACTTTCACAAATACCTATGTTTGCTGACTAGCATTCCTTGGTTGTTTGAGTTTCTGGCTCCTCATTGAAACACAAGGCCCTTCAAAGCCCTTCATTCAACAAATATTTGAATGCCTACTGTGAGTCACACAATGTTCTCCATGCCAAAATGCTACCATGGTCCTTGTAGCCAAGGCAGCCCTGCCCCCAGGGAGTTTATGTTCTAGTGAAAGAAATGGACAATTAAGCCAACACATTGTACACTTTCAGGTGGTGGTACCTGTGTGAGGAAGAACAAAGCAAAGGTTGAGAGAGAGTGTTATGGACTGAACTGTGTCCCCCTCAAATTTATATGTTGAAGTCCTAACCCCCCATAGCTCAGAACATGACTATATTTGGAAATAGCGTCATTAAAGATGTGATTAAGTTAAAAATGAGTTCCTTAGGGTGGGCCCTCGTCCAATCTGACTTGTGATCTTATGAAAGAGGAGACCAGGATGGAGACACACAGAAGAAAGACCTGTGAAAGCACAAGGAGAAAACAACAATCTGCAAGCCAATGTGAGAAACCTCGGAAGAAACCAGTATGGCAGACTCCTTGATCTTGGGTTTCTAGCTTCCAGAAAGATGAGAACATGCATTGCCATGGTTTAAGTCACTCATTCTGGGTACTATGTTTTGGCAGCCCCAGCAAACTAATACAAAGGGTCTTGAAGTTTGTAAGAGGTGGTCTCTCACAGGAGCATTTTTGTACATTTTGTACATTTTGACATTCAGTGCAGGAGTGAAGCATGCATAAATTGGGGTCTTGTGCACTGCAGGCCAAAGGACCAGCACAAGTTTCTTATGTACATAGCCTTAAACCACAGGCTAGCCTCCTTTTCAATTATTCCTACAATTTCTTTATCCATGGATGGCCATTCTTCATAAAGGAGTCAAGTTGAGAGGTAGATGCTTGTTTATCCACTAGACAACTCAACTACAGAAACGACTTGTTCCCATAGATTTTCTTATTAATACTGGATTAAAAGTTGTATCTCAGTAAAAGTTCTAATGGGTGCATGCCACCATCATTCTGATTTGCTCAGAAATGATTGTAATCTTAAAAGTCACATCCAATTACACCAGTCTCTACTTTTATGGTAGAGTGGGTACATTAGTGCTCTATTTTATTTGATTGCAAAATGCTATTATTTATTTAAATTTTGTAGAGAAAAGCTATTTTGATTGCAAGTTATAAAGTACCTATTTATTATTTTTATGATTTTTAGTTTCATATATACTTGGCTTGTTAAAAACTCTGGTGTCTCACTATTAGGCTAGCCATCTGATGCCAGTTTATTCTGGTTTCTTTTTGGGGGGGTTTAATTTATATTAATAATCATATCCTTTAGTGGTTAGAAGCTTCTTTAACAGACTGCTATTATGTATGCTTCTTGCAATCTGGCATCAGAAGTTGTCAGTCTGCATTGCAGCACTATTTTGAAACTAATTCAAAGAGGCATTATTCCTCGCTTCTTCTCCACAGGCTGAAGGCCTGCTCTCATCTGGGAACTGCCCAGCAAGAGCTGCAGGCCAAATCTGGCTTGAATTTATCCAAAGAGTGGCCTTAGTGTTCACATTTCAACACTGAAAGGGCTATTGAATTCCACTACCACCCCCAACCAACCTCTTTCCTTCTTGAAGGTTGACTGTCTCCTAGGAACTTGTAGGGTTTTTTTTTTATTAACTTGTTCAAATCGGACTGTGATTAGGCATTTTATCTTATGCATCTAGTGATACAACATTGAATAGAGCTAAAGACACAAGCGACTGGTCCATGCCGGAAGAAAGAATGAAATAAACGATTTTGGTATAATTTTTGGATGGCCAGTCTAATTTTGAGACATAAATATGATCCAGCTTATTCATCCATAAGTTGACCCAATTGTGAGTTTGGGGTAGATCAAGATGTTTTTGACATTGCTCAAGTATATCAAGACCTGTTTCTTCTGCAGTTTTCTTAGGATATATAGACCCCCATGGACATCTCCCTTTCATTATGGACATGGAAATTATAGCTGTGATTATTTAGTATTTAATGCTCTCTAATTGCTTCTTACACATCATTCTGCCTTTGCCAGTTGGCAGAGAGCTATTTGAGTTCAGAGAAATATGTGATAAGCTCCTTCTGGACGATCCTGGCCTCTAGGAGTTTGCTGCTTGGGCATAGGAAGCGGTTGGAAATTGCTAGTTGGTAAATTAATGAATCATTTTCTTCCCTGAGAGCTTTTGCAAACATTTGTCACTGTTATTTATTTATTTGGCCTTGATGTCAGGTCCCACTATGATTATGTCCCATGGAGGCTGGTGTATACACTTTATCTTTTAATAACGCATAAAAACTTTGAGGAAAGATTGTCTATAAGACAGGCATTTAGAGCAATACTTCATTCTCCCAGCAACTTTAGGAAATGAGATGGTATTAGGAGATGAGCTCCATAAGGACAGGGATACACTTGCTTTTGAATTCTTAAGGCTAACCATAGTGCCTGGAAGATAGTAGATGCTTAAAAAAATATTTACTGATTAACTGCATGTGGAGAGGATTTTTATATTATTTCAAATAACAATACATACAACTGTTTCTTATGTTTGCAGAATAACATCACATACTTCTTCCTGGCATGAACCTCCCGCTACCACCCCATTTCTTCATATTTAAAACAAAGTATTTTTTGAAATGCTTTGAGCTAAAAGATTGAATCTTTCAAAAGGCATATTAGGAAAGAGGCAGAGGGCAGACAATTGGCAAAACTGATTTTCATGAGAGAAAAATCAAGAATATTTAGGTTTGGATACACCACGCAAGATGTGAAAGAGCCTGTAAAGGAAGAAACATTCAAGCAACAGGACTGCAGGGTAAGAATCTGTAGGGTCTACAGGCCAGGGCTGGGGCAGAGCAGTGTAGGAGAGGGGACTTTAATGACAAACACATTTTATATTTTAAGTTGTTTTCTCTGCCGTAGTGTGAAGTTATTTCTCACATCACCCTGATCACCTCAAACCCTCAATAAAGTCCATGCAGTCCTAAAAGCCTACTGCTAATGCTGCTTGTGAAAAGAGCAAGGAAAAGAGACTGGTGGCCAATGTGTGCAGAAATGAAGCAATAGCCACTGTGGCTGAGATCTGGAGTTCTTTAGGCATAGAAAATAGGATCAAAAGAAACTACTCCCTGGAAATTGACAGAGATCTCAAAAGGGCCAATTTATGGAATTCGTATGCATAATTCTATGAAAGGGTGTTCAAACCAGTTTTCCTAAACTTTCCAACCAGAGGATTACCTTAGTTGATATTCAGGCTGCAAGTGAATAAATGCTTTATTTTATACTAAGAAGTATAATTTCTAAATAATGAATATATTTAAAGTATACTTTTTCTAGTTATAGTAATCAAGTTCAAGGTAAAAAACTTATAAAACTAATATTAGCAAATAGGAGAAAGTGAAAAATACCCTTAATCCCTTCCTCTAAATACAACTACCATTCATAGTTTGTTAGTTACTTTTCTAGACCTTTTGCCCAAATCCTTAAATTGTGGCTGCCCTTGTGACTTAACTGCACAGAAAATGACAGGGTTGCAATTCCAAACCTAGTCTTCAAGAAGCCTTAGACACTTCCACTCTTTCTCTTAAAACTTGTCTTTGTCAAGTAGGCAAGCTCAAGGCTTGTTACCATGAAGAGGAATGCTAGTTGTCCTAAACAAAGTTGTCCTACCAGCATGCAGCTTGTCAACTCACACACATGAGAGAGTCCAACCTAAATAAGCAGAACTGACTTCCCAGACCACAACCAGCTATAGGTACATGAATAATTCCAGTCTTATCCAGAAAAACTACCTAGCTGACCTTCAGACTCATGAGAAATACTAAATGTTAATTGTTTCAAGCCAATGAGTTGTTGAGGAATTTTGTCACACAGCAATAGCTAACTGCTACATCTCATTTTATAGAGAACAAAATAAACTTCACTAAAGATTAAATTACTTGCTCATGTAACATACCATATAAAGACAGAATCAGAAATTCAATCCAGTGTCTTCCATGTCCCAACACAGTGAGTGATTTTTTCTCCTGATACATATCTTTCTAAAATAGTTTTCATACATTCCTTTTTTTTTAAACTTAAGATACTGTATCTAATTTAAATTTCCCTTTATACTTCTTCTGATAGCTTCAATATAGGATATAATTTTTCGTTTATATTAAATGTATAAACTGCTTCTCTCTCAAATTTTTACATTTTTTTTCTCTTTGGTAAGTTCATATATTTTATTAAATTCTAGATGTTCTCTGAATAGTTCTATGTTAACTTGAATTCAAAATTTGTAAACTATTTATTCCCTACTTCAACTTATTTTCCTTTACATACACACAACACTGTTCCTTGACTTCTGTCTTGTTCAGGGATATCCCCAACCCATGACCAAAATCTTGAAGCCATCTTTAACTTATTCCTCTCCATCATAAGCCATTAACATAGCATGGATTTCTCCTTCAAGATGTCTCAGGTTATCTTTCTTTCCATTCAAGTCCATGGACACACCCCTAATACAAGTGGTTTCTACCTATACATGATGCTTGCAAATTCCATGCCATCATCCTTCTAGTGGGAGAGGGTGGAAAGCTAAAAGCTCTAACCTCCAGACTTTTCTTCAGTTATGGATGTGGATTAGTTCTGTCACTTGGATGCACTTATATAGGATTTGGAAGGCAGAAGGGACAACAATTGTCAGATTCCTGACTGCTTTTTGGCTGTTTCTGTCTGAAAACTAGACTGTGGAAACTGAGGTTTGGTAGAGGCAGGGTTATAGTTTCCATTCTCTACAAATTCCTGAGTTTTGAGAGGCAGTTGAAGCTGAAGCACTGGCCTCAGAAATAGTAGATTTGTTGCCAGGTCCATTCTTTGGTATTCTGGGAGCTTCCCTGGTTTGCCAACCTAGGTCCCACTCCTTCAATATTTCCAATGATTTTGTAAACACCTAATTTCTTGTATTAAATCCTAGTTTCTTTAAAATGTCTAGAGTCATTTCTAAGAATTTGAAAAATATAATGAAAACTGATCCTGGAATACAGATCTTTGTCCCCCCAAAATGGAGAATATTGATTTTATCCAAATGTCACTCCATCGTTTATACTTGTATTTCTCTGAAAATTGTTATACCAGGATCAATTAAGTATTGGTGGAAAATGAGAACGTTCACCCCTAATAAATCACAATCTTTAGAAAGGGCCTAGACATATGTATTTTAGGAAGCACCTCAGGGATTCTTATGCACCCTGAAATATGGGAATCACTGATTTATAATAATTATGCAAGGTTAGACTTCAAAGAAAATCTCAGTAAATAGAAACTGTGTGTGTTCCATTTATTAACCCACACAATTAAGCTAGATATTAATAACAAAGCACTACATCATAAAAAACATGTAATTGAGAAGTTTATGTATCCTACCCACTAAATTATCTCCAAGAGGAAAGGAAAATAAAATTACAAACTTGTTAGGCCATAATATATATTACATCATTACATAGCATTGGGCAATGAATGTAGCCAAAGATGTGTTAAGAAGGAAATTTGCAGATGCAAACACTTAAGTTATTAAACAGAAAAAAATAAAATAAAGTCAAATAAAGAAGTTAGAAAGAGAATAACAAAACAGAAACCAAAGAAAGTAGGAGAAAAAGAAAATAAAACTAAAGCAATATAAATAAAATTGAATAAGGAAACAAAGTGGAACTGAAAAATAAATATAAGAATTGATATTTGAGGAAAATATGCTAAAAACTGTCAAATCTATTCACAAATAAATACAAAAAATAAATACAAAAGTTTTTTAATGAAAATATAATACAGAAAACTTTTTGATATTTTGAAAACATAAAAATTTTAGAAACTTTTATTAGGATGTATAAATCCTCAAAATCAATTCTAAAAGGGTTTGTATATGTGTGCATGCAAACAGACAAAAGATAAAGGAAAAATGACAAAATTTTGATGATTAACCTCTAAGTAACATGACTACATGATTTTATAGGTGTATTTCTATTTTATTTTTCCCATACTATAAGCTGTAAAAAGATAGAAAACTTCTCAATTCATTTTTAAAGGCAATAAATCCCTGTACCTTAAAAATTAACAAAGATAACACTAAAAGGAAAATTCCAAATGCATCTCAATATTATTAAAAATATTATTATATAAAATCCCATTAAATCAAGTATATTATTACAGTAAAAGAAAAGATAATCAAGAATGATTTAGTCTATGAATATAAGGATGGTTTAACATAAAACAATATGCTGGTATTCATAACACCAATAGATCAAGGAAGAAAATGTATGTGATTATTGTAATAGACTTGGAAAATTCATTTGAAAAATTCAACACTTTTTTTTTAATACAAGTTATTTTTCTCATGTTTTGAAGCTTCTTTCCATTTTCAGTTTTTTATGTCAAAGATAACAGAGTTCATGTTTATTTACACAACATTTGAGGTGTGCCTTTTAAGTTCGAGTAAGAGATTAGAATGTCCCTATATCACTAGTATAAATCTATATCACTTAAAAGGTTTTCACCAGTATTAACATGATTTTAAAAGGAGGCAATAGAATTATTTAAATATAATGTGAAAAACTACTAAGAACCTGCAAAAAAGCAAATGATTCTTATACCTAATAAGAGATTTACATCAACAAAATAAATAAAGAGGACATACCAATGTTCACAAATATCCCATTTTCCTCTACTTCTGAGTACCTCCCATCTCCCTTAAGGGTAGTCATGGTCATATGACTAGTTATTGGCCAATGCAATGTGAGCAGAAGTGACCCATGTCCATTTTAGGCTAAAGCATTTGCTCATCAATGCTTAATTCTTGTACTCCTCTTTCCCTGGCTAAGGCAAGTGCAATTGTGGAAGTATTTTTTGACATAAGGGTGCCCCAAGGTAAATTCAATATGGTAATCAAGTCAGCATATGAAGGGTAACTTCCCTGGAGAATTGTCCAGACTCGCAGAGGGCTTTGCATGATGAAGAAATAGATGTTTATTGTGTTGAACTAAGATTTGGGGGTGGTTACTGAAAGATAGTCTGTACCAAATAAAGCAATAAATATTTAAAAATAACAACTTTCTTACATAATAGTTAGACAATACAGTGTAAATACAGTTAGACAATACAGTGGGGGGAAAAAGCTGTTACATTATAATAAATATTACAATAAATATTTAAGCATTAACAAAAATATTTGTGACTCTATTAAAAAACATAAAACTTTACTTAAAATATAAGAGTTTAATAAATGGAAAATCATACCATATGACAGGAAGAGAAAACCGTATTATAAATCTGTCTAGCTTCTCTCAAGTTCACTGGTAAATTTAACAAGTTAAATTAAAATTTTAAAGTGATGCTTTTTTATAAACGTAGCAAAATCATTGCAGACTACACCGGAAAGAATAAACAGCTAAAAATAATTGAGAAACTTTTGAAAGTAATGATGAGGATTTGTGCTATCAAATACTTGGAGAAAATATTTGCTGTGCATATAAATATATAATAAAGAACATGTAACCAATATTTATATTAGAAAAAAACTCTTATGACTTAATAATGAAGAGGCAACTCAATTGAAAAATGGACAGTGATTTGAACAAATACCTCACAAAAGCATGTGGACAATAAACACATGAAAAAATGTTCAATTGCAGTAGTCATTTGGTAAATGCAAGATAAAACCACAATGATATGCCACTATTCATATACTAGGATAGTTAAAACTTTAAAAGATGGACAATAGCAAGTGTTTGCAAGGATGCAGAAGAACAAGAAGTGGTATATAAAATGGTAAAAGCACTTTGGAAAAAAGATAGCAATTTCTTGTAAAGTTAAACATATAATTACCATATGACTCTGCAATTTCACTCTTAGGTATTTACCCACGACAAATGACAACATATTGCACACAAAGACTTGTACAGGAATGTTCATGGCAACTCTATGCATGATAGCTGAAAATAACCCAAATGTCCATCAACAGGTGAATATCCAGATAAACAGATTGTGCTGTAACCATATGAGCAAATACCACCCAGCAATAAGAAGGAATGAACTACTGACAAATGCAACAATGTTCTGCTGAGTCAAAGATGGCAGACACAAATGAACACATACTTTAGGATACCACTAACAGAAACTTCCAGGAAGGTACATAAGGGAAATTTGGGGGGAAGATTGAAATGTTATGTATCTTGATCATTTACATTGATAGCAATACATTGACAGGACACAAAATAAATGCATTTTTACATGTAAATTATACCTATTTAAAGTTTTTTTTTTTAATGAAATCATCTACTGAGATGATCTCAGCTTTCTTGACCCTAACATTCTATTACATGGGTTCAATAATTTATGATAAACTATGTTTTAAAAATGTTACCTGTCCCAGAGGATCCCTCTAATGCCTCCAGTTCTAGAAGGAACAAAGTCTTGAGTCAAACGAACACATCTCCAATCATGGAACATTTGAGAAAAGGAAAGCAGAATGATGACATCCTATCACACAGGGAAGCACTCACTGCCCCAGGAAAGGCAAAGAACAACTCCTGCTCTTCAGTTTACTCTGTGATTTCCAGACAGAACTTCCTATTGTTGAATTAAAGGGACAAGCGAACCATTCTCACTTGTAATGTTAGCAGAGAAACACATTCTGCTTTCTGTGTCCAACTTAGCTGCTTTCAGGTTTAAATTAATACTTAAAAACTTCTAACTGAAATAAAAGTCAGTGTATATGACATATAAAAAACAATCAGGGGCTTCCCTGGTGGCGCAGTGGTTGAGAGTCCGCCTGCCGATGCAGGGGACACAGGTTCGTGCCCCGGTCCGGGAAGATCCCACATGCCGCGGAGCGGCTGGGCCCGTGAGCCATGGCCACTGAGCCTGCACATCCGGAGCCTGTGCTCTGCAACGGGAGAGGCCACAGAAGTGAGAGGCCTGCGTACCACACACACACAAAAAAAATCAGAATCAGATACCAAGAGAAAGAAAGGAGAAAGGAGGAAAGGGAGGGAGGGAGGAGAGTTGGGAGGGAGGGAAGGAGGAAGAAAGAAGAGAGGAAGGAAGGAAGGGAGGGAGGGAGGAAGAAGGACGAGAGGATGAAGGAAAGACAGATGGGATGGACAAGAGCATCATTTGATGTCAGAAAAACATAAGGTAGTTGAAACAGGAGAGCCTTTGTCTAGAAAAATTCTGTTTGACTAGCTTAAGGCTACCCTTTGTTATCATTGTTTACCTGGGAACTTTTCTGATGATGTCAGTCAAAGACCAGGAAGAAAAACCAATTCTTCTTTGGAGATGCAAAATTGCCAAAAATTTTCTTTAAAGTTTAATATTTAAAAAGACAACATTAGAGAAGAAGAAGCCCCAAAACTGAAGCCAGATTATTTCAAAGTTTTCCTAACCCTTTCCCACTGGCATTTTTATATCTTCACACAATTTGATAGGACACCATTTATAGGAAGATCTCTTTTAATAAAAAAAAACAATTAAATGTTTTATATATTATTTATTAGCCAGAGTCAAGGCCAATGGTACCTACCAGTCATGCCTGGTCTCTGCACTTGCTCTTTGTGACTACTGGGAACTCTTTTCCTAGACTTGAGAAATTTTCTACTAATACCACTAGAAAGCCCCAAAAGGCCATAAGGAACAAGTTAAAGAGGGGGCGGGATTTGAGGTGAATGCTCTTGATAGACAGGTCAGAATTAAGTTTCTTGTAATAGCTAAGTACCACTTCTGACTGCAAGGCTAGATTCCTATGTCCATCACACCTCAGCTCAGGCTGAGGCCTGCAGCATCATACAGCAAACCCATGGCTATGTCTTGAGGCAATTAGAAGATCAAACACATGGGAGAGGTGAGGGACTTTGGCTGGGACTGCAATTGAAACATAGGCCATAAAGTGCTGGAAATGAGGTTTCTCGGCTATCAAGCCAATGATTGCCACATGCCAAAACATAAACCAGATTGCATAATGAGTAGGTTTTTCATAATTTCCTCAAATTAGGTTTTTATTAATGCCTGTCAACAGCAAATGATAGGCATGTGTTGCATTAGCAGCTGCCATGGGCCATGCCCGCTCCAATATCACAGCTAATCTAAGGCTTACAGTAAGCCAAGGACCTATAGGCTCTATGTGCTCAAAAGCACATAAAAGCTTATGTACCTACAAGCTCAAAGAGTTTGTAGTAAAGAAAAAATAGTTGAGTGAACATTTCATCATTAATGGTGAATAATTGTTGTTGAATGTGGTTTTAAATAAATTAAATTGATTTTCATCCCCAACTGAATGTCCTCACTTTTCTCCATTGTTTGCAGACAACCTGATTTAGTTCAGGGCCTCTGGCATCTTTTTGGGATATTTCAAGTGTTCTTGTCTATTTAAATTCCACCCTCCTTTAGCTTCTCACACATAATCATGAAAGACTCATTGCCTCCACAGGGGATACTGATGATGTGGTTGATTTCAGAAAGGCAATGTCATGGTGAGCTTCCAGACAGAAGAGCTGGAATACTACCATTTTTAAACAACGTATCAGTCAGACAAAAAATGAGCTTAGCTGATTACTTTCACTGAAAACAGTAAAACAGAGACAAAGATAGTATTTTACCAAAAGCAAAAACATTTTTTTATTAATATTATAAATGTTAATATAAATAGTCCATGGTTGGAAACATTTTCATTAAAGAAAATGGTTCCATGCATAGGATTCACCTTAGTAAAACCTAGACTTCTGTACTGAGATGAACACTGTGAGGTGGCCAAGTCTCCAGGAGAAGGAATCCTGCTCACAGTTGTTGGATCAGAAGACCAGGTAATGAAAGAAGAATTTGCTTGGATTTCAGAGTAAGGAAGGTGGATTTTCATGCAATGTACCCCAAAGGCAAACTCCTAAATACCTATTGTATCATGATGGTAACAATTTTTAGCTAATTATTTGAAAGAATAATGTCTTAGGTTGGGTTATTATAACAAAACATGATGGATTGGGTGGCTTTAACAACAAAAAATATGTATTTCTCACAGTTCTGGAGGCTGGCAAGTCCAAGATCAAGGTGCCAGCCCATTCAGTTTCTGGTGAGAGCTCTCTTCCTGCCTTGTGGGTGGCTGCCCTCTCACATGGTGGAGAGAGGAGACTCTGGTGTCTCTTCCTCTTCTTATAAGGGCACTAATCCCTTCACAGGGCTCCACCCTCATGACCTAATCTAAACCTAATTAGCTCCCAAAGGCCCCACTTCCTAATACTATCACATTGGGGATTAGGGCTCCAACATATGAGTTTTGGAGGTACACAAAACATTCAGTCCATAACCAATGACTTAAATGGAAGAGAAGATGGAAATAGGAAAATATAGCTGGGAAGTAAATGTAATAATAAGGAGGAGAAGTGAAAAAAGCATGGGTTAGAGTCAGGGTATGGAAATGGGTAAAAAAAAAACATAAATCTATGTGACATTTTAAAAGAATTATGGGATGTAGTGATCAAAGAATTATGGATTGAGATAGGTTAGACATAACTGAGACAAACCTGAGAACTGAGGCAATTGTGCAGTTTTTTTTACTGGTTTTGTTTTTCTTTTTGTAGCAATGGGATAGACAAATAGGATTGCCTAGTTGAAGGTACATGAATGGGAAATTCCACTCTTGGAAGAATATTTTTAGCCAAGAACATAAATGAGAGGGTCAACTTTGTAACACACACATTAGGATCTATGGTGACTCAGGAATCCCTTCTACTACAAGGAAGGTCTCTTCCTCCACAGATCATGTATTTGTGATATACATGATACCATTCCACTGGCCACACTCAAGTGAGTCATCTAAGGGTTCAGATTTGGGATCCAGAAATTCAAGTTAATCTCTGTTGAGTGTCTTGAACTGAGGATGGGTAAACACAGAAGTTTGAAAAGACACTTAGAAACAGCAAAAGCTTGTCAGCAGAAAAAAGGATACCCAGAGATATGAAAATGAAATACGGTCATCCCTAGGTATCCTTAGGGAACTGGTTCGAAGACCCCTAGGGATACCAAAATCCACAGATGCTCAAGTCCCTTATATAAATGGCATAGTACAGTCGGCCCTCTGTATTCGAGGTATTTCAATCTAAGTTTGGATGAATCCACAGATGCTGAACCCAGGGATGCAGAGGACCAACTGTAGATCCTCAGTGGTGAGCAATTACATGTGCCAGAGAGAGAGAAACTGAGAAAAAGGCCACCTTGGGTCCTGTCCTCCTTCCTAGCCCTTGGATCCATCCTGTTCCCCAAGATCTACCATCCCTCTCCTCCTTTCTCCCCTTCTCTTCTCTTCTTTTCTGTTGAGACAGCTTCAGTTTGTTCCTATTCATGACAAGAAGGGAATCCTGACTGGCACAAGGCTGTAGATTATCCCTGGCTTGAGAATTCACCAGCTTATGAATCGTTGGTAAGGAGGTGAACACACATGAGAACAAATAAATATCCCAAGTTAGCAAAGGCGATAGAGAAAATGACATAAACCAAGAAGCAAGAGACCCAGCAGAAGCTGTGTTTTAGGAAGCCATGAAAGTGGCAATGATAGCAAAGAGGCTAGGGCAGATTCCAATGGGAAAATTTTGCATTTACAATAAACTTGAGTGTTATCGAATATTTCTTTTGTCTTTTTGGTGCTGATGGAACACATACATAGGACTTGAAGGGTAAATATACTACCCAAGTAGTGCAGAATTCCAAATGCTGATGCAAGCCCTTCTTCTCTATCAGAACAGAATTCTAAAAAGACTTTGCTGGCTTAGCAGCCAGATTCCATCTTGTTCTCAGCCAGTGTCTTTATGTCCAATAATTATTCAGGGAATAATTTCTGGTAGGTCCTTATTTCCCTAGGTCCCCCATTGCCTTCCAAACTGCTGGTCATGGTTACAACTTTACTAGCAACTCTTCAGGCAGATAAAGGTTGAAGCTGGAAATCAATCGGTCAGACCCTTCAAAACTTTTGGCAAGAAACTATGTTGAAATGATTGGCTAAAAAAGTTATTTATTCACTCTTAACCCTGCTTTCCATTAATACAGAAAATCATGAATTGACTTTAATAAGCATGACAACACCATTTTAAATATATAGAAAACTATATTTGTATGCATTAAATAACTTAAATTCAATGTCAAATTTAATTTTTCCACACTGAATGAAGTTGGCATATTTTCAACCATCAGCTGTTCATGTAAACACATTTTTACATCACTGGAAAGCAGAAAAAAACTGCAAAACTCTCCGAAGGCAGGATTGGGTTATCTTAATAGATCCACCATATTGATCATTTGAGTGCTCAATAAGTCGTTGCTAAATTGAAAGGGAAGTAGTTACATTCCACACTTCACAAAACTACTGCGACTCGATATTCGCACAAAATTTCAAGTATTTTAAACTGCTAACGTTACCAAAAGCAGCTGACTCAAGGTTAGATTGAAAGCCTTATAAGCAAAAGTCAACAAGTATCATCCAAATTAATTCCTCCCTATGTTTGAAAACTTTTGCAGGAAACCTTGCAAATTTGGTAATGTTAAGCAAGTATATATAACAATGGTTAGCTTTGGACCCACGACCACAGCTCTGTTAATTGATGAAAATAATCCAATTTGCTAACAAGTAAGCAAACTTAGGAAGAAAGAAGAGGAGAGATAGGTAATAAGTTCTTAAGTGCCTAGAATAAAATAGTTTCTTTTTAAATAGAGTTTCTTTTTTAAATGAATGAAGCATGTATGGCATTTGCATGTAATAACAAATTAGAATTGAAATGCAGTAATTTAGAATGCTTAGGGAATAAGTGAGTTGACAGAGTACAGGACTTCTTTTCTCTCTATATTGGAAAATCAGAAGTTGAAAAGACTTTAAAGTGCTGAAATAATCATCTCAGCTTTGAGTAGTGGTAGGGAAATACATTTCCAGGAATCCTCAAACATTTCAAAATGCACTTGCATTTTTTTTTTTTCCAAAGGAAAGTTCAAGACTGAGTTCATGATCTTAGCTTCCTTACTCTTCTATGACAGGTTCACTTCTCGGCCTCCAGGCCAGGACAGGAATGGCCGCAGGAAGTTTAATTAGATAAGCAAAATGATGGATTTTGATCTGTTGGAAAGTGGACTCCAGGTAACGTTTTAGTAATAATAAAGATGCCAAGATTTTGAACTTTCTCTCTCTCTCTCTTTTGCACACACATGCACACAAACACAAGGACAGAGGCAAGTTTCTTCCTATAGAATCTTCATTCTGTCCAATTTGCACAGGGACATGTTTTCTTGAATGGGGTATAAGTATAGCACCATAGCCGGCTGCCAGAAACTACCTTTCCTAAGAATTCATGGGAAAATGTAATTCACTTGTGTGCTACTGCTAAAATGAAGCTTCGTCAGAGAGAATTCAACCCTAGAATTTTTCTCTGGGAAACCTTGTACTGCAACTTGACTCCATTGAGCCCCATGCAAAGACCAGACTATCCTTGGATGGATTGCAGCTAGAACAATAGTCACTGTTATCTACAAACAAGCATTTATTAAGTGAATTTTACATACAGGGCTTTCAGTCTGGAATAATATATGGGGCTTTTTTTGATACAGGACAATATGGATGAATAGCTAATCACAACAAGCCTTGGATCAAGTTAAATTTTAAAAGTCTAGCTCTTCCTTGTATCTGGCTCCAAGCTAGAAATGGTGCCTACTTTTTATCGACCACTCATTTCAACCTTGAAAGAGGGTGGCATTGGCCTAACTGATGACAGGAAATTGAGGTTGAGATAAATTAACTAAACTAATGTCACTCAGCCAGCAAATAGCCAAATTGGGATTGGGGCTCCATCTGTGAGAAAAGCTGATGGTATTTCCACTACCTCATGCCACTTTCCAAACAAGACCTGGAATGCATCCATCTCTGAGAATCATAGGATTTTAGAGGTGATAAAGATTTTTGGGATTATCTCATGATCCTCTTTGATGAATCAAATGCCCCTCAAATTTGTGTGTCCTGAAACAAATTCATGATCATCTTCCACAAATCTGGTCTTTTTCTAGGGTTCCCAATCTATAAATAACATCACCATCCATTGGGTCATTCCATCCAGAAACCAAGGGCCCATTCTTATGGAAATGATCTCTTTTAATTTTAAAACCAACTCATCACCAAGTGCTGTCAAAAGTGTCTTTTAAATATCTCTTCATTCCGTCTGTCTAGTACAGGCAACCATCATCTCTTGGCTGGTCTACTACAATAGCTTGACCTATTTCCACTCTTGGTCTTATACTCCAAGTTCTCCACCAATCTTTTTCCAACTCAAATCTGACCGTGCCCCATCCTCTCACTATACACCTACCTCTGCAACCTTATCTCACTGCCCTTGCTCCCTTGACCCCTTGCTTTTCATCCTCCAATCCCATGCACTTGCCTTGCTTCATCCCCTGCACATACCGTTTGCTCTACATTAGTTCATCACGTCTCACTTCAAGACTTGCTTCCTCCCTGAATGGCTCAAATCCCTTCCACGCACTCAGACTGCCATTTATTTCTGGCTATTGCAATTTTATTTCATCAGAGTAACTTGATGAATGCCTTTCTTTCTCAATTGACTCAAAGCCCTGTGAATGACATGTGTCACCTCTCTTTGCTCACTTTTGAATCCTCAGAATCTACCAGAGTTCAAGCTGTATGGTAGGTGTTCAATAAATATTAATTGAATAAATCCTCCCTCTCCATTTTATAGATCATAAAATTGGGTCCCTTTGAGGGTTAGTAAATCTCTCAAGGCACACAGCTGGTTAGTGGCAGAACTGGAACTGAAACACACCATGTCCCCACTCCAGGTTCAATGTCCTGCCCCTTTGTGCCCCATCCCCTCCTGTCAACACACACACTTCTGCTCTACCCTTCTTCCTCTTCTTGTGCCCCATCACCTGATGACACATGTGTACACTAGCTGTATTTAGAAGGCACAGCACAGCCATTTTTTCGCAGGACAAAGATGGCGAAGACTGAAGGGCTCTGTCCTCAAAGTCACAGTTACAATAAACAACTCCAGCTTCAAAAATGAATCCTCAATAACTCCCCAGGCCTTTCTTCATCTTGTCAGGAGGAGGATTTTACCAACCTGTCACTCTCCAATCAATTATTGGCTTCAGCAGGGAGGGAGATGATAAGTGTGTCCTTCTAGCACACAGTGGAAATTGAAATAAATCAAATTAGTTTGAAGGAGCACTTCAGTGCCATCGTGATATGCACTAGATGCAGAGATGAAAGATGGAAAGATGGATGAACAATGACGGTTATTTTCAGTCTAGTTTTAGGTTGGAGGTAATTTTCTGAGATTTGTTTTATCATTAAAATTCCATACACTGATGAGACCCAACTGCTTTACTCCTTAAATACTTCCAGACACACACACACACACGCACACACACACACGCACACACTACTCCATAACAGGTAGATAAAAGGTTACAAAGGTTGCAAAAAAATTGGTTCTAGCTTCTTTATTTCTACTTCAGTTTTGGTGACTCTGTAAGGTGGGATCTTTTATGCAGTGTAAAATATGTCGCCAGAATGACCAAGATCAATTTGGGTGACTGGTGGTGAATGGTAGCTTGCGATGAATACTTGGAGTTACACAAACACAATTTCTGTCCACAGGCTATACCTCTCAATGAATTATCCAATGCTCCAACACCTAGACCTGCCTTATGGATCTCCCCTGCATGTATTAGGAAGATCATAAGCATTTGGCCTCTGTTTCTAATTAATATGGCACTTACAAATATTTCAGAAGAAAGCTGTCAGGACATTATTAAAAAATAGCGACTGTGTTTCCAACAACGGAAGTGAAACTAGAGAGAGAATACGTCAGCAGCTGTTTAATAATAGTTTGTATAATAAAATATTCATATCATCATATATTTCCCATCATAGAGGATGGCTCATAATGTCATTTTAATATTTTTCCGACTAAAGTAAAATTTTAATTAAGGCGAAAGATATATCGCCTAAGGAAAGCTAAACTGTTTAAAATTATTAACTGCTTGAATACTTGTTGCTATACTACAAGCTGCCATAAAAGAAAAGAAATTAAGTACTCGAGGGATTAAGGCAATTTTGAAAGCTGCACCCTTCTCCTTTTAGCTACGCCTAACTGAGCCATAACTATTTTTCTCCACTCAGCCAGACTCCAGCTTTGTGGCTTTTTTAATAACCTGGCTTTCCAAGGCCCTGCTCCTGAGAGGCTTTTCATTTCGGCCGCACTACCTGCGAGCAAATTTCTTCCAGTTGTTCAACAGCCGAATGCCTCCCTTTCTGGGTTGCTGAAGCATTTCATTGCAGTGTCATTGACAGGGTGGTGTTCTGTTACAGTGGAATCAATAGCCCAGTGCTTTCCAGCACACCCATTAGCTTGTCCATCAGGGCCCGGGGGAGGTAGTGTAAATCCCAGAATACCAGGGGCCAGGACTTTGCACACAGAGGAATGCAAGCAGCCCCCGTGGTTGTCCACCACCTGTTGCTCCACGACATGTGTGAAGTGAATTAACTTTTTTGCTGAAACATGCCCGAAAGGTCAACTGCCATGGAAGCCTGAAGCTTTTGGAATATTTTAACTCATGACCCCCAAAAATCCCCCTCTCCTGATTTGGTCCTGGTTCTGGGACCCAAAGGGAATGGATTCTTTGAGAAGCTAAGTTGGACAAACAGGTTGGCCCTGGAGAGTGGGGAGCAGTCAGGAAGGTCATGGGCATGAGCGGGGGCAGATGAGTTTCTTCTTTTATTTTTCAAAGTGAATGGTCTGCCTGCTTCTTGATTACACATTAATAGAAAACAGTTTCCATAGTTAATGTGAGCATGCTGCGGGTTTCCCTGTGTGTGTGTGTGTATTTCTTGCAGACTCCTGAGAGGACTCTGATAACCGAGGAGTCAAAAGGTTGTATTTTCCTCATCCAAAAGTTGGACACACGAGATAGTGAAATATATTTCAAGAAAGAAATACAAAATGATGATGCTTACCAGCTTGGTCCACACACCAAAAAGGAGTGTGAGTATTTAAAGCTAAGAGGGGATTAGATAATTACTGTCTATCAGGACAGGATCACAAAGGGATGTTCCTTTTATGTAAAAAAAAAAAAGCTTCCAATTCCACTGTGGAAAGCTGCGAAATCAACCACTTCAAGTGTCAGTGATGCCTTCCAGTCAACCTCAGGAAATCTCTTTACAGATATTTATTATCCAAAACCATGTCACCCCAGACCACAAAAGGAAATTCTGTGCTTAGTACATAAAGGCTCCACGGTCTGAGAAAGGTTTGCTTTCAGCACTTGGAGTTTTCTCTCAAAACCTCCATAAACTCACCACAAACCACAATGTAAACTAGCACACTTCAGATATGACTGTTAACCTAATTCCACCAAATTAATTCACCGATTTTAAAAGGGATTTCTGACTAATGATGCAAACAAAAGCTCCAAAGCCATGAGAAGACTCTGAATTCAAAGGTTGGCAGGGAAAATATTAATCATTTGAAAAAAAAACACTGAATCCTACTGTGCCACATGTAATTTCTTTAGAGTTTAACTTAATTTGATTGGAGGAATATGTTCGTTTCAGAATAGAGAATGTATGTAGCACCCCAAGTCCATTTCCCTGAAGGGAAAAAAATAGTGTGTATTCTATTTTAAATTGCTTGGTGGCTAGTCTTTCTTCTAGTCTATTTGTATACTTGCTAGAAGTTTAATGCTTATTGATTTTTTAAAATGTGAATATTTCATTTGTCGCCTCCCCACTAAGTTTGGTCAGTTTGTTTCATTCCATGTGCATTTCCTGCCAACCAACAACATGCTCACCACTGTAGCTGGCAGTGTGGTATAAAGGGATACAGATAAAACCAAAGAAAATCAAGTACCTGGTCTGTGGACTCCAACCTTCTAAAGTCAGCAACACGCCAAGCCATGTATAGTTTGGGAACAGAAACTCATTCCCAGTGGGTAATGAACACAGCAACACCACTGGGCATAACTGTGTGTTGAATTTTTCAAAAGTATATTACCCTCCTTCTTTTCTACAAGCAAAATTTTCTAACCTTGCACATGTTTTCAGAAAAAGATTTGGTGACGCGAAACCAAACACAGCTTCACACTTTGACAAAATAGCAAGCATTGGGGAGCTGGTCATCATTTTTCCCTCAAGGGGTCAACTGTTGTTAATACTTGTTTTTCCCAAACCCCACAGATACCTTTAGCAAATGAATTCAGGAGCTGTTACTCGTAACAACTTAAAACTTACACCATTAAAAAAAAATTAGAAATACACAAAGAAGAATGATTCATTTTTCCATTGATTTCTTGTCCGAAAATTTTCGCTAGCCCCTCCCAGATCCACTCACACTACTCTCTGGTTCCGAAGTGGACAAGTGATGTACATGATGTAGACAGATACATGCATGGACTTGAGAGCTGAAAACCATGTTTAGAAGCAACCCAGGACAATATTTGAAATTTCCTTATCAACATTCTGTTTAAATTTCTGCTTTCCATTTAAAGTATCTAGCTGTGTAAATTACAGTCTGCTTAGTACTTTAGAGTCACCACTGCTCTGTGTGAGTATAAATTTGTTTTGTTTCACAAGTACGTGTAAATAGTTGTTCTTGACATCTCCTAACAGGGACCTATAGTGAATTCTTACAGAGGAAGAATCCTCTGAAGTCTTAGCATAAACGGTTAGACTTCACTGCAACTTTTCAAGTAATGTGTTTTTTTCAGCAGTTTTTTTTCTTCGTGTTCTTTTTTTATAACTTTTTTTTTATATTGGAGTATAGTTGATTAACAATGTTGTGTTAGTTTCAGGAGTACAGCAAAGTGGTTCAGTTATACATATACATGACACATACATATACATGTATATACATGTACATGTATCTATTCTTTTCCAAATTCTTTTCCCACTTGAGTTGTTATGTAATACTGAGCAGTGTTCCCTGTGCTATACAGTAGCTCCTTGTTGGTTATCCATTTTAAATATAGCAGTGTACAGAGTGAAGTCAGAAAGAGAAAAACGAGTACCGTATGCTAACGCATATATACGGAACCTAAAAAAAAAAATAGTACTGACAAACCTAGTTTCAGGGTAGGAATAAAGATGTAGACATAGAGAATGGACTTAAGGACATGGGGTGGGAAGGGGAAGCTGGGGAGAAGTGAGAGTAACATTGACATGTATACAATACGGAAGTAAAATAGATAGCTAGTGGGAAGCAGCATAGCACAGGGAGATCAGCTCAGTGCTTTGTGATGACCTAGAGGGGTGGGATAGGGAGGGTGGGAGGGAGGCTCAAGAGGGAGGGGATATGGGGACATATGTATGCATATGGCTGATTCACTTTGGTGTACAACAGAAACTAACACAGTACTGTGAAGAAATCATACTCCAATAAAGATCTATTAAATAAATAAATAAAGCAGTGTGCACATGTCAATCCCTTCCCCCCTGGTAACCATAAGTTCATTCTCTAAGTCTGTGAGTCTTTTTCTGTTTTGTAAATGAGTTCTACCATATGATGCTGCTATCCCACTCCTGAGCATATATCCTGAGAAAAACATGGTCTGAAAGGATACATGCACCCCCATAGTCATTGCAGCACTGTTTACAATAGCCAAGACATGGAAATAACCTAAATGTCCACAGGGAATGGATTAAGAAGTTGTGGTACACATATACAATGGAATGTTACTCAGCCGTTAAGAAGAATGAAATAATGCCATTTGCAGCAACATGGCTGGACCTAGAGATTGTCACACTGAGTGAAGTAAGTCAGACAGAGAAAGAGAAATATCATATGATATCACTGAAATACAGAATCTGAAAAGAAACAATACAAATCAAGTAATGTTTTAACTACTCCTTGCTGCCTAGTGCCTGCTTACTGTGCACCTTAGCCAAAGCTTGCTCCACTCGCTGCCTGTGCCCATGATAGCCCTTTTTGCAGCAGCCCACACACAAAAATATACTCCTTTGCAGACTGACAAACTTCTCCTGTGTATGTCCAGCTGGACCCTCCAAGATCAAATAAACTCACAGCAAGCTCTGAAAGAAAAGTTCTAATGATGCTATTCTCACCTAAACTTCTGATGTTGCTTGAAAAGGCAAGACAAGGACACATCAGATGGTTACGCAGGGGAGTTTTCTTCCCAGATCCTGGCAAACATGATTAAATTGTCTCTTTTGCTTATTTCAAAGAACATTACATTTGAAATATATTATTATTACCTATCTTTCACAGTAAATTAAAGTTGCCTAAATTTTGGAATAAGCTCAAATATTCCTCTGAACTTGGGCCCAGTTAGCCATTTTAAATAGGAGTAGCTACCAGTAGATGCTTCGGGAACATATATACATTCTCCAATATTTACTTATTTGCATGACTATACCACTGCATCAGAAATTTAAGAAATGAGGTGATTCGACTCAAGCATCCTTTCTGAGTGGGATTAAAATCTCATCCAGCTTTTTCACTACCAGGGGAAACCTGACACTGCAGGAACATCCAGAGCTCAAGTACCCTGTTCAGAACTGTCTATTACACAGTGCCTATTACAGTATATGTTGTTTTACTCTGTTTTACTCTCAAAAGGAGTTAACATGAACAATAGTTACAAAATGATACAACATAACAGGTACAGTAAACAGGCAAAGAGAGCAAGTGAAGAAGTCGAGAGGGAAGTTAGTGAGGCAAATGCACTTGAACCTGAAGTCCAAGTCCAAGTGACTACAAAATTTTCTCAGTTGCTACCCACAAAGGTCTGAGGGTGACATTGTCTCTGCCTTTGAACAAAGATTAAATAAACAATTATTTGGGAAGTTGTAGCAGATACCCGAGTTGAAAATTTATTTTGCCATCCCAGACCCATATGGAAAGAAAGCGGGCAGTACCTTTCTTTCTTCTTTAGAAATTGTTATATAAAAACATGCTAATTAGACCTGCTTAAATATAGATTATATTTATCTAATTATCTGAATGACTTTAGGCTGAATTTATTTTAATTTCATATTATAATTGGCTTTACATTAATCATTGAAATGTAATTGTGAATTGCAAATGTGAATTTCTTATCCTGTGCAACATTCTTCTTGTCATTAACAAATTTTCAAGATATTTGCTTTATATTATAGTTTTTCAGGAACCAGGTATAAATGTACATAAAATCATAGTTCTACAAGTTCTGTTCAGTCAGGTATCGATCTTAATTCCTGGAGAACCTTCTCCAAATCCCTCCAACAGACAACACACACCCAATTTCTACCTCCATATGGAAAGTAGAACTTGCTTCTCATTTGATTATTTTGTTTAGTCATTTGTTAGAAAGAAGAGGGAGCAAGAGTGACCGAAAAAGAGAATGGAAAGGATGAAAAGAGGAATGAAGTTTGTCAAGAGAGTACAAGACACTATATTAACAGTAGTCATTGGTCCCAGCACCTTCACAGTTTTCTGTTTAAATATCAAACATTCCAGGCAGCACCTACAGCAACTCACTCTAATATCGAGAGTATGGCCACAAGGAAGGAGCAAAAAAATCTGGGATCAGGTGGACCTGGTGTTAAAATCTATCCTTGTTACATATGAACCTGCCTTGAGACCTTGGGTCAGTTGCTTAACCTCTCTGAACTTCAGTTTAGCCTCAACTGTAAAAAAGAGATAATTATATCAATTTTCAGGGGCATTATTAGGATGAGAAATAACATACCTCAGCACCTAGTACAGTACCCAGCACAGGTTAGGCACTCAATAAAAAGTAGGTGATGTTATTAAATTTCCTGCTCAGAAATAAATATGATATTATATTCCCACAAATGAATTGCAGCATCACAAATTAAAAATTAATCGGCTGGGCTTCCCTGGTGGTGCAGTGGTTTTGAGTCCGCCTGCCAATGCAGGGGACGCGGGTTCGGCCCCCGTCCGGGAAGATCTGCGGAGAGGCTGGGCCCGTGAGCCATGGCCTCTGAGCCTGCACGTCCGGAGCCTGTGCTCCACAACGCGAGAGGCCACAACAGTGAGAGGCCCACATACCGCAAAAAAAAAAAAAAAAAAAAAAATTAATTGGTTAAGTCACATGCTTTTTAGTAATTGTATATTGAGTCCCAATGTCTCTAAAGATGATTCTAACAACAGTATCTTCAAGATGTTAGAGACCTATTATCCAGGCCTCAACAAGGCACCCAGGTAGGATCACCAGGTTGTCAGTTCAAGGAAACCAGAATGCAGAGAGAGAGATGTGGTATTTGTAAAGTAGTTCTTACTGAGCCTTGAAACGTTAGACTTCGTCATTTATTTACAATACGCTTTTTTAAAACAAATTTATTTATTTATGGCTGTGTTGGGTCTTCGTTTCTGTGCGCGGGCTTTCTCTAGTTGTAGCGAGCGGGGGCCACTCTTCATCGCGGTGCACGGGCCTCTCACTGTCGTGGCCTCTCTTGTCGCGGAGCACAGGCTCCAGACGCGCAGGCTCAGTGGTTGTGGCTCACGGGCCCAGTTGCTCCGCGGCATGTGGGATCCTCCCAGACTGGGGCTCGAACCCGTTTCCCCTGCACTGGCAGGCGGACTCTCAACCACTGCGCCATCAGGGAAGCCCCTACAATACCCTTTTTAACACAGAAAATCTATAAGGCAAGTACTATGGACATACCCACTCAAAAGTCAAGAAAACTGAGGCACAGGACCCCCAGGTTGTAAATGGAGTTGATGAGATTCTAGCTGGACTCTGGAGCTGGGAGTTAGCATCTATGCCGGGATAAATATAAGGAACAAAGTTACAGGTCAAGTGTGTGATGGAAGAGGTATAACATTAAAGTGTTGCACAGAGAGAAGAACAAACGAATTCAAGGTGGCAAGACCATCACTCTAAAATCCAGACTTGAACATGCTGGCCTCTTTCAGTCCTAATCTCTTCTTTCCTTTCTTTCTCATGACAATTTCCTACAACTAATTATGAGGATCCACGTGCTTTCCATCTCCACCTGGAGAGGGAGTGTGGGATAAGTCCTTTCTTCATTCTGAGTAGATTTTCTCAAGAGCTAAACTCATGTTGAGGCTGAGATTTCTTGCCACTGTCTGTGTGTGGAGCAGCGAACAGGCTCTCAACATGTTGGTAAGAAGCCTTAAACCCAGATTATCGCACCTCTTTCTCCAGAGTGCTCTTTTTGGGTCAGGGTGAAAGGTCATCCTCTCAGACTGGCTAGTTGTACTCAACCAATTACAAGACCCCAGTGTTTCTACTAAAGAGATCTTTAAGATTCCATAAGAAGATTTTTTTGCAACTGACTTACAAAAAGCACAATTAAGCAGATGAGAACATCATTGAAGACTATTTGGTGGAAGAGGTAGCATATTTTAAGTCCTAATATAATTATTAGCAGCAAAAAATATACATTTAAAAATTGTAAGTGAAGTGTTCATTATCTGTCCAATTTTAATAGACTACATAATATCTCCGTTTATTTCATCAAGGCCCAAGTAGAAAAACAGGTGAACATCGTACCATTGAAATGCTAGAACTCAAGAAATCTGAGCAGATACACAACGAAGCAATGCTCAGCAGAAAAGCTCTGGATGGCCTTGGACTCCCAATTGCACATCTTTATTTTTTCTGTTTAACTTGAGGAATTAAAACTGCTCAAAGGAAAAGGAGGTTAGATTTTCTTTTTTTTCTTTCTCTGGACATCATTCAACCAAGGACAGTGACTTGCTAAGATTTTACCCATTCTTGAAGGGCAACTTTCAAATGTGAATCTTCAGCCTAAGAAGGTGTTGAGTCAGTGTGTTTTGGGGTCAAAAATTGCAGGGCCTATCATGGGTCTAAAATGCCCTCCTTGGGCCTTAATATAATCAGAGGGAATTCAGGTCAACACTTGTGTCATGATGAATAAGTTTATCCACAGCTAATACTTGGCTTCCTTGAGTTTCTTAAGGGCATGACATGTCATGTTTGAAGAACTCTGCTCTTTTTTTTTACACAGAAAAATACATCTTGTTGAGAGGTAAACCATTTTGACAAAGAGAATTTCAAAATCGGAAATATATGGTTCATTTTAGGTAGGACATTTACTCTATCATCTTTGTTATTTCATCCTACAATAAAACAATCACACTCATCAAAAACACGTCCCAGCAACTTTTAAGAGATTCTGGATCATAATAAAGCAATGCATTACCATTCTTTAGCTTGAAGTCTGGAAGTTAGCCAGTGCACACTACTATGCTGTGAAATTGGGACACCAGTAATCATTCACTTGGCTTACAAATATTGACTGAGAACTTGCTTTGAGAGCTTGGTGACCTCATGGCAAAGCAGAGTGATGAGGAATCAGCCAATAAGAAACCTGAGAGTACAATTATGATGTACAGAGTACAGAGGATTCCAACAGACCAGGACCAATATACAAAGAGGGAAAAAAGTAAAGAGATTTCAGTTCATCACATATTTTTAAATTAAACATCCAAAAAAGATCAGGTTTTATATATATACATATATATAATATATAATCTAATCTTTTTATATATATACATATATACACATATATGTATGTATATAACATGTACATACATATATGTGTGTGTATATATATATGTGTGTGTGTGTGTGTGTGTGTGTGTGTGTGTATATATAAAACATTTTCATGGGAAATTTCCAGGGTAGAGACCATACATCTGATGTCATCCCAGGTCCAGAAAGGCAAATAAATGAAGTTGGGGCAGGGACTGTAATGTCCTCATGATCCTTGTAAGCTCAGCTCCTGAACAAAGTGCAGTAAAGTACCACTTCAGATGATAGAGATGTGATGTCTGTATTATTTACATTTTTATTGAGATATAATTGACACAGAACATTATATTAGTTTTAGGCATATGACATAATGATTCAATATTTGCATACATTGTAAAATGATCACATTAGCATCCGTCACCACACATGTTCCAAATATATTTTTTCTTGTGCTGAAACCTTTTAAGATCTACTTTCTTAGCAACTTGCAAAAATACAGTACAGTATTATTAACTATAGTCACCATGCTGTACATTATATCCCCAGGACTTAATATTCAATTTTTTTTTTTAATGAGGACCTATATTGATTTATTCCAAAGAAGCAGCAAAAAAGCAAAGTCCTTGATCCCATTCCGATCATTGAGTGTTAGCTCTGGTAAACCTTAAGAAATAGCTGGTTTACTCAAATCCTCACCTAATTCTTCAGGAAAATAGGCATTGTGAGTGGAAGAATACAAGAGACCCATCAATGGCCTTAAAGTATGAGCAAATCTTTCACAAACCACATGGAAACATAAGCATCACAATAATTGTGATTATTCACCCAAGTGTTTGTTGAGTGAGTGCCCAGTTTGTGTGAGGTACAATTCTTGGCCCTGGACATACAGCAAGAAATAAAAGACACAAACCTTGTCTTCCCAGAGTTTAGATTCTGGTAGGGAAGGACAGACTAGATCAATTAAGCAAATAATGCTTTGTTGTGTCGGGCAGCGGTAGGAAATGGTGAGTAGGAGAAAGTTAAGTCAGGGACTAGTCAGGTGGGGGCACTGATATTTTGCGGAGAGTGAAAATGGAACGTTTTTCCAAAAACTTAACTCTTGGGTAGAGACCTGAGTGAAATGTGTCTGGGCCATGGAAACACCCAGGGAAGAACATTTTGGACCAAGGGAACAATAGAGGTAAAAAATTCCCACCCATCCACCACTCATCCCAGCAGGAATGTTCAAAGCATATATGAATAACAGAAAAGTAGTATGAATGAAGCAGAGTGAGGCAGGGGGGTAGTGGGCAGCAATTGAAATGAAACCGAGTCAGTGATGAACAGGTAAAAGATTATGAAGTTATTGAAAAGATTTGTTTTGTAAAGATCTGTTGTTCTAATGAGATGAGCAGTCATAGGTGGGTTTTCAGAAGAGAGACAGGATTCCAGAGCAAATCTTAGGAGAGGATTGCGGGAGACCAAACATGCGATGGTAGTTGTGATGGGGATTTGAAACAGAATTACAAGGAAACACCTCCAGAAAAGCCTGAAGTTTCCTCCTTCTCCACGAAATAGTCTTTCCAAGAACAGAAAGAGTTGCATAGAACTAATCAGAAACTGTGGTAGATATTTGGAAATTCAGTGCCATCTGTACAAAATCCCAGCCAAATGGCTTTCCCACTGCCCCACCCCAGTTCCATGACCCCACACAGGACTGGGAAAGTGGGCAAACAGTTTGGTTCCAAATTCCTTGTGTAGGAAGACTGATATTACATGAGTCAATGAATCTTCACTTCTCAAATTTGCCACAATTGAAAGAACTTCCTCTGCCCCCTCAAAACATCTGGATGCTGCCTGGTGGGCCTCAAATCCAAGTGGAAACATCTGGGTACCAGCCAAGAGGGAGAACTGTGTGGCATCTAAATATGATTTTGCAAAGTTGCTTCAGTAAAAGCATTTTTAAAGAAGGTTTAGCCTTCTATTACGTAAATCTACAGTCTATTTAGAGGTGCTCGTTTATTTTTTCTGACACCCTCACCCATGAGCACTGCCCACATCATGGGAAAGAGGCCTGGCTTCATGATAAAGAAATGTAGTTGTGTGACCAAGCAGGCCTTTCCCAGTTGATCTATTAACTATTGAACATGTAGCCTTTTTTGTTCTTTCCACCTTGAGTAGTTAGGTCTCCCTCTGCAACTCTGGAAATCTGGAATTCATGGATAATTTTGGCCCTGGCCAATCTGAACTCCCACTCTGCATGCTTTTTGTATGACTGGCTTTCACTCAGGAGGATGGAGAGAAAAATAGAAGCAGTGTGTAGTAGAGGGAGAAATGTGTGCATTTGTCATTTTATGCAGTGCATACTGTGTTGTCATCACTGTCAAACATAATAAAAGCGCAGCAAAAACACTTAAGCACGCATTGATCTGCTCCCCCATCTCCTGTAGGGAACTTGGAGTAACAGACCCACTCCTCATCTGTCACCCCCACTCTCACTCCGAGCTCTAATGCAGAGGGGAGTGAGCTTCCTGTAACTGTTTATTTTGGAAACACTTGAGGAAGCATCTGACCTCAAACTTTCCCATTGTTCAGCTATTACCATAGAATCCTTTGTACAAACAGAAATACCTTATAATAAATGTTAAGTTGAACTTGGGTGGAAATGTTAGTTGAATTTGGCTGGTTTGTGATTAATAGGATGATGATGATTATTATTATTAAAAAGAAGATATGACTTTTTTTTTTTTTTGCGGTACACGGGCCTCTCACTGTTGTGGCCTCTCCCGCTGCGGAGCACAGGCTCCGGACGCGCAGGCTCGGCGGCCATGGCTCACGGGCCCAGCCGCTCCGCGGCATGTGGGATCTTCCCGGACCGGGGCACGAACCCGCGTCCCCTGCATCGGCAGGTGGACTCCCAACCACTGAGCCACCAGGGAAGCCCGAAGATAGGACTTTTGATATGTTTCTTTTTTTCTTTTTCAAACCATATACTTTCAGCCTTACTACTAGTAATTGCAGTGAGAACCACCATATATTGAATGGCTCACTCCATTACAAAGAACTATACTAAGGGTAATATATATATATATATATATATATATATATATATATATCTGTTTAAATTCTTGTCACATACATCAAAGGTACATGGTATTATGTGTATTTTGCAGATAAAGAAGCTGAGATGAGAAAGCAAGAGAGGGAACAGGGCTTGCTTTCAGTCACTCAGAGTGTAACAGACAGGGCAGGGGTGTGAATCCATGGCTGACTCTTTCTGAAGTCCATGTATTCTACCACTGTTTGAGGTTGCAAGTTCATGTCTAGAATTGGGAAGACATATTCCTGCTGAATAAATGTGTATGCTAGACAGCAAAGCTGGGGAATCTGAACATAACCCCCAAACCCAATGTAGAAACCAGGATTCAAATTACCAGGCTCCCTTGCATCTCCCAAGATGGCACCTGCATGAGACAAACTGGGATGAGAGTTTGGTTCAGGCTCCTGGTGGAGCTTCCAGTTTTCTTGGAATGGGTGGCAACATAAGCCTCCAGTTCTGGGTTGCAAAGCTGAGTTCCCAGTGCAGACTTGACATCCATCAGCGTGGGCAGCAGCTGTGGTTGCAGAAGAGTTCTGAGAGTCTTTTACTCATGAAGCAGCAATGACAACTGTCTCCTCATGCTGCAGCTTTGTGGCCAGATGTGGGATATGTTTCTGGAAACTTAGCCTCAAATCTGTTTCTCCAGTGCCCCCAATGATTCTATGAGCTACTAATTTCCTTTATTAAATCCATTGTCTGCTTAAACTAGCTAGAGTGGATTCTGTTGTTTGCAACTTATCACCCTGAACAACACAGACAGGGGAAAGACAGAGGGAATCCATATACTTCCCTGTACTTGCAGCTGTTTCTCTGGTGAGCTGTCATTTTATGCCAAGACCACTCCCACCCCCACCCCCATAGGAACTGCCTTACTCCCCGCAGAGGGGACTGATTCTCTCCTGTGGGAAGTACATCTAACATCGCCCGGCATAGCATGAAGTCAGAAAGCAGAAGCTTGGAGCTGTGATGAGCTTCACTATTTGGGCAAAAAAAGAAAGAGAACCTCAATTTTCCCAATGGAAGCCCCATCCATGATGAATATGGGTCTGTTCTGTTATCAGTAGGTTTGAAAACATGGTTCTTTACAATAATGCCTAAATCCCTGGAAGTGAAAAATGGCAAAATTATACATAATGGTTCTCCACTTCCCTAGAGTTGTGTTTATTTCTCTCTGCTCGTTCCACACTTCCAGATAAATTCAGGCTCCATTTCATTTCATTAAAGCAAAACCTGTTCAGTGTTGTCCTTAGTTGAACAGAAAAACTTTCCACTCAAATGTTACTCTTGTCTAAGAGCAGCAGATTAGGGCCAGAGCTGAGGAGGTGAAGTGTATGGTGGCCTTGACCAAGCCCAAGCAGAAAGCCAAGAGAACCCAAGCACAGCTGATGAGAAGAGATACAAGCAGATAGCATGGGCTATCAGGCTCAATGGGAACATCCAGCAGACTGTGGTGCAGGCAGGTGGGTGGGGAATCAGGAAGGGCTTGAGTCCAATACAGGTAAGCAGGTAGGAGAGGGCAATCCAGGAACTCTAACAACAGGTGATAGGTCCTTTTTCTCCCTACCTTAAAAAAGTTATATTGAACACTGTCAAACATAACTTCAAAGTAGCAATGCAAATTTATTCAGGCATAAAGCAACAGAAACTTAAATGTCTTAGAAATCCATAATGTTTCTTTTTGGCCATCAGAGCATATTACTTAATAGTGGATTACTCCAAAGTTTACAAATTCTGATGCAAGTTTTGTATAACAATCTTCTGTTCTTCCTATCCTGTGTTCTTGGAAAATAAAATTGAGACTGGATACTTGACAAACTAGAATATCTAAACGCCCTTAGGGTAATTCCAAATCACAGTGTCTATGTTAAGCTCCAGCACTCCCACTATGATCGTTTTTATTTTTGTTAATATCCAAAAGGCAAAAATCCAACCCTAAAGACATATGATACAATAAAAGTCTCAGAATGAAATACAGACGACAATCCAGACTAATTTTCATTTTTTGGAAAAAAGTATTTTTTATGTTTTATATTTCAATATAATTTTTATAGATGTTAACAAGCATAGCAATAAAATCTGCAAACACATCTACTTTCCAATCTTATCCTATACCCTCCAAACTCTCTCATGTTCATGAAACAGCAAAAAGGAATTTTTTTGATCCAATAACTTCACATCTAAGAAATCCACCTGAGGGAGGAAAAATCATGCAGGCAGCCAAAATATATATGCAAGATTATTTATAATAGCAACAATTAGAAATAACCTACCTATCCAGGAATAAGGAAGTTATTAATCTGTATTATGTAAAACTATAAAAAATACTTACAATGAATATTGTGTAATCATTAAAAATAAAAATTTAAAGAATATTTGAAAGTGGAAAAATGTTTATGAAGTGAAAAAGTGACATACCAAACTGCATGACAGTGATCCTAATCATGTGTGTTTTTTTTCTTAACTGAATTCATATGTGTTAGTTAAAAAGACTGGAAGAAATAATGCCAAATTATTTGCACCAATGAACTTTTCAATGAGGTTTTGTTTTCTCTTCATAGTTTTCCTAATTTTCTTTATTATTATGTGATATTATTTTTATATAATTGGAAAAATCAGTATATACAACTTATAATCACTGAAACAAAACCAAACACTGATCAGGCAACACCTCTTCATTTCCTAATCTGGTTTGAAGTTCAGAGATGTGTTTGGATCCTCTGACCCGAGGTGTATTTACTGGAGTAGTGAGAGGGTGGTACTTGTTACAGTAGGACAAAGTGGAGGATGGGGGTCATAGTGGTGAATAGTCCAAGAAAAAAAATCTTTTATTTTGAAGTTATTTGCTTCATATTCTGAGATTAGCTTCCAGAAGGTAACAGAAATCTATTTTCCCTAAGGATGAGCTAGAAATTACCTCTTGTATTCCTGACAGCCCAGGTCTCTGCCATTATTTCCTTTTGCAATTTCTGCTCTAATCTCTTTGCAAACCCCCCCCTTGTTTTGTAAAGATGTTCATTCATCTATGAGCCTATCTTGTTTGCTGTGTGTTTACTATGACAGTCTCTGTGCCTTATGTGTCCAAACCAAAAGTCTGAGAATTTGGTCTTACCATGGAAAAGAATATTTGAAATTTTTAGTGTCTTAGAAGATCTTATACCTCTAAGTACTCTCTGGATCTAGTTTCAAGAAGTTTATTTAATATGAGGCAGATAAAGTTGGTGATTCTCCCGATCATGTTGATGAAGAATGGTCCAGTTTCGTTATCTGTAGAATGAGGAAATGTCTATTTCACAGGGTTTTGGGAAAGAAGGTAATAAGATGATTGTATATAAAGCCCATAACAATGTCTGGCAATGAATAATTTTTAAAAGTTTATGGGATAGCTAGTTCCTAGAAGATAGACTGCTTGAAAGGAAGAAAAAATATAGTAATGTCAACACAATGTCATGGAATCATAGAGGGGCAACATAAGAATGCAGGCTCAAGACAGATTGCTTGGGTTTGAATCCCTTCCTTGTGAAACAATGATCAAATTAATTTCTTCATACCTCAGTTTTCTCTACATGTACAGTTCCTGCTTCATAGGGTTGTTATGAGGATTATGCCAAGCAGTTTGGAGAATGCCTGGCAAACAGTAATCACTACATATTTCTATTCTGACTTGTTTCACAGCAACACAAAGAAATTGCCTAGAATGCAGCACTGCCTGCTCTGTGCAGTTCTCTGGATGCCCAGAGCTATGTGCCTTCTGCAATGTGTTCCCTTCACCCACAGTGGTTCTTTACGTGTACATTTGTTTCCTCCGTCCTTAATTAATCAAGTTCCCAGCTGTGCCTTATTCATTTTTGTGTCCCCCAAACCTAGCACCCTGTACGTCACACTCAATGTTTAATATCATTAAAAACAGGCTATAACACTTTCCGATTATGGACAATGGATTTTATTAATGTTTGGTTGTTTTATCCCCTTCCCCCTACATAGAAAGTGTACACTTTAGGGAGATTTGTTAGAAAGGACACATTTTCACTTCATACATTGAAAGGTATGAATAAACCTGAATTTAGACTTAATTTTAATAAAAAATCTTTATAAAATTGTTAGAATTTTAGCAATTAAAATTCTATCACTTACTAATTATAGAAACATTTCATTATTGCAATCTGAGCCACTGAGAAACCTTAAGTGGAAGCTATTTGACCAGTTATTTCTATGCTGCTAAGAATATAAACCAATTTCCAACGTCTATAGCTCGTGCCATAAATTCCAGGTACATGGAGCAGAATTCTGTGGGAACACAGCAATGACATTATGGGACTTCCAGGTCTAGAACCTTGGATTCTGGATCAGGGGACCCTGAGGAAGTCACAGCACCTCCCCAGGTCTGATTTTCTTCTTTGCACAGCAAAAGGGCTGACAAAGGGATCAAGAATTCAAGGTAAGGTGAAACAGCAAAGACTGAATAATTCTGCAGAATTCAGAAGGTGGCAAACAGCAAGGAGGAGGTGAGGAGATGCCTTTAATTCAATGAGTAACTAAAGTTTATTTTGTTTGAAATTTCTAGATGGATTTTCTAGATGCTTCCAAAACAGTGCTGGCTGTCTAAATTTCCCTAAACAACCCCAAGCCATCCTTAAACTGTTGGCAGAATGGCCGTTCCAGGCAAAGTCGTTTCAAACCCGTTCAGCTCCGCACCGCGGACTCTGCCTTCTCGTATCAAAGAGGGCTTCCTGCTGAGTTTGTTTACACCATTAAATTTCCTCAAATGTAAAGCCGGGAGAATTTTTCCAGGTGTTCAAATTCCTAGAGGGTGGGGAGAGTGCCAGGCCCTATATTAGATCAATACCACGCTAGAGTGAAAACACAAAGAACCTTTTTCACGGTGTTGCCCCCTCTGGAGATCGCTATTTTGGAGGCAGCCTTGGCAGGGCCCGCAAGGCCGTCTGTCACTTTCCTGTGACACCGACTGCCCAGCCGACCAGGGCGGTCCCTTGAGTTGTGCTGGCGGCGGCCGCGCAGCCCCCGGGCCGGTCCCGAATCTAACCTGCGCAACGGGCAAGGACCCAATTTAAAAAAGGAGGGATGGAGATTCCAACGAGAGCTCCAGGTTGAAATCAGAGCGAGAGGCTGGGTTTCTCCAAGCCAGGTGAAAAGAGCGGGCAAGGTCACCCATTCAGGCACCAGGTGATGCATTTAATTTAAAAGGAGTGTTAACCTTGTTTATACAAAATAACACCAATATGCAGAGAAGCAGTAAATCCATTGTCGTTAAACAGCAGGGAGCCGCTGGCGCTGGCAGCCTGCCCACCAGCGACGTGAACTCCGCTGGCACAGAGCGGGGAGCGCGCAGGCCGGGGCCGGGCCTGCGATGCGCCCGCCTCGCAAGAGAAGGCCGGAGCTGTGCCCTTTCCGTCCTCCAGATGACTCTTTGCGTTCTTGTCAAATATATTTAGAGCAAGAGGTGACCACTTAAAGAGAAACATTTGTTAATCACTTAAATGCAGGCGCTTGGCAGCCCTCCAGTTTCACCTTTACAAATATGTAGGATCGGTTTCCAGTTAAACAGAGAACTCCCAGGCAAGTTCTCTTTGCTCTCCGCGTCCCCTCGAATTGACCTAAGGTGAATGTCCCTAGCACCTTATTAATTTTCTAGCCCAGCGGGCTTTCCGGAGTCAATGCCAGCTTTCCATCTGCACGTTGACGGAGATAAATAAATGATGCACGGCGGAGAGAGAAAGAGAGGGATGTTTCTTTAAGCAAGGGGCAGATTCAAGTGAAATGCCTGTTGACTAGGCGCTGGTGTCGACATCCTCCTTGTTGACAACAGCAGCTGTCCCCGTTAATGACACTCTGATAACTTGCGAAGGCTGCCCTGCGGGAGGGGGTGAAGCAGATAAAGGGGCCTCTGTTTAAATAGTCCAGTCCTCGACCCTGCTCCTTGTAACTTCCCTTCATCTAACAATCGGTGAAACTGTTCATAAGAGGCAAACCCCGGGTGCAGAGATTTTTATTCTCCCACTTTGGGGGCTCACAACCGAAAAGCCGCGGCTGTCCGGGCCAGCCCTTTACAGAGCTGATGAGTATTCCAGGAGTGGAGGCTGGGGGAGGGGAGAGCTGGGGAGGTTGGGGGGAGATGCAGCTGGTTGGCCAGGTGAGAAGGTCAGCGCTAGGTGTCCTGAAGAACTCTTCCCTTTGTTTGAAAAACACACTTCCCCAAGCCCCAAAGTCATAGTAAACTAACAAGTCAGGGACAAGGTTGCGGAATTACTCTTCGTTGAGGGCCGATTCAGCATTAGAGGTTAACCATGTAAAAATCACTTTTAATACTTGGAACAATCTCCCTTATAAGATTGTAACGTTGCAGGGGACATTGGCACCCTAACTAACATTCTGATCTTAACAGCTGAGAAAGCAGATGCCGAGGAGGCTAAGGGCTTTGCCTAAAGTCACTCAGAAGTTTAACGGCAGGATGGGGGCTGGAACGCAGCTTCCAATTCACCATTCTTTTCAGACAGACAGATATATAAAATATTGTACTTACTTTCTATCTACATAATATAGTTTTATAATATAATGTATATACATCAGGCTAAGAAGAGGAAATTTAAAGATATATGCATATTCTTTATATAAATAAATAAATATATATATATATATATTATAAAATTTCCTCGTTCTATCTGATGCAATGGGCAGACAGCAGTTATAAAGTGTGTTCCACCCTGAGAGAGAGCCAAAGCCCTCACCTGGCTCAGGTCCCAGTCTGGTAGATTCTTGGGCTTCCCTCAAGACACACCTCCATCCTGCTTATTTCATGAATAAAATCCATTTAAAGATCAACAAACCTGGAATCTCATAATCTCTTTCACGCTCTAACAGATCAAGCAGACATACCTCCAATAAAGCAAATGCAGAGAACAAATTTATTTCTGCTCTTAGAAAGTGAAAGTGTGAAACAAATGATCTTACTTCCATTCACCTGTTTTGTCACCTATAGGGTCATCTGGTACCAAACTCGAGATTTTTGAGAGAGGGAAAATATAAATAAATACAAGGCAGGCAAAGTATTTTGAGATGTTCAGAAGAGAGATGTTAACATCTCTGTTTGATCTCTGTGATTTCCTCAGGAAAGTTCCTTACAACATTTTTAAGGATAAACTACTGTCCTGCAATACAGTGGCCTACAATAACATGAGGTTTATCGCATATTTCCAAACTGTATTGATTCCAATTTTCCCTTGATAGCAAGGTATTATAAAATTGTTCTTTCTACAAAATTTAAATTCAGATTATATTATAAAATTGTTCTTTCTACAAAATTTAAATTCAGATTATAATCTCTTTATGGTATTTTCTTAACTATCAGTTGTGCCCCCCTAAAGGCATGTGTTAAAGTCCTAATGACCACTACCTCAGAACGAGAACTTATCTGGGGACAGGGTTTTTATTTACAGAGGTAATCAAGGTAATGAGGTCATCAGGCTGGGGCCTAACCCAATATGACTGCTGTCCTTATACAAAGAGGAAATCTGGACACAGAGATCCATAGAGAGGGAAGAAGATGTGAAGAGACATAGGGAGAAGATGCATCCCTATGGCCAAGGGGAGAGGCCTGGAACAGAACCAAAGCTGCCAACACCTTGATTTTGAACTTCCAGTCTCCAGAACCCTGAGACAATAAATTTCTTCTGTTTAAGCCACTTAGCCTTTGATACTTTGTTACAGAGCCCTAGAAAACTAATATACCAACTAATTTTAACCATCTCAGTAACTTTAAATATCCCCTAGAATCAATACTTCAAAAACTACAAAACAAATTTAAATGGCTTAAAATTATTTTTACACTGTTCTATGTAATGGGAATACTAACAGAACTAATACTTATTATACATCTACTATGTCCAGGATAGGATTTGCAGAACTTTGTATATATTTTTGTTCATTTTACATGTATAGCCATGCTTTCAAAATAAAATTTTATCTAATTCAATCGAAGCATATTTTGTGCAGTAAGAACATTTACAGTAAACATGAGTAATTCAACTGAGTACCAATTAAGGGGATTATACCTTGCTTAGCATATTTCATTAAGTTATGTATCATAGGAGGTGGAATCATCTCTACATTATGAGCAATGATACTTGTTGAATTCTTCTCCAACATTTCACCCACATTTTTGATGTGCAACGTAATTGACTGTTGAAAAGTTTATAGTAGGTTTTGTCAAGGACTCTGTTGTGAACAGAGATTATAAATAACCACACAGTAAGTCAAGCAGGTTTATCAAGTAAGTGCTCTGTATAAAGTCCTAGAAGGAGGAGAGGAAAATGTAGAGGATCCACCTCCTACCTTTGGGTAACTAAGAGTCCAATTGGTAAAAAAGGCCAAAGGCAAGTCAAGAAAGTGAATTAAAATTATACTTACAGATAATATCTCATCATTCTAAAAGAAAACAAACTCAGGAAAAGGAACCATAGATCTTGTATGCCTGCAATGCTAGTCCCACTTTATACCTGCTGTGTAAGCTTAATTGTTAAAAGGGCTTTCTTTTTTTATTTTTAAAAATTTATTTTATTGAAGTATAGTTGATTTACAATGCTGTATTAATTTCTGCTGTATAGCAAAGTGATTCAGTTATACATATATATATATTATTTTTCATATTTTTTTCCACTATGGTTTATCACAAGATATTGAATATAGTTCCCTGTGCTATACCATAGGACCTTGTTGTTTATCCCTTCTATATATAATAGTCTGCATCTGCTAATCCCAAACTCCCAATTCATCCCTCCCCCTTGACAAGCACAAATCTGTTCTCTATGTCTGTGAGTCTGTTTCTGTCTTGTAGAAAAGATCATTTGTGTCATATTTTAGATTCCACATATAAGTGATAGCATATGGTATTTGTCTTTGTCTGACTTACTTTGCTTAGTATGATAATCTCTAGGTCCATCCATATTGCTACAAATGGCACTATTTCATTCTTTTTTATGGCTGAGTAGTATTCCATCGTATATATATACCACATCTTCTTTACCCATTCATCTGTCAGTGGACACTTAGATTGTTTCCATGTCTTGGCTATTGTGAATAGTGCTGCTATGAACATAGAGGAGCATGTATCTTTTTGAATTATAGTTTTCTCTGGATACATGAAGAGGGCTATCTTTCACTCCTCAAAATGTCCAGATTTTAATGAAAAAGTCTGCAGTCACCCTAACTCAGGGTTTCTCAACCTGGGCACTATTAACATTCTAAGCTGAATAATTCTTTGTCGTGAGGGCTGTTCTATACATTGCAGACGTGGCAATATCTCTGGCCTGTACTCACTAGATGCCAATTGCAATACCCTCACCCAGTTTGATAACTAAAAATGTCTCCAGTCATTGATAAATGCCCCTTGGGGCAAAAGAACCCCTGTTCTAACCCAAAATTGCATAAAGGTGAGGAGGGGGTATGGTACAGGAATGAGGATTAAGCCAGGAAAAACTATCTCAGGAAGGTTAGATTTCAACATCCGTAGATAAGGAAACTGAATTGGTTGAAGAAGGGGGACATTCTGCATTTAAAAGGAAGAAAATGGAAAAGAGTAGGTTGAGAGTCAGAAGTACAAGAGAAGGCAAAAATTGGGACATTAAACAGGTTAACCAACTTGTTTACCAAGCTACACCTATATCTATGTACCCCTCGACAATGTTTAATAATAATAAGTTGCTAAAATCTCTTAATTCTTGGGGGTACACAATCCTTGACATAGTGCCCCAGAATTAGTCTGGTTGCATTTCTTAGCTTCTTTAATATAAATAGAGGAGCAGAGGGTGATAACCCTCCCCTCCCCCAATTTTTTCCTGAGAGAAGAACAATTGAGAGCATGAAAACAATAATACTAGCAGCTGCTGTTTATTTGTGCCTTCTGTATCCCAGACCTTTTTCAGACATTATCTGATTTAATCCCCTCAAGACCTTGGCGAAGGCAGTGTTCACTTCCCTGGGGCTCAGTTTCCTAAACTGCGGAGTGAAGGTGGGTGGCATCACACATAAAGTGTCCAGGCCATGACTTGAATCCAGATCCAGCGACACCAAGCCCGTGTGTGTTGACCTTGTCGCACAGCACGGGCTGGCAAGACAGGAGGCAGAGGAATTCCCAGTTGAGAGGAACTCAGCCAGCTTAAAGACTAGAACAAAATGATCATTCTTTATACAGAAGCTCTAAAAAATGTGAGAGGGTAGTAAGGCTCGCTCTTCTTTACATCACGTTAACCTTTAATGATCACAAGTGTCCTAATTCATCAAAATGAAGTGATCATCCTCTGGTTTATTTCACTGAGTTGTTAGGCAATCATTTTGGATTAGGAGTTTCTAGACTGCCTGATGTTTAATAGAAGTATAACAATATGATTCTGAATCCTGGTTGTGGTGAAATCCCTCAAAATGAAGACTTAAGCTTTTAATTTTTGTTTAAGACTCTCCCAGGTAAGGATATTCAATATCCAGAGGCAGGCTCTCTTCCCAGCTCATTTCATTCTTAGTTCTTCACTTAGTAAATTTAGGTTGCACTTGCAGCTGGGAGGAAGTCATCTGGTTGAGGAAAGACAAAGTCCTCACAGCTCCAGTCTTGCAAAAAGAACTTTCATTTAAATGTAGTCACATGTGATTTGGACAAAGGAGAATTATTAATACCTTCCACAGAGTGAAGTAGGGTGTCAGCTGGGTCAGAAAGTATGCTTTTTGTCTGTCCGAGTTGAACAAGCATGATGTCTTACGATAGCTATCTCATTGTATCCACCCCCGAAACCCAGAGATAGATGTTTTATAACCCTAATACAGAGTTGGAAAAGGGGAAGATCAAGAGAAATTAAACAACTTGCTTGAGGTCACATGGTTGGGAAATAACGTGGTCACAGTTCAGACCCAGGTCTACCTGAACCCAGAGCCTCTGTTCTTTCCACTAAGACAAGTAATTCAAGGAAAATGTAACTATTTAGCTTAAGAAAATGAGGAGATCACATTTCCAGCCTACCCCAGAGAAGACAAGGTGAACCTTGGGTCAAAGGAGTGGTACTGAGATTTTCAGGTTCCCAGGTTGCGGCTCCAGTCAGCACCCTGCCGTGCACCTAAATACCACACCCTCTGAGAAAAGTAGCCGTTGAGCCTTACCTTCTTGTCTCAAAGACTTAATGACTCTTTACCCTCAGGATGTCAACATCATGCTAGACCGTGGCTTTCAATGATCATTTCCAGCTTACATGATATTGCAGAATGTTCAATGGGAAGCAGACGAGTTCCCTGGGATCTGAGCACAGGCTTTTTCTCTTGCTCATGTTCCCCTGTGTGCCATCAGCCAGGACCCTCGGGCTGGACACAGTCTGTTTCCTGGATGGGTCACCTGTCCACATGCTCTGCAGCCATGTAGAAGGACCCAGCAGCGTAAGCTATGAGGGAGCAAAGAAGGTGGAGGGTTTCACGGGCTTCCCTCTTGTCCCTCATTCCTCTGTTCATTCAGTGTTCTGGGAGAGGATTTGCAGTAGGAAGGAAGACCCACTGGGTCTGTTGCTACAGAAAAATATGAGAGTGAGGGAGGATGCGGAACACATGAAGAAGCTCATAAACTTCCAAATCACTTCAACAAATACTTATCTGCCATCACCTGAGTGACAGATGCCCTTCTAGGAACTGGGGTCCCAGTTGTGAATGAGGCAAAGTGCCGCCATGCAGCTTATATTCCTGCAGGTCAAAGAGAAGATCCAGGAGCAAATATAGGAGGTCAGAGGATGATATGGGTCGGGGAGGTGCAACGGTCTGTAGTGTCTTCACACAAGACCTTTCCAAGGAGGAGACTTGAGAGCAGAAAACCAAATAAAGCACAGGAATGAGCCACAAGGATATCTGGGGGAAAGAACGTTCCAGAAAGAGGGAACCACTAATATAAATCCCCCGAAGGAAGCCAGTGTGGAGGAGAGAAAGGAAGGCATAACAGGCAGTTGAACTACTGGGAAATCTACATCATCAATTTTAATTCTATACAGTATTCCTTGTAGAAATAAACCATATTTATTAATTCCTCTGTTGACATACATTCAGGTCATTTCCACTTATTCACAATCACAAGCTATGATGCCCACGCTAAGGTTTCTCTTATGTATATATAGGGAAGTGGAATTGCACACCTTCAGCTTTGTTACACGTTGTCAAATTATTCTCCACCAGGGTTGTTCTAATTTACAGCCCCTACAATGGTATATGAAAACTCCCTTTTCCTCACATTTTCTCTAATATTTGGTGATACCAGATTCTTCTTTTTTTTTCATTTTTGCCAATCCAATGAGTTTGAAACAATCTGTCTTTGTCATTTTAATTTTTGCTTCCCTCATTACCAAGCAAAGGCAAGGAGTACATTTTTTTTCAAATGTTTCTTGTTGATTCAGGTTTCCTCTGTCATGATTGACCTTTCATATCCTTCGTTCATTTTGCTATGGACTATTTCTCTTTGATTAACTTGTAGAACTTTTTACTATATTCTTGATATGAATTATTTATTTTTTTATTATTATTATTTAAAATTATTTAACACTAATTAAAAATGTTATCTTTGAATGTAGGATTTCAAAAATATTTGGGGTATCTGTAAACAAAGAGAAGAGTTATCATAGAAGGGTTTTAATTTAATTTAATCAGATTCATTAACCTTTTTAAATTTGCACTTTTTGTACTGAAAAAAATTATTGCCTCTCATAATGTCATAAATATATTCTCTTCCATTTTTGTCTAAGAATTTTAAAACTCTGCTTCCTGATTTTAGTATCTGAAGTTTTTTATATATGTATATGTATAAGATATCTGTGTCTATTTTCTTTCATATGGAAAGCCCATTCTTTCCCATTGGTGTGTAAGACCACCTCTTATCCACTGCCCATGTCTATGTGGGTTTGTTTCTAGGATTTTTTATTCTACTACCTGTGTATCACCAGAACACGATTTTGAATGTGATAGCTTTAAAATAACTCCATATCTAATGGATATGTGCTGCTTCTTTACTCTTACTCTTCAAGATCACCTGAGCTACTTTGGGCCCTGATTTTTCAATATGCATGAGCTAGTTCCATATTCATTGACTAGCTCTGTGGGAAAAGAAAAAAACTTTTGAGGTTTTAATAAAAATTTTTGATTAGTTTTGGGAAAATTTATATCTTTAGGAAAACAAATGTTCCCATCTATGAAATATATATCCATTATTTAAGTCTTTGTGTGGGTCCTTTCAATGTTATTGTATAATAGTCTCCATACAGGTCATCCATTTATTTTCTTGAATTTATTCTTAGACACCTGGTGGGTATTGGGCATGGAACCCTTTAAAGGTTCCATTTGCTGATTGGTCATTGCTAATAGTTAGGGACACAATTACATCCGTTAACATTTAAATATTGACCTTGTATCTGTCAACTGTCTACGATCCTGATAATTTTTTCATTCCAATAATTAAAGTTCATATTTCCTTTCCCGGGGGTCTAGGCAAATCATGTGCTGCCTAGGACCTAGAGAGGGTAACAGGGGAGCTCATTGTCTTATTCTTCACTTTGAAGGGAATATTCCTCATATTTTACATCAAACATGATTTTTCCTTTAAATGTTTGTAGGTTTCTTTATCAAAATAAGAAAGTTCCTTTTGTTTCCAAAAAACTCAAGGAATTCTGATACACTTGTGGACATTTAATTGCCATTCCTGGACTGGAATCACTCAGGTAATGAATGTGGTCCTTTCTCCACCAATACAACGATAAATACTAACAATATAAATGTCTACATGTTCATACTATTTATAGAGGATATACTTGTTAATTGCTCTTCTGTGGGCTAATATTTGAGGTTTAGCGGTGGAAGAATGTAGCATTTTCTATAAAAAACAGTCTCTTTGGGTTTAAAATAGTCTCTTCTGAGCAGCATCTCTAGTATTTAGCTTTAGATTCCTAGAGTGATGGAACTCTGTCTCTTGTCTCACAAAAGTAATGTTGAGAGCTCAAAATGTAGAAAATTATGTACAGAAAATTACCAGAAAATTCTTACAAAAAGTATGAAACTAGTAGACCATACTAAACTCAGTTTTCAAATCTTTTATTCTTACCAGCATTTCATAAATAAATTGGGGTTTCAAATGGCCTGTCAAAGTGATATGCACATTTCTAGATTAATTTATTTGAAATGAGTGTATTTTTCGAGAACTTTCTTGATAGGTCCAAAACTACTCTCAAGGCTTTATTTTGTTTCCCGTTTTACTATTAATCACACTTACTTTCCTAATGGTGAGAAATATGCTTTTAACTATATATAACTGAAATTGAAAAATGATATAATAATTTAAAATCTTTCAGAAATGCAATACAAACTATTTGAAGGGGTCGGAGGGGGTGGGTTGAATTATTGGAATATACCAGGATAATCCACAGATTCTTAGTTATCCAAAGAAATAACTAAGGAAATAACGTACCTTCAAGGGTCTCAAGGATTAGAACCAGACACAGGATGCTATTTTCTCTCTCTCTCTCTCTCTCTCATGTCTTCCATTCATCCATCATATCTCTCATCTCCGTTTCTCTCTCTGAGCCTCCCTCCAGTAGTGGAGAACACGGATGCCCTGTATCATATTTGAGAGGTCCGTAAGACCACCCTCGAGTTCAATAATTTACTAGTAAGGCTCGTAATTCTGAGAAAAGCCATTATACTCAGAGTTATGGTTTACTACAGTGAAAAGATACAGAATAGAAACAGCAAAAGGAAGAGGCACATAGGGCAGGGTTCAACACATGCCAGGCATGGAATCATGTGTATAGCACATATTACCCCAGTGACCCTGTGCGGCAACATGCACAGAATACTCCCAACCTGGGAAGCTCACCCAAGCTTTGTTGTCCAGAGTTTGGATTAGGAGTTGACTATCTGTAGACAGGGTGATCATCCACATGAATAATCTCAGTCTCCAGCCCCTCTAGAACTTGAGGTGACACCACATGACCCAAGACCATCCACCAAAAATTATACTGTTAGCATAGACTACCTGGCCTGGCTGAAGACTCCTAGGTAAAGAAAGATGCTCGTACCAGGCAGGACATTGCAAGGGTTTAGAGACTACCTCCCTGGAGCTGGGGGCAAACAGCCAAACTTTTCTTTGGCCAAGGTTAGTCCTTTACTGTACATCCTGAGTCATGGAGAAGAGCTTTAACAAACCAGGAAGGAAAAAATTTATTCCCTGTTAGTTGCAGTAAAAAAAAAAAAAAAAAACACACAAGGAAGAATTCTGATAAGCCCAGCTTGGAACACCATTGTTTATAAAATGAGGAATATGACCAGCCCAATTTGTGCCATGTGTTCAGCTTTGAAGTCAGAGAACTGGATCATTTACCAGAAAAATTTCATGTTTGTCAAGGAAAATAACCACAACAATTATTACAACAACAAACCTAGACATTAAAAAGGAAAAAAAAAAGGCAATAATTTATTATCTTGTTCTTCTTGTTTTGGATTAAGTTCTGTTTGCTGAATCCAGGGGTCCATTGATCTAAGGCAAGTAGGTCTTCTCTTATGTTAACTAATTGTATGATACCAGAAATATCCAATCAATTCCTTCATATTTATATTATCAGTGGGAAAAATATATATAAGTCAAAACAGCTGAGTGAGACTTTAATATTTTTTAATTTTTGCCACTCTGACTAAAACTCAGACAGTTTTCAAAGTTTTTATTTTGCATGCTATGATTCCTATTGGAGATTCATTACTTCTGCTGAGAACCAAAATTCCAGTTTTATTATTATAAACCAAAAATATTATGCGTTTTAAGAAAAAAGGAAATTATTAGAAATTTGGATTTTAAAAAATGTTATCACAAATATCCTTTCATAGCAATTACTTAAATTATTACACTATGATTTAATTCTGTACTTATTCCTGCTTTTATAGAGAATAAATCTTAATATGGAAAAAGCTGGATATTGGCAAGTTATAGCAAACTGAAAAGAAATATGTCCTTTAAAAGCATTCTATTAAACCCATTTCCTGTAAACAAAACAACTCCAGATATTCCTTGAAGTGATTACCCAATTAAACTCTGGAAATAGACGTTCCTGAGATTTCTTTTTATTCCTGACTTGGAAAAAATATCTTAGATTCAATAGGGAATCATAGGACATAGGTCTGTGACACCTATGATTTTAGCTGAATTCACTGATAAACTAGATGCAAAGTAAATTACAACACCAACAAAACTATCTCCCAGGGCAATGTACTTGGCATACTGCAAACTTAAAAAATAATAACAATAACTATTATAAATCATCTAGCATCACAACAATGCAATTTTGGCATGCTTTTCTTTACAAATGTAAAAGATGCCTGTCAAAGAGCACCATACACATGACCCAGGGCCATAGGTAACAGGTGACAATGGAGAAATCTGAATTCAAGGCTCACTCCAGAGTGTATGCCTTAATCAAGTAACCTGAGAAAGACAAGGTTACCTCATGGAATCATCATCAGTCTCAGACTCTCCTTCAATACTGGTTTTATACTATTCACTCTCATGTCAATGCTTTCAGCCATCAAACTGACTTTTCCTATGCTCACCTGTCTCCCATGATTTTCTACGGTTTCCTAACTTCATGCCTTGAAGCATGTGGAAACTGGTGCCATGGGGAAGGTGGAGAGAAGGAAGGAAGGAAAATTTTTGCAGCTGGAGGGGAGAGTATAATCCCATCCAGCCATTCTTTAAGACTCAGGTCAAATCTTAACCTTCTACCCAAGGCTTTGATTGGGGAGTGCATGCTGTTGACCACATTGCCAAAGACCTGCCACGCTCTGGTTGGCAGAGAGCTGGGATCTCACCATCCGTGGTTCCCAAGTGTCACGAATGCTAAGCCTCATCTATCCCAAGACTGGACAGCCCCACGTCAGGACAGCCATACACCAGAAACAAACATCATCTATGGTCACTGTTTAATTTAGACCTTGTTAGCAGTAAAGACATTTCTGATAACATTTTTTAAACCATCTAGTTATTTGTACATTTTCAAGAAGTTGTATGTTTATTTTTCTTAACTGCTTAAGTTCAATTGTTGCTATTTATCTTGAAGTAAGACTAAATATTTTAGAGTTTGGAATGACAAGCTGATATGGTCTGAATTCTTTTACCTCGCCAAATTCTCATTTTTTATAAGGATAGTGTTTGCGAATTTATTTTGGAAAGGACAGTTGCCTCAGAAAGTCATTCTAGAGCTAAGTGGATTTCTAAAGTCTATGTTATTGTTAGGCTGTCTAATCCTTTTTCCAATTCCCTGATGGTCAGGGAAAGTATAAAAAAACAGAAAAAATAAGCAGGTCTAAGACATGCCAAAAATAAAAACTTAAGGTTACAAGTCTTTATAGATTGTCTCTCTTCTTGATGTTTTGAAAAAGTTTTAATTTGAGAAAGAAAAATAATTCTATCGCCAGTGATATTTTAGGTTCATGAAGGGACTTTTTTATACAGTGGTCAAATGACGTTTCATTTAGTCTCAAGATACTTAAGTAAAAATAAACAGATGACAATAATATATTAGCATGTTTCTCAAATACTCACTATGCCTCAGACACCTGACCCATACCATTTCATTGAATCCCCACTGAAAGGCAATTTTAATCACGTTCTTGCAAATAAGGAACTGAAACACAGAGTGATGGAGGAATTGGTTAAAGCTGCACGGAGATGGTCAAGATTTGAACCTGGGTTGTGTGTCTCTAACCTTAAACACTGTACTGTGGTGATTATGCCAAGAGGGCTTATGACCAGGGCAGCTGTGGGGAGTGCAGTCTAGAGCGAAGCTCCAGTCTCCCTCTCCACCTGACCTCACACTATCAAAGGTCACCAGACTGTTCTCACCCATCTGGTTCCTGTCCATTCAGGATAGGATTAGAGATGCAGTGCTATTCATGTTAATCTTGCTTCAAATACTAGATACACCTGTAATTGCAATAAAACTGTCCTCTTTATTTCATTTTAGGTACTTAGAATTAGAACTTCTTTTTCGAGACATGAATTGAACATGAAACATTGTATCTTCAGGCCATAACTGATACCGCTAGTAACAAGGATTACACTGCTCATCTATTTCCAGTTTAACATTTTCTTAATTTGGTCTATGTAGGATCACAGAATTTGGAGTTTTGAAAAAGAGCTCTTAGATTCATTCTGTTGATTCCCGTAAAAGTGATCCAAATGGTTAAGTATTTACTAGTTCCTTTAGGAGATGTTTTATCACTAGCTATACGTTGTGTTATTTTTATCATGATCTATATAACCAAGGTTATTCTTAAAGTATACACAGACTTACCATCTGTGATCAGATTTTCTCCATATACGTATCCACTCAGTAGTTGTTTATTTCTACCCCAGATAAAAATGGCACCACGTGCTAGGTATATGGTACACATGTCACAAAGTTTTCCAAGTCTGTGCATTTCTCTGGCTTCCGGCATGAGACAGACTCAGGTGAAATCTCTCCCCTAAGTGCAATCTTGTAAACAGGTGGGAGAATTATCAGCTTCATCTCTAAACACCAGTTTTATAGTTTAGGCTTGCAGACCCCAGCTGCTCCCTCAGTATGAGTCTGTTGAAATGATAGAAACCACCAGTAAATCTCAAACTCTACTGTTTCCAAAATATCTTTGGAATGTAACGTGTTTTGAGTTTAATAATAATGAAGTAGACTCTTAGATTCAATACCATGTTGGAAGAAATACTTCAGTAATGACAACAGGTATCATAGACCCACAACACGGCCCCGCATCCTGATTTGTTTGTCTCTGATGTAGTCATTTTAAAAGCCATTAAATCATGAAGAGCTCTACTAGGCAGAAATGTGAGTTGCTGGATTAATGCTTCCCAAGGAGAAGATCTCATTTCTGGCCCTAGGTTCCCTCCTACACATCTCCAGGATCTCCTTCAGGATTTCCCAGGGCTTTTCCACTGGTCTGTACACATAGGAGGGTCTTCAGGTCAAAAGCAGCACTGGGAGGGCAGGGAGCTAGAAAAGGCCACAAGACAGATAGATATCAGCCCACCTGTCTCCCAGGGCTCAGATCCAGGAGGGGCAAAACCATGGGTCCAGAAAGAGCCTCGGACTGCAACCGCTCTGTACTTCGCTTTACAGAAGAGGAAATAAAGGCTCTGGGAATAGATCCCTGGCCGTGGCTCCACTAGAGTCCAAATCTCTGGGTTTCTTGTCCAGTACACTCATTTATAACAGTGGCCCCCAAATTGGGGTCCTCCTAGCTCTTAAGAATTCCCAAAGGTAGCGATGGAAGCCCTACCATTATTTCCTACATTTTGTAAAGCCCAAGAAACTCCACGTTTATCTTCAATTAAGCCACACAGTGTACTTAATAAATGCAGTGGGATATTTTTCAATTAATGATATTCATGAGGAGTCAGAAGCAGATAATTAAAGGGGTCCTTGATTAAAAAGAAAAGTCAGGAACACTTGCACTACAGCCTAAAACACGCTCTGAAGAGCTGTGGGGGAAACACGTGTTTGCATGCACATAATTTACGTGGTAACATGAGCGGATGCACGTGTGTATGTGCCAACTTTGCAGGGTGTCAATATCCATTCAACCTGCGGTTGATATGCCGGCAGCTACTCCCTTTAGGAGAATGCATTTGTTTGACTGAGGTGACAATCACCTCAGCAGAAATAAAAGGAAAGGGATGGGGAGAAAAAGAACAGACAAAGAAAGAAAAACAAAAGAAGGTCTAAGAATTATTCAGGCACATACTTTCTTCTCTTTAGCTTTATGATAAGACCTGACCTAACCTAAGACGTGGAGATTCAGTGGCAGAGCAAGGAGATTTGGGATAGGGCTGGAGGAAATGGTTTCCCTACCTTGCAAATGGAGAAGGAAAAGAAACCAGTTGTTCTTTTTCAAAAAGGATATATGCAAACAAGGAAATCTCGGGCATCTCCTAGTCAGCCAGATCTATGCATTCAGTTTGCCGATGCCTAGAAGGGAGATGGATTGAGAAATGGGACACATGATCTGGATGTTTGCTGATTGTTCTTTAGCTACAGTATCAACAAATGTGATCTCTTGTACTCAACATGTGCTGCTTCAGGGACTGCTGCATGGAGCAGCAGTGGAGCCAGTGCCACTGGCTCTCCTGTGAGGCCCGCGTTTGGTTGGCATGGTGCTCCCGAGCAGAGGAGCCCAAACCATCCTGCCAGGAAAACAGTATGTGCATTGTGTCAGTAGTTTAGGGGGTGGCTTAGCATCCCAGAATTCCAGCTGAGAAGTTTGGGTCCTATAGTTCCATGCCTGGAAAATAAATAAATAAATACGTAAGTAAAACAAAAACGTGGTTCCTCCAATTACTTGCATCTTTTTATTTTTCTAGGATTTATTCATGAATAGCAAAACAACACAATTTTTGCAGGAAATTGAGATTTAAAAGAATTAATGCTTAGGGGCTTCCCTGGTGGCACAGTGGTTGAGAGTCCGCCTGCTGATGCAGGGGACACGGGTTCGTGCCCCGGTCCGGGAAGATCCCACATGCCGCGGAGCGGCTGGGCCCGTGAGCCATGGCCGCTGAGCCTGCGCGTCTGGAGCCTGTGCTCCGCAACGGGAGAGAACACAGCAGTGAGAGGCCCGCATACCGCCAAATAAATAAATAATTAATTAATTAATGCTTAGAATTGTAGTGTTAGAATTTAATTTTTCCAGATAACTTTTCTCAGTACCAAAGAACCCCTTTTTCAAAGGAAACCTTAGTCAGAGCCTCAGTATACGGCAAAAACAAAGAGCCAGGGCGGCTTATGGAGGGATGGTGCATCCTCACCCTCCCTCTCCCAGCCTTCCGAGGCTCAGAAGAACAGGCTTTAAAAGCTGCTAAAGTTGGGATTAACAGACATACACTACTGTATATAAAATAGGTAGCCAACAAGACCTACTATATAGAACAGGGAACTAACTATGCTCAGTATTTTGTAATAACCTATAAGGGAAAAGAATCTGAAAAAGAATATATATATGTGTAAAATTGAATCACTGTGCTAACACAACATTTTAAATCAACTCTACTTCAATAAAAAAATAAACACAAATACAAATAAAAGCTGCTGAAAGACACTGATCCCTGTCAAACAGAAAATATCCCCTTCAAAGATACCCATTTATATTTTTATCAAGCATTTACACCTAATGTGAATAAAGGCATAATTAGGGAAGCTTGCGGATATTACATAAATAATTACTTCTGGGTCAGATGCTCCCATGATGGATGGAAGTAGGAAGAGGCTGTGCGGTCCCTGTTTCTCTGTGAGGAGTCCCAGCTTACCGTTCAGTTTTAACAGCATTGATTGAGCCCCTAATATTGCAATAAATCCTAGGGACGTGTAGCTGAAGCCCAGAAGAATCTTGTTTAGCTAGCAGTATAGCACTAGCTTCTAGGTCAACCCCGGACCTCCTGGGACAAGGAAATAAAAAGCCACATGCCCTGTCATATAACAGTTCCCCCAACTCTAGGCTGTTCTTACCAACCCTGAACAGACTCTAGACATTATTCCCCAGAGGTTGCCCACTAAGCCCAAAGGTTGCCACCAGCCCACAGATGTGCCTTGTTTGATTTTCACAGTGTATGATATGATATATGAAATAAAATGCACACATAAGATAAACTGTATTTATAAAATAATATGTGTATATATATAATACTATGTATATATAATATGCATGTATAATATATGTGATTTTTTTTAATCTAGAGATTTAATATTTTAAAATTATAAAGTTCCAAGTCAAGGCCCCCATTTTCACATGAAAACAGCAGACTGAAGCACAACTTCTCCTGAAGATGTGTAAACACTGTCATGTTTGCCTCCCCAAAGCAGTTTCACTCATTGCTTTTGTGAGGATTAAACGAAATAATATACGTAAATGACATTAAAATGTCCCTGGCACATAGTAGGTGTGCAATAAATGGTAACTATAATATTATCATTTGTTTATTTGCCTTGCCAGGCGAGGTATTTTGAGTTTTAACCCCTGTTTTTCACCCAGAGTCCTTTAGAAACCACTTGTGAATTTACATTTCCCACATCTTAAACACCAGATATTGTCTGGGGTCTGTTTTGTTCAGTCGATTTCCAATACAAGAAAATAGAACATATGTGAACTTTTAGAGGAGAATGAATGACTGCATTGTGTTTTTTTTTTAATATTAACTTCCTGAGGTTTTATGAAAGAAAAATATGGATGGTAGAAATGGTATGGAAGCCACTTACATTCACTCAGAATTTGTGCTCCTGAGAGAGGTAAGTCCAGGGACTGTCCAACTGCCAGAACTTTCAAGTACTTGGCCCAGGCCTGGGTCAAATGGAGATGCTAAACAAGATGCTGAATTCATTAAGGGTTTGTCCTGAATCCTGAAAATGGTGCCAAGGGAGCCATGAGAGGTGTGGCCACAGTAGAAGTATGCAATCAAGTGGAAAGTTCTGGCAGTACCAATGGCCAAATGATTAAGGCCAAAGATATTTCCAACCCAGCCAATAATCCAAACAGTAACCAAAAATGTTGCCTCTGCTATGGAGAAAATATAGTAAAACAGTGCAAAGAAGGGTGTATCAGTCTGCTTGAATGTGATCAGCCAACTCAAATACTTTTTGGATTTAAGCAAGGAGAGAACAAAAAAATAAGTCTAAATTTATAACTAGTAAAATTATCTCCGCATGTAGCTATTTTTTTAAAACTTCCCAAGACAAGCTGTAAAATGAACATATAAATGAATGTAGGTGTGTACTCAGATATGAGTATTGTTTCTATACATATAAATATATCTATACATATAAATATATTCAGTATTTATTAAATGCATAGGTGTCAGGAATTTAAAACACAAATTATGTGATAATTCTGTAAATCCTCAAAGACTATTCCTACAAAAACAAGATTCAGTAGTGGGGCTGCCTGATTGAGGACCAAATGTAATGTGAATGTTCCTCATATTCTCCCAAAGAGTGGTAAATTCCCCAAACCAATCCTACTGGAAAATGTGAGGGGGAGGGGAGAAATTGGAGCTGGTAGAGGTGACAAAATGGCAAGGAAGTTGGAAGGAGTTGTAAGTTCTCTTAGGAAACTGGGAAGAAAACTCAAGTTGGACTCAACTTGAACTCCTTTCCCACCATCACCTTCCCACCCCCAGAGGATGGATCTGCTGTAACATCTTTCCTTCTAGCCCTAAGCACATTAGGACTCTGCATGGTCTCTTGAAGGTTTCCAAGTTACTTGCCCCACATGTCTTCAGCTGAATGGAGACTCAATGTGGTGAAACCTAGGGGAAGAGGATCAGCAAGACCAGGAAATCAATCAACCCATCTGAGCTGTCTCTGCTGAGACATCAGGCAAACAGGTCTAGAGAAGAAAAGGAAAGCAAGCTACTAAGTTGCACTCCCAGCACTCATGTTCTTATTTTTCTTTCCCAAAAGATGGTGAGCCTTAATTATTTTTGTATCCTCAAACTGAAGTCCATAGTATACTACCCCATAGTATTTGCTCAATTAGATGTTTGAGTGATTGTGCAAACTTAACTTGGGGGTCCTCTGGGGCCTTATTTTAGAAAGCACAATGGCATATCATTCATGCCATTCCTTCTCAGCTCCTTTTTCTGGATCCTCTTCCCCTATTTTATCTCCAATTGTTGGAATAACCCTGACTCTCTTCTCTTCTCCGACTATATTTTTATTCACCCAAAGTTCTATCTCTACATTTTCCTTCTCTACTGAGCTCCAGATACATGTATCCAACTGCCTACAGGACATCTTTGCTTAGATTTTAACATAACAAGGCCAAATCATATCTCACAATTTCCCACACACCAAACTTCTATTCTCATCTTAGTACTCCGTGTACTTACTATATGGCTCTAGCCAAAAACCCACGTGTCCTTGATCCTTCTCCTTCCCACACTGCCTACGTTAAATCCATCCAAAAATCCTTCTATATCCATCACCACACTGCTCTGACTCTATGGCTACAATCCTAGTTCACAGCACTCTCATTTCTTGCCTCCAGTCCTGAAATAGCCTCTTCACTGGTCTCCCTGCTGCTACTTTTGTTATTCTAGAATCTATTCCCCACATGGCAGGCATTGATCTCTAAACAAAATAAATCAGACCATATCACTCCCCAGCTTCAAAATCTCCCTTGACTTCCTAATGCATTTACCATGAAATCCAAACTCTTTAATTTGACTTACCAGGTCCTACAAGGTGCTTTACCTTGCGCTAACCATTCCCCCCACCCCCGTGCTCACTACATGCCAGCTTCCAGAGTTGTTTTTATGTTTTTTAAACAAGGAAATTTTATTTCCATCTTAGGATTTTTAACTTCCATCTTAGGTCCCCCCTGAGGGTCCTACCTCTGCTTGGAATTTCTGTCCCAATACTTTCACACCAGCTCTTTTCAGTTTTCAGTTCAAATGCCATATACTCAGAGATATTTTCCTGATCACCTGAATAATGCTCTGTCTCCTTCTTGCAAAGATATCACTTTCTAGCCTATCATCCAAAGTTTTTCTTTTTAGTTGCCAAACTCTTACCACTGTCTGAGATTACTTTCTCTTCCATTTGTAGGCATGTTTATTTCACATCATTTCCCTTTAGAAAATGAGCTTTCTATTCTATGAGAGTCTAGCCGATCTTATTTAACAATGTGCCACCACAGCGCAGCACAATACGTGTCTCAGAAGAGGTGACCTGTTAAATGAATACTCTGCACATCACCACTGCATTGGTCCTAATAAGAAGACAGTGCCAATGGTAGAGGCAACATAAGTTCTTGCCCTGCTCATCACAGCCTGCTTGACCTTGGGTAAGTTACTTAACTTTTCCAGACTGTGAAGTAGGAATTAAGGAAGAAGGCTGAACCTTTCATGAAGTTGAAAAGTAAACTCTTCAAATGGAAGAAATGGCAGAGATAACAAACAGGGGATTGGGATCTTGGCAAGGAGAAAGGTGGGAAAGACTAGGGTCCAATATCTTGGGAGTAAAACTGTCTGGTATGTAGGTGATGGGAAAGACCTGTGAAGATGAAAGTCACCACTGTTTAAGGAATGGCAGAACCCTGCAGTTATGGTGTGAGAAGGGATTTACCCTCTGATATTTGGAAACATTTTCTGTGTCCTTCCCTCTTTTATTGGGATGGAGTGTCCTTGCCCATCACATTTATTAAGTGGAACACACTGACCTAACTTAAAAAACAAGCACCAAAAACATGTACTATCTGTATCAGTTCTCTTGAAAGTGGGCAAATGGCCCCACTGGGTGGGTGGAGAAAGAATATCAGAACACCTATGAATATTGATGTTGATTTATCTCATTCTTCTCATTACTATTTTTGTCTATATTTAATGTGCGTAACATTTTATTACAGTAGTACATGTAAAATGCATATAAATCCATATACAAAAGCAAGACTACATGCAGCTGTAGTTTTTTTTTTTTTTTTTCCTTCCTAATCAGAGTCTTTGGTCAGTTTTAGATATGACTGGTTTTGACGACATATGTAACTCCATATTCCACTTTATATTTCAATCATCTTTTTTAACTGTATATATAGATTAAGTTTCTACAATCAGATTATGCATTTATTAAAGGTAGGGCCCTTGTCTCACACATGGGCATATTCTCCATAGAGACCATCAGAACATCTTAAAGTATGACCCCTAGCACTCCATAAGATCATCACCCTCATCACCATCATAGGTATATGTGTGTACATATATATTGTATATGTATGTTTGACATCGTATGTATACATATCCTTTTCACAATGTATACCCCATATGTCATATATATACATACATATATGTAGGGTATCTCCAACATACAATATAGGATATATGTGTATATTATACACACACACAAAAGACTGAAAACTTGGTTATCTTTTTAGAGTCACAATGATACATAATTTTCTAAGAAGTCAACATAAAAGGCATATGTGATGTTACTATAGCTTTGGCATTAAAAGACTCTATGAAAATTCTTTGATCTACATTCATCTGTGCTCCAGGTATTGCTAATTTAATTGCCAGAAATATAAATATAAATTAATGAATAGTTTTTTCAATTGTCATTTTATGGATTGAAGGAATGGTAAGCATTTCTTTTGAACATCCATAATTATTTAATGATATCTACATAAAGGCTTTTAATTATATGGGATATATGTGATAATAATTATAAAGGCCCACACTCAATGGATAAAACATACATTTCTCCAGAAAAAATTATTATGTCTCTTAAAAGTGAATTCTTTCTGCCATTGAATGGCTCACATGACATTTTTCAACAATTAAAGCATAAGCAGCCTGCAGTTTTTACAGTTATTGGGGAAAAATTGCTGGTTTGTGGAATCAGAAAGGTTTTTTTCTGTTTTTTTAACCCCCCTCCCTTTAAGATTTTATTTATTTTTTAGTGCCAAACATATGCCTACCAAAAAAGGAAAATCAGAGTTGATTTCGTATGTCAAAACTTAGTTTAAATTTGATATTGTTGCATAATGGAATTAAGTGTTTATATCCTCGTGTTTGTCAATGTGTGCTTACCAGCAACTAAATAGCATCTGTCTGTGGAAGTGTCTTGTCACATCTTTTCATTTCTTAACTATAATGTCAACATCCAGAGTTCTATAATTTTTATATATATATATATATACACACACACACACCAATATTTGTAAAATTAAGATGAAACAAAAATCTAGTATTTATGTGTGTGATAACTTTTAAAATAGTGTTTCCTTCTGCTATATAACTTGCACTAAGATTACCATAAATAATGTGACAGAGAAGATCATTGTCATTTAAAAATTACTGAAAATTGATGATTCAGTGTCCTTAGGTGACGCTGGCAGCTAACTAAACTGCATGAGAGACATTATTGCAATGTCAATAAGTAGTCTTCCTACAATTTCTTTTTTCTGAAAACTTAAAAAGGGAGCTTTTATTGTTGCAAAACTGTTTACCATTTTTTGGCTTCATACAAAAAATAATGCTGAAATGACCACCTGAAGTTAGAATATTTCTATACTGCATTTCAAGATTTGGGTTCAGGGAGTGGGGGATGGAGAAATTAAGGCTGGTCAATGAGATTAATGTTTTAAAAATAAAAGAGAAAGAGAGAGAGTCCAATTAGAATATCCTGGGGTTATTAGCGATAACGGTGCTCATATCCAATTAAGATGAAAACCATTTTACCAGCTTAATGTGCCACCTCTGGCAGTGTGGGTTTATTAGTTTTATCAGACTTGAGAACTGAAACTTGAAATGATACGTATGCTGGATACCAAAGAGACACTGTTAAGACTTAGAGATAATTGATATAAAATGAGAAGCCTCAAAAGTTGTTGATTAACAAGCATTGTGGATGTTGGAGACAGGAAGAAATTGGTGTTTTCAGACACTGTTTGAAATGAAAAAACTCACTGAGCTGTGCAGTGACATTCTGAAGTCAGGAAGGAACCATGACCTTCCTTAATGTCCAAAAATTCAGTAATATGACATATTCATATGGGACAAGACAGCCTGCAAATCCATGACACACCATCTCTATAAAAACTCAAATGAACAAAAGCGATTTTTTGTGATGAATGTCAGGTTTCTTGTTTTCCTTTCCAGATTAAAGGATAACTAATGATTAGTATTAATAATTAATAAGAAAATCTCTCGTATTATCCTCAAGCTTTTCAAGATAGGCTACATAAACAATAAAACTTATTTTCATTAAGTTATATTCCTTTATGCTTTTAGACAATCATTTGAACTTTTCTAAAAAAATATTTACATTTCTATAGCATCCATTTGGATATCACAGAATGATTAAAAGCAGACAAATACATACACAATAAAGCTTCCCACTTAGGCAGCAATAAAATCACTGTTGCGTTGCTTCAATAGACATTTCCTTGACTAACAAAATTCTCGTCACTCATTTCTGAAGCTGGCAGGGGAAAGCCTTTATTGTGCTGGTGTAGTGTTCTGGATGCTTGTCTTTGGTAAAATATTCAGTGCACGGCCAGGAATGTGTAATGGATATCGTCAGGGGGGAGATGGCCCTGCGGCAAGCCTGCACTGGTGCCCGGTGGTCTGATACAAGTGGTTCTTCTACGAAGTACTCTGGCACTTCCTCTGCTAAAGTGTTTGAGCCCTCATATGAAAACTCCCTTTCATGATACTAAGGAATGAATGGGAGAGGCTGGGGCAAGTGTGGTCTATTTGGGGGGTGAGAGGACGGTGTGATGGAGTAAAAAAAAACACAGGCCATCTAGCCAGATCACAGGATAAATGGAATAGTCCCTTTCAGAGAAATATATTAGGCTCTAAGGTGAACCTTGTTTGCATAGATACCTTATGATGAAATTTCAAATCATGTTGGTTTCATGTGAGTCTTTCAACTTCATAAAGGAATGAACATATTACTGTGTTGGCAACACGTAGAGCTGTTTCTGCCAAGTAGAAAATCAAGGGCTCTGAATAAACCTTACGCTGGCACAGGTAACACATAATTCTTCTAGAAAACAAAGTAAAAATTAAGATTTTTTTTTTAAGTTATGAAGTTATTTCAGGTGTGTGTGTATGTGTGCGTGTTTGCGTGTGTGTATTTCCCAGACTTTTCTGAACAATGCATCTTAGAGCCAAAAGCAGTAATTACCAGTTGGGATTTCTCAAAGGGCACTATTTATGTGGTTTGTTGGATAGCATGTGTTTTAAATGCTTTTAAAGGTATATGTATCTCTTGGGTGTCAACAGTCAACTTGCTTAACTAGTATAGGTCAACTTCTAGACAAACATCATGATCAAGATAGCATGAGCATTACTGAAAATGGGTCTTAATGAATCAATAGATTAACCATACATATACATATTTTAATGTATATAAAAGAATCATATATATTTGGGTATTCCATTGTTTAACTGTTAAATTGTTATCCAGAAAAATACCAGGCGCTCCAGATGACGGAAGAATTGACCATAAACATAGGACAGAGAAGGCACAGGAGATAATGCTCATTAATGGTCAAAATCACTTGATGCCATCAGTACATTTAAACTTTATTTTAATTTAGCTTTAGCTAAAGTGAATCCCTAAGAAGTTTTGTAAGACCTAGGTCTGAGGTGTGAGGGTATGGTATGATATTTCTTTCTTTTCCTCTTCTCAAATGGGATGAAGGGAGGTAAAAAAATAGAACTGGAATTATTCACTATGAAAAAAAATATTGGCACCATACTGAGAAGTATTTCACAAAACCATACTTCAAGCAAGGCAATGAGCACAGGCCTGGAAGTTGGTATTGGAATATATTTTAAGGAAACAATTTCAATTCACCTCAAGCTAGGAACATAATAAAAGCCTTGAAACATTTATTCAGGGACATGTTCATTGTAAAAAATATAGAAAATCAGAGAGTTTATTTTTGCTTATCTGATTTTAGTCCATCCAAGGAAAAAAACAACTTTAATAAATATTCTTCCAGAAATTTTTCTACTGAAAAAAATTAGAGGGCTTTCCTGGTGGCGCAGTGGTTGAGAGTCTGCTTGCCGATGCAGGGGATATGGGTTCGTGCCCCGGTCCGGGAAGATCCCACATGCCGCGAAGCGGCTGGGCCCGTGAGCCATGGCTGCTGAGCCTGCGCGTCCGGAGCCTGTGCTCGGCAACGGGAGAGGCCACAACAGAGAGAGGCCTGCGTATCGCAAAAAAAAAAAAAAAGAACCCAAAGCAAAGGCAACAAAAGCAAAGATAAAAAAAAGTGGGACTACATCAAATTAAAAAGCTTCTGCACATCAAAAAAAATCAACAAAATAAAAATACAACCTATGGATGGGAAAAAATAATTGTAAACCATATATCTGGTGAAGGGTTAATATCCAAAATATATAAAGAACTCAGACAACTCAATAGTAAAAAAAACTCCAAACAATCTATTTAAAAAATGCACAGAGGGTCTTCCTTGGTGGCACAGTGGTTAAGAATCCGCCTGCCAATGCAGGAGATATGGTTCGAGCCCTGGTCTGGAAAGATCCCACATGCCATGGAGCAACTAAGCCCGTGTGCCACAATTACTGAGCCAGTGCTCTAGAGCATGCGAGCCACAACTACAGAGCCTGTGTGCCTAGACCCTGTGCTCTGCAACAAGAGAAGCCACCGCAATAGGAAACCATGCACCGCAACAAAGAGTAGTCCCCGCTTGCCGCAACTAGAGAATGCCCGCGCACAGCAACAAAGACCAAATGCAACCAAAATTAAATAAATAAATTTATTTTTAAAAATTGCACAGAGCAACTGAATAGACATTTTTTCCAAAGAAGACATTCAAATGGCCAACAAGTACATGAAAAGGTGCTGATCGCCAATCATCAGGGAAATGCAAATTAAAACCACGAGATATCACCTCACACCTGTTAGAACGGCAATCATCAAAAAGACAAGAGATGACAAGTGTTGGTGAGAATGTGGAGAAAAGGGAACCCTTGTGCAGTGTTGATGGGAATGTAAATTGATTCATCCACCATGAAAATCAGTATAGAATTTCCTCAAAAAATTAAAAATAGAACTGCCATATGATCCAGCAATCCCACTTTTGAGTATATATCCAAAGTAAATGAAAACAGGATCTCAAAGAGATGAACCTCCATGTTCATTGCAGCATTATTCACGATAGCCAAGATATGGAAACAACCTAAGTGTCCATCAATGGATGAATGGATAAAGATGTGATACACACACATACACACACACACACACACACACAAAATGGAATATTATTCAGTCATGAGAAAGAAGGAAATCTTGCCATGTTGACAATATGGATGAATCTTTAGGGTATTACGCTAAATGAAATAAGTCAGACAGAGGAAGATAACTACTGTATGATATCACTTATGTATGCAATCAAAAAAAAAAGCTGAATTCAGAGTAACAGAGACTAGAATGATGGTGGTTGCCAGGGGATTGGAGGTGTGGGAAGAGACAGATATTGGTCAAAGAGTACCAATCTCTAGCTATAAGATGAATGAGTTCTGGGGATCTACTGTACAGCATAGTGATTATAGTTAATGATACTGCATTAAATACTTGAAAGTTGCTAAGAATATTCTCATCACAAAAAAGAAATATAGTTGGCTCCCCGTATCTGCAGGTTCTGCATCTTCAGATTCAACCAAGGGCAGATCAAAAATACTTTTTAAAAAATTCCAGAAATTTCTAAAAAACAAAACTTGAATTTGCTGCACACCCACAAATATTTACATAGCATTTACATTGGATTAGGTATTATAAGTAATCTAGAGACAATTTGAAGTATATGGGAGGATGTGCTAGTTTATATGCAAATAAACACCATTTTATATAAGGGACTTGAGCATCCTCAGATTTTTGTATCTGAGAGAGTTCCTGGAACAAATCCCCTGTGGGTACTGTCAGACACGACTGTATTAATTATGTGATGCAGTGCTGGTGTTAGTTAACATCATGGTGGTAATCAGTTTTGCAATATATAAGTGTACCAAATCAACACATTTATACCTTAAACCTACATATTATTATATGTCAATTATATCTCAATAAAGCTGGTGAAAATGTTTTTGTAAAAACCCTAACATATATAATATGGGATAAGAGGAGTTTTTAACAAGTTTTTTAAATTTTTAAAAAAATTAATAATAGACATGAAACATCTTTCCATATCTAAAAACTTATTTTATTTTGTTTAGTGGCTTTTTGTATTTTTTGCACAAGGATACCAATATTATCAAATTACTGTTTTAAGGGGGTGATATTCAGGTTGTTACCAGTTTTACAATGATAAACAACATTGCAAAGGATATTCTCTTGTTTTGTTAGGTTATTTCCTTAAGATAAATTCTAGAATTACTTCTAAATCAAGAGATATAAATATGCAGTAATGTCCATATAGCATGATGACATTCTGACTCCTCCTCACATACTCAGAGTAAAGACCTGAAAAGAACCTGAAGAACACAAAGGAGGTCACAGACAAAGGAAGAAAACTGGGCTACTCTAGGGGCAGGAAGGGAATAAAGACACAGACATAGAGAATGGACTTGAGGACATGGGGAGAGGGAAGGGTAAGCTGGGACGAAGTGAGAGAGTGGCACGGACATATATACACTACCAAATGTAAAATAGATAGCTAGTGGGAAGCAGCTGCATAGCACAGGAAGATCAGCTCGGTGCTTTGTGAACCACATAGAGGGGTGGGATAGGGAGAGTGGGAGGGAGACACAAGAGGGAGGGGATATGGGGATATATGTATACGAAGAGCTGACTCACTTTGTTATACAGCAGAAACTAACACAACACTGTAAAGCAGTTACACTCCAATAAAGATGTTAGAAAACAAAAGTCATATGAATAGGGTTACACGTGGTCCTCTCCTCAGAGTTAAAACCGAATAGTGTGCATTTGTGTGTACATGTCGGCATTAGTTATCTATTGCTGCATAAAAAAATTACAACAAATTTAGCAGCTTAAACAACACATATTTATTATCCCACACTCTGTGGGTTAGTTATCAGGATGCAACTGAGCTGAGTTCTCTGCCTCAGGATCTCTTTCCAAACAGCAGTCAAGATGTTAGCTAGGGTTGGGATCTCCTCTGAAGGTTCACCTGGGGAAGGAGTTACTTCCAGGTTCACTTACATGGTTATCAGTTGGCATCATTCATTTTCTTTTGGGTTTTTGGACTGAAAGAATTAGTTCCTATCTGGCTATTGGCCAAAGGCTGCCCTCAGCTCTTTGCCACATAGGTCTCTCCAGTATGGCACCTTGCTTCACCAATGCCAGCAAGGAAGAGAGTTACCTTGCAAGACAAAGGTTACAATCTTATGTAATGTAATCATGGAAGTAATATCTGTCACTTTTGCTGTATTCTTATTGTTTGGAAATAAGTCACAGACCCAAACTCAAGGAAAGGAGATTATCTAAGAGTGTGTATACCAGGAGGCAACGATCACTGGAGGGTCATCTTACAGTTCACCTGACATAGTGGGTCTGTGGTTGGAGGTGTTAAAATAACTTGAGATATGCTGGTTGGGTGTATGTACATAGGAAAGTTATTTCTGGACATGATAGAAAATATTTTCTCCAGCTGTGCAAAATTGTAGAAAAAACAGTTTATTTTTTAATAACCCTCAGTTTTAATCATTTAATTTTCTTAGTTACAAAAATTAATCTAATTTGGACATTTTATAATTATCAAAAAACATTTAAATTTCTTAGATGTCAAAAATAATCCTCGAACTGCCCCTTGTGGCTTTCATAATTTAACATATAATTGAATTTAAAACATCTTAATTGGTAGACAGCTGGTGTGTACATACTTTAACCACATTATTTATTTCTTTTAGAAAAAAATATAACTATTAAAATATGGCTTTTACTTCATTTCAACTTTGCTTACCTCACAACATAGAAGTGAGCAATAGTAATTATGGCATATAAATGTTCTATTATTGGTATAAATGGCACTTTGAAAAACATTTCTATTAACCTCTTTCATGAATGTATTTTAAATGCATGTGTACAAACATGAAATCACAAGAAAGAGGAACAGATGACAAAAGATATATTAGGTGGTAAATTTTCTGATGACTGTCAATATCTCATTTTGCTAATATCCATACAATATTTTTCTTATTTCACCAATTATTTTGTGTTCCTGAAGCTGAAAGTCCATCTATACAAGGCCATAATCTGTGATTGGATAGCAGAGGGAGCCCAGGGTTACCACCTTCCCCGAAATTGGCCTATAATCACAATAATCAGCAGCTTGAATTATTGGTTCAACCAATGCAAGTGTGTTCTGTTTTCTGACAAATAAGAACTACTTCCCGTCGTACTGTCCCTTTCTTTTTTTTAGAAGATAGGAAAAAATGGTCATAAATTAATGATTTTTTAAAAGAGCTAACCAGAAACTGAAATATTTGTGAATAAAATGGAATTTAACGACAAAGCACAGACTGCCCAGCTTCATTCTCATTAAAGAGAAAAGTATTTATGTACCTAGTAAATGTTTAAAAATAACTAAGCAGCCAGTAGCCTGACTTAGAGCTGGGGTATAATGAATCTGCAAATCATTATTGATTAAGCTGTGAATTCAAGATCGCTTCTTAACCTAAAAACATTTCTTCACCCATACTTTCTTTTATTTTGTCAAACGAATTCAATTCAATTAGTAGTTATTGAACACTTTTCCAATACATGGTACCTTAGAAAGGAAAAAAATACTCAGATTCAATCTTTAGCCTGCTTGCCAGGGAACACAGTTTTCCTAACCAATGTCAAGGCCCTCTTCCAACCAACCCACGTGATCTCCCTAAGGCAGAAGTCTAGGTCATTTACTTATAGAACATTTTGTCCTCTGGCATGTTCACATACAGGATGTTTAGGCCCTTAGCAGAATTCCTTGGCTCCACCAGGAGAATAGCCTTCCTCCGGACAGTGAAGTAATAAGGGTACAGTATGCGTAGAGTCAGTCAAATAGAACAGCAGTGGAAGCCAGGAGTCTCCATACATAAAGCAGCTAAGGTTAGCAGAGGGTCCAAGACCACAAGCATGTCCTAGCACCTCCTAGATGTCAGGCCTTGGAAGAACCATGTGCAAGAAGACCACAATGCTTTCTCAATGCTTCATGGAGACGACATCCACAACAGGAGCCTTGAGGTTTCAATTCTGGCTCTGCTACTTACTCACCAGCTCTATGGCCTTGGACAGAGGACACATTTTAAATCTGTTTCTCCATCTATTAAAATAAAACTTGGAACTAGTATGTTACATAAATGTTTAGAGCATTAAATAAGATAACAATACATAAAAAAGCAAATTGGACCTAAATCCTGCTCCATTGTTCATGATAAATGGCAGCTCAGGAAATATATGATGAGGAGACAGTGAGTTCATATTAATTAATTTATTTTTTAAATATTTTTAAGAAAATTCAACTGCAGGTATATGGGCTAGGAAAAATACTTTGGCTATAAGAGCAAAATCTTCAGTAATGATGGCATCCCTTGACTCAACTTTATACACATTAAGTTCCTTTGGAAGCAACCTAAGTGTCCATCAACAGATGAATGGGTAAAGAAGATGTGGTATATATACACAGACACAATGGAATACTACTCAACCATAAAAAAGAATGAAATTTTGCCATTTTACCAACATGGATGGACTCGGAGAACATTATGCTAAGTGAAATAAGTCAGATAAAGAAAGACAAATACTGTATGATATCACTTTTATGTGGAATCTAAAAAATACAACAAACTAGTGACTAAAACAAAAAAGAAGCAGACTCACAGATATAGAGAACAAACCAGTGGGAAGAGGGGAGGGGGGAGTGGAAACATAGGGGTAGGGGGAAAAAAAGGTTATTATGGGATTATATGAAATAATGTGTGTGAAACTTTTGAAAATTGTAAAGCATTACAAAATTTAAAGCCTTTCATTTGATTAAAAAAGAGAGAGATTAAAAGCCTTGGTGATAAGAGGAAAATGAAAAAGACCAAAAGACTTTCGTAAGTGACAAAATAAAATTAAAAAAAAAAAGGAAGCAGATATTTACAAGGAAGAGAGTCTAAGTTTTCTTGTGCATTTTCTATATGTCTGACACTTTGCAACATATGTATATTTTTGTTTTTTTTTCTGAACTTAACTGAGGGTTTATTACAGGTCAGGCACTGGGTCATTTATGGGCCATATTATTTTTATTTTCCTGGCAAACCTGTGAACTGGTATCATTCTCACTTCACAGATAAACAAACTCTGGTTTAGGAAGACGAGGGGGTCTTACCCAAACTCAAATAGTAAATACATAACAGCATCTGCCAAATTTCAGGCCTCTGTTCTTTACCACCAGTGCATCTTGATAACACAGCTTTTGGTGTGCTATCTCTGAGAACCTTCATAATTAACCTATACTTCAGGTGTAGTTATTGTCAGAGAGTATAAATAGGGAAACAGAAGCAAGTCATATTGATAAGTGCTAAAATTCTGACCTCAAAGGTTCTTCTCTTTCCATGATGCTTCTCAGGGAAATGAAATATTAATAAAATTCTATTTAAAATACTCGCTCTGGAATATTACTCAGCCATAAAATAATGCCATTTGCAGCAGCAGGGATGGACCAAGAGATTATCATACTAAGTGAAGTAAGTCAGACAAAGACAAATATCATATGATATCACTTACATGTGGAATCTAAAAAAAATGATACAGATGAACTTATATACAAAACAGAAATAGACCCACAGACATAGAAAACAAACTTATGGTTACCAAAGGGGAAAGGAGGGGAGGGGATAAATTAGGAGTTTGGGATTAACATATACGTACTACTATATATAAAATAGATAACCAACAAGGACCTGAGGACCTACTGTATAGCATAGGGAACTATACTCAATATTTTGTAATAACATATAGGGAAAAGAATCTGAAAAAGAACATATATATGAAAGTGAATCACTTTGTTGTACACCAGAAACTAACACAAACATTGTAAATCAACTATCCTTCAATAAAAATAAAATAAAATAAAATGGTAACTTCTGATATTTCTCCATATAATGTTAGGTCTTTGACCATGTTTCCAGGGCTTCTATTTATGTATCATATATACCTTCTCCTCTTCAAATTCTTTGCCTTACCAATGTTTCCAGATGGCTCTTTTCGCCCATCCAAATCCAAATTACAGCAGCCTTTGCCTCTTTCTTTTCTAAAAAGCCCTTCTAGTTCCAATGATTTAATACCACCCCATCACATGCCCAGCTGTACCCCCCAGAACTATGCTTGTTCACCTTCAGCTCCTTGAGGACCACAACCACAGCTCAGGGTCTTCAGAGCCCTAATGCCTGGAACCCCATGGGAGCACAAAAGAGATTGTGTCAGGCAAAGCATACAAACACACATTCATGAATGCTGTTGATTCCACTTGAAATATGCTCTTAAAAATATCTTTCCCTGTCTTATTTCAATTTTGGTAAAATGATGTTCCTTAAAAATAAATATGCCTTTAAAAAAATGTACTTACACTTTTAACGAGAAGAAAAAAAAGAGAATAAAACGTTTCCTATATCTTGGAATGGCCAACTTTTGCCATTCTGATTTACCTAAGATATGTGTTTGTATTAAAGAATTTCATAGGAATCTTTTTTCTTAATTTTTAAAATTACCTTCTTATATAATATTTTGAAAGTAATAACAAACAGTAAATTGTATTACCAATACTATAAAATGTACTAAAGTGTAGGAAAAACAAGATTTTAAATCAGGATTTTAGATTCATTTGCTTATAAACACTAAATACTTTGTCTTCTTACTCACGGAAAATGATTAAAAACCTTTGAGAAATCAAATATGACTATAAATTTAAAACATAATACCTCACAGGATCAAATTTTGACCAAATAACAACTTTAGCATGCAGCTTTTAATACAAGTTGATAGTGAGTTTTGTGTTCATTGAACATATTATGGTCGGGGGGGGGGTAATTTAGCACAATTTAATCAAAAATTCACTTTTGCATGAAATCAAAAGTGCTTCTAAACTGTGTAACTGTTGAGTTGTAGAGTTATTCCTCTCGGACAGTACAATCTTTTTTTTTTAATTCAGAAAGATTTTTCTCCCAAAAAATCTATCCAATGAGGAATTTCGTTAATGTGGTAAATTTTTTTCCGCTTCCTTCCATCTGAATATTTAACATAAGAGAAAAGTCCTGCTCTATTTTTCAGCTGGAATCACAGCAGTTTCTGTTTCTAACCTGGGAAGAATGTGGTTGGGCCTGAAAAGCCCCCTGTCCTATTGTTAGACTCCCCGGCACTGATCCTTGCTTTTAACATCATAATGAAGGATGCTCTTTAGTGGATTATCTTGAGAAGGGATTAACTCCTTCAAGTCTTCTAGGGGGCAAGGTGTTTTGAGCCCTAAATACACACCAATTGCCTGCTTAACTTTTCATCTTATTTTGAAAACTGCCCAGCTGGAATTCAAATTCTTTTCCATAGAGCTGAATTTTATTAGTAGCAAAGTTGGAGTTGGGGGCAGCAGATGCTAAATATAAGCACTGTTCTTTTAATCTCATGAGGCCAAATGCTTCAGATATATCACTGAGACAGGCACGTCAGGATAAGACTCAATCTAAACTTTGCTGTAAACTCTGCAAGTGCCTAAATCCTCGCCCCATCTCACAGGCCCATGACTTAAGCCTTCCAGAAGACCCTACTTTTACTAGGACTCTACCTTTAAACTCCATTTGTCTACATGGCCCTCGTACCATAGCTTTTAACATTATCATCGACATTTTTTTTGAAGTCACTCTCAAATTGGAATTCAAATGTCTAGTAAACACACGTACACACACTTGAAAAGAGGGATAATCGCTCTATAATTTATAATCAAGTGGTTTCTTTAGCCTTTGCATCTTTATCTTAATAACCACTTATTTCTCTCAGCCTATTACATTAATACCGAAATAATGCATTTGTTTCATATTCATCTTACCCCTTCTCTAACCTCATTTCTGTTAGTAACTATCCTATTGTATTATCATAGGATTTGCTAGATAGTTCTAAACTTGTTCTTTCTCCTACTTTTCTGTTAATTCAAACTTTTTTTTCCATAATAGCTTACAAGTTTTCTTTTGTTCAACCCAAAGAATATTTTTACCACCGAACACACATTTTAATGGTGCTTGTTAGATGTAGAAAATTACTTTTAGACACATCCACAATAAAACTTTTTTTGGAACTTTGTCTTTCAGGCTGATTTATTTTTTTTAATCAAATAGCAATCCACATCACCTTCACTTAAAAAAAAAGGTATCAATGAATTAGAAAATGCTTTATTGATTGTGTAAAAGTTTTAAACATAAATATCACCAAAACAACCATAAAAAGATCTTGAGAAAATGAAGTTTCATAATTCGTTTCAAACACCAGGTGCATTTTCTTGTGAACCAAATGAAATGAACTCTTATTCTTTGTTTTAGATATATAATAACTGTATTCTAGAGGCTATGCTTTAATTGTAAATAATCCTCCACATTCTTTCACTGTAAACTCTTTAAAGAGTCATGAATTTTATTTATACTCTCTCTCTCTTTGAGAGTCTTTTGTTTATTTGCTGTTTCGTTCTTTGTGAAATAACACTCCCAGAGGAAAATCCCCCTCTCTGCTTAAGGAATTAGGCCAGAGACAAAAGCAGGGAATTCTTTAAGCCTTGTTTTGTGCTAAGAGAAATGTTTGACATTTCTGTGGAGAGGTGTTTAGTTTGGATTCATTAGGTCTTAGGAACTCTTTTCTCTTTTCTGGCCTTTCAGATTCTGTCACTGTTTTTTTCTGTGTTTGGTAGACTGAAGAGAATTTACCAGGGTGTAATTAGGTTTCCTACATTCAAATAGCAAAAATCCAGGTTTAAATAGATAGACCAAGTATTCCCCTCGCTCAGCAGGCCCAAACCTGAATCCCACTTTCTGATACCCATCTGGGTAGAAGAACAGGCAGCAGTGGAATCAAGGAAGAAAATGGTTTTCACAGAATTTTATGCCCTGATTGAAATAAATACCTCTCGTAAGCATCTCTAAACAAAGTTGCTTGACCATCACTCCCACAATTCTACCCAGGAAAGTCAAGATATTTGGTTTTCCTGTGCTTCATCTAGAAACATTAAATAAATTCAGCTTTAACATAATTTGTTTAATACAAAAGGAAATTTAAAATTTTTTTTTATTTTATTTTACAACACCTTGACTGGCCTCCGTTCCTTCCCAAGATCATTTTAAAAATGTGTATTGTTGGGGCTTTCCTGGTGGCACAGTGGTTGAGAGTCCGCCTGCCGATGCAGGGGACGTGGGTTCATGCCCCGGTCCGGGAAGATCCCACATGCCCCGGAGCAGCTGGGCCCGTGAGCCATGGCCGCTGAGCCTGCGCGTCCGGAGCCTGTGCTCCACAACAGGAGAGGCCACAACAGTGAGAGGCCCGCGTACCGCAAGGAAAAAAAAAAAAAAAATGTGTATTGTCTGGCTTTGAAAATGGCACATTCTTGACAGGGCACCACAGCCAGATCATTTGCCTTCACAAACAACCGAGATACTTTGCTAGATTATTAGATTCATTAGTAGAATCAGTAGAAGCTCAAATACTTTGCAATTCCCCAAATCCTCTAGCTGGAACTAGAGCTTGGTCATAGGTATCCTTTTCTTCTTGCATGTGACTTTATTGACCAAGCCCAGGATGATTTGCTTTCCACTTTTTACTGCAGGAGTGGAGGCGGGCAAACATGGAGGTGCCACTCAAGAACAATTCAGAGATTAGCAAACACAAACCACACAGACAGTACAGTCTCCTTTCCAGCTAAATCCCAACTGATGTTCCAGAGCTTGCTAGTCTCAGCTCAAAGGCCTCAGACTTTCAGTTTAAGAAACATGCCCTTTGGCCACGGCTAGACCATATGTTCCCCATTCACAGCACACCTAGAGAGTGATGAAGTTAACAGGGCAACAGAGGAGCCATGGCCAAGCCCCCACCAGTGACATCCTTATTGGAACACAAGCTTTCTTTGGCTAGCTGACAATAACCCTTTGGCATATCTGGCTGGGAAAGCATTAACCAAAAACAAAAGACAGAAACACTGAAGGAAGGCCTAGTGCCCATGATGAAATAGGGAAAGACCGGATAATAACATCTTTAGTGGATTGCACCATTGTCAAGTGCACATCCCCAACTCTCCCATACCCCAAAAGAGTACCGACTTGTCTTTATCAAAACTGTGGAGAACCTGTGAGCCGTGTCAATCCAGCCCCATCAACAAAGATGTATATAGGGCTTCCCTGGTGGCGCAGTGGTTGAGAGTCCGCCTGCCGATGCAGGGGATGCGGGTTCGTGCCCTGGTCTGGGAAGATCCCACATGCCGCGGAGCGGCTGGGCCCGTGAGCCATGGCCGCTGAGCCTGTGCATCCGGAGCCTGTGCTCCGCAACAGGAGAGGCCACAACAGTGAGAGGCCTGCGTACCGCAAAAAACAAACAAAAAAAAAAAAAAACAAAAGATGTATATAAAGCACTAACCTCCTTCAACCTACGGTCTCCAGGAGAGTTTTCACCGTGTACCCCAATGGATTTTTTTGTCATTGGATGTTAAACTCTACCATGTTTGTTAAAATTAATTCTGATCTTAATATTATTTAATAGAGTGAAAAACTCAGAATGTGTTTCCCCTTCTCTCTGAAACCCTAAATTGTACATTGTAGTTCAAGTTCTATGAGGACCTGGAGGTTCACATCAAAAACCATTTTGCAGTTCCGCATAATTTAGAAGGCTTTGAGAAGAAATGTAAAGTTAAGAAAAAGTAATGGTTGAAATCATTGATTCTTTAAGAATGTGAAAGATAAAACCATCAGACTCTGTTCACTGAAGAATAAGTAGAAAGGCATAACAAAATAAGCACTTATATCAATAAATAGTAATTATTTGGGACATTAGAAGAAAGATTTAATAATCCAAATGTGAACCATGGGTTGAAATGCAAAAGCTTCCTATCCTAAAAGAAAGAATGTAATGGTCTCTGGGCAAAAAAAAATGGGATCAGAAGTAAAAGAAGAAACATGAAAAAGTATAGTGAATTTAAGTATATGCACTACAGTTCACCAAATGTCTTTCTTTGAATTGAGTACTAAAAAACCTAGGGATCAGACAGGGGTTTTGCAAAAATGGAAAATGTGCCCAGACCCTGATATAAGGATGGCATGTTACTGATCAGTCCCCTTAGGTAAAATCTGTCATTCTCGACAACGAGTGCATACTTTAGAGAAGTGTTTCCATCTTCATCCCCTGCACTGGTCCTCCAGTAACAGGACGGGCAGGAAAGGGATCCAGCTAAGGAGTTTCAATTTCTTACATTTGAGAGAGCAGAGGGAAGAAAACAAATGTCACAGTCCTTAAAGTAACACTATTTTGGGTGATAAGAGATGGATAAACTTGTGAGATGGATAAACTTATTTCATCAGATAGAATAAGTTTGAGTTGGCCAGATATATTTTAATAATTGTATTTATCATTTTCTCTCCTGTTAAAAATTCAAAGTCAGAGAGAAGTTAAGCTCTTCTTAAGTACCAAAAGAAAAACAAAATTTGCTTGAAATATGCCTTGGCATATTAATTATTCAATGGCAAGTAGGTTGGGCAGGATGCCATTAAACAAAAGACCAATGATAAGTACATAATGATGGAATTTGCTCTGCAAGTAGGCATCTATTCACACCATATAAAATCAATTACTATAATTCCCACAGGACTTTTTTCCCCCTTAATCTACCAAATATAAAGTGTTCTAACATGCTAAGAAAGCTATAGAGAACAGTCTCCAACTTAACCTGGAGCTCTTGACCCTCAGTACCTCAATGTGAAAATTCAGGGTCTTCATTAATTGTAATTAATTAGAACAAAATGTGCCTCTATATTTTAAATTTTTGTCTAAACATACTTCTTATATTCCAGACAAAAATAGCAACTACCCTTGAATAACATTCCTGTTATTTGTTCATTACTGTTCAGATAATAACTCTAAATAAACATGATCCTTAAACTTCTTAATAAAGACAAATTGCCTTCTTTAGCCATTATAAAATGTGGCATGTTTCATAATCAGATGTGGGTTTAGAGTTTTGAGGCTCTATACAAATTAGCCTTTCTTTTCAACAGTAGCTTTATTTTTCTTACAATGATCAAACCATGTTCCATCCTCCCCTCACCTACTGCCAGATAAGGCAGAATGATTTGAGGCATTAAAGATGTGATTACGTCCCATATATTCAGTTGGTTCCTAACTCTTCTCTCTGTGTGACATCTAAGATGCACAGGACCATATTGCAAGAAAATATGATTTATTTCCAAAGGGAATGGTTGAAGCAAAAAGAGATACATATTTAGAAATGGTGTTTTGTTGAACCATTTCTAGAAATGAGGAAACATCCGCAGACAATTAACATAAATAATATTGGTTTTTTACAGAACGGACTTCATTTAGACTCTTAGATTATTTTGTGCCATACCATTTAACAGGATAGCATGAAAGTTAATTGTACTTTTCTAACAACTGCAAACATTGTTCCTATTTCTCACATTACAAGCACAGTACTCTTCAAAATTTGAAAAGATTTCTAGAGAAATTTTTTTTCTCCCACATTTGAATTAAACATAAAAATCAAATATTTTGCTTACAGGCACTAATGGGAAGTTTTGGTACAGCATTAAACAAATTCCCAATGTAACAAGATAATTTTCTATATTTGATGTGGATAGTAAGGGTTCCTTGGTAGATATTGTTTTAAATGTGATTATCTCACCTCCTTTTTTTTATTGTTACAAAATAAAGACTTTTTTCCCTTAGGTTGCCTGTCACTTTTGAAATGGGAAACATGATGAATTATGGCACATTTGCCTTGCTATGCTTTATCAAGCTCATTAGAGAAGATGCATGATCTGAACTTTACAGAGGAAAAAAATACATGGACACCCTCTTTTTATCTTCTCTGTTTACCTCTGAAATCATGCTGTTTTACTTGTTGCACCAACTGACCACCTATTAAGAAAAAAATAGTCTTGTCTGTAAAACTCATGGCTTTCCTTTACAATAGCCCTAAACTTAAACTGTTAATTCTCAAAGAGTGATATTTCTAAATTTCTAGCTCAGAATGCTTCATTTTATTTTTCCATTGTCATGCTATGCTAACAAACAACTTCATATGTGTGTATAGATTTGATGGAAAAGGTTATTTTTAACTCAGTTTCCCAATGTGATACACATAATAAAAACCTTCAATGAAAAAGCCTCAGTTTAATAAAATCAACTTTAATCCATAAATTTAAAGAAATCTTATTCTTCTTTAGAATTATACAGCATGCTAAAAATTCATTTTTAAAGAAAATTTTAAGACTGAGCTTTAAACTGATTTATGCCAAATAAGGTTTAAATAAGTCTTGAAAACCCCAAAATTATTACAGAGATAAAAAGCCATATCTTCTTACTTCTCTCTACTGTACTTTGAAAATTTTATTTGCACTAAAACCTAGACAGACTCACTATGATGAAGGTCATCAGATAAAAATAATGTTTCTCCAAGTTTAATTCAGTACTTATCAGCTAGAACAATTCCTCTCTAATCCTTCAGATGTTAACAGCTAGTGAGATGTAAAATGCAATGAATATTATTTTTAAAAGTTACATACAGAGTTGGAAAAAGCACTTAGGCTTCAAAATAAGAAAGGTGACTTATTTTATAGCAAATAAACATATTACCTGAATTTCATTTTCATTAATATATCTTTTATTTCTGGCACTTGTGTTGATGAGTTTCCTTGGTAATAGAAAGAACACCAAGGCACTTACATTAAACATGATAACCAAATTCCAGAATCATGGAGAAATGCCCTGTAATTCCTTAACATATTGCCTGGGAGAGTCTTCTATGTGGCCCATGGGTCAATCTCTACTTGCAAGTATGTTTTCAAAAATTAATATCTATACTTTTGTATCTGTAATTAATCAGTTCACACACAGAAAGTTCATGTTTTATGTGTAATTGGCATTTTACAGTTTCAAACTTGTAATCACCGACATCAGCTCATTTTCTTCCTTCATTTACCTTAGAAATATTCTGTGTCAGGTACTTTGCTGGTACTTCGCTGTGTCCCTGCCCTGATGGCGATGATGGTCTGGAAGAAAGATCAATCTTAATCTAATATCACTCAATTAGATAAAGAATTAAGGTAATTATAACTGAGATGAGTCCTGTGAAGGAGGATGCGTGGGGCTCTGCAAGCACGTGTCAGGGGCCCCTGATCTAGTGTGGAATGTCAGGGGGTACCCAACCTAGTGCAAGAGGTCAGGGGGCCCCTCCCTCGCGCAGGATGTCAGGGGGACTGGACCTAGCCTGAGGATATAGGGATCTAGCTCAGGGATGTTAAAGTGAATTCAAGGTTCTAAAAGAAAGCCAGTGAAGCTAAAAGGAAGTAATACTCAAGGGATGAGACTGGCAAGGGTAACAGGGCCAGATCATGAAAAGCCCTGAAGTCATCGTAAGGATATGATTTTTGTTCAAAGACCTATGGAAAGCCATAAAGAGATACAGAGAAAGCTTCAATGCAAGGAGAGTGAGACAACCTGACTCATATTTTTTATAGATGATTGACATAGACACCCTATGAGGTAGACAAAGTGTGATAAACCCCATTGAACAAACGTAGAGACTAAGACCTTAAGATTGAGTTCCTTGCTAAAGGAGGGATGTGCAGTGAATGGTTGGTATGTGCATTTGCTCACACATGGAGTGTATCTGTGTGTGTATAATTCTCTTCTTTTAATTTCCATCAGAGGATTCTGTCTACTACTGCACACATTCAAAATAAGGCCATGCTTCTCATTATTTTTTGGTGATATTTCTTTTTAATGCCAAATGCGAAGATATAAGTTAGGTAGTTTGTGAACCAAAAAAGTCTAAGAGAAAACTTCTTTAATAATGGATTTTTCTTTAATGTGTGCCTATTGGTTATCTAAGGAATTTACCAGATACATTATTTTTTACATAATTTTAGAAGCATTTTAGCTTAAAGACTAGAATGGCATTTGAGTAGTAGCAACAGTGTTCATTCTAAAAAGCAGATTAAATAGAATATTATAAACACATCATAAGCTCCACATACAATAATGCCTTTATTACATACTAAATAATAATTATAAGTAGGTTTTCCAGCATTAAGTATTCTAAACATGAGATCTGAGCAAAATATGGTATATTATATTCTACTTAGTTCTGACAAGTGGGCAAGCACCACTTGAAGGTAGAAAGCCCATCATGGTTTATATTAAAGTAGAGGAACACTTCTCCCTGTCGTTTTTTTCTTTCTTAGCTCTCTCTGTTCTCGGGCCACATGCTAGGTAAGAGACTAGCTCTGGGCAATCTTTCCCCAATACTTGGTATATAGAGTTTGTCCACTTCTAGGAACCAGAAGAAAATATTCAGACCTAGTACTTCTCCTTTCAAAGAAGGAAGAATGAAGATGTCACAGCAGGAATATCTCATTTTTTCAAGGTTGAATTATTGAAAAGAGCAGCAGAGTATCATAACCTCTGCAATGGTTGTGGAACTACCAGCAACTTCCACCTTGTATTGTAAACTTAATCAAAAGTGCCTGCAAATTAATTGGCTAATGATTCCAATGCCGAGAGAAGCTGGAATTTATAGCCGCATCTGCAGACTGATGGTGTCTTGGTCAGTTTAGGCTGTTATAACAAGATACTATAGGCTAAGTGGCTTAAACAACAAACAATTTCTCATAATTCTAGATGCTTGGAAGTCCAAAATCAGGGTGCCAGCATGGTTGGGTTCTGCTGAGGACCTTCTTCCTGGCTTGCAGAAGGCTTCCTTCTTGTAGTTTCCTCAAATGGCAGAGAGAGATCTCCTGTCTCTCTTTTTATAAAGGCATTATTCCCATTATGAGGGCTCCACTTGCATGATCTAACCTAACCCTGATTTTCTCCTAAATGCCTTATCTCCAACTATCAGTGGGATTAGGGTTTCAACATATGAATTTGAGGGGAACACACTCAGTCCATGACAGACTGATTTGCTTACACCAAAGCTCAATTACCCCCAAGGAGTATGGTAAGCCCTATCTCACAGCACAGAGTGAAAGAGAAAAAGCTTCCATCAGCTTTGGTCCCTCTTGTCATCTTGGGTTTTCAGGTGGCATTGTTTGGTAGGCAGCTGTATAAAAAAGTGTAGAAGTCAAGGGATTTGGAAGCCAGCAAAGAGTATAGAAGAGGAGCCAAGAGCCAAAGGCAAGGCCCTGGGGAACATTAATTCCTGTCACATTGATTGAGCCCTTCTGTTTTGCATAATTTAACATCAAATTATACATCATCTCGTATGTTTCTAATTCCTCTTATAGACAACTCTTATCTTGATGGCTAAACTGTTAGATCCTTGAGGTCAGGACAGTATAACATAATGCTCTTATATCCAATTATTCACCAAAAATAGAAATGAGGAATTGAGGGAACTATCTGAATTCTACCACCAAAACCCAACCAACAAAGCAGCAGTGATTTAAATATTCCATTACACAAATCAATTACTCTGTTTTGTTTTCTTGGCTGAACTGCCTGAATCATTGTCTACTTCTTAAAGTAGGTGAGGTGAGTGATTCCTCATGAGGTAGTGTGAGGTGAAGGAGGGATACCAGGTGACAAGAGAGTTTCTCTTGGACATTCTGGAATTCAGGTTCCCAAATGCAATGAGCTAATTGGGTGAACATTGTCTTTTCTCAGACACCATGAATCATCATATGTTTGAAAGACCCTTTGGAAGTGTGAATTCCCACAAGATTGGAGTACCTTCTCTCCAACACCTCATAGAACAATGCAGCATTCTGTGATTGATGCTGAAATGTACTTTTGGTTGTGCTTCAGTATACAAAAAAAAAAAAAAAATGTATTTACAAGGTCAGTTTCAAGTTCTGGTTATGTTTGTTCTTCCCATCATTCTCTTTGTTTGAATCTAAAGAATTGTCTTAATTTGTGCTATAGACTGTTTTCCTACCCCCTAAAAATTCATATGTTCAAGTTCTAACCCCCAAGTGTGGTATATGGAAAACAGGACATTTGGGAAGTTATTGGTTTAGATGAGGTCATGAGGGTGAGGCCCCCATGATGGCATTAGTGCCCTTATAAGAAGAGACACCAGAGAACTTGCACTCTTTCTCCTCCATGTGAGAACACAATGAGAAGGCAGCTGTGTGGAAGCCAGAAAGAGAGTCCTTACCAAGAAACCAAATTGCCTGACACCTCGATCTTGGAATTCCCAGCCTCCAGAACTGTGATAAATGAATTTCTGCTGTTCAAACCACCCAGTCTATGGTATTTTTTTTTTTTCATGGCAGCCCAAGCAGGTTAATACAATGTATATGCCCAAGAGAACATCAAAAATCTTGACAAAACTAAGGAAGTTTACTTTAAGGTATAATGAGAAAAGTTGTTGAGAATGTCTAACATGGGACTTTTAAAATATTTGATCATTTGGAGTGATTTAGAGGACTTTATGGTGATACAATTAAAGAATATATTCCATTTAACATAGTCAATTTCATTTTGTAGAAATTTTGGTTTACTTGGTAATGCAACCTACTTTTTAAGATAATAGTCCACAACTTGTTTGAAGAAATTTTGCATCTAATATAAATATATAGATTTCTCTGATTAAACCAAATGCGATGAGAGAGTTAAATTTTGTGCCAAGAATATCATATGGTATTATACCATCTCTATTAAAAAAATTAATGTTTCTGATTTAGAAGAACTCTTTATAAATTCTTGAAATTTGAAACTTGATTTCACACCTGGATTCTCAGTGGGGCACCTGGTACATTTCCCTGAAGCCTGTCTATGTTGGTGTATTAGTACGACCATTTCTTTCATAAATCTGTTTTTAAACACAGAAGAGGCATGCTGTTTAAAAGCTGGTGAAAGGTGATTGCTAGCTTTGAAATAAAAAAGCCGAGTTTCATTTTAAAAAACAAGACCCTTCTCAGTTTGACTGAAATGCATTAAACAGGATAGAGCGACTATCTCTTGTAATTGTCAGCAGATTGGCAATCTGACATATAATTCTGGCAAACCTGTACTTAATTGCTAAAATATGACTTTCTAGCAACTATAAGTATGTTCTGGCAATGTCAAGTTATCCCAAACCACATGACTTGACTTCTGCTTTAGAATTAAAATTGTAGATTTATCCCAGGTTGAAGCTATGCCTCATGCATTCTGCAAGAACTCTATAGACTGCAGACAGGAAAACGGGATTTCGTTAAAGCATTGCAGTGCCCCAGGGGTCAATGTCAGATACAATCTAATTTAACATCTTTATTAAGGATCTCGAAGAGGGAGTAAGCCACATATTAATGAAATGTGCAAATGATATTAAACTGGGAGCTGGTGTAACCACCAATAAGGACAAAGAAATAATAGAAGTGCACCAAAAGAGGTTAAAAGTATGAGCAGAAAATTATTACATGAAAATCACCTTCTTGGGATTGATAGTTTTGGAGATGAGCACTGGGAGTCAGAAATCTCAAAGTTTGGGAATTAAAAGGAAGAAAAAGAGGGCAACCTTTAGCCAGTATCTAATTAAGACACCAACGTAAACACTTTACATTATGTAAATTTATCCAGGCTTAAATCAGAAAGACCACCAACTCTAAAATTTAGATACAAGCCAACCCAAATGTTGTAGCTTAACCAAATACAACATAGACAGCTATTAAAAATAACTAGTATGGGGCTTCCCTGGTGGCGCAGTGGTTGAGAGTCCGCCTGCCGATGCAGAGGACACGGGTTCTTGCCCTTGTCCGGGAAGATCCCACATTCCGCGGAGCAGCTGGGCACGTGAGCCATTGCCGCTGAGCCTGCGCGTCCGGAGCCTGTGCTCCGCAGCGGGAGAGGCCACAACAGTGAGAGGCCTGCATACCGCAAAAAAAAAAACCAAAAAAAAACTAGTATGCCTGAACAATATAGACAATCAGAACACGTGAAATAGCATGGAGAGACAAAAAAGCAGAACATAAGATACATGCATGATGATAAAATATAACATAACACATCCTAAAATATGGTATGCTTATTAAACAAGCTCCAGAAGTCTTGAGCCCAGAAACCGTGTTTTCAGTACATATTAATTTGGAAAAACAGATAAAAGTGTCCTTTTTTTAAACGGTGAGACAATTTAGAAGCCCTGACCTTTTAGCCCCTATGTCTCCATGCTTTCCCATTTGCCACAAACAGTTGAAACCGCTTTAAATATGACACTGCCAAAGCTGTTACTAAAATAGGATGCCCTTGGGGTAGCATCTGATAAGCTGTCAGTCTCCAGGTAGGCATCTCCTGACTGCCTATAACTTCTTGAAATCACTCTCTCTGCCTTTTCCACCTCAACTTCTTCTTCCATGACAACAAACTTAGTCACTCTTAGATATCCAGTTATTTTGACAGGAAATTTTAAACAAAAATCCTGAAACAATGGTTTGCATTTTAGGGCTATTGCCCTTTCCCCCATCCCTTAGAATTCCTCATGGGACAGCCCTGAGTTGAACTACACACAATGGAATGTGCACAGCATGGAGCTGGAAAGGGAGATCTTACATAACCATGGTGTCCCGGGAATATTTGATTTCACCACTCTACCTTTGGTGCCTGCTCAATAAAAGGTAGCTTCTACATGTTTTCAAATTCCTGCCATGATCCCTTACCTGCCTTGAGGATCCAGGAAGGGAAGTAAAGTAGGAAAATTCTCTGGTGCCCCAGATATACCAAAAGGGAACCAATTGACCTAGCATTGAACCCACAACAGTGGCTCCTTCTAAACAGCAAGTAATCAGTAGCAAATCATCTAAAATGCCAGTGTAGGTGGATTCAAAGAATTGAAGATGCTGAGGTTCTAGTGTAGTGGAAAAAAAAATATTTTATTTGTGCTGAAAAGGACCTAACCCGTATCACATAACTGTGGGGTTTATTACTTCTGTATCTAAATAATTCAGAGATATCAGTGGATGACCAGAGTCATGGGAATGGGGTAATGGGCATGTGAGGGAAGATAATAAACCCAAATAAAGATTTCAGCTAATAGGGTAGATAGGCTGAAAACCTTCAAGGCTATTCTTGCCAATGAGGAAGAGGAATTATTTTAAATATACTGGAAGGAATTACTAGAATAATGGGAATAAAATCAAGGAGAAAACAAGTAGGTTAAACCTCAAGAATTTTATTATAGTTTAGCCTTTTCATGGACTTAAGATACCTAAAGGTGAACTTAACAAATATGGAAAACATATATTGAGAGACAGTTTCATTAATGATTCCTAAATTATAATGAATTAGAATAAGCTTCTCTACAAGAAGTGTAAGATTTCCTTTAACTCACTAAATGAGTTCATTTACAAAGTAGAATATCCATGTAACTTCCTCACTATATCAAGCACCGATGAACACCACTCTGCTTCAACAGAAATGGAAAAAATGTTTTCAGAAAGTAATTTCACTTTCTTGGATATTTTAGTTTTTTTATGTATAATTAGAAAACACATCAGAAGTTCAATTATAAGAATTTGTTTAATACTTCCTACTATGATAAAATAGAAATTTTTTTCTCCTTAGAGAAAAATAAATTCTACTTCCCTGTCTCTGCCTTCTTCCAGGTTTATACGAAATACAAATTGTTCATGTCACGGTGTATGGGAAGATGTTTAGTGCCTGATCTGTGCCAGTTAATCTTCTAGATTGCAGGGATGCAGAAAAAAATCAGACTTAGTCCCTACACTTAAGAATTTCACCATCAGGTGAGAGATATTAACCAACAAACAGTTTTATATTAGAGACTACATTGAAGCAATTGAAATAATAATACCAGTAAGGTTCCAGGAATAACACAAATAATAAATTACTTGGTTTTCAAGTATTAAGATACAAGTTCATTAAATGGAAGTATGGGATTTTTTTTCAAGGAAGAAAATATTAACTTTCAAAAATCATCAGAAAAGCCTGTGGCAAATGTTGTATTGTTCATTAATATTTAGTTCTCCTCTTCTGAAAGCATGGAAGGATTGTAATTCCCTGTCCCCTTGAAATCAGGCATAACCACGTGACTTGCTTTGCCCAATGAAATGTGAGGGGAGGTGAAGAGTGGAACTTCTCAGTGGAAGTGTTTAATTGCCAGCCCTGGAATTCTCTCTTGCTTTTCTCTGATAATCACTGAAGGGCATGTTGCTAGGAAGGTAGAATTCAGAGTTATCGCCTGGAAGAGCATTTGGAGAGTCACTTAGATCTGCAAAGAACTTTGCATGAGCCAGAATTAATCCTTTGTTGTTAAGGTCACTGATACTGGGGTGTTTATTATTGCAGCATATATTTGCCTATTCTAACTATATACACATTAAACTTAAGGACAAATATGATGTCTTCATTATGAAATAAGTGTTGCTCAAAAAATATATTAATTCTTCGGCTTCCCTGGTGGTGCAGTGGTTGAGAGTCCGCCTGCCGATGCAGGAGACGTGGGTTCGTGCCCCGGTCCAGGGGATTCCACATGCCGCAGAGCGGCTGGGCCCATGAGCCATGGCCGCTGAGCCTGCGCGTTCAGAGCCTGTGCTCCGCAGCAGAAGAGGCCACAACAGTGAGAGGCCCGCGTACCGCGAAACAAAAAAAACAAAAACAAAAACAAAAACAAAATATATATATATATATAAATTCTAAATGAGCTAATTGCAAGCTACTCAAGAAGCATTCATTGCATGTCCCTAAGTAACAGAATAGTTTAACCAGCAATGTGTCAGTGTTTTAATTTTATAGAATAATTTGAATTTTGACTTTTCCCAGCTTGCTACTATCCATGAGTAGGGAAAATAAAACAATCTGGTAGAGAGTCGCTGTGTTATCAAATGGACCTTCCCCTTCCATCCCACAGGCGGCCTGTGGGTCTGCATCTATACATACCTGAAAAACATTCAAGATCCTCTAAAAAAAGCAAAGTGGTTTTACTATTTTTATTGTTAGACTCTTAAAAGAGATTTTGACAAGAACAAAATACAAGTGATCAGGAAACTGTTCTTAAAATTGACTATATAGTTATAAAGATGGGTAAAATTAAAAATAAATATGTCTAATCACAGAATAGTTTATCATGTGAAACAAAAATGAACACTCTCTTGCATTGAAGATCATTCTCTCGTATTTAATTTAGAGAGGTACTTAACAAATAGTATAACAAAGCCTTTCTTTCTATTATAATAAGCAATTGATGTAGACTTAACCATTTTGCCTGATGGATTTCAGAGCTGAAGAGTGACAGTTGTTCACAGTACCATCAACGAAAAACTGCATTCTAGATGATTTGGTTTTTTTCTAAAGACATTTGTCTGCATCTTGAAACAAGAATACATCCTAACCATGAAACAGCATTGTTATAGCTCTTTTCTTGAATTACCATGTGCAGAATTTCAAAAGAACTTTGGAGCTCTAGCTTATAAAACCGTTGAGAATGACCTAGTAATTGGTCTGGACTTTGAGTCAGAGACCTATTTTCCTGGTCTCTGGACTTAGACCCCTTTCCCATCCAAATCTTCTAACAGTCAGCCATCAGAGTGAATTTTCTAAATATAAACCTGACCTCTTTCCTTCTACTTGAACAACCTCCCAATCTTCTCAATTGCCTCATGCATAAAGTTCAACTTTCTTAGTCCACTCCTCTTTCCAAAATACCCTTTGCTCCCATCTTGCCAAGTGGGTCTCAATCCCCAGATTTATTATGCTCTTTCATTCACTTACCTAAGTCATATTTCCTCAACTTCATTTTCTCCACTGGTAAACTCATCACTCAAAATTTACTCATATGACATCTCTTTGGTAAAACCAAAATCACTTATTTCTTTTGTGGTGCTTACTCTGGATGCATGTTTGTTTATATTACTGCATCATATGCTATGTTTCCTATATGTTATTATAATTATTTAGCTACTTGTCCAAGTGGACTGACCCAGTCTCTTCAATTGGCAAAGAATATATTTTTAGGGAACTTTGTATCATGCTATCCTCTATCAAATAGTTCAATGTCTGGCATATAATTTTGTGTAAATATTTGATGAATGAGCAAATGAGTGAATGAGTGAATGAATGAATGAATGAATCAGACCTGAACTCAGCTGATGATTTTACCAATAACCTGCTGTGTGACCTTGGCCAGACCCATTTATTTTTCTGTGCCCCAGATTCCTGATATGAGAAAGGGGGATGTTAATTGCTACTTGCCATAGAGGGATACTGTGAGGATTAATGAAATAATTTTTGTAAAGCAGTTTGAGCTCCCTGGAAGAAAGGCACTATGTCAGAACAAAGTGTTATTATAATTATTATGTAGCACCTTTCATTTGAGAATCTCAAAGCACTTCAGAAAACATTAACTCATTAATCTTCCCAATGCTCCTGTGAGAAATTCCCATTATCTCCATTTTAGAAAAGGGGAAACTGCCGATGGGGAAAGGTTAAATGTCTAGCCCATGATGCCATCCTTTTGAATGCCAAATTTCAGGACTCCCGGTTTGGAGACAACCCTTTGAACCTCCAGGCACTGTAACATCCTCCATTTCCCTGTACAGAGAAAGCCATCGAGGAGCCTCAATGGCAAAGATCCAGCTGGAATGAGAGCCCAGGTTAATACCTTCCATAGAAGAAGGGGTGGGATGGGGCAGCAAGGTGATGACCACAGTCCTTCTCTCAACTGTAACAGTGAGAAGAAAATGTAAGCTACTCCTGCAATCAATCGCTCACCTCCTGCAAAGGCTTTGGCTCAAATCTTTTCATCAGCCCTCTTTTAACTTGACACCTTTCTGGGATGTCTGTCTCTCAGCCAGAAAATGTCTCATCACCTTTGAATACAAAGGTAGCAGTTTAGCAACCAAAGAAATAATCCTAAAATACTGCATTCAAAGGAGCTTTCCTCTCCTAATACTGTTTTTCCTGCTGAATCCCATGAATGTTAGCTGAGACAGGTGGTACTAATCCTCCTTCTAAAAGGAAAAGGAAGAATGTTAGCTATTCTGCATATACTTGGGGCGGGAGGGAAAACTATAGTTTAGATAAAGATGCTTTACATCAGGAACATCTAGCAAAGTGGAGTCATTTCTATTCATAGCTAACCAGAGAGGCGACATTTGTGCTTTTCTCACAAATGTTCAGTTCATACTTCCTGGAGGTTGTGGTCAAGATTACCGGCCCAATCATGTGTGCAAATATGCCACAAAGATACACGGCATGTGTGTCTTGACGTCCTGGAAATAACAAGATCCTGTCTAGAGCCCAGGTGAATTCGCCAAACATCATTCCAATACGGATTCTTTCATAACACCCATTTCTAAAGGAAACATGACATTTTGCCTTGGTTTTAAATCTGGAAGAACAGAATTAGTTCATTTTGATGAGTTTCATGCTGACAACTCCTCTGAAACCTGGAATGGAACATCTCTCAACTTCCTTCACACTTGTGACCTTTCTCTCCACCCCATTCATGAGAAAGTCCACCCCTCTTGAGGTTAATCACTCATGCACTGTACCCCTGGAAAGATCTGAAACTCCTGGCCTTCCTGAACTTCCTGAACATTGTCTTATTCATCTCTCTAACTTCCTCATGCCTCCTTGGAAGCCATCTGTCATGGAAAGAGAATGAGCTTTGGAACCAAACTAATCTGACAGTTAACCCTAGTGCCTGCCTATGCACTTCCTAGTTGTGCGAGCTTCAGCAAATGTCTGAATCTCTCTGAGCCTATTTTTGTGGCCGGCAAAATAAGAATTATAAGCCTACATTGAAAGCTGTTTGAGAGATAACAGGCACACACAGTAGCTTCCTGAAAAGACTGGTGCACTGAACCAATAGGACCTCCAAACATCGAGCAGAAGATTGAGTCTAAATTCATACAACAAGCACCAGAAGACGAGATGTACTCACAATGCTAGGAAAGACATCCCAAAGAAAGTCCCAGAAACAGATATTAGACCTAGGCAAGGCATTAACAATGGGAATCCAACAGATGAAACCGAGCAGGGTTCAGTGGGGGTCGGGGGAAACGTAGAACAGGCCAAGGTTAAAGCCTAAATTGACAGGTAGTAAATGCCAGAAAAATATGAAAATTAAGGGTCAAAAAGTCACCACCAGGACCAGAGTTTCATGATCTTCCTCCCTGTAGGAAACTCAGACTTGGAGGAGTCAAGGAATTAGGGGATTGGATTAAGAGTTAGGTCAGGACTTAAGTAAGAATCTCCAAGTCAAGTGACTCCAGGCAATCAGCAAGAGAAAGCAGATAAAGGACCACCTCGACAGAGCTCATAGGGAAGAACATCATACATGAGTAGGCCAGAATGGAAATAATTACCAGAATCCCAGGATACCACCCCACCAAGAACAAGACAATGCAGAAAACACTAGCATAGGTCATCACTCCCACTGCTCTTGATGAGGATGGGATGCCAGACTTGGAGTGGGGGGGTGGTGAACCTACAGGTGGGAGACAAGTCCCTCCATTGTGGAGCCTGTCAGAGCATACCCCAAACCCTCCACACTCTGACACTCCACTGATGATCTTTCCTGGTCTCCTGGCTTCGGGTACCACCACTGAACAGAGTACTGCCAAATGCTCATCACTCCCCTTCAGCTTTTCCCTGGAGCTTCAGGCCCACATTTCAAAAGGCTGGCAGGCATTTTCACCTAAATACCCAATGGACATCTCAAATCCATTAGTGTCTCCCTCCACTTTTATTAGTGGCATCAAACATCTCCTATATACCAGACTCAAAATGGTGCTTGGACCTTCCAAGTGGGGATTGAATAGACACACACTCAGCCCCCAGGGCCAGTGAGAACGGAGTATGACTATGCATTAGCTGTGTTGGAAAAGGCTTCTTTGTCTCAACCAGAGACACATCTACCACATGTGGGATAAGGGCAGAGGTCTTCACAACGATGAGGTGCAGCAAGACTTCAGTGGTATCTGTGAGAACTAGAGTTCCTTCCCAGGAATGTAGACAATGGCCCCTGGGGCTCCTCTGTACACAGACTGAGTGAATTAGAGGTGACTGAACAGAGCAGAAGTGACACAGTTAGTTTTAGGACATTGAATTGGTTCCAAAATTTAACCATCATACTACCTTCTAGCTACTGAGAAGAAATAAGGCTTCTAAATCGAGTTCATTTATAGAGAAGGAAATAAAAAGTATTAGTAGTGACTATAACTTTTAAATCTACTATCCGTATATCTCCCACAGGGTCCAGCACATGTTATGTAACTAAATATTTACTGAACAAAAGAAGTACATCTTTGATTTTTAGATCCAGCCTTTTTTTCTCTATTTTGTTACCTGTGAGATCTTACTTTCTAGGTAGGTTTTGTTTTCCCCTCCACTGTTTAGAATTCTATGTAGCACTTGACTTTCCAAGTGGAAAGTACATTTCACACAGTGACCAAGTACTATGAACCAGTCAGCATTGTGCAAGCACTTACTTAAAGGTTGGATCTGTATGGGGCACCTCATTTCCCAACATAGAGATTAGAATAAACTCAGGTGAATCAGGGCAAATGTATCCTAGACCAGTTTGCCAATAGAGAGCAGTAACAATAATCACCTCCTTTTATCCACCCTTTACGATGGGCCAGGCACTGTGCTAGATCGTTCACAGATTCTAATCTTCACACAACAAGCAAGAAGACCATATAATTACCCCTTTTCAGTGGAGACATTAATCGCACAATGAATAAGTAGCCAAGTAGGGCTCTAAACACAGATCCGTCTGCTCCCCAAGTGGGGCTCTTCCCATAATTCAACTCACCCCCCAGCAGAGTATTTGCAATCCTCTCAGGCCCCTTTGGTGTGTACCTTGGGATGATCCTTGCCAATGTCCCCAGAGTTCCCAGAAATTTCATTTCCAGCTTAGACTCAGCAGAAGACACATTTCTTCCAGACTCAGCAGAAGACACATTCCTTCCATTATAGTTTAAAAACACTAAAAATAGAAATTAAAAGTCTGTATGCCAGAAAGAGTAATGAAAGAGTCCTCCTTGCTCAGACAGAAAAAACCAATGAAAAAAACACATAGTTTTTAACTTTGAATTGGTTTCTTAAACATTAAATTTACTCAACCAGAATGAACATGTCAAAATAGAGAATTCTCCATAGCACAGATTTGGAGATTCAACATGTCACTGAAAATGAAGATGTTTTTGAATGAAATAATTCTTCTGGTAAGTTATGTCTGAACATGACCACTGGAATTTCAGAATTGACTACAGGGAGATAAAAAATGTAAATGAGCTCTGCCTAGAGGATCCCAGGCTGCAGGGTTTTCTGGAGAAAGTGATAGGAAGTTGAATAGCTATGGTTTCATCCCAAGTAAATTAACCTTTCATTAAGGGCCAAACTTCTTATTAATGCCAAAAGGCACCCCCAGATGTTTCTATAATTCAGCCATTTCCAAAGAGCGGGATTTCACTTAGGAAAAAAATGCTTTATAACATTTTCCCTTTGCCAAACATACCTAGATTATTTAGCATCTTCTTCTACACTGCTCTTTTTAGACTGACAAGTTTCCTTCCAAAATTGAGGAAAAGAACAATGATGAAAATCCCCACCTTACAGTGCTTCTGTGCTCAACAAATCTTATTGGCCTTTGAAATTCTGACCTCCATTTAGGGACAGGTTTAATTGAACCCTAGATCTCTCTCACACTTGCCGATCCAGAAGATTCAAGGGAGGCTGCAGATCCATCCAATTTACTTCAGCAGGATGACTGGTGGGTTTCTGAAAGGGAAGGCTTGCTGCTGCTTCCTTGGCTTTCCAAGTTTAGAGTTACAGCTTTAATTTACAGACAGGTCTAGACAGCTGCTATAGTTACCCACTGATGCTGGTGTCACTACATAGGATTGAAATTATGCCAGGAGGCAAATAAGGCCCACACCCAAGGCCAAATAAGGTCAGGGAGAGAGCTAGGTAGAGCAGGAAGCAGGAAAGGCAGTGAATTCTTAGCGAACACTGGGCCTTGAAGAGAAAAATTCAGATTGCAATATCAGCTAGAACTGAGGGCTCTGTGATTCTGTATAAGACAGAATGGAGAGGTCATAAGGGCTTTTCCTATTGGATCTCATACCATTACATACGTAGCAATCACTTGCTTGTCTGTATTCCCTACTAAAATCTTTTAAGGGCAGAGAATGGATCAGTTCCTTTCATCAACACATCCCCAGTACATAGTATAGTACCCACCAAATGGTGGGCACACAGAATAATTTTTGAATATCAGATGTCAACCAGTGACCTGGTTTTGTCTTCTGGATAATATTCATTCATTCAACAAATATGAAATTGCCCTCTGCATGCCAGGCCCAGCATCGGTGGGATGAGGTTAAATGACACATGAATTCTAATGAAGCAGGTCAGGCTGTTTCCAACCTCTCACTACAGAGAAAGAGCAAGTGGTCCAGGCTTTAAGTTAGTAAGCTCAATTCTAAGATACAAAGATGCAGAGGAAGGAATAATTAGATCCTAGGCAAGAAAAGTAGTAACATGACAAGGAAGGAGGAAAGAAGGGACATATATGCAGGTGGTCCTAGGACCGGCTTTACCTGAGATGCTCTGGTTTTCTGCCTGGATCTGAGTGTGGAAAGACAGTGGTCAACAGGTGTTCTGGCTCCCGGGTGAAGTGGGGCTCCACAGGTGTTCAAAGTTCTTGATTGCAGGGCCAACAGAGAGCAGTGCCCTTGGGGAGATCTCATAGCCCTAACAGCTGATTCCTTCTCATTACTCCCCAGGTCAGTGGAGCAGACAGCTGCTCCTGGCATGTAACCCTTTGTTCGCCTTGGCAACAAGGGTGAAGGCCCATTCAGTGAAGACCTGAGACTGCAAAGCCTTGGTTCAATGCCATACCATCATTTATTAGTTCACTGAGCTCAGAGCCCATCTCTGAGCCTTATTCCTTCATCTAGACAATTTCTGCTCTTCTTTGCCACCTAAGTTTCTTGAGGATAAAAAGACCCATAGATCTTAGAGAAAAGCGAAGTGTAACACGATGGCAAAGGGAAAAGAGTAAATGAAGAAAATGGTTTTCCTCCTAATTTTCTTCTCACTATGGAGATGGTGATGAAAAGGAGAGTGATGGTGGTAAATAGCTAAATATACGAATTCAAAAGGATATAATTAATTTGTGTATTCATTCAGCAAATTATGAAGTACTTGTTATGTACCTGTCCTATAATATCTTTTTTTAATTGAAGTATAGTTGACTTACAATGTTGTGTTAGTTTCAGGTGGACAGCAAAGCGATTCAGTTATATATACATATACATCTATTTTTTCAGATTCTTTTCCCTTATAGGTTATTACAAAATATTGAGTATAGTTCTCTGTGCTATACAGTAGGTCCTTGTTGGTTATCTGTTTTATATATAGTAGTGTGTATATGTAATCCCAAACTTCTAATTTAACCCTCCCTCCAGTTTCCCCTTTGGTAACCTTAAGCTTGTTTTCTATGTCTGTGGGTCCATACTGTTCTCCAAAGTGGCTGTCCCATAATATCTTTTTTTTTCTTTTTTGGCTGCACTGCGTGACACGCGGGATCTTAGTTCCCCGACCAGGGATTGAACCCATGCTCCCTGCAATGGAGGTGTGGAGTCCTAACCACTGGACTGCCAGGGAATTCCCTGTCTCATAGTATTTAAACAGAACCTCTCCCTGGTGTTTGATAATGATTTCTCATCACATATAACGTTCTCCCAAGTGAGGAATTCAAGCCAATGCCTGGATATCAGTAAAATCACTTATCAGGAGTGATACACATCAGGAATTTGTAACTTCAGTAAGAAAGTGGGTACCTTAGTGTAATCAGTAATCATTTCCTTCTGCTGTATCAGCTTTCTCTTAAAACTAGGAAGTTGATGCATATGTATTTGAATGAAATAAAGCATGTAAGAGGAAATACAAAACTGAATCTTTTCAAAGCAATAGGTCTTAAAGTGTGGTCCCTGGACTGGCAGCTTCAGTATCAATGGAGATATGATCAGAAATATAGATTCTCAGGCTTCCCTGGTGGAGCAGTGGTTGAGAGTCCGCCTGCCGATTCAGGGGACATGGATTCGTGCCCCGGTCCGGGAAGATCCCACATGCCACGGAGCGGCTAGGCCCGTGAGCCATGGCCGCTGAGCCTATGCGTCCGGAGCCTGTGCTCCGCAATGGGAGAGGCCACAGCAGTGAGAGGCCCGCGTATCGAAAAAAAAAAAAGAAAGAAAGAAAGAAATATACATTCTCAGCCCACCCCAAGGCTAGTGAATTGGGAATTCTGGGGGTGGGCTCAGCAACCTGTGTTTTAGCAAGCCCTCCACGTGGTTCTGATATACCTGCTGTAAAGCTGTCAGATGCTGCTAAGATGTTTTAAACAAAGAAGCTGAATCAGGGTGCAAAACTCAAACGTAGTAGGAAGCGAAATACCCAAGGATGGATAAAAGAAAAAAAAAAAGGCTTAATTCCTCATCCTGTAACAGGAAAAGTTTTCATAATTCTTTGGAAGAATTTTACACACCATCTCAAAAAAGTCATTTTAATTATCAAAGACTATTGTAACCATAATACTTTACATGTCTTTGATGTGGTACCAAAAACTCTGATAGGGCCTGAATGAGGGTGGGGAAAGTAACTATCTGAAAAGGTAGTTTCTTTTCTGTATCTCTCCTTAATACCTAATTCAGAGATGGTACAAAACATTCTGATCTAAAGTGTCATATTAACATTATTAATAAGGAGACAGAAATTGAGGGAAATGATTTAGCAAAGATATAAGCTTTATTATTTCCACATTCTTTATTCAATATTTACCTATATCTAACAGTATTCTCATTCTTATTGTTTTGTAAACATTGTAAATAATCATCTCAAGTCATAAACTTGTTGGCTATGGAAACACAAGTGATAAATAGAATTTTCCCTAAATTCTTAAATACAAATTTCAATAACTAACAACCTCCCACAAACTCCAATCAAAAGCCAGAAAGAGGGCTTCCCTGGTGGCGTAGTGGTTGAGAGTCCGCCTGCCAATGCAGAGGATGCGAGTTCGTGCCCTGGTCCAGGAGGATGCCACATGCCGCGGAGCGGCTGGGCCCGTGAGCCATGGCCGCTGAGCCTGCGCGTCCGGAGACTGTGCTCCGCAACGGGAGAGGCCACAACAGTGAGAGGCCCGCGTACCGAACGAAATAAATAAATAAAAAACAGAAGCCAAAAAGAGCACGCTAACTTCTCTGGAGTTGTTGTACTTTAAAAGCAAGGGCATGATAACAGCCTTTTTGAATGAAATGCCCTCTCTTTACATTAGTCCACGTAGCCGTGAAGTCACACCCAGGACTAATGCTCGGGGTCAGCCGCAGTGGTTACAGAGTTAGAAGGTGGCCGGCAACAGCTGCTTAGGTAAATCAGAACTTCTGAAAGCATCCATCCTACAGTTGTCCTGAGGTCCTCTGAGGCACCCCTTGCCCCAGCTTGTTTCATTTATTTATTAAAAACCTTTAATGAGGACAACTTTCCATGATTTTTAAAATATATCATGATCTATTAATATGACTCTTTACCCTACCATGTTCACATCTAAGAACACTTCACTAAATAGATGCCCAGGCAAAATCAACTGGTGTTAATACCTCTAATTCAACAGGTGCTAATGTGAAAATAATGGTGGCCACAAATTAAACAGCTGGTGCTGTGCCTACGTTTTTATTTTTTCTTAATGTGCCTATAAACAGATCTGTGCTATGTATAGATTCACATCTAATCAGATGAGGTCTATGTAAAACTGTTCTTTGGAGCATCTGTAAACATTCACTCACAATCTTGGGTTATATAGTTTTTCACTTCACTTTTCCTAATTCCCAGTCACCATTTTTTATCAAATAAATCTATCTTGAAAAATGACTGCATAGATGGCTAAAGAGTGAAAAATTCAGTATGTTTGGATGTTAATTTCACTGAATTAACAGCGACCAGTAGTTCCGCTCTGCAGTTCCATTAGTTTGCTCTTGCTGAGAAATGAGTCCATAATGACCATGAAATACAATTTTGTCTTCAATTCCATCCACCAAATTCTTATTGCTCTTCTACTATAGGCAATATTATATTGCTTTATGTCTTTACTAACATTGCATCTAACAGTTCATCAGTGGGGATGTTAGAAGGGCAACAAGTTTAGCCCCTAACAGGACTTACTTGAGAAACTATCAGAACTATAGACTTAATTGAGAAAATTAATACAAGGAATTTTTTCTCATATGGCATCTGAGAAATGAAAGCCTGCTGCTGACCTATGTCTTCTGGCAGTTAGCACCTTCTGTCTCACATAAGGCAGGATGAGATTGTAAACTATCCTAAGAATTTGATGTGTCTTCCCATTTAAGGGGGGAAACAGATAACATCATGTCCTGGATTGACCAGTTGTTTCTTCCCATTGACTGAAATAATCAGGTGTTCAGCATCTTACCATCTGAATTGCCCAGGCAACTTGGTCAAACCAAGACTTAGAAAACTAACCTCACTTGCTCGAAATAATTTACTATTCCTCATTAATACATGTGGATTTTTTAAATTGAAATATATTTGACATGTAACATTGGGTAAATTTAAGGTGCACAATACATTAATTTGACATATTTGTATATTGTAATATGATTTCCATTGTAGCAATAATTAGAACCTCTAATTATATATAAAAATTGTATATATACCTCACATTATATAATTATCACTTCTTTTTAGTGGTTGGAATAATTTCTAGTCTCTTAGCAAGTTTGACATTTATATAGTTGTCTATATTCACCAGAATGTGCGTTAGATCTCTAGAACTTATTCATTGTAAGTTTTTACCCTTAAATATCATCTTTCCTATCCCCCCACCCTCCATCCCTTGGTAACTACCATTTTATTCTCTTTTTTTAATGAGTTTGACTTTTTTAGATTCCACATATAAGTGATATTATACAGTATTTGTCTTTGTCTGGCTTATCTCAGCATAATATGCTCAAGGTCTATCCATGTCGTCACAAATGTTGGGATTTCCTTCTTCCTCATTGCTGAATACTATTCCTCTGTGTGTGTGTGTGTGTGTGTGTGTGTGTGTGTGTGAGTGTGTGTGTACCACAACTTCTTTATCCATTCATACACTGAGGGACACCTAGGTTGTTTCCATATCTTGACTGTTGTGAATAATGCTGCAGCAAACATGGGAGTACATATATCTCTTAGATATTGTATTCAAAACAATTTAAATATCTGATAAATTGCTCATCCAAAGGGAATAAATATGCCTTAGTACAACAACTGAATTATAAGAAGATAAATGTGTGAAAACTTACAAGTAACCTAAATTCCAAATGGAGGATTAGTTAAAAATATAGTCTGCCATAAAATAAAATAGTGAACATATTTAATTTAATTATTATAACATAGATGACATGGAAATATATTCATGCTATATCTAAATTTAAAAAGCAGATTACACTACCATATTTCAATATGATTCAATATTTCTTCAAAATACATGTGTGTATTTATACATGTTCTCTAAAGTGTTAGGAGAGGTCATTGTGTATGTTAGAATTACATTTCTTTAGTTCATATTTTCTTTTTATTTACTTTACTTTTGTAATATTTCTTCACTGATGATGTATTGCTTTGTGACAAGAATAAAGCAGTACATATTAGTTTTATACTTTTAATGAGATACATTTCTTAGGACATGATTGTAGAAAAGGCTAAAGTTTTGACAAAGCCAAAGAAAAGATCATCAAGAGTGGTTTCTAATATTTCTCAGGAAGCCAGTTTCATACATGAGAAACTCCCCATACACCAGGCAGAGTTCACTGTGTATTGTCCTCTCAATGTTTGTAGCTTCTCTCTCAGCATTAAAAAGATTACTGTTGTTCCCATGATGTTTTCCTCCTTCTTCTAGCTCATTTTTAGTTGGATGTCAGAACGTCTCCTGTGGAATTACATCACTACACAGGTAAAAGGTAAATCTAAATTTGTGAAAGAGTTAAGTCCGTGAAAGAGTTAAGTCCTAAATGTTTGTTACTGAGTTGGTGGGTTTAATCTCAGACTGCAGATTTCCATAAAAACCATGACCCACTCTTGTTCTGTTCCAAGAGCCATAACCCATATGTACTTGGAGACCATCATGGTTCTAATGGGTGAGCAATCGATTGAAGCTTAGACAGCGTATGTAATGTGTGATGAGGGTTCAGATAATTGGCATGGGGATCCAGAAACGAGAGACTTCTTTCCCACATTTTCCTCCCCCGTTTAATAATAAGTTCTTGAGAGAGTGGTCTCCTTGTCCCTGGCAGGAACCTCACCAAGCAGTGCAGGGCAGCGGCTGGAGAGGGCACAGTGAAAAAAGAAAGGGGCTTGATGAAAGAGTGGCATCTGAGATGAGTCCCTAGGCCAGGGGTGGGGCTCTGAAGGTAAGAGAGAAGCTCTACGAGCTGGCTTCCAGGAGATGTCTTGATCCTGGAACAAAAGTTAGGAAGGATTCTGATTGCTAACTGACCCCTTCAGTGACTTGAAGCCTTAACTTCTTGAGGCTTTTACCACGAAGTGAACAGGAGCCATCATATGGGTACTTTCTTGCTCTCCCAACCTGAACCCAGCACACAGCCCTCTTTCAATTGTCTTAGGGCTTGACTACTCTAAAAACAGGTATGACAGTGACAACAATGACAATAATAATGCCTACTTACACTTACCTATAGGTTTATAAATTGCAAAGCATCTTATAAACTCATTTGTCCTAGAAACTCACAGAAGTTATGTAAGTTTCCTGATTGTCCTTATTACTTTTAGGAAAGACAAAGTCACAGGTATGTGAACCATAAATCTTGTTTCAGTCCTTTGTGTCTTCAATGACTCATTTCCATGACAAACCATCTTCAGACTTTCCTTGGCATTTTATCCAAGGTTGTGTGGCTCTGTAGAGCAGGCTGGAGAAGAGAAGAGAAAAAGACACCAAGGAGGCCTCAATGATGCCTCTGGGGCTTGAGGTGAGAAGAAAGGTGGAGAAGGAGGACAGAGAGAAGTCCTAGAAACAATCCTCTCCTTCCCCTTGGGACACACTTCCCCAAATCAAAGATGTAATGGAAAGACCATAGGAAGAAGGAAGGTAGAAGAGAAGGTCACTTGACCACCTGGCTGATGGACCCTGTCCAGATGGCTTTTTAGTATATAAAAGAATATGGAACTTTTGTATAGAATGGAGTGCATTTGTGGTGCTATGTCATTATAGGACAGCTTGCAAACATGTTTTGTAAACATCTCCTTGGAGTTGGCCAGAAATATTTCCTCAACACATAGAATGCTGCCACTGCTGAGTGAATGACTCTAGGCTCTGTTGTGTGTTCAAGTTGCTAGGCTCTTTTTATTTTTTTAATTTAACTATTATTTTTATTATTGAAGTATAGTTGCTGTACAATATTATATAAGTTACAAGTGTACAATATGGTGATTCACAATTTTTAAAAGTTATACTTCATTTATAGGCATTATAAAATATTGGTTATATTCTCTTTTTAATCATGTAGGATATATGCTGGCTGCAGTCACAAATTTGCTCTTGCCATTTAGTGATACTCCTTATTACAATAATTCTCCCAGCACTTAAAGATAAATATCTGCTTTAAGAAATGAAACTCCAAAAAATCTATGTGCACATTGGTATTCGGATGCATGTGGAAGTCAGAAGTCCTTCAGAGAGCTCAGTAAAGACAATTGGGGTATCTGTTTACGATGTACAATGAAGATGGAAAACAAAGTCAAAAATATATAGAGATTGGCATTGCCTCAAATTTCTACTCTTTTGTGCTTGTTAGAGTAAACATAGAAGTTAAAAAGATGCGTACCACTTCAGTTACATCTGAAATATGTGAAGGCAAAAAACCCAAACTTCATCTGAATTATCTCAGACCACTTTTACAAGGTATAATCAGAAAAACTGCCTGCAGTGCTTGTAAATAATACCTTGGCTCCACCTCCAACTTTCTGAGTCAGAATCTCTGAGGGTGTTTTCCCAAATCTGTATTCTTAACAAATACCCTGAGTAAATTTAAGGTACACCAAAATTTGAAAAGTACCGATCCTGACCAGCATTATCAAGAATTTATAGCAGAGACACCCAACCCCCTACTATTCATTTTACAGATTTTTCTTGTTTATATCTTGAAATTTTAGCTGACTATTTCAGGCATTCCAATAGATACTTCTGAGCTTTTTTTTTCTTTTTGAAATGTGGAAAGACATGTTCTTTGGAAACCTATAACATAACTCCCTTATTCTTTACATTTTTAATATTAAATCATTGCAAACATGTAGAAATCTATTGATAAGAATATATTAAACATTTCTATACCAACCTAGGTAAATTTCTACCTATTAAATTATATTTTGTCACTAAGTGAAATTAAAAAATGAAATCCTTATGTGCATTAACACCCTCAATAATATGCAGTGGGACTTAAAATTTAACAAGAGTCAATGTAAAGTGTGTATATGACATGTAATATATAACATGAATACAGAACCATCTTATTAAGAATTATCTAGTGACAACTTTGTTCGTTTGTTTGTTTGTTTTTTTGCAGTACGCGGGCCTCTCACTGTTGTGGCCTCTCCCGTTGCGGAGCACAGGCTCTGGACGCGCAGGCTCAGCAGCCATGGCTCACGGACCCAGCCGCTCCACGGCATGTGGGATCTTCCCAGACCGGGGCAAGAACCCGTGTTCCCTGCATCAGCAGACAGACTCTCAACCACTGCGCTACCAGGGAAGCCCTCTAGTGACAAATTTGAATCTTTTAACTTTCCTTCTTAAGAGACCACCCAGTTAGACACATAGGTAAAAATATAGCTGAGTATAAGTGTACTCACTTATAGTTGATAGTATTATATATTTTCTAACTTTATGGATAATGAAAAAGAGATAATTGGGAAGGAAGAGAAGAAGAGAAGAAAGAAGTAAAAGTATAGTGGGAGGGTGTCCAGCTTGGAATTTTTGATGACTAAGTAGTAATCAAAGCACCAAAAGCACACACTACCCACAGTTCTCTTTCTTTGAATTTCCCGCTGGGCCCATGCAAACCTGGTACTGGTCACCTCCATGCATTTGCAAACTTGGCACCTCATACCATCCCAACTGTCTTATCCTGTTTTCCTGAACACATGCACCCAAAACAAACAGCATTATTTTATTCTTTTTCATGGCCGAGTAGTATTCCATTGTCTATTTATGATACATATCATGTCTTCTTTATCCATTCATCTGTTGATGGACACTTAGGTTGCTTCCATGTGTTGGCTATTGTAAACAGTGAACATTGGGGTGCATGTATCTTTTCGAATCAGAGATTATCATACAAAGTGAAGAAAGACAGAGAAAAACAAATGATATCATTTATATGTGGAATCTAAAATATAATACAAATGAACTTATTTACAAAACAGAAACAGACTTATGGACATAGAAAACAAACAAACATATGGTTACCAAAGGGGAAGGAGGGGTGGGAGGGATAAATTAGGTGTTTGGCATTAGCAGATACAAACTATTATATATAAAATAGGTAAACAACAAGGACCTACTGTAAGGCACAGGAAACTATATTCAGTATCTTGTAATAAGCCGTAATGGAAAAGAATATGAAAAAGAACATATATATATTATATATATATATGTATATATATTAAGTCCTCTACATATGAACGAGTTCCATTCCAAGAGCATGTTCCTAAGTCCAATTTGTTCACAAGTCCAACAAAGTTAGCCTCGGTACCCAACTTACACAATCGGCTATATAGTACTGTAATGTAATAGGTTTATAATACTTTTCACACAAATAATACATAAAAAACAAACAAAAATAACGATAACAGTTTTCATCTTACAGTACAGTAGCTGAAAAGTACAGTACTACCGTACAGCAGCTGGCATCCAGGGGCTGGCATCAAGTGAACAGGCAAGAAGAGTTACTGACTGGAGGAGGGAGAGGAGGTGGGAGATGGTAGAGCTGAAGGGTCGTCAGCAATAGGAGACGGAGGGCAAGCTGCAATTTCATTCATGCCTGACGTTGATAGCACAGGTGCTGGTTCCTTGCTGGAACCAGATGCACGTTTGCATCTGTGAAAGCCTGCAACTTGAAGATTCGTATGTAGGGGACATACTGTGTATATATATGTATATATATGAAACTGAATCACTTTGCTGTACACCAGAAACTAACATAACATTGTAAATTAACTATACTTCAATTAAAAAAAAAATAACCCCCTAAAAGAACAAGTAAATAAAAAATAAAACTGACATGATAACCTCGGGTTTTAGGCTGACCTGGAGTTTAACAGCTTCCTGTGTCATAGCTAGCACAGCTCAGGGCAGTGTCTCCTATCTTCATAGTCACTTAGTCATCATTTCCATGGGGCTCCCTTGGGTCCTCAACAGTTACAAAAGTGGAGTCATCCTGATTACCTGCTAGTTATCAGTTTGGGCAGAGAAGGTATAGCAGTGCCCAGTGAGACGTTTTGAAGGGTAGATCCATTAGCGTGATAGAATGCTAAAGCCAGATGGTGGCTAAAAACAAATGACTTAACCAACATCTGACACCCAAAATAATATGTATTGATTGTTTATAGAGCACTTGCTACATATTAGCCCCTGTAATGTTCATTCTATTCATTATTAGAAATTCTCATCATAATCTGGTTAGTCAGATATATCACCCCAAAATTAAGGAGCAGAAAATGAGGGCTCTGATGAGCTGGAGAATGTGACCACATTTACAAAACTGACGAATGGAGAATCTGGGATTCAAATCCGGATCTGCTCGTCACAAAAGGTTTTAAACTCTCCTCGATATATTTTTTATGGAAAACATTTAGCACTTATAGGCACACCAGTTGCCATTTTCCTTAACAATCAGCCGAAAATCTTTGCTCAAACTAGGCCATCCCTCTTCTAATTGCTTGGCTAGTCTGCTATGGCATATCCATAGCACCATCTTCTTTTCTACTATGCTCTATTAATTATTTCATCAAATTTTTATCAAGCCCCTACCATATGCCACACACTGTCCTGAGTATAGTCTTTTGTCCACCTAATTTATGAATATAAATTTTCTTGAGAGCTCCACATCCAGCTGCTATATTCATCAAAAATATAGACTGACTCTACTATATCACTCATAGGCAAATTGTGGGTCACAGCCTCCTATTAGAGATATCAAAATTGTGGTTTGCAACCAGCATTTATTTTTAAAGTGAAATGGAATACAATAGAAAACATGTGCACATTGCAGGTAGCAAAGTAAACATTACATTGGCAACTTTTGCATTTGATTTGCAATGTAAAATCTATTTCTAACTGTGGCTCTCAGCAAAAATAGTTTGAAAAACACTTCCCTGGTCTAAAGGCTCTTGGGAACAGTTATGTCTTGTTTTTCTTTCTCCAACTGAGCACATCGTGGCCGCTCTGTTGGGTGGCCTAATACCTCTAATTTGGAGAGAAATTTCATATCTTGTTGATTCTGAATACCGACTTTGAGAATTGCAAATGATGTTCTAATGTTCTTAATGTGATTGTCTATTCCTCCATTTTTCAATGCATTATTGGACAATGGGTTGTTTTTGCTCATCCTTTAGGAGTTGATTTTACAAGTTTTCTCTAGCTTTATTGAATAGCAAAATACAATGAATTTTTGTAAAGGAGAAAAAATTTCATTAGTAATGCACTCATTCCTTTCCAAAACACTTTTCCTCATGTGGACATGGTCTTAGCACCTTGAATGTTAATTATCCACTTTAGATGATACTGGATATTCCTGTGGGGAAAATATATTTGATGAGTACGTCTAGGGGTAAAAAATGTTCAGAAACTTATCTTTTCAGTGTGATTTATGCAAGGCCAATTATAGAAGGTCACACGAGATAGGAAACTACAGGTCAGATCTCAGATTTGTTGCTCTATCTCATGATTATAACAAATTTCCTTGAGTCTATACTTTTAGTTGGCCATGTTATTTGTTGAAATGAATCTGTAGAATGGTGGTTGCCAGGGGCTGGGGGGGCAGGAGAAATGGGGAGATGCTGGTCAAAGGTTACAAATTTCCAGCTATAAACAAATAATTTCTGGGAATCTAATGCAGAGCATGGTGATTATAATTAACAATACTGTATTATATACTTAAAAGTTGTTAGGAGAGTAAATCTTAAAAGTTATTACTACAAAAAAAAGGTAATTATGTGAGAGGATGGAGGTCTTAACTAACCTTATTGTGGTAATCATTTTGCAATATACGCATGTATTAAATCATCACATTGTACACCTTTAACTTACATATGTTTTATGTCAATAATATCTCAATAAAGCTACGGAAAACTTGTAAAATCAACTCCTAAAGGATAAGCAAAAATAAGTAAATCTCTGAACCATGTCAAATCATAATTTGGTGACGCAGAAACAAGAATATGATGTTAAACTTGAAAACTCCTGTCTTGCACAAGGTCTATCCAAGGGATTTTATTGTCAAGTTCATGTGTATGTCAAATGGAGACTGGCTTTGAAGTCAGAAAAACTCTGGATTGACTGGAGTTGGGGGAGGGATGGGAGAGGCTTTTATAAATAATACAGGAAACCACAGTTTCAAGAGGAAATCAGTGCTAGAAATTGAGCCATCACCATCTCCCAGTGTTAAGGCAGAATGTTAAAGATTAGATTAAGGATAAAATTCACATCTCCTCTAGGTAATGAGACAACCCTTCAGTGCTGGATAGATTAAAAGTCAACTTTGTCTTTGTCTGTTCTTAGTTGCAAATTGTCTTGGCCCAGAATGAAATCAAACAGTGTAGGTGAAAAAATGGCAAATATTCATTTGGAATTACTTACCTCCCTCCTATAGAGAGAGCCTGGGCTTGTTTGGGTTGTAAATGTTTTCTTTTGCCTCATCACTCATTTTTCTTGAGAAATCTCTGCAAGGCTCGACCTAGAATTATCCATGGATTACAAATTGTGGGATTTCAATCTGTGATTGGAAAGAATAACCTGGCTTTGGAGTTGCGTGGACTGAGTCCTTTCTGGCAGGATGCTTACTTGCAACACTAAATTTGCAATTAATAGTATGATTAGATTAATTTCAGAAATACTATGGAAAGTACAATGATTTGCTCTGAAATCTGGTAAGATTACATACCTTAAGTGTCCTCCATAAATGCAGAATTTTGGGTCATAAACAGACAGCTATTTCCAAAAGGCCTAAACATGCCCTAGCTGATACTTCCCCATCTTCTCTCAAACACTGATTGAAACACAACGAAAGACCAGAGGAGGAGAGCAGAGGAAAATCTCCCACATTCAAGAGGCACCCCTCCCTTTGTTTACCCATACTCTTTCATCCAAGGTATTGAAATATTTGTTTCACATGCCATCTCATCTTCAGTTGCATAAAAGAGACCTGGAAGAGAATAAAGATTTATCAGTACCAATTAAAATTTTCCATTACCCATGCATTTCTGTTCATGAGTTTATGACTCACTGAATAAGCCAGCTTCTACATGGTGACTATGGCAGGAACTCTTGTTATAATTTATGTCCTTTTGCCTAGCCACCTGGTCCCACATTCATTGAATCCCAAATAGTGTCACAAAGAAAATCTGGTTACTTCAATCTCCAAGACATTATAAAGCAGACATTACACACACACACACACACACACACACACACAGAGACACACACACGTGTATATATGTATATATGGACATACATATATACATACATACAAATAAGAGGATAAACTGAAATGCAAATTCTAACACTAAAATTCACTTTGCTGTAGGAAATATGTTCTTCCCTAATCTAAGTCCTACTGATAACTTTCTACCCTAGAGTATAGACATTGTCAAATGGAATTGGAAAAACATATAACCATTCACTAAAAACTGTGCTCTGTGACTCCTTGCTGAAAACAGGTCCCATTCCCAATGCCAGCTCTCCCAAATCAATCTCAGATACCTGGATTATTCCCACCAAAATTTGGTCTCACAGTTACAACACAACCGCTGGCACAGATGCACAACCGCTGACCTTTCGAGGGCCTTCCTGCAGGTTCACTTTGTCCTCTGATGAGTTAATATGTGCAGCGGGACTGTGCATGTTTGGGTAATTTACTTATTAAAAACATTAAAAGCTTCTGGCTCTTTGACATCCAAAGAAAAAGCAAAGCCATCAAGTGACTCCTGACCCTAGCTTATCAGACGATGGGTGTCACGCTGTCAAGGCCTCATCACTAACCGTATGAGGAGGCCACATTTTATAGGTGTTTACAGCAGTTTAAGGTTCATGCTGCCAATCTGTGTCAACACCAGGCCATGCAGGGCAGCCAGCCGGGTTAGTGGAGCCAAGCACAGGAACGAAGCACTGGACAGAAATCCTTATCTAATTAAAAATCATATCTTTTTTTAATATTTTTTTTAATCAAAAGGAACAAACAGGGCTTCCCTGGTGGCGCAGTGGTTGAGAGTCCGCCTGCCGGTGCAGGGGACACGGGTTCGTGTCCCGGTCCGGGAAGATCCCACATGCCGCGGAGCGGCTGGGCCCCTGGCCCATGGCCACTGAGTCTGCGTGTCCGGAGCCTGTGCTCCGCAACGGGAGAGGCCACAACAGTGAGAGACCCGTGTACCGCAAAAAAAAAAAAAAAAAAAAAAAGGAACAAACAAAGCAGAGGAAAGCAGTCTTTGTAGCTTTCCCTACGATAATCGGTAGTTTGATGGCAATGGCTTCAAATGTTGAAGTACTACAGAGATGTCAGCTAGTCAGCCTGAACTCCATGCGTACCTGGAAAACGTGGTCCCAACTTTTTGCTAAATCAACAAACTATTTTTTTAGCCACTGTTTTCCAGGTGAGAAGACTGTCACCTTGTTCCAGTGAAAAACCTAAGCAAGTTGTCTGAATAGTTTTGTGCATGAATTAGCATAGTGCTCATAGCGTTAGTACTTCATGGGTTTTGCGTGTGCGTGTGTGTGCGTGCATGCGTGCATGCCACGTGCACCCTGTTTTAATCTAATTTGCGGGCAATAGCGATTCAATATCCCTCATATAATTGCACTCTGTCCAGAGTCAGTGAGTCTGGGTTTAACACTGAAAGGAGAAAACAAGTTCTTTTAGTCACTTCAGAAATCAGCAGAACTGAGCTGCATTTGAATACTCTGATTGATGAAAAGGGGTGCTTGTGTAACTGAAATGTCTAATGTCCCATGCCTGTGCTTTTATTCCGTACTTCAGAAGAGGTTCTGAGAGCACCTGCATGAATTTGACATGCCTGAATAACTGGAAAGCACCTGAATCTGTGGGAGGCTAATTCTCTTGACCATTCAACTTCATCTTCCCTAGTTTCAATTTTAAAAGAACTATCACTTGCTAACGAGATCTTTTGTATGAATGGTCTCTCCCTAAGGTCAAGTCTTCAGACTGATAAACAGCTAAATTCCACATTTAGACTGAAATATAAAATCTCAAATAACTTGAATTTGAACTTTCACTTATTTTGCAGCCTTATGAGAGTGAACCCAAAAGTGAACGATTTGGTATTACAAGTTTCATTTTATGCCCATACACACAATAGCAAAGTCACTCAGGCTACTTCTTGTATGCTTAATGAAAAATTGACTTCTTTATTTGCCATAAAACCTCTAATCCTCCTCAAGAGACTTTCTCTCCCTCCCACACTCTCCTTCCACACACATCCACAACTTGGTGGCATAGGAAGAGGAAAAAAGTTACCTTGCCAAGTTTCAGAGTGAGTGTCATTGCCGGCTGAAGTCATCACTTTCTGGTAACTAAGCTTCTCTCAGATAAATGCTCAGTGTCCTGGGGTTTCTGCCCCTTCTGCCTGCTCCCCGCTGAGATGGTGTCTGTGTATGAGGAGGCTCTCTGGGTTCTCAGGGCAGTGGGAAGATGGGGGTGGGGGCTCAGATTCACACAGGGACTCTGGGTACATCTGGAGTCTGACGAGGATCGGTAGCTCTGACCCCATGCTGAGACAAGCGGTCCTTTTTCACCTATTCATCTGTCACGCCTCTGGTCTCAAAGGGTCCATGCACAATTGCATCTTTATCCTAACTCTGGACATCTGCTAGCTCACAGCCCAACCCAATATATCCACATCTCCTCATGGAGGATTGTGGGAAATTCTGAGACTCACAGACCTCATGCTGAACATGCAAGCAGTGCAGGCTCAGGTACATCTTTCAAACTTAGATGCCACCCTGTGGCTCCAGCACCAGTAGGGCCTTTCTAAGAGGCGTGAGACCACGCCAGGGAAGTGGACAAGGCCCCCTGCCCTTGACTCCCCTAAACATCTCTGGTCATTTCTGACACAGCTCCAGATCTGTTCATGCCACTCTTTTCCCCCACTATTGGTTGAGCAGAATTTTAGCTCTGCACATGATTTTCCTGAATAAAAATTACATTTTCCACTTTCCTTTGCATCCAGGTTGTCAAATGACCAAGTTCTGGCTAATGAAATGGTCAAACTGGGGGTCAAAAATGGTCAAACATCCTTAAAGTTACAGAGCGTGGTCTTCTTTATCCCTTTTTGTCTTTACTGGCTGAGATGTAGATGAGGTGGATAGAGCTAGAGCATCCTTCTTGGACAATGAGGCAGCCTTGGAAGGGGGGTCATGGTAGAGTAAAAAGAAAGCTGGAGCTTGAGCCCCATATATTGTGGAGTGCCATCCCATCCTGGAACTGCCCTTCTCCAGGCAACTATACAAGAGAAAAATACATTTCTATCTTATTTCAACCACTGTTTAGATTTCCTATCACTCAGAATCGAGCCTAATCCTTACACATCTCCACCTTCCTCACTCCCACACTCTACCTGAGCTAAAGGGAGAATTTCCTCTTCTTGTCTGACTTGCAAAGGCATCCCTTCTTAAGGAATGCTAAGCCTCATGGCTCAGCCTTTTTGATGGAAGTGGAGGTATTCCTCTGGAAGAAATAAGTGATCTCATCTTCCAAGCTCGACTCCAAATAGATTAACGAAAATTTGAAGGAATTTAGCAGTTATTTTCCAACAAAGGCCAGTTGGTTGCAGATGCAACAAAATCCAACGTCTGATGTTAAAAGCTGAGTCTTGCGTCCATCCCTATTTCTTCTTTCAGTCCCATTAGAATAATCTTAATTCTTCTTGAGGCAACTGAGTACTTTGGACAAGACAGGTGGTGATGGTTGTGGGACGGTAACTAGGAAATAATGCACTAAGGAAGAGGGCAAAGGAAGGACGTGGGTAAATTTAAGAAATATCATCACATGCACACATACTCATACACATGTATAGATAAATATATATCCTACATAATGAAGTAATTCCTGCCCCACCAACCTGTAGACACAAATGAAGTAATATTAACTTCAAGTTCAAAGCCCTGCCTAGTTGATATAGAGCCTCAGGAACTTCTCCCCCCAAGCCCCTCAAAGTAAATACTCCTCTCCCCAAGTTATTCCTGGGCAGGGCCTTGCTGGCCAAAAAATAATGTGTTCAAGAGACACCACCTCTGGGCAGTCCCTTGTCATGGTGCAGCCTTGGGTACTGACAGAGGGGGCTGGATTGAGCTCTCACTGCCCCTGTGTTGAGCTCCTTTGTCAAGTACACAAACTTCACAGCCGTGCATGGCAGTCTGCTGCCTAAAAGCCACTCCTCACCCCACCTTGCAGCCAACACCCTGCTTTTAGAATCAGGGGTCCCTTTCTTGGGGTTCCCAAACCTGTCAAATGCTTGAGATGGGACACTCCTTTAGTCACGACTATGTGACCCTCAGTCGCTCTGTAGACTGCCCCAAATGGGGAGAGTCTTCTTTGCTGGCCTCCAGGTCACTCAAGCATCAGCCCAGTACTGCTCACACCCCAAATTTCATAAACTCAATTGTGAAAACACTCAGTGAATGTCTGTTTCTCCATGGTGATGAGACCTCATCCAACCATTCATCCTACCGCCACCCCCATTCCTCAACCAAGGACTCAAGCCCACAGTCTCAGCCCCTGGGTGCTGCCCTCTTGCACTCCCACTCCCATCCCATCCAGTAGGAGGCTACCCTGAGCTCCTGGGCTCCAGCCTGGCCTTCCTTCAGCAGCTTAAATGCACCATGTTTCCTCCAACTATGAGGCTCAGTATGAGCTGTACCCTGTGCCCCACCTGGTACCCCACCTCATCCCCGACTCTTCAAGTGAGTGGCTCCTGGTCACCCTTTAGATCTCAGTGTAAACATCACTTGCTCAGGGCAGCCTCCCCTGTCCCCTAGCAGGATCACCCATTATCCTCTTGGTTACTCCCCTTTTCCTTTTTTTCTTTTTTTTTTTTTGCGGTACGCGGGCCTCTCAACGCTGCGGCCCCTCCCGTTGCGGAGCACAGGCTCCGGACGCATAGGCTTAGCGGCCATGGCTCACGGGCCTAGCCGCTCTGCGGCATGTGGGATATTCCCGGACCAGGGCACGAACCCGTGTCCCCTGCATCGGCAGGCAGACTCTCAACCACTGCGCCACCAGGGAAGCCCCCCTTTTCCTTTTTAATGCTTCACACACATCACGTTCTGATATTTTTGTGTGCCACATCTGTGTGTACACAGATCCCGAGAGTGGCTTGATGATATCGTGTTCCAGACTTCATCCCTCGCAAACAGGCATTGTATCACCTCATCCTTTTACTGCAGTTGGAATAATAAGACATCAGGGAAAATAAATATAGAATGAATTCCTCCAAAGTAGAGGAAACCTAGGAATTTGAACTTCGAGGCTAAATCTCCTAACATACAATGAGATCAAGTGAGACAATGATCTTAAAATTTTAGAGAAGAAAGAGAAAAGAAGAATATACCTTCGATAGTCACAGTTTTTAAGTGTCTTCTCTGACATATCCATGTTGACACTATGGAATTGTATAAACACTTGATTAATTCATTTTTTTTTAACTAGCGTAACAATGAATATGGGCTGGATTATTGAGGGTTAAGCAGACATGCATGGTTGATCCAACTTGCCTATTTGAATTCTGTACCTCACCTTTGCATAGACAAGCCATGGAGCTTTTCTCTACATGCCAGTTCTCTGGACTGTCCTGTTAGTGGCCTCTCTCTGATCTTTTCTAGGATGTAAGCAGAGCTGTGCAGGAGCTGGCCTGAACAGGTTTTTAAGAGCCCATTTGCACCCCTCTTCTTAACTCTGCATTCCGTGGAGTCCCATTGGGAGCTCAAAATTGGCTATATTTGGCTTATTATAGAAATCATTCAACACCACAAAAAGGGCTTTATTTCCAAAGAACCAGTTGTTAAACATTTACTAGCACACCACTGGAAGTAAGGAAATTCATAACCAAATTAGGAATCCTGTCTTTAAATGAGTTAATTTAAGTCACCAAGCCCTGATCATATTACCTCTATTTCTTTGAAAAGATCATGTATATTTATTTTGCATGTTATTTTTAAACCTTGCATGTGTTTCTTGGGTGAGACTCTTAAGCCACAGTAAGATTAAATGACAAAATAAGATTAAATATAGCCTCCGATGTAGAAGTGTCTCATTAAAATTAGAGTTGCTTATCTACTCTGGCCTCATTGACATTGATTACAGAACTTCTATGCACCTTTTTCTCATGTGATCAAAAAAGGGAATGGCTGCACCACTTTAAGATGATGGTCAGACAAATATCATATGATATCGCTTATATGTGGAATCTAAAAAATGGTACAAATGAACTTATTTACGCAACAGAAATAGACTCACAGAGGTAGAAAACAAATTGATGGTTACCAGGGGGGAAAGGGGGGAGGGATACATTGGGGGATTTGGATTGACATATACAGACTACTATATATAAAATAAATAACTAGTAAGGACCTCCTGTATAGCACAGGGAACTCAGTCAATACTCTGTAATGGACTATATGGGGAAAGAATCTAAACAAGAGTGCATATATGTATATGTGTAACTGATTCACTTCGCTGTACAACTGAAACTAACATAACATTGTAAATCAACTAGACCCCAATAAAAACTTTTAAAAAATGATGGTCAGAAACAGTAAAGGAAAAGGGATGGGTGGGAAGAGAAGGAGGAGGGGGGCAGGGAGAAGGGGGAGGGGGTACCCCTGAGATACACAGGACCCCTGACACCTGTGCTCTGTGGACCCCACACACACACCCTGTGTCTTCTTAGCAAGGGCTCTGGTTCCCGTGACAGTTTTTATCTCCACCCACTCCAATTCTTTTCCTTCTCATCCTATTGAAAAACTGTTGTCTCATAATAAAGACTTTTAAAAATAAATATGAAAAGAGAAGTTAAAGGGAGAAGTCAGAAACCTGGTTGAGATGAATGACAAATTCTGAGAATAATCTAATAGTTACCTACACTTAAGTTTTGGAAATAGAGAAGACTCCTTACATTTATTTAACAAGCTGTGGCCAACATTTTTCCTTCCTCTTCTTTTAAGCTTTGGAGTAAAACAACTTTAAATTTAAACTTACACCGAATCACATAAATTCTCCATCTGGAGCCCGATTCTGATAATATGTCCTTTGGGATCGATTTCCCTCTCTGTCTTTACTTTATGTGAATTTATAAATTCATAATGCAGTCTTCTGGCTCTTTTAATAGAGAGGATTTCCCTGAGAGAGCAGAAGTCATTGGTGTCTTTAAATACTCACACCTGCACTCCTGAACAGATACGAGCATTTTGTTCTGTAGGAAACAGTAGGACAAAAGGTAGTGTGACAGAGGGAAAGGAGGCTGACATTGAAGACTTGAAATCAACAGGGTCAGAGCTAACGCTTACATGATATGTATCATGTGTTAAACATTGTTCCAAGTACTTTACATGTAGTAACACATTAAATCCTCTCAAGATCCTAAGAGGTAGTGATTGTTATTATCCCAACTTAATGGCAAAAAGGAGGTTAGGTAATGTATCTGGGAGGACATACAAGTAAGGAATGGAGCTACAGTTCAAACCCAGCATTCCGGCTCTGCAATGTACATAGCTGCACGGTCTCACCAAACATATATGTATCAGGTAGAATCACTCAACTGCAGCACAGCCAAATAGAGGTGCTTCATTTGCTTAATTATCTTTTTGAACTAACACAACCAGCATTTCTATGGGGTCCAGGGACCACCCACATGAGCAGTGCCTTGGCACTTGTAGAGAATGCAGATTCCAGGACCCTGCACAGAACAAGCACACTCCTCCATGTCTCATGGCATGTGACACTGATGCTTGAGAACAGAGCCCAGGATACATTCAGCCCAATCAGATCCTGAAGAACACGGTTTCCTTGAGCCACATTTTCCTTGTTTGCCATACACCAATATCTTAATTAACAAATCATTGTACCAGTGATGCTGTTGCAAAGGAACAGAATGGATGTCTGGCCCTAGGGCTGCCTGCACCAGGATAAAGATGCCAAGAACAGTAAAATGATCCAAAAGTCAGCAAGAGGGGAAAAGTGAGGTTGTTGGCCTAGCAATGGACATAATGAAAAATGGCTTTTCTATATTGAAGAGTTTTTGTTTTTGGGGGTTTTTTTCTACTGTGAAACAATAGAACTTGAATTTTGTATAGACGTTCCATGTAAGTTCAGCCAAATGGTCAGGAACAAAACATTTGATGCTGCCAACTTGCCACTTCTTGGACATGAAAATATAGATAACATTGTAAACTTACCCTTGAGAAGGCTTCCTTGTAATCAAGGGAAGCACCACATTGATGCTCCACATTGAGTCTACTTTGCTGTAGGGTAAGCCTCAACTGTGTTCAAAATACTTGGCATCGAATATACCTCAATGCCCAGATATGATGATAATAAAGTAATTAACATTTACAATTTCATTTATTCATTCAGCAAATATTTATTAAACTCATATCATGAGTGCAAAGCCTTATGCTACAGGTTAGAAGATGTGAAAGATAATTGGGTTTTGCCACCAGCAAGGAGGTTAAGTGGATTCAAAGAGGGCTTTTAGTATTTTAAATTTCTATTTTCTCTTTGTTAAAATCTGAGAACTTTATTTGATGTATTTGATTAAGCATAGGTATAGGAAAAATATCACTCTAAGAAAGGTCAATTTTCAATCATTCTGGCCTCTCAAATCAGGGCATCTATGAAGTCAATAGTGTCACAACATTTTAAAATTTTCCAAAATGCAGATATCTTCTTATCAAATCTTGCTGTCACAAGTTCCCTACAGTCTCCTCTCTACAGCCATCCTCCCCTATTCCTTGCCTTCAAAACCCCAACTTTCTTCAGATATGGAGTACCTATATCCTTCAGGGGAGTCTGGATCCCACAGTTATGGGGGTGGATCCACCATGGGGACTCTACTCCCTTGGCAGGGCTTCTTTGTGGAATGGGCAGTGATGAAATTCTAACCAAGGTGACGTGAAAGCAAGGAAATTCAAGGCCCTCCGGGAAAAGTCTTTGCTCTCTGTCCCTTGTCCTGCAGTGAAGGGCTCACACTTGTAGCTGCAGCAGTTCTGTAGTGACATGGGGGGACATGGTGAGCAGAGAAATCGAAGGTCTTCAATTCTTGAGGATGCCACTGAACTGCTGGATAAGTCAAACCCAGAGCTATCACCTTACCTCTAGACTTCTCATTATGTTAGATAATAAACATCCTGATCCTAAGGAATTTGAATTAGTATTGCTGTTGGCAGCAAAGTACATCCCAATCAACATCTCACATACAGTTAGACATGTGTTTCTGTCAAAGGCACTTTCACTTCTGCTCGGTTATCGTCCTGATTTGATTGCGTCTTCCTATGGGAGTCTCACCTCCCATCGGTACAGTGACTGTTACATAAATGCCATCAATGTGTTTTTCTCTGAATTTTTCATAATATATTTCTAGGAAAACTATAAGTTATAGATTAGATTGTTTAGTATGAGACAGTAACAGGACAGTACACCAACTCTAACTATGCCTCTCTGATGGAAGAAGCAAAAAATAAATCATTCCAAGTTCTCTATTGGATGACTCTGGGAATAAGATAGGTGAGATGGTTAGGCTCCATTTCCATTTTCATGCATATTCTTGCCTTTTTCTGCAACATGCTGTTTATAGATCCTGATACTATCTTATAGGTTTGATGGAAGACATTGTGATTTCCATTATGCAAATGCTCCAATTGAGATCCAGAAAGGTTGGAAGGAACACATCACAAAACTAAAGAATAGTACCCTTTATATCCCAAACTTTTCCCACTGGATCATATTTTCTAAAAGAAAGAAACCATCAGAGTGGTTTTAGGTGCCAGTATAGATGTTATTACTGAAAGAACTATTTTTTTTTTTTTTACATAACACCACTGTTAATGCTCTGAGGTAGATTTGGCTTTTCCATCTCTTTTCTGCCAGCCCCCATATGTTCTTGGTAAGTAAAGATGAGTATTCTTTGGTTGCAAAAACACTTGTTCTCCTATCAAATTCAAGTTAGTTATGCCACATATGTATAACAAGAACAGCAGAACCCATAGAAATGCAAGCATTAGGACACATGTGGCTCACTTCTTACAGGCTACCAGTGGCGACACATCTGTCTGTAGGGTCACCAAGGCATCAAGATGGTAACACCTCAGGAAAAACAGTTATTTCAGGAAAAAGATCACAGGTGGCATGGTGGTGAAGGATTATTCTCTCAACATAAGAAAAACCCTACCGGGACTTCCCTGGTGGCGCAGTGGTTGAGAGTCAGCCTGCCGATGCAGGGGACGTGGGTTCGTTCCCCGGTTTGGGAGGATCCCACATGCCGCGAAGCGGCTGGGCCCGTGAGCCATGGCCGCTGAGCCTGCGCGTCTGGAGCCTGTGCTCCGCAATGGGAGAGGCCACAACAGTGAGAGGCCCGCGTATCGCAAAAAAAAAAAAAAAAAAGAACCCTACCTTGAATTGAATTGACAAAATGGAAGTAAACGAGAAAGAATTTATCTTTGTTCCTGTAATAGTTGGGGCTTTTTGAAAATAAGTAGCAGAATCCAACTACAGGAAGACTATTGAGCCTCAGAACAAATGGATCCAGGGATGCTAGCAAGACCCTCTTTCCCATCCTCATCTCTGCAACTATCTTCAGACATGCTTCTTGTATTCTCTCTTGAAACCAAGTTTTTCTTCCTTCTTAATCCAAATAGTGGAAAATATTGCCATCCACAGTCTAGTTATCCAGTCTTAAAGATCCCTAGAGGTTGGCTCAGTTTGGTTCAAGTGTCCATCTTTAGACAAATCAGTTTTGCCCCTGGGAAGGAGCTCTGATTGGCCCATCTGGAATCAGGTGTCCACTTCTAAACCAATCATCCATCACCAAAGTGTAGGGTCACAGAACAAAATGGCCACCTTTGGTAGCTGTGTAGTGGGAATGAAGAAGGATGGTGCTGGGCTTCCCTGGTGGCGCAGTGGTTGAGAATCCGCCTGCCGATGCAGGGGACGTGGGTTCATGCCCCTGTCCCAGAGGATCCTACATGCTGCAGAGCGGCTTGGCCCGTGGCCATGGCCGCTGGGCCTGTCCGTCAGAAGCCTGTGCGCCACAGCAGTGAGAGGCCCAGCGTACCGCAAAAAAATAAATAAATAAATAAAAAATAAAGGGCAATGCTTAAGAAAGAGGGTCAGAAAGGATGAATCTTACAAAATAATGCTTGTCTCCATCCAGATGGTTGCATAATTTTCAGTACACAGTGAAAATGTGGGTCCCCTTGTTCAAAAATTATTAAGACTCTTAAGACGAAAGCAACTATTAAAAATAGTTTGAGGCACTTCTGAGTATAGGGCCGTGTGTGAATGCACAGGTCAAATGCCCAAGAAACTGACCTCACTAGTCTTCTACACTTCCCTTTAAAAGGTCAAAACAAAAAAATCTTGAGTGATAAATTTTATCAAGTTAGCTTGCATGTCAATAAACAATAAACATTTGCTAAGAGCCTACTGCCCGTGATACTATGAGAGAGTTATCCCATTTTACATATAAGAAAACATGTTCAGAGAAACAAGTCTATATGCAAATTCTAAAAATCCATCATTTCCAAACCCAGGTCTTTTAACTTGAGGTCAGGGGATGTTTTGCTCTACATCACTGCTGATACCTGTCTTCTTACCTCTTGTTTCAGGTAATGATCTTTAGACTTGACGCCCTCCTCAAAGTTTTCTTCAACTGATGTGCAATTTCATTGAATGTTGGTAGCAAATCCATAGTAGAGTCTGAGCAGTATGCTTTTATGCCTAGATCAGTAGTATTGTAATACATGAAAATATTAGTGCTTTAGATGCTAAAAGAACACTAAGAACAAAAATGGAAAAGGGCTCTCATATTAGAACCACAAAATATTTAATATTACCTAAATAGTAATATTACTATTACTAAATAATAATATTACCTAAATAGTAATATTAGGTTATACTTTTATAACCTAAAGTATAACCTAAAATTTGGCTGTGGTCACCCTGTTCAATTTCCTTCTCAATATTTCTGTAAATTTCTAAAGACTTAGGTGCTCATGGTGACATTTTATCTCTGAGTTTGTCTCCCCACACCCACAATCTCCCAACCCTCCCATATCTCATCCACCATGGACATTATTTTTTAAAATTTATTTTATTGAAGTATAGTTGATTTACAATGTTGTGTTAATTTCTGCTGTACAGCAAAGTGATTCATATATAGTTATACATACATATATATATATATATACATTCTTTTTCATATTCTTTTCCATTATGGTTTATCACAGGATTATATAGTTCCCTGTGCTATACAGTAGGACTTTGTCATTGATCCATTCTATACATAATCGTTTGCATCTGCTAGTTCCAAACTCCACAGACATTATTTTTCTATTTGAACTGTGCTGACCTAGTATTTAAACCCAGCTGCTTTACCTCCATTTACCTAAAGCCAATCACAGAAGTACTGGCAAGTGTCACATTTTACTAAATATTTCAGTCTTACATTGCAGCAACGCAAACAAGTTAAAGATGAGGGTTAGGCATCTGCTTTGTTAAAAGCTCTTTGGACACACTACCACTGAGATCTCACACTGCTGCCATTCTCCTCAGGCTAGAGTTTGCCTCCTTGTTCTCTTTCCCTCCTGACCATCTCACATTTTGTCTTTCTTCACATTGTCACAGAGAATGTTTGTTCTTTGACCTGTTCTGCTGCTGGCTTATCTTTGACTATCCAAGGACTCATTAAATCTCTGCTAAGTTAACCCTGCTCTCTGGTATGTGTGAAAATTGTTGCGAGTAAAAAGCTCTCATCGCATGGGAACACACTTTTTTTAATCTATATGAGATGATGGATATTAACTAAACTTATTGTGGTAATAATTTCACAGTATATGTAAGTCACGTCATTGTGCTGTACACCTGAAATTTATACAGTGGTGTATATTGATTACATCTCAATAAAACTGGAAAAAAAATCTCTGCTAAACGGTCTCTCACTACCTGAGCAGTACATAGATCACTGGCTTTGGTTTTACACTTAAGACCCTCTTCACTCTTCACCCCTGCCATCCCCTCCAAACCTCATCAGCAGTTTCTCTAATTGGAAAGAAACAGCAGAGATTGGATTTTCTATTGATATGAATCTTGTCACTCACCACTATACCATCTGGTCCTCTCCCCCATCCCAGCTGAAACTTCCTCAAAAAGCAGAAGTGGGGACTTTCCTGGCAGCCCAGTGGTTAAGACTCCATGCTTCCACTGCAGGGGGCACAGTCGGGGAACTAAGATCCTACATGCCACATGGCGCAGCCCAAAATAAATAAATAATTTTTTTTTTTTTAAAGAAAGAATTAAAAAAAAAATAAAAAGCAGAAGTGTCCAGAGACAGCTTGGGTTTTAAATAAAAATTTCATTTTACCACATTACACTGGGAACAAGTAAAATAAGCTCTTTTATCTGTTTCATAAAACTTGATTCCATTTAGGCTTATTTTAATCTCATTTTTTTTTGTTTCTATAGAAACAAAGAAATCAAATCCTAGCATTCAGTGTTCACACAAGAGAATTTTCCGTTTATAAAATGGTCTCCCTCTATTGTTTCAGTGTCTTACAAATTCAAATGTGCTTTTGAAATCAAGTTATTTACCATAAAATTTATAATAAAAATACTTCCACTCTCCTCAAGAAAATCAACAATAAAGACAATTAAACTATATTTTATAATGTTCCTAAAATTATTAACGCCACCAAGTAACAAAGCATTGTAAGTCAACACTTGGCTTAGTCAACTTGGTTTTAATTTTCTTTAAGCTAGTTCTTTCTTTAATAGTTACTTTCACCTACCTGATTTGTTATTTCTCACAGCCTCATAAAATGAAATGGAAATTACACTGTGTCCATCACAGTGGAAATCTTCTTAAGTCCAGGAAGATGTTTTGAGGTATTGCCTCAATGTGGTGGTATTGCCAATGTGGTATTGCCAATGGAAGATTTCACACAAAGAAATGTGAAGTCCAACTTTAGGAACTGTTTTGAGTGTGCATTATGTATAATATGCTGTGTTAGGGGAGAGTGAAAAGTATCAAAATTATTTGAATTAGAATCCCAGTCTTGCCATTTATAAGGTAGATGATTTCAGGTAAGGTATTGACCCTCTATGTGGCTGAGACTGACCCAAACAGTCTCAATCATCCTTATCTGCAAAATGGTGGCAAAGTCTATTTTATAAAGTTATTGCATAGACCTAATGGGTTAGTGATAATAATAGCCACCATTTGTTGAGCACTTTATAAACATAATCTCATATAACTCGCAGAACAACCCTGTGTAAGAGGTAATAATGTCCCCATTTTTCTTGCAAGAAAATGAAAATTCATCTTGTAATAACCCATCATGGAAAAGAATCTGAAAAAGAATACATATATATTTATATATAACTGAATCACTTTGTTGTACACCTGGAACTAACATAACATTGTAAATCAACTATACTTCAATAAAATATAATATTATATTAAAAAAATGAAAATTCAGAGGGGTTAAGAACTTGTTCAAGTATTAAATGATCCAGTTGGAATTCAAACCCAAGTCTCTGAACCTAAATCTTGTGCTCTTAACGTCTTTGTTCTATCTACAACAGCAAGGTGGAAGTTCATTTATGTTATTTCATTTTACCCCTTTTTTGAAAAGCAGTGGTTCTCAAAGTGCGGTCCCCATAGCAGCAGAGGCAGCAGCATCACCTGTGAACTTGTTAGAAATGGGAACTCTGAGGCCCCATCCCAGGTAGACTGAATCAGAAACACAATATGAGGTCCCACAACCTGTCTTAACAACCCTCAGATGACTGTGATACAGGCTAATGTTGGAGAAACACTCCATAAAGTTTATAGAAGAAGACATAATTGGGGAATTTAAAAATCAAGTCTCAATATAAGAACAGAAAGGCACGAGCGACCATAATACAAGTAAAATCTTGATAATCTTGATAATAAAAGATCAACAAAGTGCAAAGGGGAAATAATTTGGAAGGAGATGAATTCTGAATGAACACCCTAGGAATTTGAGAAGGGCTTTGAAGATTGGGTAGGACTTCAACAAGCAAAATGAAGTTCAAGTTGGGGTGGGGAGCAAAGTCAAGAGTGTCATGGAGATATTTAACACTCTGTTTTGCTGGGTTATAGGAAGACTGGGAGATATGAGGGTTAGAGGACTGAAGACACGGGCAGGAGCCAAACAGAGGCCTTGCGGGTCTATTCTGTGGGCCATTAGGGAGATCTGAACCATGTTTCAAGAGAGGAAATAATATGGCGATAGCTGTGTTTGGAAAGAGAAATCTGAAGGCAGTATGGAGGATGGGATGGGGCGGGAAGAGAGGGGATGATGGCCAGGAGACTTGCTCAGAGCCTGAATTGACACCTTACACCATGTGTAGGTCTGAGAATTATCAGCACAGAAGGCATAGGGATGAAAGAGGCCAAGGAATAATCCCTTCCTCCTCTGTAACATGTTACTTTAAGAGTGATTTACTTATGATCATCTGAAACTCATACTTCTCAACGTCGAAATCTATAAAATTTAGAGAAATTTAAAGATGACAATAGAAATTACTTAAACTTAGAAAATTATTAATATTGAGGCAAATATTTGAAAGTTGTGTTTGTGTGTGTGTGTATGCATGTATGAGAGATAGACAGATGATAGATAGATGATAGATAGATAGATAGATGATAGAAAAAATCCAAATACATTAAATCCCCTACATATGAACGAGTTCTGTTTCTGAGAGTGCGTTCATTAAGTCCAATTTGTTCCTAAGTCCAACAAAGTTAGCCTAGGTACCCAACTAACACAATCGGCTATATAAGTACTGTACTGTAATGGGTTTATAATACTTTTCACACAAATAATACATCAAAAAACACAAAAAATAAAGAAAACATCTTTAATCTTACAGTATAGTACCTTGAAAAGTACAGTAGCTGGCATCCCGGGGCTGGCATCGAGTGAACAGGCAAGAAGAGTTGCTGACTGGAGGAGGGGCAGGAGGTGGGAGATGGTAGAGCTGAAGGATCGTCAGCAACAGGAGACGGAGGGCAAGCTGCAATTTCACTCACACCGGACGCTGATGGAACACAGTTTCAAAACTTTGAAAGTTCACAACTTGACGGTTTCTATATAAGGGACTTACTGTACAACCGTCTTTCTTCTTTTTCATATCACTGAATATAATGGGCACTTTTTTATGTGTATAAAAATTATTCAAAAATACATATCTTAATGACCACATAACATTCTAGCTCATGGATAGTCTGCAGTTTACTTAGTGCTCTGAGAGCCAACATTCTATACCAAGTCCTGTTCAAAATTCTAAATTTCTAGTCATCTCCATCAGTAGATTATTGCCAGTGAAACTAAGGGTCAAACGATATAATTATTTTAGGGATCCTATCCTGAGATTGGCCTCCAGGAATGTTGCACTATTCTACTCTTCAGTAAAGAGTAAAATACCTTTTACTCTTTTTTTTTGGACAATATAATCCTGTTAGAACTTGCACTGCCTTTTTAACATGGTCTGATAGTGACTTGCGTGACATTTTCAGAATATAACTAATCCCCAAAAAGACCACTTTTCTGATACAGCCATTGTGCATCTATGAGTACCAACACATCCTGTCAGTAGCTATCAATAAATACCCCCAAATTATGAGAAACTGCAGAGTGAAGTGTCTCAAAGACCAAAAGACTATCCCATGAGAACCAGGAAACAACAAATAAATTTGGCTTCTGGACCTACAGCAGATTAATTTATTAATTCATTCATTTTAGTAATATACATGGTGATAAATTTGAAATAACATACATAAAGGGCTCCATTGATTATGAACAGAACATTGGGTACAGACAGGATTTTCTTAATGCATGAGAGGTTAAGAATGATCGCTTTTGATGTTAATTGGAAGAATTCTCTGTGGGCTAGGTGCACTTTTGACAAATGAGTTCTCCGTTAATTTCAGGGCATGGTAAGTGAGTGGTACACTCTTTAAGAACCAGTTTTCCTCTCATTTATCAATACTGTGCCCTATAATGCTATACTTAACATTGCTTTTGCTTATGGTGACTTTCTTTAAAAATTAAATTCAGGGGCTTCCCTGGTGGCGCAGTGGTTGAGAGTCCGTCTGCCGATGCAGGGGACACGGGTTTGTGCCCCGGTCGGGAAGATCCCACATGCCGCGGAGCGGCTGGGCCCATGAGCCATGGCCGCTGAGCCTGCGCGTCTGGAGCCTGTGCTCCACAACGGAAGAGGCCGCAACAGTGAGAGGCCTGTGTACCGCAAAAAAAAAAAAAAAAATTAAATTCAGAGTGAGGCCAAGTATATGTAACCACTTTGTTTTTCATTGGTAATTAGTAGTTTACAAAAACAGAAAATGTATTATTATTTCTCTCTGGGTTGTCCTGAGATACACCTAATAATCCACAGCTCAGCTCCCAACAATACTTTCTCTGTGAAGTCTTCTCAGCCTCTCCCAGGTTAAATTACTCGCGTATTTCCCTCTTCTTCTACAATTCTTTGCATCTGCCTCTATTATGTCACTGATTGTGTTGCACTGGAATCAACTGGCGGCATGTTGGTCTCCCCAACTGAACTGTGAGCCCCTGAAGCCAAAGGTCATGGTTTTATTCATCCCTAGCATGTAGCACAGTGCCTGTCATCAATACTTTCTTGTTGAATAACAAGAAAATGATGATCAGGTAAGACAGCAGCAGTGGAGTACTGACACTCTGAGCCCATTCGTCTTGGCAATGACCTAAGCAAAAAACATGATGAGGTTGTGGACTGAGGTGACAATGGTGGGAAATAAGGAGTGTTAGGCTCTTTCATTTTACCAAAGTCAGTGGAGGTGTATTTAAGAAAACGGAGGGAAGCGAGGAGAACAGGTTTGTAGAGACTACCAAATACCTTTTTGCTGATCATTTTGCACTGTCTTCCTTACCCATAGAGCTCGAACTTATTGAAGCAGCAGCACTGTGTCCAGGTGTTTTAAGCTACCTTTCTCTGCTTGCCTTGTAGATCAAGTGGTCATGCAACACTGCTCTGGTCAGTAGACATAAGCAAAGACTGTTGGGTGCTGCTTTCAGGAAAGCTCCCCTCAGCTGGCAGTTGCCCTTTGATTCTGTGATCTTCCCCCTCCTTCCTGCCTAGAATGCAGAAGTAATGGCTGAAGTTCTAGCACCTATCTTGGGAACATAAGAGCAAGGATCATAGCATGCTACACAGACCCTTGCATCAGTCTATCTGTCTTATAAGTGTGACAGACATAGTGAGATAAAATTGACAGAGCTTACAGCTAAACTTGGGGATTTCCTAGGATCTGGAGGTCAAATGAGAGTCTGGAGACAAAGATAATGCTGAAGTTTTGAGTTTTGAACATCAGGAGAAGTGTATTTTCATGTGCAAACAAAATTACTGAAACCATAAGGAAGGGAAAGGATAGCTGGTTCACAGAGAAAATTGATTCATTTTCATTTAATAAACTGAGTTTGAAGAAACCCCAGTGAAGATAGCAAGCCAAACAGAAAAATGACAGTGGTCCTGCTCTTAGGGGGTAAGAGATAACTGGAATAGCAAGAATGGATGGGTTTACCTAGAGATAGTACCTGGGGCAAAGAGAGGATGATAAAGAACAGGATCCTGAGCAGTTGCTTTAAGACTACGGAAAAGGAGACATCGGAATTGGGAAGAAAACAAGAGCAGTGAAGCAGAAGGCAAGTGAGGAGATTTCCAAGAAAATAGTCAGTGATGCAAAGTGGCAAAAAGGGATCATTCACAAATTGTCACTGGACATGGCCCTTGGAAAGCAGAGTGTCTTTGAAGAATGGAGCTTAGGTTCTTGGGGGTAGAGAGAGCTAGGGATTCAAAATCCATGAAGGGGAAGTGTTGTCCATGAGAATATTTTTTCAAGAATTTTGACTATGAAGGGAGAAAGAGAAAATACTATGTGACCAATACCTTAATGTGATAGCAGGCTAGCCATTTCCCCAGAGTAGATTAAAAACACAATTTCTTCATTGGATAAAGAATATGACATGTTAATATTTAATCAAGTCTAAAATTTACTAATTTCCTACATTTAATATGTATAAGGAATTGCAAGTAAAGAAGCTACCAGTCATATTTTGTGCTTTTGGCTGTGAATATTGGTTTTTAAGACAACAATCATACTATGGAATTCCTAATATAAAAATAACCTTTAGAAACAATAAGGACTATTTTGGAATTAAGAGATTGTGGGTTTAAAGCTTTAATTCCACAATGATTTTTTTTTTTTGACCTTTGCATACATTTACACTTTTTCACCTACCTCTCTTTACTGGTGAAAATTAGATGCTAAATTTGTCAAGATCAGCATTGCTTCCTACTCGGCATTAGTCCAGCAAGTTTTCCACTTCCTTCCCTAGGTGGTTACATTCAGCTCAACCTATATTTTGGGTCTGCCCCAGACTCAAACTGGCATCCCCCCCTGTGCCCACTCATCCAGAAAAATTCCATAGGTTATGTAAATGTATGGGAGAAGCATTCAGAGTGTTCTCAAGGGTCTATCCAGATTTTCACATGCCTGTATTTGGACTGGCTCCTGGAATTATGAGCATTTAAATCACCAACATCATCACTTCACAAATTTATTAATAGCCACAAGTTTCATAGCATTAACTATGTGCCAAATATTTTACGTACATTATTTAATTTACTTCTCCCCCCAGTACTGTCCCCATTTCACAGATGATAAAAATCAAGAATCTTAGTGACTTGCACAGATCAAGAGTTAGAGAGCAGAAAGGTAGGGATTTGAACTCAGATGTGTTTGCTCATAAAGTTCAAACATCTGGGAACTGTGATACACTACACTTCCTAATATCATGGGCACTACAATTTGAAGAAGTACTTTTAAAATACTTTACTCCTCATAATGATCCAGTTAAAATGGGTTGATGATATTTAATTATTCTTATCAATTTTACCCATAGGAAACTGAGCCTCAGAAATGGACTCTTCTTACTCAGCTAGTAAAAATAGATCACATCAGCATTCAAACCCAGATATCCTACTCTAAACTCCAATGTCCTTGTTCTTTGAATTACTTTACACTGGAACATAAAGCATGTTCATAAAATGTAGTCTCTGCTATAGTGACAGGATACCTGTTTTACAACCATTTTGATTTTTTTTTTTTTTTTGCTTTTAGTTAATCAATCAAAAAAGAAAGTTTTCCTGTGGTTTCTAAAATCCAGTAATCCCCATTAGAGATGGATCAACCAGATCGTTTGGAACAAGGCTCTGGGGTCAATCATTTTTAGAACCAAAAGCAGAGCAAACCATTTTTAGTTTACTATTTTGAGGTTCTGAAATGTTCAGTTGTGTTTGTTCCCTTTGGTCTGCAGCCAGGAACAGAGGCATAAGAGCTCAAATACCAAATGAAAGGGTGTTCTCACAGTGTTTCTGGCCAGGGCCAGTGTAGAAATATCGGAAAACTCACAAGCAAAGCTGCTCTTCTGAGATTTTCGTACCAAACCTGCAAAATCAAGATGCTTGTAAAAAAAATTTTTAAGTAGTTTTCTGGGGCAAACTCTTAATGCGAACTCTGCCCAACCTGACTGTGAACTTGACACACTCATCCATCCCAAGAACATGTATCCATGTAAATGTATACTCTTAAGTAGAAGTATTATGCTTGAATGAGTACTTGATTCTTTCATAAATACACCTCAACCAGAGATACACTTTGCCACTTTTGCTTTCTATTCCCAAGTGGACATATTAGAAGCCAAATATTCCACTTAGGTTAAGAGTACCTACCAGGCAAATGATGTTGCCAAAAAAACCTACATAATTATATTCATTTTCCCAAATGCTCTTAAATTGTTGGCTTAAGGGGAAAAGTGCTCTCCTTCAACAGCAATTTTATTTATTTTTTAGTGCACCTATATAAAATTTCTACCAAGTTTATTTTTTGACTATTGGATTAATTTAGCTCTAGTCATAACTTGAACATCTAATTTTATCTCATCCCACTGGTTTCAAGGGTAAGATATAATCTCTGAAAATATAACTGTCTTTCCTTTATTTAACAATCATGGCCTTGTGAATTTCTACTTAGTTTAACTTTTACTTTGGTTTAATTATTAATTTTATTTCTAAATTGATGGTTTAATTCTTTCTAAATCATTTGAGCTCATAAACTCAGGTAGTTCAAGTAAAAACTACGGTAGTTAAATAGGATCATTTCTAATACGAAAGTTTATTTAAACTAGTAGTTCAGAAAAAGAGCAGATACCCTTTAGGATAATCAGAAAGACTGGGTCTTAGACCAAAGCACTCAGTAAATTCTCTGAGGGAGGTTATAGAACTTTAGAACATAAGTTAGAGATCTTAGTAGTGATCCCCAAATCATATTCGGTTGAACATGGATTAATACCACTTGAAAGGGAATTTGGTGGTTAAATAATTTGGAGAAACAATGTGTTCAACACACTCAGCCAGATCATTTACTTCGGGTCCTCTAAGAATCTTTCATTTGCTAACGGTCCCACTAAGAGTCTGGAAGGGGGCATAATGGGCACTGCCAAATGTGACTGATAGGTGCAGAGTTTTTCCATAGCACTTCCCACGGGACTACCGTTCCTTAGAATCCATTTTGGGGAACTCTGAACCAGAACCGCCAAGACCCACTGAAAAACAAAAAAGTGGACCTCTTCTAAGCATGGTGTTGGTGGGGTCTTAAATATATCATTATATTTCATCTTCACAACAACCCTATACGATGGAGAGGGAATCCTATTGTTTTTTTACAAATGAGAATGGTGAAGTTCAATAGTTCAATGGATTTACCAGTTATTATTGATAAATAATAACTGCTTTCAAACAGTACAGGGACCAGTCTATGACCTATTGAACCAGAATTTCAGCAGCGTGGTCTCCATGGACGGGTGTATGTAAAGGTGGACAAATGGTTTTGTTGCACGGCTATGGTTGAGAACCACTGGAATGAGCCATTTCCCTATGGCCACATGAATTCTATCTTCTGACTCCCAAGTCCAGTGTTCTTTCTCCTACAACATGCTGCCCATGAATGATCCTCTGCTTCTGGGTGTCTCCAGGTAAAAATCTGGAAATTGTCAGAAGGTACATACTGGCTGATTGGTGCCCTTTCCCCGTCACGGTTCAAGGTAGAACAGTAACCTCTAAGACAGCCAGGTAAACAACATGATTCTTTAGAATTAGAAGTCAATACATTAAATTACACACTGACTTCTTGTGAAACCACCTAGAGACATATCTTCTAAACACTGTATAAGGTATTGTCAAACATGAATGCTTGCCTTTCCATTTTCAAATGGAGGTATTGTCCCATTTATCCAGAGTATTGTATATGGATTTTGAATGTTTGGTGGCTTGTCCTTCAAAATCTAAATTAAACTATCTTCTCAAATATAAAATAAGCCTTTTTCTTTGGTCTCTCTAAAATTCATGAGAACTCTCCCTTTTCACGTACAATAGTGAGGTTTCCAAATCTGCTTGCCTGCTCATTCATTCTGATTGTGAATGTTCTGGTTCAACTCCCATTTCTGCAATAAAACTACTTGTTAAAAAAAGTTGTCAGCAATTATTAACCTGTTTGATGTTGCTTCTTCTGGTGACAGATAACGATTGGACAGGTTCCCAATTTAAATACCCAATTTGTCAAATTAAAGTGCCTCAAACTCTAATTGATGTGAGCTGGGAAGAGTGTTTTTATATTGTTTTTTCTCTAAAGTAGTTGCTATATCCTGTTGACATTTTTCATTTTCCATTAATCTTCTTGGGCCCTTTATGCTTTGTTTGTGGCTCTGTTAATAAGGAAAGTGTAGCAAGTCTTAACCAGGTGGAATGCCCCTCACTTAGACTACTCAACAGATCAATGCACTTCTCAGTTATTCCTTGAGTTTTGGAACAGAACAAGCACTCACAAACCTTGGGAAAATGTATTCCTTTACTCTAAAATGAGCTTAGAAAATTGCTTAGCAAAAAAAAAGTGGGAGAATTCAAAGAGAAATTGCCTTGTCCCATTGTACTTACAGGTCAAATGCCTATTTTAGGATACATTGTGCATATTTTAGTAAACCATAATATTCACTCTGCTGAGCCTAATGGCTCTTTGAAAGCCATTATGCTGTACTAAGTAAATACCTTTTTTTTGGTATGTGTGCTAATTTCAAAAACACATTGTTTTATTTATAATGCACTCTTCATATCAGAACCTAGTGCTATTTGGATTGAGCAGTTTGTCTAGGGAAGGGAAATGAAGCTTGGTGAATGAGAGTTTATGCTATGTTGAGACAAGTTCTGGTTAAGAGCATTTGGACATTGGGAAAATAAATGATTTGGGGGTTACACATATCATATAAGAGTTGCAAGCAATTCTTTTTTTATTATTATTTATTTATTTTTGGCTGTGTTGGGTCTTCGTTTCTGTGCGAGGGCTTTCTCTAGTTGCAGTAAGTGGGGGCCACTCTTCATCGCGGTGCACGGGCCTCTCGCTGTCGCAGCCTCTCTTGTTGCGGAGCACAGGCTCCAGATGCGCAGACTCAGTATTCGTGGCTCACGGGCCCAGTTGCTCCGCGGCATGTGGGATCCTCCCACACCAGGGCTCGAACCCGTGTCCCCTGCATTGGCAGGCAGATTCTCAACCACTGCGCCACCAGGGAAGCCCCTGCAAGCAATTCTTGACAAGATGGCACTAAGGATATCGTTGAGAGTTAAGAAAAAAAACCTTTATGGCATTACATATTAAATGCTTCATAAGTTGGGGGGACACTTTGTACAAGTGGGGCTGCCAAAAACTGGGTGTACCACTTTAAGTGGTTTCTAAATAATCAAATTAGAATAACTTTTTTTAACTTAAAAATTATTTGTCAAATCTACTCATTCTATCAATGAGGAACAAGGAGTCCAGACATCTAGTATGACACGCCCACAGTCCCAAAGCTACAAAGGAAGGGAGCTAAAGCTGATCCACGTCTTAACCATCTCCATGATTCCTCCATGACAAGCCCTCTCCAAACACCAGAAGAAGCTGTACATGCAGCTCACATCAATAAAATATTACTGATGTATTCAAAAACCCACAGTCATGGCCCAATTCTTAAGGAACCCACAATCTAGTAATCATATTTTTTGTATCCTATTTCATTGAATGCCTAAGATTGAACACTAAATGGCATTTATATCTCTGTGTTGGGATGATAGCACCATCTCAGGTACCAAAGCTTCAGAGCTGGGAGTCATCCTGGACTCTGCCCTCCTCCTCATGCCATCCTCGCGCTCACCGTCCCATGCGGCCAAACCCCAGCACCTCCCACTGCCCTGACCTGGCTCAAGCCCTTTCAGCCTGTCCCTGGACCACAGACCCCAGCACATTTCCTGATGGGCTTTCACACCCTAATTTCTGCTCTCCACACATGTTTAGGCAGACATATTTCGGTTCTGCCCAAGCCTTTGTATGGTCTACTGCATAAAGCTGAAGCTACTTGACCTCAAAAATAAGACTTTCACAATCTGACCTCTGTTTGTCTCTGTGATAGCGCCTTTCTCCTTACCCCCAGCTTCTAGCTTTGGGTACCTTAGCTGGTTGTTTCCTTCCACACCCTTCTCATTTCATGTGCATTATTCTCTCTATGCTTTTGATTTTCCTGACCCTCTGCCTGGAATGTCCTTCACTCACTCCAATTTCGCCCATCTGGTCCACCTAGGTAATTCCCGATGGTGCTCTGATGCTTCAGGGCCATACCTCCACCTTCCCTAATAGTACTGCCCTGTCACCTTCCACCCACATTCACCAGTTAGGTCCCCCGTCAGTGCTTCTAGAGGAGCACTGCTTCACCCTTGTATTTACTACATACAATTCTCTGTGTGTGATCTTCACCCTGGACTCTAGCTCTTTGCAATTAGGAATCATGTCTCATTTATATTTATCTCCTAAATGCCTAGCACTGGGACCAGACATCTAACTGGTGTTCAGTGTTTGTTGAATAAATGGAGAAATAAAGCATTCTTACCCCAGATGACTCCCTTTCCAAAAATTGAACTACAGTGTGGATTCTCATCCTAACATAAGTAAAAGAATACAAACTTTCAATTTCGCTTTTCTTAGGAATTGAAAGCATGTAAATTTTTACTTAATTGACAAATAATATCAAAGGGTATTAAACATCTTAAGGGGGAGGCTCTTTTCATAATACTGTTATGACCTCTAGTTTTAAGTAAGCCATCCTCTTCTAATTGGAAAGATGATCAGAATCAAGGATGGAGGTGGTGGAAAGCAACCATCATATCCTACTTGCTAGGAGAGTAATCTCAGCTTTGCAGGTGAAGAAAACTAGTCATGTGGAGGTCAAATAATTTGCACACCTACAAGTGTGTAGCAGAGCTCAGATCCATCTAAATGTGAAGCCACATGTCTCCCACTGCTTCAGGCTGCCTCAAGCAAGAACATCATCATATTGAATTTAGAGATTCTACAACCATCCAACAATCCATGGTGAAATTTAAAAATATTTACTATGTGTAAGATTCACAACTCTGCTTATAGAGTATTATATTGAAGGGAGTTTCATTATTTCAAATAGCTTGTGCTTGATTTCTTTAGAGAAAAGAAACAAATAGTCAAAATAAAGATATAAAAATCCTTGGCTCTGAGCATTGCTCACCCTCTAAAGGCTATGGACAATGACCTCTGGCTCAGAGAAAGCCCCAGATGAATTCAGTTTCCCTTTCTCCCTCATCCAGCAGAGCACAGCTTTGCAATCTTTCTTCCATTAACTACACATTGTTTCTTTTGTCAACCCTGTCTCATTTTAATATATCATTTTTTATAAAAGGTAATATTATATGGTAGGAAACTGTAAAAAAAATAATGGATAGAGTTGGTATAAAGAAAATACATTATTTCAATAGTTTTATTATTTTTTTGTCCATTACACATTCACAGGTTTTGTTGTTTATATAGATATGTTTTATAGATGGCTCTATTCAAAGTAAATTACTTTTAACACTTTGATCATTGAGGAATTTAAATTTAACATGATTTCTTCTAAAGGAACAACTCTTTTCTAAAAAATATACCTGGATTGTTGTTAATATTCTTATCCTTTTTATTTAAAAAATCCATTGGAAGCTCTCATAAAGGATCATATATAAAATTACCTTAAAGTTTGAATGAATATCATTAGTCCATTAATTTAGTTTCTGAAAGTCCAACAATCAGTATCTGTTAGAACACATATTTTTCTCAACAATTTCATTTGGCGTTGAATCTAGTGTCTAGAACAGGACTGGTATCACACATGAGCTTTAAAAATATGTGTTCAGGGGCTTCCCTGGTGGCACAGTGGTTGAGAGTCCGCCTGCCGATGCAGGGGACACGGGTTCGTGCCCCGGTCCAGGACGATCTCACGTGCCGCAGAGCGGATGGGCCCGTGAGCCATGGCCCCTGAGCCTGCGCGTCTGGAGCCTGTGCTCCACAACGGGAGAGGCCACAAGAGTGAGAGGCCAGCGTACCGAAAAAAAAAAAAAAGTGTGTTCAATGAAAAAATGCTTTCTAGGAGTCTGAGTTCCGTCATCTGTGGCTATTTCTCCTGTGTTTGCACATTTATTCTATCAACCTATCAGTTAGACTCTAAATAAATTAAACAAAAGAAAGGAGGAAAAATATTGGAAGGATTAAAGGGCTCATAGGAGCCAAAAGTTGGTCATTTAGGACATAAAAGGACAAAAGATGGGACCCAGATTACTGCAGGGCACTGGGTAGCAGTAATTAATTCAAGGTGCTGTCCACAGGAAGTATCTGTTCTAAGCAGATTCCCATTTTTGTGTCTTGCCACTCAAAATTCAGCCTCACAGCAGAGATAGCCCAGGTGGCACAGCTGGGTCTGTTCCTCATGCCTGGGAGTGGAAGGGAGACTGGAAGTAGACTTAGAAAGGCCCCTACACCATGGACTGAGAAGAAGCAGGGGTAGCTCCCCAAAGGAAAATTCAGGTGTCCCTCCTGAATGCAGACACGGATGACACAAAATCAAAAAGTATCTACAAAGTCACTGACAGCACAGCGGAGGCACTCTGATTCTATCTTCTAATAAGGTGAAGAAGTTCTTGCCTGTTAACGTTTAGATCCATATTTTATTTTTTATATAAAATAGCAGGAAGGTCTGTACAAGTTTTTCTGATTGTATACTTCCTCTCCCATTCTTCTGCCCATTTCCCATGTCTACTCAGTCAAAAGTAATAGAGAACTGAATAATAAATTAAATATAAAGAATGAGTCAGTTACAATGGAGGCTAAAGAAGTTGATTTGGATGAGCGAAATTTGAAAATCATTTTACCACAAACATAAGATATAAAGTATCTAATCATACTAACACTAATTAACAATTAATATTGTTTATTAGAACATTTTTTGTAATGTGTTGGTCTCCATACAGTGAAGCTAAGTGACAAATCTTAGCTTAAGGTAAACATTAAAATGCTCAAATTGTTTGAAGAGTCCATAAAACAAGATTTAGGGCAAACTGAGGAAAACACTATGGTGTGTGGGATACAGGAAGAAAGCAGCTGGTTCTCTTTCATGGTCCCAAATTTTGCTCATACTAATTCCTCTAACAAGTTCTTATTTTCTCTTTCAACAGCCAACTCGAATACTATCTACTTTTAAAATACTCTACTTAAGATAGTCTAGAATTCAGCTAGCCAAGTCTTCTCCTATATATATAGTATTTTGTACATGCAAATATTATGCATTTTTTCATTAACTTTTTATCCTAATCTATAATAGTAACTGCTTATATTTATTATTTACCATGTTCCAGACACATGTATTTTATAATACTTCCAAGAATTGTTATAAGTATAAATATTATGTTTTTAAAAATTGTATTTGTAAATATCAGAAGTATTATATTATTTTACAGTATTATAAGTATTATATTATTTTATTACCCCCAGAATCATTTGGGGTAGGTTTTCTGGTTGTCTGTATTTAATAGATTAGAGATTGGACCTCAGGGCTCAAATAAATCCTTGCTGCATTGCTTGGAGCTTCAAGGAGTCAGCAGAGACTTTGAGGGTCTATGAGTGGAGAAAAAAGTAGACTTACCCAATGATGGTGTTGGTTAAGGTGGGGAAGAAAGCAGAAGGATTATAACAGGCAAGCTTAAGGTTTATGCTTAAAGATAATGACTCATCTTGATAGTTATCAAACAGCAAAGTGACCAGAAACTTTTCAGTTTTTCTGAGGACTTCAAAAAGTAGTTATATATATTTGCATATGTGTTCATATATACATATATGCATATATCCATATATATGAATATTTGTGTATATATACATATATATGAATATATACAAATACATGTATATGAATACATATGAAATGCACATATGAATATATAAATATACATATATGAATATATGCTAATACATGTATCTTCTTTTTGAAGATATATATATATATATATATTCATTTATCAAGGAGGGTCTTTGACCTCAGCTGTTCACAACCTACTGGTATGTTTTGACTCCATTCCCCTCTTGTTTATCCATAAGTGGGAGCACAATCCTGATGTAGAAAACATGAATATAAATACCTGCTTCAGAAAAACATTTTCCCAGGGATTGATTTTACTTCCATAACTCCCAAACCTGTGGCCAGCCTTACCCTGCTTCTGGGATGTCTTGAAATCTCAAAGTTCCTTTTCCTTTTGGCAGGAAGATATGATGAAATATTCTTTTATCTTATTCTGAGTCTACAGTGTATTACCAAGTTTTCAGCAAAAATATTACTTTAACAGAAGCGGCAAAATATTCAGCAAAATATCTACCAGCCATTTGTCATATTCTGTGTGGAAAAACCATAAGTGGACAGTAAGTGCCTTAGGGGCAGGACTCAAGAATCACAGACTCTTTTATGAGCCCAGTACAGAGACATGCGATATTTTGAGGAGACAATCTGATAAAGCAATTGAGCTACAACATTTTGATGGAACCTAAAAATCAAACAATTAATTGTTTAACTTTTTATTAAAATGATTAACTCAGTGTGACACAGTGGAGTTCAACTCCATCAGGATACCTGCTCCTGGCAAATAATAATATAACCAGTAATCACAGGTTTATACTTAGTCTCCTTGGAAAAGGCCATCAATCTTTGGAAGAAATTTGCTTTTTTATTCTGATACTTTGCTAATATTGTGAAAGACAATAATCTCAGATTCCTGGTTTTATCCCTAAAGTTAAAATGGCCCCATTGCTTATTTTCAATTAAGCAATAAAGTGACTGATTTGTAATGAAACTTATTCTGTTTCCCATTTGAAACCTATACCCATGATACTCAGGGCATGCATGACCAGGTATTGGAAAGGGATGAAAATTAGGGCATATCATAATCTCCAATGAGAAAGGAGGATCCTTGAAAAGTATATGTCATATATATCATAATTAGAGATGTTACAAAATAGAAAACATTTGTTACTAATACAAACTACAAAAATAAATCTTGATTGTATCCTTTTGATTATGTAGAGGAGAGAGCTTGAGATCTTTATGTTTCTCAAAAGGAAGTTGGTTTCAAAACTAGTGGAGAAATCCTGATATAGACGATGGACATCTTTGCTTTCTGTAGACTTCATAATTATGTAGCCTTCCTTAATTTAGTTTGTAATCGAGTAACATACCCACACAGAGGTTAGATTCTAAAGGTAAAACCGAATTTACCCTTGAAAATCTCTTAAACCACCAATAGCAGAAAGGATATTTGGCCCAATTACAATCACTTATCTCACACTCTCTGATGACACTTAAATCCTCAATTAAATTCCTAAATCGTTTTTCAGCTGTATGAATATAAATCCCCCTAGTAATGAAGGTGGTGGAGGAGATAACTAATTACTCTATAGAGATATTGTCCTTCTTAATAGACTTTATGAAATCATTATATTCTTCCAACGTAAACTCATTTTCAAATACATACACATGAAATCCAATCAATATGGAAAGTAATAAGAAACCTAAAACTGTCCAAAATCAAGATAAGCGTTAAGCACAGAGCAAGGGTCAGGCAATTAGCAGAGGTCAGGGATGTCCACAGTGTATATTACTTGGTGATGTTTTTTTGACTAGGGATTTTACATTTTGCCTGTGCCAGCCATATATCAGTGTCACATAGTACATGCTCAATAAATGTTTGTCAGATGAAGATTTGATGGATCAGAGATTTGTTCAAGAAGATTTTTGACTTGACTGCAAGTTTAATGCAATAGTCCATTCACAATCAAGCTTCTAATGTCAAGAATTTCCATGATACTTTGTCTAATATAAAAATATTGGTAACTTACCAATATTAAAAGTTAAGTATCTCACATTGGACCACCAGAGACTTACCCACCTCACATATTATTAAGTGGTGAGAGCTCTCTCAGAGATCTCTGTCTCAACAATAAGATCCAGCTCCACTCAACAGTCAGCAAGCTCCAGTGCTGGACACCCACACCAAACAACTAGTAAGCAGGAACATAATCCGACCCATTAGCAGAGAGGCTGCCTAAAGTCATACTGAGTTCACAGACCCACAAGACCCACCACTGGACATGGCCCTGTCCACCAGAAGGACAAGATCCAGCCCCACCCAACACAACACAGGCACCAGTTCCCCCCCCACCAGGAAGTCTACACAAGCAACTGAACCAACCTCATCCACAAGGGGCAGACAACAAAAGCAACGGGAACTACAAACCTGCAGGCTGTGAAAAGGAGACCCCAAATACAGTAAGTTAAACAAAATGAGAAGACAGAAAAATATGCAGCAGATGAAGGAACAAGGTAAAAACCCACCAGACCAAACAAATGAAGAGGAAATATGCAGTCTACCTGAAAAAGAATTCAGAGTAATGATAGTAAAGATGATCCAAAATCTCAGAAATAGAATGGAGAAAACACAACAAACATTTAACAAGGAAGTAGAAAAACTAAAGAGCAAACAAAAAATGATTAACAACACATAAGTGAAATTGAAAATACTCTAGAAAGAATCAATAGCAGAATAACTAAGGCAGAAGAACAAGTAAGTGACCTGGAAGATAGAATAGTGGAAATAACTGCCATAGAGCAGACTAAAGAAAAAAACAATGAAAAGAATTGAGGACAGTCTCAGAGACCTCTGGGACAACATTAAACACACCAACATTCGAATTATAGGGGTCTCAGAAGAAGAAGACAAAAAGAAAGGGTCTGAGAAAATATTTGAAGAGGTTATAGTCAAAAACTTCCCTAACATGGGAAAGGAAACAGTCAATCAAGTCCAGGAAGCACAGAGAGTCCCATACAAGATAAACCCAAGGAGAAAAATGCCAAGACACATACTAATCAAATTATCAAAAACATAAATATGAAGAAAAAGTATTACAAGCAACAAGGGAAAAGCAGCAAATAACATACAAGGGAATCCCCATAAGGTTAACAGCTGATCTTTCAGCAGAAACTCTGCAAGCCAGAAGGGAGTGACAGGACACATTTAAAGTGATGAAAGGGGAAAACCTACAACCAAAATTATTGTACCCCACAAGGTTCTCATTCAGATTCAAGAGAGAAATGAAAACCTTTAGAGACAAGCAAAAGTTAAGAGAATTCAGCACCAGCAAACCAGCTTTACAACAAATGCTAAAGAGACTTCTCTAGGCAGGAAACACAAGCAAAGGAAAAGATCTACACAAACAAGCCCAAAACAATTAAGAAAATGGTAATAGGAACATACATATCGACAATTACCTTAAATGTAAATGGATTAAATGCTCCAACCAAAAGAAACAGACTGGCTGAATGGATACAAAAGCAAGACCCATATATATGCTGTTTACAGGAGACCCACTTCAGACCTAGGGACACATACAGACTGAAAGTGGGGGGATGGCAAAATATATTCCATGCAAATGGAAATCAAAAGAAAGCTGGAGTAGCAATACTCATATCAGACAAAATAGACTTTAAAATAAAGACTATTACCAAAGAAAAAGAAGGACACTATATAATGATCAAGGGATCAATCCAAGAAGAAGATATAAAAGTTATAAATATTTATGCACCCAACATAAGAGCACCTCAATATATAAAGCAAATGCTAACAGCCATAAAAGTGGAAATCAACAGTAACACAATAAGAGTAGGGGACTTTAACACCTCACTTTCACCAATGGACAGATCATCCAAAATGAAAACAAATAAGGAAACACAAGCTTTAAATGACACATTAGACCAAATGGACTTCACTGATATTTATAGGACAGTTTATCCAAAAACAACAGAATACACTTTCTTCTCAAGTGCACATGGAACATTCTCCAGGATAGATCATATATTGGGTAACAAATCAAGCCTTGGTAAATTTAAGAAAATTGAAATCATATTAAGTATCTTTTCTGACCACAACGCTGTGAGACTAGATATCAACTACAGAAAAAAAAAAAAAAAAGTAAAAAATACAAACACACATGGAGGCTACACAATATGCTACTAAATAACCAGGGCATCACTGAAGAAATCAAAGAGGAAATCAAAAAATACCTAGAAACAAATGACAATGAAAACATGATGACCAAAAACCTATGGGATGCAGCAAAAACAGTCCTAAGAGGGAAGTTTATGGCAATACAATCCTACTTCAAGAAACAAGAAAAATCTCAAATAAACAACCCAACCTTACACTTAAAGCACTTAGAGAAAGAAGAACAACAACAACAAAAAAAACAAAGTTAGCAGAAGGAAAGAAATCATAAAAGTCAGATCAGAAATAAATGAAAAGAAATGAAGTAAACAATATTAAAGATCAATAAAACTAAAAGCTGGTTCTTTAAGAAGATAAACAAAATTGATAAACCATTAGCCAGACTCATCAAGAAAAGAAGGGAGAAGACTCAAATCAACAGAAATAAAAATGAAAAAGGAGAAGTACCAATTGACACTGCAGAAATACAAAGGATCATGAGAGACTACTACAAGCAACTATATGCCAATAAAATGGACAACCTGGAAGAAATGGACAAATTCTTAGAAAAGTACAACCTGCCAAGACTGAACCAGGAAGAAATAGAAAATATGAACAGACCAATCACAAGCATTGAAATTGTAACTGTGATTAAAAATCTCCCAACAAACAAAAGCCCAGGACCCGATGGCTTCACAGGCGAATTCTATCAAACATTTAGAAAAGAGCTAATACCTATCCTTCCCAAACTCTTCCAAAATATAGCAGAAGGAGGAACACTCCCAAACTCGTTCTACAAGGCCACCATCACCCTGATACGAAAACCAGACAAAGATGTCACAAAAAAAGAAAACTACCGGCCATTATCACTGATGAACATAGATACAAAAATCCTCAACAAAATACTAGCAAACAGAATCCAACAGCACATCAAAACGATCATACACCCTGATCAAGTAGAGTTTACCCCAGGAATGCAAGGATTCTTCAATATACACAATCCATCAATGAGATACACCATATTAACAAATTGAATAATAAGAACCATATGATAATCGCAATAGATGCAGAAAACACTTTTGACATAATTCAACACCCATTTATGATAAAACTCTCCAGGAAGTGTGCATAGAGGGAAGTTACCTCAACATAATAAAGGCCATATGTGACAAACCCACAGCCAACATCATTCTCAATGGTGAAAAAATGAAACATTTCCTTTAAGATCAGGAACAAGAAAAGGTTGCCCACTCTCACCATTACTATTCAACATAGTTTTGGAAGTTTTAGCCCTGGCAATCAGAGAGGAAAAAGAAATAAAAGGAAAGCAAATAGGAAAAGATGATGTAAAATTGTCACTGTTTGCGGTTGACATGATACTATACATAGAGAATCCTAAAGATGCTACCAGAGAACAACTAGAACTAACCAATGAATTTGGCAAAGTAGCAGGATACAAAATTAATACACAGAAATCTCTTGTGTTCCTATACACTAATGATGAAAAATCTGAAAGAGAAATTAGGAAACACTTCCATTTACCACTGCAACAAAAAGAATAAAATACCTAGGAATAAAACTACCTAAGGAGACAAAAGATCTGTATGCAGAAAACTATAAGACATTGATGAAATAAATTAAAGATGACACAAACAGATGGAGAGATATATCATGTTCTTAGATTAGAAGCATCAACATTGTGAAAATGACTATACTACTCAAAGCAATCTACAGATTCAATGCAATCCCTATCAAACTACCACTGACATTTTTCACAGAACTAGAACAAAAAATTTCACAATTTGTATGGAAACACAAAAGATCCCGAATAGCCAAAGCAATCTTGAGAAAGAAAAATGGAGTTGGAGGAACCAGGCTTCCTGACTTCAGACTATACTACAAAGCTACAGTAATCAAGACAGTATGGTACTGGCACAAAAACAGAAATATAGATCAATGGAACAGGATAGAAAGCCCAGAGATAAATCCATGCACATATGGTCACCTTATCTTTGTTAAAGGAGGTAAGAATATACAGCGGAGAAAAGACAGTCTCTTCAATTATTGGTGCTGGGAAAACTGCACAGCTACTTTTAAAAGAATGAAATTAGAACACTTCCTAACACCATACACAAAAATAAACTCAAAATGGATTAAGGACCTACATGTAAGGCCAGACACTATCAAACTTTTAGAGGAAAACATAGGCAGAACACTCTATGACATAAATCACAGCAAGATCCTTTTTGACCCACCTCCTAGAGAAATGGAAATAAAAACAAAAATAAACAAATGGGACCTAATGAAACTTAAAAGCTTTTGCACAGCAAAGAAAACCATAAACAAGACTAAAAGACAACACTCAGAATGGGAGAAAATATTTGCAAATGAAGCAACTAACAAAGGATTAATCTCCAAAATATACAAGGAACTCATGCAGCTCAATATTAGAAAAACAAAGAACCCAATCAAAAAATGGATGGAAGACCTAAAGAGACATTTCTCCCAAGAAGATATACAGATTGCCAACAAACACATGAAAGGATGCTCAACATCACTAATCATTAGAGAAATGCAAATCAAAACTACAATGAGGTATCACCTCATACCAGTCAGAATGGCCATCATCAAAATATCTAGAAACAATAAATGCTGGAGAGGGTGTGGAGAAAAGGGCACCCTCTTGCACTGTTGGTGGGAATGTAAATTGATACAGCCACTATGGAGAACAGTATGGAGGTTCCTTAAAAAACTACAAATAAAACTACCATGTGACTCAGCAATCCCATTACTGGGCATATACCCTGAGAAAACCATAATTCAAAAAGAGACATGTACCACAATATTCACTGCAGCTCTATTTACAATAGCCAGGACATGGAAGCAACCTACGTGTCTATAGGCAGATGAATGGATAAAGAAGATGTGGCACATACATACAATGGAATATTACTCAGCCATAAAAGGAAACAAAATTGAGTTATTTGTAGTGAGGTGGATCGACCTAGAGTCTGTCATACAGATTGAAGTAAGTCAGAAAGAGTAAAATGAATACCATATGCTAACACATATATATGGAATCTAAAAATGGTTCTAATGAACCTAAGGGCAGGACAGGAATAAAGATGCAGATGTAGAGAATGGACTTAAGGACACCAGGTGGGGGAACGGGAAGCTGGGACGAAGTGAGAGAGTAGCGTTGACATATATACACTACCAAATGTAAAACAGCTAGTGGAAAGCAGCTGCATAGCACAGGGAGATCAGCTCAGTGCTTTGTGACCACTTAGAGGGGTGGGATAGGGAGGGTGGGAGGGAGACGCAAGAGGGAGGGGATATGGGGATATATGTATACATATAGCTGATTCACTTTGTTATACAGCAGAAACTAACACAACATTGTAAAGCAATTATACACCAATAAAGATGTTTAAAAAAACTAAGCATCTCAAATAAGATTTTTTTTCTTTTAAACTTATGCCAGGTGAGCAAGAAATATCTTTGCCCATTGCACTATAGTATATCAAAAAGTAGAATTATTTGACGTGACATATCCTCTTTCACCATGATGACCTCCCACCTTTGCTGTGGTACTGTCATTCTTAGGTGACACCTGCTTAGCTTGCAGCCCACAGCTTAGTGTGTGCCATGCAGCAGCAGATGGCTTGAGGCGTGACGTGTTAATGGCAGTGATTACTTTATGAATAGTGACAGCTGATCAGGGACATAATAAACAATAGTGGCTGCCATCCTGGAAAAGGTGCTAAATAGAGGTGACATGCTTAGTGAGGACTATACCTCTCTCTTGAACCTCATTATCAATTCCAGAAAGACAGGGAAGCCAGCCAGGCAATGGCAGGTTCAGACACTGAGGAAAGAACCCAACCAGCATGAAGATTTCCCTCCACTTTAATTGGGGCAGGGGAGGGTGTAGAGGTTCTAATGTGCAAGCCATTTGGGTACATGGTAATGTGTGTTCCCAGTTTTATTTTCATTTGCCATCCTCTGAACTTGTGGTCTGATACTTACCACTTTCAAGAGGTCTGCTTCTTACCACTCTTCTTTCACAAATCACTGCCTTGAGCCAGGGTAGAAATCACTGTGACAGAGTATGAGGAAATCAACATTTGTGTCTAGTGAAATTGTATTTCTGAGGACCAACAATATTCTGGACAAATTTCTATCTTTGAATCATACCTCTAGGAAATGATTATGTGAAGGGAATCAGAGATAAGCTTCTGTTAAGGGTTATTCATTCATTCCAAAAACTGAACACCGGGGAATAAAGCAAAAAAGGTAGAAGTCCTTATCTTCAAGGAGTATGAGAAAGACATATATGTAAACAGTCAATTGTGATCCAGAATGATTATCTTCTGGACTGAGTATAAGATTAGTTTTTGGGTTTTTCCAAACAATGTCACCAATGTAAATATATATATTTAAATTAATATAAAGTATATATATACAAATTATATTAATATAATATATGTAATATATAATAAATTAAATTTAATATTCAATAAATTAAATATAAATGTATTGTATGTGATTTATATTATATATTTAAATATATTTATACAGCATATATAAATACAAATTTATATAAAATTACCTGATAAAATAAATATTCAATATTCCAATGAGTTTATCAAATCCTAGTGATTTACTCTGGATTATCAACATACCTTCTTAAAACATAGAGTTTTTACTAAAACAAAGGAACATGAGGTCTTCCACTGTGCATCTGTTATTTTGAGGCTTCTGGTGGATTTTTGCTCTTATTTTAATTGCTATCCACATGCCAAAATGTAATATACAAGGACTTCCCTGGTGGTCCAGTGGTTAAGAATCTGCCTTCCAATGCAGGGGATGCAGGTTCGATCCCTGGTTGGGGAACTAAGATCCCACATGCCACGGGGCAACTAAACCCTGTCGCAACTACTGAGCTCACACGCTCTAGAGCCCCTGTGCCACAACTAGAGAAGCCCACATGCTGCAGTTAGAGAGAAGCCCGCAACAGAGACCCAGTGCAGCTAAATAAATAAATAAACTTTTTAAAAAAAATGTAATATACGTAAAGGCATCTAATAACCTAAAATAAAAAGCACCATATAGAAAAACTTTTCTACTTCTTTTGATGAGGGTGGCTGAAAAGAAACATTTGGATAGATTTAAAGGCATGTATGCTTTAGCATCTGAGCAGAATAAATGGGTACATCATCTCCATTTTAGTTCCACTGAACTCAAGACCCATGAGCCTCAAAAGGCCAGCTCGTATCATGCTGCACTAACAGACATCTCTTTTGTATGTGTAATCTGCCACCAATAGTCTCTTTATAAGTCTCAGGACCAAAACTAAGTAAGATTATTACACTGACTTCATCCTGCCCATTACAGTATCTTCCCTGATTGACTATTCGAGAATTACTGTATTATGTCTGCCCTGGAGACATTTGAAGGTCCTGATATATTTCAGCGATTTTACTTAACCTAGTAATTAGTTTACACAATTTTATGGAGATTTTACTGCTTTGGAGATGACAGTTTTTCTTCTCAAAATTATTTCTGATAGTCATTTCATTTCATGGTTTATGTAAGATCTGATATATTGGTTAAAAGATTTTCATTTAAGACTACAGGAGAAAATCTCTTTTCACTAAATGAATGCTATTTTGTACATCCTCACTTTTTTGGTTCATTTTTTTTTTTAATCCATATCTTGTGTGGGATTGTTTATAAGGAAAACGAAAAAGCAGGTTAAACGGAATCTTACTAAGAATAACAGGAGTTTTAAATATAAAGTGGAGAAAAGTGATTTAATAATTTCCAAAGTTTTGAAAATGTTACACATGGATGAATAACAAGTAACAAAAACCCCACCACAAACCTGTTCATTCAGTGGAAAAATATTGATTGAGCACCTTGACACTTGTTGACACACTTGACACATGTTCCTGACACTGTTCTAGGCACTGAGGCACAGCAGTGAAAGCAAAATGAATTCCCTTCTCTCTTGAAATGTACATGCTAGAGGAGGAGAGAGAAGATAAATGAATGAGCAAAGATAAGTAAATAATTACAAACAGGGGAGAAGGAATGACGGAGAGATCGGAGAAGGCAGAGTAGGGACAAATAAGAAGAGACTGGGTGAGGTGAGGAAATAGGCTGTGCAAAAATTAGGGGAAGAATAGTTAAAATGGCAAATAACACCGTGAATAACCAGGATTTTTTGTTTGTTTGTTTCATTTTTGAAGAAAATAACACAGTTGCAGTCAGGGCATTTCTATTTTAATTAAATACAAGGAAATCTTTTTTTTTTCTTTTTTAGTTAATAAAATTTATTTTCTAGAGAAAACAAAAGAAAAAAACCGGGGGAAGAATGTTCTGAAACAGGGACTAGTGTGTGTAAAGCCATGTGAGAAAATGCTGAAGAGTTCCAGGCAATACGTTGATAGCATAGAAAGTGAAGACCTTAGGATTCCCTTAGAACCTGAATTTCATTGACATAAAATTCATTGACATTAAAAAATGAGGGAGATTTGCAACGTAAAGGCAGGTACAATGGAGTTCCTGTGTCATTTCAGCTATGTATATAAAAGTGTATAAAATTACTCAAATCCAGCAGTGAAAAAGCCACTTAGAGAAAATCTTTTTTTTTAAGATTTCTAAGACCCAAATAGAATTATCTGTGTACCAATTACCCCTAAAGGCTTCACAGAGGTTGTACAGCCAACTTGCAATGGAAGATCCAAAGGCAGCGAAAATGCTTTGGTATTCAATTTTGGGAAACAGCTTCATAACCATTCATTCTTTTCCTTTTCAATTAATTTTTAACTTTAGAAATAGAACATGAATATTTTTAAAAAGCATATACTAGGAACGAGATGAGACTTCCTTTGAATTTACTAGTAGTCTTGGTACCTTCTCCATCTTCTCTGAGGTAGAATTACTCTGGATACATATCCTTCCAGAATTCATGGGATATTCTTACATACATTTATATGAGCCCGTGCAAAATATACCATTGTTTTATTGGGTTTTTAATGCAAGTGGCACAATACTGCATAGAATATTCTGAAACATGCTTATTTCCCCTAACATCCTTTTCTTTTTTTTGAATTGAAGTATAGTTATTTTACAGTGTCATGTTAGTTTCTGGTGTACAGCACAGTGATTCAGATATACATATATATTTTTTTCAGATTCTTTTCCCTTATACGCTATTACAAAATAATGAGTATAGTTCCCTGTGCTAAACAGTAGGTCCTTGTTGGTTATCTATTTTATATATAGTAGTGTGTATATGTTAAGATTATATCCCCTATATAATTCCCTAACATGTTGTTGAGAGCTGGCCTCACTACAAGTCTTGACTCATTCCTTTAACTGCTCTGGAGTAATCCATACCATGGTATATTTATCCATTCCCTTTTGATGGACATTTAGATTGTTTCTAAGTTTTTACTGCTGCAAACTATGAGTTTAATGAACGTTCCTTATACATGGTTCCTTGTGTATACAAGCAAATATTTCTCTAATGTAGCTACCTTAACTCATAATCTTTTTTCGGTAGACATTCCATCTTCATCCCTTCCCTCCTCCTCCACCAAGACAAAAATAAACACCACTGCGAGGATGTTGCTTGGGCTCCCTGACACCCAGTCCCAACTCTCGGGTCAAACTGAGTGCGAGTATTAAGGACCACCCGTTACCACCAAGCAAAGCAGTTCCAAGAACAGGGGTCACCGCCCTTCAATCTTTGACTTCCATCCTGAGTTGAAGATGACCCTTCAGGAAAACATGTGGTGAAGTGGTTTTGCCCTGTGAGCCAACAGAAAATTGCCCCCCAAGGTGACTCGTAAAGGAATTTTGTAAGTCGTGAACAGAACTGAATGGATTCTGACTAGGCATGGGATTCGGAGTTGTAATAGAAAACATTTATTTGGCTCCAACTTAACATCCTAACACATGTTAGCATTTGCTGCCAATATGCTTCCTAATTAAGAACAACATAAAATCATAGGAAATCCTGTATCCTGTCTTCATACACTTTTCATGTATCTCTAGTTCCCTGGCCTTAATTCTCAAGTATTGCTACCACAAAAAAACAGGTTGATTCAAAAGTCCTGTTTTGCCAACCATGCAGTGTGGTGGCATTAACAAGATTAATGTACGTTCCAGAACTCACCACCCTGCGTTTTCTTTTTTCCTCCTTAAACAAATGCTACTATTAAAAACTAATTTAAAAAGAAAAAAAAAAAACTGGTAAGCACCACCACCACCCCATCCCAGTGAAAAACCAGCACCAGTTAGTTGGTATGGTCTTGTCTGCAACTGATGTAAAGCCTTCAAAAAGTTTTTTTAAAAAATGTCTTCTCTCTAGAATTGTCTGGCCTGTTGGCCAAGTTTGTATATTTTATCTTGTTGAACAGATTTCAAGATGAAGGACAGACTAGGATCTGGTTTTCCTCTTAGGTCCTCCTTCAATCCATGCTAATTGCATCTGAAAATATTTAGAGATATACCTGTGAGTCCTAAACCATCACTCCCCTATTACATACAAATAGGCATTAGGTGATTACTGCACAGATAAAGATATTTATGATAGTTCTAATTAAAGCTAGAATTTGTATGAGTTACTCTTAGAAACCCTTGATTTATCTATTTGGATGTAGTCTTTGACCTTATATAGCCAAACTAATTGCTTTCTTTCCCTACCATATGGCAGAAATTAAAAATTAAACAAAACAAAACAAAAAACAGAAAGAAAGAAACCAAACACTCTGGTACAGTATACATTATTTCCCCCTCTAGTGCTATTTTGTTTTCCCATGCACTGAAATAGACTCTGAAATGGCACAAAAGAAATAAAACCTGAGTTGGAAAAGTTATCTTCAAACATTTTCCATAGGACACTTTAATGATTTTCAGAATTATTAATTTTTTTCCAATGAAACGCACATGCTCTCACTGCCTCTTTCCTGAGATGGCTTTGCACTCGCCTTCGTCTTTTTCCCCATTCCAAATCTATTCATTGCTTGTTGTTCTTGGCCGTCCTCACTTTCCATTTTTCATGATTAGTTCTTTATGATCGTGTGTTTCCTTTTCTTCTCCCCGCCATGGCTGCCGGCCAGTTCCCTCTGAGCCCTCAAACTTCCCTTCGCTAATGAAACAAGAGCTGCCTCCCTCCCTGACTTTTGCCATCCAGCTGTTTCCTTTTTAAAATATACACTCATCTTTATTCAGTAAAGTTCCTGGGCAAACCTGACTCTTTTCACAGAAGAGTTGATAATCACATGAGGGATTAAAAAGGTTTTAGGAGAAAGGCATATCTGGAAAATTTTGGGAGTGGGCGGAGGAAGGGTAAATAGAAACTAAGTTTATTTTTGAAACGTTTCAAAGAAAAAAACAGAACAAAAAACTTGGTCCTTAATCCTTGGTTTTAATCCTCATGCAACTCTGGATGACAAGTTGGTCTTTAGCGTATTCTCCAGGAGGTCTACGCACACTTGTACAGAATCTTGAATTTCCCACCTCGCCTGCTTCACCTCTTCTGGCCACTTGAAAGTAGTCTACCTACCACCACAGACTTGGATTGTATAGGATTAGGTGGAAAAGGTGTCAACTTGCGGTGTAGCCTGCCAAGTCAAGTCAATGTACTGTAATGCTTTGATTGTTCAAGTTGGCTTTAATCCCTCTTCAATCTCCAGCATGCCCTTGACATCATGGAAATTACCACCAAAGTTAATGTCATCAGATGAACCCTACTAACTACTTCAGAGAAGATTTCCTGAACAAAATAACCTGTTTCCTTCATAAACTTTCAGATCACCCCGCATCCCCCCGCAAATATTTCAAGAAAAATGAACCAGCCCACAGGTATCCTCTTACAATGCAAGAGTGGCTAATTCTTTTTCTGTCTTGTAACTGATAAGACCTCATGTGACTGGGAATGAATATGTATTCTACCCCAGCATCAGTTGAGTGTATTGTGTGAAAGGCCTAATTGATTAGATAAAGAGGTTTATTTAGTACCTTAAACAGCTAGGAGTTAAAAAAAAAAAGTTCTCTTTTAAATCTGAGGAACTCTTCCTTCTCTAAAAATATTTCTTCCAATATAAAATTTCCAATGGAATAATTTTTCACCAGAAATAGAAAGGAAACAAAAACATAAAGAAAAAAAAAATGAAAAAAGGATTTAGAGTCACAAGAAAAAAAATTGTAACTATGTATGGTAATGGACATTAACTAGACTGATTGTGGCTATCATTATGCAACATATATAAATATCTAAACATTGTGTTGTACATCTGAAATTAATATAGTGTTCTATGTCAATTATATCTCAGTAAAAATGTATTATTATCAGGTGAGATAATCTCATCTGAAAACAATTACCAGGTAAGATAAAAATCAGCATCTCCAGTGGAAAGAAATGGGACTACTATAACCTAGTACAGCATGGATCTTCACCCATTGCAAAACACACACACACACACACACACACACACATACACACACACATATTCACACTTGAATTTCACAGTAACCCCGTAAGATAGGGAGATAAAAAGTTAGGGTCTTTGATGACAAGCCTCAAAATTTTCCAAGATAAACAGAATTTGCAACCTGGATAAATTTGCAACCTGGATAAATCAGAATTTGCAACCTGGATACTGGCAACCTGGAGGCTGTCTTCTCTGGGGGTTTCTTGGAAGATTCTCCCGTCTTAGAAGGAAGAGAGCCTGAGGGAGGAAGGCAGATCTTGGCTATCATATAGTTCATTCTCCAGTCAGCTCTAGTAAGGATAATTCTGTTACCTACCAGAGTTCTAGGCCTCCTTAATCAATAGAAATTGATTAGAGGCCAGACAAGAAATTCAGGAAAGGCTTTATTGGGGTCCCTGCTGCAGCAGAGGGGGGCAAAAACAAGTAGCAGGTTCCCTTGCTTGCTCACTTCCCAAGGGAATCAAGCTGGTTCCTTATATGGGGTGAGGGTAGGGGTGTGTCCAGGGGTTGGGCTAGAGGGCTGGCTTAGGTGGTCTACCCACCCCTTTGGTGGTGTTGAGTGCAGGAGGCATGCGCAGTACCCTACCTCTGCTCCCGACACCCTGTTTGTTCTCCCTGCTCTTCAGAAGTGGCAGTTGGGTTTTTTTGGTCTCTTTGTATCTTGTTGTCCATAATTTGCCCCAACTGCACATGCACACAGTTATTTTTAGTCCCATATAGTTTCTTCGTATTTTGTTGCTTGAGGAGACGTTTGTCCATGTGCAAGCACCGCAGTAAAGGTTCCAGGTCCCAGCCTGTCTCGATTCCAGAATCTCCCCAGTAAGAAAGAGACACATCCATTTCCTGTCCTTAGATGTGGTTTCAGACCTAATGTTTATGAGCCCAAGAACAGTCCTGTAGACGTGAGTTCCCCTGGGGAAGGAAGGCAGGAAGACCTCAGGCCCAAAGCATGGGACTTGCTTGATCATGATATTAATACCTGCTCCATCATGTCAGCCAATGTCTTGGCTCCAAGAGCTTCCTGACCCTGGTTTCCTTTGCCTGTCTGACCCTTCCATTACCATCTGTGCCCACTGTTTGCCCGCCTCCAGAGTTGTGACTCATAGCACACCTAATCACACCTGTTGGACTCTAAGACACCATCCCTGAGACAGATCCTGACGTCTGCATTCTGTTTATCCCTCTGGTCCCCAGAGAAATACTGGCCTAAGGTTTGCTTTGGCACTGCATGCCCACAGATCTTCCCAACCTTGACATCAGGTCAAAAACCAAGCAAACTATGGAGCCCGGGGGTTGTCAACGCACAGTGGCTGTGCCCGAAACTCAAACCCTGAGAAGTCAGGCAGGTTGGAAAAAGATTTTCCAGGGGACTGCTAAACTCTCTATTCCCAAGTTTTGGCCACTGTAAATCCAACATAGCAAAGTATAGCAAGAGCCCTAAAACTTCACCCCAGTATCTCTCCTCTAAGGAAATGTATCAAGGGAAGAGAATTTAATAGAAACATATTTCTCAACTTTCTCTGTGTTATCAATGATAATGTTTAATTCTCTGTTTTTATTTTGAGAATAATCTTAAAAGCACTAAGGTGTCATTTAAAGTTGATTTTCTTAATATTTAAAAAAAATGCCACTCCTAATTGTTGCAAGATTGTACTGTTTTATTGGCAACAAGGGAAAAAAAACTGTGGAGAAGGATTTAATGCATGAACACAGATGGATTTAGCAAGAAGGTAATGGAGTTTGAGATTCAGAACTCCTCATGTCCACAGATCCATTCCAAGGCCCTGGGAAGGGTGCTAGCAATTCTGTTTTCATTCTTTTTACCAAAGAAAGCCCTCAGAATTGTATGCTATTTAAGCCCCACAAAACCTGGATCTGTCCCAGTAAGTAAATTACAGATTTATCTCAAGTGAAGGTCAAATGATGTTCCAGTATGCTGTATGGACCAAAGCTTTGTTGGTTACCAAAGCAGTAGTTTAAGCAGAGGAAAGTGCTAGAAGAATCATCTGATATACTCCACATGGAAATATAAGCATGTCAAAATCAAAACATCTTCGTCCTACTAGCTGGCACAATATTAATGCCATGAGTGGAGATTCAATGTTAGCAAACCATCATCCATCATGTTAAACCAATGCTGTTAACTTGAATGTTGTGTTTTGCCATTTTGTTTAAATTCTATCTGTAAATTTGTTTTGGATTTGCAGTTGTTTCAAAGCAATAAACTCAAGGACTGTATCTACTTTCAAATTTGTGTATAAGTAAGATTAGAATTTCAAATAATTTCAATCTAAAGAAAGAAAAGGAAGGAAGGAAGGAAGGGAGCTCCTTCAAGAACCCCTATGACAACAACTGCGTAGCCTGAGGATCCAAGACTGCCAAGCCATCCCTAGCTGGAACATTTCAAATCCATCCTAACCTATTGCTTCAGTGCTACGGAATGAGGCCCTTCCCAATCAGGAACATTTATTTATTCAACAAAGATTTCTGATTATATTATATGCAGGGCACTGTGCTTGAGTCTGAGAGATTTGGTTCATTATTATAGCTTCCAAGAAGGCTGGGGGTGAAGACGTAACATTCTCTAGGTAAAAACATATATATGTAAGTAAAAATAATCTCACTTATGTAGTTGTTATAAATGCAAGAAATACTTGAAGGTTGGTAAGGTGCTCAAATTATGCTTTTCTTTAAAATTAAGACAACTTTGGGATTTTTTTTACTACATTGGTGCCAGAAAATGTTTTATCCTCCATATTCCAAAGGGCACGCTCTTCAACTAACTCCCTCTGCAGTTTAACTTCAGAGCAACTCTGGAGAGAACAACTAATTTTCAATATTGGGCTAAGCCAAACATAATTAGGAAGGCAAATTTCTGAGGGGAGAATCATAGGAAAGATCCCCAAGCCCATCAATGTGATTTTGCCACACCTACTGTTTGAGTTTTCCTTCCACCTCCCTCTTTCACAGGTAATCACCAAGTGCCCAGGTGATTAAATCGGCCCAGGTAAATGGCAGCAGGACTGACCCCTGAGAGTTGCTTCCTGGGTCTCAGTGATAAGCCTAGATTTTTTTTTTTTAATATCCACCACAATTTTTAATGTTCAGTGTTCTTTTTCGTCTTCATCTGCTTCAAACTTGAGCACCTCTAAGGTCCCTTTCTCTATTATCTGGGACAATGGGGGGAAGATTCTGCTTTATATCTACAGCTACATCTAGGCTTACAGCTGGTTTCTGCCCCCTTGGCAACTTCATCCCTATCCCTCAAGGAATGAACCCAGAAGTGAAAGCAAGTTTGGCTATTATAGATTCATAGACTATGTGAGCTCAGCAGGGCCTGAGAGGTGATCTTGTCCAACGAGTCCCAAAGAGGTTCTATCAGATTGAAAGTGTTCCTCTGTCTACTTTGAGCAAAACCTTGATAAGCCCTCTATAGCTAAAGGTTTGTTTCTAAATGTGATTTTCCAAATAATTATTGAATCCCTTCTACATTAAAACTAATATATCACTCAAGGAAATATACTTCTTTTTCATATGATGTTTGTTTATGAAAGAACATTAACTAATCTTCCAAAAGATACAATCCTTGATTCTAACCTATCTCAGTAAGAGAGTAGGTAGGTATGAAAAAAGAAAATACTCTTGCACTAAAATGTCCTGGGATTTTAAACTCAACTTTTAAAAGAAGAATCCTCTGTTTATATGAACCCTCTTGTAAATCAGCTTTCTACTTGGAATTATTCACTGTCATCAATCTGACTCAACCAGGGTTTGAATCCAAAGATGCCAGACTGAACAGGCCTGAGGGTTGCCATACAAAATAGAAGAAAGGACCACAGAGAGATGGTTATAGGTCACTCAATTCTATCCTGCTGCTCCTTTCCTAGCATATTTCTATCTGGTTAATCTCTGTCCCACCCCCATGATCCCATATCTAGGAACAAGGGCAGAGCACAGTCTCCAAGGATCACTATAAATAAAAGAAGGAAAGGAGATTTTTTTTTTTTTTAAGAGGAGTATAATTTACAGTTCCAGGAGATTTGAGTGTAAATTAAAATATAAATAAGAGTCACTCATTATTCCTTTTTTAAGGATACCACTCCCCTTAAAATGTAGATTTAGTTGTAAATTTTATATACATATATATATATATATATATACGCATTTCAATGCCCTTCTCTAAGAAGGCCAAAGTGCTCTCATATATGAATTTAAAACCGTGAAATGCCGGTGCAGCAGGGAATTGTAGAGGAGGCAAGATATAGAAGCACCGTAAAGCAGAGCCAGAAACAGAACTCGATTCAAATCTACCTCAACCATATCGACCTCAACCTAAACCAGCTATATGATTTAGGGCAAAACCTCCCATTATCTGCTTCTCAGAGCACAGTTGTCAAAACTATTGTAAGTGTAAATTGGTGCAGCAACTATGGAGACTAGTTCGGAGGTTCCTTAAAAAACTAAAAATAGAGTTACCATATGAGCCACGAATCCCACTCCTGGGCATCCATCTGGAGAAAACTCTAATTCACAAAATACATGCACCCCTATGTTCATAGCAGCACTATTTACAGTAGCCATGACATGGAAGCAACCTAAATATCCATCTGCAGATAAATAGATAAAGAAGATGTGGTACATATATACACATTGGAATATTATTCAGCCATAAAAAAGAATGAAATAATGCTATTTGCAGCAACATGGAGGGACCTAGAGATTATCATACTAAGTAAAGTAAGCCAGACAAAGACAAATATCATATATCACTTATATGTGGAATCTAAAAAAAAAGATGCAAATGAACTTATTTACAAAACAGAAATAGACTCACAGACATAGAAAAAAACTTATGATTTCCAAAAAGGAAATGGAGGAGGGAGGGATAAATCAGGAGTTTGGGTTAATATATACACACTACTATATATAAAGCAGATAGGAGGGCTTCCCTGGTGGCGCAGTAGTTGAGAGTCTGCCTGCCAATGCAGGGGACACGGGTTCGTGCCCTGGTCCGGGAAGATCCCACATGCTGCGGAGCGGCTGGGCCCGTGAGCCATGGTCACTGAGCCTGCACGTCCGGAGCCTGTGCTCCGCAACGGGAGAGGCCACAACAGTGAGAGCCCGCGTACCGCAAAAAAAAAAAAAAAAAAGCAGATAGAAAACAAGCACCTACTGTATAGCACAGGGAACTATATTCAGTATTTTGTAATAACCCATAATGGAAAAGAATCTGAAAAAGAGCGTATATATGTGTATATATATCTGATATATGTGCATATATATATGTAAGTATGTAAATATAACTGAAGCACTGTGCTGTACACCTGAAACTAGCCCAACACTGTAAATCAACTACACTTCAATTAAAAAAAAACACAACAAAATGACGTTTCTAAAAGTAAAGCATTGTGTTTAGTACATAATATGTACTCAATAAATGGCAGATGGTTTATAAGTATTATTACTCTATGGAGGAGGCGAGCTGGGGCATAAGAAACTAGCTAATTCAGAATCATTCAGGCCCTGAGGGCATCACAATCAGAATAAACATTTGCAACACGGTCAACCAGTAGTCTGTTTCATCCTCATGTTACTCTGCACTGTTATGAAATTTTTCCTGAACAGACTCTTTCCTAGGGCCCACATTGTCATCTCCCCAAACCTTCCCTCCTCCTGCACACTCCCCTACACACACACTCACACACACACACACACACACACACACACACTTACCATTTAATTGCCTGTCGTTTTAGCTTCCCTGAGCGACCTCACAGAGCTAAATATAGCTCTGTCCTTCCCAATGAGCAAGCCTTTAAAGGAGCTAAATTGCCTTGCTTTTTTACTCCCTACCCAAACTTGATCTCAAGCTTTATAAAAGAGAAACACTGAGGGCCTTCTACGATGGAATGTTTAGCAATTGACGCGTTGTCCATTGCTTGAGAGGTTTTGTGTTCTGGTACTTAATCCTTGTTTCAGTTACAACCCCTGTAGGGAAATTTGAGTCCTGTACACGAGTTCTTCATTTATTTCTGAGCCAAGATAATTCTAGGATTACCACTTAGAAAATTGGGAGAACAGACTTCTGCATAGTTACCAGGCAGACGGTATTGAAAAAAGGGGCATGTAGACTACCGTTTTGGTGACAAGGTTAGGGATAGGTATTGTGGTTAAATCCCATTAGCAATAACATTACACTCATTAAGGGAACCCTAGATGTGAACAGATCTCCCTCCCCCTCCCCCTCCCCATTTTCTCTCCTCCTCCTGAAGGCAGGCTCCTACAACACAAGAGACTCCTTGCCCAAGAAATCCCTCTCCAGAGTAAATCACAGGCCAAATAGTTCCAAAGCCAGAACACACTGAGAAGGACACACGCCATTCTCCAAAAATCTACCAGCATACCCAATGCATAAGCTGTCTCGCTCTTATTTCTTGAGTGACCTTTATGGCTTGGAAAGTATTCCTTTGTCTTAACACAAACACAAACTATTCTGCAAGCATCATTCAAGAATTTAAAGATTCTATTGATCTGATGTCTTAATTGTTATTAAGAAGAGGCAACAGGAGTGCCTTTGTTTCCCGAATGACCACAGGCTTCTAAAAAGTGGCCCACAGAGTTGGAGTTTGCCTCTCAAATCGCAGGCAGCTCTGTGCACAGTGGAATTTTAGTGTCACAAATTACCAGATGTTAAAAGAGGCAGGGAAAGAGGATAAAGTTGGGTAAACCCGAAGTGAGCTGCATGAGTCCAAACTGAAGGAGTTTTTCTCCCATACCTCTGTTCATCTTGAAGACAGTTTTAAAATAATGGTTAACAAATGTGTATTGCCAGACAAAAGATGTTAATTGGGCTAGCAAATAGTGAAACCACAGACACACACACACACACACACACAATGCGAAACAACATGCAGTCAAAAGAGAAAGAAAAAATCTTGCAACAATAAGGAAGAAATAAAAATCAATGTAATTCAATGACAGTATACTATGCAGTTACTGTTTATGAGGCATTGAGAATACAGACATAGAAAAAGAAGTAAGGTTTAACCACTGTCTCACAAGCATTTACCTTCTACTAGGAAAGAATAAATCAAGTGTAGAAATATCTGTAATATGGACTAAATACAATAAGTGCCCCAAAAGGAAGAGAGCATATCCAGCTTGACTGAGAGAGAGGCATGTGGAACAAAAAAAAATAGTTCCATGGAGGGGGTAGCATTTGAGTTGGGCTTTAAGAACCCGGCAAAAATTGATCTTGGAAAGATGATTGAACATTCTGATTGAAGAAATGAAATTAAGAAAAGATATGGAGGTAGACAGATATGAAGAGTTTCTGGGAAATTGCACAATATTTTGGATTGAGAATAGGATGTTTATGAGTTTGGTGGAAGAGAAAACAGGGGAAAGAAATAGATTGTGGGTATCTTGGAAAGAATAGTTTACACTTAATTTGAGAGTTAACTAGTAACTGATAATTTCTGAGCCCTGAAATACTGTGATCAGAGATGATTTTCATGAAGAAAAATACAGTCGTAGGCAAAGATATGCACTCATTCAGTTCTTCATTTAACAGATGTTAACTGAACACTCACCATGTGCCAATCCCTGGGCTAATTTATTCCAGTTGGGAGGCAAAATTCATAGTATGTGAACCTTACATAAAAGAAATAGATAAAAGAAGCAGGATCTATAGGACTGAAGAAGTTACTGAGGGCAATGAGGGAAGTGGAGAAGTTAAGTGGACTTCAAGTTTTGGGGCCAAAGATAACGAGAGAAGGGGTGTGATGGGGTAGGGAGGTACAGAAGTAGGGAAATTAGGAAGGGAGATGGTTGAAGGGGCAGCTGGGGCAGGTTCACAGGTAGAGAAGTAACCAATTTGGTACAGGTGTTGATACATCCTTGACCTGAACTCTGGACTCCTCTGCAGAGAGTATAGGAGTATAGCCAGTAGCTGGAATAGATTGCCATGGAGCTGGCAGAGGAAAGGAAAAGCCAGGAGTTAGAGAATGTCCGTAACAAAGGAAAAAAAAAAAAAAAAAAAAAGGCCTTAAGGAGACCAAGGGAAAAACTAGCTTAAAAGAAATTGATATTCCTTAAGACAGTAAGAATTTTAATTTTTAAACTATCTCTGATGAAAGTTTAAAAGTCTCAAAAAGAATCCATCTAAACAAGTCCAAAATGTTATAAATCCATACAAGAGGTCCCACTTCAGTTGATACAGTACTAGGAATTGCCCAGAATTTATACAGGGTTTATTGTTGTTGGGTTTTTTCCCTCACCCTTTTTTCTCCCAGGAGGAGCTACCAAATTATAGTAGCCTTTGTGGAGAAGTGCTGCATATGGACTGCGAACAGGAAAAGATGGATTTTTTTTCTATCTTTAGTTCAATCGCTCACTGCTCAGAAGTTACAAGTATCACACACATTGTACACAAATCTTCCCCACTGTTTCTAGATTTGTAAAGAAGTCGAGTAGATCGAGTCCTCTCTCTCTAGCTCTTACTTTAACACTTTACACTTATTAGGTTTTGAACCTTCCTGAAGCAAAATTTTAAAAAATATAGTGTTTGATAGGAATCCGTGGCCTTTGAGTCTTCCCCTCCTGGGAGACAGATGCCGGGTTCCAGGCAGAGTTAATTTTGCTCGACAGTGTTTGAGGTTGGCAGCGGAAGTGGTCTTTGGAGTTTACCAAGACAGGCTGGCAGTTGAACAAATTATAATCCAGGTGCCTCCCCTTTACCTCCACCAGCTACTTTTTCTCCATCCCCTGACGCCTTCCAGCTTATTTACTGAGTCAATTAACAAAAGATAACCTCCCATTGTGCAACCATCAATAAATCAATTGTGCTAATACTATCTTGGAATGTCCCCCACTATTGACTTTCATATTGTTTACATTACACACTTGAGAAAGCCAGGGCCCTTGAGTCGGCGTTAATGGATTCTGGAGGAGCCATTAATACATAGAACTCGCTTGACAAAATATTTCGGTTTCTCTGAGGTTCACCTGCTTTTTGAACATGGGCAGGGCCCTCTCCTCCCTCCCTGCAGGATCCTGCCACAGCCAGTCTGATGAACACTTAGGAAGGCAAACATTTCTGAGCAGTAATGGAACAGTCACTTAGGGCACACCTCCTGCTTTGTGATTTGAATAATCTATTTCCACCCACCCCAGCTCCCCACTGTCAACAACCCTCAACAATCTAGGGAATCAAATTAATCTTCAATTATGTGAAAGAATTTCAGGAACGAACACAGCTCAAGTTACCAAGTAACTGGCTGTTGTGAAAAGATTCAGACTGCAAGCAGCTTGAATGCAGGGACTTTTCGTCATTTCTTTTTTCTCCCCCAGCAATATAAGGGAAATCTTACCAGCCCATGATCATCTCTACATAGGGAATCTCAAAACTTTTGAAAGCTAGTTTTAAAATGAATATAAAACAAAATCTTCCTGTTCCCCAGCTCTATAAATCTAGGTTAAATATAATCATTATAAAGTTGGATTTAATGTTTTATTTTTGTTTTGAGGACTTCCTTTTTAATGACACCAGAAATACTGAGAGAACATACTAGAGAACAGGTTTTCTCTTCGGAGCAGGACTCTGCTTCCAGACCAAGATACTTTGTAAAGGCACGAGCTGTACAGCGATTTAAAAGGGGTTGGAGGGAGGGGGATGGGGGTGGGGGTGGGCGGGATCCAGCAGTTCTGAAACTTCTAAAGGTTCAGATTTCAGCGCTGGCTGCAGACCTGGGCAAAGTTCACTGCTCCCTTTTCACGACATGCTACATACTTTTCAAGTTCCCACTTGCTTCCTAGAGAGGAAAAAATGTGCCCTCTGAGTTCAGGTTGCTAAGGACAGGCTGAGCCAATTTAGCCATGCATTCCTTTTCCAAAAGATAGGCTGCTTGTTGTTGTTTTTTCCGCTGTAAATACCAGAGCGTCTTGATCCTCCCTACTCTAAACAAACACTTCTCCTACAACTTTGAAGCCCTTGTCCACGGTTGGAAACTCAATGATTTCAGTCAGTCACTTTTGCTGCTTAAGTCAGAAGTCTTGACAAAATGGAATCTTACTCTACTTTGTAGCACATCTTATCAGACACTTGGCTTCATTTTTCTCTTGATAATGATGGGTATTTAAAATACACATGACTATTGGATAATAAAGGAAGAACTCTCATCGTTCTAAGCCTTTCTTTTTTTTTTTTTTACTTTCTTTTTATTATTTCTTTTACTTTGACCTTAGGATATATATGTCTCCTTAAGGATATTTTGAAGAGGGTGAAAGAAACAGACAGGACTTTGAAAGGAAAAACAGACGTCTAATTGGCTGTCTCTTGCTGACCCTCAATGACCCTGTGCTGAATACCTTTAATGGACGTGTGTGATCTCAGAGTCTCTACTGTGATAAACAAATTTTCGAACTTCAACTTGTTTTTGCAGAAGAAATCTTCATTCTCCTCAAACAGGGTTTTTTTTTAAATGAATAAGTCATTAGCATAGGTATATTTTAAATGAATAAGGCGCTAGCATAAATACGTTATACAAGGGGGAAGCTAAGGTAGTTTTCCAATTTTATAGATACATTTTTTTTAAAAAAAGGAGTTTCGGTCAGTCATCAACTTAGTTCATTTAGCTCATGTCAGTGTATGATTTTACATTATACTATAGAGAGCAAAATCCATTTGCATTCCAAACAATAGTTACTAAATCCTAAAAGCTCAGAAAGTCAGAAAGCAATAATCTTCACCCCTAAAATTAATAACTCTCATGACATTGTTTACATGCACGCTTGGAACTTCCTGCTCTGTAAACCATCTTGGGTCAAGGTGGAAAAGAGTAAGAGTCAATTCAAATCCTTTCGTGCTTCCAAAAAAGCTTCAGATGATTGAAAGTTTTTATTAAGTGTTGTGGAACTAAGGGAGGTAATGGGGATACCCCTATTCCTATTTTTGCCAAAAGGCTAGAAGCTTCACTCCAACAGGGAGCTATGCATTTCTCCCTCCACCTTAACCTCTTGGAAATCACTGTGGTCCACCACCTCCCCTCTTTCCCACTAGCTGGCATTTCTTCCTCTCTATTATTCTTCCTTCTCTTCCATGTTGACAGTTTTTTTAACTCCTCATCTAATGTCAATGAAGTCTGTTTTGATATTGCTCTGTGCCTCTACCAGCTCTTCTTTCTGTAATCATCTCTTCTCATGCCCATATCCACTTAAATACTCTAGTTTCACTTTCTCATCAGTAAGACTTTTTGGAGTTACAGAAAGGCTGAGACCAATGCCACATTTTGAGACTCCGGTATATGAAATACTAAAGACACCTCCAAATAAGTTTAAAAATGGATTTGGTTTTAATATTTAATAGTCATTCATGTCATCTGAAAATGTTCAATAGAATACAGAATACTATTCCAATTACAGTCTAGCTTTATGTGGATATAATGCCCAAATTCTGCATTTCAGGCATGAATGTGGAGCTCATGTCCTTCTGTCCCTCCTGCCCCCAGCCCACATGACTAAAAGCATCCATACTTCAGATCCTGCTTATTGGCAAAGATTAATGTGGTGAAACTAAAAGAGCACTGGACTGGAAGCTGTGAGGATGTCATTAGGTTCCATCTTATCTGAACCTTGGTTTCCTCATCTGGAAAATGAAGATGTTGCCATAAATGGTGCCAGAGTTCTCTTCTAGTGCTCTTTTGTGACTTCATATTGTGCTTAGCACTCCAAGACATCATTTCTAGCTAGCTAGCAGAGAAAAACAAGGTAAAGGAAGCAGACACCTCTAAAGATAAACTGGCTTGGGAACACAAATGTCAGAGACAACAATATAGGACAAGAGTTATACCTGGGGGCTGAGGAGGAACACATGGAGGTCTACTTCCATGCCTCTTTTCTCAGCATGCAGCAGCAGTCACGATGGACTTAGAGCCCAGTCATAGAGCATCCCATCACACCCAGATCCAGTCGTAGAATACTCTCACAGCCATCCCGCTATCCAGCATTGCCTGATAGGTGACCACAGCTCACAGGAAGAATCACGTCCTTGCTTAATCCTTTTGGTGTGACTCATTTCCCATGGCAAAGCAAAGATCTTTCCTCTTCTCACTTTCTCATATGGGGAAAAAATTAAAGTAACCTTTCTACCAGTCATTACCTACACAAGTTACAGTTAATAAAGTACGCTTAGAGGTAAACCTAAGAGCCAAGATCGAGAGAGATCAAGTAGAAAGAAAACACTCATTTACCTTATTGTGTAGGCTAGCTGACTTTAACGATTAAAATATTGTGCTGCTTCTTCTCAGATTTCAGCAACAGTTAAATCTTATGGTTGAAGCCTCAGGCACTAAATTGCAGAGAACACTGATTGTTGGTACAAGAAAGCCTCTAAGCATCTATTAGTTCAGCCTACCGTGAAAAGTCAGAATTCCTATCTAGCCTCTCCATGATAATAATAATAACAACAATAATATGATGATAACTATAATGATAATAATGAAAGCACTTATTCCAGTTACTATGCTGCCAGATACTGTGCACGTATATTGAACACTGATTATAAATCATCACGGTTCTTAGCACTAACTTACTGAATCCTTACAATGCCTCTAATTTTATCCATGAGCCAATAGAAACATGAAAGGGTTAAATAACTTGCATGAAGTCACACAGCTAGCTAGGTGCTGGGGAATTGAACTAAACAGACAAGCTCTGGAGCCTGTCTCTTTAACCCTATGCTACCAGTTGCAGAGCCGGGGAGGAGCCAGGGTGAGAACATAGAGTTTGTTTCAACACTACTTAGTAGAAAGATCTTTAGTTTCCTAGGCCAAATGTGCCTCCTTATATCAGGGGTTGGGAAACTATGGTTTGTTTTTGTATGGGTCATGAGCTAAGAGTAGATTTTAAACTTTCAGACAGTTAAAAAAATCAAAAGAAGAGTAATATGTCAAGACACATGAAAATCATCTGAAATTCAGATCTCTGTGTCCATAAATAAAATTTTATTGGAACACAACTACACTTCTTCATTTACATCTGTGGCTGCATTCACTCTACAGCAAGGTCAGAATTGAGCATTTGTGACAAATACCATCTGGCCCAGCAAAGCCTAAAACGTTTACTAGCTGGCCCATTACAGAAAATGTTTGCTGACCCCTACTTTAAATAGTTGATGGTAGTTCTCACGTCCTTTCCTAAATGTGCTCTTTTTTATGGTAACTCTCTAAATCCTCCTCCCTCCCCCAACCTCACATGATCCTGGAAACTCCTCTCTGGAGTTTCTTGGGTACCACATATCCTATCCCTCTTAAAATAGTGCGTAGTGGCATATTCATACCACGGAATACTACTCAGCAATAAAAAGGAATAAACTACCCAGACCCCAATAACACGGAAGAATCTCCAAAGCATTATGCTAAATGCCTAAGCCTTACCCAAAGCACTCTTATGGTAGGATGGTATGTATATAAAATTCTAAAGCAGGCAGAACTCACCTATGCTGAAAAGAACATCAGAACAATGGTTGTCTATAGGAGAATGGAGGAAGAATTAGCTAGGATGGGAATTAAACTCTCCGGGATTTTGGAAATATTCCAAATCTTGACAATTGTTTCAGTTACATAGTTGCATACATTTGCCAAATTAAATCTAAAGATACACTTACAATTTGTACATGACACTGTATCCACCTCCAAAAACAAATATTGAACTTTAGTTAATGATCTGGGTCCTGAAATGTTTAGGAGTGAAGAGTGTCAATACCTGCAACTTATTTTGAAATGAGTCCAGAAATCAACATGATTGGATGATTGGATAGTGGTATGGACAGATAGCAAGATAGAGGATGAAACAAGAAGAGTAAAATGTTCATTGTGGATTCTAGATTCAGGTATATGGGTATTCTCTAATTCTTCTGACTTTTATGGTTGAAATTTTTCATAGAAAATTTTATTCTTCAAAATAAAATTTTCATAATAAAATGGGAAGGAGGGGATAAAGTAATGCTTAGTATGAAACAAACTACTCTAAGTGTTGCACAAAGTGACATTGTTATTTCCCTTCACCTGGAAGCCATTTCACTGTTACTTTTTATTTTCCTTTAATACATCTGTTTGGATCCTGAAGTGCCCTTTCTTAGACTTACCCAAAGAGATACCTTGGTTATATACAACTATTGGGACTAGTGATAAGGATGTACTCAATGACAGAAGCTAACTTCACTCCAAGAGGCCAACTTTAACAGTGAAGACACTGTTTAAATTCTGGGTCTGTAGTTTATTATTTAAGAAAATGTATAAAATGAAGGACACAGAAACAGCCCCAATGAGATGTTTCCATCAAACTCATTTGTGGAAAACAGTGTAAATTCCTCAAGTGAGTTTACACTCTTGCCTTACGGACTTGTAGAAAGAAGAGGAATGCGTTTGATCATGGTTGAATTCCTGGCCTCTTTAACCTCACCAGTAGGTTGTCATGTATTTCTCATACTACGGTTCACTATCATTTGACAAACAATATGCTCACCACCGTTACAAACATCAGATGAGCATGTACGCATGATAAAAATTTGAAAAAGTTCTCAAAAGATGCAGCCTAATCTCTGGATTAACTGTTTCTTTAAGAGTCTCTGCAGTGTATAATCTGCAGTCTGATTCTGTTGCTTTTATGCAATGCCAATATTAGAAGCAATAACACAATCATGCTTCAACTATTTGGAGGTCAATTAGCTGGAAAATTCTGCTGTTTCCAAATGGAAGCTAAGAACCAAGGAAGTAAGCAAGAAAAATCCCGAAGGCAGTCAGACTAACTGTGAGAGCATCAGGGCTCCAAACTCCTGTATTCACTCCTGGAAGAGTCTCTAAAGCTGACACTCAAAATCCTATCATCCTTCCATAGGGAAAATTCTAACAAGCCTGGATTTCCAGCTCATACCTTAGGAAAGATTGCACAGAGGCCGGCACAGTGAAAGTGGCAAGAATGGGAAGAATTATTAGCCACCGTTCAAAACTCAAAATGCACTATAATTCGGGAGGATAAATTTATGGGCAAAAAAGGTGTCCACCTTAATACTACCAATGTAGGAACAGTTCCACAAGATATTAAAGATAGTTCTTAAAAATAAAAAAGAGGAGGGCTATTATCAGACATCCTCAGGAAATATTGGTCTCAACGTTAATGCCGCAACATATCTGTTATGACTCCAGGGACCTCTAAAAAGAACATCGTTTTTTTCACCTTTCTTTTTCCCACTCCCCTTTTTTTTTTTTCTTTTATTCTGGCTGAAGCTTATTGATGCTATTTTCTTTTCTCATCATCATGATGTCCGTCAGTCTGCCTGAATCTTCTGGTCTAGGCATGGCTCTGAACTTCTCTCACACCCTCCTTTACACAGGTGTTTCCTCTCCCGTTCCCGAATTTCTATTCCCTGCACAGCAATCTGTTGTTTACAAATTCCAGGCAACATTTCTAGTTTTTGAGGACACCTTCCAAATCATCCACATGTTCACTTCCCTCCCTTCTCACTTCTGCCTTTCTTTTCCCATCTTTTTCCTCTCCAAGCAACGTGCCAAGCAGCCTAGGCTCAGACATCCCTTTTAAGCCCCTCCTGCATTTCCTGTTCATCTCAGCTTTGCACTGTTTTTTCTGCTTTTGCTTAAATCAAATGCTTCAGCTGAGACCCACCTAAAAATCCTCATTCCCTTCCCATATGTACAGCCCTCACCACTTGACTTCAACATGCATTTTTCCTGAGGGAGCCCACCAGCCTGCATGGGGTCCAGGGATATTGCTTTATTCCTCTTCTCTGGTCAGCCTGCGTGTGAGGCTCAGGGTCACCTTGACAGACAATGTCTGTCATCTAATCAGCATTGGATTTTGAGCCGGTAGATCTGTGTTCAATCTTGAATTCTGTCTCTTACTCACTTTTTTGCCCAGTCATTTAACTTCTCTGAGCCTCAGTTTCCACATCTATAAAAATGGCAAAATACTTGGGGTCTGATCTATCCTACAGGGTTGGGTGGAGCTGATGGGGCCCTGTTTGAGCAGGCTCTTCATCAGCTGTAGGATGTGACAGCTTTCTTCCTCCACTTTCAAAGCTCTGTTCTTACTGAAATCCTGGGAGTAGACCTTCATTCTCTTACATTCTTAATTTCTTCTCGTTCTAACAGGGATTAGCTCATTCTCCACATACCACTACCAAATTCCCCAGCTGAGAATAAATTAATTTCCACTACTGCTATTTATCAGAACATGGACTTGTCAGTGGGGAGCCAGATAGGAAAGTGGTTAAGTGCAGCCTCAAATCTGGGGGCTGAAAGCCAAGCTTCATCACTCACTTGATGTAGAAATTGGAAATGTCCACTCAGCTTTGACTTCCTCAGTTGTCTCATCTTTAAAATGGGGATAATAGGAAGCATTCACTGCACAAGGTGGTTGTGATGATTGCAGGACATCAAAGGGTATTCAGGGCTTCCCTGGTGGCACAGTGGTTGAGAGTCCGTCTGCCGATGCAGGGGACACGGGTTTGTGCCCCAGTCCGGGAAGATCCCACATGCCGCGGAACGGCTGGGCCCGTGAGCCATGGCCGCTGAGCCCGAGCATCCGGAGCCTGTGCTCCGCAGCGGGAGACGCTACAACAGAAGGAGGCCCGCGTACCGCAAAAAAAAAAAAAAAGGGCGTTCAATCTTAGCACAGGCAGTGCCTGGCATGTGGTAAGCTCTCAATAATGTTTGCCTCTCACTTATCTGTGATTACCTGTCTTTTCTGCCCCTGCCTCCTTTTCCTTCTTAGTTTCCTCCATTCTCCTTTTCCTTCTGTCTCCCATCTCCTCCTGTCACCCCATAGGCAGCGGTAGCTTGTGCTCCCTGCCCACCCAGTGAAATCTCAGGGGAAAAGTTCAGACCTTGAAGCATCCCAAAGTTCTGCTCCCCCTTCAGCTCTTATCTTGGCAACTCCCCCCTCCTCCTACAGATTCCTTTCTGGCATCCTCCCTATGTTTTCACTGCCTTCCTGATTAGAGCGTATGTCAGCGTGGCAGGGTAATTTACTGATATATTAATTTGTGTTTTTATCTCAGGGTTTGCTAGCTCTCCGCTATATAAAGGAAGCCAGGCCTTTCTGTTCCCCTGCCTCAGGGGAGGTTTGTATTAAGAGTCCAAAGCTGAGACACCAGGCTTTTGTTTCCCCAAAGCCCCGTGTTCTGGGAGGAGAGAATGCCAGCCAGGAGGGAGAGAGAATCTCGGGCCTTTGAGAGCAAAGAGACAGAGGGAAGGAAAGCGGGGGGTGGGGGGGCGGAATTTGATAGATGGGAAGGGGGTAAGGGCCAGAAGACCAGGCTATCAGCAAGCCTTGGCTCCCACCCATGGCTACCCCTGGGGAAGTGGCTGTGGACCACAAAGAAAATGGCTTTAAAGCATGTCTAAATAACTAGCCCCTAGCCCCAGGCCACTGGGCTCAGCAAACATCCCACCAACCATTCCCTGCACTGATGCCCCCGTGGGGCAGCAGAGCCACAGAAGTAGTAAAGCTCATGCCTGCCAGGACAGCAGTAACCAGAGGAGACAGGGACAGAGCAAAACAGTAAATCATGACACCTAACGTCTGCTGCCCACTCAGACTGTGCCAAGCACTATTCTAGGATCTTTACAAGTGTAAGAACAGTTGCTTCCCAAGACAACCTTATATGTCCACATACATAGACAAAGAAATAGGCTCAGAGAAGGCAAGCAACTTACTTTGTATCACACAGGTAGGACGCAGTGAAGCTGAGAGTCCAATTCAAGTAGATATATTAAAAGAGGTCACCAATTTATTGTAGAATGTTAAGAATGAAATGCTGAGTCTTCCCTGGTGGTGCAGTGGTTAAGAATCCACCTGCCAATGCCGGGGACAGGGGTTCGAGCCCTGGTCTGGGAAGATCCCACATGCTGCGGAGCAACTAAGCCCGTGCACCACAACTACTGAGACTGTCTTCTAGAGCCCATGAGCCACAACTACTGAGCCTGTGTGCCACAACTACTGAAGCCTGCAAGCCTAGAGCCCATGCTTTGCAATAAAAGAAGCCACCACAGAGAGAAGCCCGCACACTGCAACGAGGAGTAGCCCCTGCTCACCACGACTAGAGAAAGCCGCACAAGCAACAAAGACCCAATGCAGCCAACAATAAATAAATGAAATAAATAAATTTATATTAAAAAAAAGAATGAAATGCTTCATGGGACAAACAATAGCAACCCCGGAACTGAAAATATCCAGCCCTCTGAGTACCACCAAAAGGGGGACTGTTAGCAGACCTGCTTCCTTTCCATTGAGGAGCCTCTTTCTAGACATCACCAGCTCTGCGGCTCCTGCTGAGTTGTATTTTGATGATGGAAATACTGTCTTGATTCAGAGGAAGCAGAGGTACATATGCTCAGAGTGTAAAGAGTCAAGCACAGGTACCTGGAATTCCAGTTCTTCCCCTTTTATTTTTCCTGTTTCCTAACTTTTCTACACGATTTGACCTTGCCAAGTCTGGTTGTCTGTAAAGTCAAGATAAAGAAATCACCTAGCTCAGTAGTTAGACTCATTGGATAACTGCCTAATAATTAGAAGTTATTACTATTATCATCATTATTATCATTGTCATTATTATCCCAGTGGTCCATCCTGCTTAGTCCTACTGCCTACCCAGCTGCCTTAGCTGCTTTTATTGAGTACCTCTGTATGCCAGTCACTGTGCTGGGTGCCGAGGAGCCCTCAGCATCCAAGGTCTGGCTGTAGAAGAGACCCATGAGGCATCTTTTAGTGCAGCGTGGTAAGGGCTACAAATGGGATAATCCCAGTATCCCATGGGGGCCCAGGTCAGGGGCCCCAAAGGAGACTGCAGAGTGGGAATGATGTCAGGTTTCCTACAGAAGTCAGTGGCCCGAGTCTTTACAAATGACAGTAACCTCTGCCTCACAGTGGGAAGTGAGCTAGGAGGCTCCCCACACCCCCTTCCGGCCCTCAGGAAAGACTCCTGGGCCTAAGCACACTCCTGACACTGCTCCAGCAGTTAATTTGAGTGTTTTGAGCAATGTAGAACTTGCATCACACTGGGCCATGGACCAAGCCTGCAGAGGGAAAGCCAAGACAGCTCAGAGCTGCTGGCACATTCCATAAACCCAAATTTCCAGAGCTGCCTTGAATAAGATGTGTAAAGGAACATTTTCCACGTGTCAATTAAGCTCATTGACCACGTGACATAAAGAGGAAATGTAAATGTGGGATTCTGATTGGCACAGTTCAAGGCCTCTAATTTCAATACGCAGAGACAGATCTGCAAGCTATTAAGAGTACTCGACTTCCAAACTCCAGAGGCTGTGAAGGAATGCCTGCTTTGCACATCAGAGGGAAAAAAGTACAGCCATGAAGAGCGGTCTTGGGAAAATACCCTTCTTGGTTCCCACAGCAAAACATACACATTCAGTGAGATCAAGAATCAACTCGACTATTATACTTACCTATAATTTCAAATTCCCCTAATAGACGTTCAGTTTTCAAAGAAAATGATGTGGTTTTTGACCACTTTTCCCCTTTAGAAGCATGGGACTGACATGAAATTGTGATACTGACCTTGATTTTAACTTGCTTCTCATCTCACATGGTTGGAAACTTAACAAACCCCCAGTACCTGTGTTTCCTTGGAAAGTCTGCGTTCTGTTGCTGGCACAATGATTAAGTCCACTTGTCTATTCTAGGGCACTAGCGGATCTCACTAAGTCAGAACACCCCACGGCTCACCCACATATCTATGTATTACCAAACTCACTGGGAAAGACAAGCTGAGTTATCATTTAGCCGAGAAAATCTGAGAGGCATTTATGAGTATAAAGTGCAGCATCACTGTCGACACAGAGTCAGGCTGGGAGGAAACACATTACACAATCCATGCAAATCCCCTCAACATGGTGGCCACTGGAGCCAAATGAGTGGCCCAAGGCTCTAGAAGGCTTATCTTCTCCCCAGCCCCCATCCCAACCCTCAAAAATTACAAATACAATCACCTGTGACAGATTGCTCCCCCGTCTTCCACATTTAATTCTATATGATAACCTCAATGCAAAGTGACAGTCACAGCAAGTGTTCAGAGCTGTATCTAAAAAGACTAATTTTACTGAAGTTAGAACTCAATGAATGAGAAAATGTGAATGTACACCTAGGGCATATCTCAAAACTTTAATCTCTATGAATGCCATAATTGTTATTTATGGCCAGGATGATATTAATATTTTCAAATATTTCAATAAAGAAGCACCGTGAGACTTTAAAATGGTATTATGCAAAGATAATACTATTTCAATGGATCCTTCCCTGTGCTGGTATATTAATGGAGCAAAGAAAAGAAAAACGGCTGCTTTTGTCATCTGGGCAACAGCTATAGCAAGATGGTCCTGTGCTTAAGTTCTAAGAAATAGCTCTTCTTCCTTTTTTTATTATTTGGGGGGAAAAAATGTCTTGGGTTGCTATTGTCTGTTTAAATTAGGTAAATGCAATTAAGACGAGTCAAATATACACAGGCTCCAATGATGGGTAAAATTAAGGTCACCAGTTGTAGCCCTAATCCAGCTGCATTGCTTAATCTTGGCTTTAGCCATTACAAGTGAGCGGAATGGTAATGTCTTGCTAGTTTGGGGGTTAATGTAGGCTGACTGTGTAACTAGAAATAAATCCCGCAGGCTTCCTCCAATTTACAAGCACTTAACTCTGACATTTTACAAAAGGAAAAGTGGGTTCCCTTCCCCAGAACCTGTCCTTGCTTTCACCTCCACCTAAGCACAGAAGCAAAAGAACTTTTTTTCTGGTCATTTTTTGTTTCCCTCCCAGTGAGCCTTGCTTTTGCCATTTGTGTATATCTCTTGCTCACTCCAAAACAGAAAGTTCTGGGTCATAATCCTTTTAAACCGATAGCACTTGTCTTCTTTTTCGTATACATAAAGATTATGCTTGTGTTGCCTGATATTATTTTACTTTATGAAGGAATCGTTTCAGGCAGCCAGAAGATACGACAAAAACATTGTGCATATGGAAAAAAAAAAAAAAAAAGGTTGACATTTACAGCCCGGAGAGAGGTACGGAATTGCAAAGGTCATCAATGAGTAAACAGATATTAATGGTTAGCTGGATAACTGGTACATAAACAGGTCACTTTAATAATTAACACCAGGAAAGACTTAGCACTTTCAACCAACCTCAGGAAAGTAGGTGCCGAGGAAATTCCTCAGAAGTGGATGAGAAAGTCGCGCTGATTTCTGGTTGCTTTCCTTCCGTGGCAGTGTGTAAAAGTGCTCAAGAAATTTTTTATTACTAACCTAGAAAATCTTTCTAAAAGTATTAGCTCCCTCATTTTGCTATTTTGACCCTGTGTTGTATTAAAACTTGTGAGCTGAGAGGGTTGAATTTTGCATGTGCTGATTGGCATTCACCCCCATTTTTTGTTGTTGTTGTTTTCTAAAGACTATTTTTTAAAGCAGTACTAGGTTCACAGCAAAATTGAGAGGCAGGTGTAGAGATCTCCATATATCTCCTGCATCGCACACATGCATAGCCTCTGCCATTATCAACATCCCACCACTAGGGTGGTGCGTTTGTTAGAACTGATGAACCTACATTGACACATCATAATCACCCAAAGGCCATAGTTTACCTTAGTGTACATTCTTGGTGTTGCACTTTCTCTAGGTTTGGGCAAATGTATAATGATCATTATAGTATCACAGAGTATTTTCACTGCCTAAAAATTCTCTGTGCTCCCCCTATTCAGCCACCCCCCCCACCCCCAACCCCTGGTAACCACTGATCTTTTTACTATCTCTCTAGTTGTGCCTTCTCCAGAATGTCATATAATTAGAATCATACAATATGTAGCCTTTTCAGATTGGCTCCTTTCACTTAGTAGTATAAGTCTCCTGTATGTCTTCCTATGGCTTGATAGCTCATTACTTTTTAGCACTGATGGCTATTCCATTGTCTGGATGTACCACAGTTTATTTATCCATTCACCTACTGAAGGACAACTTGATCATTTCCAAATTTGGGCAATTATGAATAAAGCTGCTATAAACATCCATGAGCAGGTTTTTGTGTGGACGTAGTTTCATCCCTGTTTTTCACTGGGAAAAGTCAAAGCCAGATCTCTGGTTACAAAGGCAAAGGCATGGGGCTCCAGGCAAAGAACCTTGGTGAGTGAGATGCCCACCCACTCTCACCACCTTCATTCTCCACCCCAGCCCACCCCAGGACCATGGGGAACTGAGAATAAATGCACCTGAGCCTTTCAGAATGTTCCCCTGTAAGCCCAGGGCATCACATCTTTTGATTTTTTTTAAGAAGCCAGATCTTTCGTAAAATCACTAGATTGCTGGACTTTTAAATGTTGACAGCTCCTTGAAACTTTGCTCAGTCCAAACGATACATTTTGAACTGCAGGCTACATCAGCCCAGTTTAATTGCTTGTCTAAATTAAAAATAAATAAACAAACAAAAATCCCTGAAAATGTACTGAGGAGGAAGAGAGTCTGAGTGTATCTTTAAAACTTATTATACAGACTGTCTTCTCTTTTAAACACACAGTTCTCTGTAGGAATATTCAGAAAAAGAAAAACTAATAAAATAGGGCAACAGACTTAATAGAGAAGTGGACGATCAGTAAGGGCCTAAAGCTTACTTTCAGAACCATGTGAATAAAAGTCAGATGAGATACTATATTATATGTGGCCTAATGGTTTACAGATGAGTGAGTAGCCCTGCTTTCAAATATAATGTGAGGAAACCAATTTTTAAATAAATGTGTAGTTTGACTATCAAGCCCACAGGAGATATTGTGATGTACCCAACCTGAAAATCAAATTATTTAAGGCTGGTTATACTAATAGTATAGCCTCTAACCAACTGCTAAGGTGAACTATAAAACCAGACTAGCCGGGCTTCCCTGGTGGCACAGAGGTTGAGAGTCCGCCTGACAGTGCAGGGGAGGCGGGTTCGTGCCCTGGTCCGGGAAGATCCCACATGCCGCGGAGCGGCTGCGCCCGTGAGCCATGGCTGCTGAGCCTGCGCGTCCGGAGCCTGTGCTCCGCAACGGGAGAGGCCACAACAGTGAGAGTCCCGCGTACCGCAAAAAAAAACCCCAAAAAAACAGACTAGCCAAAGACGGTAAATGGGATGGGTTAGGGAGGAAGTAGAAAGAAAACAAGGTACAGGGCCGGTTTAGTAGTTAAATGTGGGGTCGATGTTAAGCTAAACTGCAGAGAATGTGTGAGATCTTGTTTCTGAGTGTGGTGTGGGAGGGCTGGAGTGGTCTAATGGCCTCGTTGTCTGGTCCGTCTCCCCTTCTCCACGGTCACATCCCCACCCCATGCTTTCTGCTCACCATTGGCAGCTGGCCTGGTTTGCCGTGCTTTCTCATCTCTCCTGGCCTGTCTGAACCTAAAGCCTTTTTCACATCACCCTTACATTTGACCTGTGCAATTCCTTATTTGTCCTATAAAATTCACCTAAGTTCAAGTGCCTCCTTTTACAGAAAGCCTCACCTAGCTCCTGTCCAGGTGATCAGGGTACCTCTCCTCTGTGTTCCCTCAAGTACCTCTACCAACCTCTGTCTTAGCCCTACCTCTGCACTACAGTCATGGGGACCATGCGTGCACATAGCTATCTGCCCACAGGACCTTGAACTCCTTGCTGAAGGTAGAGGCTACTCTTTTCACCTTTGAGCCTCCATCACCTAGCCCTGTGCTTGGAAAACAGCACATTAATGTTGAGCGAATGTCCAAATGAATAAAATGAATGGGCCTCTCAGCAATAATGCTTAGAAAGGAAACTCTGACAAGTAAAATACCTGTGAATGAATCTGTTGTAGTTTTTTTTGGTTTAAATCTTTCATATGTTCAACTGCAATGACATTTGAGACAACAAGTCCTATTTTTAAAAATCTTATGAATCTTATTAAACACAGTAACAGTTCAGTTCTTTGGCTTCCTCATCTGTAAAGTGGAGGTGATAGTACCTGCCCTTCTAGACTCAGGGTGTGGTTGGAAAGACTCCCTCATATGATGTATGTGACCGTATTGAAAAGAGTTACCCTACAAATGATAAAGCCCCAAATGCAATCTGGACTGGATAGTCGCCCCTCCTCTGTTCGTAGAGTCTGTTAGACTCTATTAAAATTCTCTGCCTACTGACCCAATTTATGTCTGCACAAAGACTCTGCCTCTAATCTCAGGATTCCCAGACCTAGTAGGACACCCAACACTTAGCAAGTGCTCACTAAATATTTGTAATATAATGATAGACATGACAAATATCATGGTACAAAATTCATTCCAATTGTACCAGACACCACTAAACAGGACAGAATATGAAAGAAAAAAAGGGAAATAGAAATTATTGAAAGACCACCATTTACTGGGCACTCTATATACCCGATTTTATTTATTAGTTGTAACCCTGTGAAACAGATAACATCGTCCTTATTTTACATGGAAGGACTCTGAGTCTCAGTGAGTCAGGTATCACACCAAAGGACACACAGCTACTAAGAAGGCTTAAACCCATACACCACACTGCCTCTTGTGATGAAGCTTTTGTACTCCAGGGGTTAATAGTTTCCAGCACATCTGGTAGCACAGAATCAATGACTCTTAGTGGTAAACAAAGACTCAGGGCGCATCTAGTCCAATCCCCAGATCACAGATGACAAAACAGAGGTTCAAAGCAGGGACATGGCCAAGGCTACCAAGACAGTAAAAAAAATAAAAAGGTTGTAAAAAAGGCTAGTATGTTTCACATTCACATGTTACATCTTATTTATGTACTATTTTGATTAAATTTACAAGTATATTTTATAGTTCATAAAAAGCTTTTAAATAATTCTACTTTGATCCAATGTACCTTTATAAAAATGACATATATTTTCCATTCACACAGAATTAAATCTTACATAACTACAGAAAGTTGTTTTTCCTCACAAAATGCCAACGACCTCTCTCTTGGAAAATAGGCCAAGACTATCGACTGAAACCCCAGCAGAGAAAGCATAACTCAGAGAGAGGCCTCCCAAACAATCATTAAAGTAATAATTAAATACCAGAAAAGGGCAAAGGCATTTGCTCCTTTAAAAATTGAAAGAAATAATAAAATAAAATAAACCTTCTGTGAAAATTGCCTCCATCATCTTTAAAAGCTTTCCCAAATTCCAAATGACTCTGTTATTAGCGATTCTTGATGCATGAGGTAGTCCTTTAAGAATAAATCTTTAAGTAATTCAAAACAAGGACTCTTCAGTAAATAGTTGAAATTAAGGGGGGAGTTAGAGTCATCTGGTTTCCATTAGGATGATAAAATAGTTCACTTGAAACCTTTTACAAGATGCTTTGTTACTGGGAGGTGTCCGACCATCTCACTCCATCACTAGCCATTTGACACAACATAAAAGGCTTCAAAAGCCATGTTAGGCCTCTTAATCAAAAACTAATTGTAATAGATATTGGGGAGTGTTAACACGGTGACCGCTGGGTTGTAGCTGTGGTCTGGAAGCGGCAGCGAACATTAAACACAACCCCGAGTTGATAGGGCTTATCTCAATTTCAGAGCTAAGTGCTAAGTACTACAGGCCAGTATCTCCTCGCTGTTGCTTTGTACCACTTTTGGAGTTAATTGCCCCATAAGGCTTCATCTTCTTAATGAAATTTATAGCATTGTCAGAGAACTTGGTAGATATGGCTGCAGTTTAGGAGACTTTACAGAAAACAGAGACATAAACAGAGGGGAAAAGAAAATACATACTTGGAGCCTAATGCATCTATAGCCTTCCCTGAGTGGTGTGGGACCCCCCAGGCCCAGGGGGAGGCATTGGCAGCGCATTAACTCTTTCAGGCCTGTAATGGAATATTCATGGAGTTCACACTAATGGAAAGTTCATAAAGGGTGTCATAGGGCCTGTGGTAGGCATTCCATAAATATTTAATGATCGGCCTTACAGGACTAGAACTGCTGGCAAGCAACAAATGTGAGTCATGGGCTATGTGGCCCTGTGCCTAACACAGTGTCTCAGATGTGGCTGGTGATTTTTTGGGTGATTGATGAATGAATAAATGATCTCACCGGAGGACAGTTCTCCATCATGTACAGAGCGTTTTCATGTTTGATTCCCACAGCCATCCACTTGATAGGCCTAGAGTTTCATTAATGGCTGATCTAGGCCTGGAACTGGCACTTCGGGGCTCCCATTCTAATCTTTTTGACTTCAGATGGACTGGAGAGATGGTCTGTGAATGGCCTGTGTTCTAAGGCTGGCTAAGGAGGAATTTACAAGTTAAAGATTAAATGTGACTCTGGATCCTGGATTGGATCCTGGAACAGAAATAAAAAAATATTCAAGGAAAAACTGGTGAAATCTGATAGTCTGGACTTCCGTTAATAGTACTGTACTTACAGAAAGAGAAAAACAAATACCGTATGCTAACACATATATATGGAATCTAAGAAAAAAAAAAAGGTCATGAAGAACCTAGGGGTAAGACGGGAATAAAGACACAGACCTACTAGAGAATGGGCTTGCGGATATGGGGAGGGGGAAGGGTAAGCTGTGACGAAGTGAGAGAGTGGCATGGACATATATACACTACCAAATGTAAGGTAGATAGCTAGTGGGAAGCAGCCACATAGCACAGGGAGATCATCTGGTGCTTTGTGACCACCTGGAGGGGTGGGATAGGAAGGGTGGGAGGGAGGGAGACACAAGAGGGAAGAGATATGGGAACATATGTATATGTATAACTGACTCACTTTGTTATAAAGCAGAAACTAACACACCATTGTAAAACAATTATACTCCAGATGTTAAAAAAAATTTTAAATACTGATATTATAAAAAAATAGTATTGTACTTAACTGTAGTTAATTTCTTAGTATCATAGGTTAGCATTAGAGCAAACTGGGTGAAGGGTATATAGGAATTTTCTGCACTACCTTTGAATTCTTCCGTTACTCTAAGATCATTTCAAATTAAAAAGTTTTTGACAATAATAACAACTCCACATTATCAAAACACAAAAATACATTATATAACAAAAACGTATAAAAATGGAATGAGAAATGATATTACCTTCCTCTGCTAGCAAATGGTTTTTCTAATTCGTGCCTACCCTATCCGCTCAGTCTTCCCCAGCCCTCCTTTACTCCCCACAACATTCAACCTGAATTTCTGCTTTCTGTTTTTACATTCACTATTTATGCACATGACAAATGCTTCCACTTTACTTTGAACTCACAGAGGAAAAGGATGGTTCCCTGTTTATCCTCGTCGTACCCTCAGTGTTGTTCATTTGAAACCATCTGAGCATAAATCCATAGAAAGAAAAACAATCTTTAATAAGAATTATCATGATCCCAAAGATGTTGGAAGATTGATTTGACTGCTTTGAAAGTTTCCAAAATAACAATGGCCAATATATGGCAGAGAGTTTATTCCTCCATCACATCAGAGTGATTCAAAAGTTTCTCCTCCTCAAGCGACCCAGCTTCCTTTCATCTTGCTGTATGGCATGCCCTAAGGGGTTACTCTTGACGGCCTGTACAAAGATGGCTCACTACCCCCAAGTCCAGGCTTCAGCCTGCCTAGAATGGGAAGGAGGAAGTAGAGGGCCAGCAACTTCCCTCTAAAAGAACAAAAGAGCAATTTCACAAAACCTTTTATTCTTACACTGTAGACCAGCATTTAGTCAAATGGTTACTCCTACCTGCAAGGGCAGCTGGGAAATACAATCCAGCTAAATAGGCTTATAATCACCTAAAACAGGAGAAAGTTGGATGTTAAAGGACAATTCTGAATCCTTGCCGCACTTATTTTACCTTATAGAAATTTATCTATTAAGATGTCTATTTTTTCTCATAGAAGTTGACTTACAAAGTATTTTCTATGATAGCATTATTGAAATAAAATTTACATACTATACAATGTACCCTTTTTATTTAAGTGCACAGTTCAATGGCTTTTAGTATGTTCCCAGAGTTGTGCAGCCATCACCACTTATTTCAGAACATTTTCATCACTCAAAAAATAAACCCTGCATGTATTAGCAGTTACTCCCTGTTTCCCCCTCTCCCAACCCCTGTTGGCCACTAATCTAATTCCTGTCTCTATGCATTTGCTTGTTTTGGATATTTTATATAAATGGAATCATATAATATGTGGCCTTTTGTGTCTGGCTTCTTACATTTAGTATGATATTTTAAGGTTCATCTGTGTTGTATTAACACTTCATTCCTTTTTATGACTAAATAAAATCCATTGTATGGCTATACCACATTTTGTTTTTCTAATCATCACTTGAAGAACATTTGGATTGCTTTCACTTTGGGGCCATTATAAATAATGCTGCTCAGAACATTCCTGAAGAAGTTTTGTGGGGACATATATTTTTACTTCTCCTGGGAATATACCTAAGTGTAGAATTGCTGGGTCATATGGTAACTCTATGTTTAACATTTTAAGAAACTGCCAAACTGTTTTCCAAGGTGGCTGCATCATTTCACAGTCTTACTAACAATACATAAGGGTTCCAATTTCTCTACATCCTCATCAACACTTTTTGTTGTCTTTTTCATTTTAGCCAGGCTAGTGGGTGTGAAGTAGAATCTCACTGTGGTTTTGATTTGCATTTCCCTAACAACTAATGATAATGAGCATCTTTTCATGTGCTTATTGGCCCTTTGTATATTTCCTTTAGAAAACTATTTAAATTCTTTGTCCATTTTTAATTGGATTATTTCTTTTTATTGTTCAATTATATTTGGTGTATTATGGATATAAGTCCCTTATGGGATATATGATTTGAAAATATTTTCTCATATTCTGTGGGTTGTGTTTTTACTTGATGATGTTTTTCTTGATGATGTTTTTTGAAGCACAAAAAGTTTAATATAATTTTAATAAAGCCCAATTTACCTATTTTTTGCTTTTTCTGCTTTTGCTTTTGGTGTTATCTAGGAAACCATTGCCTAATCCATTCTTGTAGTTTTAGCTGGGTACCTTTAGGACTATGATCCATTTTTAGTTAATTGTTGGATATGTTGTGGGGTAGGGATCCAAATTAATTATTTTGCAGATGGATTTCCTGTTGTCCTAGCATCATTTTTAGGAAGATTATTCTTTACTACAGTGAATCCTCTTGTCACCCTTGTCAAAAAATCAATTGATTGTACAAGTGTGGGTTTGTTTCTGGATTATTAATTCTATTCCATTGATCTAAATGTCTGTCCTTATGTCAGAACTACACTGTCTTGATTATTATACCTTTATAGTAAGCATCAAATTGAAAAATGTTAGTCCTCACACTTTGTTGTTTTTCAAGATCGTCTATTCTCGGTCGTTTCATTTACATTTAAATTTTAGGATCAGTTTGTCAATGTAAAGAAAAAAAGCAGGTGAGATTTTGAATGGGATTGCCTTGAATCTGCAGATCATTTGGGGAATTGTTGCCGTTTGAACAATATTTTCCTCCAATCCATGAACATGAGACATCTTTTTCTTTATTTAGGTCTTCTTCAATTTCTTTCACTGATGTTTGGCACTGATGTTTGGTAGTTTTTAGTGTATCAGTATTGCACTTTTCCTAACAACAGAAATCAAACAAGAAAAAGAAATAAAAGGAATCCAAATTGCAAGGAAGAAGTAAAACTGCCACTGTTTGCAGATGATACTATACAAAGAAAATCCTAAAGACACCACCAAAAAACTATTAGAACTAATAAATGACTTCAGCAAAGTTTCAGGATACAAAAGTAACATACAAAATCTGTTGTGTTTCTATACACTAACAACAAACTATAAGAAAGAGAAATTAAGAAAACAATCCCATCTACAACTGCATCAAAAAGAATAAAATATCTTGGAATAAAACTCACTAAGGAGGTAAAAGACCTATACTCAGAAAACTATAAGACACTGATGAAAGAAATTGAAGACAACAAAAGCACATGGAAAGATATACCATGCTCAGGAATTGGAAGAATCGATATTGTTGAAATGACCATACTAACCAAGGCAATCTACAGATTTGATGTAACCCCTATCAAAATACTGGTGACATGTTTTACAGAACTAGAATAAATAATTCTAAAATTTGTATGGAAACACAAAAGACCCTGAATAACCAAAACAATCTTGAGAAAGAAGAACAAAGCTGAAGGTATCACATTCCTTGATTTCAAACTATACTACAAAAAGCTACAGTTATCAAAACAGTATGACACTGGCCAAAAAAGAAACAGACACATAGATCAATGGAACAGAGAACCCAGAAAATGAACCCACACTTACATGGTCAATTAATTTGAAACAAAAGAGGCAAGAATATACAATGAGGAAAAGATAGGCTCTTGAATAAATGATGCTGGGAAAACTGAATAGTTACATGCAAAAGAATCAAACTGGACTGCTTTCTCAACTATTTACAAAAATAAACTTAAAACGGATTAAAGACTTAAATATAAGGCCTGAAACCATTACTCCTGGAGGAAACCATAGATAGTACACTCTTTGACATTGGTCTTAGCAGTATGTTTTTAGATGTCTCCTCAGGCAATGGAAACAAAAGCAAAAATAAGCAAATGGGAATACATCAAATTAAAAAGCTCTTGCACAGCAAAGGAAATCATCAACAGAATGAAAAGGCCACCTATGGAATGGGAGAAAATATTTGCAAACAATATATCTGATAAGAGATTAATATCTAAAATATACAAAGAACACATACAACTCAACTTCAAACAAACAAACAATTGAAAAATGGACAGAGGAGCTGAATAGACATTTTTCCAAATAAGACATAACAGATGGCCAACAGCCATATGAAAAGATGCTCAACATCACTAATCATTAGGGAAATGTAAATCAAAACAACAGTGAGATATCATCCCACACCTGTCAGAATGGCTATTATCAAAAAGACAACAACTAACAAGTGCTGGTAGGGATGTGGAGAAAAGTAATCCCTCCTGCACTGTTGGTGGGAATGTAAATTGGTACAGCCACTATGGAGAAGAGTATGGAGGTTCCTCAAAATATTAAAAATAGAAAGAAAAAAACAAAACAAAAATTTTAAATAAGAAAAGCATTTAAAATAGAACTACCATACAACCCAACAATTCCACTTCTGGGTATTTTTCCAAAGAAAACAAAAACATTAATTCGAAAAGATATATGCATCTCTGTGTTTATTGAAGCATTATTCACAATAGCCAAGATATGGACACAAACTAAGTGCCCAATGAACCAATGAAGATGTGGTAATAATACAATGAAATATTACTCAGCCATTAAAAATAATTAAATATTGCCATTTGCAGCAACCTGCATGGACCTAGAGGGTATTATGCTAACTGAAATAAGTCAGACAGGGAAAGACAAATACCGAATGATTTCACTTATACTTTGAATCTAAAAAACAAAACAAATGGACATAACAAAGCAGAAACAGACTCACAGATACAGAAAACAAATTAGTGGTTGCCAGAGGGGAGAGTTATGGGGGAATGAGTGAAATAGGTGAGGGAAATTAAGAGGGACACACTTCTAGTTACAAAATAAGTGAGTCATGGGGATGAAATGTACAGTATAGGAGATAGAGTCAGTAATAATGTAGTATCTTTGTATGGAGACACATGTATGATAACTAGACTTATCATGGTGATTATTTTATAATGTACAGAAATAACAAATCACTATGTTGAGCACTAGGAACTAACATAATGTTGTAGGTCAATTATACTTCAAAAAACAAACAAACTTGTAGAAAAAGAGATCAGATTTGCGGTTACTGGAGGTGGGATTGGGGAAAGAGGGAATTGAGTGAAGGTGGTCAAAAGTACAAACTTCCAGTTATAAGATAAATAATAATAGGGATGTTATGTACAACATGGTTAATATAGTTAACACTGATGGATGTTATATGTGAAAGTTAAAAGAGTAAATCCTAAGAGTTATCCCAAGGAAAAAATAAGTTTTTATCTTTTTCTTTTATCTTGTATCTGTATTAGATGATGGATGTTCACTAAACTTATTGTGGTAATCATTTCATGATGTATGTAAGCAAAATATTATGCTGTACACTTTAAACTCATATAGTGCTGTATGTCAGTTATATCTCAATAAAAGTGAAAGAAGGGCTTCCCTGGTGATGCAGTGGTTGAGAGTCCGCCTGCCGATGCAGGGGACACGGGTTCGTGCCCCGGTCCGGGAAGATCCTATATGCCACGGAGTGGCTGGGCCCGTGAGCCATGGCCACTGAGCCTGCGTGTCTGGAGCCTGTGCTCCACAACGGGAGAGGCCACAACAGTGAGAGGCCTGCGTACTGAAAAAAAAAAAAAAAAAGTGAAAGAAAAATGAATAAAACAAGAAAAACAGAATTGTTTTCTTAATTTTATTTCCAGTTTTTCATTACTAGTGTATAGAAATAAAATTGATTTTTTTATATTGATCTTGTACTATGCAACCTTGATAAACTTACCTATTAGCTCTAACAATTTTTTAGTGGATCTCTTAGGATTTTCTATAAACAGCATTAGTCATCTTCAAATAGAGGTTTTATTTCTTTCTTTTCAGTCTAGATGACTTTTATTTCCTTTTCTTGTCCAATTGCCCTGGCTAGAATGGCCATTATAATGTAGAATTGAAGTGAAAGAGCAGACATCTTTCTCTTTTTCCTGATCGTGTTTTTGATCTTGATCTTTCACCATTAAGTATGCAATTAGCTATATATCTTTCATGGGTGATCTGCACAGCTTAAGAAAGTTCCCTTTGTTCTGTGTTTTTATCATAAATGGGTGTTGAATATTGTCAAATGCTTTTTCTACTTCTATTAAGATGAGTATGTGGTATTTGTTTTTTATTCTATTAGTATATCAAATAGACTGATTTTCATATGCTAAACTAATCTTGCTAAACTTTCATGTGCTAAATTAATCATGGTAAATGATCCTTTTTATATGTTTGCAGGACTTGGTTTGTTAGTATTTTGTTGAGGATATTTATGGCTATGTTATTAGAGGATAATAGTCTGTAGCGCTTTTCTTGTGATGTCATTGTCTTGTTTTGATATCAACGTAATATCTGGGTAATTCTGGTCTCATTGTGTATTTTTTGAATATTCGAAAGACTTAATCAATGAAGGCGTCTAGGCCTTGGCTTTTTGTTGGGAAATTGTTTTGATTTCTAATTCAATCTCTTTACTTTTTATTGGTCTATTCACATATTGTATTTCTTCTCAAATCAGTTTCAGTAGTTTGTGTGTTTCCAGCTATTTGTTTGTTTCCATCTAGGTTATATAATTTGTTAGCAATGATTGGTCATAGTTTTCCCTTACAATCTTTTTTTATTTTAGTAAGGTGACTAGAGATGCCCCTCTTATTCCTAATTGTTAGTAATTTGAGTCTTCTCTCTTTTTTCTTGATCAATCTAGTTAAATATTTGTCTTTTTTTGTCTTTTTTTTTAAATTTTTTTTTTTTGATGTGGACCATTTTTAAAGTCTTTATTAAATTTGTTACAATACTGCTTCTGTTTTATGTTTTGTTTTTTGGCTGCAAGACATGTGGGATCTTAGTTCTCTGACCAGGGATTGAACATGTGCCCCCTGCAGTGGAAGACAAAGTCTTAACTACTGGACCGCCAGGGAAGTCCATTTTTTTCTTTTTTTTTTTTTCTTTTTGGCCGTGCTGTGCGGCTTGCAGGATCTTAGTTCCCAGACCAGAGATTGAACACGTGCCCCCTGCGGTGGAAGCTTTGAGTCCTAACCACTGAACCACCAGAGAATTCCCAAGATTTGTCAATTTTGTTGATCTTTTCAAATAACCAACTTTGGGGGTTAATTTTCTCTATTGTTTTCTAGCCTCTATCTCATTTATTGCTGCTCTATTCTTTATTATTCCCTTGCATGCTTTGGCTTTAATAGGCTCTTCTTTCTCTAGTTTCTTAAGGTAGAAGTTTTGGCTATTGATTTGAGATCTTTCTTCCTTTTAATATAGGTGCTTACCATCATATAATTTTCCTATAAGCACTGCTTTAGCTGCATCCCATAAGTTTTGCAGGTTTTGTTTTCCTTTTCATTCATCTCAAAGTATTTAATAATTTGCCTTTGTGATTTACTCTTTGGCCCATTGATTAATTAGAAGTACGTAGTTTAATTTCCATATATTGGTAAATCTTCCAAAAATTCTTGTTATTGATCTCTAATTTCATTCCATGGTAGTCAAAGAACATACTTATATACTTTGTGTGATTTCAATCCTTTTAAACTTATTATGGTCTTTCCTGGAGAATGTTCCACATGTACTTGAGAAGAATTTGTATTCTGTAGTTGTTGGGTGGAGAGTTCTCTGGATGTCTGTCAGGTCTTGTGGGTTTACACTGTTGTTTGAGTTTTCTGTTTTCTTTTCGATTTTCTTTTTAGTTGGTCTATCCATTTTTGAAATTGGAGTACTGAAGTCTCCAACAATTACTGTGGGATTCTCTATTTCTCACTTCAGTTATGTCAGTTTTTGTTTAATATATTTTGGTACTCTGTTTGGGGGTACACATATGTATATCATTGTTAAGTCTTCTTGATGCACTGATCCTTTTACTATTATAAAATGCCATTCCTTATATCTATTAACAACTTGTCTTAAAGCCTATTTAATATGACTTAGTATAGCCACTCCAGCTCTCTTTTGGTTACTGTTTAACTGGTATAGGTTTTCCTATTCTTTTACTTTTGTCCTACTTGGGTCTTTGTGTGTCTCTTATAGACAGCATATAGTTAGATCATGTTTTATATCCATTTTGCCGATCCCTGCCTTTGATTGAAGTGGTTAGTCCATCTACTTTAGGTAATTACTGATAAGATAGGATATATATCTGCCATTTTGCCTCTATATAGCTTGTCTTTTTTTGTTTCACTATTCATCCATAACTGCTTTCTTTTGTGTTAGCTAGATATTTTATAGTATACTATTTTAATGTCCTTGCTATTTGTTTTACTATTTTTTTTTTTGTTATTTTCTTAGTAGTTGCCCAGGGTATTATAATCAACATCCTAATTTACAATAATCTAGTTTGGATTAATACCAACTTAATTTCAATACCATACCAAAACTTTGTATAGCATTGGAGATATCAATGGAGGTACCAATATACCTCCATTTTCTCCCCCACTTTTGTGCAATTATTTTTTTATTTTTTATTTTTTTAAGATTTGTGATATCACACTAATTAGATATTATTTTTTTAACATCTTTATTGGGGTATAATTGCTTTACAATGGTCTGTTAGTTTCTGCTTTATAACAAATTGAATCAGTTACACATATACATATGTTCCCATAGCTCTTCCCTCTTGCGTCTCCCTCCCTCCCACCCCCCCATCCCACCCCTCCAGGCAGTCACAAAGCACCAAGCTGATCTCCCTGTGTGCAATTATTATTGTTATTAGCTTTAAACATTTTAAGCACGTCAACACAGTTTTATAATTCTTGCTTCATGCAGTTGACTTTTAAATAAAATAAGACAAGAAAAGTTTTAAAAGCAAAAAACACATTTATACTCTCTTCTATACTTACCTATGTAGGTACCTATGTAGGACCTATGTAGGTATTCATACATTTATGAGCTACTGTCTAGCATCATTTTATTTCAGCCTGAAGAACTCCCTTTAGTATTTCTTGTAGGGCAGGTGTGCTAGCCACAATCTCTCAATATTGTTTATCTGGGAATAATTTCATGATGTAGCTAGGTGTGGATCTCTCTAAGTTTATCATACTTGGAGTTTTTTGAGATTCTTGAATGTTCAGATTAATGTTTTTCATCAAATTTAGGAAGATATCAGCTATTATTCCCTCAAACGCTTTTCCAACTCTTTTCTCTCTCCTTTTCTTCTGTGACTCCCATTATATGTAGTGTTCCATAGGTATCTGAGGTGCCATTTATTTTTACTCATTTTTTTTTCTTTCTGTTTCTCAGCCTTGGATAATCTCAATAAACTATCTTCAAGCTCACTGATTCTTTCCTCTGTCAGTTCAAATCTGCTTTTGAGCCTCTCTAGCAAATTCTTCATTTCAATTTTTGTACTTTTCAACTCCAAAAATTCTATTTGGTTCTTTTTCTTTAAATTTCTATATTTTTATTGATATCATCTACTTGGTGAAATATTATTCTCATATTTTCCTTTAATTATTTAGATATATTTTCCCTTGGTTCTTTTAAAGTATTTGTCTTATAAGTCCAACACCTGAGCTTCTTCAGGAACAGTTTCTTTTCACTGCTTTTTCCCTGGGTGTGAGCCATACTTTCCCGTTTCTTTGAAAACTAAACTCTTTAAAAAATATGATGTGGTTGCTCTGAAAATAAGATCCCCCCCAGCCCAGGATTCATTGCTGTAGAAGTTTTTATTTTTGTTGCTGCATTTTGGGTTACTGGCTTGAACTAACTCAGTAAAGTCTATTATCTTTGTCATGTGCAGCCACTAAAATCTCGATATAGGTATTGTCAGCTCATGATTAGTCAAAGATTTCATTAAATAATTTGAATCAATAAATCTCGCAGCATTTGCCAAGAAGCTCTGAAAGGGGGAAGAGGTACTTTCAATGCTCAGCCAGGCAGTTGAGAACTCCACTTTAGCCTTACTTCCTGCTTATACAAGATCAGCCACAGGTGAGAGATTAGAACCTTCTCAGGTCTTTCCTGGGCATGTGCATAGCCCTGCAGCCACATGTGGGCTTCTAGGTTCCCTGGAATATGTTGGAACTTTTCAAAGCCCTCTGTAGACATCTTACTCCCCAGTTTTTCCTTTTTAATGTCTTGCTTAATCTCGTGGTAGCTCCAAATGTTGTCAGCAACTGAGACAGCTGCTAAGTTAAACAGTGCCACTGATTGTTTTTAACCAATACCCTAGAGAAAAGGCATTTTGTACAGAGTGAGCTCTGAGTCAGATCAAATAAAGACAAGTTGTGAGACAGGTCAAATAGTGACAGCTTTCTGGGGATGGGGCCTGTGAGGAGCTTTAATACCATTCTACCCCCTTCAATGGCTTCTAGGCTACTTATTTTCATACCTACCATACTTATGAGGCTGTTGGTATTCAAGGCTACTACAGAACTGGGGACAGTGGGATGGCACATGGGCAAGTTAAAAATGTCACAGCACTCACTCTTCTTACCATCATTTAGTCATCTTCCTTGAATAAACACTTTTTGGGTTACTGTAAATCTTTGGTGAATTTCCAGAGTTCTGATAAAGTTGTTTTTGATTATTTTTGCCAGTGTTCTCATTGCTTTTATGGTGGAGTTTGTTTTCTTTGTTTTTTTTTTAATGCCCTCACACTACCAATTCTACCAAGCAATTCTAGAATTGCTTTCTTTATTTGCATTTTAATAAATTTATATATTCAAAGGGTGTCATCATGGCATGAGTTGGGTTAAAATATAACTATGGCAAGGGATAGTGTTCCTTTTGGGGTCTAAATGGTTGTTAGCCAAACCCAGAAGCGAGTCACTTCAGAAGTTATCTTGTAGAAAATTCCTTAAAATTATAATCTTAACTCTATTAGGATACCAATGCTGATCCTACAAATATTTGAATTTCAGCATATATTTATGGATTTCATACTACATGCAAGGATCTATGTTAGTTGCAGTGGAAAATCCAAGGATATAATACACAAGGTCTGCTCTGAAAAGACTTAAGGAATGCACACATGCTAGAAGCTAAATAATAAGACAAAAATATATGCCTCCTAATTTGTCCACATGCAACACTAGCCCAGAGATAAACAGGATCACAGTTATGCTTAAAAAAAAAAAAAAAGGTATATTTTTTGCTTTTTACCTCATCTGTGATTTGCAGAAACTCTTAAGTCTTACCTTTGTATCCCAACATATTTCCCCAAGGAACCCTGAGCTCTTTAGGAGATAGCTTACTCTTTAGAGGCTGCTTAATGCAGAGGTTGTCAGGTCTAGATTAAATAAAGAATAATGTCCAAGCTAATCCACTTTAGTGGAGTTTTAATGGGCTATATAGCAATAGTCTGGGCTCCATGAAATAAAAGCTCTGTTTATATCTCCTCTCCAAGCAGGAAGTGATTCTTTCTCCTAAAAGTAGGTCAAACTCACTCACTTTCCTTGGGGTGAGCTTTGAACTCAGGCAGAGCAAAATTTTATCCCAACTCTCTACTTATTAGCTTCAAGACTTCAGATAATATTTGTCACTTTATGTCTGACTTGTAAAATGGGAATAATAATGCCTGCCACTTGGGTTGAAGAATTGAATAATATAAAATATTTACATTGTCTGACCCATGGAAAATACTCCATACATGTTGATTCATATTTTCAAAACCCAAATTCCTTTTTGGAACACCTCTAGGAGGGGATGAGCCTCATCCTGATGCTTGGACAGATATGTGAAGACAGCTCTTTTGTATCATTCTTGTCTCAACTCAAAGGTCACTTCCCCAGGGAGGCCTTCCCTGACCCCTCATCCAATAGATGGCTTTCTCTTAGTCACTCTCTTTCCCATTACAAGGGTGGCCAATCATCCCAGTTTGCCTGGACCAGAGGGGTTTCCTGGGATGCAGGACTTTCTGTGCTAAAAGCAGAACAGTGCTGGGCATACTTGAAAAGTCAGTCACCCTACCATCATCCTGCATTTTTTCCCATGATCTTTGCTACTCTCTAATATTATTCAATTCACTTGTTTGTTTTCTTATTTCACTCAAACTAAAGGTAAGCCCCTTGAGGGGAGGGTCGGGATTTTGTCTGTGTGGTTCACAGCTGTATTTAGATGCCCACAACACTACTTGGCCTATAATAGGCATTAAATAACTATCTGTAGAAGGACTGAATAAACTGTTGATTAATTGACTCATTCTTTAAAATGCTCACCTTTCTGCTTTCCAAGTTCAACAACATTAAGGCATAAGGAATATAAAGTTTCATATGACACCACAATTTAAAAAAAAAAGAAAACATTTCTTAGGGTTATAATGACTGAGTGAGTTGTAAGCACTTGAACCTGTGTGGCAGTGAGAACTTCAGACAGCTATGTTCCTTTTCTTCCCATACCGAACAACATAATTAAAAAGGATTCACTGAAATGTAGATGTTTCTACCGTTTACCCTGGAACGTTGGCTCCATCCAACATAACCCAGTCTGTAAATACAAGATTAGCATCTGTGAAGGGAAAATTCTCCTTCTACAAAACTGCATTCAAAAGGAAATCTCCACCTTTTTCCCCCTTATAGAAGCAGCAGAATTACTTGTAAGACCATAATTACCTTATTCCACAAACTTGTCAGAGCTACCAATGTGAAAACACAATCTGAGACCACGTCTTTGGACTCTAAAATGAGCCAGATAAAGATGATGCCCTTTCCCCACTATTAGTTTACTATATAAATGAGAAGACATAAAGTACTTTTAGATTTAATTAAAGTAATTGACTGAATTGCATTTTGTAGTTGTGATTGTCATTAACATTTTTGACCTCCCAGTCACATAGATGTGCCAGAGAATTTTTCCAATGGATATTTATTATGAATATTATCATCAATAAGCACCATCAACATATTAAAATTAATTTTAACTTCTTTATGGAAGACTGAAAGCGCAACCAGCTGCTGGAAACCATCCGTTCTAAATCATTTTTTATCGATTCAACATGGCTAAACCTCAAATACAACTAATAGGGAATTTTATGTCTGTGTAGGTGCTTCTCTACATATAAAATATTTAATTTTATTTTATATCTAACTCTGGTTACATTAATCATGTAACTGTATTTTCCAGAGCCCTGGGATTCACTCGCTATTTTGCACATTTTCTGTGCAGTCCTCACTGCGCTGGCTTTTTTTACGTCCTCGTGCGTAGTTGGTGACACATGGACGTTTGGTGTTATTTTCACTGCTTGCAAAGAACTTAATAAAAGACAGGCTTTGGTGCATCAAAAGAGCTTAGTCCACAGGTGTGCTGAGCTGGGTGAACTTGCATGTAGAACAAACAATTAAGCTCTGGAATTTGAGACTCTAAATTGTATCAGTTGAGCCCTGTAGGGAGGGAAACACCTTTCATTACATTACATACCAGCACGTGGGCTTCAGGCTGTGTAGGGTTTCAGCAGATCCTATTCAGACATGCTAGCTGAGATGCTGCTGCTTCTTCTGTGCATGCTGCCAAGGGCCTCAAATTGAACATCTGCAGAGAATATCTCCATCTCCATCTCCATGTTTATGCAGCATCCACTGCTTTGTTCCTCTCCACATCTCCTTCTACATTTCACATTAACTGAGCACCTCCTACAAGCCAGGCACTGAGTTAAAGATTTTAAATACAGCATTACATCTAATCCCTCCCAGCGTCACTGCAAAGTTTAGAAAGGCTAAGTAATGTGTCCACAAGCATGTAAATTTAAGTGGTGGAATCAGGATGCAAAGCCAGGTGGTTGGACTCCAGAGCCCCCTATGCTGATCACCACGCTATTTCCTGTAGAGTGTCCAGTTTAATCACAAGCTCCAGGGAGCTTTCTGGCCTTCTTGCTGGCTGCTCATGAAGGCCTTAGCCCTTTGGGTTTCTGTGGCTTTACCCTCAGCCCTCATCTTTCCTTTCTCCCTCTAAATAGCTCCTTAATTCGGTCCCATCTACTCCCATCACCAGCCACCAGACACCAATGTAAAAACCTGCCTCTCGGGGCTTCCCTGGTGGCGCAGTGGTTGAGAGTCTGCCTGCTGATGCAGAGGACACGGGTTCATGCCCCGGTCCGGGAAGATCCCGCATGCCGCGGGGCGGCTGGGCCCGTGAGCCATGGCCGCTGAGCCTGCGCGTCCAGAGCCTGTGCTCCGCAGCGGGAGAGGCCACAGCAGTAAGAGGCCCACGTACTGCAAAAAATAAAATAAAATAAAATAAAAACAAAAAAAGAAAAAAAAACCTGCCTCTCCACACAGGTTCCTCTGCTGTACTCCAGGCCTTGCTGCTCGCATCTCTACCTGGCAGGGAAGGGGGTAGGAGTCTCATGGGCCACCCCAGTGCTGCCCTTCCAGAACTGACCTGAGTGTCTTTGGCAGCAAGCCTGCCCCTCCTCCAATATGGCAGTAACAGCACATCCATCCAGGCCAGTCTCCTGTCTCCTCTCTCTCCTTCTTCCTTTTCTTCATCACCAGCCCATGTACACCACTTCTCACTGACTCTACCTCCTCCGACCTCTCACATCCATCCTCTTCCATCTATCTCTACCAGCTGCGCAATCCAGTGATTCTCAATCGGGGGCAACTTTACCTCTCAGGGGATATTTATCTGGAGTTGTCACAACTGCGGTGAGAGGATGCTACTGACATACAGTTGGCAGAGACTAGAGCAACGTCTAAACATCCTGCACTGCCCAGGACAGCCCCCAAAAGCAAAGATTATACAGCTCAAAATACCACTAGTGCTGAGGTTAACAAACTCTGGTCCAGTCCAAGCCAGCATCATCTCCCACCTGAGCTATTGTCATATCCCCCCCAGCCCTCTCTCCATTCCCACCTGACTCTCTCCAGCCCACTCTCCATTCCACGCTGCCAGAAGGATCTTTTCAGAAGGCAAATGTAGTGCTGCTGCTTAAAACACCCACCCACGGCTTCCCAATTCCTTTACATCACATAAAATACAAAGTTGGCCAGAAAATCGGGTGTGTTTCTTTTTTTTTTGCAGTACGCGGGCCTCTCACTGTTGTGGCCTCTCCCGTTGCAGAGCAACAGGCTCCGGACGCGCAGACTCAGCGGCCATGGCTCACGGGCCCAGCCGCTCCGCAGCATGTGGGATCTTCCCGGACTGGGACACGAACCCGTGTCCCCTGCATCGGCAGGCGGACTCTCAACCACTGCGCCACCAGGGAAGCCCTCGTATGTGTTTCTTTATCTAGCTTCAAGCCATTCTTTCCCTTTATCTCGACTTTCTTCTCTCACCTATTAGGTGACAGGGTCCTTTTCCTTTCCAGAGTTCCTTAACCTGCGTGCTTCTCACATTTCCTTCACACCTTTACTCAAATGTCATCTTAACCCAGAGACCTTCCCTGACCTCCCCAACTCCGCATCCCTCATACCCTTGCTTTGATTTTTCTCATAGCACTTCCCACCACTTTGTATGTTATATCTTCACTTGTTTACTTGTTTGTTTTCTGTCTTCTGCAGCCAGAATTAAGCTCCATTATAATAGGGATGTCTGTCTTTTGCTTACTGTCATATCACAAATTCCTGTAACCATGCCTAGCACATAGTGCATACTCAATAAACATTTACAGTACTGAATGAATAGAAACATGAAAAATATATATCCATATATGTTGCTCTTTTATCTTAATTCACATATAACTACTATGTATGAGATAAAAGAACAGTTGGCATTTTCTTTTGCTGAACTTTAATATCAGACAATATGTCAAGATTCAAGTGAAACCTAGACTAAAGCAATCAAATGCTGATTCTGCCCAGACACTAACTCTAGCTGTGTGGCCTCTGACGTCCAGGCCACGTAGACCAGGCAAGTCAATCACTAGCAGGAACCAAGCACCTCTTCACACAACACACAGAATTCACAGTGAACCAGAAATCAGATGCGTTGGACTCATTCCTTGTTTGCTGACAAGATTTACTCTTAAAATCTGTGTAGACCAGAAAATCCAGGAAGCATGGCTATTACAGCCACAGGCCTTCCCTCTCTGAAAAGAAAAACATTTCTTGCTAGGTGATGGGTTTATCCAATATACCTCTCTCTGCAAAGAGAGAAGCAGTCTCTTTGGATGCCAAAATATCAAACTATTCAGAAATTTTGATGTCCTGGAATATTGGACATGTACAGTCACTAAAACAGAAAAAGGCGATTTTTTTTCTTGCAGTAGTAGTAGTAACAGAAATTATAATAATAATAGCAGCTGACATGTATTCATTGCTTACAACATGTTAGATACTGACCATGGTCTCATTTGATCTTCATGACACTTCTAACAAGGAGGTACTTTATTATCCCTATTTTACAGATGAGAAAACAGGCTTACTGAGGCTGGGTAACTCACCCAAAGCCATGCAGCAGGTTAGCTGAAATGTGACTGGAGTAACTACTAGTCTTATTACAAAGCTCATGCTCTTTCATAATTCTGCCGTTCAATGTAAAAAGTAAAACGATAAATGCCTTCAAGAGACTTATCAGCTCATTTCATAAGTCTAAAGATGGAAAGAGTAATATTGTAAACATAAATGGTAAAAGGAACAATATGAGACAGTAAATAAAATGCCTTAAAAGTCAGGAGAGGGCTTCCCTGGTGGCGCAGTGGTTGAGGGTCCTCCTGCTGAGGCAGGGGACACGGGTTCATGCCCCGGTGCGGGAGGATCCCACATGCCGCGGAGCAGCTGGGCCCGTGAGCCATGGCCACTGAGCCTGCGCGTCTGGAGCCTGTGCTCCGCAACGGGAGAGGCCACAACAGTGAGAGGCCCGTGTACCGCCAAAAAAAAAAAAAAAAGTCAGGAGAAAAGCAACATCATTCCGAGGTGGGATAATCAAGGTGGGCTTCATGAAGGAGGTGGCATTTGATTTGGATGAGCTTAGAAGGGTAGAGTGAATAATGAAGAATTTTCCAAAATAGGGGAACAGATAAGGAAAGCCATGGCAGGTGAAGTTCAAAGGCTCATTTGGGGTTAAATAGACCAATGTGGCAAAAGTGGAGGGTTAGCTTGAGCAGTGTTTCCCAAACTGTTCAACCGGGTGACCATAGATGTTATGTAGAGGAAAGATTTTTTTTTTAAGAAGACTTGTCATTATTTATTAATTTTATATTTTATTACTTAAAAGTTCTCCTGAATTTTCTAATTGTTTGTACTAGTATATATATATATATATATACATCTTTTTTGGAGTATAATTGCTTAACACTGGTGTGTTAGTTTCTGCTGTATAAGAAAGTGAATCAGCTATACATACACACTTCCCCATGTCTCCTTCCTCTGGTGTCTGCCTCCCACCCTCCCTATCCCTCCCCTCTAGGTGGACACAAAGCACCAAGCTGATTTCCCTGTGCTATGTGGCTGCTTACCACTAGATATCTATTTCATATTTGGTAGTGTATATATGTCCATGCCTCTCTCTCACTTCGTCCCAGCTTACCCTTCCCCCTCCCCATGTCCTCAAGCCCATTCTCTATGTCTGCATCTTTATTCTTGTCCTGCCCCTATGTTCTTTGGACCATTATTTTGTTTGATTTTTAGATTCCATATATATGTGTTAACATACAGTATTTGGTTTTCTCTTTCTGACTTACTTCACTTTGTATGACAGTTTCTAGGTCGATCCACCTCGGTACAGATAACTCAATTTCATTTATTTTTATGGCTGAGTAATATTCCATTGTATGTATGTGCCACATCTTCTTTATCCATTCATCTGTCGATGGACACATAGGTTGCTTCCATGTCCTGGCTATTGTAAATAGAGCTGAAATGAACTTGTGGTACATGACTCTTTTTGAATTATGGTTCTCTCAGGATATAGGCCCAGTAGTGGGATTGCTGGGTCATATGGTAGTTCTATATTTAGTTTTTAAAGGAGCCTCCATACTGTTCTCCATAGTGGCTGTATCAATTTACATGCCCACCAACAGTGCAAAAAGGTTCCTTTTTCTCCACACCTTCTCCAGCATTTATTGTTTGTAGATTTTTTGATGATGGCCATTCTGACAGGTGTGAGGTGATATCTTATTGTGGTTTTGATTTACATTTCTCTAATGATTAGTGATGTTGAGCATCTTTTCATGTATTTGTTGGCAATCTGTATATCTTCTTGGGAGAAATGTCTATTTAGGTCTTCTGCCCATTTTTGGATTGGGTTGTTTGTTTTTTTGATATGGAGCTGCATGAGCTGCTTGTATATTTTGGAGATTAATCCTTTGTCAGTTGCTTCATTTGCAAATGTTTTCTCCCATTCTGAGGGTTGTCTTTTCATCTTGTTTATGGCTTCCTTTGTTGTGCAAAAGCTTTTATGTTTCATTAGGTCCCATTTGTTTATTTTTGTTTTTATTTCCATTTCTCTAGGAGATGGGTCAAAGAGGATCTTGCTGTGATTTATATCATAGAGTGTTATGCCTATGTTTTCCTCTAAGAGTTTGATAGTGCCTGGCCTTACATTTAGATCTTTAATATATTTTGAGTTTATTTTTGTGTACGGTGTTAGGGAGTGTTCTAATTCCATTTTTTTACATGTAGTTGTCCAGTTTTCCCAGCACCACTTACTGAAGAGGCTGTCTTTTCTCCATTGTGTATTCTTGCCTCCTTTAACAAAGATAATGTGACCATGTGTGCATGGTTTATCTCTGGGATATCTATCCTGTTCCATTGATCTATATTTCTGTTTTTGTGCCAGTACTATACTGTCTTGATTACTGTAGCTTTGTAGTATAGTCTGAAGTCCACGAGCCTGATTCCTCCAGCTCTGTTTTTCTTTCTCAAGATTGCTTTCACTATTCAGGGTATTTTGTGTTTCCGTAGAAATTGTGATATTTTTTGTTCTAGCTGTGTGAAAAATGCCATTGGTAGTTTGATAGGGATTACACTGAATCTGTAGATTGCTTTGGCTTGTATAGTCATTTTCACAATGTTGATTCTTCCAATCAAACGACATGGTATATCTCTCCATCTGTTAGTAACATCTTTAATTTCTTTCATCAGTGTCTCATAGTTTTCTGCATACAGGTCTTCTGTCTGATTAGGTAGGTTTATTCCTAGGTATATTATTCTTTTTGTTGCAATGATAAATGGGAGTGTTTCCTTAATTTCTCTTTCAGATTTTTCATCATTAGTGTGTAGGAATGCAAGGGATTTCTGTGCATCAATTTTGTATCCTGCTACTTAACCAAATTCATTGGTCAGCTGTAATAGTTTTCTGGTAGCATCTTTAGGATTCTCTATGTATAATATTATGTCATCTGTAAACAGTGACAGTTTTACTTCTTCTTTTATGATTTGGATTCCTTTTATTTCCTTTTCTTCTCTGATTGCTGTGACTAAAACTTCCAAAACTATGTAGAATAAGAGTGGTGAGAGTGGACAATCTTGTCTTGTTCCTGATCTTAGTGGAAATGCTTTCAGTTTTTCACCATTGAGAACGATGCTGTCTGTGGGTTTGTCATATATGGCCTTTATTATGTTGAGGTAGGTTCCCTCTATGCCTACATTCTGGAGTGTTTTTATCATAAATGGGTGTTGAATTTTGTCAAAACATTTTCTGCATCTATTGAGATGATCATATGGTTTTTGTCCTTCAATTTGTTAATATGGTATATCACATTGATTGATTTGTGTATACTGAAGAATCCATTCCTGGGGTAAACCCCACTTGATCATGGTGTATGATCCTTTTAATGTGCTGTTGGATTCTGTTTGCTAGTATTTTGTTGAGGATTTTTGCATCTATGTTCATCAGTGATATTGGCCTGGAGTTTTCTTTCTTTGTGACATCTTTGTCTGGTTTTGCTATCAGGGTGATGGTGGCCTCATAGAATGAGTTTGGGAGTGTTCCTCCCTCTGCTATATTTTGGAAGAGTTTGAGAAGGATAGGTGTTAGCTCTTCTCTAAATGTTTGATAGAATTTGCCTGTGAAGCCATCTGGTCCTGGGCTTTTGTTTGTTGGGAGATTTTTAATCACAGTTTCAAATTTCAGTGCTTGCGATTGGTCTGTTCATATTTTCTATTTCTTCCTGGTTCAGTCTAGGAGGGTTGTGCATTTCTAAGAATTTGTCCATTTCTTCCAGGTTGTCCATTTTATTGGCATATTGTTGCTTGTAGTAATCTCTCATGATTCTTTGAATTTCTGTAGTGTCAGTTGTTACTTCTCCTTTTTCATTTCTAATTTTATTGATTTGAGTCTTCTCCCTTTTTTTCTAGATGAGCCAGGCTAATGGTTTACCAATTTTGTTTATCTTCTCAAAGAACCAGCTTTTAGTTTTATTGATCTTTGCTATCGTTTCCTTCATTGCTTTTTCATTTATTTCTGATCTGATCTTTATGATTTCTTTCCTTCTGCTAACTTTCGGGGGTTTTTGTTCTTCTTTCTCTAATTGCTTTAGCTGTAAGGTTAAGTCGTTTATTTGAGATGTTTCTTGTTTCTTTTTTTTTTTTTGCGGTACGCGGGCCTCTCACTGTTGTGGCCTCTCCCGTTGCGGAGCACAGGCTCCGGATGCGCAGGCTCAGTGGCCATGGCTCACGGGCCCAGAGCTCCGTGGCATGTGGGATCTTCCTGGACTGGGGCATGAACCCGTGTCCCCTGCATCAGCAGGCAGACTCTCAGCCACTGCACCACCAGGGAAGCCTGTTTCTTGTTTCTTGAGGTAGGTTGTATTGCTATAAACTTCCCTCTTAGAACTGCCTTTGCTGCATACCAGAGGTTTTGGGTCATCGTGTTTTCATTGTCATTTATTTCTAGGTATTTTTTGATTTCCTCTTTCATTTGTTCAGTGATCTCTTAGTTATTTGGTAGTGTATTGTTTAGCCTCCATGTGCTTGTATTTTTTACAGATTTTTTTCTGTAATTGCTCTCTAGTTTCATAGTGTTAGGGTTGGAAAAGAAACTTGATATGATTTAAATTTTATTAAATTTACCAAGGCTTGATTTGTGACCCAAGATATGATCTATCCTGGAGAATGTTCCACGAGCACTTGAGAAGAAGTTGTGACCTGCTGTTTTTGGATGGAATGTCCTATTAATATCAATTAAGTCCATCTTATTTAATGTATCATTTAAAGTTTGTGTTTACTTATTTATTTTCATTTTGGATGATCTGTCCATTGGTGAAAGTGGTATGTTAAAGTCCCCTACTATGACTGTGTTACTGTCATTTTCCCCTTTTATGGCTGTTAGCATTTGCCTTATGAATTGAGGTGCTCCTATGTTGGGTGCATAAATATTTACAATTGTTATATCTTCTTCTTGCATTGATCCCTTGATCATTATGTAGTGTCCTTCTTTGTCTCTTGTAATTGTCTTTATTTTAAAGAATATTTTGTCTGATATGAGAATTGTTACTCCAGTGCTCTTTTGATCTCCATTTGCATGGAATATCTTTTTCGACCCCCTTACTTTCGGTCTGTATGTGTCTCTAGGTCTGAAGTGGGTCTCTTGTAGACAGCATATGTGTGGGTCTTGTTTTTGTATCCATTCAGCCTGTCTATGTCTTTTGGTGGGAGCATTTAATCCATTTACATTTAAGGTAGTTATTGATATGTATGTTCCTATTACCATTTTCTTAATTGTTTTGGGTTTGTTATTGTAAGTCTTTTCCTTCTCTTGTGTTTCCTGCCTAGAGAAGTTCCTTTAGCATTTTTTGTAAAGCTGGTTTGGTGGTGCTGAATTCTCTTAGCTTTTGCTTGTCTAGAAAGGTTTTAATTTCTCCATCAAATCTGAATGATATGCTTACTGGGGAGTAATCTTGGTTGTAGGTTTTTCCCTTTCATCACTTTAAATATGTCCTGCCACTCCCTTCTGGCTTGCAGAGTTTCTGCTCACAGATCAGCTGTTAACCTTATGGGGATTCCCTTGTATGTTAATTGTTGCTTTTCCCTTGCTGCTTTTTTTTTTTTTTTTTTTTTTTTTTTTTACGCAGAGGTCTTCTTAGAAGCCCATACGATTTAAATTTATTTATTTATTTATTTATTTATTTATTTATTTATTTATTTATTTATTAATGGCTGTGTTGTGTCTTCGTTTCTGTGCGAGGGCTTTCTCTAGTTGTGGCAAGCAGGGGCCACTCTTCATCACAGTGCACGGGCCTCTCACTATCACGGCCTCTCTTGTTGCTGTGCACAGGCTCCAGACGCGCAGGCTCAGTAATTGTAGCTGATGGGCCCAGTTGCTCCGTGGCATGTGGGATCCTCCCAGACCAGGGCTCGAACCCGTGTCCCCTGCATTGGCAGGCAGATTCTCAACCACTGTACCACCAGGGAAGCCCCTCTTGCTGCTTTTAATATTTTTTCTTTGTATTTAATTTTTTATAGTTTGACTAATATGTGTCTTGGCGTGTTTCTCCTTGGATTTATCCTTTATGGGACTCTCTGAACTTCCTGATCTTGATTGACTATTTCCTTACCCATATTAGGGAAGTTTTCAACTATAATCTTTTGAAATATTTTCTCAGTCCCTTTTTTTTTTTCTATTCTTCTTTGGGACCCCTGTAATTTGAATGTTGGTGTGTTTACTGTTGCCCCAGATGTCTCTGAGGTTGTCCTCAATTCTTTTCATTCTTTTTTCTTTATTTTGCTCTGCAGTAGTTATTTCCACTATTTTATATTCCACATAACTTATCCATTCTTCTGCCTCAGTTATTCTGCTATTGATTCTTTCTAGAGAATTTTTAATTTCATTTACTGTGTTGTTCATCATTGTTTGTTTGCTCTTTACTTCCTCTAAGTCCTTGTTAAACATTTATTGTATCTTCTCCATTCTATTTCCAAGATTTTTGATCATCTCTACTATCATTACTCTGAATTCTTTTTCAGGTAGACTGCCTGTTTCCTCTTCATTTAGTTGGTCTGGTGGGTTTTTACCTTGCTCCTTCATCTGCTGTGTATTTCTCTGTCTTCTCATTTTGCTTAACTTTCTGTGTTTGGGGTCTCCGTTTCGCAGGCTGCAGGTTTGTAGTTCCCGTTTCTTTTGGTGTCTGGTCCCAGTGGGTAATGTTGGTTCAGTGGGTTGTGTAGGTTTCCTGGTGGAGGGGAGTGGTGCCTGTGTTCTAGTGGATGAGGCTGAATCTTGTCTTTCTGGTAGGCAGGATGATGTCTGGTGGTGTGTTTTGGGGTGCCTGTGAACTTATTATGATTTTAGGCAGCCTCTCTACTAATGGGTGGGTTTGTTTTCCTGTCTTGCTAGTTGTTTAGGATAGGGTGTCCAGCACTGTAGCTTGCTGGTCGTTTAGTGGAGCTGGGTCTTAGCATTGAAATGGAAATCTCTGGGAGAGCTCTTGCCGGTTCGTATTACATGGGGCTGGGAGGTCTCTCGTGGGCTAATGTCCTAAACTTGGCTCTCCCACATCAGAGGCTCAGGCCTGACACCCAGCCAGAGCACCAAGACCCTGTCTGCCATGCAGCTCAGAAGAAAAGGGAGAAAAATAAAGAAAGAAGGAAATAAAGAAAAAATAAGTAAAATAAAATAAAGTTATTAAAATAGTAAAATATTATTAAAAATAAAAAAATAGAGAGAAAGAAAGAAGAGAGCAACCAAACCAAAAAACAAATCCACCAATGATAACAAGAGTTAAAAACTATACTAAAAAAAAAAAAAAAAAAAAAAGGACAGTCAGAACCCTAGGACAAATGGCAAAAGCAAAGCTATACAGACAAAATAACTCAAAGAAACACACATATACACACTCACAAAAAGAGAAAAGGAAAAAATGTATATATATATATAAAAAAAATCGAAAAAGGAAGAGAGCAACCAAATCAATAAACAAATCTACCAATGATAATAAGCTCTAAATACTTAACTAAGATAAACATAAAACCAGAAACAAATTAGACACAGAAGCAAACCCCAAGTCTACAGTTGCTCCCAAAGTCCACCATCTCAATTTTGGTATAATTCGTTGTCTATTCAGGTATTCTACAGTTGCAGGGTACATCAAGTTGATTGTGGAGATTTTATCCACTGCTTCTGAGGCTGCTGGGGAAAATTTTCCTTTCTTTTCTTTGTTCACACAGCTCCTGGGGTTCAGCTTTGGATTTGGCCCCACCTCTGTGTGTATGTCGCCTGAGAGCGTCTTTTGGGAAGTCTGACGTTTTCTGCCAGCATCCAGTAGGTGTTCTGTAGGAGGTGTTCCACATGTAGATGTAGTTTTGATGTATTTGTGGGGAAGAAGGTGATCTCTACATCTTACTCCTCTGTCATCTTGAAGGCACCCCTTAGAGGAAAGAATTTGATGTTAATTGTGCTTGAGAAGTCATAGGTTAAACAACATTTTGCAGGACTTCTCAGAGACTTTAGCGAGGTTAACTGCCTTATGAATCTCAAAGAGAGAATGTTATCATACCCTGGGTTTGTTTTATCAATTTACTTGACTCGTAGATGCCCCCCCCCATTATTTTACAGAGCACCTTTTAACATCTCACTAAACTTGCATTCTGTGGAACCAGTTTGGGAAGTGCTACTGTGAATTAAATATCATGGATAATAGCACAGGGCAGACTGACAGGACCATTCCGCAGAAACTGGGATCTGCGGCTGTAGTCCTAGGCAGCTGGTAGAGGCTTCCACGTAGGTACATGATGTGATCAATTGTTTGAGAAGACTGATCAGGCAGCAGAGGAGAGCATCAGACCCAGGACTACCATGGAGAGCCTACTGCATGTTCCAGTTGTAAAGTCTTGTGTGTCCAAACTCAACTGAAAAATATAATCTCTTCATCCATTTCCATTTCTCCAGTTTCTCATCACAAAAGCTCTTGTGCTCTTCTTGTCTTCTTAGGTTGTTAGAAAACTCCATATACATGGGCAGCAGGGAGAAATGGAACATCTACAGAACACTTTGAGGACGCTGAAAGAGGACACAGAAGCTAATCTGATCATTTTATTTCCCTACTTAAAAACCTTCAATGGCTCCTTATTTCTCTTAATATTAAAAATACAATATTGCCTACACAGGCCTGTATGATGGGGCCCTGTCCACCTCCCCTTCACATCTCAAATGGTCATCCCCTTTGCCCACATTCCCAGTGGACAGCATGAGCCTTCTCTCCTCAGACACTTCATTTGAGTTTAAGTTCTGTGAGGTCAGAGGCTGCTGTTTTTGCATATCCCAGTGACCAACTGGTAGTAAGTGCTGCATAAATACTGTTGAGTGAATGGTTGGGTGGACAGCATATCTACTGGAACAGAAGTGGTGGGTTTTGGAATGCTTTCCAGTGGATTCAACCAAATTCCAGACCAACTCCCCAAAATCAACTCATAAAATAAAATCTTTCAGGTGCATATATTGATATATCACTTTCTGTTTGACTTTATATCTCATGTGACCTCTTATGTTTCTGTGAGTCAGAGCCTTCAGCTGGCAGTCACTTCTTTGCAGGCAGAATGCGAATACCACCATCCCTGGCTGCTCTGTCCTTTTTCCTATTCACAGAGCATGCCAGGAGAGGCATCATGTACTATCTTCCTCATGGACGCCTTTGGCGTCTAGATTTACCTTCCTGAATGCTAATGCCGGTTGAATTGTAAAACAGAATTAGCCCATTTCTTTCTTTCTTTTTTCTTTTTTTTTACATTTTTATTGGAGTATAATTGCTTTACAATGTTGTGTTACTTTCTGCTGTACAACAAAGTATATATGTATACATATGTCCCCCATCTCCTCCCTCTTGTGCCTCCCTCGCATCCTCCCTATCCCACCCCTCTAGGTGGTCACAAAGCACCGGGCTGACCTCCCGGTGTTATACAGCGGTTTCCACTATTGGGCATATACCCTGAGAAAACCATAATTCAAAAAGAGACATGTACCACAATGTTCATTGCAGCTCTATTTACAGTAGACAGGACATGGAAGCAACCTAAGTGTCCATCGACAGATGAATGGATAAAGAAGATGTGGCACATATATACAATGGAATATTACTCAGCATAAAAAGAAACTAAATTGAGTTATTTGTAGTGAGGTGGGTGGACCTAGAGTCTGTCATACAGAGTGAAGTAAGTCAAAGAGAAAAACAAATACCATATGCTAACACATATATATGGAGTCTAAAAAAAAATGGTTCTGATGAACCTAGAGGCAGGACAGGAATAAAGACGCAGATGTAGAGAATGGACTTGAGGAAACAGGGCTGGGGGTGGGGGGAAGCTGGGATGAAGAGAGTTAGCCCATTTCTACCCTGAACTCTTAACTTTCCTCAGCCAAAATGTCAGGTTGAATTTAATCAGTAAAGTCATAGTAAATTCCTGCCCCCACTTCAGACTCTGAGTGGATTAAGATCTTCCTATTGAATTGCTTATGTAGGTAAAATGACACCATTTTTTTTTTACATGTCAAGATACTCAAAGTCTTCCATATCTAGCCCAAACGACCTTTAAAAAAAGAATCTCATCTTCCACCATGTCTCTCAATGAATGTACAGTTCAATCACCCTGAGTTCTAATGAGTTTCAATAACTAAAATCAAATATTATTTTATTTTTCTACTGTTTCTCACTGCCCAAACTTTTTAATGTGGTTGCTTGTGCCGTTGTTTCTTCCTCAGACCAGCCAATTCGATGTTTCAAACTGAATAGGACTCTTAGACACCAATTTGAATTTTAAGGGAGTCGGGGTAACATTTGGACATTTTATGCCATTAAGTCAGTTTTGTCACTGTCACTCTTTCTAAGACATATTTGTGGAGGAGACCAGTGAGCCCTTTGCCTCTCCTTCTGGAAGAAATTTCTCCCTTATTAAATAATGCCAGATAAGCCCAAGGATATAAGATTTTAAAGACAGATCTGACCACTCTGCTGGGCCTGGCAACATTTCTCTTCTATGCTTCCAGAGGACAAACTCCCCTGATGAGTCAGGCCCAGGCACACCCAGAGTCTTCACACCACACCTCTAACTGCTAGAAAATATTTGTCTGCACCTCTAGGCTAGTGTTGGGCACTGAACACCATCAGCCAGCTGAGCTGTTCTCAGGCTTGGTTTATGGTGCTTTATGTTGAGGATTGTCTAAAGTCAGTGACTGATTTGGTCACCCTCTGCTTTCCCTCTGTCTTTAGAAACACTTGAAATGTTCTCTGAGAGGCCTGGAGGTAAAATTAAAAGTTCTACTCATTTATGTATGCCACTCACCAGTCAACACGGCACATACCTTTGGACATTGCCCAGATAAGTTATGTTTGATCTAGTGACCTAAAGGTGAATTGTAGGTTATACTTAATTACACTCATGAGCAAAGTATAAGTCAGTAACAAACCTTCCTATTTCACTCCAAAATGCTGTGAAACCCCATAAGGGAGTGCACTGATTATACTGTAGAGGTTTGTATGAACCAACTAGGGTAAATAATTAGACTATATTTTTAATTAATATTGCAGTGCCTTCTAGCACAAGGATATTTAAGATGATGATAGTATTGGAGTAACAGTAAAGTGAAGAAACAGCCTTGCTCTTGATGAAGCCAGGAAGAACAAAAAACGTTTTGTCAGACTGACAAAAGCACCCTGCAGTTTTGGCAATCTCATGTCCAAAGTTTCTAGTGTTTTTAAGGAAGTTTTCAATTTAGCAAATGCTCTGTTTGCCAAGGTGAATATTGGTCTTTATTACCAAAAATAAATCCAGAGAGAATGAAAGGCAGGTACTGTACATTTTGAGTTGGAATAACTGCAAAACTTTTTGGAATCATGTGAACTTTATGGGAATCATAACAATTAACACAGATTTCATAATGGACACCATTTCAATTTTTGTTTCATTAAGCTTCATAAAAATATAGGCTCATGAAAAGGCCAGTTCAATTAAAACATGAACTTTTCATTATTTTTAACACATTTTACCTATTTTTAATTGACAAAACTGTTATGTATCTTGCCAAACCAAGAATTTTTCACACTTCTTTAATTCAAACCAGCTTGATTTTGCAATTCAAATACACAGGTTATTATTTGATATTAACTGGAAATCAAATAAAAAATAGTGAAATGTATTAATAGATCACAATGCATACATTATTTCCTAAAGAAATTTATTTTATCCTTTCAAAATATGGTAAATAAATTTTAGTTAACCCTAGCTAATCCTCACAACTTCTTAATGAGGGAGATACATATATTCTACAGATAAAATTTTACAAATGAGAACACCCAGGCTTTAAAAAAGTTATATAACTTGCCCTAGCTCATCTAGCAAGTGAAAGGTCAAAAGATCCCAACAGAGAAATCCAACCGCTTGTAACATCTTCTGTAGGCTTTAGACAATTAGGTCCTTGAGCAAAGGTCATGTCTTTTTCTTTTTCTTTTCTTTCTTTCTTTATGTATTTACTTATTTTTAATTTTTGTTTGCTTGCTTTTCCCTTATACACTGTTGCTAGACTAAGCACATATTAGTAGCTCAATAAATACAATGAATGATTTACATTCCACTTTCTATTAAACACAACTCTCTATTACCTGCATTTCTATATAGTTATGGTCGAGCAACACTTAATGTTAGTTACAGTGACCCCTAAAACACTGCTGGATAATAAAGAGTCATCTGAAGCATCATAGAAAGATAAAATTATGTTTGTGTGTATCTTGAGCTGTGGATTACTGTCCCCAGCTTTTGGCTGAGTTGACCAGCTCTATCGAGAGGTCTTATAGACCCTCAGTTATGTCCTGTCCCAAATTGAATGAATCTTTTCACCTTCTACTCACCATTTCTTCACTGCTCAAGTGTCCCAACTAGACACTAGGGTGTCACCCTCAAATATTTTTTCTCATTCACCACCCCCCATATCGTCTTAGAGTATCCATTCTACCTGCTAAGTATCTTTCAATTCTATCCCCTCCTTTACTCCTTAAGTGCTTTATTTCTGACTCATTTTCTTTTGCCCAGAAGATTTTAACAATTTGGTTATAAGTTGCCTTGCATCCAGTCTCTCATCATTGGCATTCTTCCTCCCAGGTGCCCAAAGTTCCTTTCTGAAATAGAAACCATTCACTTCTTTTTTTTTTTTTTTTTTTTTTGCGGTACGCGGGCCTCTCACTGTTGTGGCCTCTCCCGTTGCGGAGCACAGGCTCCAGACGCGCAAGCTCAGCAGCCATGGCTCACAGGCCCAGCCGCTCCGCGGCATGTGGGATCTTCCCGGACCGGGGCACGAACCCGCGTCCCCTGCATCGGCAGGCAGACTCTCAACCACTGTGCCACCAGGGAAGCCCCCATTCACTTCTTAAAGACTGCTGACAGCTGCCTCTACCTTAAAGCAGTATTTTCCACTGTGGGACCCATGGCACCCTGAGAGCACTGTGAAAAGGGAAAGACAAAGAAGTTTAGGGCAAGTTCTTAGAAATCGATAATGCAGAGCATCATATTAAAGATTCTGAGGTCTTGCAGGAAAAAACTCGACGTTACAGTCTAACCTAGTGTTCCCTACATTTTCTCTGGCCTTAATACCCCCTGTTTTCCCAGACAATACCAATTCACATCTCAAGGGACCAGCGTTCTTCTAAGCATAGTCTGAGAAAATATCATCCTACCAAATAAATGAATTGTAGCACCAGCCCTGCTCCATGACACACCAATTACAACCATGTTTATGGCTATTCCCAATGCAATAACGTACTCTCATTTTGTCAAGTGAAACATGAAGTTCCTTCAAAATAGCAAGTGTTTTCCCCAACTTCTCAATCTGAAGGACTCTTACTAACAACTTCAAGACCACACTCAAGTGTTACTATCTCTCTAAAGCTTTCAAGTCCTCAAGTCACCCCGCTGTTTGTCATCCTTCTAACACTGCCTGCATATGTTCATAAACCACCTTCCCTACCAGACTGTCAGGCCCTATTATCTTTGTATCTGTAGCTTGTAGCACGATTTCCAGCATGTAGCAGAAACTCAACAAATGTAGATTAAAGGTGTATTTTATTGTATTCTAATTCAGTACCTTACAGAAAGTAGGTGTCAATGAATATTTATTATAGAATTTCTTGAGGTCAAATTATCTTTAAAGAAATGTCACCTGGATGGCTGCAGCTGAGATAAAGGGATTTTCCAAAAGAAGAGGCACCTTTGGCTCTGCTCTGTCTTGAGAGGCTAGATTCAGTCAGCTAATCCATCTAGCAAACTGGTTATTCCTCCCCACCCCCAAATTCATGAGCACCTCCTGTGTCTGTACCTCACTAAAAGGGGACAATCTTCCCAAAGAGGAAGAGATATATTTTTTATTTATGAAAATTTATTTTTCATGCTAATTATTTATTTGTATTCCTATATGCTCAATGCTATACTTTTTCCTTAGCTTTGATGTTTTTCTTTCTTTTTTTAAGATTGTTATTTTATATTGCAGGATAGTTGATTCACAATGTTTTGTCAGTTTCAGGTATACAGCAAAGTAATTTAGTTATACATATACATATATCAATTTTTCAGCCACGGATATAGTTAATCAGTGGAAGGCATTAGCGTGCACAGGGTACAGTGCTGGACACCCATTGAGTAACTGTCCTCATCCAGACACATGGTACCCAGTGGCTCCAAGAGTTCTAGTTACTTTCTCACTACTCACTGGTAGGACAAGCTCCACTGAGAAACAGTGTAGGTCTACCCTTGTCTGAGGCAGTTAATTTTCAAAGAGTTGTGTCAAATATTTTTTAACAGTGAGGCAAATCTGTAAATGACGGTGCTGTTTTCCAGCTGGGCAATCTATTTCACCTCTTACCACCCACTTTTCCTCATCTGTAAGACAAAGATAAATGAGGCAGCATTTGAAAACATTTAACACCTTGCTTGGCACCTAGCAGGCAATCAATAAAAGTATATTACATTTGGTTCTGTTTTCTCCTGAATTTTACAGCTTATAAAAATAGAGGAACCACAAATTAATAACCAACTCAAAAATTTGTTACTCAGTATATTTTGGACAGATCTATTTGTCTCTGCCATTTTCCATATTAAATTAAAATTAAAACACGCTCTTTTAAAAAGCCCTCCTCATTCAGCAGAATAGCATTTAGAATTAGGCACCTGAGCCACACATTTTAACGCTGACTCCATTTATTGTCCAAAGTTTAGCATTTTGAGACCTCAATGTCTTTAAGGTAAGGTCCAGATAAAACACGTGTACCAATGGTACGGTCCTGTCATAGGGCAGTTAAGAGATGTTGGTTGGAACCTAGCAGAGCACGAACATTTCTTTCATAAGGTTGGGACCTTTCAAATTATTCCCTCATTATTTTGTAGGGGAGTAAAATGAATGAGCCAATTTAAATAGGCCAGGGAGGGAAGAAGCCACAGCTTACACTGGGGACTGCACCAAGTCACACACAAAGAAGGCCTGGGCCAGTGCGGGGTAAGGGCACCAGCTCTTAGGAACGTGGGTCCCCCTAGCATTGGAGTTAATGAGGCCATTGGTTCACTTATTTTCCTTCCCAGAGATTATCATGATCAATTTGCATGATGATTATGGAAAAAATTAAAACACTATTCCCAAAGATCAAGTTAATATAGGCCTTAGAGACTTAGAACTTCCTGGAGGAGAAGGGTATATTTTTCTCCAAAAGGGGGAAAAGCAGTTGAGATGAACTACAGTTTAATTCAAAGAAGCAGTGGTGAATTCCTCTCCCCCACCCCCCTTTTTTAATTCATAGCATCTAACATCTCTATTAAGCCCTTGAGAACCTTTCTCCTTTAAGAGCCTATAATGAATTTAATACAAATTCAAAGGGAAATAAAAGAAGCCAGGCAGGGTGGGGGCTGGGGGATCAGAATGAAGAAGTGAAAAGTATATGAATTTGAGGAATCCTCTTGTGGTTGAAGAGCCATTTGCTCCACCTTCAGCCAGTGACAGAGTCTACGTTTTCTAGGTTCAAACGAAAAATCATTTTTCCTTTGATAACTCAGGATCGCCTAAGAGATAGACATCTACAGCATCACACTCTCTCCTTAGGAGCCAAAAATCTAATCGTTAGGGTCTCACTAAAGTTAACTGCCCCACATACCAAGCAATTCCTTTTTTAGTTCCGTTTTTACCCCGTTCCCTTGTCGTTTACATGAAACTTGATCCTGCTTATTTTTCCTTCTAGAGAGACTTGCATTTTCTGCTCCATAGAGAAAGCATCTGACCACGTTGGTAGCTGGTCTGGAGGATGAAACCTATGCAGATCTGCATTCTTGAGATTTCTCCCCATGTTACTACTACGAAATGGGATAGATAAATGCAAAACTGTGCAGCTCTTCCATCTTTTAAGGATTTTACTTTTAGCAACTAAACTATCTTTACAGAATAAGCACAAGGAAAATAGTGAAACCAACAAATATTCTGTATCACAGCTAACTTTTCCTACAAGCTATTCTCAACTTCTCTATTTCATCTCCATTCCCTAATCATTGGGAATCCCATATGTATAAAGACATATCTATCCTTCTTTAATAATTTGTGTCACCTCAGTTGCTCCATGCTTTTCTCCTAATCCATGTCACCGTTGATTCCTCATAGTTCATGGTCACAAAACCTAAGAAGCAAACAAGCAAAAAAATGTGGCAGTTTATGTCCAGCAAACACAGAAGGAATGAAATATATATTCTTTCCATGATTGACTTAGAGGAAGAAACATTTTAAGAGGAGAAAATAAGCCTGTTGTGATGACTTTTAACATTTTATCTGTAACTTATCCATTAAGTCTATCCAATGACTAAAGTAATCTTATTGAAAATGTAATGCCATCATTCTAGGCACAACAGTGACTGTAATAAATTTAGTTTGCAAACATTTACTGAGTATGTATGTTGGGCCAAGCACCATGTGAAGTGCTAGCAGGGTCACCATGAACGGTTGTGTGGGTTGTGCACAGTACAAGGGTGCCCAGCTGAAGGGGCAGCTGATACCCAGCTTGTTCTCTAACCAAGCAGAACACCCAGGTGCTGGCTACACCGACTTTAAGGAAAGGTGGCCTTTTTATAGTTTATTTGTCCCAAAGGGTACAGTTTTTTGATAACCGTATTTGACTAAATGAGCTCAGGTCTAGGGCAGCCAGGAGCTTGTAATCTAGTGGCAGATAATTTCAGTGAAGGGTGATATAAATTACCTGAAAAGCAGTCTTGATGAGATAAAAGGTAAACAACGAGGTAGTCATCACTTCCCCTTTTACAGTTTCTCTATCTGGTCTTTTTAGCAAAGCACAATCACACGGTTATGTTCAATCTTCTCAACTCCACTAGGCAGGAGTCCAAGTGTCCTGTTTGCGACTGAGGAAAATAAGGCTCAGAGAAGTAAATTAACTTACTCCAGGCCACTCAGCAGCTAATAAGTGACCCCAAGACTCCATGTCCTCCCAAGGTAGAGGGACCCAGAAGTAGGGCGGAGAGCTCTGTGATTGGGGTGGGGTTGGAGCTGAAACCCAGTGGCATCAGCACTGATCTCCAATGCCCAGCACTATGCTTGGCACACGGTGGACCCTCAAGAAGTATTTATTGAACTGAACTCAGTAAGGAAGCCTGGAGAACCAACATTTCTTGAGCAGGTCCAGGAAGTTCCTAAGATGCCACATGTAAAATGTGCTTGCTCTCAGGGTGTCCCCTCTCCCATCTCCCTAGTCCCTCACCCTACTCCTCCATCCCTCCCTGCACTCTCTTATCAACCTTCCATTGTTTGGGGACTTTCATTGCCAAGCCTGGTGGACAAGGCTGAAATTCAGACAGCTCACTGAAGTCTCCACTCTCCCCTGCCCATTGGCCCTCCATCGGGTTCACTACCGTACCTGCACAAAGAGACAGGAGAGCCCTTTGAGGAAAGCTTCCCATCCATCTTCTTGGTGGTCTTCCATGCCTTTGCCAATAAGGTGGTCTGCTTCGCAACACAATTCTATATATTTGACATTTGTCATAAAACCCAGGTGAGGCATATCTGTCTTCTGTTAAAATAAGCCATTCTACAAAGGCATTTCCTCTGCTGTTTGGGCACCACCAGAAATAATTATTGACATATTGTCTGCATGTCTACCAGCCCTATTAATAGGAGTGGTTTCCCTATCAGAGAAAGAAGAGTAACACTTATGGGACCAGAAGGAGACAGCATGATATGAAAACCTGAAGGGGAAGCTGTAGCTGAAACGACTGGCTTGAAACAAATACCTTCCTTTAACATCTTTCAAAAGCTAGTGACTGTGGCAACACAGCTGCTTCTCTGAGATGGGGCATGAATTTTCTCAGAACACTTTACTCAGATGAGTCTTAGGTTCACACAGCACAGAAGGAAGTTGATGGAAGTTTTTCTGAGTGGCAGTGATTCCTCTTTAGAAATAGGATGGCTCAGCCTTCAAGGGAGGTTTCAGGTGGGTGAGAATCCTGGACACTTGGACTCTCATTACATACTGTGAATACAGGAGAGAAGCAGCAATCATTTCTGATCCTAATTGATCCCTTGAGAGGCACCCATGGAAGAAGCCTGTCTCAGTTCCCCAAAGACCTGCCAGTTGGAAAATCTTTCCCAAGATTACCAAAATCACTACTATGCTCAGAGCTGTTATAGCTCCTTTGAGCCTCTGTGGGCCAAGTACATATGGCAAAATATATAACGCTTCACCCTTGGGTAGAGAACGTGGGCATATGTACCTCTTCCAGCAGATCAGGAAGGAAGGAAAGGGATGACTTTTATAAAGGGAAAAGGACTTTAGAAAGACATATGCTAATTTAGCTGTATTTTTGTTGGGGTAAAAAAGGAGGACTCCTTTTCAAAGATATCTACAAATGTTTCCTTGTGGCGATAATTGCAACGGAAGTGATATTAGCACACCTAACAAAACATGTTACTTGAAACAAATATTTCTACTTAAGGGGAAAGAAAGACTTATCCAGCTGGATGAAGCTGTGGGTACTTTCTAGATTTAGATTCTGGGCCAGCCTGACTATCTGAGCAGCCCAAGTAGCTGTTTGGTGGGTAGACAGGGTGGGGGGAGGGGGAGGGTTGATACATAATAAAGAATGTGAAGATGAAGAAGTTTCCTTTATTGAGGCCACCAGAGAGAACCAAGAAAATATCCAAAGATCCATGGTAAGAAATTTTGTTCTCTCAGCAGACCTAAACAGGATGTTTAAGAACAGAGAAAATTCATGCAGACAGGAGAGAGGCCCCCAAATATTGAATGGTGGACACTCAAAAAACTCTATTTCTAGTTAGCAACATTCTTTCTAAGTCCTTCTTCTCACCCAACACTTGAATGAATGCCAGACATTTTTGTTTGCACACACATAACCTGCTTGCTGCATGCCTACATGAGAAGTAGACTGTCTTGTTCAAACAGGAATAAATTGTTGAAAGAAATATAAGTGCTTAAGTGTCTTCTTCAGGACTGGGAAATCATCTATCATTTGGACTTTGAGTTGCAGCATTGTAAAGAGGAAACTTGTTCCTTACAATTATGCTGCTAAACTAGGAATAAAGACCTCTGTCGCAAGAGATGCTTAAGCAGTATGTGGATGAGAGATTAACTCTACAAGAGGCAGAGGAAATTGTCTATTTCCCCTTGCCCAACCCACTAAACTCAAACCACCCAAAACTGTCAGTGGATTTTAAATGAGAGGAAGTGGCTAACTTGATGATCAATAACAACATTGACCGTTCAGGCTGTTAAGATAAAGGTAATGTAAGTCATGCTTCTAACTATGGGTAGGTCATTTGCAGGAATCAAAACAGCACCAGCAGTGACAGTTGTCTCAAAAGGATCAGTCTTTAATGTTCCAGACCACATGTCTGCAAAGCAACAAGTAGTCATCTCATCTCAAGTGGGCATCCATGTCTTCACGAAAGGTGGAGTTCTACTTCTTTACCAGAGTTGGAGTCAGACAAACATGTCAACGTTGGCCAAGATTCCCAGCCTTCTGAATTCTGGGAAAGGACTGTCATTCCTGAGTTTGTGATGTGTTGTAGCCTAACAGCCTCCGGTGTAAATGGTTGCTAAACATCAGGGCCACCAGCAGGCATTCTGAGATCTTCAGAGACTAGGAGCCTCTCACACGTGCTTCCTTTCCCTTTCATGTGTAAAGGACCTCCACAGGATGAATGCCCTGAGTTCAGTGCCAGTGATCATGGATGTCGTGCCAGGAAGGTTGTTCATTTTGCACTAGCAGCCACTGGGAGATTGACACACTATAGAACATTAAGTACTTTTCATATCAAGGCTTTAGCATGTTGCTTACTTTGGGTAGTCGGGGAGATCGATTCCACTGAATGTCATCTACATGTAGCAGATGTACTGTGGAAGAAATATCCCACCTTCATGCCAGATTTTGACATATTGTCTGAGGTCCATGTTAGGAGGGAATTGGTGGCTTTTTTAATAAGACTGAGTATAAGGCAATATACTGTTTCTCCTTGAGAAACTGGCTCACCTCTATCATGTGGGCAAAGAGTTGGGTTCTGATCCCGGGGACTGCTCCGGCATATGCTGCCCATGTGCAGAGAACGAAACAATTTCCTATCTGCAAATGATGCCTTCTCTTGTTTCAATGTTATTACTTCCCCATAAAGGTCTGTACAAAGCCTCAGCATGCCTCTTGGTATGCTATTTTTTTTATTGAAGTATAGTTGATTTACAACGTTGTGTTAGTTTCAGGTGTCCAGCAAAGTGATTCATATATATATATAAAATATTATTTTTTCAGATGCTTTTCCATTGTAGGTTATTACAAGATATTGAATGTAGTTTCCTGTGCTCTAGAGTAGGTCCTTGTCATTTATCTATTTTATATATAGTAGTGAGTATCTGTTAATCCCAAACTCCTAATTTTTCCCTCCTCACCTTGGTATGCTATTTTCATTTCTGCAATTGTGATTCTGTAATTCATTATATTCAGCACAAAAAGCAAAAGACACGTGTTCAGGTTTTATGTTAACAAAGTCCTTCCCCTTGACTGGCTGCTATTTAAACACTCTAAGACCACACGCTTCTCCCATGTTGTCTTCATCTGCTTAAGCCTGAATCTGTGCCTGTAGGTGGGGAATGACTGGATACTATTGCCCTGATAGCTGATGATAATATTTCTACATCCACTGTTAAGCTTCTTAAGTTTCTTCTTCACTTTAGGAGTGTTTAGCATATCGTTTTCTAAAGACCATCCTCGGTGTGCCTTAGGTAAAGTACGATTCCATACCACGTTCGTGGGAGATTATCTAGGACTAAGCTGCTGAGCGAATATCTCAGCTCCCCTCAGCCGGTCTCTCCATAAATGCACCTTTATAAACCTCTCAGGGGTAAACTGGGTCACTTGATGTTGTTTCAGAACATCTGGAAAATAGTCATTGGGGTGGGGAGGGCTATAAAAGCGTTTTGTGCTGAGGCTCCGGGGATCTCAGGAAAACACGGATGTGACACACACCAAATGATTCTAAAACGTCCACTTGTTTGTAAGTACCCGAACTACTCATTATCTGCTCTGACTTCACATAAGAGGGGTTTGACAAGGACGCTGAGTTCAGATCTGTGTTGTGGCTCCCCCACAAGCTTCAAATCCCTTTTCTGGCATTTTTAGGCAATCGAGAAGCAGACTGCAGTTGAGCGGAGCTGAATCTCATTTCGCATGCCTCCCCAGAGTGAGCAGAGGACCAAGCCCCCAACAACAAGAGCCTCCAAGCGACCAGCAGGTAACCACACAATAGATAGGACATCGTCTCTGTTTGTAGGTATTCCCCAAATATGACCAGGTATGTAAAGCAGCCAGAAAATGGATTGTCCTTCCTTAGGCACTTCCTTCATTGGTTGCAATACTTCTTCACAGGGAGAGGTTTAGACATTTCGGGTATAAAAAGTCCTTCCTTAAACATCTTGAATTCCAAGCCGGGGAACTTCTTAAGTGATTGAGTCATGTGTTTTATGGTTCTCACTTTCCTTAAAATATTAGTTAAGGAAACAAATGAGAGCTTTTCTTTAAGGGGTGCAGTGAGAGCTAAACTGGCTGACCCTCCATGCTAGCTATATTGTACTTTCCTCCTTGATTAGCACGGGTACCAGGCTCTTCCTTCAAATTAAGACAATATGCTTGAAGTGATGAACCGTATTGGCCATCTATCTTCCTTTTGTGATCTGGCTCTCATCGAGCTGAAATGAAGCCATTTCTTCTGCCTGTGGCTGATTAAACACAGAGTAAGTCCTAAGGAGGCTCTAATGATCCTCCACAGAGCCTGCGTCAGCCCAGCCCACACCTGCAGGCTTCAGCTTCTCCACTTCCATCAGAAAATGAAGCATCTGTTTCAGGGAGGTGGTATCTTTTTATCATCCGGTGTATCACTCTGGTCAGAGTGGATGCAGCTCATTTGGTACCCAACGCTGCCTCCCGTGCCACAGGTAACAAATGGTCCCTCAGGAAGTCTTGTTCTCGTCAGGGGTGAAAGGACACAACTTTGGGTAAAAATCTGTGACTGGTAAAAGTCTCCATGGCTCACAGCCCATGGTCTTCTTTTAAGCAAAACAGGTTGGGAAATGACAAGAGGAATCTTTTAAATAAACCAATCCTTTGTTCATCAACTCATTGATTCTTTTATTCATTCATTTCATAAACACTCATCAGACACCAGCTATGAATGGAGCCCTGTGCCAGGAACTAGAGCTAGAGCATGGACATGGCCCCTGGAGGTTACATCCTAGTGAAGAGACAGACATTAAACAAGTAATGATGAGTTAAGTACTTAATTACCACTGTGAGGAGTATCCCAAATAATAAAGGACTCTGGGAATATATAAGAGGGGGACTGACGTTTTCTGGAGTTCCGGGAAGACTCCCTGGGGAAGTGACATTTAAGCTGAGACCTCAAAGACAAGATCGAGTTGTGAGTTCATAGAAAGCCACAGGGCACAGCATGTTCAAAGGTCCTGGGGTTGAAAGGTAATGTTTAAATCATCCAAGCACTCAAAAACCCAGTGAGAGGGAGAGTGGCTAAAAAACAGGACTGACAATGTGGGCGGGGATCAGATCAAGCAGGGCTATTTTAGGCTGAGTTAAGGAGTTAGAATTTTATCCCAAAAGTTTGATTGGAACCAGTGGTTTGTAAGCAGGAAAGTGAAATGGTCATTACTATGATAGAACCTTACTACCATTTTTGAGTAGTGGTAAAGTTGCACTTTCCTTGCCAGGCACTGTACAGATTTGTAATTTATGATCTCCAATGGTTCCAGCATTCCATTGAGGTGAGAGGAAACTGAGGCTGAATGAGGGTAAGATCACACCAGATCACACAGCTGGCAGTGTGGGACCAGGTCCTGGCCAGGCCAACCCCACACAGACTGACTCTTAACCTGCTAAGCATTTGTGACACTTATATAACATTACTTTGTCCAACTCTATGACACTTTCGGAGAATTTACAATTTATTTATTGATAATGTTCAAATGATGATAGCTCCATTTAAATCATAAGAGAACTAAAAATAGTAGAACTAACTTACCTTGTCCCTTAGAAAGGAATCTTGGCACAAAGGTATTAAATTAGTGCCATGTAGAAGCTAAAAGCCCAAGATCTGGAATTAGATTGACTTGGGTTCAAATCTCAGCTTGTCCAGTTCCTGACGGTGTGATCGAGAACAGGGGGACATGGAGACTGATGCTCAGTTTCATTCTCTATAAATGGATATGTGAACACCGAGTTCACTTGGTTGTGGTGAGGATTAAATGAATAGTTATGCAAACCACTTTTCTAACTTTCTGAGACCCCCCAATACACATTTGTCACTAACACCACCAGCACTGCCACCATCTTCATCATCATTATTATCGTCATAGCATCATCATCATGGTTACTTAACTAACTTGCCAGGTTAGTGGGACATTAAACATCCCACCTCTTTCTCCTAGCATGTGCTTTTTAGTCTATTGCAAGTGCATTGCTCATTTTCCAGCTCTCACATTATAGAAAGGAATGTGCACTAATCCCTGGCAGGTAGCTGAAAACCAAGAATGCCTAATAAGTCAGGCATCAAATAAACCCAAGAACATTTGAAAGCAGCACAAAGTAATTCCAAAACGACTTAACTGTGCAGAAGAAGATACTTGATGGAGATGAGTAGCTATGAAGCATTTTAAATGTAATTCCCCTTTTAAATAAGCAGCTATAACAGATGAAAGGAACCTGTTTTGCTTTGAAAACTGCTTTTTTGTCTTGATAGTTTTTTTTTTAATTATATGAGGAATCAAATGGATTGGCTTTTACATGAACAAAAGTTTACATACAAATATTATATAAATTGAACATAGATGTTTATAGGTATAGGTGATGCAAATTCCTCCCAAAAGGATATCAAATATCTAAATCCAGGGCTTCCCTGGTGGCGCAGTGTCTGCCTGCCAATGCAGGGGACACGGGTTCGTGCCCCAGTCCGGGAAGATCCCACATGCCGCGGAGCGGCTGGGCCCGTGAGCCATGGCCGCTGAGCCTGCGCGTCCGGAGCCTGTGCTCCGCAATGGGAGAGGCCACAACAGTCAGAGGCCCGCATACCAAAAAAAAAAAAAAAAATCTAAATCCAGGAAGATATCTGGGCAGGACCATCTATCTGCTCTCCTGATGGTTATCTAACACCCACCACACTATTTTTTTTTTGGCCACGTTGGGTCTTCATTGCTGTGCGTGGGCTTTCTCCAGTTGCAGTGAGTGGCGGCTACTCTTTGTTGGGTGCATGGGCTTCTCATTGCCGTGGCTTCTCTTGCTGTGGAGCACGGGCTCTAGGCACGTGGGCTTCAGTAATTGCAGCACACGGGCTCAGTAGTTGTGGCACATGGACCCTAAAGCATGCAGGCTTCAGTTGTGGCTTGCAGGCTTAGTTGCTCGGTGGCATGTGGGATCTTCCTGGACCAGGGATCAAACTCGTGTCCTCTGCATTAGCAGGCAGATTCTTAACCACTGCGCCACCAGGGAAGTCCCAACACACTATTCTTGGTGTTAGTTATAGACAAATTTACACAGCAGATCCACAAAAATTACTTACTATTAAATGAAACGAGGCCTGTAAGAGCCTCCTGTCCAGTGCTTGGTAACATATTCAACCTTTGATCAATGTTAGCTATTACAATAATACAAAAAAAAAAAAATTCGGGTTAAAAAGTTTTTTGCTTTTTCTAATTTTATTGAGATATGATTGAGCTATAACACTGTGCAAGTTTAAAGTGTACTGGTGATGATTTGATACACATGTATACAGCAAAACATATGTGTGCATGGTAAGATCATTTAAGATCTACTCTCCTAGCAATTTTCAAGTATATAATGCAGTATTGTTAGCTATAATAACCATGCCATACATTAGATCCTTGGAAATTATTCATCTTATAACTGGAAGTTTGTATCCTTTGACTAACATCTCCCCATTTCTCCAAGCCCTCAGCCCCTGGCACCAGCATTCTACTCTTTGTTTCTATGAGTTTGACTTTTTTAGGTTCCACATATAAGTGGGATCCTTACAGTATTTGTCATTCTCTGTCTGACATTTCACTTAGCATAGTTCTCAAGGTTTATCCATAGTGTTGCAAATGGCAGGATTTCCTTATTTCTCGTAGCTGAATAATATTCTATTGGGGAATATTATATGTATAATATATCTCACATCTTCTTTATCTGTTCATCCATTGATGGACACCTCGTTGCTTCCGTATCTTGGCTATTGTGGATAATGCTGCAAGGAACATGGGAGTGCAGACACCTCCTCAATATCCTGATTTCATTTCCTTTGGATAAATACCCAGAAGTGGAATTGCTAAATCATAGAGGAGTTCTATTTTTTATTTTTTGAAGAGCCTCCATACTCTTTTCCATAGTGGTTGCACCAATTCACATTTCCATCAACAGTGCAAAAGTGTTCCCTTTTCTTCACATCCTCACCAACATTTGCTATCGCTTGTCCTTTTGTTAATAGCCATCCTAACAAGTGTGAGGTGATATCTCATCATGGTTTTCGATTTGCATTTTCTTGATTATTAGTGATGTTGAACACCTTTTCATGTACCTGTTGGCCATTTTTATGTTTTCTATAGGAAAATATATATTTAGGTATTCTGACCATTTCTTAATTATATTGTTTGGGTTTTTTTGCTGTTGAGTTGCAAGAGTTTCTTAAATATTTTTGATATTAACTCCTTATCAGATATATGGTTTGCAAATATTTTCTGTCATTCAATTTTCATTTTGTTGATTGTTTATTTTACTGTGCAGAAGCTTTTTAGTTTGATGTAGCCCCACATGTTTAATTTTGCCTTTGTTATTTGTACTTTTAATGTCTTTTCCAAAAATTTATTGCCAAGGCCAGTGTCAAGAAGACTTATCCCTATGTTTTCTTTTAAGTGTTATGGCTTTTGGTCTTATGTTTAAATATTTAATCCATTTTGAGTTATTCTGAGTTAATTTTTGTGGGTGGTGTGAGATAGGGTTCTAATTTTATTCTTTTGCACATGATTATCCAGTTTTCCCAGCACAATTTATTGAAGAGATTAGCCTTTCCCTGTTGAATATTCTTGGTTCCTTTGTCAAATATTAGTTGACCATATATGCAAAGGTTTATTTCTGGGCTCTGGATTCTGTTCCATTAGTCTATGTGCTCATTTTTATATTAGAACCATATTGTTTTGATTTCTATAGCTTTGTAATATAATTTGAAATAAGTAAATGTGATGCCTCCCGCTTTGTTCTTTCTCAAAATTGCTTTGGCTATTCAGTCTTTTGTGGCTCCATATGAATTTTAGGATTTTTCTATTTCTGTGAAAAGTACTATTGGAATTTTGATATCTGCATTGAATCTATAGATGGCTTTGGATACTATGGGCATTTTAACAATATTATTTCTTCCAATCTATGAATAAGAGATATCTTTCCATTTATTTGTGACTTCTTCAATTTTTTCATCCAAATCTTACAGTTTTCTGTGTACAGATTTTTCACCTCCTTGAATACATTTATTCCTATTGTTTTTGATGCTATTATAAATGGGATTTTTTTCTTTATTTCTTCTTCAGATATTTTGTTGTTGTTAATATATAAAAACACAACTGATTTATGTATGTTAATTTTTTATCCTGGAACTTTACTGAATACATTTATTAGTTCTAAGAGTTTTCAGTACAGAAACAGTTTTACTTTTTTCTTTCCAGTTTAGTTAACTTATTTATTTTCTTGCCTAACTGCTCTGGTTAGGACTTCTAGAACTATGTTGAATAGAAGTGGTAAAAGTGGGCACCCTTGTCTTATTCTCAGTCTTAGAAGAAAGACTTCAATGTTTCACCAAAAAGACTTTTAAAACCATCCAGTTTAATTCCTATGTGTTCACAGATGATGAAACTACAGTCTCAATAGGTCATAGAACTTTCAAAATATTTCACCTCTACTAAGAACAGAGTCTATACCTGTTAGGACATGAAGAAGTTAAGGCAATCTGAGATCTGAGATAACCAGAAAGTTCCAACCTACTTAGCCCTCTGACAAAGTTGTTCTCATCTTATGGGACTCTTCTTTCATCACACTAATCCAACTGCCATTCCTTTCTTCTCATCTGCCCTTACTAGGTTATATGTTTCATTAAGGCAAGAACTGTGTATATGTCATTTTCCACACTATTCCCAGCATCAACACAGTCACCTGGCATGTAGTAGGTACTCAATATATTGTTTGTGGAATTGGATAGAAACATATCGGCATGTAGCACAATGCCAAAGTTCAAGCCAAATTGCTACATTGTCCATCCCAGAATTATGTGCAGGACTTAGCTAAATGTTAAGCCTCCTCACTGAGACTCTGAGAGATAAGAACATTTGTTAGATAAATGTTTGTAACCCAAAGATACAAGGTGGCATGTGCCCAATAAGCCATGCTTATTGTGACTGACTCATTCTCAGTACAAATTCCTGTCTATCTGAGAGATAACTCAGTCTATAGTGAATGAGACCAGGTAAAAGGTAAAGATGGTCCAGCAACTCAAGGGCTGAACCTGAAGCTTAAGGAAAAATGGCTACACACTGGAGACCACTTTTAGGCAGAGATGCATTTCCACTGCCATCCATGCATCCAGTGCATTTCCATTGCCAATCACACTGAGGTTTTGCTCATGGCTATCTTAAATGTAGTTGGATACTCCCTCTAGTCCTGGAAGTGACGTGACAGAGGTGAGGAAGAAGTCCTGTGTCTTTGTAGGAAAGCTTCTATCAACTGCCTGACACCTGAACTCAAATATAAAATTTGTCAGCAACACTTTTCCCACTGCCTTTCATGGTAAGGCTCCTTCCACTCAAAATGTCCAGATGGGGGACACAAAAAAATGGATGCAGTTAGACATGGAGGGAATCAAAGATCACTTGCTCTCTCTCTGAGACTTAATCATCTGTGAAACAAAGGATTCTAAGACTTGCCCAATCCACCTCACTAGATGGTTTAAAGCACTACGGACAGATGTCTTCAGGAAGATAAGGTCTATACAATTATAAGCTGGTGTTTCTTTCTTGAAAGCCTTCCACTAGGTGTTACAGGGTTAACAAAATGAAAAAAACCACACAGCCCTGCTCTTCAAGGCACTTACAGTCTAGTACACACATGCGAGCACAGTGAGTTAAAAAAAAATTTATACACACACAGACAGTTGTTATTTTATCAAATATCTCTGTAAAGGAATCCATTATAGAACACACTGAAGCACAAATTAAATAATCTTTGTTTGATTGATTTTGAATACCCTTAGACCATTTCAGTCAAATAAGTATATAAAATTGTACACTTTTAGGAGAGAGGAATAAAGAATATATAAACAGGGCCCTTTATGTGAAATTCTATATAAGTCAACTCAGAATCAGACATAACTAAAATGGAATAGGAAGATGTGTCCAATTACATATCTGCCTCTTACTTCCTTTACAGCATCAGTATTCCATAAGTCCACAAGATCACAGCTTGACCGACAGAGGTCATACACAGAGCAGAGGATTTGTACTGATGAAAAGTTTATTTTTTTCCCTTATCAAAAAACAGGCATATTTGATTGCCAAAAGTGCTTAAAGTGGATTATATCTACATTTGACTTTGTGTTAAGTGCAGAGACAGAAATCTCTAAAATTTATAAACAAAAGTTTCTCTCTTCCTTCAGAGTTCGAAGCAAAAAACAACTTGTACTGTATCTCAAACATACTACAGCTTGAATGTTACAGGGACATAAAATATATTTATTGTTGCTGTAGCTCAAATTTTCCATCCTACTACATGTACAGAGTTGGAGTTTACCAAAATAGTATCAGCAACACTGCCAACAAGATCCTATAACCTTAACACAAAGTAAATATGAAAGTAGAAAAGAAATGTAACCTTTTTAAAGTTCTCTCTATGCAAATACCATGCAGAAGTCACTGACTACTGAAAACTGCACATCTCTTCAATATCTGAACCACCCCGAAAAATCATCATGGCAAGCTTGTTATTTTGATCTTTCACAGATTTCTTTAAATTCCTATTCACTTTCTGTGATGGTCTGTGTACCTACAATCATCATCTATTAATAGTACATTTCTTAAGAGTCCCATACAGGCATAACCACAAAATCACAAAAAGAGCTTTTTTATAAAGTTTCTGGGGCTATTTATCTTTGAATACTCACTCTATGATCAAGTCATCTTCTAAAATGATCATTAAAATGAAAAATACATTCAAAATATATAAAGAACAAATACAAGTTAAGAGCAAAAAAAACCCCAACAATTTGATTTAAAAATGGGCAGAAGATCTGAACAGAGTTTCCAAAGAAGACATACAGATGGCCAACAGGTACGTGAAAAGATGCTCACCATCATTTATCATCAGGGAAATGCAAATCAAAACCACAATGACATGTCACCTCACACCTGTTAGAATGGCTATCATCAAAAAGACAAGAAATAAAAAGTGTTGGCAAGGATGAGGAGAAAAGGGAATCCTTGTGCACTGTTGGTGGGAATGTAAATTGGTGGAGCCACTATAGAAAATAGTATGGAGGCTCCTCAAAAAAATTATAAATAAGGTTTCCCTGGTGGCGCAGTTGTTGAGAGTCCGCCTGCCGATGCAGGGGACACGGGTTCGCGCCCTGGTCTGGGAGGATCCCACATGCCGCGGAGCGGCTGGGCCCGTGAGCCATGGCCGCTGAGCCTGCGCGTCCGGAGCCTGTGCTCCGCAACGGGAGAGGCCACAACAGTGAGAGCCCTGCATACCGCAAAAAATATATATATATATAACTAGAACTACCCTGTGATCCAGCAATCTCACTTCTGGGATTTTTTCCAAAGAAACTGAAAACACTAACTCAAATAGATTGATGAACCTCCATATTCATTGCAGCATTGTTTACAATAGCCAAAATATGGAAACAAACTCTCTCTATAGATATATTGCCATTTATGACAACATGGATGGACTTTGAAGGTATTATGCTAAGTGAAATAAGTCAGACAGAGAAAGACAAAAACTGTTATGATCTCTCTTATATGTGGAATCTAAACAACAAAAAGAACAGCAACAAGCTCACAGATACAGAGAAGAGATTAGTGGTTGCCAGAGGCACGGGGTGGGGGGTAAGAGAAATGAATGAATGGGGGGGGTTGGTTTAAATAAATCGAATAATTTTAATTAAAAAATGAAATATACTAACAGTAGCAAAATAAGTATTGAAACTCATGGGACCACAAACTCCCTATCTTGCTACCCCATTTATTTGAACTCTTTATTTGCATGAGTTCATGTCCAACATTGGTTGGGAGTCTGAACTGAAAACGAAGAACTTTGGAGCACAGGCATCCATGATAACACTGGAGGCCAGGTAGATGGAGCAGGATGCTGTGTATTTCCCAGGCAGTGCCAGAAACTCAGTCTTACCTTCTATCAAGACAATGCAGGATGAGGCTAAAGGGGCTGATTTGACGAAAGCCATTGTGAGACTCAGGTCCAAGATGTGTTGCCTCCAAGCTGAAGTGATGAAGTGTGACACAGATCGAGGAACCTCCCACAGCCTACCTCAGACCCTGCAGCAGCTCTGACTCCCAGCCACGGATAACGGCTGAGCCCAGCAGAGCCCAGATGGAGCTATGGAAGGGACCAGGCATGCACACGGGGTCCTGCTGGTGGCCAGGCAAGGCCCTCAAGAACTATTAATGTTAATTTGACTTCCTAGGTGCCAGTTAATTGAGACTCAGGAACATCCAATTTCCCTTCCTGTATGGAATATTGAGTTGAACATGCATTCCCCACCTGAAACCTATGAGCAGTATTTGTTAAGTCTGGAATACTTAGCAGAAAGTTACCTAAAATGTTCATTGATAACATGAAGCGTGTCCCTGTGGTTCTTTCTCTAATATAGACTCTCCACCTCCAACACTAATACACCTCTTCTATGTATTACCAAATAATTCTGCTGCATATCTTTTTAATATTTATTTTTTATAGAAGTATAGTTAACTTGCAATATTGTGTTAGTTTCAGGTGTACAGTAAAGTGATTCAGTTATACATATATACATATATATCTATTTTTTTCAGTTTCTTTTCCCTTGTTTACAAAATATTGAGTATAGTTCCCTGTGGTATACAGTAGGTCCTTGCTGGTTATCTATTTTATATATAGTAGTGTGTGTATGTTAATCCTAAACTCCTGATTTATCCCTTTCCCCACCCCTTTCTCCTTTGGTAACCATAAGTTTGCTTTCTATGTCTGTGTCTATTTCTGTTTTGTATATAAGTTCATTTGTATCATTTTTTAAATAACCATACATAAGTGATATCACATGATATTTGTCTTTGTCTGGCTTATTTCACTTAGTATGATAATGTCTAGATCCATCCATGTTGCTGCAAATGGCATTATTTCATTATTTTTATGGCTGAGTAATATTCCATTGTATAAATACACTATATCTTCTTTATCCATTCATCTGTCGATGGACATCTAGATTAATATAGCTTCTAAGGGTGTCTAATTTACTAGTAAGAAACTGCTTAAGAATTAGGAGAATCCAGCTCCCTGTCTTTTAAAATACATTCAGTTTTCATAAAACTTAAATATTATGGTTCATCTTCTTATAATGACTGGCATACATAATTAGGAGAATCCAGCTCCCTGTCTTTTAAAATACATTCAGTTTTCATAAAACCTAAATATTATGGTTCATCTTCTTATAATGATTGGCATACATAATTTTGTGTCAATATCTAAGTCTAGAATTTGGTGCTTACTTTGTGATGTACAATTAATATTGATAATATAGAATTAAGTTCTCTTGATAAGCTACTCTAAGAATCTAGGTACAGAATAGATCAGTAAATCAATGATACAAAGAAAAGAGCACTTCTTGAATTTTTTTTACTGTTGCAATGTCAGAAGTCACTTAGAAACAGAACTACATGAGTAACTTAAACAAAGGAGAAAAATCCAGAACTCAGTATTTCTTCCAGCTTCTTGTAGGAGCTCTGACAAAGGGGAAATAATCTAAATAATCTAAATCTAAATAGAAAGTTTTGTTTTATAAGCTTGTTGGTTTGTTTGGGTTTTTTTATGCAAGAGACTGTTAAAATTTACACTTGTAAATTTGTATGAATCTTCCCTTTCACATCATCATTGTCCCCTTAGCAGTTAATAAGGAAGCTGTGTTTTCCCTGAATTAGATAAAACAATATCCAGATTCAAAATAAAAAGATGGAATTACTAGCAAACTTTGCTAAGTTAGTAAATCAAGGCCTTTTCTTATTCTTTGTATAAGGTCAAAAATGTGACATTCCAGGCTTCACTGGTGGCGCAGTGGTTGAGAGTCCGCCTGCTGATGCAGGGGACGTGGGTTCATGCCCCGGTCCGGGAAGATCCCACATGCCACGGAGCGGCTGGGCCCGTGAGCCATGGCCGCTGAGCCTGCGCATCCGGAGCCTGTGCTCTGCAACGGGAGAGGCCACAACAGTGAGAGGCCCGCCTACCGCAAAAAAAAAAAGTGCCATTCCCTTAAATGATACAATTGAGGATCTTTACCCAGTTGTTAATTCAGAAGTATGTTCCTGTGCAAAAGAAAAAAAAAGTATTTACCATGGATTCATGGATTCATATTTTAGCATTTCTGAAAGCATGCCTTTGTGAAAAAATTCCCTAAACAAAGAAAACCTTTACCTGTGTCAAATTCAACAATCTGCTTACGTTGGTAACATGAAACACAAGCTCCTCTTCCAGGAGCTCCAACTTTGAGAATAGTTTAAGTGACCAATGACATAAAAAATGAGTTTGCTTTAGACCTTTCTTTTTGGTAGCCATGACATAGTAAGGAAAGGATAAAGAAAGACACTTGTCAAAGTAATACAGTATTTCACATCCGCTGATTAGGTCTGTTCACAAGTGTAACAGCTGTAACCAAGGTCTTATTATGCAGTTAAAAATTCCGATTTTGATGAAAGGTATTGGACCAGGCCACATTTGTGGTAAAAATGTTTTCCTTTTTTTTTTTTAACTCTTCTGCCAAAACAAATGAATTTCTCAGTCACTATATGTGATACTACAATAGAATCAGTGGATCTTGCCAAATATGGAAATCTTCTAAAAAACTGCTCTTATCAACTTGCAAGAAGCCAAAAAGTGAAATGGATATTGTGACGCCCTGTAGACTCACGATATCACATTGGATGAGGCATGTGAAAGTACTTTGTAAATGATAAATAAAGCACTACAAGCATGCAAATTATTCAAACTACCTGTAAAGCTTCCTTCATGATGATGATGGTGATGGTAACAATAATAATAATAGCTATCACCGATTGAGTGATTTTTATTATATGGCAGCAACTATGCTAAGCACTTTCCATGTATTTGCTTATTTATTACTCACAACAATTGGTTAATGTTAGACTATCATTATCTCCATTTTACAGAGGAATACTAAAAGCTCAGAGAAGTTAAGAAAATTGCCTTAGGTCACACAGCTCATCAGCCTATGACATTAAAGTAGTTCTTCACGCCCTCATGCAAATACAAGTGTTGGTAAAGAATTCATGGATTAGGTCTAGTTATGTTATGTGATCCAGGTAACCCCACATATGGTCATATTACTTTTTAGTTACTGAAGAAAAAGGACACATACACATGTACACATACATGCAAACTTATTCAGATTCCCAGAGATGTGTCAAGTATCCTTGAACTAACACATAGGTGTGTTCTCTTGATTTCACAATGATTCAAATGAGTCATGTGATTTTGTTCTGCAAAGGCTCTTTCTAACATAAGGTAAGCATGTACTAAATGTTTGATAAACATGTGTTTCCCAGCTTGGCAGTATTTGCCTTACTTGCCTGGCACGTTATTCAGAAATCTTTGGTTTGCAAATGACAAAAAGTCAACTCAAACCAGCTAAAAGCAAAAGAGGAACTGATTTGCTCATGTAAGTGAAGAGTCTAGAAAGCTCTGGTTCCCAGCATGGCTGGATGCTAGCACTTGGGCATGTCTTGTCCATCTCACTGCTGCTCCGGCTCTACTCTGCCTTTCTCTTCCTTGGCTTCCTTCTCAGTCAGCTTCTCTTCACCAGCAGTTATTGGATTATATATGGCTGCTCTAGAGATGTCAGCACTTTTCTCTTTATATCACCAACTAAAGTCCCAAGGAAGCCTTGAGTTGGCATAGCCTGCATCATACACCCATCCTGGAACTGACCACTGCCTTCAGAGAGATAAGGCATCTGATTGGCCAACCAAGAAGGAGGAAGAGGAACAGAGGAAAGGAGGAGAAAGAATAAGACAAGAAGAAGTTGGTGATAAACTGAAGCGTGACACAAGAGTAGCCTTTCTTAGTCCGGAGATATCTTGCTGATTTTTAGTTTCAATATTATCTCAAAAACTTAGCTTCCAAGAAAGGAAGTGAATGATAGGTTATTCCATCCTCTTGTTAGATTACATTCTGTATTTGTGCTGTCTTATTTATTATATTTAAAGGAAATGGACACAGAGCTTTGAAGAGGGCAAGGCTTATATGGATGTTGCCGTTCAGGAGGGAAATTGTTTCTTTCCCTGCTTCATTATACTTGGTGATAATTATGATCCGTACCTCGGTGACAATTATACCATTCCAAGAAATCCACATTCGTCTTCCAATTCGTAAATTAACAAAAGGACACTAGAGAGTGTGCCCTGTTACACGTTTATAATCTTTTTGTCTCAGACTCTATGAACATGATGGGAGTTTCCCTGTGATCCTTTCTCACACAGTCATATCCTTCTGCCCTATTGCACACAAAGGTCTCATTGATTGGAAGGGCAGCTACACTGATGTGCAGGGCCAAAGGGTTAAGGATCCAGGAAATTCCCAACTGGTTTAACAGGAATGGGCACCACACCTTCTTGAAGCTCTACAGTGACCAAGTCACAAAAATTGGGTCCACCATGAGAATTGGGGAAACTCAGGGAAGTGCCTTCAGGCGACAAGGGTCTGTGGAGATTGAGAGCTCGGATAAGGGCAAATGAGTATCTCACGCTGCTCTGCTACATTCTAGTCTTGCATTTTTCCTAAGACTTCTTCTCACCCAAGGGGGTGGGGGGAAGTGAAGAGAGAAATGGAGAGCCATTCCACAGCCACATAGGTGCCCATCCTCATGCCCTGATCCTAAATCCCCCACAGCACTACTCTTATTAGACACTCTCCCTTCCCTTTGAGACAGGCTGGGACCTGGGACCCTCTGCTGCAGTGCTTGCACCTGGACAAATGTCTCCTCAAGCAACAAAATACAAAGAAACTATAAGGGACTAAAAATAACTGTGTGCATGTGCAGTTGGGGCAAATTCTGGACAACAAGATACAAAGAGACCAAAAAGCCCAACTGCCACTTCTGAAGAGCCAGGAAAAAAAAGCAGGGTACTGCACATGCCCCCTGCACACACCACCACCAAAGGGGGGAGCAAAACACCTAAGCCAGCCCTCTGGCCCAACCCCTGGACCCGCCCTCACCCTCACCTCATATAAGGGACCAGCTCTCCTGCCCCCCCCTCAGGGAGCAAGCTAGCAAAGAAACCTGTTACCTGTTCTTGCTGCCCCCTGCTGCAGCAAGGACTCCAACAAAGCCTTGCCTGAATTCGTTGTCTGGCCTCTGATCAGTTTCTATTGATTAAGGAGGCCAAGGACTCTGGTCAGTAACACCTTGACTCTTTTCTTGATCTCTCCTTTTTCTTTTAGATCCAGAGGCAGAACGCCAAATAAGTCATACTCCTCTACTGATAACACACTATCATTATAAATTTGTACCAAGCCCTTCCCTCATTGTTTATTGCCTTTTATCCCATTTCCCTTCCCCATTTTCCTCTCCAACCCATCACCACAGCACTAGTAGCTTTGATGATCTCCTTGAATTTCCATGTATCCTCATAAAACACGTGGTATGTCCTTGTGCTGTGTGTATGTATGTTCTTAACTTTTACAAATTATGTCCACAGACTTAGTTCTGTTTCTTTTTCTTTTTTGTCCACCCAGCACAGTTTTTAAGATTTATCTAGATACTTCAAGCTGTTTTGCATGGTATTGCATGGTAAGCCTCATTATCTATTCCCCCGAGGATGAACCCCTAGGTCGCCACCGTCCTCACTACCACAAACCACACTTTGATAAATATCCTGGTCCAGCCCCCTCAGGGACCTGTACGACAGCTTCTCTGAGCTCTACATCTGGGAGTGGGACTGAAGGATGGTTTCCATCTGGCTCTTCTGTCCTGACTACTCTATGCAACACCTACCACGGTGACAGTACCAGGTTCATATCATGTAAATGGGAGAATCTGAGGCTTAGAGAGGTTAAGTGATATGCCTAACCCCACAGAGCTGGTTCAGTGCTACAGAGTCAGGATTCAAAGCCAAGTTTCTCTGACTCCCAGGCTTGCTCCCTTCCACTGTACCACACTGCCTTCCACAGGGACCTTTTGATTCAGTGACCTGTACTAGAGGCAGCAGGACACAGAAACAGGCCAGGAAAAAGTATCCGTTCCTTTCACCAGACATCCATTCCCCCAGGGGCCTTCAAACCTGCAGGGAGAGCTAACCGTGCCACAGGGGCCTGGGTTCCCCAGCCTGGCCTGCAGCACTGTGTAATCAAAGGTGCAGGAGAGCCCCACTGGCTGGGGGCCAGGCAAGCTTAGCCCCGCCTCGCACCCCTGATGCAGGCAGATTAACAGCTGCCATCTGGCAAGCAGAGTCTTTCCATGCAAACTGCAAACCCCCCCTGTGGGTGAATCACTAGTGTGTCCAATACCAGTCAGGGCCAATAAAACTTTGATGGCTCTATTAATGAAGATGAAAACTTGAGATATGCCAAATACAGATCAAATGGCATCTTGGTAACATGATTATCTCTGAATTACTAGCTGCATAGTGAGACAGCCAAGCGACTAATCCTGGAGAAGGCTGGGTGCTTCGGATGCAGGAGACACTACTTCTTGCCTCCTGGGTGTTTTTTATTGCATCAAAGTAGTACTTTACTAAATGGAACACCTCAGAAGGCCCTCTTTTACAGAGAAGATTTAATTTCTTGAAGTTCTGAGGTTCCAAATTCAGAGTGGTCTGTAACAAGATGAGCAGGGACTACGTCAGGAAGAAACGAGGAACAAACACAAGAGTCTAGCAAATGTTCATGTCTACAGCATTGTTGATAAAATTAGCAGAAACAGCAGGATAGGAATGATAGAGAGGAAAGTAAAAGCCACAAGTCTCTCCTGCTTTCCTTTTATTTTAAATTTTAATAGTAGTTTTATTTAACTCAGTATACCAAAAAATGCCATCATTTCAATATGGATTCAATATAATAATTAATGAGGTATTATATATTCTTTTCCAAGACTAAGTCTGAAATTTGGTGTATATTTTACAGTTTTAGTACACCGTAATAAGGACTTGCCACAGTTCAAACGCTCCGTAGTCTGGGTTGGGTTCCTCTTGCATTTCCATCATAACCTGTTTCTGTCATTCTTCCACTAGACTGTGTTCTTGAGATCAGGGACTCTGCTTTGCTTCCCACATCCCTAACACATAGCACAGTATACATAGTTGGTACTCAACAAATACTTTGTTACACAATGAAAAGGTGTCATTGAATGAGATAAAAGCCTTCATGCAGAGCAGAGGCTCTTTCCATTTCTGACTTTAGCTCACTATTATCTAGTAAGTTCTTCTATGCTAGTGTTTTCAATACGTGAGCTACCTTAATGCCTGTCATTTCTATGAGGTAGGCATTGTCATTCCTTTTTTCCTTATGAGAATGTTAAGGCTTAAAAGTGTTAATAACTTGGCTGGAGTCAAACCTCGAGTATTGGGCCAAGCTGAGACTCAGCCTTGGGTCCTTCCATGTCCAAAGTGAGTGTCCTCTTAAGGAAATGCCATGGTTTGACATCCCAATTTTAGGGAGCTACAGAGAATTTTGAGAGGGTTCCAAGAATTATTTCCAAAACAAATGGAAAGCTAGCCCCAGTAGAGAGGCTTTGAACATTTCACCTTTAGGACAGAAAATTGGGACTCATCAAGTGGTAGTATGTTGGAGAAGTGGGGTTGTGTGTGAAGATCTGTGAATAATTTGACACATAAAATGTCTTTCAATTTAGCTGGAATTCTGTAACAAAGACTTGACTTGGCAGCTGTGGAATAGACTATGATACCTCCAAGAATCCCATTTAGCCACAAATGTCTATAAACTTCCTTACAATTTCCATAAGAGGACAAGTACATGAATTGGTGGCATGGCACATGGTCTAAATTGTGTGATGTATAAAGTTATCTAAAGATGTTTTGAGAAAACCCCACATTTTTCCTTTTCTCTTGAAGTGCATTTGCGTGCACACCAGATAGCTAAACAATCACTGACTCTAAAACTTCTGATATACTGTACCTTTTCAGTCAGATGCATAATTGTGGTAGGACTCATTGTTTAATGTTTCACAGGATCATTAGCAACTTTAATTTTTCGTTAAACTCTTTTTTTTTAACATCTTTATTGGAGTATAATTGTTTTTCAATGGTGTGTTAGTTTCCGCTTTATAACAAACTGAATCAGTTATATATATATACATATGTTCTCATATCTCTTCCCTTTTGCATCTCTCTCCCTCCCACTCTCCCTATCCTACCCCTCCAGGCGGTCACAAAGCAACGAGCTGATCTCCCTGTGCTATGTGGCTGCTTCCCACTAGCTATCTATTTTATGTTTGGTAGTGTATATATGTCCATGCCTCTCTCTCGCTTTGTCACAGCTTACCCATCCCCCTCCCCATATCCTCAAGTCTATTCTCTAGTAGGTCTGTGTCTTTATTCCCGTCTTACCCCTAGGTTCTTCATGACATTTTTTTTTCTTAGATTCCATATATATGTGCTAACATACGGTATTTGTCTTTCTCTTTCTGACTTACTTCACTCTGTATGACAGACTCTAGGTCTATCCACCTCATTACAAATAACTCAATTTTGTTTCTTTTTATGGTTGAGTAATATTCCATTGTAAACTCTTGAAACCCCTTTCTGGAAAGACAAATGAGATCACATTCTGCATTCTCCTGGTTAACAGTGGCATTATCGCGTGCAGTTCCTCAAACAATCAGCTAAATTCCATTGTCATTCTGAATTTCTTCTCTTTCTTTTGTGATGCATTCACAAACTTACTCAGTCTTCTGCCTGCTTAATGGAAGAAATTTTATAGAAACTACCATAAATGATACTTAATTGTAAATGGCTTTAAAAAGCCATATGGAAGGATGAATAATCTTCCTTTTTGTTTCCATCTTTCCTAAATATTCTTTCGCTTTGTGTTTTGCAATACCTTTTGCACTCGCTTTGGTCAAAATTGTTTTTGGCCATTTGCCTGTTTGAAATGTCCTACAAAATGAATTGCTTCTTTTGTAAATAAGAAAAAACTTCGAGAAATATTGCTTTGAAATACTGTGCTGGAGTTATAGCTAGCTGGTAGCACTTTCTGTAGGGGCAAAAGGGGGTAGAGAGTTTATTGTTTGTTCAGCATATATAAATCATGATCCGGGTAATATTTTGTGCTTGCCTTCATATCTTCTAGTGGCTGTAGTTTGGAGCATCACAAATATACTTTCAGGAAAGAATTGCATATTTCCTGTGTAATGAGAGCCTTTCATTTTGGGTTAAACTTTCCAGTGACACCCGATAGAAATTGGGACATATCTTTAACCACAAATTTCTTGGCTGACATTTAATGAGGACACCATGATTTTCAAGTGAATGAATTCACCCACTTTGATTGGCTTCCTTTTTTTACTTTCTACTTTAAGAAGTTAATTTATTCCTCTTACAATTTAAATGCTCTTCTAATATTATTCTTGCAAGGTAACTTTGGATTTGGCCACTCATCATCTTCCATCTTTCCCATATCACCCTATGCTTTTAAGAAAAAAATATCTCTAAATGGCACATCAGGAACAAATATCAGAATTGGAGATCATTTTTATACCAGAGTAGTTGTCAAAATTAACCCAATATTGCATTGCAGGTCAATTCACTTATAGGGCACATTATCGTATAGATAATAATGTTTTTAATTTCTTGCAAGCTTAGAAATGACAGTGAATGCACACTAAAAGGACATTTTAAAGCTCACATTTAAAAGAGAAATAGTTTTCTACTTTTACCCATTTAAATGCAATGAAATCGTATATGTATATACACTATGAGTCACTATGTAGGATTATTAAAAGAACTTTCCTTTCAGAGATTTTCTTTCCAAGTACAATTCTTTTTTTTTTTTTTTTTTAGTCTTTTTTTTTTTTAACATCTTTATTGGGGTATAATTGCTTTACAATGGTGTGTTAGTTTCTGCTTTATAACAAAGTGAATCAGTCATACATAAACATATGTTCCCATATGTCTTCCCTGTTGCGTCTCCCTCTCTCCCACCCTCCCCATCCCACCCCCCAAGTACAATTCTTGAATCACATATCTTAATATAATATTCAAAATTATGAAGACAGAGAGAAAAAACTTTATTGAAAAGATGGACCATTTAAGGCAGGATTGGATTGATGGTCAATTAAAACTGTATCTCCACACTTTCATTCATGATGTGGATTCTTTTTTTTTTTTTTACCTCTGTAAAGTCATTGAAATAAGATATATTATGCCAAGATATCTGGGCAGGAAATTGCCACTAGGTGTGAACAAGAGACATCCAATCTCTCCATTCTAATGAAAATGTGATCAGTCACATTTGTACTGAGAAGAAAAGACAAAATATGACAAAGACTCAAAAATTTAGAAAAGTACCATTAAAAATCAGCTCTGTGGGGCTTCCCTGGTGGCGCAGCGGTTGAGGGTCTGCCTGCCAATGCAGGGGACACGGGTTTGTGCCCCGTTCTGGGAAGATCCCACATGCTGCGGAGCGGCTGGGCCCATGAGCCATGGCTGCTGAGCCTGCGCGTCCGGAGCCTGTCCTCGGCAATGGGAGAGGCCACAACAGTGAGAGGCCCGCGTACTGAAAAAAAAAAAAATAGAAATAATAATAACCAACTTTTAGGCTTCAGTTCCTTGTGAGATAGATAGATAGAGAGAGAGAGAGAGAGAGTGAGAGAGAGTGTGTGTGTGTTTTAATACAAGTGTTTTCTACAAATAAACTTGGCCACCAAACTCTTTCTTTAGTTGCTGGTGTATTTTTGTTTTCATATGTGGCACTGAATGCATTTCTGTAGTTGTGAACAACTACATTTGATTAAAATCTGTCAGATTTATCTTTTTAGCAGGAGAAAAGAAATATGTGTTTCTCCAGAAAGGAAATCAATGTGTCTTTATGATAGATGCAGAGTGGAAGGCTGGGTACTGTCACTTTAAGTGATGAAGCAGAAAGACAGGGTAGCTCCACAGCTATCACCAACCTGCTGCCGACATAGCTGTTGGGAGGCAAAGCCCTGTTTAAATCTCATAATCATTGTTTATAGGATAGACTTACAGTCACTGACCTAATAGTTATTACTCTAACTTGTTAAGTTACAAAGTCTAGCGTCTAAGGTGTCCACAGTTTACTTTGTTTAAATTTTCTTAGCAATATCTTTGAGCCAGAGCTCTACTCTGTTGCTCTTCAGAGAAAGAGTCCTCCCCTCCCCATAGGAAGGCACCAGGTCTGCAAAGGCAGATAACTGTAGCACAGAATCTCCTTTCTCAAGAGAAACAGAAAACAGAAACCAGCTCCCAGGCTATGCCAGAGACACATGAAGCAGAAAACATCCTTAAGGGGACATAATGAGAGACTGCTTCATGGCAAAAATATGTCCAGAGATCTCCCTCCTGTTGAGATCCATGCACCTCCCCAGGACCCCAAGGGTAGATAGAGCTTCAGATAGAACTGTGCTGGATAGAAAAGAAACTTCTGCCCTGACGTTGTGAGGTTATAAGTTTCTCCATTCAGAGATGCTACAACCAGCGGACACTTACCCTATTAAGACTGCCTGAGAAAGTCATGGTGAGCAGAGATTTCTTTTCAGCATGAGTATTAGTGTCTCTGTGGCTACAACCAGCAAAACCATCCTAATGAGCTTGTAAAGGAATGTCAGGGTCTATGAACTCACATGTCAGCTAAAATTACTGTCTCTCTTGCCTCATGAATGACATCTGTCAGTAAAGTATTTGAAGTGCTTGTGGCCAATTTCTATAATAATGCTCTATGTATAAGCCCCTCGCCTAACCAACTTTTTAAAAATGCTTTGTTGGTTTGTGTTCCTTAATAAGTGTTTTTAGAAGGCATTTTATTGACGTGAGCGTGCACATGTATGCTCTGCATATTAAGACAGGCCTGATTAAACTATTAAATGACATTATATGCAGAGTACCTAGGGAGGGTTTGGAACATCATAGATATTCTTCACAGGTCCATTCCTTATTTATCACACCTCTCTTCAACTTGCATATCCTACAAATTAAATAAATAAGCACAAATAACTAATGCATTTGCTCAAAGCTAAATGACTCTTTTCCTTTTCCCCTAACGTTCACTTTCCACCACCCTTACTTCACGATCCCCAAGCTATTCAAGAATCAGGGTTTAAGAATTACACATTGGGCCTCCCTGGTGGCACAGTGATTGAGAGTCCGCCTGCCGATGCAGGGGACACGGGTTTGTGCCCCAGTCCGGGAAGATCCCACATGCCGCGGAGCGGCTGGGCCCGTGAGCCATGGCCGCTGAGCCTGTGCGTCCAGAGCCTGTGCTCCGCAACGGGAGAGGCCACAACAGTGAGAGGCCCGCGTACCGAAAAAAAAAAAAAAAAAAAGAATTACACATTAAGAATTCAGTGGTCACCATCACATCCACTATAAATGATTGGAAGCCTTCCTACAATTGAAATGATTAAGATACATTCTTGCATTCTGATAATAATGGTGTTATATGATTCTGATACAGTGATGGATTGGATTTGCTAATATTTTGTTTATAATTCTTGGTAGAAATTGGTCTTCAAATTCTGTACTATCTTTAGAAGTTATCTTCACAAAATGATTTTAGTACCTTTCCTTTTTATGGTTGAATAGATATTCTATAACACTGGAATTGATTTTTAAAGACTGTAAGGAATTCATCTGTAAAACCATCTAGGTCTGGTGCCTTTTATAGTAATAGATCTTTTACTTTCCAGTCTCAATGATAATTGATCTGTTCATGATTCTTTAAGTGATCATTTGAAGAGTTTGTATTTTTACTAGGAAAACCGGACTCCAGGTTTCCAAATTTATTTCTATAGAGTTGCACATAATATCTACCAGTGAGTTTTCTCCATATCTGTGCTTATGTTTCCTTTACAATGCTGAATTTATTTTGCTTTCTCTCTAACCAGGCTTTACAGGGATGTATCTAGTTCATTAATCTTGCAAAGTACCTAATTTTGATTTTGCCTACCCCTTTTCATGTTTTTTTTCTACGTCATAAGTTTTAGTTTTCATCTTTATTAACTACCTCCTTCTTTAGTCCAATTTTTCTTTTACTTTTTAGTTTGAGTATTTTAAAATTACTTTCAATCCTTATTTTTTTAAACAATAAAGATAAGCTCAGGATATAATTTTTTAAGAGTACAAAGTTTGCTTGAATGTCTCATATAGTATATACTTTACTGTATTATAACTACACTCTCATAGCTGAATAAGCATCACACCTCCATAGTTGCCATATTTGTATTATAATCTTTTATGTATATATTATCTCATACAATGAGAATCTCTTCCTCTTTAAATAATTCTTTGTATTCCTGAAATACTGAGCACAGCTTTTTGCCCATGTAGAACCTCATTAAATACGTGTAGGATTTTTTTAAAAAAATTATGGAAGGCATGAAACTTGCTAGAGTATCTAATTCAGCAAAGCCTATGCACATCTACCCATTTATCTCCAAGAATTAGGTGATGCTGGAAAACTGAATGCTCAGGGGGTGATGCTATTAGAAGAAAGCATCAGATTTAAGCAAGATAGAGCTGGGCTCCAATTCCAACTTTTCCACTTACCAATCAAGTGATTTACCTTTTCCAAACCTCAATTTATTCACATATAAAGCAGGTTAAAAAAAAAAAAAGTTCTATCCTCACAAAGCTACTATGAGGATTAAATAATGCATGAATATGCCTGACACATAATAAGAGCTCCACAGCCATGAGCTCACAGTATTATTGTTATTACCATTATTGTTGCAGTAGGGACAGGGTGATGGGGTGGGAAATAATTGAGAGGCAGAAGCCAGGGAAGTGGAAAAGGCGCTGGGAAAAGGACAAGAAAGGGAGGACCTTAGCCCAGTCTTGACCCGGTGATCTTGGAAACACTGATTAGGTAAGGAAATTTTAAATCCTTTCCCTGTAATGTGACATTTCTACAAGCTGGTTCTATATTTCATTTCCACTTTGCTAAATAATGGTACACCAAACGTCTCAAGAGAGTGCCTAAGTTCACCCCAAAGAGGGCTGCAGGGATGGGAGTGGACAAGAGGAGGCAAGATGGGGTAGCAGTAATGTAACCACCATCTGTCCAGTGAGTGCCCATTTTTGATGAGTACTTCAGCTTGGAGGGTCATTAGTGTGGAGAGAGGTAGAGCCTTTTTTTTTTTTTTTTTTTTTTGCGGTACGCGGGCCTCCCACTGCTGTGGCCTCTCCCGTTGCAGAGCACAGGCTCCGGACGCGCAGGCTCAGCGGCCATGGCTTGCGGGCCCAGCCACTCCGCGGCATGTGGGATCCTCCCGGACTGGGGCACGAACCCGCGTCCCCTGAATCAGCAGGCGGACTCTCAACCACTGCGCCACCAGGGAAGCCCGGTAGAGCCCTTTTGCATTCTTTTCTGGGTGAAGTAAAGTCAGGGCAGAAGCAGCTGTAGCTCATCACTGTCTTGCACGGCCAGAGATCTCTCCAAGGCAGAATGGGCTCTGGTGCCAGATGGCCAGGTTCTAATCCCACTCCTGCCATTGACTAGCTGTGTGGCCTCAGACAAGACGTTTGATTTCTCTATGCCTCAGTAAAAGGAGGACTTTATTTACAAACATTTAAATAGAGTTATTTTATGTGCTTTACAAATATTAACCTATTAAATCCTTACAACAAGTATAGGAGGTAGGTCAGATAGGGTGCGGTGAGAATTAAAGGGTGAATATACTTAAAGTATAAGTACTTAAAGTGCTTACAGACCTTGTTGTTTGGCATATAGTGACTACTATGTAAGTATGAGCTGCTGTTATCATTATTATTGTAAATGTCATATATTAGCTGCTGTCCTCCTCATTATCATCACATCTTTCTGTTCTGTTGCAGTATGGGACTTGGTGGCATTTTCTCTCTCCTCATTCCATCACCAAGTTCTCCCCACTTCTCAGGCGCAAAGAGTCATTTGAGTATTTCCTTCACATTCTTACCATCTTGCCCTCCACTGTCTACATTCCTCTTCTGCATGTTCTGAGACCCTAGTTCTTCCATCTCATTTAGATGAGTATCAACTCTCCTGGGCCTACAGGGTACCAAGTATAGTGTTAGGTATTCTCACCTACACACAGAGGTCTGTGACCAGACCCAGTCAGAAAGCTATAATTCAATCAGCTGTCTGTTTGCATTTAAAGCCCACTCTTTCTTTTTTTTTTTAATTGGAGTATAGTTGCTTTACAATATTGTGTTAGTTTATACCATACAGCAAAGTGAATCAGCTATATATACACTATTGATACTATGTATAAAATAGATAACTAATAAGAACTTACTGTATAGCACAAGGAACTCTACTCAAGGCTTTGTGGTGACTTAAATGAGAAGGACATCCAAAAAAAGGGGATATATGTATACGTAAAGCCCACTCTTATCCTAATATCCTTAAAATCTCCACCTCGCCTTCCAAACTTTTTTACCATCACTCTCAAACACTGGACTGGTTTGTTTATAAAACATAACATCCAAATTTTTAAAATAAAGAGTCAAGCTAACTTGATGTTTATATCTTATTCTCAGTTTTCCATATGTTTTAATTTTTTTAAGGTGATGAACTGATTTGCAGCATGTAATGTGCTTTCTTGACAAACAATAGTTTCTTATTCTAGCACATAAACCTTTGAGATGATTACACCAATCAACATCTTACTCTACATATTTTAAAGCAATATCTTCAAATAGAGAAAAGTTAGAAACCACCAGATCGTGTCATAAATGCAAATTGTTTAAATATGCATTAGCAAATCCAGAAATGGAATAACTTGAAGCCATAAAAATGATTCTAAGGAAATAAGTCTAGTGATAAGGATGTATTTGATGCTACATTAAATGGAAAAAGCTGGTTACAACATATTATGTAGAATAAGATGCAATTTTATTTACTTACAAGAATATATAGCAGTGCAATCACAATGGCTGATTTGTGATGAAAGGGAAAATTCATTTTGGGGGTGCTCTTAGTTTTGCTTTGTATACTCTAATTTTTCTCTGTAATGAGTATACATTGCTTTTATAGTATCAAAAACAATAGAAAAAACTGCATTTTGGTGGAAAACACAGTTGGGCACTTATCTCCACCAGCTGAAACTAGCCTCAGTTAAGCCTTTTAATCTGCTGTCTCATCAGGCCATGCATTTGTTTGATAGATGGCTCAGTTGCCTCTGGCCTGTCATGTTGTTATTTGCTTTGAACTCTGAACATCTGGGTGGCAAGGACTAGCTGTCTAATATTGTTTTTTTAGTGTTTGGATATACAGAAAAATACATTAAAATTCTTCTAATCATTAGGATGAATCAAGAACCACTATTCCAATATGTTGAAGGCAAAATCAACCTTCTAAGCTTGGAGCACAAAGAGAAACAAAAGTGACCCATGTCACAGCCCTCTGTCCCCTTCTAGTCACTTCTGCAGAGTACGGCACACTCAGCCACCTTTAAAACAACCACAAACGCAGATTCCTTAACCACTGACTGTATTTTCTTCCTGGTATTACTGGGATTTATCTTAAACTATGCCTTTGCTTCACTACATATGTTAACCACATTCATTAACAATTTTTAAAGTTCTCCTTCTTCTTATCACCCTTAAAGTACACTTTATTTATTAAAAGATAATGAGCACATGTTCAGGAAATAGTAAAAGCCAAGCTTACATTTTTATCGAATTCATATTTTACATTTATATTTTCTGATTAAAATCAGAAGGGTAACTGGTGCTTCCTTCACTTCTACAGGAGAGAAAGACGGGCTGCGCCTCTTGAGAAACAAAAATGTATCTGAAAAAAATTAAAATTTATCTTAAAAAAAATATTATACCTTTACAATGTCAAATACATTAATAATTGGGTGGTAGTGATTTTTTTTTATTTGGTCAGTTGGCATTATGTAGAATGCCACAGTGGAAATGATGAACTTTTCTTCAAAAATTAGGATAGCCAATAAAAATTAATTAAAAAAAAAACGGATATAATTAAACAAAACCAAACAAACAATCCCAGAAATTTATAGTAAAACCTATAAAAGACCTAAATGGTAAAACAATTATTCTACAATGATCTATGAATTCAATGTAATACCAATAAAAATATACTTAGACTATTTCTATTTTTTTAATTTTTTAAAAGTGTAATGATAAGAATTAGCTACACATATAAGTGCTGTATACTAAACATGGAGAAAGCATAGGTTTTGGGGTTTTTTTAAACATCTTTTTGGAGTATAATTGCTTTACAATGTTGTGATAGTTTCTGCTGTATAACAAAGTGAATCAGCTATATGTATACATATATCCCCATATCCCCTCCCTCTTGCGTCTCCCTCCCACCGTCCCTAAACCTCCTCTCTAGGTGGTCACAAAGCACCGAGCCGATATCCCTGTGCCATGCGGCTGCTTTCCACTAGCTATTTTACATTTGGTAGTGTATATATGTCCATGCCACTCTCTCACTTGGTCCCAGCTTACCATTCCCCCTCCCCATGTCCTCAAGTCCATTCTCTATGTCTGTGTCTTGGTTCCTGTCCTGCCCTTAGATTCTTCAGAACCATTTTTTTTTTTTTAGATTCCATATATAAGTGTTAGCATACGGTATTTGTTTTTCTCTTTCTGACTTACTTCACTCTGTATGACAGTCTTTAGGTCCATCAACCTCACTATAGATAACTCAATTTCATTTCTTTTTATGGCTGAGTAACATTCCATTGCATATATGTGCCACATCTTCTTTATCCATTCATCCAATGATGGGCACTTAGGTTGTTTCCATCTCCGGGCTATTGTAAATAGAGCTGCAATGAACATTTTGGTACATGACTCTTTTTCAATTTTGGTTTTCTCAGGGTATATGCCCAGTAGTAGGATTGCTGGGTCATATGGTAGTTTTATTTGTAGTTTTTTAAGGAACCTCCATACTGTTCTCCATAGTGGCTGAACCAATTCACATTCCCACCAACAGAGCAAGAGTGTTCCCTTTTCTCCACACCCTCTCCAGCATTTATTGTTTGTAGATTTTTTGATGATGGCCATTCTGACTGGTGTGAGGTGATACTGCATTGTGGTTTTGATTTGCATTTCTCTAAAGATTAGTAAGTTGAACATCCTTTCATATGTTTGTTGACAATCTGTATATCTTCTTGGAAGAAATGTCTATTTAGGTCTTGTACCCATTTTTGGATTGGGTTGTTTGTTTTTTTGATATGGAGCTACATGAGCTGATTGTATATTTTGGAGATTAATCCTTTGTTAGTTGCTTCATTTGCAAATATTTTCTCCCATTCTGAGGGTTGCCTTTTCATCTTGTTTATGGCTTCCTTTGCTGTGCAAAAGCTTTTAAGTTTCATTAGATCCCATTTGTTTATTTTTGTTTTTATTTCCATTTCTCTAGGAGGTGGGTCAAAAGCATAGGTTTTTACATAGATAGCATTGAGATATTTGGCTCGTTTTTCGTATCACTTAAGTGATAACTTAAGAAGTTTTAAGTGTAAACTTAAAAAATTAAACTATGGATAGAAAAAATATACAAAAGTTACAACAAAATGAATTTGTTTCTTGTACCTTTATCAGAGGCTTTTGGAAAACATGAAAAGCACAGGTGAAGGTTATTAAAAGGCATATATTTGTAAATAAGTATTATAAGAACTGACATAACTGAATATGAAGAAGTATTTTAAAATGAAAAACATTTAAGAAACATTAGCCTGGAAAAGAGAAGAATAGGGTCTACCTGCTGAAATATTGAATCATGTCCAAATGAAAGAAATCATGTCCAAAAGAGAAGAATAGGTTCTAAATAAATAATAGGATGGAAGAAAAAACAGAGTAACCACATTGTTGCCAACCCCACTTAAAGACAATGACTCATGAGAACTGCCTTTAAACTGTCATGTCTTGGACCAGACTTCTCATGCTGGGCAAATGGTGAATGTCCTTCAACACCTCCTATTCAACAAATATGCCACATACAGGGACTGGTGGACACCTGAGGCAGGGACACAGATCTGAGCCATGGTGCCATAGAGGGAACCAGGAATTTTCCCACAAAAAGGCCACTGATAACTGAGGAAATGCAGAAAATCGAGGAAATGCAGAAAAAACTGGCTGAATGGACACAAAAACAAGACTTGTATATATGTTGTCTACAAGAGACCCATTTCAGACCTAGGGACACATACAGACTGAAAATGAGGGATGGAAAAATATATTCCATGCAAATGGAAATCAAAAGAAAGCTGGAGTAACAATTCTCATATCAGACAAAATAGACTTTAAAATAAAGATTATTACAAGAGACAAAGAAGGACACTACATGATGATCAAGGGATCAATCCAAGAAGAAGATATAACAATTGTAAATATTTATGCACCCAACATAGGAGCACCTCAATTCATAAGGCAAATGCTAACAGCCATAAGAGGGGAAATTGACAGTAACACAATCGTAGTAGGGAACTTTAACACCCGACTTTCACCAATGGACAGATCATCCAAAATGAAAACAATTAAGGAAACACAAGCTTTAAATGATACATTAAACAAGATGGACTTAACTGATATTTATAGGACATTCCATCCAAAAACAACTGAATGCACTTTCTTCTCAAGTGCTCATGGAACATTCTCCAGGATAGATCATATCTTGGGTCACAAATCAAGCCTTGGTAAATATAAGAAAACTAAAATCATATCAAGTATCTTTTCTGAGCACAATGCTATGAGACTAGATATCAATTACAGGAAAAAATCTGCAAAAAGTACAAACACATGGAGGTTAAATAATACACTACTAAATAACCAAGAGATCACTGAAGAAATCAAATAGGAAATCAAAAAATACCTAGAAACAAATGACAATGAAACACAATGACCCAAAACCTATGGGATGCAGCACAAGCAGTTCTAAGAGGGAATTTTATAGCAATAAAATCCTACCTTAAGAAACAGGAAACATTTCGAAAAAACAAACTAACCTTGCACCTAAAGCAATTAGAGAAAAAAGAACAAAAAAAAAACCCAGTTAGCAAAAGGAAGGAAATCATAAAGATCAAATACAAAATAAATGAAAAAGAAATGAAGGAAACAAGAGCAAAGATCAATAAAACTAAAAGCTGGTTCTTGAGAAGATAAACAAAATTGATAAACAATTAGCCAGCCTCATCAAGAAAAAAAGGGAGAAGACTCAAATCAATAGAATTAGAAATGAAAAAGGAGAAGTAACAACTGACACTGCAGAAATACAAAAGATCATGAGAGATTACTACAAGCAACTCTAAGCCAATAAAATGGAAAACCTGGAAGAAATGGACAAATTCTTGGAAAGGCACAACCTGCCAAGATTGAATCAGGAAGAAATAGAAAATATGAACAGACCAATCACATGCACTGAAATTGAAACTGTGATTTAAAATCTCCCAACAAACAAAAGCCCAGGACCAGATGGCTTCACAGTCGAATTCTATCAAACATTTAGAGAAGAGCTAACACCTATCCTTCTCAAACTCTTCCAAAATATAGCAGAGGGAGGAACACTCCCAATCTCATTCTACGAGGCCACCATCACCCTGATACCAAAACCAGACAAAGATGTCACAAAGAACGAAAACTCCAGGCCAATATCACTGATGAACATAGATGCAAAAATCCTCAACAAAATACTAGCAAACAGAATCCAACAGCACATTAAAAGGATCATACACCATGATCAAGTGGGGTTTATTCCAGAAACGCAAGGATTCCTCAATATACGCAAATCAATCAACGTGATACACCATATTAACAAACTGAAGGAGAAAAAACATATGATCATCTCAATTGATGCAGAAAAAGCTTTCAACAAAATTCAACACACATTTATGATAAAAACCCTCAAGAAACTAGGCATAGAGGGAAATTACCTCAACATAATAAAGCCCATATATGACAAACCCACAGCCAATATCATTCCCAATGGTGAAGAATTGAAACCATTTCCACTAAGAACAGGAGCAAGACAAGGTTGTCCACTCTCACCACTATTATTCAACATAGTTCTGGAAGTTTTAGCCACAGCAATCAGAGAAGAAAAAGAAATAAAAGGAATCCAAATCAGAAAAGAAGAAGTAAAGTTGTCACTGTTTGCAGATGACATGATACAATACATAGAGAATCCTAAAGATGCTACCAAAAAACTACTAGAGCTAATCAATGAATTTGGTAGAGTAGCAGGATATGAAATTAATGCACAGAAATCTCTTGCATTCCTATACACTAATGATGAAAAATCTAAAAGAGAAATCAAGGAAACACTCCCATTTACCACTGCAAAAAAAAGAATAAAATACCTAGGAATAAACCTACCTAAGGAGACAAAAGACCTGTATGCAGAAAACTATAAGACAATGATGAAATAAATTAATGATGATACAAGCAGATGGAGAGATATACCATGTTCTCCGATTGGAAGAATCAACATTGTGAAAATGACTATACTACCCAAAGTAATCTACAGATTTGATGCAATCCCTATCAAACTACCAACAGCATTTTTCACAGAGCCAGAACACAATTTGTATGGAAACACAAAAGACCTCGAATAGCCAAAGCAATTTTGAGAAAGAAAAACGGAGCTGGAGGAATCAGCTTCCCTGACTTCAGACTATACTACTAAAGCTACTGTAATCAAACAGTATGGTACTGGCACAAAAACAGAAATATTGATCAATGGAACAGGATAGAAAGCTCAGAGATAAACCCACTCACATATGGTCACCTTATTTTTGATAAAGGAGGCAAGAATATACAATGGAGAAAAGACAGCCTCTTTAATAAGTGGTGCTGGGAAAACTAGACAGCTACATGTAAAAGAATGAAGTTAGAACACTCCCTAACACCATACACAAAAATAAACTCAAAATGGATTAAAGACCTAAATGTAAAGCCAGATACTATAAAATTCTTAGAGGAAAACATAGGCAGAACACTCTATGACATAAATCACAGCAAGATCTTTTTTGACCCACCTGCTAGAGAAATAGAAATAAAAACAAAAATAAACAAATGTGATCTAATGAAACTTAAAAGCTTTTGCACAGCAAAGGAAGCCATAAACAAGATGAAAAGACCACCCTCAGAATGGGAGAGAATATTTGCAAATGAAGCAACTAACAAAGGATTAACCTCCAAAATTTACAAGCAGCTCATTGCAACTCAATATCAAAAAAACAGACAATCCAATCCAAAAATGGGTGGACAACCTAAATAGACATCTTTCTCCCAAGAAGATATACAGATTGCCAACAAAGACATGAAAGAATGCTCAACATCACTCATCATTAGAGAAATGCAAATCAAAACTACAATGAGGTATAACCTCACACTTGTCAAAATGGCCATCATCAAAAAATCTACGAACAATAAATGCTGGAGAGGGTGTGGAGAAAAGGAACATTCTTGCACTGTTGGTGGGAATGTATATTGATACAGCCACTATGGAGAACAGTATGGAGGTTCCTTAAAAAACTACAAATAGAAGTACCATACGACCCAGCAATCCCACTACTGGGCATATACCCTGAGAAAACCATAATTCAAATAGAGTCATGTACCACAATGTTCATTGCAGCTCTATTTACAATAACAAGGACATGGAAGCAACCTAAGTGTCCATTGACAGATGAATGGGTCAGGAAGATGTGGCACATATATACAATGAAATATTACTCAGCCATAAAAAGAAACAAAATTGAGTTATTTGTATTGAGGTGGATGGACCTGGAGTCTGTCATACAGAGTGAAGTAAGTCAGAAAGAGAAAACAAATACTGTTTGCTAACACATATATATGGAATCTAAGTAAATAAAATGGTTCTGAAGAACCTAGGGGCAGGACAGCAATAAAGACACAGACGTACAGAATGGACTTAAGGACACGGGGAGGGGGAAGGGTAAGATGGGATGAAGTGAGAGAGTGGCATGGACTTATATAATATATACTACCAAATGTAAAATAGATAGCTAGTGGGAAGCAGCCGCATAGCACAGGGTGATCAGCTGGGTGCTTTGTGACCACCTAGAGGGGTGGGATAGGGAGGGTGGGAGGGAGACTCAAGAGGGAGGAGATATGGGGATATATGTATATGTATAGTTGATTCACTTTGTTATACAGCAGAAACTAACACAACATTGTAAAGCAATTATTCTCCAACAAAGTTGTTAAAAAAAAAAAAGAATTCCAAGGATTCCAGGGAGAGGAAACTGCATGTTCAAAGACACTGAGGTATCACGATATGCTCAGGGAATATACTTCTGTGTGACTAAAGAGCAGGACAGATGGCAAGAAGAGGTCCTGTAGAATCAGGCCCAGTGCACGTTAGCAGAAGTTTTCCTTTCTGCCATGTTAAGAAGTTTGGGTTTCGTCTTCAAGACAATTGAAGCTCTTACCGCAAGGATTTTTACAGGGAAATGACATCATTGTATTAGCATTTTAATGTTTAAAATATCATTCTGGAAATAGTATGAAATATAGATGGAAAGAATGTAATTTTGGAGACTGTTGCGATGTTTCAGACGAAAAGTATTAAGAAGTGAATTGAGGGTATTGTTATAGGGATGGTGAGACAGAAGCAGAGTCAAGCAGTGGTCAGGAGCTAGCATTGACAGAAATTGTGAATTGCTTTGGTGAAGGAGAAAGAGGAAGGGAAGAATCTAGGAGAATTGTAGGTTCTTGCCTTGGGTAACTGGGTAGATAGTGGTACATTTTCCCAAAATAGGCAATACAGAAAGAAAGGGGTGGGGTGGTCAGGAGAGATAGCACATTTAGTTTTCTAGGTATAGAGTTTATGGTGCCTATAAGATATCAAAGGAAAAAGTTGCATTTACTAGAATGTGAGATTCCTGAGGGTAGCGACTTTGTTGGTTTATTTATTTATTTATTTATTTATTATTTTATTTTAAAAAGGTTAAAATGATATGTATTTTTCTTTTTATTTTTTAATTGGGGTATAGTTGTTTTGCAATGTTGTGTTAGTTTCTACTGTACAGAGAAGTGGAGTTCCCTGTGCTCTACAGCAGGTTCTTATTAGTTATCTATTTTATGCATATTAGTGTATATATGTCAATCCCAACCTCCCAATTCATCCCACCACCACCACCCCACCACCCTGTTCGTTTAGTTCAACGTAATCATTGTTTAGCACATTATCTGGCAGATGATAAATGGTTAGTAAATTCCAGTTGACTATGTGTTTTTGTGTGAATTGGGTCTGGATCTCAGGACAATGTTCTAGGCAATTATTAATGCTCTTTGGTTTCCTTACACAGAAAATTCTAGAACCTCTTCTGATGTCCACCAAGACCATTTTAGTTCCAGAAATAGGACAATTCTGGTCCACTCCAAAAGGAGTGAATTACAGAAATCTTACTGAGATTCCTAATGGTCCTATTACTCTTTAACAGATATAAGAAGGGTTGTTTGTTTACTGACAGAAGAAGACAAATTTGCAAAATAAATTTTTAAAGTGATCAGAGTGAGCAGAATGAATGATAAGTCATAGCATTGGAGTGAGCCTCTGATACTTTTTTAATCACATGTGTGGCTTTTAAGTTGCTATTGAAATGGTTAGGAGAGCCAAGTATGATTGCTGAGGATGGCTGTGATCCACATACGCATCAAAACTCTAAAAGAGATTGTTGCATCAGAATGAGAAGCAGTGAGAAATGCAGAGCTCAAGTAGAAATCTGGAAAAGACTTTAAGAAAAAAGAAGGAAAGAGAAAAACACCCTATAGTAAATGGCTGTGCTACTTGGAGAAACTGGAACAAATCTTTTTTTGTCAGAGAAGCTTGAACTACCTGCCTATCCCTTTAAGCATTTTCATGTACAAATCAAACACAGATGGCCCATTACGTTTATGACCTCCTGTCAATTACTCTCGATGGAGCATACATTAATTATTGAAATATTTTCATAGTATATAAGTTGTTAGTGGTTACATTGCCATAGATAATTTCAGTTTTCTGATTAGAAGCCGGTATAAACAATTTTATTTATAAAAATTAATCTCTTGAATGTAGTACAAACTACAAATACAGTAGTAAATTTTTTTTTCCATTTAACAAAGCCAAACTAGAAATCCTGGCCTCTGTCCTTGGAAGTCAGCATTGTTAGCACTGCATACAATACATAAACTCTGTCAAAATCTATTACAATTATATTAAATTTTGATTACTGGAGTTGTTTGTTATTTATGTCTAGAAGATAAAGATAATATTGGGAATAACCCTCTTCTATTCGATGCATAAATTACATCCATAAAATATCTTGTTTTGTAAACAGTAAAATTAAAAAAAAAAAGACTAAACTTGGTTGAAGTTTCAAATTGTTGCATCTACTTTAGTTCAAGTAAGTCCATAAACACTTCAGATGGTGGGAAAGTCCACCGAGTGTTTAGACTCTTAACTGGGTTGCTAGTTTTTGTCTGGCTTAATAAACAAAATGCTGGGGTCAGTTAACTGTTGGAGAACAGTAACAGCATTTCAGTGAAGCAGCACCTTCAGAGAATGTGGAGAAACACTTTGAAGAAACTTAGAGAAAAGCCTAGGCATTTTCTGTCACTCTGGGAGGAAGCTATTCATTCAAGAAACATCAACTGAGCACCTACTACGTGCAGGGAACTTCTCTAGGCATTTGGAGTACATCTGAGGGACAAAGCAAAGATTTCTGCTCCTACCAGTGTAGATTCTAACAGAACTGATTGCCTCCTTTAATCCTCGGACAGCTGAGCTAACTTACCTAAGGTCACTCAGCAAAAAGGTAGTCAAGACAGAATAAGAGCCCAGGTTGTCAGAGTCCATGTTCTTAACCCACCAGCTCTCTCAGGCCGTTACTGTTTCCAACTCACCTTTCTCTGGGTCCTTGAGACATGAATACTTATATGTTGTTAGCTAAACTTTCTTCAGTAAAAGTCTTCAGTTAGGCAGATTAACCCTAAAAGAAAAAGAAAAAAGTTGTCTTTATCTATTCTCTCTGAAATTCACTTTTGAAAAGAATGTTTAGGCAAAGAATGGTACAAAGGAGATAGTCATCACAGGAATGCTGATTTCACAGCCCAGTGGGATAAGGTGGCCCTGGAGGCAGCAGGCAAAGTCAACATGCTTCTTTCATTGGCTTCTTTCTCTGGCCAAAGCCAAAGAGGGTTAAAAACTATAATTCTCGAGAGAGATGAATAGGCAGTGCTGATGGCACTCTGCTTTCACAAGGGGTTTGCGCAACATGGAAAAGAGCAATTCCCACATACCTCAGCTGCAACTAAGGCTGCAGAATTATGGTTCCCAGCTAGAATCATGCCACAGGATGGAAATTTAGCATATATACCAGGTGCAAATCATCTACCAGTGAGCAATGCTTATATATTGGACCCCTCTCAGACATTCATAAGAAACATGACCAGTGGGGAGAATTCATGTAAAATTTATTGACATATTAATAAATGCTGTTCAATTAATTTTGGGTGTTAATTTTGCAAAATTAAACGGTAATGTATTTTCATATCATTAATAATGAAACTCTCAAGTTTATTTAGCACTTCATATTTTTTTAATTGAAGTATAGTTAATTTACAATGTTGTGTTAGTTTCAAGTATACAGCAAAGTGATTCAGTTATATATATATACATATATATATATATTCTTTTTCACGTCCTTTTCCCTTATAGCTTATTACAAGAGATTGAGTAGAGTTCCCTGTGCAATAAAGTAGGACCTTGTTGTTTGCCTATTTTATATATAGTAGTGTATATATGTTAAACGCAAACTCTTAATTTACCCCTCCCACACTAACCCTGCATTTCATATTTTTAAAACCTTTTGGTAAAAGGGAGAGAGGGTCAGAGACTTCAGATGACTTGTCTGAGGTCACATCAGGTTTAGCAGAGAACAGCCTAGAACCTAAGCTTACCGGTTTACATCAGGTTCTAGACACTCCTTCAGGCTTCTTATTTGATCCTCGCCAAAGGAGATAGAGAAGGTATTATCATGTCCATGGACAAGTGAGAGCCCGAAGCTCAGAAACTCAGAGCAAGTCAGTGTTTAATTCAGTTCAAAAGCAAGTAACCAGGCATACAAAGTCCAGCGAGGGTGTGTGGGTGAGGAGGGCATGGGTAGGAGAAGCTAAGGCACACAAAGATAGAAAATGCAATAATAGAAGTATGTGCAAGGTATGGAAGTTGTACAGAGGTGGAAGTAATTAACTTCATCTAGGATTAAATAAAGATTCAACTAGTTGCAAATATATCTGTGTTGTAATCAAAACTCCAATGATCTTGTGACTGGTGATGCAGTGTCTAAAGCTGTTGATTTTTATGAGATTGAACAAGAAAATTACATGGGAATCTTGGAAAAAATAGACTTATGCTTACTGAATCAGAAACTTTGGAGATTCCCCCAAGTGATTTCCTCTCCACATTCAAGTCTGAAGAGCACTGGTCTACAACATCCCTCTCCTATTATACCTTAATCCTATCAGAAAAAATCAGGCAACTTGACATAGACTGTTCTTAGCGAACCCATGAGGACTCCAAGCCAGCTAGGCTTCCATCTCCAATTTCCTTCCCAGTCTAATGTTCTCGATGTACATCACCCTCTGATCAAGGATTACAAAATACTCAATTAAAATTTTCTCTTAAATTTTGTTGAAATTCAACATCTAATTCACGGGCTATCAAGTGTTTCAAGCATTCCAAAATTCACCTTTAAAATATTTGGAAAGTAAATCACCATTTGTACATCTCTAAATTCCCAGTAATTCTCCCATTTCCCACATTTCTAATCCCATCTGCTGGTTTTCTTTGCCCCCTTATAAGATAATCAATCCATCAAGATGCAGAGACCTGGGTGTGTTTACAGTGGCTGGGGAAGCTATGATGAATTCTACCCTGTGCTGAAGCTTCAGGTTTCTCTTACAAGTGTTTGTTTAAACCAGGCTCCTCGAGAGCAACTGGGGCAGTTTCTACTTGTTTGCAATTGTTCTCTTCCCGGCTTGGGGAACCCCTCCAGCCTCCATCCTGGGATAAGAGAAGAAGGAATTATCTTCCTCTGCTCCAATTCTCACTACTCAGCTAGGGGCAGTAGAGCTAGTATAACTCATTACTGTAACATTAAAAGAAATTTTAAATAAATAAAATTACTTGCAAGTCTACCATCCTGACAAGTTCATGGTCCATATATATATAAAGTTAAGTTTATGTATGGGTTTGCTTTTTAACTTTCCTTAAGAGTACATCACAAACTTTTTTCGATATTGCTATAGACTTCATAGCCTTTTACTGCAGTCTTGATATGCTATGTGTATGGAATAAATCTACTACTCTTGGACATCGAGTTGGCTTCCAATTTTTCATTATGAGAAATAAATTCTAAAAGCTCATTTTAGAGATTTTTAGAGATTCAATCCCAATATTGAACAATTATCCTTAAAGAAAAGAAAAAAACTGGCCCAAAGTAGCCAGGATTACTTTGTTAACTTCCATTAGCCTACCCATAAGTATATATCATTAGTCACAAGAGGGACCAGGCAGAAAAGTATAAAGAAAATTATATAAAATTTATCCTTATCTTTAAAAATCAGCTGAATATACATGTTCTATTGAGACCCAAAAGTATCATTTTCATGTATGAATTACTATAAATAATATAGACTAAAATATATTAGTTACTAATACATATGGGGTTAGCTTCATTGCACTGAAAGTTTCTGAGTTACAAACAATTCATGGGTTACGTAGTAGGCCATTTCCTGATTGATGCCTGCACTTGGGTAGAGCCGACTAGAGATTTGCTATAGCCTAACATTTTAATAAAGCTGTAATTTGATTACATTCTCACTTTCTGTTTTAGACTGTAGAGCTGAAAACACATTACTATCCCTCACATAGAATCTGTTTAACCTTTATTTAGATTACACTCAATCCAGCCATTGCACTGAGAACCAGCCCAACATCTGACTTCTGTTTTCCCTTTTCTGTTCTACTACCTGTCATTGGCCCCTCAGTAATGGTGACACTTATTTTGGTGAAGCATGAGGATGACAGTAGAAGCCTCAAGGAGTAGCCCACCTTTGAGGACAAGGGCTCCTCTGGCATTTCAGGCCATGAGAAGGGTGGAGAGGCAGAAAAGTTGAGGGAAGCAAATTTTTTTTTTTTTTTAGTTATTACTATCTTTATTTTATTAATGAAGCAAAGTGACTAATTTTTCTACAGCTACACATCTAGTAAATGACAGAGTTAGATTTTTTTGTTGTTATTAGTTTCTGCTTTATAACAAAGTGAATCAGTTATACATATACATTTGTTCCCATATCTCTTCCCTCTTGCGTCTCCCTCCCTATCCCCCCGCTCCAGGCAGTCACAAAGCACCGAGCTGATCTCCCTGTGCTATGCAGCGGGAAGCAACTTTTTGTTGTTGTTGTTTTGCTAAGTAGATGATCAGCAAAGGAGAAGGAAAAAAATAAGTTTTAAAAGATGGTTTGGGGATAAATCATGGAGGGCTTTGAATGACAGGAGAAAGAGTCTGGATAATAAGAAAGTATTTTAAGCAGGAGTAAATCAAAACCAGATTGCGCTTTGTAAAGGTTTAGCTCGGTGAAATGGATGGAAGAGAGAAGGGCCTGCCGAGGCTAAGTAACTAGGGAGCCACAGATGGTTAAAAGCTGGTGAGAAGGGTCTGGATGAAGAGGCAGGAGTAAGAAGGGAGAGGAGGACATGTGTGTAAGAGAAGAACAGAAATCATTGGGTGAAGGGGACAAGAAAGTTGATCTTAGCAATATGTTCTCAGGACAATCTCCTTCACAGGCCCAAAGTCCTAAGCAAACACCACTTTGTTACAAGGCCATCTTCTAAAATAGTAAAAATCTATAGGCCTCAGGTATCAAACTGGCTGAAACAATTGTTTGCACCTGGGCACGAATGTTGTGATTGAAATGGAAATGTGTCATTGACTTTCTGACCACATTTGAAAAGGACCAATAGGTGTGGTTTGGTTTGTTTTTTTGACTAATGCTGCCCAATCTCTGAATGGCTGACTACCTCAGTGGACATGAGCCACCCAATTTCTCAACATCTGGTAAGTGATTAGGCTGCCTGGCCCCGCCTGCCCTGGAAGAAGGAAAATTCAGTGAGAAAGTCACAATGGATGTTCTCCTTCTTCTTGGAGAAGCAAAGGCAATGTTAAAGAAAAAATGAGGGCTTCCCCTGGTGGCTCAGTGGTTGAGAGTCCGCCTGCCGATGCACGGGACACGGGTTCGTGCCCCGGTCTGGGAAGACCCCACATGCCGCGGAGCGGCTGGGCCCGTGAGCCATGGCCACTGAGCCTGCGCGTCCGGAGCCTGTGCTCCGCAACGGGAGAGGCCACAACAGTGAGAGGCCCACGTACACACCCCCACCAAAAAAAAAAAAAGTAAAAGAAAAAATGAGAAAATGCAAGAGGGAGGAGATGTGAGGATATATGTATATGTATAGATGATTTACTTTGTTATAAAGCAGAAACTAACACACCATTGTAAAGCAATTATACTGTAATAAAGATGTTAAAAAAAAAGAAAAGAAAAGAAAAAATGAGAGTGACTGAGTGACGTGTGGGTTTAAGTAGAGTTGAGAAAAGTTGTATCAGAGATTCTGGTAGGACTCACTGAAAATTAAAATTGGTAAATAATTTGGCAGTAACTATTAAAACATAAAATATGCGTATCCAACAATTTCACTCTAAGTAGCCATGCTAGAAAAATACTCATAGCAAATGAGTATTATGCATATGAGCACATGAGAAATATTTTGGCACATAAGGAAGTATGTACAGGGATATTCGCTGCAGTGCTGTTTATAATAGCAAAAAGGTGAAAAGAATCTTCCTGTATATTGATTGTACAGGAATAATATGGCTATGTTACTAGCCATAACATGGGCAATCTAGAAACAGAAAGCATGATGTGTATCTGTTCACTAACAAGATAAGCTCTCCAAGACACTGATGAGTGAAAATATCAAGTGCATAATGATATTTAGAATATGACACATGTTTTATACCAAAGACATCTTTCCTCTAAAATAATTTATTTTTTTTTAAGTCAAGTGAGCTTTAATCCAGGGGTTAGTGGTTGAATAGCAATAGATGATAGACAGACAGACAAGCAAACCTCCACTGGCAATCTCCATTAGAGCTACCAATTTTATGTATGATTACCAAAGCCACTCTGTTCAATATAACGGTGCAGCCCTCACAGCTTAAATAACTTGGCAAAATAAGTATCCAAGGGCATGCTACTGAAATACCAACACAGGAACATCCTCATTTATGTCATATTTAAAAGGGAGCGTGAAACATTATATCCTCCTGAGATGAAATCCATCAGTGGCACTGATTTCAAATCAGCTCCAAATAATCTAGATTGGAATTTATTCACTCAAATATTTTTCTTTGTTTAGAAATAAGTGGAAGCAAATTATCTTCCAAATTAGAAACTATGTCTATCGTACCTTTCTATCAGTTCTAATTTTCGAGGACGAGGTAGAGCTGATGCAATTTTAATATAGTTTAGCTGGTAGTGATTATCGCAAGATCTTCTTTTGATCCCTTAGGACTTTTTCACTTAAAAACTTGATGGTGTTGGGGTAAAGTGTTATAAGAGGGATTCTAGCACATGACAGAAAAGAAAATATTAACCCACTACGTAGCCAAGAGCTGGATTAATCTTTTAAGCAATCCAAAAGAGAATCAGAACATGAACCCTAAAAGACAGTTCAAATATTCTGAAAAATGCTTAAATACATCTAACAGTCCACTCTGGTGGATTTTCAGTTATTTTGGTCACCTTGCTTTGACTCCTTATCTCTCAGAAGTAAGTTTTCATGTAAGTCGTTTTATTTTTCATGTGTTTGAAAGTAATCACCACTGAATATTTCTTTGAACCTAAAAGTTGAACAGTCTGTCATGCTGAGCACATGAGAGTCACTATGGAGAAAGGGTGTTTAATGAATAACTTTGCAGTAAAAGGCCTTGAAAAGTTCCTCTAAACATTAGACCCGTGCTTGCTTTCTGAAATACATTAACAGCCTCCAGAAGGCTCAGAGTTGCTGGCAACCCAGTTAGGCAGACTTCAGAAGTCCCTGATACTTGAAGTGCTTCGCAAGGTTTGTGAAAACTCTCACCCCTCCCCAGCCCTGTCCCTGCTCTCCATCATCCCCCACTCCCCCACCTCCATCCCCAGCCAGTGTTTGGAGATCACGTGGATTGGAGTTCTCCTGGAGAGAAAGATTGATAAAGCAAAGCCATTGGAGTTATTTCCTATGCATGAAATTGATTAAATGCTTCACTAAATGGCTTATAAATTTGCTTCTCATATTTCTGTCACCCACTGAAAAGATTACAGAAACTCTGCATATAACCATGTTGTATACAATACCAAATTACAAAAGGTTGTAAAAACTAATGTTTTGTTTAAAGTTTTGAGCAGGACCATATGCCTTCAGTGACCTTGAGTAAGCTATTTTAATTCAAAACATTTCAAAGAATAGAGAGGGGAGAAATATTCAACTCCATAACAAACCAGACAAGTGGTGGGTAGACCTTGGTTAACTTTGCTGAACTTCTGCTCTTTCCTCCAAGAGTGGAAAGTGAAGCCCCTCCCACCAACGCCTCAGCTCCAAAGCTGAGAAGCCCACGTTGTGTCAACAAGGATATATTTACAGAGGAGATGAGAAAAAAGGGCTTTTAGACCTCCCAAAGTTGAATCTGCTCTATTATTTTTAGTTCAGAGACACATCCTAATTAGTTCTGGGTCTTGCATAGACCTGTAGGACTATGAAGAAAAGCTGACAAATGTTAGCATGGGTGATGGGATTGTTTTATGTTTAGGTTTTTTGTTTGTTTATTTTTCATCTTTCCCCATCTTTCAAATGTCAGTTCTCTTCTTTCTTCCACGTGAGAATTCCTTCAACTCTTGTGTCACCATGGCGGGATGGGGTGGGATTTTAGCAAAGAAGAGATTTATAGGCAAGCATGTGACTTACAGATGTGACTTGGGAAACTAATCCTTTGCTTAACATGGCCTTAAAAGTACCTTCACTTTGGGTTTCCCTGGTGGCGCAGTGGTTAAGAATCCGCCTGCCAATGCAGGGGACATGGGTTCAAGCCTGGTTCGTGAAGATTCCACATGCCACAGAGCAACTAAGTCCGTGCACCACAACTAGTGAGCCTGTGCTCTGGAGCCCATGAACCACAACTACTGGAGCCCGTGTGCCACAGCTACTGAAGCCCGTGTGCCTAGAGACTGTGCTCTGCAGCAAGAGAAGCCACCACAATGAGAAGCCCGCGCACGGCAACAAAGGGTAGCCCCCACTCACTGCAACTAGAGAAAGTCCGTGCACAGCAACGAAGATCCAATGCAGCCAAAAATAAATAAATAAAATAAATAAATTTATTTTTAAAAAATAAAGAAAATAAAAAGTACCTTCACTTCTACAGGAAAAATTATATTCTTTCATAACATTTATAAGGCATCATGTCTCCAGCAAGAATTAACATTTGGCATTAACGGCCAGCTCTGGCAAGAGCTTCAAGAGGAGATGTTTATAACCAAGGATGTGCTTAAGATCCCTACTGGCCTGACCTTCGTGGTACACATCCCCAACCTCCTGTCACCTTCAGGAATAGCCAGAGTAGGAGCCAAGATGCTGCCACAGGCGCCACCATCTGGACCCCAGTACAGTGGAAACAGGGCGATGCTGTCATTGGGACCTGGGGGGACAGGGGGAGAGGGGGAAGGGCAGAGGACTTTCCAACACCAGCCTAGGTACACATCTGCTTTTGTATAACATTTCTGGGTACATGCAAGGAACTGTAATGGAATTATCCCTCATTTGTGAAAACACAATGTAATCTCAGTAGTAAAATCCAGGTTTGTTTTGTTTTTGTTTTTGTTTTTAATGAGTACCTGTTCTGGGACATATGCCAACAATTCAGGGATGATTTAACCAGACCATCAGCAGCTGGACAGCTTACTTAACTCTTTGGTGATGACTACACAAACCTGCTTGCTGGCTTCAAGCCACCACATAATTAATGTGGACACCAGACATACAGGGTTTAATAAATTATAACAAAGAGATTCCTTATTACACAACACAGAGAATAACTAGCTTCTACCCACAGGTGTTTGCCATCTTAGAAGATGTGAATGCATGTTTCCTAAAGGTTACTCCCCTAAACACTAATTCTACAAGATTATCCTTTATAAAAGGGTTTTGCTGATCACATCCATTAGGCAACAACACTCTTGGAGAATCACAGCACATAAAAATGTGTTAGAGGCCCCTGCTGCAAACTATCCCGCTAGTTCAGTGTACCTAGCGTTTCTCACTTGACCCCAGACATTTTTAATTTTTTTGTATTAACACTTAGAACCTGGAAATTGTTCTTTGAAACATACTCTGGGAAACACTGATTTAAACTTACTGCACATCTGGCAGACCAGTCCACCTCCTTCATAAGTTTAGTAAGCTCTGGACTGCCCCTTTAGTAAGAAACGCTGCCAAAATAAGAGAAATCTCTAACCTCACTGCAAGAAGGCCTCCTCCTTGCAATACACCAGCCTTGAATCGTGCACACTTTCCTGTCCTAATTGGGGTAGCTGCATGTTCTACAGATATAGATATATACACATATATAGAGATATTTCTTTTTGTAAGTAGATTTCACTAATCTACACAAGCACCTGTGAGCGTTGAATGCACAGATGGATATCAGTTGCATTTATTAGTAAATAAATGCTTCACATACCTCGATTTTTCTACAGATTCCTTTTTATGTAAGATTACTCACAAACCCACTTACCCTTTCTATTTTATTTTATTTATAAATTTATTTATTTATTTTTGGATGCGCTGGGTCTTCGTTGCTGCACGTGCAGGCTTTCTCTAGTTGCAGCAAGCAGGGGCTACTCTTCATTGCGGCGCGCGGGCTTCTCATTGCGGTGGCTTCTCTTGTTGCGGAGCATGGGCTCTAGGCACACAGACTTCAGCAGTTGTGGCTCTCGGGCTCTAGAGAGCAGGTTCAGTAGTTGTGGCGCACGGGCTTAGTTGCTCCGCTGCATGTGGGATCTTCCCAGACCAAGGGTTGAACCCCTGTCCCCTGCATTGGCAGGCAAATTCTTAACCACTGCACCACCAGGGAAGTCCTCTATTTTAAATAATAAAACACAAGCCAAGTTTCTCCTTCCCCTTCTGTAATCAAAATCACTCAGACATCAATATCATGCAAGAAAACCTAGTGGTGTGTGCAAGTGAATGAGAGTGACGTGATTATGGAGATAAGCTTGGACCTACCCTCATTTAATTTTTTAAGTCAATCATTTGCACACTTCAGCCTCTTAACTAGTATGAGTAGAAAATTACCCATGAGGTGCCTGAGAGGATATGAATGATAGCGTTGGGTGACAACCCCCTGGCAAGAGTCTTTGCTCTACAGCCTTGGTTCTCAAACAGTAGGGAGCATCAGAACCACCTAGAGGCTGTGTTAAAAAAAACAGATCTTGAGCCGCACCTCCAGAGTTTCTGTTTCAGTGGGATTAGGCAGGGGCCTGAGAATTTGCTCCTGAACTTGCCTAATCAGAGTTGCCTGGAGCCTTTGTTATAAACACCAAGTGGCAGCCCCATCCCAGACTCCTGAGATGGCATCTCTAGGAAGGAGACTCGGGAATCTCTATTTTTAATAAACTCCCCAAGCCATTCAAAACATCCAGGTCTGGACTACCTCCGCCAGAGGAGCAGGGCTTGCCTTTTAGACTGGGGCCTCAGGTCTTGGACCCCTGCCTGCCTCTGCGCATAGGGAGTCTCTTCCCTGCTCAAGGCCTCTTCAAAGTGCAAGGAGGCTGAAGACCCGTGAATGCCTCATCCAATAACTTGTACAGTAATTGGTATATTGATTGCTAATGTCATCATGTTTTAGTATATATAAACCCCTCACTCTATTACACAGCCCCCAACAATCCAAAAAGTCATTGTTTATTCATTGTGACTCCCAAACTGCCCCTTGTCAGTTCCCGCTGGAGGGCTTGCTGATAAAAATCAGTAGATGATTGGACGCACACATTCTTAACATGACTGACTCATGACATCTCAGAGGGCAGCCAGGGAGCCTGTCATTACAGTACAATACTTTTCTTTCTTCCTCCTTATCTAGCCCCAGATGACTTTGAGATTTTTATTAACTCATTAATGACTGAAGATGTCATTAGAACCAGTAGAAGGGTTTTTTTTTAATTTTTTTTTTCTTTCATTCTTTCTTTCTTTAAGTGAGAATAAGTGCACAATTTGCTCCTGGTGAGAGGGGGAATGGGCTCACGGATGAAGCAACTAAGACAAATCAAGTGAAGAGACCCTTTAACTTTATTAGAACTTGAAATCTGATTGACAGGTACTAGGATTGAACGTCTGCACACAGAAATACCGCGTTGCTTCAGAAATAGGTTGGGCAAGAAAAATGGGGCAATTTGGTAAGGAAATAGCAACCCATAAAATTCAGCAGTTTCTATTGTGTTGTGGGACCAATCTTTCCAACCTAACAGCTAAATTTAAGAAAAGAAAAAATTCAGAGGAAGGCTACTGAAACCTCTAAATGTTTCTTAACCTGCACATTCATTAAACCATATCTGTTTCTGCCTGCCTTTAATTTTCACATCTGCAGAATTGCTTTTAAAAATCAAATTAGATCTTTAGAAGGCACTTAAATTGCAACAACCTTATGTTTTTTTATATACTCTTGGGTTTCAGGCTTTTCATCTGGGTTGTGTGGGCAATTAATGGGATATCTCAAGGAAGCACTAATCATTTCGAAAACTTGAGAATCTAAAAAGCAAGCAGACTATTTTCATTATAACTGATTGGATTGAGAATAAGCTACAGAGGAAATGTTCAATAATTATGATAACTTTTTTTAGATGAGATCACAAAAAAATGTCAGTCACATAAGGTGCATTTCATTGCAGTGAAGTCTTTGAAGTTCGTTTCAGTTGATTCCTCTTTGGGGTTCAGCCTCGGGCATATCAGAAGGCTACTTACGAGAGTGGGTTTACACTGATTTTATCAGGCTGGAATAATCACTTGGCAAAGCAAACGTCTATTACTAGATGTATCTCATATGTTATTAAGTGTTTATGAAATTTTACTATTGTCAAAACACATTGTAAATTAACAGATCCTCATAAAACATGGAAACTACTCACCAGGAGAGAAAATTGTTGTCTGAGCACCTAAAAAGATTTCTGCCCAAGGAAATTGCTGTCAGTAAACTATGACCAAGATTTCAATATGCCTGAAGACAAGTTTTATTCTTAAATCACCTAATTATATCTTTCTTTCTGTATTTATTTGCCCGCTGGAGAATTGTAGTCAGTAAATGTTATGTTAAACAGAATAATTAGTTAATATTTGAATATTAATTAAATACAATAATTTTATCTAATTCAGTAATGACCATATTAATTTTTTTTTAATTTTTCACCTTTCTGTACATGATATCAAACACCCAGATAAAACCTGGGAGAAAAAGAGTCAAAAGCCCAGATGTTTTTAAAGATCCAGATGTATGGTGTCAAGTAAACAAAACATCAAGGTTTTTTTACTATTTTTTTCCATTTTCATCCAGATGTTTGGTGTCATACAGACACAGTTTTAATCTGTTCAGTCATAATCACAGTGTTCTTTAATATCGTTTGCCAATATTTGAATCCTTTCTTCACCAAATTTTTTTCTAAAAATTTTGTTTAATTCATTCATGGGAGAAAACACAAAGAAGCAAAAAATATAACGCCCAGCAGACTCATAACACAAGACCACCAGCTAGAATGGTGCTCAAGTCTTTCTGTTACAAAACACTTCCTATCTGCATTTTTAAATGATGAAAGATAATTTGACTTAAATGGCTGGAATGGCAACTTAATTGACATGCATGTGCTAATTTCAATTCTAGTACATAGTATAGGAGAATCACAGGCTCTCGAGTGTAAATGATGGCCACCTTTTCAATGGGTTCCTTTCCCAACTTACTAAATTCCAAAAGAGATGACTTGACATTTTGGGAACAATTTCTGCTCTGGTGACTTTGGGTATGTAGAAGATCTGACCTAGGAATTGAAAGACTTGACATTGAGCCCCAGCACTTCCATTTTAACTGTGTGACCTTGAGCTCATCGCTTAAGCTCTGAGCCTCAATTTTCTCTTCTTCAAAATGGGAATAATAATCCTGTCCCCAGTCAACCTGGGGATCTAATGAAAGAAATTTGGAACCGCAAAAGGCTTTGCAGATACAAATCTTCATTAATTATAAAATATTTTACAATTATTTAATGTATGATTAATGTTTAAGTATTAATAGATAAAAGTATTGTTACTGTTCATATGGAATCCAGGGGCACAATAGAGATAACCACACTCAGAAAGATCTGGTCAACTATTTACTGCTTACAAATTGTATACAGGAATGGCTATAATTCCTGCGTGTGCAAAACAACACCAGATTATACTCCTTTGCGCACCTACGCCCTTCCTGCACTTCATCTAGCTGAATGGAGAAATAATTTTAGGGATACTCTCTTTGGTAACTAAATAGACTAATCGTAAGTCCCATTGATTGTGTCTGTATTACAATAGGACACTTCTGCCAATCTAGAACCATATTCTTGACCCACTGGTGCACTTCACTTTGATGGACTCACGCACCCTCCTGGCCGATGGCAAAGACTCAAAAGTTTGCATATAGCAATTTTGTGGCTGCTAAATATTCAAACAGACCTCGTGGTTTCTATCAAGGGAGATGGATTTTATGGTTTTGTGCTTATTAGCAAAACATACATCCTGAGATATTGTCATCAACGAACAGGCCAACCTTCCTCCCACAAGATAAGAGTGTTTCTAAGTGAGAAATCAACTCATGCATTTGTAAAACACTAAGCACTAAAAACCTTTCAAGCATTTTCATCTTAGACTTTTTTGTCATGATTCCAAGATTTGGGGGAAGAAAAACCCCAAAACTTTTTAGTTCTACTTTTAAGATATGAAAAGTTCCTTGAAGTACAAAAAAAGGGAAGAAAATAATCGGACGGAAGACAAACCTGGTTAATTTTAAGTTTAAAAAGAAGTCTGCAGTGTCGGAACACTACAGTACAAAAAAGCTCCCACATTAAGAAATTTCTTTAAAAGTGGAGTCTGACTTTTTTCTCAATGATGTGACTATAGAGAAGATGGAATGAGTAATCAGGTTGTAGCTCCTCAACTTTCTGGAGTCACAATCACTCACCAGCACGTGGCTCTGTGTGAACACTTGCTGTGAAGAGCCGGAAATCAATACAAAAGGAAACAGTAATAATAAAAAGAAAGATTTCCACCATCAGAATAGGGAAAGTTGTGTGAGCTGGAAGAAAGTACAGTACCAAAGCCCATGACAAGTCATGATAAATGGGTCGTTATAAAATTCATGTTTAGGCAGCACCAGGCCGGGGATAATGCCATTCGTCATGGCAACACTAGGCCGCTAATGAGCCCTCATTGCATATTCATGTCTGAGGTGTTTCTTCTCTCCCTCCCACCCTGAACTAGTGCCTGGAAATATCTCCACCTCAAGCTGAAGCTCAGGCCTTCTTCTTCTTCTTCCTTTTTTTTTTTTCTTATTTGTTATGTTGCAGCAATTACACTGTAAAAGTGCTGTCCAAGATTGATTGCTCTGATCTGTAGTTCAATTGTAAATTAGAATACACATCCCCCCAGGGACACATGGCCCCTATTTGTGATTAAGAAAAAAGCCCCATAATAGACTAATAGCTAAAGTTCTCTCTCTTTTACTTTCAGGCAATTAGCTTGATGAAATGGCCTCTTTTTGTGTACCCTGGAAGTGTAAACCGATATCATAATGAAGTATATGATGTTTATTCTATTATTTTCACCTTGCTGGGTATGCAGGAATGCATAAGTAATGGCTGCTTTGTCTGGTGCGTTTACTGATTCAGAAGTAAACTATTTCTTAAAGATGCAGTGTGTGCATTCTGAGGCTTGAGGTAAGCGACCCCTAACTGCAGGTTGACTTCCGTGGAAAGGACTCTCTACTAAAAAAGGAGAAAATTTTCCCAGGTAGTGGTGAGAGCAGGACACTGATATTGAAGAGCCATGTAGCTGCTGGGTAGCTCTAGGGTGGATGAGGTGATAATACCTGGGCAGCATTCAGACTCAGTGAAGACACCGGCACACTTTGGCAAAGTGTTCTGTGGCGACCTTATGTCCAGTGAGACTCCAAGTGACCATAATGTGTGTTTTATCTCCCCAGTTGGTTCTGGAACACCAATTCAGTCTCTACTCTTGGGTGGTTGAAGCTAACCCTACACAATGTATAAATTATATAGCCATCTTTAAGTGGATTGCAGCCCCTCCCCCCCCAAAATTCTTGTCTTTTCAAGATCTAAAACTCTGATCTCATAAGTTGTCAAGAAAATATTCTTCAGCTTCCTACACAAGCCAGCTGATTAAGGTTTTGACCAGTGAGCCAATGAATGCAATCACTTGATATTGGTGCATTCCCAAAGCCATTTCTTCTCTCCATGTGCAATATTTTAATATTTGTTTTAGTTTCATTCATGAGAGTCTCAAGAGTAAAGGAAGAAATAAGTGTCCCAACTGGCAAGATAGAAATAGAAAAGAAGGAAAAAGAAAAGAAAACAAAAAAATCTAGCTTGGTCAAAAATTCCCTGCCACTCATGTGTAACCCGTTTGTATGACCCACCAGACACTTCCTGGGCTTGTGTAGTCTGAATAAATCCAACTCTCTCTTCTTTACTGTGAACCCTATTTGCTTTTCTCAAAAAATCACTTTTATTAGCAAAAGGATCTCACTAGTTTCTTAATGCTGAATTGAACATGCATGTTTAGATTTGCTATATTTTAAAATTAATGTTTGTGATAGTCTTTTGTTACATATAAAATAGGTTTGCATTTCCTCCCAGTTCCTGGTTAAATAAAACCTTTTGGGAAAGTTTATCACTATACCCTATAAAGCAATACTAATGTTACGTAATTTCCAATAGTACCACAAAATGAGCTACTCAGAAATATTTCAGGAAAATTTACTTGACACTTTTCTTGCTAAAAATCAAAAGTTCTTACCAGTCCTTATTTGGGGGCTTTCTCCTTAACTTTTACAACATTAAACTGCTGTGTAAATTATAAACCTGCAACATAATAAATGTACATTTTCATTGCTCTTTGAAATGGTTGACTGTCTAGCTGCCACATTGCTGCTGTATTGGAGATATCCTAAACTTTCAAATGACATTAGGTCTGGGAAGGTATCCTCCACACTTACAGCACTTCCTTGCTGAAACTTGTCACATTTTTTTGAGTACATTTTTCGATAACATTGATGACTCACATTTACCATGCTTCATGGTTTTTGCAGTTCTTTCATATAAATTATATCATATAAATAACCCTATGAGATAAATGAGGCAAATAATTTTATTATCACCCCAAAATTAGAGGGCAGACAATTGAGGCTCAGAGAGGTTAAGTCACTTGCCTAAAGTCACAAGTCAGTAAATGCAAAATTGATCCTTGTCCCCAGGCCTTGAACTCAAAATCTGAGCTCCTTCTGTCAGGCCATGCTGCCTCTTTACTAGCTGCAAAGTCACCATTAGCAGTAACTCTCCAGAATACAGCTCTTACCATAAACAGTCCTTTCAATCTTTATTTGTACCTGGGCAAGACTGACAAATGAGTATAAAGACACACACACACATACACACACACCCCTTTATAAACACCAACTAAGAAAGGGATAGAATTCACACTGCATTGTTACCTCCCTACCTAAATTTAAGATAAATAATCTATATTTGATTACAAACATATGCTTAGACTGGAGAGATATCAGCCACAAAATTGAAGCAATTATCTAGATAATTCAAATTTGAGGTATAGGGCAAGGACCACTCTTTTTAAGAGATATGTGTTCATATCCAAATTTTCCAGAGATTCGGTTGAGTCTTTTCACCAAACATCTCTCCAAGACCTTTGCACACACCCTCTGCCCCACTCTTACCGCTTGTCACACATTCCCATAGAACTAACTCAACCCTGACCATCAATCTAGAATCAGCTCAAAGATCACTTCTCTTTAGAAATAGTCCCTGACTTGTATCTCTACCCCTGTTCCAAATACCTCCTTGATTTGATCTCCACAAATGAGCCTCCTTCATCCCAGTAATGGCCTCTCCCATCCTGAAGCCAGTGAAGACAGGATTTGGATCCAGAATCCAGAAAATACAAACTCTTTCGAGGGTGTGCGGGACCTATCTGCTGCAGATCCCCAGCATACTAAAGTGTCATGCTCATGATTCAGAGCCCTGAGATTAGCAAAGCAGCTCTGGGCTGTTCTTTGCAAAGGAGTGGCCACCACTTTGATGAGAGATAGGCAGCTGACCCATGGTATGCCACTTGTAGAAGTGGCCTTGAAATGACAACTCTATCAAATAAAATATCCAAAGCAGAAGCCTATGGGAGTAGGCAAAAATCTAAGATAAAAATCACATCAGCCGTGATTTCCTATGAAAAACTATTTCTGCCTGAACTGGAGAAAGAGAAGACACCAGAAATAAGCCTAAAACAAAGGATCCCAAAACAGTGTAAAAGTATGTCCAAATCCCAGTTTGTGACAGACAGTACCTAAAGTTATAAGAGAAATGAGGGGATATGTCATTATTTCATTTAGTCATTCATCCCTCCATTCAACAATTCATTCAATAAATACTTTTGAGTCTTGAGGAGATAATGGCAAAAATAGGCATCATCACTACCCTCATGGAACTCACAATTTAGTGGGGGAGACACATATATAATCACACCATTGAAGACAAGATTGCATACTATATAATACATATGGGGAGTATAAGTGAGGATAAAATGGGACTCATAGTGGGATCTTGATACAGACAAGTGCTTCAATATAGAAAGTCTTACAAGAGAAGCCTGAAGAATGAGGTTATAGATGAATGTTTAGAGAATGGGGGTAAAGCATTTCTGGAAGCAGAATTTGCAAAGGCCCAGGAGTAGAACACAGCTTAGCAAGTTAAAGGACCATTAAACAAGCCAGTGTGACTGGACCGCTAGGAACTGGGAGTAAAGTATAATGTGTTGAAACTGAGGACATAGGTAGGTTAGGTAGTTCATGTAGGGGCTTGTAGACCACAGCAAGAATTTTAGATGCTACCTTCAATCTAATGCGAAGCAACTGAGGGTTTCTAACCAGGAGGGGCCCCTGATCATATCTGCAGTGAGCTTTCTGGTGACAATGTTGTCACAGTTTGAGTAAAGAACCTCAATTTGTTAAGAAAGAAACATACAATGGTTTTGTTTCTCTAGCACTGGCTACCAACCATGCCCTAGGGAACATTTTCCCCTTTACTGTTAGAAAACAGAGCCCTCTCCAAACTGTTTCCTGTGTGAGCCCAGCACCAGGCCCGCCAGTGCTGATGGGGGGGATCTGGCATAGCAGGTATGATACCAAAGACTGACTTTTGAGTCAGTTCTAAGAAACAATGACTGTTCTTGTGAGACCAAGACATCTGCTCAAATGCTGCAGCAAAGCTAGATGATACATAAGCTCTGAATGAAATGGAGTAGCAGCTGGTCCAAAGATCCCACAAGTAGTCAGTTTCAATATCTTGGAATGCTGACTGGACTACATGACATGCTCCTGAGTCACTGTCCTGCACCCTTTGACCCGGTCAGGACCTACCCACTCTGAACCCCCTGTTAGAGCCCTCTGCTGTCAGTACTTCTTAATGGCCTGTCTCCTCCACACAGCAGTAAGATTCACAGCGCAGGAGAGGCATGCATCTTAGTGACCACTTAATCGCTAATGCCTGGTACATTGCCAGACACTTGTAGGTGCCTAGTAATGTTGGTTTGTTTCATTTGTACTATGGTCTGCAACACTGTGTTGTCATTGTGGATTTTTTATTTTCAATCTCCCTCTGTGAGTTCTTTGAGAGCAATGTCACCATCTCTGTATCTCCAGTTGGCACTTGATATAGGATTGATTAATTGTTTAGTTAAGTAATGTATGGACAAAGTAATTAATATAAAGGATATTCATGAATGCCAACGACTCCACCTTATCTTTAGGCAGCCACAGGATGTATAAAACCACATCATCTGAGAATCTTGCATACCATCAATATTCATTGGTGAAAGATGATCCCTTAACACTGATGGTTAATGCATTTCTACATATTAATACACAACTAAAAAGAGAATGTATGTAGAAACTGCTGAGCTCCAAATAAGGTCTATAACTGGGTTAACAGTACTGAATCAATTTCCTAATGTTGACAAGGTACTGTGGTTATGTAAGATGTTATCTTTGGGAAAACTGAGTGAAGGGAACAGGGGATGTCTCTGAATTCTTTGTACAACTTCTTGTGAGTTTAAAACAGTTTTTAAATAAAAGATTATAATGGCTTAAAAACAAATTTTAATTTTTTGCTCTTATACATCTTTATATATTTTATATTTGTACTTTTAATTTTCATATCTATTTTTAGAATAGCTGAGAAAAATGTAATGATTAAATGATGCTGTCATACACCACACCATCATGCAGGAAAGGTAATGCCCTAATTCTGGGCACTGTTCTTTTGATCCAGCCAGGCTGGCATTTAAAATATGCTGGGAGATGAACAAGATGCATTACTTTTGCCTGATTCAAGTATATCCACGAAATGGTATTTTCATAAACAAACTGCCGATGGCTATGATCTTCTCTCCTATTTTCCTTTTATCCTGTCAGGTCAATAACAAATATCTCTGTCTCTTCTGCAGAGCCCAGGTTTTGGAAGATAGAGAGCAATTACAGGCTACAGGGAACTATTAGTGAAAAACTCACAGGAAGCCAGAGAGCCTTTAAACTTCCTTCTACTTAGCACCGTCCTTTTAAAAAAAAGTCAATTTTAAAAAAAGATGTTTTAAACAAATGTGGTTAGTGTGTACACTCCAATGGTGCTCCTGGAGTTTTTAAATTACACGTTCAAGTGTCCACTGGTGGTTACATGGATAACAATGTGTGTCATGACATCAAAAGTCTGAAGCATAGTAGGCAATTTTTCTACTATTGGATCTGAAAACCACCAAAAAGAAATGCATATGTATGCAGATTAAGGAGAAATTGCAGTTTATCTTAAACTGCTTAAACATGGAAGGTCAACAAGAACTTCCTCAGCATGAAAAGCTTCAATTTCCAATACTATTTGATTAATAAACTTCCTGGAGTCCATACGATGAAAATTATGAAAAATCCTGTAGCTATCATAAACATAAAGTTAAATTCAAAGATGAATGACATTCCCCCATATTCATCCTTTTTTTTCTGAAAACTGAAAACCTTGAATAGGTATATCTGAGAAGACTACCTGCTCAGAAGTCCCTGTGGTTTTGTGATAACCTGTTTAAATCAAGTTCAGCTCCAGGTATGGCACTGTGACATCATCTTAGCAATCCATAGTCTTTCTCAGAAAAGATGCAGAAGGACTGTGTATGATAACCAGGTGCAGAAAAAGACTGCCTCTCTGATGGCTAGAAGAGCTCATTAGACAAGGGCATCCATCTTTACTTCTTCAGGATAACAGCCACAAGCTGTAAAGACAGAGTTTCACTTAATAAAAGAAAGGGAGGGAAAATGCAAGAATGTTTTTAATATTTGGCTTATTAATTCATGAATCAAAGAAGAAGAAACTATAATTATCTCTGGTTCTGTCAGAACTGAGAGATTTCTTCCACACAATCTTTTGTATGGCAGGAACAAAGCTTTATTCCAAAGAAAATTCACTTTAAAATATCCCCAAAGAGATAAAATACCCGCAAGATTCTGCAGCTCTTTAATGCTTGCCATAGGCCAAATCGTGCAATTAGAATCAGTCACTTTAAGGGCTGAAGTCGTATAATGCTAATAGATCACTTTATAATATGAGCAGTTTTTTAAAAGTCGTATTTAATTTTCCATTATTACTGTACTGAATGCTAGTTGTGTCCATACAGTCAGTTAGAGATTCTCAAGTCCAGAGAGAACAGGGACAGACAGACTGCCACTTGCCACGGCATTGCTCTATCCTGGCTTTAATTCTGAGATCTGAATTAGAACTCTAAAATAGACCATATTTCAACTTTCTTCCTAACTGTGTTTATTTTTACTTCCAAACCAAATGACAAGGGCTCCTTTGGTTTTGTAATTATTTTATTTCAAAAAGTACAGATTGAGACAAAATCCCCTATGATGTGTGTGTGTGTGCACGTGTGTGTGTGTGTGCACGTGTGTGTGTGTAAACGTGTGTGTGGTTTTCTTTAAGAAAATGAAATGAACCATAAAATAAGCCCTTAACAGTAACCTAAGAAATAAAACAAAATCATTTACAACACATGGGATTGTTGCAGGATATGTCAAGATTAGATGGTTTAAGGGAGCTCTCCTGAATGTGGAAGCAATTATCATGAAATTCATGACTCATTAGCAAACATTCCATATTGTGTTTCTCATTTCTGGGTCAACGTTATAAGGAAATACAGACTTGAGATTTAGCTGTTTCACTGACTTCAGTGCTAGATTAGAGATAGTTGGACCATACGACAGTATAAAGCAAAGGCTCCATGGTTTTGAAGTTCTTCATTTCTCAGTTGCAGGCAATTTGGTCCTTAAGTATGAACAAAATAACCTCGAAAGCACATAGGTAAGAATGAAGTTGGTGATAGAAGCGCCGCCTGTAAATGTAAAGTTAAGAATTGCACACTGCACATACGTACTGGTGGATATCAGAGGGGATTTCACAGACACACTGCTTGGTATGCAAAATGGCTGGTGAACTCAAGTACCCAATACTGTATATAATGGGAACCAGATGTCTAACAGAGAGAGAAAAATATTTTATAGCAATAAATGTGACATTGACTCTTAAAGGGTTTGCTGCTTTTAAACAACTTCCCAGTCTTCCTTTTCCTCGTGTATTTTAAAGTAGATCATGGAAAGAAATTATTTTCACATTTTTAAAGGAAAAGTGTTTAACTTGCCATGAACTTCTAAAATGCATACATAAGGAGAAACGATCTGAAAAAGATAATTTTGGAATTTACGAAAGCCCTGTACTCAGCAATCCAAAAAAAAAAATTATTAAGGCAAATAAAGCATAATTCCTCCTGCCCTTTAGCAACTTAAAATATACAAGATGTGATAAGATGCATACAGCTGTTATGGGGATGTGGCCAAAGCAGGTCCTGGGAAAGAGACACAGAGCGTTCTGAGAATTCAAAGGAGGGAGAGAAAATGCCTATGGCTGGCAGGTTCCATGAAGGAGGATCCCGCTGACTCATCCTTCTCTGGGCCTCCCATAGCCTCCTCTGCATGCACCAGTGTTGCCCTGGTGAAGGCCTTCTGTTCTCTTGCTGGCCACTGCAGTGGTCTCCCAGCAGCTCTGCTCTCTCAGCCTCCCTCCACCCACTCCCAATACAACCCTGATTTTGCTGCTGGGGTAGTTGTTCTGAAGCATTGGTGCTGTCAAGGAAGCTGGTTAAATTACAAGCTCTCTAGTTAGGCCTGGGTCCACATCTTGCCTTGCCATTTACTGGTTGTGACTTGGGGAATTCACTTAACTAACCTCCTTCGACCTGCATTTTTCATCTGTAGGGTGAGGATAATCAAAGTCCAAGTCTCATGGTCTTGGTGTCAGGATTTAATGAGGTCTGCACAGAATATGCTTTGCTAGATGCCACCATGAAGTCAGGGCACTGTTGGTTGAGACTCTTTTAGCTAGCTGTTCCCCTATCAGTCGTCAGATCCAGTTTTTAAAGGACAAAATCTAATGTCCTTCTTTTGGGGTGCCAGGGTGCTCAGGAGCTGGTGCTTGCCTGCTTCTCCAATTCTTTCTTTCAATCCCTTCCCTCAAACACCCAACTCTCCTACCATCCTTGTCTGCTTGTCATCATCCAAGGAGGCCTTCTGGGCTCCAGCCCCTGTACCCTTGCACATGCTATTCTGCCTGCCATGGACGCTTCACCTTCCACCTATCTACATGGTAAATCCTTGCTGACCCTGTAGGTCTCATCTCTAGCAGATCTCTCTGTGTCTTCCCTGATATCTTGTGAAAAAAATAAGTGCTCCCTTTACTAAGTCAATGGTCGCAAACTCACGGCCCACACAGATAGCATAGCTAAGTGAAGGAGGACAAGGTAATGCAGTAGGGAGTGGTGGGGACTGTGGCAAAAAGGAGAACCCATGCCCTGGCTAAAGGGTCAGCCACTCCTCACTGTGGCCATGATAAAATGAGCATACGGTATTGCCCAAACTTCCATTTCTTCAAGGTAAGAAAGAAATCTGCATTTTTACCTGACACCTCCAGTTGTTAATTGTTGACACCTAAAAAGAGTTTTAATGCTATAACTTTGAGCCAAACAAAACCCTCTGGGGACCAAACGGCTAGCTGTGTGCAGACCTTGGCTCTTGGGTCACCTGACTCAGGGATTTCCTTACAGGTGCACCCCTCCATTCTTGGTCCAATAATTGTTAGCACACCTACTTCTCCAATAAGGATAAGGAGAACGTTGAGTTTTCTTTGTCTTTCCAGTGCCCAACACAGTGGGTGGCTCAAAAAAAGCATCTCAGTGAATTTTACATTGATATTTCCTGAGCCTGAAAGCCAGGGTAGGGTCTGCAGGTAGGAGATCATTCCAGGCAGGTCAAAGAATCAAGGTGTCCCTATTCCAAATGTCCCCCTTTCTAAAGAGGAAAGATTTCATAGATATCATAAGCCTTGGTCAATATCTGACTTCTTCAGAAGTGTCTGGAACTCTTCCTACAAAGCTCCAAAGCCCACTCCACGGTTAGCAACACTGGAGTCAGTCCTAAAAATATAAACCTAGTCTATAAACATAGTCTATGTATAAACTTAATCTGCACCTGGCATGTGAGTGAATAACTCAATGAATGAGTTAAATCTTCCTGACAGAGCCCCAACTCAAGTGTCAGATATAACACTGTCTTAATTTTGTTGGAAGGTGACCAGAGAGCAAATGCTGGATCAGAAAGAGACATGTTGTCTCTGAAACTGTGAACAAGAAGAAGAAAATGTTAAAGGTTGGGATGTGGACAACATAGAAGATTCAGTGAAAGCAACAATACATTTTTTTTTAACTTTTTGAATACCCACAATCTTTGATCTGATGAGGCACTTATTTCAAGGAATAATCATGCACAAATATTTGGCTACAAGTATGTTCATTGCAGCTTTGTTTATAATGTTGAAAACTATAGGGGCTATTACATGAGCAGTAATAGAGGACTTATGATTATTAATAACAATAGATGAAACCTACTGAACACTTATAAGGCAGACTGTGTACTGGGAATGTTGGATTCATTATATCACTTAACCATATTGTTCTATCCATCTTACAGATGAGGACTCTGAGACACAGAGTGCTTAAATAATTGGTCCAAATCACATAGCAAACAAGTGTCAGCACAGGCATTTGAACTCAGTACTCATTTAATGCCAGACCTTCCACTTCTCCCATAAATATTCGACATCCACTGTGGTCGTTGTGCAGTCACCAAAATTATAATCTGGGAGGATATAGGATGGTACAGACAAAACTTATGAAGTGAAAAAAGCAGGTTACCAAAAAATGTGTCATCTTTCTCGGGCATTGTTAGAGGAAAATATCAGAACCCTTCAGACACTGCTCCACCACTAAAGAACGCTTTGAACTGAGAAGAAATGCTATCCCACAAAAGTCACTGCAGGATTAGTGCCAGATACAAGGAGTATCTCTAGCATCCTGCCATCCATTCCTCTGCTTCTCACCCTGTGTCTCTTTTACCTGTCTCTTGCAAACCACCTTCTTCAGTAACCCCACTTCACTGTAACCCAGCTGAGGCCTGAGCTTCACCCTGGTCCACTTAGCTGGGGTCAGGGGCTAGAGTTCTATAACAGCTGATTCTACAAAACAGCAAATGGTTTACAGAAAAGTGCTGCCCATCTAAGTAGTAATTCTATTTTTTGTAACTAAAAACCATAAATATGGAGAAAAAAGATGGGAAAGACTCACAACAAGGTATTAGCAGTGTTAAAACATACAACATTTGTCTTCTTATGTTTGTTTCTCTATATGTTCTAAGTTTTCTACAGTGGATATAAATTATTTCTGTACTAAGGGGAGAAAAGAGGCCAAACCATATAGGTCTAGAGTGGGTGATATTTGGAGACTAGAAAGAGAAAATAAGAGTGTCCTTAGTGCTGCTAAGGTATAGGAAACTCTTACCAAAGAAAGGTTAGCAGCTGAACAGCAGACCCCACCTGAAAGTCGCCAGATGTGGAGCAAGACCTCGCCTTGAGACTGTCAAAGCTGTATTGATGGAGATGCTAGGCATTGAGTGCACCAGTTCCAGCGCCCTGTGACACTGTGCTGGGCGAATGGCTCCTAGGATAAGGCAAGTCAGAGCAGAGAAGAAAGGCATGAGCTACACGGAATATAAGATATGGTTATAGAAGGCAAGAGACAGTGACCATAAGAGGAAACCAAAATGAAAATACGTGTTTCAAGCACTCAAGTGAGGAATGGGACAAGGAAAAGCAGGGATATTGCTTTGGTCTGAAAAGTGGCACTCGAGTTGCAGATAGGTGATGAAGGGGAGTGAGAGGTAAGATTTTCTATGCACAGAAAGATAAAGTGATGCCAAGAGAGATGAAGGAATGGAGAGATTTTTTTAGGTCCATAGAAGGTATAGTACATAGAAGAGTAAAGGAGCTGAAAGAAGGATGGTGGTGGAACCAAGGTAGGGCAGAAGAAGAAAAGACAAGTAACAGGAAAATGAGATATTGAGGACAAACATTTGGGCCTGAATAAAGCTAGCAAGGACACCCAGTCCAGAGTTAGGGAATGTTACCCACTGCCATCTTATTTGCCTCTGATTCTCCCCAAATCATAAGCTGCCGTGGGCCCTCCTAATCACACACTGCCTGTGGCCTCTCTGGAGGCATGTGTTCATCTTGTATATCACTTGGTACAAGTTTCCCTATCACCTTGCTCAGCTGAAGAATAGATATTTCATTACTTTTCACTACTTACTTCATCAATTTTTTATAAGGCCAACTAGACAGGAAGTTCTTGGAGATTGGGGGGTTGGGAACAGTTGACATTGTTATCGGACATCAGCAGTTTTAAGATGTGTCCACAAGTTTTCTAACACTCCTCAAATCCAGAGGAGGGGGCTATTTGCTCTCCTCTGTATCTGAGCTGAGCTTAGTGACTGGTGGACCAATAATGTGTGTGCCTGGGCTAGGACAAAACAGATGCTTTAGCTTTTGCTTTGTTTTCTTGGGATGCTCATTTTTGGAGCCCTGAGTGGCCAGGAAAGGAGCACAAGAAAGATGCTATAAGGAAGCTCAGGCCACATGGAATGACCAGGCGTTCCAGCTGATAGCCCCAGGTGAGGATGCAGCAAGGAAGGACCAGCATCAACCATCACACATGTGAGTGAGGAAGCCTCAGAGGTCGCTCTAGCCTCTGCCACCATCAAACCTCGTTCTCGTGAAAGGCTGCTTAAGAACCACCCAGCTGAGCCCAGCCACCACTCAGAACCATGATGGATCATAATAAAATGTTGGTTGTGTTTTTATGTAAGTGTCAGGCTGAATCTGTCACACAGAAATAAATAACTGGAGCAGGCCTGGTTGGTTCTCAACAAACATCACATTTACTTCAACAGCAGATAAGGGAAGGCAACAATGTCTTTTGATCTTTTTCTCCCTTTTTGTCTTACTCTCCATTATTTTCTGTTCCTTGGTCAAGCTCTCCTTATATCCTCAATCTCTCTCTCTCTCTCTCTCTCTGCAAATCCAGAATTTTCCCTGTAGAAGAGAGAGAGAGAGAGAGCCAGGGCTCTCTTCATACCTATAAAAGGCCACTTTTATTTTCTCTCTCTTTTGGTGTAAAAGAGCTCAAATTCTTTATTAAAAACAAAACAAAACAAAACCTTTCCCATTTTCCTGTTCTTTACTGACTTTATTCCTCCTTCCCCAATGACCTTTGAGTCTTGTGTATTCTTTTTAGGTTGTAAAAATTAAGAACAAGATACTCTACCAGTGATGATCTTGGCTATAGCCTCACCCACATCTGGAAAGCACTGTTGTTTGGGCCACCTTCAGATCATCTTGCAGCTGCCCCACCCATCCGCTGCAGGAGTCCTGACTCACTTCCCCAGGCAGTACAGGGGGTCCGCAGGCAGCAGCTGCATCTGGAGCCTGAGTGGGAAGACAGCAAGCCGGGTGGTCAAAATGGTTGTGAGGATGCTGAGGGCAGCTGCAAAGGTCTCATAGGAGGGATGCTCAGACCCTGTAACCTGGAGACTGGCCCGGCTCACCTTGCACGAAGAGGGAGTGAGGCACTGAATGGTCACTAAGCAGCTGATAAAGCATGGAGGCTGAGGGATAGGCAAAAACTAGACCAGAAAATCCCCCCACCCCCTATGTGGAAGGGCGTGCATACCATCTGTGCTGCCCCTTGGGAGTAGCCTGCGCCCCTACCTTGAGAGATCACCTGTGACAAGCCTCGGTGGGCGCACATTGACAGAGTGATGCTCCTGCACAAATTCATGGAATTCTGGAGGAGCACGGAGCTGAGGAATGAAGAAGCAACCCCCAGGAACGCCAAACACGCTGCTAAAAGGACCACGTGCAGGGTTGGCCCAGCTCACTAGCAGCAGGCAAAGTAATATCATCTCAGGTCAAGGAGAAAACCCACAGCCCAAAATAGCCACCTTCCCAGTTGCCACTGGGTCTAAAATTATACCATTGAAGATTTATTCCTTTGCACACCTCACTTTCCCTGGGGGCCAGTCCGGGTGAGGGCAGGGACCCATGCACCCATATGTCTTCACATTAAGGTGTAAAATGCCTGACAGCTCCATGGAGTTACCTGGAGGTGGGAAAGGAAAGGAGGTGTTGAAAGGAGAGGAACAAGGCAAAGGAAGTGTTGGTGAGGAATACCAAAAGGAAACTTCTCCTATTTCAGAGTTTTACCCAGAAGGAACCTAGCTGGCAGCTACATCATAAAACAAAGGCCTGAGCAATTTGCCAGTAAATCTGAACCATGCATGTAAACAATTCTAATCATTTATTCCTTGAAATGCCTTTATAATATATTATTATGCAGAGTTACACATGCTTCTACTTCAAATTGCCTAAAGCAGGGGTGGGGGTGGGGTGGGGGGAGGAGTAAATGAAAGAGCAATTAAAAAGTATAACAAGAGGGAACATGAGGAAATGGTATCTGCCTATCAGGCTAGAACACAAAAGGAAGCTACAGACAGGTAATCAGATCATCCTCAACCAAAGTCTCCACTTCTGGGGGAAGATATGTCCTCAGAAATTCAGGCAAGGTCTCTGTTTTTATACAGAGAAGTTTGGTTAACCTTACCCTAGAAGATTAAGCAGTAAACAAAATGAAAACAAATAATCACTATTGGAAATACACTTCCAGTCTACTGTTCCAAAAACTACCACCTCCATCCTATTCTATCTTTAAAGTCCTTAAGAAATAGACAAAAATGTCAGAATGGTAACCCACCCCCCTTTTCTTAAGCCACCTCTTGGGCAGAAAGCTAAGTACATGGATGCCAGGGATGAGCTTTAGGCAGAGGCAAGAATACACATAGGGAACAGAAGAAGGAAAAGAGTGAAAGGCAAGGAAAGAGAACAGAGTGCTGAGAAGGACGGGTTCCTGAAAGAATGAGCAACATGTTCACAACTGTTTGGCTGTTTCTAAAGGGCTGCCACTGAACTTTACCTCCAGTCCTCCAAACTCCATGAAGGAAGGAAGTTTTACTCCCATTTTTATGAATGAGAACACTTTGGATGAGAGAAATTCGCTGACTTGCCCAAGGTCATATAGCTGGGTATTTGGGGACATGCGCAGGTCTTGAAAACTGAGTCTAACTAAGTAAATCCCCTGTTCCTTCTACTCTAATAGTCTTTGGAGTTACCAAACCCAGGGAGTCAAGAAATGTTCCTCCTGGGTCTGTGAGTAACATACTGATGATTTCCGTAACTAAGATTTCCCTTCTTAAACTTGATTCATTCATTCACGCAGCAACGATTGCGTTTCAGCTAGCTCTGGGCATTGTTCTAGGAGCTGGAGTTCACCTTTCATGGGTGAAGGGTTCTCCTTGCATCTATGTCACACAGATGACTCCTTGATAGTCAATCTCAACTGTCCCCTTTTCAGGGGGACAGTTGACCAGGCCACCTCAAGTGGCCCCTGGCATCCTTTCCTAGTGACTCTTGTCTAATTTTCCCATAATACATAAGACACCTGAAACAATGTAAGTCCTATCTTTTTTTTTTTTTTTTTTTTGCGGTATGCGGGCCTCTCACTGTTGTGGCCTCTCCCGTTGCGGAGCACAGGCTCCGGACGCGCAGGCTCAGTGGCCATGGCTCACGGGCCCAGCCGCTCTGCGGCATGTGGGATCTTCCCAGACCGGGGCACGAACCCGTGTCCCCTGCATTGGCAGGCAGACTCTCAACCACTGCGCCACCAGGGAAGCCCTGTAAGTCCTATCTTTATCCACTATTTTACTGCTTGTCTTCTCTCTAGGAAACCAGGTCTTTCAGAGCAAGGACCTTCTCTTATTCAAAGCTGTCTCTCCAATGCTTTGAACAGTTCTTGCCCATAATAGATGCTCAATAAATGTCTCCAATAAACAACAGTGAAAATCACAGAGAGCTTTTTCCAGTGCCTACTATATGTCCAAAGCAGTATGAAACTCTTTCCATCAATCATCCCATTTAATCAAGATTACACATGCCAAAATAGAAAATATATGAAGAAGATAAGGTTTTAATAATGGCAGAGAAAGTGCTTGGAAGAATTAAAGCTCAGTTTGAAATGCCTGTACCCTGTACCACTTAATGCAAGAACAAGGGCCATCTTGTGACATTAAAAGGTAACAAATTTAAAATGAATAAAAGGAAATACTTTTTAAAACAGCATATAATCTACCTGTGGAATTCACTGCCGCAGGATATTATTGAGGCAAATAGTCTAGCAAGATTCAAGAAAGGATTAGACATTTATATGAATAGGAATAATATTGGCAGTTACACTAACTAGGTTAAAAAGTTACAAGGCATGTCCGTCCTGGGCTCCAGGGCATAACTGCTCACCAGCTGGAGTGAGGAAGGAATTTCCCCCCGTGATAGAACATTGCATAATTGGCCAGATGCACAATGGCTGGTATTTTTGCAGTCTTCTGTAACAGAGGTAGAGACCGCTGCCCAGGGGAAGTTTCTGGAGAAGTCAGACCAATGACCTCTTAACATGGTTATTTCTGTCTTCGTGTTGTACAATCCTAAATAGAAGGTAGAGAGGACACATAAATTTGGGGGGATTTGTACCTGAAAATTATTCAACAGCAGAAGGGGTAAAAATAATTTTCTTCTTCCTGATGATGAAAATATTTCACAGAATGAAATCATACTCTAGCTGTAATCTTATTATCAGCATAGCCAATAGTTCCAGGAGGCTACCTGTGCAATTCCAAACCTCAGCATGCTAAAGTCCTAGCAAAATCTTATATAAGGGCATCATCCATCCATCTTTCATGTCCATCTAACACTATGCCTTCTGCATGTGCACTTAACAAGTATGTGTTTAATGAAAGTACATTTTTGCAGGTGTGGCAAGCAAAGCTGTTCATAATGCAGTCCACTCACATTTTGAAGCTTTTCTCTTTGTTATAGAGTCAGGCACTTCCTTTGATTCTTAGTGATGCATATCCTCCTTTTTTTTCTTCATCCTAACACGGAAAACCAAAAAGGCAGTTGTTAGCCACACATCGGAATACAAGTGGCCATAATAACATGTGAACATATTAAAGAAAACATGAAAACTAAATTATTCATTACACTAACTTACTTTACAAACCTTAGTTATCCAAGTGTAGATAAGACTCTGAGGAAACTGTATCAGTGTTTGAACGATTTAGGAAAGAATATCCCCCCAAATTGTGGGACAAAGAACACTATGAAAGCCAAAACATAAAAGGGAATTTTAATTTAAGTCCTCAAACCATCAATGAACCCAAAAGATTTCAAAGTAGAATAAAAGTAGATAGATATGCAATAAAATGTTGTATAAATATTAATACGATGGGCTCTTGTTAACTGCGGATTCCACATCTGAATGTTCACCCAACCAAAATTTGATCCGCAGTTGGATGAATCTGTGGATTCGGAACCTGCCACTAGGGAAGGCCAATTGTACTACATCATTTATACAAGGGACTTGAGCATCTGTGGATTTTGGTATCCTCGGAGGTCCAGGAAGCAATCCCAGATGGATACTGAGAAATGAGAAATGAGAAAAACAGAGACAGACCATAGTTATCATTAGTATTTTCAAATATGTTCTCACACAAAGTAAGTTAAGAACCACTGGTCTAGGACACAGTCCACCAGAAAATTTTCAATTCACCCTGGACAGAGTCTTTTCCATCTGCATACAAGAATTGCTCTCATTAAGATTTGCTTCTTTAAGTTGGCAGAATAATATTACTTAGATTCTCTTAGTAAAAGATCAGACATGTCAAGGGGATATGGGGATATATGTATAGGAATAGCTGATTCACTTTGTTATACAGCAGAAACTAACACACCATTGTAAAGCAATTATACTCCAACAAAGATGTTAAAAAAAAAAATGTAGGATCTAATTCCCATCCAGAGGAAAGACCTTAAACATTTAAGTGTTGTTTCAGATAGCTACCTGTCATTTTATTAACTGGTGGAAGATGAGTCTTTTCAAGTTTGGCTGTTTTCTCTTGGTTTAAGCTTTCCTATTTACTTTTTCATGTGATTATCATAAGAATAGAGCTTGTCAGATGTTTGTTTATTGGTGTTGGGTTGCCTTTAGTTTGGGGTGCTTTTTTCTTTCTTTCTTTCTTCTTTTGTGGTTGATGATTGTTTTTTTTACTCAAAATTAACCACATAGCATGAGGAATTGCATGTTGTGTAAGGTCTGTCATCAACCAGGATGGGGTTCAAATTTCACCCTAGCAGTGTTACTCTAGATAAACCAATTCCTGTGACTCTCTTTCCTCATCTGTAAAATGGAGATATAATAAATTTGGCTTAATCTGGTGAGCAGATTAAAGGAGACATGACTATAAAGCATTTGACACATTGCCTTTTATATATTAAGCAGAGAATAAATTTTATCTATTATTATAATTCTGCATATTTTGCCTGTGTATTTGTAATCATTAAGAGTGCATATCCTATTTCAATATTATTACAGCAGCTGCATAACAATGAATATCAAGAAAATATTTTATACTTCCATTTCCTGTTCTAACTATTATAAGCAAGAGTTTGATGAACATTTTCGAGCATAACCTTTTTGGTACTGAGAATGGATTCCTAGAAGTAAAAATTAATTGGTCATGGGTTATAAAAAAATCTCATGGCTCTTGATACACATGGTCAAATGAGTTTCCAAAAGGGTTTTGCCAACGTACCCTCATCTCAGCTATACAGGGTGTCAGTTTCGCTGCTCTTTGGTGAATAATGGGAATTCCTATTTACCAGTAATAAAAAGAAAAAAATTAAAATAATGAAAAGACTCTGTATACGTAAGCCATTGTGTTTCCAGATCTAGGAAAAAAACATTCTTTGAATGGTACACATTTCCATTCCTTCAACATCAGCAAGTTTCCGTCCAAGTGTTTTCTCAAAGTGTTACATTCAACCTCTCAGGAACTTTTCATCCTACAGTCACACACCTTGTAGTTTTCTGGCTGAGCGAAGTCACAGAAGGGAAGGAGAAGTTTCCTGGTTTCCTGCCAGCTGTCCAGTTGTCCCATGAAGACCAGCGATTCACTGCCTGCCGCTGGCATGAAAACACTGCACGCAGGACCATTCCCAGAGGAAATGGGACCTAATGAGACTCATACATAAATATTTTCTTGCAAAGTGGAATACTATAGAATGACACAGCACACATCAGACCACAAAACAGGGAAGGTATAACCCAAGGAGGCATATCACCTGAGCCCTGAAAGGGATAATCTGAGGAGGAACAGTTGGTTTGTGCTGCTTTGCAAGAGACCTAAATAAGAGCTGGTTTTGTGGCAAGAGAGAAAAAAAAAGGAAAGAAAAGAAAGAGAATATTTTGGCCTTTGGTAGTGAATTTATACACGTGAGAGGTGAGGGATTGACAATGTTGAAATGGAAATTTTCTAACTCGAGGTGACCAAGTAGAAGCTTTTTCTTCCCTTTCTTCATTAATGTCCTGCTGACCCCCTCTTTCTCTTTAAACAAATCTTGAGGAGCCCCAGAATTTCATTTGAAATCTATGTGGGCATTGTTCTAATAAGAAAGCATCTGACCACCCTCCACACCAAACTGTCCGATGAGAAATCTCTTTTAAGATGCTGTCACTTAGAAGGCTAGTTCAACGGCTTCTCCTGGCTCAGTTACAATGCAGTATTCACATAAGGCGCAAATCACAGTTGGGCTCTTTCGACATTTATGGATGGTGTAGCATTATTTATTAAATTCCAGAATCTGGTGTTGGTTAAATAGGCTAAAATGATTAGTGACTCCAAAATGGAGACCATTGGCATGACATTTTATCCTGGCTCCATGGATGTCTGCACACGTGGGTGTGAAGCACACCTAAAAGCAGGCAACAGGGTAGAAGGGATAAAGACTCAGCCTCCTATCGCTACTACCTGTGTGACCCTAATCAAGCAATGAACCTCTCTGGGCCTTTGCTGCTACTCTGTTAAATGGAGATAGTAACACCTGCCTTGCAGAGTTATGTGAGGAAAGCGCCAGTTCCCAGTACAGCGGAGATTCACTGTTGTGGCCTCTCCCGTTGCGGAGCACAGGCTCCAGACGCACGGGCTCAGCGGCCATGGCTCACGGGCCCAGCCGCTCCGCGGCATGTGGGATCTTCCCGGACCGGGGCACGAACCCGTGTCCCCTGCATCGGCAGGCGGACTCTCAACCACTGCGCCACCAGGGAAGTCCCCGGGAAGATTTTTATGTCTACACACATGAGCGCACCCACACGCATATGTGAATATGTGTGCGTGCACTTGAGTTTTTGAAAATCAATTACACCTCTCCATTTTTATAGCTCACAAGGTGAGTTTTGAAAAGTCAATCAAGAAAGGAAGGAAAGAAACAGATTTTCCTTTCCAACAAGAAAAAGCAATTAAACGTCAAATATGAACTGTTCCTGGGAGTAAATTTTTTTAATGGGTTAAAGACTTGGCCATTATAGACCTCCAATATGTAATTTCTAAGAAAGGACCAGGTAATATATATATATTTTTTTTTTTAATTAAGTGGAAGATAAAACGCTAGAACCAGTGGATCCATTCAGAAACCACTTTTTTAGCCATTTTCCAGAGCTTCCCGATTGCATCATGCCTTTTAAGAGGCCCGATTTATTTAACAGCACTTTATTTTAAACCTTCATTTGTGAAAAGCATTGATTTATGATGGGCTGATTAAAGCAATGGTATCTTAAGCAATAATTATTTCAATTATTGGACTTTCACCAATGTGCATTATTCTGGCTTGCTCTCCATTCTTTCCCCATTTTGATTCACTATAAGAGAATATGGTAGGTGACTTAATTTTGAAAAATTCCTGTACAAATGTAACATGAGAAAGAAAGGTATAGACAGATGGACCGCTGTACCCTTTTTGATGATGTGAGGGTATGGTATTTTAATATGCTCTGACAAACTTGAACAAGTCCCTGATGGGCTCCTACTCAATATCATTTGGATTATTCCAAGCTCCAAGCCTGCTCTATTCTCCCTGGAGCACAGAGGAGTCATAGGAATGTACATACTAAAGATGACCCCTCGAAGCCTAGTACTTAGAATCTTGCCTTCTCTTTTCATGGACCTGGAGAAAACAGTTAAGCTCGCACTCAGATCTTTAACTCAATTCAAAATTAGCACTGATATAATGCAGACCAGATATTCTCTCCTGATCTGAGAGCCTGTCCCGTGGACCAGGCTGGTAAATAAAAACAGTGAAATTGGCCTGGAGTCATATGCTAGGGAATAGTGGCAACTTGGAAGGGACACTGTATAATGGGGGCAGCTGCTCCTGGGCCCCAGCTAATTGTCACCAGCTGTGGCCCAAACGGTCCCACATCTTTAGATTTTTCAAAAGAATCCAGAAATCCATACTGTTGTGTGAAGTTGAAGTTTCTCAGTTTCTAAAGGTTAGAAAAGCACTGGCCAAATTTAGCCTGTAGGCCACCTCTGCTCTACTTCCTAGTTGGTGCACAAGTGGTCAATCCATCTAGTTACTGGGGAGAAGATATGCCACACATTTTTTAAATTAACGAAGTATTTTTATTCCACTATTTCACAAACATTTAATGGAAATATATTATGTGCTAAGAACTACATGCTGGGCACTGGGAAAGCAAAAAGAAAGTAGCACCTAGTATCTGCCATCAAGGAATTGACAGTCTAGCTTTTATGTATATGAACCATGAAGGACTTGGGGTTTAAAATCTTAAGAGGAAAAGCAACCTAACATTGGGGCTCAGTCTATCACATTCCTTTTTGTACATAGCTCCTTTGTTATCCTTCAGGTAAGTTAGTTTGTCCCTATGTTCTGCTTTGAAGCTCTCTTTTAATTTCAGGACTACTCCCATGAATATTAAAGTCCACGTCACGCACATTCCCATTAAAACCCCCAACAGCAATTGGAAGGGAAAATTCCATTTGTACCTTGACAGTTTATCTCCATCAAATCAACTTTACAGATTTCTTAGTTTGGTGCTATTAACTAGACTCTTGCATGATTTGAATCTAGTTATTCTATGCTGCTGTAGTTTTTATGAGAGCTGATCAGCAAATGCTTTATGTATTAATCCCTCTGGAAAATCACCTTAATAACTTTTTTAAGTTTTGGGGGGGAATTATAGAAGTCCCAAGGCACAAATGAAAGCGTTTGGGTCCAGCCATTAGAATTTTCAGTTTAGCACTTGAAAAATGATGCACCTAATTGCTTTACAGAAGAAAATCAGATCAAAGTTAAGATTCTTTCTTCTTAAACTCTGTAATTATTTCTCAGACTCCTACTTGAAGTGCCTTAAAGTACTTCCATTGAAATGTATATGGGCTTTTTCCCTCTTTCTTTTAAATATGCCTTGACTTTGCTGGGTCGCTTTTCATTGCCCTCTTTGATGGCACGACCTGAAACGAAAGTCCTCAAACATCACCATCACTTGCATGGTATAGAAACAGACAAAACAGGTGGGGTGCAGTGCTAAGAGCCAGGCATTGCACCAATTTAAAAACAGCATTTGATACAGTCTGCAGCTCAAAAACAGGCAATTACAGGTGGTCTCATTTCCTTCTTTGCGTATAATTCCCAGTCAACCCTTTGCATATAGATCCCCTTCCCATCCTCTTTTTCCCAGCCCATCCCCATAGCAAGCTCAGGTATGGCTTCTCAGGGAGCATTGAATCATGGGTAACATGCTCTGACTGCTGTGGGTACTGGATGTTGGGGGACATTTGGCGCTTCTCATTTGCTTAACACAGCAGGCAGTTCTTACAAGGTCACTGACTTTCTCAGTTGAAGCTACTGTGCTGATTCATTGCCAAACCCAGTATTTGACAGATGAAGGAGAAGAGACTGAGAGAAGGGAGGTGACTTGCCTCGGGTCACACAGCTGGCCACAGTGACTTCCGTCTAGCGCTCTCCCCACTGCCACTCACGGCCATGGTACTGTACAAACCTCGTCTCAAACAGAATTTTACTTAGGCTTCACAATAAAAACTAGTGTATGATAAAAGCACAGATGGACTCCTGTTTTGCGCCAAGAGCCTGCCCATCGCCAGAGACTCAACAATGAATGGGAAGCAGCCTAATCCTGATTCAATCACCTGCTGATGATTTGTCCCCCCTGAATTGATGCACAGAGGGATCATTGACTGAACACTGCCTAGATTGTAAAAGGAGGAACCTTAGAACTTTCTTCCCAACTTTTGTTTTACAGAGGAGGAAACTGAGGCCCCTAAAAACCTTAAGAGCTAATTCACACCAGAGGCAGGTTTAGAACCCATGATGCTGATCACTGAGCCATGTTCTCTTCACTTCCGTGCATCCATCTAATTCCGAATGCAACCTAACTTGGGGGCCCAACCTATCACATGGATCCCAGATATCTCCTTTGTTATCCTTCAGGTAAGTTAGTTTGTCAAGTGCTCTGCTTTGAAGCTCCTTTTTAATTTGAGAACTAGTCCCATGAATACTAGAGTTCATGTAAGGTACATTCCATCAAAATCCCCAACAATTGGACAATGGTTCCTGGGACCCAGAGTTTAGCATGCAGTGACTGGCACAGTACACATGGGTCCCAAGGGGCAGAGATTGGGGACATCTCAGTAAAGAGGGGCAGGTCATGAATAGAGCCTCCATTCCCAGCTAGGGGCTCTTGGGTTCTGCCAAGCTCTGGGCTTAAACGTGAAAACTGGACAGTACACAGAACAGCACGTACCCATAGCTCTGGCATATTCAAGACAAACCCAGAGAAGTGGAGTGATAAGCCAATGTCCACTGAGACCCTGGGGTTAGTGTTTGTACCTTTACCAGACTAATGGGCTTTTTAGGCTTCCCATAGATATATTTAAAATAGTAGCTGCAGTTTATATATATTTTCAATGACCTTGTAAATCAGTAGTATTCAGTAATCTTAGCTGAAACTATAAATGGCTGCTGGACCCATTAAAGAAGTAAGTTAGATCTTCTATTTTTTTTAATATGATCTTCCAGGAAGCTGCCTCTGGACATAAGTACAGAAAATTAACACAATAAGTAAAGCATTATAGAACAGCTATTAACAGATTACACTAATAAAAACCAAATGGGGGCCTTAATGCTGCCCCTCTGGGAGAGAAGGACAGATAAAATAAACAACAGGAAAAGAATATGGAGTAAAGGAAATTGATTTTAAACAATAATAATACAGAAACCTCCCACCACGTTAAAAAAAAAAAATTAGATCTCTAGCTTCATTTTGGGAAAGATAGAAGGAAATTTTCACTCTGCCTTGGTAAGACTTAAGTTTGATACTAATAAGCGTGTTATCCAGGCTAACAAATTGGAAAAATGAAGACGTGCTGACAAGGAAGTTCTTAAATGCCAGGCACATGGCCACAAGGACTATTTACTGTAATATCAAAATGAGGAGCCCTTCCGGTCTCCTTCAGCAGAAGAGGAAATCTAAACATTTGGAGCTCATGGTCCGTCACGGTAGGATGAAAAGTCGGTTCCAATGATACTTGGCATTCACAGCAAAGGCCACGCCACACAGAGGAGTAAGAGTTTCTATCTCCTTGGGAGGTGTTCATGGGGATGTGTAGTTTAGAACTGCACACACACACACACACACGCACCTGCCCCAGGTACAGCACTGCCTGTTGGCTAAATCCTAAAATCCTTGAGCGTGCTCGGGGTTAACTCTATGCAGAAATTTATAGTAGAGAAGGGTCTCTTCTTTCCATTTTGTTACCTATAACATGGCCCATATCCCTACCTTCAAACCTAGCCGGAAGCTAACAGTTCGTCTTTGTGAGTGCCTGCTAGTTGCCAAGTGTCCTCCAATATGCCTTACACATGTTGTCTCTCATTCCTGTATTTTGCTTGCAAGGCAGGTAATGATCCACAATCAGAGTTGAAGAAATGAAGGGTCAGTGTGATCCAGAGACTAGTTCCATTTCCCACCTTGTAGACACTCACCCTTCTTCCTTCCCATAGGTAACCCCGGCAGGATCCCTAACTGTTGTTGTTAACTCTTTTCCTTACTCCGTCTTCACATATTGTTCTAACCAGCTGAACCCATGGAGCCAATCCTTTTTTGCATGGCATATGCAAAATCCCAGGTTATTTTTACTTTTCACTGGCAAAAAGTCAGCAAATTCAAATGAAATGATAATTTCTATGTGAGAAAAATAGTTTAGCATTTTCTTAAAATGCAAACTAAAAAAAAAAAATCTTACACAAGACTCTAACTTTTAATTTGGCAGAAAATAGCCCGGTGGTTTCGTGGGATACACTAAGTAAAACAATAGTGGTTTAAATGTGTTGGTCTCAGAACTGAAGGTGAGCTTTACCACAGTGAAATGTGGGTGTTTCAACTAGAAAAGAAGCATCGGTAGGTAAGAGATGGGGTTGTCTGTATGGAGATAGACTACTCGTGTATTAAAAGGGGATGACTTGTTCAATACTGGGCAGAGAGGGGCTGGAAGGTATACAAGGGAACCAGTGAACAGAAGGTTCACAAGGGAGATTGAAATTTGAGGCTTTGAACACATTCTAAAAGCTGCAGCCCTGCAAAAATACATTGTTTTCAGGCCACCACACGTGGTAGTAAAATATTGGAGTCATTCCGAATAAAGAATATTTTAAATAATGTGGAAGTTTACTCTTTGGTAATAAGACAGGGAAAAAATGAAGAAATTATATAATTTGAAGGAAAGGGACAAAATTATCATTTTCTACAGATGATAAGATTTAATTAGATGGCTCAAAAGAATCCACTGGCAAACTCTTTGAATAAGAAACCAGTAAAGTGGGAAAATACAAAATAAAAAAGCAAAAATACAAAATAAAAATCACTTTCCTCAGAAAACAATTATAAGATTTAATAGGGAAACTGTATTCACAATAGCAATGAATAAATTTGACACCATGCACATTGAAAAATACATGAAGAAACTACAAATTTAATAGGAGTTCATGTGAAAAAATAAATTAGAAGGCATGCTTTACTTCTAAATGAGAAAACTCAGTATTAAAGACCTCAAATCCTCACACAGTAATGTATCAATTGTCTTTTCTTACATTTTGAACTTGATGAGTTCTTATGGGATAACAAATAAGGAGGCATAACCCAGAAAACTAATTGTAATGAGAAAAAAAAAAAACTTTGCATTACTGGATATGAAAGCATATTCTTAAATTGTGATAATAAAAATGGAGGGTTTTGGCAAAAAAAGTGATGAAGACAGAAAGATAATGAATAAAACTTTAAAATACAGAAATAAGCCCAATAGCATACAACATTTAGATCAGTGAGGAAATAGATTCTTACCACACAGACCAAATATGTGACAGATTTAAATCCTTTAAAAAGAGCCACAAAAGCACTAGTGGAAAATATAGGTTAACATTTCTCTGACCCTGGGATGTGCCTTTCTAAACATAAAAGTAGAGGAAGAAAGACTAAATGAAAATAACTATGTATTTAAATTCATAAACATATACATTAAAAATCCATTCACAATTAAAACTTAAGTGACAAAATGAAGAAATGCTTGCAATGGGCAATAGTGAAAGGGTTAACAAATTTAATAGGCAAAGAACTTTTACAACTTTATATGCAAAGAACTAATACAATTGAAAAATTGAATAGAACTTCTACAATTTTAAATAAATAGAAATTAGAATAACAGACAAATAACATACACACAAGACAGCCAAGAAACATGAAGAAGCTAGAATCACAATCAAGGAAATACGAATCACAGTAGGTTCTAAGTTTCTTATCTTAGTTTGGAAAGAATTAATGATGGTTTGTGAATTCTGTATTCTCACTCACTGCAGGTGGGAATATAAACTGGCATAAATACTTTGGAGGGCAACTCTGCAAATTTTAGCCCCAAAAAGACTTTGACCCAGGAATTTCACTCACAGTAATTTCCAGAGGGAACAGAGATGCACACAAACGTTTTAAAAAGGCAAAAAGTTACATGAATATCTAACTAGAGGTCAAATGAATTATGATACCTTCAAATAAGGAAATATGATGCCAACATAAAAATCATGTTTTATAATAGTTTTAACAACATGAGCAAATATATATAAGGACTTGTCAGATGGGAAAACCGGATTCCAAAATAGTGGATGACAGCAAGGTGTCAGTCTTACCTTTTCAACGTACAAATATATGCGTGTAAAAAAGGAGAGGAAAAAGATGAGAAAATGCATATCAACACGTTGACAATGATTATATACAAGCGGTGGGACTAGCAATTTGTATTGACTTCTTTGTGCTTTTCCATAATTTCCAAATGTTCTGTGATGAACGTGTATTATTTTTGCAATCAAGAAAAACATAGTTTCATGTGTGTTTTAAATCCTAGCTGGCTGGAAGCGTGGAACTGTGAGGTAGGCTGTCCAGAGAGAATGCTGCGGGAGTATAAAGGGAACTTCTCAACCCCGTGAGTCTATGCCTTTACCTTATCCTGGCCTTTTTTTGCTCTTTTTTGTCAGTTCTCGGAAAGTTTGCAGCTTCCAACACCATTTTACATGCTCCTCCTGTGACTGACAGAGCAGTGTCCCAACAACACTTAATGTATTTTGGGTCAGGGGCCCGTGGGTCAGCAAGGTTATTAATAAACATTGCCTCTTGTTCTAATTTGGGTCCCTTCTCTCCTTCTTGTCTCTCCTCCTGCCCTGCTTTTCCTTTCACATCTCTTTCTGTCTGACCCTTTTCCCCTTCTCCCTGATCTCAAAGATTTGGCCTTCATTTTAGCTCGACTTCTGGCACTTTTACCGTAACACTTTTCTGATGTATTTGTTGGTCCTGTTAAGTTTTCATAGGCAATTTCATTTTTGAGGAAAGATTTCGTGTCCTAAATCGATTTGACGTGGGTTGATATGATTCTCTGATCTGACATGCCTGGGAGGTGGGGGGATAAGTCAAATTGAGGCAAATGTGGATGAGCAGGGGAAGGACCCTGTTTTTGAAAAAGAATTTTTGTTAAACAATATTCACTGACCACAGAATTAGCCAGATTTAAGAGGCCACTACTACGATCAGCTCTACACAAAAGGAAGAGAGCTGGAAGGCAGAAGTCAGCTTAATTTTATTATTATTTTTTCTATTATCTTTGATGAGACAAAAAGAATTTAAAGAATTTATCATGTATATTTGGATGTATGTACACCCATTTTATTTTCTTTTTTAGAGCTTGATTTATGACCTTAGCTTATATTTAGAGTAAATCTTGTTGTATTTTTTCTGATTTAATTACACAAATAGAAGTGGCTGCATGGTCATCACCACTACCAAATTTTTACACATCAGCTCTTCAAAGCCCCTGAATTTGGTACAAATTCAATTTTTGTTTTTACTTTCAACATTTTCTAACTGCAATTTCAAACCAGACAAGATTCCTTTGTCAACTGAAAAAAGTCAATTCCTACACACACACAAATTTGCATGTACTCTTTCCAAATTTATTAAACTTCAGTTGCTATTTTCTTCTAATAACATAATATTGCATCTCCCATCAGAGCGTTCAGAGTTAAATGTGCCAATGGGAGTTACTTAACAATGATAGAGCAACATATTTATATCAGAAAACATATAAAAAGAAATGTTTGAATCTTTACTTAATTACTCATACTTTTCAAATTTACCTATTGCACTTTTTCCTGTTCAAGAACGCCTTCTTTTTTAAATGTGACCTAGACTACCCTTTTTAGAATGACTGGAAGTCTTTTAGAGTGATATAATTTTTTAACACATGATTAACATGATTAATTCTACTATAAACTAGGGTCCTCATATTGAAAAAACTGAAAAAAAAAATGAAGAAATGGCAATGAAGCTAAATTTATCCAGAAGAAAGATAGTTTTCTATACCTAAACTTATTATCATGAAACATACTAGTTTTGTTGCATTACCAGAATTGCACCTGAGTTTGGTCTTTCACAAACTAAGACAATCTATGTGAACTTTGAATGAACGATGCATTCCGCTTCTTAATATGGTCACCCCTCACCACTGTACATTAACAGTCAGACAGGCAGGGATCCTGAACTCAGTTCAAATCACCATTGGAAGTAGCCATTAATCAGACTTGACTAAATGTCTAATTTGGTTCCTTGCTTACTCTTTAGTTTTTGATTTTCCTTTTGAATGGATTATTCTTATCTGTTCTGTAACAACTATCAAAGGATGAGAATAGCTTTAAATGTGCTCTGTCACATGTGTGGCCATTTGTCACACATGGGATAATATTTATTTTCTTTAAACGCCATATTTTTCTTAATAGACCTAGGTTTGCATGAGCAGTAACTTGTTAGGCTGTCTTGGGTAAGAAGAGAGGAAAAAGAAGGAGGAGGAAGCTTTTCTTGAGTGCCTACTATGTACCATACAGTATGACATGTGCATCCATCCATTCGATGGAGCTTTTATGTTGTGCTAAGTGTTTCACACATCTTTTCTGGTATTGTCTGCACAGCATCACAGTGAAGAAGAACTTGTTAACCTCAGGATACAGATGAGAAAATTGGGGCTTAGAGATGTTAAGCAACATGTCTAAGACACACAATTAGGGTGATATGAAGCATGGATTGGCACCCAGGCCCTGGCTCGCCAAACTATGGCACTTTCACTGATTATGAATAGACTTCATTGTCTGCAGTGGCAAGGGCTCAGAATACAGATTAAACCCTGGAGTTTATTGCAGGCTGGGCTTGAGGTCAATGACACCTGATCACTTATAAGGTATGACTTGGGGTTGTCTGAAAAGCCAAGAAAGACCTCCCAAAGAATTACATTAGATAACATGGCAAAAACGTTATGAAAGGACTAAAAATAAAATATAACACCCATGACACCGTCTGACTCAGACTAGTGGCTTTCAAGAGGTGGGCATCTATGTACCTTTGTTGTACCTATTTTAAATATTCTCTATTTAAAGAGGGTCACTGGTTCCAAGATGTTCCTCGAAATTTTGATAAATAAATGTTCTGAGGATCATCTATGTATGGGGAATTTTTCCCTCACATAATCAGGTTGGATGCAGAGCACAGTTTTATGCCCTGTAATAGGCCTTTTTTTTTTTTTTTTTTTTTTTTTCCTGATCTCTCTGTTTCGGCTGCTTCCAAGTCCCAGGCTGGGATCCGCAGGCTGTGGGATGAGGGTGGTGTGGCAGGTGGCAGGCTACAGTTCTTCATGCTCTAGGGGTAAGATTTCTTGTGAAAACGGACAGCTTTTTTGTTCTTCCTCAGCCTTTTTAACACACAGCCACATCTCTGGCTGCGCCTGCTGTGGTTGTGACTGTACTGAGCTAAATTTATGCTGCTGACAACTCGCACTGAAGTACATCGGTAGCACAGAGTCAGTGGGAGTTGTGTGTATATAAACTCGGGCAGGCCTTGGCCCACTGAGTGTAATAGCATCTCTGCCTTGGTAGATTATGGGTATGATACGGGTGATGCGTAATGGATGGGGCAGTCTGTGTACAAATTTCCAATGACTTGCTACACCCCTTTAGGATGGTGGCTGTCAAAAGTGTCAGCAGGGCTGCCCTGGTGGCGCAGTGGTTGAGAGTCCGCCTGCCGACGCGGGGGACACGTGCCCCGGTCCCGGAAGATCCCACATGCAGCGGAGCGGCTGGGCCCGTGAGCCATGGCCGCTGAGCCTGCGCGTCCGGAGACTGTGCTCCGCAACGGGAGAGGCCACAACAGTGAGAGGCTCGCGTACAGAAAAAAAAGTGTTAGTACTTTACACCCACAACAACCACGGATCCTATTACCTACCGGTGGCCCCTGCGCTCACAGACCGCCTCTTCCTCCGCTTCTAGTAGGTAATTGCTGCAGGGGTACCTATGGAACATATACAAAGGAGGAAACACGGGTGAATTTTCTTCCTTGAGCTCCACTGTATTAATAGAAGGAGGAAAATACGGAACGTGTTTGAATTAGCCTGGACGGAAGTTCAAAGGGAATTCCATGTAAAAGATATCTCGGAAAGATTTCACATACAGAAACTGAACCAAGGGGGGCATTATGTTGCTATGCACTTAAATCAAGACCTACCCTGATGTCAGCGCTTCATTTGGGGTGTTAATGGAAAGGTACACAGATGTGGAAACTTCCACGCTGTGGATGATGTTTAAAACATTTAAATTATTTATCATGTCTTTTTGAATGAGTCTGACGATGGCTGGGGAATCTACAAAAGTTTAAACATGAAGATCTGACTAAGGAACGCTAGCATTCTTGGGTTAAGAGACTTTTCATGCTAAAAATAGACAGTGTCACCTCTCAGACTGGGGCAGGCAAACTAAGCTGTATCCTTGCTCTTTTTCTGAGCTGAGACTAAACTTCGTAGTGTGATTTTTCTGGTCTTCCAAGCTAAACTGAGACATAACAGATTAGCATCAATAAAGACACTGGTGACAATGATGATCGTTCCTAGAAAAATTGGGGGCAAAATAACCACCCCGATGATGACCTGAGATTGAATGTGGACAACTTCGTTTTTATAATAGTATTGAAAATCTGTTAGCATTGGAAATCATAGCATTGATTATATTATCTGTCTGCATCTAGTGTCTAGAACACTATGGAAACTCCCTCATCCATATACTCAATTTACTAGCCCTAAATATATTCCAGGCACAGTGCTAGTCTCTGGAGACACAGATACAAACGAGAGATTGTCCTTGTCCTTAGGGACCCTGTCTTGATTTATTTTCATTGTATAATAAATAGTGTATGCTATGTATCTGTCACTCGTCTAAGTGCTTTACATATATTAACTCATTTAATCATCAAAACAACCATAGGTATAGTTATATTATTCTCCCCCATTTTACAGATGAGGAAACTGAGGTACTAAATCAGCAGGCCCAAGGCCACACACCTGGTATGTCAGCAGACCCAGGATTTAAATCCAGGCAAATCTAGTTTCCAGAAACCTTACTATTAATGGTTGCTTAGGAGCTAATTAAAGAAATAAAGCTTTAACTATTTTCAGCGTAACTACTAGTGACATCAAAGAGCCTAGAAACCCCAGAAATCCTGGCTTCTGCAATATTCAGATCAATGATTGGGCAAAACTGTAAGAGACATGCTAATGCAATTTGTAAAGGAACAAAAGATGAGAGAGATAGACTCTAAAAGCCACCAAAAGCCAAAACAAAATGCAGTTTAATGGGGATAAACATGAGACGTTCTTAAATGCAATAAATCCCCCATACAAGCCGTAGATGACTGAAGTCTGACTCCACAGTATGGGGGCTCCTCCCTGACCAGGGCTCTGATTAAAGTCACGTGACCTGATAGATAGCACTGGTCACGAGACTTCTGAATATTTTATTTTTTTTCTGGATTCTTCTTAAGAGACTCTGGCAAACTAAGGCCAACTCAGGAAGACAAAACTTCTGCGTCCGTGTCATATGGGGCACTGGGGAACTTAGCCAATAAAACAAAAGCAGTGGCTTGAAGGGGTGGGGGAGAATGAAAGTTACCTTCAAGGTTTTGAAAGTCTGCCATATGATGTAGGGATGAGGTGTTTCAACTCTGTTGCTTCTGAGGACAGACTCCACCTCTGTAGAAAGATGCTCCAGGGACACCGTTCTGGTTCCCACAGAAGGAACAAAACTTTCTAAAAAAAAGCTCCCAATAGTGGTAGCCTGGGGGAAAGGGAACCCTATCCCTCCCATCTGTCTTAGGTGGCTGGCCAGGGCTAACTGGCAACCTTCACCCAGACCTTCACATATTTACATTACCTGCCTTCAATTTACAACTCTTGAAAATGCTGAATCGGTGTCTGCCTGACCATCTGCCCATTTCCAGACCTCTGGCTTCAGTGGGAAGTTGGACCAGTGTCCTCCAAGCTTCCTTCCAAGGGAGCCGTTCATGACTTCTTGATTCCATTATGGAGCCTTGAATTCCACAATGTTTTAGAAACCGGTTATCCCTGTTATATAGATGAAGAAATATCAGAGGGCTTAGTAACCAGCAGAGTGAGAGGCAGATAACATCTCCCCCTCACACATAGATTCCTGCTCACACTTGAATAGCTACTTCTACACAACCAACCTTAGCGTTGTTACAGAGCAACTTAGCCCTAACCTTATTCTAGAAAATTGGTCTGGTCCCCAGTGGCCACTATATCATTTAGCTGAGAGCTTACTATCATTTCTAAGTTAATTTGTGAGTTAATTGTAAATGTCAGGAAGCTCTGACACTGCCAAAAATGGTAAATTATTGAGATAGACCAGGGTCAGAAGAATCCAAAATTGAATAAATTTGGTTGTTGATCAGTTTTTATCAAAAAAATATGTTGACATCCAAGGGGACCGGAATGCCCTCAGATATGAGTTGCCTCAGAAGACAGCCCTCCATGAAGTGGACCCTGGATTACGGGGTAAAAAATGTTTTCCAAAACAAAAGAAAATGTTTTCCGATCCTAAGATTTCCATAATACTCCACAATCACAATGCCAATCACGTTTTCATCTAAATGACTATCCAACCTATAGAACTTTAAAAAGAGCTCAGTCCCTGCCTCTGGATACATCCAGTTTGATGGTCTAAATGTGGTATTGAAAGTGGTTAAATTCTAAACCTCTGAACACGTGCATTACGGCCATTGGTAAAATAATGACTCGTCTTTTCCACACCACTGGGTTTGGCAGGTCTGTGCTTCAGGAATAGATATGCCTCCCATTCTTCTTGCCTTCTGACCTCTGTGGTTCCTTTTCCCCCGGCAAGGTCAAGCCCTTAACATCAGGATTATGTTGAAAGAAAGACGAATATTTTCCCCAAACTTCTGGAATTATCAGGATTATATAAAGTGGGGGCTGGCCTCCTTAGTAAAGGGAGAAAACGAAATCTCATTCCCAAATGATTCTGACCTGTATTGGCCTCCAAGTTTTGGCCAAATGATGCCTCTTTTTTGCCCACATGGCTGTATTTACCATAATCTGTGTCTCTCCATTCTCAGCAGTACAGTCCTCATGGTAATGATGCCACTAACTCCCATTTGTTACTGATTAATCCACAGCATATTGGAAAATGGAGTTAAAGTGGAATGCAATGGTAATTAAGCAAAAGATGTCAGAGAGCCTTTACTTTTAACTTCTTTTGCAAAAATCATTTTTGAGGAGTGGCAAACTGAAAAACCACATCCTGACACAGCATCCACAGTCAATTAGCCCCTTCCCTGAGTGAGAAAATGCATGCTTTCCTTGCAGAGGATCTGTGTTAAACATCTTACCTGGAAGACAACATTCAGTTCCCCATTCATTGACATTTTAAGGCAAGTAACAACAGGGTTTTTCTAGCTGCTTTTCTCTACCCTCAGACACACAGGTCAAAAGAGAAGGCAATGTTAGGCTGAAATTTCTGTAATTTACAATCTCCAGTTTGTGGGCCAGAGCCAAAGGGCTCTTGGCTACAAAGTGTAAACAGAGCATTGTTGCCTCTTAATCTGGGTAATTGGTCCCAAATGCTGTTGCCACTTTTCAGATCAGATGCTTTACATACTTTTTAAAGAACCTGGAACTTTTCTCCTTTGGCAGAGAAAAGTTTGGTGCATTAACTCAGTCTTTTCATCAGCACTAAGACTCCTATAAACAGCCATGTGATTTCATTTGGGGGCCTGTAAACACAGGAGACTGGGGGCCCGCTTGGAGAGTTCCAGTCCATGTTTGAATGTTCATCCATCTATCGTTTGCTCCCCCATCCAAGCCAACTTCAGAGTGTTTACTTAATATACATAGCTTCTGCAAAAGTTGAGCAGACAGGCCACCTCCTAGAGGGTGCCCCCAGTTATCAGAAGCCAGGTTATGTCCCATTCCAGCAGAACGTGTTCTTATCAGTACATGCCTTAAGTGTGATGCACCGCAGTAAATTTGGCCTAAAACCAGTTGTTCTGTGACATCATCTTCTGGGAGAAGTCCTGGGGATGCTGTGGGAGAGAAGACAGTGTATGGTGTTCTGGGAGGAGACGAGGCTTGGGACGATGCAGGGGGACCACAGGCTGCATGACCCTGGGCAGGTAACACAACCTCCCTGAGCCTCGGTTTTCATATCTACAAAATGGAGCTAATAATATAAACTTCACAAACTCATCATGAGAATTAAATGAGAAAGTGAATATAAAGGTTATGGGGGCATTCCACATACTATTATGAGGTAAAGTAATTTTAAAGCCATATGGCTTAAAAAATACTTTACATCATAATAGTATATATATATTAATAATTGTATAGTATATATATTACTATCATATAGTAATATATGTAATAGTATATATTATATATATATTTATATATATATATAATATATATATGCCTATCTTTCTGCTTCAACCTACACAAGGCAGGGAACACATTTTTGTTTTCCTGTGAAATCTCTGATTTAGGCTTCAGTATTCCAAGAAAATATAGCTTTCATTACTGGTCTTACAAGAAAATGACAAAATCTGAGTTCCCTTAATTTGTTTTTCTCTTAGACCTTCCTCTTTACCTATTTCCAATCTCCCTGGTGACATTTGTAGGCCTTCATTTTCCTTCTAAATATTTCTAGAGTGCTATTGAGTTCTATATTAACTATTGCTTCTCCAAGTTTCCCTTATTTAGTTCTTCTGATCTTTCCTCCCAAGTCAATCTCTCACCCTGTCATTTTTGTACTTTTTTTCTTTGAATTCCAGTCCATTTATCTCTATCTCTTTGGCATTAAGGTATTCTACATATGTAGCATTCCAAGTAGACACTCAGCAAAGACTTCAGGGAGATTTGGGACTTCGACTCCCTTCCTACTTCTGGGTTAAGAAGATTAGACAAGAATGAGCTTTCTCGACCTTGGTTTCTGCCATTATATTTACTTCTGTTCTCAGCAGTTAAAAATGGGAAAATACTTCTCCTATGTATAGTCTGTAGCAGTTTGTTTTCCAAACAACATTGCAATTATATTTTCTCTAGGGAGGCAGTATAGCATTGTGCTTAAGTACAGAGATTCCAGAACCAGGCATCCTGGCGTTCAAATCCCTTTTAGGAGCAGTGTAACCTTGGGCAAGTTATGTAATTTCCCTGTGCCTAGTCTTTCTTATCTGCAAAATGGAGATAATTGTGTTTGTTTGGTACTGTTATGGTCAACTAAGTTGAGTTAATACATGCAGAGTACTTAAAATTGTGCCTGGTTACAGTAAGCACTCAAGAAATGTTGGTTACGGACATTTCATTTAGATTCTCCTTTTTTCAAAAATTGTATGTGTATTTAACTGTCAGTTTCCCCTCTGGTCTCTCATATGTGGTCACATTTCCACATATATCATTGAAAATGGGCTTCATATACTGTTCTTCCCGACTTCAGAATGTTACAGGAAATACGAAATAAAATAGGACAAAACAGCAATTCCCAAAACATCTAGCTCTCTTCCCCAGCCCATCATCTCTTCATCATTAGCTAAAGTGGGATGAAAGTTTTATTATGAACCCAAAACACAACTGTAGTTTACCCCAAAGTGAGTGAATCTGGGTTAGCTTTAGGAAAATCTGGTTTGAATTTTAGGTGAACCTCCTTTTTACTCTCAAATGCCGAAAAGAGGATTTACAGTTTCAGGTGGATACCAAATGAAATTTGGTAAGTTCATCTGAGTTTTACTTTGGGTTTGTCATTTGAATGAACTCAAATTTCATGCAGCCTTAATCCTTATATTTATGGTTTTCCTGCCATTTTCACCTCAGTTGATAAAAAACATTTTTAAATAAAAATTGAGACATACTGTTCAATATTTCAGCAAATTGCAATATTTTAGAGCATATACATTTCTTTGTCTCAATAATATACAACTATGAGGAAAATACAGTTTTGGTAATATATGCTTTAATGAGTCATGTTATTTTTGCAAATATTCTCCTTTACTTCATACTGTGTTTATTAGCCACAAAATTCCAAGTTGACCAGACATTAATTAACAAGATTATCTATTTCTGTCAACATTTAAAGATCTGCAGCTGCATCAATTTTTAATCCCTGGCTCAGGTAAACCATGACTTTAAAATCAAATTTGTATAATATAAGCTTTCTCCATTTTTACATTTCTTCCCCCCAGAAGTCAGAAGCCCAGACTTTAGCTAATTTCCTCAAATTATATGCTAGAGGTTTGAGGAGATTTAAGGATAGATCTTTTATGTCAAAATGGTAGGTTCACAGTTTGTGACTGATGATCTTGGACATATAAATGATATATGCCCATTAAATAAAGAGGCCTTTGGGATGAGAAGATTAAGCAAAAGTGAGTTTAGGGAAATTTCCAAGTCCTACATTTGCAGAGATATGGGCAACATGCTTACAGTTTCTGTTTTATTATAAGGCAAAATAATCTTAAATAACTTATATATTGAGACTAATATATCAATGAGATTAAAAAGATTATTTGCCTAGAAGTGCATTTTTCACTCCAATAGTTAACTAGAAGCTTTGCAGTTACATTACTTTGAATACCTACTTTTTTTAATGGAACTAGACAAAGTTACTCTGGGATTTAAAAAAAACAAAATTCTCTTAAGAAATGTGCATTAGATAAAATTTCTCCCAAATACTACTGATACTTTTTCATAAATTAACCACACTTTATATTATTTAAAAAATTAAAACCTGAAAACACACACAAAAAATGTCACACGTTTTTTCTTCTAATCTGTAGTCCCCAAATGACTGGTAATAAAAATAAACTTTACAACATCTTTGAGAATACCAAAGAACCCCAGTCAAGATTATTTTGGCTAGAAAAGAAAGCAATTTTTATATTCAAAAATTTGGCCTTCGGACATATATACGCTACCAAATGTAAAATAGATAGCTAGTGGGAAGCAGCCACATAGCACAGGGAAATCAGCTCGGTGCTTTGTGACCACCTAGAGGGGTGGGATAGGGAGGGTGGAGGGAGGGAGATGCAAGAGGGAAGAGATACGGGGATGTATGTATATGTATAACTGATTCACTTTGTTATAACACAAAAACTAACACAACACTGTAAACCAATTATACTCCAATAAAGATGTTAAAAAAATTTTTTTTTGGCCTTCCTTAGTCAATTCCCAAAAGGGAAAAAATCAGCTAATCTTAGAAAGGTGGTAAATTTAAGTGATTCTGTAATCCAAGTTAGTCCTCAATCATGTTTTGAAATATGATGAAACAGTAAGGACCGAGAAAAGATATAGAAAGTTTCAAAAGTAACTCCAAATAGAAACACCGAGCATTTCTTTAAGAGGCTTTCGGCTTCTAAATTAGAGGATGAATAGCGTCTAACTGGAAAATAGCAGCAAGTTTGTGCTAGCGTGCCCGCTTCATGGTATTCATGGCAACCAAAAAAGAAGAAAAATACTCTTAACGTATTCTATTACCGGATCATTTAAATCAGCATGAAACATATTTTTGTCGGTCACGTATTCCAGGTATCACCCTAGACAGCAAGTCAGCTAAATATGGACACATCCATACACAGGTTCTAACACTCATACAACAAACAACTGGGCATGCACGTACACTGGCATACGCATGCGCACACACAAACATATACGTCCGAAACCTGCCCAGGCTTCCCTCTGGGTCCTTGAAAACTCTGGCATATTGTAAACCCAGGAAAGAATTTTAATCTACATGGTTTTAAAATAGGAGCCTTTTAAATATGCTGCATACAATTTGTGATGGTCATCTCTAAGATGCTGCTCCATTATCCTTTTCCATTTGGAATGAATGAGGCTAATTAATTTCAGGCCATACTTGATGAGGTCAGCACCATACGAGGGGTGCGTGCTAGACATTGCTAATCTCTTTCAGCTGAGAGTGATGAATTAAAGATGAAGCATGCCTTTGCAGGCCTAATTTAGAATGTATATCAAAAAACCTACAGCCAATAACACTATACCCTACAACAAAGAAAAACTGGTTCACTCAAACTCCCTGAGTTGTGTTGATTTTAAAGACATTTTCAGTCCTCTTTCGAATTCCATCTGTGGATGGGTGAACCATATCAAGAAAATCAAGCCATCTCTCACACATAGCCATGTGGACAAAAAGTGGGATTAAAGGAAAGAAAGAAAGAAAACAGAAACAAAATACAACAATCAGGGTTTGATCCCTTATGTATTAAAATTCCACCTACACATTAGACGTTTTTTTTTTTTTTCTAGAGCTACCAGACTGACAAAGATCCCAAATTAGCAATACCTGTATTCAAGCAATGACCACCCAGCTCTGCTGAGACATTTCAAAGCAACATGCTAAATGAGGCAGCCTGTTGTTTTTAAAGCAGGTATCTTAATGAAGCTTATTAGGTTTTTCCATGTCTCTCTTTTGAAAGCCAATAGAGATTGACCAGGTAGATAATGTGATACCTTTTATAAAGCCAAGAAAGAAATTGTAATACTGATGCCTCCAGGCCAAAATGTTCTTATGAAGTTAATGCTGAGCCAACTTCCGAGTTGTGAAAATGGAGATACTCGCTGATCTAAACTCTAAAGAGAAGAAGGAATTAGTCTAAATTTCTCAAAGGTAACTACTCCAAGTCCCTAAGGGTGGCAAGAAAGGTGTTTCAGCCCAGAGAGTAGAGAATACACCTTGAAAAAAGTATTTCAACATACCTAGCAAGAGAAATCCTGACATTCTAATGAGTGGGCATTTCCTACTGGTGGCCACAATAACTCCTGCCTCTGTATCTCGGTAGCCTTCACTAGAAAAAAGCTGCTTCGAATTAGGTCCAATCTACATGCTGAATCAATCTTTCATCCCTTTGATTGCTTCTGAAAATATTTATATTTCTTAATAATGCACATTTTGTCTTGCAACTTCTGATTAAACCCAGACGGGGTTTCCCAAAGCAGCCAATGTATGTGGAAGGGTGATTTGGGACAGGAAAAGGAAGATAAAAAACACAGGTTTTTCCCATTGGGGAACCATTAGAGAATATAAATCTAGCAATTTTGGTTATGTAAGCATAAGAGGAGGGTTGTAATAAATACAGATTGGAATATTACAGTGACCTAATGGAGATTACAGAATATTTTTATTATTGTGTGATTCTTCATTGCAGCTTAAACTCTTCGGCTGGTTAGCTTAACAGATTTTATGAAAAATTATTGTGGGAGAGATTTAGGAAGATTTCATATTACAACCAATAATAACCCACACAAATTATCATATCAAAATAATTAGAGCAGCAAAATAGTTATAATAGGGACACGACGAGATCATCTAAAATTTTTTTTTTTTTTTTTTTTTGATGAATAAGGAGCATAGTTTGGAAGATATTGGGGGAGGGAGGGTGGATTCCTGGTTTGGGGCCCAAGAGAAAAGGGGTCTAATTTCAACCCTGTCACCAATCAGCTGGGAGAACTTACAGAAGTCACCCAACCTCTCCAGACCTCAGGTTTTTCTTCTTGCTTTTATCTGGGAAATAAGGGAGGTAAAGTTCTCCTTGTAAGTTTTAAATTCTATGGTTTTGTAAAGCATTATCCTTGTCCTTAAGCATTCCGTGTTCTCTGAAAGCAGAGAGGAAGAAAAGAGACTTTGTCCAATGCTGTGTCCCCAATGCCAGTCTCTGAGAGATGGCAGTCACAACTTCTCAAAGTACCTCATTTGTCACTTGTCCCTGCTTGCCTCCTCAGACATGGCTGTCACTTTTCTGTTCCTTACTTCTTCTCTCTTAGAGACCATGACAAAAGGAAGCACCCAAAAGCAATGCCCATAGTTTCATTTGACCCAACCACCCATTTTAGAGATGAAGAAAATAAAGGCCAAAGAAGTGAAGGTCACATACTTAGTAACTGGTAAAGCTAGAATTTAAATCCAGGTCTATTTCCAAACCAGGATCTATTCTGCTATGACACACTGCCTCAGAGTCTGAGGGATTTTTATATTCCACAAATAAGTGGGTTTCTTGTGACCACTCAGTGCAGTTGAAGACTCCTTGCAATTGGAAACGGGAACATAGGATAGGGAAGTGGCTTTGAATGTAGACTTCCTGGATTTGAATAACATGTCACCAACTTACTAGCAATGTGAGTTTCAGGCAAGTCCCTAACCTCCATAAGCCTTGGTTTGCTTTTTATTTTTCTCTTGGATAATGGAAAATAACACCAACATCTACCTCAGAGTTGTGTAAGAGATTAAATAAAATACATGTGTATGTTTACCATAGTTCTGGTATATAGTCAATGTTGGCTGCTGTTAGTATCACCACCCTTTTCTTCTTCATTTACATAGAGAAAAACCCTGAAAGGATCCTAGGAAACCTAGGTATGAATTCTGACTGTGCTCCTATTAGTTCCATGGCCTCAGATAAGTCTTTGAGCCTCAGTTTACTCGTCAGCAAAATGGGAATTTAAAATATCAACCTTGCAGGATTTTAGTAAAAACCAAATGAGTTATGCATGTGCAAATAACTTTCATAAATAGGTAGAGTCCTATAAAAATACAAGGGTTGATGGTTTTATTAAAACATTATTATTCCTAGGTCAGAAAGCCTCTGGATGCTTAGAGCTGGTTAACAGATGATAAAAGAGATAACGCCACTGATTTGTTTCTCAAATAAATCTCCTTAGAAATGAGATACATGCAACACCATGTAATCATAAAAGAATAAATGCGTTTCCTCAGTTATCACTGTTATCCATTTAATCCTATTCTACTGCTCTCTACCTAAACTTGCAATTCTCTCATAATTTTATCTTACCAGGGAATTAGAAGATGATTAGGTTGCAGGAGCAGGGTTTAGAACAGGAAAACAGCACTCTCTTCTTTGCCTTCCAAGTAATTAGAGAAAGAAATATCTCAAAGTAAAGAAAACACACTTTATGAAATATTCAATGACAGCTTCCAAGAAGTCTTCATACCTTGTTAAAATACTGTCAGACTTTGCCATTGACCAGCTGTCCATTGCACGTGAACTTAAAAATATATACATTATTGAGATACAACTTTTTTTAAGCTAAAGAAGCATCATGGGACGGGAATTGTTTTCTGAGTAGGATTAGTAAAGAGTTGGGGCCTAAAGGTGTATGTCTATTTTAAAAAGAAATTTTCTGATTGCAGATAACTTCTCAATTTGATTTAGTGTCGAACGATAGTGATGGGGTTGATAAGTGAGCATTCATCGGTAATTCATCTTGTGCTGGTAGAAATTTACAGCAAAGCAGTGCTTTCCCAACAGTGACAAGCCCTATTAATCTTCTTCAGACACATTTCAATAGGTGTTCCCATCTGTGGCCAGCATCTAAACATTCTGGCATCACTGGCGACTTGAAGACACCTTCATTTCAAGTTACACTCGTGAAAATGTGATACTAGATTGTACTCTATTTTTTAACCTAATTCTCTCTCCTCATTCAATTAGCCTTTCTTGCCTAGATTTTCTGCTCATGTGTAACATCATTTCCCAGGGAGAGCTCTCAAAGATTTGGTTTCTCAGAGATGCACAATCTCCCCCAAGGTTAACAACTAACAACTTTTTTACAAATTAAAATTGCATAGATTCCTGTTCTGGCAGTCACTGGCCTCAGATTGCATATGTCCTTAGAAAGTAGAACCTGCTCAAATACAGCATTGAGAGGCCTGAGGAAAAGAGGAAGGCTAGAAATTCCATTGTGTTCATATTCGGAATGCAATTTGTTATATTGAACTATGATGCTTAATTTCAGTGCAGGGGAATGCCGGGAAAAGGAGAAGCAATTAGGAAAACCGAAAAAAAAAATGAAACAGCAGCCAAGTGTTCAAAACAGCCACATGTACTCAACATAGTCAGTCTATAGGATAAAATCCCTCTCCTGTTCTTTGCATCTGCTGGAGGACCTCCAGTTAAGAAAGAAATACAATAAGCACTTTAGGGATAGCTTATTTCACTTAAATTGCCTTTATCTACGAGCAACATGCTCTATCTGGCTGCAAGGTTAGTCTAGGTGAAAAATCTGGAGGGGGTGTTTGATTTTGGATTGCACCTAAGTGCTTTTTTTGTGCCATTTCATCCTCATAATGGATTTGGTCTTGCAAGGTGGATTTGAACAGCATTTTTCTTGTTCACTTTAGAAATCATTCAAAAGAGAAAACTGGCTTACGCATTCTTAGTTTAGAAAGGTTAGATCTACCTGCATCATGAATGGATATTTTTAACTTTACTGAACTTTTTTGTTTGCACGTGATCTGACATGTATGTGTGTTACTAGTATGTGTGTATGTATATATGCATATGTATGTGTGTGTATATGTGTATATATATATATGTAATAAAGATATTCATTCTCAGAAAGATCTCCCGCCTTCACACAAACTATTTTTCACAATAATCATCTGAGTTTTTTACAGATCTCAAAAACCTTATTGTAGGTGGCAAGTTTAAATGTGCCATATTAATAACTTGTTACCCAAGACAAATTAAGTCCTTATATGTCAAAAGCACTTGGCACTGTATTATCTACAAGACAAGTATTTATTGAATAAATGTTGAATCCAATTTCATTTTAATGTGACTGACTGTATGTTTCAGCCTCTTAGAGATAAAAACACTCAGACCCATAACTGTGTTGCAACATTACACCTAACTTGTCTATTTCTATTATTGTCTCCTAACTTAGAATATGGAAAGAAGGGTTTTTTTGTTTTGTTTTTTTGGGTTTTTTTTGGTTGTTGTTCTGAAGAGCAAGGGAAGAGATAGAAAAACGGCTGGCATTCAGCCTAAAGAGAAATCATTGAAACAAATTAATCCTATGCCGTTTAAATTGACGTGGTAATCCATCATCAGAGAAGGCAAACTCTGAAAGCAATCTAGAATCTGCCCTGCTCTTTCACTAGCCCTGGAGGCACAAAGATGGATAGTAAAGGAAAGGGTGGGGGATCATAAAAGTTAGCGATGCCTTAGAAAATAATAAAATTGGTTATATCAGCTTTCACTGTCGTGCCTCTGAAAACCTTCTTTGGAAAGGAGAGGTTAACTTTCAACAGTTGCTTTCCAAACTTTACCTCAAAGTGGTAGGTCATCTGCAGTTGAGCTCAGAGAATCTGCCTCCTTCTTGAGGCTGCCAGGCTATGGACTAGAGTCTAACCACTGCAGGACCCACAGTTACACAGAAACTTTCCTTATAAGTGGTAAGGGTGGGGGTTAGGATTGGGGTTTCTTTGGGGTTTTGTTGTTGTTTTGTTTTTTGGTGGCGGAGAGTGGGAGGGAGTCTTTTCTTCTTTTTTCTCCTATAATTATCTTGTTTTGCACCCAATGAAAAAGCATGTTATTGTAATTTTTAAAGTAAAACTTCTGTAACATCCCTAAAAACGGAGGCAAGCCATCATGCCCTGTCACTTATCTGTGTTCTTTTTAATTCTGGAGGCTTATTTTTCAAATTTTCTTCACTTCAAAAAGCCTGTGATATGTTGTTAAAACTTGCTCAAAATTCAAAAATCATACAAAACTGAAGTGTCCCATCTTGGTAGATAAGATGAAAAAAGCCTTGTAAAGAGCTCCATTGTAAAAACAATGATTCTGTATTTCCAACACACTGAAGCCTAAGGTTTTTGTTTTTGATTTTGTTTTCCTCTTTAGCTTGTATATGTAGTGATGTTTTATTTTTTGTTATTAGGGTTTTTTTGGGGGGTAGTGCAGAAACTCACCTCTTTACTATTGTCTGAACATAGAAATTTGAACACAGAAGTGAATATTATTTTCCAATTTAATAATGCATTGAGCTATAAAGGCAAGACAATTTGAAAATATTTTTTAATCTCAAAATCTGCTAACAATAGACAGTACGTGAAGACAAAAACCCAGATACCTTAGTGCCAAAGGCAAGAAGGCAGAAGCACACGAATATAAACCATACCCAATAGCTGCCCTATTTAAATTTATCTAGGATAGAGTTTCTTCTAGTTTATTAAAACTTTACATGTTCCTGAAACTTCAGAGTAAACATCACACCTTTTCTCTATAATTAGAATTTTATTCACTTTTTTTTTAAAGGGGATGAGTAATTCTTGCATATGGACTAACACTTTTTTTAAAAGTATTTAAGCATAAAAGACAAATTAGAGGCATTTCCCTGCTAAACAAGAAGAGAACAAAAGGCTCGTATATAAAATATTCATCCACAGCCATGCCAGTTGCAATTTTAAGAGTTGTTCGGAAAGAATAGATTCAGGTGTTTGTAAGTGTGTTTGTTTTTAATGGAACCTGGGAAATTTAAATAGTAGCTCTTCATTAACTGAACATTCAATTGCACTTTCTGAGAAAGATCTGATGCCTTTGAATTTGTTTTCAATGTATAAACAATGACTTCAGCACAATAGTATATGATTTTAAAAGCTATTAAATTAATCAAAATCATATGAAAAAAGTCAATGAGTAACTAAGCATAATTATTGAAGACTATAAAGAAAAACATTGTTTAATATTTTTTAAACCCCATCCCCCCTCGCTTAAATTTCACTTCTTTCTATTTGGATGGCAATATGGCAACAAAGTATATGCAAAATAAAAAATTCCACCATAACTTTTGGAGTCAGTAAATCCATTATTAACATGCATTCTGCAAGAAATAGGGTTGCCTAAATTTTTAACTTCTCCCTGACATGCGATGTAATGTGGTCCTGTCAATATATACCCAATGTGACATTTATCACTAAAGTCAATATTTTCTTCCTTCTACATTTTCACTTTTGTTTTAAACTATTTTAAGTGATATCATCTCAGTCAATTTACCTCAGTCAAGCACATTGTACTCCCTTTGATAAGGTTGATTAATTTATTATAAATTGTAATGTAGGGATAGGAAAGGTACCTTTCTGTGTCCTGTATTCAAAATAAAAAAGATCAGTGTAAATTTTATTTAAACATTACACTTTGTAAAGCCTCAAGTTGATACTTCCTATGGTCAAAAAAACTGAATATTATGTTAGCCTCCTCTCACTTTTGCACAGAAGTCCTTTATTTTTAATGTGTATGTTCAACATTTCAAGAAACCATCCATTTAAGAAGAGAAGTGCAGTTGATAGTTAATTAATTATGTTTTCTAAATTCATACATTATGTTTTTCTATTATGGCAGTATATCTGTCTTTGTCCATTTACTTACTTCTCTAATTATATGCTTTATATTGAAACTGGGGTTTTTCTAAAAACCAACAGAATGGAAATTAGCCCTTGTTTTCTCCTTCTGAAATTCACCTTGAGTTTGTGGCTAAAGAAAATTAAGCAAGATAAATTTCCTTTGTTGTTCTGTTTGTATTTTCTTTAAGTACACTGATGCAGCTAATTAACAACATAAATTTACCTGGATATTTGCCTTACTAACACCTACACATTTAAATGACTGGCACTTGATACCATTTGATTAATGCCTTTTTTGACATACCAAAAATGAACTGTCATTTTAAAGGTTTCATTACCAGTCTCCTAAGAGAAAAAAATACAGAATCAGACAACCTTTCCTCACCCTGTCCACTTCTAAATAAGAACTGATGTCCACATGGCTTTAGATATCTTTAAAACTTTCTCAGCTGGAGTTGCCTTGCAATATAATATTAAAAGCATATACAGCCCACATCAGACTTAGTTAAATGGGCAACAAATCCCTTATGCTAGCATCTATAGCTAGAGCCTATTCTCTTTTAATTCTTCAATTCATTGAAAAGTAAAATAAACAGAGTAGCATATTGTTGAATTTTAAAATAAATGTATTAGGCAAAAGATGTTCACCTCTTGTTTAAATGCCCTGCCAAAGCTACCAAACTGAAAACTGACGTTTTTACCTTGAAGTATCTTTCCATGATTCTGCAAGGCACAACAGCTTTACCATTACTAAGTTGCTTCAGCTTGTATTTCAACAATAGAGATTCCAAGGAACTCATTCAAAACTCTTTTTTGCACTGTTTTCTGCCAGACCCTCAGCATGTACACATGAGTGACAGCCTCTGTCTAGTGCTTGAGTATATAAACCTTTAATCTATCATGGAACTTCTACCACCATAAGAATATATACACACCCATGTGCATATACCTTCATTCACATAACTATTATATAACTACTCATTAAAAATGCCACCAGGTGTGAAAACAGCAGAATGGATTTTCCTAATCTCATCTAGATTTCATGGCTATAATTTGGCTACTGACAAGATTCTAAATTAGCTTTTACTTAAATGAAAGAAGGTAAAACGTATATTAGGATTTGTATTTTTTTAAAAACCTCTCCCACAATAATTAATTGTTGCATATATGTTAGAATTATTTTTCAAGTGAACTGGGTGGTCAGTTAAATAGAAGAAAATATTTCACTACATTGTGTTTTCTTATTCCCTAAAGTCCATCTCCGTGGAGTGAGCTGCCTTGATGGATGAAACTGTTGTCTCTCAGAATGGAAACCCGCTTTCGTAGGAAGGGTGGGGGTGTGGGAGGACCAGTGAAAGACAGAGCTCTAAAATCCTTGCAACTAGAGTGAATTTACCTCCCCTCTCTCCCCCTTCTTCCCTTTCACCCTTCCTTCCTTTTTTGCTACAGCCCCTTTGGTACATTAGTGTAGTTAACCTTCGCTCTGGCCGAGACCAAGAAGGGTTAATGGAGACCCGGCTTCTGACAGCCTCCAGGTCAGCGATGCTCTCGAGCTTCCATCGCAGGAATTAGAGGATTACCGAGGAATGAATTCGAGGCACCAATCGCCTCACACCTGAACACATCACTCCAAGCCACTGGGATTCATACTTAAAAAAAAAAAAAAAATTCTCCCTTCTGAAAAACGGTTAATTAGATCTGCAGTTATATTTCCTGTTGCACCGAGGAGCCAAGTAGGGCAGCCTGAACTGAATTCCTCAATCTGCCAAGGAAATCGAGCAATTTGGGGAGAGGGAAAATAAATAAATAAATAAATAAATAAATAAATAAATAAATAAATAATAAAGCCAGCAAGCTATCGGTTTCTTCAGCAAGGGCAGATTTTTAGGAAAAGGTTAAGAGCGAGAAAGGGAAGAAGAAACGAAAAAAATTCTTCCCTTTCCTCACCTTCGGTCTCCCCTTTTCCCCCCGAAATTAGTGCCTTCTTGATTATTTGCAGCTGTTTCGAACCTCAAGGTTTGTTCACAGCAGCGACCGATGCCTCCCGCTTCCAGAAGTGAAAAGCCATTTTCGCGTCAGGACTTTGCTGCTTGAGTTTGGGGAGAAGGTTTTCTTCTCATTCCTAGCAAACTCCACCCAAAGCCTTGCTAACTTCAGCGAGCCCCGCAAGCCTTTGCGCCCTCGCACTTTAGGCTTCTGCACCCAGCCTTGGGGCCACAGAACCATTTCCCTCGCTGGACTGTCGCTTGAGACCCCCAAAAGCTGATTTCCCGCCCTGGAGAGGACGGGGACATCCAGGGGGCGTCGTTGGTGTGTGTCACCCTGCCTCTGCCTTCCTGCTCCCCCTCAGACTTCCTCCCACCTGCCTAGGAGCCCCGAACCTGGAATCCACTTGCCCTGCGGTCCGCAGCGGGTTCCGCCACCCGGCGGCCGCCCTTGACACTGGGTGGGTGGGATGGAGAGGCAGCCCGCTGGGCTGGGCTGGGCCGCTGCGTCCTCTCTGGAACACTAGGGGAGACGAGGGGGCAGAGGTGCATCCGGGAGAAAGTTCGGGGATGCTGCGTGGCGCGCCGGGGGAAAATGCAACCCGTTTGGGCCACGTCGTTACTCCGGGAAGCTGCCTGGAGAGCCCGCGCTGTGCGGGAACCTGCCAGCATCTCCACGCCGGGCCTGCGATCCCCTTCCGTGGCCACCTGACCACTGGCACTCGCGACGTAGAGCCCCGTGGCGCCCAAGCGCTCTGCCCCGCGGCGGCCCGCGCAGCTCTCACCCAGCGCCAGCCCAGCCGCGCCGGGATGCGGCGGACTCCCTGCCGCTGGCTGCGCCCTCGCGTCTCCCGTCGAGGAGGGAGGGACACAGGCTTGCCCCCGGATGCTCTCTGGCGGTGGTCGGGTCGCCCCCCTCGAGGCTCGCTCCCCCCTCTCAGCCTCGCCAAATCCCTGAAAGCCCCGGCCCCCTTCGTCACCCCGGGGGCTTCTAATCACTCCGTATCGATTTCCCTAACTCTTTTCATCCAGTTGAAGACACATCTTAAAACACTCCAGCCCGGAGTGTGCTCTGGGCTTTATCCACACTAATAAAATGATTTACCCTTCTCTCTGCGCTCTCCTCACTGAGGAAAATCGTTCGAGCCCCGGCTATTTGTGTGTGATCAGTAAATATTTAGTGCGGTGACATCCTCAGCTAGGCTTCTGATCGATTCGGGGCCCACCGGGAGGTGCGCACGGTCAGGGCGGGGCCGCGCCGAGCCCGCCGAGGGGGCTCCTCCCGCCCTCGCCGCTGGCCGCTGATTTACGGCCTCTGCAACCAGCAAAGGGGGGCGAAAGCGCGCCGGGAAAATTGGCTTTTCAACCTTTTCACTTTTGACATTCAGCTGCCTCCCCAGGCTCTAATTCTCGCCCTACTCCCCCCTCCTCACCCCAACCAAGGGCGCCCAGTGCGCCCTGCGCGCCCTTCCTGCGGCAGCGCGCTGCGCTCGCGCCCCCGAGGCCCGGGGACCACCTAGCACAAGCCTACGCCTTGACGCGGGGAGGCCCAGTCCCCTGCCCTGGGAGTCGTCGCCTTCGGGGCGAAATGCACTCTGCCCGCCCACATCTCAGAGGGTGGAGGGGTTGTGGAGAAGCCGAGAGCTGCGGTGGCCCGGACGGGGAGCCACTGTCCTCGCTACCTTTTCTCCGACCCTCAGTCTTTTCCCCACTTCTGTGGCTGGTCCTCGACGCCCCTCGGGCCGGATGGCGTCGGGCGGGAACTTTACTTTCCTCGCAGAGACGCTCCCGTTTCCTTAGAAGCGGAAAAAGCGCTTAGCTTGGAGGAGTTGGAAGGGGGCCTCCTACCCTGATCTTGGCTGCCAGAGGGTTGCGGCCGCGGCAGTGAGAGTGTCCTCATCCCCACTGGCCTCCCCGAGGCGCACACTCCTTCCTTATTTCAGGGCCGCGCCCTGAATCTAGACACCAGGCAATGGGCCGACCTGGAGTAAGGCATGACACGCTCTCGCCCCCTCCTACAGACCCACCACCTCGGGCCGCTGCCTTGTCAGAGGAGGAAGATGTGAAAGATACTAACCCCCTGGGCTCCACCGCTCTGCAGTCGGGGGCACGGGCCTGAAAAACTCCAACACTGTTGCCCACCTGTTAGCGGCCCTGATCCCCTCTCACCTGAGGCCGAGGCTTCTGCAATTCCCCCCGGGTCCAGGGAGGGAGGTGAGCCACATCGCTGGTTCACGCACCCCTCCCCAGCGCTAGCACCCTCTCCTTTGTCGCACACGTGATTTTCTAAACCACTTTATCTGCAGACTATATCTTTATACTAATGCATACTTAATTGGTCCGTCTTGACTGTCCATATAAAACAATTTAATTAGGGTGCTTTCTTGCTTTGGAAAGCAAAGAAAAAAATCTGCCCAGTGCTTATTGTATTTAGCACCAATACAGGCAGAAAATGTAGCACAAGTTTTTGGTTGAAAGAGCACCTCTGTGCCCATTGAAGGGCGTTGATCCGAAAAGACAGAAAGGACAAGTAAAATCGATTTGAAGCGACCCTCTCTGTCCCTTTCACACCATTCAGAAACTCCATTCCTTCTAAGACAAAGACCAGAGCCTTGGGAATTCTCAGGGAAAAAGAGGACTCCAGTCCCACAAGCCTAGGGCACTTTTTAAAAACCTTCAATATTGCACTTAAAACCCGCTCTCGGTTCTGTGCCCCCCCCCATGCGGGTTTCACTGGCACCCTCTCCAAAGCGTCAGGCGGCGTGGCTGACAAGCCCCCACTCCTCTGCGGGCTCGGCCTTCTGGCCAGGCCGGACCAGGCTTTTAGGGTTAGTGCAGCCCTCACCTTTGACCCCCAAGATCGAAGTGGCTGCCACACTGCAGAGTGCAAAGCTACAACCCAGGCCAGAGTTAAAACGAAACAGCAAAATATTTCTCTACTCCCAAACCCAGGGAAACCAGTTCTGGTTCAGCCGCCTGAGCCACCTTACCCAGTAATACCTCACTCAACTTTTTTTTTCTTCTTCTTTTGCAATGAACTGCCCTAGCCACCTCTAAAGCAGGGAACTTGGGTTGTCAGGGCTGCATCGCTAGGTAGCGGTGAGTTGTCCTCCATTAGGAACCCAAACACCAGGTTATCCGACAGGCGCCCTGGCTGGGGAAGGCAGTCATCGATCAGACCTGGCAGGAAAGGGAGGAGGGAGAGGAGGAGAGAGGAGGACGAGGGGAGGGGAGGAAACAGGCTGGGCTGTGATCACCTTCACCTGCCCTGAGCCCGGCCCCCCTGTTCAACTATCCCTCGACCTTCTGCTGGGGTTAAAGGGGGCGGGGGTGAAAGGGAGGGGGGCATCCCCAGTTACACAAGTGGCCTCCTTCTATAAGAGAATGAGTTCATCACCTCCCCAGAGAAGCCTCACCATCCATCCACTCGTATAACTGATGAGACAAACCACAAGGAAAAACTTCTGTAGCCCATATTTATGGTATTAATGAATAGTTAAAAAAAGATTTACACTTCTTATGATCAATATTCTGAGTTATTTCCCTCAAAGTATATAATTACAGTGTCTTCAGAGTTTTCATCATTGTTTGAGGTGGCAAAACTATTTGTAATTTTCATTAGCCAGTAAACATGTAATTAACATTCAGCACTGTGTTTAACTTAATTCCTGTTTAAGACAAGGACAAGAAGCAGCCGAAGAGGGTTAGTTCCATTTGTCAAGTCTGACATACATCTTACCATAACAGTTTCCTAAAATAAAAGATCCGTGTTTCCCCATTATTCTTCTCTTAAAACAAAACAAAAAAATTCCATTAGTTAAAACGGTATTAAACTGCGAGGGGAAGCATAGTTTATTCTCAAATTTTGCTAGTTACTGTATTCCTGCTTCCTTTATTCATTTTGGGAGGTGGATGTAGAGAGGGGGTGAATTAAGCATGCATTATCTGAAGACAGAAAGTGGGGAAACCCCTCCCCCCAAAGAAATAGGTTTCCTCTTCAGGAAAGTTCTAGAAGGGGAACTGGGAAGGGGGGACATGAATCTGCAGGGGAGAAGGAAAAATCACTTGGGGGGGGGGTGAGTTAAAAGTAGAAAATGAGGATTTCAACGGATTCCTAGGAAAGATGTTGCCCTCCTGTTTCAAGTTCTATCTTTGATCTAGGGTGAGGGGAGCCTGTCTGCCAGTCTGCGAGGCTGCTGCTTTTTTCCCCTCCTCTCCCACCTCTGTTTTTTTCCAACTTGCTTTAGGATTAGCCTCCATCCCTCTCGACCCCAAACAGTGGAATTTGGCTGTGCCTTGGGTCGTCTTTGCTCTGCAATATCGCCTATAGTTGTTGGCGGTTTTCTGCTGAGGCTGAGCCGTTAGCTCCAGCCTCCGACTAAACTCATTAAGTTGGGAGATTTTTTTCAATTGGACGGGTGTTTTTAAAGTCTCGTCTTTCCAGCCCCAAACAAGGTGTAACAACGCACTCTTCCTTCTAAGGAATGAGATGAGAGACAAGGATCACTCCAGACATCTCCTACCTACGGTTTGGGGTTTTTTTTCTTAAAGGCGAGGCTTGCATTCCTCAGCAGCTATGTACAAAGCTCCCTGAAACCTCGTCTCTCTAAAGTTACTGTGCAGGGCTTTCCAAGGCTGAGAGCGCCTAATACATGGGGAAGCACTTCCCTGAGGTGGAAGATCTCTCCCTTCACCTTTCCTCTTTTTCCCTGCAGGCTAGTGCCTACTTTTTATCAGTTTGCACAATCGCTTAGATAAACACCGAGGAGGAGATTCTCTTTAATTATCAAAGACACATCTTTTCAGGGGGCCAACAAAGCATTTATTTCACCCGCCAAACTAAAGGAGAGTTATTCCAGTTTAGAAGGAAGATGCAAGCGGTTTGGGACCTTGAACAAGGCAAATATGGTTTTGGTATGTTTACTTACAGTATTTTTTTTTCTCTCTCTCTCTCCTTTCTCACTTTCCTCCTTGTGCTGTGTGGGGTTGGGGATGACTTGGGGATTTTCAAAAAATCGGATTGCTAACGTGTATGAAATGCCTAGGACTGTGGTTTAAGGTGTTCGGGGAAGGGGGGACAGTCAATTCAATGCCTTGCCATATTTTATTACATGTGTGCGGTAGGAGAGGTGGTGGGGGGCGGGGAGAAGGGGAAAATACAATTGCGAAGCTGCCAAAATATGATTAAACCGAAGCGTAAAGACTGCGGTGCCTCCCATCTCCTCAAACTCATTTCCTTCGCTAGAGCAAACTAAAAACCAGTCCTATAAGCGTGTTTTTCCAAGCAATAGACGACTCGGTTTTCTAGCAAAGGAGCTGCTAGGCTCGCACTAAGCGTCAGAATTTACTGTTCGATCTGCCTCTGCGCTGTATTTTGCAACCTTGTGCAACTGACATCCAGCCAGGCAGGGAGGGAGAAAAGCTCTGCCCGGCGCCCTCGCCCGCGGCTCGGGGAGCAGAGCGCTCGGTTAAGCTAGGAGAATCGCAACGAGAAGGGTACTCACCATCGGGCGGGGTAGTGGAGCTGGCGTGCGGATTTCAGGCAAACGTTTACCTTTTTGCTGTCTATTACAACCGTGTCGGGCTGACTTAAGCAATTCTGTGCTCTGTCCAGAACGTTCAAGGAACGGTTCCTCATTTTTAAAAAGCCAGCGAGAGAGACGACAGAGACAGAGAAAGAAAAAAGAGAGGAGGGGGTGAGGGGGACGCGCATAAACCCAGTTCAGAAAAAAAAAAAAAAAAAAAATCATCACCTCTCCGGCAGTGACTCAGGAAACGCAGAGGTGGCGAGATCGGAGTCCGGTCCAACCAAGCCAGAGCCAATTAATTTTAAACCCTGAAGAATTATTCAGATTAAAATGTACAGAAGTTTCATTCTGCTATGCCTACGTGAGCTCAAAGTCGTTTCCCTTTAAGAGCTCTTTTCTTTTAAAGTTGCGTTTTAGGCAGCGAGGACTCTTACACTAGGGGGCAGACAGATACTGTACTTGCTCCAATCTTAAGCAATTTTTTCCCTCCCAGCATATGCTCTGATTTAGCACTGTAAATTTTTCAGAGGACCCAACTCTGACAGCCCCTGGTGATTTTCAAAGTACCACAAGCCAGTGGTTAAAAATTGCATTGACTTGGAAGTTCAGAGAGACACAATGGAAGCCCCTTTCTCTATTCATGGAGCTCCAGTGTGGTGGAAGAGAAAAACACACACGGACTAGATTGAGGGGAAGGAGGAATTCAATGAATCCTGGTGGACAGAACTGGTTTCTACTGAGTTCAGAGTTAATCTCGACATTTGCTGAGGTCTGTATTCATATTATGATTTAATTTGTGGAGAATTACAGCCACTTTCTGGAAGAAAATCATATTCCTGGGTGGCTTTTTTTCCCCCTACAGTAAAACAAATGTTTTTTCAACTTTCTCCGGCCAAATTAAAGCTTGCCATTCTTCTCATTAAAATAAATTTACATCTACAATAAAAGACTGGGCTGGATTTTCTTAAAAAAAAAAAAAACAGTAACAACATATTGATATTTATCTTTTAGCCTTAGAGCTGTTTTAATCAAGGAATATGAGCATCTCAGAAGAAGACATTTTAAAATATTTTCTCCCTGTTTTTCTTCTCAGTCTGCAGTCTTCTCTCTTCTTCTATACAATAAATTAACTACAATTGAAATGGTCATTTTTTTGTTGTTTTTGTTTTTTGGCTTTTTAATAGCACCCCCATAACTGAATGAGTCCTAAAATACAGAGTAAAACACCTCTGACTTATTGGCAGCCCTGTGGTTGTATGCCTATCAGGATCCAGAGCTGTAGGAGATGGTTGGGAAATCCTTCATTTTAAATCTGAAGCCATCAGAGCGTACTTCAAATACCAAAAATCTCAAAGTGTCCTGGAGAAGCTCTTCTTCCTCAAAAATTTCCGACTGCATGTTTGTAAAAGGTGATCTTGCCATGGAAGTGTCTGCACCCAAGAGGCGAGTTTAGGATTTCCTTATAATCAGTTATATCTTCTATTAAATTGAGATGGGGATGCCCATTAGATTTTCTATCTCAACCCCAGCCCTACCACATCTCTGCTGAGTTTGCCCCTAATCTACTGACATTTGTAGCATTAGGAAATTCCTCAAATCATAGAGGTTGAAAAGAAAAAGAGTAAAAAAAAAAAAAAAAGCACAGCCTTCTCCGAAATGATTTCTTTTCCATCCTTCTCGTCCTCTTTAGGAGAAAGTTATATTGTGTCTCTAATCAACCTGAAATTTTCTGCCTGGCTTTGCTCTATGGCAATCTCATTACACACCAGGTTTATGATAGCTCAGTGTCCACTATAGTTCTTTTTTTTTTTTTTTTAACAACTTCCAAATAATCCCAGCACCTGCAGCCTTAGTGAAATATGTGATTTCAGCGGAGGAAGGGTGAGGGCTAAGGAGGTTTCAAGAATGAAGCATAAGGAGAATCTTTCCTTCCCTATAAACTAGTGCCTATCTGCCTACATCTTCATTTAGTTCCTACCTCGTATTCTCCCCATGTGTGTAAAGGGTATTGAGTGCAAAGTGCAATCTATACATGTCAGTTATATGTATGGTTTATTATTTTTTAATCCTTCATCACTCCGATTTTTTAAACTATCAAGGATGCTTTCCTATGGTCATTAATTTACTCTTTGTGTTCATGTTTCCTGAAGCTCAACATGTTTTGTGTAAAATATCTTGTTCATAAACCTGGTTGCATTACCAGTCTACAGTTTTTTCTTGGTGCAAAGAGTGTATGATGGAGTCACAGTTTTGTTCTATAAATTTTGAATAATCATAATCCACTAACTGGTCAAAATCCAACAGACAGGTTACTGATTTGGAATACAGTGTGTTCTGAGGGACAATTCTAGATGTTTGATGTTTAAAACCAAAAGCCCTGGAATCCAGAGACATAACTGGCTTGATGATTTTAGCACATTGAGCAGAATGGCACAGGAGATGAAGTTGTTCTCATTGCAGTGAATCTCCTGAGGAAGAATATGGCTTGTGCGTGATTCCTGTGAGTTGTACTTGTTATTATTCCCAATTTGGGGCAGAATCTCTGGGTGTGTTTTAATGACTGTATGAATGCTTAAAAGGAACTTGAGGAACAATGAAGTCGTACTCAACTGTTCTATTACCTAGAAGCATAGTCGCTGAAGCCTTTGTCTGTGTACATTGACAAATGCGCATCTGATATATGTGCGCTTACATATGTGTACAGAGGGTATGCACAGGGGACGCTGGGAGGCTGCCTCCGCTTGTCCATCAGCGGGCAGAAAGGTCTTTTCACCTCTCACCACGACTGGGTGTGTGGCAGGACGTGGGCTTGGGAGTTAGCTGAAACTAACGAGAGAGGATAAAGTTGAAGAAAATTGATTTTAATTGCATCATGACAATGAGATGAAGTCTATTTCTGCTTCTCAGCATCCGAGATGCTTTATTTGAGCAATTAAAATGTCAGGCCACATTCCTGTGAAATGTTAACCCTACAAGGAAAACACAGCCACTGACGGCTCCTTTTCTCTAAAAAAACGAAAGAGAGAGAGAGAAAGAAAGAAAGGAAGGAAGGAAGGAAGAAAAGAAAGAAAGGAAGGAAGGAAGAAAAGAAAGAAAAAGAAAGAAAGAAAGAAAAAGAAAGAAAGAAAGGAAGAAAGGAAGGAAGGAAGGATGGAAGAAAAAAAATAGCCACCAAACCAAGCAAGTGATCAGAGTAGACTAAGGGAAGGGTCTACCATCACCCGGATTTGACCAAATGTTTCGTTTGGAAAATGCCTGCAAGCTCGGCTCGAGGCACCTTCCCATCCTCACCCACTACCCCTCTGCAAAGAAACCGGGGAACTTTTCTCTTTCTCTGGTACTGTGGTCATAAAGATGCGCTGGGAGTCCCGGGTGGTGCGCGAACAACGGATTTGGTGGCATCGCCAAGTTGCGAGAGTCGAAGTCCTCGATTCCACCCAAAGCCTCTCGCGGAGCCTTTAAGAGGCGTTGTGTGTGCGCGCCGCGGTCCTCTCCCCTCTGGAGCGGAAACCTCGGGTGCGGGGTGCGGACAGAGCCGTGGCCGCGCGCCCAGGGCCAGTGTGGGCCCATCCCCCGCTTGGCAGTGGCGGCGGCACAGCCGCCCCCTCCCCGCCCCCCTTCGCCCCCCGCGCCAGGGCCGCGACACTGCTCGCGCTAGGACCGGGCTGAGCCCGCGGCCGCCATGGCGGGGCCGCCGCGCTCCGGCCAATGACTGCGAGGGGGCGGTGCGCGCGCGCCTGGCCAGGCCAACCCCGGCTGCTGCCTTATAAGGCGCGCCGTCGCCATGGCAACGTGCGCTAAGTTGCAGCAGTCGTGTCAAAGTTCACTATATAGAGAGCTCAGTGAGCTGATCGCGGAGAAGCCACTTCTGCCAGCCCCGGCGCCTATAAATCGCATTCCCTCCCGCGCCCCCCTTTTTAGCATATTTGATCACTTTGATTCTCTGTTCTTTTCTCTCCGCGGTGTGTGTGTGCGTGCGCGCGCGTGTGTTTTCTTCTCCTCCTCCTCCTCTCCCCGAGTTGTCTTCTTTCTCCGGGTGCCGTGCTGCCTTTTTTCCCCTCTTTCATTCTTTCTCTCCGTCTTTTCCTCCCCCCTCTGCGCACGAAGGATGTGCTTCTAGGTGGTGATCTGCCCTCCTCTCTCTCTTTTATCATTTCTCCCCCGCCGCCGGCGAGTTGACTCTTTCCCTATGTGTGTGAGGCGGCGGCGGCGGCAGCAGCAGCAGCAGCGGCTCCGGCGGCGGCAGCAGCGGCTTCAGCGGCGGCGGCGGCGCTAGACTCGGCGGCTCCGGGCCCGACCCGGCGGCTTCGGCGGCGGCGGCGGCGGCTCCAGCGGCGGCGGCGGCCCAGGCGGCCCGCAGGGAGCGGCGAGCGGCCTCTATCCGGCGAAAGCGGGCGGCGGCGGCCGGAGCAAGCGAGGCGCGCGCCGGGCGCCTGTGGCAGGCGGCGGCGGCGGCCCAGCGCCAGGACGACGCCGCGCAGCGCCCGACGCGGACCACTTTCATGCTGATTCCCCCGGACCCGGGCAGCGCTCCGGCCACTCCGTGGGCCGCCGGCCTCCGCCCCGGCCTGCCTGGCTCTCTGGGTGCGCCCGAGACCGGCGCCTCTGCTCTCCTAGTCCTCCTGATTTCGATGGCTTTCCTGAATGGCTGACTGTGGGCTGCCCTGGACTTGGCCCCCGGACAGTCGCCTCTCCTCCTCCACCTCCTCCTCCTCCTCCTCTTCCTCCTCCTCCTCCAACTCCTCGGCTGCACACCAGCTCTGAGAGCGAGAGAGTGAACGAGAGAGGGAGGGAGAGAGTGAGAGCGAGGGAGATCTTTGGAGAGATTTTTTTTTTTTTTTTTTTTTTTGCCTCTTACTTCTGTCTTGAAGCCAGACAATCGACTTGCAGCTCTCCCTCCCCTCCCTCTCTCTCCACGTTCTGCTCCCACTTGCTCTCCCCCGGCCCCATCCCCTCCCCTCCTGGCGGAAAGCCCCCGAAAGCAACAAAGCTGAGCCGAGAGAAACAAACAAAACAAACACACCGGGCCAGACAAGCAATCGACAAAACTTTGCAAAGCAGAAACAAAAAAGGAAAAACTAACCAACCTCAACCAACCAGACCCCGAGCCACCCGGGGCGCCCTCTCGCACCCTTGCACACACAAAAGGCGGCGCGCCGGAGCCCGAGACCCGGGAGCCGCCGCCGCCAGCAGCCAGGGGAGCAGGAAGTCCGGACGCGGCCCCCATAGATATGGCAATGGTAGTCAGCACGTGGCGCGACCCCCAGGACGAGGTGCCCGGCTCTCAGGGCAGCCAGGCCTCGCAGGCGCCGCCTGTGCCCGGCCCGCCGCCCGGCGCCCCGCACACGCCACAGACGCCCGGCCAAGGGGGCCCGGCCAGCACGCCGGCCCAGACGGCGGCCGGCGGCCAGGGCGGCCCTGGCGGTCCGGGAGGTGACAAGCAGCAGCAGCAGCAGCACATCGAGTGCGTGGTGTGCGGGGACAAGTCGAGCGGCAAGCACTACGGCCAGTTCACGTGCGAGGGCTGCAAGAGCTTCTTCAAGCGCAGCGTGCGGAGGAACCTGAGCTACACGTGCCGCGCCAACCGGAACTGTCCCATCGACCAGCACCACCGCAACCAGTGCCAGTACTGCCGCCTCAAAAAGTGCCTCAAAGTGGGCATGAGACGGGAAGGTATTGGCCTCTCATTTCTACCCCCCTCGCCTGGGGTCCCGGGGCCCTGGGTGCGTTTGGCTAGCCTGCTCTGGGTAAGGACACGGAAGCCCCAAGCTCTTCTCTTCGTATTGCAGCTGAAAGGGGTTTTATACTAGAAGCAAGTTCTGCATTGGAACCCAGATCCCCAAATCCGCATGCTTTGGCCGACTGATTTCCTCTTCTACTCTCTCTTCGGGCTCTTTTAATTTTCTTTGCATTGACTGCCAGTTCATTCGAGTTCGCCTTTCTGCAAGTGATGGGGTGTTGTTTGTTGTTGTTGTTTTAAAGCCTGGTTTACTTCTCTTTCCTCTTAGTTTTTTTCTCTCTCCTTGTTTTTCCTGCATGTTCAACACATGTCCCTCCTCCCCACCCCTCTCCCCAGCCCCCACCCGCTCAAAAAAAAAAAACCAAAAAAAAACCCCAACAACCTGAGATTGTACTTTTGTACAGGAGGTTCAAATTACAAATGGCAATTTTACGCACTTCGCCGTATTAACGCTGCCGCCCGGGCAGCACTCATGTGACCCTCAGTGGATTAACATTCGGCTGAAAAAAAAAAAAAAACTCTGTTTTCTTTTTTCCTTTCACTTTTGAAAGGAGGAGAGCGCGATAGGGAGTTAGGGGAAGGGTGGGCGAGGGGCCCTGGGCGGCTGCTTTCGCTCTGAGCGAGTTGGGTCTTTGTGATATGAAATTCGCCGAGCGCCGCAAGCCGTGCTCGGCCAATGGCGCGCTCTGCGCCGGGCGCGGGCTCCGGGTTGGGGCGAGCGAACGCCGCGGTTTCTTTGTGTTTCTGCGAGAGCGACTCTCCCCGTCCGGCGTCAGATAACAGCTCGTGCCCGAGCCTGGCCGGCTTTCCCCGGCCCTCCCCGGCTCTCCCCGGGCTGCGCCGGCCGCCCGCTCCCCGCCTCTCCCCGGCTTCCTCTCGCCTCGGCCGGCCTGTCTCTCCGCCCTCTCCCTCCGTCTCTCTTCCTCCGAGCACACCGATTAGGATGCCGCCAGACCTCGGTTCTCAGCTTGTCTCTCACCGGGGGTGGCCCGCGGGGCTGGGGTTGCGGGGTTGGGGGAAAGCGGTTCCGGGGTGGCCACAGGCCGTCCGGGGTGCAGCTTGATGTCTTTTGCAAAAGCGTCTCACCCTCCCCCCAGCCTCGCCCCTCCCGCTCCCTCTCCTCCAATCAATAAAAAATATCAGCCGTTTAGCAGTAAGGAAGAAAGATGCCCCCAGAATGCTCCATCCCTCCCATCGTGCCGGGGACCGCGAGGCAAAGCGGCCAATTCTGGGTCCTCGGCCGCCCAGCCCGGAGTGGGCCTCCGAGGCCAGTGTGCCGCCCTGGCCGCCAGAGCTTGCCTGGGTGGTGATTTGAGAGGAGTGCAGCCGGGCTCCCGGCGACTCCCAGGTCTGTGGCCCTAGCGCGCTGGTGAGAGGGGCAGGCCTGCCTGTTCCTGCGCCCCGCGGGGTCTGGGTCAGGTGGGGGTCGGGCTGGGGCAAACCCTGACGGGGGAGCAGGGGAACGAAGCTGGTCATTAACTGCGGAGTGTCTCCTTTCCTCCCTGCAGCGGTGCAGAGGGGCAGGATGCCGCCCACCCAGCCGACCCACGGGCAGTTTGCGCTGACCAACGGGGACCCCCTCAACTGCCACTCGTACCTGTCCGGATATATTTCTCTGCTGCTGCGCGCCGAACCCTATCCCACGTCGCGCTTCGGCAGCCAGTGCATGCAGCCCAACAACATCATGGGCATCGAGAACATTTGCGAACTGGCCGCGCGGATGCTCTTCAGCGCCGTCGAGTGGGCCCGGAACATCCCCTTCTTCCCTGACCTGCAGATCACCGACCAGGTGGCCCTGCTTCGCCTCACCTGGAGCGAGCTGTTCGTGCTGAACGCGGCACAGTGCTCCATGCCCCTCCACGTCGCCCCGCTACTGGCCGCCGCCGGCCTACACGCCTCGCCCATGTCCGCCGACCGGGTGGTCGCCTTTATGGACCACATACGGATCTTCCAAGAGCAAGTGGAGAAGCTCAAAGCGCTGCACGTCGACTCCGCCGAGTACAGCTGCCTCAAGGCCATAGTCCTGTTCACCTCAGGTAGGAAGGAGCCCTGCCCTCTCATGCCCATGCGCTCCTAGCTCAGAGTTAGGGCCTAAACTCTTCGGAGCCCCCAGAACTAGCCCAGCCTCCCCCTTAAAAAGCCAAACTGTCTGTGCAACTTGGAATGGGAACTTTGCATAGCTGTTGGGGCCCCACCAGGCCTGTCCTGGGGAGAGGGGAGAGGAGAGGAAGGCTGGGTTGCAAGAAGGATGCTTCAGACACAGACTCTCAAAATAGGCCATGGGGAAGCCTCTCAGGCCTGTTCCCCTCCCACCAGACTAGGATGCATGCTTCTGCTCCTTCCCTTAGCTCAGGCCCTCTGGGCCAGCTGAGCCTGTGGAATCTCCTCTACCCCATGGCTGTCTCTGTCACCCTGGCTGAACCTCTAGAAGATGCCCCTAGGCACTGGAGCAGTCTTGGTATCATCCCTGCAGGGGAAAGTTTGCCCCTGCAGGGGAAAAGTTTGCCTGCTAATTCAGTAGGAGTTGGAGCTCCAGGCACATCCAACCTGAGGGCAGCAATTTTCAAAATCATATTTTTATTAAAACAATGCAGACTGCCAGGAGAGGGGAAAGAGCTGTCAGAAAGGGGCAAGAGGAAGAAAGGGGCCATCATAACTCTTCAGAATGCCTGTAGGGGGTTGAAGACTCTGGCCTCTCGCTTCCCCTGCCCAGGCAAACAGTTAAGGCAATTTTCAAATAACCCAAAGTGTATGCCAACTTGGGCTGGGTATGAGTATTGCTTGAGATATAAAACCATCATTGACTGCATTATGAAATCTAATTAGTTTGCAGGTAGTTTAACCTGTGTGAGTAATAGACCTAATATTAATTAACTCTTGAGGCCAAACGATTGTTGAAGGTGTCTGGCTTACCACTTTGGGCCACACCTGAGCCTTTTGGCTGCCTCCAGGCTGAGTTCAGCAGAGCCCAGGTGGGTGGAAATCACCCCTTCCACATTCCTGTTCTAAGTTGTCAGCTGATCCCTTTGTCACGGCTGAGAGGGGAAGGGGTTCCCAGTTCAGGATAACAAACATCTGGACCTGGGTAGGGCTTGGAACCTAGTCACCCACTGCAGGTTTTGCAGCTTGTAATCAGGACACGAGGAGAGCTGTGGAATTCCTGTGGCAGACAAAAAGATCCACAGTCTCTTCCTTACTGTTCCAAGGAATTCTGGGGGCCCAAGTCATTAGCTGAATCTATTGCAGGTTCTGAGTCCTTAACCCACTGTCTTTTACATATTGCTGCTCTTCACATAAAATCCACCGCCTCCACTGCCACCCCAAATTCTGCCTTTGAAAGTCCTTAGGTAATCGATTAAAGGACAGTGTCTGGGCAAGGAAGAGCTGTATGCAGAGGCTTGGATCTGGATTATTTTTCTCGGGGGACCTGTCATAACTAGAACATTTGCCTGATGCAGAGGTACAGGCAGGATCTTCCCCTAGCCTATAGCCACCTTCACCCCTTCCCAAAACCCTAACCCAGCCCAAGTTCCCAGACCATCTGGGTGGTAGTTCATTTCTTGATATCCTTGTTAGCTCTTAGACTTACCCTTGGTCTTCCAAGGAAAGAAATGTCTGATACTGTCGTAACAGTTTAATTTATTACTATTTGCAAAATGTAGAGGCCTGTGTGGAGAATGCAAACCACCTCACAAAGAGATAAAGGTTCCTGTTATCTGATTCTGAGACAGTCCGCTGTAAGAAGGAGTCCTATGCAAACAGATCTTTTAATTCCTGATCACAGACACCAATGCATTCTGTATACATGCAAAGTCCTAGATCCACACATGAGGAGATTGTATGTGTGTTCTGTTTCTTGGGGTGGACGTGGTGGCAGCTCTTTTTGAATATCTGCTTTAAGAATTCACAGTATGCATGTGTTAGCCCTCGTCTTGCCTGGGGAGCCCCCAAAGGTCAGGTCACAACCTGCACTGCCTTCACTGAGAAGCCTCTCATTTCAAAGGCACTTATTGTATTTTCACGTATCCGAAAAAGAAAAGTGTTTTCCTGAAGATAACGGGGAGGGGTCTCTTCTTGCAGGGACCTGGGTGTAAAAAAAAATAAATAAATAAGGGGGGGCTGGTAGTAGGAGAAAAAGGGAGAGAGAAGAAAAGGAGGGAAAAGAAACAGCTCAAATGAACAGAGAGATCACAGTTTGCATGGCTGCCCTTCAATAGGCTAAACTGACAAGATCAGTTTTAAAGGGCCACTTAAATCAGTTTCAAAGACTGGAGAAAAATGAGTCGCCCTCTTTGGGGAGAATCTGAGGCTGGGTCGTGGGCGCCATTACCCAGGGCTGGGCCAGGTTGTTGCCCCCCCACACACTGTATAATTATAAGCCAAACTATTATTTACAGAGGAGGAGGGGGCAGAGCACTGGCAGTTTTGGTTTCATCTGTTTGTCTGTCTGTTTACTGACCTGGGCCAGATTTACCCAATGCACTTCGCTTGGGCCTCCCAGTGACCAAGCCTGAGGACTCGGACAGGGAAAGCCTGCAACGCATTGAGCTGTGTTTTTATTTTAAAGCAAATACCCCAGGACCATCTCTTGCGGTCCCCACCCCCCCAACCCCCTCCATCCCAGTTTTCAGTATGTAGGCATTTGCTCCAACTCCGGTTGGGGCAGTTTGACAGAGCACTGTACACACACCTCATGTGACCCATTTCAGACCTCTTAATCTGATGACTGAATTCTTCGTCGTCTTCTTCTTCTTTTTTTAAACTTTCTTTCAGATGCCTGTGGTCTCTCTGATGTAGCCCATGTGGAAAGCTTGCAGGAAAAGTCCCAGTGTGCTTTGGAAGAATACGTTAGGAGCCAGTACCCCAACCAACCAACGCGATTCGGAAAGCTTTTGCTTCGTCTCCCTTCCCTCCGCACGGTCTCCTCCTCAGTCATAGAGCAATTGTTTTTCGTCCGTTTGGTAGGTAAAACCCCCATCGAAACCCTCATCCGGGATATGTTACTGTCCGGCAGCAGTTTTAACTGGCCGTATATGGCAATTCAATAAATAAATAAATCAAGATAAGAAGGGGGAGTGAAACAGAGAGAAAGAAAAGGCAAAAGACTGGTTTGTTTGCTTAAATTCCTTCTATTAAGAAAGGATATAAAAGGATGTTACAAGTTTGCTAAAAGAAGAGAGGGGAAGAATTTAATGGACTGTGAATTTCCAAAAAAAAAAAGACTGTCAAATGAACTTTTACAGAATGCATTAAAAAAAACAAACTCCTGTGTCGTTCAGAACAACTTGCTACTTATCATTTTTGTATAAAAAGGAAATTAGTCTTTTTCTTTTTTTGGTAAATTTTGGAAAAATATTGCTAAAAGTGCATTTAAGGAGATTGGGAGAAAAATTAGCAGAATGGAGAAAGTAAGTCTTTTTTTTTCCAAATTATTAATTGTCCTGTGTCTATGTACCTCTAGCTGTTCTTTTTTGTACTTTTCTGGTTCCAAACCAGTTTATTCTGTGGTTCTATAATAAGTTTTGATATAATCTTGGCTTCTTAAAAACTGTGTATCCTTAAAATATATGTTCTGCAAGAATTAAAACTCAGTCCATGAAAATATCATAGGAAGACATAAAACTTTAAAAGGCAACTCAAAGATGATGGAAACGCACTTACAAGTGGTGACCAAAAATTTTAGGTGAAGTTGAGCACTCTAATTTGAGAACTGGAGGAACCACATACAACACTTAACTTCCCCTACCCTCCCCACCCCCCCAAAAAAAGATACCATGACAAACCTAGCTTTTAAAAAATATTTTAAGAAAGAGAATGAACTGTGGAATTTATTGGCAGCCAAGGAATGTGTCCAAGACACATGCTGAGGTTTTGAATAAAAAGTGAACTTTTGTAATTTGAATTGGGTCCCGCTTACTTCTTGAATTGTTATGAAAATCCTATATCTGTTTGTATATTTGCAAACCCTTTGTATTATAATTGTTGATATTTTCCCTTTTTAAAAAATACCATTGAAATCAGCATGACAAAATAACACTGTTGGCACTTATAGGTAACGTGATTGATTCAGTATCTTAGAGTTTACAGTTTGTGTTTTAAAAAAACTGAAGGTTTTTTTTTAAGTGCAACATTTCTGTATACTGTAAAAGTTATAATAACTGAACTGTTTGGTCGAGTCTTTGTGTGTTATATTCCAAGGAAAATTGAAAGTATTCAGAAATTAAAATATTATTTGATATCTGAAACCTGTTTGGCTGTCCCCACTCACTGTCTTTCCTTCGAGAAGCCCCTGTGAGCTCTCACTGAGCTGGGCCGGGGGCTCTATTTGTTTACTCCCCTCAGCCAGTTTGTTCAAAGGTAGACTAGTGTATTTGCCTGTTTAATTTGGGTGTGTGTGTGGGGGGAGCTGAAGTTAATGGTTTATCTATGGTTTAGGAAGTGCCATACTGATATAGTAAACCACCCCTATTCACCTAATCCTTCTTTTAATTAAAAATGGATTTTCCAGGAAAAAAAAAGGCCCTTATATTTGTCACACTTAAGTGCCTGCTTAGGGAAGGTATTGTGAAAAGTATTAGAAATCTTGAGATCAGTATCTATTTTATGATCAGGAAAAAAATACTGTTTTGTACATTTCTGACAGTTACGCAGAAGACCGTTCAAGCAGGCTATCACAGCCTTGTAAATAGAAGGCAGTTGTTTGCAATGAGTTTTTCCTTAAGTAGGTGTGATTTTTAAAAATATTCTGTGGTTCTCATCTAGTGTGGTTGTTGAGAGGATTTCAAATTCAGTGGTATAGCTTAGAGCGGCTGAAGGGTTTATTTTTAATGTATATATGATAACTTGCAGTTGGCCTTCCTCCCCCCTCCCCCCGTACGTTCATTCTGTGAGAGCATGACCACAGGTCAAGGGAATCTTTTCCATTGGAGTTCTGTACATAAAAACACGTCGACATTTTGACATTTCAGATTGTGTAGATGCAGCCTGTACTGCTCTTGGGATCCTTTGTCCTTAAAAGCCAAATTAAGAAAAGGAAGAGAAAGAAAGAAGGAAACTTTACAGGGTGTGCGGATTTGGAAGTATCTTGTTTTGGAGTCTTTTCCTCTTTCTCTTTTCCTGGTTCGGAGGAAGCTCGGTGTGTGGGAGCTTTTGCAATTTTTGTTCCTATTGAGGCTTTGCAGCAGCCCCACCACTATCCCGTGCCGTGGTTTGATTTTAAAAGGGGGTGGTGGGTAAGGGGATGTGAAAGAAAAGGGATCATTTTGTAAAGTGTATTAAACTTTGATACTCAGTTCCAGTCAATACATGTAGACCAGAAAAATCTGTCTGATTTGTGCATTTGAGCGGAGTTCTCCATCTGACCCTCAGCTTCTTTCTGTAGATATATACATACATAAATATAAGTATGTTCTTATGGCAGAACATCGCTGACCTCTAGATCGAGGTTTTGTAGGTTGTTGTTTTTTTTCTCCTCTTGCAAGTGCTATCCATGTGAGTGTGTGAAGTTTCTCTAATAAGTAAAACACAGGCCCTTTTCCTTGTTTGTTTTGTGTTAGTTTATTGTAAACAGCCATTTGTTGTAAATTATTATTGGCATTAAATTATAATTTATGATTTTCAAAGCAAAAGACAGTCCCTGTTTTATTATGCTTTAAGCATGTGTTCTAGACGTTGGAAATCTCTCTCTCACTCTCTCTAAGTTTCAGCAGTGAGCTTGGGGTCTGCGAGGCAGAAAAACAGGACCCAAAATTTTTCAAACGGTTAAAACAAAACCCCTTGTATATGTTTAGAGTGGCCGGAGGAGGATCTGTTTAGAGTCTTGAGTTTGGTTTAAGTTTATTGCATTTAAAGAAAGTTTTTCTTTTCACGCTGAGTTAGAACAAAAGATCTTTGCTGCGACTGAATTGGACAAAAGACGAGGGCTGGGACCCAGCGAGTGCGTTCTGTGTGAAATTGACGAGATCTTTTAAAAAGCTGCTAAACATGGCGACTCTTTCCCTTTAAGTGTCTCTTTTTCCTTGCTGGTTTTTTTTTTTTTTCCTCCATCTGATCTGAGCTCGCTTTATTTCTTTTCCCAACCCCGCTCCCCCTCCTCCTGTTGGTGCTCGGGGGAGTGAGAGAACCCAGTTAGAGGCGAGATGCAACAATAGTCTGAGGAGGGAGAGGGGGAGAGAGAGAGAGAGAGAGAGGGAGAGGGTCGGTCGCTGCTTCTCGACACTTTCAAACAAACCTGGGGGGAAGACTAAGCTGGGGTGGGGGACGGTGAATTCTAGCCTGTTCGCTCGGCTCGCGGTCGTCCTGCCTCGGCCTTTCACCAAGAGTTCTCTCTGGGCCGCCAGGGACTGGGGCTCAAAGTTAGCGGGCGACGTCCGGGGCTGGTTCCGCGGAGACCGCTGGGTTAGCATCCGGCCGGCTGCGGGGACGGGAGCCTGGAGTTGGCAGCAGCTGCTGAGAAGTGCCTGCCCCCCCAGCCCCCGCCCCCCACTTACGTGCGGCGGAATTCCGCCCGCGCCCCCGGAAAGTCCGGGGTGCCGGGCGCGCGGAGCTGCACTCCTGGGATGTGCATTAAGCGGCGACGGGCGGGGGGCGGTCAGGGGGAGCTCGAGCGTGTGAAACTCTGCCTCGAAGCTCGCTTTTGACTTGGTCCTATGAGCTGAGCCAACATGGCGTCTCCCATTGCACCGCGAGCGCCGGGCTGCCAGGCACGGCAGGGCCGGGTAATAGAAAACACATTGGTTACCAAAAAGAAAAAAAAGGGGGGGGGCGGCTAAAGGCCATTCCATCTGCAGGCAGAAAACCCTCTTTTAAACTCTCTGGCGAGTGAGTGCAGTCCTCGATTATTCTGTAATTAAAGCAGCAGAATTACTAGGGAACATATTGGTGACACAGTATCCCCTTCTCTGTTCGCCCCCTCCCCCTTATAATCCGGAGAGTTTATTTCAGGCCTCCCCTCCCAACAAGAACCAAATGAGAAAAAGTCTGTATCCTCAACCGTGATCTTAAATGTTTGAATGGTATAGGGGGAGGGGGAGAGGCCAGTATTAACAGACCTCGGTCAGTTCTCGCGCTCATTAATGCAGGGGCTGCGCCGGGGGGTTGTGCCGGGGCCTCCTCCGAGCTGGGGGGTGGGGACCGGGCTGCGATCCCCGCCGGACGTGGGCACAACTTGCTGCTTGCATGGCAAACTTAGAGGAAAGCTGGCTTTCTGGGCGGAGGGCTGACTTGGGGGTGCGCAGGGGCCGAGGGCGGGTTCCGGGCGGGCGGTCGCAGGCGCTAGAAATGTGTGAGCCGGCGTGGACGGCGCCCCTGACAGGAGCACTTCACAGCGGGGGATCCCCTTTATCTAATAGGTTTGAGAGGAGGCGAGGTCGGCCGTGGGACAGACCTGGCCGCCCAGAGAGGGTCTTCTGAGAGCCTCTGGAGAGACAGTGTCTTGGCCCGTGATGAGCCTTCAGTCGACGGGGGAATCGCCCCTTACGTCCAACTGCAACTCCAGCCCAGGCCTGGAGACCCTTACCCTCAGCCGCCTGGGAGGGGAGTGAGGTACTCTGAATTCTGGGCCGCGTCAAGATTTATTGAAGTTAGGTTTAAAAAACGTGCTTCAGATGATTTTTCCCATTTTCTCAGATTTCAAAGGCTCCCTGCAGTGCGGCTGCCTAATTAATGGTGAAATTCAACTAAATCTAATTATGCAGTAATTTTAAAGCAGTTAGTGCTGGGCGTTGGTTTGTAATAGGACCCCAGTTTTTTAAAGTTTGCTTACTCTGTTGGTTTAGGGGAAAGCTATCTTTTGTAAGGCAAAGAAAGACGTGGAAATAGTTTTACTGCGTGAACTGGAGGGCTGAGAACGGCCCCCACCCCGTCCATTTCCATCCCCACTTCTATCTCCCTTCCCCTCTCTCTCTCTCTTTTTTTCCTCTCTCAAACTCACGCTCAAAAACTGAGCGAGGTGGTAACCCAGCCAGGGGACCCGGTTTCATAGCCAAAGGGGAAAGAGAATTTTTCATAAGGAGACACAAAGGGACTTGGTATCTGCCCTCTTGGACGCATCTGTAAATGCCCGAAAACAGGGAAGCGACTCTCATCTCTTCTAATAGAGAACAGATTTCCTCTCCTTAACATCCATTGTCATTAAGGAGAAAAGCTGACTCTTGGAGTTATAAATCTTATCGTCCTTCTGATAACACACTTGTAATAAGCGTCTTATTCAAAGTGAATTGTAAAACTGCCTCATTTAATATGGCATCTGTGTCATTAAAACTTTTCATCCCCCCCCCCTTGCGTCTTGCAGGCTTGGCATTCGAGCAAGCGCCTAGGTGCCATGTGGGCCTCTGGGGTAGGACCAAGGGAGAGAGAGGTGTAAGAGATGGGCTACCCGGATTTAGCCTGTGGATCTTAGTCTGGGGTGAGAGACCCCTGAGGCAGAGAGGGCCTGGTGAGGGGGGGTGCTGTGTCCCCCTTTCCCATCCCCCGGAGCAGCCCCCTCTAAATGACGTTCCTTGAAAGAAACATGCTTGTGATTAGCTAAGCAAACACATCTGCTTTCGGAGTTGGGCCTTCGTTAATTAGCTGAACAAAGGGCCGTTTTGCTTTTTACCTTTTGCTGGGGGAGAGGGTGTTATTTCAGGAGTGTCGCGGGCCCTCCTCTTTTCAATTGCAGCCACGACGTTAATTTTATTGGGATTACTGATGGGAAATGAGGTGGCACAGGCTTCCGAGAGGAAAAGCTTGATCATTACCCCCTTTGGAACTATATTTTTCCACCCAACCTCCTGCTCGCGAGGAGGGGGTGGGGGGCGAACTACGCAGCAAGTTCGGAGCAATTGGAATCAGGTTCGCCGTCCGCTGATATCGGGTGACAGAGCGTGTGTTGAAGCTGAACTCTATAATTTGCGCCTGTTTCTTTATTAGGCCTGGACAACGAACTAATGAGCTTTGGCCCAGCACAGTGTCACTTGTATTTATTTTCTTATGGCAACTTTGAGATAGCGGAAGTGTTCCTTACCAGGAGCCAGAGAGGGCTCGGAGTCCTGACTCAGGCTGTCCCCGGCCGGGGTTGGTGGCTGCGTCCCCGGGGAGCGAGGGCCTGCGCAGAACTGACGGAGCCCGGAGACTGGGCCTTTAGGTGAGGCCCTGGGGCGCTCAGGAAGGGGTTAGGCCCTTTGTAGGCCCAGACATTCCCGCAGGCCCAGCTCCCTGAGGTTGAGGTCGAGGGGCGCGGGGCTAGCCTAGGGCAGGTCCCCAGGCAGGATGATGGTCGGAGGTGCAAAGGTGGCTTGGCTCCCTCCTGGCGCCGGGCGGAGGAGGGATCCACAAGCAGAGCGTGTCGGGCCAAAGAACCCTTGGAGCGAGCGGGACTATCCCACCCTGAGGCCAAAGCGTCTGTCTGCTTTGTGTTGAGGGAGCCCTGGCTCAGCTCTCTGGTTAACTGGTTTGGGGGGTGGGTGGGGGAGAGGATGCTTTAAAGGAGCTCGCGGGGTCCTGAAGTGCGGGGGCTTCCCTTCCCTCTCTCCCTAGTTTGCTCCAAAGAGTCTCAGTTGGAGAGGCCTGAAATAAAGTAAAGGAGGAGCTGGGGGGTGGGGACCGAACAGGGTCAGCGGAGGCAGCACGAATATCCCTTGTGCTGTGGCAGAGAATACGAGCCCCCCACGCGGAAGGGGGGTGGGGTGCAGGGAAAGGGGAAGCCCAGGGAACTGCGAGGCGAGCCAGGACTTCTCCGCTCCGCAGCAGTCGGAGACTTCCCGCGGCTGCCGCCTTGCTCCCCACCAGGCAGCCCTGGCTAATAACGCCCAGGCTCTGTGTCCCCGCCCGCCCCATCTCTCCTAGCTCCATCCCTCTGCCTTACTAGCCCCCTCCCCACCTCTTCCTTCCTTCCTGCAAATGGGTGTTAACGTAGGTCTTTATGTTCTGTCTATAACTAGGATGTAATCACGCGCCCCATGCCTCTCTCTAAAAGCATTTAATAAATGTCTATTAAAGCGCTACAAATGTAAGATGAATTTAGTGGCGCGGCTGCCTCCCTGAATCCGAACGGTAATGATGGATTTATCAACGGGGATTCGCCTTCAGCCCAGCAAGGGAGGTTTACTCAGCAAATATGTCGTTGAGCACCCACCCAAATACAACCATTTGACCCCCTGCAGGCGTTACCCACCTCACCCCTTCCGGCCCCTGCCTGGTGGGCCAGGGTTGCCCCGGGGCCAGCGACGGCCCGAGGACCAGAGGGGCACCGCCCCTCTCCTGGCCTCTCGCCCCCTCCTCTGCCTCCTCTCGGCCTGCGGGTCTCATCTTTTGGCGAGTGGGGGACCTGGCTTGAAGGTTTAGATGTGGGCAGTGGGTGATAGCAATATTAGAGCACATGACGAAGCGTGGGCTGTCTTGGTGTTGCCGACTCACATCAGTGGGCGCCTTCGCGCTCCTGTTGGTTTTTAGGGGGTAGCAGTTGTTCCTGAGAGTGGGCTCTTGAGCACTCAGGCTTTGACCAAATCTTAGGTTGTGAGATCCTCGCTGGGCCCCCAGCCCATCCCTGGGCAGCATTCTAGGCGAGATGGCTCGAGGACAGAGGCCTCGGCCCCCAGGCCCTCCGAGGGCCCTAAGTGTGTCCAGAGTGGGTGCCTCTAGTGCCCACATTCTCCAGGCTCCCCGGACCCGGCCAAACCAAACTAGAGGCGGCTATTTTCCAAGGTTAGGGTGTAGCCCCCAAGGCAGAGGACAAAACTTCCAAGTCTCTTCCCCTAAACAGATCTGGCCTCTCTCCCACCTGCCCTGGCAGGGCCCACCGGCCATTTTAAAGTTTCTGTGGCTGTGGATTTTATAGAATTTGGTTTGGACTGTGATTATTAACGCGCACAAACCCCGGTGACCACCACTTCTTTCTTTTTGTCTTTTATCTTTCTTTGCGAGGGGGAGGAAAGTGCTGGCCTGTTCCGTCAAGCCCAGTTCGCATTTGCTTTGGCCTCTGATTTCTTTCTTCTTTGGAAATTTCATTGAGATGTCTCTGTACTTCGCTTGTCAGTTATCTTTGTTCCTTTTAAATAAAGGGCTTTTAAATGGACTTATTGCTCCCAGCGTGGGTTCCTCTCTCTAAATGTTAGAAAATTGTGCCATCTACCCGCTATGCTGAGTACTGTCACACTCGGAGACCTCGGGGACCTCCGGGCCGGCTTCAATGCAGCGGTGTCAGGGGCCGCGGGCGGCAGGAGGAGGGGTGGCTCACGTGGATTTTTTACAGATCTCCGCCTGCAGTCGGCCCGCGTGGCCACGGCAGGGCACGACCAGCAACGCGCGCAGCCGCCGGCTTGATGGCGGCCGCGAACTTGGCGGCTGCGGCTGATCCGGCACCACATCACAGGCGTGGCTGGGACTCTTCCCTTCTCAGAGATGCCCCGGGCCGCGAAGGGGAGCGCCGGGGCTGCTTTTAGACCCGAACAGCCGCTGGGGGTCGGGGATAACAGTGGACAATGTGGGGGGAGGCTACCAGGGAGGGGCCGAGGGGGGGACTTGGCCACGCCGCTTTGGAGCGCTCCTACCCGCCTCCAGCCCTGCTGTCTCCCTCGGGGAAGCCGGGCCGAGGCCTGCGGAGAGTCACAGCCGCCAACTGGCTTCCCAGCCTGGGTGAGCGAGAGGAGGGCTCGGGCCAGGCAGTTCGGTTGCAACTTTCAGCTCCGTCTTCTGGAAGGCCACAACTTGCTTTGCTTTAGGGGAGTGTAGTTTAGTTGGACCAAGTTTGAACGAATCAGAGGTCTGACGTGGGGTCTCCTCGCCCCGACCCCTTCTCTGCAAAACATCCCACCCGCAACCGCAGGTTCTTTTTGAATGAGTTAGAATGGATTAACAGTTCCGATTTTATTATGTGGCTACCCCTCTCAGATGCCTTTCTTTTTTTAAAAAACCCATTAAAAGTATTAGCTAAGATCTTCAAGTGTCATTTGGGTATTTATGCTTGTGTGTGGGAGGGGGTGGGGAAATCTCCGATACGGTTTATGACTTTTATTACATGTTTCACACTGTTCGAGAAATGGAGTTTTAAACAACATACAATTAAATCTATATTGCTCTTTGGAGAAGGGCCAAGGAACTCGACAGTCAATTAGTTTAGATCTTTTGATACTTGTTGCTAAAATCAAAGTGTGAAACTACAACCCCAATGTAGAGCTGCTTCCCCATTTTTCCTAAGGTCGTGGAGCTACCACATAAGAAATGGCAGTGGCTTTTTTCCACCCCGGGTTGTTTTTCCTGATAATTCTGCACAGATTATTCTTTTAAAAAATCAGACTATTTTCTATGTTTTTCCCCCATTTCTCTCATCTCCTGACTTTATCAGCCCGATTTAGTTTTTAAAAATACATTTACTTTTAATTTGTATTATTTGAAAGTGAATTTTCCATTCACCCTCTCTCTCATCCCTCCTCTCCTTGCCTGACAGTAAGAAGGGAAGCCAGTTTGTTTAATAACCACAATAATACAGTGGTTTCCAGACAAAGGCAAAATTAAATTCTTTATAACCACAACAGGACGAGAATCGGGGATTCATTCTCCACCCCCACCCCCCCACCCCCGCTTTCTCTCATCTCTGTCTCTTTCAATAAGCAGTTTAGGAAATAATCTGCATTGAACAGAAACTGCTTCCTCCTTGAAAATGTCACCGTTCCCACCTCCCTGACTCTCTCTGGGCCAATCCCCTTGACTGCCTGGTGGCAGTCTGCCTGTCCTTGGCCCGAGCAGGGGCTGATGGGGGTGGGGGCGCCTATGGAGACAGAGCATCACAAGAAAGCGGTGGGGTCCAGCTTGCCTGTACCGGGCCGCTGAGGCAGGGCTGCTAGCAAGTTCCAAACAGGGGCTTGCTAATTGATTAGATAATTCTTACTTCCCCTCAGCATCTTCTCCCTATAGACACCCAGGTTTTCAAAATGAGGGGGAGGGGTCTGAGGTCTCATATCTGTCCCCCCATTTTCTTCTCCATTTTCCAGGCTGGGTTGCCCTTTCACCAGCTTCATCACTGATTTTAATACCCTGTGGCTTTGGGACTGAACAGGCCAGTCATTGAACTGTCATCTCCACCAGGTTAGAACATCCAGAACCTCCTCTCTTCTCCAAAAGAAAGGTTCTGAACCGAGTGAAGTGATTGGGTGGAATGTCATTAGCCTCTCTCCAGAAGCCTTCCTTTTCCTCCCAGGGAATGAGGACTCCCGGGTGGGGAGGAACTTTGCCTCCACCAGTGCTGTGGCCTTGCAGGGTCTGGGCCTCGAGTTTCCACCCCGTCTTGTGCCCATCCCTATGCTGTGGCCCTAATTGTAAGGAAGGTCTGGGAAACATTTTCTCTGCTAATTTTATATTTCCCCTTTCCCCCTTGCAACATTAAACATAATTTTGCGCTGTCACTGTCACTAAGATTGTGGTTTGTTGATGTCTCTACTTGGAAACATGACCCCTTCGCCTCCAACAGGGAGTCCTCCCTGTGCAGCTTCTGGGAGGCCCCTTCTCCATCCGGGACTTCAGGGTTTCTGGAAAACCCTGAGAGAGAGAGAGAGAGAGAGAGAGAGAGAGAGAGCGAGCACGGGAGAGAACTGCAACAAAGGCCAGAAGGGTCCCTACCAGAACCCCACAATCATTTCAAATCCCCTTTCCCTATGACAGCAGGGGCCAATGTGTTTTTGATGTGCGTTTGGTTGTTGGCTTGTTTGTTTAATAAAATCTGTGTGTGTGTGTGTGTGTGTGTGTGTGTGTGTGTGTTTTAATGTCTCAGTGTCTGTGATGTGTAACCATAGCCACTCCACTTTAAAAATTTCCCTTCAAATTTCTTTTTTGCTTGTTTGTTTTTGTGTCTGTCCTCTTCAACCTCTCTCTGTTCTTTATCCCCCCACGCCCATATATTTTCTTTGCCTAAGCAATAATCCCCTGGCCCAGTGACCACGTTCCTGGAGATAAAATCCATTTATCCCTTGTGTTGCTTCACCAACGCCCAGTTATCCGGGGCATTTGGTGACAGACTGGAGCAAGAGAGATGAAGATATTTTTTATTTTGCAGGCCCTGCTCCTTTCTTTAATGTGCCAGCCTGGAGGGGCTTGGGAGTTAAGCAAACGCACCAGGGTCTATGGGTTTGCTCTCTGTGCCTGGTTGTGGTTCTGGTTGCTTCTCATCTGTTTTCCTTTTCTTTGGAAGAGCTGCTAGCTACTCTGCACTTTCCACAACAGTGTTTCAGAGCCTGTGTGCACCAAGGCTGGTGAGTTTCAGGGCGATTATCTCATTTCGCTGGTGCAGAGTGAAGCGGCTTGCAGCCCCTGGGTCAGGCATTCAGCGGAGGGCCCATGTCACAGACCCAACCCGAAGGTTAATTTTCCCTCATTAGCATGTCCATAGTTTGCTTCTAGCCCAGGATCTCAGGTCCTTGCTGTGTCACCTCCCTGCTCCCCTCTCAAAGTCCCTGGTATATTCTGTCTCTCTCCTGGACCCTTCTTCACAACCTTACATTCTGCCAGGTTCCTACTGGGTTCATAGACTCTAATCACTGAAAACCCATTTCATCAATTTTCAGTTTGTCTATTTTTATTCTAGAGCCTCTTTCCTCCATCCACCTCTCTCTCTCTCTCTCTCTCTCTCCTCCATGCACTTCATTTACAAAGTATTCTGCTTTATTTGAATTAGTTCACTTCTCCTCTTTTACTTTCTCTCCCCCCCCCACCCCTTATCCTTTCATTCACTGCTAGTAAAAGCAAAAGATACAAAATGGCCAAGTTCAGCTGCATGTGCGTGGGGGGAGCCAACCATCCCAGCCACCTAAAGTGAAGCTGGAGGTTTCTAATGACAGAAGAAACAACAAAGAAAAGAGAATTGCATTTGCAGCTTAAGTGGGGGCGAGTGTGTTTGTGTGTCTATATCTGTGTGTGTTTTTAAGATTTTTTTAAACTGCTTTTGTGCTGACTTGACAGAGGCGTTTGCCGAAGCTAGTCACAGTATAGGAACTTTGAGTTAACCTCTTATATCAAATGAATCTTCTCATTTAGAGACCAATACATCTCAATCTCTAGCTACGTTGTGTAGACCCAGCCTGAGCTCAATGATACAAGACTGGGGCTTATAATAAAGACCAGATAAAGTTTGCCAAAGTTATTTTTTCCCCTCCATCCTTTTTTAACTAATCTAAAAAATTCCCCCATCTAACAAATAGAAGTTCGAGGAAGTAGCAGCTTTTCCTCAGTGAGCAGAAGGTTGGGGATTTCTTTACCTTTTCACAGCAAGCCTGTTGACTGAAGTGGTTTTCCAAGCTCAGACGCTGAAATGATTTATAGTTTTTCAACGTCATTATTTTGGTGTGTTGTTTAGGTGGGGCTGAGACAATCTAATAATCAATGTAAGGCTGGGGGGAGGGGATTGTCTGTGACCAAGAGGAGAGTTAACACCAGAAACATGAAAGCCAGTCCGGTCTCCAGGGATGGAATTTGGGAAAGAGCCTGCACACGTCTGCTCCTGGGCTATAAAGAAATACATTGTTAACAACAACAAAACAGACAATGCCCTGAGCTCTGCCTTGATTCAGAGCTGAGCTACTTTCAAGATTTTTTAGCAGCACTGTTCATTTTGATGGGGTTTCTGGGCCATTTGAAATTCAACCTTTAGCCAGCCTGCTCATGGGGTATGGTTACAGAATTCATTTTCTGATTTACTACCCCTCCTCCTATATTTTCTTTATTTCCTGATGGCCTCCCATGAGGCTAATTTTTTTCCTTTCTTTTATATTTTCCAGTTTTGTTCTCCCCACAAACGACTCAGTGTTTTTCCTGTTTCTACTGATCACTCATTTGCTTCCTTTCTTTCCTTCCTCAAGAGACAGAGGAAAATAAAAATCATGGGAGGGGGATTTCCAAATCGTTCCTCTCTAAGTGTTATTAATTACTGTTACAAGGCAGGCGATTCTTAACTAATAACAAAGTTGTAAATTATCCCTGACTTTCAAATATTTCTCATTTGTCAGCTCTGATTGATTTGATTAATATTCCGTTCTTTGAAATAATTTTAGCCACACTTACAATCAGCTCTACTCATGAAGCACTGAGCAGATCATCACCCCTGCACAGGACCCTGTCCCTCTGGTTTTACTTTTCAAGTGAAGTGTTGGTTTTCATCCTGAGGTCCATGATTCTGCCTGCAAAGCAGTGCTGGAAAGGCTCATGGGTAGTTAAACTGCAGAAATTGAGTGGATGGGGTACCTGCGTATGTTCAATGATTATATGTAATTTTGAAAACATTGTTGGGGAAATTAATTGTATTGAAAGAACCAAAAAACTTCATTTCCTAGGTCTCCTAAACATTTTTTTCCCCCCAGATTCAAGGCTGAAGGAATGGATGTTTAAAGGATGCCTAAACCCGGGACATTCACCCAAGCTAAGACCTATTTCTCCTTATTCTCCTCCATACCATTTCTAAGAAAGAGCTGGTCTACTCCTAGCTCACCTAATCAGAGATGGGAATTACTGATGGGGAAAAAAGGTGTATGTTGGGAGTGGGGGGCAGAAAAGGTCAAAAGGGCTCCCGGGACAGGAGCACTCTGAAAACCCCACCTTTGGGAAAGGGGGGTTATATTTTCCAAAGGTCTTTTTCCCTTGAACCATCATATCCAGAATGCGATTTTTGAAGCTATCAATACCTGCTGCCTCCAATACCTCTGGAGTTTTAATCTTAATTATATTATTAAGTGAAGTACTGTGCTGTCAAGGAATTGAACATGATTTATGACGTCTGCCTATTAAAGAATCGATTGTGAATATCGCTACCATCATCTGTCAATATTCTTAGGCCGGGGGTATTTCTCGCTCCACGGTTGTTATTTGTAATACCGAAATGATAGACTGCAGGATAAGGCTATTTCTTCTTCGCAGGACTAGCTTTCCAGGTGCGGCGGGGAGTGAGCGTGCGGAGACAGGAAACTCCGCGCGGCCCACCACTTCTCTCACCCAGGGAGAGTTTTAAGTGTTTTTTTTTTTTTTTTTTCTTAATGTGAAAACCAGTGAATTCTCCTTCGGGCGCGTAGTAGAAGAAGGAAAGCCAGAGTCGTTTTTAGGGAAAGAAAGAACCTCTGCAGGTCGATATCAGGAGCGAGCATTTCCGAGCTGCCAGGTGATTTGCAATGAGACCAGAAGCAAAAAAACAGCGACGAGGGAGCCCCTTTATAGGAGAATGGCTGGATGGGGGCTGGTGGAGCGGGCTAGGGCAGATACCCGGGTCGTGGCTATGCCCTTGGACTCGGAGGTGTTCAATTTCTGGGATCAATCAAGGCTCTCTACTACGAGCCTCCCCTACCACGACACTTCCACCTGCTCCCGGATGCTCTGCATAGGTGGAGGCGGGTGCGAAACGCGCAGCGGCTGAGCCCGGAGGAGCCTGAGCGCAGAGGCCTTTTGTCTCCAGACAGAGAGCAGCGCCTGCTTTTTTCCACCCTCGCGGGGCACGGCACGGGGTCATCGGCGAGTCTCAGCCCCTGTTTTAGGGGGATGGGAGGGAGAGGCCATGCATGGCGCCAAAGTCCGGTTCCCGGAGAGGCCTCGGAGCGGAGGCTGGAGCACCAGTGCGGCGTGGGGCGTGGAGAGCAGCCCGAGCGCGGCCAGGGGGAGGCACGGCCTGCGCCCCGTTCCTGCCCTGGGGCCCGCACCGGGCCGCGAGGGCTGCGGAGGCCCCGGAGCCGGTGCAGTGTCCCCGGCCCCGCGAGGGAGGCGCACCTCGCCTGGAGCAGCGCCGCCGCGCCCTGGGCCTGGGCGGGAGGAGGAAGCGCGGAACACGGGGCCTCGGGCTTGGCTGTGGGCCTGGTCTCGGCGCGCCCAGCACTCGCCCTCACCCTCGCCTGGCCTTCGCCGTCCTCACGGCCCAGTCGACTTGCCTCCAGAGTTCCAGCGGGAACAAATGAGCACATTACTGAAACTGTTGGTATTCCTTTTCCCCGGCCAGAGATTTGGGGCCCACACCGTGCGTGGCCACGCGGGGCAGGCCGGATATGGGAAGAGGACCACAGACAGGGAGGGAGGATGCCATGACCCGGCTCCTGGCAGCCCGCAGTGCCCCCTTCTCACCGGGCAGAAAACGGATTGCGGGGCAGAAACCTCTATCCTCAGCCATGGGATCCCACCTAACTGGCTACCTGCCTGCTCCCTCCCGGCTTCCCTGCTCTGAGGCCTACCCTTGGCCACGATGGTGTATCCTCGGCCAAGGGTAGGCCTCCCTGGGGGGATGGACACGATGTCTGGTACATAGTAAGCACTCAATAAATGTTAGCTGTGGTTCTCATTATTATGAGGCTCGTCCGGTTTCCTCCGTGAGCATCTCCTCTCTCCTACACGTTGATCCCAGATCAACCACCGCATAGCTGCGGTCCCCAAGCCCCCAACACGTGCCTAGGTGTCCACCAGCTGCTTCTGCCCCCTCTAAGCCCCAAAGGCACAGCCCTCCACCCCTAACATACGGGGAGAAAACCCGAGGCCCCTGCCCTTCCTCCCCCAGCGTGTTTGTTCAGGCCTGGACCACTGTGAATGGAAGACACGGAGGCCTGAAGCAAGTGTTAGCAGGTTTCTAATGCGCCCTGCCCCGGTCAGCGCCAAGGGAAGGGAATGTCTGTTAAATAAGAACTTCCTGGGAAAGGGGGTGGTGGTTTGTTTTTTAAAAGCAAACAAGAAAAAAGAAAAGACACTTCAGTGTGGGGTTTGGGAGGAGCAAGGGCAGGCCGAGACAGGGGGAGCAATAGTAGCTGGGTCAGAAGCATCGGGATGACACCTTTTTCTTCCAGAAACAAGTTCTTGGGTAAGCCTTTAATCGGCCTAGGCCGAGGGGAATAAGTTGTCAGAGACAGGCCACTAAATATACATAGGACACCTTGAGGCCGGAATTTATCTTAAGACCTCAAATAAATATCACCCCGCCTTCTAGATTCTTCTTATTATCAGTAATACTCCGAATATTGTCGTTATTGTTTTGCAAACGACGTTTCGGTCCCGGACAGCCCCTGAATCCTCAGCAGGAGCCACGCCCAGGACGGCGATCACCTGCAGCGCTGGGGCTGGGACTTTGCCCCCATCATCGTCCCTGCCCTCCTCCCCACTCCCCTTAGGCTGATAGATATTCTTGGATGTGGACCCCTTTGAAAAGGACAAATGTCTTGTCAATACAGACCATCCATCCCCTCTTGCTTTCTAATTGTGTGTCGGAGCGAGGAGGGACCCAGGCGCAGGCCCAGCGGCGCGTGTTACGCGGCCTGCGTTGTACTGTAATCACCAAAACCTTGGCCTAATTTACAGCTAATAGATCTCGAGCTAGGGAGTCGGGAAGAAATCAGTGGCCCAAGGAGCTGATTTAAGCTTTGGAAGGATCGGAAATTAAGGGACTGGAAGGAGGATGTGATTCATATTATTCTCTCCCCCCTCCCCCTCCCACACAGGACCAGGCGTCTCCCGGCTCGGCTTTTGGGGATGCAGCCCTTAGCTCTCCGCGGCCCGTGTCCCTGTCGCTCGCTTCCCTCGATCGGGACCACTGTGCGTCTGGGGCGCCCTTCCGTGCGCTCAGACCCCGCGCCCTCCACCTGGCTTCTCCCAGCCCCCGAGAGGAGGCGCTGGCGCCCGGGTCGGCCTCTGATCCCTCCCAGCCGGCGTCCCGGAGCCCCCATTCACAAAGCCCCGCTTGGAGGAGACGAGACACACACACACACACACACACGCACGCACGCACGCACACGCACACGCACACAGCGAAGAGGGGAGCTTGATCTTATCTCATTGGTGTCTCGGGCCTGAAAGGAAAATCGTTTGGGTAAACAGCCAAGCTTCCAGGCTTAACGCCCGGCTCCCGCCTCCGCCCCCTCCCCCTCCCCCCTCCGCCTCCCCCACTCCCCTTCCACCCCACCCGCCACCCACACTCCGCGCCGCAGCCGGGCCCCGAGCGAGCTCCGCGCGGCGGGCCGGGAGCCCAGGGCTCCCGGGTTCAAAGGGCCGCGGCCCTGAGGGGATGCCCTTCTCGCTGTGCCCCGGGGGGCAGAAGCAGACTGCAGGGCGGTGGGACCGGCCCGGGCCACGGTAGGAACCGCGAAACCTCCCGCTTCCCTAAATAGAGCTGGTCCCGCGGGAGGGCGCCGGGGAGTTCGGAGCCCGGAGGGACCTTTTCGCCAAGACCAAGCGGAGGCCGACCCCCGGGCCCAAGCTGGGCCTGGGCGGCCCCGGCGGGTACCCTGAGCCCCAGCAGGCGTTCCCAGGCAGGTGTGCAAGTGTGTGCACGACCGCGGGCGGGGGCGGTGACCCTCTGCAGGCCGCGTGGCGCTCCGCACACCCCGGGGTGATTACCGGGTCCCCACCTCCCTCCAAACGGGGCGGCTCCTGGAAAAGCCTTTAATCTGATATGAAGCGTTTTCCGAAGTTAGATTCTTTCCGAAAGGAGAGTTCTTCACTTAACTGACTGTAAACATAATGAATAGTTATTAACATGCAAAAAAAAAAAAAAAAAAAGCAACCTTTGTGGTGTTTAAAAGGTTACTGCTCTCTCCCTAGCTCATACTCTCAAGCATGGAAAGAACCTTGAAATCTGAAAATATTCTGATTAGATTATTAGACTTGATTATACGGTGACCCCCCCTTCTTCTAATGAAATTCCTCTCTCTTCTCCTTTCCTCTCTCTCTTGTTCTCTCTCTCTCTTTCTCCTTCTCCCAGTCTCAATCTTGCTCTAATCCAGGAGTCATTAGCAACACCCTCTGGCTACATGTTTTGCATCAGTGAAACATTGTGACATAGTTGTAATACAAACTCTGTCGCCTTGCACTGCATCTTGCGGTAGGAAGTGTAATAGCAATAAAAATCATTTTTCATCTCTAGGCATTATTCAGTGGAAAAAACCCCAGAAAATCTTAATGCGAGAAGTGGAGGGGGTGGAGGAGAGAGAAATGAAAGGAGGGAAGAGAAGGAGGGAGGGAGAAAGAGAGAGAGAAGAAAAACCTTTCCAATTTAGACTGCTCGAAACTAGAGACACATCGATTCAAGCATATTATTTTCTCTGCTTTCCTCTTCTCTGGTTTTGTCCCTGGTCCCCATGGCTGTCCCTCAGTGGACCCCTGGACCCTCTCAGGAATTGCCTCTTAGTTCCCAGGATATCTAAGCAACTCCCTTCTCCCCCAGCACAGCATCCCTTTGGGCGAGAAAGCCCCAGGACTCCCAGGGTCTGGGCCACCCCTTCTCAACTGTCTGGGGTGAGGAATCCTTATTCAAATCCTGCTAAGAAATTGGGGCCTCTTTCCTGTATTGTATCTCAGGAATGTTTCCTTGCCTGATGAAGAAGGGACAAACCACCCAGCAAGCCAACCTGTCTATTTTCCTGACGCAGCCCTATAATTTCTGAGCAAGGGCTCTCTGAGAGCCTCCTAATCTTCAGTGAGGAGTACTGCCTCCTTTGCCTGCTGGCCCTTTGGGAACTCACCCTGCCAACTTAGGGAGGGCAGAGTTTCAGAGAAATGGTCTCTATGTTGGATTTGCTTAGGCAGGGAAATGCAGGGGCTTACACACCACCACGTGCACACTCCCCCACCCCCCCACACCATAGTTCCCAGTTCAGCAATCATTCCATATGGGATCCACCGAGTTCCTTTAAACAAAAACAAACTTGCGTCAAAACTAAATTAGAAAAAGTTTCTGTACCTGCCTGAAAACAAAGAAAACACACAAATTTTATCAACATAAGGTATACACTCTTTTTAACAGGAAAAATCTTTTTTGTGTGTGAAAATATTTTACTATAACCCTATCTCTGGGACAGTGCACTTTGAAAACAAATTGAACAAATTCACATATGCGTTAAATTTTCTGTATATTTTTAGTCTTGTGGGCTTAAGAGTAGGGCAAAACTCCTAAGTTACCAACTGGATAAAATAGGGTCAAACTTGCACCTTAGAGAGAAATGCTGTGTGATTTGTAACTCTTGCCGTTCCTGTTTTCACTGGCCCACAGGTGTACAAGTTAGGGGCTGCATTTTGTGGTTATTTTGTCAGCAGAGCCAAGGGCTGCAGGGAACAAGTCCCAGTAGGCTGGCGACTGGCATGGCGCAGCCCCCCTGATGTCCGTCTGATCAGAATGAGTGGATTTCGGTGGAACTCGTAATTGGGAAGGGATGACTTCATAAGCACCCGCCTCATGGGAGATATCTGCATTGGCCACAGCTGAGTGGCCCGAAACACACGGCGGCCCCAACCCGTGGCAACCCGTGGCCTCCGAGAGGACATCGCTCATTTATTTTATCTTTTCTATGAAAGCAGCATCACAATTTAGACTTGGAGATATTGTACCTATATATTTGTTCCTCTTTCTCCTGTTATTTGCCCTTTATCCCAGTGCAGACATTACGGGATATGTCGGTCACAGATCACGGGTTTTAATTGGTGGGAAGAAGGCCTGCGCGTTTCGGCTTCTCTTAAGGTTTAGATGAAGGAAAAACTCCGATGACGGTCAAGTTAGGCAGGAGGCTGGGCGGCATGTCCGCGTAATTCCAGTTTCCGCAGCGAGGTGGCGCTCCAGGGTACGGCAGCGCGCCGGGCTGTCCGGCGCCGAGCGGCGTGGCCGCGTTCCCGCAGTGAGGCGGCGGCCACCGAGCATCGTTCACGCCGGCTTCCTTTCGCCTCGGCGTCAAAAGTCGGGGAGCGCTCAGATCCGCTAGGCCGACCTGTCCTCGGGGTGGGCGAAGGCCCGAGGCCACGACGGGGAAGCTGGCGGCGGCAGGGAACGCGGCGGGACCCAGGCCGGGGCACATTCCGGGCGCCTTGGCTCCGGGGAATCTCTGAAGTCCGTATTCGCGGTGGGACCCGGGCGGGGCCGGTGCAAGGGTGCGGGGCCCGCAAAGCCCGGGGACCGCGCGCGGGGTCAGCCTTGGTCCAGTCGTGGAAGGCCGAACCCAAACACACCGAAGGAGTCGCCCAGCTCCTTCTCCCCGGGCTCGGGAGACTTCGCTTCTTTTTTTTCTCCCCCCGCTTTTTTTAAAATTAATATAAAATAAAGGAAAGAAAATCTAATGCATTCGTTATTGGTTTGTCCCCAAACTAGGTAGTTTTCCAGTTTGATAGGTTTTTCTTTTTCCTTTCCTTTCCTTCTCGTTCTTTACATTTTTCCCTTTCGTCCCCCCCCCCCCCGTTTTTCTTTCTTTTCTTTCTTTATTCTTTTTAAAACCTACTTCTGAGAGCTGGTACCTTGTGGGTGGGTGGGTGAGAGAGAGGAAGAGAGAGAGAGAGAGATTAACACCAGCCCTGGAATACCCAGAATTGGGCAAATGGCAGCGAAATTGAAGAAGAAACTATTTTGATTTATTGAACTACTTCCATACATGCGATTTCATTTTCACACAATTGCCTTCCGTGGGTATCTCACAAGCTCTAAGTCAAAGACGACTGGGAGGAAATGCTTTTCACCCTGTCACTCTCAACTTGTGGTTGTTGGGCCCATTACGACCAGTTTGGAAAAAATACTAGAAATAATAATACTAATAAATAGTCACCATGAACAGCATTTCCATCCTGCATGAACTTTCTCCTACGTAGCTCTGTGCCTGGATCTCTGGGACCTGGGCGACACGCGCAGCCATTTAGGCTGGGCCCTCTTTTCAACAGTTTGATCCACTGGAGGGCCCTGCCCCGAGAGCTGCCCCCTTACCCGGTGGCTTTGGGTGCCCGGCCTGGGCCCTGGCTGCCACCGGGAAGCTTTCCTGAGGCTGCACCCGGTCGCTGACTTGTCACCAGCTGCACTTCTTCTTTTAGTCCGTACTTTTGGCCACCTCACCTTCCTTGAAGTTTCCTGGTATAAACGCAGGAAATTTCGGCATTAGGAGTCTGCAGAAACTCAGAGGGTCAGGTCATGAGGAATGTTAACGTGGCGACCAAGGATTATAAACATAATCTAAAAGTCTCTTCCAATTCATTTCTTCAAGTATTTATTTGAGTTAAGCGATGAAAAGTGACAGTTGTGAAATAGACAGCTTTTAAAAGTAATGAAGTCAGATGAGGATTTAACCTGTCGATTGCTATAAATCAACTTTGAAAAAGACAAATTAAGAATATTACTTGGGCGCCTAACCGCCAGCATTCGCTGTGCGGGCTGCAGACCCTGGAATCTGCTTGCTATTGCCCTGGGAGCAGCGGCCCCGCAAGGCTCTGAGATTGGAGCTTGGCCCTTGGGTGACTGAGCGGTCCTGGGACTTGCGCTGCCTGAACGTGACATTTTGGCAGAGGTGGGTGTCCACTTCCCCTCGGACTTGGGCAGATTTGGGCCACCGCAGTGTGTCTTGGGCAGGTGACCCCAGCCCTCAGCACAGCTGGAAGTTCAGAGGGGCCGCCACCCACAGTAAATGCCATGATATAGATGGGCGCTTAGCCCAGCTCCCCGCCCAGCTGAGGGTGCCAACTTCCTCCAGCCGAGCGGAGAAAGACCGGGGCCTGCCTGACCCCCAACCCCTGGCCTGCCTTAACTAACCCTTTGGAAATGGCGGCAGAGGCAGGGAGGAAGGTGAGGAAGAAGAGCAGGAAACTAAATTTCCCAGGGGCCCAGGGATCCTGGGGGTGGGGTGGGGAGGGGAGGGGAGGGAGGTGCTTCGGGTTCTCAGTGACATCAAATGGCCTTATCTACAAGGGAACCCGGAAAAGAAAGGGACCGAGACAGGCATCCGGAGGTCTTGTGATGGGGAGAACGATCTTAGTTCTCCACCTGCCCCAGTCAAGGGGTTCAGATATGGCTTCTAAGGAAGGTGAACTGGTGGGGTGTTTTGAAATAAACTGGACACAATTTCTTGGAGATCTTAAGTTTCCCACAACTGCAATTTTAGTCAAAGCCAGGCTTGGGGGGACAGTCCCCTTCCCAGTGACTTCACCCCCAGGTCCCCATCCCACCCCAAGTCTGAAGGAGCATGCCCGGAGCTTCTGGCCCTCTGGGTTAGCTAGGGTCTCTTTCCTCCAACACTTCTGCCAGATGAGGAGGGCATAGAGGTTCCCCCCTTTTCCTTTGCCCCTCTCCGACGTTGCTTCTTGGAGAAGTCGGGCATCCGATATCCTCCCGGAAGAGGCGCCGCTCTGCTGGAGCACCAGCAACAGGTCCTATGCACTTTATCCCCTGAGTCCTCCACCTCTTTCCCTCTCCATCCTCACTTCTGGGTCAACTGAGAAGAGAGGGAGTACCTCTCTTTTGCTCTGTCCTGGGACCACCGAGCGCAACCCAAGGAAAGTGAGGAGACGGCGCCCGAGTTTGGGGGCAAGTGCCAGGCCACTTGGCTCTTAGAGACGTTCTGTTGCCCCCGCCTTAGCCCTGCTCTGAATTCTGACTCTAGGCTGGAGGCTGTGACTCAGAGGACTGAGGATGAGACCCAGGAGAAAGTGATTGGGAGAGAGAGCGAAGAGGACCACACCCTCCCCAGGGACAGTCACTAGCGACGTGGGGGCAAGTTGGGCTGGTGGCTCCACTCGGCCCATCGTGGCCTGCGACGCCACCTCGCGGCCTGGGGGCCTGCTGCCGACCTCGTGCAGCGTCCTCTCCCCCTTCAGGTCGATTTCCCTTCTCTACAGACCGCGACTCGGGGAAGGAGGCGCCCCACCCGGGCGCACAGGGCTCCCGCACTTCCCGCGCCCAGCCCGCCCTCCGGGTCAGCCGGGCTCGAACCCGGCGGCTGGGACCCCGCCGTCGGCTGCGCGGCCACCACCCTCCGCCCGCCCCGCTGGCGCCAGGGTTCCCAGTGTCCCAGGCTGGGGCATGAGGGGCACAGGGCACGTCCGGACCCGCCGGGGTGGAGGGTGGAGAGCGGGGACGGCGACTTCCAGTTTCCGGCCGGGCGGAGGGAAACTCGTCGGAGGGGGCAGGTAGAGACTCCTCCTCCACTCCGCCCCGAGGCAGCCGGACGCGGCGAGCAGCGCTTCTCCGCCCGCCCGAGCGTTTCCATAAATCAGGCTGCTGGCAGGCTGCTAATTAGCTCAGGCCGAAAAGAATAGGAAGAGGGAGAGTCCAGTAGCGCTCGGTGGGGTGGGGTGGGAGCTCAGTAGGTGGGAGATCAGAATTTCCCGGGGACCAACAGGAGAGTCCTTGGGACACGTCAGCAGCCCCCGCGGAGGCCACCGCAGGTCACTCCCTCCGCCCCCCACCCCCAGCCAAGGCCTCCAAGCTGGGCCTCCAGATCACCAGCCCCCAGCACTGAGCGCACCTCGATGTTCGACCCGGCCCGCCCACCCACGCCGACTCCCCCTCTACCCCTCGCTGAGCCAGCCCCGCGTTAATTAACTCTCCCCTCACCCCCTGCAATATCGCAGGACTTTCACAACTCATCCCCGAATGTTTCCTCAAGGAGGGTCAGTCACCTCAAGGCTTTTGGAATAACGGGGTTCTCCCAGGGATGGAGGATGGTGTGGGATAGGATGTTGTAAACCTGTTCTTCCTCGCCCAATGAAAAGGCTAGACGGGTCATTCAAGATTAGAAATAACAGTAAAGTTGGATTATTGATTTCCATGTAAATCCAGAGCAGAGGACGCAGCGAGTGAGAGCAATTACTGTTTATTTTCTCTCTTTTCCTCCACTACCCTTCTCCCGGTCCGCCTGGCTCTGGTCCCCCCGCTACCCCCCACCACCAGTCCTCCCCGCCCTCCGCCGGGAAGGGACTCTGCGATGACATCACCGCGGAGACGCGCGGCCTCCCCGCCCCCGGCCCCGGGACCCCAGAGCGGAGATTGACAGGTGTCGCTCGCAAGGACAATGCTTTCCAGGTGTCACCATCACAGTCTCAGCCCTCTCAACCTGCCCTTTCTACCCCCTTCACTTCCAACTCTGCTGCCCCTCTATTTCTCCTCAGAGAGAAGCCCTCTCATCCCCCCCCCCCGCTCCAGCTCCTCGCATCTGGGCAACGGGGCCCGGGTCTGGAGATGCGGGCAGGGGTGGCGGGGTCTCTGCCTGCTGCCTGCCGCCGGGCGGCTGGGAGATGCCAAGACCATCAGTAAGGGGCCAGGCGGCGATAGCCCGAGTGGGCAAAGAGGGAACGTGTGTGTATTTTAAAGGAACCAGAGCGGTCTCTGGACTTCCCTGCCTTCGCTCTCCATCCTCTCCCCCACCCCGACACACACACACATAATATAACAGGCGCGAAGATAATCCTGCCATCTGGCAAATCCCAAATTTGGCGACCAAGCTCTGAAAGCCACGGCGAAGTGTCATCCTGGGAGTAGATGCCTAGTGCTGCCCGGCTCTCCGGAGCTGGGACGAGGGCTCTGAGGTCTGCGCCTGCACCTGCCCGTACCTCGGCTGGATCCTCTATCCCTGCCCGGACCCCACAGATTTTGTGAAGTTTTCCTTCCTCAGTGGACAGAGGCTCTGGGGGTCGGGAATGGGGACGCAGGAATTTTGCCCCCCCCCCCCCAGTTCCCACCAATACTGCTTCAATGAGCTAAAACCCAAATTCGGCTTCATTATGTAACACCAAATGTAATTTATAGCTGGGCAGCCAGTCGGCGGCGATTTAGATCATTTGGTGATAAGGATCACACTTATTAGATTTCTTCAAAGCCGATGGGGGTTTTCTTTTTTTTTTTTAAAGGAGGGCATTTGTGCTAAATTGCCCAGTGCTGGTGTGATAACTGTCAAAAGTTTGACATCAAAAGAGCTAATATTATTCAGTTACTAGAGAAGCTGTCTGTCTAAATAAGAATATCTTAATTACTGCATGACAAAGGTAGGAAGGGGTCGGATCTGAAAAGGGGAGAGGCATTCAGCCACTCCTTTTGATGCTCTATCTATATTAGACCAATGTGCCGCTCTTAATCAGGCCTAGTCCGATTTCTTCTCCTCTCCCCGTCGGTCCTCTGAACTTTATAACTATATGTAAACACGTTGTCAGTGGGGACATAATCTCAGGTTCTTATTAGAAGAAATTTCCATCCTTTCCCGTTCTAGATTAGCAGTGGAGTCCCTCCATCAATGAAGGGACTAAGGTTTCGTGGACAATAATGTGGCAATTGTTGATGGTTTGTGACCCATAAAATGTGGAGGTGACTGTTCTGGCTTTGGTATGTAATTATGCAAAACACTTACCATAAAGGCTTGCCATTCGATCTAATGGCAGTCCCTGCGGTCTATTTCAAAAAGGGAGGGTCTATGTACAGAGAGAGAAAAGTAACATTTGTTTTAACACAGGTTTTATGGGGGGGATGGATAAATACAAACACATCGCAACGCCGCCCAAAGTATTTTTTCGAGTCAAATTAAAATAATTACGAGGGGATTTAATAAGTTAATCATAGCAACACGGCCCATCCAAACACAGCGGGAGGGTCGTTCAGGCTTCAGCCCACCACCTCCCCGACCTGGGACTGGGTTTGTGGGTGGCGATTCACCTCCTGCTCATGCAGGGTGGTGTGCGTCTCTGTCTCAGCTGAGTCCACCTGGGCGACTGGCTAGGATCTAAAGCTCAGTCTGGGGCTGAAATTGGGGGAGGGGTGGGCTAAGTCCCCACCCCCAAATCTTTTCCGCAGAATTATTTGACAGAAGGCATTTTAATAAACCAGTTCTCTCCCAAGAAGCCCTCCCCCACATTCCCTTTGCCTCTAGTGCCCTCAAGCCCCCAGGATTTAGGGGCCCACAGAAAGGCTGGTGGCAGGGGATGCCGGGGCAGGAAGGGGTGCCCGGCTGATTTGGGTAAGATGTCTAAACGCAGCGTCCAAGCTCAGGGTCGTCAGCTCGGGGGCCGACTTCCAGCAGCTAAAGCAGCACCTTTCCAAGCCACCTGAGGGTTTTTCTTTTCTTTCTTTCTTTCTTTCTTTCTTTCTTTCTTTCTTTCTTTCTTTCTTTCTTTCTTTCTTTCTTTCTTTCTTTCTTTCTTTCTTTCTTTCTTTCTTTTTCTTTCTTTCTTTCTTTCTTTCTCTCTCTCTCTCTTTCTTTCTTTCTTTCTTTCTTTCTTTCTTTCTCTCTTTCTCTCTTTCTCTCTTTCTTTTCTTTCTTTCTTTCTTTCATAATAGAAGGAATTAAAAAGGGCTTGAAGGAGGAGAGGTGGAATGAGATGGGAGGGTGGTCACCGGTCCCGACCCAGCCCTAGCCGCTGGCTAAAAAGCAAGCGTTTCTCTGTAATACCACGGGCCCCCACCCTGCCTGGAGAGGAACCCCCCGCACCCGGATCGGCTCTGCGTCCAGCTCGGCGGCCTCGCTGCCCGCCGCGCAGTGACGTTGCAGTGTGAGCCCGGCAGAGGCAGGCAACAGGGGATTTTTTCAAGGGGGAAATGATGATTAAAAGGGAGAATCATCTAAATATCAAAGTGACATATGGGGAGACCTGGAAAAAATATTTAAGCTATTGAAAAGCAAATAAAGAAGCAGGCACTTAGGCTGGGAAATTAAATGTTATGTTTAAGATGGTGCTTTTGTGCGGGCTTGAAGATTTCCGATTCATGTACACATAATAAACACTCAGGTTTGTCATCTGGAGGTGCAAATCTGAAAGATATTCCAACAAATGAAGTGCTGGCAGAGAGAGGAATAAAGAGATCGGCGCCTGTCAGGGGTCAGGCAGCCTGAGATTGCTTCTAGAGATCTTTTGAAAATTTCACACGATTGAAGGCTTAGGGGCTTCACTGTGCTTGCATTTCAAACTCAGATCAGTGGGATCACAATCAAAAATAGAGGTCTGGAAAATTTTGATGCAAAGATGGCCACGGGCTGCAGCATTTCGCTCACTAGCTCACTCTCTCTCTCCTTTTTTTTTTTTTTTTTTTCTTTCCAAGACAGACACCCTGACATGGCTGTGATCCTTTGGATGACAGAGTTGTCAGAAAAGAAAGAGAAAATTGCATCTTGTCTCGTAACTTCCTTTCAGTCAAAGGAATTTAGGATCTTATTTCCAATAAGAGAGAAAAATGATTATTTTCTGGCAGGCAAAGGACTCTAGCTCAGAAGAGTTTTGGATTTCATGATTAGTTATTTACTCCTAGACATTTAGGTCTGGGGTCTCCTCTTCATTTATCCAGAGTATTAAGATGATTTCTCATTCAGCTTGTGTTCCTACATTACATTAAAATTTCTTACCACTGTCAATCTTATGCAAGTTCGGGTGGATAAACAAAAGTATATACTTACACATACATATGTATATGCACACACAACTGTAATTGTTAAACCTGGAGACTGGCCTAGCTGCTTCATATTTTGTGGGATTTCGTGCTCACTCATATTTCGTCCACCCCTCAAGATGTCAGCACTTTCTGATTCAAACAGGACACAGGAAAATCAATTGTCTCTGTGATTGATCCATGGTGGGCAGGGGGAGAAAATAAAGGAACTGGGGAGGGTGGGTTCTATGAGAACAGTTCTAAGGAACTCTGAAATGGGACCAGGCTGAGTAGATGCAAAGAAGCTGGTTTGACAGGGCTGTAGAAGACTTTGCGAACAAGCATAAATAATGCCAATTATGCTAAAGTTGGAGCCATCTAAAATCAATTTCTATTAGTTGGGCAGACTTTAGGAAGAGAAAAAAAACAAGGACTAATTAATCATCAATTTGCCAATTTTAATTTTTACCTAGCTGTGTTAGACAAACGACAATGTACTTTGGGGAAATAATCTAAATTATAGTTGGGTTTCATTAAGTCTGAGACCAGGATGAGCAGAAATTAGATTGCTGAGAACTTCTCTGAAGGGCATGTATTAAGAGCAGTGATCCCACAGTGGAGGAAGAGACCGGAATAAAGAATGTCTCCTTATCCCTGAATTATGGAGTCAAACCACTTAAGAATGTGTGTTCTTTAACAGGTGGGCAGACAGGGAAAACTGTAAGAGTTGCTCTAACTGGTTTTACAAGTTCAAATCCTTGATTCCTCTAGTTTCTGTCAATTGGAGCAGCCGCTGCCAGTGCCTTGGAGTTGGGGACTGGCGGCAGGACCCGGGAGGCCGCTGGGCCGGTGGGACAGGCCTCAGCTGTGGAAGCTTTCTCTCCTATGCCAGGCCGAGGGGGAGAACTTGGCTTCTGGAGCCCCGGATTTAGTGATTACAGAAGGAAGGCGGGGAAAAGTAGACTGCCCCTCAGACCTCACATTTAGAGCCTTAGCAGACACCCAAGTTGCCAGGGCAGAACGTCCCACTCTGGAGGTTTAAGGAGGGAGTGGCCCCATGTCGACAGGGCAGCCACTACCTTCAGATCAGCTTCTCCAATATATATATTTTCCAGACCCACAGTAAAGGAATAGACAGCAGGTCCTAAGTATAACTTTTAAAAACTTGAGCAGAGATGCAAACGAAGGGGAGCCTTCTCTTTGCAAGAGGGCCACCCACTGGGCTCTCAATCTCGCTCTTTCTCTGTCTTCTACGAGGGACCAAGGCCCCCAGCTGGGCTTTAAAAGCGGGGTTTTGCACAGTGAATACGGTGGGGCCTATCCTGGCTTCCAGGAAAATCGCTTAGAGTGAAAAAGGGCAGGCGGGATAACGGGCAGAAAGCAGGGGAGGCAGGAGGGGATCCTTGGCCGAATGGAAACTGTGCCGCCTCCGAGCCGGAGCCGCGCGCAGGCCCCAGCGGGGAGGGGCACAGCGGGGCGAGGATTCGGCGGAGATCAACGCCACCGTGGGCGCGCCGAGTGCCCGCGATAGCCCCTGCGTCAGGCTGGAGAGGGTTCGAGGCTCCTCCGGTGGGACGTGGGAGTTCTTGGGGTAACCTTCCCTGCAGAATGTAGAGCTGGCAGGAGGCTCCATAAAAACAAACAAACAAACAAAAAACATCATGAAGATGCGGTCTTGAGGGCCGCCTGCTTTGCCCACAACAGAGGGGTTTTCTCGGGCCTGAAGGGGAGGTGAAACTCATGCATCTCGGATCCCACCTGGGACCCGCGAGGAATGCCCCTTCTGCAACCTATTAACCAGGAACTCCGGGACGGGGGTGGGGGGGAGGTGGAAGAGGGCGACAACTCCAAGTGAAAGGCTGCGGGTGACCTCCCGGTCCTCATGTTCTACCATCTCCAGTCCTGGGAGCTGAGGACACGAGTAACCTTCTCGCCGTCCTATTCTCGCTTTGAAAAAAAAAAAAAAGAGTGAGGTCACAGGGGAGAACGGCAAAGTGGAGGTCAGAGGCTTCAGGGAGCTTGAAAGGAACCCGTGCCTCTAGGTTTTAAAGCATACTAAGCCGAAAACAGCCCAAGCGCCTCTGGCAGCCCATGGGCCAGAGCTCGGTATGTCTAGGACAGCGCGGGCGCCGAGCACTCTGCTCCCGAAGCGTCCCGGGCCAACCCCTGGGCTGGGCCCCGCGCGCCTCTGCCTGTCCGGCCTTGAGTCAGGAGACCCTGAGTGCACCCCTCTTCTCAGCTTCTGGATCCCTTCGGACAGGGTGGCTGTGGGGGGGCGCTGCCAAAGGCAGGGAGAGCGCGGGGCTCAGGTGGAGAGCTCCGCGGCACTGGAGGTTGGGCGCCCACGGCCGGGGCCCCATTCCAACCCCTAAGCCGCACGCTCTGCCCGCTCCAGGAGTGAGACATGCAAACATTCCCGGGCCTAGCCGAATGCTGGAGAGGGGAAAAATGGAGCGACCAGAGACATCTTCCGGCTGTGTTACCACTGGCGCGGAAAACTGAGCGTTTCCAACGTTGGAAACCTCCCGTGTGCTGGGAGAGGCCGGCCTCGCGGGGCGGCGAGAAAGCAGTCGAATTCCGTCATTGCCATCTTGACCTTTTCTAAAATGATGTTTTTTTAAAAAATTATGAAACTAAGAACTCCAGGCGAGGCAACTCCTTTCTTCCCGTTTTGATACGACATCCACTAAATAAAATCCGCTTTTAAGCCGTTTATACTCTAACTTCAAAGGAACACATGTTAATTTTACCTTTATTTAAATTATTGCCCGGCTGACTTGTGAGGGGTTCTTCCCCTCCTCCAGCCCTCCCTCTAGATTTTAACATATGGAGTACTGTAATGATTCAGCACCACTCTGAAAAGCAGGCAGCTTTTTTGTTGATATTATTAATTAATATCACTTTTGTTGAGATTGTTAATTTCATGGAACCCTCTTTAAAGTTTAGCCTGAAATGCACGTGCCAGGACACAAATGGCGAGTGTGTCGGTTATCTCCAATGACCTCTAAGTGGCGACACACCAGGAACAGACCCGACGTCTCCCTGGGTCTCCATGGTCTGCTCCTGCAGACCATGCCATGTGGGATTTCGTGGCACGATCTCCTGGTGCCCATGGCTCCTTGATCTAAGCCCAGGCATGAATATTTTTACGCTAAGCACGCCCAGGTGACCACACTCCCAGGTGGTTTGCCACTTGGGACTAAAACTCTGTTCCTTGAAGGCAAGGGCTGTAGACGTGGAGGGAAACACGGGGAACTTCAGGCGACCTTTTTGACACCACGTCCAGTTTCTAGGATCTCGTGCCAATTTCTCAGTGTGTTTCTGTCCAGATAGACTAAGTTCTTTGAGTTAATTAACCTGTGGTCCAGCTACGATTAATACAGAGCGAAGAAAAGACGGAAAGAGGGGGAATTAGAAAGAGGAGAGGGAAATAAATAGCGTGCCTTTAGCGGCATTCCTTTATACCGGTCGGCCACAGTTAGTTACCGACTTTCCAGCCGCGAGGACGCTATGCGCCATTTACTGTAATTGAATTGCTGTTATAACACCTTTCAGAGGGACAGCAATGCGTTTCAAAAAAGTTGCGCGCGCGGCCTGAGGCTGCCTGTCCTCCTCCTGCCGTCGTCGGCCGCCCGCCAGGCAGAGCTGCCCCTGGGGGATTGGGGACACAGGGCTCGATGTGCCCCCGGGCGGAGCTGTAGGAACCCGGCCCCTGGTGAATCCAGCCCAGGGCGTCCGTAGCCCGGCAGATACTCTGGGACTCTGGGGATACCGGGGACCCCGAGAGAGCCGGAACCCGAAGCCTAAACTGAATAAGGGATGAGGCATAGGACCTGGAATTGCAGAAACTGGGGAAATCAGTATGCGTCGGGGGTAATCTCCGAGCCACCAAGGCCTCTGCCCTCACTCTTCCATTGGATTTGGATTCTCCGGCGCTGCCCAGGGTGCTTAGACGGCACTACCTTCCCCTCCCCCATCTCCCAGACTTGGCCTGGACTCTCTGGGGACCTGCTTGCCCTGAGGAAAGAGGAAAGTTTCCTGCCCAGGACTAGGTACCAGAGGTTGGGGCCGGGTGCTGAGATGCCCTGTCGTGTGTCCCCCCCACCCGCACTCCGACTCTGATAGACCTCCCCAGCCTCGGATTTTGGCCACGCGGTTCTGGGCAAAGCCTCGAAGGCAGCAGGATTCATCACCTCGGTCTCTTGGCAACAGCCTCTGGCTTCCTTCCTCGTCTCCCCTATCCCTCAGCAGTGTCCTTGCTGAGACCTCAGGCCCAGCCAATTCTTTTCTCCGGTACTCCTCACTCCCTGCTGGCCCGCTCTTGGGCTCCACACAGCTTTCTAGGCGCAGAGAGCAAACTTTATTCATATGCGTATCCCTCCCAGCCCCAGGACAGCCAAGGTCTCCCAGCCTTCAGCGCAGCCTTTGGCTTAGTCTCCAGGAGAGCAGCAGGTTGAGAGAGAGAAATGTATGTGAGTGTGTGTGTGTGTAAGGGGAGTGCAAGGGGATCTCCCCACCCTACCGCCCCGAGTAAGATCTCTATGGCTAGTTTAAAGAGGCTAGGAAAAGAGAAAGGTGAAAACTAGAGGCTAGACTGTGTTTCACAGGCCCTGGGAGGTGAGCAGAGTACTTCTGGGACCAGAGCACTCGGCGGCGAGAATAACCCGCGGATCTGAGCATCCTCAGACTCATCTATACGGGTCAGCCAGGGAAGCTGAGGCTCCCCCAACCACCCAGCGCCGTACGGGCGAGGATCAGTGAGGCTCAAAGAACTGTCCAAGGGGGATTGGGACGGAACCCAGAGGGCAGAACAGGGTAGAAGGAGCAACTGCTCGAGGGGAGAAGGAACGCCCTGGGGTTTGGCCCTCAGCGACAGAGTGGGGAAGCCTTATGGCCTTCGTTTGGGGTACACCTAACCGGTGTGTGTGTGTGTGTGTGTCCCTGCATACGCGAGGTGGTGGTGGTGAGAGGGAGACACTGGGGGGGGCAGGGGGAAGGGGTGGCTTGGCATGCACGCACATCAGTGTGACTCCAGTTGACCTTGTCTTTTCCTGGGGGATCTCTAGCTTCCTCCGGGGCTTGCTAGACATAAAGTTTTCTTCGGAACCAAAAAGTCTATTGTTCTCGGAGGCATCCAGCAATGAGAGCAAGCATGTGCTCTGCGGCCCTGAGAGCTGGGGTGCATTCACCCCTTCCCCCACCCACGCACAACACCTCGCCGCCTACGTCTGCTTTTCTGCAAAACCAAGTTCTTTGCCTTTCCGGTGTGGCCAGGAGATGGAATGGGGAGGATACCTTGCCCTTGGTCTCCCGTGGCCTCCTGAACAATTAGGGGTGGAGTTAGGGAGGGCGATACAATCTGCAAGAACTCTGCAAAGTGACTTTAATGGGGAGGCCTCGGGAATGTTGGGGGGTAAATTGCCTCAAGGCTCAGTTGAGAACAGGAGAAAAAAGCAGGTCCCATCCGCCGGTATCTGGACCCAGTTTTCTTTGCCGGGAACCGAGGTCTCTTCGGTTTGCGCTTCGGAGTCTTGGAGACAGAACAGGTTCGCGCCTGCCTCGCTCCGCTTCTTGGCGAGGGCGAGGAGGTCGCCCCAGGGAGAGGACTACAGAGCGCGTTTAGGAGTCAAGGGCAAAACCTCATTCCGCTCACCCACGGTTAGTAGCAAGGCTTGAGGTGTGGTGGTCTGGCTGGTATGAGACTCCCCTTCACTTGGCACTGCAGCCAAGGCTGGGCTTGTGAGCGACTCGGCTCCCGTTCCATTGCTGGGCTCCATGTACTCCCGCAGCCCTGACAAAATCCACATCCTTGCAGTTTTGACGTTCCCATTCCTAGACCTTGCTCAGGGGTGATTTTTGCCGGGTATTAACCTTTGCGCAACAAAGTTGATTGCCAACAGCTAGAAAGATTCTTTAGGAAGAGACATGGACAGAAATAGAAATAAGAGGACTGAAGTGAGCCATGAGCCCTGCACGAGGCTAAGAACCTTACTGCGTTATCTCTTTACATCCTCACAACGCTGCCCCCCCCTCCCCCCACCGCCAGACATAGGTGCTACCCTTTTCTCCTTTTTGCTGCTGAAGTAGCTGAGCTTCAAGGAAGTTAAGAACCCTTACTAAGTTTAGCCAGCTAGCAACAGGCCAGGCCTGGATGGAACCAGGCCAACTTTTCTGGAAACCTGCTTCCATCCCAGACTGGACTCAGGAGAGAAACCTGCTCACTTGGAGGGCTAAATGGAACTTCTCTCTGGGACAAAGTGGTGCTTTTCCCTGGAGATCTGTCCCAGCCCGTAGGGAGCCAGGAAAGGGTTTTCTAGCAGGCACCAGCCAGTGGACCACTCAGTTGAGAAGTAGCAAGTGAATGGGCCAGCAATTCCCCTCCATGGCACAGCCTGCTGCTTCCAGGGCTGCGAGTCAGTATGACCCTGCATTTCCTGTATTTCAGAAATGAACCAGAGATGAGGGCTTCCCTGGTGGCGCAGTGGTTGGGAGTCTGCCTGCCAATACAGGGGATATGGGTTCAAGACCTGGTCTGGGAAGATCCCACATGCCGCGGAGCAACTAAGCCTGTGCGCCACAACTACTGAGCCTGTGCTCTAGAGTCTGCGAGCCACAACTACTGAGCCCACGTGCCACATCTACTGAAGCCGGCGCGCTCTAGAGCCCGTGCTCCGCAACAGGAGAAGCCACTGCAATGAAAAGCCCACGCACTGCCACGAAGAGTAACCCCCGCGCTGCATCTAGAAAAAGCCCACGCACAGCAACAAAGACCCAACAGCCAAAAATAATAAATAAATAAATTTATCAAAAAAAAAAAAGAAATGAACCAGAGATGCTTACTGTGTCATGTGTCCCCCCCCACAAAAGAAGCACGGGATAATTATTCCTTTTTAAGAGCCCATTAAAAGAGCATTTCGATTTGTAAGGGGGGTGGGGGAGAGGGAGAAAGGAAAGAAAGCACCTGTGACACTGGGGCATATTTATCCTGGAAGATGAGCACAGACTGGCTGCGGCAAACAGTGAGATTTGCCACAACAGAATAAACAGTTCCATTTCAAACATTCTGACATGCTTCCTGTTCTGATGGGGAGAGATGCTGATGCAAACACAGTCAAGAGAACTTCCCTTTTACTAAGAAGTCCCATTCCCCACAGGACCCTAGGAAAATGTTCTCAGGGTAGAGCAGACAGTCGTCCATTTACATCACCAGAAGTACCTGTTTGCAGGTGCTAAGGGACGCAAGGAGGGCATCTCCCTGCTTTTTCCTTTTAATCTATTTCCATGGTCTTTTCATGGAGTTCATGAGGAATCAAACCTTAGCACTGCTTTTTTTTTTTCAACTAGGAAAGCAGATTATGCCTTAAGCATAACCGCAGCAGACTTATGTCGTAGTGATGATAGAGAATCATTAATTTTCCTACCAAACTGGTGTGGGTAGTATTTGACCTAACCTTTTTTCTTTTCTTTTTTAGTTTTTCTTTTTTTCAATTTTCTCATGAAGGTGAAGTGAATTTAAGAAAATACTCTCCTTAGAATCTCTCTCTCTCTCTTTCAATATACATATACATGTTACATCTCCATGAGTCTACGCATCTAATAGTTTTAAGGCTGATGTGGGAAAAAAAAAATCAGTGTACCTAGTTAGCCATTTTTTAAAACTTCAAAACACCGGAATGACAGATAGTATTCAAGTCTTCAACTCATAGGAAGGAATCACCTGTGTGTGTTACTCATTTGGAAGGAGGTGGTCTGTTTGGGTCAGCCAGTCCTAGGGGAATATTATAAGTCAAGATCAGCTGCGCCTACCTGGTGACACCCCAAACCTATTCTGCATTTAGAGCTTCCTAGCTTGGGAGGTGGGTCATGCATGTTGGGAAGAGGTGGAAGTGTGGGTGAGGCTGTGGGTATAGCATGGAGAATACAGGAATCTAGTAAGAGGGGGAAGAGTGATTATATTCCTGCTCTCCATGGAAACTTTCTCACTTATGCATTTATTTAACACCCACTTATTGAGTAGGTAGGATGTTCCCAGCATGGTACAAGGCACTTGTGGACACAAAGATTAGTAAGTCATGGGCCCTGGCCTCTAAGAGTTTTTAAGTCTGTGGGAGAGAGGCAAGCAAACATGACATACTACTCTCTGATAACGGGTACAAGGAGCTTTGGAAGCTTGAAAGAGGGTGGTTCTTTCTGCCTCGGAGAACTGCTTGGGAAAGATGTCAGAGAGGTGATTTGATCTGGGACTCAGAAGGTGTGGGAGGTGGGGCAGAGAAAGGTGAGGAGGAGAGAGAAATGGGAACTCTAGCTGGAGGGGGCACAGAGTAAAGGTAGGGAAGGTCAGACCAGGTTCTTATGCCTCTGGGGGGACAATCAAGTTCATTGTTCCCTGGATTATTGGGGCTTGTGTAAAGAAGACGGAGGTTACTCACATAGTTTTTTTTTTTTTTTTTTACGTCTTTATTGGAGTATAATTGCTTTACAATGGTGTATTAGTTTCTGCTTTATAACAAAGTGAATCGGTTATACATATACATATGTTCCCATATCTCTTCCCTCTTGCGTCTCCCTCCCTCCCTCTCTATCCCACCCCTCTAGGTGGTCACAAAGCACGGAGCTGATCTTCCTGTGCTATGCGGCTGCTTTCCACTAGCTATCTATTTTACGTTTGGTAGTGTATACATGTCCATGCCACTCTCTCGCTTTGTCACAGCTTACCCTTCCCCCTCTCCATATCCTCAAGTCCATTCTCTAGTAGGTCTGTGTCTTTATTCCTGTCTTACCCCTAGGTTCTTCATGACATTTTTTTCCCTTAAATTCCATATATATGTGTTAGCATACGGTATTTGTCTTTCTCTTTCTGACTTACTTCACTCTGTATGACAGACTCTAGGTCCATTCACTTCATTACAAATAGCTCAATTTCATTTCTTTTTATGGCTGAGTAATATTCCATTGTATATATGTGCCACATCTTCTTTATCCATTCATCCAATGATGGACACTTAGGTTGTTTCCATCTCCTGGCTATTGTAAATAGAGCTGCAATAAACATTTTGGTACATGACTCTTTTTTTTTTTTTTTTTTGGTGCATGACTCTTTTTGAATTATGGTTTTCTCAGGGTATATGCCCAGTAGTGGGATTGCTGGGTCATATGGTAGTTCTATTTGTAGTTTTTTAAGGAACCTCCATGCTGTTCTCCATAGTGGCTGTATCAATTTACATTCCCACCAGCAGTGCAAGAGTTTTCCCTTTTCTCCACACCCTCCCCAGCATCTATTGTTTCTAGATTTTTTGATGATGGCCATTCTGACTGGTGTGAGATGATATCTCATTGTAGTTTTGATTTGCATTTCTCTAATGATTAATGATGTTGAGCATTCTTTCATGTGTTTGTTGGCAGTCTGTATATCTTCTTTGGAGAAATGTCTATTTAGGTCTTCTGCCCATTTTTGGATTGGGCTGTTTGTTTTTTTGTTATTGAGCTGCATGAGCTGCTTGTAAATTTTGGAGATTAATCCTTTGTCAGTTGCTTCATCTGCAAATATTTTCTCCCATTCTGAGGGTTGTCTTTTGGTCTTGTTTATGGTTTCCTTTGCTGTGCAAAAGCTTTGAAGTTTCATTAGGTCCCATTTCAGAATGTATTCTTAACTTTGCATGAGTGCCAGAAGTATGGGTACCATTGGCTTCCTCTTCAGTGCTTATGCTTCTCTCAGAACAGATGAAACCTGCTGTTTTGGTTAGTGCTATGCGTCTCTCTCTCTCCCTTGGGGCTGGAAGCCCCTCGGAGGCTGAGAGTAGAACTGTATCATTTATGTTCCCGGTTCCTGGCACAGTGCCAGGCACATAATAAGAGCTCAGTCCATTCTCAATGAATGAGTGCTGCAAGTGTAAGAATGTTGGCTTTTAGTTTGTGTTCATGATTGTTAGAGAACATCTCTTTATGTTTATCATTTTGGGTTTTTAATTGTGATTGCATAGAGTAATCACAGTTACAACTAGTTCTCATAAAATCTAGTTCTTATTCATGGTGGGACTAGCCTGTTTAAGTGAAAGGCATGAGCACAATAGTTTTTAAACTGTATCCCCTGCCTTGACCTTGAGCAGTCACCTCCAAGACACTCAAGAGCCACAAGTTTGAAAACCATCATACTAGAAGCTTCAAATCAATGTTGTCCAATTTGCTGCTCTAGTTATTCTCAGCATGATTGTTAGGCTTAACTGTGCTTCCTATTGTAGTCTTCCTACCATTCAGAACCATAGTAAAATTTCATACAACCAAAACTCACTTTTTGCATACGTTTTGCTCTTGTTGTTGTCATTTTATGTATAATTTAGACATTGGCCAAGATACTTTCTTAGTTGGACTAAAGTGAGGTTAAGAAGATACCTTCTTCTTCCTAAGACTTCTATGTAACTTTTGGATGACCTAAGGAATGGCAATAATCTGGGTTCTTAAAAGTCAGTATCTTATGGCCACTTACCCAGGGAGAGGACAAGATCTATGTTGGAAGAGGGATTAATCTAAGATGTTTTGATGCCCTTCTTTTGCACCACTGCTCTGTGTTAACATTTTCCAACATAGGCACCAATTAGATCTTGGAAACAAGCATGAAGAAAAGCATAAAATGAGATCAAAACATGATCAGCTCCCTCTGAATTCTACCTTATGTTTTAGCAAGTCTATTGGCTCCTTGGCTTGGAGTAATTTCAAATTCCCACTGGCTTAGTGGCAAGATATCTTCTCATTCTTTTCTAAAAACACTATTCCTTAAAAAACAATTCCTGCCCACCACCTTCTCTCTCTTGTGAATTCTCTTTTTAGAATTCAAATTGCAAAGAAATTCAGAAGTGAAGTAGAATACATTTTTGAGTTCTGTGTTCATTGTTGTTCCTAGCTCTAGGGAGCAGTAGAATTTTTCAGTAAAGAAGTTTATGGTTTTTGTTTGCTTTGAGTTGAGGAGGCCATGTTAACCTTGATAATCATCTCAGAGATGCTGTGTCTTGGTATCCAGACAGCTGAGGTACTGTACAAGTATTAGCCAACCATGAGTACAAGACTCAAAAAAAGGCAAAACTTTGAGGGCTGTGGGCCTCTCGAGGCAAGGACAGAGTCAAACTCTTCTATAGCAATATCAAAATATGATTTCCAGAGAGCCCATGATGAGATATTCAAATGGGATTGGATGATACAAATGCAAAAGATGGGGAATCCAGCTTTAGGTCAATTGCCAACCCTACTGCACTCTAGTGGCTCTGTGAAGACTATAAAAAGTAGAGACTTCACTTTTGGGATTCTGATAGGAAACCAATATAGTAACCTCTCCCATCTTGGAGAATTGTACTCATGCCCACATGCCTACACCTAGTGATCTTGAAGCAGGGTTTCAGTTCCCGGCCAGTGATTGAGGTCAGGTCCCAGCGGTGAGAGCACCGAATCCTAACCACTAGACCAGTGGTCAGTGACAAGGGTCTGGTCCTACGACTTTGCAGAAAAAGAATTCCCACAAAGACAGAAAGTAATGAAACAAGTTACGTATTTATTAAGAGAAAAAAAGAGTACAGTATGTGTGGATAGACACACAGGCGGGCTCAGAGAGAGTGGCGCCCTCGTGGCAGTTTAAATCACTTATATGGTGCATTTCTTCTGAGTTTCCTTTGGCCAATCATTTTAATTTGCCTGGTTCAAAGTCCATACTTGGTATATCTTGGGAACTTCCCATGTGTGCATGTGCATCTCTTAACCAAGATGGATCCTACTGAAGAGACCTATGAGTAGACTTAGCCACTTAGCATCACTCCCCTTTTGACTTCCAAGGAGCCTTTCTGCGCATGTGTAGTTGGGGGTGTCTCCTGACTTCGAGAATGAGGGATATGTGGCCTTTTATCTTCTATCTGGGCAGGGCCCAACCTCCTCTCTCAATTGTCCTGTTATTCTGGTCTTGGAGTATTGGTCCATAGTGAATGAACTCCAACTGTTTGCCCCAAGGGCCCATCTATCTCCTGCTTCACTAGGAATCTAAATATTATTACAACTAATGTATCATCAATTTATTATTCTCAATGCATATATTTCTAAGAAATATTAAGAAAGGAAATTATAAATTTATAGATTAAAAAGATAAAAATTATTTGAATTTAAAACCTGGGATGCTAGTACATTTTCTTTTGTTTAAAGTACGGCTGCCTCAAATGAACCTATCTATGAAACAGACATAGGCTCACAGACATAGAGAGCAGACTTGTGGTTGCCAAGGGGAGAGTCAGGGGTGGAGGGACTGGGGGTTTGGGATTAGTAGATGAAAACTATTACATATAGAGTGGTCCTACTGTGTAGCACAGGCAATTATATTCAATATCCTGGGATAAACCATAATGGAAAATAATATAAAAAGAAAATATATATGTGTATAACTGAGTCACTTTGCTGTACAGCAGAAATTAATGCAACATTGTAAATCAACTATCCTTCAATAAAATAAATTAAAAAAATAATAAAGCATGGCTGCCTGTGCCATCTTTACTCACTCGAGATGGCCTGTAATAATCTTCCACGGTAGCCAATGAAAAAGTTCTTCCTGTGTTGCCAATTTAGTGAGCATAAATTACTGGGAACTTTATATGGAATAAATTATGTTCTTAAGCCTTCTCAGATGTGCAGCCAATAGAGATTTTAAAGCAGAAAACAAAATGCAAAATTTAACTTGAAGGGGTATTTATTGTGTTTGGAACTCTCTCTGGAGTTGTTTCCTCTCTACCTCTGTGAGGGGATTACAGGGGGTACCTTCCGACCTGAGGCTTTCTTAGCCACACGAGGCTCTTCAGAAACCTGCACGTGGTTTGCTTCTTAGATTTAAATAAAGTGACAAGGAATATTGCAATGCTGATGTGGCAGCGGGCCCGAGGAGAAAAATGAAGAACTCCGTTTGAGTCACAGACAGGACAAACAGGGAAGGTGTCACTGACCCCAAATGTGCCATTACCCGACTTACATGCTTTAGTTGAGAACCCTGTGCTACCATCTTTTTTTGTACAACCACTGTAAGTGCAACTCATGGGTACTCATAAATGCAAGGTAAGCTTAATTGATTTGCGACTTTCCACATTGCTGATGATGAAGTGGTGCTTTGGCTGTTGAAAGGTGAGGGGAACTTGATTTCAACGTGGAGATGAGATGCTGCATTCTCTAAACTGACAGATGGAAATTCTGCTTCAGAATTCATTATTTGATGTGAAAGACAATAGTGAAAATTTGAATCTTCAAAAGAGTGCAATGGGTCAAAATACAGTCAGGCCATTAAAAGTTAAATGAATTGCAACGTGGAAAATCATTGGGAAATGCATTTAGGTGGCAGCTTCTGGGTTCCCTGATAATGTTCTTCATAGTCTTTTCCATGTCATCTTAAGTTTTCCTCATTCTCTTTGAGCTACTGAGGTGCCTAACTAGAACTCTGGGTCTACATAATACCTGACACATGAATGGAAAATGACATTCCTCATCTAAAGATACAAAATATGGTGATGAGAGGTGGATGCTTTCTGGGTCTCCTATGGGGAGGTCAAAACTACATGGCTATATCTAGTTTATTAACAGAAAATTAAGTTACAAAATGGCACATGTTAATTGTAATAAGCCAAACAATTAAAGTGCATGAAAATTTTTTTTAACAGTTTCCTTTCTAATCAACTCTCCTTCATGGTTTTCAGATTGTATACATGGATTCTCTGATGCTCCTCTCTTTAAGAGGTGGAGTCTAATTCCCAGATATGACATAGAACTATGTTGGAGACTAGGTAATAAAAAGCAATTGTGGCTTCTGATTTAGGTGCAGGCTCTCTTTTTCTCTCTCTTGGACCTCTGGCTCTGGGAAGCCTTACAGAAAAGTCCACATGGCAAGGAACTGAAGTCTCTGCCAAGAACCAGTGAGGAATGGAGGTCTGCCAATAAGAAAGTGAACTTGGAACCAGATTTTGCAGCCCAGTCAGTATTAAGATGACCTCAGCTCCAGCCAATAACTTGACTGCAACCTCACGAGAGATCCAGAAGCAAAAGCATTTACTAAGCTGTTCTCAGATTCCTGAGCCTCAGAAACTGTGAGATCACAAGTGTTTGTTGTTTTAACTTGCCAAGTTTAGGGTTAATTTTATACAACAATAGATAACTTGTACATCACTAAGAAGTAACTTGCACAGTGTCTGGCATTGGCTAGAAGCCTAATAAATATTTGTTGAGTGAATGAATTAAAATGAATAAATGAAAAGTTTAATTTATGTCCTTCCATATCATTCCATATTTTTTTATAACCTTTTAAAAACTAGCTTCACAGAAGAGTGTTTCTGGGAGAGGATCTCTTTAATTATTAAAAGTTCTGTCATGCCACAAATATTTATTGCTGTTATTTTTGTCAATGAACCACTCTTCCACTGTGAAATACTTGTGAGCCCATTTGAGCATCTGCCAAGCTTTCATAAAGAAGTAGTTATGGAAGCTCTCTCTGTTTAAAGAAGTTAAAAACCATATTTGGGGTTAGGTAGACACAACTGACCAAGAAAAGTGAAGGATTACTGGAAGGACAGAAATTATCTCTACACTGACATACTCAAGGTATTCATAGGTGAGAATGAGACCAATCACTGAACTGAGGGATATAAATAGTGCAAAACATTCAACAGTGAATGTGAACAGTATGGGGGAATGTGTCTCTCTCATTCTCTTTGTGGTGTGACATGTGGCTGGAGCTGGCTTTTGGGTCAGATAATCTGGCTCAGAATCTCCCCTCTTTCACTTACAAACTGTGAGAACTTAAGGAACTCATTTAATCCTTTGAAGCCTCTTTTTCTTCATCTATACATTAAGCAAGCAAATAGTATGATACAGGATTTTTAAACAGATAAGGCGTGTAAAAGGTTTAGGCTATTCCCTGGCTAAATTTTTGAAGTAATGCACTTCAAAAATCGTTTGTTCCTTTTCTTAAGATGAGTTGTCATGTTTTCTACATGATTAGACCACTTTCCTGCTCACAACTGTCATGTTTTCCTGTCAGTACCCATGTGCCTGTCAGTACCCATGTGCAATATGTTGAGATTGTCTGAAAATCTGGAGTCAAGGAGAATAATTAGAACATGGTTGGACTTCTCTGCTACCCTAGCAGGAGCCTAGTAAGAAGAAATAAAGGTAGGATGGACACATTTACAGTCTTTAAGGCTGGACTCTGGAGAAGATGCTGAACACTCATGCTACTGTTCTTTCTATTCCATGTGGCTTTCTGTAGGTGTTGTTCTAACTTTTGACTGGTCTTTCAAAGAGACCAAATGCATTTAGAGGCTCCTCTTGCACCATTAAGATAGCCTTGATGGTTGGTTCTGCCTGCATACCTCTAAGCTGCAATTCTGAGGTTTGAGCTACCTGGGCCATTGCAGAGGTAGTTCAGCCAGAATATTTCAAGGCTGTTTAGTGACAGACAAGTCAAGAAGTGGTTCTCTCACTCATCACTTGGCTGCTTCACCTTGACTTGGCCATACTTGAAATTGTATATCCCTTCATATTCTCTTCTCTTTTCTTTTTATCTTGTTCATCCTTCTCACTTGGCCAGTTTCTTCTTCTACTCTCACCCATCCCCATAATCTCCCTCATTTTTCCCCTCTCTCTTTCCCTTCTATCCACCTCCCACTCACAGTGAGGTAGGAGAGAAGAAAACCAGGAGTGAGACTGGAGTCATTCTGGTTCCTTCCTTTCCTCTCTTCTCCTTACTCATGCTGTGTGCTTCTGCTGCAGAGGTACTTTGGAATTTGTCAAGCAAGTGAGTTTCTAGGTAGATCCCAGTTATATTTTAGATAGAAATCCAGGGCTATGTGAGGGTCAATTAAACATACTTAAGACTCTTAGGACAGTGAACAAAATGATCTTTCTCATTGGGCTTACTCCTTGGCTATAAACACACCATTATTCCTATTCTCAACTTTTTAGTATTTTCCTTGAATGGGTCTTCTGACCTTCTGGCCAACAAAACAAAACAAAACAAAACATGAATACATAAAATTTACCATTCATCAACCAGTTTGAACATATTCCTTTATTACGAGAGTAAAAATATAATGAGCAGAGTCAGGAATATGAAGTTATTTATTAGATTTATTAAAATATCTCATTATTCAAGCACTTTGGGACACATCTGCAAATAAATATGACCAACAATTAAATGTAACATTAATTATATTAAACCTACATTTCTATTCTGTTCACTTTTACATTAACATGTGTCTTTCATGTTTGACTTCCATTCTTTTTTGATATTTAGTAAGATAAAACACATCTTTTAATTTTTTTTTTTTTAAGTTCTGGTGGGAGGAATTGGAAGATATAGTCAAGACAATTCTGTAGCATGCCCCTTCCTGGGGGTAGAGAAACTCCATTGAGCATCTCCTTATCTCTATCTCTCCTTGCAACTTAAAAAGAAAAATATCCTAGAAGTTCTGGGGGGTTCATAGCTTCTTTTTGCTCTAAATCCATTATTTTGGCATAGAAAACAAACATATATGCATGGCAATTGTAGCAGTGAGAGTTGAGAGAAAATTTGGAAATTATTTTATTAGTCAGGATAAGCTAGGTTCTGCAGCTGTAACAAATTAGCACTAAAGTATTAGTGGTTTAACTGAACAAAGGCTTATTTCAGTTGCATGTTGGCAAGGGGATTCTATGCCATGTACCTACTCAGAGGCCCAAGATGATGGAGGCTCTGCCATCTATAATCTTGAATTAATGGCATCCTCTGTGGCCATAGCAGGGGAAGAGAGTACTGGAAGTTCTCATGACCAGAAGTAACATGTAATCTTTCTTCTCATATCCTATTGACCAGAGCTAGTCACCTGGCAAAGCATAACTACAAGGAATGTGGGAAATATAGTCTTCTATGTGTTTGGAAGGGAGAGGAAAGCCAGATATTGGTGAGTGCCAGTGATGTCTACCACATTACATAATTCAATCCCTTCAAGAAAACCAAGGACTAGAAGGGGCTTTGTCCTAGGTCACAAAATAAGCTAGTGGCAGAGTCAATACCAGAACTCAGCTCTTTTGATATCAAGTATTATTTCTGCTGTTATTTTGACAGTAGTTAACTCTTTCCGCTATGGAAATTAATGGTACAGGAATATTGCAGAGCTACCGAATATGTAGAATAAATCGTCAAGTGTGAATGAAGAATAATGACCTTGCTGTGATTTTAAATTATCTTTTTCTATCCTACCTCAGGCAAAGTTTATTTTCGGGTTGTGGCTTAGAGGATTTCCAGGTCATATCTTCTAGTACCATGATGAAGGGAGTCTTCCCTCTCTTACTCAAGCAAATGCGAGTTTTTTACACTAGAAGTAGTAACGACATCCTGCATGTGTTGATACTTAGACACAAACTTCTCAAATCATTTTCAAGCATCTTTTCTCATGTGCTTTACACATAATGTACCAGAAATAAAGAGGTTGGGTGTCACTGACTTAATTTTACATATACCCAGGGCAATGACATGATATGCCCAAGCTCACATAGCCCGTTAATGGTGACCTTGGGACTAAAATTCAAAGCTTTGATTTTCAAAACCAGTACTAGAGCACAAGCTAGTTTGCTTTCATTTTTTCCTGGCATTGTGGATTTCCTGGTGTGAAAGAAATAATTAGGTTACTTTCTCCAAGCTTCAACAGCTTTTCAGTGGCAGAATGAGGAGCCTAATTTGACTCTTAACCTAGGATGCTTTTGCTAGATTCTTATGTTGAAAAAAATACAACACATGTTGACATCTGGAAGATGTTACATTGAGCCTCAACTTATATCTCCAGTGCTCTTTTGAAATACAAAAAAATTTTTTGGTCCTTTTGGTTTCCTTAGCTGGGAATAATAATTATAACTAAGACATGTGTTTAAAAGAGTGCCTCTTGGGCTTCCCTGATGGCGCAGTGGTTGAGAGTCCGCCTGCCAATGCAGGGGACGCGGGTTCGTGCCCCGGTCCGGGAGGATCCCACATGCTGCGGAGCGGCTGGGCCCGTGAGCCACGGCCACTGAGCCTGCGCGTCCGGAGCCTATGCTCCGCAACAGGAGAGGCCACAACAGTGAGAGGCCTGTGTACCGCACAAAAAAAAAAAACAACCAAAACCAGTGCCTCTTATATTGCATGTGCTATATGCATGTTTGCTCTTACTATTACTCAATATTCTGGAATAATCAAGAACAGAGGAGGAAAATGAAACAAAAGGAGTAAATCCAGCTCTACAAATTCTCTTTCTATATCTACTTTCTATTCCTGAGAAGCCATCAGAGTACTGATAGACAATATATGTAATACACAGAAACTTTGCACAACTGATACATCTCCTTGGGTTAGTAAGGTTGCTTTCAGTTGCAACCATTAGAACCTGAGTAGAAGCTGGCTTGATCAAAAAAGAATGTATTATTTCAGGCAGTGGAAAAGAACAGGGAAGAGCTAAATGTGTAAATAAGCTCCTAGGAAATTATTTTTTTATCTTTTGACTCTGCTTTTCTTTGTGTTGGCTTCATTCTCAAGTGGATTCTCTTCAAGTGGCAGCAAAGATGGCTACTAGTACCTCAAAGATTATAGCTTCATAGTTTAGGTTTTTTTCTCAGTAGTTGCATCAAACATTTCAGGGTTAACATCCATAGGTCTTGATTGGGTCACATGCCCAGGCTTGGAAACATCACCATCATTTTGATTGGTCAGGCCTCAGTTACCTGCCAACTGCTGGGCCCAATGGGTGGAGTCAGCTCTATTTAAACCTTAAGGACTGAGAATACAGAAAGGGGGTGGTATCTCAACAGAAAATCAAACTTTTATTACATAAAGAGGGAATGGATGCTGGGCAGAGAAGAATTACAGATATCTATTATAGTACTCAACTATATACTTGAGTACTCAACAAATGCAGGAGAGAAAATAGATTATTATAGGCAAGGGTGTTATGTATGTTGAAAACAAAGAGAGTTAGGATGTTAAGGACAGGTGGAAAAATCTGATAGATGAAATTGGATCTCAAGCTACCTTCCTCTCTTTAACACTACATTTTCCCAGAGCTTTGCACACGTAATAGAGGAAGATAACATCTTTTTTTTTTTTTTTTTTTTTGCGGTACTTGGGCCTCTCACTGTTGTGGCCTCTCCCGTTGCGGAGCACAGGCTCCGGACGCGCGGGCTCAGCAGCCATGGCTCATGGGCCCAGCCACTCACGCGGCACGTGGGATCCTCCCGGAGCGGGGCACGAACCCGCGTCCCCTGCATCGGCAGGCAGACTCTCAACCACTGCGCCACCAGAGAAGCCCGGAAGATAACATCTTTTACATTTTCATTTCTTATAGAAAAATGTACTGGGGGGAAGGTGTATAGACTATAAAACAAGATTTTAAAACCTTGTAAATGATCAGTTTTCTCCAAGTAAATAAACATGGAGATGATGGTCTATTCTTTAGATAAGATCACTTTTCAATCCCCAGTAAATCCCTGTTATTCAAATGGCTTTATCTTTGCTTAATTTGTAAGCAGTGCTGGTCCAAAGCACAACTGCATTCAGAAGAGGAACCTTGTTTTTGATATTCTAATTTTCTATACATGCCAATTACTGTTTCCTCAAGTTTGGAGTGCAGTTATGGGACAGCCACTTCCTTCTTCAAATCACATCCATTTATCTGTGTGGGTGAAGTCCATCATTTTCATCCATTTATCATATCTGGTCCATCATTTTCATCCATTCATCATATCCACTTACCATATCAACCATCATATATAAAATATTCCCTAAATACCAATTAAATTCATGCAGATCCATCAGCAGATTATGCTTGTAAATAAACCCTGCCAACTGATATTTGTATAGCACATTCCTGCTTCCTAAGTTCCTGCATGTAAACCATCTCACCTGATCGTCATGGGAACTTTGGAAGTCAGGTAGGGCAGATAAGAATATTATTACTCTCCTATCAAAAATGATGAAGCAGAGATGGAGTGATCTACTCAAACTGATAACTAATGTGAGTTTTTGGAGTCCAGGCCTCAGGTTTTTCCAACTACATCTTGTTATCTGAGTTTGGGTGAGGGCTGTAGTGTAGGCTAGAATGTAAGAGGAAAAACTCAGGAATGAATGAACAAGCGTTTGAATACTGACTGCTGATTGTTAGTTGTATGACCTTGGGCAAATTTCTTAATCATTTAACCTCAAATTACTCAACTGTATTTTTTTTTTTTTTTTTTGCGGTCTGCGGGCCTCTCACTGCTGCGGCCTCTCCCGTTGCAGAGCACAGGCTCCGGACACGCAGGCTCAGTGGCCATGGCTCATGGGCCCAGCCACTCCGCGGCATGTGGGATCCTCCCGGACCGGGGCACGAACCCGTGTCCCCTGCATCGGCAGGCAGACTCTCAACCACTGCGCCACCAGGGAAGCCCTCAACTGTATTGTTTTAATCATTCCATACCTCATAGGAATCTTGTGATGATTAAATGAAATAATTCACGGACAATGCTTAGTAAAAACTCTGAATGCAGACTGTGCTTCAATAGTCTAGATATTGTTGTTATCATATATCTCTAAATGCATATTTAACCTGCATTCACAATGAGAAATAAAGAACTGAATCATTCATCTGGATTGTTCCATGCTTCTGCCTCTATTAACTGCATTTTTCAGGTATGAGTGAATTGCCTGAATCAGTCTTTTACCTCACTATGCTTGCGTCTAATTGCTTGATCTATTTTTTTAATTTGATTTTATTTTTTTGAATGCAGTAAGTTCTTATTAGTTATCTATTTTACACATATTAGTGTATATATGTCAATCCCAATGATCTATTTTTTTCCCTTTCTGATCATCCACCATAAAGCCAAGTATATATTATTTGTACTCAAAAGGTTATAAGGTTAATGCTACTTTGCATATTCTAGGAGATAAGTGTAAACTCTGCAATATGATTAAACAATTAAGTTTAGACTTGTATATAAATATCGCCACCACCTATTGGAGTCTGGTTTTTTTTTTAGACTAAATAAGTCTCAAAGAAAGTATTTCTTCCATTTTACTTTGTTTTGAACTTTTGCCAATTCAGCCTGCATGGTAGATTTTCTTAGTGTTTGTTTTATAAAAAGTAAACCGATTATTTCCACACAGCCCCAACATGGTTCTTCTATAACACTGACTTCGCATGTAATAGCCAAAACGTCCATTTCTTTTGAATAGACCCTCATCAGCAGGTGATTTTGTAGAGTAAAGGCAAATGGAAATAGAAAGCATGTTCCTGAGAAAGGGCAGGCTTTCCTGTTGGTCTTGAGGGTTTCTTTCATTTCAGTGTGTCAGAATTGATGTTCAGCAATAGGGAGCAGTGGCCCATGGGCAGATCCAAATCCCTGCCAAGAGGAGCTTCCGGTCTAACGGTAGAGACAGAGAGGCGGAAATGAAAGGTGGTGACTGAAGGATGGAGGCTGTGAGCACGTGTACGGGGAGCACCTAGCACAGATTTGGTAGGGGGGGTTTCTCAGAAATGATGACATCCAGCGAGAGGGCTGATGGATTATTGTGAATTAGCCATGCAGGGTTTGGTGTGGGGAGAGAGGAGGCAACTATTCCAGGCCAAGGGAAGAGCAGATGCAAGGTCTGTGAGGAGTGAGCAAACTTAGCTGGATTGTGGAGCACAGAATTTAAGGAGAAACCTGGCAGGAGAGAAGGCAGAAGAAAGGGCAGGGACGAGAATGGGGAGAGAGAGTAACAATGGAAACTTCTCCCATTCCTACACCCAACTCCACGAAAGAGGAAATGACCTCCGCTGTCCCATTCTGTCCTAGGTGAAAGATGATTTCCTTTAAAACCCAGACTTTCTGGGTATTGAAGGAAAATAACAATGCCTGAGCACTACTATATACCAGGCACAGTTTTAGTTACTTTATATTGATTTAAACAATCCTGTGGTATAGGCACTATTGTTCTACCCATTTTATAGGTGAGGATATTGAGGCAAGGAGAGTGAAATGACCTGCCCAATGAACTCAGCTGATGCCTTTCCTGGACTGAAACCCAGGGAGCTTGGCTCCAGGTAATATCCCTTCCACAAGGAGTGCTTGTAGCAGTGAGGTGTCCCATGAGCTGATTCAGGAATGCCTGTAGAGCTTCCAACAGTGCCATAGCAACTATAGAAAATTCTCCTGAAATTAATGTATTAATATAAGACATTTACTCTTTCGTTTTAAAAATTTGGGGGCAAGACAATGTTTTAATAAAATGTGCTTATGAAAATAAAGATGTCCTTAAGCTCAACTTATAACTACTATTGCAAGTTATGGAGGTTTACCATGAAAGAACTTCCAGACACCTTTTTTTACTTTTGCTTTTTCTTTAACATGAGTAATGAAACTAGAGAGATCACTGTCTGTTAAAGTCAGTAACACTTCCTGGTTTCCAGGAGGTGACAATGATGACTTTTCTTTGCCAGCTGCTACACTTCGTTGAACTTCAAGGACTAGGTTTTATTATGACTTATTCAGGATTTTATTTTACTTTGTAATTTTTTAAAACAAAATTTCTCCTTTTTGTAGGTGGTGTGACATTCTTTTGTCCCCAAATGAAAATGCAGGTTCCAACCATCCCTGAAATGCCTTTTTTGAGTGTCTCTTTCAGAAGCTCATACATTAGGATATCGAAGGTGCAATATGGCTTTTGAAGCACGTGTAGTAGCATAAAGTGAAATTCTAGAGAATACACTACATTTTCAAGAAAAAAAGTTAAAGAGGTGGGGCAGATTAAATAAAAAGAAGCTTATTTTAAACTGTGATGCCTTTATCCAGGGAGTTTGTTACTGACCTTCTACCTGACAACCTCTGAATTAACATTGCCTTGCTAACATTTCCAGTGCATGCATAACTTCTGACTAAACTCTACTTTCCATTGGGAAAAAGTCATGCTTGTTAACTGTTTTCAAGTTTGGCAGATTTACTCTGAGAATACTGGTCAAAATCAGATTCAAGGGCTTCCCTGGTGGCGCAGTGGTTGAGAGTCCGCCTGCCGATGCAGGGGACACGGGTTCGTGCCCCGGTCCGGGAAGATCCCACATGCCGCGGAGCAGCTGGGCCCGTGAGCCATGGCCGCTGAGCCTGCGTGTCCGGAGCCTGTGCTCCGCAGCAGGAGAGACCACAACAGTGAGAGGACTGCGTACTACAAAAAAAAAAAAAAAAAAAAAAAAAGAAAAATCAGATTCAAAAACATCATGTAATATTTATATTATCAGAAAAAATGTTTTTATGAAAAATATTTTAGGAACATCTATAATTAGTTCCTGGAATAGTTTTTTTTTTTTTTTTTTGTATTGTTTAATTTTTTGTCTCTGTCAACAAATGTTTGTCATATTAGATCAGGTCATTTGAACTTTACATCCTATTTCCACTTTCCTTCCAGGACATATGAGCACGGGCAAACACTTTTTAATTATCCTGATCAAGGGTGGGGGACATATTTTTGCTGACCCCACTTGTAATCAACCATGATCTTCTAGAAGCAGGTGAATTGATTGCTTTTATCTTCTCCAACTAGTCAGAAGAGTGGGTCATACATTGTTCTGCCCTTTTGAAAAATGCAACTCAGTGATTGATTTTATGACTGCCTGTAGCAGCAAATTCCTCAGAATGAATTCTACCAGGTGAAGAAGTATTTCCTATAACTTGCTTTAAATTTCTTTAACATTAACTTCTCCGAGTGGCTCAATCTCTTATGGGACAATGTAATAAGGATCTATCAGCTTCACTGCCCAGTACCTATCTTTAATGCCTAAGTAAATCTCTTATTTTCCAGCCCTGACTTAGTAATTTTAACTTTTGAAATCTCTCGTCATGAGTGAATCTACACTACTCGGTTTCTTGCCCTGCTCTGGAGCTCTGCCATCCCTGAACTACATTCTTTAAGGTGAGAAAGTGAAAAATGGAGACAGTAATGCAGATGAACATGGATTATTCTCCTCTATAACGCTATGGTACTATGCTCGCTCTTATTTTTTTATCTTCTTGATTTCTCTGAACAAAAAAAGGAAAATTCATGGAAGACAATGGAAAGTTGCTTTGAAAATTTTTTTCTAGTTCATATTCACATACAGTGCAATGTTCCCTTTTACAGCATTATACAGTTGGGGATTTTTTATCCTTTAGAAAATGACCTAAAGGGGCTTTGGCATTAATTGTTCTAATTTCGACATCCCCTGGGTGTGGGGTGAAGCCTTCTTTTTATTTAATAGAATAGACATCTATTTTATTAAATAAATGGAGATCTCAAGCATTAGTTACTAATGAAATCAAATTATATATAAAATGTCCAACTATACAAACACCACATTTTTCTCTAGATTTTTGCCAAGATACACCTCATCTCCATCTGCACCCCCAAATAATATTATTTCTAGTGTCTTTCTTAGTTATGTAATGTCACTGTCAATTTGGACTTATTTGGTGAGAAGAAAACTTGTGTAAGATTTTCAAACCTTAAGTGAAAAAATTATATTTTAACAAAACATATTTTGTGATTTATTTATTGAGATGTATGTGAGAGAGATATGATGCTTTGCGCTTGTTTAGTAAATTGGCTTTGAAATTATGTATTTAAATTGTGGAGGCAGGACCCAGAAGGACCAAAAAAAAAAAAAAAAAGACACATTGCGGTACACACTGAGGCAAGGATGGTTTTAATTTTGTTTAATTATGGTGTTTCCATGAAGAGGAGATGATAGAGGAGGGAAAGAAAAAGAGGAGGGGAGAGGCCACATGGTGGGGGCTATGACAAATTAGGAATGCCTCTGCAGTGATGTTTTTTTTGCCCTTTCTCTCATGTTCTTCCCTCCCTCCCTCCCTCTTTTCCTTCCTTCCTCTCTCTCTTTCTCCATATCTTCTCTCTCTTTTACTTCCATCAAAGATTATTGAGCACCTACCATGTGTAAAGATTGTGCTTCCGTCAAAGATTATCGAGCACCTACCATGTGTAAAGACAGAAATAGTCTCTGAACTCAGAGCAAGAAACATGCAGTCAAAAAGCAATTGCATGAAGTGCCTTAGAAGCCATTGTATAGGAACCAGTGGAGCGTGGGTAAAGAGCCCACGTCTTAGTTGAGGGGGCTGTGAAGATTTCCTTTGGGAAGCCGTGTTCAAGCTGATGCATGAGGGATGGGTGGAAGTCAGCCGGGAGAAGAAGGAGTTAGGAAGAGAAAAAGTCATCCATAAAGCAAACAGGGTTTGTGGCAGACAAACTGAAGGAAGTCGAGGAGGGCTGGAGGGTTGAAGGGCAGTGTTCTAAGGAAGAGTTCACTAGTGAGGACATCAGGGCTTGGAGTGCCAGTTATTGCTTTGAAAACACAACTAAGGACAGTGTTTGGTGTTCTTTTCCTTAAATCTAGTAAAGATTAGATAGACTTGAAATCATTACAGTAAAATAGTTTGAAGTCGCTTTAGGATTTCAAGAAAGAGGACCATTAGAAATTCAAGAATACACCAAACATCTGCATCCCTGGAACCTCCTCCCTATATGAGGACCAGAATATGGGATATGGGCAGCCCTGGGGGACTAGCTGGGTATAATGGCAGTTACTGTATCTGTAAACTGGCAGAGGCTCACCTGGTGTGGAGAGATTCTTTTCTTTAAGGGTACTCCTTTCAGCATCAGGCACATACAACTTAGAGATACCATAGACAACTCCTTTCCAGATATGGAGTACTATATTTTTTAAGGATTTTTTTTGATGTGGATCATTATTAAAGTCTTTCTTGAATTTGTTAAAATATTGCCTCTGTTTTATGTTTTGGGGTTTTCTTTGGCCACAAGGCATGTAGGATCTTAGCTCCCTGATCAGAGATTGAACCTACCCACCCTGCAATGGAAGGCGAAGTCTTAACCACTGGACTGCCAGGGAAGTCCCAGATATGTAGTACTTTTAATACTAGCTCTCAAAACTTTTTTTTTTTTAGTCAAAACCATGAAAGTCATAAAAATTAAACAACGTTTTAGCTTCCCCATGCAGGGGGAGGATCACTCTGTTGACAATGAGTAAAAATTAAAGGTCAGAGTCAAGATCCCCCTGCCCATCTTCCCACTGGTACAGAAAAATAATTGCAGGGCTCTGACTGCACCTGAAGGCAAAAGCCCGAGGGCCCCTCCATTCATCTATCCACGTCTCCATGACTGACAGGAGAGCAAGGGACATTCAGCTTCAAGTTGAGAACAAAATTTGCTAGAATAGGGCTCCTTGGAGCCCAGCATATTTCTGCCTCATGGAGTCATGATTTACTGGACACCAAGAAGGCAATTTGAGCCCGCATCCTTCTTCCAAATATTCTTGATGAATGACTTTAACATCTCAGTTTACTAGTCTATCTGCTTATATATCTTATTTGATCCCCTAATTTTATTTTTGTTTGGCCTAACGAAGGCAAGTGGTCAGGAGAGGTATCTAAGATATAGGTGCTCTTTTGCAAATGTAAGAAAGTATTCTGAAGCTTGGTTGAGGAGTCAGTGTAGGGTCCTAGACCATCATTCAGTTTCTGGCCTTAATATTCTTTTATACCAGAAAAAATTAAAGTTGAAGCAGAAGTTATATGCCAAATCATTACAGAGCCGTGACTCACCCACGTTCTCACAGAGGCAGGGAAATGCTTTGGGTGCAGAGACAAACAGCACGGGACCAGTGCCTTCATTCTTTAGGTTGATATGTTCCTTAAACATTTGAAACCATGTTTTCCTCAAGGGATATATAGATCAAAACTCTTTTGCTTAGACATATTTTAATACAGTTTGTATTAATAATTAAATTTTTAACTTAAAAGAGATTCTAAACTGAAATTGTTTTATTAAAATACTATATCTGGGCTTCCCTGGTGGCGCAGTGGTTGAGAGTCCGCCTGCCGATGCAGGGGACACGGGTTCGTGCCCGGGTCCGGGAGGATCCCACGTGCCGTGGAGCGGCTGGGCCCGTGAGCCATGGTCGCTGAGCCTGCGCGTCTGGAGCCTGTGCTCTGCAATGGGAGAGGCCACAGCAGTGAGAGGCCCGCGTACCGCAAAAAAAAAAAAAAAAAAAAAAAAGTTAAAAAAAATACTATATCTATCTATCTATCATCTATATTTGGGGGAGAAGGAGAATAGGGGTTAGGATAATGTGTGTGCTAATTCAGATTCATAGAGGCCAATCTGATATTTTGAGAGGCTATCTCCAACTTCATGTGACACCACTAACTGAATAGCCACATTTGTGGAATCCCCTTGTGCAGGCAAAGTGCTTGTCAGGCAGGGATATCACCATGTCCCCTGGATCCTGGAACACTTCCCAGAACCTTTTCCTGAGTTTTCTACAAAGAAGGGACTCAAAACACACTTGTTGAACTGAATTAAATAACAGAGCAGCACAGCTGGTGGCATCTAAGGATGCTGAAACACTCAACCCCAGTGTCCATGCCTGAACCCTGATACTACTAATTTCTTTCCTGCCTATTTCCCGTTCCAGATAGAAGAATATCCATAACTGGGGTAGTCAACTCAAAACAGCAATGATGACAACAATAGTGCAGTAACGACCTAGACTGAGCACTTACTGTGCATCAGAGACTGTGTCAAGCACTGATTTTCTGTGATCCTTACAGCAGCTGGAGGAGGTATGTTGCTATAATTATTTCTGTTTTACAACCAAGGGAGCTCAGGCTTAGAGAGGAACTGCTCAATTTCATAGGACTAGTAAAGGGTGGAGCCAGAAGTCCAGGTTGGTTACTATTGTCTGATTCTTGATACTGTGCTGTTAATCATTATCCAAACTCAGCAGGCTGGACCTTAAAGCCCAGAAGGTTTTAGAAAATCTAGATAGATTTCCCTGGGCCCTAGCACATCTAAAGCAAATTTAGAGTGGGAGACCTCCCCTTGGGGCCTATTCTTTCATTCTTTCCTTTGTCCTTCCTTTCTTTTTCTCACAACTCTATTAAGCTGTGCCAGGAACTGCAAGACACTTGTGTGCGTGTGGGAGAGCGGAACGAGAAAGACCCTGTTCATTCTGATCCTCTGCCGTCTTCCTGTTCTCACAGGACTGATGGGCTAAACAGTCTTAATACCTGGCTGTCACCATCCCTTTGGAAGACTCCAGCAGACCCACATGTCCTACAGTTCAACTTTTCTAACCTACCTCTTTGTAATTCCTAAGTAGAATTCTGAGCTCTGTTGTCATATTTCAGTTTTACAGTTACTCCAAAATATTTTGATCTAAATGTGCCCTTAATGTCGTGCTTTATTCATGCGATATGACTTACATTAGTGACTGCTTGCTTTTGAGCCATATGCCCTGAATAAGTTATCAGGTTTCATTGTTTACCCTTAGTTTAAAAAAAATTCCATATGCTCTGACCTCATGACACCTAAACCCTGCTCATGCAGTTAAAACAGGAAAACTATAGTTATCTGATATCATGAAGGTAAATCAGCTGGTCGAAACACTCAAATGTTTCCTTTTCCACTGGTGTGAAGGTATTGTGGGAGTCATAGATTATTAGTCAGGAAAGCATAGGAGAGAATTTTTGTTTGTTGGTTGGTTAATTTCCAGAGTAAACCCAATTCAAACATACAGTACAGCGCACTTATTTTTCATTGTTAACACATATAATTATGTCATCCTAGAAGAATTGCCCAAAGAAATAGAAAAAAAAATTACCATATGGATTGCTTAATGGCCCTTGTCCTGCCTGCCTGTGGAACTGTCTGAGAAAGGAAAATACATGAGCATTAGTCAGGCCCTCGGAGTGAGGAGGCTTCTCACTGTCAGCAGTGCCAGGTTAGCCGGGGTGTCTGTGGAGGAGGCTTTGGCAGGCTACCAGAGAGAGGGCATTTCACAATCCAGGACTTACCCCGGAGGATTCTGAGCCAAAAAGACACTGTTGAGAGTCACGGGCTAGAGTAGAGCGAGATAATTTATTCTGTGGACCAAAAGCTCCGCACTTAAAGACATTTCCTTTCTAGTTTAGGCTTCCTTTTACTTTAGCTGCTGCACATTTTTTTCTCACCAGATTTCACAACGTACAAAATCATTCTGTACCTGAGTGAATTGTTACACAAATTCATCACTAAAGAATATACTGGCTATACGTGTGTGGGAGGTGGTGGTGGAGGAGATGCTGGTGTTTGTAATAAGATATAATAATAATGAACTTTTACTGGGCACTTTTACTAAGTGATGTGCTAAGACATGCATGAGATATCTCAGGTAATGCTCAGAACCCTAGAATCTGGGTACTATTACCAAGTTAATTTCAGTTGAGGAAATAGAAGCATGGAAAGGTTAAGTAAGTTGCCTGAGGTCACAGAGCAAGTAAGTCACCAAGGCAAGGCATGAACCTCTGTAGCTTGATCAAGTTCATGTTCTTAAGAGCTACTCTTTGTTCCTCCAAATGGCCCCAGCTCTTGCCTCGGTGTCCCCCAAGATTTGTTCTGGTTCTCCATATTTGCTAGGGACCTATTGTGCTAACTAATATGTACTTTAAAACTCCAAGAAACACATTGGATTAGAAGACAGTTAGGCAATTTCTTACAAAACTAAACACACTCTTCCCATATGATCTAGCAATCACACATTCCTTGATATGTATTCATATGAGATGAAGATTTATGTACACACAAAACTTCGTACATGGGTGTATATAGCAGCCTTATTCACAACTGGCAAAACTTAGTACTTGTCAAGATGTCCTTCAGTAGGTGAATGGATAAACAAACCTTGGTACACCAGACATTGGAATATTATGTGAAAATAAAAAGAAGTGAGCCATGAACAGATGTGGAGGAAACTTACATACACTGCATGTAATTCCAACTATATGACATTATGGAAAAGGCAAAACTATAGAGACGGTAAAAAGATCAGCTGTTGCCAGAGGTTTCATAAGGAGAGAGGGATGAATAGGTAGAACACAGGGAATTTTTAGGACAGTGAAGCTATTCCATATGATACCCTAATGGTGGATACATATCATTATATATTTGCGAAAACCCACAGAACATACAACACCAAATGAACCCTAATGTAAACTATGAACTTTAGCTAATGATAATGTATCAGTATTGGATCATCAATTGTAACAAATGTATCACACCAATGCAAGATGGTATTAGGTGGGCAAGGTGGGGAGGGGTGTGAGGGGATATACAGAAACTCAAATTTCCTATAAATCTAAAATTCCTCCAAAAAAAAAGTCTATTGATTTAAAGAAAGGGTGTTGGTGAGTTTGGATGGGAGGGGCTGGGAGATAGGACTGGAGGAAGAGGTTTTATCCTTTCCTACCTTTTATATGTCGATTTAAAATAAATTAAAATTTAAAAACCAGTAAAGGAAAGAATTCTGAACTTTGGGCATGATCCTGAGGCTATGGCTTCAAGTTTTGTTCCTTTTTTTTTTTTTTTTTTTTAGTGTAAAGTAATTCTTTTTTTTTTTCTTAAACACTGTTTTAGTTTTTAATTTATTTTTTTTGGCTGTGCTATGTGGCTTGTGGGATGTCAGTTCCCCAACGAGGGACTGGACCTGGGCCACTGCAGTGAAAACCTGGAATCCTAACCACTAGGCCACCAGGGAATTCCCAAGTTTGGTCCATTTTAAATGATGGAGTCTTGGTCTCCTGTGTTCTTGATGGAATAGAGGAGCCATGCTCAGGAACAACCTGTTTGGTCAGAAGGTGGCTGGGGTAGAGGCAAAGGGTGTTAAGTTGGGAATTGCTATAGGTCTTCATGCTGCGTGCTCTGACCCTGCTCAAATCTGCACATTCATCTCTTCCTCAGAGATCCTTCGGAGAGCCCATTCTGGCGGACCAGTTTGCACCCTGAGCTTGCTGAGATGAGACAATGAGACAACTTCTTTCTTGGGAGAAAGAAGAGAAGAGCAGAAGGCAAGGGGGAAAAAAGAACAAAGAAAGAGACAAAGGAACAAAGGAAGAGAAGGAGGGAGGGAGGCAGGGAGAATAATTTTGGTGGGCCAATCTGAAGGCTGATATAGCTTCCCACTAAAGGTTTGGTCTTGGCAAATGATGCTGGAGAAAGAAGGAAGGGTGTCTTCAGATTTTCTAGCAAAGATGGCTGGAATTTTTCCTAATCGCTCTCAACTCCAAACCTTGGAAAGAACATTAAACCAAAAAGGGGACTAGCTCATGTCTGTTGCCATTTCCTGCATATTCACCACCAGGCCTGGTTGATGCCATTAATCATACAATGTGTCCATCTGTGTGCCTGTCACTTGAGCTACTCCCTATGGTCAGAAAAGCAGATGACAGGCAAATGCCAAACTCTTGGTTGTGTGGGTCTTCAGTGGTGACTCTGGGTAGAGAAGTTACTTCTCTCTGCTTACATTTTAATTTTCATTATTCATTAAATTTTCTAATTTACTGTGCACAATGAGGCAGTTATGTTTAGAGAGAATGGAATGAACCCAAATCCATTTGGCTTCCTTGCTGAACTGAGGACATGAGAGGTTTTACATATCTCTGGGCAGTTGATATAGTAGAAACACACACACACAAAACCTCATACAATGAATCAAGAATAGGGGTTGGGCTTCCCTGGTGGCACAGTGGTTGGGAGTCTGCCTGCCAGTGCAGGGGACACAGGTTCGTGCCCCGGTCCGGGAAGATCCCACATGCTGTAGAGCGGCTAGGCCCGTGAGCCGTGGCCACTGAGCCTGTGCGTCCGGAGCCTGTGCTCCGCAACGGGAGAGGCCACAGCAGTGAGAGGCCCGCGTACTGCAAAAAAAAAAAAAAAAAGAATAGGAATTATCTGAACAAACTAGTTTTCTATATAATCATTCAAGGAATGTTTACTTTTATATACAGAATCATCTAGGACAAGCATGTTATTTAGTTGTGTTACACATAAATGACTTAAGACTGGAAATTTCCAGTTCTTACCGACTCCCCATCTTCCAGGGAGATTATACCCATGAACTCTAATATGTAAGAGAATTGCCCAAGTTATGGAATATTATTTTCAACATGAAATTTTATTTCAATATGTGGACCCCCAAAAGCCCCAATAAAGTTGAATTATTGTCTCAATGTGATGTTCCCAGAAAACCAGGACTTACAGCTCCTTCCCAGGCAGTTTTCTGAGAACTGCCTGACTGTTTCTGCAGCTGCTGGAGGCTGGCTTCAGGGTTCCTTTGGGTTCTTTCAGGATGAATCTTTAAATGGCACCTTAGTCTGTCCTTAAAAGCAAACTCCAGAAAGGTTTGATTCTATTTCTAGAAGTGAATTAATTATATCAGGAAGGAAACCATACATTCCAACTCTCTACAATCTCCTTCAGATTTTGAGACTCATTTTGGATAGTGAAGCACCTTTCCTGAGTTTTATTTCATCCATTTTCTTCATCAGAAGAGGTGGACTTGGGCTGTCTACCCCTACCCACTCTTGCTGGGGTTTCTCACCCCCACCCAGTGGGAGGAAATCATGAGAGCAATGGGCATGAGTTATGGTCCCAAGACAAAGGAAACTAACTGGGCATCATTCTCAGCGTTGGCTTTGTTCATGCCATCCTCTACCAACATAGCCTCTAGATCCAGACAAAGGATCTTGAACAATGGATTTTTTTCCCAAAGTGAATATTTCACACATTTCCAAAGCTCTCAAGCAACAGTAAACCACTGCCCATTTACTGAAGGCCTGCTCTGATTCAGCCACCATGCCAAATGCTCTACAAACTTTGTCTACAGTCTTACTGGTACTATTATTTCTGTTCCACAGGTGAAGATTCTAACACTTAGAGGTGTTATATCATCATCATCATCATCATCATCATCAATAGCAATAATGGTGATTTACACTGATGAACTCTTTTTCAGAAACATGGAGAGCCATGTTATTTCCTGAATCCTCAAACAAGTTTGTAAATTAAGGACTGTTAATACCCCCATATCACAGATGAAGAAACTGAGGCTCAGGAAATTAACTGATGTGCCCAAGGCCATAGAATGCATCACATAGAAGTGTAAGAGGTAGCTTCACTCCAAAGCTTTTGACTTTCATTGCTACAATTTCTGGCTATGCAGTGGAGTAAAAATGAACTAAAAATTAATTACAGAAATATTTCATTAAGAAGAAAAGGGAAAAGTTAGGACAAAAGAGAATTAAAAAAATCTTGCGACTGGAAACTTAAATTTTAAAGTTTAGAACAATTAAACATTCTTACTAATAAACGTTATACCACATTAAATACAAATCTCTTCAGTGTCAACAACAGTGTCTGCTTTAGTCTCATAGTCAGAGGTCTTTTATCTTTTTTTTCTTTAAAAAAAAATCTTTGGGCTTCCCTGGTGGCACAGTGGTTGAGAGTCCACCTGCCGATGCAGGGCACACGGGTTCGTGCCCCGGTCTGGGAGGATCCCACATACCGTGGAGCGACTAGGCCCGTAAGCCATGGCCGCTGAGCCTGCACGTCCGGATCCTGTGCTCCGCAACGGGAGAGGCCACAACAGTGAGAGGCCCATGTAACGCAAAAAACAAACAAACAAAATAATATTTTTCCAAAACTTAAAACAACTTTAATATTTGTGAAAGTAAATGTTAAACAATAAAAGGACATCAGAGTTTTGGAGTATTAAAATGACATATTTTTCTTAAGAGTATGACTCGTGTACTGCTTTGTAATAACACTCAGGAAGTAAAAATCATTTGCATGAACAATAACTTGGGGTTGTAGGGATTGTGTGTAAAGTGAAAGGAGAGATAAATACTTTTAGAGGTGTGATGGTCTTCTCTTAGGTATAATACAATAAAATATAATATTATCCACTAGGGAGAAGAGCAATACTTCCTACTTTGGACCAGGTATTACCAGGTGTGATTCTTGCAGTTCCTATTACCTCACATTCAGAACTAAACACATGCAATTCATCTGACCTACAGAGGAGGGGATGAAAAACAAAAAAAAAAGGGTCCATTTTATTGAGAAATAAAGATATATGAAAATAATGCTTATTTAACAAAGTGTAAAAAAGCTCTGGGTTCATTTTATTTGTTGAGACTGATAAGTCTAAGAGTCTTTCATGGATTTTTATTTATGCATTTAGAGCACAATGCGGTAAAGTGCAAGAAAAAGCTGCAGGAGAGATGCAGTTGCACACCGCGCCACTCAGAACCAAAAGACTTCAGCCTGCTTACTTTTCATGGACTTGAATCAATCTTTCTTCCTCCAGCATCTCCATTCTGCCCCCTCCCTACGCACACGTGTGCACAGGCATTGCAGGAGGGAGGGAAGTTTATTCTCCACAAACAATTCGCTCTTTGGCCACTCTTTGAGCGTGTCAACCAGGTTGCCAATTCTGATGTAGACACCTGTCCATTTGGAACAGGAATGAAAACAGCCACTCATTTCCTAGAAACCATCAAACACCCTGTCAGGGAACAACAGCTCTCCATTAACTGCAATCTGGGCAAGACATGAACGGGTCACATCGATAGCCAATTACCAATCCTCTGAGCCATTCAGCTTCCTTCAGATTGATGAAAGTTCCTGATTCTTTCATTACTATACAGTTTGAGGAGGGTTATCTTTTAATCATGGTGATAATAACCTGCTAAAACTTTAATTTTTGTTGAGCAATTGGGTTTTTAAAACAATGCTAAGCAGAACTTGCAAATAAGGGTATAAGGCCAAGCCATATTTTAAGGTGACTCCCTGAATGATATCTTCATTGTTCAAACAACAACAAAAATGATTTTAACCACATTATTGGATTCTGGAAAATTTGCATAATTTCAAATAGAAGCATGTACATTTTCGTGTGTGTGTGTGTGTGTGTGTGTGTGTGTGTTGGAGGGCTCTTAGCTCTTTATCTTGTTCATTGTCCTTTGTCTTGCAAGACACTGGCTTGGTGTTTCTAAGTATGACATCCTCATGAATCCTGGGTGCAAAATATTTTAGGTTAGTGCTGCCTACGACTTTCAGATGAAATGTCACCATTGAAGTGAAATTTTTGAGAAAGCTGGGTCCCAAGCTTACGATCTCCTCTCTGGAAGAGGCTGGAGACTAATGTGGGTTTAATGTTGTTATGAGCCAGGCGGCTGAGCGGGGTAACAATATGAGTCTGTTGGACATGTCTTCTGGGTTGTCACGTTCAATTTGCACATGACCTCTTGGCCAAAAAATGGGAAAGAAGTGGTAGAATGTGGAACTGAAAGCTCATATTATTGCTTTGACAGCTTCACTCATCTAGAAGTAATGCAAAATGCAATTTATATTTATACACTCTGACCTCCTGCGCAGAGAGGGAAAGTATCTAATGATGGGTCGAGGTAGTGGAGGAAGAAACAGATCTGAATACAGCTGGAATTTGTCTACATTTTTGCTTTTCAACCATTCAATTACAGTCAAAAGATAAATGAAACACGAACAGTGCACTGGTGAGGTAGTGACACAATTATTTTATAGTGACTGGGTTCTGGCTTTGAGTCTTGGCAAAGGTGGTCCCGCAACACGCCTTATTTCACTGGAGACAGATAATCTGTCTGCTCTCACTGGACAAAGGCCCTCTGCTTGTAGGTGCGTCATTATGCCCATCAGAGAGGAAAAAAGACACCAGCAAGTCAGTGACACTCCGGATTGCATTTGGAAATTCTTGAGAGGGGCTGACACGTTAATCCTATTAACCAAGATAAATCAAGTCAGGCCTGGTGGTAACTGGGGCATTATTCACTTTCGAGTGGAAATAGGCAGTGGGCAGAAAGCACCATTTTCTTTTGTGCATCAGGAAATGTACTGGCTTTTACATGCTCCCAAATAGCTTCCTTCTGAATAGAGTCTATGAGCTAAGTGGGGAGAATGGGACTATAATTGTCAGGATCCTCAAATATGTCCTGAGGATTTCAGAACAGGGGTTTAAACGAATACCGTTTCTAGGATCTACAGCCTCATAGTCTCTATAAAAGTAGGACACACGGGGAAAAGGATTCTGGCTTTGTCCAGAGATTAAAAGGGACAATAATCTTCACCTTCGTAAAGGCAGCAGCTCCTGAATGGCTGATGGCAAACTATCACTTGAAGATGCCCACATCAAAGGTTATACTAGAGACTCACAGATCAACCTTGAGAAATAAAGAGAAATGGGAGATTGCAATAAACAATGCGGTAGAGTATTCCTAAAATGATTGCTCAGACAAGCATTTTTGTCTATATTCTTGCTAATTTTTTCTTAACTTTTATTCTTTGGGTGATAAAGAGTCTCCACTGCTCAAGTTTTCCTAGATGTATTAAACTTCTCCCCACTATGTCCCACCAGTGCTTTCTGATGCAGAAGACAGAAATACATTTTCTTCCTTAACTGAACAGAATGGACTTTTATGTGGAGGAATATCAGATAACCCAGACTCTCAAATCAAATCTTCCTACTTTCCCTCTCTTATCACAGTTTATGACACAAACTCTCTACCACCCCCACCCCCCAAAAAAAGGGAAATCACCTGAAGATTTCAGCTGGTCAATTTCTGCAGGTTTCTTTTAAGGAACAAAATGTGGTTTGGGCTTTAAAAATATTGTTTCTAAGGTTTTACTAACTTCCCAGAGTAGAAAGAAATTAGCAGAGAGTGTGTGAATTGGAGAGGGAAGGGTGCAGGAAGTCTGGAACCTCAGTCACACAGGCCAGAGTCAGGGCACCTGTCTCTTGGGGATGCTCTGAGGAGGTAGGATAGCATGCCTAGGGGTAAGTTAAGAATAGGATGTTTCTGCCTTACAGCTGGATGAGAATAATCTCATAGCCACTCTTCCTTTGTGGGTCTTTGAAGAGGAGTTCTGGGATTGGACATGGGGCCCTAGAGGTCAGGGAGGAGACCATCTCCATGACACTGGACATCATCTTCATGAGGGGACTCCCTACTTCCTTGTTTAAACAAATAAACCCAGGACAAAATAATGTGCCAGGGAGACAGCTGCTGAGTTTTTGGTTCCCCTTTCACAGTTACATCTCCCCCCTTACCTTCTCCCCTAATCCCTCTCTCCAACTGGGTGACATCGCAGACATTGATTCTCCTCTGTCACAAATGGTGGAAGACAAATTGAAAAATGGCTGGGGACACCCTGACTCCCCTCAGCCACCTTGGGGTATTCCAAGGTGACTTCTCTGGGGGTAGTCAGGTAAGAAGAAATGGGGCAGCTCTTTCTAAATACATAATGGTGGCAAAGAGGGGTGTTCCAGAGACCTGGGGATCAGGGACCCCTCAGAAGGATGTGAAGCCGGAGGTCATGTTCAGGGGCACTCACTGTTGCTAGGAAGACCTCGTACCTGGCCACCTGGGTGGCCTGCGGGACATGGGACACACCATCTCCCTGCTTTTTGCAGGGGTGGGATGCTGACGCCGGTCCTGTTGCTCTCCCTCATTCCTGGTGAGATGAAATGGCAGTTCGTGTGAACCCTTAACGTTCACATGCCGAGTAGGAAATCTCGAATAAATCTTCCTATTTTGATTTCAGGCTTATGAAAACAATTATGGTACTAATTAAAGATGGTTTGAACCAGTTAAATAACCAGCCTAGTGAAAAGCTCATGGGGTGCTGGCGGGAGTGACCTGGGTACCGTTCTTCTATCTGTCCCCATTCTGTTCTGTTCCTCTTGGCCAAGCCCCCCACCCCTTAAAAAATTAACTAAAAAGTGCAAAGAGGCTCTTCTCATTTTGAGGAACACACCTTAGCAGCACGTGTTCGCGCAGCCTCCAGACCCAGAACCTTCTCCCAGAGCCGCGGGGCCGAGCCCGGGAGCTGGGGAGGCGGATCCCCCGACCGGAGACCTCGGAGCCCGAGGCCAGAGGAGGCCGCGCGGGGCCGGTGTCCCTGGCCGGCCCCGCAGGAGTTAAACCCGGAGGCAGGCAAAAGGGAGGCGGCCGCGTCTCCTTTTCTCGGCCATCAGTTGGAAATAGAACGGCTGCCCTCTGGACTTTAACTCCCGCCAGAAAGGGCATTTTATTACAGGTTATGACAAGTTGCCGAGAGACACGGAGAACTCAAGAAAGAGCTGCGAGCGGAATAAAAAATGCCCGAGATGTTTGGGAGACAGAGCGAAGACGGCTTCAAATGATAGGTGTTAGCAGGACTCGGGATGGAATGTGCGCGCTCGGCCGGGTGGGAGCGGCCGCGTGGGGATGGAGACGCCCAGGCCCCCGCCCCCCGCGCCGCCCGCGCCCGCTTCCGACCTTCCCTCCATCTCCTCCAAGAGTCAAGCCACTGCTGCGACCGATCGTCCCAGAAGATTCGCGCCAGCCCCCTCCGCCCAAATTTGCTACTTTGCGTTTTTTGATTATCTGCAGGAAATCTGCACCTTCCTCTCCTCCCCGGGTTCTGTTTCTTTCTGAAGCTCTGTGAGAATAGGGACGTTCCTCCTATAATCTGTATTGTGCCCCATACACACTTCCACTTTCAGGTTTTCTGAGTTTACATCTTCTCACCTAGTTAAAACCGAAAAGAAAAAAGGAAATCAAGCAGAGAGTTCTATTTTCCACCAGGTGGGAGATGCGCCTTTTGGGGTTTCTGCTAAGTCAGTCCCGCAGTCTTAACAACTGCTCAGGGTCCCGCTGACGAGCTGATTTTGCAGAGTGGGGAACACATCCCCCTTCTCCCTGGCAGCCTTTCAGATGCTTTTCATCACCCATCGCCAGTGGAAAATAGTTCTGTCTCCGTGAGTGCTCAGACCTGCAGAGCCTTGCCCTGCTCTGAACTCGCAGTGGGATGGAGAACCCCCAAGAGAACACAAAACCAGCGCCACAAATGCAAGAGGAGCTTGGTCTAAGGATGCCAGTTGAGTTCCAGGGGGGCAATTATCTGGAGAAATGCAGGAGGAAAAGAGTGGGGGGCAATGGATTCCCAAAAGGGAGAGATGTTTATCCAAATTCCATTCCTATCGCTCAGATCTAGAGAAGACATCGTTAGTAGTTTCAGAAGCAAGCCTCCCTACAAAAGTCATTAATTTGCAGGTTTTGAGCTCAATCAAAGCCAGAAACAAGAAACTTTCTAACAGTAATACTTTGCACACTATGACGAATACTTAAAACAATCAAAGAATCAAACAAACCTACAGATCTTTCTCTTCCCTCTTCCCCCTCCTGGTTAAAAAAAAAAAAATCTATGGAAATAAAAAGTGAACAACTCTCTGGACCTCTATTACTGAGGAGGTAGAGAGAGCAGATAAACTGCAGATATATAGCTGGTGTTTGTCACTCACTATTTCCATCCTTTGAAGGAGGGCTGTGTCCTGCCAGGTGTATGAAAAGTTGCTTAAGTGCTTGCCTGTTGGTTGAATCCGATAAATGTAACAACTTCCCAAACTCGTAGAAAGGCAGTTTCTTGGAGTGATGGTTTTGAACATATATGACCCCCCTCCACCGCCACCCCGTGCCACAGAGTAGTGCAAACACAATTTTGTTTTCCCAACCTCAATCCAATCTCTTACTAGAAGTTTCTTGCAGAACTATGTATCCCCTCATGTCAAAGTGTGCCTAATTTTTATAAACTTTAATTGCTCTCCCCCTGGAACTCTCAGTTAACCCTCCCCTCCCCACAACAACTTGTTTCAGATGTATAAACAGACCTTTACTGCAAATTTGTGACAGAAGTTGGAGAAAGTTCATAGAAAAACAACTGAGCCTGAAAAGCAAGTCCTGGGTGCTCACCGTGTGCAGAGCAACTCCTGCAAAACTTACATCAAATGTAAAGAGCCGCGAGAATGATTGGGATAGGCCCCTGGAAAATAGAAAATTTGTGTGGCATGAAGTTACAAGATGAATAGAATGAGAGATGTTATTTATTTTTCTGTCATGATGGGCCATTTGTAATAATAGTACCTTGAAGATAAAACCATATTTCCCCAGAGATCCATTTATTTGTGTTATTTTTGTTTTAAACTGCTTCAGAACTTTAAAAAAGCAAAATTATTGTTCTTCAAATGCCTGTCCATCGGCAAGGCATCAGCTAGAAGTTTTGTGGAATTCTAGGACTCTTTTCTTAAAATATTAAAATATAAAAAACTTTTAGCCTTCAGGATGGAAAATCTTCCTCTAAGGTTTTGCTTTTGAAACAAATTGGGAGAGAGAAATTGTAAACGAAATCACCCCCCTGGCTTGGTCTGTGTAAATTGGGAATCCTTACGAATCTGCTGGGGCGATAGGAAAACGCAAACTGAACTGAACTCAGTGCTCATTCTTGCCTTTGGCAAAGTCTTAACAGGTAAGAATCAATATTTCTTTTTTTCTTCTCTCTTCCTTTCTAGAATTGGGTTATATATTAATTTGTCTTCCAGAATCAAACTCAAATATGCTTAAAATTCATGGATTTTTACATGTTCTTGTCCTTTCTACCTGTGGTGAAAATAGCAAATTGTTGAGAGTAAAGAAAAATAGCACATCTCAAACTTTCCCGTACATCCTTCCGAAAAGAAAGAGAATAGAGAGATTTAAGGAGAAGGTATGTGAAGCTGTCACCAGCAACACCCCAGAAAAAAAAAAATTGTAAACATAAGAAAAGTCATCTGTAAGAAAGTTAAAACCAGAGCCATCACCTGTAAGTGAAATTGCCCTGCAGAGGTGTTCTGTATTGTGACGGGGGCAGGGGGAGGAGAAAAGAAAAAAGAGAGAGAGAGAAAAAGAGAAAGGAATCACCACTTGGCAGTGAATAAGAAGGAAGGTACTGATGAGGGGGGAAAGGGGACAAATTTGTAAGGAGAGTTTAAGTAAAACTCGGCAAAGTCCCTAGAAATATTTTTTGCCCCCCTATCTTTACAAATCTTCCAGGCAGCTTGGAGAAGAACTAGAAAGTGAGGCGAGGAAGATGAAATGAGGAACTCTGAGGAAGGCTGGGGCTGCTTCAGCCCCTTTGTAAGAAGCGCAAGGGCATCTCTTTTTACGGTTTTCCTCACTTCTGAGGCTTGGAATAATAAACTCAAGTGGCCACCCGTCAGTTCCTGTCCATCTTCTTTAGCAAACTTGACATAGTGGAAGAAATATGACAAGTGACTTATTAAAGAGGAGCTAGTTGACTTTTAACCCCGACTGCCTTTCTCAGACCCCATTACCTGCAAATTTATCTAGCAAGAAATTACCAGAATTACAGGGTGTGCCAGTGAGGAGGAAGAGAGGAGAAAGCAAAGCCGGGATTTTGTGAAAATATCAGGGAAAAGCAGAATGTTTTACCTTCCTATTTGTGCCACTTAAGGGGATGAGTAATATGTTGCAGAAAACAAAGCACTCCTAGTCTAAGAAGGGGGTCAGTTTCTCCGTACCAGAAAGCAGACAGAATTTCAGGGACCTTCAGCATCGCCCCTCCTTATATCCTCTGATTCCCAGTTCCTTCCGGCAGAGCTTCTCAGGATTTTAATTCTTGTCATCTTTAATCCGATTTAAATGAATTTTTAACTTTATGAACAATAATCATATAAAGGGCTCTTCTCTGCCTCCCCTTCCTCCTCCACTTCCCCCTTTTTTTGGATACAACTCCTGTTTTTACTCTGTTGCAAACACTTCTCAAAAGGGAAGAAACATTTTCCATGTACTTTTAAAGATAGCTCAAAGACCCTCTCTAAGTCGAACTTTCAAAACTTTGAAAACGTCCAGGGACTATTTAATTTAGGTAACTGATAACATTATAAAAATCAGCAATAATCATTCAGGCATTCAAACAAAAGTTTCTTTGTGCTAATTGAGCAGCCATTATCCTGGGGGGCTTGAGTAACTCGGCAGCAGTTGTTAGGCTAAAATAGGAAGGGATTTTTGAACACTTAGGGGTTTCTTCTTCTTTTAAAATGAAAAAGAGGAAAGTTGCTGTCAAAATAATAATAATAATGGTAATGATAATAATAATGATGATGATTATTTAGTGCTTTGGGCATAGATTTGTATATCCTGTTGCCAGGGTGAAGGCAATAATTGAATCTATCCCAAATCTGAGTGATGGAGTAGTCAGAAATGACTCCATGTGACAGAAGAGCCAGGAGGCAAGTGATGGATACTATTGTCCAAACGTGACCCTCCATTAACACCACCTATCAGCATCTGGATCCTGTCACTGTGTCCCATCCCAGAGCCAAGAGGGCTGCCTGGCATATTCCAAGCGCTTCAGGGGCTTCCAGGCTGCGCCTAACCCTGCATCAACTAAATGGATGGAGAGGCTGACCCAGACCTTGCTCTCTCTATCTCCACTCGCCTTACTACCCCTCTCCAGGCCCATTGTTGGGCAGGTGTTGGCAATTTGCTCCTTATCGCGCCTCTGTTTATGAGGGCTTTTTATTAATAACAAAGGGAGAATATTAATTAACACAATAAAATGAAACAGTTTGGAGAATCCACCAAATAAATCTTCTCATTGTCTAATTGGAGCTGGAGAGAAAGGGGAGGAGGAGGGGAGGAGAAGGCAAGGGGAGGGGGAGGGGAAGGTACAGATGACCTACTGGGTGACAGGCACAGGTTGGAAGGGTGACATTTTATTGTAAGCCTCCCAATGAAAGGAAGAAAAGGAAGGGACCAGTCAATTTAATGCAGGGACCAAGAGTGCAAGGGTGTTGCTAAGAGACAGGGATGCTGCTAAAGTTCTATCAGAAGCACTACTCTGACCTTATGCAAATAGAGGCGGCCAATGCTTTGTGGAACGGCTGAAAATTCCACCCCCTGTGTCACCAATACCTGGCATTGAGCCTTTTATTCAAATGTTCTCTAAAAACACACACAGAGGATGTGACACAGCATGACACATTTTAGAGGCTGTAAAACACACACACACACACGCAGACAAAATGGGGGGAACACTAATAATAGTCATAATTTTTAAAAACCAGGGAGAAGAATCAACACCAGATCTTTCTGTGGAAATGTCTCCCATCTTTACCTTCTGGCACTGTCACTTTCTTTTAGCTGAAAAGTGACCTAAAGATTCAGAAATTGTCTTCTCGTTGCAGAAATGAAGCTTATTAAGACACCACTGTGGCTCTCAAAATAGTGTCTTAATTTACACCCCAGGGGTGTGGGGAGGGGATGGTGTGACGGGGGTGGGCAGGGGGTGTGAAAGCCTGGTGCAGACTGGACAAATTACATCACATGCCCCCTCCCCAACTAATAAAGTAAGTATGCCTTTCCTTTCATTTCAACTATCCACCCTAGGACAATGTTAAGTGCAAAAGGTGAGAGGCTTGGAGACCAGTTGGTTCTCCCAGGAAGTTGACTGTCCTTACAGTTATATAAAGGCGGAAGGCCCGACACACCTCCGCGCGCGTCACTTGGGTACCTGCGGTGGAAGGGCCACGGGTGGGTCCTGGACTGGACAGGCAGGTAGGTGGACATGTATCCCACGCCACACCCCGCCCCACGCGCCCCCGACGAGGCGTGACTGTGAGCTGCTGCAGAGGAAGATGCTTTCCCTCCGCGTCGGTGTCGGAAGGCGCGCCTCCAGCCAAAGCTGGCTGTTGTCAGACGCCTGACCCCGCCGCTCCGCTCCACTGCGCGGCCCTTGAGAGGCCGGTGGGAGAAACCCGGCCCCATGAATCAGTGTGGGTCACCCTGGAGCCTCGGGGTTTGATATTCTCTGGACCACTTTAGGCGGCTGGACTTTGGGGTCAGGTTTGTGCACCAGCACTTCCAACTGTCCAGGCCAAACTTTCCCTCTCTCCATCTTCCTTTCCCTCCTCCCTTTTTCACTCCAGATTAGCATTTCTCCCCCTCGGCTGTGTCACACCTAACAGGGAAAAGGAACCTCGTTTCCTAGGACAAATCTGTCTCCCAGGAAAACCACCTGACCTTAGGGATGGCAATCCTGAAAAGTTTCAGACAGGCGATTCTCACAGCTCTTCGCGGGACTTTGTTCCCCTGGGGCCATCCTCCCTCCCCTCCCCCTCCCCCACCCCACACCCGGACTGCAGCTTTGGGAACTCCGGGAGCTTCGGGCTGGGGGTGGGGAAAGCCGGGAGGAGAGGCCCCCTAGACACACCCCTGCCAGCCCTGCAGCCCTAGCAGCCTACACCTAGGACTGGCTGCAGCCAGAACCCAGTACCATCTGCAAAGTTCTGCTGGTTCCTGCCTCCCTTCTCCCGAGGCCGCCAGCTGCGGAAGAGGAGAAGCATCTCCAAGTGAGGGCAGAGCACCAACACACACAACTTTGCAAACTCAATTTAACCAGCGATCTTTTTTTACCCACTCCATTCCCTCCCTCACTTTTGATTACAATATTGATAAAATGCCCACCAGTTCACATCTTTATGGTAATAGTTGCAAATGAATACATTTAACTACTCGGGGGGCGTTTCCAGCATTCAGTGGCAGATAACTTCCCAGGGCAACTTCTCCCTAGGACCCTCCCACCTCCCTTCTTAATGGTGGGACTTTTCATAATGGGCACAATACTATTAAAATTTCATATTAGCAGTGTGTATGGTGAACTTTGTAATAGGAAATTCAATAGCTGCTGTAAATATTAATGGAATATGAAATGAAGCCACAGCCTCGACCAGCCCTGACAGTAAAACCGAGTGGGCAAGTGGCGGCCCCGGGGCAAGGGAGGCCTTTCCTCTTGTCTCTCTCGCTTTATTACATTAGCGCGGGCCTCTCTGCGCCGGCGTGGGCTCAGAAGCCGAGGTTCCGGGTCACCCATGACAAATGTCTCCGTGTCTCGCCAACAGGCCCCGCCTGGCCCTGCCACTCCATCTGCCCAGCAGGCCCCGGGACAGTGCTTGCGGGTGTCAGTTTCAGGTAAAGAGCTCTTGAAAGCGCAAAGTCTCCAAAAGGGTTACAAGGATTCCAGCGCCTTCTCAAGTCCCCGCAGCCCCGGTGCAGCCACCGCAGGAGGGGGTCTTCGCCCGGGGATAGAGGGAACCCCAAGCAAGTTTTGGGGATTGAAATCACTGTCAAGGGCGGCCGGATCCGTACCTTCCGTCCTCACCTCCATCCTTCCCCGCCCCCTGCCCAAACGACCGGCCTCAACATTGCACCTGGGGCTGGGTAGGGCGTCTGGGAGGGGACTCGGGGAGGCCTGCCCAGGCGGGTTGGCCGCGTCCCGGCGCGTTTCGGGTCTCGAGTTGTACCCTCGTGCGCTCAAGTGGCAAAGGCCTCCCGGGCGATCCAGCGACGAGGTGGGGCTGGGGGCGCAGGGGGCAGTTTGCAGTGATCTCAGGTCGCTCGGACTCCAGGCCTTGTATCGCCAGTGCAGCCCCTGCCCGGGCGTGGGTCTTGGGAAAACCGGAGGGGAGGGAGCGCGTGGACGCGGGAAGAGTGGCGCGACCCGGGCCGCCGCCGCCAAGGTTGGATCACTTCCGAGCTGCGGTCGCCGCCGAGGAGGGTCCGGGGAGGCGCGACGCGCTGACAAACGTGGCAGTCAACACCTCCAGCTGCCCGGGCGAGTTATTTCAACAGGCTGGGAAAGATCGGTATTTTGAGTGGCAGGCGACGCCTTTCCTCACTTTCAGTATTTATGTTGTACCGACAGCACTTAGGAGAGCTTAGTTTTAGATGGGACATTAATCTTCACTTGTTAAGAGATAGCTTGTCAGCGTGGGCCCGGGGCTTTCCCACTCTCTGACGACGCCATCCCCCATGCCCAGCACCCCGCCACTCCCCGCCTGGCCCGACACGGGCGCGCAGTGTCGCAGGTTCACGCGCGACAAGGGGACGAACCGGGGTTAAACTGGGGCAGGGCGACGGCGTGCGAGACGCCAGAGAAAGGTTAAAGTCAAAATCGACTGAAATGACAGCCCAGCCTGGGTCCTGGCACCAACCCCTGTCATTTTTGCCTGTTTGCAAGTGGAGAGAGGGGAGTGCTTGATCAGAGCGGGGAGCTTGTTAAGCCACAAAGCACGCAGGCAAAACTCCCTGGCTGCGAACTCCGGGCAACTATTTCCCTTTGACTGACCCCCCGAAGCGTCACCGCTGTGGAGTCACCCATCACCTCCCCCTTACCACCAGCTCTACGGGATCACTTTTCTCTTCCGTTCACTGGGGGCTCCCCACTTTTAAATGATTTCCTCTTCATTTTTCCCCCCCCAATTAATCCAGAATAGTTCCTCATGTGCTCCAGATGCAGCAAACTGCCGAGCTGAAATGAGCTGAATAAAGAACGGAATTGCCATAACGTGGGTTTGCTTTGCATCAGGGGTTTCACTGCGGGAATAGTTTCAACAAGGCATCCACCTTTTCGAAATCCGTGGAAAAGCTTCAAGTGAGGTTTGCATTCTCACCGACCCTCTGGCCAGTTCTCCCACCCTCAACCGCTGTTACTTGTAGCCCCCATCCCCCCAAGTTAATAGCTGTGCCTCACTGTTTCTTTGGTGCCATTATCTCTTCTTCCTTCCCCCGGGATCGTGCATCTTCTTCCCCCTTGCCCTTTAAGAGTTGCACTTTCAAAGAAGATTAAAAAAAAAAAAAAAAAGGACAAGAAATGGATATAGGTTTTGTAAGTGTTAAATAACTTTCTCAGCGTGTATTAAAGGAAGACTGTATTTTATCAACAGCTGATTGATGCAGCCGTGTGATCCTGTCGGTTTGTCTATAGTATCATATTTATTTAACCTGCTGGGGGACTGTGTTCAGGGGCAGCCTGTTCATGCTGACAAGAGCATGCACATTACACACTACCCCAGGTATTTTGATTGATTGTTCCCACCCCAAAGCCTTTGGTTCATAATTTAGCACAGCAGGTTTTGCATCACAGACTAGGTTTCAAAAAAAAAAAAAAATCCTGTAAGAGATTTCAATGAACAACTACTGCCAAGAAACCTACAACCCCCAAATATTTTAAATACCTTCTGAGATGGTTCAGTTTGTGTAATTACAGGGCACACAACCTTTATTTGCCCTGATTCCCTAAGTGTGATTAGATTATTCATTTTAATTTGTGGCTGGACCAACATTTCCTTAACTGAGGATGGCACGGGGGTGGGGTGGCACTGGTGAAAATGTCGAATAGTGTGGGCTTTTCTTTTCTTCTCTTTTGCTCTCTTTCCTTCAATAACAGGTTTGAGATGTGGAAGCAGTAGAAAGGCAGACGAAGTGGCTCTTTTGCACTCTCCTGGGGTTGCTTTGGGAATTAGTTCATAATGTCCTTTGGCAGTAGACTAGACTTTTACTACCTCTCTATCCCCCAACCCCCCTCACCGTACCCCTGTGGGTGAGGAAAGATTTTTTTTAAATAAGTGACACACTCTTCAGTGTGAGGAATAAACTTCTTAATATTTGTGTCTTTTCAAGTAAATAATTTCAATGATCTGGGAGCATCCTTGTGGTTCTGAAATTTGTGATCTGAAATAAGAATTACCTACTTAAGGACCAATGAATAATTACTTCCTATGAGATTTCTTTAAAAAAGGAGACTTCCCCTTGACTTTTTTTTAAACTAACAACAACAGAGTACACATATATGTGTACTAGTTAACTATGCTTGAAAAATAATATATATTTTTTGCTATAATAAAAGTGGGATATATTTTTTGTTCATCTTCTTGGATTATTATTATTCTGGCTAGCAATTGTTTTTTGTACGTATGTGTGTGTAAAAGTGAAGTTTCAAATGTGTGCTATTTTCCAGTAATAGAGATGCTGTTTATTGTGCTTGCTATTTTTACGTTTGTCCTTTAGAAACTCTTGGAATGACTCCTGAAGCCTGGAAAGGCAACCTTAGCACTATTATGTATCTCTTTGTCCATCAGAGTTTCATTTTGTCATTCTAGATTAGATGGGAAGATCCTTACCAAAGTGCTTAATTACATATATATATATATATAAAATGCTGCACTAAGGTGGGGATTAATAGCATTTTAAAAAAAGATGTTAAGTGGATAGTTGCCCCCCAATAACTGAACACATTTAGAGTGTTTTTTTCCCCTTCAGCTCAGGTTAATATTGGGGGAAAATTATATATCCGGTGATGGCAGGGATTCCAACATTTATAATTAAAACTTTCTTCTCTGTCCATCCATCCATCATTCATTTTTCCTCATTCTTGCGTATTTTTATTCACAAAAGTGTACCTTTTGGCTTGATTGTGCACTTTATAATGATGGTAAATAAGTTAACCAGGGTGATCAACACCTCCCATTCCAGTTAATATTTCCTTTTATCAAATGCCCCTTATATTCGGAGCACCTTTGGAGACCCTGATGGTAAACCTTCATTGCTAATAATATCATATTCAGCAACTTATTTTTATCCCTAGATGTTGCTATTTACCCTTAGATGATGTTTGATGACAAAAAACCAAAATGTTTGCAAAACTCTAGGAGATGCATCTTTCTGCTGAGAAAAACAGCCGTTATCAAAAGTCAGTACAGACACAATACCCAGAGAGAAAGAGAAAGGGCAGGCCGACAAAGGAAATATTTATCTGTGACTCAATGGGCAGCAGGGTGTAGTAAGGCAGGTCAAGCAAGGTGAAGAAAAGGCCAATTTGTTTGTGATGAACCAAATCTACATATTTTAATCACTTGAGCTAAGGAGTTTTGAGATACCTTGTGAATCAACTTGCAACCATTTTCCCAAAATGTTTTAGTTTTGCATTGGTTTGCATTGAAAATAAACCTTTTAAAGCCATCCACCACCAGGTTTCTTTAATAAAATGTACATTACCCCTAATAAGGAAGAAAATACTTTCACATGTTGCCTGTTTCCTGAGGAGACAAATAAATTGGGTCCTATTTCTTTTCAAGGGGCTCCTTTTTTACCGTGATTAATACATGCTCACACCAGACACATATACAAATGAACTTCTTTGAAGTTTAGTCATTTCTTAGCTGTGCAACCCTGGACAAGTTACTTCATTTCTCCTTCCCTCAGTTTCCTCATCTAGTGAAATTATAATAGTACCTGCCTCAGGGGTTGCCATAAGGAGTGTGTTAACACGTGCAAAGTTCTTAAAGCAGTACCTGCCATGTACTTATATCTAGATTTGCATCTGCTATTATTATAGCCCATAGTATGCATTACTGTGTTACTAATATCACTATTGACAACAATAGTTTTAATTTTGGTCACCTGGATTATTATGACTAGACCTCAAAACTTAAACTGTAAATTTGAAGTGATTCTTTTAAGGCATTGTGCTCAAATCTGCATTACACTGAAGTGCAAAATTGTCCCTAAAAGGGCAAAGTGATTACTATCTTTCTCCCTGTCTCCCTAGTTCCCAGACACACTAAGTAGCCTTCTATGTAAATACCAAGCTAAAATGCCACTCCAGGGAATTGTGGGTACGCTACTGAAGCATTTGTACATCAAATCACAGGAAGACTCCACCAAAAGTCTGTAAAAAGGCAAACAGCTCTCCAGCCACTCTGCTAAGGATGCCAGCATGCCCTTCCTCATTTTTGTCTTACGTATCTAAGTCCTTCATAGCATATGTTAACATCCTATGGGTTTTATGATATGCTTTTTTCATGTGCCAGGCACTGCCCTCTGTTAGACTGTTGAAGCCGAACAGAAAGCAATGTTTCCTAATAATAGGTTAGAATATCAATTAAAAATTAGAATCTTGATGTGAAAATGAATGGAATTAAATAATAAAGTTTGGGGGGGGGGTTGGATTTGTCCACATGTTGACTTTTGAAATTTAGACAAAACCAGTTTCAATTGGGAATAGTATCACCATTACCTCAACTTTGGAATATCTTTCTTTTTGTTTTTGAGCTGATCTGTTGCCACTTCAGAGAGTAACTTGAGATCAGAGCTAAAGTGAAACCAGAGCGCTTGAAAGGCTGCTAACAGCACTTCCCCCTTCTCTTTAGGTTATCCGACATGGGTACAGAATATGACTTGCTTTTGTTACAGTTAGATCACAGGACCTCAGGTATGAATAGTTTTCATTTTATGTCACTCCCCAAACTAAATCATGCAAACAAGGCCGGACAGGAGCTGGTGTTTTCTTACACGTGTTAACATTGACCTTGCCACTTAGAACCACACCTCTCATTTCTTTAAATCAGAATTCCATATCCCTTTCACATCTTTTCTTTTCAACCTGCTCCGTGGTGTAAGACAGTCTGTTTCCACTCTGTACATACACCAAAAATCAATGAACTTCTGGCAGCTGAACATTTTGCAAGGTTAAGATCCCCCAAAACAGGCATGTGTTTGCTCATCCACTAAAATATTTCCTCTTATTTTTTTTCCTTAACATTTTTATTGGAGTATAATTGCTTTACAATGGTGTTAGTTTCTGCTTTATAACAAAGTGAATCAGTTATATATATACATATGTTCCCATATCTCTTCCCTCTTACGTCTCCCTCTCTCCCACCCTCCCTATCCCACCCCCCCCATCCCACCCCTCCAGGCGGTCACAAAGCACCTAGCTGATCTCCCTATGCTATGCGACTGCTTCCCGTTAGCTATCTATTTTACATGTGGTAGTGTTTATATGTCCATGCCACTCTCTCACTTCGTCTCAGCTTACCCTTCCCCCTCCCCGTGTCCTCAAGTCCACTCTCAAGTAGGTCTGCGTCTTTATTCCAGTCTTCCCCTTAGCTTCTTCATGACCATTTTTTTTTTAGATTCCATATATATGTGTTAGCATATGGTATTTGTTTTTCTCCTTCTGAGTTACTTCACTCTGCATGAAAGACTCTAGGTCCATCCACCTCACTACAAATAACTCAATTTCATTCCTCTTTATGGCTGAGTAATATTCCCTTGTACATACATGCTACATCTTCTTTATCCATTCATCTGTTGATGGACACTTAGGTTGATTCCATGTCCTGGCTATTGTAAATAGAGCTGCAGTGAACATTGTGGTGCATGACTCTTTTTGAATTATGGTTTTCTCAGGGTATATGCCTGGTGATGGGATTGCTGGGTCATATGGTGGTTCTATTTTTAGTTTTTTAAGGAACCTCCATACTGTTCTCCATAGTGGTTGTATCAATTTACATTCCCACCAACAGTGTATGAGGGTTCCCTTTTCTCCACACCCTCTCCAGCATTTATTGTTTGTAGAGTTTTTGATGATGGCCATTCTGACCTGTGTGAGATGATATCGCATTGTAATTTTGATTTGCATAAAATATTTCCTCTTAAATATCATGTGTCATTGATCTATTTGATTAAAAAAAAGTAAATCTCAGTTGTTTAAACTCAGCTTCAGTGTTAAATATCTTTTCACATTTTAATTAATTTACTCTTAGATCAGAGAAAGATAACTTTAGAGAAATAAGCACACCTTCCTACATGTCTTTTCAAGATTGTTCCATAGATCTAGAAGGATCCTGTGACTTTCTCATATTTGGACTAATAATAGCTTCAAAGTTGCCTAAAAGGTCAAACAAAGATATTAGAATGTCCCCAGAAAGGAAAACACAACATGGTGATCTGTTGTTTCCTGTATGTGAATGCTGACATTTAAGGGAATATCATGGCTCTCCTTTAACTCATATATACATTCTTTTTTAAACATTGCTCCCTTTGAGATTTGCAAATAGTTAAACTAGTTTACACAGTTCTCTTTTTTAGCGTTCCTTTCAAGTGCAGCTCTTAAGTAAGCAGACACGTTAACTTGCCTTCCTATTAGACAGCTTTTTCTTTACTGCCTTTTCATAGCACAGCTATCAAAAATAAGATAATGCCCAAGATCTGGGACCTAATCAGCTTTCTAGCTGAGTTTAAAAAGTCTGGAGGCTGTTTAAAGGTAGCTCTGGTTATGTGTGCGGGCCTACTGCAGTGTTTGCACTGCCACATTTTGATGGAGAGGGTAATGTGTTTGCTAGATAAGGTGAAAGGGACCAGCCAAAAAAACAAGGCTCTGTTTGATAAACCCTGACATATTTAGCTATTTTTCACACACATGAAAGGAAGCTTTAAAACCCTAAGGAAAATAGAGGTGTCCATTCAAGCACACTCATGTTTATCGAGACAAAAAAGGTAAATAAAGAAAATTGGCATCTTGTAGTCTATTAATTAGGTCTAGAGCTTATCATTAAATTGAAAAGCTGGATAAAATACAAGTCTATTTCTTGCTGTTATTTGATGTGAAAGTTCAGTTCTTTAAGTCAGTGTACTTTGGAAGGACAGTTATTTTGTTTGGCTTGTCTTGCCCTGGTAGAAGTTTTGAGCCCTGTATAAAGGAGTTGATGAATTGAAGTTAAACTTTTAGAAGGCTGATTTGCATAAACTTGAGATGAGAACTCAGTTTGAAATTAGTGTTAACATACATGATGACATTCTTTGTGAAGTGACCTATAGCCTGAAAACAGATTGATAAAGCCAGAATAAAAATATGCCGCCTGACATCCAGTACTTATAATTAGGCCAGTTCTAAAAGCCCAATTAAAATAAGTTCATACATAAAGATGTTTTAAAATAAAATAGCTTTACAATCTAGAATGATTAAAGAATGCTGGAGGTGAACTATTGACTGCCTTATACTAATTTCCCTTTTCTAGAAAAGTAAAGGAATAAAATATCAGGAAGTTTCACAAAATAGAGCTGTCTCTCAAAATAAGAATTTTAATGATGTGAATATAAAGATAATTTGGGGCTCAATATTTTTTTTTTTTTTTTTTGCAGTACGCGGCCTCTCACTGTTGTGGCCTCTCCCGTTGCGGAGCACAGGCTCCGGACGCGCAGGCTCAGCGGCCATGGCTCACGGGCCCAGCCGCTCCGCGGCATTTGGGATCTTCCTGGACCGGGGCACGAACCCTTGTCTCCTGCATCGGCAGGTGGACTCTCAAGCACTGTGCCACCAGGTAAGCCCGGGGCTCAATTTTTATGCTGTGATTACTGTAAGTTAATTTAGGAGGAAATATAAGCTCTAAATCATATCCTAGTAAAATTTTCTATTTTTTTTTCTCTAGGAAAGGTATGTTTCTGATTTCTTATATTTCTAAATTGAAAGTATTGAAAAACTGAAAAAATGGCCTCAAAAGGTTAGTTCATCTGTAGAACATTTAAAAATATAATCACTTGAATCTTTAGAAATGTGTTTCTTCTATATATTAATCATTTAAAACATTTTTATGCCTTAGTGTTAATAATCTATATAAGTGTAGATTTTTAGATGAATTTAATGTCAACTGGGGATTAATGTGAATTAATTAAATTGACAGTGTCTTCTTTAATGAGAAAAAAGGATTTAACTTTAACACAGATGATCTTAATAAAGCTTCTCTCTACTTGTCTGTATTTTCTGAACATTAGGAATTATTTTTATTAGAAGGTGAATTAATTTAATAACGGCAGAGTGGCAAAACATGAATTAAATCAAGTGATTTCGAACTGACTTTGTTATTGTTATGGAAGTTGCATAATCAAGCCAAATAACTTTCAATTAAAAAGGAATCAATTTGTGTAAGCCATTTAAAAAGAAAAACATAAATTGGAGTTCACATTTAATTTTCTCTTGAAACAGTCATTGGACAGAATTTGACATAATATTTACGATGGAAGGTAAATGTTCAACAGGCTTGACTCTTTTCTCTAAATAGTGAAAATTCACATCTCAGAAATGCATTTCCAATAAAATTACTGTCCCCAGAGATGCAGTACCATAAAGTAAAATTCTAGCAGAAATCTGTGAGGTCTCTGGAATTAACTCATCACTACATTAACAAAGAGACATAAAACTCCAAGCACATACCTGGAGTGTATAAGGTCTCATGACACCTCCCGTATAAGATAAGATGTCAAAAGAAGATGAAGGTTAGTTGAACACGCCAGACCACCTTGTAGTTCTTATTCTTTATTTTGAGGGGTATTCATTGGAATTATAGACTATGTTCTTTTTCAAATTAAAATTGCATTTAGTTATAGTTATTTTTAAAATGAAGATGGAGGAGGAATGCAGGGGGTACAGGGACTAGCAAAAACAAAACAAAATCAAAGCCCAAACCAAAACACAAACAAAACAATCCAGGCTCTTTTCCCTTCTCCCACTTTTTGGTTTTTTTTGGTTTTATATTTTTACATTCCCAAATACAGCCCACATTTTAATGGTCAAAGGTCATGCGTAGTGTCTGCTACCCAGCCCCTCATTAAGGCTTCTCACCAATGAATACTTAGCTGTCCTTCCCGCTATTCTGTCAGGACACTTGTCTTGTGTTTAAGGACCTAACAAGCTAATCTCCCAACCCCTGCATTTTCAGGTGGATGCGTGCGAAGGATTATGCATTTAGCAAGCTGCTCCTGACGTCTCCCAAGGTTCATCTTCCAATCAGTCAGATATGAGACTGAGTCTAAAACAAATTATGCAATGCTTTGCTTATTAACTTTAAACCTGAAAATACAGTGTTCTAAACCAGGAATCTCCCAATTTAAAAAATATTGTGCCCAGATCTGGCCACCAAATTGTTCCAGGCCAGTAAGGTTTTTACGAGTGGGACTGCCTCGGTCCCAGTTCTGGCTTTGCCAGTTGAAGAATGGGTGATAGAATCCACTTTTCTGCCTTGTTGAGAATGTGAGAGAAGGGATCCAAAGTTCCTAGTCCTATACCTGACACAGAATAAGGTTTTCATAAACGACAAATCTCATTATGACTCCTAAGGATGATGGCCAAAATAGATCTCAGTTCAGAAACAAAATGATTTAAAGATCAGTTCAGGTACTATTGGGTGGGATGTGCAAAATGTCCCCAAAGAGCTTTCAAAGGGAAAGGGGTAGAAAACAGGCATTGCAGGTAGTGGATTTCGGTTTCATAAGGAAGGACTCTCCAATAATTAGATCAGTTTAAAAACATTAAAAAAAAATGACCATGTCGTCCGTCAGGGGTGGCAGAGGGAGGATAATTGGATTATGTTGGGGCCGCACAAATCAGTGCTTCCTAAAACTGGTTGCATAAAATGGAATCACCTGGGACACTTTAAATATCCACGTTACAAATATATTAGAAATGTCTTTTTGCACAGACATAAGCACAGCATTTACACGTGGAATGTCATGGTATTTGTCAGAAATGAGACACTTTGTCTAATACCAAGATGAAATGCAGTCAATGTGAGAGCAAAATTGTTGGCCTTTTTGATTGTTCCCTGTGAAACTCAGCAAATCACATTGTGTATCCTTTTCCAAATAGCACTCTGATATGGGAGGAATCTGATAAAAGTGAATATCAAGAAAAGTCACAGGAGAAAAACATGCAGAACCATAATACAGAAACCATCTCAAAACTAGCATCCTGGCCCAAATTCTTTTTTTCTTTTAATGAGTGATATTGTAATAATGGCTACCATTTATGTAATACAGTATTCTGTTCCTAAATTGCAAACTGAATTTGCTTAAACTCTCTGACACTAAGTTTACTTTTCTGAACAGGGGGTGGAGGAGTTGAACTAGATCAGGATTGGTCAAACCAAATGCCCATAGGGACCTGATGGGGACTATAGATGGATAATATAGACCAGGTGCGATAATTGGGAGTGGTGGGGACCATGGTAAAATGGAGAGAGAGGTTCTAAAAAGTGGCACTGCTATTTGACGCTTGTTACATGTGGCCCTGTGGAAATGCAGGATTCAGCTTTACCACAGTTTTTGATTTTCAAGGTGACGTGGAAATTCAAAATTTCAAAATGCGAAAGCAGCCATTTAAAAAATTATTTTGCAGTTCCAAACAAATAATCCTGGCGGCTAGATCTAGCCTGTGGGTCACTGGCTTGTTCCATTCGGACTGGCTGATAGCTACAGGTACCTTCTGTCATTATATTCTCCAGCAGTGCTTCTCAAACTTTACCATGTTTAAGAATCACCTGGAGAACGTGTTACATCACAGACTTCTGGCCTCCACGGTAAGAGATTCTGATCGGCACCTCTTACAAGTTCCCAGCTGATACTGAGACTGACTTTGGCCAGTGAACGTGCAAGTGGGCAGCCGGTCATAGTGCTGCCCCCACTGGCTTAGTAATTGCTGGGTATTCACTTGTGGATTAATTCAGGGAGTCTCCCTGACTCCTCTTCCTCTGTTTCTTTTATTTCCCTCCCTCCCTGTATCAACATGAGATATTAGGGATGGACGTAGCTGACACTTCTGCAGTGGGACAGAGGAAGCAGGGCAGTATTGATATTGTTGGATTCAGCCTTGCTATCTTGGTAGGAAATGCTCAATCCTATTAATCATGAACCAATTATTTTAAGATTGATATATAACCGACATATAACATTGTATAAGTTTAAGGTGTACAACACTTATATGTTGCAACATGGTTACCACCATAGCATTAGCTAACACCTCTATCACGGCACATAGTTCTCATTTCTTTACTGTGGAGAGAACATTTAACATCTAGTCTCTTAGCGGCTTTGAAGTATAGAATACAGTATTGTTAACTATAATCAGATTAACTCTCCAGAATTTGTTCATATTTTAACTGCAAGTTTGTACCCTTTTGCCAACGTCTCCTCAATTCTCTCACAACCCCCCCACTCTTCATCATCCCCAGACCCTGGTAACCACTATTCTTCTCTCTGTCTCTACAAGTTAGGCTTTTTTAGATTTCACATATAAGTGAAATCATACAGTATTTGTCCTTTGCTGTCTGATTTATCTCAGCACAATGCCCTCAAGTTCCATCCATGTTGTCACAAATGGCAGGATTTCCTTCTTTCTCATGGCTGAATAATATTCATAAATATATATATATATATGTGTCTATATGTACATGCACACAATGGAATTTTATACACACACACAAACATACATAGATACACATACATACATCATTATCTTATCTATTCATCTGTCAGCAGACACTTAGGTTGTTTCCATATCCTGGTCATTGACCACAGTAAACATGGGAGTGTGGACATCTCTTTGAGATCATGATTTCATTTCCTTTGTATATACACCTAGAAGTGAGATTGCTAGGTCATATGGTAGTTCTGTTTTTAACTTTTTAAAAAATTATAATTGACATAACATGTTAGTTTCAGGCATATAACATAGTAATTCAGTACTTTTATTCATTATAAAATAATCACCACAATAAGTCTAGTTACCATCTGTCACCATACAAAGTTATTGCAAGATTATTGACTAAATTTTATATGCTGTACATTATATTCTTATGACCTTTATTTCAGAACTGAAAGTTTGCACCTCTTAATCTCCTTTACCTATATTGCCCATCCCCCCCCCCCGTGCAATGAACATAGGGGTACATATATCTTTTTGAATTAGTGTTTTCATTTTCTTTGGATAAATATACAAAAGTGGGATTGCTGGATTGAATGGTAGTTGTACTTTTAATCTTTTTGAGGAACTTCCATACTGGTTTCCATAGTGGCTGAACAAATTTATTTTCCTACCAACAGTATACAAGATTTCACTTTCTCCACATCCTCACAAATACTTGTTATCTCTTGTCTTCTTGATGATAGCTATTCTAACAGGTGTGTATTTCCCTGATGATTAGTGATATTGAGCAACTTTTCATCTACCTGTTAGCCATTTGGTTATCTTCTTTGGAAAAATGTCAATTCAGTTCCTCTGCCCATTTTTAAATAGGATTATTTGTGGGACTTTTTTTTGGTTATTGAGTTGTATGAATTTTTTATATATTTTGGATATTAACCCTTTATCAGATATGTAGTGTGCAAATATTTTCTCCCATTCCATAGGTTGCCTTTTCATTTTGTTGTTTCTTTTGCTGTGCAGAGCTTTTTAGTTTGATGTAGTCCCACTTGGTTTTTGCTTTCCTTGCTTGTACTCAGTACTGTTTAGAAGATAGATTAATCTCTAAATACTTTGCAGATAACTTTCTTCATAAATAAGTTTATCTAATGATACATGGGTGCCAGGCAATGTGCAAGGCATTTTACCTATGCTACCTTCAGTCCTGACAACCTTTTCTGAGGTAGATATTCTCAGTCCTAATTCACAAGTAAAGAAATTGAATCTCAAAGAGGTTAAATAACTCATCCCAGGTCACACAGGCACTAAGTGGCAGAAAAGAGATTTAAAGCAAGAAGGTATGATTCCAAAGCCTCTTTTGGTGATACTCCCAAATTTATATGCACACACATTATAATAAAATAAAATATAATATAATATAATATAAATCATACCTTGCTCCATAAAGGATTCAAAGGGATTAACAAAAATACACATTATATTGCTAAGTAAAACAAATTAGAAGCAAATACAATAAAGCAAGAAGGAAAGGCAGATGGAGTACAAAATAGCATTCCATAAAGTCCTATTCCCCTACTCGTGTTGGGTTATGAACTTGACTCTGAGCTCATAAAGGAAAGGTAGTCTCTTAGGCTCTAAGGGTATCATGTTACAGGGTGACATGGGCCATGTGAAGGCAGAAAGGAAGCAAAGTGGATGAAACGGTCTCATTTCCGAAATGAGGCCCTGACGTTGTCTCTATCCTTACTACAGGATGTCCTTTTGGGTTTGTGACTCCTGAATGCTGAGGTGCTAACAGATATATCTGCACCTGAGACATGGAGAAGTGATGGGTGATACCTAAGAAGAACACTTGTTGCTAGTAACCTAAAGCAACCTGCATGGGATTATAATCTGAAGCCTGGGATCTTGTCTATTTGATTCCATGTATAATTTATCTGGCAGAGCACTATAGACAGAGTTTTAGTTAGAACAGTGTCATCAAATTGATGATAGTGCTTCAGGTTAATTGCTTTAAATCAAATGTACGATCATGTCCATTACACACTTCAACACTGAAAGTCCTTCTTTGATTTTTCGTTTGTTTTAAGGTTCATTAAATTTGGTTGGTTGAAACATAGGGAGGGCTTTAGGGTGGATGATTTCAGAAGAGGAAGAAATAAAAAGAGCCATGGGAAAGAAACAAGGTAAACACAAAACAAGAAGTTTTTTTGTTCAAGGGCAAGGAAGTTATCTCACACTTAAAAAAATTCCCAGAGGGACGGGCTTCCCTGGTGGCGCAGTGGTTGAGAGTCCGCCTGCCGATGCAGGGGACACAGGTTCGTGCCCCGGTCCGGGAAGATCCCACATGCCGTGGAGCAGCTGGGCCCGTGAGCCATGGCTGCTGAGCCTGCACATCCAGAGCCCGTGCTCCGCAACGGGAGAGGCCATAACAGTGAGAGGCCCGCGTACCGCAAAAAAAAAAAAAAAAAAAAAAAAAAAATTCCCAGAGGGTTTATTTGCAAGTTTCCTTATCTGAAAGTGAGGGGCTTGGTGTACTACTGGTGTTTGATGGAATAGAGATGGGCAAAGGGCATGATCCTCAGAATGCTATAGCCAAGCATCCACCCCAGAGGTAACCAGGCATCTTCCTCAGCAGCCTTACATTTCATAGGTTGGCGTCATCTCTCATTCTCATCCTGTAGATGTACACCGTGAAGCTCAGCCAGCTATCTTCTAGCAAGGAGTTCAACCCAGGGTGGAAGGCATTTCCAAGGAATTTACATCTCTTCTGCCAACTGGATTACGTGAGTCATCTCTCAACAGCACATTCCAGTTCTAACGTTCATGCAGTGTTGTCAGGCATTAATAAGGAGACTGGCCTTGGTTTTACTCTGGGCTTTGTACATCTGCCACATCCATGTTTCCTAACTTCCTCTGTTTTTTTTTTTTTTTTTTCCTTTTTGGCGGTATGCAGGCCTCTCACTGTTGTGGCCTCTCCCGTTGCGGAGCACAGGCTCCGGACGCGCAGGCCCAGCAGCCACGGCTCACGGGCCCAGCCGCTCCGCGGCATGTGGGATCTTCCTGGACTGGGGCACGAACCCGTGTCCCCTGCATCGGCAGGCGGACTCTCAACCACTGCGCCACCAGGGAAGCCCTCTTCTGGGTTTTAGAAAGTATTTGGCAGAGGCCATCCCCTCAGCACTTGCTTTTTAAATTAAGATTGCCATAGTAACTTCCCAATATGTCCCTTCCCATTTTTGTTGAAACTTGTTTGGTTAGTGCAAATCAAGGAAAAACAGGCAAAGAAACAAACGAAGTACCTTTTGAGGCTTCCTCATTTGCTGTGTGCCATAGTTTGTTCTCACAAGATTGACTTCTGGCTTCTCCCATAGGCTAGCTCAGCAGCTTGCCAATTCTTCAGCAGACCGTGCTTTGGTATCTCTGGGAACACGATGCAGTTAGGGCTCTTCCACATACTCTGTTCTGGGTGCTATTGTTTGTATTTCAGAATTTATAAGCAACTCAATAACTAGAAGCACATTTTAACCAAATGAGTTTTTTCAAAAGCAAACAAACAAAATGAGTCTTTTCAAAAAGAGATGGTATCAAACACAAAACCAATCAAAGCATATATGTATCCTCCAGCCTGTTTAGTCTGGGGGCTGTGTTGGTGGGTGGTAGATACACCCTGTGGTACCCACCCCTTAACCTTCCAGCCATTTTTAATTCTAGCTTACACCCTGATTTCCCTGGAGATCCATCTCTTCTCCATAATCGGTTCTTGGGGCTCTGGTGGAGCCCCAAGATGGTGGCTCTGCCTCCATCATAATTCCTGTCCATGGCAGTTGGTCCAGGGCTTGGCAAGCGGTCCATCAGAGCCAACAAATGCTTTTATCAGTAAGATTGTTTGTTTTTCAGTGAAAGACATCCAAAATGAGAGTGGCTTCAACAAGATACAGTTTATTTCTCCCTCATGGAAAAGTCCTGAGGTAGACTGTTTAGGGCTCATATGCAAGCTCTGTTCCAGATTTTTTTAAAAAAGAAATTGGCATACTGATTCTAAAATTTATATGACAATGCAAAAAGCCTAGACTAGCCAAGAACATTTTGTGGAAGAAGAATAAAGATGGAGGGCTTATACTACCGATTTTTACTGACTTCAAGACTTACTATAAAATCACAATAATTAAGCAGTGTTGTGTGGGATAAACCAATGGGACCAATAGACCAATGAGACAAAGTAGAGTCCAGAAAGAGACCCACACTATGAAGTCAGTAAATTTTACACAAGCACATAGAACAATTCAGTAGGAAAAAAAAAAAAAAAAAAAGGAAAGTGTTTTCCATGAATAGTTCTGGACCAATTGGATATCCAAGTAAAAATATGGTAATACATCATATACAAACAATAATTCCGGATGGATCGTGAATCTACAATAAAAGCAAAAAGTATGAACTTCCAGAGAAAAAGAGACTATCTTTAAGAAGATGGGGTAGGCAACTTTTCTTAGACTATAAACGCTTTTAAAAAAAGATAAAAATTAAATATAAAAAATAAATTACTTCATCAAAATATAAGGCCTGCATATCAAGAGACATTTCTAGGAAAACGAATAGAATTTTTTGGTCTCCATTTTACAAAACTTTGGCATAATTTGGACTCTTTAATATTTAGCAAAATGTAGAATTTTTTGAACCTTGCTTCAAAAAGGTGTACTTTAACTTGCTTTCTCTCTTTTGCTTTCTTTTTCACTATTAAGCATAAACATTACTCTGTGGCTTTTACCTCTAAAACCCCAGATTTGCTAACTTCAGTATCATCAGAATATTATTTGCCTTTCTACATGTAAGAAGACTCAGAGCCAGTTCATTCCATCTATGCAATTACCTCTCTGTCTGTAAAGATCTCCACTGGGATTTCCTTGGAAATATTTCAGTGATGGCTTCATTTTGCAGACAAAGGAACCTGAGAGAATAAAATACTTCCTGGAAATTTGACAGTCTTGGTGTTGAAAAGTTAAGCACCATAAATTTAACAGATGCAAACAAACTAGTCCTTCTAATCCTGATATAAGAACATCCTCTGAATTCCTATTTGATTGCTGCTTCCGAGACAGGCCTCATTGGAAAGCATTTTCTGTCCTTAGGTTCTTTCTTTGCAATACCTGAACGTTGCCAGTTAAACCTGTAGGAGGATACTTTATGAATAGCTTTAAGAAATGGCGCCTGCATTTAGCACAGCAAGAAGATACATATTCTTTCTGAATAAAATTTCTTAAAGTTAAAAAAAAATTCTTAAAATTTCTAAAATTCTACCTTTGCTGTGATTAAAACATAATAATGTTAAAAGGAAAGAGAGCTAGCAGATAAGGGAATTAATAGGTGAGGAAAGAGAATGTCTTGTCTCCCACCGATGGTAGGTAAGTATGGCATCTGCTTTTCTAACAGGAGTTTGCTGACACTGCTATCACTTTGCATCCTCATGGTGGGCTGTGTTTTAGAAAGGATTTTCACAGACATGGCATTATTCAATCCTATAAAAATGTTAGAATATTGCTAGTTTATAATTATCTTCTGGTTTTACGTACCTTCTCCCCATGTAAACCCTTCACAGTATTGTGATTGCTAAAGCTCCCTGAGTGGGAACTTATTCTGATTTTCCCCCCAGTAACATTGATACAATTATATTTTAGCTTCATGAAGCTCTGTGGATTCTTCATGTATTTGACTGTGACCACTCCATGTCTGAGGTTGTCCAGAATCCATTCACAGTCCTCAAGTACCCAACCTAGGCAGTGTTCTGGAACTGGTATCCTGACAGAGAAGTCCAAAGGGACAGATCTTCCTTTTCTCTGTCCCAGGACAGACAGGCTTGGGCATGTGTCCCAAGCCTTGCAGACAGATGGAAGAAGAGGTAAGACTTCTTCCTCCCCAGAGGCTGCCTCTGGCCAGGTGATTCCTACAGTGAGGGTGGTCCTCGTGGGCCTGCTTCTACTGTCCAGAGCTATCTCTGTTCCCGTCTGCTTCCAAACCTGGTTCTACAACCCTCCTGAAAATATTCTGTGCTCCTAATCTCCTTCCAACAGATTTTTTTCACTTGACATTAGCCAGAGTAATTTTTTTGTTGCCTCCCTCAAAGGACCCATCTATGTAAGTTCTCTTTTAGAAACATGAACCCACAGTCACCAGATCAAGTTTGTGGAAGTAGTTTGTTAGTTGGACTGAGAGGAACTTTCATAACAATACCCTGATTCCCCTAAGAAGAAAGGGGTAATTTGTTGGGAGGAGAGGGGTCTAGGATTTTTACTAAAGTAATGATATTTTCACTTCCATTCTTAAAATTTCCCTAGCAGTCATAAAGAAGAACTAGGTTGGGCTTCCCTGGTGGCACAGTGGTTGAGAGTCCGCCTGCCGATGCAGTGGACACGGGTTTGTGCCCCGGTCTGGGAAGATCCCACATGCCGCAGAGCGGCTGGGCCCGTGAGCCATGGCCGCTGAGCCTGCGCGTCCGGAGCCTGTGCTCTGCAACGGGAGAGGCCACAACAGTCAGAGGCCCGCATACCAAAAAAAAAAAAGAAGCAGGTTGTATATATACAGGATATCCCAGAATTCTGATTTAATATCAAATAATGCATGAAACTGACCATTTCCAAAATCGTCTAGATAATAATCGTACCTAGGATTTTCCAGGTGTCATAACCAGTGTTATGGTAAACACTATCCATTCATTATCTCATTTAATTCTGAAAACAACACAGTGAAATACTATTATTATCTTCATTTTACTGATGAAGAAATATACTCAGAGAGGTTAAGTGAGTTGCTGTTATGTGGCAGAGCCAGCATCCAAAGTAAGGTACCAAGCCACACTTTATACACCAACTATGCCACACTAATATAATAATTATGCACTGGATCATAAGACCTGTTTTCTGATTATACAGATTGTGGAAATAATTTTATTCTTAATGTTTATTCTTAGCTCCAACCACACATTTAATTAATAGATTTCATATTTATTTCATTTGTTTATAAAAATATGCTTCGCTTTTATGATTAAATGAGTAAGTGGCAGGGACTATAACTTACTTAATTACATGTTGCTTAATTGGTGTATTAGTTAATTATATGGAGTTAATTTTTAAAATTAAGTAATTGTATTTTATAACATGTTACAGTTCTGATGTCAATCATATTTCTTTGTTAATTTTGAAACTGTGACTCAAGCATTATTAAATGTATAAGTAGTTAATTTTAATACTAAAATTACTATAGGTTATTAGTAAGATTATACATACAACACACACAGCTCATATTTCTTAAAACATTTATTTACAATATATGCAAAATATATTAAATATTAAGAAAAATCTGAAAATAACTTCTAAAAATGAGCTTCAATTTTGAGATAAGTTTGGAAAGTTTGTTATTTTATTTTAGCATTTCTTTGTCTTAGTCTTGGTCCTTTTATGTAAGCAGAAATGATTCTAGTTTGAAAAACCTACGGGGAGAAAATGACTTAACTATGTTGTCAGCTTCTTTAGGACAGGGTCATTGTTTTATAATCTTCATATGGAATAGCTCCTGGCACAATGAAGGTATGTTGAATTTGAATTTTGAATTTAAGTGAAATATGCTGAAAATTTCACATTAACTATACACATTCATCTGAATTTTAGCCAGCAGTTGCTATCTTGCACAGGGGAATCATTAATAATGTTTTCGGTGAGATTATTTTGGTGACAGTACAAAATGAAATATTCCTTCTCCTTTGAGTTTTCTGTTTCAGTCATGCATGGCACAGTCTTTAGGCAAGTGTCTTGGATACAAATGAAAAGTATAGAATTTATTCTCATTAAGATTTCTGTTATTTTATGGGGCAAGAAATTAATAAATTTATCTTTTATTTTTGTAAGGACAAAGAAATCAAAACCCAGAGAGGTTGAATCATTTACTAATATCACACAGCTAGCTACTGCTTGAAGTGGCTATTGAATGTAGTGACTCTGGGACTCAGTTCAGTATTCCTTCTACTGCATCTACCACAAAACATATTAAACGATTAGAAAAGAAGTATTATTCATTATTGAGTTTAACACTCCCTGACTACTTTCTCAATTTAGACCCTGATTCAATGTATAGAATGCATAATGAAAGCAAAATTATCTAGTAGATTCTTTTAGGATAAGAATCCTATGAAATATATGAGGTATTTCCAACACTCAGGATGAGGAGAGCTCAGTTCTCTCACATACTGCTGCAGAATTATAAGCTGGTACAACCTTATTGGAGACGGTTTAGTATGAGTTATCAACAATCTTAAAAAATTCATTCTCTTCAATCCAGTAGCTTCATTTCTAGGATGCTATTCAAAGGGGGAAAAAATACCCTGAGAAATGCACACACACACGTACACACACACATACACGCACGTGTATTTATCATAGCATTGTTTAAAACAGCAATAAATTGGAAGCATACTGAATGTCCATCAATGGGCGTTGGTCTGATATACACTTACCACTGACAGGAAAAAAAAATGCAGGCTTTTAATTTCTTGGTAGCTAATTGGATGTTTTCATGAGGCCCTAACTTATTGGAGGGCAAATGTAGTAGTGGGGTTGGTGGTGGGTGATTGGACTTTCAATGTACCATTGAATGGACTTGTAGTCTTATCCGTTTTTATGAACTGTCTGGAAAACTCTGCCTCTTTGGGGTCAATGGCAAGTCTTGAGTTTCTTTCCTTTCCTTCTGCTCCTTACCAACATAGCATCTAGGATGACTTTGTGGTGGCCAGGGATGGAAGGGGGGCTTTACAAGACATCCTCTATATTCTTAGTGGTCTTTGTTCCCATTTGGTTCTTTTGGAGTAGTATTCTTGTGTTCTCTGTTGGAATATTTAGTCTCAGGTATTTGCTCTTGGCCTCAAAATGTGACCCCAATTCATTTTCCTCTTCTTTGCTAGTAAGCATGTTAGGCATGTGGCTGCCCAGAGGGGGCTTAATTTTCCAGTGGTCCTTTGCAGGTAGATATGCCCTTGTGAGTAACAGAGTAGGACAGAAGTGATATTATGCCACTTCCATGCTGGGGCCTTAAAACGTTGTACCTACACTCCTCTTATTTTTCTTTCCTCTTCCCAAGGGCTGGAAAACTGATGTAGCTGTGACTGAACTTTGACCTTGAAATAATGACTATGAAAGGGGAAAGGAATTTGGGTCTCCAAATGGCCAAATGGAGCTCAACAGCCCTCCCCCGACTCAATATTGTTATGGAAAAGAGAAATAAAAATCTTCATTCTTAAAGTCATTTCAGTTTGGAGTATTTTTTGCTTCCTTTATCTCACATCTTTTACATTTGTTTACTCCTTCATTTCAATGGAACACATTCTCTGATAGCTTTCTGAGAACGAGTGCAGGAGGAAAGTTTTAGAGACATATCTAAAAATGTCTTTATTCTAGCCTTTAACTTTATACTTAGTTTGGCTGGGTATAGAAGTCTAAGTTAGAAATCAGTTGCCTTAAAATTTTTGAAAACTACTCCAGAGAATAAACTTCCAATCCTTTTTTTCCTAGGGTTAGTGTGGGATATTTTTGGTTATGTGATCTGGGGAGAAGATCTAGAAAACTGACTTATTCTTAAAGTGTTTTTTCAGCTAATTTCTGTTATTTTACTGTTTTAATCTCCTCTCCTTCCCTCTCTCTTACTTTCAGAAATACTTGATGTGACGCATATTTGCATTCTTGGAGATCCTGCCATATAATTCATATTTGGTTCACATTCTTGACTTATGATTCAGTTTTCTAGGAACTGCTAATTCAGTTATCAGTCTTCCAACTGCTTTCTAGATTCAAAAGTTTAAGTGCTCTAATATTATCTTCCATTCTCCCTGTCTTTGTAGGCTTACATCTTTAAAAAATTCTTTTCTAACATTTGGTTGGTTAGGGTAGTGAGTGAAAGTATATGTATATGATTTACATATACTTATTTACTTAGGGAAATAAGATTTACCTAAGAATTTGGAATTCTTCCTCATTTTCTTACTACTAGATTTTTGCTACATTATAATTGTAAATATTTTATTATTCAAACTGTAGTATTAAAAGCATATTCAAAAACTATTTTCTTAATGAAAAAACAAAACTGTTTGAATGTGTAAGCTTTTCAGCTCATGTTCTATTTCCCTCTTTCCAATTTCTGGTTGAGAAAAAAGAACTTGGAGAACTGTTACATCACTGAAATCAGGGATCTTGGATGTTTTATGAAGAACAATATTTTATTCTTACAGTCCTGAGGAGTACTGTTTTGGTTGTGTGATGCATTGGAACAGATCACACCATTCTCTCTCTCATCCTCTCTCTTCTGATCATGGCATATGAATATGCAAAAATAGATGGGATTGGGGTTGCTGTCCTGGATTGTGGAACCAAGTGAAATAGAACTAGAAATACCATGGTGAAAAGTCTGATCTCAGAAGTAATGCTAACTTTTCTACTGAAATAATGAACTGCAGACCCAACAACCCTCTTTCTTTCTCTTCAGGAGCCAATGTGCCTTCTCCAAAGGCACCCAAGTGTTTGGAACATCACAGGCTGTATGTGGTTTTCCCAGTATTTGGGATGATCAGCCATCTTGGTGACAAATGCATCTGTGGGATGGTTTAGGGGTTCTAGAATTTCAGGGTGGGAGGAGCTTTTAGGAGATGTCCAACCTAGCTGCCATCAAATGCTGAGGTAATATCCATCACATGAATGCCAAGACATTTTGTGGGTGGAGATTGAAGACTTCCAGTGCAAATACATTCCTGAATATAGTCAGGTGAAAGTTGTCTATGAGAACCACAGATTTCCCTTTCCAGGCTGCCATTCTCTCTCCTGATACCCTAAGCGGTGGGCTTGCTCTTTGACTCAATTGAGCCTTCTAAGTAAGAGATCAAGAGTGTCAGTTGTACCATTTTGTGGGTTACATGAATTTTAGTTATGGCTTCCAGATCCCTGAGGCTTCGTTTTCTCATCTGTCAAATGGAGCTAGTGAAGAGCTGCTTAAAGAGTTGGAATGAATAAAAAAAAATGCTTAGCACAGCATGTGGTAGCTGACACTATCCTTAAGGGAGAAATTTTGTGGCAGAAGTCTTACCTGCTTGCTCATGAACCTGCTACAGGGGTTTCTGCTTGCTTGCTAAGCTACCCTAGACTGCAAAAAGAAAATTACCAATCCAAATTTTGATGCATCGGTTGATATGAGCCTTAAATATACTTCAGGATTCCTGGGCTACTCTTGAAAATGTGTATTTATTAATCAGCTTAGTGGAATAAAACATCTTTTCATCATAGGAATCGTGGAATCCTGGTGGAGAAGAGTACCACAAGATGAAGGGCAGGTCCAGGCTTGGATGATCAAATGCAAAGGTGAACATTTTAATCAATCTTGAGTTTGTTTTTTTACAGGTATAGGAAAAACAATAAAATAAATTAGGCACTTGAAATCAGGTTGTTATATATCCAGGAAAAACAGCTAAGTAAAAAGAGAAGCCAAAAATCCATCAGAGGGGTTATTTTATTTGCTCTGGAGGTGTCTCTGCACATTTACATGGAGTGAATAAGAGAGTGTCTTATTACACCTGTAATAGTTTGAATGTTTTTGTCCTCCCAAATTTCAGATGTTGAAATATTCACCCCCAATATGATGGTATTAGGAGGTGGAGCCTTTGGGAGGTAATTCGGTTGTGAGGGTGGGATCCTCATGAATGGGATTAGTGCCCTTATAAAAGAGACCCCAGAGAGCTCCCTCACCCCTTCCACCATGTAAAGATACAATAGGAATCAGGAATCAGGCTCTCACCAGACACTGAATTTGCCAGTGCCTTGATCTTTTACTTCTCAGTCTCCAGAACTGTGCAAAATAAATTTCTGTTGTTTATAAGTCTATAGAATTCTGTTATATCACTCTGAATGGACAAAGACAATACCCAAAGGTAGAGCATATAGCAATATTTCCAGCAATCTTTCCAGCCTGAATATATATATTCTTATATTCTGATTCACTTGAAATTATTATTAGATTAAAAAATTGGAAATTATTGGGCTTCCCTGGTGGCACAGTGGTTGAGAGTCCGCCTGCCGATGCAGGGGACACAGGCTTGTGCCCTGGTCCGGGAAGATCCCACATGCCGCGGAGCGGCTAGGCCCATGAGCCATGGGCATTGAGCCTGTGCTTCCGGAGCCTGTGCTCCACAACGGGAGAGGCCACAACAGTGAGAGGCCCACGTACTGCAAAACAAAAAAACAAAAAACTGGAAATTATCATTTCATTGCTAATTTTAAAGAAATGAATGTTCTAATTACTAAAATGATGCTGGCTACATGACAATTAATCTTCTTTGTCTTTCAGAATTTGGTCCAGTGACACTAGCCTGTTTACAATAAGGAAAGTAGACTTTATGTTTGATTTAGAAGAGAGGCTATATTTTAGAAGACTCTATTCTTTAGTTTTTAAACAATATTTAAAGAATGTGGAGAAGTAAGCATATAAGTTAAGGGAAAAATCAACTTAATTATTATTTAGAATGTGTTTCCAATTTTGTCAAGAATCTGCATTTACATATGAGCATAGAGGGAAAAGCTGAGAGTTTGTGCTACAAAATGTATACATGGCTTTGATGAATACTTTACACATTTTTTTGGATTTGTCATATTTTCTATAAGGAACATATTTTTTCTTTATAACCAGGAAAAATGTTGTTTATAAGAGAATTTTCTTTCTCAGTTTCTGCATCCATCTTCAAACACATTATTTTTCCATTTTAAGTTGGGTCCTGATTTTTATTAAATTAAAAACAAAGATTTTAATAAAGCCATTATAAGTTGTCCCTTGCTTTCATAAATTCTCCTTTGGGTGACATCTACACTGTTAAATTATTCTTGATTTCTTAAAATAAGATCCAGGACTTCCCTGGTGATGCAGTGGTTAAGAATCTGCCTGCCAATGCAGGGGACATGGGTTCGATCCCTGGTCCGGGAAGATCCCACATGCCGTGGAGCAGCTAAGCCCATTCGCCACAACTACTGAGCCTGCGTTGTAGAGCCCGCGAGCAACAATGACTGAGCCCGTGCGCCATAACTACTGAAACCTGCATGCCTAGAGCCCGTGCTCCATAAGAGAAGCCACCTCAATGAGAAGCCCAAGCACTGCAATGAAGAGTAACCCCTACTTGCCACAACTAGAGAAAACCCGTGCACAGCAACGAGGACACAATACGGCCAAAAAATAAATTAGTTAATTAAAAAACACAAACAAAAGTCAGCTCAACCCCATAGGAACATCCCATTGGATCAGAAAACAAACTTCATTTTCTTATTTTGGTGGCAATCAAAATGATTTTGATCATGTTGCTGCAAAGACCAAGAACCAGTGCTGTGGTTACACATGGTGCTGAAGAGCTGGCTAGGATTATTTTATTGTGGGAGATGATGGAATATTAAAGCTAGAATGATCATGTGAATCATTCCAGAAGAGAGAAAAGCTTAGAAAAGTTGCCCAAGGTTTCATGACTAGTCGTCAGCTGACCTACCTGAGATATTCTAGCATCTGTTATTCCAGACCGACTCCACAAACCATTTACTCTATTTCCACATCCCCAAATCATGTGACATGACTTGAAGGGCTTGTTTAGTAGAGGCTTCAGGTAAATAGTGGCTGACTTTTGTCGTTTTAAGATAGAGGGAAATCTTTCCTCAACAATCATTTTTTCATACAAAATGTAAATTAATACTAACTCTCAGACAGGAGGAGAATTTTCAGTGTCTTGCCCACTTCAGAGGGAGTTACCTACTTATTTATCATAAGCAGTGAGTATGGTGGTTCAAAGCCAGTGTTTTTAATTCTGAAAATGAGTTCCTTAGTAACCTATGCTGTTTCAGTTAAAATTTTTTTTTTCTTTCCAGCTCTTGCTATTTTATTTTATTTTATTTTATTTTTTTAACATCTTTATTGGAGTATAATTGCTTTATAATGATGTGTTAGTTTCTGCTGTATAACAAAGTAAATCAGCTATACAAAAACATATATCCCCATATCTCCTTCCTCTTGCATCTCCCTCCCACCCTCCCTATCCCACCTAATTTACTCTTACAAAAATAACTCCGGTTCCAGCTTCAGAAGTCCTGGGTTAGGGTCCATTTTCCCCACATAATAACGGTATGAGCTTGTTCAAGTTGTTTAACTTCCCTGGTTATCCAACAATAAGGGGCTAAATAATCACAAGGCATTTCATTTTTAAAAAGTTTTATACTTAAATTTGTTATTATCAAACGGCTCTCCCAGTTATTTTAATTAGAGCAGCTTAAGTATTATGCTTCTGAAGTAGAACATTTTGTTTCCTTTGCCCTCTCTCTCACATACTGACATGCTGACACACACCACTCCTCCCCTTGTTATGAATCTGTACTTAACTCTAGGGTGACATGCTGCCATTCTTAATAGGTGCCTATTAGGTGGAAGGATGAGTATCTTTTAAGAAGCAGTTGGAAACTCAGTTGGAAAAGCACAGGAAATATCAAAATGAGAAACAGCCGAGTTGGGACAAGAACACAGAGTGAAAACTAAATGGTGTCTGTGTAAGGTTCAAGAGGATTGGTTAAATTCACATCATCAGCCTGCTTTCTTTGCTGTTGTGTGCATATCAAGGCCACCTCTCAGGACGGTGTGCAAGGATCCTGGGAAGACAGGAGAGAAAGGAAGGCTGAAACCTACCCCTTTTGCTTGTGCCTGTGCTTGTGAGAGGGGTCACATTTTCCTAATTTGTACAAAGGTATCAGATGGGTTAGTGGTAGAGCTAGTCTACATTTCAGCAAAAACAACTGTGAGTAAATATTGAGTCACTGACAAAGAGTTGATTTTTGTTGTAGATTAAGCAGGGCAGGAAATACCTAAATTATAGCAGGGGTTTAAGTTAGATCAAGGAGGTGTATCCGGAGGTTTTGAAAGAAAAGGTGGACTGCTATCTTACTAAGATGGTTCTAGATCCTCTATAATGCCAGTTTTAGGGACCCAGCAGACTTCTTTGAGATCACAGAGTCACGGCAACAGAACTCTAATGTCTTCATTTTTCCTGTTTCCTTAAACACAAGCTAAATTATGCTCACTATTGAGTTAGCAGAGTGAAACATATTATTACCAATTCACTTATATAAGGATGCTGAGATTCAGTGGCTCTGAAATATCATGACAAATATAGAAAATATAACCCAAAATGTAAAAGGTACAATTAACACTTCATCTGATTTGACTTTTGTGAGTGGGGTCTGGGCGTGCATCCTCCTTACTAAGGGCCTAAAATGGTTGCAAATGTCCCTTGGCCCTGTTACTATCTGCCTCCAATCTTTAAAAAGAGTCCTTGGTGCCTGTTAGTTAGGAAGCAGGCAAAATAAGGTCAAATAAAAGTCAGACTAAGGTGGGCTGCAATTTCTCTTCTCATGCATTCCAAATTAAGAGGGAATGTAAGGGTTAACTATAAAGTATTCCACCTTGAACTCCCACACTCTCTTTATCTAGCACACCGTAATAAAAGATCAAGAGTTCCTGCTTATTATCTTATTTTTCCTGCTTGCTCCACCAGGCTAAGGCCCAGTCTGGTTATAGATTAGCATGGTGATCGATAGTAAAGCCTGCTGTCTCTCTCGGCAGGGGAAAATGAACTCAAAATGCAGTCAAACTCTTATTGATCAAGAACATAGGTCTCACTTTCATTACGTCTGTCTCCTGATAACCCACAAATAATGTGATGAGTTGCTAATGTCTCTGATTTTCAATGGACCCTTCACCCCTCCTGTCTGCACATTGCAGCTTTTATTTTCATCTTGATACACACTCTGTGTAATTTATGGAGCACTAACTCTCACTCTCTTACCGTCAGACCTGGTCAATCAGAGGTAATCATATCCCTCTTCACTGGGGATGCGGCTCCAGCGAGTTCAAAATATAGTTTTCAAACATGCCAAGGAAATGCCATATGCAGCCGACTTCTTTTGGGGACAGAGAGATGCAAAGTCTTCTTGGTGAAGCAACACTCAGATTGGTGGTGACCTTCTCAGGATCTGACCTGCTTCTACTGAAGTAGCCCCTGACTTGGCAAACTTAACCGTTCAAGTCTCTTGTATGGCTAATCTCGTCTCAGTTTCTGCTTCTCAGAGGACCTGATCTGATGCAGATTCTTTTTACCACTGTGAATATTGGCTCTCAGGGTGGGCAACGGCTGTGGTGTAGGAGAGGGTCCCCTTTCCCCTTGGTCACTTAACGACCTCAGAAAGTTTCTGTTAAATAGCTGTAGAAAATACCTCAGATAAATCTAGTAAAATGAAGGTGTTTCAAATATGATATTGTGTTGATTTCTTCAACTAAAAGTAGTGTGGTATGACAGAAACAACACAGCTTTTGAGTCAAAAGCCCTGTTTTCAGAGTTCTGGAACTTCTACTTATTTGATAGGGAAATGAGGCTGTAGTACTTGATAAAAGCAGACCACTTCACATTTGTGTAGAAAATTTTCATCTGCTGCAAGTTAGGAGAGGAAAATGGAATCAAATCAGAGTTTTAGGAAAATAATTACTTGCAGAAGCAAAGTTACTTTTTGATTTGTTAATAGCTTCTTATGACTTTTTTTTTTGTCTGAAACTTGTTGCTTTTTAAAAAGCAAAGTAAAAAAAGAAAAACTCAGCTTCCGTCATGCATCATGTCAGGTATCGAGTTTATAAAGAGGTCCTCAAGTATAAAACAGCATCCAACATGGGTATAGGACAGACTGTGCTGAACTTTATTATTTTCCACAGTCGAACTGTTAAAGTCAAATTAAAGCTAGCAACAGTTGCTTTACCTCTCAGATCTAAACTAAGGGAATGCTCAGCTAATTGAATCCCTTTTGTGAGGAAAGTCAGAGTATTTTCTGCTGACAATCTGATTAAAATAAATCAGAGTGATGCAAGTAAAGTCCTCTTTCCTGGAGGAAATACCAGATGACCAACAGCAACTAAAGTTATGAAATACTCTGCTTTTGGTTCAGCCGATAGAGTCTGAACGGTGTTTTCCAGCTCCAGTCCAAACAATTTGTACACCTGTTGAAAAGAAAAGAAAATATGACAGTGGTACAGAGTCTGGGGGATTAAGGTGATTTGTACTGATCTCTTAAAGCTGAGGTAATTGCAGGTCTCATTTTCCTCTTTTGTTCTGCAGAGCCGCATTTGAAATTTGACAAGAAAGTCCTCTCTCCCTCCCACTTTTTTTTTTTTTTTTTTTTTTTTTTGCAGAGGACTAGGTGGAAATTTCACCAGATTTCCCCCTTTCCTCTCTGCTGTGTCTCCTTTGAAACGCTCTGGTTTCCTTTGGCTCATGAAATGAGATAAAGGGAAAACCAATCCAGTGTAGACTTTTGTTTACTTGGCAGATTTGGGAACTACCCTGGAAGGCATGCTCTTTCGCTTATTGTTTTAAAAAAATCCTGAGATCAGAAAGCCTGCAGAATGAGAGGCAAGTGTGCTTGGTTTTGGCTGGTGAGAAAGCTTATACTTCTTTTGGTAAACATGGAAAGAGAAGTCACTCAACCAGTCCTTGTCCCCTTGTCTGCGTGTCCCCGGGGTGTGCAGTGTCATATACATTCAGGCTCTGATTTGCTATACTTCTCAGGCTGAACGTATGCTACTGAATACCTTTGATGTTGCCATAATTGTGTGTGTGATCTTCAATCATGGATGTCATCAAATTTTATTAAACTTAATATAGATAAAACCAAGACATTATTGATTAGTTCTGCCATGGAAACCTCCCAGGCTTCCTCGTAGAGTGGTTTTCTTCTGGGGAAGCTGTCTTTATCCTTTCGATAATACTCATGCCCTCAGAGTCAATGTGGCTTCTGAGTTTTCTTTTGAAGCCCACATCAGTCATATAATTAAGACGTCTTAATACAACTATAGCAATCTCGCCATATTGCGAGCCATGCTTTCTGGTCTGCTGGTGTAATTCTAATTCATGCCTCTCTTTCATGTGGGCATAATTACTGCTGTTCTTTGTTTAGTGTTTTTCGTGGCATATTTTCCGTTGATCCAGATTTAGCCAGATAGACCCTTATTTGGATTTCAACTTTTCTACCTTATTAATAAGATTAATTTGATTCTGACAAAGGAAACCGTCTCCTCTTTCCTTTCTCTAGACATCTTCTCAGCTATGCTCTCCATAAATGGTGTCTGGTTGTGTCCAAGTGACACCAAACATTCAGATGGAAGATGAAGAATTCGGACAACCTTCCAGACGCCCCAGGTGATCAGATGTTTAGTAGCATGGAGGCAAAGCATCCAGATCACTGACTTAAAAGCAATTATTTTTCATCAGGGTGTTTGACATTAGGCAACCCATTTAATTTCCGACTTCCGCCCCTCTGTCCTGTTTTCCACTCTGTTATCCAATCTTTCAGTCTCTTTGTTTTTCTTCCCCTTCTTCTCTGTGTTCGGGTTGCACTTCCAATCCTAACAACTACTATGAAATTGTGGGATGGAAGGCAGGGAGGGGCAGAGTGGGGAGCACCATTGTGGGAATGAGCTCTGAGCAGAGTGGTGGTTCTGGCTGGGTTTCTAGTTAGTTGTATCTTTATGCTGTGGGACATACTACTTTGGGTCTCAACCAGGTATCTGCTTTTCTCAAAAAGAACTAGACCTACTTTCAGATGAAAATATTGAATCTCCCTGAAGAAAGAGCCCTTGGTCTTTGTCTGAATAGGGTTAACCTCCTGCTGAACTTGAAGAAAAAATCTAACCCTTCAAACACAAGCAATGGATTAATAATCTTTCCTTCTTTGTGTCTGGTGTTTAAAGCATACAGTTCTTAGCTTAAATAAGATCATAAAATATCCTCACCCTAGGTTCTTGTTAGAGAATTATTTCATGAGATGTTGGCAGTTCAACATCTGCTAGAGGTTTGTTCAAACATCTCATATTCCTCTAGAAATAAAAAAATAAAATTAGCCAGGCCATTTTGTCCATCTTCCTAGAGTCACACCTTCCCTGAATTGCCCATTAATGGTGTGAACCTAGTCACGCATGCATATCTACAAGGGAACATTTGGACAAAGTGTGTGTACTGCTTTATTAAAACTCTAATAGATAGTGACTTTTTCACAAAGACCATTTAAAAAGAAACAGCCCTACTTTCTGACGAGTTTAGTTTCCAGAAGAAGTTTTGCCACTGAAAACTGATGCTTAACCTTTCTTTTAGCAGAAAAGTAAAACGGTTCGGCCAATGCATGTCCTGTTGGATCTCAGCTACCAGGAAGCTGTCTTTAATTTGTCATCCATGCTGAGCCTCTCAAGGATGTGAGAGCGTCTATTTCTTTTGCTGCCTTTGGAAAGCTGGTTTATGACCCTAGCTGCAAGTTAGCATTTTCTGAGCAGTTTTTAAGAAATATTGAGTCTGAGATCCACCTCCAGACATTCTGATTTAATTGATTTTGGCTAATTTGGTAAACCCTTTCAGAAGCTGATAGAGTAAAATTACACAAGAAACAAACTATATTAAATTGTATGTTAAGAATAAGACAGAATATGTATATACGTATACATATACATATATACATAGAGAATACAAATAAGCAAAGAAAATAAAAACAAAACAACTGGCAAGAGGGCCCTGGACATGCCACTTAACCTGCCTGGCTGTGATTCCTCATTGTAATTAAGGCCCCAGGTGCCTCAGGGCCTTACAGCGGTCTGGGCTTCCCTACCAGCCTTTCTCGGTTCTCTGCCTCTCATCCTCCAGTTGGCCCAATCTTTTGTGCCTCAGATAATTTTTAATTTTTAAAATTTTTTTTTATTTGCGGTACGCAGGCCTGTCACCGTTGTGGGCTCTCCCGTTGCAGAGCACAGGCTCTGGACGCGCAGGCTCAGAGGCCATGGCTCACGGGCCCAGCCGCCCCGCGGCATGTGAGATCCTCCCGGACCGGGGCACAAACCCGTGTACCCTGCATCGGCTGGCGGACTCTCAACCACTGCGCCACTAGGGAAGCCCTCAGGTAATTTTTTATGCCTGCTGTTTCCATTCTTCCCTTCTCAAGACCCTCAAATGACTTCCCATTCGCTTCTGTGTCATATTCAAATTATCACCGATTGGTTTCAAGACATTTAGTCAGGCAATCCTTTTGTGTGTTACTTTTAATCTCTCTCCTTCCTGCTCCTTTTGTGGCCGTCAGAATCATCTTCACCAAGCAATCCTTGTCACTTTCTCTCTCTCTTCTTCTGAACAGCTGCTTGCTTCAGCCTATTGGAGAAAACTTTCCAGGTTATGCCCACCTGTCTTCAGCCATCCTTTCCATCATCCTAGTGTTTCACTCTTCTGGAAAACCTCAGCTACCTACTGGTGCTGTATAATCATATGACTGGGTTTTGCTGGCGTGAGGACATTCAGAAAGTCAGTGGGCAATTGTTCAGGGACCCATCGAACTCAAAATATGTAGAGGTGACCAAAAGAGAATGGGATTTAAAAAGCACAAATGGTGTCATTTGTATTCTCTGAACTCTATCCAGGTCACTTGGTGGTTCCCCCAAATCATTAATCAATAAATCAATTGTCCTCACTCTCCTCTTGCACGTTTCCTTACCACTACTCAGTAAGTCTTTAAAATGGAAATAGAATCCAATGCCCTAGATTTGAGGCTAATGTGATTAATTTCTTGTTGCAAAATATGTCAAAAAAAGGATCCAAGAACCAAATTGTTATTGTAACATGAATTCAGATCTCCTGAGATGGATTTTCTAGTTTCCAAATGCAATTGACAATGGGTCACCACATCTCCTGTTTTGAGTTTGTTTCCAAATTGTCCCTCAGATAAAAGGGGAAGAAAGAAATTCATCTTACATATCAAGTAGCCTCTAGACATCTTTCCTTACACATAGTAAGCATTTAATACAGTTTTGGGGGATGAAGTAGAACCGTCCTTTAAACTTTTTTTGTCCCTTGGCCTACTAGTAGCAGGATCACTGGTTAAGGATTGTATGTGTGTATGTGTGTTTGTGTGTGTGTGCTTAGGGCACGTCTGTTAAAGCTCAGGCTATGGGGCTTCACACTAGATTTACTGAATTTTAACATCCGCTGAGGAATTTTTATGTACACTAATGTTTGAAAACCACTGCTTTAGGATAATATTCAGATATACTCTGTTATAAATTTTATTCATAATTTATCAACTTAGATAAAATGGGTATCTAATTAAAGCCTTTTCCTACATTTTGCATCTCCACCGACATCCTATAATATGCAGTTACTAAGACTCTGAGAAATTAATCTTGTACCAAATCTTCACCATTACTCACATTATAGGAATAAAATCAGAGTCACATTACAGGAATAAAATCAGAGTCACTTTCAGTGTGGTCCAGACTGTTAGTGAGCTAACTTGTATTTTTAGTTCTCTTTCAAGCCTGACATCCTATCCTTGACCATCAAGTGAAAGAAATCAAACAGCATACAACACCAAGTATTTTAAACAATTTTTAGTTCATAGAGACTTCATATTTTAAGAAACAATATCTATAAATGACAATACATTCAAAGGTATACTGATTTGAAGCTAACAACTACCAACAACTACAATATAATAAGCATTAATATTAAGAAGAATGAGAGTAAGGTTTCTGACTGTTCTGCTAAAATGTTCATTTTTATGTTGTTCTAAGTGGATCACGATAGAGCAAATGTACCATCTTTATACCCATAGGGGGCAGTGCTTATCTTGTTTGCATTCTGGCCTATGTTGGGCCACCTGGGACCACTCCACATAGTGAAGGTACCACTGGGAGAATCACTTGGGAAAGAAAAAGAAGCCCAAAACGCCACAGTCACACATATTTCCTCTTAACACCAAGTCAGTGACTTCACTAAAGCTTTATACCCCTTAGAGAGTCCCGTAGCCTACATGTGACCCAGCCACCCTATGCTTTGGCTGCCTAACCCCTCCCTGGAGAGCTGACATGCTTATTGGGTATTTACATTGCATGTTCACCACCCGACTGGGAAATTAAGTTTGCTACTGGAGTTTAACTCTATCTATTTAAGGGTTTCTCAAAGACCTTTAAGGCCTTGGAGAAAGAGAAAGGCAGAGCCAAATATAGCTGCTTAAAATAAATGGCTTTAAAGTATATTTGATGAATTATGAACTTTTTGAGTGAAGTGCCAAATGCAGGATATCTATCTATCTCCCTACTTACCTGTCTTTGGAATGGTATACACATCATGAGGTTATATTGTCAATATCAACAGGGAGAATCCAGTGCAAAGTGCTTAGCACTGTGCATGGTATGTAGTGACCAACAGACAACAGTTCCTATTATTGCTGCCTTTACTGCTATTTCTACTATTAACTACATCTTCAATGTACAAAAACACAGTATCAATTGTCTAGTGTAATTTAAAACTGTGTTGGATTTCAAAACTGAATACCTGAAAACTTCAACTATTGGCTCTCAAGGCAACCCTGGATATGAACTCCGTTTTTCCAGGAATGGGGTGCCCACCCACCCTTAAAAAAATTGAGTCTGTTGTCTGCTATAACTGGAGGAGCAGGCAGAGATTTTACAGGATGGTGGAAAGGGAAACGCATCTTTGGGCTCTGGTTCTACCTGACTAAAAGTGGAAGTGATTCCCTTGATGTGGTATTAAACCACCAGAGGGGCAAAACCTCCTCTCTCCATGTATGTAGAATGACTTTCAATTCCAATGACTCCTTTATAGTCTTCTTTTATTTTCTTCAATGCATTGCTTTTATTTTTGTCAACAAACTGTGTCATTTACCATAGTAAGAAATCTCCTGTTATTCGAGGTCTTTATCAGAGTTCCTACAAATCAGGTTAATTGGTGATCAACAGAGCTTTTCTGCCTTTAATGAGGCCTAGTAGCCCAAGGCAAGGCCTACCTCTTGATAAGGGACTTTCTTTTTTCTTATTCTGAACTCTTTGATCACTTAAAAAAAGAAAAAAAGAAAAAAACCCAGGAAGAACAACCACCGGGAATGTCATTGTTTTTTAATTGCCTGATTACCAAATGTTGGAGATAAAAGATAGATGTTCTCAATTAATAACATTTACATAGATTAGCATCACTAACAAGCCTCATTAGTAGCTGCTGATTTTTGTTTAGATGGTGTCCCATGTCATTTGCTCTCTCTCTGGTTGTGCAATCGAATGCACCTTTAGTATGACAAAACATTGCCTTCTAATCTATTTCCGTTAATCAAACAGTAAGACATTTTAATACCCAGCCAGGTTTTTAATTAAGTAAAAGTTAATATTACCTAGTGTAGATTTAACAAAAGGTTTTATGTGTTAATAAAGTCCAGAAACTGTTTCTAAACTCTGGCTATATTTTATAGAGCCTAAACACCATCATCGGGTTAATCACAACACAAACATCTGCAATCACATAGATGAGCATAATAGAAATATAGTCCTTTTACTGAGTGCCTGCCATGTGCCTCTCACTTCACACATATCAACTTCTTAATCTGCCAGCTATGCTGTGAAGTGGGGAATATATGCATCACTACTGTACACACAAAAATGGAGACTCAGGGAGTTTAGGTGAAGTGTCTGAGATCACTTAGACTCATCTCTGAGTTTTAAAGTCCATGTTCATTGCACTACGTACAGCTTTCCATATGCATCCAGAAAAAGAATTCATTGATATTCCGAGCAGAAGCAAGTGTTCAGAATAGCCTACAGCTAACCATGAGTCATGTTTTAAACTTCATCATTCTTTTTTATTTTATTTTATTTTATATTTTATTTTTTAAACATCTTTATTGGAGTATAATTGCTTTACAATGGTGTGTTAGTTTCTGCTCTATAACAAAGTGAATCAGCTATACACATACACACGTTCCCATATCTCTTCCCTCCTGCGTCACCCTCCCTCCCACCCTCCCTATCCCACCCCTCTAGGTGGTCACAAAGCACGGAGCTGATCTCCCTGTGCTATGCAGCTGCTTCCCACTAGCTATCTATTTTACGTTTGGTAGTGTATATATGTCCATGCCACTCTCTCACTTTGTCCTCATCATTCTTAAATCAGTTTATTACAAGAAATAGAAAAATAACAACTACAACTAATCAATAAATCAATATGTTCTGTAAATAGAAGGATTTGAGATATCTAAATTTATGATCTATGAATATCAAAAATCTAAAAATCTAAAGCTTAAAGATCACAAAATATGTACAAATTTTATGTCATTATAAATGGATAGGTATACTACGTCAAGAGAGGTTTTCTCCTCCAAATATTTTGGCTAAAATATAAAATTATTGTTTTTTACGTCTTATGGGATAAAATATATGTCTCATATCATGATAAATATTTCAGGCAGGAACAGAATGTCTTCAGACTCTAAGATACCTATTTATATTTCTTACAAAAACAAATATAGAAGCCACAAAATGGGTTAAGAAACTATCAATAATTGATGAAAGCTTCAAGGGAGGGACACATTTCAAAAGACCCAAGAAAAAGACACCCTAGTATAGATCTCAATTTTAAAAAATGTTGATATTGGTGGTGCAAAAAAGGCGGGATACAGATTTTTCTACTACTGTTTCAAGAGGGTCCTGATATAAACCACCAACTCCGTTTAAACTTAACAGATTAAACTTCATAAGCAAAATATCATGTCTTTTTCTAAAGGACATAAGGTCTTTTTATTTTATTTATTTTGAAGTAGGATTTATTTATTTTTTTGCAATCATAAGAGGAGAAATGACTATTCTGAAATCCTATGTCCCAATCTTATAATGTTTTCTATTTGACTTTATAAAACCTAAAATGAGTAGCTTGAATGAGAAGAAAGCATATGCTTCAAAGTGGGCATCTGGTCCATTGCCCTTTTGTAGAGTTCAGTTTCGCGTGGTTACAACACATTAGTGTATTTCCTTCCTGCTGGCAGCCTCTATCAATGATCACCCTAAAACAACTTTAGCTAATTAATTTTCCTCTCTTCTTTTTTCTCTCCATTCCTACCATTCTATTCAACTGCTCTTCTTAGGATCACTGATGAACTCCAAAAGACAATGTCTGACTCTCTCTCTGTGTCTCTCCCTGCCTTTGTTTTTCTCGACCTCTTGGCAGTGTTTGACATAACTCATCATTCTCTCTCCTTGAAACACTTTCTTTGGCTTCCAGGCCACTACTCTCTGCTGGTTCTCTTTTTCTCTTCCTCACATCTAAATACTGGTGTGCCCAGTAAGGGCTCAGTCCTTAGCCCTCTTTCTTTTCTTTTTCTTTTTTCTTTTTTTGCAGTACGCGGGCCTCTCACTGTTGTGGCCTCTCCCGTTGCGGAGCACAGGCTCCGGACGCGCAGGCTCAGCGGCCATGGCTCACGGGCCCAGCCGCTCCATGGCATGTGGCATCTTCCCGGACCGGGGCACGAACCCATGTCCCCTGCATCGGCAGGCGGACTCTCAACTCCTGTGCCACTAGGGAAGCCCCCCTCTTTCTTTTTATATACACTTTCCTTAGGTGATCTCATTTACTGCCATGTCACTAGGTACTATCTAAACCATTATTCTTTCCAAGTTTTTCTCTCCAGCCTTGACCTGTCTTCTGAGCTCCAGATGCATTATCTAGATGCTTGGATTACAAATCTTCTCCCGGCTGTCTAATAGGGATCTCAAACTTAATGTGTCTAAAACACAAATCTTGACTTTCTGCCTCCATCCTCGACAGCCCCCACCCTATCCTTCTCCAATCTTCCCTGTGTTAATAAATGGTACCATCCACTCAATGGATTAGACAAAAATTATATTATCCTTGATTCTCTCCTCTCCTTCACTTTTCTCCATATCTAATCTGTCCACCAAGCCCTATCCCCTCTACCTTCAAAATTCACCCAGAATTGGACCATTTCTTGCCATGCTAACCACTAGCTTCCCAACCTGGACAAGAAGCAAACAACTACAGTGCCTCTTTGGCCTTAATTTCCAGCTTCCACTTTTGTCATTCTATAATCTTTTCTTCATATAAAAGAATGAACTCTTAAAGATGCAAATTAGTTCAGGTTTCAGCTTCTTCTCTGATGGCTTCCTATCACCTGTGGAGCATCCCTTCTTGACCCCTCCAGTTTCTCTCACCACTTGCCCAATGATTGCTGTACTCTAGCCTCGTGACATTATTTCTGTGTGTTGCTCAAACTGACCAACCTCTGCTCAGGCGACTCTTGTAGTCTTTCTTCTTGCCCACTCTTTCCTACCATTCAGAAATCTGCTCACTTCCCCAGGGACTCCCCAGACTATTTCCTCTCCACCCCCAGCTTTATTGAGATATAATTGACATATAACACTGTGTAAGTTTAACGTGTACAACACGTTGATCTGATATGCTGATATATTGCAAAATGATTACCGCCTTAACATTAGCTAACACCTTCCACACTTCATATAATTACCATTTCTTTTTTGTGGTGAAAACATTTAAGATCTGTTTTCTTAGCAACTTTCAAATATATGGTACAGTATTATTAACTATAATCACATTGTACATTAGAAGCCTAGAACTTATTCATGTTATAACTGGAATTCTGTACACTTTGAACAACATCTCCCATTCCCCCACCCCAGCCTCTGGTAATTACCATTCTACTCTCCGGTTCTCTGAGTTCAATTTTTTTAGATTCCACATGTAAGTGATACAGTGGAATCATATAGTGTTTGCCTTTCCCTGTCTGACTTATTTCACTTAGTGTAATGACCTCAAGGTTAATCTGTGTTTTCTATTTTCTTTTTCCATTCATCCACTGGCAGACACTTAAGTTGTTTCCATATCTTGGCTATTGTGAATAATACTGCAATGAACATGGGACTGTAGATACCTCTTTGAGATCTTGTTTTCATTTCCTTTGGATATATACCCAGAAGTGGGATTGCCAGAACGTATAGTAGTTCTATTTTTAGTTTTTTGAAGAACCTCCGTACTGTTTTCCATAGTGGCTGCACCAATTTACATTCCCAGCAACAGTGCACAAGGCCAGACCACTCCCTCTTTAGTCCATCCTCTTACTGTGCTTCATTTTCTTTATGATATTTATCACTATGTTACTTTTTTGTCTATTCTTACAACTCTAGTACCTAGAATAGTGTCTGGAATGTAGTATGTGCTAAATAAACATACGTTAAATGAATAACTGAATGATTGCCAAGTTAGAGGAGAAGAAATTACTATACGCAGAGGTTGAAACCTCCCTGAAGTTTTTGTAAGTAAGAAAAGCTTACTATGCACTTACCTCTTCTGCCTTGATGGGCTCAATCTAAGCCCTGGCACAGGGACTGAGGCTCTGTATACCCTGGAAAGAGCCCCTGTAGCTACCCTGGCTTCACAGCCTTGAAAACCACTCAGGCTCTGCCTCCTGCCCCTTGATTTAAAACCCTCTTGAATTTGTGATGCTGTGAACCTGGATTCTCTTTTCTATCTGGTCAGAGGGGCAATAGATTTGCTCTAGGAACTGAGCAGATCAGCTTCTCACACTCCAACCCAGTAGAGCAGTTCAGACTTGTTAGCCTTAGTTGTTTGTGTGTCTCTCTACCTGGCTTTATGTTTCCATATGGTTAGACTTTTACATTGATGGATCTCACTTCCATCCAGTTAGAGAAATATGAAAATACGCTTGGATTTTTAACCTCCCTTACAGGGTTCCAATGTTAGCCTTGATTGAGGCAGTCATGGTATGGCGTCTATGTACAATGCTTAGTACTCAATTTTTCTTTATTAGTGAATATTTGGGCAGATTCTTGCTCTGAATCTATCATAAAATATACTATTACTTGTTTTCACTCTAAAAGTTTGTCCATAAACATTAAAGTATACTTTGATTGTAAATGAAAGATCATAGTTTTCCAGGGACTTTAAAAATTCAGAGAACAATGTATTTCAGTTGGTTCATCTTGGTATTTCTCTTTTGACTTGCATTTAAAAAATAAAGTTCATGTTTCACTATGAAATTCAATACATGCTCATTTTAGAAAAAAAGCCAAAAATCAGAAAATAGAAGGATTAGTTCCATTTAGTCTCACTATATGTAATCACTATTAATAAAGATGTATATTTCTGATTCTTATTTTTGCTATGTATTTGAAACATAATTGTGATCTTACGAGACATATATAAGAGAAGAGAAAATAACATTTACTTTTTTTGATCATAAAAATAATACATAATTATTGTATAAAATTTGGAAAATAAGTGAAAGAACTTATAAATCTATGTTTTTTAGTTATAAAAGTTGCACATAATCATTATAGATATTGGAACATTTTATAAAACAAACATAAAAGTCATCTTGAATTCCACTCAACATAATAATTATTATTTACATTTTATATATGCCATTCCAGACATTTTGTGTTGTGTATATTTACATATATATACATATGTGTACATATATATAAATTATTTGAGCTGTAAAGGAGAGCATACCTTATATATAAATGTTTAAGCATCATTTGTACAGCAAAATCCATGAGTCCTACTCAGAGATGACATGAAGAAGGGCTAAATGACAGAAATATTTCCAACAGGTAGTTTATTTATCTTTTCAATTAAAAAAAAAGCTAATGAAGTGGCTATACAATATGAGGTTGAAAACTGCAGCAAATCATGACTCAAATTCTTTGGCAGTGAAATTAGACAGTCTATCTTCAAGGTAATTCTTTTTTGTGATTGGGATTTTTTTTTTTTTTTGTCTAATGATTCTCTTAGCACCTTTCATCAAGCTGTTGAGTCATTATTGGATTGTGTGGTATTTTTTTTTAGGCATAGAGTTTTTTTGAGAAAATTATAAGATGTATTATATTTTCTAAAATTAAAAAAATTCTACAATGTTCTTTAAGGCAGCAACTGGTCATTTTCACTTTTGCATTCCCAGGACTTAGCTGAAACCTGGCTCGATATATGTTTATTGAAATGAATGAGTCAAATAAAACATCATTTGTAAAGTGCTGTTGATATCTTTATTGTCCTCTTTTTAACAGTAAAATTAAAGTATATTGATTGCCAAATTTCAAACAGTACAAACATATTAACTCAGAAGGAGAAAATACCTGTAAAACCGAATCACTGTGAATGCTTTTGTCTCATTTCTTTTAATTTTTTCCACTAACTAAAAGAGATGTCCCTAAGAGCCATACATTTTTAGCTCTGAGCATCTGGGTAGCTGTGGCTACCCAAGTTCACCAGTAGGACTTTTGCATGAACCCACTGGCTTCGACATCTCATCTCAGGGTCTTTGGGTCAGAGAATAGATCACTGCCAAAGCACCTAGGAAACTTTTGGCCCAGTTGCTTGGCCTAGACACAAACCTCAGGTTCCTCACTTGCTTTTTCTGACCCTAATATTTCATTTGTACAAATACTCTTTTTCTACTAAAGAAAAAAATATTATTTTTCAATCAATGAGCTTCTCTGGAAATAACACTGAATAATAAAACTAATAATTAAAAAAGATATGAAATCCAATTGATATAATCACTTTGGTGGATATTGGATTTGATATTGGTACAATAAAACCTCTTTTTAGTTTTGTTAAATGAAATAAGTAGTTTTTGTGGTAGATGTTATACCCAAGATCTCTATATATTATGCAGACTAGAACACATATGTACAACACTCTGACACTTAAAATTAGCTTGCTTCTTTACTTAGTTATCTAATAAAGACAGCAATCCTTATTCTCAAACTATAGTGTCAGAGGTCGATACAGAAAAACATTTTCTAATTACTATTTTATTGAATGAGCAGTTGCTAAAAAAAAAAAAAAGGAGGTTTTAAATTTGCCACACAAAGAAATATCTACCTGGAAAATAAAACCATACAATCTTCTAGAACCTCCAGAAGCTAAGTGATTTGCCTAAGGTCACCCAACCAAGATTAGGACACAACTCTCCTGGCTCCCAGACAATTGCACTTTTGACTCCACCACTGGACTAGTTGCATAGGTAATGGTTGTTAACTAAGCCTTGAAAATTCCTGGATCCATCATCAGGTTCTCTAACGTAGGCTGTGGTCCCAAGCTAAGTATCTTCATGAACCCATTTGAGAAAAGGATTAAACTGGCTGACAAGTTTAATGCTGTTAAAAAGATATTCCTTTTATTAAGTAAATTCTACAATTTTGTGTGGGTGTCAAAACCCAACAGATTGGACTACTTATGTCATCGGTAGCTGTAGTTTATCAGTTGCGCAATGAGATGAACATCTTTTTATAACCTTAGCCTCATCAACTTCCCTGTGACCAACCCCCCCCAACAATTCCATAATATACGAGTGAGTCGTTTATAATATTCTATAATGTATTAATATGGATTTGTAGACTCAAATAAAAAATTCAGTTCAAAAGGAATCACTTTACTATAACGTGTTAAGCCTGGTTCTGAACAAACTATGTCAGGAGTTGCTGAATGAGTCTTTGTGATGGTCCTGGGTTGGACCTCCTAGCTTTTTCTCATACTAGATGTGTGACCTGAGAGGGTTACTCAGATTCCCTAAGTCTCAGGTTCCTCACCTGCAAAGTGGGAGATTAATGATACCCAAGTCAGAGAGTTATGGTGAAGATTAAGTGAGATATGGTGTATAAAAGGCTCAGTAGTTTCTTCCATATATTTTTCACTCAATTCACAGTAGCTACTAATAAATAACAATGGGCAGCTCAGGATAGCCAATAACTAGTATTAATACCATTAAGTATTAGGATATATGAGACAACTCCAGACTGCAACTTACTATGGAGACACCGGTAGAAAAATGTTTTAGACTGAAAACTGATCATAGGGACCCACTTCCTATTGATTCTATCATCTGTGGGATTAATGGGTTGTTGCTGCCCTTTTTGGTATGGAACACCGAAACTTCCGGTCTCTATTCTCTCCCTCCATTTTTTTTGTGTTTGCAATTTACAGAAGCTAAATTATAATTCAAGTTAGCTGGAATAATTATTTTTCTTTTCTAGGCACGGTGGCCCTCTACTCTGCTATGCTTTCAGAACACTAATGGCCCAGACATCTGTGAGTGCTCACAGGGCACACTTCCACCCATTTGCCTGATAAGAGTATTCAGTGATGACACTGGATTTGGAGGTTGGAAATCTTGCCTCAGGCCTTGGAACTAGATACACTGAAGTCACTTGAGTATGAAATTCTTAAATCTTTCAACTTATTTATCCATTAGTTTTGGATGTTTGGAAAAACATTGCTAACTTGGCAAGTTTTCTTAGAAAATCAGTACACTTAAAACATGGCTCTGAGTATACTGAAATTAAAACAAACCAAAAAAACCAAAAAAAACCCAGAATCACTCAGAATGCTGAGAAATGATCCCAACAAAATACAAAGGTTTAATTTCATCAGGGAATTTCTAATTAATGATGTTTGAGTGGGTTTTAAATTCCCCTAACCACATTCCCACCATCCTTACTCACCATTTGGGGAAGGTTTAAGCCTTAGGGCATCTTTTAGATGAATACTAGTAGCCACATTTATGCAGAATAGAGCAGCACCAGTAATGCAATTATAGCAGAAAAGAAACCCTGCATTCCCAGGATACTCACTCAAACTCCATTACAATGTTCCATCCATGTTTCTTTGTTTCATTGTATTAAAAAGTAATAGTAAATGGCTAACACAAAGTACAAGACAAAGTCTTCATTTAATATTTCCCTTGGACAATCAAAGAGGAAACTTTCTTGTTTCCATGTGGGTCATGTTTAGCATTGATATGTGCAACTATTTTTCTAATCAATGATTTCCACAGCAGGGAGGAGGCTGTCTTGCCTGTAAAGTTACATTGGGCTGATCCTTCAGTAACAAACCTGGGAAAGATGCATTCAGTTAACTCTGGAATTCTGTTGTGAGGTGCAAGAGATTATTTCTAGAAGGGGCTTAGTGTCCTTGGAGAGCTGATTCCCCTCAGCAGGGTGAGCAGCTCACAAATACAGGTCAATTCACTCACAGTAGGATTAGGTTTCTATTTTGGCTGCCAAGACTCTCTGAACTGTCTCGCTACGCTGGTGCATAAGTGTGTGTGGGGGGGTTAAGTTATATGGAGACTCAGTAGAAAAGAGATTATAATGAAGATGAAAAGGGAAAAAGGTGCATGGTAGTTCAAGGGGTTACAAGCCATAGAAGGTATGTCCACAGACTCTCCCACGCTCTAAACATCTCTGTAGAAGCACATGTTTGGAAATTTCCACTTTTATTATTTTAAGCTTCTATGATTTCTGGTTCAGAGACTCTGGCTTTGTGACATCCTAAAAATTGTCTTTATTTTATTGCAAAGGTGCTGTGAACTTCTTAAAGTAAATTAAAATTCCTTAATACATTAGCTATATAATGTATATATGTCCCTGTGTGCTCTTAATCTTAATATTCTAGAAGGATCTATTCTTTTAAAGCCATCTAAGACTAATAAGTCATGGTGGCATCATAAAAACTGGGTAACAAGTAGTTCTGATATAGAGAGATTATTGAAATGGTGATAAAAACCAAGACTGCTGTAGGCAATTACAGATTTCAACAGTGCTATTGTTACCGAATGCAAGTTTGTGTGCCGGGCACACAGTGAGGTTAAACAAACCAAAACGGCAGAATTTGGAGCAGAGAAAGGTTTATTGCAGGGCCAAGTAAGGAGAGCAGGTAGCTCATGCTCAAAACACCTGTTTGGTTTCACTATGGCTTCAGAAGTGTGAAATGGAATTAAAAATACTGTGAGTGGAAAAATACTATTTAAACACATATGCATATATATTTTATGCTATGAAAAAATAAGACACATCTTTAGAATATTTATTAAGAAGAGTTAATAATAACAAAGGAAAGTTACTCAGAGCCTATAAGATCTCCTACCTTCTATTGCATTACACAACTGTACTCTACCAGGTTTAAAAGATGATGTTTTATAATACCAACATTTCCAAAGATTGCCCAAGATCTGGAAACACCAGAGAATGCTCTAAAGATTCAGAGTCATGGGCACCACATGTCTTGGAAATCCTGACTCAGTAGATGGGATGAGACTGGGAAAAGGGCATGTTTCTAGAAAGTCCTAAAAATGATGGTTCTGATATACAGTTGGGCTCAACAATTCTGGGTCTTGCCTCTTGCCACCAAAAAATTCAAAAACAAAGTCAATCTAAGCAAGGTTGTTCAATAAGAAAATTAGGTACTTATATTTGTTTAACAAAGGACTTCATGAAGCTTGGAAAATCTATTTCAAGAGATCCTCAGAATAGCAAAGTAGTTATTTATAGTGACCAGTGAAATTATGCTTGGTATGATATCTAGGTGTGAGTGACATGAGTTGTTTGTTAATTTAGAAAGCAGTACGTTGTTGGGTTACTGCTTAGGTAGGCCATTTATTTCCCTGAGTTTCAGTTTCCTCATCTATTGGGAGGAGGTTGGTCTTCTTCTGACACCAACCAGCAATGATTCTAGGGGTTGACGATAACATACTTTTTTAATGATGGAAAAATGTAAAATAGTGGCTGAATTTACCCAGGCTCAGATTGGAAGAAGATGTTCCTATTTTGAAGGGAAAATGCCTTAAGAAGAAGAAGAAGGAACAGGGAGAGGTGAAGGAGGAGGAGGAGAAGGAGGAGGAAGAAGAAGAGGAGAGAAAGGAGAGTATGCTAACAGTGTATTGAGCACTAACTCTATGTCAGGTCCAGTAGTAAGCACTTTGCTTAAATTAATTTTAATCTCAATGCAGATCCTAAGAGATTAAGTGGATCTATAAAATGAGAAAACCAAGGTTTAGTAAGGTTAATCTATGTTCCTAAGGACACATGCTAATGAGTGACAGAGTGGGAATTCACACCAGGAAGGATGACACTGTGCTCTGAACCACATTATTTTTTGGCGTCAAAAATACATACATTTGGGCTTCCCTAGTGGCGCAGTGGTTAAGAATCCGCCTGCCAATGCAGGGGACATGGGTTCGAGCCCTGGTCCGGGAAGATCCCACATGCCGTGGAGCAACTAAGCCCGTGAGCCACAACTACTGAAGCCTGAACACCTAGAGTCCGTGGTCCGCAACAAGAGAAACCACTGCGATGAGAAGGCCGCGCGCTGCAACGAAGAGTAGCCCCCGCTCACCACAACTAGAGAAAGCCCGCACGCAGCAACGAAGACCCAACGCAGCCAAAACAAATAAATAAAATTAAAATTAAAAAAAACAAACATACATTTGACATTGTAGATTGGATTCAACAGATAACTAGAGACACTGCCTTATGCTCCCTTCAGAAGATGATACTGCTTATTTTGAAGGAAATACATAATTATTTTTTCTGAATTTCTCCTCTCCCCATCCCCTTTTTAATACTTCAGAACCCTGGAAGATGATAAGGTTTGAAAGCCATGCCTTGTTTGAAGTTTACCAACTTTGTCTCAAGTATCAGTCTTTTTATAGGGCACCTTGCTGCCAAATGGCTTAAAAATTTTTCTTTCCATCTGTGACGTGTTACTCACTATGGTTGATCATGAGCTTGTTAAGTTTGACAACTTTCCTTTTGATAATTATACTGAAATTATGGTTCCAACAATTAAAGAAGTCAAGGCATTAAATAACATAAGCACCATTAAAGAGGAAAAAATATTTAATTAGATGACTATCCTTTCTATTGTTACTTTATTTTCAAGTTCTGTGGAAATAGGATCCCTGCTGTTTGCAGTTTCTGGTTATCTTTATCCCCCTCATTATAAATTCCTCTTACCCCACTCCTCTTAATCAGCCCCAGTGTCATGTATTTGGAAGCCTGGTTTTATTGCACATTTCACTGTGGATTCTAGGTGAAGACTTAGCCAGTAGCCAAGGTCAAGGGTATACCTTGTGAACATCACAGCTGCATCTCACATACAGGTTATGCAACAGTTACACTTCAGTGTCAGAGTTCATTGAGAATTTCCATAAATCTGATGGGTAATGTGCCAAATGAGATTAGAGAGGGCTTCATGTGATCACAGTCAAATGAAAATATCTTATGTTAATTTCCTAGTACAAGCTTGAGGCAGGTAGTTAATACTTCTTGTGAAGAGCTAGAGACACACACAGGGAGGATATACAAACTGTTGTCTAAATAGAAAGATGAAGCATGTGAAGTTTCTAATAGAAAATAAATGTAAACGCTGGTATTTGCAGAGTTTTGTTGTTAGGTTTGAGTCTTTTCCCTTGTGTTTTCTACATTATCTGTTGACTCTTACCCCAATTCTTACCCTAAAACACATTTTTCACTTAAATCAATTTTATAGGTTGCATTTGTATATTTAGATGTCAACACATTCTTCAAGTTATTTTGTTGCAAAATAGAAAACAAGAAGGACAAAAGAGCCTTAGCAAATGGAGGGCTGTTTACAGATTTAATCTCCAACTACTTATCCATACACACATTTTTCTTTTAAGCCTTGACCTGAATCAACCCAATTCAGAAAAGTACATTTTAAACCATCCATCTTGGAATTGATACAAAAACATTGGCTCACTTATATTTGAAAATAAAACAACATTAATATTTTAAGGCAATTGTAAGAAGAGGACTTAAGAAAACAGACCTGTCAGCTATTCCTGGCCTGCTGGTCACCCAACACCACTGAGAACACAAAGTCTTAACTTTAGTCTTCTGTCTTCATTGAATATGCTGAGAAACACCCAGATGTAAATACAATTCAAAAAATAAATGCAGGGGGTTGAAGCATCTATTATTAATGATCAGGGGCTGTTTGTATTACAGAAATTTAATTCAATCATACATTTATTGAGCACCTACCCTGTCCCTCACAAGGTCTCTGGGATTACTGATGTTGGGGATAACCTCAAGAAGAATCAGATTACTTATGCTGAAAGCCTGTAAAATCTCATTAGGGCTACAACGTCTTCATGAGAAACAAGTAGGAAACAATACCAGAAGACTCATGATTAAATGATGAAGTGGCAAATACAGGCAGACACGCTACAGATCAAAATTGGGAAGAATTGGTGGAGCTTGATGTCCTTGGGGAATGAAGCTCTAGGATGGCTTTGGAGGAAAGGGTAGGATATGGGTAAGAAAAGAAAGAAGACAAAGACATTTTAGGTGGCAAGAAAACATGAGATCAAGGGGGACAATGGGCCTGGTTTGTTCACGATTTCGTGAGCTGAGTAAGCAAAATAACATGGAAGGCAGGAGACCCCAGTTCCTGTCCTGGCTCTGACACGTCCATCCTGCAAGAACATGAAACATTTAATTAACGTATTTCTTTTATCAGTTAAATGAGAGCATCAGAGCAGCATCTCCAAGGTTCTTCCCAGCTCTAAAACTCAGTGGGCCTTGATGCTAAGTGGTTCTGATTTGGGGTCTGGAGTCAGAGAGAACTGAGTTCTAGCCCTGGCTTTAACTAAGTGTGACAACTAGTTTTTTTGTTTTTGCTTTTGTTTTTGTGGAATGCGGGCCTCTCACTGTTGTGGCCTCTCCCATTGAGGAACACAGGCTCTGGACGCGCAGGCTCAGCAGCCATGGCTCACGGGCCCAGCCACTCCGCGGCATGTGGGATCTTCCCGGACTGGGGCACGAACCCGTGTCCCCTGCATTGGCAGGCGGACTCTCAAACACTGCACCACCAGGGAAGCCTGACAACTAGTTTTTTAAACACTGAAATTTTCAGTTAACTTATCTATACGATGGGGACAACAATGACATGACAGAGGATGAAAAAAGTAAATATCCTTGGCATATAGTAGGTGCCTAGAACAAGTTAGTGAGTTTGCAAATTCTGTGAAGAACGATATTTTTTCCCCCAAAGGATATCTGATTCAGTAGCAAAGCAGGGTAAGATGCATTCAGTTAACTTTGGAATTCCATAGTATTGTGCTAGAGATTATTTCTAGAAGGGAATTAGTGTCCTTGGAGAGCTGATTCCCCCCAGCTGGGAGAGCAGCTCACACATACAGGTCAATCCACTCACGGTAGGATTATATTCCTATTTTGGCTGCCAAGAATCTCTGAACCCTCTCACTATGCTGGTACATAATTGGGGATTATTGGTTAGTATCTACTAATCAATGATTACTGATTGATTAATTGATTGAGTACTCATAGGTTGAGTAAGATAGGGTTTTTTGTACATTACAAAGACCAGGACTGGTAATTTGGAATTTATCCAATGGGAAATGAAGGCTCATGACAGACTAACAGTAGGAGGTGTGAAAAAGGAAGTGAAGTTTTAGGAAGACTAATCTGCAAGCAGGATTCATGGATTTGAGCTAGGGAAAAATTAAGCTGTGGGGAAACTCTAAGTGTGATATACTAGAGGTGGGATATAGTATTGAAAACAAGGTTTAATCAGAGAGAGATGACCAAGAGAGAACTTGAGGACCCCTTAGGTGTTGGAGAGAAACTATATACTCATGATTCTGAGCTCTGGTGGCCAGGAGATTGGTGGCGGCAAGCATAGAAAGGGAAGGTTTGGAGATGAACCCATGTTATCTCAGGTAGGACTGGAGAGGAAGCAAACTTAGATGTGAAACTACACAATTTCAGGTAATGGATGGCATATCGATTGCCTACAAGTAGCTAAAAATACGAAACTGATTAATTCCATTGATTGTGAAAGCTAGAGAGGGAGGTCTCGGGTCTCTGTATGCAGATGTTCAGTGAAGCTATGAGAAGGGATAAAAGTAGAGAGCTGTGCTCCCCAACCTGGCTACATGTGACGGTCCCCTGAGTAGTGTTGAAAATACTGATGCTTCGTTTCTTCCCTGGATGGTTCTGATATAATTGGTCTGGGGTGCAGTCTGGGCATAGAGATTTCTAGACCCCCGTGGGTATAGAGAGCAAAGAAAAGATGAAGATCTCCATACACTCTGAAGAGTGGGAAGCCTCTGATAAACATTAACCTATTACCTGCTTATTACTGGGTGGGGGCTTTGTATCAATATTATCTTGTACAATACTCACAACTGTTCTCTGGGGGAAGGACTCACTAACCCCAGCTTGAGATTCCGAAAGAAGGGGGGACACAAGAAGTTTTGCAAGCTCTGACTCTCCAATCATTGTTTTTAAGGGAATAAAAGAGAAGAATAAAAATGGATAACTCACATGTCTAGATCTTACTAATAGCACACTTCAACTTCTGAACCCAGTCTTCCTTTGGGAGATCCCTGGGGTGTGGGTTTTGAGGTGGTAGGACCCTGCCTCCCACTAAGAACTTCAAGAAGAAGAGGGTCTCTTTTCCCCATTCCCCATCAACAGGTGGTCTTCAGCTGTGGAAGGAGTAATGAGATGGCAGAGAGGCGACCAGGGACTGTTTGTGTTGATGCCCCAGTTGTGGTAGCAAAATGTGTGGTGGTATGTCCTGTGAGGTCTTCTAACTGTATAGCCTAGAGCATGACTTCTCCTGCTGCCTGGCTTCTTGGTTCCCACTCATTTTCTTGGCCTAGTTTTCCATATTTTCCTTCAATTCCATGAGTTACCTGATATCTTTCCAAATGTTTACTTTCCATGTAAATGAGCCAGAGTCCCATTCTCTTTTTTGCAACTAAGAACCCCAGCTAGCACAAGTGCTCAGGACAACTTAGTGAGGCTTATGTCTCTTCTTAGAAATGTCTCCATGTCTCTTCTTAGAAATGAGGAAACAAATTCAGAGAGAGTAAGCAACCTGCCCAAGATCACAGAGCTAGAGAGTAGCAGAGCTAGGGTCCCCCACCAGGTGTTTTTCGCATAGGACATCATATAAGGAATGAACAGCCATAAACTTTTACAAATCCTAAGGACTTCATTATATCATTTCAGACAATAAAAATGAGACTCCTTTGACCTCAAGGTACTGCTAAATAATATTTATTTTAGAGAAAAGAGGGAGGTTTGCCATATAATTTTTAAGTAACAGAATTAAAACCTATTTTAAAAGAATTTTTAAAAATTGCATTGAAAGATGAATTATTTGCACACTTAAAGACAAATCCTTCAGTTATCTGGAAAATCCTCTTAGGCAGAACACGTTGACAGAGGAAGTGCAAATTTTTCATCTAACAAATAAAAACAAGAAAGTGTTCCCCAATGCGTGGGAGTTCCATGCATTGGCTAAAAGGAAGTGTGCACGTATGGGGTGGGGACACGAGTGTGTCTCCTGTCATCCTGTGCGCCTGCTCTCAGGCAGCCCTAGAAGTGTGTGTCATGTTCCTGAAACACTCAGATGGTGATTATGACCGATTACACAAGATGCCATGTTCCCTAATCATATCACTTACGTTCCTGTGAACGGCAGTGACAAGGGTTTGAAGGGAGAAGATCACAGCTGTCTAAAAAAAAAAAAAATCAGATAAAGCAGACAGTGCTGCTGCCAGAAGATCACACACCAGCCAGTGTAGGAGGCTTGGCGAGATGGGGTTCTGCCCTCTTTCTAACTCAGCTTAACCCCTGTCCATTCTCTTGTTTTCAGAACCCCTTGGTCACATAATGATGGGCTTCAGGCAGGTGTGGCTCTTACACTGGGTTTATTTATTATATTAGCTCCCTATTCTGTGAACATTGTCGCTTGGGTAAATTTGGAGGTTGTCACTGCCAGAATCTAAATGGCTCTTGTGAATCAAAGAAAAGTACCATGGACACCCCCCGCCTGGCTCTTCTCTGAATCAGCCCTAAGCTTAAGACACCACCTCTCCATTCTGCCACCCCGTTTTTAATCTGTCTTCAAAGAGAAAGCCAACTGTCTTGAATTGAACACAAGACGGTTCTTGAAGTCATGTGTGATGAAAGTGATTAAATAATTAATTGAAACAAAAGTGACTTCTGAGTCAGGTTGGGGTCAGGAAAAAAAAATCTTGATTTAAAGCAGTGTTTACTTGGCACGCTATGGAGAAAAAATATTTAACATGATATGAAATGACCAGGCTGGAGAATATTAACCTGTCTCCCTTGCTTCCGTAGCTCCAGGCACATTGGCCTCTTGCTGCTCTTTGAACAGACCAAGGTTATTTTTCTCTGCCTCAGGGACTTTGGACTTTCTCTTCCTTTTGCTGGAAGACTCCTCTGACTCCTCTGCCCGATATTGATCTGGGTCTCACTTCTCAGACATGTAGGGTCTTAGTTCCTCAGGGGGACCTTTCCTGACTGTTCTACCTATAAATTTGTCCCCCCTCTTCTGTGTTTAGACTGTACTCTCTTTTTATTTCTTCATGATACTTATTATTGCCTGGAGTTCAGCCACATGTTAATTCTTTGTTTTACTGTCAGTCTTCCCAACCAGAATGGAAGATCCATGGGGACAGTATTTTATGTTTTTTCTCCCTGCAGTATCCCCAACACCTAGGACAGTGTCGGATGCAGCAATTGGATAGTTGTTCAATGAACAAACCAATGAATTAATCAACTTCAAAGCCTAAATATTGCAATCTTTTATAAGGGTAAAATGAGCTCTCCAGAAATGCTCCAGGCAGCAAAAGGTCCTATATATGCTTCTAAGTTAAAAAACTCACCCCTTAGAAGTATAAATTCAGATTTAGGCACAGACTAAACTCTTAAAAAAAAATGGAACAAAACTAATGCCTTCAACTGGCTGCTTTCCCTGCTTTGAAACAAACCATTGGCCTTTTGAGCTTCCTTCTCTAAAGAGTCAAGGATGTTTATCAGAAGGCATGTATGGCTTCTACTTTGTGATGAAATATGTCCCAGGAGAAGCCTACCTCCCCTTGTGCTTTTCTGGGTGTGTATATCTGGTTTATAGCAAGTTAGCTGAAGTAGACAGATCTTGAGCCAATGTTGTAAGTGTAAGTGACAGTCAGTCTGATGGAGACTAAATTGTGCATGTGAGCCTAGCTCTAACTGGCTGTCTGGATGCACTGAATACAATTATTTGATAAGCCCTTGACCCTTCACCTGTCCAAAGTGGCAAGTATGTAAGTGGGTTTGTAATGGTAATTACTCTGAACATCTCAATACTCTTTTCCAATCTCTGCTATCTCTAGACAACCTGTCAACTTTTTCTAAGAGCCCAATCTTGATGATAAAACTCACAGTCTTAAAGTTCTGTTAAATCAGATAATCTAACCAGTTAGATGAAGCTGAGTTATAGAGTGAGAGAACATTCCTTCTGCCCTTAATAAAGTCATACCAGTGAGATTTTATTCATGCTACTAAGCAGCAGAAGAAGCATGGAAAAAAAATTCAAACAGTAATTATATGCAGAAATTAACAGCCCATAGAAAAAGGAAAATGCAGTTTAATATTTCAAAGCCGCTGTCATAATCTGAGTGGACTTGAATGCAAAGTACTCTTGGAGAAGTAGGTAGTTTGGACCAGGCAGTAGGGAACATAGGCATAAATGCAAAATATCTGAAGGGCATGAGTTCTGGCCTTCAGGGCAGAGGTCAGGAAGGGCCCTAGTCACCAGGAAGATACTGGGAGAGAGGCTCTCATTTCATGGACAGCAAGTCAAAGGCCAGAAGTTATTCACATATCACTGCAATTAGTGTGGGGTGAGGTTGGAAAGTGTGAGCTGAAGCTACACAGGTAGAAAATGAAAATGTCTGGCTCATGGTAAACCTGGTCTCTGGGCAGCAGGATAATTTTAGTCTGTTGAGATCCTGTTAATTCAAAGCAAAGGTAATGCATGCCTAGATAAACTCTATGAATCAAAATAGTTTAAATTGGACCTACAAGTAATTATTTCCTAGGACAAGTTAAAATTTTCAGTAAATATTTGTAATTTTTTTTTTAGTGTAGGATATCATAGAATAATTCAATAATTAATTAGGCTTAGGCATTATGGCATGGTTATAACTACAAACACAATGGAATGAATCATTAGGAATTTCAAGAACAATGAATAAGCTTCATTTAAAGTCTTCTGTCTTTATGAGAAATCAAATGGAAATAGTGTGGTTGGAAGGGACCAGAAATTGTATGAATGTTATGATATATAGAGACATAATTGCTGTCAATGTAAGTAATGTGGCTTTGCTGAGTAAAATAAGATGATTGCTTAGGGTTTCCAAAACCCTCTAAAGTTGCTTCTATACCACATGTAACCACATGTGGTATAAACAAAATGTGAGTCAAAGGAATGAGGAAAGATAAACATGTAATTAAAAACAGCTCAGTAGATACTTGGGCTCATTCATTTCAATGATGGCATCTGCAGTTTATGGAGCGGTTATAGACCCGCAATATATCGGCATTGACTACATGCCATAAAACACATCAACGCAGCTTGGGCCCAAATTATTATACACAAACAATAAATCCATCCCATTACCAGGATAAATATGATAACTTGATAATGTTGGAAAGTGGCAGAATGAGATCCCTAAGTAAATAGCTATGTGTTCTTAAGAAAAAAAGATTACTTTAGCTTTTAGTGCCTCCCATGACTTCTGTTCTGTTGTGTGTAGTTTGAATTAAAAGAAAGACTGTAGCCTTGAAAGCATCTATGCTGATTACTGTTTGTGAATCTAAAATACATCAGTCCAACCATTTATTTGTGAAAATGAAATCTTCATATGATGAAGGTCAGTTTTAGTTGAAATTATATAATAAGCAAAAGTCAAGGTTCTGTTGCCATTAAAATTGCTCATGGAGCAAATCTTCGGTATTCTACCCTTATCCTTGAATCCTGCTCTGTATGTTGTAAGAAAAATAGTAAATGCTTGTCATAGAGTCACTATGGCTTTGAGTTTTTCTCTAGGAAAATGTTTCCAAACCTCTTCATAAACATTGTTAAATGAAATAGTCTAATAAAATAGATCTGAATATGGATTAAGAATTAGTTTTTCATCAACCATAGTCTCATTTTGTCCTTTAAGAAATGGAAAGTTTACATCAGGGACTAGAGTTAATAAGTGTTTGGGGGCGGATTATTGGTGAAACTTACAATACTATTTCATATGCTTTTGGTGTACAGAAAATATGTAGGTATCATATTCTTCTGGGTGGAAAGGGAGCAAGCAATTACATAAAAATATTATCAAAGACTTGCCATTTATAAAGTTGTTATCCTACTTTAGATAATTAGCATTCTATTCTGCATGAATGTAAAGGTTTTTTAATTGAAGTATAGCTAATTTATAATACTGTGTTAGTTTCAGGTATACAGCAAAGTGATCAGTTATATATATATATATATATATATATTTTGAAATTACTTTCCTTTGTAGTTTATTACAAGATATCGAATATACTCCCTGTGCTATATAGCAAATCCTTGTTGCTTATCTATTTTATGTATAGTAGTTTTTATCTGTTAATCCCATATTCCTAATTTATCCCTTTCCCCCTCCCTTTCCCTTTTGGTAACCCTAAGTTTGTTTTCTATGCCTGTGAGTCTGTTTCTGTTTTGTATATAGATTCATTTGTAAAATTTTTAGATTCCACATGTAAGTGATATCATATTTAACTTTCTCTGCTTGACTTACTTCACTAAGTGTAATATTATCTAAGTCCATCCATGGTGCTACAAATGGCAGTATTTGATTCTTTTTTATAGCTAATATTCCAACATATATATATATATATATATATCGCATCTTCTTAAGCCAATTATCTGTTGATGGGCACTTGGGTAGTTTCCATATCTTGGCTACTGCAAACAGTACTGCTGTGAACACTGGGGCACACGTATCTTTTTGAACTCCAGTTTTTTTAAATTTTTTTTCCAGATATATACCCAGGAGTGGGATTGCTGGATCATATGGTAGCTCTATTTTTAGTTTTTCAAGGAACCTCCTTACTGTTTTCCCTAATAGCTGCACCAATATATGTTCCTACCAACAGTGTAGGAGAGTTCCCTTTTCTCCACACCCTCTCCAGCATTTATTATTTGTAGGCTTTTTGATGATAGCCATTCTGACTGGTGTGAGGTGATACCTCATTGTGGTTTTGATTTGCATTTCTCTAATAATTGGTGATGTTGAGCATCTTTTATATGCCCATTGGATATCTGTGTGTCTTCTTTGGAGAAATGTCTATTTACTTCTTCTGTACATATATATATATATATATATATATATATATATATACACACACACATATATATATATATATATATTTTTTTTTTTTGTGTGTGTGTGTGTGTGTGGTACACGGCCTCTCACTGTTGTGGCTTCTCCCGCTGCGGAGCACAGGCTCAGGACGCGCAGGCCCAGCGGCCATGGCCCACGGGCCCAGCCCCTCCGCGGCATGTGGGATCCCCCCGGACCGGGGCACGAACCCGCGTCACCTGCATCGGCAGGCGGACTCCTAAACACTGCGCCACCAGGGAAGCCCTTCTGTACATATTTTGATGGGGTTGTTTGCTTTTTTGATATTGAGTTGTACGTGATGTTTGTATATTCTTTTGATATTAACACCTTATTGGTCACATCATTTGCAAATATTTTCTTCCATTCCATAGGTTGTCTATGGATGTAAAGATTTAATTTAAAAAGTATATATATGAGTATGTCTGGTAGGAATGTATATATATGTGTGTGTGTCTATATATATAATTTTTCTCTTTGAAGACTTTTTAATCAACTTTATTAAAATATAATTTACACACAATGAAAGTCACTAATTTTAAGAGACAATTTGATGAATTTTGAGAAATTCACACAGTCATGGGACCACCACCATAATCATGATGTAGGGCATTCCCTTTACACCCAAATGTTCCTTCATGCTCTGATGTCATTAATCTCCTTCCCTTCTAGCCTGTGTCAACCAGTGATATTTATTTTTGTCACTAATGTTTTACCTTTTCTAGAATTTCATGTAAATGGAGTCATAACTTGTATAGTCCTTTCTGTTTGGCTTTTTCCACTCAGTTTAATGCTTTTGAGATTAATTCATGATCTTCTGTGTATCATTTTTTTCTTTTTTATTGCTGAGCAATATTTCATTGCATAGATGCATCATAGTTTATTTATCCATTCACCAATTGATGAATACTTGGATTGTTTTCAAGTTTTGGCTACAATACATGAAACTGCTATGAACATTTGAATACCAGTCTTTGTGTGGAAGTTTGTTTTCATTCTTTTGGATTAATAGCAAAGATGATGATTGCTGGCTCATATGGTAGATGTATATGTAACTTTATAAGAAATTGCCAAACTCTTTTCCAAAGTGGATGTACCGTTTGTACCTTCCACCAGCAATGTAAGATACTTCCAGTTGTTTTACATACTTGCCAACACTAGCTATTATTAGTCTTTTCAATTTTCACTATTCTAATGAGTGTGTAGTGGTATTTCATGGTGGTTTTGATTTGCATTTCAAATGACAAATAATGTAGAACATCTTTTCATGTGCTTATTTGTCATCCATATATCTTCTTCAGTTATTTTCTATTTTTTAAAAATTGGATTGCTTCTCTTCTTACTATTGAGTTGTAAAATTTCTTATATATTTTGGATAAAAGTTCTTTTTCAGATTTGGGTTTTGGACAAATTTTACGCTAGTCTGTGGTTTGCCTTTTGATTTTTAAGAGTCTTTTGAAGAACAACAGTTTAAAATTTTTATGAAAACTAATTCATTAATTTTTTAAATTAATAGTTAATGCTTCCTTGTCCTGTCCAAAAAATTTAGCTTAACCAAATATCACAAAGATTTTCTCTTATGTTTTCTTCTAGAAATTTGTTTTAGCCTTTACATTTAGGTCTACCACTATCAGCTTTAGTTAATTTTATTGATAGTATGAGAGAAGCATTGAAGTTCATGTTTCACATATGGCTGTCCAGTTGTTCCAATGCCATTTGTTGAGAAGACTATCCATTCTCTAATAAATTGTCTTGGCATCTCTCTTGAAAACTAATTCATTATATATACCTGGATCTGTTTTTGAACACTCATTTCTATTCCATTGAGCTATTTGTATAACTTTATGTCAATACCATGCTGTTATGATTATTGTACCTTTATAATAAGTCTTAAAAAGAGGTAGTATAAGTTTTCTAAATTTATGTTTTTCAAAATTGTTTTGGGCATTCTTGGTTCTTTGACTTTCCATATAAATTTTAGAATAACTTGTCTATTTCTCCAAACATACCTTTTTGGATTTTGATGAGAATTTCATTGAGCTATATATTAACTTGGGGAGAATGGTATCTTAACAAGATTGAGTACGTGAACATAGTCTATTGCTTCATTTATTTAGGCATTCTTTAATTTCTCATCAAGGTTTTGCACATATTTTGTTAAATTTGTCCCAAAGTATCTTATGTTTTTGTGCTGTTGCAGAGATTACATCTTTTATATTTCTATTTACAATTGTTTATTTCTAGTATATGAAAATATAATTGATTTTTAAAATATTGACCTTGTAGACTATAACTTTGTTAACTCACTATGAGTTCTAGTAGCTTTAAAAAATAATTTCTTAAAATATTTATGTAGATGATCATGTTGTTTGTAAATAAAGAAAAATTGCTTCTTTCTTTTTCAATAAATATGCCATTTATTATTACTTTTTCTTCCCTTATTGCACTTATTAGGACCTCTAGTAGAATGTTGGATTAGGATTAGTGAGAATGGAGATTCATTCTTATTATTGTTGTGAAGGGGAAATTTTTCAGTCTTTCATCAATAAGTATGATGTTAGTTGTAGTTTTGTTTTTGAGGTTCTCTTTCTCAGGTTGAGGAAGTTTAATGAGTGATGAGTAGATGTTGGATTTTGTCAAATTTTTTTTGGCATCTCTTGAGGTAATTGTGGTTTTTCTTCCTTAGACTGTTAATATGATGAGGTACACATCTTGATTTTCAAATGTTAAACCAATCTTGCATTCCTGGTATCAACTCCACTTAGTCCTGATGTAATATCCTATTTATATATTTCTGGATTTTATTTTCTAAAAAAAATTTGATAATTTTGTATTCATGCTCATGAGAGACACTGGTCTGCAAGTATATTTTCTCATAATTTTTGGTCTGGATTTTTGGCCAAAACCAGGGTCATGATGACTTCATAAAATGAGTTGGTATGAGTTTTCTCTTTATTTTCTGGAAGTGTTTGTATAATCTGCTATTATTTACTACTTAAATATTTTCTAGAATTCACCAGTGAAGCCATCTGTCTCTGGATTTTTTTTCTTAGGTTGTGGGGAAGTTTTTTAATCATAAATTTAATTTAAAAAATAGATATAAGGCTATTGACATTATCTAATTCTTCTTGAGTAAATGAGTTTGGTAGGTTGTATTTTTCAGGAATTTTTCCATATTATCTAAGCTGTTGGCTATATTGACATAGAGGTGTTCATAATATTCTCTTATTGACCTTTTAACATATTTAGGATTTGTAGTGAAGTCCACTCTTTTATTCCTGACAAAAGTAATTTGTGCAGTCTCTATTTTTTTCCTGTTTATTTTGGCTAGAGCTGCTTTTTTTTTAAGCAAACTGACTTTTCAAACAACTAACAGTTTTCCTGCTTCCCATTTCATGGTTCTCTTCTTATCTTTGTCATTTCATTTTTTTCATTCATTAGGGTTTAATTTAATCTTCTTATTCTAGTTTCTTAAGGTTAGGTCTTAGATAATTGTTTCTTTTTTCTTTTCTAATATAAGAATTTAATGATATAAGTATTTCTCAAACACTTTAATGACATTGCTCACAATTTGATATGTTTTGCTTTTATTTTTATTAACTGTATTTTTTTTCTAATTTCCATTACAATTTCTTCTTTGACATTGGGTTTTTTAGGAGTGCATTATTAATTTCCAAATGTTTTCAGATTTTGCAGATATCTTTCTGCTATTGTTTTCTAGCTTAATTCTGTTGTCAGAGAACATACTTTACATCATTTCAATATTTCTAAAATTATTGAGTCAATATATGGTCTTAGTAAATATATGGTGTGTCTTAGTAAATGTTCTTTTTACACTTGAAAAGACTGTGTATTCTGCTGTTGATAGATGAAGTGTTCTGTAAATGTCATTTAGGTCAAGTTGATTGATAGTGTTGTCTAAGTCTTCTAAATCTCCTGATTTTCTTTCTAATTGCTCTATCAATTACTGAGAGAGGAATTTTGAAATTTCAAGCTGAATTTTGAATTTGCTCATTTCTCTTAGTTCTATCAAGTTTGCTTCATGTATTTTGAAGTTCAGTTAATGGGTACATACACATATAGAATTGTTATGTTCCTTTGTTGAATCATTATGAAATATCCCCTTTATCCTGGTAATATTGTTATGAAATTTACTTTGTCTGATATTACTATATCCAATCAACTTTCTTTTGGTTAGTATTTTCATATATATATTTCCCCATTCTATTACTTTTAGCCCATTACAATCTTTATATTTAAATTATCTTTCTTATAGTTGGTGTATGGTTGGGTCTTGCATTTTAATCAAATTTGCAAAATTTGCCTTTTACTTAATGTGTTTAAACTATTAAAATTAATATAATTATCAAATGGTTTGGGTTTAATCATGATCATGCTATTTGTTTTATATTTTCCCTTTTATCCTTACTTTCTTTTTTTTTTTCTTACTTAGTCTTGCTATGATTCTATTTCTTCTCTGTTATTGACTTATTAGCTTTTTCTTTTTTTTAGTTTTACTTTTTAATGGTTGCTATAGTGTTTACTGTATACATGTTGTCTTATCACAGACTACCTTCAAATAATGTTGTGCCACTTCATGTTTAGTGTAAAAACCTTGTAACAGTATGTTTTCACTTGCACTCTCTTGCTCTTTGTGCGATTATTATACATTTTATTTTTATGTATGTTTTAATCTCCCAAATACAATGTTTTATTAACTTGCTTTTAAATGCTATTTAAAACATGAGAAAATGTGTTTTATATTTACCCACATACTTAACAGTTTTTGCTCTTTTCATTTCTTTAGTGTAGATCCAAATTTCCATCTGTTATTATTTTCCTTCTGCCTGAAGAATTTATTTAAACAGTAGTGCATGGCTGCTGGTGATGAATTCTCTCAGCTTCTTATTGTCTGAAAAAGTCTTCATTTTGCCTTAATTTTAAAAGATACTTTCACTTGGTATAGAATTCTAGATTGACAGATATTTTTTCTTCCATTACTTTAAAGATGGTGTTCCTTATAACTTCTGATCAGAAGTCTGTTGTCATTCTTCTTTGTTCCTTTACATAATATGTCATTTTCCTCTGGTAGTTTTATGACTTTACTCTTTCTCACTCATTTTCAGAAGTTTAGTTACAGTGTGCCTTGATACATTTTCTTTATGCTCCTTCTGCTTGAATTTTTGAGCTTCTTGTATCTGTTGTTTTATAATTTCCTCATATTTTGAACATTTTGATAATTATTTTTCAAAATATTTGTTCCTTATTCCCTCTTCTAGGGAATCCATTTACATTTATGCTAGATTGCTTTATATGTCTGATGTTCTGTTCATTAAAAACTTTTCTCTTTGTGCTTCAAGTTCACTGATCCTTTTCTCCATAGTGTCTAATCTACTATTAATACTGGTCAGTGTTTTTTTTTTTTTTTTCATTTGAGATATTTTATTTTTCATCTCTAGAAGTTCCATTTGGATCTTTTTAATTACCTTACATTTTAATCCTTATTATGCTCATATGAGCTTCTACTTTTTTGAACTTCTGGAGTACATTTGTAAAACCTGTTTTGACATCCATGTCTGTTAATTCTCTTTGTCAAATCTGGATCTGTTTTTATTGATTGAGTTTTCTGCTGGTTATGGGGGTCATATTCTTATGCTTCTTTGAATGCCTATTTTTAAAAATTGGATGTTAGGCATTGTGAATTTTACATTGTTGGGTGCTGGATTTTGATGTGTTGTTTTAAGTAGTGTCAGATTTTGTGTGGAACCAGTTAATTTACTTGAGATCAGATTGATCTTTTCAAGGCTTGCATTTAAGACTTTTGAGTGGTCTGGAGCACTCTTTAGTTTAGGGCTAATTTACTCCACTATTAAGTGATACATTTCTGAGAGCTCTACCCAATTCCCTATGCATCATGAGGTCTTTCACTATGACTGGTAGAAGCAAAACTTATCTCCAACCCTGTGTGAGCCATGGGGACTGCTCAGCCAGCCAATTTATTTTTAGTGGTTCTTCCCCTGTCCTTTGGTAGTTTCATGCACATGCCAATCAGTATTCAACTAAAAACTCATGGAGACACCACAGCAGTTTTCCAGAGCCCTCTTTATAGTAGCTCCCTCCTCTCTAGCATTCTGTCCCCCACCCCTATTATAGCTGCCTTTGCCTTCTTAAAATCTTTCTGTATGCTAATCTCTCTCTTGTCAGTTTAGTGAGACAGTTGGATTGTCTTTTCCCTTCCCTATGTTGCAGGCTGGAGACTGGAACATTGATAGTTCCTTACTTGTTCCCCTTCTTTCAGGCATGATAGTCCTGTGTTGCTTGTTATTCAATTTCTGAAAACCATTGTTTCATGTATTTCGTTTGGTTTTCTAATTGTTTAAGATAGGTGAGTAAATCTGGTCCCTTTTACTCCATCTTGGCCTGAACTAAAAGTTTCTTTGGGAGACGTAAAAAGCAAAACAAAACAACTCTTTATAGAAGTATAACATACATGCAGAATAGAGCCTGTGAGTTTTCACTTTAGTGGATTTTCACAAATTGAGCACATACGTGAAATTAGCACCCAGATCAATAATCAAAGCATTATCAGTGCTCCAGTCACCATTTTTGGTTTCCTGCTAGCTTTACACCTGCCCCAATGTTAACTATAATCCTGATTGCTAATTATGTAGATTGTATTTTGCCTCTTTTTGAACTTTATATAAATGAAACATTGCAGTGTTTAGTGTCTGGCTGCTTTTGCTAAGTATTATTTTTGTAAAAGATTTTTCATGTTGCATGTATTTGAATTCATTCATTATCATTGCTGTACAGTATTCCTATGTTGACATATTAATATTGAGGGAATTTGCATGATTGTTGGGTTTTAGCTATGACAATAGTACTACCAGAACACTATAGGTTATGTGTTTTGGTGAACAGATATATGCATTTCTGATGAACACACATTAGAAGTTTACCTGCTGGGTCATAGTATATGCACATATTTATCTTTAATAGATACTACCAAAGAGTTTTTTTTTTTTTTTTTTTTTTCTGTACGCGGGCCTCTCACTGTTGTGGCCTCTCCCTTTGCGGAGCACAGGCTCCGGGTGCGCAGGCTCAGCGGCCATGGCTCACAGGCCCAGCTGCTCCGCGGCATGTGGGATCTTCCCGGATTGGGGCACGAACCCGTGTCCCCTGCATCAGCAGGTGGGCTCTCAACCACTGTGCCACCAGGGAAGCCCCCTACCAAAGAGTTTTCAAAAGTATTATACCCACTTACCAGCAGTGTGTAGGGTTTCTGGTTGTTTGAGAGTCTTTTATTAAACTCTAAAATATAGTCTATCTATCCTTTGGGAATGTATAGTCTTACTGAGACCAGTCAAGAAACAAACAAAGAAGCCCATGTGTTAAACTATGAAGTATAAATAACAGAAATATACACAGTCAAAGCAACATTGAGAAAATGGCACAGCAAAATCTTCACAGAAGAGGTGAAATTTTGAATTGGGGCCTTGAAGGATAAGATTATTTTTAGAGGTAAGAGGAAGGCAGCAAAGATTCTAGGCAGAGATACTGGCATAAGTAAGGTGGCTGAGATGCAGATGGCATAGCAAGTCTATGTGTGTGTATATGTGGCACAGTTGTGTTTTATTCTAAGATCCATCTGTTCATTTATTCACCATTTTTGGTTTCCTCCTGAATGTCAGGCCATGTCCTAGATTCAAAGTGGAAATAAAACACAGTCACCACCCTCAGGTTGCTATGACCTTACTGGGGAAGCCAATGAGTATGTCACACCATTCAGTGTAGTGTTGTGACATAGGGTCTTTAAATGTAACACAAGTCTGGGGAGCAGAAAAACTCCTAAGACTCTGGTGTAGGTCAAAATAATGTCCTAAAGATATGAAGTACAATTTAAGGTAATGTGTTGCCCTTCTCTCGCTAGCACGCTCCCTACTGTCAGGCAAAGGAAACTGCTTCATGTAACCAGCGAGGTACAACATGCTCAGCTGATTCCTGCTTTCTTTTCCTCATCACCCCATGAGACCAAAGGAAGCCATCAGTGTCAGCAGCTTTCTTCTCCAACTGACAAACTCAATGATTTGCTCCAACTGGGTCTTCTCTGGACTTGTCTACAGCTTGCATTCCCACTTCCTCAGCAGAGTTTTCAGTGGAGTAGGGAAGAGGCTTTAAAATAAGACATCTGGATAAATAGGCATCAGAACTAGACAAAATCTATCTGACGTGCTCCTCATGAGCTTGTCATTTGGTCAAATTCCCTAAGGCCTCTGAGTCTCAGATTCTTCATCTGTGCATGGGGATGTTGTGAGGATTGAATGAGATAATGCATGTGAAGCACTTAGTATGATGATTGCCACAGAGGAAGCATTTAATACATAGTTTATTATTCATATTTTTTTACAAAAACTTAATCTAGGTGATATCAAATAGGTAATCAGTAGCAAATGTGTACTGACATTCGCCACCATCCCATCCATGGAAGTTTGCAGAAGAAAAGTGGGTCACCTGCTATTACTGGGGAAATTAGAAAGATGTAGCTATGAGCAAGACTTGGGCATGGCAGGGGCCATCAAATCACCTTGATTCCTACATTTATAAACCTAAAATAGAATTGGTTGAAGACAAAATGTATTGGCTGGGTGAAAAGGGAACCTTGTACAGAATTCAACTGGCCAACTTGGGGGTCACAGTGGGGGTCCAATGGAGACAGATCTATTGTGTGCTCAAGGGTCAGATGTTCCAAATCCCAAATTGAGATGCCTAGTCTTACAATAATAATGTGCCTACGGGTACCCAAGAGTAGAATACTTGAAGTCAAATCTCCTGGGAAGTTCTATTACTACATCCACATAGATATTTTTTGGGCATATTCACTAACTTTTATGGTATGGAGCTTCTCTGAGGCATCTTATATTTTTAACTTGGATAAAAGTGCAAAGTGACTTCTCATCTAATTTTATTCCAGCATCATTCTCCCTAATAAGTAACCCAGTACATCTATTTTTATGTGCTAACACACAGACACAGACACAGACACACACACACACACAGACACACACACACACACGCACACACACACACACACACACAACTTTGAAGAGGCCCTGATTATAGTTCACTGGATTTCTAAGTCAAAAAACAAACAAAACCAGGAATGCATAGATACTTATTCTCAAAAACCATTAAAGATTATTATCATAACTTTCAATTTCTGGGATATAGATCTTTCTTAAATGAAGCGGGCTATATGTTCAGTCCTTATAGTTTATTTTAAAATAGTACTGTTATAATCTTCTTATTCTTTCCCAGAAGTTTCCTATTAAAGAACAGTTATCAGACTAACTAAAGATAAAAGTAGACATGGTGAACTTCTGAACCTCAAACACTGTAGCCTTCAGGCTAAAAGAAAAGTTTGATGAAAGTGGATTGCCAAAATAGGAAGTTTGCCGGGTGCCTGAATTTTCTAGAATAAAAAGGAAATTGTGGAAATGCTACAGAAATACCAAGCATGATATAGTTTAACTTATTTAATAGTCTTAAGCATGAAAATAGCTCACTTTTCCCCTTGACCCTGGCAAATAAATATCACAGTATCTGACATTTATTGAGCATCAGACATTGTGCTAAAGACTTTTAGATATATTATCTCATTTAGTGCTCACAAAACTCTAGGAAGTTTGATAATATTATGATTCCCACTTGGTAAGTGAGGAAATAGCCTCAGAGAGTGTCTGGATCTGGCCATGGTTCCTTATCTGGTCAGCAGCAGAATACAGACCCAATTCTGGTCTTCCTCACCCCAAATCACCAGAACCCATGGCAGGTGAGGTGTGGAGGAGAGACAGCTCCTTTCATGCTCTTGACTTTCTATTGAGATCCTGCTTATATTCTGTTTCTCCTAGTATAACTGATATTCCAGAGGGAGGAAAAAGGCTTCTCTGCTGAAAATCAACATGATGCCTTCAGAAACACTCTTGGGTAAAACCATGGGTCTGTCCAGTTTGATCAACTCTTTTCACCAGTCCACCTCATACCTCAGTGGCACCTTGGTCTGCAACTAAAGCTACCAAGAAGGCTCCAAGTGCCACCTCTCATAGGGGTCATGGCATTTTACTTGAGGGAGGGAGCCTGAAAGGGAGAAAACTTTAGTAACATTGGCAAATAGTGTTTTGAACATAGAACATTTTCCTTCTTTTAAAAATCAATGGGCTTTAATTCTGGAAAATATTGTAACAAAATTAATCAAAAAATGAAATTTTGATAAAGGTTGTGTTACATGAGTGTAGGTCTTTGTCAAAACTTAACTATTGTATACCTAAGATTTATATTTCATTGTGTATAAATTTTACCTCAAAATAAGAAACTTGAAATACTGAAGTCTTAATTAACAATCTGCATGCTGAATTAAATAATTAAATAGGGAGACACATGGTAATATCTGCAATTACTTTGAAATAAAGTTCAAAAATTAGGTATATTGTTGATGGATAGAGGATAAGTAAATGCCTAGATATGTGATAAGTAAATGCCTAGACTTGTGACAACAGAAGTACATGTGACAACAGAACTATAGTACAATATTAATGGAAGAATCTACGTTTGGGTGTATGGGTATTTACTGTAAAATTCTTTCAAATGTCTTGTATTTTAGAATTTTTATTAAAATGTTACAAAAATATATAGAAAATTAGTGGAAGAAAAATACATAAAGAAAATTGTAATGCTTTTAACATATTAAAAAACATATGAGAAAAAAAACATATGAGATCTCAAACACACAGTATTTTGTAATGATTATTTTTACTTCATAGTATATTGGGGACATATTTCAATGGCATTCCTTTTTATTTTCCCCATCTTTAAAAATACTGTATCCTGGGCTTCCCTGGTGACACAGTGGTTGAGAGTCCGCCTGCCGATGCAGGGGACATGGGTTTGTGCCCCAGTCCGGGAAGATCCCATGTGCCGCGGAGCGGCTGGGCCTGTGAGCCATGGCAGCTGAGCCTGCATGTCCAGAGCCTGTGCTCTGCAAAGGGAGAGGCCACAACAGTGAGAGGCCCGCGTACCGCAAAAAAAAAAAAAAAAAAATACTGTATCTACATACGACCTGGATCACTGCACTATTGTTGCAATAATAATAATAATAAAAAAGTGTTTTGTTGAGAACCTACTATGTCCCAGGCCTGCACTAAGCACTTCACACACACTTGCTTCTTTTATGCTATCATGCACTTAGATAATTCTCTTTGGCTGGACAATTTGCTTTCCTTTTTTTTTTTTTTTTTTTTCTTTTTTATAGAGGTAGAACCACGATTATAAACAATCATGAATGTGCACAAAAATTTAACCATAAGAATATTCATCATAATTTTGTTCTATTTGAATAAAAGATACTTTTAAAGGTAAATTTTCTTGTTGGAGAGGCAGATAGTTTTGTAAAGTAGGATTCACTCAGAGTTCCAGAAAGCAGCTACTTCCTCTCCTAGATCATAAAGCTGGATTGTGGCCATTTGGAGGCTGGTGACACTCTTCGTCCCTTGAAGCTCTGTGAAATTCCATTTTAGGGTAAGCAGTGAAGTGTTAAGCACACTTCTGAGGAAGCCACCTCTTCCTTCTCTACTTTAACAGAGGTGTGAATGAGGATTAATGCTCCCCAAATGTGTAATGTTGAAAACTTCTGATTTATTCTTAAAATGAAACAAACATCTGCCATATTGCTTTATTTAGTATCATTTCTAAAAGAAGCACAGTCCTTAAAAATACTTTGCCTTGGGGTTGAAATGGATACTTTTATGATGCCAGCTATTTGTTGCAGACTTCTGATTAATTCTTAAAATGAAACAAGTATCAGCACGATTGCTTTATTCAGTGTCATTTCTGAAAGGAGTACAGTCCTGAAAAATACTTTGTCTTGAGGCTGAAGTAATTACTTTTATGATGCCAGCTACACTGCAGGTCGCCTACCAGGGATTTCATACAACGTTATTATTTCACTTATAGTGGGTTGGCAGATTGGGAGATAGGGAACTCAGATTGGGCAGCAGTCTGCACATATTCTTATTTTAAAACTTTATCATTTATTTATTTGGCTGTGCCGTGCGGCATGCGAGGGCTTAATTCCCCTACCAGGGACCGAACCCAGGGCCTTGGCAGTGAGAGCACAGAGTCCCAACCAGTGGACCACCAGGGAATTCCCTGGAGGTCAGCTCTTGGTTGGAGTGGTATATCCATTGTCCCCAACCCCACTCCCACTTCACCTGGCAAAAGCTATTTCAGGGATGGAGTATGTTGAAGACTAACATTGAATGGACTCCAGCATGTCATGATCTAGAAAGCTGTCCCTCTGTGTCCTGAGCATCGTGGTCACCATGAAAATGAATTTCTTCAGTCTTCCACCAGAGAAGATTACCCATTCATTTGGGCCAGAGCCTCAATGGGGAGGGAGACAATAGACCCAAAAGAATAAGATGAGAATTGTTCAAAATGACTCTCATAATAATGAGGTTTTTCTTTGTTTGTTTTTGTTTCCTTTTTAATTTTCATTCTCTCATGAGTGTACAGTGGGACTTTCCAGAGGTTGCAAGCTGTGTGATATCACATTACATAAAATGCAGAAGCAGATATGAGAATCGGCTGTTTTTGTATTAAGCTGAACTTTAAATAGATTTGTAAAAATGTAAAACAATCCTACTCTTCTCATTGTTTTTGTTTTGTTTTGCCGAATATTATCTTCCATTAAAAATGTGTTATTTATGTTAACATGTAATGGTTTATCTGGTTATTCTAATAAAGGTTTAAAATTTAACATAGATTTAAAATTAATATTTTAAACCCTTCTCAATTTTATTGTCTAATTCTGTAAATATTGACACATATAACCAACATAAACAAAAGTTCTTTGGGTTCTTAATAATTTTTAAGAGTGTAAAGAGGTCATGAGACAAATAATTTGAGAGTCTTTGATCTAATAAAAAGAGGCTAGAAATTTACTGCCAGGCTTTTAGTGGAGAGAGATTGGGATCCTCTTGTCAAATGCTTAGCTTTGAGTTTCACCTAAGTGATTGCTGCTGTGCAATGCACAGAGCTCCCAGATGGTGGCATTGACCAGAATGTCTATTATCTAGGGTAGTAGACATGAAGCATGGTCTAATGAGGAGAACATTTGATAGCAACACTTCTGGTTCTGAATGATGCAATATGGTGTCCTCCAAGGCAGTGAGCATGTGAATACAGGGTCCTGCATGTGGTATAAAGCTGCAGGTGTTCTGAACATCTGTCCAGTCTTCCTGAGGTCAGTGGTAAGGAGGGAATAGAGGCTTCTCTCCATCTTGGCCTCTTTTTGTAACTCATAACGAGCAGTTCTTACTGGGTTTAACTCCTTGACTTAGTCTTTGAAACATTGCCTCTCTCTGGAAAAAAAAAAAAGGCTCAATTTTCTGCCTCAAAGATTTGTTAGACAAACACATGAAAGAATTCTCAACATCATTAATCATTAGAGAAATGCAAATCAAAACTACAATGAGATATCTTCTCATACAAGTCAGAATGGCCATCATCAAAAAATCTACAAACAATAAATGCTGGAGAGGGTGTGGAGAAAAGGGAACCCTCTTGCACTGTTGGTGGGAATGTAAATTGATACAACCACTATGGAGAACAGTATGCAGGTTCCTTAAAAAACTACAAATAGAACTACCATATGACCCAGCAATCCCACTACTGGGCATATACCCTGAGAAAACCATAATTCAAAAAGAGTCATGTACCAAAATGTTCATTGCAGCTCTATTTACAATAGCCAGGACATGGAAGCAACTTAAATGTTCATAAACAGATGAATAGATAAAGAAGATGTGGCACATATATACAATGGAATATTACTCAGCCATAAAAGGAACAAAATTGAGTTATTTGTAGTGAGGTGGATGGACCTAGAGTCTGTCATACAGAGTGAAGTAAGTCAGAAAGAGAAAAACAAAACAAAACAAAACAAAACAAAAAAAGGCCATGAAGAACCTAGGGGCAAGACGGGAATAAAGACACAGACCTACTAGAGAATGGACTTGAGGGTACGGGGAGGGGGAAGGGTAAGCTGGGACAAAGTGAGACAGTGGTGTGGACATGTATACACTATCAAACATAAAATAGATAGCTAGTGAGAAGCAGCTGCATAGCACAGGGAGATCAGCTCAGTGCTTTGTGACCACCTAGAGGGGTGGGATAGGGAGGGTAGGAGGGAGGGAGATGCAAGAAGGAAGAGATATGGGGACATATGTATGTGTATAACTGATTCACTTTGTTATAAAGCAGAAACTAACACACCATTGTAAAGCAATTATACTCCAATAAAGATGTTAAAAAAAAAAAAAGATTTGTCAAATATGGTGATGATGATCCCAGACACTGTCAATAGCAGCCACACCCTTTGTGCCAGTAGAAGGTGTTGTTCCAGAGGACTATTCTGAGGTACCTTCTCCACTCATGGCTGCATATTCACCTGCTCAGGCATCACTCTGAGACATCTGAGAGTTTTCAAAATAGAGAAGCTGCTGGCTAGATTTCTCCACCCAGGGACTTGTGGGACCTAAGGTATGTGGGAATTGCCATATGGCACCCAAGCCTCTTACTTATTCACTGGACAGTCTGAGCATCTTCTCTGGAAAAGGGTGGTGTGAGATGGTGAGAGAGCTATTGCCTGAACTCCAGACAGCAGACAATGTCAGAGGTTACGTTTAGCCATTCACACATCCACTAATACAATTCTGTAGTCAATGAATGTTTATTGAGCATCTACTATGTTCCAGCTACCATTATAGGTATTGGAGGTACAGCAGGGGTCATGACAGTCAGAAATCCTTGGCTTTGCATTCTAGAAAGTGACACACTCAATAGACAAGATAAATACATATAATATATTGTGTATATTTATCAACCTTGGTTGCTGTCATAAGAGGCTTGTGAACAAAGGAAAAGCCATGAAAATCAAATTTACGTGCAACATCCATGGTGGCCGGGCAAATGATACATGTTCAATGGCTAAACACATTCTTATTTTATATTAAGACCTTTTCTCTTCATTTTCATATGGCTAAAAGCCAGGACTCTTTTGCTAAAAAACAAAACAAAGACACACAAACACAAAACGAAAAACAAATAACAGCAACAACAAATTACTTATTAAGGAAGAGGACATGGTGACTTTTTTATCCTGGCCATTCAAAAAACACCTGTGACACTGTATGTGATACAAAGTAAAAAGACATTCAGGACCACACCTGATCAAAATAGGTGGCCATCTGAATATCCCCTCCGGGTCCCAATTTATCTCCGATGTCTCCATCAGCTCAGGCTGGTTAACAGTTAATCATATGTTGTGTGTGTAAATACAGGTGATAGATTTTCCATCGCTGGTCCACAAATTTTTTTTGTTTTGTCTGTGTGGGGACCCAAAGGAAAGAATCTGGGGCAAAACCACAATAGCAACAAACACTTCCTTGTTGAGTCTCGGTCTGAAAAGCAAGGCTTACTCATGAGGATCTGAAAATCCCTCTTATTTCCCAGCTAAAATTCCTCTCATCATTGCTACTAATGTGAGCGAGCATCCATGAGCAGGTGGCTGGCAGCCTTCTGCCGCTCTCCTTGGTTGCCCTCTGGAACAGTTTCTTGCTGCTCACCACCACCATAACCACAGTAACTCTTGGCAAACTGAGAGCCAGAAGAGTTCCTTCTGGCTGCCAGAAAACTGGGTGTGGGACCACCTGTCTGGCCTTTCTCTCCTACTCTGCACATGGACATTTTTTCTTCTTTTGGTAAAGAGTTGGAGTACCCTTGAGGCAAACATTGTTTGTTGTCAAGCAATAACCATCCCATGGTGGTTGTTGGGAAATGTCAGATACTTGTTTTCCCAAGCTCCATTGCATGATCCAATCCTAGAGTGAGATGTAGAGAAAAGATTTGTTTTGTTTTGTTTTGTTTTGGTTGGGTTAGGCAGGAAGAGGGATGGGAGCATTGGTCAGCTTCTGAGAAAGATTATTTTTCCTGTGCTAGTCAAGGTCCCAGCAGGAAACAGATGGCTGATTCACACAGGATAATTAAGGAGATTTTAATAAAGCGCTATTTACACAGATCTAAGCAGGGTTAAGGAAAGCTTACAAGGGATGGTTAAGGGGACCCACTGTGGGGTTAGAGTCAGTTTGGAGTCATTAGCACTTGGGGACTGCAAGAGCATGTGGGTAGTGGTTACCAGAACCCAGAGACATTGGCTCTTACTGTGGGAAAGGGCCACCCAACAGGAGCTGTGACCTTTGGTTGAGGTATGCTGTCCACTGGAAGTGGGACTCAGCAGGGAGGGATCCAAATGCAACTGAAAGCCAGAGGCCAAGGGAAGCTACCCAGGTGCAGGAAGGTCAGCCTCCAGGGAGTGGAGAAGGTGGAGGAGGGAGGGTAGATTCAAAGGGATAAAAGACACATCTTAGGTTCTGAAAGAGAGAGAGAGACAGGGAGAAGGAAGTCCCTTCCTCTTTCTTCATCCTTCAACTGTTGTCCCGGGAGACCGGATGATGGAAGCCAAGGTGGTGATTTGTCCCTGTGTGGGGAAGGTGGACAGAATCACATGCAAATAGACCTGGGGCAGCTGGGCCCTGGACCACCTCCTCCAGTATCACATCATGTGAGGAAAATAAGCTCCTGCTGTGTAAATCCGTCTTAGGTATGGGTTTACTTGCTGCCGAAACTATCATCATTGACGTGGTTTCCAAAAAGGAAGTAAAGAGACTATTCTTTCCTGAGTGCATGTTATGTGCTAGAGCCTTTTCTCACACGTTTGATGTAGTTCTTCCAATAAGCCCACTGGGTGACAATCACTGTCACCATTTCCATTTCACAGACAAGAAACCCAAGACTGAGAGAGAGAGAGAGAGGTTCTGAGGTTCAAGGCTAGGCTGTGATCATGCCCAGGGCAGCTTGTGATTTCTCTTCATATTCACTGCTTAGATCTTTGGATCCTGGGCTTTCCTCTTTCTTGGGTCAAGAAAGTCATCCTGACATTGAATGATTTGGGTGTTGACCTCTGTGAAGTCTACCTGGACCCCACCTCTCCCTCTCAGAGCTTTCTGGAGTCTTCACTTACCTCATGAGATAGAGATACTTGGGGTTAACAACGTAACAAATTTTACTTTATTATTCCAGGGAGAACATAGTCCCAACCACTCAAAGGGCCACTGGAAGATCTGTTCTCCCTTTCTCTGAGCTGCTGGGATAAAGCGTGTGCCAGCTCACCTCATAACTTCCATCACTGATTTAAAAATTATTTGTTGAGTCCCAACTATGTTCCAGACAATATTTTAGCTGATGTGGATCCAGCAGGGACCAGTAAGAGCTTGTATATTAGCGTGAGGTAAAAAGCAAGTAGACAAATTAACAAGACCATTTCACATAATGATAAAGGGTCTAAAAAATGTACTATGAAAAATAGAGACTGGAGGTGGAGAGGGGAGTTCTTTGGATGTGATGTTCAGGAAAGTTCTCTGAGGAGGTGATACTGGAGCTGAGACCCGACAATCTGGGGGAATGTCCAGATAGAAAGAATGGTGGAGAAAAGACATGGGGAGTGAGTTCGGCATGATCAAGGACCAAAAGAAAGCCCATGTGGCTGGGGTACAGAGAATGAGGAGATGGAACTGAGAAGAAGTCAGAGGGAAGGGGTAGGCAGGGGCCAGGGTATATCAGGCCTGAAAGTCCATGGAAGGGCTTGAGATTTTATTCCAATTATAAGAAGTAGACATTGAGTTCCAAAAGTAAGGATGGTCTAATTTTGATTTTACAGATAGCATTCTGGCCACTGGGTGGAGAACAGACTGGATTGAGGCAGAAGTGAAATCAGGAGGCCAGGGAGGAGGCTCTGCCATGTTCAGTTGAGAACTTGGACCCCGGTGGTCACAGTGGAAATAGCGAGTTGTGGGCAGATTTGGGGCATGTGTGGGAGGTTCAGTGTTGGTGGTGGAAAAGAGGGGAAAGAGATCAATGATGACACAGGTTTTTAGCTTCAGCAAAACCCTTTGGATTGAATGCTTCATCAAGATTTTGCCTGTGGGTGTCCTGACAACTGACATCACCTCTGCATCTGAGCCAAATCTCTGTTGAGACTCTTTCCAATTTAAGTGGGAGTTAGGTTAACACCATAGAATTTTTGATCTTGAAAAGATAGCAAACGTTTTCCAAGTAGATCCTCTTACTTTACCGTTGAGAAGAGGTAGGTGCAGAGAAATTAAGAGTTGTACGTATAGGAGAAATGAGTCAGAGTTGGACAGGATCTCAGGGCTGCCTTTCCTGCTCAAAATATTCTATGTGGATTTTTTTTTTAACCCTAAAGATATGTTTTCTAATCTGATCCTTCATTCTCAAGCAGGAAACAGCATTGAAATTAAAAAAAAAAACAAACTAAAAACACCAACTCAAGCAAAACAGGTTCGGAATTTTGTGAAATTGCATCTACTAGTAGTTCTGCCAGGCACTCCAAAAATCTTAACAATTTGCATTGATTCCTTTATTCAGTAACACAAATTGTAACAGTTTCACCAGCTTACCAGGAAGAGGGCAGGTGCCTGTTCATATCTGCTCAGATAAATGTAGAAAGTGGAAACAAGTTGACTCCACTTGTAACGAAGCTATGCCAATTACAGACACATTCTTCTGTTTGTAGCTTGGCCACATCCCGAGTATTGATATATATGATGTCAAATGGACAAAATATTTCTCTGGCAAAGAATCACTCACTTTATGTTTGAGTATCAAGTGATTAAAATGCCAGTCTGTAAGGGTTCATTGGAATCAGGGTTGAGAAATGTGTTGATAATTTTAAGATCCCTTAATCACATAATGAGATGGTCAATAATAGCTTCACATTTTGCATGCCTATTATATTCTTGTGCTTTATACACCTTAACTCATTCGAACATCCTTATAATAGCCATGTGGAGGGGGAAAGGATGAAACATTTGCTCATATTTTCCCTCTATTACATACTTGTTATATTTACTATGGGTGGAATATACTTCCCCATCTCTTTGATGTTGGGCTTGGCCAAAAAATTTGCTTTGGTCAATGGAATGTGCGTAGAAGTGTCAATCTTCCCCTTAGGGGCAAAGTCTGTAAGAGGCCTTATGTGTTTCACTTTATCCCACTTGAGTTTCTGACCCCTTCCATGAGAAGAGTGTGCCCACATCCCAGAATGAAAACATGGAGGGCAAACCTCCAACTCATCCAAGTCTGCAGTCCAGCCGAGCCCAGTCATGACCACCTAGAAGCAGCAGAATCCCAGCCAATAAACAGACCCATGAGTGTGAAATAAAATATTGTTCTGTGAGCTACTGGGAATTAGGGAATGTTTGTTACAGAACACTGTCACCACAACAGCTGACTAATACATTGTGTGTGTTGTTACTCCCATGTCATCATGGAGATGTTAATGGCCTGCCTCAGTTCACCCACTGGTAGGGTGCTTAGGTTCACTTGGCCCCTTCAAAGTTTTGTGCCGTCTTCCTTCAACAGCTGTGCTTCCTCCCCAACCATATGAACCTCTCTTCTTCCATATGAAGAGAGGAAGAAATTTTTATCATTTGGACTGTTTTGTTGTTGTTGGTGGTGTTATTTCTTATAAAGTATTTTTTTTTCTCATAAGAACACACTGTGGCACAAAGTAAAGGAAATGTTATGTATACAGATACACACTCAATTGAGTGTGTATTGAGTGTGTGTACAGATTCTACACTCAATCATATTGTGAGTCAGGAGTGAAAAATGACTTCTCTATTTTGTGGAAATATTGAATTTAGCCTTTAAAAATTAGCACAGTATCTATGCATGATGTGACAAAAAAATCATCCAGAGAGGTGAATATTATTCTCCTCAGTTCAAGGGATAAATTAAAACAGGCGGGCAATTCATTTATTTTTGCTTCATAGCGAGGTAATATATTGATTTCCCCCCTCTTTCCCTTTAAATCTAAAGAAAAATCTCAAATAAAACCTAACTACATCACTCTGATTCTGAACTCTTATGGAAATTACAGAGCTATCAATATTAAGTACACTTTACACCAATTTGGAAATCTATTCTGCCCAGACATATGACCAATGCCACTCTGATATTGGGGTAGTTGAGCTCTAAATTGTGGTGTAATGTGGATTTTCTTATTAACTTATGCTAAGTTAGTTGAGATTTTTAAATGTGAAATGGAAATTGGGCTAATATTTAAAGGTAAAGTTATCCACATAAGATAATAGAAAGAAAGTTAAAAGGAAGGCAGTTCACCCAATTAAACCAGCTCAGAGCAGGTTGATTTTCAGAAAAAATGTGGTTGCCTGCATGGTGGGAATTACTAGGCAGTTCCAACTGGCCATTTGCACAGATGTGATTCTAACCCCCCAACCCCCCAATTTTTTTTTAACATCTTTATTGGAGTGTAATTGCTTTACAATGGTGTGTTAGTTTCTGCTGTATGACAAAGTGAATCAACTATACATATACATATATCCCCATATCTCCTCCCTCTTGTGTCTCCCTCCCACCCTCCCTATCCCCATCTAGGTGGACACAAAGCACGGAGCTGATCTCCCTGTGCTATGTGGCAACCCCCCAGTGTTTACATTCAGCTTCAGAGGACCTCCAGGTGAAATCACTTCATAACAGTCAATTCATAAATGAGCAGGGGAAATGCTAATCCGTTATAGCAGTGACAGTGATATAGATCGTTCCTTGCTGTAGATTAGGTCTGCACTGGGCACAGAAGCCTCAGGCCCCAGTTCTCCCATTTGACCCACTGTTCCAATGCCCTGGGAGAGGCATGTAAAAGGGAGAGGAAAGGTTGACCAATTTCTGTAAAGAAATATTGCATTTGGCGGTTCTGATGCAGGGCTCTCATCTCAGGGAAAAACAGGGTGGGGAAATCATCAGGGCTGCAAAGAAGAAGCAAAAGTCTGGACCCTCACGGTCTGCTGACTTCTAATCCTGGCTCATTAAGAGACATTAGGCAAATCCTCCATTAGCTCCTGCTTTTAAAGAGGAGGAGGCACTGAGAGACAGGAGGCTGACATGCACAGCCCTGGCTTTGAAAAGAGGGAGAAGGGATTTTGCAAACTATAGACCTGTGAGTTTAATGTCAATCCTGACTGAAATTCTAGAATGGATTATTAAGAGGATGGTTTGTGAGCCCTTGACAAAAAGAAGTGGTGGTCTTAGAAACTAGATGGATTTGCTGAGAATAAATCATGCCAGATTAATAACTTCATTTCCTTTTTGGATACAGTTACAAGTCAGGAAGATGAAGTGTGTAAAGACTTCAGAAAGACAACTGATGCAGTCTCTCACCAAAGCCTTATAAAATAAAATGGAGAAATGCAAATCAGATAGTAGTAAAATTGGGGGCTGAAGGATTGATTGCTTTTTAGAGTGTTGCATGAAGAAGTGTCACTATTCACCTTGAAGTGGTCTTTAATAGTATGACACAAGGCTCTTTTCAATCCATTGTCGTAGGATACAGATCAGGCCTGGTTAGTTTCTATTGGTGAGAATGGTTAAACTGGACATTTGATCTAAAATTAAACCTCCTGCTGAGATGAAATCTGGTCCTGGCAAGCAGATCCACTCACAGGGGCTGGAGGAGGAGTAGGTCAGCCGGCAAAGGCTATGGCGACTGAGGCTCAGGCCAGGCAGGTGTTAAACTCTGCTCTCGGAGGCTAGTTTACACAAAGGTAAGTGATGGTTAGTGGATACTCAATGTCTGTGACTGCCAGAACCTATTCACTCATTTTATGAAACAGCCCAAGTTTTCATCTGAGTATCCACCTTATTCCTACTTTATGTGAATATGACTCCTGCAGAATCCCACATCTAGCTCCAGGAAATATCACGTGACCCAGTCTGCCAAATTAAAGCAGCCCATCTCATGAGAGACAGTGGTTGGTTCAGGAACATGCACCTGTTTGGGCAGGTTAATCAGAAACTAGGAGATATATACCCAGCAATTTTGACTGATCTGCGTAGGAATTGGGCTCACATACTCCCTCTGCCCCAGAACATGCTTTGATGTGATAATGTGAGTCTGTGTCCTCAGTGCCTAACGTGTGGAACCTGAGAATGAAGCTAATATGGGAATAGACAGAGCCCAAGAAATGGAGAGTAGACAAGTCCTGATGACATCATCTGAGCTGTGAATTCAGAACTAAATCTACATCTGAACTACGTTGTTACATGAGATAGTAAATTCCCTTTCTTGCTTAAATCTCTGTGTGTGGAATTTTCTGTTATTTGTGACAGGAGTCCTGATTGATGCATGGGATCTTCTGAGCATGTCAGTGAGAAATCAAAGAGGAGGTGATGTTAAGAACTATGGCAGAGTAATAAGCTATAATGGAAAAGAATCTGAAAAATCTGTCTCTCCATATATATATGTATAAATATACATATATATATACACATACATAACTGAATCACTTTGCTGTACACCTGAAACATTGTAAAGCAACTATACTTCAATAAAATTTTTTTAAAAAAGAACTATGGCAGACAGAAAGCATCAGAAAAGTACAGTTCTAATCACCACGTTCAGTTTGGGGAGGAATTAATCCCAGAAGAAAAGATGAAACGGGGAATGTAAGACAATACTTGCAGCAGAAACAATACTCTGTGCCCATCAAGTCTGGTGTCATTTTTTTCTTCCAAGGCACACAAAAGTTTTGCAACAGCATCACACTGTTGTTAGGTGGAGGCCTTTTTCCAAGTTCTGACCACTGATCCCATGGGAAATGGCTTGTGTGTCTTCTGGGAGGCAGCACCCAAGAGCAAGTGTAAGGCTTCCTGTGTTCTTTCTCTTGCCATGGTGACTGTGGTGGCTACATGTTGAAATGGTAGCACTGTAAGATGGAATTAGCTTGGAAATAGACTCTCCAACTTTGCATGAGTGTGAAACAAATTTGCGAGTGTTATTGATAGCTTTAGGAATTTGTTTGTTCCTGCACGTAGCTAGTTTAATTGAACTTACATGGCCCTCATGCAACTAATGTACTAAACTAATTACCAACCCAGGAACCAGAGTACCAAGGAGATCAGAACTGGATGAAATAGAGTGACTTGACCCTCAGATCCTGAGTATGAAGCTCTTTAACAATCTCCTTTCAAGGATCAGGATTAATTCTAGATGAAGGGACAAGAAACATCAGCTATTGCAGAGTCAAGAGGACTTCATTTTGTAGGAAAAGAGGGCTTAAAAGGAAAACCAGCCATGAAAGGTCTTTATTCCATGGTAGGAGTAAGATCATGGATGTCTGGCTTCACAAATTCAAGCATAAAACAAAAGGCAGAAAGGGTAATGACTCTTTTCCATGATTGACTGCAGGATCCTAAAACATACTAGCAGGCTAGACCATGGACTTAGCATAAGATTTACTAGGGATAAAGTCCTGCCCTTAGATCTGAGAGCTACTGTTCTAGCACAACATGGATTATGAACAACCCATACAAAAAGATCTAGAGCTTTGTTTCTCCTAATTTTGGCATGAGTCAGCAGTGTAACCAGGCACTCAAAATGCTAACACCATCCTATGCTGCATTAAGAGTAATGTAGCATTTCCCAGAAGGAATGTGCTAGTCTTATCCAAATTAAAAGCCATCTCACACATGGAGATTCCATTTCATTTTGGCTCCACACTCCATGAAGAACTGTGAAAAGTTCCCACAGTTTTAAAGACAAACATTCAAATTGTTTAATATCTCTCAAAAACCTACTATTGAAGAATTTATTGATCTCCTACTATACGATTTAGCTTTTATAGAGAGCTCACTTTGGGTCAGACACAGTGATAGGTTTTGAGGATATGAGATAAAGAAATGGCTCCTGCTCTAGATTGTTTATTTGAGATTTTTCTTGTTTCTTGAGGTAGGATTGTATTGCTATAAACTTCCCTCTTAGAACTGCTTTTGCTGCATCCCATAGGTTTTCGGTTGTTGTATTTTCATTGTCATTTGTTTCTAGGTATTTTTAAATTTCCTCTTTGATTTCTTCAGTGATCTCTTGGTTATTTAGTAGAATAATTTTTAGCTTCCATGTGTTTGTGTATTTTACAGTTTTTGTCCTGTAATTCCTAATTTCATAACACTGTGGTCGGAAAAGATGCTTGATGTGGTTCCAATATTCTTAAATTTACAGAGACTTGATTTGTGACCCAAGATGTAATCTATCCTGGAGAATGTTCCGTGTGCACTTGAGAAGAAAGTGTATTCTGCTGCTTTCAGATGGAATGTCCTATAAGTATCAATTAAGTCTATCTGGTCTAAAGTGTCATTTAAGGCTTGTGTTTCCTTATTTATTTTCACTTTGGATGATCTGTCTGTTGTTGAAAGTGGGGTGTTAAAGTCCTCTACTATTATTGTGTTACTGTTGGTTTCCCCTTTTATGGCTATTAGCATTTGCCTTGTGTATTGAGGTGCTCCTATGTTGGGTGCATAAATATTTACAATTGTTATATCTTCTTCTTGGATTGATCCCTTGATCATTATGTAGTGTTCTTCTTTGTCTCTTGTAATAGTCTTTATTTTAAAGTCTATGTTATCTGATATGAGTATTGCTACTCCAGCTTTCTTTTGATTTCCATTTGCATGGAATATCTTTTTCCATCCCCTCACTTTCGCCAATCCGTATGTGTCCCTAGGTCTGAAGTGGGTCTCTTGTAGACAGCATATATATGGGTCTTGTTTTTGTATCCATTCAATCAGTGTGTGTCTTTTGGTTGGAGCATTTAATCCATTTAAATTTAAGGTAATTATTGATATGTATGTTCCTATTACCATTTTCTTAATTGTTTTGGGTTTGTTTTTGTAGGTCTTTTTCTTCTCTTGTGTTTCCCACCTAGAGAAGTTCCTTTAGCATTTGTTGTAAAGCTGGTTTGGTGGTGCTGAATTCTCTTAGCTTTTGCTTGTCTGTAAATCTTTTGATTTCTCTGTCAAATCTAAATGAGATCCTTGCTGGGTAAAGTAATCTTGGTTATAGGTTTTTTTCCTTTCATCACTTTAAATATGTCCTGCCACTCCCTTCTGACCTACAGAGTTTCTGCTGAAAAATCAGCTGATTTTTTGGGGGGATTCTCTTGTATGTTATTTGTTGCTTTTCCCTTGCTGCTTTTAATATTTTTTCTTTGTATTTAATTTTTGTTAATTTGATTAATATGTGTTTCAGCCTGTTTCTCATTGGGTTTACCCTGTATGGGACTCTCTCTGCTTCCTGGACTTGATTGACTATTTCCTTTCCCATGTTAGGAAAGTTTTCAGCTACAATCTCTTCAAATATTTTCTCAGGCCCTTTCCCTTTCTCTTCTTCTTCTGGAACCCCTATAATTTGAATGTTGGTGCATTTAATTTTGTCCCAGAGGTCTCTGAGACTGTCCTCAATTCTTTTCATTCTTTTTCTTTATTCTGCTCCATGGCCATTATTTCCACTATTCTATCTTTGAGCTCACTTATCTGTTCTTTTGCCTCAGTTATCCTGCTATTCATTCTTTCTGTTGTGTTTTTAGTTATCATATCATTCGTCACTGATTATTTGTTCTTCTTTAGTTCTTCTGGGTCCTTGTTAAACATTTCTTGTGTCTTCTTGATCTGTGCCTCCATTCTATTTCCGAGATCTTGGATTATCTTTACTATCATTACTCTGAATTCTTTTTCAGGTAGATTGCCTATTTTCTCTTCATTTGTTTGGTCTTGTGGGTTTTTACCTTGTTCCTTCATCTGCAGCATATTTCTCTGATATCTCATTTTGTCTAACTTACTGTGTTTGTGGTCTTCCCACAGGCTGCAGGGTTGTAGTTCCTCTTGTTTCTGTTGTCTGTCCCCTGGTGAGTGAGTTTGGTCCAGGGGCTTGTGTAGACTTCCTGGTGAGAGGGACTGGTACCTGTGCTCTGGTGGGTGGAGCTGAGTCTTTCCTCTCTGATGGGCAGAACTGCATCAGGTGGTGTGTTTTGGGGTGTCTGTGAGCTTAGTATGACTTTTGGAAGCCTGTCTGCTGATGGGTAGGGCTGTCTTGCTGGTTGTTTGACATGAAGTGTCCAGCACTGGAGCTTGCAGGCAGTTGGGTGGAGCCAGGACTTGGTGTCAAGATGGATACCTCCAGGAGAGCCCATGCTGATTAATATTCCCTGGGCCCAGAAATTCTCTGGCGGTCCAGCATCCTGGACTCGGTGCTCCCACTCTGGAGGCCAAGGCCCGACCCCTGGCCAGGGAACCAAGAGCCTGCAAGCCATGCTGCATGGCCAGAGAAAACAGAAGGAAAAGAGAAAGAAAAGAAAAGGAAAAGAAAACAAACAGACAAACAAAACCCAGGACAAATAGCAAAAACAAAAACAAAAAAATCAGCAACAACAACACACACACAAAGAAGAAATAAAACAAACAGTCACTCCAAATCCAAGTCAAATGTTAACAACAAAAAACAAACTCTTGGTAGGTCTCTGGACCTGCTGTGGGCACTGTGGGGACAGCTCAGACTCTGACCTGGCCCAACTCCCATAGTACTTGACCCAAAGTCCACTGCTGCTAAGGCTAGACCGGGAACAGCTGTGGGAACACTCATTGTCTATTCAGGTACTCCACAGACTCAGGATTTACCAAGCTGATCATGGAGATTTAATCTGTGGCTTGTGCACTTGCACAAAAGACTTCCTCTTCCTTAGTCACACTGCCCCTGGGGCTCACCTTTGGTTTGGGCCCCACCTCTGTGTGTGCACCACCCTCAGGCATCTGTTCCCCACAGATGAGAGGGAGTGAAAGCAGCGACTGATTGGGGCACACTTACTCCCTCAGGCTGGAGAGGGGTATGGCAGCTATAATTGTGTTCATGAATTGCCTGTGGTGGCGGGTACTGACAGGCAGTTGCAACAGCCCGGGGCATACTCACTCTGGTGGGAGTCCCTCTCAGTGCCTGTGGAGGCTGAAGAAGCCAGTGGGTGGGGAAAGGGGTTGTATTGGCGGCCCTGCCCCTTGCATGTCACTCAACAATGACTCCTTGCTTCTATTGTGTCCTGGGCTTTTTCTGCAAACTCTCCCAGTTGTGGAGCTCCTTATTCCTGTCCCTTCAGGCTGTCATTTTACAGCCAAAAGCTGTCCCCTCTCTGGGTCCACACTCCAAACCCCATTTTCCAGCACCCCAGCTCCTCCAGAACAGGAGACTCACAACTCAGGCTGGGATGCTCGGGGTTGCAGCGCATAACATGCACACAGTTCATACTTTGTGTTGTCTTCCAAAGGTCATCCACTGTGCTCTCCTTTGATCTCCCAAAGGTCCCTTTCTATCCCAGCTGATTTTCCCACCATGAGGGAGCTTTTCTGAGTGTGCAGACCTTTCTTCACCTTCAGCTTCCTGCCAGGGTTACTGGTCCCTGTTTTGATTCCTCTTTTCTTTTTTTCTTTCTTTTATCTTACCTGGTTGAGAGGGGATTTTTCTTGTCCTTTTTGGTGTCCAAAATCTTCCGCTAATGTTCAGCAGGTGCTCTGAGAGAATTGTTCCATTCTTGATGTACTTGTGAGGAGCGATGAATTCCATGTTCTCTTATTCAGCCATCTTGACTCCTCCCCAGCTCCTGCTTTAGAAAAGCTTGGGTTTTGAGGCCAGAATCTCACATTATTAGTTACAAGAAGTGTTGGGGGGGGGGGGAAGGAAATTTAGTTGGAAGGAAAGAAGACTCAAATAGAGGGGCATAATTACTGTCTCCCCATGGTTTCAGGGTGTCCATATAAAAGACAGATTAGACCTGTTCCTCAGGACCTCAGCAGGCAGAATTTCAATCTAAGGGCAGAATTTCAGCTTATTTCATGTAGGTACAAAAGGAACTGTCTTAAAATAGACATGACTGCTTTGGGCAGTACTGAGCTCCTTGTTCTTAATAGTATTCAAGTTGACATTGGGTGACCCATTGGGGAAACAATAGAATAATCAGCATTCAAATCCCAGCTCCTCTTGAGTTGGCAAGTTATTTAATTTCTCAGTTTCTTCATGTGTGAAATGGGCTAATAATAAACAAGTCACAGAATTGATGGGCAGATGAGTGGGATAATGCTTAAGGAAGGCTGAGCATAGTGGCCATTCAATTAATGCTCTAAAAGTGGCCCTGATGCTGAAATTGGTGATTCTGAAGTTGAAGGGGATGTGATAGTGAAGATCTGAGCAACCAAAGAAGCAGGAAATTGGACAATACAACCTCTAAGATCCTTTCCAATCCTGAACTTCTATGAGTTTATGATTCTGAACTTTAGTTTATTTATCTGCAATGAGAAAGGAACTCTTGTCAAGTCCTGAAAATGAAGGTAACTCCCCTGTTGCCTGGGTCCCACAGACATACATCTCACCCAGGATCCACATCCCCCAGGCAATATCCTCCACATGTGAGTATCCCTCTACAATTTGCTCTGCCTTGCCAGATTCAGCGTCTGTCTGAGGGCTGACGTTGGCCTCAGAGCTGAACTTACACTGAGGTTTTGTCTTCCCTATAATCCCTTTTAAGTCTTTGTGAAAGACTTAAAACTTCCAACTAGCTTATCACAGCCCCTACTGGTTTGGCCAGAGGGAATCTCTCTTTTAGTCTAAACTTTACGACAGCTGCCTAGAGATAAGTACAGGGGCCCCTGGTTAGAATCTGAGCTCTGTCATAGTAACTCTGTACATCGAGGGCAGACGCTTAAGATGGGATATCTCCAATTTGGCTTTTTAGGAGTTGATTAAGAAAAAGGCACAGGGTCTTTAACTCCTTTTGCTGGCCTTCTGCATTTGGAATGCTCTGCTTCAGGGACAAATAAAGATCTTTCCAGTGATGTTTAAGCTTGACATCAGTGGCGAGACATTTTAGGGTGCCCAAATTAGCAATACCAGTGGAAATGGAAGGTTAATTAGAGGTTCCTTCTCATCATGTACCACAATCCTGTAAATGTAACTCGGTCAAACAAGCTGGCATTTGATATTTGATTGCACAATCCTAAATATCAACACACCCTGAGGTTCCCTTCCTCCCCCACAATCATCTTCCTTCAGTGAAAAATTTAAGCAGTCAATGCCAATGGAGGCATTTCCAGAACTCGCTGCAAGAGGCAGTTGAGTCAAAAGATCTAAGATGAGAAAAGTTCTTCTTTTCCCATGTGTTGAGGTTTTCTTTAGTCCAGGGAGTGAAAATTCCTTCAAAGCTGGAACAAGCTTATACATTCTGAATTATTTGGCCAATAAACATTGTGCAGATTGTGCAACCAATCTGCTCCTTAAGTAGGAAATGTCAGGAAATGGTCCCAAGTGCCACCGGCACCTAGAATTATTTACAATAGATTTCTTAATGCCAAAAGCCTCTTTTTCAGTAGAGAATAAACATATATCATATTGTACCGATTTTTTTTTTCTTTTTTTGCTTCTATGAGTTACAGTTATGGAATATTTGCAGGCGCAGAGATGAACAATTCTCTTTTCACTCTGCTTTATTATTCTCCAAAGGTGGTTATTAATAGGTGTCAGAACAAGGGTAACTTTTTAACCTCACAGTCCCTGCAGCAATGCCTCATGGCCCTTGATTGTCTAGGTCCACTAATGTAACCACACTGGGAAAATGTTTTAAAGGCACTAACATTTCTAGATGCCATTTTCTCATCAAAATATTTCCCCTTATTTGGTCCACCAAGCTAATGCATTTACGTGACATCCACATTAGCACTGCAGTCACTTCGTACCTTGACCCCTTCCTTCTAGTCAGAGCACAGTCTGATGCTGTAGAGTAGAGGCCTCTGGGAAAGACGGAGGCAATTAGGTAAAAAGTAATACCTGGGTTTGATGGTCTTCGTTGATTAAGTAATCACTAAAGCAGTTCCTGAATTGTGTGATGTATTAGGCAACAAGCAAGAAAATAAATGGTTGGGATCCATATCTATATCTACATCTATATCTATATCTATAATGGTATGCTGTGTTAATAATTTCAGTCCTGAGGGTAAGAGAAATCCGTGGGACCTACTGTTTAGCATCCTAATCTCATATGAACTCATGGGTACTGGACTTCATATCCATAATCTTCACCTTGTAATTCCAGTAACCTTCCTGAGCCAGGAAAATAACAACTGAAAACATGTTTAGAATTGAAATATGATCAGATAGCAGATGTAATGGGAAATATAAGCCCCTCTCTTTTTCACTTACTTTGTGTTTGGTTTTGCTGCGAATATATGTGGGTGTGGGGTGCTGAGATACCCTGAGTTTGTTTGCTGTAAGCAAAATGACAATATTGTCAGAAGGAAAATGGAGATGTAGAGAAACAGCTGGAGGTGGCAAGGAGAGGAAGAGAGTGGTGCTTGCAAACTCATCCTCCTGTTCTCCATAGTTTAGTATCTACTGTAACCCAGGCAGTTGGAAATACAAAGAAAAATAAGACCTAGACTCAGAGATCATAGTCTTAAGTATAAGAAAATGATTTGAGCAGGGCAGAGAAGATTAGGGGCAAGAGTGTGGGTGGCATGGATAAGAAGGAAGATTGTGGAATGCTGTGTCACATTTTTAGGTTGTAATCTAGCAGGCGGGCATCCTATGATTGCATTGATGCATCCTGTGGTGTGGTTAGGGACAGAAAGTCCTAGCCTGAACTGTGGGCAAGCTGTCAGGAGTTCAGGAGAGGAATATTTCCTAAAGAAGTTGGTGTTGGAGCAATACTGGATCTTAGAAGCATTGACTGAATTTGAACATGAAGAGAAACCCCTCTAGGTAGAGAAAATTCGGAGTTGGGAAAGTGTTGGGTTTCTAAGAAGAATGTAAATGTCTACTTTAAATCTCAACATCATGAACGAAATTAGTGTATGTTTATTGAAAGTCTATGTTGTAAGTACAAAGGGTCAAGTGAAATCTTTTCTTTCCCACATACTCTGCCAGGAACTTAAAATAAAAGGAAATAAGGTTGTTTTCAGAGTATTAAACTGTTAAAAAATTCATGAACAATGGACATGATGAACCATCTGTGAGAGTAAATCAAGGCATTTTCTACAAAGTGAACAGGAAAGTTTGAGAATAGCCAACTGTCCAATCCAGGTGACCCTGTAATTCTCAACAGGAGGCAGAACTGGAGGTAGGAATGTGATTGCTATTTGATGAGTAAAGACCCATTTTCTCATATTGTGTTTGGAGAGAGAATTTCTCAACAGAAAGGGCATGAGAAGCTGAGAGGCAGGTTCCCAAAGTATGAGAAAGGGGTCTGATGACAATTATTTTCTTAACCACCAACTATCACCCTATGAGACACCAGTGTGCTTTTCAGGTGTTAAAAATGAGTTTTCATATCTAAAAGCTTGTATACCACCAGCATAGGGACTGATAAAAGGACACACAAAGATCCAGAAGTTAGCAGGGTTTCTCCAGTATTATTCAGGAAAGAAAGATAGTATGAAACTTGTGGTCCCCATAAAGGTACCATCTTTGTACAATAAGTCTTCAAACCTCACTGTGAGTAACATTGCCAATAGCTGTTAATAACAGAGAGTGCATTATATGCTTGGGACTTTGTACACACTTTTTCAGATCTTATGAATTACACCCATTTTTTAAAATGAGGAAACCAAGAAGGAAACTTGTCCACACCTGATGGTGGACTTGGATTTGATTTATGTCTTGCTGGGTTTCCAAGCTCATGTGTGGAGTGCAAACACAAAAATATTGCAGAAGAAATTGACTTTGGGAAGGAAGAGTGGTCTGGGTATAAAGTGGCACTATTAGCACTTAGCCTGATGCTTACTGAAGTAGGTTTGAAATAAAAATTACATAAATAAGGGACTTCCTTGGTGGTCCAGTTGTTAACACTTTGACTTCCAATGCAGGGGGTGCAGGTTCGATCCCTAGTCAGGGAGCTAAGATCCCACATGCTTCAGGGACAAAAAACCAAAACATAAAACAGAAGTGATATTATAACAAATTCAATAAAGACTTCAAAAATGGTCCACATTAAAAAGAAATCTTTAAAAAAATATTACATAAATAAGAAACCTACTGAGACCCAGGGTAAGGTAAGTCAGAAAGAGAGTGGGTATGTTTCTAGAGGATGCATTGTTGAGTACTCACTCAAGGGAGATAAGGAGAATCAGAGTAACAAGTTCTTAAACCAGCTTAATCAAAATCTTACTTTTGTTGGTTGCTTTCTTTCCTTAAATAGTTGACACTTTAGGCTGTGATAGTGTGTAAGCTTAATTTTATTATATTGATGAAATATGACAGGCTGAACATGTATCTAAGCTGTGTAGGAGGTTAGAGAAGCTATAAGTTAATAGTACCAGCTCCGAAATAAGACATATGTGGTTTCTGATCCCAGGTCTATAGCTTACTAGCTCTGTGGGCCTGTCTCTCGCCTGAAAATGTGAATAAACATCCTTAGCTTACTGGATTGTTGTAAGGATTAAATGAGAAGTTGTCTAGTGTTCAACAGAGGTAGTTGCTGTATTTTTTATACATTATTTTTCTTTTCTCTCTTCTTTTTCACTCTAACACTTTCCACTCTATATTCTCACCCTTTATTTCCCTATAAAACCTGGATACCTGGAATAGTGCCCTGGTGATACCATTCATCCCAGCTTTCAGGATATCTGAGATATCCCGATTGTGGTCTGTGGTCCAGGCAAATCTGGAAGGAATGGGGATTTGTAGAGTCTCCCTGGAGACTGGATCTTTCCAAGATAGCTGTGGGTCTCTTTTATCTGATGCTTTATTCGCCTGCTTGTGATACTCTCTTTGTATTACAACCTAACAAGAGGGGAGACGACCAAGGCAAACTTTCAAAAATAAAACTTACACTTCTAGCTTTTGTCATTCTTTTTGTTTGAAGTATGAGTTTCTAAAATTTCAGTTATTACTAATTTTTTACATGATAACCTGTGGTAACTGAGGAGGAAGAAGAGCTAGTAGGAGAAAGTAAAACACTTTCTCAGGCATTTCTTCAGATAAAGGTTTTTTGTTTTGTTTGTTTTTTAGAAAACCAAAATAATAATGCCATATGTAGAATTATACCAAGACGCGAGACAGTCTTTCCTTCTTCAATTGGGGAGAATGAAAGAACATGGGCAGGCAGGAGGTTTTTTAACCCTGAACCCCAGAGCAGACAAAACAGTTTTCCAAGCACAGATTTTGAGACAGGAAGTGGATTTTCTAGAGGTAAATTTGGAGATGAGCAGACCAAGAAAAAAACAGTAAGTTTTTGTAAAAGACAATTTTCCCTGAAATTCAAGTTAGGGAAAGTAGAAACTCTAGGAGAAAATTCAACAAAAAAAGTAATATACCAAATTATATCATTCCCTATAATTTCCTTTAATATAAACTTTCACTTACATTATCTCCTTTGCACTATAATTTCCTTTAATATAAACTTTCACTTACATTATCTCCTTTGCACTTCCTAAATCTCCTGTGAGATCAGTATTGTCTCTATTTTACAAATAAGAAAAAAGAAGCTCTTACAGGTCAACAGACTTGCTTAAAGCCACACAGTTTGAAGGCAGTGGAAGTTGGAGCCAATATCAGTTATTCTTATCTGATTGTTTGGTGGATTTTGTTGATGAACGCTCTTCTTTTCTACCCCAGCTGGTACATATATGCACAATTATGCGCTGCATATGTTTCTTCAGTCATTTCTCATGGGCAGAAAAACTGGTCACTTACATTCTAGGACCCATTGTCTCAAAGAATTCACTTGTTTGCTTGCCTTGAGCTGAAATGCTGACCCATGTAGTCCCCAATTATGGGGAAATCAAGGGCTTATCTCTTGAATACTAAATAACAACTCACATTTATTATGTGTTTACCTGTGCCAGTCACTGTCTGTGTTTTATGTGTATTAACTCATTTAATCCTCCAATAATACCCCTGGAGATAGGAATTATTAGCAACTCCATCTTATAGAGGATGAAATCAAGCACAAAAAGTTTAAATATGCTGTCCAAGGACTCACAGATGGAGGTGGAGCTGTTGGTATTTAACACCAGGTAGTCTCCTTCAGAGCTTGTGTCCTTTACTTACCTACCCATTTCCCACCAGATCAGTAAATTTGTCAGCCCAGCTAGTTGGCATCCTGACCCTGAGAGAAAAAGACTAGAATATGAAGTGGGATGAGCAGAATCAGGGCAGGGACAGACCAAGAGAAATGGAGGGTGACATGAGTATGCTAGCCACAGAGGATGGCTAAGATGCCAGAGGAGTGAAGGACTGAGAGTTTTAAGGGAAGTGGCTTGGGTCAACAAAGTTTAAATCCACACTTTTTAGTTTTTTCTAGGACCAGAATAAATACATATTCAATTTATTTTATTTGTTTCCCTTGATACACTGGAGTTTTAGAATTTAGGTGGAGGAGAGTCTTAGGACAGCAGTCTGGTTGGAAGAAGGATTAAGGGAATTCACTGGAAACTGTGATTGCAAGTACACTATATTTGCTTTAAACATTTTTTAGGGTGGCTTTGGCGGGACTGTAGGGATTATCGGAGGGGAAGGCCGAAGCTCCTTCCATCCATCTTTGTACCAACACGATATCTACTTATCAGTTCAGTTCCAATTTTTTTTCCTTTCCATGAAATATTCCTGGCATTGTTGGAAGACAGTAGTTATGCACTGCATATTTTCAATAAAAAAGATTTATTTCCATTACATATGAGTTTGTAGAAGCATTCTACGACCTTGCACAATCTTCAGCAGCATGGAGTCAAGTCTTTTGTATTATCTATTTAAGTCTTTAAATTTGGTATTTAGGTTAAATACAAAATATGGTTCTTAGCATTATTCCAAGGTCACTATTCACGATGGAAAAAATGTTAAAGGCATAGAAGTAATGCATGAGAAATCCATTATTAAGAACGGCGCCCCCTTATCTACAATAGCAGTTACTTTAACACGATTTCCTTGCATTGTAGTGACATGCTATTGCCATCATTGCTAAAGCCCTGTTAATGTTTCCACTATACATCACTATTCAGCATTTCCACCAGTTTATAATTCCATGTATTCTTGGTCTAAACTTTGGTTTATGGAAATCTCAGTTTTAAAACTTCCCCAAAGAAATTAAAAACATATGAACGAAAATGTGCAGACCATCCCAGTTCTTGTGCACAGGGGAGCAAAACACCTTCTTGTTTGGGGGATTTGAGTGGGAAATTGATTTTTGTCTTTTAATCAGTTGTGACCAGGATTATAATGCTATTAATGTAATAGCATGCTGAACTAATTAAGACCCAGAGAACTGGAAAAGATCCTCGGAGGTCTCCAATAGGCAAGGTTATATCAAAACCTTCTAGACAAATGGGGTGCAATGTCCAAAGAGCCCTGGGAAACCCATTCCACAATTGTTATAGCTAACTTGTTCCATTGTTTAACAGCCCCTACTGTCAGGAATTTTTTCCTTATGTCTAACTCAAATCCTTACAGTTTAAGCCAATTTCCCACTGCTTTCAGGGGAAATGGCGAACAGCTGTTTGACGTCGCAGGGATAATAACTTCTTTTACTTGATATATACCACTATTGGAGCCCTCCTAAGCTCAGCCCCCCAGTAGAACATCACCTTCCTAGTTCCAGTTTTAAAACTCTGAATCATTGTCACTACCTGCTTAACTGTTGGAACCCCTTACTGCGCCCTAGTCTAACAACCTCCTAGTATTTATCTGTCCTGCCCATAAATGCAGAAATATCTTATGATTTTCATATGGTCAATGAAAATTATCCAGTTATTTTCTTGTTTTGGAAAATAAAATGTATCTTGTGATTTTATGTGAAGTTGCACGTGAATCCAGATTATTTGTAAGAAGCTGCTTGGCTCCGCAAAGTACAGATTTGAATGCAGAGATATGATTTGAACTCAGGTCTCTCTCATTTCAAAGCACTTTCTGCTGACCAGTGGTGGAGCCCAACTTCTACGTAAGAGGGATTTAGGGTCAGAATCTGGATGGCAAGAAAAACATGGAGACATTGTAAAAATGCACTTGCTTCGTAAGTTCCTGGATTTTATGTAGATTAAGCACTTGCCTAGATGGGATTGGCAAAATAATTGAAGTTACAGGGCAGAGGATGGGGGAAGCTATTCTTTTCAAGACATTCTGATATGCAATATATTATGTATTCTATTAATTTTATATTTTCTCCTGGAGTTGCCTTCATCTGGCCTAGATCTGCTTTGTCAGGTCTGGGTGCCCTCTCCACCTAGGGCTCAGGTGCCATTCTGTCAGCATTTAATTGTGACTCCTGAGCTTCTTTCTGTTCTTCTCTTGTATTGGAGTTTGTTTTCTCTCTCCTGCACCTTCTTCTTCCTTGGTTTATTCCCTTGTTTTGGTGGTACACATCCTTTAGTAGTTTCCTGAGACAGAGTATAGGAGGGAAAATGTTTTTTGTGACCCAGCATGCTGAAAATGTTTATATTCATTTTTATGTTTGTTAGTTTTCCTAGAAATAGAATTTTAGGATGACATGTTTTTTGTTTTTTTTTTCCTTACTCCATTGTTGAAGACATTATTCTATTGGCTTCTAGCTTCTAGTATTACTATTAGGCATTTCAAAGCCCTCTGATTCCTGATTCTTCCTATATGACCCATTGTCTTCCATCTCTAGATGGTAGGACCTTATCTTTGTCACCAGAATTCTGAACTTTCATGATGATGTGCCTGTGTGGATTTTTCATCCATTATGTTCAAAATTCAATGGGCTCTTTCCATCTGGAAATCTATATCCTTCAGTTCTGGAAAATTCTCTTGAATTAAATCATTGATGATTTCCTTCCTTCCAGGAACTTCTGTTACTGAGATACACGGAAGGTCTTGTCCATGTATTTTCTTTATTTTCTTTTTGCCCCTCTGTTTTACTTTTTTAGATTGTGTCAATTTTAACTTCTAACCCTTCTATTGATGTTTTTATTTCTGCTATTATGCTTTTAATTTCTAATAGTTTTTCTTTGTTGGTTTTCTAAATGTTCCTTTAAAAATAATACCCCAGAGGATATTATTTTATGTTTCTCCTAACTTAAAAAAATTGCTTAGAATTGCATTATTTCTCCTATTTTTGAGGGGATATTATTTGATCTTTTCTTTCCTCCAAGTTGCTTTTTCTGTTTTTGTGTTATCATCCCTGTCTTTCATGTGATAGGCTTTTCTGGTGTCATAATTTCCCTTTGTCTTCTTGTGTTTAAAAGAAAGGAATTTTAAAAGCTGATTGAGCTTGCCACCTGGGAGCTGAACTGTTGTGTGGTATAACTTGGCCATTTAGTTGGGGAATCTCCAATGTTAGAATCTTTCAGTCTTTCCTTTGGGGAGAAGGTAGTAACCTGCGTGAAAATGTCTTTTAATCTCTTGCCTGGAAGTCAAGCTGCCAGCATTCTGGAGATAAGGGGAATGAAGACCAGTCAGTGTTGGAATCACCCTGGTTTGCATATGATACCCACCCTCAGATATGTCTGGTGTTCCCCCAGTCCAAAAATTGTTTTTTGCTTTCTTCGAAGATTGGAGCTCTCATCTTTTACCATGATGAAGAAGAAACAGTTCACTCTGATGTGCAGAAATAATGATTTGGGAGTCTGAGGGTTTTTTTTTAAACACACTTTTATTTGAACCTCTTTTTGTTAGCACCTCTTATTCATGTCTCTTTCCAGAGTTATGTGATAGCACCAATCCTTGAGCCTTTTGGGGATGCCTGATATGAATTTGGTCAGTTGTCTGCTTTCCCCATGCTAAGTTAGGATTCTGTTTTCTTGTGTCAGCTATTTTTCCCTCTGCCTTACACCTTTGAAAATGTTGATGTTAGTGTAACAACTTCTGTTTTTCCTGTCCTTGTATTTTTTCCTTTAAAAAATTCCCTTTATTGTCCATTAATGGAAATGGATGTTTCCGATAAATCTGTCATCTTTACTTTGAAGTACATTGTAGTGTTTATTGAGTTTCCTTGGTTAGCGAGGCCAGAAGTTGGGAGAGGAGAGAGAGAGAGAGAGAGGAATCACTCCCAACCACTGGTCGCTCATCATCTAAGGAATTTAAGTTATGTGTAAAGGAAGAATTTGAGGGAACCATCATCGCTCATTGTTTTTCAAGTTGGGGAAAACACCATGGTCATCTATTTCCCACTAGAAGTTTTCTCTAGAAGGTTTGGAGACCTTCCTGTGTACAGAAAAGCCCGCTGGTTTTAAGAAAAGAACATACTGGTGTTACGTAGCAGACTGCTGGGTTCATAATCCTGGATCTGTCAGCTATTAGCTGTGCGTTCTCGGCAGCTTACTCCCTTCTCTTTGCTTTAGTTTCCTCCTCCTCCTTTGGAAATAATAAAAGTACCTACCTAATAATGTTCATGTGAAGTTAAAGTAAATGAAGATGCTGAAACAGGAGACTGGCTTGCAGTAAACATCATATAACTGTGTCCAATTCTTATTTTGTTTTCCATATATTGGCTGCTTTCCTTATAACTCCTGTATGAATGAGGGAAATGCAGTAGTTGGAGCACAGAGTGAGAGGTTGTCCTGATTTTGGACCAAATGTCTGCTGGATGGGAGACGGGAGTGCCAGGTTGCTCTTCTTTCTGGGAATGCAGCAGTGAACAAAATAGCAACAATCTCTGTCCTCTTAGACCCTACGTCTAGAGGTTCTATAGTCATGTGGAGACGTCTATAATTACTCCTCCATCCTTCTAGAAAAATCTTATGGCAATAACACTCATCAAACCGCATTCCTGGCTGCCAAATGGAGCTTGAACCAAGCCACAGGGAACCCTGGAGTGCAGCTGCAGGCAGCAGCCCACGTCTCTGGTGTTTCCTTAGGTTAAACTTTCTATGTCCTCACAGACTCATCTCTTCACATTTCGCTTCTAGGATATCTCATGTGGGTAAGAGAGTCTCCCACTATAGAGCCGGGCCCCCTTACTCATCCTGGTAGGGGAAGGGGAGTTGGGTACACATAGCCTGTTGCCAGTCGGGAAGGGAAGTGCCCCATCTGGACCATTCTCCAAGATAACGTCCTTCAGTGCCTTTCTCACAGGGGCTTACTGACTCACTGACTTGCCACCATGCCCTGCAAGATGATTGTCATAAAGAAAACCCTTTTGAAAAGAAGCACATACCCTTCTAAGGAAGACATGTTCCATGCATTTGGGCTGGCAACTCACAAAAGAAGTCACACCACTTCCATATGTCTCCTGCAAAGCTCCAGGAAGCTTGTGCTGCTTACATCAGAACTCTGGATGGTATATGATTTCCTGCTCAGTGGGAGGATGTTTAAAATTCCTGAAGGAAAGTACTTGGCATCAATAATCTCTAGTGTGTGCTGCACGGTGGGATGGAGAGCAAAGAGCTGTTTTGCTCAGGGCTCTTGCTCTGCACAGTGTGCTCTGTGAGGCTCTGCAGCTGTTATCCTGCATTTCCCACAATGTTGTAGAACAAGAGACCCAGGGTAAGGAGAAGAAAGCGGGAAGCCAGTGCACTACGTACACCCAACATAATACAATTTGCTCTCAGATGTCTTCACAGCTTGCTCCGTGACTGAACAACACATGTGAAGCCATGATCAGTATTTATCCATTTTGCTGAGTGATCTATAGCTGGCTTCCGGGCTTGGGTCTTTTCTTATATGGAAGGACAGGTTGTGTCTGTGCCTACTTTCCCATGTCTCTGGTTAGATGCTAAAAGTGTGTTCATCTCTTGTCTGGATCACTTAGGAATTCTTAGTGCCCCATGTGGAACAGTCGAAGATTTCCAGGCACAATATCTGGTGGAGGAGGGAGCAGAAACTGGGAAATGAGAAATGATAACTTACTCAGCCCTATCTTTTGCCTATTCAGGACCCCGCCAGAACCACACACAGCTAGACACTCCACTGCAATTTCTAGTTATTTCTGTGTCACCCCAAAAGGCTGCAAGTTCTTTGAGGACTGGAATTACAACAGGTTCAGTGTCATATCTCTTGAGAGTGTCCGGCTCTGAGTGGGCTAAATGAATGGCTTATTAGCAAGAATCAGAATGACAACAAGATTTTTTATGTTGTGGAAAGAGCATTGAACAAAGATCTCAGCCACATGGGTTCTGGTCTCAACCTTACCAGTCACAAGCTGCTAATTTAGGCAAGTTACTTCTCCTTTAGGCCTCAGTTTCCTCTCCTGAAGAAATAAAAGAGGGATCCCTCTGATTTTCTTAAGCTCTAATATTCAGCAGATCAGGAGAACAGGAACCTAGTTTCCTGCAGGTCCTGGTGTGAATTTGTAAATATCTTAGGCTCACACAGTTCTTAGACTGTAAAACCAGAAAGAAGTGAAGAGTGTAGATGCTTTAAATTCACACTGCAGACCCAACAGGCAGGTACGTGGCACACTGTTGTTCCACAAAGTCAGTAGTTGGTCAAGGTAACGATGGTCCTTAGCTCCCCACCGCAGGGACCACGCTCCCTGCCAGCTCCCAGCACAGGGCTGATTGTGGGTTCTAACTTCCCCTCTAGTTGGATTGACTTGTTGCTTAAGTGTGACTGAGGACTGTCTTCAAAATGAATTAGAACATTACTTTCTCATTCCTCCCTCCCAGAAACAGAGTAAGCTGAGGTCCGACATTCACAATATGCTTGTTGAGTAATATGTGAGCCTGCTCCAACAGAGAGGGTTGTTCTGCCTGGGCAGAGAAACAGACTCTTTTTTCCAATATCATTTCTCTCTCTTTCCTCTTTTAACCCAGATGCTTCCTGACACTGGTACCGGGATTCAAGCACGAGAAAACCACCTGGGTTTCCACCAACATTCCCACACCACCACACTCCATTCTCCGGCCCCGGTCCTGCTGAGCTCATCCTTTCGGTCATGAAGATGAATTTACAAGTCTCAGTTGTATCAATTAAAGCACAGCAATGTGAGAGAGACCACTTTTTATTTCTCAGGTGTCTTTATTGGGTGAAATATGAACTTCTCTGCAACTCTTGGCCTTCTTCTTGGTCCTCACTGCATCCCTCTGGTGTATTTGTGCATGTTTCTGTTATGGCGTGCTTCCATCGGTATTTGAGTGATATGTCCCTTTGACTGTCCACTCTCTTTCCCATGGGACAGTGAATTCCTTATGAGGAATATGAGGGAGGGAGCCTCATCTGTGTGTGTGTGCGCACCTCTCAGGCCTGCCACAGTTCAGTTAATGTTTATTAAACTCATCTAGTCCTCTGCCCTGCCCCTACAATCACCTTCTGGACTGCATGGGGATTTGGGTATCTTCTATAATCACCCTAGTTTGCCTGTAACTCCCAATAATTTATGTTTCTGTGCTAAAAAAGAAATACAGAAAAGGAAACACCAGTGCAACAAGCACTCTTAACTGTCAGAGAGCCCTGATTTGGTTTCATTGAGCATTTTTAGAGTGTCACCAGATGTTCCTACATTTGGAATTTTTTTAAAGATTAGATTTCCTCTAGCTTGATCTTCAGTTCTAAATAATTTTTAGAGTGCTTTTCAATTTTTAAAGGACTTCATCAATTTCACAAATTATAGGTCCAATGTACGCAGTATAATCCTTTGTTATTTTATAAATATGGGCTTTTAGTATCAACTTTGAAAAAGTCAAAATCTATGTCACTTTTTTTTTTTTTTTTGCGGTATGCGGGCCTCTCACTGTTGTGGCCTCTCCCGTTGTGGAGCACAGGCTCCGGACACGCAGGCTCAGCGGCCATGGCTCACGGGCCCAGCTGCTCCGCGGCATGTGGGATCTTCCCGGACTGGGGCACGAAACCTGTGTCCCCTGCATCAGCAGGTGGACTCTCAACAACTTCACCACCAGGGAAGCCCCCTATGTCACTTTTATTTTAGAGATGTTACCTCCTTTCTCTTACTCAAAAGAAGAAGGGAAAAATGCCTTAGACTGATGAGATCTGATATAGTCAGAACCCTTCGATCTCAATATTGTGTTGGCAAGGCTATGTACTCCATGTTATTTGAATCCTTTTGGAGGGTTCTAATAAATGCATGGTATAAAGGGACACTACACATTTGAATTTAGAAGGATAGAAAGAGTTAAGTGACCGTCACCAATTACAACCTCGGAGGGGGTGATTCAGTTCAAAATTGCAGGGAGGTTTTTAATTTAGCTGCCTAAAGAAGCAGCCTCCGTTGAGCCAAGCTCATCAGATCACACACATGCTCCATTTCTTCACCCTGCACTGCCACTCAGAGCAATTGTATCAGAAAAGGCACCAAATGGATTGTGTGGCCCAATACCCTTTGCTTGCATGTCTACCAGAGTCCCCTTACCATTTTACTAGAGAGAGTGAAAAGGAGCAAATCAAATTTAAGTTCAGCAAACCAAGAATCTTTAGGGAAGAAGTTTAAAGTATGACTGTGCAGTTTGTTCAATTTGTGCAGTTCCTTCCTGTTGCCAACGTGCATATAGCTGTGGATTGTGTTAAGACACAGGCTTTGGTTTGTTACTATGTGTACTTTCTGCTACAGAATCATCTGCCAAGTCTTTTCCATATATTTTATCAGAAGTACATTCAGCCTGCACCAATTTCTTCCTTACACTATGTATAACCCTAAATGGCAATGCATATTATACTGATAAAATGTGTGATGGATGTGAGAGTTACTTTGAAGAAGTGTGTAATTGAGTGAACTTCCTTTGGGCTATAATGACAGAGCAGTGCTCTTATGAAGAGGGACCCTCTAGTAATATCGTGAATAACTCCTTCTGCACTGCTTACTATGGGTCTGGCATTGTGCTAAGGATGTGACTGCATCACCTCTGATGCTGAAAACACCTGGGATGTGGTTCTCTTGTCCCCTGCCATGTAACGATTGTGGATGTAGATGAAAATAATGCAAAAAAATGCTTGTCTATAAACATACTTGGGATGTCATGCACCACTCCTGAGGTACAATTATTGATAGGGTCGCATATCCATTATTTATATAGATAAGGCCAATATAATTGAACTTCATATTAACATAAAGCCAGAATAAATATTTATGAATTAACGTTTAATTAACATGTTGGTTTAAGCAGGTTTCTATTGGTAATACATAGCCAGTGACTTTGTAAATTTTCAGAACTGTATACAGAATGAGTGTTCGTAAAGCAAAGAAGCCTATTTTTCATTTGAAAATAAAAATGCAGGTTGAAATCAGGACCCAGTGCACCATTTCTTATGATATTGCTGATAATATATTCTTGAATATGAATGTGGACCCATAGTAAGTGTTGAAGGCCTCTTAATTAAATTAGGAATAATGAAATATTTTCAGGATTCCCATTAAGAACATTTACTGATGAATACAGTTTATTCTTTGCAGACTACAGCTTGACTTAATTCAATGTTCTGATTACATTGCCCTATCATAGTAGGGTGGCCTCATCAAAATAATGATAATCCTCAATTCAGTACTTTGAAAACAGCCAACTTTTCTCCTTGTTTAATAGGCTCCAAATCAGTAAACTAAATTAATCAAAAAAGTCTTCATCTCAAGTAATGATGTGTTTTCAATTCAAATTTTTACTTTGTAAATCTATCTATTCATCATGTGTTCCAAAGGAAGGTACAATGACAATGAGTTCATTTAACTCCAGCTCAACAAAGTGTCTAAAAAGATTTATTTCATCCAACCTTACTTACTTTGTTGAAAGTAAAATATTTTCACATTTTAAAAGCTAAACATTTTAACTGTTCCTATTGCAAATATATAATATTAAATACATAATATATTATAAAAATATAATATATACACATACATATATGTATACATAAAATATGTGATACACACAGATATAAAATCATTGAGCATTTTAAAAAACATGTTAGTAAATGCTTAAAAAAACAACTACTGTATATAATAACGCAAGGAGCTTATATCCTTTATTATCTCAGAAACTTCCCTCTACATTTAATTGCCTCTTTTTATTACTGGAAGATTCTGTCCTATTTTTCATTCTAGAATCTTCTCATTCATTACTATACAATCTGTTCCTGACCAAGTCACTCAGACCACTTTATACTAAAAACTTTCTAATGTGAGATAAAGTTAAGAAAGGTATTTTTATTTTTAGTTTTGAAATTTTATTCAACTGGAATCTGTGTAAATAAATGAGGCAATAATTTATGGTTAAAATTTATTCTGTTACCTTTTGACAAATTTAAAAATGTTCACGAAGTATAATTCATATGTGTGATAATTCTTCTTAGAATGTAGACTATGGTACGAAAAGCTATTTAGTGATTTCAAACTGCAGTGATATATACTCATATGGGAAAAACATTAAAATAAAACCAACATGAATTACAGTTAAAAAATTAGATTTTGACCTGCTCTTCTTTCAGTTACCACAAATAAAATACCAGCCAATACTTTCACCTATAATTGGTGCTGCTTATAGTTTGTATACATTTCAAAAGGTTTATGAATAAGTAGTAATGTAACACAGACCACCAAAACAAGAAAAAATAGTTTCAAATTTTAATACTGTAGACTATTATTTAAATATTGAGTTATATTTTTTTAAAGATTGAGCTTTTCATGTGACAATATAACTTGCATACAAACAATTCAAAAATAGCAAGACTATTTATATCTATATTTTTCTTTAAATTATAATATGCTGTCTGTGCCTTAGGACTTCTTTAAATATGAAGAAGTTCATCTCAGTTTGCATTTGAACACATGGCCTAAGTAAGTATTTTTCACAGTTTAATACCAAAGAATATTAATTTATGAAAAAAATTACAATGGTATTTTTTTGTTTCTCAATTTAAAATTAAAATGAGTATTGCAATACTTTGATATGAACAATGAATCCTTTATTTTCATAATTTAAATTTCAAGAAGGAATAGAAATTCTTTTGTTTTTGTCCTCTAGCATTACAATTTGTCAAGTAATTTTTCATTAAACCAAATGCTAAGTTAAATTATCACACTACTATTTATTTAAATGTATTTTTAAGAAATAGCTTTTCTTTAAGTTGCACACCTAAATGAAGTAGAATGCAAACATTGTCTTTAATATTTTTAAAAATCTAAGTTTTTGTGGATCATTTAATTTTATGGAAATTTTTGTATCAAAGCAATCAACTAGACATTTAAGAGTTATTTAAATAGTATTAAATTAAGAAAATTAGAGTTTAAGAACAACACTGTTTACTTTAATATAGTAGAATTTTATTTTTCCCTGTCAGTGTTGTCAGTATTTTGATATTTAAAGAAGATTAATTTTAGATACACCCAACTATGTTTCTATTTGTGGACTAAAATACAGTAAAAATAAAACTAGGCTCATGCAGATTTCACAATTTTTACATGGACTATCAAAATTAGAGATTTTTTTAGTGATAATATACTTTTTACATTCTATTATTATTTATGAAGAAATCTTCTTAATTATAATTCCAAGTAATAAAATTCAACTGCAAAATATATTCCAAGGGCAAGAAGAATAGGGAGGTAACTCATAATTATTAGAAATGTTTTTGCTTTAATATATTTTATATATTGTAGCAGTCACCTTAAAAGACAATATCAGAAATTGCAGAGAAGGTAAAGATTTATGGGTTTGATTTCAATTTTATAATTTATGATTTTAAACCATTTATGATATTTAAATGTTCTATTATAGAAAATTATAATAGAATTTACTATGTCAGTTTCTAAAGACCATAATAAATAACAAAATGGAGCAAAGCAACTCAAGTATATGTGGAGCCATTCTGTTGGACTTATTTCTCTATTCTAGATCATTTGTACAGACCACACAGCAGTTTTAGTTAATGAAGATGGAAAGATATTTCAAAGGTATAATTCTGTTAAAATTCTAAGTTACTATCATGATTAAGAAATGAGCCAGTGGAAAGTTTGGCATCTTAATCTTGGCTATCCTTAAAAAACAATACTGTGGCAGAGAGTTTTACTCGAAAGGGAAAACATTCTGAGCAGAATGAAAGTAAATTTTCTATTTCTCATCGATTTGTGTCAATATTGGAACAAGTATAACTCTGTTTGCCTTCTATTTATTTCTGTTGGTAAAATTATTTCATAGAAGTCTGCACGATTCAACTCATTTTATTTGCTTTGTGAGTTTGAAGACTTACGTATTCTTAGATACATAAAGAATAAGAGTTTTTCAAAACAGGTAGTAAAAATTCAGTAAAGAATGATAATTTTTTCTTTCTTCAATTTATACAATTTTTGGTATATCTTGTTATATTAAAATACTTTTATAAAAGGGAAAATTTCTGAAGGTAGATCACATTTTTTGCCATTTACTCTTCTCTGTTCTTTAATTTTAATTTCTTGGCATATAAGAATCAGACTTCTTCATAAAAATTTATTTAATCACTTTTATTTTAGTTAAGTGCCAATATTCACAAATCCTCAAGCCAAAACACTGTAGCATGTAAATATCTGGTCTCTTTGCATACATTATTTTGATAGTTTAATGTTTAGAAGCATTGATAAATGCTAAACTAATATTCCAGAACAGATACCTGAATATTTTTCATGTAAAGTGAACATTCTATGCTGAAAAATAAAAATTAGTGACACCCTAAGACAATTTTAATTATTTCAATATCAAATCTATCACTAAGTTATGACTTAAGCTTAGGTTACTCACAGTGTAAAATTTTTCACTAAGGTAATTAGTATAATTAATTAATTATTCCATAATTGAAATGCAGGTTAACAAACTTCTATATATAAAAGTTTAAAAAAAAGTCCTTCATTCAAACTCTGAACTCTAAGCCTATAAAACTCTTCAAAGAACTCCAAGATATCAAGCAATCTTTTATTTAGCTAACCTACCCCCCACATTCACTCTTATTCATACTTAAATACTCAGTATGCTCACAGCTTGGAAAAAAGCTAAAAAGCCTTAATGGATCACTGATTTTAATTAAAGAGGTAGGTGCATATCCCTTATAAATGAATTCAAAACAATTTTTGTTTTAGCATTAATAGTTTTCATCAAATGAAAACAAGCTTCTTAGTGTTGGAGAGGAAAGTCTTGAATGGGGCACTTATTAACATTTCTTTTATTTTAAACTCAAGGACAAATATTCTAAAACAATATCTATTACATTGGAACCATGGTGCGTTTTTTCCACATTTTCTAATATTCCAGCAGCGCACTTCTTTTGAGCAAAGGGTAGCATAACCAAAGTACAAAGTGAAGGATTCAGTAAAAACAGCAGGAATACGTAAAATCAATTTAAGGAAAACATATTTAATCTTGTCATAGTTGAAAGCTAATAGGGTGAATGTGTTTTAGACCTTCATTTTTCATGAGGTGTATATTCTCAGTTTAGGTGCTATGCCATTGAAAGTGTATTTACGATTAAAGACAATGAGGTGGAGATTTGAATTTTCATCTGGCCAATATAGAGGTAGCTTGTTTTAAAGATACCTATACATTCTAGATAATGTTACTATAATCAACAGCAAGAAAAACTTCCAATGTCAAGGTAAGCTTTCTCAAGATTAAAAAGTGTAAAAATCTGGTAGTGCTTTATTTTTTTGTTCCTTAAATACCTGCATAATCTCTTTTAGAAGACATACACATTGTTAAATGTATGCCTCTTTTTCTCTGAGTGATACTGAATGTCAAACATTTCTTTTAAATATTTTTTTTTCTAGGCTTGGAAAATGGATGACAGTTTGGAAACTAATGATAAAATAAATTATGTATTTTGACAAAAACAGTGAGAAGGGCAATTTCCATTTTTAGCTAATGGAGGAATTTCAACAGAATTAAATCAGAGATGATAAAAATCACTCTAAAATATTCCACTGTTCCTCTTTTTTCTCCTCCCTAAATAGGCTACTAAAAATTGTTAATATTGGGAACACAAAACCAGTCATAAAACAGGGATATAATCAACTGTGTAATGTTGATCTTGTAATTACCGCTTTGAGGACAAAAATGTAATTTTTAATGTGTGATTGTGAGAGGTTATCAAAAGAAAATGTTTGCAACAAGTGTCACGATTCTTTAAAAAGTGTTTTCATATTAACTATGTAAGATTAATTGCCAAATTGTGACAAACTTTTTTTTCACAAAAAACTACAACTTTTGCTTTATTTTTTTCAAATGGAGTTTTAAAAGCACTGTTATTGATTGTACTATTTAAAAGAATTCTTCTCATGTCTTCTCTGCACTCTTTGTGTTCATTACCTAGTCACCTTTTAGCATTTTGGTCTGGGAGTTTTCCGAAGTGCCCTCCCTATCTTTTTGACACATCGTTCCAAGGTATTGTCAAATCCAACCCAAGTAGTAATCACACATCCAGGAAGACAGTAGCAGTTTCTTTTTTTAACCTTCTCGGTGAAAACAGGTAAGGGCATGAACAAGTATATTATGACCCCAGTGCGTTTGTGGCTTTCGAGTCTGACACCTGTCAGATAAAAACAAGCTACAGATGCTCTTATCAATTACAGGAGATCACCGATAGCACCAGGATGTTGGAATGATGAGGAAGGCTTACTTTTTTTTTTTAAAGGACGCCATCTGTAGCTATTAGAAGGGGCTGAGAAAAAGACTTTTAAGTGCTTATAGGAAAAAAAAAGTCTAAGAAAAATAGTGTTGAAAGCATCTAGTTTCCCTTTCTGTGACAAATAGAGCTTTAGGGGCCAAAAGCTTCCTTTAACATCTAAGGCTATAGTTAGATAACAGAAAATAACATAACATAGCAAAATGAAGTGCCAATGCCAATAAGTCTTAAAGAGCTCAACTATCCCAGTTAACTAATTAAATATCAACAGTTGGAATATTAAGGAATATACTGAATCAAATAGAATTTATTTTCATATTATTTTTCTAGAATCAAATTTTATTCCCTAATCTTGTTACCGAAAGCTGGTAAGGCAGATACTTTTCTTTAGGTCTATAAGGCACATACAGTTCTTAAGGGAAAGGAAGCTCTTCTGCCAGTGAAAAAGAGAAAATTGTGTAGTCTGTCCTACCTAATTTACATGATTTCTTTTAAATAAAATCATTTACTCAGTGACAATAAATGCAACCAGCAGATGTTTAGTTATTTGCTGAAGCAAGACAGTATATTAACTGATGGAAGTATCAATTGCAGTTATTAAAATAGATGCTATTTAGGAGAACTGTGGGATTCAGAAATAATTATTCATATAATTAGAAATTGGAAATGAGTCAACAGGAATTGTTTTGGCATAAAAAAAGACATTTGAAATGACTTTAAGTATGGTTCTACCAAACTATTTCCAATGCATATAATACAAACATTAAATTTGCTGTTTTATTTCTAAGATAGTACTGAGATCTTTGAGACAGATTGGATTTGGTGCAAATAAAAATCCTGGTAAATTACATGTATCTTATGGCAACAATTTATTTGAATATCTTCAAGCCTGGTTATACTTCAAAGTTTATTTTTTTCTTAATTAATATCTTCCATATCAATTTGGTCAAATTGTTGCATGTAATTTAGTGGAACTCATGTATAGAGAAGACATTTAGGATTTGCTCATCGTGGGCAATTATGTAATTCTCCCTCTTGCCTTTAAAATATAGCATAGGAGAGAATATCAGAATAGTCATATGCTAAAGGAACTCAGAATAAATTATTACATTATCTGAGACTAGGAACTCCTCTGTGAACATATTCCCTCAAAATTAGCATCACCACTGAACTGTTACTTGGATTCAGCCCATCTGAAAGATTTGAAAACTACTTTGAATGACCTAACTCCATAAAACAAACAAACAACAACAACAACAAAAAAACCCAGAAAGAAAACCATCACCAACCTCTGAAAATTAACAACAGTTTTGTTAATCAAGGATTTAATCTCCACATGAAACCAAGACCAAATTAGGGAGGCTATGATGCTGAGGCACACAAAAACATTTGTTAAGCAAAGTCAAAATTAATGACAAACAAAACCAAGTTTCCTTTGTGGCTGATTTTCAGGCAGCTGCATCTAAATATAAAAGAGCCATCAAAGAAAGATATCCATTAATTATTAACTCAGAACAACTTCAGAAAGCAGAGCCCTTAAACCTCCATTGACATCATTCTGCCGGTCTCCTAATCTCTGCAAGTTGTTGGTAAGAGTTGCATTAAACACAGCATGCCACCAATCCCGCCTTTAACAACTGCAGCTCCAGAGCTGTGCACGGCAGCCTGGAAGACCACACGAGAGAAGCTGTACTTTCTGTAAAGACATCTTTAAGAAACATTTACAATCTCACATTCTGAATAATCTCCTGGGTTGCTTTACCTCTCTCAACCACACAATAGGGTGTCAATAGTCTAATGGCAACATGCATGATGAAGAAACTCATCCTTTTTTTTTTTTCCTGTGGAAGTATAGAGCTAACTGTCATGGTTAAAAAGCTGAGCCACCCTGTAGCTTAATGCAGTTCAATCTATAGATCTTTCCCTGGCTTTTTCATTACAGAATAGAAGAAAAAGCTCTAGTACAAGTGATGCTGATAAAATGTGGAATAATATAAGGTGGTTGTTATGTAAGCTGGTGAAATAACTTAGATTATTAAGTACTATTATTAGTTTTCATAGTTTGTCAAAGAAGTTAAATACTTTTTAATTTGTAAGATGTTTTGGCTTTATTGAAAATATCAAATGAAATTTAATTTCTATGAAAATAGCCTTTTAATCTATGCTAATGTTTATGATTGCAAGTTTACATTTCTACTCTGGACTTATAAAATTCTGTGGCCAAATACAGAGAGACAACCTTTTTCATTCATTTTGAATTTTTGTAGTTTGGCATCATCAAAATTGACTAATTTACTATTGTGCATTAGTCCAAAGTACAGAGAAATAAAACTCTCATACAGCATGCTTCCAACCTATTAACCTGGGATGAGAAGATTTTTTTTCAAAAATATGTTAAAATGGAATTAAAAATGAACATATATGTATATAAAAAATCTAAAATTTTGAACTTTGAGGTTACTTTGCAGATATATCGCCATAGAAAGTAAAGAGCTGCAATGTGGCAGAAAGGGATATTATTTTCAGGCCCTTTGGGCAAGCTGTGCTTTGCCCTTATCCTATTCTCATCTCTCTTTTTCTCATTCTCTCTGTCTTCTAAAAACTTATCAGAGTACAGACGAGCATCATCTAACCAAAGTAAATGTTTAACAATCATTATACTTCATGGAAAATAACACCACATTTGAATAAAAATATAAAAGTAATCAAAAATACCGAGAACATAAAACATTTATTAGATAACTTGATTTGCCATAAACTTCCCAACCTTTTTAGTTTTAATCTATCCCACTACCTGAAAATTCTTCAGATCATCTTTTTCTATCACAGAACTCAAACGATTAAAAATCAAAATGTTAACTTTTCAAGCCAATATAAAAAGAACGGGAGGAGGAAAAGTGTGTATCTGTGTGATGATTCGTATTTAAAGGTTTTATCTCTTTACTCTATTTGATTAAAGGCCTTGTATTGAGTTAAACAGCAAATCCTGGAGAATAATTAGTGGCTGTTGGTTTTGTTCCCCCCCCCCCTCCCTTTTTAAATGAAAGCTTAAATGGGGAAAATGGAATGTCAGTCAGAAACTGGTTCATACCAATCATAATAATTATAATCTATTAGAATTAAGCCATAATCATTAGAATTTCTTCTTTTCTCCTACCTTTGATGGCCTGTTTCATCTGTTTCATTAAAGCTGTAATTTTTACAGATGCTCTTGATGTTCCTATGTTTGCATCAGTGTCTAAGACAGCCTAAAGGGAAGAAATAGCTGTTTGCCTATAGAAATACATGTTAATACATTAGTTACTTGAAGCAAGCAACTTTTGCAATATGTATGTCTGGGTGCCTATAGTTGTCTTTATTTGGGCCTGTCCAGCATTTTGTTGTGTTCTACTCTTGCCCGGCAGCTGGACCCTGACCTTCAAGTTCTTTTTTTTTTTAAGAAAAAGAAAAAAAAGAATTCTTTTCAGATTCCAAGTTCCCCCCTTCTTACCCTCCCACTGACACCATCCTATTCAGAACTGGAGATAACTTTATTCATCTACACATCATTGTATCAAATTCAATAGGCAAACTGCTTCAACATGCCTCAGAGCTGGACAGGACAGTTATGTCTTCATTCCCCACCCCCCTACCCCCAGCCCCCAATGCAATGAGATTTTTACCACCACCTTTTCAGGCATGAAATGAACACAGTTCCAAAAAATAATTTCAAACTAGTGTTTTACTACTCTGTTGGGTCACCATAGATAAATTTCCCTGCAAATTCCTCAGTTGGATGGAATACATTACCTCCAGACTGTGTTACTTAGAATCATCTCTAGATAATACATGCTGGAAAGGAAGAAGGGGATCCATTTATTCATTAAATCCCATAAACTGGTGATATAGATTTTGATGAATAATGTGCTTGCATCCCAAGTGTTTGCTTTAGTCTAAAATTAAGAGCATCAAATCAGATAAAGTGACACCATTGCACAGATGACACAAAGAACTGAAAGGGAGAATTCTGCTATCCCAGCAACCAAAAGCAAATATACTGTTCTCAGAAAACAAAATATTATGTCTTCCTTCTGATTGATCTCGGAAGAGAGAGGAATTAAAGCTTTATCCCCCCTAGGCTCTACAACACTTCGATTTCACTTTCGGGAGTTTGGAACTGTTAAAGAGAAAAATAGAACTTGCTTAGTGTCAGGAACATCAAATAACGGTTTGATGTTGGACACTCTTGCTACAAAATCAGTCTACTGTCTTTAGTCAGGAAGACTGGGTATCAGTTTAGTGTGTGGGGTGGGAACTGACTCTCATATGTGGATTCTCAATGAGGCAGCAGCGGGCTGTTATAGACAAAATAGTTTCGTCCAAAGTTGGGTTTCTTTCTGAAAACTTCCTAAAAAGTCCTTCTAAAATAACACCTTCTTGGATTCTGATATTTAAAAAGCAACAACAAAAATCTTGGTCAAAACAGTTCTGAGCTCAACCGTGCTTCCTTATTCATTCCTGGGACACCCATTCCCCCCCACCCCCCATATCAGAATGCAGAGCCTGAAAGAAAGTTGAATGGTTAAAATGAAATAGAGCATCTAAAGTCCTTAGCTGGCCATTATAAAGCATTCTAGACCCTGCAGATAGAAAAGGAGAAAGATCTTTTTTAAAAAGCAGACTTGCACCCTTGACTAGGTGTTTTCTACTCTAGCTCCTATATGTTTATGTAAAGGGTGTTACAGACATTTGGAAGGATTTGGGAGTTTCAAAAGAGAGAAGTTTATACATTAGTGCTGCAAGTTGCAAAACACTGTTGATATTCAAATGTTTATTGTGCAAAATCTGGGATAAGCTTCAGCATGAGGGCCCCTTTAAGTGCCTACAACTCTTGCTAATTCCCCTCAGCATTGAGGCTTGCACAAAGGCCTTAATCCAATTCCACTTTTTTCAGAAAGCCTATGCTATTTTCTCTCGCATAAACTAACAACACTGCCCCATCACATTGCAGAGTGGGTCAAAGAAAAAGCACTCTCTGTTTATACTTTACCAACACTTTGTGCTTCTTGGGCAAGCATGGCAAGGAACTTTAAGTGGCTCCCTAGGCCCTACGACATCTTTAGGGGAAAAAAATAACCTTCAGACTTGGAGGGGGTGTTCTTTAAGGATGAAAAGTGTACTGGGGTGTTAGGTATTCTCCACCTCTGTTTTCTGTGAAAAGAAATTGATCACCAGAGCCTCATTCTTGCAGTTCTGATTTAGATGAGAGAAGTCAGGCTGGCTTTGATTAGGTGGTATATACATTTTGATGAGGTGGTATTATTTTTCTCTAAGACTGTTGGTTCTGCCTCTCTTCCTCCTTCTCTCTCTCTGTACCTACCTTTCTATCCACCCCCAGCACAACTGACTTTCACTATTTCCTGGAGATTTCCCAAGGTCATATAGACAATTCTCATTATTTATGTTCTCTTGGTTACCAGTTCCCTTCAGCCAAATGAGACATTGATTCAGCCCCGATTTCCAGCATCTTATTTTTTACACCTGTAATTCTGGTGGTCATTTATAGTTTCAGGTGGAAATTCTGCTAACAAATAATTACACCTGCTGTTGGCAGTGGAAATCCGGCATTTGTGTCTGATTGTGAGTACACAAGTGACCAATTACTCTAGTAATTAAGCAACTGTGGGTATAATTAGAAATGACCATGATTTTGCCCCAGAAGTGAATTAGAGAGGTGGAATAGGAAGCCAAAATGAGAATGGATATCTGCCGATTTCAGAGCTGTACTTTAGCAATTGGTGTCACCAAAAATTAAACTACACAGAACTCTGTGTCTCAATTAGAGAAAACGATGCCTTATTTCTATTGATTTTTATTCATGATGTCAAACTGAGGACACTCACATTGGCTACCTTTGAATGTTTCTATATTTCCATAAACCCTATGAGAAGCAATTTTGGTGGATGGATTTGAAGTTCGTGTGTTTGGGACTGAGGCAGCAGATCTTAATGTATTTGTTTGGAAAGATGATTCTGTTCAGTAAGCTTCTACAATACAAAACAAGATACATTTGATGCAGGACTTCATGCATCTTAAAGAAACTAATCTTTGCAAGAAGGGAACATTGCCACACAGTGCAAGATTACCTTATGGCAGTATTTGGTAATTTGTCTAATGAATCATGCCAAACATTTGAGATGGTGTCTCTCTTTAACTAGATCACAAGAGCTGGCATGAGCTGTCTACAAGGCACTCCAAACTAAACCCCAAGCTGTTGGAAGAAGACATTTTCTACGATGAGTTTGTGTAAGAACATAATCAAGTCAATGGACTCCCACAGCCTAAATCAATCACATGTGAAAGCCAGTACAATAAATCCTCTGACTTCTGAGATTGTATATTTATCTAAGTATAAGAACCACGGTCTACTTTCTACTTTTAAGATTCTCTGATGATTCTTATCTTTGCAATTATTTTCAAATGCTTCCAGCTAGTAAAAAGAAAACAAAACCAAAAATGTCTGCCGTGAAACAGTGAAAGGGTGAACAATTTGGAGAGCAAATCCTGTTTGAATCTGGTCTGTGATCTAATGGTCAGCTATTACACTATCAAAATTCAATCACTTATGTAATTAACATGGTTTTCATCCTTGCAGGCCTTCTCAGCAGACAGGCCAAAGACCTGAATGAACAGAGAAATGGATTTCCCCTTTTGCATTATGAGGACAGTACCGGAGGCACAGCTGTGTTGCAGCAAGTGAGGCCAAATTGCCTCTGCTGCGAAGGGGTGACAGGGTCATGACTTCTCCTAAAAATGGTGGTGATGTAACTCAGAAACAGAGACTGTGAAATGATACTCTTTTAGCATAACAGAGAAGATTTTTGGTTTGTGACAAACTGTAATATGTAGCCTAATGGTGAATAGCTCAGACATGAGTGAATAATACAAATCCCATTTGAATCTGGCCTGCAGTGGTTAGTCACTTGGGTAGTTAGCAAGAGTATAGTTTTTTGAGATTTTTAATTAGTTGGGCCAAAGATCTGAATGAAGCATTCCTTTCTTCAGGGAAGAAAAGAAAGGAAGAGAGGAAGGAAGGAAAGAAGGAAGGAAAGAAAAACACATTTGAAGATAAAATTAAAGTCAAGCATTTACTCACCAAAATCTACTAGAGAGAATAAATGAAAGACAAATAGTGGTTTTGATCTACTTTGTTTCAAAAGACCATTTTTCTTTCAAGTAAACATCACCAGGTCCATGTACAATACCTAATGAGATGGAGTGGAGATGGAGTTAATTACAGGGAGTCGGGATATCCCATAGCATTGTCATGTTAGCCTCTACATCATAATCTGAAATTCAAATGCCTTCATGACAGACATGTTACAAAAGAATGTGGAGCTTCTAGTTGGGCCCAGAAACTAGAGAACGCGTGTCTTACCTAAAGTATAACTGTATTATTTTATTATTTATATATTTTATTATTTTATTTATTTATTTTAATTCAATTATTTTATTTTTCTAGTCAAATAAAATAAAGCCACTGCTCAGTTGGGCCAGAGGGCAGCAGTTGTAGGCAGAGAGGACACCTAAAATGCCTAGTACTGAGGTTTTCATGTATAAAGCAGTCTTCAACACACACACTTAACACAGTGACATAATAACATTCTCCCACTGAAATGTAGCTCTTATTTTCTTTAATTTAGCATAAAATGTATCATATTAAAAAGACAGTGATGGAGTGAGCTACAATTTATTGTTGACAAACTGCATAAAATAATCCTCATATCTTTTATTTTCTTTTTGCTAATTTAGTCCAAGCCCAGCAGCCATCCTGTTGGGCTGGTGGTCAGCCAATCTCAGCCATTTTTTTTTTCACCACCTTCCGCATGCCAGGGTCACCCGAGGTCTGGGTTGTGACATCCAGGCATTGGGACTGCCCTTTCAGCCACCTGTCACTGGTCATCGGGTCACACTTGAATGCCGACATACCCACTGGCCTCCTCATGGTCACTTCAGTCTAATGGCTCGGTGGCTTTTCTATCAGGTTTGGGACATGGGTGAATCATGGATGAGGCAGGAGGCCCTTGGTCAGGTCCCCTCTGAGTTTCTGCTGCCATCAGGCCAGGCAGTCTCCCCCATCAGACACAGTGCCCCCAACATTTGGTCTTTTTCAGCCTGAGGAAAATCTCTTCCTCATCTTTCCCTTAAAGCCCACTCCCCTATTCCTGTTCTCTCCAAGGATACACAGGATAATGTTTTCATGAGCTTCCAAGGATGCGACTCAAATTCCTTCAGGAGCAAGCAGGTAAAAAAAAAAAGAAAGTGAAAAAAAAATTAAAAAAAAAATCGTATTGAGGACCCATAAAACCTTTTGTTTATTTAGGTTTTGTTTATCGTTATCTCCCATATTAATATTAAAACATAAATTTAAAATTAAAATAAATAAATAAATGAGAGGAGTTAGTGTGAAACAAAGGAGGGATGGGGATTTTAGTGAATTAGAGAGTAATTGAATGTCTAAAGCCTCTCAAATTCAATTTAAAACACACACACACACACACACACCCGTGTGAGAATCTCAGTTTGAAATCCTTTGTTTAATCTTTTACAAAATATAGTATGAGCTCTTGAACATCTACTTTCAATTCTGCAAAACTCCTTGAGGCAGAGAAATGCAAGAATAACTGAAGGGTTGGGATACTTACTCTGCCTGAGGTCACAGTGTTGGAAGAATTCAATGGGAAATGCACAAAATATTATTTCAGTAAATTATTAGGCAACAAAAACAGTAATGGCTACTTTCTGGCGTTATTTTTTTTCTTACCAACTATGGTGTGTTAACATAATTAGAAATTTTATTCAATACACCTTTGGGTGCCTACTATTTACCTTGGTCTGGTGAGCAGTGAGGACTATACAAGTATATATGATTCCCAGGGAGCCCTTATTAGGTACTGGGAACAGTCACAGCTAATAAGAAATCTTTGCAAAACAAGTAATTTGCATGCAACACTTAATCTTCAAAACAACTGAGGAAGGCATGATTATCATGCCCATTTTATAGATGAGAAAACTGAGGCACAAATAAGCTTATTAAGTAATTTGCTCAAGGTCACAGAGCTGGCAAGGGGCGGAGATGGGAGTAGATTGTTGGTTGGTCTGACCTCATTTCCTGGGAATCTTCACTATCACTCTGACTCTAATATAATTATCTAGATCGAATTTTTTTATTTTTTTATTTTTATTTTTTTTCTGTACGCGGGCCTCTCACTGTTGTGGCCTCTCCCGTTGTGGAGCACAGGCTCTGGACACGCAGGCTCAGCGGCCATGGCTCACGGGCCCAACCGCTCCGGGGCATGTGGGATCTTCCCGAACCGGGGCACGAACCTGTGTCCCCCGCATCGGCAGGCAGACTCTCAACCACTGCGCCACCAGGGAAGCCCCAAGATCGAAATATTTTTACAGGGATAAATTCTGTTTTTCAAAAATCAGAGTGACACTAGCATCAGAGTCTGGAAAAGAGTCACTTGCTCAAAGCTATGTTGGTGTGAAGGCGGGAATCCATCTGCCTGGACTCTGAGATGGCCTCAATCCGGAACCTTAGGTGGCTGCCAAGTCAGCCCCCCAGAGATGCTCCCCGGAGTGCTCTCAGTTCCCCCAGCCACTCCTCCTTTCTAATTGCAACACACCAGTTCTATTCACAGGTAGATCGACCAGCAAAGGCTCATTTAAACCCTCTCCACCACTTTCTCCCACCTTCTAAACTCGAAAGGGGGCAGAAAGGGACTCACAAAAGCCTCTTCTTCCCAAAGCCCTTGTAATAGGCTCATTAAGCACCCGCCTGAGCTTGTTATAAAATACTTTGGAAGCAGACCATAAGTAGCTGACTGTTTGTAACAGATAATATCAAATTGGAGAAACATGTAAAAGCACATACAAAAACAGTAAAATGAGATGTACTCTAATGATACCAGCCAAACAAGCAGGGAAGTAATTAGTCACTCCATGTACATAATTTAGGATGTGTAGCAGAGCTAATTTTATGTAAGGCCATGTCAGCCTCTAACTTTGGTGTTTTGTGTATGGGGTAAATAAAAGATGTTTTATGGAGAATTCTGTAGCATAGGAAACTAAACAAAGTAAACTGCTATCTCATTATGGTAGTCACACATAGTATTTATTAAACATGGTTCTTAAGCCTCGCTTAAGGGATGCTGTAGAGTGTTTTGGTTATTTATGTTTCTTCTTTCATCAGATATGAATTTATGTTATGTAAACTGGTCTAGTTCTAAATAAAAATTATTTATTTATAATACATAGAGTGATACTATTTCAATTTTGTGAGAATGCTAAAAATAGTTTTTTGATTCTAGAATTAATACTCAAAGTATGTTATCTTTTGTGGAGGACAGTGAGATGAGTGATATACAAACAATTGATAACTGTCGATTACCTTTTGGAAGACTACATTCTGAAGAGAGTTATATTTTGAGGAAGAATTTTTAAATTTGGGGAGATAATTTTGTTTTTGATTGTTATCTGTAAAATAATCCTCAGCTTATTTTGAAGTGTTACTATATTCATTTCAATGACTTTTGCTAAGAAAAAGAAAATTTTATTCCTCAGAAAACTACAGGTATAACCTCTGTGGAAATGAAACATTTTCTATGTCTAAAAATATAGAAGAGACAAAAAAGTTTTTTTATATACCTCATCAGAGAAGAACCATTAGTGTTTATATTATTGATGTAACTTTTGATATCTTAAAAGCTTGTTGTTAAGCATAATTTATATAGGATTGTATTTATTTCATCAATTTGTCAGATAAATACAAAAACTGCACTTTCCCATTTTGCTACCCGTCCCCCCCATTACAAGCTGTTTAAAATTACTCTTATATGAGTTTAAACTTTGCTCCTTGGCCCCTGATTTGGGCCTCAGCGGGTAACAAGATTGGGGAAGAGGCAGTCTTCTCCTGACCCTGAATGAGGACCCTGGATAAGAGACACCTGACCCTGAATGAGGACCCTGGATAATTCTAGGCCTTCCTCTGCCACATATATCCATGAACATATCACCGTGCCTCCTTTGCATCCTTGTAGGTCAAATGAGAGGGTTGGAAAAATAATTCCTATGTTAACTTTCAGCCCCCTAATTCTATTTTTATATGTGGTCAGGACAAAGTGTACACACACATGACCTATCATAGTTATCCAGGCTGAGCAAATGTATTTAATTAATTAGTTCTATAACTTTGGAGGAGAGGGTGACTCAGTAAAAATAATTGTGAACAATTAAAAAATTATAGGACATTTTGCATCAGGTGATGCTGGATGGTGAACAGATTCCTCCCTTTGAAAATTGTGATATAACAGCATACCTTTATACCTTTTGTATGTGATATACTTTTTACTGGACAAGGTATATTCACATGTGAAGATCTTCTTTCGGACAATTGGACAAAGAATGGACATACCCTTTTACCCAAAAAATCCACTTGTAGTCATTTTTCCTACAGATATAAACATACATTTGTGCAAAGATGTCTAAGTGTAGACATTGAACCATTGTTTGTGACAGCAAAAGATTAGAAACAATCCTACATGAAATAGATAAACAACAAGTACCTACTATATAGCACAGGGAACTATATTCAATATCTTGTAATAACCTATGATGGAAAAGAATATGAAAAAGAATGTATATATTTATATAAACTATATATATAATTGAATCACTTTGCTGTACACCTGAAACTAACACAACACTGTAAATCAACTATACTTCAATTAAAAAAGATTGGAAACAATCCACACATGCATCAATAGAGATCTGCTTAATAAATCATGATACTTAAATTTAATGAAATATCTTGTATTGATACTGAAATAAGCAGGGCATCTCTATAAGGACAGATAAGGAACTATCTTCAGGATGGATTATTAGGTGAAAAAAGCAAAATGCAAAAAATGGTATGCAGAATACACTACCATTATTTTTTTTTAAAGTATAGACACACATATCACATATGTTACATGTTTATAATGTCTCTAAGAGCTTACCCAAAAATATGGTAACCGTGGTTGCCTTGGGAAGAGAACTGGGGGTCCAGAGATAGTGACAGAGGCCAACTTACTTCTTACTGTGTGCTGATTTATACCTTTTAAAATTTGCATCATGTACATCCAATATTTATATTTTAAAAGCAATAATAAAATCAAATATTAAATGTTTAGTATGTACCAGATATTGTGCTAATGCCTACATGTATTAATTCAGTGAATCTTTACAATAAAGATTCTTTTGAGATATTATGAGAACTGTTACTATGATCCCATTTAGCAGATAAGAAAACTGAGACAGGAGCAAGGTTATCCAAGCTCACACAGAAAATGAGTGGCTTATAAGCCACTGGGCCCCCTTCCTAAAGCTCTTCTCTCTAAAGTTTTAGAAATACCTCCACAAATGCTCTCTCTTTCTCTCTCTCTTTATATATATATATATATATATATATATATATATATACATATATATATATCTCCTCAACAAGCCTGTATCTTATATATACAGGCTTATTGAAGTCTCCTGACTTTGATAGGACCATCCTTTCTCACCATAAATGTTGCCCAGTCAAATAAAATTATATGTGGTTTTGCCCAGCATCAAGGATTAGTGGTGGTCCTTTGGCCCATCCAAGAATAACCGAATCCTCATGGAGATGCCTCTGTCCCTGGTCCAATTCTTCTGTGCTTTGATTCTCAGTGTCCCCTCATTTACTCAAAAGTTCAACTTTTACTGCCTGTTCATTAGTATAATGCACATGTTTTTTTAAATGTTGCAAGTTCCTGTCTCACAAATTTGCACATCTTTTTAAAAAGTTGAACACATCTTTCTCTAAAATATTATCCCAAATGTATGTTAGTCTGAGCACGCAGGTAATTCTGTAGACTACCTGCTTTCTCTGAAACAAATACACTTTCAATTTAGTCATAAATACAATTATAATTAAAAGCCAGCCCCCTCCCACACCTAAATCAGTGACCATCATTAAAGAGAACATCTCGTTATTTACAGATACACTACTCACAGCCTTAATAGAAATTTTAAAAAATCAGTTCTGTTAATTGATGGATACAGAACTCTGTGCATTTAATAGTGATGAGCAAACTAGTCAAAGTGGAGGAAGGAACAGATAAATTGTTTAACAATTAGGTAGGTCATTTATCTTTTGTCCCTCACAATCTCTTATTTAGGAACGATTTAACAATGTGAGACTGCTTCTAGGTTATTTAATTACTCGCCAGCCATTGCTTCAGCTTTGAGTTTTCTCTGCCGGTCAGCTTCTAAGTTCAGACATTTACTTCATGCTGCTTCCCTCCTCAACATGCAAGAACACTTTCACTCTTAGATTTCTCACCTTTGGTGACCTGTAGCTCAGTTTGTCATTAAGAACAAAACCAGGGCTTCCCTGGTGGTGCAGTGGTTGAGAGTCCGCCTGCCGATGCAGGGGACACGGGTTCGTGCCCCGGTTCGGGAAGATCCTACATGCCCCGGAGCGGCTAGGCCCGTGAGCCATGGCCGCTGAGCCTGCACGTCCGGAGCCTGTGCTCTGTGGTGGAAGGGGCCACAACAGTGAGAGGCCCGCGTACCGCAAAAAAAAAAAAAAAAAAAAAAAAAAAAGGAACAAAACCAAAAAAATACAACAAAACAGTCCAGAAAGTCAACATCCTTCAGGTATGAGTTTGGGACCTCTCAGGGGGTGGTAATGAGAGTTCAGCTGTGTCTTGAGGCTGAGAGAATGTAAAGGAGAAAGTTCATAGTCCTGAAGTTTGCCTCTCTTTCCAGAACTTAACTTTGAGTCTTTTGACACATCCCATTCAGTTGTTGGAACAAATTTGTCTGAGAATGTTTTGGAGGGTAGACCAGAGTTTATTTGTTTTAATAAGTCTTAATATTTTTTTTTTGGAGAAAACTGGAAACTTCAGTTTCTTTCTGTTACCTCAGCTCCATTTAAAGTATTTCTTGAAATGTAGAGCTCTTGAAGGGATTTATTCTTTTACCAGGCTTGGTGTTTGGAAGTTCCTGCTATGAGCAGTGAGGTTTTGAATCTCATATCAAAGGGTTTAAAGTTAATGATTTTAAGTATGGTTGGGTTTTATTGCTCCTCTGGTGGGCTAAAAACTTCAGCCACGCTTTGACCTCTGATCAGTCAATTCAATTCCATCTAATGCTCTGTGACTAATATGGTGGATATTTAATCTACTTTGCTGCTGAAATTACTTTTAGAGTCACTTTTTTTTTCCCCTTGGAAAACTTCCTGCTGAGAGAAATTGCTTATCATAAGTTCTAAATATGTTGCATATTACAGAATACATTTTTAAAAGCTTTTCTTCCAGAGACAATTAACCCTTATCACTTATTTTGCTATCACATTACAAATGAGACAGGAAAAGTGATATTATTCTAGAAATAAAAGCAGAATCAAAAGGAAGAATGACCTGAAACCGCCCTGATCCTGGTATTAATATAGATGCCATAAGCAGTCATGTCTTAGCCAAATATTTCCTGCAATGTAATTAAATTGGAAGAGAAAAATTGATGAATCACAGGGTTATGCATCCAAGTGGGTTCCTTTCATATATTTCCTTGTTCAAAACACGTGTGGTTGCTTTTCAAGGCTCATTTGGAGGTGAATGTGGCCTATGTGTTCAAAAGGCAAGACGGTGACTGCCTCAGGCACTTGGGAAGTTGTGGTTCAAATAAGGGCTGAATGGATAGAGACCTGGTATTGCCCCCAGGGTGCAAAAAACTCCATCTAATCTTTCCCTGGTCCCTAATTACTGGTGTGACCCCCTGGGCCAGCCTTTTAAACCTCTGTCCCTCTAGAGGGTCTACAAGGTCTTCTAGGGATCCCCATCTACAGTCAACTTAGACCAGTTCTGTGGTCACGTCTGTATCTCAGCTCTGATGAAGGCTCTTGGGTAGTCATTCAGGGGAACCAGGTTCGGCGTGAAGTAGGCAGAGCCCTTTCTTTCCTGTGGCCAATTTTTGTTCCTCATGCACTTAAAATTCTTACCACCATCAATCATATTAAGCATAAGATCTCTTCCCAGGAAAATTTACATTTAAACAGGGATCAAACTAAACTAACGAGTAGTGGCAAAGGTGGAAAAGACCCTGGGGCTCCAGAAATAAGTTTCCAGTCCCAGTTTCACCCTTCACTCACTTGATACCATCACTCCTCTGAGCTTCCGTTGCTTACTGAATGAGGAGAGGGAGTTGTAATGATCTCTAATCTTCCTTCTAACTCTACAAATGTAGCCATTTAGAAATAAAGACCTTCCTCATGTATCAGAAGTCAAGGCCAGTTGTTTCCTCAAGGCCAGTCCTAGCCTTAAGCTTCCTCCCCAGTTATATAGGCTATAAATGGCCAAGCATCATCCAGTAGTGGGAGGGTGTGGTGAGAAGAGATTCAGGGAAGCCACAGGCAAAGCTTCCTGCCTCAGTTTCTTGAAATATAAACTGAGGATAGTAGTACATATCTCACTAAGGAGATATGATGACACAATGAATATGGGCAGTATTTGGCATAGAAGACACTTGATCATTGTTAATTTCCCTCTGACCATCACTCAGAGGATAGTGGTATCCTCCACTACTATGTTATTACTTCTACTAGCCTCTTCCCAAAAAGTCAGGTGAGTAGCTATAGAAAGTTGGATTCTTGGCCCCTATTTTTACATCTACCCATCCATATTCCACTCACTAAAGCCATGTAATTTTCAGTTTCTCCAACAAAAAGCAGAGTGTGCACTTTTGCCAAACAGGCTAAATGCTGTAACAAGCAACCTCAAAGTCTCAGTGTCTTAAAACAAAATAAAGTTACTTCTTGCTCACCTTACAATCTGATGCAGTTAGCAGGGCAGCTGTATTCTGTTCAGTCAGTCCCAGTCCTTTTTTGTCTGGAGCTTCCTCCCCACTCTGCATACTTGGGGTCTTTCACATCCAGCCAATGAGTGACAGAGAGCATGGATGATTCTACAGGAGGTTTTTCTGGGTCAAGGCTACTCGGAGTGAACATCACTCCTGACCTCAGTCTATTGTCCACGATTTAGTCACGTGTAGCTCCCTCCAAAACTGCAAAGGGACCTGGGAATATGTAGCTTAGTTTTGTGTCCAGGAAGGAAAGGAAAATGGTTTAGTGAACACGTAGCAGCAACTACCATGGCAAATATAGACTGGGGTCACCAGCATGCATGTCTGTGAGAGATGCAGGTCAGGGCAATCAAAAGGGTGTAATGATGACTGGGAGAACCAGAGCGGGTACACTCATTCTACAAGGGCATTCCCATGTAGACTGGTTTACCAGATCCTTTCAGTTTCTATAAGCAAATGGGAATCTGGATTTTTATGTGGAAACCGCAGATTTTAGGATGTGAAGTTCCTTCTTTAAAAAAAGTGTGCCAACCAAAAGCATATACCTGTAGGTCCTGTTTGGTGTGTAGAAGCCAACTAGTGTTCTCTGGTCTGGATACTTTGAAGGAATGAATATCCGAGAGGTAGAGGCGTGGATGCTTGGTCCTTTCAGAGGTAAGTGGTGGGCAGGGAGTAGTCTATGATGGTATTTGGGTTCCCGAAAGACAAAGAGAAAATTTGTGGGTTCTGAGAGCAGTAGAGACTGTAGTACTCAGAAGTGGAAGGACATTTAATAGGCATGGAACTTGATGTGGAGCTAGGCATTAAATGCCTGCCTTGGTCTGAAGCTGACTCCTTTTCTACTCAGCCACAGCAGTGGACAGATGGTGGCTGGCCAGGACCAGGTCATCATATTCCCCATTCATTTCAGCCTCTGTTACAGTGTCTGACACATTGGTTAAGTACTTGACAAGTGTTTTTTGCATTAATGAATGATTGACTTGAACTAAGTGAATAAATGAATGCAGCCCCCAATGCAAAAAGGGGTGTCAAAGCAGTGACACACAAACATATGTGTGCCTATTTGGGATTTTACATAACCTCCCTAGGGCACCTGTAAGATCCCGGAAGAAGAAAGGTAGGACTTCTTGTTAATATTGGATGTGTGGGTATGAACCATATTGCACTTGATTTAAAGAATAAAGAAATGCAGACTTTTTTTCATTCTGACCTTTGGAATACAATTCAGAGCTGTTTGTTATTAACATCGGCTTTTTGGATATGGCAGAATATCCCACACATTTAAAAATTTTGTGTTTCAAAAGACACCATCAAGAAAGTAAAAAGATAAGCCGCAGAGCAGGAGAAAATATTTGCAAATCATATATCTGACAAGAGTCTTGTATCCATAACATACAGAGAACTCGAAACAATAAAGACAGTAAAAAGACAATAATAAAAAGACAATAAAAGAGACAATAACTCAGTTAAAAATGGGTAAAGTGTTTGAACAAGCATTCCTCCAGAGAAGATATACAAATGCCCAGTAAGCACATGAAAATATGCTCAATACCATTAATCATTAGGGAAATGCAGACCAAAACCTCAACGGAATACTATACTTTCACTCACTAAGATGGCTATAATAATAATAAACAGCGCTGGTGGGAATGTAAAATGGTGCAGACACTTTGGAAAAGAGACCAACTGTCCCTCAAAACTGTCACTAAGGAGAATTGAAAACTTAAGTCACAAAAAACTTGTACATGAATGGTCACAGCAGCATTATTCACAATAGCCTAAAAGTGGAACCAATCCAGACATCCATGAACTGATGAATGGATAAACAAAAGGTGATATATCCATATAATGGAATATTATTCACCCATAAAAAGGAATAAAGAACTGAAATTTGCTTCAACATGGATAAATCTTGAAATCATTATACTAAGTGAAAAGGCCCAACAGTTGTCATATGTCATATGTTGTATGGTTCCATTTATATGAAATATCTAGAATAGGTAAACCCTTAGATATAGAAAGTAGATTAATGGTTGCCAGGGGCCAGGAGATGGGGAAATAGGGACTGACTGCTAGTGGGTATGGGGACTGTTTTGGGGTTGCTGAAAATATTGTGGAATTAGATAGCGGTTATGATTGCACAACTTTGTGAATATACTAAAACTATTAAATGTTATACTTTAAAGGAGTGAGTGTATGGTACATAAATTATATCTCATTTTTTAAAAGTTAGTGGTTACCATTGTAATTGGCGGTTTGAAAGTGCAGCTTTGAAGCAGGGAAGAAAATAAGGAGACTGTCAGAGGTCCAGGGACTGTTAATGAACAAAATGATGAGTTAAATATTTGTTTCCTGCCCCACCTAAGTCCCCCTATATAGTTTGTAAATCTTATTAAGATACTTCAAATGGCTTGGAAACAAATAAAGCTTGACATCTGGTTTTCTGGTGACTGTGTTGTTTCAAAAGGCCAGAAGACAATCATATTTTGCCTCCAGAAATGCTATTTCATGTTTCAGTCATGAAAGTACAATTATTTCATCAATCAAAGATGTCTACTGATGTCCTGTCCAGACAAGGGTCCTATAATGGGGAACACATGAGTTCTGAAGTGGGAAGATCTGAATTCAAGTCCTGCTTTTATTATTTGTGTAATATTGGTAGAAAAATTTTTCTAAGCCTCAGTTTCTTCTTTTAAAAATAATACATGGATTATTTCCTCCTACTGTCCAATGAGACAGTGTAGTAGTCTGGACTCTTGATTGCAAGTGATAGAAATCCTGATCAAACTGGACTGAGTACAAAAGGGAATTTCTTGCCTGACCTAAAAATTCCAGGGATAGGTAGGTAAGTTATTGGTATGACTGGGTGAGGGAGTTTAATGATATCACCTGGACTCATACTTGCTTTGTCCATCCCTCCTGGTACTTTGCATTGGCCCTACCCACAGGCAGGGCCTTCTTCTTGGTGGTGTGGTGGTGCCAAGAGCCACCACTCTTTTCACCATTCTAACCTCTCAGCAGCCCCTGGGAAGGGGGAGGGTATGCGCAGGAAGAGACTTCATTTTCCTTGTCTCACAACTTGTGGAAAGAAGAGCATCACTTTTCCTAGCAAAGCCTGAGTTGATTGGAAATTACTGAGACTCTTCCTTCTTGAACCAATTCTGTGGCTAAAAGGATGTAACATGCTACTTGGCCAGGTCTAAGCAGGGGCCCACCTCTCTCTATGAAGTGTGAATGAGGGAGGATGGTTCCCATTGAAAATTAGGGTGCCATTAACTGAAAATATATAATACATAACAAATAGGGGAAAATAGTAGATGTTCTCTATAGCACTGTTTTTTAGACTTTTTGATTATCACCTAAATTAAAAATCACGTTTTACAAGAAGACCTGGTATACACATACATATTTATATATATAAATGAAACTATAATTTCACAATGGAAAACCAACCTCCCTACATACAATGGACTCAGATGTTTTCTAGTCCATTCCATTCTAATCTGTTTTGTTCAATCTTCTCCTGTTTCATAAAATATAGTTTACTCCAGTAATTTGGTTTTATAACTCACAAATAAATTTTAACTCCAGAATAAAAATGCTTTTTTATAGGAACACATATAGAAGTGAACCATAAATTATAAAGCACTATTCAAATGTTAACATAATACCATATATTGGTATTAATATAGGGTCAATGCCACATTTTTTTTAACATCTTTATTGGAGTATAATTGCTTTACAAAGCTGTGTTAGTTTCTGCTGTATAACAAAGTGAATCAGCTATATGTATACATATATCCCCATATCCCCTCCCTCTTACACCTCCTTCCCACCCTCTCTATCCCATCCCTCTAGGTGGTCACAAAGCGCCGAGCTGATCTCCCTGTGCTATGCAGCTGCCTCCCGCTAGCTATCTATTTCACATTTGGTAGTGTATATATGTTAATACTTCTCTCTTACTTCGTCCCAGCTCACCCATCCCCCTCTCTGTGTCCTCACGTCCATGCGTCTTTATTCCTGTCCTGCCCCTAGGTTCATCAGAACGATTTTTTTTTTTAGATTCCATGTTATATGTGTTAACACATGGTATTTGTTTTTCTCTTTCTCACTCTGTATGATGACAGACTCTATGTCCATCCACCTCACTACAAAGAACTCAATTTTGTTTCTTTTTATGGCTGAGTAATATTCCATTGTATATATGTGCCACATCTTTTTTATCCATTCATCTGTCAATGGACACTTAGGCTGCTTCCATGCCCTGAGTGCCACCTTAATTTTGTAAACAGACTATAAGAAGAAGCAAGTGCTACTGATTTGAAACTGAATATTGTTGTTGCATCAGTGAGTGTCCAAGGGCAGGCTCTGTGGATTGACCAAAGTACTGTTGGCATACTGAGTGAGGGGCAGTTCAACCACAAGCAAGAGCTAATTGGACCAGCTATGGATCTTCCCAGATAGTCAGACGACTGCTATGATTTTGAAAAATCCAGACCAAGTAGTTAAGTGGCTTATTGAAATGACTTGCAACATAAAGACAAAAGTGAGTGGTTTAGAAAACTCAGGGTCAAGCAAAGACCAATGACAACAGTACAGTCTTACTTGGTATGTCTAGCGCTTTGACAATGGCTCTAACTCTTAGGCTTAAGTTTCACCAGTAAGTAAAATAAGTTCAAAATAATAGTGGCTTAAATAAAACAGAAGTTAAATTTTTCTCCCACACATAAATGTATGGAGGCAAGCAGTCCAAAGCTAGTATGCAGTTCTTCCCCATGAAGTCTTCAGGGACCTGGGTTTCTTCGCATTTATGATGCTACATGCCCTGTTCTTGTGGTTCAGGATGATGGCTAGAGCTTCAGTCATCACAGCTGCAGTTCAGGTGGCAGATAAAGGAGGTGAGGGAGGAGAGAAGATAAAGCAGATGGTCATACCAACCAACTTTTAAGAAAATGTTCCAGAACCTGCCATGCTTCTTTATATTTCCTTGGCCAGAATGTGATCAGAAGGCCATATCTAGCTGCAAGGGAGTCTGAAAAAAGTGTCTAGCTAAAAACAAGAGTAACTAATATTCTGTGCATTAGTTAGCGTTTACTGCCTAACAAATCATCTCCAAACTTTCCAGCCTAAATAGCAACCATTTTATTTAGCACACAATTCTCTGGGTCAACTGAGCTGTTCTTTTGTTCTGGCCCAGTGTGAATGACTTCAGTTTGCAGGACAGCGTCATACATGTATGTGGTGGTTGGCAGGGTATGGGCTTTGATCACCTTCACATGGGTTCTTGCCCTCCAGCAGGCTACCTAGGACTCATCACATGGTGGTATCAGGGTTGCACATACAGCAAAAGGGGGCAAAACCTAATGCAAGCCTTTTCAAACCCCTGCTTGAGTCATAGTTACTAATGCTCCATTGTCCAAAGTGGCTAAGCCTGATTCAGAGGATGGAGAAATACAATCTACCTCTTGATGAGAAGAGAAGAATTTGTGGCTATTTATCGTGATCTACTGCACAATAGAACAGGAGGAGAATGGATAACGTGGGACATTTTACCATCAAAAATACTATACTATCCCCACCAAGGTCTGTTGTTACAGGCTGATTATCACTAACTTCCTGCATTCCATCTTCACCTGGGTGTGCCCTGAGACATCTAAAATGTAAAACATTCAAAACATAACTTAAAATCTATCTCCCACATGTAACAAAACTAAACAAAGCTTGTCCTCGTACATCATATGATACCATAACCCTTCTAGTTAGTTACTCAATCTAAATAGCTGGAAGCCATCCTTGACAACTCCTTCTCTCTCGCTTTCTCATATTCAAACTATAACCAAGTTTTGTTGATCTCATCTCTTATATATCTCTGGAATCCACCCACATGTCTTCATCTCCATTGCCACTGCCTTAGTCCAAGAGACCAGACATTCTTGCCTCCTCCAGTCTAATTTTCATATGACAGCTAAAGTGATGAACAAGTAAATTTCATCATGTCACTCTCTGGTTTAAAAGCTTTCTCTGGTGTCCTCTTATTCTTGGTATGGAAATAAGCACTTGACATATGGCCTGCAAGATTCTGGATGATCTGGCCCCTACTTCTCTCTCTCTCTCTCTCCCTTCACTGCAACACATGGATTCAGAGTAAGGCACAAAAATGTAGTTTTAAAACAATAATTTCAATAATTCATGACCCAAGACGACCACCTGCCCCTTAGGCCACCAACACCATCACTCTCAAAGGTTTCAGTCCACGTGCTACAAGCTCACCGTTGGCCCTCTCTTATGGGCAACTGGAATGACGTTTCTTAGTCTTTTAGATGTTCTTCTTCATCCTCTGGGCAGGGAAGTAAGGGAGACTTCCTTTGGGGGGTTATGGTAATGTTAGAAGGTATTTCTGGGGTCCCTATGTGTGATTGTAAGTAATAGCTAATAAAAAGGCTGATATTTATTTTATTTTTTGTTTGTTTTGTTTTATTATTTTAATATTTTTTTAACATCTTTATTGCGGTATAATTGCTTTACAATGGTGTGTTAGTTTCTGCTTTATAACAAAGTGAATCAGTTATACATATACATACGTTCCCATATCTCTTCCCTCTTGGGTCTCCCTCCCTCCCACCCTCCCCAAGGCTGATATTTATTGAACATATATTTTATATTCACAGTTTAATTGAAGCCACAGAACAATGGCATGAGGTTGGAATCTCGCCATTCCCATTTTACAGATAACAAATTGAGAGGTAGAGATATTAGTAATCTGTCCAAGGACAAAGGTAACTATTCTCAGATTCAGATTTCAAATCGGAGAGATTTCAAATCAGAGTCTAACTCCAAGCCAGAATTTTTAGCAGCATGCTCTACTGCCTCCCTTGACTTTTATTATAGTGCCAGGGAGATGGTTCAGTGTAAAGGGGGCCAGCTACATGGGTCTGAGCTTAAATGGAGGCATTGAAACGTAGAGGGTGTTCCACCTGGGAGGTTCAGCATGGGATCACCTAGGCAGGCTCGTCTGAGCTGAAGCTGAAGTGAGGGAAACCACAATTTGTCCCAAAGATAAGGCAGGGATGGAAGATAAGGGAAAGAACCAAAGCTGGGCCAAAACAGAGGAGAATGGGGATGATCCAGGTGGGTAACTTGGTGAAAGGACAGATTATTTAGCGAGTAAGGGACTTTTCTTGTGCTACCAGACTACTTTGGGGGTTTCCTTCCTTGATGGCTTGGTTGTCAGATATTTTGGAAACTAATATTAAATGAGGTCAGGTATCTTTTCCCAGTCCTCGTCTACTCCACCTTGCCTGGGACAGTCTATAAGGCCTAACAGTGGGTCTAACCAGCAACTCTGTTTCCTCAGGTATTAGCTGGCACAGCCACCACAGGCATGTCCCTTACTTGCTCTAAGGGGGAGCAGCACTCCTGACCTTCTCTCTGCAGTGACTCCCTTATTTGAGCAGGATACCAGGACAATGGGATGGACTCGTAAATGAAATTCCTACTGTTCTAATGCTTCTCTACCTAAAGGTGCTAGAACCTGAACAAGAGACCCAATCCCATTTAATAGCAAATTTGACAATATCTTGGATGAAATTAGTGGAAAATCATAAAACTACAGTAACAGTAGATGGTAAAATAAGGAGGAACTAAAGGCAGCTGAGTTTGTACCAAGGACTGAAATTCTGAGGCTGAAATTTGGCAAGGATGGTACCTTGCTGAAATCAAATACACAGGAACACAGGATTTCCCTGGTGGTGCAGTGGTTAAGAATCCGGCTGCCAGTGCAGGGGACATGGGTTTGATCCCTGGTCCGTGAAGATCCGACATGCCGCGAAGCAACTAAGCCTGTGCGCCGCTACTACTGAGCCTGCTCTCTAGAGCCCACAAGCACAATGACTGAGCCTTCGTGCCACAACTACTGAGGCCCGCGTGCCTAGAGCCCGTGCTCTGCAACAGGAGAAACCACCACAGTGAGAAGCAGGCACACTGCCATGAAGAGTAGCCCCTGCTCACCACAACTAGAGAAAGCCCAGTTGCAGCAATGAAGACCCAATGCAGCCAAAAATAAATACATTTATTAAAAACAAAAGTGTGAGCTGTGCAGCCTCTCATTTTACAGAAATCTCACCATCGGGCAGCATTGCAATGCTCTCCCCAAAAGAGCAGAGTATGTTACCAGGCATGCATCCTCCAAATTGAGGAACATGGGACGCTTTTTCCATCTTAAAGGAGTCTGAAAATGGAAAACCTGTGGGCTTTATTTTTTTAAGGAGATTGATCTAGCGTTCCTGATTGCAGGGGAATGGAGGAGATAAAATTGTGCTGTTCATTCATATGTCTACTTTGAGGAGCAAAGGGGCTCTGCAAGTAGGACAATTAAAACTATATGATTCACCAAAGGGGAGAGAGAGGGGAAGAGGCAAAAATTAGGAGTATTGGTTTAACAAAGTACTATACCTAAAATAGGTAAGAAACAAGGACTCATGGTATAGCACAGGGGACTACACTCAATATCTACAATGGAATATAATCTGAAAAAAAGAGAATCACTTTGCTGTACACCTGAAATTAACACAATATTGCAAACCAACTATACTTTAATTAAAAGAAAACCTATATGATTCAAGGGATCTAGGCTTATCCTTTATGTGCCATTTTCCTTTACCCACTGGACCTGTGAAGGGCAAAAGACCATTATTTTCTTCAGTTCCCAACTTGTGGATTTTTACCTCCTTTTTTGTAGAGTCTCTGTCCTGTCAGTGATAGTCACAGGACATTTGACCATGTCATGCCTGCACTATTGTTCTGTTACCGTTACTCTCCCTGTAACTTTGCTCCCTTTTCTCATATGCCCCCAGCAGGGTAACGGCCAGACAAAGCAAGAGCTCAGACAACAAATGATGCATCATGTGGAGGTCTAGGTTGCAAAGGAAATAAACCACCTCTGAGTAACTTCAGCAGGAAGGGAATGCATTGGATGGTATCAGGCAGTTCACAAACTAATGTGAAGCTTGGAGAGCCAGGCCTGGGAGACCGAGGCAGGAGCAATGTGCTCTTTGTGTCTCCTGCCTGGACCTTTAACACTGATGGCACTGAGGGTCAACTCCAACTACATTCCTGTTGCTCCTGTGTGAATACAGTCCCCTAAGCTTCTGAATCCCAGGTGAGAGCATCGGCTTGGTCAAGTCTTGCTGGGTTCTTACTCTCCAGTTGCCACCAGATAGGGAGAGGGTATATCAGTCCTGTTTGCCTTTAGAGAGGGTGGCTGAATATGCTTTCTGCCAACCAGACACACACAGCGTGGACTGATTCGGAATAGGGAGGGAGCACGGGCTTCTGACAGACAGATCTGCCTTTTCTTTGCATTGATTTTCTTTCTTTGTGTCTCACCTCAGGTCTTGTTGACAATTGGGATTTGTCTTTAGATGGCTTAGGAATCAAAGTTACCCCAGAGTCTGAGATAGGATTAGACTATAGGTAAGTGTTAAGTGGGTCTAACTACAAAGGATAGTAAGATTCTAGGGTATATCACTCCAGGCCCTTCTGAGAAAATTGTTTTGCTTTGTCCAACAAAATCTCTTTGTATTCCTTTGCCATTCTCTATTACTGGGGCTACAAAAATTGGACTTCAGCTCACTTTCTCTCTTACTGGTGGGATGGAGTGCTGGAAACCCATAATGTCATGCTCTCACAAAGTCTAGATACCATAAACTGTATTTGTAAGTCATCTTATAGTTAAGGTCTCATTGACAGTTGTATATCCCTAAGGAAGCTTTCTCCGGATTTATTATTGTTGCTATCATGCCTAATTTATTATATATACTTATTGTAGACTACCTCAATCCTCTGTAAAAATGTGGAATGATAAATAAATGAGTATAGTAACAACCAACTAGTGGCTTATTAGCAGTCTAGCTTGCCAAATAATCATATAAATAAATGAATGAAAAGACCAAAATATATCTAAAAATGTAAGTTCCAGCTTATCACAAAGCAAGTCTGACCATATCCAGCTAAGATCTTGTCCTTTTTCTAACAATAATTGGCCAGTTGTAAATGACCAGTCATTCTTGCCTTCTCTTTCTCTGAGATTCAGGTAGATGGTCTGACTACCATCACCCTGTCCCACCCTCAAGTCTTGCCATGCCTAGGTGTGACTTCCCAGTTTAGAGGAAAACAGTGCTCTATTATCTATACAGCCAGGCTCTGTGGTAGGCAGAATGACCCCCCGCCAAGATTCCATGGTTTAGTCCCTGGAGCCTATGAATATGTTCTACTACATGGCAAATGATACTTTGCAGATGTAATTAAGGTTACAGACTTTATTATTTTATTTATTTATTTTTTATTGAAGTACAGTTGACTTACAATATTGTATTAGCTTCAGGTGTACAACATAGTTATTCAATATTTTTTATAGATTATACTCCACTTAAAGTTATTATAAAATAATGACTGTACTTTTCTGTGCTTTTACAGACTTTAAAGTAGGGAGACTACCCTGGATTATCTGGATGGACCCAATCTCTTCACATGAGCCCTTAAAAGCAGAGAACTTTCTCCAATTGCAGACAGAGAGATGCTGCAGAAAGAAAAGTCAGAAAGAGTCCAAGTGTGAGGTCATTGCTGACTCTGAGAAAGAGGGGCTGAGGGGCATGGACTAGACAGAGAGCTCAGCCCCCAGCTGACAGCCAGCAAGGAAATGGAGACCTCAGTCCCACAACTGCAGGGAGCTGGGTGCTTCCAACAACTTGAATGAGCTTAGAAGCTGATTTTCAGAGCCTCCTGATAAGAGCTCAGCCAGTGACACCTTGATTTTGTCCTGTGAAACCCAGAGCAGAGAAACCAGCCAAATTCATGTGGACTATGAGATAATAAATTTGCATTCTTTTAAGTCTCTGAATTTGTGGTAATTTGTTATGGTACCAATAAAAAATGAATACAGACCCTTTCCTTGGACCTTCTTTTCGACACGGTTTAGAAAACCCACCAGGCCTTCAGGAATAGAAGTTTCTAAGCACACCCTTCCCTGCTAAAAAATGAGTTGAAATGACTTCTCAGAGTCTCCTTGGGTAGAGTCTGTCAGGAAGCAGACAAAGGGAGTCTGAGGTGACCCTAAGCCAGCTGGAACATCTTCGTTTTATTTGTCACCATCAGCTGGACCGTGTCAAGCTTTCAGTAGTTCACCAGGAGGATAGCAGATATATGTTAGCTGTTGGACAATGTGCAAAGGTGTCGCTCAGGTAGGGAGTAAATGCCAGTCCTTGGAAAAGAGTGAAAGGAAATCTTCTTCATGAATAAAAATCTGTGCAGACAGCATTCCCAAGGTAATGAAGAGTTTTCTCCAAAATTAAGAGAGACAAGTTTAGAGGTGGGACACATTATAAAAAGATAAAGGTGTGAATAGTAATAATGACCATGCTGGTTGCTAAGAAGGTTAAGACATTTTTTCACCTGAGTCTCAGCAGCAGTTACATTACCTGACATTAAGGCAGCTCCCACATTCAAGTATGAACTTCCTGCCTTAAAAGCAGTAACCTAGACTATCACCTTTATGAAGCACCTGGCTTAAAATTACTTGGAAGTCGCAAAGTTACTCTTTACAAAGCATCAAATGGATTTCCCTTAATTTTTAATAAGGATAATCTGTGGACTGCATAGTAGCCATTTCCATTAAATAGTCAGCTTAAGAAAAAAATTAAAAAAGAAAGAAAAGCTTTGAAAACTTTATTTGCAATATCTTTTCATTCTTTCTTTGATGTATTTGGAGTAGGGGAATACATTAGTGCCTTTTAGTTTAGCAGCCAACTCTCTCAAATATAAGTAAATGGAAAAGAACTGACTAGATTGTTTACTTCATTTTCAGAATTCTAATGTCAAGGATGTTTCCTCAAAAGGCAAAAAAATAAAAACGGTGTTGAAACTTTAAACAATGCCTTTACTTCTCATCAATAGTCAACTTCAATTAATTGGATGCTGTCATGCAGGAGATTGTCTTAGGAAGTTGTCAGTCCTTGGACCGTATGACCTATGGACAAGGTGATAGCTACACTGGTACCTGGCAGCCCTGGGGAAGATGGACCTCAGAGAAAAATGACCAAAAAGAGTTTTTACTCTACAGCAAAGACCACGTAGACATTCAGAGCCTGTCCCTCAACCTGTCAGACTAGTATGTACCCACCTCTGGCCACTCTCCTCTTCTCCACCAGATATAGAGTTTTTGCTGGCACATGACCTCCCACTTGAGCACTTGAGATGGGATCTCTCAGTCTTTCTGAAGGTTGGATGTAGTCAACAGGGTGTAAGTAAAAGTCATGTGTGCCACTTCTGGGTCTGGACCTTAAAACATGGAAATGGGCTCCTCTTTTCTCTCTCTCTCCTCTCCCTCAGGGTAAGATACAGACTGTGTTCCTAGCAGTGACCCAGGTCCTTCCACCCAGAGGAAGGTGACACGTGGGGAGATAAGTGATACAACCAATAGAAGTGACCTGAGGCCACAAATGGTTTTTGAGGCAGAGGGCTGCTCCACCCTGTCAACTTCCAACCTACAGAGTTATGCAATAGGGAAATAAATTTCCATGTTATTTAAGTCACTGTGTTTTAGCATCTCTTTGTTTTCACAGCTCAGCTATTACCCAGCCCCCGACCCCTTCCCTTGTACCCAGAGCCTTTGGTTGTTTCGACGTCCAACCCTGAAGTGCCCTTACCTAGATCTATGTGTTTTTGTGAAGCCATTAATTTAAAAATGATGAAACTTCTGTTATGTACCAGGTACCATATTCTGCTCTGGGAATAGTCATGCCAACCCCTCCTGGATTCTCCTGTGTTCTATGAGTCGTTCTCTTAGGGCCTCCAAGTCAAATCTTCTGATGATCCCCTGCTCATGTGCATCTGCCTCTTGTGGGCAACTGGTGGATCCTAACATTGACCTTCCAGACACCATCTTCACTTTCAATAGCAACTCTTATGGTGGGGGGTTCAGGACAGGTGGAGAAAAGCATGGGTCCCAATGGGCCCTTATGGCATCTCTCAGCATGCTGTGTCCAAAGCTATTGTTTCCTATACCTCCATGATTGGAATATTACTCTCCCTTCCACTCCCAGTGTTTTTTAAAGAAGACATATATAGATTTTGAGTAAATCTTAAAATTTTGATGGTCTTCATCTTTATTAATTGTAAGCAAGATTTCACTTTTTATTAAACAACTAAGATTTGACTTAAAAGTAATTTTTAAAAAGGAAGTAATTTCACAGATACAGAGAATAGATTTGTGGTTGCCAGAGGCAGGAGGTGAGAGGGTAAAATGGGTGAGGTCAAAAGGTAGACTCCAGTTTTAAAATAAATGTCATAATGTACAGCATAGTGACTATATTTAATACTACTGTATTGTATATTTGAGAGTTGCCAAGAGAATAAGTCTTAAAGTTCTCATTACAAGGAAAATAATTCTGTAACTATATGTGGTGATGGATGTTAACTAGACTTATCATGGTGATCATTTCACAATATACACAAATATCAAATCACTATGTTGTACTCCTGAAACTAATAAAATGTTGTATGTCAAGTATACCTTAACATAAAAGTAATTACTAAAGTTAACGAAAATGTGAGTGAATGCTTTCCTTAGTCTCCTCAAGCCCAGCAAAGTTTAGAAATATAATGCAGGGTTCAAAATAGATACAAATTCTTAGGCTACATGATGCCTAACTCTCAATAAAGCTGTTTCATGATTTTAAAGTGGTGTTATATGGCAGGATGTATAAATAATGCTCATTTATGATAAAAATAAATGTTTTAAAATCTAGTTATGCAAATGTTTTAAACCTTTAAGAATGTATTATATTAAAAAATTCAGTCTTAGAAGTAAAGGTGGCTATTATTAACATTCCAAAAACATTCAGCATGAGGTTTCTTTTATAGGGAACTTACGTTGTGTTTCAGTATCACTTGCTTTATAAAACTTAACTTATTGACAACTTCTGGGAACAGACACAGAATGCCCCCTAGAATCGAGGGTGAAAAATCTTCCCTCTATAAATAACTGCTTAACACTTTACAGGGACACACACCCACACACAATTTTATAGATATGCAATTTGTTCACACAAAATTCTACAGGGAAGTGGAAGCATTTTCTATCAAGCTGGTGTAAACAGTGGCCAAACAGGAGGAAAGGTAGACATTGTTACACTGTCTACTTACCGAGTAGAAAGAGAATTCATGTACTTATTAGAAGTTCTTGCATATTAATTTAAATTACTTTAAAGATTATATACTTAAAATACATAAACCATTAGTCAATCAATCAACAAATATTTAACTGGGTGCTACTAAATGCTAGGTGCTATTCTAGACAATGGACCTTCAGAAGCAAACCTGACTTACCTTGGGCCCAAATCTGTAGGATTTTATTTTCTTGTAAGTCAGTTGTAGCCCTCAACAAATGCCAACAATAACGAAAAGGAGTTGACCAGTATTGCTTGTGCACAGAAAATATAGTTTCAAGACAGCTGGGTGTGTGTACTTTTCCATTCTAATTACTGAATGTACCCACACCTTCCATCTTTTTTCATCAGCCAATTCCTGTTATTTCTCTTCTGGTTCATCCTTCTTTCTTTTCTGTCTGTCTCTCTCTCTCCATTGCAGTAGTAATTCAAAAGAGAAGACAAAGGTTAGTACCAATAGTTAGATGACCAACTGGGATACTGGATTTCAGTTCTGTGCTCTTCATTTTAAAGAGTCTCCTTTTGGTGCATGGTGGAACATATGGATATTCATCTGAGCTTGGAGGAGGAGGGAGTCTTACAGAGCATGAGCTGACTGGGAGGGTCACTCTGGCCTGGTAGATGTGTGGTGGTCTTGGGGTCAGTTGTGAGGGGCCTGAAAAGCACAAGTGACTCATTTCCTACTCGGGCATCTTTGAGATCAAACCCATTCATTCAGACGATTGAAGAAAAAGAGAGCCAGAAGCCCAGCCATTTCAGAACACACCCCAGGGAGGCAAAGGTAGCAGAGCAGAATTCTCTTTATGAAGGTCATATATACAGTAGGAGGGAAGGAAGCAACAGATCTCCAAATTGCGGTGAGTCACCATCTTCTGCTCCCAATTCCAAGCACAGAGTCAACCCCATACCTGGTGCTAAAATCTTCTACTTATGTGGGTGGGCTTTAACCCAACCTACATTGTGATTTTAAAACAGGCTACTCGTTAGAATATGGATGTTTCTTACGTTGAATTTGTAAAAACTGCTAAAAGCAAAACTAATGTCAGATGAGCTATTATCTTGGTGATTATAACATGTCGTCAGGTGAGGTTTTATGGATGGGAGTTTCTAGGAAACAGCAGGTAATGTGGAGAAAAAAGAGCTGCTACAGGCATAGCCTGTGATTTATCTTTGCATTGACCCAGAGAGAGGGTGTTTCTAATTCTACACAATTGGTATTTCTTTTGAAGATGGGGACTGAGGGCAAAGTTAGCACTATATCACACTAAGGCAAGAAGTTTCTTTCCTTGGCTGGGATGTTAGGAAGCATATGGGATAAGATAGTACCTCTTCTTGTTTTGTTGCTGCTGGTGAAATTGTGGGGTGGTTGTGATTTTGTTTATGCTGCTTATCTCACTAGGTGGAGAGAGAGAAGGGTGAGAGACAGAGAGAGATAGAGAGACAGAGATAGGAAGAGAGGTCCATGACCGCTCTCCGACCATATTTCAGAGGAAGTCTCTGCTCATATTCAAAGTGAGATAAATCTGCTTATAAGGCAGGCTGAAGGCTGGTTGGAGGAATAGAAATGCCTCTTGTCCTCCTCTATGGCAGAAGCTGGCAGCTTTATTTCCATCCAGCAGCGCATCAGGCTCTGTCACGTCAGACGTGGTTATCATACATATTATGTATCCCGGAACTTGGTGAGCACGAATTCCACTCAATTTAACTGTGTTACTGTGGAACACAGTTTCTCCTGGCCTAGAGCAAAAAGTGTATTCGTGAATCTGTTGATTTGAATCTTTCACAGGAATAACATAAACCAAATATTCCTCATGTTAAGTCAAGAATTTAATGAATCCCATAACCACGCCAATGGGAAAGAGCCCAAGTCAACCCATGTGGTTTTCTTTTTAAGCTGATTCTTATCTTTATTACTATGGTGGAGAGAAAGTAGTGTACACACACACATACATATGTACATATATGTGCCTGTCATTAGGCAAATGTGAAAAAATTACATCTTATTCTATTCTGTATTCCCCATAGCAGTCAATATATATCATTCTCTATTGCTGCATCACAACCTATCCCAAAACATAGGGGCTTAAAACAATGGCAATTATTAGTTCTTGTGATTTGCTGAGCTGACCAGGCATTTCTCCTTCTGTGCTTGGTTTCATTCAGGTGGTCAGATGGCTGAAAGGTCCAAAATGGCCTCATCCACATGGCTGGCTGTTAGTTAGTGCTAGCTGGGATCTTATCTGGGGCTGTTGTCTGGGACCCCATCCCTCCCCCAGGCATATAAATAGGCTGCTTGGGCTTCCTCACAGCATGGTAGTCTGAGGGTATTCAACTTCTAACCTGGCAGCTGGCTTCTAAGAGTGCAAAATCTGCTTATAGGACTTATCAAGGATTTGGTATAAAACACCACTTCAGGCAGCGTCACTTCTGTCATAGTTTATTGGTTAAAGTAGATCTCAGGGCCAGCCCAGGCTTAAAATAAGGAATGGATATTGGGAAGTGGGGTCTCCCATGCAGGCTCTGAAACAAATATATACGTACATCTCCACCTCTATCTATCTTTGTATCTATCTCTGTATCTATCTATCATCTATGTATCTCTGTATCTATCTATCTGTCTGCCTGTCTGTCTGTCTGTCTATATATATCTCCAAACACTTCACATGTTTAAATGTGGTCTTTATTTTTTAAGACAAGCCTATTCAGTGTGCTCAATGTCTGATCTGAGAGTGAAGGATTGAAGTATCCACAGATAGCATTTCAGAGGAAGAAGAGAACTTAGACATCATCTAGTTAAACTTCTTTCTTTTCAGATGAAAGAACTAACTTATTATTCAACGCTCTCTTCACTAGACTAAATGTCATTGATCCTGTTTTTGTTACAATACTGAGCAACCCTTTAGCACTGATTCAGTTGTTTTGACATCAAAGGTATTGAACAATAAATGATTGTAATGTCCAATCACATAGCACATTCAGAATCTGATCGTTACTCTGGAAGTTTGCTAACGATCTAGCATCTAAATTGGAGTTATTACAAATGAAAACTCTGATTCTAGAGGCAAATAATCAAGATAAACTTGATTTCTTGGGAGAATGGAAGGCAGCTTATGTTAAAGAGACCTCAACTATATGTAGGAGAGAGAATTCTTCCTGGAAATATGACTTTGCTTAACTGAACAAGAACAAAAATAGTGTATTTTGAAAACCCCCAACAAACTTTAATTGACTTAGAAATTTTGTTTCCATTTACAAGTTGGATGTGAATATAAATGTTGTCTTTAGGTAAGCTGATATTTAAACTACTTATTTAATTTACATTAGCCTATTTCAACCTGTGTTCTGTTCAATGATCCCCAATAAACTAGATAGTTTACAGAGACGAAGAAAAAAGATATTTATGTTCAACCATAGGCAATTAGTTAAATTAATTATGATACATCCACAGGATTTACAATTATTATAACAGAAGTTATAAAAGTATATTTTTAAGAGCTTTATGGAAGTTTAATTGATATATAGAAAATTGTGCATCTTTTATGTATACAATTTGATGAATTTTGATATATGCATATACTCATGAAGCCATTACCACAATCGAGGTAATTAACATCTATAGAAAAATATTTAATATAGAGAGAAATGTCCAGGATAAGTATCAAAGTGAAAAAGAGTGCTAAAGGCAGTATGATGAGGACAAATGCCTAGCATAGTCCAATGTTTTGAAAAACAGTCTTTGTGCATAGCAAAGAATAAAAAAATGTTAATGGATTATTTCTGGTTCCTAGGCCTGAGGTAATTTTTTCCTGTATTTTTCAAATTTTCCACAGTCAACAGATATTATATGTTTGTCAATATAAGAAGGAAATAAAAAATATTTAAAAGTACAGAAGGCTATTTATTACCTATCTATCTATCTATCTATCTATCTATCTATCTATCATCTATCTATCTATCTATTTTGGTTTCTTGTCTGTTTAACTATCTATTTATTTTTCAACCTTTAATTTTTCTCTACAATGTTCCAAAAGGCAGAAGTAGTCATATGAAAATTTTAAGTTCCCAAAGAAATACATAATAAGCCTTGAAAATTCTAGCACCACCATGCATTTCATTAAAATCACCCTGAAGGACAAAAGCTGATGTATCTGAGTTCACTGGCAGCTTTGCCACAATGAGAGTAGGGGCATATGCAGGACACCTAATCCTGACCCTTGCCTTTTGCACTTGAATATCATCTTAGCATAATGCCATTTGATCCCAACACATCTTTGATCAATGTTTAATGATCAGAGTTTATGTAGCAATCAAAGACATTATGAAACAGCAGATATTTATAGCTTATGTCAATGGAGGCTCTGCAAAAACAGCTTTTCTGTGGTGCAATACAGTTCAATTGATGCCATTGGCATTCCACAGCACACAGAAACATATCAAAGAAATTTGTTATGCTTTGAGCATGAAAGTGAAGTAAAACACAGATAATTTGAGAAGCTAGAAAACTTATCAGGGATGGGATCCACAGGCTGCCTGTCAGTTGGCAGACACAGTTCCACGGAGCGCTTGGCAGGACAGTGCATGCATGCAAATGCGGGCCCTGCAAGGCAACAGCAGGTTTTCCTCCAACTGGAGGATGTTGCTATTCAAGGGGGCCGACGAATGAAACCAGAATTGCATCAACCACAGTGGAAAGGCGGACAGGAACAGGAGACAGCTGCGCGGGTGACCGCTTTACAAGTAGAAGCTATCAATCAGAAGGCGTGAAAGGCCCAAATCCAGGGAAACCAGGATCCCACCCCCTTGATACCAATCCTAATAGAGTGCCAGTCACTGATGCTAATATGCAGCCGAAGAGCATGATGATAGCCCCCGCCTTCCCTGTGGAATGATCTCGGCCAAGGTTGGCCTTGTCCTCATTTAGGGACAATGCCACATTGCAGCTGAGAGTATTTTTATATGTCAGAGATTGTTCCTGTCCTTCCTTGGAGTTGTTTAGGCCTGTTTGGAACCTTTCTTCAGGTCCTGGAGTATTGATGGCTCTAGCCGTCTCCCATCAGCCACCAAGCTCAGGGTATCCACAAGGAAGAGGCCAAACTGCAGAGCCTCAGCAGCTCGTTTCTAAGCGAATGTGGCACACGGGCTAAGAATACAACTTCTAAAGCCAAGCTGCTGGCTGAATTCAGATCTCCAATATGATCTCTGTGAACTCAACTTTCTCATCTGGAAAACGGGTTGATGACAAGTTACAAAGATTGAACTCAAGAGCAGGGCTACCCGATAGAAACTTTATGTGGGCCACGTGTGTAATTTCCTTGCACTTGAATTTAAAAAGTAAAGAAAAAAAAGTGTGACATGTAAATAATATTTTATTTAGCCCAATCTGTCCAAAATATTGTCATTTAAACATATTATCAATACAGAGATATTACTAATGAGCTCTGGGTTTTTTGGACTAAGCCTTCAAAACCCAGGGAGTATTTTACCTTTATGGCACATCTCAATTCAGACCAGCCTCATTTCAAGCTCTTAGTTAGCCACATTTGGCTAGGGGCTACCGTGTTGAATAGCAGAGCTTTAAACCATGAGATACATTATATTTATGGTCAGCCTAGAATTTCGGGGAAACTAAACTATTTTAAAATGTTCCATAAATTTAACAGACGATCTCCTTGGGATCTAGGGCTGAGAAGGTGATGGCTTATAATTCCCTCTGCCAGTAAAAGCAACATTCTCTTTTAAAAAAAGTCTAAAAATAAGTGCTCTGACATTTATAATTTCTATAATTTTATTCCTCTCAATCTAAACTATCTGTGTGAGATAATAGGGCAATTAGTTTTAGAGCTCTTTAAAATAATTTAGTAGACATAAATATACATGTGGATACACAACTGGGATACACAAAAAGTTGGCTCCAGCCACAGATAAATTATTAATCAATATGGAATGTTAAATTCCAGGGACCCAAGTGGAATCATCAGAACAAACCACCTCCTTACCTCATAATGACTCTCATATTCAACACCATTAGTAGCATTAATAACATTAAAAAATAAATACATGGATCCTAGAACATTAATAATGGTAATCTTGTCATCTTTGAAAATTACGAGATGCAGTTACTCTGCAGAGTGGGATGCAGATATTATGGAGAAAAATAATTAAAATATTACTTACACATTGGATAGAGCATTGCCTATCATTATTATGTTATCATTATTGTTGTTATGTTGCCAAATATTGCTTTATGCAGATTTTGCTTTATAAAGCCTCTATGAGACATAAAACCTTTTATGATTTTCCTATTTACTCTGTTAGCAACTTAAGCTCCCGGGACATTAATGCATGATATATCAGATGGAGACGATCAGATTCAACAACCAGGAAATATATTAACCTGGCTGTGCTGTGGGCCTATGCTCATTAATCTGAAATGTTGAGCATATAATGTGTGTCCTTGAGTCAAATGGATGCCGGGATGGAAGAATAAGTGGAACATCTATTTTAGGCATGCACTTTGTTGAGTTAATCATCGGTAGACATTTACACATAGGTGGAAAGTTCTGTAGACCCAGGTTTCACATGTCTCTGGTACTCACTTCTAGGGACTCACTTATTTGTGCCATTATAAATTCCTCTGCGTTCGAGGCTGTAATGACCAAAGGGAAAATTGTAGTGGACAGTATTATGAGCAATATGGGTTAGTTCAATAAAGATCACACCATGATGCTTAGTTCTCCACTTCCCATGTAGTAAAACGCAACATCGGCTTGTTATGACTTCAAGATTAGACACCAGGAAGCAGAGTGGCAGTGAGAAAGAAAAGCTGAGTCTGTCACCGTCACCAACATCTCCTGTCCAGGGAGGGGCAAGACCTTTCCCTTGATCTGCCATTTCCTGGCTCCTCCCAGCCTTGAGGTTCACTTGTATATAATAGGGGGTGGTGGTGGTGATAACGCCTACTAAACAATTTTGTGGAAGGACCAGAGTCCAATGCCCTTCAATGTATATGTACCTTATACGTACAGCAGAAATGGCCAATATTATTCTTCTGTGAATATTTAGCTGCATAAAACTTGTCCACATTCATTTCAATCTCTCTTTTAGTAAACATTTCATAGGGGTCCATTTATACGCTGGACGTCAGAGCTGGTTAAATTAGGAGGAGGATAAGGTCCTGTCTCCAGGGCTGTCAGTCTGAGGGGAAGACAGACATACAAGCAAACCGAGCTCAGGCCATGGCAGAAGAGGTGGGCAGTGGTGACTATGCATGGCTGGCATTCTACCAGCCTCCTACTGGGCGAGGAACTCTGCTTTTTAATTTTCTTGTGTGGAATACAGACAACAACGGGATTAGAAATCTTGAGAATAGTGATTTAGTCGCAGTTACTAGATCCAACTACCTTTAGCTGTATGCACTGGAACTGTATGTAGGTATATATCGTATACACAGGCCAAGCCGTGATGTTTAATTTGCTTTTGTGTAGTATTCATATTTCTTTTTGAGGATCTCTACTTTAATGGCTTCTTCAACTGACTATTAATTTCTTAGGTGCACATGGGGAGGGAATTGGCACTGGTGATTTATTTCCTTCAGGTCTCTGCTTAAATGGTCTTCAAACAAAGAGTACCCGACCACCCACCAGAAATAGCCCTTCCTCCACCCCCGTTGGCTTTAGACTTGTGTTCTGCTCAATTTTTCTTCGTAGCTGCTATTGTTACCTGAGAATTAATATGTTGTTTGCTTCTCCCACTAGAAAATAAACTCAGGCAGGGTGGGACTTTGTTTTATTTGCTGGTGTATTCTTAGAGCCTAATATAATGCCTGCTATATAGGTGGCTCCTGATAAATATTTTTTGAATGAATGAAGAAATAAAACAATCCTCGAGGAAGGAATCACACGAGTGTAGGGAAAAGCACTTAGACTTCAGAAAGAGATGCTCATGTTTTAATCCTGACCCTCTGGCTTTCTAAATGTGCAACCATGGGCATATTACTTCTTTTTGAACCTCAGTACTATTATCTGTACAATGGGAGTCTTAATTGTCATAAATGATAGTAAGAGCTCTTTCAAAATTTCACTATTTGTGGCTAATTATCTCATCTGGAAAGTCAACTCATTTAGTTATCTGAATGGATATTACATAATTGGTTAATTTGGGAAGCCGTTGTGAGAACTGAGATAACTTAAGCAAGACCATGGAGCAAGGTAAATGTTTCTTCAACATTAGTGTTAATTCCCAGGTGTTATATTTAAAGGGATTTATTTCACATATATTTTTTATGTTTTCTAAATCATCTTAATCAATATAAACTAATCAAATAAACATTAATTTCAATCAAGGAAACTTAGAAATATCTTTTCAAATAAGATACCTAGGGAAAATTTTATACATTTAAAGATTTTTTTCAGGATCCCATTGACAGCACTTGATCTTCAAAAAATATTTTCTCTATGTTTCGTCATCATTTAAGTTTTCATTTGTTTTTCTGTTTACCTAGAGCTTATACCTCTAATGTCTTCTTTCTCAGTATTTGGCTATTGTGGAACTTAATATAAATTGCAAAAGAAAAAAATAACAGGAAAGGGATTAAAATTCAAAGTAAATTCCACTCATTTTTAGGTCAGATATAATGTTCATGGAGCAGAATAGTTAGACACATTTGTAATAATCTTTGGGTTTAAATTTTGTGTGCTTTTGTCTGAATTTCAGATACTAGACAATTTTCAACAAATCCCATAATGGTGTCATCTAAATTCTAAAGGTATGGAGACTTCTACAAAGCAATCAGTCCATTTCAGCAAATTAGACAACTGCGCATTCATTGGGAATATAGTCCCATGTATATCAAATCTTTGACTTGATAGGTCTGGCAAATGAATCTCTTTCTGTAATGACTGTTTTATAAATGGGAAAGAAAGTCAGGGCTTTCCCATTCAGTATCAGCCTTGGTTAGGATGGGCAAAGGCACAACCTGAGTCTGTCTGAAATCCCTGAGAATAAAGCCAGGGAGTTAGGAGAGCTGGTTCTGATTAGCCTATACGGAGAGTCCAATGTAAATACTATTAAAAACTTATTGAATGGTATAGGAACTGATTACTTACCCAGGGAGTTCTAAGTAAATCGAAGCAAATTGCCTGAGATTTAATTTAACAAACATTTACCAAGCTTATTCTCTGCTCACAGCGCTGTGCTCAGAGCTATGGGAGATGCAAAGATGAAATAGAGGCAGGCTGCCCTCCAGGAGCTCACGCTCTCGTTCTGTCTGACCCAGCCCCAGAAAGAGGCATCTTCAGCTGTAGCTGCAGAACATTTTACTCACTGATCAAAATTTGGGGCAAATTGTTAAGGGTTCAGAGCATACAGCTAGAGAACTGCTGACCTGCATAGGCGACTGTAATCAATGGCAGAATATGTTAAATGCTAGAAGGAACATATAGGAGAGAATGAGTTCTAATTCTGAGTGAGAATACCAAAGGGGGTTTCTTGGAGACATGGGTCTTAAATGACCACTGGGTCTTCGACAGGCATACACTAGAGGGAAGAATTTTCCAGATAAGGGAAGAGTGGCTGAGTAATACTAAAAAATAGCTATAATGAAGTACTTCCATGGTGCCAGGCATTGTTCTAAGCCCTTTTCATGTACTAACCCACTTATTTTTCACATCAACTCCATGAGTAGGTACAGATACAATCCTTAGTTTACAGATGAGGAAAGTGAGGCACAGAGAAGTTAACTAACTTGCCCATGTTAACTCAGCTAGGATGTAGGGGAGTGAAATGCTAATCTGTTCTTTATAATGTTTCTGTGCTGCTTTTCAAAGCTTTGAGGTTGGGAAATTCAGGTGTATTCAAGTTTCTGTGCATATATATGCAGGATTGGAAGATAGCTTCATGCAGTTATAAGAGATGTGGTTTGAGGGCTTCCCTGGTGGCGCAGTGGTTGAGAGTCCGCCTGCCGATGCAGGGGACACGGCTTCATGCCCCGGTCCGGGAAGATCCCACATGCCGCGGAGCGGCTGGGCCCGTGAGCCATGGCCACTGAGCCTGCGCGTCCGGAGCCTGTGCTCTGCAACGGGAAAGGACACAACAGTGAGAGGCCCGCGTACCGCAAAAAAAAAAAAAAAAAAAAAAAAGAGATGTGGTTTGAAAAGTAGGTAGGGGACAAATGTGAAGATATTCTATAGGAAATGGAAGCCATAATAGGTTATGGACAAAGTCTCTCTTTTAGGAAGAAAATATTGTCAGTTTAATATCGAATGTAATACAGGAGAAAGATTAAAATAAGAGAGGCCAGTGATTAGTCTCTAGCACTAATCCAGGTGACATATGGGTAATGAGGGACATAGACCTGTGGTTGTGGGGATAGAAAAGAGGGGACCAAGAAAAGAAACATTGGGAAGACAGAGTTACAGCATCACAGCAACCCTCTCTTTCTGTGCAGAGTGTTCTTGTGTTTCCTGCCTAGATAGGGCAAAGCTACTGTTGACCAAAGTTGTGTGGACTTGACAGCTCCATGCCTGAAGTCTCAGACAAAATGCTTGGTTTAAGACTCAGCCCTTTGTAGCAGTGTCTAAAAGGACTTCTGGTACATTTTTGTAAACTGAACATAACTCTGTTAATGCCGTGGTCCCAGGGCACAAGCTGACTATTGAGAGTCTAGCTATTTTGGGGTATTTCTGAGTTCTGGGGCTTATAAGCAAAAATAAAAGAGAGGAATAAGAAATTACTTTAGTCACTTAAAATTCTGGATTTCATGATCCCTAAAGCTCTTTTTAAGTCTAAGCTTCCAAACTTTTCAAATCTTGTGTTTGCATTGGTATCAAGTGAGTTAAAATCTTAAGCACATTTTCGTATATTTTATTCAAAATGTTTTGCCTTAAATGTAAAATGGATTGTCAAATGAGAGCACATTCTCTCTTGATGTCATTTTCTTATTTATTTTATTTTATTATTATTATTTTTTTTGCAGTATGCGGGCCTGTCACTGCCCTGGCCTCTCCCGTTGCAGAGCACAGGCTCCGGAAGCGCAGGCTCAGTGGCCATGGCTCACAGGCCCAGCCGCTCTGCGGCATGTGGGATCTTCCCGGACCGGGGCACGAAGCCGTGTCCCCTGCATCGGCAGGTGGACTCTCAACCACTGCGCCACCAGGGAAGCCCAATGTCATTTTCTCTACTTAAAATGGCAAATACACTTAGAAAAAAAAAAAAAAAAAGAAACATGAGAAGGTGTTTTAACTTCTACCCAGTAGCTTGGATGTTTTAGGTCTGAGTGCTGCTTCTGGGTTAAGGAGTAGTTCTGCTACAAGTACTTAAAATGGGAACTTATTTGGATAATTTCTGATATTGTTCTTACTCCAACAAGACATTAGAACAATAGTTTTGAAGCAATGGCTGTTTGAAACCACCATTGGGAGAATAATAAAAAGGCCATGGAAAGAAAACTAGCCTTATGAATTCTAGAATCCCAAAGTTGCCCAAATAATTTCATAAGGGCAAAACTGCCTTTACAGATCCTGAATTATTCAGACATGTACTTTGGAAGAACACGGCTTTAGTATGCTGAAGAGGTTGTTTAAGGCGTCTGGGGTCACTGCAGATATTAAAAATTGGTACCAAGACTCTAGACTACTAATCAGACAATGGCAGAAGGACTCAGACACTCTGCGGAATTCCTAATAATTCGAACAGGATCTGATCAATTGCATTTTTAAGTACAGAAGCAACACATCCACGTATAATTAATGATACATTTGTGCGAAAATTTGTGCATCCATCTCAACATTCTATAAGCCATGAGGAAACAGAGCTTTGGTGTGTAAGTAAAAGCATTCTAATGGCTAGCCTGATGGTAAAGTAACCCCTATGGTGAAGTTATAATTACAATTTTGTCAAGAGAATAAGGAAGTCAAAGTTTCACAGGGGAAAAAAAAACTATTTACGAAAAAATATTATGCTTTTCATTTGATAGAAAAGTAATTATTGCAAAGGAACTCCTGGAAGATCTTGGAGACAGTCACCCCCTCTTTAATAAGTCCTTGTGGCAGTTAAGTGGAGATCAGGAGTATTCTTTATCAGGTTTGCATTCAAGTAGCACTAAATCTATGCAGGTAGGAATTAAATAGTATCTGAGTTTAATTAAAATTATAAAAAAAGAGAAGAATGGTTGGTAGACTGCTCGACTGCATTTTAACCAGTAACCTCAGACCCTAATTAGAAATGCTTTTCATATCTTCTCTGTGCAAGGGCTTAATCTGACGTGAGTCTGTGAGCGAGGGCTTGGGGACTGGTGTTAATTCTGCATTCGATCTTGGTTTGTATGGAGGCGGGCGGCGCTGATTGACCGCACCGAAGCACAGATCCCATGACCTTGCGGGGATTTTCATGTGAGGTGTTAATTGAGAGGGTGGGTTAATCTTTGAGAATCATTGTCCCCAAGCTCTGGGCAAAGTTTGTGCTTCGTTTCCTTACTCAACAGTACATTTGATCTCTACCTTGTCCCTCTATGACAGTTTCATAAGCCCACCACAAACTCTCTCTTGATAAATTTGTTGGGGGAAGCTAAGTTCTTGCCCTCTTGTTTGATTTCATGAGCTTGTTTTCGTGCCCAGCTCAAAAGAGAGAGGAGTGTCTCCCTGAATTATATTCAAGTCCTACTTAGAGGCAGATAAATGAACACACAGTAAAGATCTCAGCTTCTCCTTCCTGCCCCTCTGCCTGCCTCTGCCCCTCCCCTTCCTTGGTTGCTTCAATCTCTCAGGAAAGAAAAGAAAAGATTCATCCATTGGGAGATGAACAACATCAAACACGAGAAGTAAGCAGGAGGCAAATTCGAAGAAGAGGTTTCAATGGTATTCCATCTGAGTGCTGTGAAAATGTTATTTATTTATTTTTTTATATTTCTCTGGTGCTGAAATCCCAGAATAATTAGAAAATCAGGGAGACATAATAGAGGATAGTACTTTCGTAACAATACACACAAACATACACACACGAGTTGTCATCTAGCACTTGTGTAATGTACAAAAAGACAGACCATCACTTTTGCTATTTTTAAAATAAATAATGAATGACTTTTTTCATGTGTTATTGTACAGCCCTGTCATTTCTATCGTGAGGAGTAAATTTTTACTCGAGGCAGGATTAATGTATACTGGCTGACCTTAAAAATGACTTCCAAGTGAACAGGGTGGGAGATAAAAGAAGCAGAAGTAATGTTGTTCACATAGAAAATACAGGGTAATAATGATTTTTTTAAAAAAGAATTATAAAAAAGCACAAACGTTAGCTGTCCTTGACATGCAATGCCTTTCTCTTATTTGTTTCATTACACCAGCTGTAGATGAGTTTAATTACACTGCTTCAAGACCCTTTCTAGCACCATTACTGAAATGCTGAGAGAACTCAGTGGTGCAGTGTTTGGCCATGGGCAGACACAGAACCCACCCCAAGGGCTGAAGGGAAGAGGGGGGCTGTTGCCATATCTGATCATACAATGGGTCACTGTGCCTTGCCGGTGGCAGGCTTCTCTTCCTTCTCTTTTTCTGACACCGTGAAGCAAGGGTAAAGAAAGAGGAGGAGGGAGGTCGAGGTGACTGGTCCGTTAAGAGTTGTCACTTTCTCTGGCCATCACCAGAATAAGCTGTAGCCACTGCTCCAGTCAGGATGAATGGCTTTCCCCCAACAATCCCCCCTCTCCAACTCCTGCCTGTGCCTTACTCCCTTTTCCAGACTGGCTTTTAATGATTTTGAATGGTATAGTTAATTGACATAAGAAAAAAACCTCTGTTATTTGAATTGAGTTCATTTCAAAGAATATGGATAAAGTAATATTCATTCTCATAATAATAAGTTAATGACTTTAACATTTAAAAGCGTTTCATGGTTCTGATAATAAAACTAACCTTTGGCCGACACAGTTCCAGAATCCTTTCGCCCACACTAACGGATTTAATACACTGAAATCGAATCATTTCCTTAACAAATTCCTGGATATTCAGATTCCCCCAAACCACACAGTTATCATGGCTGGAGAAATAGAAACTGTTACTTACTTGCCAAACACATTATCAAATTTTCTGCGTCCTTGTGCTCTTGAGGGATGAATCCTTTTCCCTTTAAAACCTGTTGGTTCTTCAAAGACATTATCCTTCCCCTTTATTAGACTTTTGACTCCTTTGCAAACTCAGGACCTAGATTTAATGTGCGGAGATGCAGGTATCACTCTAGCCAGGTTTAAAATGCAGCAGACCCGTCTAAGGACACTTCCATTTTAGCCATTTGTCCTGCATTTGCCTTAAATGAAACCCAAACCCTACAGTCTCATCAGCATTGCAATCAGCTCCCTCACCTCCAGGCCTAGAGTCTGTGTGAGTTAGGGCAGTGCCACGGGGAAAATCAATCTTACAGCAACCTGTTCCGTCACTAACTCCAAGTTCAAGAAGGCAGCCGTGGAAGGCAGTCTACCCTCCAATATCCTGTCACTGCTGATGCTGAATTCTGAGCCCCGCTTTCAAACTAAAGTTTTACTTTGGCTTCTTGAAGGAAAAGATTTCAGAAACTGGGTAAACGGCCTGGGCCTGCATGAGAGGAATAAAGACAGAGAGCCAAGAGTGGAGGGAAATTGAGGATATGACAGAGGTCACAGTGAGTTCAAGCAAAATTTGGCCCGTAGAAGGCAGGAAAAACCCTCCGGTGACAGGTGCCATCTTGTGGGTCATTCTGCCACTTCTTATAACAAGAACAGATAAAGGAGGGATAGATTCTTGGAGGCTTAGAATTGGGAAAGTAATTTAAAGAGATGTGAGTGGAGTTGGCTTTGTGTTTTCCATGATACCATAAACATAAATATTTTGCTCCTCAGCTTGGAGTATTATTAAGAAATTGAAAGGAGTGTATAGAAGGAGAAAGCAATACTTGTATAAGGAAAAATTACTAATTTAAGTACAAGAGGGTCAGGACATAGAATTTATATTTTTCTTGCAGTTTTATTGAGATGTATTTGACATACAGCACTGTATAAGTTTAAGGTGTGTAGCATAATGACTTGACTTACATGCATCGGGAAATGATGACCATGATAAGCTTAGTGAACATCCATACAGATACAAAATTAAAGAAATAGAACATATACTTTTTCCTTGTGAACACAACTCTTAGGATTTACTCTTTTAACAACTTTCATACATATTGTACAACAGTGTTAATTATATTTATCACATTGTACATTACATTCCTAGTACTTATTTATCTTGTAACTGGGAGTTTTTAAGGAAATAATCATTTTAAAAAATCTTGAAATGTTTACTGCTTTAATGGCATATGCAAAATAAGTTCTTGCTCAGGCAAGACCCAGACCCCAAAACTACGTCAATTAAAATGTGTCAATTCCAAGGAACACATTACTAACATCTGTACACACATTTAGTTTATGCAGATACTCTGTTCAGCAAATTTCTTTGAGATAATTACTTTTGAATTGGCTCGCTTGTAATACACAGGTCCACAAAAATAAGATCTCATCCCTTTATCTTGAATTGGAGTATCTAATGGTAAAGAAACAAGCTACCCTAAATAGCTAAGAGGTTAGCATTAACAATTGAGGTTATGATTCTTTTTTTTTTTTTTCTTCCATTCATGAAGTTCCTGTTTGGGTTTTTAGCTCTTTTAGAGTCTCTCATACTCCAGAAACAGTCAGTAAGAAATGTATTTTGTCAGGGCGGTGGGGAGGGAGTGTGGTTGAATAAGCATTCCAGAGCTAGCCCCAATGTCCGTGCTACAATACACAAAAAAATGAACTATTCTGCTTTTTATAACAAAGTATTTTCCTCATGATAAAATGACTTAAGAAATAGGAGCCCCAGTCTCTACGTTGTATCAGTCAATACAATTTTATTACATGCAATGCAACTTTATCTTTACACATTTATATATAAAATATCTCATTATTTTGTAGACAATTGCGTTTGGACTGTAAATTTCATTGTCCTGTACGTAAGTCTTCGGATAGGGTCTATATTTCTTGTTTCTCGTGTTTCAAAGGACAATTCACTTAATAGTGAGCTGCTGTGAGCCTTTCTATTAGCTTAGCTCAGAGAGAAATTACTAAGTATCTAGTCTTCCCTTTGGTTATTTCCAGACCTTCAGGGGTACACTCCTGACAATGGGATTATATGGAATAATTGTAGGATTCCTCAGCAAAATATTTGGGTACTTTTCTGGGACCCCAGGTTTTCTTCCGGTATGTTATTTTCAAAATAGAACATGGATCTTATTTTCAAATTCTTCATGGGAAGTTCTGACATTTTAATAAGGGACCATGACAACTTTATGCAAGGTCATAAAGACAGGCTGATTTTAAATATGGCCTTTCCTTTGCATCTGGTTTTTCTGGCTCCATCCCCCCACCTTTGGGAGAAATATCTAACGGAGCAAGAGATACTGTATTCCATTATGAACCAGCTTTGTGATCCCAGCCCAAGGTTTTATCCGAGCATGAACCATCTGGCTTTTCTCGGGGTGAAAGTATGTCAGCTCTCCCCCAGAATTTCAGCATCAGGCAAAGGGGCGCGGGCTGGGGGCCTCCGCTAGAGAGCTAGCCTCTGCCCTTTGAACTTCTCCACCTTCCCACCACTTCCCCCAAAACAACGCTGCAAAAGACAGGAGTCAGCCCCTGAAAAGCATACCAGACATTTTTAAACACAACCCTGACATTTCCTCAGCATTTCCATAGCTAAGACTCTTCCCGCGCACAATCTCCCCTCCGTCCCCCCTTCAATCAAATAAGGCACCCGCTCTCTCCTGCTACTGCAAAGAAGGAAGGAAAAAAAAAAGTTGGCAATTTAATTCAAACAAAAGAAGCTTGAAATCTATAAGCACAGCAACTCCGAGGCTTCTGGCAAATAGAATTCTAATTAGTATGCTGCTATTTTTCTTTTAGACAGATGAGCGATGCCCCCTATTGACTCTAGCAGGCAGGCTGGTAAGGGGAAAAAAAAAAGGAGGGGGGCAGGTGGGGGCTAGCCAGCAAACACTGCAGATTGCAAATTATATTGCAAACCTTGCCAAGTCCCAGCTCTTGGCATCAGATTTTTAATGACACCCTGGAAAAGGGAAAAAGAAGCCCTCAGCTAAGGGATAAAAATGAAGGGTTTTACACTGTGATAAGTCTTCACTTAAAACCCAAATGGCCAAGTGCACATTAGGGTTTTAAAATATTCATAGATAGAAGTGAAAATGAGGATACGAGGAAGTACATTTGTTGCTTGGTCAATTGACAACTCATTCTGCATATTAATACAGAGTGATGATCTAATTTTAAAGGGATAGCCTATCCTTTCTTTCTTTCTTTTTTTTAATATGACTTTTGATTACTCTGAGACTAAGGGCAAAACATCACAGAAAAGTCTAGCAACGACACAGAATGACGCTTTCTTTTGATGTAGACCTGGGACTAACTACTTCTTTGGTCAAGAATTCTGGGCGCTCGAAAACTAGGCTTCCCTTCTTGTGTAATCTCTCTGATGTGTCTCGACTGAGCACTTTGATTTTTTTTTTCCCTTTTTTCCCCCCCTCTTTTCCCTTTTGCAGTACATGAGGCCTTTCACAGTTGTAGGATTTTATACACAGATAGACAGATCATCACAGGCAGGAAGTCCATTCTTTTAATAATTAGGCCACCCTCTATTCCAAGGAACCACTTTTGGCGTATATGCTCCTGTGTTGAAGGTCTGAGTGCTAAGGAAAAGCAAAAAAATGTGAAAGAGGAAAACATTAGCCTCTATGCAGGTCCAGATACCATCATGAGTGGAACATTCAGGGTCTCATGGATTGCTTTTAATTGAAAATCCTAAAATATATATTCTAATATATCCATCCACAGAGTATATGTGAGGATGATGACGAATCTATTCTGATTATTTCTTTGAACAAATTTAAATTGGATTTTATCTTTGCAGAACATCAGAGTTGCAGAAAAAGCATTTTCAAAGTTCTAAGAACCATTTTGACTTTTCTAGCTGAATATCATGTTTTTCATGACTTATTTACATGCTTTTGTCCTAAGTGGGCACAAGGACATGCGTCGATGCTGTGAAGCAAGGGAATTTTCCAATGCAAAGGAGTGTAAAGCCTTCAAAAAACAAAGTGATGAGTATAGAAGCAAAGTGCTAAGCTATGTGGTCATATTAACCTAGAAGTGGAGATGCGGTGCCTAGAAAGCCAGGTACCAGCTACTTAAGGAAACAAAGTTACATTCAGTTCCCCCAAGAATGAATGGGATAGTTTAAAAATATATTTTTCAAAAAGGAATCCTACCCCAGATTTTCCAGAATGCTTTTGCCATTGTTAGGAGAAGGAGACATATCTTGGTTGGGCCCTCGGTGATGTCCTTAGAATCAAAATTTTTTTGTGGAAAAATCAGAAAGAATGGCACTGGGTCCTACAAAGCAATTGGAACTTGATTTAGACAAAATAAACCCAAAAGCTATTTAGTTTAAAATGTGGATTTTTCTTTATATGTAAACTTACTTAGAAGATTTTATTGAAAGCAACCCCTTCTCAGGTCACTTAGGAACAGCTCAGAAAGGCACACACACATATTTTTGTTTTTGTATTTTTCAGAGGTTACCTGCAAATCTTGTTGCATAAGATTGTTTTGGGTCATAGGAAGTTCACAACCACCATTGTTAGAAGCTGCTGGGAAACACGGGACTGTTTAAGTTTTAAAGAATTACCTTTAAATGCCATCCTGAAAAGTCACTATATCTGATCCCTTAGTGACGAAGTCAGTATTTTAAGAAGAGTGTTTCATATATTTGAATAGGGAGAGAAAAGACTGGTCAAGTCTTTAGCATATGAGACCAGACACAAAATTCAGGGGCTTTTCATAAGGGTGGTGATGGGGAGAGTCAAGTGTTGCTTTTGAGAGGGATCCAGCCATTGACAAAAGGGGCAGTTTCCTATCAATTATCAAAACTTGCAATTACTCCTGACAGAGCTGCATTTCTGTGAAAAACTTTCTCCCTTCCCCTCCTCCCCCTTCAACCTTACATACTGGTTGAATTCCGTTTCAGGTGAAGGGAGGTGACAAGCAATTTTAGCACCCGATGGCTTAAAGGAGTTCAAATGACCACTGAAGTCATATTAACTTGTCAAATTGACCAGTATTTTCTGTCATTGAAACATTAGAATGAATAGCTCCAGACAATAAAATTGTTTCAATTATACTGCATTAGGCCTGGGCACAAGTAAGTAAAGATGCAGAAGGCAAAATAGGGAGCAGCGGTCCAGCAGTTCTAGAATACTGACAGTAGAATTCCACTGGAAACCATTTAAATTCATACTTGTTAGGGGGATATAGGCAGTAGTGGGGTATGAATTGCCATTAGGAGAAGTGGGCAAATAATTCCACACCAGCCCAAAAAAGAATGTAACTGTTTATTGCTGTAATATTGGCTATGGATATGAAAAAATTAAATGAAATTACCCCAGTAGTAAATTGGTGCTAATTATATTGAGTATTAATTGAGATTTCTTTTATAAATAGCAAAGGAGGAGAGGTAAAAGGGAGCAATTTTCGTAGTCCAAAATGAATACAGTTCTGTTCATCCTTCTGTTTGCACCAGAAGAGGTATTGATCCTTTTCAATCTCCCCTACTTTGTTTCTCTGAAGATGGAAGCTGCCTGCAGGAGAGAAGATGGGAAGCTGATGTGGATTTGTGCACTGTTGCAGGCTGCTGCAGAGGGGGAGGGCCAATTCAAAGTTTCCCAGTGGGATGGCATGTGTGTGTGTGTGTGTGTGTGTGTGTGTGTATGTGTGTGTATGTGTGTGTGTGTGTGGCATTGCCCAGACTTCAGCTCTCTGACTGCCAGACCACTCAGCCCTACTCATATTATGCCAAAACTCTGGCTCTCCTACTCAAGCAATGCTTAAGATGATGGGTTATCCCCCAGCCAAGAATCTTAGGATTGGGTGGCTGGGCAAATGGCAGACAGCATAACTGAACAATGTGGGTGAGGGGCAAGATGTGGGGGGTAGATTGACATCATCTCTTCTTTTTATAGCAAAGATCCATCATGTGTTCGAGAGATCTATATATCTTTATATATCTTTATAATGACACTTTCTTCTACATCAAGGAAGAAGAGGGCCACTGATCGAAAACTATTATTATAAGGAAATACATTCTTACTATATACTTAATTTTATTCCTCTAGAGTTGGAGTTACTGTAGTTTTTTTCTTTTTTTTTTTTTTAAGCCAGGCAACCTGGATTCTGGCCTATTCTGGTGTGGCCAAAGTTCATAATCCTTAATATTGTAAGCAAAGATGTTTTTGTAATTCTGTTCCATCTAGCTTAGCCATTGAATATGACAATGTTTATTGAACAGCTATTATGTTTATTGCACTGTGCTGAGAACTGCAGGGGATGGAAAGACAAAGAAGAAGACATAGCCTTGACTCCATGGAGTTCACAGTTGCCTGCGTGTGTGCACATTTGTGTGGGAGGGTGTGAACCTGGACAAGTGTGCATTTAGTCCTGAGAGAGGGTAGGTTATGATTTGCCCCTGTAGCTTACCATACCATTTAGAAATCTCCTGTTAATAGTTGCCTTTCCTTGTTTTTCTTTTACTCAGGTGTAGTGACAGGCATTCTAACTGCCATGAAATTCTTCCTTTTGGAAGTTAAACCAAGAAGTCACGTTGGGCACCAGTGGCAGCTGTTCACCTCGGTGGTTGTATCTCTATTTTGCAGTAATCATGATTTGAGGTAAATGGCATTTATGTGTGCTTTACAGTAACCTGTTTAAAAACCCATTTAAAATTTCACATTTCACACTGAAATTCATAGAAATGTCTTAAAATATATCGGTTTCTTTGTGACTCCAGTCATTTCTTAGTTCTTTTCCAAACATGTCCTGTGTATATACATTATGCATGATGTAAAGAAACCCACACATATAATGATTTACTGCATATTTATGCTACAGTCATATCCCAAGGTAATTCTGTAGTCAGGACAGAGCACATCTTACTCTTCTGTAACTACTGGCTTGATACAGTACATTCAAAAGAGAGCATTGTGGGTGAGCAGTTGCAGCTGAAAGGGAAAATCAAGAAACAGCAGTAGCATTGCTTTTGTCTTCAGCCTGCTCTTCAAGATGTGAGTCTCCAGTGGGTGGGAGACCTACATTCCACCTCCCAATTCTGGTGATAACCCTGCTGGTTACACTTTGCAATTACCTTTTTAAAATGCCAATTGGGCTTCCCTGGTGGCGCAGTGGTTGAGAGTCCACCTGCCGATGCAGGGGACACAGGTTCGTGCCCCGGTCCGGGAAGATCCCACATGCCGCGGAGCGGCTGGGCCCGTGAGCCATGGCCGCTGGGCCTACGCGTCCGGAGCCTGTGCTCCGCAACGGAAGAGGCCACAACAGTGAGAGGCCCACGTACCGCAAAAAAAAAAAAAAAAAAAAGCAACAAAACAAAACAAAACAAATAAAATGCCAATTAACCCATTCAGTGCTGTTTGGCAACCTGTGAGTAGTCAGTAACAACCATTTTGCACACACTGGCTGGAGAGCAAGAGATTCACATGCAGGCACACACACGCACACACACCCCTGTGTACACACACATAGAGAAGTGAAGGAAAGGCAGGAGGAGGGAGGAGGATGACCCCAGAGTCTGGGGATGCTGCAGCAGCCCTGGTAGGTATTATCGTGGTACTTCGTGTTGTGTGGGAGTTTAATATTTTTTTTCCATTGATAAAAATCAAGAATAAGCAGATGCAATGGGATTCCTATGCCACTGAGAAGTCTTACAAAGACCTGAATGTACAGATATTATTCACAAGAAAGAAAGTGGTAAATGAGATTTGGCAATATCCCCCCGCTTGTAATTCTCTCTCCTCAGCTTGAAAAGCAACTGCAAGTTAATTTTAACCATATCGCTTTGGCTGTTATATTTAGTGTTTACTCTGAAGAAAGTAGCATTGATTTAAACTCCACATTTTCTATTTTGAGGCAATTAATAAAATTACTGTTTACTTCCATGGCATCTTCTGCCTCCAGCTTCAAAACACTTCTCCAGCACTTTCTCGTTTCTTCTGCCTAAGGGGTACACTGAGCAGGAGATGGTTGTGTTTATTTTATTTTGTGAGTGAAGAAACAGAAGCACAGAGTCCTCCCTGCCTGGGTCCATAGGACACTTAGGGGTGGAGCCTTCCTAGGAGACCTTCTTGTCAAGGTGAAGTGTGCGTAATGCTGGCTTGGAGTTCATGGTGTGGTAGTCTGGAATTCTGGCCTTCGGTTGGAACACAGTCAAAACTCACAGGGATTTTGACTGACTTGCCAATGAGAGATGGAATGGAGAAACGAAAATACTACTCTGGTGGTAAGAGGCGCTTTCACAAGCAGTAGGTGTTCCTCCTTCCCCAAGTGTGCACAGCTATATTCCCCAGATGTACCTTGATGAACTCATTGTCGAAGATCATTTCTTGGGCTTCCCTGGTGGCGCAGAGGTTGAGAGTCCGCCTGCCGATGCAGGGGACATGGGTTCGTGCCCCGGTCCGGGAAGATCCCACATGCCGCGGAGTGGCTGGGCCCGTGGGCCATGGCCGCTGAGCCTGCGCTTCCGGAGCCTGTGCTCCGCAACGGGAGAGGCCACAACAGTGAGAGGCCCGCGGACCGTAAAAAAAAAAAAAAAAAAGAAAAAAAATCGTTTCCCAAACCCAGAGCTTGTTCCTACGGAATAAAATGACTTAGGCCAATAGTATGAATGAAATGGCAACATGCATCCCGGTTTCTCTGGCCCCAAAACTGATCTGGAATTCCAACTCGATGGGTATAACCAGACGACTGTTAGGGAGGAGAAGACAAGTAATTTCAATCCTCTGATCAAATACAAACACCAAGGAGCAAGTGGGTTTGTCACACTCAAGTTTTTATCTATTAAAGGCTGTTTTTTATTCTAGTCTGTATTTGAGAAGTTTTAAGTAACTGTCCATTAAAATATTGATTTGAGGAATTACCCAAGCTGAACACAAATAGAGTTGTACATTTTACATGGTGAATTCATGCACATTTTGTTTTCTGGACTGCTATAATTTTACACCAGTAAATGGCAATGTTTCTCTGCATTTGAAATGTTTTCAAAGCTTCAGAAGTGAATTCCCAGGTGGTAGACAATGACTTTTCTCAACAAGTAGAAAAAGTTGAGTTGCTGACACACTGTTGCACTTTTCTGTACACACAAATACAGATGTGATTGGTCTGTGTTTCAAGTAAACTGTTTTTTTCTTTAGCTTTTGTCAGAGTGTAATTTTTCCATCTTTTGTGCTTCCAGAAATAAGAATTAAAATGGACACTCTAATTTTCCTCAATACTGAAAAGGGGTAACAACCCAAGAGTGGAATTAGATAGGCTGTGAATTACAACCAGCCAGGCATTGCTAGTCACGTTTGCCTATTTAGCTCTTAAACTTGGGCATTTATCCCTAAAATGAAGAAAAACAGTTTATAAACAGGGTCTAATAAGGCATATTAAGTCTTAGAGGGGACTGAGGGGTATGGACATTCTAATTCTTTCTTTGAGCCACAAGAAATAGAACAACTAAAATCTAGTACACACTATCCCACTGGATCCTTATACTTCGTATTTAAAAAATGCCACAAAATAATAAAATAAAGTCTTAGGCAATGTTAGTGGCTTCTGCGGTTTTAGAAAGAACAATATCTATTGTTCCAGACAGTTTAGAATGCTCTACAGTGTTTAATTTTAAAGTTCTCCCCAAGCCTCAGGGTGTGTGTGTATATGTGTGTATAGTTAATATGTGATTTAATCTGAATCAAGACAAAAGGGTATACATTTTGTGTATGTGGGAAAAAAATGGAAAAAATGGAGGCATCTAGAACTCATACGGGAAAAAAAGAAGAAAGGAGAAATAATTAATTATAAGGACATAGTCAAGCCAGTCTATGGTCTAAATCAATCAGATCCAAAATGGAGATTAACACTGAGACCACCCTGGGTTTGGAATTTATTGTAACATTTCCGTATATTATACAAAGAATGGGCAAGAAAAGGAAGCTGTAACTCGCGATTCTTTCTCTCTCTCTCCCATTTTCTTTCTCCCTCCTTTATATGGTAGATCACAATTGATTTTTAAGGCTAGTTCACTGTTTTCTAGTAGTACATACAGAGAGAATAAAACACATCATGGAAACAACTGGAGAAATTGTATTTTAATATTATTGGCATTTTTCCCAAATAGTCCTTTTAACCACATACAAAAACAACCAGGCTGGGAGTGGAGAAATTGTTTTATATGCAATGGTCTGTTGCATTCTATCAACTGGGAAAAAAGATTACAACTAATGTGTGGACCCTGAAGCACCAGGAGTTATAACAGATGTTCTCTGGACAGTTAAAGTACAGGCAGTTGACATATTTAGGGTGATGTGTCGCAGAGTGGAAGCAGACAATGTGGATTGGAGGCTCTTAGGTTTTAAGTAATACGAATATGATTGTAGAGTTGTCAGCGTTGCAATGATACTGTAACATATTTTAAATATTGCTTGTTGGCTCTTTATGAAGGTTAAATAATAAAACAAGGGTTAACTGGGGTTCAGCTTGTTACAAAGCAATAAATTCAACTTTATTGTATCTATATTTATAGATAAAGAATGTATCTATGTATCTACGTATGTAGGTGTGTATCTATCTATCCATCCATCTATCTTTCTAAATGAACTGAGAACACGAAACATCCTCTAGATAAACATGAGACGGGGTAAAAAAATTCGTTGCAGAACTTCTGGGGAAATTGCCTTTTCATGTGAATTAACACAATTATTCTAGCGTATACTATAAAATATACTAAGAAATAAAGTTTAGTGGGCAATCACATGAATGCTTTCCTTCTGGAAGTTTTCTCAATTATTTTCCCCTAAAGAGAAGGCAGGTGTTGAATAGTGTATGGCACTCAATATAAGTATCTCAAAAACGTGAACACTGTTGAAAGAACAGAACGAAAATAATAATTTGTATGATGCTCTGCAGAGGATATATCTACAACATGCCTGCTTTCTGATCAAAAAGTAGAGAGTAACAATGCTATTTTCTTCATTTTATGGCAAAAGGTGCACATGAGGTTTTTGAAAGACAATTTCACGGACACACGAAAAGTAAAAAAATATCATGTTAATGGGAATTTCTCTCTTCTCGATCAACCCAGCACACATTAGAAATGTATGTGTAACACTGTAGGTGCAAACTACACTAGGTGGATGGATATTTACCCAAGGAAATTTGAGCCATGGCCTTTCATTTTCAGAGAGCTGCTACCTAATCTCAGTGTGGCATCCAGACAAAGGACACCTCATTCCTCTTGTGTCTGAACTGCGAACCAACGCTTTGTGAACCACCTAAGTGATTAGAATAATGGGCTGGGGAAAAAAAAAAAAGATAAAATACAAATTTCACTCAGATCTGCGTTGGATTACTTCCTCGTGCCCCTGCCTTTATTGAGCGATTTGGAGTTTCATTAGAATTCAGAATTCCTGTGGAAAGAGAAACCACGGTGGCAGGGACATCTCTTTCAAGGGGATTGCAGGCTGACCCATCAAAATGAAAAGGCTCAATGTTGTGGTGACAGGTCCCCAAGCAGCCCTGAGTGACAGCTTCATTTCAGGAGTTCTCCGATGAGGTTTGAAGTGAGGGGGGAGAGGTAGTGCTGGGGACACTTTGTTCCCTAAAAGTGTCAGAGTCCACTCCGCGGTTCACAGACCAGGGGTGGAGGCACCAAAGCAAGCAAAAACGAGCCTCTGCTTACGCATCTCCAAATTTATTATTAATGTCTCACCAATGTTCACTCCACGCAAGGTTTCACTTGACTTAAGAGTTCTTACCAAGAGATTCCTTTTTATTACAGATGTGGTGAGAAATAAAAAAGAGATAAGAAAGAAAGCTCTGTGAAGAGATTACAGCCAAAAGGTACAGTGCTCTGCCTGGACACTTTTTCCAAAGGAATCATGATTTAAGTAGGGCGTTCTCCCACAACTACTCCAGTGGAAATCTTATCAGACCATGAACTGAAGTCTAGCTTTGAAAAGTGTAAGCTATTTCTGTTTGATATGATCTAATTTGAACCACAGTAATAATGAAAAATAATAATGTATAATGGTTCCTCATAATTGTGTATTTGCTATCCTAGGATACATTTTGTACATCTTCTCTAGAAATAGCACACCTGATAATGTGAAGTGGCTATCTACAACTCTGTGGATAGAAAGTGATCAGATTTTTGTATTTCTGAGGCAGTAAATATTCAGAGTCACTTTTCCCACCTTCCAGTGTCCCAGTCACTAATGAAAGGCAGCTTAGAAGAAGCACACAATAGACAAATTTCAGCTGCCCCATACAGCATTTTTCTCATCATGCTATCCCATTTGTATTTTTCATCTCAAGAACAATAGTCTCATGGATAAGGGAAAATTACAAATGTATGCATACTTTCTTAAAATAATAGTCATAATTTTGAAAAGTCTTTTTAAAAAAGTATAATAAATAATTTATATGGAATGCAGATACAAAGAACTCTTTTCCCAACTACATCAAAATTCATGCACTATATTTCTTATTATATTCCAAGAAAAGTATTTCCCTTGTCTCTGAGTGTCGCATAATAAAACCACAGCACAGCACTGTTCTTAAGATGCATATATTGTTATTATTTATCATTATAATTGTTTTTAATGGAGCGAAAGAGCCTAGAGTGGCATAAATCTATTGAATTGCCAAAGTATGAGTTGGGGATAATCTTAGAAAACTTTATCCTGCATATTTTTGTTTTACCCATTTTCTTATGTTTTACGATTTCCTTCAATAAATGTGTATATGCTATACATTAGAAATGTCTTCAAAATATCTTTACATCTGATCCTATCTTACCAACAATTTACCATATTCTGTGTCCTACAAAATTAAGAGGACAAAGAAATTTATCTTTTCTATGGGAAAAAGGAGATCTTTTAAAAACCACATACATTTTTAATCAATCAGAATATTAGACTTCTTTGATTTCAAGGAACTTCATTTGTGTATAATGTATGCCAATAAAATGCAAACTATTTTTCAAGCATTAATAATGTTAGACTTTTTATTTCATGTTTCTAGTGAGAGTAGATTCCTGTTTGTTTTCTTTGGATTCTTTTATTTTGGGGTCCTAAAATTTTGTGGTCTCTGAGGAAGTACCAAATATCCATGTGAAATAGTGAACAAAGAAATTATCTAAGTAAATCCAGCAAAACACAAATTATTTGTAAAATATATTTGCTTCAAATATCTAGGCATATCTGTGTAAATGGTTGAGTAAAAGTATGCTGACTTATCCAGAAACATGGATAAGGTTTCACCCTCACTTTGCCAGTGAGAGGTAACTACTAGTTTAATTTGTAAAGGTTACCTGTATCTCTATGTAGGTCAGCAGGAAGAAAGTAATGTAAGCTGGGAAGTTTCCTGCTTGACTCTGATGCTTTTATTTTCATCCCATCCATTACACAACTATTTATTCAGCACTTATTATAACCATGCTGGAAGCCTGAGAGTAAATAGGCTTTGATACTCAGTAGGATGAAGGTAGAATCCAACTTTCATGAAAGGTCATTGTTCCTTGGACTTATCTCCTTTCTCTTCACACAGGAAGCCCTCCCTTAGGAAATAAACATCTCTTATTTTTCCTTATTCCTCAGTTAATATCAGGAACTCTGGCAGGAAAGTACCAAGTTAGATTTTAGATCCTTATAGTATTATGTTATCCTTTCTAGATAAACTCCTAATATATTAAGTTCTATTAAAATGACAATTTAGGTAGTGGAGGTATACCAGAAAAGGAGGCAACTGCAGATTAGATATGAGGTGTGGGAAGAGGGCAGGAAAGTAACTAATGGTTCTAGGAAAAAAAAAAAAAAAACAGAAAATTAAACTGCAATGCTGGGAAAATTTCAATACATGTTGTTCTAAAAAAATAAAACGCTGCTTACTGAAAGTCTACTCATGACTGTATCTTTACCCTGAAAATTGTGTTCGTAGTGAACTAGAACATCACATAGAAATCCACACCCAACTCACTGCAGTATCATTCCTAATAGATTGTGGAAGACCCTTTTATTGTGTGAATAGAAAAATATATTTTATATATGTTTGCATAAATAGAATAATATATTACATATATGTACGCATGTATTGATAGATGGATAGATAGATATTCATGGAAAACAGATCTATATCAACTTTTTTATGGTTGCATGATATTCCACCATAGGGGTGTTATATGACTTATTTAATGTATATTTAGCTTGTTTCAAAAATTGGGGCAAATAGCATACAAAAACACCGTTGTATGTGTTCATTCATTTCTTCTCTGAGTTTTTCATTGGAATAAATGTTAGAAGTGGAATTCTTGGGTCAAATATCAGGGCCGTTTAAAATTTCACTGCACAGTTGTCCTCTGGAAAAGGAGTAACAATCCACATGTTGACGGGCTGTATGTTAAAGTGCCTGTTACTTCATATCCTTGCCAAAATGATGTTATCACTATCTAATTTTTACATTCTAATATGTGAAAACTTAGATCGCGTGTTTTCTAAAACTTGCATTTCTTTCTTTATTGGTGAGGGTTAGCATTTTTCATATATTTATTGGCACTTTAATGTCTTTTTTTATGAATTGTTGTTCATGTCTCTTATCTCCTCTTTGTGAGTTTGTCATATATCTTGTAACTTTATTCATGACCTAGTTTTTATAATTTTCCAAAGGAATTTGACTTTTTGTCCTGTATAATCAATGCTTTGGCTTTAATTTCATCATTGCTTTCCGAAGTGACTCCTTTACTTTTTAATTTTGTCGTTTTAGCAAATTTAATGTAATTCACTTGTGGATGTTTGACTAAAAACTCAGATACAGAATTAATCTAGATAAACTATTTCAAGATGTTATTGTAATTACTATCCGCTCTGAAGCATAGAGGCAGACACTTGGCTGTGTGATTAGTTATATCTATTTGACGATCCTGGCCCTAAATTGCCTATATGATCACTATTTATTCAGTAAATGGTGAATAAAAATGGAGTGCCAACTGCCTTTTAAAAGATTCTCAGAGAAAGAAATAGGTCACAATTTTAGTGCTCTGAATAATAGTTTTAAAGCTAGGACAATTTAGAAGAAATTAAGTTCAGATTCAATGCTCATTCTATAAAGTAAAGGTCTCTAATGGCACAAACTCTAAGAAAAGGCTGAAAAAAACCCTACAGCCTAATTGGTGGCTTAAAATATTGCTTAAAAAGGAATTTGTTAAAAATTTTGTCTTAGATTCTATGCAGCATGTAAGAATAAAATTAAAATATCTTAATAATTAGAATTAAAGTCACCAGAAAAAAATGATGACAATAAATCACTGAAATGATTTCCAACCATGCTTTGACCTTTTATACTAGACACTAATTTTTGAAGACCTTTTGAAAACCGAAACAGAGTATGATTTAAACCATCCACATTCCTCCTGACTTGAGCTTTCACAGACCTGAATGCTGATTGGAAAATCCTGTCATGGTTTCTGCAAAGAAAAAGGGTAATAATGATTATATTAATATGACGTTTCAACATGCAACACGATGCAAAACAAGGTTAAAAAAAAGAAAAGAAGAAGAAAAAGAAACAGAAAACTACCCTCAAACACCAACTGCTCTGGATGCAGTTTTAGCCTAGTGTGGATTTTATTTGCACCCCATTACTCATAAACACCCAAATGTAACTCTTTCACTAGAACTCCTTTTGAGTTCAATGTGATAATGAATGTGAAGGGTCTATGCGGGGGGGGGGGGAGTCGAGGAGGGGGGAACTTTGTGATTTTGCAGGTTCACACCAGATAGGCATTTTTTATAGCCTGAAAGGGGATGTTTTCTTTTGTTAATGGCTTACAATCCGATGAAAGGACTCATCACTCTATTTTAGTGCTCCACCACATGGCGCGTATCTTTTATAAATTACAGGCTGGCGTTGTGTGCACTTGGGGAGAGAAAGGTTGGTTTTTCTCGCTGTGAGCCATCCTGCCTAATTGTCGTATGCAAATAAAAGCAATTATAAGGCTTTTAGGGTGAAGGGATGACAGCTGAGTTTGGCAGTTGAGAAGGCCTCACCCACCTTGTTGGCATAGCAACAGGGAGGAAAAGGACAAAATGGTGTGTATACACAAGAAATACATATGTTTTGGTTCAAGAATTTTAAAATATATATCAATGTTGAAATGTAAATGTCAATATGTGTAATGAATGCCTTTGTTTGAAATATTAAATTAAACTCTATTTCTCGGCCCTTTGAATGATCCTTGTCATCTAACTACCATTTATCTGCTATCATTTGTGATTTTAGTTACTACTTCTAAAGTTCTGTGCAAATCATAACAACACATTCAATAATTAGGAGATTATAAGTTCTTGATTTTAACAACCTTTGGAAATACCACTGGGTGGAAGTTTTGTGAAAGGAAATCCCAGTAAAGGAGATGATCTAAAGTGGGAAAATGGTTCAAAGTATGCAGCTATCAGTGCATAAAGTTCAATATCAAAAAAAAAAAAAATGTTTGTGCTAAAATGTTAAACAAGTAGAATAAATAGCATGCTACTAGCATACAAAATTAAAATGAGTCACAAATGGATATCTTCTATGGCAATTTATTTCACAATTACTCTTGTGGAAGCTTTCATGAATTAAATATGAGTTCTGTCTTGAAATTAGGTGTTATAAGGCTAAATTACAAGAGGCAGGCAGTAATTGAGGTGGCAGCAACACGGGGTCTGGTGAACTAATCTCTTGCCATGTCACGTGGCTCGCCTTCAGCCAATGAGAAGCCTCCCATCACAAAAACAGAGGCAGCTGAGAAAAATTGATTTCTCATCTGAGCCATATTTGATAGCTTTTGAAATCGAAAATTGAAATTAACTAACCTAAGCCCCGTTATAACAAAAGAGCAAATTAAATATGCAACATCGTTTCCTATTGGCAGTAAGAGGGCCTGCCAAGGTAAATTTGTAAATAGAGTTTAAGATGCAATTCTGTTCTCTCTCTTTCAGTATAAAAGTATAAGTGCATAGGGGCTTTATAAATTATTTATAAAAAAAAAATCATCAGCTGCAAATGGCCACTGTGGTTAAAGACTTCCATGGAGAAAATCATTGTATTAGGAGAGCTCATTGAATGAATCAAAATTAAAAATCATCCTCAATGATTCACAGCCATTACTTAAAATGAAAAGTAGCAATATTTTAAACTTCTTTTTTCCAAACTTTTTTTCCCTCTTCCCCAAAACTCAAAGAACAAATTATCATGATTTCCTGAAAAAAACAAAAAAAAAACAAAAAAAAAACCTGTGCTATAAATTTAACCAACCAATTGTTTTGTAAATAACAATAAGAATTAATTTTGGCTTGAAAACTGCTTAAAGCAAACCGATGGCCCCATCATGTTATACAGGATGCTTTCAAGTACAGCTCTTTTAAAATAATTTCCCAAATGAATCCCAGTGATTCAGCAGGTATGGCTATTAACTTTTAATTTATAAATTTACTAGATCAGATGAAGGAAATAGATGTCTCAGAGGCTGTATCCTAGATTATCCAGGAATGACAGTTTTTAATTTATTTCACTCCTGTCCGTGCAATAGGCTGCCTGCAATAGTGTTTGTTTTACCACAGAGAGGGTGTTTTTTTGCTTCCACTTTTCACTGAATTTGTAAGTAGGCAAATTAATTTTATATGTTTAAGAGATAGATGATTGAAGATAAAAATCGTGAAATCATAGTAAGTCCTGTCGTCCTTGTTCAGAGCTGAACCATATAGAATTCAATGACAAGTGTAATGGAGGATATTACACTTAGCCTGCCTGTCAGCCCACAGACCCTGTAAAATCATTTTCTGTTCTAATTTATTATTTTTAGTGTCAATCAGGCTCCAACAAGATGAGTTACATCATTAGGTACCAGGATCAACTACTCAGCACTTTTTAAATGCAGTTTAAGTAGTTGTCATTATCTGTAGTAGAAGATGTAGTCAAGGTTCAAAACTTTTTTCTTGTTTTTTTGGCCATGCCATGCGGCTTGCAGAATCTTTATTTCTCCCACGAGGGATCGAACCCGGACCTTGGCAGGGAAAGCACTGAGTCCTAACCAGTGGACCTCCAGGGAGTTCCCATAAAAATTTTTCTGTTGCATAGAAATCTTGTTGGAAAAAAAGCCTTAGGAAGCCTTTAAAAAAAAATAATTTCCTTTGTAAGAATCAAATGGCAATGAGGCACCAGGATGCCACACATCATTTCCAAACTGTAAGTAATATACAGGTCTCATTTCCCCAGTGAGCCTCTACAGAACTCCTATCACATAGCCATGAAGACAGTGGGCTCTGCTCTCATTAACTTCGCTCCCTCTCTGTTGAAGTTGCCGCGGGAGAGGAATGCACCCTGGATGAGCAGCCCCACTGGAAGGAGAAGAAACCAAAGATGAACTCAATCTAGATGCAGGACATTAACTGCTTGAGCATTTTTCCTTCATCCCCATACTCAACTATCTAAGACACGTTTTTATAAACAACACTTCTATTTGTAATAAAATCCACTCTGGAAAACCATTTGTTCCAGATTGATAAATTGCATTATACAGTGGTGATAAACTCAAAATCCTTTTACCCAAATGATCTGATTGAGTTTCAGAACTAGTGCTAACTAGATAGGAGGATGTGGTATTGTCTCCATTTGGTGGATGATGAATAAAAACAGTCTAGAGAAATTTATGGATTTCAAGGTAAATTATGAAATTTAATTCATTATCTCTCCTGGAGTTGGGAATTTAAATTTCTAACCTCAGATCAGGTGACATGGATTTGAATCTTTTTTATTTCCTGAAATGAGAAATTTAAAATTTTAAATGTTTAAGTTCACATCAAATTTTATGCTCAGAAGGAACTATGTATACAGCTATTCTTTTATGTAACTGGTATGATATTCAAAATATTTAATAATTAATTCCTTGCATATTGATCAATAAGGAAGGATCCAAGCTGTTGATAAATGGCATACCTCTAACATTGTGTGAGGATTAGCAGTTCTGGATTCAACCAGTTTTCTTTTCTTTTTTTATTAATTGGAGTGTAGGTGATTTACATCATATTAGTTTCAACATGGTGACTCAATATTTTTATAGATTATACTCCATTTAAAGTCACCACAAAATAATACCAAATTTCCCTGTGCTGTATGGTACATCCCTGTAGCCCACCCATTTTATACACAGTAGTTTTTGCCTCTTAATGCCCTACCCCAATCTGCCTCTCCTACTCCCTCTACCCGCTGGTAAACACCAATCTCTTCTCTATGCCTGTAAAGACTCAACCCATTTTCTTTTTCCTTTTTTAAAAATTATTTTAAAAATTATTTCTTATTGAAGTATAGTTGATGTACAATATTATATGTTGCAGTTGTACAAGGTAGTTCAACCAGTTTTCTTAAGCACCTACTGTGTGCTGGGATCTGTGCTTTCTGTTCATTGTCTTTGTCATATTCTCTTTCCTGCTTATGTCCTTAACTTTGCAAAATGCTTTGCGTATATCTAGACATAAACTACATTCCCCACTTTTCCCATGTCCTTCAAAATAGTAGCTTTATCAGAAAGGTGAAGCACTTCACAAACCTTTCCTAGTGGTGAGATTTTGGTGTTCTTAGTGCTTACAAAACATCCACCTGAAAATTTGGTCTATCATCCATTTCACAGCATCTCCTCTCATCTCCTTGCACCAGACTCTCCACCTCTGTAAATGGGGAGTCTAATACATTTGACCTTGTGGGCTTGTTTTAATGCCCCAAAGCACTGGTAGTGTTTGATCCCTAATAAGCTCTCAATAAACGGTTGCAGTTATCATTTCAGAAATGCAGATTCCAGCTCAAGATGAGGACCCAAGCAGACAATGCATGATAGGGGTGTTTTTAGAGGAATTCTTACATCAGAAGGAATGAATGGTAATATTTATTCAGGGCCTAGTGTGTGCACTCTTTAAGGGCATTTCACATCGATTTCATGTCTTACTTAATCCTCACAGTAACCCTGAGGCACAGGTACTAGTCTTAAAATGCCCATTTTACAGATTGTTAGGTTAAACTCTCAGAGGTTAAGTAATCAGGATTCTAACCAACATCTGTCCAAGTCACATTTTCTTTATGCTGAAAAACTATGTTACCTAACAGATTGTGCTAGCATCAAGCTATTCTAAACATATTCATCAAATGATTAGGAGTTCTGTATAACAGATAGTAGAGAATAATTCTTATCTTATTTTTATAAGTTATCTTTTTAAGACTATGTGACTTTTTAATACTATATATATTCACGTTATCATTAATGTTTGGTTGTGTAAACAAACAGTATAGGAGAGACCGAAGTTTCAGTTAAGTTCTGAAAAAGAAAAGATATTTAAGGAAAAAATGCTTTATGTGCATATTCTAATATGACTCCTTTAGTTTACTTTCTGAGCAAGGTCAGATTCCTTCATGTTAAGCTACCTTGAGATTTGATAAGCACGTAATCCAGAGAGTCCTATATAGTTAGGATCTGACCCTCACCACTCAAATTGTTTTTTTTTTTTTTTTGAGGGGGGTGGGTAAGATCTTGAGTTTGCACAATAAGTATCTTTTTGAAAAGCTTTCTGTATGTTGATTTTTTTTTTTTCCTAAGTGGATTGAACTTGGAGCAAGTCATCATGAGATCTATCTTCTCAGTTTGGACTGCTGACAATGGAATCTCTTTCTATGTTATCAGTCACCACTTCTCTAAGCCAAGCATCCCCTTAGGTGCTGGGGTTACCTCTGAAAAGAAGACTGACGTGGTCCCTGTTCTCTCTGTGCTTCTCTCTATTGGTAGATACAGACAAAGAGACAGCTATTAGGATATAATGTAACATGTGCAACAGTGGAAATAAACAAAAGGTGTCATGGGAGCCTCAAGAAGAAATAACTCACCTGGAACTAGGAAATTAGAAAAAGTGGTGTATTCTTAGCTGATATCTGAAGACGGAGAGGGAATTATTAAGGTGAGATTGGTGGTGGTGATGGGGCAGCCTTGATGCAAGGATTCCAAGCAGAAAACAGCATATGCAATGGCCAAGAGGTAGGCAGAGAGCAGGACCCACTACAAGAACCAAAAGTCGGCGAGTACAACTGGAGCGTAGGGTGTGTGAATTAGAGGAGAGAAACTAAAATGGGACTGAAGAGAAAAGCAAAGGCCTTATTATAAATATCCTTCAGGTCATAAGAAAGAGGAGAACTTTAAGGTTCTTTGAATGGAAGAATGGTGTCATGAGACTGTTCCTTGGTTGCCATATAGGTTAGAGACTGCAAGACCAAAGGCAAGGAAAATGATTAAGTGGTAATTCAGAGAAGACATGGCAAATCTCCACTGGGATGGTGCTGGCTTTGGAGATGGTGAAAAGTGGAGAGATTTCTTGGATATTTAGCACTTGGTGATAAATTGACACATGGGGAACAGACTGAAAGATAAACACTAACTCCTACACTCCAATAATAGGAAGCAACCAAAATGAAAAAAATGGGAAAGAAAAATGAATTAAGGATCTCAGACGAGTGGAAACACAAGAAGCTAATAAGCATATGAAAACACATTCAACCTCACTTTCAACCAGAGAAATCTCACACAAAAGTGAGATTCCATTTTACACCCATCATTGGCAAACACTGGAAGATGTGACAATACCATGTACTGGCAAAAGGGAGAGAGAATATTACATTATTTCAAGCAGTTTTTTTTTTTTTTTTTTTTTTTTTTTTGTGGTACGCGGGCCTCTCACTGTTGTGGCCTCTCCCGTTGCGGAGCGCAGGCTCCGGACGCGCAGGCTCAGCGGGCATGGCTCACGGGGCCCAGCCACTCCGCGGCATGTGGGATCTTCCCGGACTGGGGCATGAACCCTTGTCCCCTGCATCGGCAGGCGGACTCTCAACCATTGCGCTACCAGGGAAGCCCCTCAAGCAGTCTTTGATATCACTTTGGAGACCAATTTTGCATCATCTAGTCAAGTTGAAAATGTGCATGTGCTTTATCCAGAAAGCCTGCTTCTAGGTGTATATCCTGGAGAAAATCTTGTATGAAAAGAAAAGTATAAAAATATGCTCATTCTAGTATTTGTATTTATTTGTATAGTTTGTAAGAATGAGAAATGATGAAACTAATAGGTGTTGCTGCAGGGGGCTCCAAGGAGCCCGGTCCTTTATGTCTCAGGGCAGAAAGAATTCAACGAGAGGCAAATTGATAGATAAGAAGTGATTTATTAGAATAGTATGCTTGTGAGGCTTACAAGCGGGCAGGCAAGCATTGCCCGGGTACTTAGTGGGTTACATTTTTATACTCAAAGGAAGAGAGGGGAAGGGGAGAAGACCTTCTCAATATGATAAGATATTGAGATATTGATATTGATAAGATATTGAGATATTAGTTTGCTGGCACTGTTGGGAGAGAAGCCTGATTGGTGAAAGTTGCAGGGTGAGGAGAAAGGAATGATGAAAGGAATTTAGCACTTTTTCCAAAGATGTTCCATTACAAAGGGACAAAAGAGACACTGATATAGTACAAAGTTTTTGTTGCTGTTGTTGTTTTTAGAATAAAGAAATGGTATATATTTAAATGCTGATGGGTTGGAGCTAGTTCTTGAAGAGGGAAGAGGGGAGGAGATCCAGAGAACATGTGGAGGGCTAAGGCTTAAGCCGGAGGAAGGGAATGTCTAATGAAAAAGGAGAGGAAGGAAGGGGTGAGGACAAAAGCACATTTGAGGGGTGGCAGGAAGTTGTGTGAGCCCCTTCACAGTGGTGGTTGAATCTATGGCTCTGTGAAATGAGAGGCAGCCGAGTTAAAGAATTTAGGAGAAAGTTGGGAATTGCTACTGGGGAGAACAGGAGGAAAATAGACAGAGAAGGAAATGAAGACTGGCAGGCAAAGTTGAGGGCCTGGATGCAATTGGAGATCTTCACTTTCTCATGGCCTCAATCTCTAAATTTGGGTGACCTGCTTCAGCGTTGCTTACTCCCCAGGAATAGACATTGAGCAGGTGAACATTCAGGTGGATCCAAGGCCCAGTTTTTCTAGGCAGGTGGGACAGAAGAAGCCAAAGGACAGAGGAGTTGAAGAAATGACAAAAGTTGCCTGACGTCATGGTTACTGAGTCTCAGCTTGGTAGGGAAGGAAGTAAAGACAGGAGGAGTCGACCGATTGGGGGATAGAATGAAGTCAGGAGAACGGAGGTCTCACTGAAGCTGAAAAAGTAGTGGAACAATTGAATGGTGGTCACCTAACAGATGTCTAAACTTTTATGAGTTTCAAATTGTGATTTTAGTGATGGGTAATGGGAACGGGTGACAGAGGTGGATGCAGAATCATTGGAGGTGAGTAGACCAAAGTGCTGAGAGGCCAGCCAGGTGGTCCATGAAGATGCTGAGAGCACCTCAGTTGGTGGCATCACTTGGGAGGGGAGGAACTATGACCCAGATGTTTAGACTTTTGATTAGTGATAGAGAAGTTTATGATGAGAGCAGGAGATGATTTAGCTGAATCACCTGAGCCTCAACTTGTTGGAAGAGAAAGTGTCTATATGTGGAAGTGGCGATGAGGTTCGGCAAGTACATCTTAATTCTGAGGTCCATAGGGAATGGAAGACAGATCAGCCTCTACTTCAGAAGCTGATACAGGAACAGCAGCCTTAGGAGGAGCCAACTGTAACTGGAGGCAATATGAAGGAAGCCTCACTGAGGTGGGGGATGGCTTGCAGACCCTCGAACAGAGTCCCAGGAGGCACAGTGAAAATATTTGGCCAGACGGTGGAGTGGGACTTTGGGCCAGGGGACAGGCAGCTTGGAGCAGCACTGAGCAGAGAGGCTGTCATTGTGAGCAGTGCACAAGGAAGGCAGGGCTGTGAGGCACAAGAACGAACGTGGCTTCAAGACTTCCATGAGAATTATTCCAAGCAGTCTTCCTGGTGGTAGGTAAAAGGAGGGAGGGACCCTCAGGACTTGAAGGAGTCAGCCAGGCCTGAATAGATTGCATTTCTGAGGAAGTCCTGGTCCATTGCTCTGGAAGAGACTCTGGAAGGAGTTGGTCTGCTGGGCCCTGGACAGACTGGGATGGCTCCAAGGAAAGGCTGCTGACCTATGTGCTCTCAAAGCAGAGTGGGAGGGCCAGGCTCTGAGGCTGAGACCAGGGCATAACCAAATTCAGACTTGAAAGTCCACATTAATTTTTTTTTTTTTTTTTGCAGTACGTGGGCCTCTCACCACTGTGGCCCCTCCCGTTGCGGAGCACAGGCTCCGGACGCGCAGGCTCAGTGGCCATGGCCCACGGACCCAGCTGCTCTGCGGCACGTGGGATCCTCCCGGACTGGGGCATGAACCCGCGTCACCCGCATCGGCAGGCGGACTCCCAACCACTGCGCCACCAGGGAAGTCCCACATTAATTATTAACCATAGCCTGCATCAGTCCCGGAAGACCCATCAGGTAAGTTTAGCTTCACATCCACCCTCATCATTTTTATGTGCAACACATACACACATGTACAGCAAGCAGTAAAAAAGTTTAGATTTGACAGCATTATTCGGAAGTTTTTAATCAGAACCTAGGGATATATTTCAGCAAAAAACCCATGATTTTTGAAATCATTTTTTTTTATCAATTATATATTTGGTGCATTTGGAGGAGGATGCCATCATAATGCATTAGAGCCTCGGCCATCAGAGGGATGTACTCAGCCCAAGTAGTGGAATGGGGCAGAGCTATGCAAATCAGCATCTTAGCTGATAATTTTGTGACCTTGTATGTTTGCATATCAGATTTTCCAAAAACAAGTCCCTCTTGAAGGACATTAACAGACAACAACGGAGATGGTTACCCAGGTTCTTTCTGAGAAAGGCAGGAAGGGTGGTGGCCACTTGAGCGACCCACCCAGTCTTCATCCATGACATCCCACGTAAATGTGGCTCTTTCCCCCGACATGAGGGCTCATCAGGTGAGCCAGCATGGATTGATTCCCAGTTGGCTCTAGTGAATTTTAGCCCTCTAGGTCAGTCTTAAGCATCATAAGCTAGTTTTCTTTTCATAAAGATTCAATCCACTGGTAGCATCTGCCTTTAGTTGGAGGGACAGAGAAAACTAGTTGCTTCTTTTTACAGTGCTGTCTCCTGCAAACGACATAATGACGTGAAATAAAAATGCATGCAATGGTTAGTTCCTAAACTTTACAGACTCACTAACCCTGTCATCCAGAGCTCAAGTCTATAAAAACTACTTCAGCCTGATTGGCTCAGAGACCTCATGAGCATAGAATGCTTACCTAAGCTTCATGCTTTCATGGTCTTCCTCCAAAAGGAGAAAATAAGCAGGATATCAGTAATTCCAGGAGACTTCCAAAATGTTCACTGACATAAAAATCAGAATGGAGACAGATCTAGCCTGAGAAAATTTCTGTAAAACAAATTCTGAGGAGAATATTCAGCCACTGGACAAGGTTGATAATTCTGGGAAGCCTACAGAGGCATTTAATCTTAAAACTGCCAGTGCAGAGAAGAAAGTATCCTTCTGTCCATGCTTCAGATCTTTGAAACAGGGTTTTTCTTTTTTTATTTCCCCTTTCTCTTCTTTTTCATTTAATGCTCCTTATAGAGATTGGAGCAAAAGAGAGTTTTAAAATAAGTGGGGCAGACTCTCCCAAATAAAAACACATGACTTGATTATCAGAAACTTTTCTGTGCCTACAAAGATTAGAACACTGAAAAGTTTCTTAGAAGAACGCTAGTTTTGTTGAAATGTATTTTGAGGTACATGCTTTTAAAAATGATACAGGTTTCATCAGAAAGAACTGCTAAATGAGACTGCAAATGCCTTAAGAATTGACTTTTTCTTCAATATTTATTATTTAGACTCTGAAACCAGTGTTAGAAGAATCACATACCCGCACATTGCAATAATCACTAACTTATTCTCCATGAAGGGAAAATACAGGGAATTGTTCTCTGAAAAAGAGGAGATTGATGAAAATATAAAGGAACCTGTTTATGGAGGGAATTTAAAATGTCTTTTAAGAATTTTGAGGTGTTTTAGTCCCTCATCTGCAGCAGAGGAAAGATTTGCTCTCTTCTGAATTTTTCCAATCTCCCAAGTTTCACTCAACGACCCTTATGTCTTTAACCTCACCACCACCCTCTCACGGGATTGCAAAGACCTCACCCCAGCCCAGCACCTACAGTGGAAGTTGGCTGCAGGCTATAGTTATCTAATATTATACAGAAAGATGAAGAATTACATTATTGTAGTTGCTGGAAGGCCATATTACAGCTATTTCAGAAGAGAGATTTATAGCAGTATTTAATGAATGCAACTAGTTTCGTTATCAGTAAGTAACCATCCCCATATTGTGCATCTGGTAAGATTAAATTAAGCCATTATAATAACCTTACAAAAGGTGCCTATTTGGTGGTGGCAAGTCAGGCTAAAGGAAATCGCATTAGCTTGATGAGATGGTTTTATTCATTTTGACACAGGTTTGTTGGTCTAGTCTTCCCAAAATATGCCTTATAATTTTTAGGCATTTCCCTTATTAAGGAACATGATAAGGTCTAGCTTTAGGATGTAGGTATTATTGGAGTTATCAATCTCAGCCTGCTTAAATATATCACAGGCTAAAACTTTGGAGCACGATTCTTTTGCAAAATTAAGATTTTCCATCTTGGAGCGATTTTCACACATTGACTTTTACTGGGTTTTATTTTTCAGGGATCATTATATAAAGGGCCATTATATAAATAGGTTAGAATACTGATACAGAACAGGTTAGATACAGCACGTTAATTCAGATTTTTATAGAGTTGCTAAAGGAAACAATCAGTCTGGAGCTAATGAAAAATTATCAACAGACAACCACAGGTTATTTTAAAGTCTATTTGATCCCGGCTACCTGGTAATTTATACATATATGTAATTCTGAGGGCCATTTGTCTCACTATTACTAAATTTCAGAATTAAAAATTTCAAATTGCTATTTTCCTCTCTACTGATTATTTTTTCCTTTTTCTGCTGTTTAAACTTGAAGTAATCTAGGCTAAAGAGAAAAGGTAGTTTGTTTCGTGACAATTTTTCAATGAATATTTGGGAAGGTCAGCAGTACACTGTTAACATTTTTATTTTGGCAACCTAATTACACATAAGGTATTACAGTTATGTTTAAAAAAATCATGATTCTTAGATTTTCTACAGAGAAAAAAAGATTGGAAACCATATAAATTATATGGCAGTGTTTCCTAATCTCAAGCATGAATATTTGCTATTAGATTCTTATCTCGTGTGGCTTAAAAATTTAAGAATTCTCATCTTACAGCTTGATTTGGCCACCCCATATTTAGACACTTACTCTCCCAAAAGACACGTGATCCACAGAACTGTTCCTGCAGCCATCAAGGTCAAAAGCTTAGCTGAGCACTTTTCAAACATTCTAGTTCTCCCTGTTGACTCAGTGTGTGTAGCCTGTTCATAAAAATAGTTATAAGCAATTTAGTGCAAGTTAGGAACCACCTGATTGTATGGGGTATTGGCAGAGTTTGTTAATATCTCCCAATTTCACTTCCCAGGTTCAAATATCACTTCCCTGACACACAGACTAGATAAAGTTTTTCTTATACAGTGTCATAGCCCCCCTTCTTCATGATCTTCATAAGGTTTGTAATTATATATCTGCTTGATAATATTATAAAATTTCTCTCTCCCACTCTATACTATGTTGCTCACCTCAGCATCCTCAGCACCCGCCTTAGTACTTGCCATGTATTAGATGATCTATAAATGATTGTTTTGTGAATGAAAGGGTCCATTATACAGACATCAGACTAGGGGGGTGTTTAAGATGGAAGACTGCCTCAATGGTTAGCTAGTCTTAGTCTAACCATGGCATCTCAATTTTTTGAACATATTTTCAAAGTGTTTTTTTGTTTGTTTGTTTTTTGCAGTACGCGGGCCTCTCACTGCTGTGGCCTCTCCCGCTGCAGAGCACAGGCTCCGGACGCGCAGGCCCAGTGGCCATGGGTCACGGGCCCAGCCGATCCGCGGCATGTGGGAAGAGCATGTGGGATCTTCCTGGACCGGGGCACGAACCTGCGTCCCCCGCATCAGCAGGCGGACCCCCAACCACTGTGCCACAAGGGAAGCCCCAAAGTGTTTTTTAACTTACTTTACCTATGACATTGACCTAGGTAAAAGAAGAAGGAGGCTTCCGGAAAACCCTAAATGTCTTGGAGCAGAATTTGTTAATGTCACTGAACTATTTCCATAAGGCAACTTTTTGAAATTTATTTATGTACATAAAGGAACTCAGTCCAAGATCTGAGAATTATTCCTGAGCTGGACAGATAATATGGGCGAAATAAAAGGCAGAAGGCTCTTATGTAAATAAAATGGCTCGTTATTCATTCCTTATTAGATATTCCTATAAAAATCTGAATAACAAAACAGCATGTCTCACTGTAAAAAAAATTCACAGGTAAATTAATTTGAAAAACACTTACTCTGTTGAACATTTCTCTTCTTTCCTTAAACACCAATGAAGTTCTGATTGAAAATAACCAATTTGCTTGTAAAACAAATGTTATACACCATTTAGAAAGTGACTTCCTTATAATACCTCTGAGTTTTTCTGTATTCTGGATATTTAAGTATTTACATATACATTACTAACCCCTATTAATTTTACCTTGCAATCAGCGGAGGACTTCAATTTTATTTTTAGCTAGAGAATTGCTCCTGCCTAGGATCCATTTCAAGATAAAATTAATTTTAACCTACTGATAGAAAGGTAGAATTTTATATCATGTTCAAATTTTACATTTTAGCTAATGCTTTCTTCATATATTTTCTTCAAACTATATATTTAACATGGGATTTTTATGTCTTTTCACTTTACAGAATCTTTTAAACCTCAGCTTAAAGTTTTAATGTATTTGTCTAATCAAAACTTAATAGTTAAACATTTGTAGATTTTTATCATAATCCCACGACATTAGAGGACCCTAATTATTTCCTAAAAATCATCTAATATTGTGGACCATATTTTCACATGTTGGTTAGTTTTCAGAAACATTTATTAGCAGCATTGACAGTAAGCTTTGCTCTTAAGTTTCTTACATAACACACACACAAAATCGTATCTCTCGCTGTGTTAAAACTAAAATAAATCTTTAGAATTTTTTCAAAGATTTAAGACTTAAAGAGTCAGATGTAAATAACCTAGGAATATTCTGCTTGGCCATTGTTGGAATGGTATTCCACAGGGGACATTGTTAATGTGACTGACAAGTCAATTATATCCCATTCACAAATGTTTTGATGTCTGCAATATTAATAATACTGCATTGCCCATGAGAAGTGCTACCCTAACTACTGGCATGGAATACTCACAATAAATGGCAGCCAACATAATTCTAACCTCTGACTCTGTGACAAACAGCATGGGTACTCTCTACCGCTCTGCCTTTAATTTCAGTGGCATCAAAGGAAAACTCAAGCACCTTGGAAAATAACTCTAGCCCCATGTCTTGATAAAATAAAATGCTTACCCACAGACATAAATTACCATGGAAATAAAAAGAGGACCAAAAAATTACACAGTTTCCTAATGCTCTTAAATCAAAGTAGCAGAGGGAGCGGAGGGCTGTGAGCAGAGCACGTGTATTATGCAGGCTCGCTGCTTGGTAAACAATCTTTTTTTTTTTTTTTTTTTTTTTTTAAGAAGTTGAATATTTTATTATTAAACTGTTTCTTATTTTCCTGCAAGGCTGTTGCTTCACTGTATAAAAATAGCACCAGCAAACACAGTATATTGCAAAATTAAGATAGTAATGTTCTTCACTGGACACTCTACAACTAACAAACTTTTCTCCACTGTCATTTATTTCCAATGGCAAGTTCATTGAGTATTTTGACCCAAATCCAGGGATGGCTGTAAGCAAGTTACAATATTTTGTAAGGTTAAGATAACAATGTTATCCTTGAATTACATAATTTTTATAACTAGTTTTACCACAGATAATTTCAGGAATTCTGAGTATTATAACTGGAGACTAGCCTAAAAATCACAGGCTGTTGTGAAAAAGATGCATAGTGTTTATGTGAAATCATTAGGAAGTTAAGGGGTATTTTCTTCAGGCAACATTGTTAAAAGTAGTTTCTTTTGCTAAAAGTTGCTTTTTAAAAATCTATCCACCACTAATTTAAGACAACTATACTAGATTAAGTTGTTTCAAACTAGTTTATTTAGGGGTTCCATTTTCACTCCTCAATAGATTTTATGTATTTCTCATATGCTTCTTCACTCATTAGTTCATCTAGTTCTGAAGGGTTACTGAGTGTCATCTTGATCAGCCAACCATCTTCATAACAAGATTTGTTGACAAGTCCTGGATTTTCTGCTAGAGCTTCATTAATTTCAGTTACTTCTCCTGATAGAGGAGAATAGAGTTCACTAGCAGCTTTCACACTTTCCAAAGCACCAAATTCCTCTTGTTTGTTCAATTTTGTCCCAACTTCAGGCAGACTACAGTAAACAACATCTCCCAAAGCTTCCTGTGCAAAATTGCTGATTCCCACTGTTCCAACACCGTTTTCTGTTGTTACCCATTCATGTTTGTCTGTGAATTTACGACCCGACAGCAGAACGGGACCGGTGCGCAGCGCCCGGACGGCGCCCGCCCGCAGTCCCCAGGGCCGCGGCGGGCAGGGCGCGTTGGGCGCAGAGATGGCGCGCAGGCTGCAGACCGCGGCCCGCACGCTCCGCGCCACTCGCAGCGCCATGTTCGCAGGGGTGCAGAGCGGTAAACAATCTTTGATGGCTTTAATCCAACAGGTTTGCTCAGTTGATGATGGGAGGGAGCGTTATTCATAATTCTCAAGAACAGAGTACTTTATAATAATTATTTCTGTGGATGTCCGCTTGGAAATTTTTGCTATGGGGACATTATAAATTAGAATTCAGTCAATAGATGCCATAACTGTGAGTTTAATAGTCACAAAACTATTGACTCAGTGGGGTTCCAGGCAGCAAACCCAATGACAGGCAGCCTCCCTCCCCACTTTGTAAATGTGATTCACCTGCCTGCAAGCTCTCCTTCCTCCTTCTTTCATTCTTTCCTAATTTCCTTCCAAACTTTTTCTGATTTATACAAGAGGAACAATTCTCATTATAAATAAAAACAAGCAGCATACATAAAATTAAAGCCCTCCTCGACACCCACTCCCTTCTCAGAGCCCACTATTGCAAACAATGGGTTTTGGGTCTTTGTGGGTCCTTTTCTGCACAAGTGCAGACATATGCATGTAAATGTACAAAAATATAATTGGTGTCTTAAATCACAAATGGAGGCAAACTGTACCCATTATTTGCAATTTTTAGAAACTTGATATGACTTAAAGAATTGTACATGTGAGTACATAGAGATTTGCCTGATTCTTTTAGTAGGCTGCATAATATTCCATAGTACAGATACACCACAGTTTATTTAAATAGTCCTTCCTTGATAAAAATATAAGTTATTTACAGTAGTGTGCTATTTATGATAATGATGTAATGAATATAGGTGGGTAGGACTTGGGCACCTGTAGGGCCTTCTCTAGGGTTTAAACCAGAAGTAGGATTTCTGAGACAATGAATTCATGTATTTGCAGTTTTCCTGTTGCCATGTTGTCCTCCAGAGGAGCTGTACTGATTCAAGTCCCACCAGTCTCTACAGGGTTTCTTATTACATTACATCCTCTTTAGGTCTGGGGATTGTCAGATGTGTTGACTTTTGCAAATCTGGTGGATATGAAATGGTATATCGTGATTTTAATTGTGTTTCCCTGATTGCCAATAAAGTTGAGTATATCTTCATGTTTGTATTGACCTTCTGTGGATTTTCTGTTCAATCCTTACCCTTTAATAAAATAAAAGCTTATTTGACATATAACTCACAAATTTTAAAATTCACCCAATTCAGTGGTTTTTGTGTATTTACAGAGTTGTACATTGATCATCCCCCAAAGAAATCTCATACCCATTTGCAGTTACTGCCTATTACCCTTCCCTGGCAACCACCAATCTTCTGTCTGTCTCTAAGGATTTGCCTATTCTGAACATTGCATATAGATGAAATTATTCAATATGTGACATTTTGTGCCTGGCTGTTTTCACTTACTGTAATGTTTGCAAAATTCCCTCCATGTTGTAGCATGTATCGGTACTTCATTCCTTTTTGTGACTGAATACTACTTCGTTGTATTGCTATACCATTTTATCTATCCATTCGTCGACTGATGGACTTTTGGATTGTTCATACGTTTTGGCTATTAGGAATAATACTGCTCTGAATATTCATGAACAAGCTTTTGTTTGAATATATGTTTTCAATTTTCTTGGGTATACTCACTGGGTCATATAAGAATTATGTCTGGTACTTTGAGGAACAACCAGATTGTTTTCCGAAGTGTCTTTGCCATTTTATGTTCACACCAGCAATGTAAGAGGGCTCCAGATTCTCTACATCATTGCTAATACTTGTTATTATCTGCCTTTTGATAATAGTCTTCCTAGTGGGTGTGAAATAGTATCATATTGTGGTTTTGATTTGCATTTCCCTAATGAATAGTGATGTTGACCATATTATCATGTGCTTACTGGCCACTTAAATATCTTCATTGGAGAAATGCTTATTCAAATCCTTTGCCCATTTTCTGAAATGGGTTATTTGTCTTTTTAGTTGTTCAGTTGTCAGAGTTGTTTCTGTTGTTTTTTTCTGAATACAAGACCCTTATCAGACATATGATTTGCAGATATTGTCTCCCAACCTGTGGGTTGTCTTTTCATTTTCTTGATGGTGTCCTTTGAAGCATCAAAGTTTTAAATTTTGATGAGGTTCAATTTACCTATTTTTTGTTTTGTGACTTTTGCTTTATTGTCATTGTGACACCAAAATCCAAAGTCACAAAGATTTTCTCCTTTGTTTTCTTCTAAAAGCTTATAGTTTTAACTCATATTAAAGGTCTTTAATTAATTTAGAGTTAATTTTTTGTATGATGTGAGTAGAGTTCAATTGACCATAAATGTATGGTTTGTTTCTTCCCTGAAGCCTCCATTGTATTGTTTATATGTCTATGTTTATGTTAAGCCCATATTGTCTAGATTATTGTAGCTTTGTAGTAAGTTTTGAAGTCATGAAATGTTGGTTCTTCAATATTCTTCTTCTTTTTCAAAATTGTTTTGGCTAATTTGGTATCAATTTTTCTATTGGATAAATTTTCTTCATCTTATTGGCCTATAGGTGTTCTTTTATATTCTGAATAATAGTTTTTTGCTTGCAATAGTGAATATTCCTCTAAGCCTATCACTTGACTTTGAATTCCATCTATTATATTTCCCCTACATTGCACATTTAATGAAGCCAAATTTATTGATCTTTTCTTTTCGGTATTTATGTTTGGTATCTTAAAAATATTTTTTAAGAAAATAAATTCCTTCAAGAATTTCTGTTAATAGCTTTGTTCTTTCTTCAGTTTTTAAATTCATCTGGAATTTATTTTGAGTATTCTCCATAGTGATGTAGCTTTTGTTTTTTGTTTTTTTCTCAATTGAATAGACAGTGTTCTCAATAACATTTATTGGATATTCTGCCACTTCTCCATTATTTCAAAATCCCTCCATTGTCACATATTAAATTCCTATACATACATTTATATCTATACCTACATATATATATATAATCTCTTTATCTACCTATATGCATATGTTCGGTTTGGGGTTTTCTATTGTCTCTAGTGATTTATTTATTGAAGACAACACCAATAGATAATTTTAACTATTATGGCTTTATAATATATTCTGCTATTCATATGGTAGTCTCTGCCCCATTATAATTCTTTGTCTTTCTTTTAACTTCCTTGGCTATTCTTGTATACTATTGTTCTTTGGGATAAATATTGGAATTTATCTGTTGAATTCCAAAAAATGTTGCTATTGTGTTTTGGTTTTGATTAAATTTATAAATCAGTTTGGCAGAGTACTGCTGTAATTATAGTCTTCAGCACTGCTGTCTAGGAGCACAGGATGTCCCTTTATTTACTTGAATCTTCTTTTATGGCCCTGTATCAACTTTTATAGTTTCCTTCTCATCAGTCTTCCAATTTTTCTATTAGTGAGACTTGCTTCAAATGTACACTTGATTGCTGATTTTTGGGAACTGGAACCCAATTTTCCATAAAAATGATGTAATAGATGGTGGTAGGTCTCCAGACAGTCATATGGGCCTTGGTCATAACAGAGGCAAGCAATGGCGCTTAGTCTGGGCCCCAAAGTTAGATCATCTGGGAGCCTCCTCCTGGCTGTGTGACTTTGAGCACATTACCCTCTCTTCCTGTGCTCGTTTCTTGGCAAGGAAAGTGGGGATAATAGTACCTCCCAAATGGACTTGTTGTGGGGTTTATGTCACATACACAGGAAGTCTATTGTTATTAATTTCTATGAAGACCTGATCTGAGGTCCAATGTAGGCCATCACACCTAGCTTCCTCCTTGTCTTTCAGCTTTGTGACTGAAGCAAATTTATAAGGAATGGATTTGGTCTGGTACACAGGATTGGGACCCTTGGAGACTTCCAGGTAGAGGTGTGAGAGGAAAGGAGAATGAAATTTAGCAACTGCCAATTTAGACTTGAGGAGTAATTTGACTGCTTCTCTCATGTGCTCTGCAGAGACTCCCTCCTCCAGAGGCTGCCACAGCAGCCTAACAGCCTCTCTGCTTCTGGTCTCCCTACTACTGGTGTCCTTCTGCAGCCACTGGGATCTCCCTAAAATGTAGATCTCATCATACCATTGCCCTTCCTTAAGCCATTAATGGTTCCACGATGCCCTCAAAACAAGGTCTAGGCTCCTGAACGTAGTTTTAGAATCTGGTCCCTTATTACTTCTCTTGCCTCATATCTTTACTCTCTAGCAATCTATAATTTCTTTCAGTCTCTTCCTCCCCTTCCACACGCTTTTCTCTAATCCTTTAGGTTTAAAGCAGAGACCATTTCCTTCTGAGGATCTCCTTGAACTCTGGTCCCTCTCCCTACTGGGTAAATCTTTATTATTTTGTTGTTTAAATTATTTTCTAGAATATGATTGTCTTAAAATAGCTTCTAAAAGTGTCCTTGCATCTGGCAACTGCTCATACTATGTCTAGTGAAATATATTTTGAAGACAAATGTGTTAAATAGATGCACAGATATGCTTCTTACCCCCAATTTCATGACCCTTAACTTACCACATAGAAGCAGCCAAATTGCTCCACATGTCTAAATTGGAAGTTGCTAAATTTCATTCTGCTTTTCCTCTCCCACCCCTACCTGGAAGTCTCCAAGGGTCCCAATCCTACGTACCAGACCAAATCCATTCCTTATACATTTGTGGTGGAGATAAATATTGTAAAGTGCCTATAGATTGTCTATTGACTTTCTAGTTAATTTATACCATGCTAGAGTACATAAAATACTGCATACAATTCCCCCACTCCCCAAACACACGTTTTAGGCTCTCACAGAACTTAATAAAAGCTTCAATATTGACCAGAAGGTAAGTGGTTAACCCTAAGACTGCCAGTAGGGTATGGATGCTAAGATGAATAAGAAGATGAACTTAAGCTTCCTAACTCTTTCTGTTAAAGTACAGAAGTATGATCCTGACTGCTGCCAGTAAGGATTGACTGATTCCAATTCTGATTCCAGTTCTGGTACAAATGGGCCTTTGACCCAGAGTGGGTATGGAAACATTTCCAGGCCTTGCTCAGTTACCTACTTGTGAACAAACCGGAGGCTCTTCCAAAGTTCTCCAAGGTTTCATCTAACTAAAAAATATGGTCATTTTGCATCTGTATCCTGGAAAGTTCACAGATATATGCTGTATTTTGAATTGTTTAGCCCTTGGTGAAAGAAGTTGGACACAAATGAAACAAAATATCTGACCACTACATTTTTAGAATTTGTAATATCTTATAGAATTAAGTGATACAATTTACTTTATTTATACAAATAAATACATGATAAACCATTTACTTTAATTTCATATTTTGGTGTCTCGAGTTTGGATAATGAGCCTGTTTACTCAAATCCAATTATCCATTCTATTTTCTCATCCTCAACTACATATGTGAACACATTTATTCCCACTTCCCCAAACCACTCCCCAGTACCACAAGACACATAAAGAGAGCTTTGTAAAAGACGTGGGATTCGAAGCAAGGGCAAGGACAGACTTGAAAGGGAGGACATTATTCCAGGTCTCAGGACCAGTGTGGAGGAAGTGTAAAATCAGGAGTGGGAAAATCAAACACTGAGAAGTTTAGTTTGGGGAGAACAGAGGGAACCTTGAGTGTGAGGATCTTCAGAAGGGGTGGGGTGGAGAGGGAGGAGTGGAAATATTTTTCAAAACAAGATTGAATGGCAGCTATCAAAGAAGAGAGACAGGGCTTCCCTGGTGGCGCAGTGGTTGAGAGTCCGCCTGCCGATGCAGGGGACACAGGTTCGTGACCCGGTCCGGGAAGATCCCACATGCCGAGGAGCGGTTGGGCCTGTGAGCCATGGCCACTGAGCCTGCGAGTCCGGAGGCTGTGCTCCGCAACGGGAGAGACCACAGCTGTGAGAGGCCCGCGTACCGGAAAAAAAAAAAAAGAGAGAGAGAGACAAAGACCAGAATTAATCTTCAAAAAGAGCAAACTAAGACACAACTTAATAAAGATATTAAAATGACTCAAACACTTCCTTTGTTTTCATCAATTAAGGATAAAACTGGGTGAGGTCCCAATATCTACCTATGAAGTGGCCCTGAACTGAGACATTCCGTACCCGTCCCATTATACCTGTATAGTCGTCAGCTGGGCATCTGTTTGCTCATCAAAGCAATGCAACATTTAAGACACAGAGTCAAGCAGATGGCTGTATTTTGCTGAACTGGACTTTAGTGAAAAAGTCCAGATTCTTTTGTTGCAGAGGAAAGGGATTATTGCCTTAAAGGGTGTTCATCACTGGGGGAAAAGGATAATGCTACATCAAAGAACTGAGATGGGGAAGGGAATATTGAGGTAATTTCACTTCTCACGAGAGAGAGAAAAAAAGGAAATATAGATAATGTGAAATATTCCAAATTCATAAAAGAGAAAGCTAAAACCAGGATCCATTTAAAATCCCAGGTACTGTAGTTAAAGTGAAAGATGCTTCAGTTGACCTGGTTCAATGCAAAAAATACTGAATGAGGTAGGTATTCATTCTACTAAAAACAAGACAAATGCACAGAGGTAGGATTAATACCAAATTATCACTAGAGGGAAGATTGCAACAATTAAAATTTTCCAAAAAACCTTAGCCTTTTGAGGTAAACAATCCCCAAATGACAGTGATGGTCCAACTTTTAGCAGGCTGTGTGATCTCCTCCTCTTCATAAAGAATTTGTTAAATGCTCTTTAATCTATGTTGCACCTTTATGGGTTTGCCAAAAGGAAGTTATCCCATCAGTTATGTCTCGTGGTACCTTGTCAGAGATCATCACTTGGCTTTGGGGCCATACCTGTCACAAAAACAACTTCTTACACTTGGTGGTTTTGGGCTTTTGTTTTTTGCTATTTAAATGGTTTTGAAACTTCTGACTTTGGAGTTGCTATTTCCCAAATAACTATCTTCATAACATTTTAAGAGGAAAAGAGTAGAGGAGGGTTATGGATGTGGTTCTTTTTCAAAGCTCATTAACTGAATGCAAATAAATTGAAAACTCATTACAATACAGGGTGCTTTAATTAAAAATGGGTACATGTGATATAATAAAAATAATAAGAAAGTGAACTTGAATTTGATAACCTTTTATAGAAATAGTTCTTTTTTTTTTTTTTTTTTTTTGCTGTACGTGGGCCTCTCCCTGTTGTGGCCTCTCACGTTGCGGAGCACAGGCTCTGGATGCACAGGCTCAGCAGCCATGGCTCACGGGCCCAGCCACTCCGTGGCATGTGAGATCTTCCCGGACCGGGTCACGAATCCGTGTCCCCTGCATCGGCAGGCGGACTCTCAACCACTGCGCCACCAGGGAAGCCCCTATAGAAATAGTTCTTAATCAGTAGCAGAAGGGAGCACAAGAACATTTGAGTAGTTTTAGTAAATGTAGACAATTTTTCAGTATTTGTCTTTATAAATAGAGTCATGCAAAGGAAGATTCACTTGCTAAGGCTTAAAATTCATTGACTGTATGTCAAAGTCAGGGGCTGCAGTGTATCATTCTAGCAGAGTACTACTCAGGATTCTAAGAACCCAGTATCTCCAAAGAGTCTTTCATTAGTTCACTCAGCACCAAGACAGTATCTCAAGACACAGGTAATTTCAAATCAGGGGTGTCAAGTGCATCTTCTAATAACTACAGGCAAAGGAGAAATCAGTTTGCTTTCCTCTAACTCATGAAAATAGCCCTGATTGTCAGATAAACGTAAAAGGAAGTGATCGGTGAACTTGACTTTGACAAATACAAAAGGTTCTTAAGCAGCGTATGTGAGAATGATTACATGTCACCTTGGACCTGTCTACTTCAATGGAATATTTTCCCCACTTGATATTTGAGTCCATTTAGTTATAAAACATAAAAAGGCAATTCTCCATGCGCTTTTCAGCAAGATAAATAGAAAATCAGTGGAGTTCTTTTTTAAAAAACTATTTTATTATAGACTTTACTACTGTTAACAGCCCATGCATATCCTTCTGATTCTTTCTGTGTGGATGTATATTTTTCAGCAAAATGAGATAATACTATACATAATGCTTTGCAATCTGCATTTTCCAATCAATGAGCCACATGTTTCCATTTCAGTAAATTCATGTACTGATACTCAGGCTGTGATTAGATTACACAATTGACCTCAAATACCCTTTATAGGGTGCGTTGCAGGACCACACATTGAACTTGGCTATTATGCCCAAGTCCCTTGCAATTCAGCACATTCCCTTTCCCATGACCATGACTTGTTAGAGAGAATGGGCCAGTTTGTCTGCAGAATGTCTCACCTTTTGGATTTGTCTGCTTGTTTCCAATTCTGTTGTTTTTGATTCACCATAACAAAATTCATTTGCTTGAATAATCTGTTTTTATTTTTTGTCCTGAAAATAGTTGTTTAGAGAATAATCTAAATTTCACTAGTAACTGCAATAGCTAACAAAATGGTCAGAAAGATGAGTTAAAGTTTTGACAGCACTGCTGCATCATCCCCTTGGCACCCCTTCTTGCAGAATCATAAACATCATGCATCCCCACTTGGGTGCATGGATTAAAAAGCAACCTTATTTCAACATTTCCTTCCCCATTCTCTTGCTTTCAGTACTACAGGGATGAACTAACATATTTTTATAACACACTTTAAAAAAAAGAGAGGAGGAGCTTCAAGATGGCAGAAGAGTAAGACTCGGAGATCACCTTCCTCCCCACAGATACACCAAGAATACATCTACACATGGAACAACACCTACAGAACACCTACTGAATGCTGGCAGAAGAACTCAGACCTCCCAAAAGCCAAGAGACTCCCCACATACCTGGGTAGGGCAAAAGAAAAAAGAAACAACAGAGAAAAAAGAATAGGGACAGGACCTGCACCAGTGCGAGGGAGACGTGAAGGAGGAAAGGTTTCCACACACTAGAAGCCCCTTCACGGGCAGAGACTTCGAGTGGCGGAGGGGGCGAGCTTCGGAGCCACAGAGGAGAGCGTAGCAACGGGGGGTGCGGAGGCAAAGTGGAGAGGTTCCCGCACAGAGGATCGGTGCCAACAAGCACTTACCAGCCCGAGAGGCTTGTCTGCTCACCCGCCGGGGCGGGCGGGGGCTGGGAGCTGAGGCTCGGGCTTTGCAGGTCAGATCCCAGGGAAAGGACTGGGGTTGGCGGCGTGAACACAGCCTGAAGGGGGCTAGTGCACCACAACTAGCCGGGAAGGAGTCCGGGAAAAAGTCTGGAGCTGCCTAAGAGGCAAGAGACTTTTTCTTGCCTCTTTGTTTCCTGGTGCACTAGGAGAAGGGATTAAGAGTGCCGCTGAAAGGAGCTCCAGAGACGGGCGCGAGCCACAGCTATCAGCGTGGACCCCAGAGACGGCCACGAGACACTAAGGCTGCTACTGCAGCCACCAAGAAGTCTGTGTGCAAGCACAGGTCACTATCCACACCTCCCCTCCCAGGAGCCTGTGCAGCCCACCACCACCAGGGTCCGGTGACCCAGGGACAACTTCCCCGGGAGAATGCACAGCACGCCTCACGCTGGTGCAATGTCACGCTGGCCTCTGCTGCCACAGGCTCACCCCGCAACCGTACCCCTCCCTCCGCCCAGCCTGAGTGAGCCAGAGCCCCCGAATCAGCTGCTACTTTAACTCCGTCCTGTCTGAGCGAAGAACAGAAGCCCTCAGGCGACCTACATGAAGAGGTGGGTCCAAATCCAAAGCTGAACCCTGGGAGCTGTGCAAACAAAGAAGAGAAAGGGAAATTTCTCCCAGCAGCCGCAGGAGCAGCGGATTAAAGCTCCACAATCAACTTGATGTACCCTGCATTGGTGGAATACCTGAATAGACAACAAATCGTCCCAAATTGAGGCAGTGGACTTTGGGAGCAACAATGTATATATATATATTTTTTCCTTTTTCTCTTTTTGCGAGTGTGTATGTGTATGCTTCTGTGTGTGATTTTGTCCGTATAGCTTTGCTTTTACCATTTGTCCTAGGGGTCTGTCTGTCCATTTTTGTTTTTTTGTTTTTATTTTTAGTATAGATTTTAGCACTTGTTATCATTGGTGGATTTGTTTTTTGGTTTGGTTGCTCTCTTCTTTCTTTCTTTTTAAAATTATTTTTAAATTACTTTTTATTTTTAATAATTATTATTTTTATTTTTTACTTTAATAACTTTATTTTATTTTCTCTTCTTTTTTTCTTTCTTGTTTTCTTCCTTTTATTCTGAGCCATGTGGATGACAGGGTCTTGGTGTTCTGGCAGGGCAACAGGCCTGTGCCTCTGAGGTGGGAGAGCCAAGTTCAGGATATTTGTCCACCAGAGACCTCACAGCTACAGGTAATATGAAATGGCGAAAGTCTCCCAGAGATCTCATATCAACGCCAAGACCCAGTTTCACTCAACGACCAGCAAGCTACAGTGCTGGACACCCTATGCCAAACAACTAGCAAGACAGGAACACAGACCCATCCATTAGCAGAGAGGCTGCCTAAAGTCATAATAAGGTCACAGACACCCCAAAACACACCACCAGAAGTGGACCTGCCCACCAGAAAGACAAGATCCAGCCTCATCCAGCAGAACACAGGCACTAGTCCCCTCCACCAGGAAGCCTACATAACCCACTGAACAAACCTTAGCCACTGGGGGCAGAAACCAAAAACAACGGGAACTACGAACCTGCAGCCTGCGAAAAGGAGACCCCAAACACAGTAAGTTAAGCAATATGAGAAGACAGAGAAACACACAGCAGATGAAGGAGCAAGGTAAAAACCCACCAGAACTAATAAATGAAGAGGAAATAGGCAATCTACCTGAAAAAGAATAAAGAGCAATGATAGTAAATTTGATCCCAAATCTTGGAACCAGAATGGAGAAAATAAAAGAAACTTTTAACAAAGACCTAGAAGAACTAAAGAGCAAACAATGTGGAACAACACAATAAATGAAATTAAAAATTCTCTAGAAGAATCAATAGCAGAATAACTGAGGCTGATGAATGGATAAGTGACCTGGAAGATTAAATAGTGGAAATAATTACCACAGAGCAGAATAAAGAAAAAAGAATGAAAAGAATTGAGGACAATCTGAGACACCTCTGGGACAAAATTAAACACACCAACATTTGAATTATAGGGGTCCCAGAAGAAGAAGAGAAAAAGAAAGGGACTGAGAAAATATTTGAAGAGGTTATAGTTGAACACTTCCCTAACATGGGGAAAGAAATAGTTAATCAAGTCCAGGAAGCACACAGAGTCCTATACAGGATAAACCCAAGGCAAAACATACCAAGACATATATTAATCAAACTATTAAAAATTAAATACCAAGAAAAAAAATTAAAAGCAGCAAGGGAGGAATAACAAATAACATACAAAGGAATCCTCATAAAGTTAACAGCTGATCTTTCAGCAGAAACTCTGCAAGCCAAAAGGGAGTGCAGGACATATTTAAAGTGATGAAAGGGAAAAAGCTACAATCAAGATTACTCTACCCAGCAAGCATCTCATTCAGATTTGATGGAGAAATTAAAACCTTTACAGACAAGCAAAGGCTAAGAGAATTCAGCACACAAAACCAGGTTTACAACAAATGCCAAAGGAACTTCTCTAGGCAGGAAATACAAGAGAAGGAAAATACCTACAATAATGAATCCAAAACAATTAAGAAAATGGTAATAGGAACATACATATCAATAATTACCTTAAATGTAAATGGATTAAATGCTCCCACCAAAAGATATAGACTGGCTGAATGGATACAAAAACAAGACCTGTATCTATGCTGTCTACAAGAGACCCACTTCAGACCTAGGGACACATACAGACTGAAAGTGAGGGGATGGAAAAAGATACTCCATGCAAATGGAAATCAAAAGAAAGCTGTAGTAGCAATTCTCATATCAGACAAAATATTCTTTAAAATAAAGACTATTACAAGAGAGAAAGAAGAACACTACATAATGACCAAGGGATCAATCCAAGAAGATAAAACAATTGTAAATATTTATGCACCCAACATAGGAGCACCTCAATACACAAGGCAAATGCGAACAACCATAAAAGGGGAAACCGACAGTAACACAATAATAATAGAGGATTTTAACATCCCACTTTCACCAACTGACAGATCATCCAAAATGAAAATAAATAAGGAAACACAAGCTTTAAATGATATATTAAAAAAGATGGACTTAATTGATATTTATAGGACATTCTATGCAGAAAAAACAGAATACTCTTTCTTCTCAAGTGCTCATGGAACATACTCCAAGACAGATCATATCCTGGGTTATGAATGAAGCCTCAGTAAATTTAAGAAAATTGAAATCATATCAAGTAAATTTTCTGACCACAATGCTATGAGACTAGATATCAATTACAGGAAAAAAATCTATAAAAAATACAAACAAATGGAGGCTAAACAATACACTATTAAATAACCAAGAGATCACTGAATAAATTAAAGAGGAAATCAAAAAATACCTAGAAACAAGTGACAATGAAAACAAAATGACCCCAAACTTATGATATACAGCAAAAGCAGTTCTAAGAGGGAAGTTTACAGCAATATAATCCTACTGTAAGAAACAAGAAAACTCTCAAATAAACAAGCTAAACTTACAACTAAAACCTTTACAGAAAGAAGAACAAAAAAACAAAACCCAAAGTTAGCAAAAGGAAAGAAATCATAAAGATTAGATCAGAAATAAATGAAAAAGAAATGAAAGAAACAATAGCAAAGATCAGTAAAACTAAAAGCTTGTTCTTTGAGAAGATAAACAAAATTGATAAACCATTAGCCAGACTCATGAGGAAGAAAAGGGAGAAGACTCAAATTAACAGAAATAGAAATGAAAAAGGAGAAGTGACAACTGACACTGCAGAAATACAAAGGGTCATGAGAGATTACTAAAAGCAACTATATGCTAAGAAAATGGACGACCTGGAAGAAATGGACAAATTCTTACAAAAGCACCACCTTCCGAGACTGAACAAGGAAGAAATAGAAAATATAAACAAACAAATCACACATACTGAAATAGAAACTGTGATTAAAAATCTTCCAACAAACAAAAGCCCAGGACCTGATGGCTTCACAGGTGAATTCTACCACACATTTAGAGAAGAGCTAACACCTATCCTTCTCAAACTCTTCCAAAATATAGCAGAGGGAGGAACACTCCCAAACTCATTCTACGAGGCCACCACCACCCTCATACCAAAACCAGACAAAGATGTCACAAAGAAAGAAAACTACAGGCCAATATCACTGATGAAGATAGATGCAAAAATCCTCAACAAAATACTAGCAAACAGAATCCAACAGCACGTTAAAAGGATCATACACCATGATCAAGTGGCATATATCCCAGGAATGCAAGGATTCCTCAATATATGCAAATTAATCAATGTGATACACCATATTAACAAACTGAAGAATAAAAACCATATGATCATCTCAACAGATGCAGAAAAAGCTTTTGACAAAATCCAACACCATTTATGATAAAAACCCTGCAGAAAGTAAGCATAGAGGGAAGTTACCTCAACATAATAAAGGCCATATATGACAAACCCACAGCCAACATCATCCTCAATGGTGAAAAACAGAAACCATTTCCACTAAGATCAGTAAAAAGACAAGGTTGCCCACTCACCACTGTTATTCAACATTGTTTTGGAAGTTTTAGCCACAGCAATCAGAGAAGAAAAACAAATATAAAAAGAATCCGAATAACAAAAGAAGAAGTAAAGCTGTCACTGTTTGCAGATGACATGATTCTATACATAGAGAATCCTAAAGATGCCACCAGAACACTAATAGAGCTAATCAATGAATTTGAAAAGTAGCAGGATGCAAAATTAATGCCCAGAAATCTTTGGCATTCCTATACACAAATGATGAAAAATCTGAAAGTGGAATTAAGGAAACACTCCCATTTACCATTGCAACCAAAAGAATAAAATACTTAGGAATAAACCTACCTAAGGAGACAAAAGACCTGTATGCAGAAAATTATAAGACACTGATGAAATAAATTAAAGATGATACAAATAGATGGAGAGATATACCATGTTCTTGGATTGGGAGAATCAACATTGCGAAAATGACTATACCCAAAGCAATCTACAGACTCAGTGCAATCCCTATCAAACCCAAAGCAATCTACAGACTCAGTGCAATCCCTATCAAACTACCAGTGGCATTTTTTCACAGAGCTAGAACCAAAAAATTCACAATTTGTATGGAAACTTAAAAGACCCCCAAGTAGCCAATGCAATCTTGAGAAAGAAAAGCAGAGCTGGAGGTATCAGGCTCCCTGACTCCAGACTATACTACAAAGCTACAGTAATCAAGAGAGTATGTAACTGGCATAAAAACAGAAATATAGATCAATGGAACAGGATAGAAAGCCCAGAGATAAACCCACACACATATGGTCACCTTATCTTTGATAAAGGAGGCAAGAATATACAGTGGAGAAAACACAGCCTCTTCAATAAGTGGTGCTGGGAAAATTGGACAGCTACATGTAAAAGAATGAAATTAGAACACTCCCTAACACCATACACAAAACTAAACTCAAAATGGATTAAAGATCTAAATGTAAGGCCAGGCACTATCCAACTCTTAGAGGAAAACATAGGCAGAACACTCTATGACATAAATCACAGCAAGATCCTTTTTGACCCACCTCCTAGAGAAATGGAAATAAAAATAAACAACTGGGACCTAATGTAACTTCAAAGCTTTTGCACAGCAAAGGAAACCATAAACAAGACGAAAAGACAACCCTCAGAATGGGACAAAATATTTGAAAATGAAGCACCTAACAAAAGATTAATTTTCAAATTTACAAGCAGCTCATGCACCTCAATATCAAAAAAACAAACAACCCAATCCAAAAATGGGCAGAAGACCTAAATAGACATTTCTCCAATGTAGGTATACAGATTGCCAACAAACACATGAAAGAATGCTCAACATCACTAATAATTAGAGAAATTCAGACGAAAACTACAATGAGATATCATCTCATACCAGTCAGAAAGACCATCATCAAAAAATCTACAAACAATAAATGCTGGAGAGGGTGTGGAGAAAACGCTACCCCCTTGCACTGTTGGTGGGAATGTAAATTGATACAGCCACTATGGAGAACAGTATGGAGGTTCCTTAAGAAACTGAAAATAGAAATACCGTATGACCCAGGAATCCCACTACTGGGCATATACCCTGAAAAAACCATAATTCAAAAAGAGTCATGCACCACAAAGTTCCCTGCAGCTCTTTTTACAATAGCCAGGACATGGAAGCAACCTAAGTTTCCATTGACAGACGAATGTATAAATAATATGTGGAACATATGTAAATGGAATACTACTCAGCCATAAAAGGAAATAAAATTGAGTTATTTGTAGTGAGGTGGATAGACGTAGAGTCTGTCATACAGAGTGAAGTAAGTCAGAAAGAGAAAAACAAATACCGTATGCTAACACATATATATGGAATCTAAAAAAAAAAAAAAAGAAAAAAAGAATTGGCATGAAGAGCCTAGGGGCAGGATGTGAATAAAGACACAGATCTACTAGAGAATGGACTTGAGGACATGGGGAGGGGGAAGAGTAAGCTGGGACAAAGTGAGAGATTGGCATGGATATATATACACTACCAAATGTAAAACCGAAAGCTAGTGGGAAGTAGGTGCATAGCACCAAGAGATCAGCTCGGTGCTTTGTGACCACCTAGAGGGGTGGGATAGGCAGAGTGGGAGGAGGGAGGGAGATGCAAGAGGAAAGAGATATGGGGATATATGTATATGTATAGCTGATTCACTTTGTTATAAAGCAGAAACTGACACACCATTGTTAAGCAATTATAATCCAATAAAAATGTTAAAAAAAAAAGACATTGACAATTCAGTTCTTGGTGGTTTGCTTTGTTTACAAATACTGCTACTGATAAGTGGGCATCATGAATCTATGCTAATATATCATAATAATTTGAGATCATTTTCACAATCTTCATTCCTGTAGAAAGTTATAAGTTGCTCTTCTATAATATACTTCTGATAACTGTTCTAAAATTATGATAAAACGGATTAGTAATCCAGGTGTCAATCATTTTTTAATCTCTAAAAAAGAGGGTTTTTTTTTTTCTGGGGTAGAATTTAATAAGCCTTTTTACCAATATTAACTACATAACTGCAATTATAATTAGATAAGAGCTTTAAGTCTATTTAAAATTTATGCATTCCTTTAAAAATCTTTAGAAAGCAGCAAATTTATATCAATGTAATTGCTTATCATGTATTTATCAAACAAATGTATTATTACTCTCTGGTATTAGATTTATTATAACAAACTCGTAACATTTAAAAATAGAAAACTTTTGGGGCTTCCCTGGTGGCGCAGTGGTTGAGAGTCCGCCTACCGATGCAGGGGACACGGGTTCATGCCCCAGTCCGGGAAAATCCCACATGCCATGGAGTGGCTGGGCCCATGAGACACGGCCGCTGAGCCTGTGCGTCCGGAGCCTGTGCTCCGCAACGGGAATGGCTACAAGAGTGAGAGGCCCGTGTACCGCAAAAAAAAAAAAAAAAAAAAAATTGTCCTCCCAATAAAAACACATGTTAACTTTTCTGCTTTTTTGTGTCAGGTGTAAAATAGATAATAACAGTATCTATACCTCAAGAACTTTTGAGGTTTAAATAAAACAATTCAAATGCATGACCCATAGTAAACACTCAATAATTTTTTTTTTTTTTTTTTTGCGGTCCGTGGGCCTCTCACTGTTGTGGCCTCTCCCGTTGCAGAGCGCAGGCTCCGGACGGGCAGGCTCAGCGGCCGTGCCTCACAGGCCCAGCTGCTCCGTGGCATGTGGGATCTTCCCGGACTGGGGCACGAACCCGTGTCCCCTGCATCGGTAGGTAGACTCTCAGCCACTGCGCCACCAGGGAAGCCCGGGAGAACAAATTTTAAAATGTACATTTGTTAAAGAAACAAAGATAGAAATATACTTAATGATCTGTACCTTTCACGCGTGTATATTTTAGAATAGTCTTCTGGAGAAGTTGTCTACGATAGCTGTCTGCCATATACCTGGGGGGAAAATACCTACCTAAGTCAGTTAACATATTCCCCAAATAGGAGGAGCCAGGAAATCAACGTCATGTGAGTACCATGACCTTAGCCTCCGTGAGCATAAGGATGGTACTGTTCCATCTATTACCAAATTGGTCGACTGGACTAGCGCCAGTGTCCTAGACCTAGATAGAAATGGTGTTCTGTTTTTTGATTGGATTCTTGCAGCCAATAATGAAACTGATGCTGAGAGTGGAAAAGCACAGGCTTCATTCAATGGACAAAGAATGGAGAAGTGGGAACCTAGCTTGCAAATCATCTTCTCAACCCAATTCAAGTGGAGACACCAAATATACAGGAGGTGCGAGGTAAAAGGGAAGGATTTGGGAAGAGTGGGAGGAGTACTCATAAGTTGTCGGAGAATAGGGGTGTGGTTTGAACCTAGGACTGATGCAAGTCTCCTTTTCAGTCCTTCTATGGGCTTCTCTGGTTTTTTTCATGGCAATTGTCAACTGTCATGGCACTGGTGGCTGTGTCACTTAGCATGCTAATATATTGCAATGAGTGTATAATGAGGCTCAAACTCTACTGGAAGTCAAATCTTCTGCCATGTTGGGCCTAGTTGGTTCTAATAGGTTCTTATTTTTTTTCTCTTTGCAACTTCCTCCTGAAACTTAGGTAAGAGTAATTGGTTTCTATTTGAGGCAGGGGCAGGGGTATGATTCTGGGGCGACAACCTTGGTAACACATCTTGTCACTGAGGATATTGTATACGAGGCAGTTTTGATTATACAGCCTTTGGAGAGTCATCATAATAGATAGCAGTCCAAAGAACCCTCCACCCCCTCAAAAACCCAACTTTGCTTGTATTCATTCTCTATTGGGTTTTTTCATTTATGTTACATATCTGCTGATGCTAATACTGATGGACTGATTCATACAATAGGAGCGTTTGTTTGAAAGCAGACAGGAAAAAGAGCATGTAAATGACACCCATTAAAGACTTTTGGTTTGATGGCCTGTTTCCTTTTGGAATAAAAAATAATAATAATTTGTTCCTACATAAATATCTTATGGCAAGTTTAATTATCAGGTATCCAGAAACGAATAACCTGACTAGAAGAATGAATCTTAATTGTATAGTTTTAGCCATTACTACGATGCTTCAAACATTTTAGGGTCAAATGAAATCAATAACTAAAATATATGAATGTTAAAAAAAGAGAGTGTTAGAAAATAAACATTCTACTTAATTCCTAGACTAAAATATTCTTGGACTGTACTAATTGCCATAATGTGTCCTGACTCAGATAACTGACTAGTTATAGTCCTAGATGGATACTGAGTGTATTCTGGACAAGAAAAAAAAAAGAGTGCCTTTATTTCCAAAGCTTGGATTTGAGAATGTTTTAAAAAGATATCCAAAGTCAAGAACAGCCATTAAAACTCAATTATGTAAAACAATATTGAACGTGTTATATTATAGGGATTACAATAATAGTTACCATTAATTGGACATTCATTTTATGCTAAGTACTTTACTTAAATTAATTTAATACGCACAATAGTTAGTAGTATTCTCTGTTTGCAGATGAGAAAAACCCAGGCTTCGAGAGATGGTTTCACAACCAGGACTGTTTATTTACTGGATTTTGAAGCAAGTCTCTTCTTAAGTCCAAGCTTCTGACTTCTGCATTATAATGTCTTCCACACTTTATTAATTTCAGCTCAATTTAATACCAAACTTTATTTTTTTATTTTATTTTTTTTGCGGAGCACAGGCTCCGGACGCGCAGGCTCAGCGGCCATGGCTACGGGCCCAGCCGCTCCGCGGCATGTGGGATCTTCCTGGACTGGGGCACAAACCCGTGTCCCCTGCATCGGCAGGTGGACTCTCAACCACTGCGCCACCAGGGAAGCCCCTAATACCAAACTTTTGATGAAATATATTAAATTGTTGAAAGTTGTCATGGAGCTTCTACTAAGCATCATCAATTGTGATAGAAATTGGGTCTAGATGTTATAAACACTGTGTTCCACCCTCTGGAAGCTTCCAGACAAGTATGGAGAGGGTAAGACAGTTATTAAGACCAGTAAACGCTCTGTATTTATTACAAGTGTGAATTTCTGATTTTAGTTCCTTTTCATGGCAAAAGGGTGACAGTGGGAAGGTGCAGAAGTCACCAGTTCTCCAAGTATGAAGGTAACAAATGCTTCTTATGGGTAAAATGTGTCCTTGTCATGTGTAGAACAAAATCAGCAGAGCTAAGTAAAGAAACACAGTGCATAATGTTCATTGCACTTCATTCTTTCTTGAGTTTTCACTGCGACTGAATTACTGAATTTGTAATATTTGTTTTTCTGCAAGTTTCCTAGGTTTTATTTCCTTATGCAGCCATTAAATGGAGTATACTTTGTCATACATTGAAATATACATTTACTGCTCCAGCATGATGATATGAAATTGTACTTTCATCAAAACCCAGAGAAAAGTGTGTTAAATGTTATCATTAACATTTAAAACATGAAAAATTGTCATCAAATTTTATAGCATAATGAAAAATCATGGGAAGCACTTAATATGTTAGTATCTGAAGTTATTGCTCAGATAATACAGAAATGCAGCCTTTTTTCCTCTATTATCCATCTCACCAGTTTCCTTCCATTTGAAAAGTATTGGCAACTGTATTTTTTCCAGGATATTTTCTGCATAAATAAAAATGAAGGACCCCACAACCTCTGTTTCTACATAAATTCTTCCTTTCCTCCGACATCAAAAGAAGTCTCTTAATGGCACCCAGAAAACTGAGTGATTATTTACCCATCAGCCTAAAATATGAATATTGGGTAAATGTGAATATCTAGGTAGGATTCGTTATGTGAAAACTGCCTGCTTCATACCAGTTTCTTAGGAGCTACATAATTTAAGTCCTCTGCCAATAAACACCATGGACCCAAAGAGAGTTAGCCAGTAAATCCCAGCACCCAGCATGGCACCTAACACATAATAGGTCCTCACCAAATAGATGTTTTGTTTTTAATAAAAGAATGAATAATTGACATTAAAAAATACTGATGTATATGTATATCATCACATGCATAATGAGTCACATATATTACTTTAAAAACTTTCTTATTTGGGGATGACTTAGTACATCAAAAGAGCAAGAGGGACTGCAAAAACCAGAACTGCTTTAATTATTCAACTTTCATTTTGTGCTTAATGTTGTTCCAGACACTGCAAGTTCATAGATGAATGACTATAGAGCCTAACACAGTGACCTTCCAGTCCTAGGACATAAATGGAGCCTCAATTGGGCTTTGCAAAGGTAACCTTTTAAATGATTAGACAGCAGGATTGCATAGTATAGATTTGTGTGTCTAAAAATGCTTTCAGACACTCTGAACCCAAAATGTAAGCAGCTATTTAACCTGGAAAGAATTTCATTAAGCCATTTCACAGAGGGTTGGTCCAGCTTTCCAACTGGCCAGCAATGTAGACTTTGATAGGCTGAAGGTGAATTTCATTTGGGTTTCCTACGTAACCAGCAAAGAAAACACATGAAAAGAGCACAAACATGTGAGTGGACACACTTCCCTGTGCCTCCCTGGTTTCTCATGATGTAGGCTGAAGTTTGGTTGTTTAGTCACCAAACAATGAGTAGCCTTCCAGGTTAAAGGAACCAAGAAAGCAAAGACTCAGTCATTGCAAGGGCCAGGGCCAGATAGGTATTGAAGACTCTACCCACACCAGACATGGGATTTCTTGCCTCAGACCTTGTTCTGTCCTGTTTCCTCTTTTTCCTCTGTCACTGAGCCTGGGCCTGGCTTTCTCCCAGGTTTCCATTACCTCCATGATTCATTGTTGTGACAAGGACAATATAAATGGCAAAGAATGTGTACTTCTAATAAACAAATGAACAAACAAACAAAAAAACCTTTTGCCATAGGACAGTAGGGGGTAACTAATTTTTTGTATCTGAGATTTTTATCTGCAAAATGGGGCTAAAAATACTTCCTCTCTCTTAAGACTGTTGTAAGAGTAAGAGAACATATACATGTAAAAGGAGCCACCAGGCATTGGTAAACAGATATCATTCTTCCTATTATTGTACTCAGTCATCTATAGTAACATGACTTTTTCTTCTCACTTCAACTGTTGACTGAGCTTCCACAGCTGGAAGGGCACCTGAGGACTCACCCTGTAATAGGGAAGAAACTTTGTATTCTATTACACGTTAATCGCTAAAGGGATCTTGCCTATAAGCTTGAATTATATGTAATGACCCATCTCTGGAAACCCTGCCTTCCAGATAATGAGCATTAAGTTCAAATACCTTCATTTAGCTCACAGAAAACATGGTCACCAGGTCCACCTGTGAACAACTGCAGGGGGGAAGAAATTAACAGATCCCCTCTGGAGGCTGACCAGAACCAGGAAATGTTTGACTTTACTCCCTCCCTTTATAGTATAAAAGAAGCCTGAATTCTAACTCAAGCAAGATGGTTCTTTGGGGCATGAGTCCACCATCTTCTCGGTGTGCTGGCTTTCCAAATAAAGTCGCTATTCCCTGCCCCAGCAACTCATCTCTTGATTTATTGGCCTGTTGTGTGGTGAGCAGTGTGAGCTTGGACTCAGATACAACACAGAATAGCAATCGACATGGTAGGCTCAGCATTCCATTTTTGTCCAATAGCAGTTGCTAACTATAGCCTACATTTTTAAGATATTAATTTCCTCTCCTTCATTGTTGGGCTCTTTTCTCTTCCTTTGGCTTTTATTAAAAATGATGACAAAAATGAACAGTATTGTATACTGTACAAGGCAGCTTTACATACAATATCTCTTTTCGCCTGTCCAACAAACTGCGATATTATTCTCATTTCATAGATGGAAAACTGAAGCTGAATGATAACAGGAAAATTGCTCCACATAATTCAGATGATAGTGTTGGACTATTTGGTTTCCACCATGCCATCAGCACACCATTGACTGCTCTCTGTCTTTTACATTTTTTGAGGTTGGCTGGTTTTATATGAGAGCATAAATGAGCATGGGATCATTGACATAAAATGAGTAAGGTTTGAGTGTGGAAAAAGCAGAATGTGCACAGAGAGTTGGGATCTACAGAAATACTCTCTAAAACCTAAAAGACTGACTTGGCCTTGAAGTTCACGGGGGTATAATGCCCCCCCCCATTTGAATCTGTAACCTATGACTAGAATCCAAGTTTACCAATTTTCATCCCCCTTGATGCATTTCGACTTTTTAACTAAAGGGAGCTTCCTTTGAAAATCAACCAGGGGTCAGCACATAGGAAAACACGTGCCCGACATAATCCATGGAGAGGGGTGAATTGGGGTCCAAATTACTGCCCCTTTTTTCCATTGACTTTCTTCAAGTGATTATACTGGACTAGAAGACATTTTAAGTCTCCCGGCTGGGTAAAATACTTGAAGGGTTAACGCATAATGACCAATTCTTTCATTGTAAGACCAAGAACCATTAAAAAGAGTAGAAGGCCATTTATCTGTTGCTTTTTAAAAATTTTAAATACGTACTATATCTGAATCCTCACACATATTACAAAAGCACTGAAATCAAACAACCATGGTTCATTCCTGGCCTTTGATTTTTATATCCATGCATGTTAAAAAATAAAAGAAAGAGAGGGAAAACCAAACATGTGTGCTCCCTTTTAATAAAGATCATATTAAAAATTCAATAAATAGCAATATCTCTGATCTCTTAACAAAAGCTTCTGGTGTACAGGAAATTAAATGAAAAAAAAAAACCCTTGTTAATCCTTTTTGATTTCTGTACATTGTAGCTAGAGGCAGAATTCTTTAACTCACAGATTTCTCCTTTTTTTTTTTCTTTTTAACATTTTAAAAACCTTTTATTGCACAAACGTTGTCTGGGCAACACTATAAATGCAGCTTGATTCTTGGAAAGGTTTAAAATTAAAGGCGGGGGGTGTAGTAGGGAGCAAGCAGTTGTGTCATTGACTCATCCCGGTGGCCTTGCAAGGAGGAACCCACCTCGAACCAGGTGATAACCCGATAGACTTTATCTTGTCTTCTCCCGCCCTCCCTGAAGCCTGCCAACACTTCGGCTGGCTGTTAGGCATTTTAAATATCCCCCCTGAGCCCTAACCTCACCCCCTTTCTCTTCTTGTCAGCTGGAACGTCTCCGAGCTGTCAGAAGCTTGTTGCTTATTGATGTTTCCGTGTGTTTTATGTCTTTTCTGAGATATGACAGGCCCTGACACAGCGTTGATTTCAATCAGGCTGCTTCTGGAGAGGCCTAAGATTTTTAGTTGCACAATCCACATCTCCAGCCTACTTCAGAGGCCTCTGTCTAATGAAAATGTTTCAGGAGGCCGAAATAAAGGCCCTGTGCTCAACAAACAGCAGCTGAGGAATTCACGAGCCTTGAAAAAACACGTGTGTGTGCGCTCATGCACACACACACACAGGCAAACACACACGCACCATGGTCCCCCCACCTCCTTTTGTTATAAGAAAAGCAAGAACAGAAAGCGACCTTGGGAGCCAAAGGTTCTGACACTGAATCAAATCCCTTTAGACCTGAACTGACAGGCTAGGCCTGGCTTTAGATTACGTTATCACATCTTAGAACAGGCCTGTATGTACCTCAGGATTCCCTACATGTAAAGAGCTGGCTGTTTTACCCCTGCTGCCTATTAAGTCAAGTTCTGATGTCTCGTAAAGAATGAAAGTCTATCACACAGAGGGTGGGAGTAAAGGGTGGGTGGGGGGGATCAACCACCAGAAATGGAAATAAAATGTGTAGCTGGGGGTGAGCTCATTTCTGTTATTTACAATGCTGGTCACGAGATTAAAAATATTCGAGAATTATTCTTGGTAAATCACATGTGATTTCCTGAAGCTTATACAAAAAACTCATTTATGCCATGTTGGTCATATTTAAGCTAGACAAATAAGGGGCTTGGGAGACCAAAGGCATTTTGTTTGACCCAAACCAGCACACCTATTTGAAGGCCACCATCAAACACTTTCCCAGATACCTGAGCGAGAGCATAGGACTCCTAGCTTTGTGTATGTGTCTGGCAAGTTGGACAAACCTGAGCTAGTCAAATGACCTCTTTGTATCTGTTTCTCCAATTTAAAATGCTGAAGCCTTATACCTCAGAAGAAGGCAATTTTTTCATTATTGGGCTTTTCGACTTTAAAAGTCAAGGTATTTGTTAATCTAAACCTCTTAATTTATCCCTTCCTCCCACCTTTCCCCTTTGGTAACCATAAGTTTGTTTTCTAAGCCTGTGAGTCTGTTTCTGTTTTGTAAATAAGTTCATTTGTATCACTGAATCACTTTGCCGTACACCTGAAACTAACACAACATTGTAAATCAACTATACCCCAATGTAAAATAACAACATTATTTAATTATAAATTTAATAAATTATTTAATTATAAATTTAAAAAAGTCAAGCTACTGATAAACAACAAGGTCCTTCCATACAGCACAGGGAACTATATTCAATATCTTATAATAAACCATAATGGAAAAGAATATGAAAAAGAATATATGTATGTGTATATGTACATACATATATATACGTATATATATATATTTATATTTATATAACTGAATCATTTTGCTGTATACCAGAAACTAACACAACATTGCAAATCAACTATATTTCAATAAAAACATAGAAGTCAAACTATTGGCACAGCTTCTAATAAGGCAATAAGTCTCCGACGATGAAGACCAAATTTAAAAATTCTCAGGGACTAGTGTTCTGTTCTTCTCCATGACAAGGCACCCCTTACTGGCCTGCAATTAGTATTTGTGATAGAATTAAGACTATCCAGGGGAGAAAAATACTTAAATTATAATATTATGCCAACAACATCTAGAATGAAAATATTTCTTGAAGGATAAATATCCAAAGTGAAACAGACATTAATAAAGAATCTCAAGATTTTTTTTGGTTTTCTTTGTCTGGAAACATGTGGAGTAGGGCCGAAAACACAGGCTTGAGAGCACAGGCTCCCAGATGTCAGCCTGATTCATTTGTGCTAATGTTTAAAGAGTGGGATTTTATTTTAGAATATGGATTTGGGGCTTCTTTGGAAAAAAATCAACCAGTCTGGAAATGGCAACCATCAGCTGGCTCTGAGTCACACCAGCCTCATTAGACCGGCCCTGCATTCTCCAGGGGCCACAGCCAACCAACTCTTTTTTTTCCCTCTATATTTAGGGTCTGGCCTCTGCAGCATCTGATTTACAAACCCTAATTTGAAGTCAGGCAGCGTTGTGTTTGGATGTCAGCTCTTCTGCCTACTAGCTGTGTCGCTTCAGACAACTTAACTGTCCTTGGTTTTCTTAGCTCCAAAATGTGAAGAATAAGTCCTACCTCAAATGGTGTTTTGATGATTGACATCACAAATGTAAAATGCATGGCTCATTAAAAAAAAAAAAAAAACAAACTTCAAAAAATATGTTCAATCTTCCCATTTCCTCTTTGTAGAGGATAGAAATGTGATCACCCTTGTGCTTGCTCTGTTTCCAAGTGAGATTCTTTGCTGCGCTGAGTTAGAGTTTTAGCGGTTTTAGCTTAAAAAAATCTTCTGCCTCTCAGCCACACTGAGTGAAAATTACTGCTAAAAAAAGTGTTCCTCCACCTCCATTCCATTTTTTAAAATGTTATGGTATTTTAAACAATATTAATATAATAACAGTAGCATGTGTTTATTGGGTTAGTCTGTATTTTATGACTTAGTATTGAATTTATGGCTTGTTTCTACCAGTACTGTCACTATTAATTTTTGTTCCCATTTTTTTCATCAGCTGGAACATTGTCATAGGACTATTGCCTGCCTGTGATAAGCAGTCTCTGCTATTATTATTTCAGGTCTGCTTATCAACAGTCAACACCAAATTATTTTTTTTTAGAACAAGTATGTTATCAATTTAACCCTTTGGTCACCAAAGGGTCCCTTGCTTGCAGCCACTGATGAGAATTCTGGCATGGTAGGCTCTGGAGTCAGAGAATTAGGGGAGTGGTTGGAAAGAGAGTTGTCACCACAAGAATACCACGGTGGGTAGAGAATGTTTTCACAGTATGACTTTAAGATAGAAATGTATATTGGTCCTGACTCTTGACCCAGCCCAGGCAAACTGCAGCCCAGGAGCCAGGACTGCTACTGACCCTTGGAGGGCTGGTTGAGGGAGAAGCACCGTCTGGGAACTCCCAGAGATCACAGGCCTGCCAGGCTCTCTGAAAATGACTGCCAATTTGGCCTAGTCTCAGATGACTGCGTGCCCAGGAGGGAGGGGATGGCAGTAATAAAGCAGTTTAGTGGAGAAAGATATTGCTTCAAGCTCCCAAGGCTTCTAGTCTATTTTATGACAACATTATTCACTCACACATCCACACACATGCACACACATGCACAGACACGCAAACGCTCATATGATAATCAGGATATATACAATCTTTGGGGCAGAGAATGATTTATGGCCAAATCGGAAAAGTTATAGTTCAAAGCTAAGATTCAGATGATTCCAGGAGTGGTAGAACTCATTTAGAGTTTTCCTTCTATAATGAAATAATGGGGAAAAGCTGGTAGTATCACCCCAACAGGCTACATTTGGACTGAAGCCTGGGGTTCTGTTGTCAGCCCACCCACGACTGATTATTCTCGGCAGCTCTCCCAGGATCTCGCGCTTTAACTGGGAGAAACATTTGACTCCTGACGATGAGGGTTCCAATTCTAAGAATCCTTTGTAATTTTTCAGAGACTGATGCTACTCACATAATACAAGTTCATATTTTTATATACGTTACAATATATATGTATGTACAACATCATGTCAGGATTTTAACTAATTTTAAAATTAGTTACAGTCTACTAAAATTTGCCACTTTAAAATATTCCTGCTTTTTTTTTTTAAAAAAAGAAAATACTACAATTCTGAAAATTCATAAGAAAGAGAACAAGTAATGGCTCTGGAGAATTTTATGTTTTTTACAGTAGCTCCATTTGAGGAGCAAATATCAAAACCACATTTCAACATTATAGTGAGAAAGATGCTATGCTTTACAATGCACAGGAAGAACTGAATTTTACTTGATGCAGTAAGATCAAGAAATATTTATCAAATTCTCAGACTGTTCCTGCATTTGTTTGTGAAATCCTCACAACCACCTGGAGAGGTAGAGGAATCATTGTTCCCACCTTACAGAGGAGAATACTGAGGTTAGTGAGGTTAAACAGCATGCCCAAAGCCACACACACAGTTGGCATATAAGAGAGCTAAAGTTTTAATTCATATTTTCAAGTGTTCTGCCTCCAATTTTATTAAGCTGCATAAGTCCACTGTTTAACTTTCTAAATGTTGAGGCCCTTTCTAGCAGGATATTTTATGTAAACACCTGGAGCTACCTTAAATATTTTATACACATTTCTAGTAGGAGTACAATTTTTTTAAAAATAAAAATAATGATACCTGTTAACAATACTCAAAAAAAAATATATATAGATTTTTTTGCGAAGATGTCCGTGCAACATCTGATTGTTACGGAGTCTCTAAGACACAGGAAAGTAAAACCATTTCTAATCCATTTAACCAGAGGAATCACTTCTCTTCACATTTTCTAGAAATTGAGATTCAAATTTAAAGGTTTGATCAACAAATTTTTAAGGGAGATAATCCAGTCTTTCCTCTTTTGTTAAAGTAACAGCATCTACAATTGACTAATTACAGGGAGAATTGGGCATTCCATGAAGATTAAGGGCAAGCAGCTAATTACACCCACAAGTGGCTAACAGCAGCTACAATTAGCTGTTTATAGGAGCAATTACTGGTGTAGCCAATTTTGTACCCCAAAATAATTACAGGTGCAAAATCTCACATGCCTTTAGAAATGTTCTCTTTCAGAATGCTGGCCCTGGAGATGTAGATTTCTCCATTCATTCTCCTGGATTGAAAAATAACCAGAAATTTAAAATTTAAGGTGTTAAAACGTTATCAACTTTAAAACTGTGTTTAATAAATTTATTTTTATGCTTGAAAAATTGTAATTAATTTACTTCATATGCTGTTAATACTTTAAGCATTAGAGAGATATAGCAGTAAAGAAAGCTTAAAGGGGTAAGTTTTATTTCTACTTTCTGAGGATAATTCACAAATTAGTTGTTAACAAAATATTTTAAAACATGTTCTGCAGTAAGATCAAGCCACAACATATACTAAAACTGTTGTTGTTCCAATTTCTGTGTTTATTCTTTGACCTTGAGTCAGCATTCATTCATGTACTAAATTAATATGTGTTTATGGAATTCCTAATATATTTCAGTATTTTCTGGATGTGCAGACTCGAAAGGAAAGGTACCCATGGGTAATTCTTAACTTTCTCAACTTCCTGAAATGTATTTCCTGCTCTGGAAAGTCTAGAAATATAGCTATGATCAGAGTTTATTTTTCAGCTCAGACTTGAAGCTAATGACGCAGTTATCTTCATATCCCTCCCCAAATAAACAAATGTACATTTGCCAGCCCCAAACAAAAAACAAACTATAGACAAACAATAAACAATTATCGTTGGATTTTAGAAGTTTCCTATTTGGCTTCTGAATTATATAATAATAAGATTTCGAAAACCCCAGGGGCTACATTTTAGTCTTTTTATATATTAGGAGTTTCTTACTTAAAACAAAAACAAAAAAACTATTATTCTGGTTATGAAGTTGTTCCATTGTGGATTACTTCAATCATTATTTCCTTGAAGCCACAGTGCAGACATTAACCAATCTATTCTGAGTCAATCATGAGGCATTATTTTAAAACTGTAATGCTCTCTGGTTTTGTTTGAAAATTCAAGCTTGGAAACGTGACTTAATGAGATTTTGATTTATTTTTTCATGACTGTATATTTCCAGAAATGAATCAAATTCATGAAAAATTCCAAATCTTCTTTTTTGAGTCACCTAGAGAAACTATTGCTTCATCAGTAAATGGGGTTGTTGACAGTAAACAAGGGAATTTAAAGTAGAGGAACGAATACTTGGTCTGGGGTAGAAGCACAGAGCCATGACCGTGCCAGAGCTTTTGAGTCCTGATGGTTCCTCTCATTTATCTCTCTGACTGCCAGGGGCAGCAAGGTCTCTTTCTGGAGGGACCGGAGAGACCTGGGTTTGAGTCCCAACTCCACCACTTACTAGCTCTATGGCTCCTTGAAAGCTCCTCAGCCTCTTGGAGACTCACTTTTCCCATCGATAAAACCCATAAAATAGGGATAGTAATTCCTTCCTCTTAGAAGTGATTGCTCTTAGAAGTGAAGTGATCTATGACACCCAGTGGGGACCTCAACTTGTGCTTCCATTAAATAAGAGGGATAAACTTTGTTATCTCTAACCTTAAGAAAATGAAAACAATAAAAACCATAAAGTCCTCCTAGATTCGTTTTCGCTCTTTACAAAATGTTATTCATTACTGTTAGCCCTACCTGGATCACGAGAAAGAACTACAAGTTAGTTCATTCATTCCTTCTTTGAATTCATTCATTAATTTAGTAGGAAAAAACAATATCTTATACTTCAAGCACTTATTGTGTGCTAGGTGCTCTTCTAAAGCTCTTAGGTATTTTAATATTTATGACTACACTTGTGTGATAGATACTTTTATGAGGCCCATTTTACAGATGTGGAAACTGAGTCACAGAGAAGTTAAGGAACTTGGATAAGGTCACACAGCTAGAAAGTGGCAGAGGCAGGGTCTGAACCCAGTAGTCTAATGCCATATTATCTCCTATGTCTAGAGTGTTCAGGGGTGGGTCTAGACACACAAAATCCAAACAATTAGAAGAGCTGTTTCAGAATCTTCCTCTTCATTAGGGAGAGGGCATAGCAGGTCTGCCCAATGAGGAGATGTCCTATTGTGAGAGGTACCTTTCCAAATGTGACACTCATTGCACCTCCTTGTCGTTCGAACTCGTGTCTGACGTCTTTCCAGGTAGACTGAATTCCCTGACGCTCCTTCTCTGCCTGTTGGCCACTGCACACCAGCACCAGTGCTCAATAAACATGTGACGAGTGATAGAAACCACACCAAGATGAAACGCACCTTATCCTGCTACAGAGGCTGGAAAAGTCCCTTGTTCTCTAGCACAGCGAAACGAGCCAGCTCCACCAGAGATACGCGCGAGATCTACACAGGAACAAGAAGTATGTAAAATGCAGCACACCGCCTTGTTCACTCTAGAAGTAAACCAACTAAATGTTTAATTTAGTGTTCCATTTTTGGAGGAGCTCTGTGTCTGTATCGTAAAGAGTGTTTCAGAAGTGAAGAATAAGTTCACTGGATTCTTTTCCATAGCAAAACTGTGAATGCAAATTGTAGCATCTGTTTCACATGCATGTTAAAACAGGCAGTATGTTAATAGAAAGAATGACTGGGGAGAAGCCAGGACATCGGACAGGACTCTTCTTAACTGGAGCTCCCAGCATGGAATTTGGTACGGCTAGGTCAGGCTAGGCACACGTTTCTCACTCCTGCTTTCGTGGAGGGCATCATGTAATTTGGAACAGGTTAGGTTATATGTGTCTGGCTTCCCCACATTAAATATCAGAAACAGATCAGTTTTGAAATCTTTTCTGTGAATGTAAAGCTAAGTGACTTTCAGCATCTGATTTGGGACTCTAGCCAGAAAACACTGGGCTGAAGAATCAGAAGGATTAAACCATCCAAACAGAATCCACTTGCCGGAAATTCAGCAAACATTCCACTGCCTTCAAAACAGTGGGATCATCATATGAAGCTGGAAACACTTTAAAATTCTAACTTAGGTAGTGATGGCCCCAGATACGTATCTGACCTAAGGAGAGAATGGCAGTGAACTTGTTTACACTGTAGAGATCTTTAGACAGCCATCTTACTATTACCTACGTGCAAACTGGTATGTTCATTTGCATAAGAAAACCAATGGAGGACCATAGAACTCTGAAGATACTTGTGGCTTGAAAACTAAATTTCATATTTATCAGTAACATAAAATTAGTACTAATGTATCCACTTAAAAATAATATTTAAAAAAATTAGAAAGACATAGCTACCAATTTGATCTGAGTTTCTATTAGGGATTGGAGACTGAGAAGTTTTTTCCTTCCTGACAAGTATCTTTTCCAAGTAATGTGGCTTGTACTTGTTCCCCACGATGTGCATGACCTTTGTGTACAATTACTCCTTCTTTCCTGGTACAGCCAACCTCCAAGCCCTCTTACACCCCTTCTCTTTCAGCTCTAGGATCTTGAGAATCTGGGAAACCATGAACCTGAGGCCCTGGGCCACTGTTCGGGGCTCTTTCACACCCTGAGTCCAGGCCAGTCCTCCTTTTGTGTTAAGACATGGTTTTGATCTTTAAGAGTGAGGTTCTTCCTCCTACACTATTGGTGGGGATGTAAATTGGTGCAGTCACTATGGAAAACAGTATGGAGGTTCCTTGAAAAACTAAAAATAGAGTTGCCATATGATCTAGCAATCCCACTCCTGGGTGTTTTTTTTTTTTTTTATGGAGAAATCTCTAATTCAAAAAGATACAAGCACCACAATGTTCGTAGCAGCACTATTTCCAATAGCCAAGACGTGGACGCAACCTAAGTATCCATCAACAGATGAATGAATAAAGATGTGGTGTATTATACATACATATATATATATATATATATATATACACACACACACACAATGCAATACTAGTCAGCTATAAGAAAGAATGCAATAATGTCATTTGCAGATGAATGAATAAACATGTGGTGTATATATATATATACACACACAATGCAATACTAGTCAGCTATAAGAAAGAATGTAATAATGCCATTTGCAGCAACACGAATGGACCTAGAGATCATCATACCAAGTGAAGTAAGTCAGACAGAGAAAGATAAATATCGTATGATATCACTTACATGTGGAATCTAAAACATGATACAAATGAAGCTATTTACAAAACAGAAACAGACTCACAGACAGAGAACAAATTTATGGTTACCAAAGGGGAAGGGGGGAAGGGATAAATTAGGAGTATGGGATTAACAGATACACACTACTATATATAAAATAGATAAACAATAAGGACCTACTGTACAGCACAGGGAAGTATATTCAATATCTTATAATAAACCATAATGGAAAAGAATATGAAAAATATATGTATATATAACCAAATCAGTTTGCTGTACACCAGAAACTAGCACAACATTGTAACAACTATATTTTGATTTAAAAAAAAAAGGGTGAGTTCCTTTATTAGTGACTATGGACCCCATTTCCAAGGAATTCCACAAAATCACGTGTATTCATCCCAACTTTTATTCTATAGTCAAAGGTATTCATGACTCATAAAATATGAAGACCGCTTATTTTAAGAGGCTTATCTAAGGATAGACACTAACTGCACCCTCAAGAGTGAAATACAAACCTGAATGTGGATTTCAGGATTGTGATGATTTGTGAGATGAACTGGACAATTTCATGATAGAATGTGTTTCATACAATGACATGCTGCTCCTATTCATGTGTACCTTGCCACTCTCCAACCACTTTGTTCATTTAGTGACTGAGTTCAGCTGAATCTCATTTTAGGCTGTTATTTTTCTGTTGCTATGTCATGCTCCTCTTCACCTCCCCCACTCCTGGCAGCTGTTGGCCTAGAGAATGCCAACAAGTATCACTATTAGCCTGAACCAGAGCAATCAGGAAAATTATCCCCCCAAATATATGGAAGGCTTTCTAACCTCTAGCAAAATTATGGCTACAATTTTTGGTGGCACATGTTTTCATGCTCTGGGAGCAGAGAATTCTCATCTAGGATGAGACATTTTCCAACTCTTCCTGCAGAAAAACAGAAATACATATTCCCTGCATGGACAGGAGCCTTGTCACAGAAGTTTCCCAGCCAAGTATCACTTAGAGTTTCTTGTGTGGGTAGGAATTTCTCTGCAGAAGTTGGTCAGAGCAGGTCTACAACTTCTTTCTCCAGGAGATAATTCAAAATTCAGAGAACCCTACGAGAGATACAATCGTGTTACCTCCATGGCTGGTGCTTAAAAAAATGTCTTTGTTACACACTGCCCACAAATTCCATAATATGAAATCCAAGGTTATTTACAACTGTGCCTCTACCTGGTGTCAGCATGCACTATCCCTGAACCCTTTCAGCTCCTGTCCTTATCTCCACTAAACTACCTACTTTTCAATATGCAAATTGTATGCCTGATATTTTCTGTATTTGTTCATGTTGTTACCACTTACATTGGTAACAACATGCTGTAATCATTATGTTTTTACATTGTTAGGAGGTAAAACTTTACCTCCTATATCTGCTTGGCAAATATCTACTCACTCTGCTTGGCCCACTTTTTTTTTTTTAAACTGAGATATAATTTACCTATAACATTGTGTAAGTTGAAGGTGTACAACCTGTTGATTTGATAAATTTATATAATGCAGTATAATTACCTCCTTAGCTTTAGCTAACATCTCTATCAAGTCATGTAATTATAATTTATTTTTTGTGGTGAGAACACAAGATCTAGTCTCTTAGCAATTTTGAAACATATAATATAGTATTGTTGACTGTAAACACTATGCTGTGCATTAGATCTCTGCTTGACCCATTTTGAATATCAATCCTTTGCTCTATATTCTCCAACCTGGCCCTTTCCCCTCTTCTCTCTGAGGGATAAAGAGTTGCACTAATTTGTCCACACGGGTCTTGCTGCTTGGGAGTCAGGTGTGGATCTCGTTACTGCTATGGTAGAGATTGCTAGCTGACTGCCCCAATCCATCCACCCTCCTTTTCCATAGCAATAGAGTTGTAGCTGGGCATGCAGTTATTCAGGGAAAAATTGTACTTCTCAGCCACCTTGTGACAAGGGGAGCAGAGTGACCAGGTTCTGGCCTGTGGCATGTGGGTGTGAGTGCTGTGGTACCACACGTGGACAGGACTGGAAACCTCTCCCATGCCCCTTTCCCTCCCTGAACTTTAGCCAAGCCTATGAGAGCAGGGGATGGCAGAGAGACTGGGTGGGAGGACCCAGGTGTAAGAACGAAGCAGCAGCCCACCTCTCTCCCGAAACTACCACCCAAGGGAAAAATAAACCTTTTTAAGCTGTTATTTTGTTAGATTGCTCTCCCCACCCTTTCTCTCTCTCTTTTTCCTTTCCTCCCTCTCTCTATGATTTTTATTTTTTTTACGACCACTTAACCTTTTACCTACCTATCACCATTATTGGTTTTGTAACTTTGGACAATTGACTTAAACCTCAGTTTCTGAATCTGCAAAATGGAGATAACTTCAGATGGTTTGGGGGGATTAAATGAGTTGATCCATGGAGAGGACTTGACTTTACAATAAATATGAGATATGATGATGATGTTCATTGTTATAAACATCTCCCCCAAAATGTTTTTGTTTATAAACTGGTTTCCCTGCCTCAGACTTGGCATGTGCCGTGTGATAATTATTTTTGTCATCCCAATGATGGGCTATAGTAGAGTCTCCAAAAATTAGTGTTGCATTCATGCTTGTTGAGTGACTAAAAAGGGTCTGGGGTATCTCCTCTCCAACTTCTTCATTTCCTCTGGGCTGCTGTCCAGACTCATGCAGGCCCCCAATTCTCCAGACTCTCTCCACACCAGAGCCCATCAGATGGTCTGGGAAACTCACCATCCACTGTCTGCCTGGTCTAGTTACCTCGACCACCCATGTCTTTGTTTATCACTTCATTCCTTCGGTGGGTATTTACTGAGTGACTATTATACCTGGCACAGTGCTGGGGCTGAGGATAAGGAAGTGAACAGAGCATGTGAGGTCCCTCTTTTAGTTACTCTGTCATTCTTTGGAAGGGAGAAAAATGATAAATGATAAATCAATAAATAAGCCAGAAAATGGAAGGTGGAGAGGAATGCCATGGGGAGTAAAAGGGTAATATTCTAGAAATCCTGGGAGTGGCTGGTCTGGGAGATGATGTCTGAGTTGCTAGCCGAAACCTGCCTGGGGATGAGCCAGGAGGAGAGTGTTATACTCCATTAACTTGGGTCACCTCCTGTAACAGCCCCGTGAAGCCCCTTTGTTGCTGGTCACCCTTGCTGGAACAGGAACCCGCCTCCCACTGGGGTCCCAAACTCTACCAGACCACTTGTGGGAACGAGTTGCCAGCATTCACTGCTTATACAGATCTTTGAGGAAATTAGAATACCGGAGCTGGAAGAGTGAGCTTGGGTTCTGGAGAGGCACAAACAATTCAATCACTTCTTTGACTTTTAGTTTACAAACATCTGGAGATTTTCAGAGAGTTTATAATTTATTCTGTTCGGAATATAAGACTAAACAAAATGAAAAATCTTGAGAACTTCTGAACAAAATTTGTCATAATTCTACCTCGGGGGGAGGGGAATGTGACCTCCTGTTAGGACGAGATTCCGTTGGGAACTGATGTAGGCTTTGACTTGGAGTTGAAGGGAGGATTGATTTTTCTTTGTAGCCTGAGTTCTCCACAGGTGGTACATTAATTGATATGCCAGGGCAACTTATTAGGTGGCATTTTTGTTTTTGTTTTGTTTCCATTATCACCCCATCTAAATTTTACCTATATCTGCATGGAAAGAGAAGAGGGTTATCCACTAGCCTTTGTTGAGCATTTTGCCCAAGTGCCCAGCTAGCACAAATACACCTGGCTCTTTTGGTTCCAGTTTGGTCCTCTTTTCCTTGGTAAAACCACTCTTCCAACCTGATGCTTCGCAACTAATACAGACAAGTAGCTGCAAGTGCTCATATAGAGGATGAAGGAGGAGCGCCTTATAAGTGACCAGCCCTGTTGTATATAACTGATGCCATTGCTTACTCCATCCTGCCTTCCAAGATAATGATGGGTAGATGAGGGTAGTGGGAGGGGTCACTCTTTAGAGAGAAGGAAGATATAGCATTTGTTGAACTCAACTGAGACTCTGCTTAGATCCCCCTTCCTGCCCCCAGATTCAAACTAAACCTGTCGATCCTTATATTTCAAAATGATTCCTAGAATTAACATACCTTAAATAAAAGTGCCCTTGTTTGCTCAGAATGACCTCTTACTGTCTACTCTTTTGTTAGAGGAACCTCACTCAGACACTTCAGAATTTGTTTCTGTGAGCCTGGTTCAGGTTTTTAGGTATTGAGGTGCCTACCAGAAGCGCATCTTCTCAAAGGGTCTCACCTGAGAGGCAACCCCTCAGCATGACTTCCTACGTATAGGGTTTCTAGGACTAGCTGCTCTAGGCTCACCTGGGAGAGGTTTAAATTATCTGGTCAGCTCCAGGGAATTTGTTTTCATTGTCTGGGGTGAGGCTGAACTATTAACATTTTTAAAAAGCTTTCTAGAGCTTCCCTGGTGGCGCGGTGTTTGAGAGTCAGCCTGCTGATGCAGAGAATACGGGTTCGTGCCCTAGAAAGCTTTCTAGATTACCCCAGTATGCTTTAGGTTGAGATTCTCTGCATGAAGACTTTTTAAAAAACAGAAAGCATTAACAAGGCTTTTCCCCTTATTCTCCAATTTCAATGCCTGAAAATGGCATTTTTTATCAGTCCCTGCAGATGAGGAATAGAAAAGGGTCTGTTATCTAATAAATTATTGCATCAGGCATGTAATGTGTAAACATTCAGAAGAGCCCGGTAAAAATAATACCTTCCAGATAGAGTAAGTTGCTAATCTTACTTGCCTCAAATACTTTCCTTTCCATAGATAAGCCAAGTCTCTCATTTTAGCAGGATTTTAGGGTCTTTAGCTCTATAGCCTTGCAGATGAGCAGATGAAGAGTTATCCTTTGCAGTGCATGCACCAAAGGGTTTCTGAGATGGTAAACAAACAGTTTCCCTAGAGTTGTTGCAGAGAACACTGTATTTGACTGTCAGGTACATAAAAAAAGTCCCTCAGAGGCAGACACAATTCTCTTATTCATTTGCACTAACAGCTGAACCCCTAGTAGGTATGTCTGCGGTTGTTTATCTAAAGTAATAAAGCTACAGTAATCAAGACAGTATGGTACTGGCACAAAAACAGAAAGATAGATCAATGGAACAGGATAGAAAGCCCAGAGATAAACCCACGTACATATGGTCACCTTATCTTTGATAAAGGAGGCAGGAATGTACAGTGGAGAAAGGACAGACTCTTCAATAAGTGGTGCTGGGAAAACTGGACAGGTACATGTAAAAGTATGAGATTAGATCACTCCCTAACACCATACACAAAAATAAACTCAAAATGGATTAATGACCTAAATGTAAGGCCAGAAACAATCAAACTCTTAGAGGAAAACATAGGCAGAACACTCTGTGACATCAATCACAGCAAGATCCTTTTTGACCCACCTCCTAGAGAAATGGAAATAAAAATTAACAAATGGGACCTAATGAAACTTCAAAGTTTTTGCACAGCAAAGGAAACCATAAACAAGATGAAAAGACAACCCTCAGAATGGGAGAAAATATTTGCAAATGAAGCAACTGACAAAGGATTAATCTCCAAAATTTATAAGCAATTCATGCAGCTCAATAACAAAAAAACAAACAACTTAATCCAAAAATGGGCAGAAGACCTAAATAGACATTTCTCCAAAGAAGACATACAGACTGCCAACAAACACATGAAAGAATGCTCAACATCATTAATCATTAGAGAAATGCAAATCAAAACTACAATGAGATATCATCTCACACCAGTCAGAATGGCCATCATCAAAAAATCTAGAAACAATAAATGCTGGAGAGGGTGTGGAGAAAAGGGAACGCTCTTGCACTGTTGGTGGGAATGTAAATTGATACAGCCACTATGGAGAACAGTATGGAGGTTCCTTAAAAAACTACAAATAAAACTACTATATGACCCAGCAATCCCACTACTTGGCATATACCCTGAGAAAACCATAATTCAAAAAGCGTCATGTACCAAAATGTTCATTGCAGCTCTATTTACAATAGCCTGGAGATGGAAACAACCTAAGTGTCCATCATCGGATGAATGGATAAAGAAGATGTGGCACATATATACAATGGAATATTACTCAGCCATAAAAAGAAATGAAATTGAGCTATTTGTAATGAGGTGGATAGACCTAGAGTCTGTCATACAGAGTGAAGTAAGTCAGAAAGAGAGAGACAAATACCGTATGCTAACACATATATATGGAATTTAAGAAAAAAAAATGTCATGAAGAACCTATGGGTAAGACAGGAATAAGGACACAGACCTACTAGAGAATGGACTTGAGGATATGGGGAGGGAGAAGGGTAAGCTGTGACAAAGTGAGAGAGTGGCATGGACATATATACACTACCAAATGTAAAATAGATAGCTAGTGGGAAGCAGCCGCATAGCACAGGGAGATCAGCTCGGTGCTTTGTGACCAGCTAGAGGGGTGGTATAGGGAGGGTGGGAGGGAGGGAGACACAAGAGGGAAGAGATATGGGAACATGTGTATATGTGTAACTGATACACTTTGTTATAGAGCAAAAACTGACACACCATTGTAAAGCAATTATACTCCAATAAAGAATTAAGAAAATAATAAAAAAAATAAAGTAACAAATAAAGGACAGCATGTGTTTTAAGCACTTATCTACGAAGACTTGGAATTAAATTCAAATCTTTCTTTAAGCACTGCATCACTATTTTTTTTTTTTTTTTGCATCATTATTTTTATTTCAAGGCCTGGTGAGTTTTGTTCCATTCTTCGGAAAATGAATTTCGGTGTGTGAAAAGAGATAAGCAACAGTGTGTGAACTTCCCTGCTTGACCACTGTAAAGACATACTATGGATAATTGTCTATTGCAGGGTAAATTTTCCCATCACAATATTCTGTAAAAGTGTTTGGAGTTCCATGGAAGAAAGAACAGAAGGCATGAAATCCAGTTTTTATGGAAATCCATCCCTGGCCTCTCAATTAAGAGAAGACAACTGGGTCCTTCTACGTAAAAACTTTCAGTTTTACATAGTTGGTGTTTTGGTGACTCTTAGATGAACTGCCAAGCATCATTTATTACTACTGAAGTAGAGCCTCCAGCTTAGAAGGGACGCCCACGCCCCCCACAACCGCTGCTCAGCAGTTCCCCAAATATATTACTTTTCTTCCCAGAGGACGGTGTGCTTGAAGTTTCCTCCTCAGTTCACCTCATATGGGGCACTTTTAAAAGGAGATTTTTTGGTAAATGTATTGGATGGGACTTTCTGGATTGAGACCTAGGGGTCTGTATGCTTCACAGCCCCCTCAGGTGAATCTTATCAGTCTGAAGGGAGGTCAGCACCACCTTAGGCCCGGTTCGTAGGGTCAGTGTCAGACCACAGGGGTTGATGGGGCAGGCATCTCTGCCCCTCCCTCGAGAGTTGCTAAGACCCTTTCCAAACTGAGAGACCTGGGCATTTTCTTCAATAAACATAGATGAAGAGATATGGAAACACCTCTGCCTGTAGAAATTACTAAATAATAAGTGGACGATGGTTGCTTGTTCTGTCCTCCTTTTGGAAGCTGGTCTGATTAGGATGGTGTGATTATTCTCTGAGGATCCTGTGTGTGGTATGATCTGTGTCCTGGTCCTGAAGAAGCTCTGTCAATCACTGATCCCAGAGGAACTGTGTGCCTTTGAGAGCTCTCAGCAGACTTGCAACATGAATGAGATTTTATTAAAAAAAAAAAAAAGCCTGATTTATGAACCCCATGTGCATGGCGAAGCCCACCAGACCCTGGTATAGGGGGAAGGACTTTGCAAAAAAAATCCCTAATATAGAAACACCTGGCTTTGGACCAATGAGCCATAGGCATAAGTCCTTTCCCACTTTCTCCTCTCTGTTCCTTCTCCCCTGACTTCCTGCTGGGGTTGGCTGAGTTATACTGTGGAAACCCCGAACTGTTTGATAATGTGAGAACGTAGAGTTACAAGAAAAAAAGAGACAGCAAAGAAAAATGCTAGGGGAGCAGTCTCGAACTGGCAGCTAGCAGAGTGATTTTGTTATTGGGAAATTTCACATAAAAATCTAGAATTCCAGCTTTTCTTGAAAACCTGAAAAAATTCTGGCAACACTGGGACTGCTTCCATGGGGCAAGGACTGGCCATTGATGAGCTGGGTTAGGCACTGTTCGATTGCCTGTGATTCTTTTCAACCCCGATGTATTGCTCTAGACCGAGCCCCCTTTCCTCACTTCTGTCATCTGCCAGCTTCCCTCCTCAAGTGTTTTGTGACTCCCTCATTTAGTGCAAATTATTCCTACAAATTCCTCCTCCTCTAATCCAAAAACGCAGAAAGATTTGACTTTGATTCCTGAAATTCTATCACTCACATATTAGTATAAGCTAGCCTGACCAGATTGCTAGGTTGCTTTTTTTAATTTTATTTTTTAATTGAAGTATAGTTGCTGTACAATATTATATGTTACATGTCTACAATATAATGATTCACACTTTTTAAAGATTATACTCCATTTATAATTATTATAAAATATTGGCTATATTCCCTGTGTCATACAATATATCCTTATAGCTTATTTTACAGCTAACAGTTTGTACCTCTCACTCCCCTACCCCTATATTGCCCCACCCCATGGTAACCACTAGTTTGTTCTCTATATCTATGAATCCGCTTCTTTTTTGTTATACTCACTAGTTTGTTGTATTTTTTAGATTTCACATATAAGTGATATACATTACTTTTCTTTCTCTGACTTATTTCACTTAGCATAATGTCCATCCATGTTGCTTTTTTCATAAATTTTGCGTTCTGAAATAATGAGTGTTTTTTTCTAGGGGAAGGGTAAAGACCAGGAGAAACTTGTGGAAAGCTTGAATAGAGAGCATGTGAGGAAGGCTTAGAGTAGCACAAAGCCACGGGAGGGTGGGCAGTGGTTGTGAAATGGGACAGGTGGACAAGCACCTTGTGGAGGTTTACTTTTACTTGTCAGCTTGGCTGGGCTGTGGTGCCCAGTGGTTTGGTCAAGTCTGAGTGTCAATGTCGCTGTGAAAGTATTTTGCAGATGTGACTGACATCTACAATCAGCTGACACAATGTAGAGGAGACTGCCCTCTATTATGAGGGTGGGATTCATCAAATCATTTCAAGGCCTCAAGATCAAAGCCTGATATTTCCCAGAAAAGAAGGAATTCTGACTCCAGACTGCCTGAGTCTCTAGCTTGCTGGTCTGTCCTACAGATTTTGGACTCAGGACCACAACATCAACACTTGCCTGAGAATTTAGCCTATTGCCCTGCCTTTGGGATATCATATTTGCCAGCCTAACAATTCTATAAGTCAGTTCTAAAAATAAATACACACATACACACACATATCCTATTAGTTTGTTTCTCTGGAGAGTCCTGACCGATACAAGTGTCTACTTCAATATTTGTTCGGGGGGTCCCACATGATCAGATAACAGTCTAGATGCACTATGCGGTCAGTCATCTCAGCATCATGATTCCATTACATAGCCACCCAATAGCTTCCTGTGGTCTGTCCTGGGATACCAACACATCCCTCATAGGAGCAATATTATGAATTATAAACAATTTTAAAACCACCTTTTGGAAATAATCTGTCCATGGACTGAGGAATGCCTAGAAAGAATAAATGAGATAATGTTCCAATACAGAAACTGGAACCTCACCAGTGCCCCAGGGTGACCCTCAATACGTGCCTCTCCAGGGTCATGCATTTGCTCCATCCTTCAACACATTCTAGACAATCACGTTTTCAGCACTGACTTTGGTATACCATTAGAAAGTTGGCTTTGTTATTCCTTATATGTATTTGATTTTTTAACTTAAGATTGTTTTTGTGAACCTTGACTATCAAATAGTTATTTTCTAGTCCTGTCAGTAAATTATTCTTGTCTGATTCTGAAATGAAACCTATCTTTTACGTGATGATTTTCTGTGCCTGAGGATTTACACAAGTAGGTATGAAAGTTGAAACCCTAAGGGGAGTTCCAAAATTCTCTAAACGATATGACTAAGCAAATTAAAACAAAATAAGTTACCACATTGTAAGCAGGCTTCTCTGGAGACTATGACTTGTTCATTTGTCATTCTATCCTCAAGCACCATCATTATATCAATTTTTAGTTTACAAAGTATTTTATCTTATTTTTTTTAATTTTTTGATTTTATTTTATTTATATTTTACACAGCATGTTCTTATTAGTCATCAATTTTATACACATCAGTGTATACATGTCAATCCCAATCACCCAATTCATCACACCACCATCCCCACCCCCCCACGGCTTTCCCCCCTTGGTGTCCATACGTTTGTTCTCTACATCTGTGTCTCAACTTCTGCCCTGCAAACAGGTTTATCTGTACCATTTTTCTAGGTTCCACATACATGTGTTAATATATGACATTTGTTTTTCTCTTTCTGACTTACTTCACTCTGTATGACAGTCTCTAGATCCATCCACATAGCAACAAATGACCCAATTTCGTTCCTTTTTATGGCTGAGTAATATTCCATTGTATATATGTATCACAACTTCTTTATCCATTCGTCTGTCGATGGGCATTTAGGTTGCTTCTGTGACCTGGCTATTGTAAATAGTGCTGCAATGAACATTGGGGTGCATGTGTCTTTTTTAATTATGCTTTTCTACTGGGTGTATGCCCAGTAGTGGGATTGCTGGATCATATGGTAATTCTATTTTTAGTTTTTTAAGGAACCTCCACACTGTCCTCTGTAGTGGCTGTATCAACTTACATTCCCACCAACAGTGCCAGAGGGTTCCCTTTTCTCCATACCCTCTCCAGCATTTGTTGTTTGTAGATTTTCTGATGATGTCCATTCTAACTAGTGTGAGGTGATACCTCACTGAAGTTTTGATTTGCATTTCTCTAATAATTAGTGATATTGAGCAGCTTTTCATGTGCTTCTTGGCCATCTGTATGTCTTCTTTGGAGAAGTGTCTATTTAAGTCTTCTGACCATTCTTGGATTGGGTTGTTTGTTTTGTTGATATTCAGGTGCATGAGCTGTTTATATATTTGGGAGATTAATCGTTTGTCTGATGATTCGGTTGCAAATATTTTCTCCCATTCTGAGGGTTGTCTTTTCATCTTGTTTATGGTTTCCTTTGCTGTGCAAAAGTTTTAAGTTTCATTAGGTCCCATTTGTTTATTTTTGTTTTTATTTCCATTACTCTAGGAGGTGGATCAAAAAAGATCTTGCTGTGATTTATGTCAAAGAGTGTTCTTCCTATGTTTTCCTCTAAGAGTTTGACAGTGTTCGGTCTTACATTTAGCTCTCTAATCCATTTTGAGTTTATTTTTGTGTATGGTGTTAGGGAGTGTTCTAATTTCAATCTTTTACATGTAGCTGTCCAGTTTTCCCAGCACCACTTATTGAAGAGACTGTCTTTTCTCCATTGTATATCCTTGCCTCTTTTGTCATAGATTAGTTAACCATAAGTGCGTGGGTTCATCTCTGGGTTTCTATCTTGTTCCATTGATGTATATTTCTGTTTTTGTGCCAGTACCATACTGTCTTGATTACTGTAGCTTTGAAGTATAATCTGAAGTCAGGGAGTCTGATTCCTCCAGCTCTGTTGTTTTCCCTCAAGACTGCTTTGGCTATTCGGTGTCTTTTATGTCTCCATACAAATTTTAAGATTTTTTTGTTCTAGCTCCACAAAAAATGCCATTGGTAATTTGATAGGGATTGCATTGAATCTGTAGATTGCTTTGGGTAGTATAGTCATTTTCACAATATTGATTCTTCCAATCCAAGAACATGGTATATCTCTCCATCTGTTGGTATCATCTTTAATTTCTTTCATCAGTGTCTTACAGTTTTCTGCATACAGGTCTTTTGTCTCCCTAGGTAGGTTTATTCCTCGGTATTTTATTCTTTTTGTTGCAATGGTAAATGAGAGTGTTTCCTTAATTTCGCTTTCAGATTTTTCATCATTAGTGTATAGGAATGCAAGAGATTTCTGTTCATTAATTGTGTACCTGCAACTTTACCAAATTCATTGATAAGCTCTAGTAGTTTTCTGGTGGCATTTTAAGGATTCTCTATGTATAGTATCTGTCATCTGCAAACATTGAAAGTTTTACTTCTTCTTTTCGAATTTGTTTTCCTTTTATTTCTTTTTCTTCTCTGATTGCCGTGGCTAGGACTTCCAAAACTATGTTGAATAATAGTGGTGAGAGCAGGCATCCTTGTCTTGCTCCTGATCTTAAAGGAAATGTTTTCAGTATTTCACCATTGAGAATGATGTTTGCTGTGGGTTTGTCATATATGGCCTTTATTTTGTTGAGGTAGGTTCCCTCTATGCCCATTTTCTGGAGAGTTTTTATCATAAATTGGTGTTGAATTTTGTCAAAAGCTTTTTGTGCATCTATTTAGGTGATCGTATGGTTTTTATTCTTCAATTTGTTAATATGGTGTGTCACACTGATTGATTTGCGTATATTGAAGATTCCTTGCATCCCTGGGATAAATCTCACTTGATCATGGTGTATGATCCTTTTAATGTGTTGTTGGATTCTGTTTGCTAGTATTTTGTTGAGGATTTTTGCATCTATATTCATCAGTGATATTGGTCTGTAATTTTCTTTTTTTGTAATGTCTTTGTCTGGTTTTGGTATCCGGTTATGGTGGCCTCATAGAATGAGTTTGGGATTATTCCTTCCTCTGCAATTTTTTGAAAGAGTTTGAGAAGGATGGGTGTTAGTTCTTCTCTAAATGTTTGATAGATTTCATCTGTGAAGCCATCTGGTCCTGGACTTTTGTTTGTTTGAAGATTTTTAATCACAGTTTCAATTTCATTACTTTGTGATTGGTCTGTTCATATTTTCTATTTCTTCCTGGTTCAGTCTTGGAAGGTTATACCTTTCTAAGATTTTGTCCATTTCTTCCAGGTTGTCCATTTTATTGGCATACAGTTGCTTGTAGTAGTCTCTTAGGATGCTTTGTATTTCTGCGGTGTCTGTTGTAACTTTTCCTTTTTCCTTTCTAATTTTATTGATTTGAGTCCTCTCCCACTTTTCCTTGATAAGTCTCACTAATGGTTTATCAATTTTGTTTATCTTCTCAAAGAACCAGCTTTTAGTTTTATTGATCTTTGCTATTGTTTTCTTTGTGTCTATTTCATTTATTTCTGCTCTGATCTTTTTGATTTCTTTCCTTCTGCTAACTTTGTGTTTTGTTTGTTCTTCTTTCTCTAGTTCATTCAGGTGTAAGGTTAGATTGTTTATTTGAGATTTTTTTTTTCTTAAGGTAGGTTTTTATAGCTGTAAACTTCCCTCTTAGAACTGCTTTTGCTGCATCCCATAGGTTTTAGATCATCGTGTTTTCATTGTCATTTGTCTCTAGGTATTTTTTCATTTCCTCTTTGATTTCTTCAGTGATCTCTTGGTTATTTAGTAATGTATTGTTTAGCCTCCATACGTTTGTGTTTTTTACATTTTTTTCCCTGCAATTCTTTTCTAATCTCATAGCGTTGTGGTCAGAAAAGATGCTTGATATGATTTCAATTTTCTTAAATTTACTGAGGCTTGATTTGTGACCCAAGATGTGATCTGTCCTGGAGAACGTTCCATGTGCACTTGAGAAGAAAGTGTAATCTGCTATTTTTGGATGGAATGTCCTATAAATATCAATTAAATCTATCTGGTTTATTGTGCCATTTAAAGTTTCTGTTTCCTTATTTATTTTCATTTTGGATGACCTGTCCATTGGTGTAAGTGAGGTGTTAAAGTCTCCCACTATTATAGTGTTACTGTTGATTTCCTCTTTTTTAGCTGTTAGCAGTTGCCTTATGTAGTGAAGTGCTCCTATGTTGGAAGCATACATATTTATAATTGTTATATCTTCTTCTTTGATTGATCCCTTGATCATTTTGTAGTGTCCTTCCTTGTCTCTTGTAACATTTTTTATTTTAAAGTCTATTTTATCTGATATGAGTATAGCTACTCCAGCTTTCTTTTGATTTCCATTTGCATGGAATATATTTTTCCATCCCCTCACTTTCAGTCTGTATGTGTCCCTAGGTCTGAAATGAGTCTCTTGTACAGAGCATATATATGGGTCTTGTTTTTGTATCCATTCTTCAAACCTTTGTCTTTTGGTTGGAACATTTAATCCATTCATGTTTAAGATAATTATCGATATGTATGTTCCTATGACCATTTTCTTAATTGCTTTGTTTTTGTTTTTGTAGGTCCTTTTCTTCTCTTGGTTTCCCACTTAGAGAAGTTCCTTTACCATTTGTTGTAGAGCTGGTTTAGTGGTTCTGAATTCTCTTAGCTTTTGCTTGTCTGTAAAGCTTTTGATTTCCCCATCGAATCTGAATCAGATCCTTGCCAGGTAGGGTAATCTCGGTTGTAGATTCTTCCCTTTCATCACTTTAAGGATATCATGCCACTCCCTTCTGGCTTGTAGAATTTCTCCTGAGAAATCAGCTGTTAACGTTATGGGAGTTCCCTTGTATGTTATTTGTCGTTTTTCCCTTGCTGCTTTCAATAATTTTTCTTTGTCTTTAATTTTTGCCAGTTTGGTTACTATGTGTCTCAGCATGTTTCTCCTTGGGTTTATCCTGTATGGGACTCTCTGTGCTTCCTGGACTTGGGTGGCTATTTCCTTTCCCATGTTATGGAAGTTTTCGACTATAATCTCTTCAAATATTTTCTCAGGTCCTTTCTCTCTCTCTTCTCCTTCTAGGACCCCTATAATGCAAATGTTGTTGCATTTAGTGTTGTCCCAGAGGTCTCTTAGGCTGTTTTCATTTCTTTTCATTCTTTTTTCTTTATTCTGTTCTGTAGCAGTGAATTCCACCATTCTGTCTTGCAGGTAAGTTATCTGTTCTTCTGCCTCAGTTATTGTGCTTTTGATTCCGTTTAGTGTAGTTTTCATTTCAGTCTTTGTATTGTTCATCTCTGTCTGTTTGTTCCTTAATTCTTCTAGGTCTTTGTAAAACATTTCTTGCATCTTCTCAATCTTTGCCTCCATTCTTTTTCCGAGGTCCTGGATCATCTTCACTATCATTATTCTGAATTCTTTTTCTGGAAGGTTGCCTATCTCCACTTCATTTAGTTGTTTTTCTGGGGTTTTATCTTGTTCCTTCATCTGGTACATAGCCTTCTGGCTTTTCATCTTGTCTATCTTCCTGTGAATGTGGTTTTTGTTCAACAGGCTGCAGGATTGTTGTTCTTCTTGCTTCTGCTGTCTGCCCTCTGATGGCTGAGTCTATCGAAAAGGCTTGTGTAAGTTTCCTGATGTGAGAGAGTGGTGGTGGATAGAGCTGACTGTTGATCTGCTGGGCAGCGCTCAGTAAAACTTTAATCTGCTTGACTGCTAATGAGTGAGGCTTGGTTCCCTCTCTGTTGGTTGTTTGACCTGGGGCAACCCAACACTGAAGCCTACCTGGGCTCTTTGGTGGGGCTGATGACAGACTCTGGGAGGGCTCACGCCAAGGAGTACTCCCGGAACTTCTGCTACCAGTGTCCTTGTCCTCACGGTGAGCCACAGCCACCGCCACCTCTGCAGGAGACCCTCCAACACTAACAGGTAGGTCTGGTTCAGTCTCCCCTGGGGTCACTGCTCCTTCCCTAGGTCCTGATGCACACACTATTTTGTGTGTGCCCTCCAAGAGTGGAGTCTCTGTTTCCCCCAGTCCTGTCAAAGTCTTGCAATCAAATCCCACTAGGCTTCAAATCTGATTCTCTAGGAACTCCTCCTCCCATTTCTGGACCCCCAGGTTGGGAAGCCTGATGTGGGGCTCAGAACCTTCACTCCAGTAGGTGGACTTCTGTGGTATGTGTTCTCCAGTCTGTGAGTCACCCACCCAGCAGTTATGGGATTTGATTTTATGTGATTGTGCCCCTCCTACCATCTCATTGTAGCTTCTCCTTTGTCTTTGGATGTGGGGTATCTTTTTTGGTGAATTCCAGTGTCTTCCTGTCGATGATTGTTCAGCAGGTAGTTGTGATTCTGGTGTTCTCACAAGAGGGAGTGAGAACACCTCCTTCTACTCCACGACCTTGTCTCCTCCAGCAGTTTATATTTTGAAAGGGAATTTGAGTGGTCTTCATGGGCCAGGAAGTATGCATGATGCTGTGAAATGTGCAAGGGATACAAAGATAATCTTGTATCGGCCACTACCTTTAAGTATGTCTGCTTTCCTACCCAACAATCCATCCATCCATCCATCCATCCATGCATCCATTTGTCATTCAGCATATTTTTTGAATGCCTACTGTGTGTCAGAGATTTTTTTGATGCCAGGCATACAAAAACGAACAAGACAGACATCATATCCTCTTTTCTAGATATGATAATCTACCAGAGGGGAAAGACAGCTAAAGAAGACATAATAATAAAATATAAGTATGATGACAGAGGGAGAGGAGAGTGCTAAAGGAGCAGGGAGTATGGGCACAGAGGCAGGGCTACAGGTGCTGGGAAGGTATCCTTGGAGACTAGAACATCTATGCTGAGACCTATTCATAGGGAAAAGTGAGAAGAAACATGATTACCTAGCAAAATATAACAGTCACATTTGGCTCAAGAAGAGGTAGAAATATGATGGATCAGGCATATAAGAAATATTTGGGAAGAAATCAGTGATCTATCATTTTCAAATAGGTGTCACAACCAGTTTTTTGGCTGAGTGTGATGTGAATTTTAAAAAGTGGATAAACACTATGTTATTTACACTAGTGCTTTTCAAACTTTAATGTACATACTAATCACCTAGGGATCTTGTCAAACTGCAGATTTTAATCCAGTAGATCTGTGGAAGCATGTGATTTTGCCATTTTAAGTGCTTAGGCAGTGTCAATGCTACTGGTCTAAAAGCCATACTTGGAGGCACAACACTTTGAACCAATACAAACCAAAGTTTCTCAATTCAGATTATGAAGCTGAAGAACCTTAATTTCAAAACCTGATAAGACAGTGTAATTTAGCTAAAACATGAATTTAAAAGGTATTAACAAATTAAATTTGACAAAGTAGTAAAAGAATAATATATCACGAGTAACAAAAATTTTTAAAAGATTCAAAATTTGGACTTTTACCACCATAATAAATTATATCAACAAATATAATTTATTCAATCAATGGATGCCCAAAAGGTATTTTCTAAAATTCAGAAGCTATTACTAATAAAATCTTTATGTGAGAATATATTCAAATATAATAAAAATCTATATATTAAAACCAACAGTAAACATTATGTTAAATGGTGAAATATTGAAAACATTTTATTAAATTCAGATACAATGCATAATTCTACTATTATCATTATTTAACATTCTTTTGGAGGTTTTAACTAATGCAATAAAGCAAGAAAATGAAATAAGTTGAATTACTCATTGAAAAAGAAGAGATAAAATTATCTTTTAGTAGAAGATATGATTGCATCCTTAGTAAACCTAAGAGAAGCCACTGAAATCTAGTTATTAAAATCTAGAATTAATAAGATAATATGAATAATTAGAATTAATAAGGTAATATGGATATTTACAACTTCTCAATTACAGTAATCATTAGTTGAAAGTGGAAAGATAAAAATGCATTAAAAATAATAAAACAGAAATTAAAATTCCAAGAAAAAATTTAACAAGAAATCATAGTATTTAAGTAAAAAAAAATTCAAAATCTTATTGAAGGTTAAAAATAAATTATAAAGAATAGTGAGTAATGTTTTTATTATCCAATATCATAGAATTTCAAACATTCTCAAGTTAATATGTAAATTCTATATAATTATAATTAGAAATCTAACCAGTTTTTTTGCCAATGGGTAAGGAATGTGACAGAAGGAATCTGAACTTCACATGGAAAAATAAATACTGAAACTAGCCCAGAAAATTTTCCAAAAGAGGAAGTATAAAAATAAACTAATTAAACATTCAATGAATAGTTGAATAAACTTAGCGTGGGAAAAAGCCTTCTCAAGAGACTTAAGATATCAAGAAGCTCTAAAGAAAAACAGAGATAGCCTGGGAAGATATATTTGCAACACATATGACAGACAAAGAATTAATTTACAAAGTCCTACAAATTTGTGAAAGACAAACAACTTAATATAAAAATGAGAAATGGATATGAGCATAGAGCTCAAGGAAGAGGAAATCTTGACAGAAAATAAACATAGTAAAACATGCTGAACTTATCTCACAAGTGAGCTACAAATTAAAATAAGCTATAAATTAAAATAAGATAACTTTTTTATTGTTCTATTGGCAAAATGAAAACAGCAATAAAAATAACATAAAAAGCAGTAAAATATAACATTATGAAGGATGTGGGCAGATGACACTCATTTATTGCTGATGGAAGTATAGATTATTACAACCTTTTGGGGGAACGATCTGGAAATATCTATTACATTTAAAAGTACATGTGCCTTTAGACTCAGTAGTCTCACTTTGGGGAACCTATCCTTTTGAAATAAAGGCATCAATATGTAAGGACCTATATACAAGAAAATTTGTAATAGCTTTATTTTCACTTGCAAAGAAAGAAAAAAAACAAGGAAAGAATAAAAGAGAAAGTACAGAAAAGAAAAAATCCTGAATATTTAGTTATAGCAAAATACTTTGTTAAATGATAGTGTATATGCAGCATGAGATATTTTGCAGCATTGAAAAGAATGTGTTCTATTTCTATCTTTTGATCTAGATAATGTTCATGACAAGGTAGAGTGACAAGAGCTAGTTGCAGGGTAGCATGAATAATGGTATCCCGGGTCTGTAAAAAATAAAGACTTTGTATGTGTGTGTATATATGTTTGCATATGTTTGATGTGAGCATGGGGAAAGGTGGATGAATTCAGAGAAAGTTTTTTGACCCGATTATCTCAAAGAAGTAAATAATGCAGGGTTTTAGGGGAACCAGATGAGATGGTTCCTTTTCTTTAAAATAATAACAGTCATTACAACAGATCCTAATGCAAACATAAAAGAAAGATTCACTGTTAGTTAAGAGGAGGAGAAAGTGGGGAAATATTCCAGGTAAGGGGACAGCTCTGGATTCAGCCTAGAGTGAAAATTGGAACCAATTTAGAATGGGTAGAATGTGGATAGGGAATAGCCTTGTAGAGCAGGGTGAGTTTGGCTTGAGACTAAAACCAGTGATAAGCAGTTGACTGTTTTTAACTCAGGGAGAAGCCTGATCAGCTTTGGCTTTTAGAAACGATTCTGACAGTGGGGCCAGGAGGGGACTGAATATAGCAGAGTGAGAAAAGGACAGTAGGAATGTTGCAGGAAGGGGGACCCCTTCCAGGGCCTGAGAGTGGGCTCTTGTCTAACACTCGGAAATGAATTGTCCGAGGAGACACATGTGCTGACAAAGCAAGAGACTTTATTGGGAAGGGGCGCCCGGGAGAAGAGCAGCAGGGTAAGGGAACCCAGGAGAACTGCTCTGGCACATGGCTCACAGCCTCAGGTTTTATGGTGATGGGGTTAGTTTCCAGGTTGTCTCTGGCCAATCACTCTGACTCAGGGTCCTTTCTGGTGGCGAGTGCAACTTCTCAGCCAAGACGGCTTCCAGCGAGGAGGATTCTGGGAATTTGGTAGGATATATGGACTGGCATCTCCTCTCTCCTTTTGACATTTCCCGTATTCTCCTGGTTAGTGGTGGCTTGTTAGTTCCGTGTTCCTTACCAGGATCTCTTGTCGTAAATAACTCATGCAAATTGTTACTGTCTTTGCCTGTCCAGGGCAGGCAGTTTCGTTCAGCGTTTTGCCTAAGAGGAAGGCTGCTACCATAGTTCATGCCAGAGATCTGGGAAGGCACCTGGGGATGAGGCAGCAAGAAAACATGGAGGACCATTTTGGAGGCAAAACCTACAGCCTTTGTGATGAGTTGGATGTGATTGATGAGGGATAAGAGGAAGTTGAAGTTAGACTAGCCACATGGCTTGATGCATTAACAGACGTATGGAAGTAATGAGGAGGAAGGCAGGGGCAAGTGGGGAGGAGAATGACTTCTGTTTGCTGAACTGGCTCTGCCATGTTTTCCCCTTTAACGTGCAGCTTCCTCTCCTTAACTGCTTTGTCTCCTCTGACTGTGGCCCATTGAAGGATTTGATACTCATTTGGAAGATTTGTCTCTGATGTGTCAGTTTACAAATCAGTTGCCTTGATTTACACACTTCCAAGCCTTGAGGAAATGCCCACCACAGTGATGAGTCCCTTGGCTTTTACTTGCAACTTTCAGAAGGGCAGCACGTCCATTGTTGGATGCCCTTCCACTCCAGGGCGGATCTTCTAACAGCTGTAGCCACTTCAGCTCAGCTAAAGCAGTCCCTCTCTCCCCAGCACACACACACTCCCCTATTCCTTCCAGAGAGGAGCTTCAGCTTCATCTTGTTGTGCGTGGGAATCCAGGCTGAACACTCCCCATGACTCAGAGAGGAAACCTGCGAGTTATCAGTATCTGCCTAGCAACTGAAAGGTGACACGGGGGGCCTTCTTTTCAACCCATTTCCTCTTGATGAGAGGAAAGGATTCTCCTGCGAGTTATTACCTGAAATAATACCATATGGTAAAATGTAAACAACATCTGCATATTCATGTAATAATTTCATCTGTTTAATTAGTTCCAGCAAAGCAGTTTACCCTCTGAGGCCCTTGCTGTCAGCTCAGCGCTCATACATCCAGGGCTGGCTGTCGGCCTTGACAGCCTTCTATTGTTCATTCTCTGCTTGCACCTCAACAGTTACTGTAAGTGAATCTTCCAAGGGGTGGGGCATCTGTCCCCACTGATCCGATGTAGAGGTGGGGGAGCTGTCAGCTTGGCATAGGGCTATTAAAGACAGACTTGATAGATCAGGTGATGCCGGAAAGAAAAGACAGATAAGATTATTTATTTCTTGTACTTTCCTAATTTGGATGTGAGCTTGGATGAGCTCTTGTGGTAAAGAGGTTTTAATTCTTGGCACCATGACCCTATGGAAAACATCTGAGTCAGACCAACAACGCAGCAGAACTAAGGTCCTCATCCCATTTTGCTCCATCTCAGGGCATTTGACAGCACATTTGCTTAGGTAAACATGTGTCCTACAGCCTCAGGGCATCCATGTGGTAAAGAAGCTAAACATTGGAAAGTGAAAACACACACACACACACACACACAATACAGAAGTGTTGGGCTGCCCTTTTATTTTATTTTTATTGCCCATTTCAAATACACTATTTTTTCAGTTTTATTGAGATATAATTGGCAAATAAAATTGTAATATATTTAGAATGTACAACGTGATGATTTGATATACGTATACATTCTGAAAGGATTCCTACCATCAAGTTAATTAAGACATCCATCTGGGCTGTCTTTTTAAGTTTAAGCAGTTTGTCTTTCCCTTTTCCCCCTAGAATAGAGTTGGAATTGATCTTAAGATTTTTTTAGATCAGAGCTTCTCCCTTGGAGATCTTGTTAAAATGCAGGTCCTGATTCAGTTGTTCTGATAAAGAGTCTGAGATTCTGCATTTCTAACAAGCTCTCAGGTGATGCCAGTACTGCTGGCCCATGAATCACACTATGCATAGTGAGGATTTAGACACCATACTCATTTTATAGATGAGAACAAAGAACAGAGAGTTGATGTGTCATGTCCAAAGTTAGCCAGCTCATTAAAGATCAAGCCAAAAGTAGAACACTCATTTTATTTGAAGCCCACAGGTCTTCATATATGGCTGTTATTTAAGAAAAAAAAAGTTTTTTTTCTCTTTCTTACACATGCATAAAAAGTACAGAGCTATTTTTCTTGAGAAGCATATAATTAACATATATGCAGCAATAGACATCAGTCTCTTAACGACCAATAATTTCATCTTCTAAGGGCAGGTTGACATAAAAAAGTGAGGTGGTAAACTTGCTCATTGTAGTTGCTTCACTTTCTGAGAAGTATTCCAGGATATTATCATAATTCAGGAGATGGACCATTCTCATGTCAGAGAATCTGAAATCAGCTAGAAGGCAGAAGATATCTTGAATCAGGGCTGTGAAGAATCTCAGATATTACCTCTTCTCTTTGACATCCCAATCAAATCGTTGTCCAGATTTGTTCTGACCATCTTTTGTGATAGAGAAATAAATGATTCTTGGGACACTGTGTGACAGCAAGCTAAATGTAGTGAATCTCTTTCTTACATTGACCCAAAGTAGTCCCAATATTTGGGTGTGATTCTACTCCCTGGGACCAACAGAACTATTTGAAATTGGTTGCAAAATTAGTAGAAATGTGCTTTTTTTTTTCCTGGAGAAATGGTGACTTCCAAAAAGATAAAACCCTAGGGCTAGAGTTGAGTGATTTGATTTACTTGCTCTGTATCCACACATCCACCTCTAAATGTTATTTTAAAGAATATGTATACACCATAGCTGCTTTATCATGGATAAGGTGGATTTCAACTTCAAACCCCAAAGGACCTTCATTCTTGCTTGTCAGCCATGAGGATTGGACATATCTGCCTTCAAACTAGTTAGAAGTTGTGACTTCATTGTCACCACACTGTGCATTTTCAGTGTTTTTCTTTTTTTTTTCCTATTCTAGGAAGAAATTGTACAACTAATGGAAACATTTTTCCCCTTCAAAGTACAATAAAATCAGTCTTTTAAGTTTCTCCTTCCATTAAGTGTCTCATATCTGGAAATATTTTATGCAGCCCTAAAGTGATGCCTAAATTAGTGCTCAGAAAAGTCAATTATACTTTTAAAGCTACTGTTTATAATTGTTATGGTCTTCTTGTGCATGTATCCAAGTTGTTTCTAATGTGCATTTCAGGGCATGGGGGTTAATGGTATCTTAGCCAGGCAAAAATGCTGGCCAAAGCAGGGTTAATTTATCAAAATAACTTTACATGGCATTGTTTTCAAAGCAATTTTAGTGGTCTCCAAGTCTACTTAACTCATATCTTGTCTTTTATAGTGTTTTTAAATGGATATATACTATTAAGTTGCTTTATATTAATAAAGCTGTTTTAGATAGTTAAACTTTGAATCTATCCAAGTTAAAGATTTTACTTCTACTTTTGAAAATTAAAAGAATATCAAAGAGGAAAACATACCTAATTAAGCTGTTTTTGATCTCTTATTCTGTCAGTTCTTTGCTTCCCCCTGCCACCCCAATCTTGACAAGGAAAACTCCCATGTTCTGATTTGCTGGCCTCTGACTAATCCAATGGTGTTCACCATGGCATTGGCCATGATCAATAACTAATTATTAAACCAGCATTTCTTTCCAGGGCTCCTTGTTAAAAAATTGCTTTTGGCTGAGAGAGAAGGAAAAAGGTCATCACGTTGACATGGTCATGAGTCTTTCAAAATCCAGTGGGCCATCCAATTGAATTACTGTCCTAAACTAATTGATATAAATTTGAACAGAAGAATGCTTGTTACTGCAGAATCCCATAATGATATCTTTGGCAAGGAAACCCTGGGAAAAAAATCCCGGCACCAATTAAAAAACTTCCACACACCACTTTAGAATAGAAATCAGAAAAACATCAAGTTGGGGTGGGGGAGCAGCTGGACACAGTCTGATGACAGGTTCAGACTTATCATATCTACAATATTATGAACACTGAGGAAGTCGTTCTCTCCTAGTTTTACAGTCATGAAAAGACAGAGAGTCTTTTGATATATTATTTAACTTCTGTGCTGATTATAACTTGCAAAGCATTTGAGTGACAGCTGTCATTTCATTTTTACCTAAGGCTATAGGTTTGGGCCAATCCAATAAGATGTTGCTTTCTGAATGACACTACTTTGAAAACTGGGATTGTAAAAAGATCAGCACAAAAATATTTCAAGCATTTAAAAATCAACTGTTTCTTCTGGTCACCATCCATCCTCCTCCATCAAGTGGTGAATGACAAAGAGACTGAATAATGTAGCTTCCTGTGTGAAATCTTTTATGTTTGCCTATTGTTTAAACATAACATTTGAGTAAGACATCAAACACATAGGTTTGTTTTGATGAAGAGTTTAGGTTTGGAGGAATTGCTATAATTGAGCTGTAGAGTGAGAAATACTTCAACTCCTCTACCAAATTGTGAGTAAAATCTGTTAGGCTGGTGTTTCTAACTGTGTTTCAGAAATGGACTTGTTCCATAAGAATCACGCTTCCCCTATTATTAGTGATGTTATAGGACTGCCCCATCAGGCCAGGTCAGCCTCTCTTCCAGTTTTAGCCATTCTCTGTGGTACTTACCCTACTTGAGATCGAAGTTCCTAGAAATTTCCTTCTCTTTCAGTTACTCTCTGTCTTGTCCTGATGGAGCATCTTGAAAATCCACATATACTGGATTTATTTCCCATTTTCTTAAGCTGCATAAAACTCATTGAATTATTACCCTCTCCCCTCTTTTTGCCCAATTCTAAAAACAAATTTTCAACTGATGCCTTTTATAGTGAAAGTAAGCTTTAGCATGTAACCCATTTTGCAACGTCTTAGTTGATTCTCTTGGTTCTGTGGTACTCTGCAACATGATATAATGCTGGGAGGTTTTAAATATTTTTTTTAATCACATAAACTTTATTTTGAAAATCAAAATCAGTGTTCCCTTAGATATTCTTTGAGTAAAGTTGGTTTAGATAGCGTGGTCATTTGATCACTATAGAAAATTGAGGACCATGGAGTTATAATGATCATAACCATAATCATGGTCAACATTGAATCAAGAGGGAGGCTTGGCCCTTTGCCCGTATTTTTTCATTTTATCTTAAAAGAACATAATAGGCACACACTCCATTCTACTTATACAGATGAGGGAACCTATAGGTCTCAAGGTCCTAGAGATCACAATAGCAAGGTGTGGATTTGAACTCAAATCTGCTCAAGCCCAGAGCCTCAGTCCATAATGTATCCATGTGATTATAAGCTGAGGACTCAGGAGATTCAGTTACTGGGAGAGGCCAGGTGCCAATGGACAAATATTTCCTTGAGCTGGACCCCTGGGATGGAATTAGTGGTCACAATGTCTATTAGGAGACATGAAGGTGGCAAATGCTGGAGGGCCCTCCTTTAAGAGCAGAACAGGCGTGATGCCTAAGAGAAAGCATCCGTGGGACCATCTTCAGGGAGAGGAATGGGGACTGGGATGGAAAATGAGATTTTCTAAGGTCTTCCAGAGGAATCTCTGAGTCACCAAGATTGTGGGTCCCAGATTTCCCTTTTTCCAGAAAAAAAGACTGCTGATTGAAGAATATATCTGTCCCATATCTCCTTACATATTCCACATAATCAACGACCTGTTACCTAGGGAGTTTAACTGGGGACTGAAGTAATTGACCTTTTGGAGAGAATTCACTTGTTTCATGGTCAGTTCAGAGTAAGACTGATGTGAACAAGGGGAGGAAGGAGTGAGAAAATGAGCAGCGTGTGGGAGAGGGAGTTGGAGGGGCTGGGGGTAGGGGACAGCATTGCAGCTGGAAAGGTCAGAGGAGCAGAGAAAGAAGGAAGCCTCCCAAAATGGCAAAGAGCCTCAGAGGAGGATGGGCTGGTTCCAAATATTATTTTTTCCTGATCCTAATTCTACACTATTCTTATTGCTCCTCTCTCCTGGAAGTGGTATCCAACATGGAAGAGTGGCCCGCAATTGTATCTGAGAGCCTGCAGTGGTGGGTTAAGGTGGAGAACAGTCCAAGTGAAAGGTGGGCCCCATCTACTGATAGAAATAAGACCAAGCATACTAGTTATAACACTCACTTGCAAATAGATAGTAATTTCATTTACAAAGAGGCCTCAGATTAGATTAAAAATAAAATTCAACCATGAGCTATTTACAAGAAACATACCACATGGTAACAACAAAACAAGAAAAAGGGAGGCAAAGATACATCTGAAAAAATACAAAAGGAAGAACAACAAAGCCTTATAATTTTAATACCAAAGTGCAACTCTGGGGGGAGGGACTGAGGGGAGAGAAGAAGGCAAGCCATGATAACAGGAAAAAACACAGTGAAGATATAATAGTATGAACTTTCAAACCTGGATAACATTGTATTGAGACCAAATATATATATTTATAAAAGAAACAAAACTTGTGTAAATTACAGGAAGAAAGAGAATTGTACTGGGGAACTTTAATTCATGAAGTAGGCAAAAATGAACACAGTTTTGGAAGATCAGAGCAATATTTTAAGGCTATGTCAAAGCAACCGTTGCATACTAAAACCCCAATGTTCCCAAATGAAATTTTGGGAAATTTCAAATCAAAGAATTTGGTCTCACCTTCCACTTAAACCAGTGTTAATTGCTTAACTATCTCTCCTACTAGATTTCACAACTTAAAAAAAATATAGAGCCAACTACACCATTTTTATTTTTGTTTCCTTGTGGCATCTAGCTCTGTGCTCTGTACAGGAAAATGAATCAAAAAGTGTTTTTTATATAACAGAAATTTAAGCTACTACAAACTCTTTTGTCAGGAATAGCATATAAGTGGCACAACAACTTCTCACTCTCACCCCGCACACCAGTAGCTGTACTGGAATAAGGTCACACCTTTCCCCAGTGATGTGGCTTCTACACCATGTCCAAATTCACTGCTACTCTCCTTCCCACTTGCTTCAGGTCAGTTAAGTTCTTGCCAATTCCCAGGATATTGACTTGTGGGCACCTCTATTTTAGGATTTTCTTGTTCATTCCCTCCCAAAGCTATCTCCCTTTCATTCTTCAGATGTCAGTGTACACCTCACCTTTTCTGAGAAGCCTTCCCTATTGTTTTAAAATGGATCAGGGATTTGTTTTTATCAGGTATGGTAAGATATGCAGATATGGAAAAGAATGTCATGAAGGAAGAAGTTTGTGTCCACAGATGCTGAGAAGCAGGAGGTAGGCCATGCCATGCAGGGCCACAGAGGAAAGCACCAGGGTCAGCAGGAGGCAGAGGGAGTGAGGAGAAAGTGTGGTCAAGGCAAGGCAGGCTAACCAGGCTTAGGATTGCCTGGTTTGAATAATTTCAGTGGACTCTGGGGCACAGAGGTTTTCTCCATTTGTCTGGTACCTGGCCCAGAAGTGGTTAGGGCAAATGAATAGAGGCCTGGAGCTTGGTTTTCATATGAAAGTAGGAATCGGCTATCCACGATACAGAGAGTCTCCAGGTGTCAAAGCGCTGGAAAATAAAAGGGCACAATAAATACACTAATGACAGTCCATCTCATTATTGATTTTATTTTCTTCTTAGCGTTTCTCATATGCTGTGTATTCAGATATTCTTCTATGTGCCTCTTCAAGATTTAGCTGGGCACTTTTTTTTTTTGTAGTTTTCACCCCTGCCTGCACATTAAGATCACCCAGGGAACTTTTACAAAATTCCATTGCTAGAGACCCACACATAGATATTTGATTTCTCTGGAGTAGAGAATGAGTGTTTTGTTTTTAATTAGGTGACTCTAATGTGCTGCCAGAGTTGAGAATCATTATGCAGCCAATGAATGTATAGCATCTGATAATCAGGAGAAACCAGTTACGGTAATTTCTAAATGTTGATATTATCTCAGAGACAGGCAAAAACGTAGTGACTATTTACATAAATTATATGCATTTAAGAACATTTATTTACTCAGTATTTTAAAATTAAACTTAGGGTGACATTAAAGAAGTATCTATCTTGTATCTAATGCAATGCATTACTCTTTTTTATGCATTTATGAGAGTTAGTTTTCTTAATTGGAGAATTTTATGCATTGCAAGCAGGTATTAACTTAGACTTTTAAAAGTTTTGAGACGTCATCTAAAAATGCCTGATTCATATGAGAGAACTCAGAAAAATGAGAGATGAAATGCTAATGAAACGTTAAGAGTGGAGTTCAAACAGACTCTGAGATGGAAATGAAATTCCTAGATGAAAATGGATGGAGAATATTGAAAAAATAGAAAAACAATTGGAAATGAGAAGGGAAGTAAAATGCTGCTGGAATAATGAAGTGAAAGTACTGGATTCAAATAATGAACATGGTGAAATCAACGTGGACAACTCAGACATAGGAAATATGAATTACAGCCGGGAGCACAGCAAGATATTGGGGGCAAGAGTTAAAACCATCAAATAATACACCAATTGCTATCCTGATGGAGAGGTTTCACTCAACTCACTGTCGGAGGCCCTTCATCCATTATGATTGCTGCTCACAGCCAAATACAAGCTAAGACGCAAGAAACCTGTGGGGAAGTATAGCACAACCTAGAGATGCTCTGCAGTTCAGTGGGACTGAGATGAAGTCACCAGCCAGATCTTAAGAAGATGATGACTGGTTTTATTAAATATTGTGCATAATAAAAGAATTTTAATTGTGTATTCATTACTATTTCATTAGTTGCTTGATATCTGTTAGAACATTGCATGTTAAATCAACTGGAGCTAGTTGGTAATTATTTTGTTTGTTTACTTGGTTTTTTTTTGTCTGCTTCCCGCAGCAGATGATAAGCTTTCTGAGAGCACAGAACATAGCAGTATTCTTCCTTTAGCTCCTGCTGCATTATCTGGCATTTGGTGAATGCTCAGGAAATGTGGGCTATAATGTGATGTGCTGCCAATTCCATAGAATATGACTACAGGAGGGTCATAAAATTTTAATGCAAGTAGAAAGAAAAGAGTGTGGAGTTTGGGAAGGACGGCATGAATGATCCCAACTGGAGGTTATGGGAAAGGTGTTTCAGGAAGGTGGTAACTGAAATGGGCCCAGGAAGCTTTTGAAAAGCAGAAATTTAAGTGCAAACACTGAGTTTACCATCCTAGCCCCAGTCCAAGGTTCCCCAGAACCACATAATCAGTCAGGGTCAGTGCCCCGTCTCATCCCCTCCCACTGGAATCATCCCATTTTCCTCTTTATGTTTCCTGAATCCAGGATGCCTGGAGGATGCCATGGGTGCAGCTCTCTTATATGAAGGGGGAATTATTTTTATCTGTGATCTTCCTTGCCAATTCCAGTGCATTACTTCTACTTTTCTTACCTGTCTTCCAAAATTGTAAAAGAGATTGCCCTAGAGCTTAACAGTCCCGTGAATACATCCAATGGGTTAACTGTATAATTTTTGTACTTTTTCCTCTCTGTTCCATATGTCTCAGGCACAAGGGCCTCTAGTATTCTGCTAGAAAACAGAAAATAACTTTATCCCGCATGCTTATAAGTAGTGTATATTTCATTATTCTGGGAATTATTCAGGCTTAGCTCACCTACCATTGGTCAAAAGGAGGGAATCACTAAATAATGAATGAGGAAAGAAATGATAACTTAATTCATAATCTTATCTATTACCAAAGATTTTGAAAAACCACTTTTGACATACTGACTTAAATGAGAACATTCTATATTCATAGTTATATGTGTCTCTTATTTCCTAAAAATTTCTATTTCCAGTTTATTATAGAAATCAAAAGTGAAACAAACCAAGTAGCTCTAAGTAAGAATGAAAAAGGATAAAGCAGTCTGAACATGCTCATTGTCGGCCCAGGATAACAACATATAAATATTGCTGTTTTGCATTTTTCCAGCAACCTAAATATGAAGGTATGGAAAACTTAGAGTTAATTAAAAAAAATCTTCTTCCCCCCAACTTCCAAAATTCTTCATACTATATCTGCAGAGACAGTGTGGGGAGGAGATAAAGGTCTCTTTTGGGATTTGCAGTATATATTGGCTCTTAAAATTACAGCCTGGAAGTAGGGGGACTCTACCTTGGCCCTCACTGAGTGGTAATTCTTCACCAGTGAAAAATGTTGAAAGTGGAAACAAATGTGTGTAAACAGTCTCCCCACATCAAAATATAATCAGCTTTTTGCCATTTCCTCTTAAAGGGTGACCTTGTTTTGGGGCTCTGCTTCTTGAATTTAGATCTGAAAGACAATTCTCAGCTTCTAGTTGCCCTTTCTCAATCAATCCAAAAGAGTCATGGAAATAATTATTAGGTTGGATAATTATTTTACAAAATAGAAGGTGCTTTCCTTATCCATTTACATTTCAGTGCTGTTCATTACTTCTCTGAATACTAATCATGGTGTTCAGCCTTGATCACTCATTTTAAGGTAAGGGGTCAACCAAAGGGATGGAAGGAGGCCTCTGAGCATTTGCAATGTAAAAGAAACCTTCCACAGGAGAGTGAAGTAATAAATGCAACCCTGGGGTGATGGGACCTTGCATTTCAGCCAAACATGACGAGGAGAACCATGGATGCATTACTACAGGTTGTTTACTTCTAGAACTGCTACATTAATAGTAAGTCACCAGAGTTACTCTTTAAGGTAGAAATTGTTCTCTAGTTGTGATGTGAGTAAAGAGAGGACAACCTTTTATCAGGATTTGGAAGCATCACAGGATTTCTTACCATCTCATATTTTTTCATTCTCACCCTAGCAAGTCAGAGTGCTGAAGCAAAGTTTTTTTCCTTGCTGTTATGATTTCTGTCTTCACCCAAAGTAAGCTGTTTGAGAGACTTCATTTCCTTTTCTAGTTCAGTGTATCTGGCTTCCGGAAGAATTCAGCTCAAATTCTCCCAACAGATGAGGTCGTTTTTTTTGGGGGGGTTTTTTGTTTTTTTTTTTTAGTCACTGGTGACTCTTCATTTTAGAATCTCTTTTCTTGAATGGGGCCATGACTCAGTGCATTAGTCAGTCTATGACCTTACCCCAAGGCCTCCCTTGCTTTTGGAAGTTAAAAAAAAATGTTCAATTGCTGCAAATATCTGGTATGAGGTACAAGACACAAGGCAGGCTGTGTGAGTCTAGGTTTTTCTGATTTGGGACTTCCTCTAAGTTCTGAAGTTCAGCACCATGAAATATTGACAGTTGCAAAGGTGAGATGATTTTGAACTTAACTTTTGCCTTCTTGGTTGTGACTTGAGGCGAAGTACGGAAGAGAGGGAATTAGCATGCTTAAAAACTGCCATGTGTTTTCACAGGGCTCCTCTTATTTCGTCCTCACAACAACTTTGTTATATAGGTGTTCTTATAATACTCGGTTTACAAGTTGTGGAAACAGAGGCCTGGTGGCAAGTTAAGCCTGTGACCCCTTGACTCCAATCTCTGTATCTTTGCTCTACATCACACTGTTTCTCCCATATTCTGCACAAGGCCCTACAAGCACCATGGGCCTCCTCCCCTTCTCATGCTCCTCAAAGGATGCTTTAATTATTTTTTTCTATTTTAAAGTTGTGGCATATGTTATTGGTTATCTACTGATAATCTCTCCCTTGCAGAATTCCCCAATTTTGTTCAAGGTAGCGACATACCCACTTATGAAAATGAATTTCTCATTCTCCTTTGCAGCCAGGAGAGGCCATGTCTATTTTGGACAAGAAGAAATTCACTGAAGTCTATTGGTGATGTTTCCGTGAAATTTATTATTTCCCAGATATTAAGGGACAAATGCTGTCAGCCTTTAACCTTTGATCCTTCCCCTTTCTTTCTGCCTTGATAGAGACTTTTCCTCAACTCATATGGTGCAGCAGCCGTCTTATCAACACAAAGATAAAAGTGACACATTAAGAGTTACTGAGTGGAAAGAAAAAAGGTGCCTGAATCTTATGGCATTATAGAGCTACCATACCATCCTTGGAATCACCTACTTTTGGATTTCTTAATATAAAGGGCAATAATTTCAGTTGGGTTTCTGTTATATGCAGCCAAATACAATTCTGAGCTATCTTTGTAATTAAATTAAAAGTACTCTGTAATAAGTTATTGCTGAGAGTCAGTAAACAAGAGACTGATAGGGCTGGAACAATAGGAATCTTAAATGCTATGAGAAAATATTGTGACATCAGAGGTCCAGTTATCAACTGCTGTGTAACAAATGATCCTGAACTGTGTGGCATAAGGAGTCACATTTTATTATGCTGGTAAATTCTCAAGAATTTGTCAGAGAAACAGAGAGGACATGAGGAGAGCGGTGGGGCAGGATACAGTATCTGGGCTCAGCTTGGAAAACTCAGGTGATGTCTTGAAGACTGTGAGCTGGAATCATCTGAAGGCTTGGAGGTCAGTGCTGGCTGCTGGCTTGAGCCTTGGTTGGGGAATCATCCAGAACTACATGTGGCCTTTCCATGTGGTCTCTCTACTTCTTTGCAACATGGTATCTGTGTCCCATGTGCAAGCATCCCAAGTGCTGTATCATCTTTAATGGCCTAGCCTCAAAATTCACAAATCATCACTTGCTCCAGAGTCACAAGCTTGCTGACATGTAAGTGCATGGCACACAGGCTTCTCTTCTTCTGGGAGGGGTGTCAATGTCACAGGAGAAGAGTGTGCAGGATGGGAGAACCTATCATGGCCATCTTGGAAAATACAATCCGCTCAGTCGTTCAACGGAATTTAGCAAACACACCAAGGAATGCTAACCTCTCTTTAGGTTGCTTTGGAAGAGAACAGAAAGAAAAGTCATAAAAAATAGCAAACACAATATTTAGTTACTTTCAGTTTTATATGTTTGTGAAAAAGAGTTAAGATACTAATGAATAACAGCTTCCATTTATTGAGACGTTCCTCTGGGCCAGGCACGATATTAAGCTCTTTACATGCATTGCCACTTTTAATCTTCACAGTACCTATGAGGTAAGAATTACTATTCCCAGCTTACAGATGAGGATCAAAATGATTGAATAACTTTCGTAGTCTCTAGAAGAGCTGCACTGTTATTCAAATCCAAGTCTGCCAGTGTCTGATGCACTTTCTTCTTTCTACTATTTTCCATTCATGTGAACTAGAAACTGCCTGTCCCATCGTCCTGTCCCTTTAGCTGGAGGTGCTCATGACTGACTCCTTCATCCCAACTTACTTGGTCCCAACTCATGGACTCTTTTTTTTTTTTTTTTTTTTTTGCTGTACGCGGGTCTCTCACTGTTGTGGCCTCTCCCTTTGCGGAGCACAGGCTCCGGATGCGCAGGCTCAGCGGCCATGGCTCACGGGCCCAGCTGCTCCGCGGCATGCGGGATCTTCCCGGACCGGGCCACGAACCCGTGTCCCCTGCATCGGCAGGCAGACTCTCAACCACTGTGCCACCAGGGAAGCCCCCAAACTCATGGACTCTTATTCTTCCAGCTTTGCCCCTGGCTTTTTATAGCCTCAGCTGCCTGCAGGTGGGCCCCTTCATCTTGGACCTTATGTCTTGGGATTTCCAGCTCTGACCATTCCCCATTATTCCATATCCTCATTTGCCTCATGTGGGAAAGTCTTACTCAGCTATCCCAGCTGGGAGGTCTCTGCTTTGCCCTTTCTCCCTCCTCCTTTTTGGAGAGGAATTTAGACAGAGGTAATTGACTGACAAAGGGAATCTTGTTTGAAAATTGGCAGCTTGTATTTTCCTGTTCACTTATAAAGAAGTCAAGTGTCTTCCATGCAATGGTATGGTTTCAGTGCCAAGCAGTGGGAACAGGCTTAAGAAGCAGCTGGATGTATAGGTTTAAAATTGTTGGAAAAGTTATTTAGGTGAGTGCTTCTCAAACTTTTATTTATTTATTTATTTATTATTTTTTACATCTTTATTGGAGTATAATTGCTTTACAATGGTGTGTTAGTTTCTGCTTTATAACAAAGTGAATCAGTTATACATATACATATGTTCCCATATCTCTTCCCTCTTGCATCTCTCTCCCTCCCACCCTCACTATCCCACCCCTCTAGGTGGTCACAAAGCACAGAGCTGATCTCCCTGTGCTATGCGGCTGCTTCCCACTAGCTATCTATTTTACGTTTGGTAGTGTTCGTGCCCCGGTCCGGGAAGATCCCACATGCCACAGAGTGGCTAGGCCCGTGTACCATGGCTGCTGAGCCTGTGTGTCCAGAGCCTGTGCTCCGCAATGGGAGAGGCCACAACAGTGAGAGGCTTGCGTACCGCAAACAAAACAAAACAAAACAAAAACATAGAGACTCAAACTTTTAAATGCATATGAATCACCTGGAGATTGTGTTAAAATACAGATTAGAGTGCACACATTAGGTTTGCAAGGAGTCTGAGATTCTGCATTTCTAACCAGTCAGTGCTGCATGTCCTTGGACCACACATTGAGTTGCCAGGCTCTAGGGCAGCAGTTCTCAGCCTTGGCTGTACATTGCACTTGGAGAGCTTTAAAAAAGACTGACACCTGCTCACAACCCCAGAAATTCTGATCTAACTTATCTGAATGTGGCCTGGGCATTAGGATTTTGAAACCTTCTCCAGGTAATTCTAATGTGTCACTGAAGTTGAAAACCACTCTTCTAGAGGGCTGTATTCATTCACTCATGGAACAATTTAATATGTACCTATTGTGTTCCAGGCTCAGTAGTGAGGTGCTAGGGAGAAAAAAAAATGCAAAAGAAAGATTCAGACTCTAGAAGGAGAAACAAATAATAAATAGGAAAACAAACTCCTAATAAGATGTCTTAATTCAGTTTAAAGAAACAATGTGATTTCATGTATAAAGCACAATCTCAATCGAAAGAAAACCGGTTCTGAAAGTGTTAATGGTAGGCTTCTATATATTTTTGGTGAACTTATAAATTGTACTAATACTTTAAGAGTTATAAGATTGTCCATATCCTTGGATGCAATAGTTTCCCTATTAAGAACTTTTTCGAAGAGGAAAGAGAAGACAGAAGGGTGAAACTATTCATTGACACATAATTGAAAACAACTTAATAGGGAAATAGAAAATTAGTTATGACTCAAAAACTCATTGAAGTTTTGTGCACCTATCAGAGTGTATGCTCCATGTGACCAAAGGTCACGTCTAATTTTTCATTTGCTACAGAGCCAGAATCGAGCCCAGGGCTTGACACATGCCAGGGCCTCAGAGAATAGGTGCTGAGTGAATTAATTAAAAGCAATGATTCAATAGAGTATGAAGATGTGCACAGATATTTATGCTGTGGTATTTTAGTTACAATTGGAATTCTCATGGTTTTGATGGTGTTAAGACTTTTGGTGGGGCTTATGTTATCATAACTGTTCTAGAGAGGAAATCTAAAGCCAGTTAAAAATTTAATAAAATTTTATGTCATTTAGAAAATTTTGTTTGAAGATTCTATCTGTGATTTTTTCCAACGTCTTTCTAATATAGATCTCTATCATCAACTCATCATAGAATTCAGAGCCAAGGATGTATTTGCCTGCAGACTACAAGTGTCTTACAGGCCATACTGGACTGTCCTCTTCATATCCATGGCACTCAACTCAGTGCGGAGTGTATGGAGAGCATGCAATAATCTCTTTAAACAAGCAGCTGGTGAAACGGAGGGACTTAACATATTTCTTTTCATCAGATGTGAGAATTGTGCAACCTAAGATTCCTTTTCACTTCATATCTGCTGGGAAGCTCTCTGAGGCCACTTTCACACTCTACCAGGGTACTCGAGTCACCTTAGGTGCTTGGGTTATGTCTGTTTTCTTTAAATATTTTTATTCTGTTCTAAAATTATCCAGTTTTTTTTGTTTATTTGTTTTATTTTTAAGCAGCCTCACATCCTTCTTTAATCATTCATAAATGGGGATGTTGAGAAAACTAGAAAACCCACTGGGCATGTGGAAAGCAACAAGAGAAACAGTATTATTGGAATGCATACAGTCATGTTTATTGTTATTTACTCTTGTTTCCTTACTCCATGTACTCCATTATGATTATTAAATGCTTATAGAAGGTAAATAAAATTATTCTATTCATCCATTTTCCTTTTTCTAGGTAAGGCCATATGTAATTTTTAATGTTGATGACTCTGTTTTTATATCCAAGACAGAGGTTTTCAATTTGATGACACCAAACTGTGATCAAAGCATTTTCATTTCTAATTTAGCATAGTATTTTTCATGTGTCCTGAGTCCAGGAACAGGAGGATTTTCACTAGGAAGTTCAGTGAAATCTGTCCCTCTTCAATTCTTTAAGAATGGAATGGTTTAGCTAAATAATAATGAGTTAATCCTTATAGAGCCCTTACTACATGCTCTCATTCTCATTAAAGCACTTTTCATCCATTAATTCATTGAATCTTCATGGCAACCCTATGAAATAAGTGCTATTAATGTGCCCATTTTATAGCTAAGGAAGCAAGCATAGAAAGATAAGTATCTTACCTAGTTTATATCACTTGATGGCAAAGCAGGTTTTGAACCAAGGCAATCTGACTTCAAAGTTCATGGTCTTAATCACAGCAAAATGCTGCCTAATAGAACTACTAAAAATCTTAGACAAATAAGGGTGGACTCAAATAGACATAAATAGATCTAGGGGAAGATGGCGGAAGAGTAAGACGCGGAGATCACCTTCCTCCCCACAAATACATCAGAAATACATCTACACGTGGAACAACTCCTACAGAACACCTACTGAAAGCTGGCAGAAGACCTCATACCTCCCAAAAGGCAAGAAACTCCCCACGTACATGGGTAGGGCAGAAGAAAAAAGAATAAACAGAGACAAAAGGATAGGGACGGTACCTGCACCAGTGGGAGGGAGCTGTGAAGGAGGAAAGGTTTCCATACACTAGGAAGCCCCTTCGTGGGTGGAGACTGTGGGTGGTGGAGGGGGAAAGCTTCGGAGCCACGGAAGAGAGCACAGCAACAGGGGTGTGGAGGGCAAAGCAGAGAGATTCTCTCACAGAGGATCGGTGCCGACCGGCACTCAAGAGGCTTCTCTGCTCCCCCGCCGGGGCGGGCGGGGCTGGGATCTGAGGCTTGGGCTTTGGTCGGAGCACAGGGAGAGGACTGGGGTTGGCTGCATGAACACAGCCTGCAGGGGGTTAGTACACCACGGCTACCCGGGAGGGAGTCCGGGGAAAAGTCTGGACCTGCTGAAGAGGCAAGAGACTTTTTCTTCCCTCTTTGTTTCCTGGTGCGCGAGGAGAGGGGATTAAGAGCGCTGCTTAAAGGAGCTGAAGAGACTGGCGCGAGCCGCGGCTATCGGCGTGGACCTCAGAGCCGGGCATGGGATGCTAAGGTTGCTGCTGCCGCCACCAAGAGCCTGTGTGCAAGCACAGGTCACTCTCCACACCTCCCTTCCGGGGAGCCTGTGCAGCCTGCCACTTCCAGGGTTCCGGAATCCAGGGACAGCTTCCCCAGGAGAACGCACTGCGCGCCTCAGGATGGTGCAACGTCACACTAGCCTCTGCCGCCGCATGCTCGCCCCGCATCGTGCCCCTCCCTCCCCCCCGGCCTGATTGAGCCAGAGCCCCCGAATCAGCGGCTCCTTTAACCCCATCCTGTCTGAACGAAGAACAGACGCCCTCCAGCGAACTATACGCAGAGGCAGGGCCAAATCCAAAGCTTAGCCCTGGGAGCTGTGTGAAAAAAGAAGAGAAAGGGAAATCTCTCCCAGCAGCCTCAGGAGCAGTGGATTAAATCTCCACAAACAACTTGATGTACCCTGCATCTGTGGAATACCTGAATAGACAACGAATCATCCCAAATTGAGGAGGTGGAATTTGAGAGCAAGATTTATTATTATTTCCCCTTTTCCTTTTTTGTGAGTGTGTATGTGTATGCTTCTCTGTGAGATTTTGTCTGTATAGCTTTGCTTTTACCATTTGTCCTAGGGTACCATCCGTCTTTTTTTTTTTTTCTTAATAATTATTTTTGTTTTATTTTAATAACTTTATTTTATTTTACCTTACTTTATTTTATTTCTTTATCCTCTTTCATTCTAATTTATCTCCCTTTTATTTTGAGCCATGTGGATGAAAGGCTCTTGGTGCTCCAGCCAGGAGTCAGGGCTCTGCCTTTGAGGTGGGAGAGCCAACTTCAGGTCACTGGTCCACAGGAGACTTCCCAGCTCCACGTAATATCAAACAGCGAAAATCTCCCAGAGATCTCCATCTCAACACCGACACCCAGCTTCACTCAATGACCAGCAAGCTACAGTGCTGGACACCCTATGCCAAACAATTAGCAAGACAGGAACACAACCCCACCCATTAGCAGAGAGGCTGCCTAAAATCATAATAAGTCCATGGACACCCCAAAACACACCACCAGATGTGGACCTGCCCACCAGAAACACAAGATCCAGCCTCATCCACCAGAACACAGGCACTAGTCCCCTCCACCAGGAAGCCTATACAACCCACTGAACCAACTTTAGCCACTGGAGACAGACACCAAAAACAACGGGAACTACGAACATGCAGCCTGAAAAAGGAGACACCAAACACAGTAAGATAAGCAAAATGAGAAGACAGAAAAACACACAGCAGATGAAGGAGCAAGATAAAAACACACCAGACCTAACAAATGAATAGGAAATGGGCAGTCTACCTGAAAAAGAATTCAGGATAATGATAGTAAAGATGATGCAAAATCTTGGAAATAGAAAGGAGAAAATGCAAGAAACATTTAACAAGGACCTAGAAGAACTAAAGATGAAACAAGCAACAATGAACAACACAATAAATGAAATTGAAAATACTCTAGATGGGATCAATAGCAGAATAACTGAGGCAGAAGAACGGATAAGTGACCTGGAAGATAAAATAGTGGAAATAACTACTGCAGAGCAGAATAAAGAAAAAAGAATGAAAAGAATTGGGGACAGTCTCAGAGACCTCTGAGACAACATTAAACACACCAACATTTGAATTATAGAGGTTTCAGAAGAAGAAGAGAAAAGAAAGGGACTGAGAAAATATTTGAAGAGATTATAATTGAAAACTTCCCTAATATGGGAAAGGAAATAGTTAATCAAATCCAGGAAGCACAGACTCCCATACAGGATAAATCCAAGGAGAAACACACCAAGACACATATTAATCAAACTGTCAAAAATTAAATACAAAGAAAACATATTAAAAGCAGCAAGGGAAAAACAACAAAAAACACACAAGGGAATCCCCATAAGGTTAACAGCTGAAATTTCAGTAGAAACTCTGCAAGCCAGAAGTGACTGGCAGGATATTTAAAGTGATGAAGGAGAAAAACCTACAGCCAAGATTACTCTACCCAGCAAGGATCTCATTCAGATTTGATGGAGAAATTAAAACCTTTACAGACAAGCAAAAGCTGACACAGTTCAGCACCACCAAACTAGCTTTACAAAAATGCTAAAGGATCTTCTCTAGGAAAGAAACACAAGAGAAGGAAAAGACCTACAATAACAAACCCAAAACAATTAAGAAAATGGGAATAGGAACATACATATCGATAATTACTTTAAATGTCAATAGACTAAATGTTCCCACCAAAAGACACAGACTGGCTGAATGGAAACAAAAACAAAACCCATATATATGCTGTCTACAAGAGACCCACTTCAGACCTAGAAACACATACAGAATGAAAGTGAAGGGATGGAGAAAGATATTCCAAGGAAATGGAAACCAAAAGAAAGCTGGAGTAGCAATTCTCATATCAGAAAAAATAGACTTTAAAATAAAGACTATTAGAAGAAACAAAGAAGGACACTACATAATGATCAAGGGATCGATCCAAGAGGAAGATATAACAATTGTAAATATTTATGCACCCAACATTGGAGCACCTCAGTACATAAGGCAAATACTAACAGCCATAAAAGGAGATATCAACAGTAACACATTCAGAGTAGGGGACTTTAACACCCACTTTCACCCATGGACAGATCATCCAAAATGAAAATAAATAAGGAAACACAAGCTTTAAATGATACATTAAACAAGATGGACTTAATTGATATTTATAGGACACTCCATCCAAAAATAACAGAATACACATTTTTCTCAAGTGCTCATAGAACATTCTCCAGAATAGATCATATCTTGGGTCACAAATCAAGCCTTGGTAAATTTAAGAAAATTGAAATTGTATCAAGTATCTTTTCTGACCACAACGCTATGAGACTAGATATCAATTATAGGAAAAGATCTGTAAAAAATAAAAACACATGGAGGCTAAACAATACACTACTTAATAACAAAGTGATCACTGAAGAAATCAAAGTGGAAATCAAAAAATACCTAGAAACAAATAACAATGGAGACACAACAACCCAAAACCTATGGGATGCAGCAAAAGGAGTTCTAAGCAGGAAGTTTATAGCAATACAATCCTACCTTAAGAAACAGGAAACATCTCAAATAAACAACCGAACCTTGTACCTACAGCAATTAGAGAAAGAAGAACAAAAAAACCCCAAAGTTAGCAGAAGGAAAGAAATCATAAAGATCAGATCGGAAATAAATGAAAAAGAAATGAAGGAAACAATAGCAAAGATCAATAAAACTAAAAGCTGGTTCTTTGAGAAGATAAACAAAATTGTTAAACCATTAGCCAGACTCATCAAGAAAAAAAGGGAGAAGAGTGAAATCAATAGAATTAGAAATGGAAAAAGGAGAAGTAACAACTGACACTGCAGAAATACAAAAGATCATGAGATATTACTACAAGCAACTCTATGCCAATAAAATGGACAACCTGGAAGAAATGGCCAAATTCTTAGAAATGCACAACCTGCCAAGGCTGAATCAGGAAGAAATAGAAAATATGAACAGACCAATCACAAGCACTGAAATTGAAACTGTGATTAAATATCTTCCAACAAACAAAAGCCCAGGACCAGATGGCTTTACAGGCAAATTCTATCAAACATTTAGAGAAGAGCTAACACCTATCCTTCTCAAACTCTTCCAAAATATAGCAGAGGGAGGAACACTCACAAACTCATTCTACGAGGCCACCATTACCCTGATACCAAAACCAGACAAGGATGTCACAAACAAAGAAAACTACAGGCCAATATCACTGATGGACTTAGATGCAAAAATCCTCAACAAAATACTAGCAAACAGAATCCAACAGCACATTAAAAGGATCATACACCATGATCAAGTGGGGTTTATTCCAGGAATGCAAGGATTCTTCAATATATGCAAAGCAATCAATGTGATACACCATATTAACAAATTGAAGGAAAAAAAGCATATGGTCATCTCAATAGATGCAGAGAAAGCGTTTGACAAAATTCAACACCCATTTATGATAAAAACCCTTCAGACAGTAGGCATAGAGGGAACTTTCCTCAACATAATAAAGGCCATATATGACAAACCCACAGCCAACATCGTCCTCAATGGTATAAAACTGAAAGCATTTCCACTGAGATCAGGAGCAAGACATCATTGCCCACTCTCACCACTCTTATTCAACATAGTTTTGGAAGTTTTAGCCACAGCAATCAGAGAAGAAAAGGAAATAAAAGGAATCCAAATCAGAAAAGAAGAAGTAAAGCTGTCACTGTTTGCAGATGACATGATACTATACATAGAGAATCCTAAAGATGGTAACAGAAAACTACTAGATCTAATCAATGAATGTGATAAAGTAGCAGGACACAAAATTAATGCACAGAAATCTCTGGCATTCCTATGCACCAATGATGAAAAATCTGAAAGTGAAATCAAGAAAACACTTCCATTTACCATTGCAACAAAAAGAATAAAATATCTGGGAATAAACCTACCTAAGGAGACAAAAGACCTGTATGCAGAAAATTATAAGACACTGATGAAAGAAATTAAAGATGATACAAATAGATGGAGAGATATACCATGTTCTTGGATTGGAAGAATCAACCTTGTGAAAATGACTCTACTACCCAAAGCAATCTACAGATTCAGTGCAATCCCTATCAAACTACCAATGGCATTTTTCACAGAACTAGAACAAAAAATTTCACAATTTGTATGGAAACACAAAAGACCCTGAATAGCCAAAGCAACCTTGAGAACAAAAAACAGAGCTGGAGGAATCAGGCTCCCTGACTTCAGACTATACTACATAGCTACAGTAATCAAGACAGTATGGTACTGGCACAAAAACAGAAAGATAGATCAATGGAACAGGATAGAAAGCCACGCACATATGGACACCTTATCTTTGATAAAGGAGGCAGGAATGTACAGTGGAGAAAGGACAGCCTCTTCAATAAGTGGTGCTGGGAAAACTGGACAGGTACATGTAAAAGTATGAGATTAGATCACTCTCTAACACCATGCACAAAAATAAGCTCAAAATGGATTAATGACCTAAATGTAAGGCCAGAAACTATCAAACTCTTAGAGGAAAACATAGGCAGAACACTCTATGACATCAATCACAGCAAGATCCTTTTCGACCCACCTCCTAGAGAAATGGAAATAAAAACCAAAATAAACAAATGGGACCTAATGAAACTTCAAAGCTTTTGCACAGCAAAGGAAACCATAAACAAGATGAAAAGACAACCCTCAGAATGGGAGAAAATATTTTCAAATGAAGCAACTGACAAAGGATTAATCTCCAAAATTTATAAGCAACTCATGCAGCTCAATAACAAAAAAACAAACAACTCAATCCAAAAATGGGCAGAAGACCTAAATAGACATTTCTCCAAAGAAGATGTACAGACTGCCAACAAACACATGAAAGAATGCTCAACATCATTAATTATTAGAGATATGCAAATCAAAACTACAATGAGATATCATCTCACACCAGTCAGAATGGCCATCATCAAAAAATCTAGAAACAATAAATGCTGGAGAGGGTGTGGATAAAAGGGAACACTCTTGCAGTGTTGTTGGGAATGTGAATTGGTATAGCCACTATGGAGAACAGTATGGAGGTTCCTTAAAAAACTACAAATAAAACTACCATATGACCCAACAATCCCACTACTGGGCATATACCCTGAGAAAACCATAATTCAAAAAAAGTCATGTACCAAAATATTCATTGCAGCTCTATTTACAATAACCCAGAGATGGAAAGAACCTAAGTGTCCATCATTAGATGAATGGATAAAGAAGATGTGGCACATATACACAATGGAATATAACTCAGCCATAAAAAGAAACGAAACTGAGCTATTTGTGGTGAGGTGGATGGACCTAGAATCTGTCATACAGAGTAAAGTAAGTCAGAAAGAGAAAGACAAATACCGTATGCTAACACATATATTTGGAATTTAAGAAAAAAAAAATGTCATGAAGAACCTAGGTGTAAGACAGGAATAAAGACACAGACCTACTAGAGAATGGACTTGAGGATACAGGGAGGAGGAAGGGTAAACTGTGACAAAGCGAGAGAGAGGCATGGACATATATACACTACCAAACGTAAGGTAGGTAGCTTGTGAGAAGCAGCTGCATAGCACAGGGAGATCAACTTAGTGATTTGTGACCACCTAGAGAAGTGGGATAGGGAGGGTTGGAGGGAGGGAGATGCAGGAGGGAAGAGATATGGGAACATATATATATGTATAGCTGATTCACTGTGTTGTAAAGTGGAAACTAACACACCATTGTGAAGCAATTATACTCCACTAAAGATGTAAAAAAAAAACAAGAAAAAAAAGTGTAATCAAAAAATAACCACATAACATTAAATTTATGATCATAACCAATTAAAAATATACATAAATATTTGCAGAGAGAACAAGACCAATGCATTCCTAATAGGATGACTTATATCAAATTTATCCTATTAATTATGAGATAAACCATAAAAAAAAAACCCAGTAAATGGTATTCTTTTCACTTGATGAAATGAGAGAGCTGAGGCTCAGAGACATTTAGGACCTGCTTCAGGTCACACAGCTACTTAGCAGGAGACTCAAGACTAGAGCCCTACGACCTTGTGCTTGGCCTCAGCTCATTGGAGACACATGTAAATTAAGAGCCACAGTGCAAGAGACGTCTTGATTCTTAATCCTGAGCTCTTTCTGTGCCTTTCACACTTTCCTGCTTTGCATACAAAAGATCACCTGCCTGAGCCAACTGAATGCTTCTTCTAAAAAAAAAATGTGAAATTTGTGTTTCTTTATACATGAGGCCTATATATTTCCCTTACAAAAGAGTACATGCCTGGTGGTAAATAGTTAAAAAAGAAAGCATGAATTAAAAAAAAAAAAAAAAATCCGACCATCCCTATAAGGCCTTCTCATTGCTATAATGATATCAGTTGCAACAAGTCCAAGGCCCGACCTCATTACAAGGGTTTAATTGCATTGTTACACAGTCTCACTTCTCCTTTCTGGCCTCTTTCTCTTTATGACAGCTTTGGAAAGAAATTTCAGCTCAGGGTCAAAGGAAATTAATTACTGCTTTCTTAATCTGTGCTCATATACATTTAGAAAACTTTGGGCTTTCTACCAATATATTCTTGTCTCCTATTTGTATGGACTCAAACTTATAAAAGTAACACCTCAGACCTTTGTAAAAAAACAGTGCACAGAAGCACTCAAACAGCACATATTTAATAAGTGTGGATCACATCCCAAGAAAGTGCCAGGTGTAGAAGAGAAATTCCTGCTATTTAGCAAAGATTGCAATGCTTTAAAAGTTGAGAATTATCTTACATAGAAAATTGCATCGAATAATTACACTAAAGGCTATTAAACTGGAGTGTTAATAATGGTAATCTAGTAATGCCAGTAAAAAAGAATGATCTAAGATAAAAGGACCATTAGTGGGTATATCAATTGGCAAAAGAATGAGGTAGGTACAGATTTAAACATGGCTTTCTGTGGAGCATACCTACCTGTACGTAAGAATTAGGTTTAAGAATTAGGAGGAATTGATCATTTTCATCATTGCACTAAAATTCTAAAATGTCCCTTCTTTTCCTTTCTTATTTCTTCATTGACCAGAGAGATGCCTAATCAATGGATGTAAGTAAAAGAATGTGAAGATTAAAGAATTGGAAGCCTGTGTTCTATAGGTAATCAACAAATATAAATGTTAAATCAGGGAGGGATGACTCCAAAGACCTCTACCTGGATGTGTCTCTTGCCTATCAAGGGTACCTTTTAAGACCTGGTAATGGCAGGACATCAGGAGATCTACATTCTGTGGCAATCCTGGGGCTAGCGAGCCATAGGGTTGTGTGGGTCCTTTACCTATTTGAAGAACCTTTACTTCCCTTTTCCACATGAAACAGTGGGGCTAGATAATCTCTAAAGCACCTTCAAACTTTAAGATCCTCTGTGCTCATTAGTTTCAGATAATTACAGCAGCTAACATAGGAAGTAGTATTCATAATGCAGGGATTGAGCATGACTTCTGGGGTCAGTCAGCCTGGGTTCTCATCTCTGGTTCATCACTTACAGATTGGATGACTTTGGGCAAGTTTCTCAGTCTTCCTTTGTCTCATTTTCCTCCTATGTCACACAACCACACAGCAGAGTTGTTGCAAAAATCACAATGTCACAAATTCCCATCATTTATTGAGCACCTAACTAGCTAGGATTTATTGGTCTCCAGCTAGATAAGTCCATGCCATGGCATAGATACATGATGATAATTTGTGGATGGTGCACCAGAGTAAAGGATGAGGCAGCTTCTGTCAGAGGCAGACCCTCTGGGGGCTCCCAATTCCTGATCTTCAAAGCCTGAGCGCTGTGGGGATGAATAACTCCAGTACATCTGTAGCAAACTCATCACTAACTGGTGCCTCCTATGCACCAGGCACGATTTATTTGTTGGGATACCAAAGTGAACGAAACAGAAAATTTCCTACATCCTAATAGAAGCAGACAATAGGCAAAAGAACAAATTGATATGATAATGCCAGATAGTGATAGACACTAGGTAGACAAAGCAGAATAGAGGAAAGAGAGCAGTGGTGGGCTCTCTGGGAATGTGACATTCTAATGATAGTCTGAGTGAAGGGATGGAATAAGCTAAAGTTCTGGAAGAAGTGTATTGTAGTTAGAGGGAACAGGGTTTAAACTGCTGAAGGAACCACAAGAAAAAACATGAAGCTGTACATGAGAGTGAAGCAGAGAATGGTAAGGGATGAAGTTGTAGTTGTTCAATGCACATGTAGTCAGAACATGTAGGGTTTGGCAGCTTCTGGTAAGAAGTTTATTTTAAATGCAATGGAAAGACAGTAGAGAGTTTTGAGCCGTAGAATGATGTGGGCTGAGTTATGTTTTTAAAAGAGCATTTGAGTGCTGCTGTTTGGAGAATAGACTGTAATGGTCAAGAGAGGAAGCAGAGACAGCTTTCAAAATTGATGCCCATGGTCCAGGTTTGTGTAGGCTGTTAGTAGTGGGTGTGGAAAGAAGTGGCTGGATTTAGGAAATGTTTTGAAAGGGATGGAGAAGAAGTGGAATTGGAATATGAGAAGGGAGAAGTCCGAGTGATTTTTACATTTTTGGCCTAAAACTAGATGAATACTAACTGAGATGTGGAGGTCTGAGGGCAGAGTGAGTTTGAGGTAAGGTCTGAGATATCTATTAGACTTCCAAATGGAAATATTAAGTCAGCAGTTGGATATACAAATCTGGGAGAGAGAAGAAGACAAAAATGGATATGTGAATTTTGGAATCTATTTTCGTAGTATTTAAACCAGAAAACAGAATGAAAGACACTAATGGAAAGTGAAGATAAAAAAGGAAAGAAGGGGAAAAGGGACTAATATTTGTTTCATTTCTGCTAATCGTTAAGCATTATGCTTATATAGATGATTTTACTTATATCATGAGTAGATGCAACTAGCCCCATTTAGATTGAGGACATGGAGACTCAAAGATATTAAGTAGCTCAGAGTCATGCAGAAAGTAAATAGAATAACTGGAATTCAATCCCTTATCTTCTTGAGTTCTAATGTATGTAACAACTTAGTCCACAGGTAAAATAGCTTTGGACCAGTAGTGATGGTGGTATGCGTTGGACAAGGCACATTGTGGAAGCAGTTAAGGACAACACAGAGATTTGAAGCTTGAGCAACCAACAAAATGGTGAAAACTCAAACTGGAGAAGTCAATGCTTTGCCTGTAATCAAAGAAGAGAACTTTATGTTTATCTTTAAATCACCTTGCCAAGATACGAACTGATACAGTCATGGCAAGATGGAAAGGAGTACTGTGTATGAAATGTGCACATAGTGATGATGTGTCATGCAGATGAATTAGGACTTGCTGATAGCTGATGCTTGGCTTCACTGATGCTCGTCCTATATAGGATCCTTGGAATTGCCCATTCTGAAGGCAGAGGCTAAATTCTTGCAGCAAAGAGTGTCCCATGGCTCAGTGATAACTTCTTATGATTCATAAGGAGATCCAAAACTTTGAAGAAAAGTCCATCTAGCTTGGTTTCAGAGGACATTTCCAACACTTCAGAGTAATCCTGGTAAAACCTGGATAAAATGACTTGTTTACTGGTATGCTACGCTTTCTGTGTTAGCATAAGGTTGTTCAATGCACAAACACATCGTGACTCTGTATACTATTCATCAGCTGAATTCCTGTTGCTCACATTTGATTTAGTCCCCTGGTGGCACCTATGTTTCATGGTGTTGCATCCTACTAATGTGTCTCCCCAGCTGACATTGCAACCTGATATCTTTATATTACTTGCTTGATTATTTAAAACTGTGCTGTCCAGTATGGTAGCCCCTAGCCATATGTGGCTATTTAAATATAAATTAATTAAAGTTAAATATAATTTAAAATTCTATCCCTTGGGTTTCCCTGGTGGCGCAGTGGTTGAGAGTCCACCTGCCGATGCAGGGGACACGGGTTTGTGCCCCGGTCCAGGAAGATCCCACATGCCGCGGAGCGGCTGGGCCCGTGGGCCATGGCCGCTGAGACTGCACATCCGGAGCCTGTGCTCCGCAACGGGAGAGGCCACAACAGTGAGAGGCCCTCGTACCGAAAAAAAATAATAATAATAATAAAATTTAAAAAAAAAATAAAATAAAATAAAAAATTCTATCCCTTGGTCGCACAACCCCCATTTCAAATACTCAGTAGCGACATGTGGCTAGTGCCTACCGTTTTGGATGGAGCATGTATGGAATATTTCCATTGTTCCAGAAAGTTCTATTGGACAGCTCTGTTTCAAGCTCAGTGTTCTGCTTATCTACGTATCCTCTGTTTTGTAAATATATCAACTCTACAAGAACTTAGTTCTTTGTGGCAGTTGATCCAAAGACCTCCTCCTAATCCTCTAGCACACACGTCTGCCCCAATGATCAAAGCTCAGTTGGTAATGTCATTCAGAATAACCAGGAATAAAAAAGTAGCAGTCAATAGTAGTCAACTTTAAGAGTTGATGAAGACTGAGCAAGGGGAAAGTGGCTCTCCAGTGGAGCTAAATGAGCATGTGAAGGCAGAGTGATTGCATAGATAGGAGGAAAATCTATAATAGTCATAACATGATCATTACATTGGTATAAGCAGGAGAATCTTATTTGATTTTTAACTGATAACCTTGAACTAGATGGAAAAAATGTGGTGTTGGCCCAAGGGAGTGCAAAGGAATCATTTAAATCTTGGAAATATATGAGTGGTTAATATGGGTCAATGAATTTTAAGGCTGATTTGCCTGGACTCATGCTCTACAGCAACACCCCTCTTCTGCACTCCATCCCTCACCTTTCTACCCAGGTCAAAGCTGTCTTAACAAACATCCAGATGCCAGCCCCTCTGAAACCTACTCTTTCTCATACCCTAAGCACAGTCACTTGCATAATGATGTTAAGCTGATGCATTGGCTGAAATTTCCAGCCCATCTTCAATTCTCACAAATTTGAGATCAATTATAAACCACCCTAAACTACCAGCCTAGACTTAATATTTTAAGATTCTCATCTGTGGAAGAACCAAAATATGAAACAAGATTGATTGATTTAGAAGTGAGTTTCATGGTGATAAATGGAGAATTCTTACATAATTTTTTTTTCACAAAAAAATCAATCTCTACAATGAAATTAATAGATTCTGAAATAGGGGATGCTTTTAGAAATGTAAATGAAATTTTGGTTGAAAACTTTTTTGAGGCAATTCTTTTTAGCTGGGCTTATCTCATTGCATATGATGTGGAATTATTTTATCTCAGCTATTATTATTATTATTGTTGTTAGCACTTATTGTCACTGATTCTGCACTAGTGAGGCACCTAAGGCCCAGAGAAGTCACTACTCCAAGGTTACATCCCCAGTAAGTGGCAGATGAGGTAGCTCACTACCTCTCTGTTAGAATATTTTTCCTTATTTTGTAGAAAGTTAAAATCAGGATAAAGGGTAGAGTGACCTGAAGAACACTCAGAGAAATTCACATTTTTGAACAAATATGTTGATGTGTTAGAATGAAATCATGAGAGAAGTACAGTTGTAAAGCAAGCTAGTGTTTCCTTACCTGTCAGAAAGCAAAGCACACTCATCAGAAATATATTAAACATATTTGAATAGAAAGTACCAGTTTTTCAGCACTGGGTACTTAGGTGGATATCCTTGCAACTTATTTTTTAGTGTTCTTAAGAAGTAATTTTTAAAAATTTGTATAGGTTACATTGAGCAGTGGTCTACTGTTAACGCCAAGAACAGGAAATACTCAGAATAGGAGAGGGAAGAATAAATAGTTCAAACTTAGAAAAGTATTAGTTCCTTTCATTGCATTTTCCCTAACACTACTCTTTCTGCCCCCCGCCATCACCCACACTCTCCTCCATGGGTCCATGGCTAATAGCTGTTTCCTAGTCCCCTGGGTTCTCTTCTCTAGAAGCACCACTCATCTGTGAACTCCTCCGCGCCACCTTTGTGTGTCCAGCATGCGCTATCCCACCAGGCACATAGTAGAATCTCAATAATTACTTGAGGAGTAAATAGATAATTCAACATCGCTTATTATCATTAGGGATAAATAATGAACCCTACTCAAAGTTGGTTTTGATCATATGAGTGGCAATAGATCAACTGATCCATCCAGGAATCATGAAAATTTCCCAGTCATGTAGGGGAGTGCCTGATATCTGGAGTCAGTGCTTTGAGGCTCTCTTCTTGCTTCTGGTACTCACCCTGCAGGAAGCAGGTCTCTTTGCAAGGCTGACTTATCAAACACTTGTCAGGGGTGCCAGAATTAAGTCACAATGGTATATTACAAAACCCTATTGCATAACGTCTCTTACCATCTCTCTCTCACTAAACACAGGCGTTTGCTTGTTTGTTTACTTTTTGGTTTTTCTTTTCTCTTCCTTTTTGTTATCTGAAAGGGCCTGCAGTGCAAAATGAAGAACTATTCATCCAACTAGGGCGGTCTGACCAGGTTAAACACTTGGGTTAAGCAATGCAATTCTATCTACCTGCAGTGTAATTTTCCAGTTTGCAGTGTTGCAAGATATCCAGAATTTCACTAAGGCCTTTGACCTAGGAAGAAACTCCAGTGCTTATATGAATTTCGGTACCAAAAGATTGTACTTAATAAGAAGCCAATAAGAAATATATTCAGATTAGAAAATAAGAATTTGAATGACAACACCTGGCTTTAAAATAATGAAAAAAGCTAGCAAATAAATAGTAAATAAAAATCGTAGGGTGATGGAACTGGTGACTGCCTTACAAATAACTTCACAAATGAAACGCTGAGACTGCTTCAGAGTGAGCTTAGAAATAGAATCCAGGTCTTTGGACTTCACTTGTAGTGTATTTCCTACTGCTTATATGTAGGCTTAAGATTTTTCTCCTTTTTCAAGTCAATTTTGGGTAACTCTTGTTTATTAATATAGCCAGTTTCATCCAGAAATCTCTCTTGGGTTTAAGAAACAGTGAATACAATATCTTCTACTGATGAAAACCAATTACAGTTAGAGTTTCTCTTAAGGCTCTCTTTATTTTTATAACAATATATGATTTGAAATCATACATTGAAATGTGTGATTTGCTGCTTTTGGGTTTCCACCTAGAGCCACATTTGAAGTTAGGTGTCCAAGAACTGGAGCCAGTGAAGAGATACCCTTTATTTGTGAAGAAAGACCCATGACTTCAATGAAGGTTTAAGGGACTGAGCTGAACAGAGGTTAAGGTGCTGAGAATTTCTCAGTCCCCATAGGAAGACTATATAGAAAGACGATTAACTAAGAGTTAAAACCTACACATAAAGTAACACATCAAACAGTCACGAATAACTCATAAAGAAGAAAAGGAAAGTAGGTTTTTCAACACAAATTGCTTATGCTATTAAGTATTAAAAATATGAGAAGTCAGGAAACTTACAATTTAATTGAGGAAACAAAGAAAGAACAGAAAGAAGCATCTTATAAATGAGTTCCAAAGTTAAATGCAAAATAATTATTTTTATTTATTTATTTTTTTTACGGTACGTGGACCTCTCACTGCTGCGGCCTTTCCCGCTGCGGAGCACAGGTTCCGGACGCGCAGGCTCAGCGGCCATGGCTCACGGGCCCAGCCGCTCCGCGGCATGTGGGATCTTCCCGAACCGGGGCATGAACCCGTGTCCCCTGCATCGGCTGGCGGACTCTCAACCACTATGCCAGCAGGGAAGCCCTATTTTTATTTTTTCACACTTCGAATCTTTGAAATCAGTTTGTGTCTTGTAATTTAAAAATTAATTACCAGCCTGTTTTCTTTCTTAGTGATAGATAAAATAATGGCTTACTTTATAATCAGTGGTCTCTTAGGTTTACTTAAGGAAAATTTTAATGTTTTTGATTTTACGTATGAAAGAAATATCAGTATAAAACGTGTATTTAGGAAAGAAAAGGAATAGAGAAAAGTATATATTGAATTTTTTTACTGAATGATTGAAGAACACGCATTCTTTTAAAATTATACAGGACATATGAATCAAAACTGTCGAAGTTCAGAGCAAGACAGAAAGTGTCAGTAAATAGTAAATAATGAATATCACATAGAACATGTTCTCTGACTGCTACAATGCTATAAAGACAAATAAGGAAAAATAGTCAAACAGCTCCCCATATTTGGATATGTAAACACTCCTTTAATAATTCATGGGGCAAAGAAGAAAACATAGAGAAAGTTAAAATATATTTAGTTGTAAACACTAAAATAGTAAAGAGCAAATTATATGGGCTGTAGATAAGGCAGTACTTAGGGGAAAATATATAGCCATAAATGTTTGCATTATAAAGAATAAATGCTGAAAATTATTTAGCCAAGCATTTAGCTAAACAATCTAGAGAAAAAAACAGATTTAAAAAATAGCAGGAAGGAAAGGTAGAATTAGAAATTAATGAAATAGCAAGCCAGAAAAATAAAATTAGTAAAATAGTAAATTAGACTTCATTAATATTGATTGAGGAAAAAAGTGAACCTGTAATAAGAAATACAGTATAGAATTAATATAGATGGAAAAAAATTGGAATATGATATAGAGCTGAGCAACAGGCTCATACATACATTAAAACATGACACATAACAAAGGTAATATGGTAGATTAGTGGAGGAAAAAAGGAAAATTCAAAATATGGTACTGAATCAGCTAGGGATTTTTGTGAAAAAAGTTAAATAAGATCCTCATAAGTTCCCTGATAATGCCAATCTTGCTAGTCTCAAGACCACACCTTAAGAATCACTGCCCTAGAGAACTGGTCCCACATGTGCCCAGGGAGACAAACATAAGAATATTCATTGCTTTGATTGTAACAGTAAGCAATTGGAAGCAACCTCAGTGTCCACCACTGGGAGAATGAACAGATGAGTAAATTGTGAGTCACACTTAAATAGCAGTTACAACTAATCAGCTGGATCTAAACAAAATGTTGATTGGCAAATGTGTACAATATGATACAATTTTAATAAAGTTTAAATGCATGCAAAATCATACTATTGTTTGTAAATGTATAGGTATATTTGAAGTATAAGTAAAAATATAAAAATATTATAGGAAAAATATAAGAAGTTGCATGGTAATAAGAGACCAATTCCAGGCCAGTGTTTACCTCTGGGAAGGGAAGAGATAATAATAAAATCCAGAAGAAACACATGAGGGACATCAGCTGTACCTGTGATGTTTTATTTATATATTTTTGTTGAAGAAAAGACCTGAAGCAAATGGAAAAATGACAAGATTTGCTGAGTACACAGATGTTTGTTATATCATTTTCTAATTATTTTTCTATTTTAAATATTTCATAATAACACTCATTTAAAAGGAGATAAAGATACTAGCTGAACTCAGAAAGCTGATAGCTGTCACAGACAGAACACTGGGTTGGATGAATTTTTCATATGACTTGATATTGAGTTTCTTTCATCCTAAAATGTCAAGCAAAAGCAAGAAGAAATAATAAAGCCAGGTGTTTCAGAGAAAGACTGGGCTTCTAATCAGTTCGGAGTATATAATGATTACAATAATTTTATATTTTATATTTAATTAATATTCTATATATTTATACTCTATTTTCATATATATGTATATTTCATATTTTTAAGCTCATTTAATGCCCTCAACAACTCAGGAAGAAGCAGAAGGGAAGTTATCATCCCCATTTTACATTTGAGGAAACTGAGGCTCAGGGAGGCTAAGCTATCAAATAGCTAAATTAACGCTTTAGCCAGGGGCAGCCACCTGGTTCTGCTAACATCGGTATCTGTCCTTGCTTGCAGACATCCAGGAGAAGCAGGAGCTTTATCCATAGATGTTCTAATCAATCTTATTCCAACTTAGAGATAAATTTTTTTCCTCCAAATTTTGACTCTAACAAAAACTCAAGGGATTCCTTGTTTATTAAATTGCCTTCAGCCAGTGAGCTGTTCTGTGGACATAAAGCTCTTGGGTTTTCTAGGAGAAACTCCTGGAGGCAGATGGGTAAAGCCTAGATTTTGCAGTCTGTGTGGCCTGTTTTCAAGTCCACATTCCATCACTCACTAGCTGTGTAAAGTGGGAGATTTTATCAGCATTGAGGAGTCTCCGTTTTATCTGTAAAGAAGGGCCATCTCACTGGTGAAGATTGCAGGGCCTACTGTGTGTGCAGGGTGCAGCTCAATAAGTGAGTACTATGTGTTTAATAATTACTACTTTTATTTGTTGAGATACTGATGACTTTATGAAATTTATTCTCTTTCTCTCTCACCTCCTCCTCTATGAGCTCTATCAAATTCAATATCTAATGCACTGGAAAGTAAACGTGGAAGTCCATGTCTCATTAGAGTCTGCCCTCTGTATCTGCATACTGTCTCATTTTACATTAGTGACTGGAGCATCCATGGATTTTGGTATCCATCCTGGAACAATCCCCCTCCATAACAAGGATGACTGTAGTTGGTTTCTGTCAAGTCAGAATGGAGGAAGAAGATGGGAAGAGGAACGGGAGAGGGGGAGAGAGAGAAAGAGGATTTCATTTTTGAAATTTCTGAAAATTTTTTATTCTGCAAAATACTTGAATAATTACAAAGTAAAATTAATGGCACAATATAAATGCAGGCTGTTCATAAATATTTATTTAAAAAATCTGACCTTTGTTTAGACTGTTTCTTTGAAAGAAACAATGTAATTAAAAAAAAAAACTAGGCTGGTACTTTCATATAATCATTGCTGTGATTTTGGTGTAATGCAAATTACTTGTAAATTGCCACAAACACTAAGAATTTTCTGGTTTCTTAAGTACTGATATTTTATTTTAAAATGTCATATAGGTAAGAAGACTCAAGAAAGTGGAGCTTTGGGCTTCCCTGGTGGCGCAGTGGTTGAGAGTCCGCCTGCCGATGCAGGGAACACGGGTTCGTGTCCCGGTCCGGGAAGATCCCACATGCCGCGGAGCGGCTAGGCCCCGTGAGCCATGGACACTGAGCCTGCGCCTCCGGAGCCTGTGCTCTGCAATGGGAGCGGCCACACAGTGAGAGGCCTAAGAAAGTAGAGCTTCTAGAAAGTGTCGGTAAATGTGGCAGTTCTACCAGTTCACTGAACTTTTTGCTTATGTCTTTTCCTGGAAATAATAAATTTGGAAAAAGAAGCTGTAATAAATAATGGTTAGGTTTAATTTGAAGCATCAATAACAAATAGTATTTAATAATGGCCTTTGGATAGGGCTGCTGTGAACTGAAGTAAGTATTTCACTAAGGAGGCTTTTGAAAAGGTGGATGAATGGAGATTGCAGTGTAACGGTTGGTGCCCTCTCCAATTTCCCGTTAGTTTTAGGAGAGGTTCTGGGCATTGATCTGCTGCATACTCATTTCTAAACGAATGAAGCCAGGCTTTCCACTTCTGGATCTTTGCTTATGCTGGTTCCTCTGCCTGCCAAGCTCTACTCCTGCCACCTCTGCCCCTTCTCCCTGGAGAATCTAACTCAACAGTTAGGGAACTAATTTAGAATGTTTTTTTTTTTTAATTGAAGTATAGTTAATGTACAATATTGTGTTAGTTTCTGGTGTACAGCAAAGTGATTCAGATTTTTTCCCATTATAGGTTATTACAAGATATTGAATATAGTTCCCTGTGCTATACAGCAGGACCTTGTTGTTTATGTATTTTATATATAGTAGTTTGTATCTGTTAATCTCAAATTCCTAATTCATCTCTTCCGCCCTTTCCCCTTTGGTAACCATAAGTTTGTTTTCTATGTCTGTGAGTCTATTTCAGTTTTGTAAATAAGTTCATTTGTATCACTTTTTAGATTCCACATATAAATGATATCATATGATGTTTGTGTCTGTCTGACTTACTTCACTTAGGATGATAATCTGTAGGTCCATCCCTGTTGCTGCAAATGGCATTATTTCATTCTTTTTTATGGCTTAGTAATATTCCATTATACATATATTCACCACATCTTCTTTATCCATTCGTCAATGGACATTTAGGTAGCTTCCATATCTTGGCTATTGTAAATAGTGCTGCTATGAACATTGGGGTGCATGTATCTTTTCACAAATTATGGTTTTCTCTGGATATATGCCCAGGAGTGGTATTGTTGGATCATATGATAACTCTATTTTTTGTTTTTTAAGGAATCTTCCAACAGTTTTTTAGGAATTTCTTGAATAAACTCCAGCCCCCAATAGTACTGATGAATTTCCACTCTGTTGCAATAATAATAACAATGGTATAATAATAATACATTTTTATTAAATATTTTTATATGCAAAGCATTGGTCTAAGCACTTTATATAACCTAACTCACTTAATCTTCACAACAAGTCCTTGAGGAAGGAATTATTATAATACTAAAGGAGTCAGGGCATGACTTCAGATTACTTTACTCAGCTTCTATACTCATACATATCATTATCTCTCCAATAGAGTTTCTCCAATTATATCCAGTATAATACTACTGTTTCCCGAGATGTCAACAGTTAAATCTGAACAATAAAAGGGAAAAATAAGTTCCTTTCTTTTTTGCAAATAAACTCTTAGAGATTCACAATACATAGTCATAATTTCAAGGCCCTGAGAAGTCCTATACTAAGAAAAGCTGTTTAATTTTGCTTCTTCTAGCATTTCCCCCCAAAATCCATGCCCAGATTTAAACTTTATTTTGTTCTTTTTTCTTCCTCCCTCTTCTCCTTCTCCTTCTCTTCCCCCACTTCCATCTCCCACTTCTAACATACATGGGATAAACATGCTCAAATGCCCACATGTACTTTTGTACTGATCGATCCATAGTGTAGTTACTTATTTCTACATGTATTTCTTGTATTAGCCTGTGAACTTCTTGAGGGCGAATCTGTGTCTTATTCACTGTTATGCTTTTAGCTCTGTTCACTGTGACATGAAAGTTGTGGGCAAGTTTCTTGTTGGGTTAAGTTTAGGAATGTGTCTGAGATACTGCTTCATCTGAGAAGGGAGACAATTGACATACTGGACTTTGGTAATGGGTTGGTCAATTTGTGCCCCTGCCAGGTCAAAAACATGAAGTATGGCTAAAGTAGACTTGCCCAAAACCAAGATGCTGATGACTTGTGTGAGAGCTTTTCAATAAGAACACATCTAGTTCCATTTTTTGAAGATGCAAAGGAAGGTTTCTGAGATTGAGGTTTTTTTCTCCCTAAAACTGAACTTTTAAGATTAGTGAATGTACAGTTCAAAAGCTCCTTGGAAATACTCTTCTGAGTCAATCATTTCATTGTACATATGAGAAAGTTGAGGCACAGAGAAAAGTAAATGGCGTCACATCATTTGTCAATGGCAGAGTTTGACTAGAATAAACTATCTCACCTGTCAGCAAAACAAACAAAAAAATCCATGGAACTCTGGTCCTAAAGTAAATCCACAGGAATTGAATGACTTTCTTTATGAAGGAGGGCAAAAGCCAGCACAGATGCCTGGGCAAACCATAAGGGTCAGGAGAAAGCTTGGCTGAAAGAGCCATTGATTGTCTGGTCTATAGAATATCCATTTGGCAATCTAACGGAGTAAGGGTATTTGGCAATTTATTAGCTTATGATACAGACCTGGACACAATGGGAGTGGCCCAATCAGTGACCCAAGACTGGAAACCTTTTGAGACCCAGGACATCAGAAGCCTACATGACAGAATTTCCTGGAAGAAGCTTTTCCAAAATTAATCTTGTTATACAGAAAGGCAGTATAGTATCCTTGGCTGAAGTAGCTTTGATTGGAGAAGATATGCCTGGGAGATTTATTATCTCTTATTCAAAGACTACAAGTAAACCTACAAATGTTTACTCTAAATTAAATTTCATACATTCTCAAATATGAGAAAATCGTTAATATTTGTTGAGCAATTTCTATGTGTTTATATTAACTCACTAAATCTGCACAGTAACTTCACGAAGTTGCTATTATTATTACCCCCATTCTACAGATGAGGAAACTGAGGTATAGAGAATTAAGTAACCAGCCCAAAGTCATACAGCTAGTAGTTAATGGAGCCAGAATGAAATAATTGCTGGTTTTGTATCTTTTATTTATTTCACATTTCTTATACTCTAATAACTTCTTATACTGTGAGCAACATTTTAGCAGTTTAGATCTGGACTTATATAAGAAGTTTGAGATTGTCATACTGTTCTGCATAGGAGTTTGGGCAATAAAATTATGACACTCTGAAGGGTGGCCAGGAGATGTACAGCCATGGTGTAGTTGCCATAAATGTTAGAAAACTAAACACAGATCTTGGAAGAACAGGAAGAAGAGAAAATCCACACATCTCTTTGACTTGTAAATCTTGCCTCTTGTGGAGTAAAAAAGACAATGAGATGGATATATAAGGTCATGGACTCATTCTTTCATCAAGGTCTCCCCATCTCCCTGAGAGAGCATCTACTATGTGCAAAGTACGTACAAGTCTTAGGCAAGGTGACCGGAATTAATTCATCCCTCAGATGGTTACTATCCAGTAGTCTGCACACACAAATAAACCCAACAGTCATAACACATGATGGAGTTCAGAGAAAGGAGATTTTAGTTCCAGGGACCTGGGGGACTGATTATATAAGAATAGATCTTTTGGCTGGAATTTGAGGAGCAGGAACTTTGATTTGTAGCAAAAGATATTCCTTGTGTACTAAGGAGAGAACCAAGGTCCAGAGCTGAGAAAGCAATACCATATTTAGAGAATGAAGAGCAACCCTGCTCAGAGACAGGGCTTGCAGAATGGATGGAGAAGTGATCTCCTAAGTGTGTACCTGAGCAGAGGGTATAGACACCCTGAGCAAAGCTCTTGAAACGCCGCATTTAAAGACATTTTAACATCTCTGCAAGGCAGTTTTTAAATGCCTGGCACAAAGTAGGTGCTCAATGAATATTTGTTGACAAAAGGAGTGAATTGCACATTGTAAAAATGTAAAGTGATTTATAGCATCTCAGGATTGCCTACAAATCAATTAGTCTGAGGTCAAATCGTAAACATAGAACATGTTTGCCCTCAATTCCTGGACCAAACTCCAAACATTAAAATGCTGAACTTACTCTTTGAGAGTGTCCAAGGATGACCTCGGTTACTTGAAGCATGCTCCCTTATGTCTAGCCTATATCTGCTGATATGAACTATCTTTTCTTGGGCTGTGCAGGGCCTTTTCTTGTTTGAATTGAAAATGACAATGAGAACTACAAACCCCAGCACCTTAGATTTATCCATATATCCATGAAAGCCTAGCAACCAAGGATATTATATTTATTCGGAAGAAGTAGAACACTTTTAAGGTTCAGAAATATATATATATATATATAAAAATTGGGTTCTGAAATGGTCATTTTTTTCCCCTTTAGCTAAGCCATTATAGTGATCAGCCAAGCTTCGGTAAGGTAAATACTTTTGGAAAATAAGTGGAAATTTGCTGCAAATCAGTCCCTTTTGTGCATGGCCGCGGGAGCATGTTGAAATGTTTGGACACTAATACCCATTCATTTTCTTGGCTCCATAAATAAAAGCTGCCAGCTCTGTGGCGGCCGTGAAATGGTATTCTTCAGGGCCCAGCAGGAACCCCCATCCTTATTACCACTGCAGGGGGCAGGACAGGCCCAAAATAGCAAGACAACTAAATCAAGACATTTTCAATGTCTAACAAAATGACTGTGTTTTAGAAAGAACCAAAAGGTTGGAAAAAATTGGACAGCTTTCGTACTTAGTGTAATACCTTTGTTAAAAGAGTTCAGATGGGAAAAAAGGACTCTTTTAAAAATGCATAAGCATATTTCTGAATATCATTTAAAATCTCCAAAGATCTTATGAAACTGTAAATTGGATACACTGATATAAGTCATCAGAGGATTCAAGATGAAGATAGATTACATTTGGGGACCCCAGACCATGGATTATCATGCGGGCTGGCGGAAGAATTGGGCCGGTCTTATGTGTGTAGGTTTCATGAGAGGGGGATCTTCAAAATGAGGTCAGGGAAGATATTGAAGGAATCTAAGCAGCTAGTTTGGCCTGCAAATCTTTCTCAAATTAAGAATTCTTTTTTTTTTTTTAATAAATAGTCTAGTAGCATGTTTTAGCCATTACCCTCTCATTCATCCAAGAGAAAAAATTAACAAAAGTATTTCCTAAGAGTCCTGAAGGCATGGCAGCAAATGGGCTGGAAGGGGACCATTGGAGAAAAGAGTTTGGAAGATGTTTCTGGGTTTTCTTCCTCTCCCTGCCACCCCACCCTGCCAGTTAAGAAGTACTTTTCACCCATTTTGAATAAACAATTAATTCCTTTTGTTGTCATATTATACCCCAGAAGCAAGTATCCAGTCCAGTAACAATTAGTACTGAATTCTTTTGCATGGTTGCAGTGCTACCCAGCTGATATTATTATAATTAAGCATATAAATGTAACTCATAATTCTGACACAAACCAGTCATTTTATGTAGTATAACTCAAAGGGTTTCCTCAAAGTGTAAACACCATAAGACTCTTGCCAAATCCCTGAACGTTAGCATGCCACTCAAATCTAAAGCACAGGTCTTTTGGATTTTTGAAAGTTGATAAATAAAAAGAAAACTCTCCCCCCATCCCCGCCCCTTCCAATCTCATCTTCAGTCTTTTATGACTCAGACTTTAATGAGAGCCATAAACATTACCTTGCCTAATAAAAATTCCAGTATTTCAGAGCTGGCGTAGAGAATGTGAACCACATCTGGTGACAACTGGAGCTAATTAATATCTTTATAGGTGTCTTCCATCCGCTAGAGTTTAAACAGAAATAGTCAGGGGTGCTTACATCAAAGCCTGAGGCAATTGAGGGCTGTTGCTTGCTTTCCAGTCTGAACTGATAACAAGTAGACCAATTTTTATAGGATTGTAAAAGCTAAGTGTGGAGAAGGTTCACGCAGAGAAGCACTTTGCCCCACTCTTCTTGTCGTTCTGTCCTCCTGTCCCTGGTTTTGTCTGCTTTTGCCTAGCCTGGCTAGTTACTTAGACATATGGACAGGCAACAGAGAAAAAAATACAAAAAAGAGGGGGGGAAGTTAACAAATAGCTATGCTTAAATTTAGACAAAGCACACACTGACCCATGCATACCAGACCTTCTTGCTAAGATCTGGAAAAATCTGCTCTGTGAAGCATTTGCTTGTGGCACAGATAAGGTTTATCTAACAAGACCAAGTGAAAATTAAAAAGCATGATGAACTAGCACAACTGGTGCTAATATGTGTTTTGAAGCGTACCAATTGGCCGAGTGCAATGTCACAGCCCTAGGCTAAACATGCAGGTGGTCGAGGGACTTCTTTTTCAAAGGTTACCCTACAAAGAGCATGCCAGCCCTTCTCTGTCAATATGGGCCAGTACCCCGGGAGCTCCCGGACAATCAGAAAATAATGACATCAACCTGACCATGGTTAAGTACATAACATGCTGAAGGTTCACGGATGTGTAGTCTGGAACAATAAAGAAAAAATAAAGACGCTTGCTTGGCGAGCCCCACTGTTATTAGCCATGCTGTGAGATCAAGGAAAGGTATGATATGGACTGCCATTTCAATTGGGACCAGGTTAATCTCTCAATTGGAGGAGAAGAAAATTAACAACAGAAAAGCAGCTCTCAGAATGAACAGAGGGGACAAATGACAATATCTTTATTTGCATAATCTGTGTTTAACCCTTTACTAATAGAGACCACATTTCCTTCAAAAAGCTTAATTTTCTTTAGACTGGTGGACAGAGAGCTCTAACACCTCAAAGTTCAGCCAATGAGCATACTATCTAATATTCATTTAATATGCATTGCTGAGACTTAAGGCTTGGGGGGTGGGTAACTCTAACCGTGTAGATTAAAAGTGACAGGGGTCTCTTAAGGGAAACACTACCGTTGGAATTTATTCTGGCCTGGCTTCCACTGCTGACTTTGTGATCTTCAGAATGTGGCTTAATCTCTCAGCTTTAGCTTCCTTACTTGGAGAAAGGGTGAGATTCAAGTAAGAGAATTGGGAATTAAGTGAGCCTCACACACCAATGTTGTTCGGGAAATTTCTTTAAAAACGCAAAGAGATGTCTGTGTGCTCAAAAGGAAAACCGAATTGCTCATGGCTAACTCAGATGTAGAGGCAATTCTGTGTGTGTGAGTGTGTGAGAGTGTGTGTGAGTGTGAGAATGTGTGTGAGTGTGTGTGTGAGTGTGTGCACTCTAGAAGGCGAGGGGAATCATGGGAGATGGAGGTAGCAAAGAAATACATGAACTAAAATCTTGCAAGAAGGTGGTCAGTGAAACTGGAATTTCTCGTGAGGAAGGATGCAGTTTTCAGCCCTTGGTGTTTGTTTCTTTGTTTTTGTATTTGTTTTATCATTTCTTGCACCATCTGTGTCCACCTATGTCTTTTACTTCGGAGATAAAAACGGAGGGCAATGAACTTTGCAAATCTAATCTATAATAATTCACATCACCACTTAGAAAAGGAAGCTAGAGAAAGGTGTCTTAAACTTGTTTCTAGTTCAGCAAAGGAGCCTGTCTTCAGGTTCTAGTGCTACTGTTAATTTGTTTCTTTGGTCCTCATGTTATTCTGGATTTATAAAGAGGTGAGTGACTGAAGACAAGTGTACATACAGGTTGTATCATTTTTTGTATCATTAACTGCGGTCACATCTCCACAAAGAAACTGCTTTGAATAATCATGTTGAAGAATTCTTTTTTCCCCAGTTATCTCTTTTTGTTTAATTATAAAATCATTACAGAGAAAAGTTTATTCGAGTAGAAAATAGTTTGCATAATCTTAGCTTCCAGCTCAGGGAGAATAACTGTTTTGACACAGTTGATTCTCTTCTAATTATCTTTGTATTTTTCTCTTTTATAGAGTCAAGATCATGTCATATGTAAATTGTGCTATACTTTTTTCCCCAGTCAATATTACTAGAATTTTTATAAACATATAGGGTTGGCCAAAAAGTTCACTCGGGTTTTTTGTAACCCGAATGAACTTTTTGGCCAACCCAATACTTTTTTTTATTTGACCACCCAACATTTCATCTTCTGAATATTTTGGGTTATAGCAAATGTTTTATTGAATATTAAAATAATACTTTTTTAAAATAATAATTCAATTAAATCATTTTGTTTAAGGCCTTCCCTCATCTGAGATTTTTTTCTTAAGATATATTTCTGCTAGAAGGGCAGAGTCAACTCTTTAAAAGCAACAGATTTAAAGATCTTCTTTACTAGAAATCCAAACCAGTTTTACAACAAATGCTAAAGGAACTTCTCTAGGCAGGAAAGAGACCAGCAACTTAAAACAACCTTGTACGTATATAGACTCCTATATCAAAACCTCATGGAACAGCAAACCCCAAAACTACAATAGCTACACACACTAAAAGGAAAAAGCAGCCCAAACACAACACTAAGGTTGGTCATCAAACCATAAGAGAAGAGAACAAAGAGGAAGGGAAGAAAAAAGACCTACAAAAACAAACCCAAAACAATTAAGAAAATGGCAATAGGAACCTACATATTGATAATTACCTTAAATGTAAATGGATTAAATGCTCTAACCAAAAGACATAGACTGGGGGAATGTATACAAAAACAAGACCTGTATATATAAATCCTATTTTAAAAGGCACACACACAAGTATTTTTAGCTTTAACTCCAAGAATAGAAAGGAAAATATTGTAGCACTTCAAAAATGCATTTAAACAGGTCTTTCATGCCTAGTAGTCAGAATAGGCAGTATACCAAACAGACAGAAATTAGCCTGTATGAGAATTGTTCACCTCATTACTGGAAAGAGTCTTAGCCAACCTGCGATCCTAGGCAATCTCTGGACATTTGTTTATTGGCACAATTGCCTGAATATTTAATGAAGCTTGTGGTGTAGGAATCTCTTCTACTATACTTATGGTTAGATACATCACAGAAAACTTCTGGGATTATGAGGGGCTTTATATTTTTTGACTTTTAACTCACAGAGTCGTACTTAAGAGTATCTTTGTTTTTGATCCAGTGATCATAGCCTGAGAAAGTAATGGACAAGGCCTGCTTCTCTCGTTCAAGTTTTACTCTGGATTAGCATCTACTGTCCTGCTAAGGTTTTAAGTCTGGAATATTTTCAGTGGCTAAAAACTAACCCTCTGTTATGCAAAGAACCTATAGGAATTTAGATAACTAATAGGTAATTGTAGCCTTAAACCAAGTTTTTCTTAATAAACTGATACCACATTTTATGAGAAAAGTGGTGTATTTGTGAAGATTGATGCAGAATACTTTTGTATTCAAAACGTGTATACTCTCATTTTTATAAATTCCTTCTTAACAAAACAAATATATTTTGTTTGGGTTTTCCAGCATTTCGATTGTCTGAGGTAGCTTTGGCTCCATGTACCAAGGCCAGTTAGATGGTAAAATTACACACTCATGAAACATTTGGCAAGTTTATTCAAGATGGAAGCTGATTTGGGTCATCAGAGTTATGAATACTCCAAAACAAAAAGACTGAACCCCAAGAACTGTAAGATGGGAAAGTAACTCATAAAGAATATGTTTTTCTTTGAAGAAAATAATCATGGCTTAACTGTTTGAATAGTTTCTGTTAAAGCTCCTTTTTAAGAGTATCTGATAATAGATAAAAATGTCACAGTTTAGATCAAAGAAAAGGAAGAAGGATGGTGAGAAAAACTAGAAAGTGAGGCATGAGGAGTACCATTTTGGTTTTTAGAGATAAAATATAAACCCTTAAAAGTTATAAGTTTGTTAAAATAAGTTGAAGCATGGACAATTAACTTGTAGACTATTTGTCTAAGGATTTAAGAAAGAAAAACATGTTGGAATGAAATGATAGAAACAGCTATCATTAGTCAGACTCTCAGTTCCTTTCATTAAAGAACGGATGATGCAAGAGGGAGGAAAAATGGGGATAAATGTATATGTATAGCTGATTCACTTTGTTATACAGCAGAAACTAACACACCATTGTAAAGCAATTATACTCCAATAAAGATGTTTTAAAAAAAGAAAGAATGAGTGACCAGTCTTTTGCTTCTGCCATTGGTGAAAGTCTCATGGGAAACAAAAACTTGAATTTATGAAATCTTTGGCCAATTCTCCTGTTAGAGTAAATTTTTATATTGATATAACTATGGAATCAATTCTTTGAAGGACTCTATAAAGACCAATCTTCAGCACAGTTTAACTCTAATCAAGGATTAGTCCTTAAATGAATTCTCATAGGACTCATATGACTGAAACCTATGTTATTTCATATGGAACTATTATTTCATAGAACTGCCATTAAGTTATTCCATTAAAAGTGACAATCACCCCAAATTAGAAAAGTCTTTGTATTATGAAAGACATAAAATAGATCATGTAGGTTAAAATATCCTCTCTCAGCTTTCTCCTATTCCATTCTCACCAGTTTTCATTGTCAATGTGCTTTTTATTTAAATGAGAACTCAGACAAAGTTTAGTAGTTAAGCCAGCATTTTGCTTCCCTGGCAAATAAACTTGTTTCAAAAATATATTCAGTCCTATCTTATTTCATGCAAAACTTATATATAACTGCAATTTGGTGCTGAGTAATAGGTAGACCACATAGTATCTCTAAAAATTGTATGGAATTCCAGTTAGCAATCTGAAATGGCTCCAGACCATTCTGGCCTGGAGACTTCACAAAATGTGTTTCATCATAAAGCCTTTAGTATTATATATATATATATATATATATATATATATATATATATATATATATATATCTCACAAGCATCTTCTATAATTATATGCACAATTAAATCTACCAGCTGTTTTTAAGTCTGGGTGGGATTAGTAAATAATATTGGTGACTAATATTCCCATTGAATTTGTTATTATTCCAGTTGCAATCTTAAAACATTGTGTGATTTTTTTCTCATTCATTTATTCTTTCCTCAGATATTTATTATTGAGGAGTTCTATTATCATGTTCTACACTGGAGGAACAAAAGTAATTATACTACTATGTCTTCTATTATCCAAGTGGGAATTTTGCTTCATTAACTTAATGAAGAGGTGGGATTAGAGGTGAAAAAAATAAAAAGAGGACCAGAAGAGGAATGAAATTTTATGGAGTATGTACATGTTTTAGAAACTTTATATTCATTGTCATATAATTCTCACAACAGCATTTACACATTGGTATTGTTGCCCTATTTTAGAGATGAAGAAACAAATAATTAAAAAGGTGAGGTCTCTTGTTAGAGATCAGAGTTCCAGTGGCCAAGTTGGAATCCACAAATGTCTGCCTGAATTAAAAATCTTTTGTACCGTTAGCATATTATCTATTAACAAATCACAGATACTACTTGGATTTCTAGGGAATATTGAGCAAAACACATACTGTTCCTTTTCTGCTAATAAGATAATCAAGACTTGAATTTATCTTTCTAACTGGATTCACAGTGACATTCAACATAGCAAATACCGACTGCCTTTCTATACTCTAAAACTTTCTTCCATTGCCACTACCTTGAGCAAGGACACTTGTGTCCCCTGCTACCCTCTACAACATAAATAATACCGCTCCAGAAAAAACATTTCTAAAGTCAGTGTGCACCAAAATCAAGGCCCAGTCGAACTTCTTAAAAACCAGAGAATTTGTCCTCATTTAAGTATCTCCTCTAGTCTCTCTGTAATAACCTGCAGATTTCTATGTATGAGAGGTTAATACAAATGATTAGGAGTTGAATCAATTTTTGTTTCATCATTCCGCTTTTCATATTGGCAGACTTCCATCTAAGCACAACTTCTGACTTTTAAAGGAAAAGATATGGAGAAAAAAAATCAAAGATGATGGGTTTTATTGCTTTTCATCTTAAATCACCATTTGCAACATATTTTCTTTTCTTTTGAAAGGAAAAATTTGAGGCTGTATACCTAGTTTTAAAAGGATCTGGAAAACCTAATGAACCAAGAACTGAGTGAAACCAAGAATACTGAGAAGAGAATAATCTGTTTATCTGCATCTGCAAGATTCCACAGCTCCCTGGACAAGCCCCTCACAAGAGGCCACCTGTAAGAGTACAAGATCTTCAGCCTCTGGGGGCTATTTTGCCTCTATGCTTTACAGTCAAACAGCCAGTGTGCATTCTGTGCTGTGGTAAATCTGATGATGGCTTTTCTGAAGTCTACACCTGTCTATTAGGAATGGCAATGAGACTCCCAACTCATTCTACATAGGCTACTGTACAGCAGTGGATGTTAATGACTTTGGAGTGTTTTGTCTTTGACAATAAGCTGGAATCTTGACTATGCAATTGACTGCAACTACATAAATTGCTATTTGGAATGAACCTTAATATATACACTTGTGTATATGAATACAGCGAGCTGCACTTTCCCCATATGATCATGGTTGTTAACATTCTACCCATTTTAAGTGAGCAAATTTGAATAAAATGGCTGCGTAATACGTTCTGTGTTAACATCAGCTATTTAAAAAGCCCAAGGATTAAAAGTTAATTCCATCCTTTTAATTCAAGGGACATATAAATGGCATTATGGGTAGAGCCAACTCCTCTTTTATCAGTCCTTTCATGCTGCCTCCTCACTAATTCTTGGTTGTTCAAATGCTACCTACATAATAAAAGCCTTGAGTTAATTTACTAAGATTTTACACCAGTGCAAATGAAAGAAAGGAAAGTGCTAAACAAGGCAATTAGCACTCTGTTTAGTGCACTCCCAAAATAAATGTAGGCAATTTACAATTTGGCAAATGGCACTCTATCCAGATCCAACTCATTTATGCCTAAGGGGGTGGTACAGTTCATTAGGGGGAAAAAGTGTTTATATATATTATGCTATTGAGGCCCAACCCATTTTGTACTCCAGCAACAGATGTGACTCCTCCTGAGGTTTATTAGTGTTTCTTGCAGAAAAATGCCAAACTATTATGCTTTCAAATAAATGTTCCAAAAAGAATGCCTTTTACTATGGAATCTTAGTAGCTAGCTTTACAAGATGGGGGGTATATAAGAGTGTGGAGAGGATGGTTTGCAAAACTTAAGAGTCATGAGTTGGGGTCTCTTTTGTGTCTCTTGAAGCATGCATTTCCACTCTGATTCCAGTTGCTGTGAGACCTGCTGGAACTGTTCATCTGAAGTACTACTGACTGTTTCTTAATTGACAGGAAGGTTGCTCCAAGCCTTTCATGTTTATTCGTTTAAGCCTCTTATTAGTGAAAAAATAATAGATGTTGTTCATGCAGAATCACCACCAACATTAATATTTAAGATGCTAGAACGATAAAGGTTAAACATATGTTTATATTGCTTTTGAACAAAAAGAGCTCTACAAAATAGTTCAGAAAAATAACAATGGGCCAGACTTGGAATAATCGTGCCCCAGTCCGAGTCTCTCATTCTTTGGGAGTTACTCTTTTTTGGGGGGAAGGTGAAATTCCGCTATTTCCCTGTCACTTATTACTGTCATCAGGAATTTGGATTCCTGCTGGAAGGAAAATGTGAAAAGATTGACACCTGAGGAAGGAAGGTGCCATAAAATCTACCAGCTTTCCCTGTATTTTTGTTTATTTCTGAGTCTATATAGTTCCACTCCATGATTAAAAAAAAAAAAAAAGACAAGGCAAGGTAAAAGCATTCTTTTGTGCCCTCTAGCTGCTGGAAGCATACATGGAAAACAAAATTCTCTGATGATTTAATTCACCTAATCTGGCTTGGGAGGAAAAAAAATATTATTCCTATGAGCTAAAGTTTATTTTTCTTTATAAAAAAAATCGAAAGAAATAAAAGTTTAACTTCTTGAATTAATTGCAGTTTCGTTTTTACAAGACAAAACAGAGTAATAATTCAGGAGGGATTCTCAAAAAATGAAACTGGTATTTCACTTCTCTCAAGCAGCTGATTAATAAGATACAGAAAATTTGGACTATGCATTACTTTGACTATTGGTCACTGATTTTAATTCTGTTTCTAAAGGAAGTTGAGTAAGGATTGCCATCCAGAGTGACTCTGGTTTGTTTGTTTGTTTTAGGAATATTGTAGTGGCTTTTAGAACTGATGACAAAGCTAGGATGCATATGTATGTTTATGAAAATGAATGGGGTGTGTGTACTTCATTTATATGTAACCTTCTGCTTTAAGGTCACTCTGCACGGGAATGTTATCTAAATGAGTCCTTCAGAAAATGTTGAATTTGTTTGTGGATGGCAGTCCTGATAGTTTGGGTTACAAGCCTTTAAATCTAGGCTACATTTCAAATATAAAAATCAGCACCAAAGAGGACGACATTTGGTGAAGGTGGAATAAATGGCTTACTTGGGGGACAATTCCACAAAAGAAAGATCCAAATGCCCAATTTACTACACAATTCATTTGTGGAGAAGAAAGTTCTTGCAGCTTGGCACACGTATGCTGGCCAGAATTGTGGGGAAAAGAAAAAAGAAAAAAAAGAGAGAGAAGTAGTTGGAAATTTGCAGAATTATTTTTTAAAAAGTCTCTCCAGCTTTCCTAAGAAAATGTTTTTCTAAGTGCCCTACATTTTTCCGTGTATCTTGGAGAGCGTGTGAGTGTGGGGGAGGGGCGGACTGGGTGGGAAGGGAGTTGAACTGTTTAATGAGTCAAGGAAATATACCAGAACATTCCCCCCCAACCCCCCTGAAGTGAATGCACAGCTCAGAGGGCTTAGCTGACAGGTCTCCCAGCCATTCCCAGTAATTCCCGTACAGCGGAGAGTTCACCATAAAGGGCTCAGTCTCAACAGATGTTCTAAGTGGCACCTCCTGAGTCGCTCTTGTGTGGTGGAGAAATGCAGAAATCAAGCTAAATCAAATTAGTCAGCAGAGGAAGAAAATAAAGGTCAGGTCCACCAGCATCTGAGTAAACAGCCTATGCCAATATGGCCATCTTCAGTCAGGAACTAATTAAGGGCTGATTGTCCTTCTCAGTGAAACCTCAAAAATGCATGGTGCTGAATTATTAAAAACAACACACACACACACACACACAAATACAAAAAAAAACCCCACACTCTGCAGTACGCCAGATGAAAAGACAGGGAACCATAGCATCCAACGGAATTGTGTCTCTTGGATAGAGATAGTCCTTCAATCCCCAGCTTTCTTTGTTTTGATGACAATTTTTCTTCCTTTAAGGGAGCAGAAAGTATGCTCGAAGCCTGTCTTGTGTTACAGCTCCTTTACCTTTGTCTGCCTATCTCAGCTGGTATTTAATTGGTCAGCAATAGGAGGGAAGTCTCCTTTGAGGTAATGAATATTGACTGTTTATGTTGAAATGTCACTGTGAAAAGAAAGCCCAGCACCAAAGAGGGAGAACCCAGTGTGAGCGTCTCAGACACAAAAGAGACACCAGTGAAACAGAGGCATTGAAAAGCAAAGCAGCTGAAATTCAAAGAACAGATGAAACAGAAATGGCCTACATGTGTGGGAATTTTAAGCTAGCCGTTGACAGGTGAAGAAGTCATTATTTTACCTGTTAGAACCAAATGGCATTGTGTGTTTTTCCTAAAATGACACAGAGGCCATGACTCACAGAAGTGTTTTAATTGAGAAACCCTCCTCATCTTTGAAGGAATAATTTTTGTTCCATAAAGGTAAACGGGGCAAACCTAACAGTTAATCATTATATGGATTCTACACCGCAGACAAGGAAAAAGAGAGGAGCTATGTGGCAGGAATAGCCCTCTCGTAAAAGGGTTAGGTTCTGAATTTTCACCAACCTCCGGATCCAAAAAGTTTTGGCCGTGGTAATTAGATATTTTAAGGTAAAAAAGAAAGAAAGGGAGAATGGCCTCACGATGCAAGTAGAATCTGCTAATTAGCTCGGATGGGTTGAAAATGTTATCATTTAATAATTTGGGACATTATATTTTGGTGTATCTTTGTAACTTGACGGTGGCCCTGAGCCGACAGCGGAGAAGGTGTCTCTTTAACCCTTTCGGCTCTGGGCAAGCACATCCACATTTAAGTTGGGTTTGCTGGGAAGCTTGGCTTTATTCACCCACGATGGATTTTATGTCATTGTATGAATCAGATTTTCCATTCTTATATTTCCCCCAAATGGTGACCAGCCGGGTGAGTAATATCAGAAAAAGACAGCAAAGCAGAGAATTTCGAAATGATTTAAATGCGTAGGAAGTTCTAAACGGTGCCAAGTTTTTAAATCTGGGCGGCCTCCTCTGCACCCCCCTTTGGGCCTCAGGACCATTTTGCAAATTCACGATAGCCACAAGTATTGTATTTCTTGCCTTTTTATTGTGTAAAAGAAGGGGGAAGGAAACAAAGAGACAACTATGTAACTATTGAGTCACACTCATGGGAAAAATAAAAAGACTGAAGAATCGAGATAAACAGAAAACTTGAGTTTCTGGTCCCCATGAATAGGCAGTTGTATTTACAGGGTGGCTTTACCATTCACAGATTTAAAGTTCACATATTTGAACTTGATCATCATTGGGACCCCATCATGGCAAATTTCTGAGGCAAGAGCTCATTACCTTTCTCTCCGGATTGCTCTCCAGTGCAGAAAGGGTTCCCTGTTTTTATTGCCCAAGCACTCAATGATGTTTTGTTTTTTTAAAGTCCAATAAATAAAAGATGACATCTTGAGTCACACCCCATGTCATGCTTGAACCCTAACCTGTGACACTCACCTAACTCGAACTAACAAGTTGCCTGCCCCAGGAAGAGTGATACTTCTTCATTAGCAAGACCCATTTCACCTTTAAAAACCCTTGGCTTCCTGTTTGCATTAAGCCAGATTGAGATGTCTTGGGTCTCTCAATGACATTTAGGAATCCTCCAGGACAAAAAAGGAAGTCATTACATTTCCAGTTCACCTGCAAAGAAGACGTCATTAAAAGAGGAAGCAGAGGCCATCCCTGGTGGTGCAGTGGTTGAGAGTCCGCCTGCCGATGCAGGGGACACGGGTTCGTGCCCCGGTCCGGGAAGATCCCACATGCCGCGGAGCGGCTGGGCCCGTGAACCATGGCCGCTGAGCCTGCGCGTCCGGAGCCTGCGCTCCGCAATGGGAGAGGTCACAACAGTGAGAGGCCCGCGTACCGCAAAAAAAAAAAAAAAAAAAGAGGAAGCAAAATGAAACCCTGTCAACTTGTTAGGGCCCAAAAGGTAATTCTGCCATCAAATATGGAGTGGGGGAATGATACAGAATCCTATTATTACTGACACAAAAGGACCTACCCATGTCAAAGGTGTCCAGTGCCAGAAAAGTTCAGGTGTTGCTAAATTCATTAAGGTGTCAGTCTGAAAAGATGTGATGTCATTCCTGTTGTCCTGCAGGATGAAAACTGGAATCTGCTTGCTCCTGTCAACACACTATCATCTTCATTTCATTTGCTCTGCACCTGATTTGCCATCTGTAAGGGGTTAAGGGCCATGGGGGATGGCTTCTTAAAAGGCTACTAATATTTGACATACATCATTTTAATCTACCCTTTTCATCACCACTCCCTACCACCAAAAAAAAAGTTGTTAAGTCAACACTACTTGTGATAGTTCGCTTGCTAGATTTTTGCTAATGAGGGTGGAAGAGGGACAATAAATGTCTTCTGCTCTTTTATTTATTTTTGTTATTAAAGATAAATGTGCTTCCTTTTCTTCATAAGATTATGTGCTTCCCTATCACTGTGATAAATTTTGATAGGAATTTGACATTTAAATCTGCAGACATTGGAGAAGTTCTCTCCAGCTTCATTTATGAACATTTTCTTCAAATTTTATTTCAATAGGTTCTTTTGAAAATGTGAGGGACTTCGTAAAGGGTGTCTTAATAAACAGGATGCAGACGAAAGCTATGCATTTGACATGATAAAGAATGTTTATTTGGCAACTTTTATGCAAAAGTATTAAGGTGCGTATAGTAGAGAAAGCAAAATATGGAATAAAATAAATCATTTTGTGAATAAAACAAAACACATTTCATATAAATATATCATAAGAAGGTATAACACTTATTTTTTCTAAAGATATGTGTTATAGCTGATGGTTTTAAGGACAGCTACACATTGTAGTAATTTATTTTTTGTAAATTTCAAATTTGAAATAACATACCAGTGTAATCAAATTTCAATGAATTCTGGATTAGTTCAAAAAAGTGAAATTATCATTTTGTAGAGTGCTTTTATACTTAGTTCAAGGCAATATTTATTTGCTTAATTTGTTTTTCAAAGGATGAGTTGGAGTTTTTTGCAATTTTCTTTTAGAAAATTTCAGTGGTCAAACAATGATGGGAAAATGACAAACACCTTTCCCAGCTAAGATCATAGTGTAATTTCTATTAAAATAACTTCAGTGCTTTTCTAGTTTGGGTTCTTCTAAACATTACTATTTATTTTATTTGTAGAGAGGTAGAGCTTAGGAAACATGCCATGTTGTTACTCTCATACCTTTGACACTAATCAAGCATAACATTATTTCGTACATAGGAAAATAATATGGTCACTTTTTAAATAAGTATATAGGTCCACATTGCTGGTAAATGTGGAATCTGGTTGCCCTCCTTCATGTGTGTTCAGATTATATATCTAAACTCCCCCCATCTAGCTCCACTACCATGTCCTACTATCAGTCTCCTTTGCATAGAACAGAAAAGTACTTTCTTAAAGCACAGAAAATAATCCACCTGCAAACAGATATACTGTAATGTTCACTAAACCTTGCCTTTTCCTTTCCTCAACTGTGTCAATTAAAAATCCAAACACTTTCTTAAAACTGTCAGGTCTGCTTTAAAAGGGGGCTTTCCTTGTTTTGAAACATGAAAACTTTTATATTTAAGCAGTCTATTTACATGTTAAAGAAGTCTGAGTGTTAAAAAACGACCATCAATAATATTTGTAAGGTACACATATATGTATGGCCGTGTTAATGTTTCCTGATCCATTAAACACCTTGTTATTTTCACTGCAGCCCTAGACCAAGATGTGATTTTCAGGCCCCAATGTCAAAATCCATCCTGAATGTCCATGCATGCACTGATATGCTGTGTGTAGACCTTCTATGCAGGAGACATGGAGGGTTGCAAAAATTGAGCTCCAGATAGCTGCGGCGGCATGCAGCTGCTGTGGGAATTCGGTTTAGTAGGGCTTGCCTTCATTGATATATGAAGCACTTAACCTAGTGAGAAGCACAGAGATGCTGGGAAGTCTCCCCCCGGACGAGTTTTTCAAGTTGATCCTGGTGGTTGTATTGTTGGTCCCTCTGGGTACCAGGCGGGGGGCTCACACGCTGGACTTTCACTTGTAGGAAGAAAGAAAATAAATCTTCGTGCCCCAAAGATGGAACTGCTGAAGCAGAAAGTCGCTGAGGCATTGGAGTCTTGTAAGGAAGACTGAGGAAATGGCTTCAGCCTTCAAGCGAGATGCTGAACTCCATCAGCCCTCTCCAGAGACACAGGGGGGCTCAAATAGAAATAGAAAGGATGTGTGTTCGCTCCGAGTTGGCGTGCTTTTTGATCAAGAAAGAGGAAAAAAACAGCTGAAATTGGGGATGGATCTGTATATTGGAAAAATAAATATAACTGAAATGCTTTTTTCTTTATTTACTAGAGTGTGGCTTGTACCCTACTCAGGAAAAATCATGCTCAGATTACCTCAATCATTTTCCAGAAGAGTTGTCATAACTCTTTTGATATGTATCAAAGTTTGCGTAGAGCTCTTTTTGTCTAAAGGTATTACTTGATATTAGTGATTGCTTGATGTTAACACCCCTCAACCTGAAGACTGCCAAAGCATTATGCAGCTAAAATCATTAACAAAATATTCTAGATTACATACCCTAATATAGTCAGTGACTGAATTGCTGTTACTACTTGGGAAGGCAATGCATTTATTGAAAAGATCCATTTTAATGAAGTGATCATTTGAAGACCAAGAATAAAAGGCGCAAGAGCTTTTCACGGTAGCATTCAATGTAAACACAGGCCTTGTTGCTGAATTCCCTTGTCCTCTGAAAGCCTAACCATTGTTTTGGGAGCACCCATTTGTGACACAGGAAGATGAAGGCTTACAAGACCCATATGAGGGTACCTGGCTGCACTATCTCCTAGACTTTGAGATTTAGACTTTATTTTTGGTTCCTACAAAGCCATCCACAATTATGCAAATTCACTGGCTCCATCTCTTCAATATAATAGAAAAGAAAATTGTTTGTGCAGTTAATAATAGTAACAGTGATGATATCTAATTTTTTTCACTCTGCTTAGAATTTCTAAAACTCTTTTACTTACCCAATTACTTTGCATCAAGAAAAGAATGCTGCTTTCGTATTATTTTAAATAGTTTAAACCTGTTTGTACTGTCCTAATGAGGAAGGTACAAAGAAAATGTTTTCCTGATGGTGCAAGGAGAAAAATTTTTTTGGTTCTTAAGCTGGACAGGTGAAATAGTTGTAGCAGCTTTTGAAACCCATTTTTCTTTCACTGCAGCCCTGCTCCTAGCAAAGGGCCCAAGAAGAGAACCTTGTAGGTACTGATTTTTTTTTTTTTTTTCCACATTAGAGAAATCTGAGATTTCGAGGAGCGAGAAAGGACTTTCAGGAACATGAAGATTTGATGTTGGCAGGGCATTTTTTGATTTAACCCCCTGTCTATTATAAACCTCATCTTCAGACTTGTCCCCACCAAACCAAACATAGAAAGCAGTCCTCCCGGAAAGCTGTGATATGTAAACAGGGCTCCCCTCAACCAGGTTCCTAGAACCTTTGTTGCTCTCTTAATGTGGGTTCACGGGATTGAAGGCAAATTCTACTTACCCTAAATTCTATTACTGAGAACCACAGTAGTGGCCACATTTCCATTCTTATTCAATGGGTAAGGGCGACCAGTTTCTTTGTTTGTTCCTATAAAATGTAGCCACTTGACAGAATGTAGGTCAGCAACGGGGTGATTTGGTAGAACAGTGGCAGAAACCCACAGTGTATCAAGCAGTCCTGATGCTGAAGATGGAGAGAATAGAGAATAAGCCTCAAGTTGTGCTCAGTTATTGCCAGCCCTAAGCTGTGCTTCTGACAATGGCTTTGAGGAGGAAATTATGACATTTGAAAGAATCTCCCAAGCTTTATAAGAAGCATGTGAATATCTATAAATATTGATCCAAAATGAGTGCAATGAATAATTTATAGTGAAATATATTTTCTTTGTCTTTCAGTTTTTAAAGCAGCTTTTTTTTTCCCTAAAAACTTATGGTTAGACAAGCATATTTTTCCTCTATCATTTTAGAGCCAATTCTTATTTTTAGAAAAAAATGTGTTATTTTCAAAGGATGTTTGAAGTTGGGAGGAAAAAAGAAAATCCCAACAATACACACATTACCAAAATGGAAACATATTGTAGATGTTCTGGTTTCAGGAAAAAATATAACTTGAGATTAAAAAAAAAGTTCATACAAATTAATTTGTTGTCATAATTTTGTTGTTTTTGGTGCGTATTCTCCTTTTGCAGAGTCATTTAAACATCTCTTATGTTTGCTTGAATAAATATAGAGATTTCATTTGTTGCAACTAATGATTCCAACCCAAAATATACCCTTGTGTAATGAGAGGAAAATAAACAGGTGTGCTCAGCATCTTTCACAGTGTGCCTGATGAGGGGGCAGACCATTTGGAAGATGCATTAAATATTCTCAAACCTCACCAGGAGTTGGGCTTTAATTGATCATGATTCAGGGTCTTTTTTGGAATGTCTATCAATATTTTCACAAGGGGTCAACGTGCCTTTCTCTTTCTCTCTGTAACACTAGAAACAGATTCGGAGAAATTAATGCCTCCCAGTTTTCTTGGAAAAGCCATTGGGTGTTCGTTCATTAGGCTAGTAATATGGCTCTAAATCCACTTAGATAAAAGGATTTTATTTTTGTTTCTTCCCTGTTGAGCTTAACGTCTCGTTCATTTTTGTTGTTGCTATTGTTTTTAATTTTGTTAGATTTTTTTGACCTGTGCAATGGAAAGGAAGACAAGAAAGAAAGACTTTATTGAGTCTGGAAGTTGCCTCTTTTGGAAGACTTTGACGATTGTGGGTTCTTACACCACGTCCCAGCACTTTTAGTTCATTTAGTCTTGGACTCACCAATCCAAGGTGTATGTCGTATACACCAGTGATTTGTGAAATATTGTTCAGAAGCACACTGAGTCTGAGGAAATGGAGGGTTCGTTCATATCACCCCAAGGCGCAGAAAACGGAGAACCTGGGAATAGATTCACAAAGCTGCTGGAAGCCTCTGGACCTGAATGTGTAACCCTGACAATGTAACTGTTTTGCTAAATTGGTTTTGGGAGAAATTACATTTATCCCTCTGAGCTTCTGTTTCTCCATCTGATCACTACAGTACTAAGGGGGAGTTCTTTTGAACATGAATTGAAATGATGCAAGTACTTAGTAAGTGTTTCTTAAATCTGAAAAAAAGAAAAAAAGAAGGACATTGAATTCATGTGTCTCCTAAAATCTAGCAACCATGCACGACTATTTTTCTGAAGTCTCCTTGTAACTCTTTAGGTAGACTTAATTTTTTCCAAAGGACAAAAAGGAAATCAGAAAGTTCTACTGATTTGGGTAGACCATAAAACTAAAGTGCTATACAGTGTTTTTCTAGAATAAACAAACAGGCATTGTATTTGTACACCTCGAACTGCCTGCTGGCTCTAAGCTCCGTCTCTGTTTCCCGGGGACAGTTTTGTGTGCAAGGTGATGGAGTCAGAGGAGAGTTGGGTTCAAATTCAGGCTCTCTCCTGGTTGACTGTGAACCTAGGCAAGTAACTCAACCTCCTTCATACGTGAAAGAATAACAATAACAACCGCTATAATAGTAATGCCTGCCTCCTAAAGTTGTCCGGGAGATTGAATGAGAGTGAATATTTGACCTGGTATAGAAAAGCTCCTAAATAAAGGCCTTTCTCTTCCCACCCTGGTCTGAAGCAGTAGCCTCCTAACCATTCTCTAATATTCCCCTTTGATATATATACATAGTAGGGAGAAAGAACCCCCTTAAATGGATATCTGACTATACAACTTCTCTGCTAAAAATCTCTCAGACTCCTAGTTACTCACAGAATGGTTCTAAACTCCTTAATTGATGTTCAAAGTACCCACCACATGTCCCAGTCTTCCTGTCCTGGTCTGTTTCTCTCTCTCATGTACATTGTGTTCCAGGCCAATCAATGCTCTTCCCTCTGAACCCCAGTTTCATTTTACTGCTTCAGCGCTTCTGTGAATTCTCTTAATCTGAATTAATTTCTTGTTCCTCTCTGCTCCCATGGTACTTTGAACATGAAACAGTCTCCCCTGTCTCTCCTACCTGTTGCATTGCAAATTCCTTAGTCCTTTGTATAGAGCCACTCATATCTAGCATGTATGTCATCACCTTCACATTGTGACTGCTCAAATATACCTCTAGGTAGAGCAAGCACATAATTTATCATCTAAACTGGGACACTTGTCCAAGAAAAATGCTAGACTTGATGAGTGCTGGGTGGTCCATAACTCAGGGGTGGAAATAAGAATGACAATAAATTAACATTACTACTCAGTATTCCAATGGATTTTAAAAAAATCATTGGATCCACTATTGAAAAATCAGCTTACAAAATATTTCTTCATCATTTCTTAGTTTTGATTCTGCCTGTCTTTACATTGCTGCTTCTAGGACCGCAGTGTTACTCTAGCTCTGTAGATGCTGAGTGACTTTGCTCATTTTTCTCTATCCCACAGACCTGCTAGGGGCATGCTAACAAAAACCTGATTCCCAGCAGTGGGTTGAACTGAAATCTGTGTTTGAGGGATGAAGTAACTGCTTTAATGGTTTAAAAGTTGGGTTGGTAGCATCAGCATGTTCATAGCTGATTGAAATTTAAGTATGTTCACTGTGGTTGTCTGCTGGGAGGGGACTGACTTTGAAAACCATTTGATGACATATCTGATAAATGATTGGATTTCAGAAATGATTAGAGAGTGATTGTTATATTAAGCAAACTTATGTTTGAGATCCATGCATCAGGCTTTCTTAAAATCTGTAGTCTTTCCTATGTAAATCTTGCTCTTACTAAGAAAGAAATTTTCTAATGTCCTATGCTAATCCCATTATCTTTAATGCATTGATCGTTTCTAACTGTGGAGGCACGAGGGGGGTGGTATCTTACATTAAGACTCTGTTACTTGGATACACTTGTGATAGAATGAAAATGTGACAATTGAACAATGCTATTTGCACCGTATTTATATCATGTCTGCATCCCGTGCAGGGATGAATTGTGTACATGGAGAGTTTGGACATCAAACAACATTCTCATTTTTTTCTTAGCTGTCTGCTTTAACAGAGGCAAACCTAAAGGACATAAATGCCACATCCTTCAGACAATTGTGTGAATATTCTCCCTGGGTCCTTTCCTTCTGGGTTTTGGCCTTGGCTCCTGGTGTTCACAGCATTAAGAGGGTTAAAGGTTCTGGCATGGTGAATTTATTGTTGACATCTCACAGTCCTTAAAGGCAGGATCACTAATGGGTGACCTTGGGGTTTGACCGTTCCAGACCCGAGAAGATCAAGTCTCATCCCCCTCCTCCAAGTGTGGTGACCCCTCTATTCTCACTTTCCCCGGCCTAACCTTTAACTCACTGATATTTGACTAAAATATTAAGCAAACACCTGCTTGGGTCTGTGGTCAAAATCTGTGGACTTGAAGATCTCCCATAATTTCATGTGAATAAGCTGTGGTAATAATCATGAAATGTAGACCAGATCTGTGGACACACTTACAGTAAGTAATGATATTGCTACTGACCACATGCAACACAGATTCTGTAACAACCCGTGTATATGGTGAATCAATGTTAATCAAGTTGACCAGAGTATTAATGAATTGTCTGTGGATCCACTAAGGTTTCTGTTATTTGCATTAACACAACAGTGCAACAATAGTTATTCCCTATTACTGAAGTCTAAAAGTAAGTTTAGAATACCTTAGATTTACCATTGCCAGTAATGCAAAATGCATTCATGTTTAACAGGGGTACCAGCAATTATTTGAATCATTAGATGAAAAAATATTTGGTGAGATCAGCTGAGATGAATTTTGTGCTTTGAGGAAAGGAGGGAGGGATGTTACATTCAAAATGACTCTGAATAGTTATAGATAAAAAGAAGCAGTGTACTTCGTGTTGCCTTGAATTACTCCACTGATATTTTGTAAAAATAGTTTCACCTGATACGATGAGACGCCCTAAAATGTGAAATCACACCAACAAAAATTTCTACAAAAGACGAAGAGTTTCTTTCCCTATAAAGGTAAAGTGTTATTAAAAAAAGAGGTATTTACTAGGTTTCATTTGTTCAGTGTAAATTGGTAGGGTTTGTCATTATAAATCAAGATAAAATTAAATAAATTAAAAATTAAATTAAACCAAATAGTTAAGATTTAACTATTACTTATCTAAACATTTTAGAAATAAATTATATGTTTATGACACACGACTTTTACTCCCTCCTTAGGAACCTTTCATTAACTTACAGTTCTGTTTTAGCAAGAGAATAGGAGGACTCCACTCTCCCAGGGCACCTGCAGGCTTCCCAGATGTTCCACACCAAAATGGAATTATATAAGGTGTAGAAGAAACTTCACACTTCATCCCATATTTGCAGCTTTTTTTTTGTACTTTATAGTTTTACACTTTTTTTTACTTTTTATGCTTTTACTTTATACTTTTACTTATATACTTTTAGATAAAGTATACTTTATGCTTTTATCTTTATACATAGTATTCACTTCTTTGAATGAAATTAATTAATAGTACTGCAGAATGATACTATGGTAAATCCAGATTTTTTCCTCTGAAAATTGATAGTGTTTTTATCAATATATATTGGACTCTATTTTGTCCCATTTCCTCTTCGATTTGGGCTGAGTTTGTCACTTTTTTCTGATTTTAAATATGTATCATGAAGCAGAGCCATAATTTAAAGCCTGGATGTCTTCACCTCTCTCCACCTGTCCCATACAAAGTATTGTTCATAGTAGCTGCTTTTGCCATTCTCACACCACCACTCCTCTCCCCCAAAACCCTCTAATTCGGACTCATTACTCATTGGCTAGACCAGATGAAGTGAAAACTATTTGCGTCTCCATTTTACAGATGAGGAAACTGAAACAGAAGTCACTCAGCTAGTAACTGGCAGAGCTGAGATTTAAATTCAGGCAATCTGACTCCAGAACCTTTCTCCTAACCACTATGCCAACTGCCTTACCAAAAAAGTAATGACTCTATTGGGAAGGCCACTCAACTTGGTTTCTACCTCTGCTATGAAACCTTATTTTGCCCTGTAAGAGATTCAGTCGGGCATGTGTCAGCTTCCTAGATAAGTTCCTGAGACCGGAAACTGAGCCTCACTCACCTTCACTTTCCCCAAGCACTTAGCATAGTGTCTGGAGCTCAGCTGACATCTAACATATAAAAGAATTAATAAAAAATAATTAAAATGTATATAAATTCTAAAAATAAATTTTTCTAATGCAATGTAAATCATGTATGGTGAACACATTTCCTCATTATGTTTGTGTCTGGGTCTATAGAAGAAATTTAGTTAATTAAAAGTCATTCCTCTATGAAACATCATGGTTACCTTGACCAAAAAAGTAGATGCAAAATCTTGATCTTGATTAATTTGGACAGATCCTTTCGGCATGCCTATGTGTCCTGTTCTGGCATTGATGTTGTCTAACACAACCTGGATAAAGATGTTTATATGGGTCTTTTTGCTTCTGAATCACTCAACCTAAGAATGAAGTAATCTGAAAGCTGCCGGTTGTCAGGCCTGAAACATAAATGCCAAATAAGTTAACTTGCTTAATTAAAAAGAGAATGTGCATGGGGGGTGATTAGATAGCACAGTGAAGAATGAATTTCTGATAAATTTTAAGATCTCCCCAGGAAAAAAATAATTTCAACTTGCTCACTTTATTTCATAAGCTCAACCCATAGGTCCTAAGTTTCAAATAAAAAAAGATCTTAGAAGTGATGTGGAAATTATTGGAGGCTTGAGCAAGGGGAGAACAGGGAGGAAAAAGTCGTTGATCCATTCATTTCATTTTGTTGTAGGCGGTAGTTAAACCATGGTGTCTCTTTCATCATAGTGACTCATTATAAACTGATGGTCTGGCAAAATCCAGAGCCTGAAGAGGGACATTATAAGTTATATGACTGAAGCTTAAAACTCGTGTACTTAAACGCTGTCTTGCTTGCCTCCATGTGAAAACTTTCATATACAAATTTCTGCACCAATATTAGAAAGTGGTTCCTTTTTTCTCAAAGTGTGTTTATTAGTGAAATGACTCAAACAAAAAGATGTTGTGAATTAAATGAAAATGTCTGCTACTAATACTGTAGTAGGAACCTGAACATATCTTTAGCTAGAACTCATCATATTTAGATACCAATATGATTTTGTCTCTGGAAGAAAAGGTATTTAGGTCTATGCCTATGGATGGGGGAAAGAATAGTGTCATTGCTTATTACAAGTGGCTTCAGGAGCATAAAGGGTTCTGAATTTTCAAACTAGAAATTTTTAAAAGAAACCAACAATTGAAAACTTTCTTAGTGGCTACTTATGTATATGTATATATAGACATATATATATATATATATATATATATGAGCATCTTTTAAAGGACCATAGCTTAGAGTTTTCAAAGAGAAATTCAATGGTATAGGAAGGATTTGAAAAGAGCATTCCTGAATGGAAAATGTGCATCAGTCGAAAGCATCAATAAATACATCGTTTTCATATGCAAATGAAAATTTCTAAAGTAAAAAAGGCATTGTTTTATAAATAGTGAGATAATATTCTTGAAAAAGGTTACCAGTGATTACATAAGTTATCTCCTTCATAAAGAAATTTAGAGCTCACAGTTGCTCTTTTCATTAAAATGGGCTTTACATCCAGACTCATGCTGAAAGCCAAACTCTGAATTTTAATTAGAGATAATAAATAATTATATCACTTAGGAAACTGAAACTATTAAAGACTGCTGATACCATACTACTGTAGTTGAAGGGTGGGTAGCAATACATAAATCACATTAAAGGCAATACGTGGTAGGTGGAAAATTGGCAATAAATGTGGATAAATTCTAAAGCTAACCAGATAAAAAAGGAAATATGCATCGGGCCAGTCACTATTTTGAGTCCATAAGAGTTTCAACTTCTTATTTTAGGATGATTATAAACTTCTCCATCCCCCAAATAATATGGTTACTCTTTTTATTTTTGATGGGGGACTGCGGGGGAAAGGGTAGGGTGAGCTATAATTTATATTTCCTCCAACCAGAAAGATTAAACTTTTTTTTCCTTCCCCCTGCTTTTTTTTTTTTTCCCTTTTTTTTAAAAGAAAGCACATTGACATCTCAAGAGTAATTACCACCCCAGAGTCAAGGGAAAAAAAAAATGGAGAGACAGACTTCCCCAACCTACAGAGCCCAGAGGGACAATCTGATGCAAAGAAAGCAGAGACTTGAACCATTAGAGCCGGGATTGGGGCTGACACTGACCTGCATTGACACCCGGCTTTGTCCCGCCATCTGCACAAATGTGAACTTTGCCTTCCAAACTTGGCTTCTCAATTAACATGTCCAGCTGGGGAGAATTCCATCATTTCCCTAATATCCTTATTGCCACTGGCCTGACATATTAATATTAAAAATATATGTGCACAGATCAAGGATTTTCTTAAGCACTTCTGTTTTTATTGCAGATAATAAGCAGGAGGTGAAAGCAGACACAATATAATTTGAAAAGCATAACCCTGATTAGGCACTGATTGGAACGCTGTTATACCTTACATTTAAAACCTTTTTATTATTAGAACTAGCTGTCAAAACCAGGCTCTGAATTTCCTATGAGATAGATGCAGGGGCAGGCAATGCTTTGCTACTTCAGTGCAAATAAATTTATAGTTCAAAGTGCCATTTTGTTTGAATATGTCCTTAAGTATCAGAGACCTGTCATGTGCATTGCTGAGGTGTTGGTAAAGATGTGTCATCTAGCTTTAATTTGTTCTCTTTTAATGGACACTCATTACTATTCTCAGTTATTGTTCTTTTTTTTTTTAAAGAAGATGTTGGGGGTAGGAGTTTATTAATTAATTTATTTATTTTTGCTGTGTTGCGTCTTCATTTCTGTGCGAGGGCCTTCTCTAGTTGTGGCAAGCGGGGGCCACTCTTCATCGCGGTGCGCGGGCCTCTCACTATGGCGGCCTCTCTTGTTGCGGAGCACAAGCTCCAGACGCGCAGACTCAGTAGTTGTGGCTCACGGGCCTAGTTGCTCTGCGGCATGTGGGATCCTCCTCTACCAGGGCTCGAACCCGTGTCCCCTGCATTAGCAGGCAGATTCTCAACCACTGCGCCACCAGGGAAGCCCGATTACTGTTCATTTTAATGTGTTATGCACTGACATGGTAAAGAAATAAGACCATAGTATCACTATTTGATGATAAATGGACAATATCTGTGAGTGTGGGGAGACAGAGAAGTTATCACCTCTAATCTTGAACGGGAAGGAGGTTTTCATATAATCTCAAAATTAGCAGAGCCATTCGAAGCCTCTTAGATAAAGGCAGGACTTCTGATGCCTACTACCTGGGCTCAAATCCCAGCTCTTCTCAATTACAGCAAATCCTTAACCCTTCTAACCATCAGTTTTCTCATCTTTTGAATGGGATAATACCCAGTTTGGTTTCGGTGTTGTTGAGAAGATTAATTGAGATGTTATGTGGAAAGTATCCAGAAAAATACCTAGTACAGATTAAGCACTCAGTCTTATTAGCTTCCATTTAGGTATTTGGCTGTGTTCTAACAATATCACTAAATTGTTTCCAAAGCTTCTGCTTAAAATACATGTCATGACAAGGAGCTCACTATTTCCTCTGGGGAAACTTTTGCACAGTGTTACTTGTTAGAAAGCTCCTTCAGGTATTCTTAGGTGTTTCTTATCTATGTCACGCTTTCACTCCATTCTGTCCTCATCATCACAGAGTTGCTTCCGGCAGAATATCCAAGAAAAGTAGCAGGAGAGCTGTTACTCTGAGTCCTGTTCCGTTGAATGCTCTCTTCTCTAGGCTAATTCTCCAGGCTTCTCATTTCCTCATATCACCCAGATGAAAGTTCCCCACTATTCAGAACTGCCCAGCCCAACCAAACTCCACAACGGTCCAGAATTTTTCTACAAACTTAGTTGCCTTTAGCAGAAGAGCCTGAACAGTATATTCTTGGTGATGACTCAGGCTTTGCAGTCCATTAGAACCGGGTTCAAATCTGATCTCCACTACTTCCGAGCTATGTGGCTTAGGCACGTGGGCAAACTTTCTCATCATCATACTCGCTGTCTGTAAGGTAGAGAAGATGTTTCCATCCTTGCTGGTCTGCCATGAGGATGGATGGCAGTTAATGCCCAAGAAAAGTAGGAGGGCATCCAAGCATGAGGGCTATTCCTCTGAGTCACATGCTTTTCATCATTTAGAGCTAGATTCTCCTTTCCATCACGTCTGAACAATGATACGGTTTATCCTATTTACGTCTCAATGATAACAGGATGCATATAGCATAAATTAGCTCTTAGCTTGAAAGGAGACCTTGACCTTCAAATACAGCACATGGTGGAACCATAAGAAAGAACAGCAGAAACTCCAGTAGGCAAACTTTCACTCATAGGGGGATGGTACACAATGTTTTCTGGGCCTGACCCAAATAAAAGAGGGAGGCAACCAGGGATTGGTGACCGAGGCCACACAGAGGCACTGATTTATGGAGAAAATAAAATCAAAGCTAGGTTGACTGTCCAGTTAAATTGTCGGCCAGAGACCTGGAAATCTGGGTGTAAGTGACTTAGTAGGAGAAAAATCTGGCAGGCAGATTTTAGTGGGTGGGTGTGAGGCCAAGAGAAGGACACACAGCTTGGAGAATTTTTTGAGGTTAGGAGAGTAACTGCAGAAGGCATTTACAGGGAGTCCAGGCAGGAGGTGGAGAGGAAGCTGTTAGGATCACGACCAGGGTGCATGTGATGTCTTCCTGGGTCTGTTTGAAACTCCTCTCACTGACTGACCCTACTGCCTTCCACCAGGGGGAATGTGACCCAGGAAAAGGAAACTAAAGTGAAAACTGAAAATATAAAACATTGGAGCTGAATACTGACTGCTGTCCCAGCTCAGTACACCTATCTCAGTTTTCTGGACACTTCTCCAGTTGGGATATTTGGAATAGCTTGAGGACTCCTATTTATACCAAGCAGTACCCTGTGGGGCTCCTGGGCACAAAAGCCTTTCTGTGTCCCCATTTCTTGATTACAGGAAGTAGGCTTCATTCAGCCTCCATGACCTTCCCAGAGGTCCAATGGGGCAGATTCAAACAGTTGCTAATTAGGGAATGGAGGGGATGCAGAGACAAGGGAGAAATAGTCAAAAAAAAAAAAAAAAAGTGCAGCCTTGGAGCAGCGTCCTGGTTCCCCCTTAAGAGGTATATTGAATACATAACAGTATCTTTGAGCTGTTTTGCAGATACTGAAACTCCCACCAGGTGGGAGAAGTTAACTGTATGCTGCCCACAAGCAGGTAGACCCCAGACTGGTTGGAACCAGAAGGTCGGTGATGCTCACTCCCACTTATCTCACCACCAACCAATCAGAAGAGTGTCCATGAGCTGATCACGCCCTCTTTGAACCATTACTATAAAACTTCTCACTAACCCCTCCAGGTCAGGACACAGTTTTGAGGGCATTAGCGCACTGTGGCCTCCTTTGCCTGGCAAAGCAATAAAGCTATTCTCTTCTACTTCACCCAAAACTCTGTCTCTGGGATTTAATTCATTGTTGGGGTGCAGAAGCCTAATTCAGCTGCACTATTTCAATATGCAGGGAAACTAGCTATCATATCATTGTTTGGTTCAAAATATAATCACGGACTGTTACTCTAAAGAACATTACTTTTATATGGATCTTAACTCAGTGGGATTCAGTTAGAGTAGTTATTTTTTGTTGTAGTTTTGTTCCTAGTGATGATTTTTTTTATTTTATTATCTGAGGTAATTTGTGTTCTTTCTCCTAGTTTATATTGAAATGTTCATAAAGTTTACATCTTGGTACTTAATTTTTACCTTTTTTCTCTTGTTGAGCACACATCATTTGCATATATGGATATGCTGATCAAGCATAACACGTATGCATACATTTACCTATGGGCATAAGTTATTCAATTTTGCATATATGTGCATCTATCTATCTATCTATCTTTCTACCTATCTATCTAACTATCCATCTACCTATGTATCATCTATACAGAATTTCAGACAGACAGAAATTCTGTTATCCACATTTCAGGAGCAGCTGTGAAAGAAAAAGACAAATTCTCATAAAATAGTTAGAGCCAACTTGTAGTACAGTGGGAGGAAAGGGAGAGAGAGTAGGAAGCAAATATGGGTCAAACACGTGCTATGTGCCATGAATCATGCTAGATGATTTTAACCATATTTCTGTTTCATTCTTACAACAACTTTAAGATGCAGATATTATTATCTTCAGGATGGCAATGAAGAAGCAGACTCTCGGAGGTAAGTAACTCCCTGAAGGTTATTCAGTTTGTCCATGGCAGACCAGGCTTTGAATTCAAGCCCTTCTGACTCTAAAGCTTATTATCTTTCCATGATAGACTACACCTCACTAAGAAAATAAAACAAGTGGTCAGGTATATACAAAACTCCAACCCATAGTAACAAACCCTAACTACTGTCCGTAACAGGCAAGAAATAACTATATATCTATAAGCAGGTGTATCATCTCATATTGACTTTATCCAGCTAAGTGACCTTGAGTAGGTTGATGCCCTTTCAGAGCCCCAATTTCTGTATCTGTAAAATATGAGGTTTGTGCTGAATTTTCTCTAATGTCCCTTCACCTCTAATCCTCCATAGCTTTTTCATTATGTCCCGCCATCCCGGCCCCGGCGTGTGTGCCCCTTGTTCCTGAGAGCTCTCTCTGAACACTATGTATGGGTTGCCTCTGTGTGACATGCTGCATCCTGAAATGTAAACCAGAGGAGTTAGCAACACACATAGTTTCATTCCACAATGCCCATTAATGATGCTTAATCAAGACACAATCTGAAAGGTAAACAAACCAACAGCTCCTTTGTTTTTGTGAAGTGAGAACTAAGGGTTATTGATTATTCTTCTGACCCAGGACAGATCTGTATAGATCTGGGGAAGATGGATGGCTCTTTTGATCTGAGAATCAGCCAAGCCTGACAACACAATGTCACTTTAGAACTGTACTATCCGTACAGCACCTGACTGAGCTCGGCCAGCTTCCCCTTCCTCTTCTCCATTCGCTTCCGAAAACTCCAGTCCATTATATTCGCCGCATCACAAGGTGTGTCATAATGAAGAGCTCTGCATTCTCAGCTGGGGCGCCTCTGACCCTTAGGAATTGAAAAAAATAATAGTAAAGGTATTTTTCCAAGCTGTATCATTCATATTTTCAAAGCATCAAAAAAACTGCATTTATTCACAATAATGTGTTCCAAGCTATTTGCTTAACTGTAGCTGATTTGTCTGCACCGAATTAAAACAATACATGACAGACCTGGGAATAATGTACTCAGTGCCACATATTTTAAGAACTCTGTGTTTCATGCAGTCTTGACATCTCCTCCACTCAGTTGCTGGGAGTACTTCCTCAAGGCACGACCCAGACCGATACCTGTCATCGTGGGTGTAAAGGTGGTTTAAAGTTGATCCTGGGTGCTGCAGCCAGGTCTCAGGGATGCTGGGGGTTCTCTAAGAGATCTGTTTATGGTCCCAGAGGCTCTGGGGTTGACTCACATCCTTGAAGAGCTTCACACCCCGACAATATCTGAGCAAGGCAGTCTTTAGGACCAAAACACTTCTGCCTGGATTTGCCTGTTACGTAAAAGAAGGGTTTTGGGGAGGAACACAAGTCATTACCAAAATACTGGTCTGACATCCTAAATATTTACCTGGAGATAGTTAAAAACATCAGCTCTCAGGGCTTCCCTGGCGGCGCAGTGGTTGAGAGTCCGCTTGCCGATGAAGGGGACACGGGTTCCTGCTCCGGTCCGGGAAGACCCCACAGGCCGCGGAGCGGCTGGGCCCATGAGCTATGGCCGCTGAGCCTGAGCGTCCGGAGCCTGTGCTCTGCAGCGGGAGAGGCCACAGCAACAAACAAACAAACAAACAAACAAACAAAACCCATCAGCTCTCTATTTGTTTGCACAAGGTGCCTTATGGCATTCAACTACTAAGTAGTTGGCCACAATACATACATACATACATTTGTACATTCACATTAGTACATATATATATATATATTATAAACACTGTTGGTATTTTTATCCATAATTTCCCCCAGTGTGGTTGTACTTATCTAACAAGAGACTTTACACTGCAATAGTTAATTATCCATAAGAGTTGACCACAAGTTAGCTCAGCTGTGTAGCTAGGAGTTGAGAGAAGTGGGAAGTGGGACTGGAGACTGAAACGGGGAGAGAGTCATCCTCTCATTGGAGAAATATTCCTCTACTGCTTAATGTTGGTTATTTGGGGGAAAGTGTTCGGTTACAGTTGTAAATTATCCTTGATTGCATAGCAGTTGAGTCAGTGACCATGTCATAGACAGAGGCCAGATTATGTACACATCTTCTAGTTGCTGGTCCACTGCCTCTCCTGGCCTGCCATGCTGCTTCTAGGACCTTGAGATAAGTTAAGAGGGGTAGCCCCATGTTAGGGGCACTGTTCAGCTAGCTCAGCAATGGTTCCCCCCTGCCCTGTACCTCTTCTCCCATCCCAGCACATTGGCTGTCATCAGCAGGCCCTCAGAGTTTATTTTAATGACCCCAGGGGGCAGCCATCCAGTGCCCCTAGGCTACCCCGTGCTATCAGTAGGGAATTAATTCCTATCTGAGCCTTGCAGCAGCAGCTTCCTGACAGAGCCCCACCCCTGCCTGTCAGCCTGCCCTGCAGAGGTCAGATGTGATCTCTAAGTGACCAGAGTTAGGTCACTTACAAACATAGAATGTGATACACCTTCCATAAGGCGTCTGGACTAACAGACTGTTTTGTCTATCAGCACAATAGTAGGGAAATGTTTTCAACCTGCAATATGGCCAAACATACTAGTCTGAAGCATATGTTGGGCTGACATGGTTTACAAAGTGGCTTCAGTTTCACCAGGAAGCAAAAGCACCATTCTTCCTTCCAGAATGTTTCTCGTGCACTTCTCTTTGGTCTCTATTTTATTTTTCAGTACTTCCCAAAAGGATTAGAAGTAGCTGCAGTGAACGTACGATAGCAATAAACCATTAACAACAAATGAGTGAGAAAAAAGTTAAGCCAAAGAGGAAGAAGATGAGAACGTTCTATCAAGGCTGAGAAAAGCTACAGTGATAGAGTGTAAAAGTTTTCTGTGAGCTTTCTAATGGCCAAGGCAAAGAGAGAAGCTGGATTAACTCTCTGTAATGAAAAGAAGCCTGTTTGCTTATAAGGAGAGAAATAGTATTTCACTGGCTGTGTTCCATTAAAAAAATAAAAAAAGCAGAATGTGGGAGGCAAATTACATAGAGACATTGGACATTTAATGTCTTTAATATAATTTAAATAATTGTTGCCAGAAAATGGCTGGGTCCATTGGTATCCCACTTATTCAGGGATGACTTTTCATGAGAATAATTAGCTATGTGGTATGGATTTATGGGAGTTGGAAGACCTCTCTGTCCTTTGCCTCCCCCCCACCCCTGCCCTCAATTATTTGATTAAGCTAGACAGTGTTTGCAAACTGTGGCCTCCAGGCCAATGCCAGCCCACCTCTTGTTTTTGTACATAAATTCTTATGGAAACGTTATGGGAAAGAAAGTGGGGCTGGAGAGGATGGTCACATCCCAGGTCTCAGGTGAGTCCTGGGAGAAAAAGAAAAAAGAAGACCCTGACATAGAACTTAGTAGAAAAGAAATGTGTTTATTGAGCTATTACTGTCTGCATTATGTTAGCTGCTAGAGGACATAAAGTGAAAGAAATTAGCCATTCTTTCAGGGTTTTCCAAAACAGTAAGGGATATCAAGTCATGGAATTAAAACTAGAAAATCAGTGTTTGCTGAGTTGTAACACCTCCTGTAAATTCAGTAGAAAACCTAGATGGTAGAAGTTGATTTGGACTAAACCAGTTGGATAAAAGGTATGAAGGACTCAAGGCTAAGCATTATGATTAATAATAGAAATATACTAATAAAATGTGAATATTAATGATTCATATAATCTACCCATTGTAGGAAAATGAATAAGCCCTCTTAGAAATAAATTAAATAATAAATATTATATTTCCCCAAAACGTTTTATTTATGGAGACAATTTGAAAATATGGTAAAGAGCAAAATACTGACTATTCTTTTACATATTCAATTTTTAAACAATGGCTGATCTCATTTTACAATTTTATTAATTCTGCTTCTTGAGGCAAGGATTTTATTGTTCATGTTTTTTTGTTTTCTTCACAGCTGTATCCTCAGGGCCTAGAGCAGTCCCTGGCATAGAGTAGGTACTCAATAAATACTTATTGAACGAAGCAAGACAAGAGTGGGCGTTAGAAGAAAATTCTATGAAATACAAGGTGCCATAGAAATGCACAATGACAATGAGGTCAGATGAGCAGTCCCTTTCCTTGGATGAAAATATACTTTCCAATAATCTCATTTTCTCCAGACAAGTAGCATATATTGGTGTAGACTGGAGAAGATATTATGAACTGCATTATAGACAGGATAAAAATTGTAGGCTGATGAGCTTAAGTTACTATTTTGTAATTTGGTACTTAATATAGAGGTCTATATATATATTTTTTAAAAAAGAGTTGTACTGAGTTATGAATTTTCATGCTCTGAAATTTTGTGTTCAAAAAGAATTTTTTTTTTAATCTGAGACTTTTTGACTTCATTAACAGTGAAAAGTATAATTAATGGGGTTAAGTTTTGAAATTTCATTCACTCTATTTTTAATCTCCACTTACAAAAATATGAAGTAAAAGCTTTCAACCTTTACCTTTTCATAGGGAGGCAGGGAAATATTATTTGGAAGGGGTCTTAAGGACTGTGCTTATGAGCAACAGGAAATTGATGAACCAAAGTCAAAAAGTATAGATGGTGAAATACTGTGCTCAAGGATGGAGAACAGAAACCAAAGCTGAAAATGTGCTTAAGGCAAACAATGCAATTAACTTGGTACACCCTGCCTACCCCCCACCCCTCCCCCATGACTTAGAAGGCATTCTTTCTTCTTCGTTATGCCCAGTAGGTAGAAAAGAATGGAAGGCACTCACACATAGCAACTAACTAGAGAAGAACTAGAAAAGCAACGTAGATGACCACATGTTGCTCGTACCATTTTGTGATTCAAGTTTTAGAAATTCATTTTATAAAAAAATGCAGAAACTCATTTTTCATTGTTTAAGAGCTAGAAAACCAAAGTCTTCATTCTAGGAATATTTTCCTCAGTGGAAGGCACATAGAAAATAAAAATTATTGTGAAGAAAAAAGTGTATTACAGAGCCCATTTTTCCCCTTAAAGATAAGACATTCATTCAAAAATAACTAACATGCTCGATGCCAAATGACATATGTTTAATGAAATGATTCTGCAGTTTTCCTAACTATCTATATAGCACACAGGAACATCAAGAGTTATTTACCTAAACCCTATGTGATATAAAAATCTCACCCCTTTGGCAAGTTATCTGATTAAGAAATGTGAATTTTACTATATGTAAAGTTCTTCTCAGGATATGAACCATGATTTTTGCCACAAACTAACAAAGGTATCAAAGTCAAGGATTTCTGGCTCATGGAAAAATGTACAAAACTGAGTTTCAAACTATTCATGTCAATTGGGTGCAGTACAAGCTGTATCTTATGCCACAGGCATTCCTTTAAAATGTCTCAGCAGGAAATTTTTTTTTTTTCCATTTGCCTATTCCTATTTTAAAATAAGGAGATGCAATGAACAGATTTCACTAAATCACAAAAATAGTACTGATTCATATTAAGACCTTGGAAGTTCAAAAGCTATAGCTCCTCTCTTTAGTTTTCTCTCTAGTTTTCCCCCTTTCTTCTTAAATGAAGTGTTATGTGATCAAAACAAGAATGCTTCCATGAATTTTCTCTAGAAATATTAACCAGCTAAAATAGCTGTCTAATCATTTTTGAAATATGCAGATTATGAAGATGTCAGTTAAAATGTACATGCATTTGGGGTATGCAAAGAAAAGTAATAAATAGCAATGGTATCTTTGATCCTGGAAAGAACTCAGAAATAGGGGGACTGTGTCCAGGGTGGTTATCATCAGCCCATTTTCTATTCCCCGTGCACAAATCATTTCATGCATTCTACAAACCAAGCCCCGATGTTGGGCTTCAAAAGCAATTTCAGCATCAGAATAAGGTGCTTTTCTTCAATTTTCAAGCCATTTGTATGAGGTTGGTGTTGTTTACCCACCTGGTACACTGATATTTACATACCCCTTTAAAGAAAATTGGTAGGTATGATTTATGGAGTACTGTAAGAGCACAATTTTCCATGTAGTGCACCTAATCTGAAAGGGCACTTGCAAAGGTCACTCTGGCCATACAAATACCAAGTCTTCTCTTTGGAATAAGTTAGGAGATTCATTTTTCTTGGAAAATGTCAGCAGTACCCTACTCCAGGGGTTAGTTTATGCAGATAAATGCGTAAGCCTTTAATCTTAGAGCAAAAATACTCTACACAAATGTAAAAGCAGTCCATCTATCACTGTTAAGACCTGTAATTTGTTTTTATTTAAATCTCAAGCCAGGGCGGAGTGGGCAACAGGACGGGTAACACCGTGTCTCAAATGTATGCCGAGATCAAGGCGAAGAAACACGCTTCGGCTCAACCCAGGTGGCTGACACACCGCGAGGCTCCGACAGCCAGGACTGCCTGCTCCTCTGCGCTTGCCCCTTGAGCCGCTAGAGACTTCCTGCCCAACTCGGAGCGTGGGAATTTGTCCAGTAAGTTTCCTCTCCCAGCCGGCATTTTCTCCCAATGCACCAGCTAAAATTCAGGTGAATGAAACATCGCTTTTTTTTTTTTTCTTTTAACTTAAGGGTTCACTTCAACCCCAGAACAAAAAAACCCAACAAATCATATCCTTCGTGAATTCAATTTATTTTCCAAAAAGAACAGTCATGTTTAGAGAAAGTCTCTCACTTTTCCCGAAAGTAATCTTACCCAATCCTGAGACTTTTACATTTGCAACTCACAGGAGAAGCGGTGAGCAGCCAGTTGTGTGTAATATACCTTGGCATGTTTTATACTCTCACCTTCTTTTCCTGCTGTATAAAATCTATGCTTGAAACTTAAGCTTTATCCCAAATCACAGTCCTCTTGAAGATCATTTTCTAATATTAAATTTAGCAGACATGAATAAAAGGTAAAATACGATTATGAAATATTTGCCTTTATTTCTATAAAATGAAAGAAGAAGGTGGGAATGCAGGGAGAGATGTGACTGTTTCCTTGGATATTTTGCAAATGAGCACTTGGAGTTTGTGAGACGCAAACAGACAGCAGAGTGTGATCCTTTAAGCCTGGACCAACAGCTGACACTGGTTTTGCCATCTCAGTGTTGTCAAAGTGAAAGGAAATTACAACCATTCATGCAATAGATTCCCTTTTAAAAACGTGGATATCACGTGGGAGATGTATCCCAACATTTTAATAACAGCAGATTAAAACATGATCCATTTGATGTTCTTCATGGAGAGAAAAATGCAAAAATACACCACCTGTATTGGATTCAGGCATCATCCAACTTTTTTTTTTCTTTTCATTTTAAGCATTTCAATGGATTTGGTGACTTGAGCAATATATGTCGTACTACTTGTGCTAAGCTGAGTTCAGTGATATTAAGTACACTTTAAATATCAAGATTTAAAAAAGACCACCACAGAGTTGAGCAACCTAAGAGAAAATTATAAAGTGTCAATAGTAAAGAACCTCTAATCTCTAATCTCCAGGTGATAAAATTAAGCACAAATTCTCCAGCTAATCATATCAAACATTTTAGTAAAAGGAGTGCAGGTAATTTCTGAACAGCATCATCCTCAAATGAGTGGACCCTGGCCAAACTTTCAAATTGTTGAAGAAAAATATAAGGTAGCAGATGTAAAGGGGATTGTACTGGCTGCATTCTTCATCTGCAAGTTTCAATTGGACCAGGACCAAAGTTTTATCTTTTCTCATTCTCCTGCCTCTATCCCTGAATCTATGGTACATACTACGGTGTGAACTTCTGACCCTTACCTCAAACTGCCTGTTTACACCCCTGCTTTGGTGTCTAATAGACAAGTCAAACTTGTCATATCCACAGCAAGCTCCTTGATCTTCCACTTGCAACTTGCCCTTGACGCTGTCTTCCCAATTTCAGGTACTGGTGACTCCATCCTTCACATTGCTTGGGCCAAGAACCTGGAGGTCATCCTTGAATCCTTCTTCCTCTCATGCTCCATATCTCATGGCCAGTAAATCCTGTCGGCTTAGATTTCAATCTGATCCTTTCCTGAATATTTGTGTCCCCTCCTAAATATTTGTGTCCCCTCCTAAATTCATATGTTGATGTGATGGTATTAAGATGTGGGACCTTTGGGAGGTGATTAAGACATGAGGGTGGAGACCTCTTAAATGGGATTAGTGCCCTTATAAAAGACACTCCAGAAAGATCCATCTATAAGTCAGGAAGAGAGCTCACAAATCTGCCATTCCCTGATTTTGGACTTCTAGCCTCCAGAACTGTGAGAAATAAATGTGTGTCATTTGTAGGCTATCCAGTCTATGGTGTTTTGTTATTGCAGCGAGAACTAAGATGCTACCTTTAATAGCTGCCACCCTCGTCCAAGTCCCACCATTTCTCCCTAAACAATTACAGTTATTTTGACCCTTGCCTTCTACAGTCTCTGCTTAAAACAGCTTCTGGAGTAATCCTATCACATTATAAGTTAGATTAGACTATACCACTCCTTTGCTTAAAATGCTTCAATGGTTCCTTCAAAATGTTTCCATTGGGCACCGAATCTTGGAAGGCTCTGCCTTCCACTTCTCAACCCCCACCCTCATGCCCGCTCCGTCTGCCGACAGTCCTCTTTCCCAGAAAGAAACATGGCTGGGTCTCTCTTCTCCTCTAGGTATTTCCTCAAACATTATCTCCTTGGTGACACTTCTTTGACAAGCCTCTTCGAAATCATGTCCCTGTCTCTCTCTCCCACCCCCATACCATTCTGGCACTCCCAATCACCCTTCACTGCTCGTTTTATTCCCACAGCACTTATCACCATCTGACATAGCATATGTTTTACTTATTTTATTGTTTACTGCCTGTCTCCCCCCAGTATAACATAAATCCCTGAGAGCAGGGATTTCTGTCTATTTTGTTTACTGCTGCATTCTCAGTGCCTAGACAAACGTTTAGCACAGGGTGGATCTTCAAATATAAATATTTGGCAGTTGAACTGACAAATGCCTTTAACTACTTGTGAGATGCCAATAATTTTGTAGCTGTATTCTTTCACTTAACAAAGTTTTCTCCAGAGCACATAAGCTCCATGCCTCTACACATTCGTATTTCTTAAAGTAAATACCTGAATTACATGGGAAATTAGAGACCAGAAGTAGCCTCACATGAGTTCATGCTAAGTTAGGTCATAGTCATGACATTAAATTAAGGTCTTGATCTTGAGTGTGGAAGACCTGAAGGGATGAGAGCCCTAGGAGAGAGAATGGAAACGTGTGGGTTCAAATTCCAGCTCTACTACATACAAGTTGAGTGATCTTATGTAAATGACAGGGCTGATACTGAGCTTTCCCATCTGTGAAATGAAGATGCAAAGTAACACCCTCTCACAGATTTGTGGTATGGATTATGCATAGGATAATGTCAAATCCTATGTAAACATCACCAGCTTGTACCTTCCATGATTACCATTGAAATCACAGTAAGGTCATGCCTCATCTTGCATGTCATATAGGTACATGTATGCATTATCTTGCACAGTGCCTGCCAAGTCATATGCAGCTGATCAACACTGACCAAAATAACTGCATATATTTAAACATTGCCTGAATCCCACAGCCCAAGTATAAGAAACATAGTCTCCATCCAGCATCAGTATTTAGGATAATGAAATTAAATTACACTGTCAGCACACATGCTGTAGCAAACCCAGATTACAAAAATAGGTAGGAAAGGATTCCACCAGCTCAACGGGGACTAAGACAGGTGTTGACAATTTGTGCCCCAGGGTTCAAACCCAACCCATCACCTGCTTTTGTACAGACTGAGAATTACATTTTTTGTGTGTGCATTTTTAAGTAGCTGAAAAAATTCAAAAGAATAATATTTTGTGACACATAAAAATTTTTAAAAATAAAAATTTCATTGTTTATTAATAATGTGTTATCAGAACACATCCAGGCCTTTCATTCATATATTTTCGCTGGCTACTTTGTGCTAGAAAAGCAGAACTGAGTAGTTGGGGCAAAAAGTGCATAGCTTGCAAAGCCTAAAATTTTTTACTCTCTCACCCTTTACAGATAAAATATGTTGACCCCTGCCTGGTCTAACAAAACAGTAGTGCCTTGATTTAATGATAAACCTGGTTTTGTTTTTATTGCTTGACTAGCAAAAAGCAGTTGAGGTGAACAGCATTCTATAAAAGTATTTATTGGTATTACTGCCAAATGGGTTCCGTGTTCGGCAGAAAGATATTCACAGAAACACTGCTCAGGTCTTTTTTCTTTCAGGTGCTCTTTTTTTTTTTTTCCTCCAAATCTCTAGGATAAAATGGTAGAGCACATTTTATGTCTTCTGACAAGAAAGACCAATATGGGCTGAGCACTTTATTCCTCATCTCACACTGCCTTCAGGTGTGGCCCTGTGCCTCAGGTCTAGAGAGAATTTGGCCTCAAAACGTAGTGCTTTTCTAGAATTATTTATTTAAGTCAGTTTCCCTTCCTGCAGAACTTTGCACACTGTAACACAGCACGTTTTCCCAGAGATGTCAAGGCCTTCTAAATTTAGGAAAAGAAATTGCCTTACTCTGGTCTTACTTTTCCCTTTTCTTTATATTTCCCCTAGTTTAAAGCCAGCATCTCCCTGCCCCTCTCTCTTTGAAGGTTCTTAATTGACAATTCATTAAATTGAAGAAGAAAAAAGACACAAACTTCCAGCTATAATATAAATAAATACTAGGGATATCATATACAACAGGACTATAGTTAACACTGCTGTGTAATAATACATAGAAAAGCTGTTAAAAGGGTAAATCCTAAGAATTCTCATCACAAGGAAAATTATTTTTTTCCTTTTCCTTTTCACATTTTTGTGGTAACCATTTCACAATAGATGTAAATTAAACCATCACGCTGTACCCCTTAAACGTATACAGTCATGTATGTTCATTTATTTCACCATAAAAAGGTTTTTTTCACCTTTGGACAAAGGGCAGGGCAGTGAGTACAAACAGAAGAGCACAGTATTTTTGTTTGTGCAAAGGGTGTGGGTGGGTGAAAAAAAATCACTTTGGGGGCTTCCCTGGTAGCACAGTGGATAAGAATCTGCCTGCCAATGCAGGGGACACAGGTTGGTTCCCTGGTCCGGGAAGATCTTACATTCTGTAGAGCAACTAATCCCATGCGCCACAACTACTGAGCCTGCGCTCTAGAGCCCGCGAGCCACAACTACTGAAGCCCGGGCGCCTAGAGCCCATGCTCTTCAACAAGAGAAACCACTGCAGTGAGAAGTCCGCACACCGCAATGAAGAGTAGACCCTGCTCGCCACAACTTAGAGAAAGCCTGCATGCAGCAACAAAGACCCAATACAGCCAAAAATAAAAAATAAAATAAAATAAAATAAAAAATTCGTTTTTAGGGGGATGCTTGGGAATGCCAACATGTGATCAGGGCTGACTGCCGAGCCCTTAATTGCACAGAATCCCTTCTCCTCCCTGTCAGTGTGGAATTCCCATGGATACAGCTGCTGGGTTCCAGGCCCAAGGTCCTCTCCTTCTTTGCTGAAACGCTCTTGATTGGGAGACAGGACAGTTTCTGAGAGCCCACGAAGTTTGCTGCCCTCTATTATGAGCTCTGTGACAGCAAGGAAATAGCAGACCTACTTTCCCAGCTTCTGGCTTCCTCCTGAAAAGGGCCCTGGCAGCCAGAGGACTGACATTTCCCTGCATTTCTGCTTTAATTAATGTCTAGGAGATGAACTTTGATTCCCACCCACAGCAGCATAAATTAGATGGAATTAAATGTAGCGCTTCTTTTCAGTTCTGCTATTTTTACCTGCTGGCCGTCATTTTCTCCTTCAAATAATACAACCACGTAGAAGAATTCTAGACTGAGTCTTAGCATGAAACATATGACCACGGGAAATCAATCTGTCACTTGATACCAGTCCTCTGAAATCCAGCAGGGCTTGGGGATCATTGGATACTTCCATCACTGAGCTGGCACCGCACGGTGAAGTGGGGACCATGGGGATCTGGGAGGCAGGGCTCTCTGGTGTTTCTGGGCACTTCAAATTCGGGAGAAATGATAGGCTCCTGGTTGAAGACTGCCAGCCTTGTGATCTGCAAAGAGATGGGCTCATGCTTGTGAAGCATAGTCTTCTACTAACAGCAGATGGCACCTTCCTGTCTCACCCTAACCTTGCTCACTGTTCCATTGGTGCAGAATGGAGAGTACAAAGCACAGCTTGCCTTTGGAGTCCCAATGCTGCCGTCACCTCGGTGGCTAGACTCTTTTCCTTCAGTAGGAAAACATATGTATAACAGGAAGAAAATCCTTCAGTTTAGTGTGTCAAATAGGTTCTGAGCTTCTGCTATTTTCTGAGACCACTTTCTGCACTGGTTAGTGGGCACGCTGGAGTCAGAATCACCATTTCCTAGCTCTGTGGCTTTAGGCAAGTAACTTAACCTCTCTGGATCTCACTTTCCTCATCTCCAAAAGGGGGTTGGGATTCACATGTACATACTGTTATATTTAAAATAGGTAACCAACAAGGACCTACTGCATAACAGGGAATACTCTGTAATAATCTAAATGAGAAAAGAACTTGAAAAAGAATAGATACATGTAAATGTATAATGAAATCACCCTGTTGTACACCTGAAACTAACACATGTTAATCAACTATACTCCAATATAAAAGAAAAATTAAAAAAACAAACAAACAAAAATGGGGCATAATAATCATCTTTACTTCATGGGCTTGTGATAAAGCGAGCTTAGATATTAAGTGCTTAATAATGGTTAGATTCTGTTATTGCTGCAATGATGATGATCAAGACATGCTAGCACTTTGCTAGACCCAGGACAAAGCTGAGTTCCTCTTTTTGGCACTGAGGACCTCTTAAGATTGTAGACTCTTTAGCTTCATTAAAAAAAAAAAGAAACAAAGAAAGAAAAAAAGAAGCTATGACAAAAATAGTGAATCAAACTGATTTTAGTTGAAGAAGTAAGGCAGATTATGAACTTCTTAGCACCAACATGGGCATTCCTGCTCCTAAGGATGCTAAAATGTCCTCAGATTGTTTTCCTAGTACTATAACATCCAGAGTCCCAGAAGCAATTGTCCCATTGGGACAATCAGATCCAGTCCTGGGGGCAGTTCTGGGTGTTTCAAAAGGACTGTTGGTCAACTGGGGAGTGACCAGGGGAAGTTGACCAGGAGAGCCAGGGGTCATCTGGGAGCCACATCTCACAAGAAGTCAAGGACTGAATGAGATTATGCTTTCCCTGGAACCAAGAAAACTTAGTGGCAAAGTAACTACTGTCAAGAAACAGGGCAACAGTTTGTTCCTTTAGAACAGCCGAGCACCAATTAGGAGAGGTTTCAACAAAAGAAGATTTTGAGCCTAGATTTATCATTAATTTTTGAATCAAGAGATGGACTTCTTAGTGAAATTTCCCTTCCCGCGGAGTAGTGGAATTCTAATCATCGGAAGGACTGTCTTTCTGGGAGGTCTTTGAAGAGCTTTCTTATGATGGGGAGGTTAAACCAGCTGGTTTTTGAGCTCCCTTCCAAATCAAAATTCTGAGAGGGATTTTTGATTGTTTGTTTATTGCTGGGAGAGACTTATTTGTATGGGCTTTGCACACTAAAAACTGTTCTCTCTTTTCTATAGTATCTAGATTTACTCAGTGAGTCTGAAATATAAATTTATGTGTCATGTTTATCACAGAAGCAGCGTTCCCACTAGCGGATGTTCTTTGGGGGAAATAGAAGCATTAAAAATGCATATTTCTCCATCTAAGAAAAAAACATCCCTTGTGTTCTTCAAAATCGAAGTGGGGGAAAGGATTCATATGGAAATCCCAATCTTTGAACGTGAAGTGTGACAGCAACTTCACACTGTCGCCACATAGCCACCCAAAGTAGTGCAAACTGGATGAGCTTCCAAGCAGGCGGTTAGTTTGCCATTGAAGCATGACCAATGCCTCAGCGACAACAAGCAAACAAGCGGCTGAACATGTTAACATGATTTTCTATCATTTCTATTTGATGTGGATTGGGTAGAAAATCTGGGATGCAAGCCATGATGTAGATTTTCAAAATTGATTAGCATTTTCTGGACATTGGCAGACATTTCTATGGCATTTCAACGTGAGTTAAAATTGATAAGTGCTTTCGAAAAAATGTGTACCAAATGGCTGTGCAGATTGAGGTAGCTCCAAACAGGGGATGATGACAGGATAAAGGCGTACAATAGGATATGAGATCCATGAGACTAAGGGCACTCTAGTGAGATGAGGTCTTGGAGGAGAGGGTGTAAATGGTTCTGTGCAGTTTTAGATTAGCTGTTGGTGCTCGTCCAACACTTAGCCTCCACTTGTGACAATGTGCAAAATGGGTTGCATGCTTATAGGAGAAATGTTGTTTGGTTGTCATAACATTAATCATGGATAAACTCATTTTAGTTATTAATGTGGAGGCACTCTGTACTTTTGCAGAAATTGCATTGTAAACAAAAAAATGTTGATGTTCACCCTCTTTAAATTTTCTGTGGTTTTAAGGATTTGTCTTTGCAAATATTCAATCAATTCCAGATGACTGTTAGTAGGAATAGTAAGTTGGTAGCCATTTTGCAATTTCTTGATTCCCTTCTAGTTTTCCATACTCAATCACAATTCTTAAGAGTCCCTGTGTCCCTTTTCTGTTATTAAACACAGACAGAAAATTAAGAAGTAAGTCATAGTAGGGCACATCTCAGAAGAATGAGAACCTTCAAAGGTCAGCTTTTCTTGCTTGTCAGTAGTTGACATTTAAGCATTTATTTCAGGCATTGCTGATAATGTTTTTTGAGACAGTGAAGGAGAATTGCTGTGTTGGTATGCAATTATGTCCTTAATGAGATGCAAAAATGCAAATATGGTGGTACGTGCCAGTTCTTCCCAGTGCCTTTTGTCAGAATTGCAGGCACCATGAGACGTTGATAGATACCATGTCACTATGCAGAGTTGGAGGGTTGATATCTTTTAAAGAAGCATCTATAACACAATATCTCTAGATGCTAATTAGCAGGAAACTTTAGTGATGATAAATTTAGAGGTCATTTGTTTTTTGTTGGTAAATTTTGACAACTTCATTGAACCAATTTTATCAATAGGATTTGTCGGTAGATGCAGCAAACATCTTTATCCTTTTTAAATTTAACATGCCATATCAAATGCATTGTATATTCATAAGTGTATCCATTAGAAGGCTACCCTGCATGATTGATTTTTTTAAGTTCATTTAAAATGTAAATAAGAGTATAACCCATTAACTGACTCCAACAAGTACTTAAAAACTATTTGATATCTTTTCAATATATTATTTCCATCTTTGCATTTCATACTTTTGTAAATAAGAAAAATCAAAGAGACTATCTAGATGATAGCTATGACAATTATTGCATATTATGAGTCATTCTAATTGTTAATCTGATATAATTTTCAAGTATCACCAAGTAATTATAGCTATGGAAGTGGCATAGTAAAGAGGACTAAAGCAAACCCTTATTTCCAGAGCTTCTTTCTCCACAAGCAAAGTATTTATCCTGAATTCTCACAATGGCAACATAAAGTAATAACTTGGAACAATGAATGATCTTGGTCAACAAATCACTTAGGGGAGATGAGAGCTAAGGCATGTGTTCAACAAACTTTCCTTGACTGTCCACTGGGCGCCATCCTCTGGCCAGATATGGAGCCGTTCCCCTCAGGAGCCTTAGGGTTTAACAGGGAAGGCAGATATGAAAACAAACAATTACTTTACAAATGATAAGGGCCACATAGAGATACATGCAAGGGCCAATGAAGTTCTCAGGGAGGGGTTTTATTTCCCAGTTGGCCTGGCTCTCTTGATGAAGGTCTTTGCCCATGGACAATGTACTCTTTTGTCAACTTACCACTTCCTGCCTCACTCATAGACTCTAGAAAAGGGTGATGGTCTTCTACTTTCTGTCTGCATTGTAGTAAGGCAACCACATGCAAGTGCTCATGGGTAAGAGCTTTTCTGAAGGAACAACTTCTCTCTCCAGTCTTTCCTTTTTCCTAGGATACAGAGACCATAACTACTAAGGAATTGATTTGGGTCAATGATCTAGCTAGAAATGACAGCTCCATGAAGGCAGGAACAATGTTTTGTCAGCAGCTATAACCTCAGTACTGATCTATCACACTGCCTGGCACAGAGCAGATGTTTAAAAATATGGGTAAGTAAATGAATAATCAAAATGCTACTGAATAGTCTGACTTGTATAACTACTATGGCTCAGCAGGAAAAAAAATCAAAATGATAAATAATTTTCCAGAAATAAAAGTGAAGTCAGAGAAATCCAGATGAAGATCATTTCCAAACTTACCTAATAAGCAATGGCTGGCACAAGGCTCATAGTCAGCTGATACTAATGTGAGATTAGGAACTACTTTCCAGGGTGGAGTTATTCTGTCAAGCAAAGGTCAAGAAGCCATATCATATGCAGAGCAACTGAAGGAACTGTGGTTGTTTAACTAGGAACTTAAAAGATTTTGAAGGTCATGGGTGCTGTCATCAGCTGTTTGAAGAAAGGTCCAATAGATGTCATATAGATAAGTTCATTGTATTTTGTATATCTTCAACAGCTCAGATTTAGATCAACACATAGAAGCTTAAAAGGGAAAGATTCAGTATAGGAAAGATATTTCTGAGCTCCCTGTTACAGGAGGTACAGAACCACAGAATGGATGGCCTTTTGTTGACTTGTCATGTAGGGGATTCAGACACTAGTGAGATGGTGGAAGTCACTAGCTGAACTGCAAGGTCCTTTCCAACCCACAGGTGAAAGCAGATCATAGAAAGTTAGCTGCTGAGCTCAATGGTGATTTTAGCTCTACTCTTAGGAGAATGAAGTCTGGTATGAACTCTTTCCAGGAAAGGGCAAACCAAGATTACTACTCAAGACATGAATTAATTGGATATAGCATAATATTGCCTACATTTCATAGAGTAGTCATCTGGAACACAGGGATTGAAATGCATCATATACAATTATGTCCTTTGGCCAGGTTTCTGTCATCAAAGTTTTGATCAAGTCTCTTTTTCTCCTCCTATACATTTCTAACTCCATTCTCTCCCCTAGCATCATCCATTCAAAATTACAGAGTTGTTAATGCAGTTACATACTGCTAGCTTTGAACATCTTTCATCTTGGGAAACTGGCAATGAGTCCTGAGTGTCTTGACTGCTGGTTCTGAAGTCTTGGATTTAAAACCCGTTGGGTGTTATGCTCCCTTCAGATGTTAGCTAGAGCTCCATGCATGCCATGACTGTCAATTTTGGTAATATGCCAGTACTCTGGAGAATATTCAGTCAGCAAAATGTGGAATGAAAAATAAATGTGCACCTAACATTCATTAAATTTTATAAAAACTATTTATCCTAACACTTTATGTTCAGGACCAAGATAGTAATAAGAGCAAAAATTCCATCAATAATAGGAATAGCTATGGGGATAAGTCAGGAAAAAGGAATCTTATGAGAAAGCAAAGGAGTTTGGTTTGTTTTTTCTTTTTTAAATGATCCAGTTCCACTGTTAATTATGAGTTAGTTTTCAGATTCTGCACACTCATATTTCTGACTAGTTGTCAGGGGTTGTCGAGTTGCCTCGATCTCTACTTGGATAGAAAATTTCCATTTCAGAAAAAAATGATACCTCAGACATTGCATCTCAGGGTGATAATTGCACTTCTCAGGTGGTTAAAAAAAAGATGATCTATAAATAATAATTAAAAAGTTGTACCCCAAGGGAATGGGGATGTCAGATACTGAACTCAGACATATGGAATGTTAGACTTATGGCTTGACCTTGTTCCGCTGTGTTCAGTGTTATAAATTCTAAGCACACTTATGCTTCAATATTTGGAGGTGACAATTTGAGGGTGTGTTAGGTGGAGAAAAGGTAACGTTTAGACTAGTGTATTAAACTAAACCTTTAACGATATAGCTGTTTCTTTTCATCACTTTAAGTGTCAGGCTATTAACACTCATAATTAATCAGCTCCAAGCTCTCCTCTGCACATCAGAGGCACGTGCTTGGGGGAGGGGAAGACTGATTTAGGTTCCCTACCCCACCTTGGAACAGGATTAAAAGAGGTTAGGTAGAGTGGAGGTTAAAATCCCACAGATGTGTTATATTTGGTTTACACATTACTTTAGAAGTTTGAATTTTTCTGATTGTTAAGTAAGAGAAACTAATCTTAAAAAATTTGGAGTCTCTCGGTTTGGGGGAGGTGGTGAGGGTTGGGGTGGTGGTAATCCAACAGTCTAGTAAGACCTAGTCCACAGCCCTGCACAGTCATGATTGACTGGAGCTGAGTCGTGACAGCTGCCTTGGGGCCAGTCATGAGTCATGAGTGCTTCAGTGTATCGCAGTCTCTACTGAGTGTACATTACTCATTTCACTTCTGCCATTCACCTGGCTCCTGTACAGATTTGAGTTTGTGCTTGACTTTGATCCCAAAGGAAGTCTTAGCCCTGACTGCATTTCACAGATCTAAAGAAAGCTGAAGTTCACAACATGATGCTAGAGGATCCGCCATGTGCTACACGTTCTGCTAGGGACCTAAGCAAAGATCAGAAAGATGTGACCCTTCTCTCAAGGAAGTCAGACTGGCCTGAGATTCAAATATATAGATAAGGATGGAATAGCACAAGAGATACATGTACAAAGCAGTCTGGGCACTAAAGGAGGAGGGACTCTCCATGCTACAAAGAGGAAGCAGTACCTAAACTGGACCTTGAAGTCCAAGCAGATGTTTTCTTTTTTTAAAAAATAATTAATTAATATTTAAAAAAATTTTTTTTTCTTTTCCGGTACGCGGGCTTCTCACTCTTATGGCCTCTCCCGTTGTGGAGCACAGGCTCCGGACGTGCAGGCTCAGCGGCCATGGCTCACGGGCCCAGCCGCTCCGCGGCATGTGGGATCTTCCCGGACCGAGGCACAAACCCGTGTCCCCTGCATCGGCAGGCGGACTCTCAACCACTGCGCCACCAGGGAAGCCCTAATTTATTTATTTTATTTATTTTGTTTTTGGCTGTGTTGGGTCCCTGGTTGCTGCGCACTGGCTTTCTCTAGTTGTGGCGAGCGGGGGCTACTCTTCGTTGCGGCGCGCGGGCTTCTCATTGCGGTGGCTTCTCTTGTTGTGGAGCACGGCCTCTAGGCGCACGGCCTCAGTAGTTGTGGCTCACAGACTCTAGAGCACAGGCTCAGTAGTTGTGGCACAACGGCTTAGCTGCTCTGAAGTATGTGGGATCTTCCTGGACCAGGGCTTGAACCCGTGTCCCCTGCATTGGTCGGCGGGTTCTTAACCACTGTGCCACCAGGGAAGCCCAAGAAGATGTTTTTTATGTAGAAGGAGGAAGAATGGCATTCCAGGGAGAGGAAACATTGTGAGTAGATGCCTAGAGGGGCACAAGAAAACTTGCATGTGTTTGGCAATTGATGAATAGCTCCTTATGGAGGGAGAATGGAAGATGATGGGAGATGACTCATGTGCCAGCTCACACCATGGAGTGCGGTCTTTACCATTTATAGTAGGGTGGGGAGGGGTGACCTCTAAGACATTAAGCAGAAAAGTAACCCATCAGGTTTACCTTTAAAAAGAAGCCTTTGCACAGTTGTTGACATGTAGTTTCCTTGAAAGGTGAGCTATGCTAAGGACTAGAAGGAAGGCTTGCCGTGGTTAGCAGTAAAGCATCAGCACAATGTGCTCCATATGACTTAGGAAGGTTTGGTTCCATACAGCAGAGGTGTGTGTTGTTTTGCTGACTGATACGGCTTTTTCTTAGGCCATGTTGCATCCATATACTGTCATCCAAGTGCATCAGATGACTGCCAATGATGGCAATTCACAATATCAGTGCACAGGTACTCTCTTTGCCATCGCCATATGCTATCACCTGAACAATAGGAATAAATAGATTATGTGGAGTTCATGTGCTGCTTCCAAGAGAATCAGTTGGGTTCCAAAGAGTGCCCGGGAATCTCATTACTGCTTTGAGAGCACTTTGAAATTCAGCTAAAGGTGATCGTTTCAAATGAAAAATCACATGAGTGGTGATGGCATGAAGACAGGAGAGCCGTGTCCATCAGCGTGGCCCTTCTGAGAAGTGGCAGCCAGTTGGAGGAGGAACAATGTGACTCGGATGGTTTAAGACAGTGTAATAGCACCCACGTGGAAAGGGAGAACCAAGCTGCTGATTAGTGGTGCCATGGAGACAGACTTGACTGGGTGAGGCAAAGATGAGTGCAGAGCACATATTGTCTGACCCTGTGCCAGTCTGAGGGTGTGCACAACCATGCTCTGGATGCAGGCAGATGGGAAATAGCACCTGGAAGTGGCCCTGAGCAGTACTGTCATGTTCAAAACTAAGTGTCATCTGTACAACTTTCTGAAATGATGTGCTATATTATCATGGTGGATCAAAGACCTTCCTAGCTTGTTTTCAGATTCTCTGGCAGGGGCTCAGTTAGGTCATTTGATCCTCTGATTGTGTGCTAGTATTCGCAAAGGGAAAGGAGACCATAGCTCTGGTTTCTGACCCTCACTTCTCGCATAACTTTTATCATGCTCTGTTGTCTCTTCCTCATTTGTTATCCCTGCTAGACTGTCAGGTACTGGAGAGTGGCAACTTTACTTCTCTTTTTCCAAGGACCATGCTTTCCACATTGGGGTGAAGTGGGTCTGGTGGTGTTTTTGTGCCAAAGTGTATGCCAAAGTGGGGACGCCATCTTATGCAAATGTTTTGGAAACCAAGTGTTTTATAATAAAGTGTTTGGACATATGAAGGGGTACAGTATGATATTTAATGGCATGCTGAGATAAAACAGACATTTGTAAAAATTTTTAGGTTGGGTTGTGTTCATCTCTTACACATGGCTGCATCAGGGAAAGACCAGTTCATGTCCTCTGTTCTTGGAAGTTCTTTCATAGACCTAGAAGCAGTTATTAGTTGTCTAGTACTTGCTTGTGGCAAGAAAGGACTAAGGAGGGAAAGTTTAGTTACACACAGTGCTTTTCAGGTAGTCGTCAGTACATTATATGTCTAGTTAGGCCAGGTCAGTCATCAAGTCTTGTAAAGGTTTGGATGGGCCCATTGGCCAGTTATGCTTCAGTGTTAAAAACTGTACTCTAATGGTGGCAAAATAATTCCAAATATATTGACTTCAAAGGAGGCTGGGTAAGAAGCATGAGTGGGAAGCACAAATTTGTCTGTCCTATAGGTAAATGATGCCAGAGGCTTGCTTTTGGAGTTCACTTTGTTTCCAGATAAAGGGTATCAAATTCCATTAAATGAAAATACCTTGGGAATAACATAATTCATTATACACACTTTCTGGCTAAATAATGATGCACCTGTACCTTCTCACACTATTTAATTCCTCACTACTGATTTTTCCCTTCGAATGCAGATTTTCCACCTGTTCCCTAGAAACAACAAATCCATGACCTCCCTCATCCTGCACCTCCTATGGAGACAGATAGTAGGTAGCACTATTACACTAAGAAACTGTCCATGGGACACTGTAGTTACTGATCTTAATTTCTTCCCAGCATAGATCCATACATTAAGCCCATAAGTGTAAAAATATGATTGTTCAGCCCTTTGTCAATCCTCTCATTTAGTAAAGATTTATTGAGCACTTACTATGTTTTAATCAATAAGTACACAAATAGCATCTTGAAAATACAGATGACTCAATGGTATTTGTAAAAAGTGTACGGCTATGAATGACTATTTCTCCAGTTTGCACATCTATTTTTGCATTATTCTCTAGAGAAGGGCTAAGTTGCTACCTCCTCACTGATGAGTGTGGGATCCTTTCATTCATCTAACCTCATCTGAGATGTAGAGCAAGATTGTCACGTGTTTGGAGGGGAAGAAACTGAAGCACAGAGAAGGAAAACACCTTCATGTCCTAAACACACGGATTTTGCTACAGATGAGATTTCCCCTTGTTTTCTCTCTCCCTTTCCCCTCTTACCTGTCTCTTCCTGCTTTGACATCAGACTAGACTTAATTATGACATTTACTGGCCATGTCAGAATAAGAATATGTCTTACACGGTGGCTGTGGGTATTAAATGAGGTAAAGGAATCATGTGCAAGCCCTCAACTCAGTGTTTTCCCAGAGGAAATAGTCAGTGAGCATCAGTGTGTCACCCTCCTCCCTCAGGCAGGTTGACCCCCAGGGAATTGATCTTGGTCCCCTTTGCTTGTTCATCTCACCCAGGCTCCAAGTTCAACTACCATGCCAGTGTAGGAATTCAAGATCTGTGTCCTCTTTCATGACACAGGAGGGCACTAGCTCCACTCTTTGATCAGCTGAGGACCAGAGCCAGGACAACCGACACTTTTTCTGAAGGAAAACAGTGATCTACTTTGACAAATCTACTCTCCATCCTTTTCCTCCACACTCTCCTTTCTAATGGCATCAACTCCTCTCTCTGGCACTAGTCTCAAGACCTGGGGCCATCTTCTATGCTTTCCTCTGTCATCCACCACATCAAATAAGAGGACAAATACCGCTGTTAATTCTGCATATCCTTCCCTCACTCTATCCGCACTTTCCTAACCATAGCACAGCTGCTCTTCATTGTGGGTTGGTTTAGGTTATCTTTAAAGCCATGCTACTGGTCTCCTCACTCCCACCGATTTTTTCTCCTGACACAATTTATATCAGGTTAGCCTTCTTGAAGCACAGTTCTTACTCCCCTAACTCTCTGATGGTATGTTATCTCTGGCCTCCCAGAGTAAATACCCTTCACTCCTAATCCACTGCACTTTTTCTCCATATTTTTGCTCTTTGCTCATGCTCTTCTCCCCACATGAAATGCCTGACCCTCGCCACTTCTCGGGAATCCTACTAGTCTTCAAAGTCCCCTGAGATGCTATCCCCTCCACCCATTTTCTCCTGATCTCCATTCCTATGCGGAAAAAACTTCAAGGGTTGCTTAGGAAACATTAGCTAGATGAATAAAACAAATGAATTAGTGAATGAACGAGTAAATTGAAGAATATCTCATCATATACCACAATGTTCTAACGTAATCCACATGGTATCACTCTAGATAACTCCTGCTAGAAAAACAAATTATCAAACAGCAATCCGGGAAAGATAGCAGAAAATCAAGATTCAGTAACCAAAGCAACAACAGTAATAAAAATATATTTTCCTGATATTTGATTTCTTAGAATTCTGTTTTTAATGGCTGGATACATTTATGAAATTATTTATTTTATGTCAAGATTTTATTTTGTCCATTGATCAATATATCTATCTTTATAACTACCACACTATCTTGATTACTATGGCTTTATGGTAAGTTTTGAGATCAGATCATTTGATTTGTTCAACTTTTTCAGAATTATTTTGGCTCTCTAATCACATTTATTTTATTTTATTTTTTAACATCTTTATTGGAGTATAATTGCTTTACAATGGTGTGTTACTTTCTGCTTCATAACAGTGAATCAGCTATACATATATCCACATATCTCTTCCCTCTTACATCTCCCTCCCACCCACTCTCCCTATCCCACCCCTCTAGGTGGTCACAAAGCACTGAGCTGATCTCCCTGTGCTATGCAGCTGCTTCTCACTAGTTATCTATTTTACATTTGGTAGTGTATATATGTCCATGCCACTCTCTCACTTTGTCCCAGCTTACCCTTCCCTCTCCACGTGTCCTCAAGTCCATTCTCTAGTAGGTCTACATCTTTATTCCTGTCTTGCCCCTAGGTTCTTCATGACCATTTTTATCTTTTCCTTTTTTTTAGATTCCATATATATGTGTTAGCATACGGTACTTGTTTTTCTCTTTCTGACTTACTTCACTCTGTATGACAGACTCTAGGTCGATCCACCTCACTACAAATAACTCAATTTTGTTTCCTTTTATGGCTGAGTAATATCCCATTGTATGTATATGCCACATCTTTTTTATCCATTCATCTGCCTCTGGACACTTAAGTTGCTTCCATGTCCTGGCGATTGTAAATAGTGCTTCAGTGAATATTGTGGTACATGTCTCTTTTTGAGTTATAGTTTTCTCCGGGTATATGCCCAGTAGTGGGATTGCTGGGTCATATGGTAGTTCTATTTTCAGTTTTGTTTTGTTTTGTTTTGTTTTGTTTTGCAGTACGCGGGCCTCTCACTATTGTGGCCTCTCCCATTGCGGAGCACAGGCTCTGGACACACAGGCTCAGCGGCCATGGCTCATGGGCCCAGCTGCTCCGCGGCATGTGGGATCTTCCCAGACCGGGGCACGAACCCATGTCCCCTGCATCAGCAGGCGGACTCTCAACCACTGCGCCACCAAGGAAGCCCCTATTTTCAGGTTTTTAAGGAACCTCCATACTGTTCTCCATAGTGGCTGTATCAATTTACATTCCCACCAACAGTGCAAGAGGGTTCCCTTTTCTCCACACCCTCTCCAGCATTTATTGTTTGTAGATTTTTTGGTGATGGCCATTCTGACTGGTGGAAAATGATATCTCATTGTAGTTTTGATTTCATTTCTCTAATGATTAGTGATGTTGAGCATTCTTTCATGTGTTTGTTGGGAATCTGTATACCTTCTTTGGAGAACTGTCTATTTAGGTCTTCTGACCATTTTTGGATTTTTTTTTTTTTTTTTTTTTTTTTTTTTTTATTGAGCTGCATGAGCTGCTTGTAAATTTTGGAGAGTAATCCTTTGTCAGTTGCTTCATTTGAAAATATTTTCTCCCATTCTGAGGGTTGTCTTTTGGTCTTGTTTATGGTTTCCTTTGCTGTGCAAAAGCTTTGAAGTTTCATTAGGTCCCATTTGTTTATTTGTAATTTTATTTCCATTTCTCTAGGAGGTGGGTCAAAAAGAATCTTGCTGTGATTGATGTCATAGAGTGTTCTGCCTATAGTGTCTGGCCTTACATTTTGAGTTTATTTTTGTGTGTGGTGTTAGAGATTGTTCTAATTTCATTTGTTTACATGTAGCTGTCCAGTTTTCCCAGCATCACTTATTGAAGAGGCTGTCTTTTCTCCACTGTATATTCTTGCCTCCTTTATCAAAGATAAGGTGACCATATGTGCATGGGTTTATCTCTGGGCTTTCTATCCCCTTCCATTGATCTATATTTCTGTTTTTGTGCCAGTACCATACTGTCTTGATTATTGTAGCTTTGTAGTATAGTCTGAAGTCCAGGAGCCTGATTTCTCCAGCTCCATTTTTCTTTCTCAGGATTGCTTTGGCTATTCGGGGACTTTTTTGTTTCCATACAAATTGTGAAATTTTTGTTCTAGTTCTGTGAAAAATGCCAGTGGTAGTTTGATAGGGATTGCATTGAACCTGTAGATTGCTTTGGGTAGTAGAGTCATTTTCTCAATGTTGATGCTTCCAATCCAAGAACATGGTATATCTCTCCATCTATTTGTATCATCATTAATTTCTTTCATCAGTGTCTTATAATTTTCTGCATGCAGGTCTTTTGTCTCCTTAGGTAGGTTTATTCCTAGGTATTTTATTCTTTTTGTTGCAATGGTAAATGGGAGTGTTTTCTTAATTTCACTTTCAGATTTTTCATCATGTAAGAGATTTCTGTGCATTAATTTTGTATCTTGCTACTTTATCAAATTCATTGATTAGCTGTATTAGTTTTCTGGTAGCATCTTTAGGATTCTCTATGTAGAGTATCATGTCATCTGCAAACAGTGACAGCTTTACTTCTTCTTTTCTGATTTGGATTCCTTTTATTTGTTTTTCTTCTCTGATTGCTGTGGCTAAAACTTCCAAAACTATGTTGAATAATAGTGGTGAGAGTGGGCAACCTTGTCTTGTTTCTGATCTTAGTAGAAATGGTTCCAGTTTTTCACCATTGAGGACGATGTTGGCTCTGGGTTTGTCATATATGGCCTTTATTATGTTGAGGTAAGTTCCCTCACCTATTTTCTGGAGGGTTTTTATCATAAATGGTGTTGAATTTTGTCAAAAGCTTTCTCTGCATCTATTGAAATTATCATATGGTTTTCCTCCTTCAATTTGTTAATATGGTGTATCGTATTGATTGATTTGTGTATATTGAAGAATCCTTGCATTCCTGGGATAAACTCCACTTGATCATGGTGTATGATCCTTTTAATGTGTTGTTGGATTCTGTTTGCTAGTATTTTGTTGAGGATTTTTGCATCTATGTTCATCAGTGATATTGGCCTGTAGTTTTCTTTCTTTGTGACATCTTGGTTTTGGTGTCAGGGTAATGGTGGCCTCGTAGAACAAGTTTGGGAGTATTCCTCCCTCTGCTATTTTTTAGAAAAGTTTTAGAAGGATAGGTGTTAGCTCTTCTCTAAATGTTTGATAGAATTTCCCTGTGAAGCCATCTGGTCCTGGGCTTTTGTTTATTGGAAGATTTTTAATCACAGTTTCAATTTTAATGCTTTTGATTGGTCTGTTCATATTTTCTATTTCTTCCTGGTTCAGTCTTGGAAGGTTGTGCGTTTTTAAGAATTTGTCCATTTCTTCCAGGTTGTCCATTTTATAGGCAGATAGTTGCTTGTAGAAATCTCTCATGATCCTTTGTATTTTCAGTGTCAGTTGTTACTTCTTTTTCATTTCTAATTCTATTGATTTGAGTCTTCTCCCTTTTTTTCTTGATGAGTCTGGCTAATGGTTTATCAATTTTGTTTATCTTCTCAAAGAACCAGTTTTTAGTTTTCTTGATCTTTGCTATTGTTTCCTTCATTTCTTTTTCATTTATTTCTGCTCTGATCTTTATGATTTCTTTCCTTCTGCTAACTTTGGGTTTTTTTTCTTCTTCTTTCTCTAATTGTTTTAAGTTCAAGGTTAGGTTTTCTTTTTGAGATATGTCTTGTTCCTTAAGGTAGGATTGTATTGCTATAAACTTCCTGCTTAGAACTGCTTTTGCTGCATCCCATAGGTTTTGGGTCATTGTGTTTTCATTGTCATTTTTTTCTAGGTATTTTTTGATTTCCTCTTTGATTTCTTCAGTGATCTCTTGATTATTAAGTAGTTTATTGTTTAGCCACCATGTGTTTGTATTTTTTACAGTTTTTTTTTTTTCCTGTAATGGATATCTAGTCTCATAGGATTGTGGTCATAAAACATACTTTATGCAATTTCAATTTTCTTAAATTTACCAAGACTTGATTTGTTGACCCAAGATATGATCTATCCTGAATCACATTTATTTTAATTTCTAATACTTAAAAGACACTTAACTTCTAGATTATAGGAGTAATGGGTTAGTAGACTCAGTTAACTATTAGAAGAATGGCCCTAGAAGAAGCCTCTAAAATCTCTAAATGTGTGTCTTGACAAAAGCTGCTATTTTTTAACCATATGTATATATTGCATGTATAAATGTATGTGTATGGTGCAGGCATTAATGTATATGTTGCATTTGTGAATGTATGTATATATTGTGTATATATATATATGTGTATATATATATATATATATATAGTATGTATGTATATTCTTTTTAAAAAGTGAATTCTCTACCTCCCTGTAAAATGGTGGTCATTGGTACTCAGGATTCTGTGTAATGACTGTTTTGTCCCAACCTGTCCTGCTCTCTGTGAGCTGGCCTCCATCACTGCTGGTAGGTAACTATGTGATATATAACTTGCAAGCAGCCCTGCTGTTTGTTATTGGCAATTAATCTCTCTGGTGCCTTTCTTCCATTCAGACTAAGCCTTTATGTTCTAAATCCATCTATTCTAACACTCTCCACTTGTGCTGTGTAGAAAAGACTCAGACTGGCAGATTATCGTAGGGCAGTTAAGCATGTAATTGCTCAAATGAGTTAAAATCCCTTCAAATATCTGTCTTTGTACCTCATCACACCACTTCACGGACTCAAATATTTGACAATTGATGAAGATAAACTAAAGGGGCCTTCATTAGCTACCAACCACCGTGACAAGCTTCTTTCAGCGAAATGCTGGTGAATTTTGGAACTTATTATCTCCTTAAAAACTGCAAGAAAGCAGAAAAGTACTTCAGTGAACTTTAGAATAGAGAAAACTATAAGCTTTCCATGGAAGCACGGTCAGAAAGAAAACCTGAGGTTTGCTAATCTAAGGCTGCACTTGTTAAAATTGTGGGGTAAGACGGGTAGGTGCACTTATCCAATGAAAGAAGGAAAACATTATCACATTCTCATAGGCATCATCATTAATGACCGTGTGTTAAATTTAGAGGTAATTACAGAAATGGAGGGTGGGTGGCAGAAATCCAGGGCTGAACAGAGACAGATCTTAGTGTGGGGTTGCCTGGCTGCCAGGAGTGGTAGCCCCCTGCTCAAGGATGAATTCAGGTGATGTGCTGAGTGTGTGTCTTGGGAAATGCAGGAAATTTTGCTCTGGCATAAACCCCAGCAAATCCTCTGACTTTCAGGGACCTTACTACTCTATATTAAGCTGTTCAGACCTGATGCCAAGGAAAACAGGTGCTAATTTGACCAGCAGGCATTAGGGTAGAGTAGATGCCGGATTTGAAGTGTGATGGTCTTGCATCTTACTGTTGTGAGATGTAGGGCAAGTCATAGCTTCAATTTCCCTATGTATAAGCTTACAAATTCATATTGCACATGATTTTTCTGTGAGGATTAAATGAGGGAGTGTTTGGTACATATATTGGTCATTATAAAATGAGGATAGCTAGAATTTTGCACGATATATTTCATAGTTAATGGGAACCTGCAAACTCTCTTCCTTAGATAATAAAAATAATTGAAAAAGAATCAATACTCCAAACAATAAACATGGAAAAATGGTAGAAATGTATGAAACATTACATTTTCTTTTTTTACAATTGGTTTTCACTAGCTTAGTGTGGCTGGTCTATCCTGAACACTGTAGCGGAATGAATGTCTTTGGTTTCCAAGCAGTGCCTGTGGAGCACAGACCCACCCAACCAGACTCACCTTGGCCACACTAGCCCTGACCAGGAATTACTCTCCTGGATGATTAAACAATGTGGCTGGTTAAGAAACAGTGGTGAGTGAACATCTTTGAAAGAGTCTTAACTTTATTGGAATTCTTCTAGTGTTCTGTTTTTGAATAGGATATTGGCTTTTGTTTAGACATAATAGCTCTGATTAAATGTTTAAGTAAGATGTTCAAAGAAGAAAATGACATTAAACCATTATTAACTTTTATAGAGGAGAGGTACATTGAAAGACAAATTGTATAATTGTTCTGTTGCCACGTGTGTGTGTGTGTATACACATACATACATACACACACACACACACACATACATATACATTAGGGCTGTACAAAAGTTTAGCGATAGTTCTGATATTCTGTCCCTATTGACAATTCAGTTTTGTTTGACCTTGACCTTTGGAAAGCTGAGGCTTTTGGAATGGTTATTTTCTGGCCTTAGTGTATAATTAATGATCAAATAGATTATTATCATATTTAATATGTGTAAGTAATACAATCTAAATAATAAAAACAAGGTATATATTTTTAACATACTATTTTGTCTTATTCCATTTTTGTAAAGATTAGTGATCTGCATGCAACTCTAAGCAAACATGCTTTATTTTTTATTTTATCTTATATTTAATGGTGAAATGCTAACAGTCACATATAAGATAATAAGATTTGAATGTTGCAATAATCAATTATTTTAAAAGATGTTATTTTTATATGCAAAAACTTGAGTTTGTAATTTTTGATAAAATAGATTGATAGTGGATATAAGTATAAAGTGAGTAGATTAGGTAAGTAAATTAGAATATTTTGGGGCCAAAAATAATAAAATTTTAATGAAAACAGAAATAATAATAAGGATAAGATCATGTCATGATTCCAAACTTCATAGCTTCATAGAATTCCTTTGGGCTAGAATTCATAACATTAAACACAGTAACCTTTAGGAACTATACTTATTTTTAGCTATTTAATTCCATTTAGGTCAAGTCTTCCAAATAAAAGTGTATTTAGATAATTTTTCACATCTCGTTAGAATGAATTAAAAGCAGAATATCCACTTTGCCAACTCCAAATTTCTCAGGAAAAAAAAAGCTTCAAAATCAGGTACAGTACTATCTACAATTAATCATCTTCATCTCAGACATAAAATGAACATAAGGTCTAAAAGAAAAACGAAGTCAAGATGCTGCCCCAGGTACCTCTAATGACCTCAGGTACAAGAGCCTGCTTGGTATCGCTAATGTGCAGTGTAGTGACAAGTATGATCTAGCTGTTGACAGTCCTGAGAAATGACTGCTCTTACACCTTAATGTCATACTTGAAATTTGAATCCAGCAGTTTTTAATAACAGAATTAATATAAACATTTTAAAATAAATTTGCATAATTATTCTGCAACCTGAAAGTGTATTATCTGTTGATGTCATATAGCATCAGTCTTGACTTGAGCCATTCTATATACTAACTAACTAACTAACTAAATATATATATATATATAATGTATACAATAAATATATATAGTATATACAATATATACATATAACAATGCCATGGAATGTCCATCTATTCCTTTTTCTTTTTTTTTTTTTTACCAAGTTTTATTCCTTTAGTTTAATCAGGAAAAGATCGGAATTTTTACATTGTTTCTTTGGGTACTTATTTAGGTCTTTATATAATTTTTATCCCTTGATCTGTTAATATACTCCTGAGGTCTATACTCCTGACTTAACTGCTAGACATGATTCTTTAAAAAATTCTGTTATTACATTTTTGATTTGTACTGTTTTTATCATGATTTGTGAGATTGGTCCTTAATTGCTCTTCTCTGCTGGCTTGTCAGTTATTTGAATCAAGCCTATTCTAGATTCAGAAAAAAGATATCGGCACTCTGCTTTTCTAGGTCTGGAAGAGTGTAAAAAGTCATCATTTTAAGGAAGGTGTGTTACAAAAGAACAATATATAAAAGGAAAAAATTAATAAACTTAATTTCATCAATATTAAAAATGTTTGCTCTGCCAGCAATCCACTTAACAAGATGGAAAGACAAGCTACAGACTTGGAGTAAATATTTGCAAAACATATACCTCACAATGGACTATTATCTAGAATAGATAAAGAACTCAGAATTGGACAATTAAAAACAAGTAATCCAGTTAGATAGAATATGGGCAGAATATATAAAGATACATTTTACCACCACAGAGTTTATACAGATGACAAATGAGCAAATGAAAAGATGTTTATCATTATTAGGAAAATACAAATTAAAACCATAAGCTATCACTACACTTCTATCTGAATGGTTAAAATGAAAAATAGTGACACACAAAATGCTTGCAAGATTACAGAGAAACTGGATCACTAATAGATAGCAGAAATTTAAAATGGTATGACTACTCTGAAAACACTTTGACACTTTCTTAAAAATCTGAACATGCAGTTACCATGTGATCCAGCAATTACATTCTAGGCATTTATTCCAGAGGGGGGAAAAATTATCAAAAAGAAACCTGTATATAAATGTTTATAGTAATTTTTTTCATAACACCTCAAATTTGAACAACCCAACAGAAAAATATTTCAATAAACTGTGGTAAACTCATACCATAGAATACTATGTAGCAATCAAAGGAACATACTAGTGATTCACAAACAACCTGGATGAATCTCTAGAGAATTATACTAGAGGAAAAAAAGCCAGTCCCCAAAGGTATGGTCTCATTTATATAACATTCTTGAAATAACCAAATAATAGAAAGGGAGAAGAGACTAGTGGTTTCCAGGGTTTGGGAGGAGTTTTGGTACAGGAGGGAAATGGATGTGTCTATAAAAGGTCAACATGAGGAATCTGTGGTGTTACGGATCTGTATCTTGAATGTATCAATGTTGATCTCTTGGTTGTGATATCTATTATTCACAAGTTTTGCAAGATGCTAACAATGGGAGAAACTGTGTACAGAATCCACATAATCTCTCTTCATTATTTCTTACAACAGCATGTAGATCTACAATTATCTCCAAATAAACAGTTTAATTAAAATAAAGGATAATTGACTGTCTAAAACAAAAATAGTACTGTACTGTATGTAAAATAAAATTCATGACAAAAATAGCACAAGAATGGGAAAGAGGAATTGAAAGTATATTACTGTAAGATTCTTGTGATATAATATTATTTGAAAGTAAACTTTTATCAACTAAGTATGCATATTTAGAACAACAACTTTAAAAAAAGTAGAAGTGGTAGAAAAATGCAGTAAAATTTATTAAATAAAAATAAGGCTGAAAAAAGAGGGGAAAATGGAATGACTAACAAGTAAACAAGCAGAAAACAAAAATAATTAGGTAGATTTAAAAGTATCAATTTTATTAATTACATTAAATATAAATGGTTTAGATATCCCAATTAAAAGGAAGAAGTTATCACATTGTATAAAGAAGCAAGACACAACTCTATGTTACCAATAGAAAACCCACCTCAAATATAAAGACAGGATAAAAGTAAAAGTCTGGGGAAATATAGTATATAAACCCTAATCAAAAGAAGTGGCAATGTTAATATAAGACAAAACAGATTTCATATAAGGGAATATTATAGGAGATAAAGGAGGAATTGACATAATAATAATGAGACTGATTCATCAATAAGACATAAAAATTCTAACAATTCTGACAACAAACCTCCAAAATATATGCAACAAAATTTGATAGAACAGAAAGGAGAAATATACTATATTCTGGACCTTAAAACAAACTTTGAAAATCTAAAGTAATTGAAATCATAAAAAGCATTGTTTCTGACCACAATATAATTAAACTAAAAATCTGTAATAGAATGATGTCTACAAAATCTCCAAATAATTGCAAATTAGCAAGGACAAATAGAAAATATTGTGACTGATAGTGAAAGCATAAATTCAACAATAAGGAAACAAGCAACTAATTTATAAAATGAAAAAAAATATCTGAACAGACCCCTTATCAAATAAGATAGACAGGTGCAAGCATAAGGAAAGATGATTAACATCATTTGTCATTAAGGAATTACATATTAAAAAAAATATGAGATACCATTACACACATATAAGAATGGTTCAAACCGAAAACACCAGCAATACCAAATTCTGGTGAGGATGTGGAGCAAAAAGAACACTTCACTTATTGATAGCAGGAGTGAGAATGGCATAGCCACTTTAGAAAACAGTTTAGCAGCTTCTTACAGAACTAAACATACTCCTACCACATGATTCATCAATCGTGCCCCTTGGTATTCATCCAAATGAGTTGAAAATTTATGTTCACAGAAAAGCCTGCACACAGATGTTTATAGAAAATGTATTCATAATTTCCAAAACTTGAAAGCCACCAAGTTGTCCTTTGTTGGTGAATGGATAAATAATCTGTGGTACATTCATATAATGGAATATTAGTTAGTGATAAAAAGGAATGAACTATCAAGTCATGCAAAGACATGGAGGAACCTTAAATGCATATTGCTAAAACTGCAGACTATACTATTAAGGTACAATAATTGAAACAGTGTGGTACTGTCACAGAAGAGGTAAGGGTATACAATAGGGAAAAATACTTCAATAAGTGGTATTGGGAAACCTGGACACCTACATGTGAAAGAATGAAGTGAACGTTTTCTCACACTACATACACAAATAAACTCAAAATGTACTAAAGACTTAAGTACAAGACCTTCATAGGTATTTTCCAAAGAAGACATACAGATGCCCAACAAGCACATGAAAAGATGCTCAACATCACTAATCATCAGGGAAATTCAAATCAAAACGGAAATAAGATATTCCCCTACATCTGTCAAAATGGCTATTGTCAAAAGACAAGAAATAACAAGTGTTCATAAGGATGTGGAAAAAAGAGACACTTACTACACTGTTGGTGGGAATGTAAATAGTGTTGTCCACTATGGACAATAGTATGGGGGTTCCTCAAAAAATTAAACATAGAACTACCATATGATCCAACAATTCCTGGGTATAGATCTGAAAAAAACAAAACAAAACAAAACACTAATTTGATAAGACATATACACCCCAATGTTCACAGCAGCACTATTTGCAGTAACCAAGGTATGGAAGCAACCTAAGTGTCCATCAACAGATGAGTGGGTAAAGAAGATGTGGTATATATATATACACAATGAAAAAGAGTCATCTTTTCAGAAAAGGTGTTAAAACACAGGATATCTGTGTGTAGATATAAGAACTTTTACTCAGACCTCATACAGTATATGAAAAATCAGCCCTAATCAAAATGGATCATATCCTCAAATATAAAACCTAAAACTATAAAACCTGAGATACAAATATGGAGGAAAATTTTTGTAATCATTAGACAAAATTCTTAAATGTAACAACAAAAACAAATAATAGAAAAATGATAAATTCCACTTTATTAAATTAAAAACTTTTCTTTGAAATACACTATTATGAAAATGGAAAGACAAGCCCCACACTTGGAAAAATGTGCTTGCAAATGCCTATCTCATAAGAGACTTTTACCCAGACGATATAAAGAACTCCTAAAATTCAATAAAAAGAAAAAAAAATCTCTAATGAAAATCTGATGAAAGATTTATTTGGACACTTCACTGGTGCCTTCTCTTCACCAAAGAGATATGGATGACATATATGCATATAAAAAGTTGCTCAACACCACTAGTCATCAAAAAACAAATTAAAATCATTCTGAGATACCACTGCACATCTATGAGAATCATTAAAATTAAAACAAACAACAGCAACAAAAATCCTGACAATCCCAAGTGCTAGCAAGGAGCTGAATAATGCACTCTCATAAATGCTTCATATATGCATTATTGCAATGCAACATTGTAAGAAACTGCCTTTTCCACCATTGCTGCTTTCTACCAGTAATGATGGTAGAAAAGACAGAGTACCCTAGAAAGTTAAACATATGATTAGCATTTTCATTCCTGAGATTTACCATAGAGCACTTGAAAGCATATGTCCCTACAAGTACGTATATATTTGAAGGGTTATGGCAAATTTATTACTAGTCACCAAATCTAGAAACAGCCTAGGTATCCATTAACCAGTGAACAGATAAATTTTGGTACATAACTACAGACCATGGAATACTATTCAGGGATAAAAAAGAAACCAGAAATGAGTGATACATGCAACAAGATGGATCAATCTCAAAAACACTCTGAGAAGTGAAAAATCAGACCAAGAAGTCAAAGTGGCAGCCACAAAATCCATCATTCATATCTCTTTCAGGAGAATCTGCTTGGGGGAATCATACTTGACAGCCCCTGTGTAGTTGCCTTCGATTTAACCACACATGCCTGCTTGTTGCTTGAGAAAAACACTTAAAATTTACTTTGGAGTAAATTAATAAGACAAATGGAGATTTATCATCCTGCTATTAGAAATGGAATATTCTATAAAGAAAGAATTTGTTACTATTTCCCTCTACTCAGAATAATTTGACATTTTAGCCTCTTACTGAAGTTAATCACACTTGATCTCTTGAGTAAAAATGTTTTTAACATGGAACAATACTCCACTGAGATTTAACAAACCCTATTTTAATTGTAATTGATTTATACTAAAAGATAAAATGAGTTAATTAGGGAATGTTATTAGAATTATAGGCAAGGGAATATATTTGATACAACTAACAATAAGTGGGTATGAGTTCAAAGATTATTTTAAAGTCTGAAACAAAATAAATTTGAAATCCTAAAATTATTCTCCTAAAAAAAAAAAAAAAACAACTTAGGTCTACAGGAATTTTTAAATCTTTTACAAATTATATTTTTTATATCCAGAATATATAAAATAATTTTTTATAAAAAACAATACAGGGCTTCCCTGGTGGCACAGTGGTTGAGAGTCTGCCTACTGATGCAGGAGACACGGGTTTGTGCCCTGGTCTGGGAAGATCCCATATACTGTGGAGCAGCTGGGTCCATGAGCCATGGCTGCTGAGCCTGTGTGTCTGGAACCTGTGCTCCACAACGGGAGAGGACACAACAGTGAGAGGCCCACGTACCGCAAAATAAATAAATAAATAAATAAATAAATAAATAAATAAATAAATAAATAAATAAAAATAAAAAAACAATACACAATGGAGGAGGAACCAAGATGGCTGAGTAGAAGGACATGCTCTCACTCCCTCTTCTGAGAACACAAGATTCACAACTAGCTGATGGACGATCATTGATAGGAAGACAATGGAACTCACACACACACACACAAAACCCACATCAAAAGACAAAGGAGAAGCCACAATGAGATAGTAGGAGGGACACAATCACAGTAAAATCAAATCCCATAACTGGTGGGTGGGTGACTCACAGACTGGAGAACACTTATACTACAGAAGTCCAACTACTGGACTGAAGGTTCTGAGCCCCATGTCAGGCTTCCCAACATGGGGGTCTGGCAACGGGAGGAGGAATTCCTAGAGAATCAGACTTTGAAGCCAAGTGGGATTTGATTGCAAGACTTTGACAGGACTGGGAGAAACAGAGACTCCACTTTTGGAGGTGACACACAAAGTAGTGTGTGCATCAGGACCCAGGGGAGGGATCAGTGACCCAAGGGGAGACAGAACCAGACCTACCTGCTAGTGTTGGAGGGTCTCCTGCAGAGGCAGGGGTGGCTGTGGCTCACTGTGGTGACAAGGACACTGGCAGCAGAAGTTCTGGGAAGTACTCCTTGGCGTGAGCCCTCCCAGAGTCTGTCATTAGCCCCACCAAAGAGCCCAGGTAGGCTCCAGGGTTGGGTTGCCTCAGGTCAAACAACCAACAGAGAAGGAACAAAGCCCCACCCATTAGCAGTCAAGAAGATTAAAGTTTTACTGAGCCCTGCCCAGCAGATCAACAGTCAGTTCTACCCACCACCAGTCCCTCCCATCAGGAAACTTACACAAGCCTCTTAGATAGCCTCATCCACCAGAGGGCAGACAGCAGAAGCAAGAAGAACTACAATCCTGCAGCCTGTCGAACAAAAACCACATTCACAGAAAGATAGACAAGATGAAAAGCCAGAAGGCTATGTATCAGATGAAGAAACAAGATAAAACCCCAGAAAAACAACTAAATGAAACAGAGATAGGCAACCTTCCAGAAAAATAATTCAGAATAATGACAGTGAAGATGATCCAGGACCTCAGAAAAAGAATAGAGGCAAAGATCAAGAAGATGCAAGAAATGTTTAAAAATGACCTAGAAGAATTAAAGAAAAAACAAAAAGAGATGAACAATACAATAACTGAAATGAAAACTATACTAGAAGGAATCAATAGCACAATAACTGAGACAGAAGACCGGATAACTGACCTGCAAGACAGAATGGTGGAATTCACTGCCGTGGAACAGAATAAAGAAAAAAGAATGAAAAGAAATGAAGACAGCCTAAGAGACTTCTGGGACAACATTAAATGCAACAACATTCACATTATAGGGGTGGCAGAAGGAGAAGAGAGAGAGAAAAGACCAGAGAAAATATTTGAAGAGATTATAGTTGAAAACTTCCCTAACATGGGAAAGGAAAGAGCCACCTAAGTCCAGGAAGCACAGAGAGTCTCATACAGGATAAACCCAAGGAGAAACATGCTGAGACACATAGTAATCAAACTGGCAAAAAATAAGGCAAAGAAAAATTATTTAAAGCAGCAAGGGAAAAATGACAAATAACATACAAGGGAACTCCCATAAGTTAACAGCTGATTTCTCAGCAGAAACTCTACAAGCCAGAAGAGAGTGGCATGATATACTTAAAGTGATGAAAGGGAAGAACCTACAACCAAGATTACTCTATCCAGCAAGGATATCATTCAGATTCGATGGGGAAATCGAAAGCTTTACAGACAAGCAAAAGCTAAGAGAATTCAGCACCACCAAACTAGCTCTACAACAAATGCTAAAGGAACTTCTCTAAGTGGGAAACACAAGAGAAGAAAAGGACCTACAAAAACAAACTCAAAACAATTAAGAAAATTGTCATAGGAAGATACATATTGATAATTACCTTAAATGTGAATTGATTAAATGCTCTAACCAAAAGACACAGGCTCGCTGAATGGATACAAAAACAAGACCCATATATATGCTGTCTACAAGAGACCCACTTCAGACCTAGGGACACATACAGACTGAAAGTGAGGGGATGGAAAAATATATTCCATTCAAATGGAAATCAAAAGAAAGCTGGAGTAGCTATACTCATATCAGATAAAATAAACTTTAAATTAAAAAAATGTTACAAGAGACAAGGAAGGACACTACAGAATGATCAAGGGATCAATCCAAGAAGAAGATATAACAATTATAAATATATATGCACCCAACAAAGGAGCACCTCAATACATAAGGCAACTGTTAACAGCTATAAAACAAGAAATCAACAGTAACACTATAATAGTGGGGAACTTTAACACCTCCCTTACACCAATGGACAGATCATCCAAAATGAAAATAAGGAAACAGAAGCTTTAAATGACACAATAGACCAGATAGATTTAATTAATATTTATAGGACATTCCATCCCAAAACAGCAGATTACACTTTCTTCTCAAGTGCTCATTCTCCCGGATAGATCACATCTTGGGTCACAAATCAAGCCTCAGTAAATTTAAGAAAATTGAAATCATATCAAGCATCTTTTCTGACCACAACGTTATGAGATTAGAAATGAATTACAGGGAAAAAAAATGTAAAAAACACAAACACATGGAGGCTAAACAATATGCTACTAAATAACCAAGAGATCACTGAAGAAATCAAAGAGGAAATCAAAAAATACCTAGAGACAAATGACAATGAAAACATAACGATCCAACAACTATGGGTGCAGCAAAAGCAGTTCTAAGAGGGAATTTTATAGGTATACAAGCCTACCTCAAGGAACAAGAAAAATCTCAAATAAACAATCTAACCTTACACCTAAAGGAACTATAGAAAGAAGAACAAACAAGACCCAAAGTTAGCAGAAGGAAAGAAATCATAAAGATCAGAGCAGAAATAAATGAAAAAGAAATGAATGAAAAATAGCAAAGATAAATAAAACTAAAAGCTGGTTCTTGGAGAAGATAAAAAAAATTGATAAACCAGACCTTGATTGATAGCCAGACCTATCAAGAAAAAGAGGGAGAGGACTCAAATCAATAAAATTAGAAATGAAAAAGGAGAGGTTACAACAGACACCACAGACATACATAGCATCCTAAGAGACTAATGCAAGCAACTCTATGCCAATAAAATGGACAACCTGGAAGAAATGGACAAATTCTTAGAAACGTATAAACTTCCAAGACTGAACCAGGAAGAAATAGAAAATATGAACAGACCAATCACAAGTAATGAAATTGAAACTGCAATTAAAAATCTTCCAACAAACAAAAGTCCAGGACCAGATGGCTTTAAAGGTGAATTCTATCAAACATTTAGAGAAGAGCTAACACCCATCCTTCTCAAACTCTTTCAAAGAATTGAAGAGAGAGGAAAACTCCCAGACTCATTCTATGAGGCCACCATCACCCTGATCCCAAAACCAGACAAAGATACTACAAAAAAAGAAAATTGTAGACCAATATCACTGATGAATATAGAGGCAAAAATCCTCAACAAAATACTAGCAAACAGAATCCAAAAATAAATTAAAAGGATCATACGCCATGACCAAGTAGGATTTATCCCAGGGATGCAAGGGTTCTTCAATATACGCAAATCAATCAGTGTGGCACACCATATTAACAAATTAAAGAATCAAAACCATATGAACATCTCAATAGATGCAGCAAAATTTTGACAAAATTCAACACCAATTTATGATGAAAACTCTCCAGAAAGTAGGCATAGAGGTAACCTACCTCAACATAATAAAGGCCATATATGACAAACCCATAGCAAATATCATTCTCAATGGTGAAAAACTGAAAGCATTTCCTCTAAGATCAGGAACAAGACAAGGATGTTCCCTTTACCACTATTATTCAACATAGTTTTGCAAGTCCTACCCATGGCAATCAGAGAAGAAAAAGAAATAAAAGGAATACAAACTAGAAAAGAAGAAGTAAAACTGTCACTGTTTGCAGATGCCATGATACTATACATAGAGAATCCTAAAAATGCCACCCCAAAACTACCAGAGCTAATCAATGAATTTGGTAAAGTTGCAAGATACCAAATTTACGCACAGAAATCTCTTGCATTCCTATACACTAATGATGAAAAATCTGAACGAGAACTTAAGGAAACACTCCCATTTACCATTGCAACAAAAATAATAAAATACCGAGGAATAAACCTTCATAGGGAGACAAAAGACCTGTATGCAGAAAACTGTAAGACACTGATGAAAGAAATTAAAGATGCTACCAACAGATGGAGAGATATACCATGTTCTTGGATTGGAAGAATCAATATTGTGAAAATGACTATACTACCCAAAGCAATCTACAGATTCAATGCAATCCCTATCAAATTACCGATGGCATTTTTTACGGAGCTAGAATAAAAAAATCTTAAAATTTGTATGGAGACACAAAAGACCCCGAAGAGCCAAAGCAGTCTTGAAGGAAAAAAACAGTGGGAGGAATCAGACTTCCTGACTTCAGACTATACTACAAAGCTACAGTAATCAAAACATTATGGTACTGGCACAAAAAAATAAACATAGATGAATGGAACAAGATACAAAGCCCAGAAATAAACACACACACCTATGTTCAACTAATCTTTGACAAAGGAGACAATGATATACAATGGAGAAAAGACAGTCTATTCAATAAGTGGTGCTGGGAAAACTGGACAGCTACATGTAAAACAATGAAATTAGAATGCTCCCTAACACTGTACACAAAAATGAACTCAAAATGCAGTAGAGACATAAATGTAAGACCAGACACTATAAAACTCTTAGAGGAAAACATAGGAAGAACACTCTTTGACATAAATCACAGCAAGATCTTTTTTGATCCACCTCCTAGAGTAATGGAAATAAAAACAAAAATAAACAAATGGGACCTAATGAATCTTCAAAGCTTTTGCACAGTAAAGGAAACCATAAACAAGATGAAAAGACAACCCTCAGAATGGGAGAAAATATTTGCAAAGGAATTATCGGACAAAGGATTAATCTCCAAAATATATAAATAGCTCCTGCAGCTCAGTATTAAAGAAACAAACAACCCAATCCAAAAATGGTCAGAAGACCTAAATAGACATTTCTCCAAAGAAGATATACAGATGGGCAAGAAGCACATGAAAAGCTGCTCAACATCACTAATTATTAGAAAAATGCAAATCAAAACTACAATGAGGTATCTCCTCACACCAGTTAGAATGGGCTGCATCAGGAAATCTACAAACAACCAATGCTGGAGAGGGTGTGGAGAAAAGGGGGAACCCTCTTGCACTGTTGGTGGGAATGTAAATTGATACAGCCACTATGGAGAACAGTATAGAGGTTCCTTAAAAAACTAAAAATAGAATTACCATATGATCCAGCAATCCCGCTACTGGGCATATACCCAGAGAAAACCATAATTCAAAACGATGCATGCACCCTAATGTTCATTGCAGCACTATTTACAATAGGCAGGTCATGGAAGTAACCTAAATGCCCATCGACAGACAAATGGATAAAGAAGTTGTGGTACATATATACAATGGAATATTATTCAGCTATAAAAAGGAATGAAATTGGGTCATTTGTTGTGACATGAATGGATCTAGAGACTGTCATACAGAGTGAAGTAAGTCAGAAAGAGTAAAACAAATATCATATATTAACGTATGTATGTGGAACCTAGAAATATGGTACAGTTGAACCGGTTTTCAGGGAAGAAGTTGAGACACAGATGTAGAGAACAAACGTATGGACACCAAGTGGGGAAAGCCACGTGGGGGTGGGGATGGTCGTGTGAAGAATTGGGCGATTGGGATTGACATGTATACACTGATGTTTATAAAATTGTTGACTAATAAGAACCTGCTGCATAGAAAAATAAATAAAATTAAATTAAAAAATTAAAAAAAGGTAACCAATGATTAATCTTTTAGTATAAATATACAAAAAAAGACAAAAAAAATACATTACTACCTACTTGATCAAGACCAACCATGTGTTCCATTAACACAAGCAGTTCTGTCTTTGTTTAAACTACTAATGCCTTTGCATATATGAGAGATTGTTTATTTACAATTGCTACCCAGGTATGACGGGAGAGTGCCTCTGTATCTGTTGTTATCTTTATTTCTTGGGGTGTTCACTCTTCATCTATCCCAAAAGTGTTTCCTATGAACTCATTTTTATACCCCGAGGACCATGCACTGCCAGGAATTGGAGTAAGTAAAGCCTTCATCAAGGTAGAAAAATTTCGTATAACAATCTGGACTAAATCACTTCTTGCTTTTCCCTCAGAGGCATAATAAACACTGCACAATAAATAAGAGAGTGTTATTAGAAATACAATTCCTGAAAAGTGGTAATATAGAAGAACCAGTTGGGGATATTGTTTATAAAAATAATTGTGTAGCTAAACATTAATTGGTTGAATAACTAAATAGACATAATCAAAAAAATCAGTTAGAGATCTGGATGACTTGGTCAATGACGTCTCCCAAAGTGCATCAGAGATGACTGTATGGAAAAAAGAGAAATGTTGAGAGAAAATGAGGCTAGAAGTAGAAGTGACAGCAAAGAAACAATGATGAGGAGGACATATTTTAAAATAATGAGCAAGATTTAACTAGAGATATAGACATCAGATTAAACATGTTTATATCTGGAGGTGTGAGAGTGAAATCTAATGACTTCAAAGACAGAGAAAATTGTAAAGTCATCCAGAGAGAGAAAAGTGTCTATAAAGGAACACAGAATAGGTTGGTATCAGATATCTCAAAAGCTATCCTGGAAGTAGGAGCACAAGAGAGCGATACAAAAGATTGAAACTCTAAATTTGAAATTCAGTTTTACATCCATTTGTAACATTTAAATGTGAAGATGAAATGAACATATTTTAAGAAATAAAGGATTTTACAAAGTTTTCCATACATCAAATCTCTTTGTAAGAATTCTTGAGGATGTAGTTTGTAAGAAAAGACATTCAGGGAAAAGAGTCGACACTTGGAAAATAGAGCCAAAGGTTGTAATCAATTATACCCTTGTCTAAAACAACAAATGAAGCAAATTATCCTTTACAATATGGATCCAAAAGTCCAGAAAATATCAATCTGGAAGATGAGAGTTGAGTGGAGAAACTGGAGAAAGATAAAAACAGAATTTTTTTTTTTCACTTAACGGAGAAAAACATAGATATTGATTACAAAATTGATAAGGAAAATATCAGTGTGGGTTTCAATTTCTTAGGGATAAGTAGAAGAATGAGATATAACTTAAAACTAAGCTTATTTTCAGGAAATAGATAATCTTATTTTATACATGTCCTTACATAATAGAAAAAGCAAAATATCTGTCCAGTTCATTATTATGAAGCTGGTATAACTAAAATGGAATAAGTCAGTACAAAAAAAGGAAATTACAGAGCCAATAAAATACTATTTCAATGTACAGTATGATTTATCCTAAAAACTTAAGGGTAGTTGAACATAAGACTATCTTAAAATGCAGTTGATCATCAATGGCCTCAAGAAGATAAAGCAAATTAATTAAAAAGTGCAGAAAAAGTATGTGCTGATAAGGTCTAACAAAAGCCTATATAAAACTTCATATTTAAGAAAGTTTAGAAATGTTTTCTTAAAAGTATGAAACAAGACAAAAATTCTCACTCTAATCACTATTTTTCACCTTAGTATTAGAGGTCCTAGATGTGAAAGTAAGAACAGAAATAGAAGCTGTATGAAGCATGAAAGTCAAGAAACAAAAATTTCATTTTCCTGTGTATTTACATATAAAATTGAAAAAGAATCAACTGATATAGTATTGGACTGAATTAGTGTTTAACTGGATAACTTGATTCAAGATCTATATATAATAATCAACATTTGTCCATTATGCTAGAAATAAAAAATCAGAAAAAGTAATAAGATACTTTTCATAGTAAAATAAGATACTATTTTAAGCACAAAAAAGAGTTTTCACAAACAATCTAGGAGCTAATTATAAAAATAATGCACAAAACTTTCATGGAGAGCAATTTAAAACTTCATTAAAAAAGATGGAGAAAGCACCATATAAATGGAAATATTATTATGTTCTAGATGAGATGGCAATATTGTGAAGGTGTTAATTTTTCTAAAATTAACCCATAAATTTAACACAACCCAGAAAGGAATTTTTGGAAATCTTTAACATTTATATAAGATTTGCATAAAATGAAAATATAAAAAAAGTTTGGAAAAAAGTAAGCAAGTATGGGAGCTCACATTCAGGGTAGAGTTAACTATACTGTATATTATAAGATAGTACAAAGCTACAGTAATTAAAGTGTAAAAAGAATGGAGGTGTAGAAAAATGAATAGTGGAACAGTTTAGTGTAGAAACAAATCCATGTGCAGAGGAATTTGATACATGATAGAGTTGTCAGTTTACACAAATCAGTGACATCAATGAGGAAATGGAATACTTTATAAATGGTGCTGGGAAAAATCAGTTTATTATAGATAACTACTTTACACCATATACAGAAATTAATTCCAAATAGATTTAAAGCCTAAAAGTGAAAGTTGAGGTTATATGGTTGATAGAAAGAAATGTAGGAAAATATTTTATTACACCATCATTTTTTTTTTTTTTTTTTTTTGCGGTACGCGGGCCTCTCACTGCTGTGGCCTTTCCCGCTGTGGAGCACAGGCTCCAGACGCGCAGGCTCAGCGGCCATGGCTCACGGGCCCAGCCGCTCCGCGGCATGCGGGATCCTCCCAGACCGGGGCACGAACCCGCATCCCCCGCATCGGCAGGCGGACTCTCAACCACTGCACCACCAGGGAAGCCCTATTGCACCATCTTTTAAACAAGATTCGAACAAAATATAAGCCATAAAGGGAAAGTTAATGGATTAGGCTATATCACAATTAAAGACTTCTATTCAATGAAGACTATCACAAAGATAAGAGATAAATGACTGGGAATAATACTTTTTATGTCTACATATGTCAAATGTTAATACCTATTATATGTAAGTATAAGTACTTTAACTCATAAAGGAAAAATTGATCAAGGCTATGAATAGACTCTTTACAGAAATAGGAATCTATCCAAATAATGAGTGTGTGAGGGACATGTCTAAACTTAATAGCAACTAGAGAAATGGACTCCATGTTAATCTGAGATACCATTTCTTGAAAGTGAATACTGTTAAAAGTTGGGTATTCTTGAGTGTTGGTGGAGTATGGCTAAACAATGCTGCTGGTGGGAATAAAAATTGATGCAGTCATTTTAGAGGAAAATCAACAGTATTTAGTTAAGCTGAATGTGGATATATTGTAGGATTTACTTGTCTCATATCTGATTATATACTTCTGGGAAATTGTCAAATATTCACAAGGAAACATGTATAGAGATGTTGTCCCAGCATTTATTTTTATAAGGGAAAGAATTAGAAGTAATCTAGGTGTTCATTAATAAGAGGAATGTTAAGTAAAATGTGGAATATGCATATGGTGCAATACTGCAGAAAGAATGAAATTGATATGTAACAACATGGACAGATTTCAGTAACTGTACAAGAAAGTAGGAAATAGAACAGAATATATATTATATATTATATGATTACAAGCATGAAAAATACCATTTCTTCAAGAATATAAATGTAAGATAGGTGGTATGGAAAGAGATATATATTAAATACATGAGAGATATGCTAACGGGTGGTGCTTCATTGGGATAGAGGGTGCTTGAGAGCCCTTGGGCAGTTACTAATCCTGCAGACACCACAGATATGAACTTAATTATTATTCTTGCTTCCTTTCTGGAATTAATATCTTTCCATATGACCACTCAGTGTCTTTGCCTCCATTCTATGAGCAAAATAGGGAAAAGAGGAAAAGCAGTTTTATAAATATTTATACAGGCATTGAATACACTTAGCAAGTGACCTGACTTTAATTGTCAACTTTCATTTTCTGGAAGGGGCATGCATCCCCATGTGGATAAATGCCATCTAAGCTATTGACTTACCCTTTTGTATCCTTGCACTTCCTTCTTAACTTACAGATATATATCCTATATAGCCAAGACATGATATATATATCCTGGACATGATATATATATCATGTCCAGCACATGAAAATCTTATCTTCTAATTCTTGACAGGAAACTCAGCACGATTGTTGGACTATGGGTAGAAAAAAAAAATCATTGATTCAGATTAAGATTCTTAAGTGGGAGATGCCTCCAAAATGACTAACTTAAGTGTTTCTTGTCTTTAAAGAAACAATTTTTTAGAAAAATAGAAAACTGTAAATATTGATATTTCAGTTAAAGTAATAAGATTATAGCTACTGCCTGAAAAAGGAAGCTTATTCATACAGTTTCATAAATTTTAGATCTATTATCTACATGTAATAAGAGTTAAGCATATCAATTCTGCATCCCACAAAATAAAATTTAAACCTTTATAGTATTCTTCATGAGGTGAAATCTCATTTTTAACTTTCATGTTCCTATATTTAAGGAATAGAAAGAGGTTTCCACTAAATCACTTATTATTTTGTTAAGGATGATTGGGCTCCTTATGCTTTATGGATTTTATTAGAATTGTCTATTCTGGTGCTAATGCTGTTTTCACCTTGTTTGGCACCAACATATGTAAACCTGACTCTTGATTTTAGAAATGCACAAAGCATGGAAATGGTAATGGCAGTGTTGTGTTTCTGATTAACAAAGGCACAATCTGACCTTACAATTTAGCACTCATCCAGTTCCATGTTAAATGTAATCATATTACATAGTGTGACTCAATCCCCAAAGTCCTTAGGTCATGACCATTCTCGGGAGTCTTTGGAGCACCATTGTTGTGCCCTCAACAGCATGTTGTTCCCACCCAAACATTCCAAGTGAAGTCATCAACAGTGAGTGTATTTATGGTTTTAGTGGGTTTTGAGATGGAACAACTTGAAAATATCAGTAACAATGCGTTTCATGAAGTTGAACTATTCATGATTCTAAGTACATTTTCCTTAAGTATCTTGAATAAGATTTGACACAATAATGATGGAATTTTGTATCTTTGACAGATTGAGTGTTGTAAGTTTTCTAAGCATACAACATCTACATAAATTTTTCCTCTCTGCACCTAGCTGATAATGCTATTTCACCCCTTTTTCTTCAAAAAATCCAGAAGAGAATAAAGAGGGAAAAGAGTGGGAATTAATATTAGTTGAACATCCTCAATATCTTCAGATGTATTCATGTTATTTTATTTAATTTCAACCAGAAATGTATCACTCTCCCTACGTTTGGATGATGAAATCGAAGTGCCAAAGGTCAACAAACGTTGTCAATATCACACAATTATCAAAAGGTAGACCTGGGATTTGATCTAGTTCTGATTTTCAAAACCCTGGTGGTGTTACTCCTCCATTCTGAATAAAGAGGTGGAGGAAGAAATAAATAGTTTCTTATATCCTAAAATTTCTAGTGTTAAGAATAAAATATACAGTCTTATGTTCCACTTTATGTAACGTACCCTTCTCTCCCTTACTGGTGGAAGAACACAAAGCTTTGGAGAGAAAGTATATCAGGTCCCGGGTGCTGGAATGTCATCATGGTGCCACACTCTCAGGAAGTGCCCTTCTATCTGAAAGGGACATTAGAACAGGGCCCTGATGCTCAACTCCCTACCTGACAGAGGGATCCACAAGCCTAACTTGCTGCAAATTCTAACAGCTCTGAACAGTTTAAGATCATATAAAATGACTGACAAGGTTGCTATTTTTTGGATAGATCTCATGGAGAAAACAGTATTTCTTATTTATCTCTTGGTTCGTAATTTTTTTTCACTCAGAGAAATATTGGGTTAGAATCTCATGTCTTCCTGACATTTCTGACATCACATGAGACCCATACGTTTCTGCAAACCAGGTTCCAGGAAATCATAGTCTAGTATTAGTCTAGGGGATGACAATTATACATTAATACAATATACAATCAAGATGCCTTGTATACTTGATACTTGATAGATTTTAAACACATTTTTTCTTTCACAAATGAAACATACATATTTCCCACATAAAATAGAAAAGGTTTTATATAATGTATTTTAGACCAACGATTAAAAAAGCAATTAAAAAACAGTGCTTGACATGTACTAAAAATGATAGGAGTTACCATTTATTGAATGCCTCATATATTCCAGGTACTTCAGATGTATTATCTCATTCCATGAGGTGGGTATTAGCACATCCATTTTACTGATGACATAACTAAGGCTCCTTCAGTTTGTGTGGCCAGGTGGCAAAGCTGGGAGTTTTCATGTATTCAACAAATATTTCTGAATGCCTAGGGATAGGGATTCAAAAATAGAGATATGAATATTTGGACACTATGATACATTATGTTTCTATGTCATAAAGTATTATGTATATGAATGATATGCATGTAATTATGTGTCAAAATATTTTATCCTGTACACTGGGAATACAAAAATGTGGTTCAGATAAATAGTTTACTCAAGCAAATTTGGAGCCCTGTTTTTATTCCCAAATAACAGCTTTATAGGGTTTTTTTGTTTGTTTGTTTGTTTGTGGTACGCGGGTCTCTCACTGTTGTGGCCTCTCCCGTTGTGGAGCACAGGCTCCGGACGCGCAGGCTCAGCGGCCATGGCTCACGGGCCCAGCCGCTCCGCGGCATGTGGGATCCTCCCGGACCGGGGCACGAACCCGTGTCCCCTGCATCAGCAGGCGGACTCTCAACCACTGCGCCACCAGGGAAGCCCAGTTTTTTTGTTGTTGTTTTGTTTTTTTTATAGGACTCCCCTATATCTACTCACTCCCTAAGCTCTTTAAATTATTGATATCGCTCTGAGACATTCTCCAAATTTCTTTGGCTACTTTAGAATTGACTCCCAGCCCTCCTTCCCTGCTATACCTTCCTTCTTGCCTATTCCACATCCAAGTTATTTTCCCACACCTTCATCTCAAAGCCTCAACTTCCTCAGCCCTAACTACTTGCAACTGCCCTTCACTGCATCAGGGTCTCGTTAGACCAAACTTTAAGTTTCCAAACACTTTTCCAACTTTTAAATGTTCAATCCAGAGCTTTCCCTTTCTGAGGACATCTTTGTATGTTACTTTTCCTATTATCCTCTACAACTGGGCCTACCCTTCATTTAACCAAAAATTAGCAGCTAGGATTTAGTTAAATCAATGCTTCCTATATGATAGGGACTAATCTGAGCTCTGTACAATCTATCTGATTGTAACTTCACAACGACTCTGTCCTTTCCAGTTCAGAGATGGACAAAGCTGCGTTTTGAACCCAGGTCTCTGTAACTCCAACTACACATCTTTCATCAATGTTTTAGTGCCTGGTACCCTCTTAATTCATAATCCCATTTCTTATGTATGTGTCTCCCTCCCCACAGTTGGGCACTTCAATTATGATCTTGCTGGCACTGGAGTGCCTTCCTTCTTTGACTTTCCAATGCCTACCCTGTCTGTCTTCAGTTCTCAATAAATCTGATTTCTGCCTTTTCCACCTGCAGCTGGTAAACATTGCTGTTAGAATGGTGATTTTCAGATTGCATTTCAAGGCTCCGGCTCTAAAATCAATGTACTGGGTCAGAAGATGCATTCAAAATACCAGTAGAACATAAGTTACATTACATTTAGTAGGGCTGAATGGTCTTTGGGAAAGTTTTGTTATATGCAACAATTTGTCTTATACATTTAGGAAACATATGCATGGATGGGTGGGAATCTAAAATGTATTTATGCATTTATGGATAAAAAATAAGTTTAAAACCAACTTCTGTAGAAAGCTTTGCAATTGAGATTATGGGTTCCACTGTAATATCACTCTTCCACTTGACAACTTTTTTTTTTCATAGCTAGTTGACTAGCTCAATACCTGTCATAAATGGTCCCAGTATTCTTTATTTTCTTCAAGTCATATTTGGCCTTCTTACAACTAGCAGGAGGCCTTTCTCTTACCTTATTAAGATATGTCTACTGCTTTTCTGCTGTTTCCTAATTTATTGGTATCTTCTTTCTCCTTGAATAACTATATGCCACTTCAGAGACCAATAGTTTATTATTATTATTATTTACATAATAAAATCCTTGTGAATGTCTTGGTTCTCCTTGCCTTCCATGCTCTGCCATTCCATCTGTCACACTTACTCCCCCTCACTTCATCCTTCACAGCTCCAGGTCATTGGCCTCCTTGCCTCTGCTCAGTGCAAGCTCTGTTTGGAATACTTTGCCCTTTGAAAGTGTGTCATGCCAACCTGCTTTAAATGTTACCCAATGAAAGACACCTTATCCCTTTCCCTAAACTGGATGCCATTTTTCTCCTCTCTGTGCTCCTATAACCTTTTTTGGTTGATTTTAGGTGTGAAATATCACTTTCTGGCTTGTCTTATTGTTAATTGCTTGCATGCCAATGCTTCACCACTAGACCACAAACCCTTAGATATATTCCAAGTCTTATTCCCCATTATAGATCCCCAGCATGGGAAGATGCAATGCCCATCCTGGGATCTTGCTGGTCTAAAGAGAACAGACCTGCACGACTGCCACAGTCCTGACCTGGCTCTCAGAAGGCTGCAGAAAACACACAGTGCCCACAGAACAGCATCAAGAATGGTCCTTACAGAAGTCTGCACATCTGTCCAAGGGCTTCTTTTTTGGTCCCTCAAGTGATAGCTCCCAGGTGAGGGAAGTAGACTTATTCCAGGCAACACTCAGTGAGCTCTCCCGGCTTAGAAGCCCCATGTTCCAACTAGAAACCAGTATCTTCTGCAACAGTGTCTGGGTTAGGTGCCAGGGTCCCTGCAAGGACCATGTTCTGTTCTAAGAGTCACAACACAAGTTGTTACACTGTCTCTTAGTAGTGGTGCAGTTCCCTAGTTTGGGATCACTTTAGCCATAACAATTTGGTCTAGAGACACAGTTGACTTTCTGCCTTTATCATATTTCAGCAAAACAGAGATAGAAGGTGAATCTAATGACAAATGCCCTTAGAGGAAGAAGAAAGGTTTTGTTAACCCCTTAGATGCAGAAGAGAACTAAATATCTATTGAGTATCCATTATTGTATGTGTTTTTCATAGGTCATCTCATTCTACCTTTATAATAATTCTAAAATTATTCTTCACATATATATTTTGCAGATGAGGAAATTGAGGCTCAGAGAGTTCAAGAACACCTAAAATATCAGTTTAGACCTAGAAAGTTGCAGAAGTAAGCTTTAAATTCTCACTTGTCTGGCTTCAAACCTTATATATATATATTTTTTTTTTTTCTATACCATGCTGATTAATTCAGTGTCAGACAGAAGGCATGCAATAAATATTAGCATTAAAAATCTTCCTCTTTGACTAGCTGACTGTCAGCACCTGCATTATTTTGAGTAGGGTCTTTCTTCCCCAAGACACAGATGGGTTTAGCATACAACTGTTATTTCTGAAGTCCAGAGTAATTTAAAAGGAATAAGAGGTCTATTTTCAAAATAGCCTCATAGAAGTAAGTAGCAGAACTAAAATTTTCAATCATTTTCTATCTGTCAAGTCAATTACTCTTAGCCTCACTTTCTTTACAAAATAAAGGGATTAGATTTGATGATCTCCAAGGCCTTTTCCATCTTTAATATCCTGTAAGAAGAAAGTCTGATTCCTTTCTGCTACACCTGTCAATTAGGAAGCAAAGATGAAAGCAGCTGACATGACTACTTCCTTTTCATTTTTTTACAATAAAGTATTCTGACCAGGAACTTTTTGTTTCTGGGATAAGGCTCTGGTTTGAACTGAACACTTAACGAAGATAATTTTCAAAATATGTGGTTTTGCATGTTTATGAGAAAAGAAAGCATGCACTCCAGTGAGTGGATCCACCATTGAGTAAAGCAGAAAACTTTCCTTGAAATGTGATCAACATCTCAAGGGGGTATTTTAAGGAGATCTCACGTTCATTTTGAAAGTTTATTACCCTCACTATACAAAAGAAGCTTGTATTTATAAGTGAAAAAAATTATATGCAAAGAGGATCACATAGATGTAGCAGAATAGAAATTAATTTTCCACATTTTCTAAAGTAAAGCCCTAAAAAGTATTCTATTCATATAAGGACTTCATCTTCATCCTCTGTAAGAAAGTCAGTCATCTAGTTATTTTAAGTTGGTTGTGAAATACAAGTACACATTAAAAAAAATGGGCTCTCTTAAGTGCACAAGAGCAGTTAATACTAGTTCTAATTAAATATTAATCTAAAAGGTTGTTATTTCACCCTTAAACCTCAGTGAAATTCATCATTATGAAACATGCATTCAAGATGCCGTTTTACATGCTCATTCTAAAATTGTATCATGGATGTAAATTTCTCTTTAAAATCCATATTTTAATCAATTTAAGATTTTATGTTCTCATAAACCGGTTAAATTAAAAAATATATATATATTTACTCCAATCCCCTCAATAGAACAGTGTTGGTAATAGAAATTTAGTATTGTTATTTTCTAAATATAAATGTAGTTTTGATAAATATTAACAATTTTGTGGAAACTAATATGAAGATTTTCCTTATGATGTCTTCAGTTACTTCATGAATGAAAAAGACTCCCTCAAGCTGAGGTCCTATAGTCATCTATATTTTCTTTGTATTCTATTAAAAAAAATATTTAACGTTCCTTAAATATTCCATCCATTTTAAAAACAGGAAGTTTTCTTTTTAAAAATATTCCAGCTAACTACCTCAAAGCTGATCCCAAATTTACTGCCAACAACTTTTGCTATTTCAGGCATTTATACAGACATCTACGGCTGACCCAGGTCCTAACTGATCTACCTGTACAACTGACATACTGCTGTCAATGAGAATGTGGTCAATTGAGAATGCCCACAAAGATTATTGGATATGTAACAAACAAGTCAATATTGGACTTTATGGCAAGCTCAGATTTGACTATGTGTTAATTCAATACAAATGTAGTTAAATTTCTGCTATGTAGCTATAGTAAAATCTAAACTTACGAGATGATGCAAAAATGGCAAAAATAAATAAGACATCGTGCTTACTCTTAAGATATGCACTGTCTAGCAAGGAAGCTATACATGTAATAGATAACTGATTTTAAAAAAAACAAATAAAATTCTATGTTATCCAAAGTTCTGTGGGAACACAAGGTTGCGATTAAAATCAGATTTTAATTTTATTATCTTCAGTTATTTTCATCCTGATACAACCTAAACATCACAGATTTATTCTGCTGTTAGGAAAAGTGTCAAATTTGAAGTCTCCATTCCTTCTCTCCTAATCATTACAGAGTCCATCTACAAGTACAATCATTCAGAATTCTGAAATGGACCACTGGGTGTTCTAGATGCCTTGCAATATTTCTCTTCTCAAGGTTGGAGTCCCAATGAAACTTCTGAGCAGAATATCTCCAGGATTTTCCAGTGCCTGGGGACAGTTTGAGTGCAGTCTCCAGCAGTTTAACTTAGTGACTGTCAACTCTTTCTTGCGTGGTTCATTAGGGTGTTAATTAGGGCCGTTGCAAACCTTAAGATGAGCAAAGGACTTTTTAGTCTTTGGCCCTGCCCAAGTTTGTTTCCAAAAAACTGAGAGGTATAAGGAATGCAGGCCTGACTTTTTATCATGATATATTTTTTATTAGTTATTATATACATATTAGTGTATATATGTCAATCTCAATCTCCCAATTCATGATACATTTTTAACAGTAGAAGTGATGCAACGCTATCAGCATGGATCCACATTCAGTCCATCTGGTCTTGGCAAGAGAAGGCATCGGTTCCGGGTATTCACTACATTCCTAGCCCTTGGCTGGGTGCTGGAGAGAGATATTCACCAGACACAGTACCTGCACTTGGGGAATTTCCTTGTAACACTCAGAGCAAGGGTTTGAGCATCTCTGGAAAAAGTCCTCTCAGTGTACATTTAAGACAGAAAAAAACTTAATAGACTGTTTGGACTAGGAATCATGGAATCCCATGCTATTCACCCACCCTGCACTACTTAAGACAACATTCATCGTTAACTGAAGGATGGAGTGACATTCTCATCTCATATATAAGTTTTATCATCCATATGTTCCCAAGAGAATGGGAAGCAAAATTTGAACAAGTTTCTGGAGAATTACAACAAATGTGACAAATTCAAAATTCAATCGTCCTCTCAGAATTTTAGACTCTTAGTCCTTGTTTAAATTTTCCAGAATACCGCTTAAATATTCACTTTGCCTGTGTTTAATAATCAATTTGCTTTCATTATTCATAAGGTAAATATCTCAATTATTAAACCACTTATACAAGCTATAACTCTTTTCAATATAATTCCTGTTGTATTTTGAAAAAAGCTTGTGATTTAAGAGTTTTGTATAGAATAAAAATGTGTTTAAAAATTTCTAAAACTTCAGAGAATGGGTTATCTCAAATAGTCTTAAGGACAGTAATGATAACTTGACTTACTTATACAAATATTGGATTTTAATTTTGTCTTGTTTTGCGTTTCAGGAAGGCAGTGTAAAAATTTTTATCAAATTTGAGCTTACTATGTTTTGACCAGCTATTAAATGTTTATTTTGATGTATAGCTTTCCCTGAGCTCATCATTTAAGAGCATCTCCAAATTGAAATTTTACAAATGACAATTCAAACATGACTGGATTAATTTTACTATGGAAATTTGGCAATTTTTTTTAACATCTTTATTGGGGTATAATTGCATTACAATGGTGTGTTAGTTTCTGCTTTATAACAAAGTGAATCAGTTATATATATACATATGTTCCCATATCTCTTCCCTCTTGCGTCTCCTTCCCTCCCACGCTCCCTATCCCACCACGCCAGGCGGTCACAAATCACCGAGCCGATATCCCTGTGCCATGCGGCTGCTTCCCACTAGCTATCTACCTTACGTTTGTTAGTGTATATATGTCCATGCCTCTCTCTCGCCCTGTCACAGCTCACCCTTCCCCCTCCCCATATCCTCAAGTCCGTTCTCCAGTAGGTCTGTGTCTTTATTCCTGTCTTACTCTTAGGTTCTTCATGACATTTTTTTTTTCTTAAATTCCTTATATATGTGTTAGCATACAGTATTTGTCTTTCTCTTTCTGACTTACTTCACTCTGTATGACAGACTCTAGGTCTATTCACCTCATTACAAATAGCTCAATTTCGTTTCTTTTTATGGCTGAGTAATATTCCATTGTATATATGTGCCACATCTTCTTTATCCATTCATCCGATGATGGACACTTAGGTTGTTTCCATCTCCGGGCTATTGTAAATAGAGCTGCAATGAATATTTTGGTACATGACTCTTTTTGAATTATGGTTTTCTCAGGGTATATGCCCAGTAGTGGGATTGCTGGATCATATGGTAGTTCTATTTGTAGTTTTTTAAGGAACCTCCATACTGTTCTCTGTAGTGGCTGAACCAATTCACATTTCCACCAGCAGTACAGGAGTGTTCCCTTTTCTCCACACCCTCTCCAGCATTTATTGTTTCTAGATTTTTTGATGATGGCCATTCTGGCCGGTGTGAGATGATATCTCATTGTAGTTTTGATTTGCATTTCTCTAATGATTAATGATGTTGAGCATTCTTTCATGTGTTTGTTGGCAGTCTGTATATCTTCTTTGGAGAAATGTCTATTTAGGTCTTCTGCCCATTTTTGGATTGGGTTTGTTTTTTTTGTTACTGAGCTGCATAAGCTGCTTGTAAATTTTGGAGATTAATCCTTTGTCAGTTGATTCATTTGCAAATATTTTCTCCCATTCTGAGGGTTGTCTTTTGGTCTTGTTAATGGTTTCCTTTGTTGTGCAAAAGCTTTGAAGTTTCATTACGTCCCATTTGTTTATTTTTGTTTTTATTTCCATTTCTCTAGGAGGTGGGCCGAAAAGGATCTTGCTGTGATTGATGTATTAGAGTGTTCTGCCTATGTTTTCTATAAGAGTTTGATAGTTTCTGGCCCTATATTTAGGTCATTAATCCATTTTGAGCTTATTTTTGTGTATGGTGTTAGGGAGTGATCTAATCTCATACTTTTACATGTACCTGTCCAGTTTTCCCAGCACAACTAATTGAAGAGGCTGTCCTTTCTCCACTGTATATTCTTGCCTCCTTTATCAAAGATAAGGTGACCATATGTGCATGGGTTTATCTCTGGGCTTTCTATCCTGTTCCATTGATCTATATTTCTGTTTTTGTGCCAGTAACATACTGTCTTGATTACTGTAGCTTTGTAGCATAGTCTGAAGTCAGGGAGCCTGATTCCTCCAGCTCCGTTTTTTGTTCTCAAGGTTGCTTTGGCCATTCAGTGTCTTTTGTGTTTCCATACAAATTGTGAAATTTTTTGTTCTAGTTCTGTGAAAAATGCCAGTGGTAGTTTGATAGGGATTGCATTGAATCTATAGATTGCTTTGGGTAGTAGAGTCATTTTCACAATGTTGATTCTTCCAATCCAAGAACATGGTATATCTCTCCATCTATTTGTATCATCATTAATTTCTTTCATCAGTGTCTTATAATTTTCTGCATACAGGTCTTTTGTCTCAGATAGGTTTATTCCTAGATATTTTATTCTTTTTGTTGCAATGGTAAATGGGAGTGTTTTATTTATTTCACTTTCATATTTTTCATCACTAGTACATAGGAATGCCAGAGATTTCTGTGCATTAATTTTGTATCCTGCTACTTTAGCAAATTCATTGATTAGCTGTATTAGTTTTCTGGTAGCATCTTTAGGATTCTCTATGTAGAGTATCATGTCATCTGCAAACAGTGACAACTTTACTTCTTCTTTTCTGATTTGGATTCCTTTTATTTCCTTTTCTTCTCTGATTGTTGTGGCTAAGACTTCCAAAACTATGTTGAATAAGAGTGGTGAGAGTGGGCAACCTTGTCTTGTTCCTGATCTTAGTGGAAATGCTTTCAGTTTTTCACCATTGAGGATGATGTTGGCTGTGGGCTTGTCATATATGGCCTTTATTATGTTGAGGAAAGTTCCCTCTATGCCTACTTTCTGCAGGGTTTTTATCATAAATGGGTGTTGAATTTTGTCAAAAGCTTTCTCTGCATCTATTGAGATGATCATATGCTTTTTCTGCTTCAATTTGTTAATATGGTTTATCACATTGATAGATTTGCATATATTGAAGAATCCTTGCATTCCTGGAATAAACCTCACTTGATTATGGTGTATGATCCTTTTAAAGTGCTGTTGGATTCTGTTTGCTAGTATTTGGTTGAGGATTTTTGCATCTATGTTCATCAGTGATATTGGCCTGTAGTTTTCTTTCTTTGTGACATCCTTGTCTGGTTTGGTATCAAGGTGATGGTGGCCTTGTAGAATGAATTTGAGAGTGTTCCTTCCTCTGCTATATTTTGGAAGAGCTTGAGAAGGATAGGTGTTAGCTCTTCTCTAAATGTTTGATAGAATTCGCCTGTGAAGCCATCTGGTCCTGGCCTTTTGTTTGTTGGAAGATTCTTAACCACAGTTTCAATTTCAGTGCTTGTGATTGGTCTGTTCATATTTTCTATTTCTTCCTGATTCAGTCTTGGCAGGTTGTGCACTTCTAAGAATTGGTACATTTCTTCCAGATTGTCCATTTTATTGGCATAGAGTTGCTTGTAGTAATCTTTCATGATCTTTTTTTTATTTTTGCAGTATAAGTTGTTACTTCTCCTTTTTCATTTCTAATTCTATTGATTTGAGTCTTCTCTCTTTTTTTCTTGATGAGTCTGGCTAGTGGTTTATCTATTTTGTTTATCTTCTCAAAGAACCAGCTTTTAGTTTCATTGATCTTTGCTATTGTTTCCTTCATTTCTTTTCATTTATTTCTGATCTGATTTTTATGATTTCTTTCCTTCTGCTAAATTTGGGTTTTTTTGTTCTTCTCTAATTGCTTGAGGTGCAAGGTTAGGTTGTTTATTCGAGATGTTTCCTGCTTCTTAAGGTGGGCTTGTATTGCTATAAACTTCCCTCTTAGAACTGCTTTTGCTGCATCCCATAGGTTTCGGGTCATTGTGTCTCCATTGTCATTTGTTTCTAGGTATTTTTTTATTTCCTCTTTGATTTTTTCAATGATCACTTCGTTATTAAGTAGTGTATTGTTTAGCCTCCATGTGTTTGTATGTTTTACAGATCTTTTCCTGTAAGTGATATCCAGTCTCATGGCGTTGTGGTCAGAAAAGATACCTGATACGATTTCAATTTTCTTAAATTTACCAAGGCTTGATTTGTGACCCAAGATATGATCTATCCTGGAGAATGTTCCATGAGCACTTGAGAAAAATGTGTATTCTGTTGTTTTTGGATGGTTTGTCCTATAAATATCAATTAAGTCCATCTTGTTTAATGTATCATTTAAAGCTTGTGTTTCCTTATTTATTTTCATTTTGGATGATCTGTCTATTGGTGAAAGTGGGGTGTTAAAGTCCCCTACTATGAATGTGTTACTGTTGATTTCCCCTTTTATGGCTGTTTGTTTTTGCCTTATGTATTGAGGTGCTCCTATGTTGGGTGCATAAATATTTACAATTGTTATATCTTCCTCTTGGATTGATCCCTTGATCATTATGTAGTGTCCTTCTTTGTCTCTTCTAATAGTCTTTATTTTAAAGTCTATTTTGTCTGATATGAGAATTGCTACTCCAGCTTTCTTTCAGTTTCCATTTGCATGGAATATCTTTTTCCATCCCCTTACTTTCAGTCTGTATGTGTCTCTAGGTCTGAAGTGGGTCTCTTGTAGACAGCATATATATGGGTCTTGTTTTTGTATTCATTCAGCCAATCTGTGTCTTTTTGTGGAAGCATTTAGTCCATTTACATTTAAGGTAATTATCGATATGTATGTTCCTATTCCCATTTTCTAAATTGTTTTGGGTTCGTTATTATAGGTCTTTTCCTTCTCTTGTGTTTCTGGCCTAGAGAAGATCCTTTAGCATTTGTTGTAAAGCTGGTTTGGTGGTGCTGAACTCTCTCAGCTTTTGCTTGTCTGTAAAGGTTTTAATTTCTCCATCAAATCTGAATGAGATCCTTGCTGTGTAGAGTAATCTTGGTTGCAGGATTTTCTCCTTCATCACTTTCAGTATGTCCTGCCACTCCCTTCTGGCTTGTAGGGTTTCTGCTGAGAGATCAGCTGTTAACCTTATGGGGATTCCCTTGTGTGTTATTTGTTGTTTTTCCCTTGCTGCTTTTAATATGCTTTCTTTGTATTTAATTTTTGACAGTTTGATTAATATTTGTCTTGGTGTATTTCTCCTTGGATTTATCCTGTATGGGACTCTCTGTGCTTCCTGGACTTGATTAACTATTTCTTTTCCCATATTAGGGAAGTTTTCAACTATAATCTCTTCAAATATTTTCTCAGTCCCTTTCTTTTTCTCTTCTTCTTCTGGAACCCCTATAATTCGAATGTTGGTGTGTTTAATGTTGTCCCAGAGGTCTCTGAGACTGTCCTCAGTTCTTTTCATTCTTTTTTTTTTTTATTCTGCTCTGCAGTAGTTATTTCCACTATTTTATCTTCCAGGTCACTTATTCGTTCTTCTGCCTCAGTTATTCTGCTATTGATCCCATCTAGAGTACTTTTAGTTTCATTTATTGTGTTGTTCATTGTTGCTTATTTCATCTTTATTTCTTCTAGGTCCCTGTTAAATGTTTCTTGCATTTTGTCCATTCTATTTCCAAGAGTTTGGATCATCTTTACTATCATTATTCTGAATTATTTTTCAGGTAGACTGCCTATTTCCTCTTCATTTGTTAGGTCTGGTGCATTTTTATCTTGCTCCTTCATCTGCTGTGTGTTTTTCTGTCTTCTCATTTTGCTTATTTTACTGTGTTTGGGGTCTCCTTTTTGCAGGCTGCAGGTTCGTAGTTCCCGTTGTTTTTGATGTCTGTCTCCAGTGGCTAAGGTTGGTTCAGTGGGTTGTGTAGGCTTCCTGGTGGAGGGGACTAGTGCCTGTGTTGTGGTGTATGAAGCTAGATCTTGTCTCTCTAGTGGGCAGGTCCACGTCTGGTGGTGTGTTTTGGGGTGTCTGTGGACTTATTATGATTTTAGGCAGCCTCTCTGCTAATGGGTGGGGTCGTGTTCCTGTTTTGCTAGTTGTTTGGCATAGGGTGTCCAGCACTGTAGCTTGCTGGTCTTTGAGTGAAGCTGGGTGCTGGTGTTAAGATGGAGGTCTCTGGGAGATTTTCGCCATTTGATATTATGTGGAGCTATGAGGTCTCTTGTTGACCAGTGTCCTGAAGTTGGCTCTCCCACCTCAGAGGCAGAGCCCTGACTGCTGGCTGGAGCAGCAAGAGCCTTTCATCCACACGGCTCAGAATAAAAGGGACAGAAAGTAGAGAGAATTAGTAGAAGTAGGAAGAAAGAAAGAAAGAAAGAAAGAAAGAAAGAAAGAAAGAAAGAAAGAAAGAAAGAAAGAAAGAAAAACAGAAAGAAAGAAAGAAAGAAAGAAAGAAAGGAGGGAAGGAAGGAAGGAAGGAGGAAAGAAAGAAAGAAAGAAAGAAAGAATGAAAGAAAGAAAGAAAGAAAGAAAGAAAGAAAAAGAAAGAAAGAAAGAAAGAAAGAAAAAGAAGGAAAGAAGTCAAGAACGAAAGAAAGGAGGGAGGGAGGGAGGAAGGACAGAAGGAAGGAAAAGAGACAGAAAGAAAGAAGATACAGTAAAATAAAACAAAGTGTAATAAAGTTATTGAATTAAAAAATAATTATTTAGAGGAAAAAAAGGGACGGATAGAACTTAGGACAAATGGTGGAAGCAAAGCTATACAGACAAAATCTTACACAGAAGCATACACATACACCCTCACAAAAAGAGGTAAAGGGGAAAAAAAAAATCATAGATCTTGCTCTCGAAGTCCACCTCCTCAATTTGGGATGATTCATTGTCTATTCATGTATTCCACAGACGCAGGGTACATCAAGTTGATTGTGGAGCTTTAATCCGCTGTTTCTGAGGCTGCTGGGAGAGATTTCCCTTTCTCTTCTTTGTTCTCACAGCTCACAGGGGCTCAGCTTTGGATTTGGCCCTGCCTCTGCGTGTAGGTCCCCGGAGGGCGTCTGTTTTTTGCTCAGACAGGAAGGGGTTAAAGGAGCGACTGATTCGGGGGCTCTAGCGCACTCAGGCCGGGGGGAGGGAGGGGCACGGCGTGCGGGGCGGGCCTGCGGCGGCAGAGGCCGGCGTGACGTTGCACCAGCCTGAGGCCCGCCGTGCGTTCTCCCTGGGAAGTTGTCCCTGGATCCCGGGAACCTGGCAGTGGCGGGCTTCACAGGCTCCCCGGAAGAGGGGTGTGGATAGTGACCTGTGCTCGCACACAGGCCCCTTGGTGGCGGCAGCAGCAGCCTTAGGGTCTCCCGCCCGTCTCTGGGGTCCGTGCTTTTAGCCGCGGCTCGCGCCCGTCTCTGGGGTCCGCGCTTTTAGCCGGCTCGCGCCCGTCTCTGGAGTTCCTTTAAGCAGCGCTCTTAAACCCCTCTCCTCGTGCACCAGGAAACAAAGAGGGAAGAAAAAGTCTCTTGCCTCTTCGGCAGCTGCAGACTTTTCTCCGGACTCCCTCCCCGCCAGCCGTGGTGCACTAACCCCTTCAGGCTATGTTCAAGCCGCCAACCCCAGTCCTCTCCCTGCGCTCGACCGACCGAAGCCCGAGCCTCAGCACGCAGCCCTGCCCACCCTGGCGGGTGAGCAGACAAGCCTCTCCGGCTGGTGAGTGCTGGTCAGCACCGATCCTCTATGCGGGAATCTCTCCGCTTTGCCCTCCGCACCCCTTTTGCTGTGCTCTCCTCCGCGGCTCCGAAGCTCCCCCCTACGCCTCCCTCAGTCTCCGCCCGCGAAGGGGCTTCCTAGTGTTTGGAGATCTTTCCTCCTTCACAGCTCCCTCCCACTGGTGCAGGTGCCGTCCCTATTCTTTTGTCTCTGTTTTTCTCTTTTGCCCTACCCAGGTACGTGGGGAGTTTCTTGCTTTTGGGGAGGTCTGAGGTCTTCTGCCAGCATTCAGTAGGTGTTTGTAGGAGTTGTTCCACGTGTAGATGTATTTCTGGTGTATCTGTGGGGAGGAAGGTGATCTCCACGTCTTACTCTTCCACCATCTTCCCAGCACCTTAGCAAATTTGGCAGTTTTGATGATGGTCATTGGACAGTGAAAAGGGAAGACTTGTGCAACATGCTCCTGGTCACTTCTCTAGGTTCAGAGTAGAACTGGAAGGTGCAATGAAATGGAAAAGGGCTAAAATATTTTACCAAGAGTGTATGCTTATGTATGATCAGGTGCAACCTCACAACTGGCTAAGATACAGCTTTGAGAAGTCCTTGTAAAGCAGATGAATACTCAACACTGTCAAGCATTTCTGGCCCATTTCCCCTTGAATATACCATCACTACCCTTACTAAGGACCTTGCATACATGGGACTACACTCAGTGCTTTGCAGGTTATTAAAAGACTCATTGGAGGCATTTTGCTGTTATGATTGCTCTTGAAGGCTTTGCTTATATTGAGTTCAGCTAGTGTCTCACTGTTTGGAAGTCTAATAACGATCATAATTATTATTGTTTCCTCTAAATATCACCCAGAAACCATGCTTCACTTACTTGAAACTTTTCCTGAACTTACATTGTAGTTTCAAGGAGATGCTTATTAATGACTGCATTTTTTTTTTTTTTCAGATAACACACCTACTAAGGCCATCTTTTTATTCTGTCTCAGGTACCCCATCCAAGTTTTCGTATCTTCTATGGTTCTGTCTCTGACTTGAGTTTCTCCTACTCAGTCTTCCCCTACGGTATTGACTCAATAACTTGTCACAGAGGATTTTTGAGGGCCTCGTGTTGGACAGAGCTTTGATTTGTAATTAATCTCCTCAGTAGTACTAAATAGACATTTTTTCAGATCCATTTCTAAAACCCTGTGTGCAATTACTAATTAAAGATATTGCAAGTATGGTGAGTTTAGCAGTTTTAATTTTTTACTCCATAAAAATAATTAGGTTCAAGTAATGGTGTTTCATTTACTTTGCTTTCTTCTTTTTTCTTTTCTAAAGGCAATCTGTCTCTGAATTCCCATCTCTTTAACTTAAAATTTATAATCACTTATTTTGAGGCTCCATCTTCTTCCTCTTTTCCTTTTACAAATATCCCAGGCACTGTTGTTACACACTCTGGTCTTTGGATCACAGTGTAAACTGATACTCTAATGGCTATTACAGGCACAGTCCACTGACGGTAGGCACAGAGAGCAGGGAGCTTGAAGCCCTGTGTGGAGCTTCTCTAGGGTACATCCCGAACCTCTCCCCTAGCATCCGACCACTACCCTAGGGCGCTGTTAGGGTTTTAGGCCATGACCTTGAGGTTTTATATTAATTCTTCCCAAATTTGGAGAACACTCAAGTACTCTTCTGCTCTAGTGACTTTTCTTTCCCCCCTCCCTTTCACAAATAATCCACTTCACCTAACGGCAATGGACCTTTAAATACTCAATGTTGCTTCATACACTGGAGATGAAGTTGAGGAAATATGCTACACCAGTTTCAGTTTGTATTTTTTTCCACTCAAACCTTGTTAAACAGGTTTACCCCAAACAACTTCATGACCCAGTATGCCAGCTGCCCTTGGACCTAAGACTTGGCAACCTCTTTGCTCATGCTCCCATGCCATAACTCCTTGGTGTCTAATTTGTCTCTGCTTTATCTTTACCAAGCCCTCAGACACAAATCTATTTCTTCTCTGTATTCCTTCCCTCCATTTCCACTTTTCTACATCTTGTTCTCCCAAGATGTCACATACAATGAAACTGAAATTCTTGTGTTTGCCCAGAAAGTAAACAGAAGTAGCTACACATATATTCAACATGTCAAAAAAAAAAAAAAAAGAGTGGGGGGGGGTAGGGGGAAGTGAGTGTGTTCACACATTGATTCAACAAACATTAGCTGAGCATCTACAATGTGCCAAGACATTCTCTAACACCTGGAAATAAGCAAGTAAATAAGATACTTGAGATTCCTACCTTCAAGGAATTTACAGTATTTTAGGAGAGGGCAAGGACGAGTAAACAGGCAACGATGACCCTGACTTCTGAGCCACAGAGATAAGCAGGCAAGCCAGTGGAATCTGTGAGGTGAGCCCCTCCCATCACCTGGGAGAAATTCCAGAGACTTTCAGAAAGAAGCCAAGTCTAAGATGCATCCCAAAGGATCAAGGAGAAAGCAAAATGGTGGGATGAAGTGTATTCCAGCAGTCAAGAAGGTGCGGCAGGATCAAGAAACTAGAGAAAGAAGCATTCTTTTACAATACCTAGGATGCTTCACTCCAGCTGCACAGGTCCTGCAGGGCTGGAGGGAAGCCTGCGAGACCAAAGGAAGGAGTGAAGAAAGTTCCTCTAACCACTTATAAGACCCAAATGACACCCAATTCAGGAGAAGCTGCTGACTGAAAATCTATTCTGTGAAGCTATTTCTTGCCCTCCTTCTTTGGCATGAAAACTCCAGCCGGTTCCATAGTTTTTCCAGAAACTCTCAGGCAATAACCACCCCTCCAGTCAGTTTTAGCCATAAGACAGAACCCTTGCAGCAACTAGAATACCCAGCCCTGTGTAATAGTCAAAACAGTGGACTTCATTTAGAGCTGTTCCCCTCTCTCAGTCATGGGTGGGGTTACCTTCTCTCTAATTCTCAGCCTTGAACTTTTCTTCCTCTGTTCACCCCTCCTAGCCTTGGTTTCCACCCCAGCATTCAGGAATGGCATGGTGGATTGGTTTGCATTGGATCTGGTGACGGCATGCTCTGGGCTTTGTGCATGTTTGAGGCTGACTCTTTTGTGGGGTGCTATTGAGTATCCCTTTCATTTCCTCACTGAGCACATCTAATTGCACTTCCCAGCCATGGGCGAAGCACATCCTCAGGTCTGCAATTACCTCTTCCTTTTCAGTCAAATACTCCTCTCCACCACCACCATGTCCCTCCTGGACTTAATTTTTAAATGGTTTCTGGCCAGATTTTCTTCTTGAGAGGCGCATCTGGTCAACGTAACACAGTGAACCATCCTGGCTCCACTCTCTGGGGCAGTGTAGCCACTTCCCACTGAAGCTGAGTCCCTGCACTGCTATCTCAGCTCCTTCCCTTAGAGCTTTCACCCGTGGGTCAGCACCAATGCAGTGGGCTTCACGAAATCCCAGGGCCACAGGTCAAGAGCCCTGTGTGGTCTCTTCAGTTTGTGGCAATGAGGAAGAAACATGTTTTTCTCTCCCCAGTGCAGAGAAGATACCACTCCAAGAACTTTCTCTGAAGAAGTTCCTTTTCTTTTCCTAGACTCAAACATTTTTTTACCCTTCATGTGGGTTTATGATTAAGATTTGGAACTGGTTTGGGGCTGCCTTCTTTGTGAGTCTTAGCTCCTTACTTTAACAGGTAACAAATTTTTCACCTATTTTTTTCCTTGGCCTTTTAGAACCTTAATGAAAACAAAACAAGCGTCCTGTTTTAAAATCCTGGTATGCATCTTATTTGTATTTACATAAAGAACTTGGGCTTTATCTTGGTAAAAGGAGGGGTCCTTAAATTTGTTTAACAGCCCTGACCCTGGTAATGAGGGCAAGATTCCTGAAGTCCATCCAGCAGGCCCATCCTCGATACCTTCTTTTCCTCTCCACCTCAGCCCTACACAGAAACCACTCTTAAAAGAAAAGGATGGGTGGTTTGGGGTTGTCAGCTCCCTCAAAGGCTACCCAAGAACAAGGGGCAGTGTTATTTGAACCGAATTAGACTGGGATAAGGAAGGTAAGTGGAGGCTGCCACACAGCATACCCATAGCCCAAATCCTCCACTTACCATATTTCTTTATTACTTTACTCTTTTTATTCCCTTTAGTTAAATTGCTCAGACACCTGACCCATAGCTGGGGTGAGGATGCAGGAATAGGTTGGGTAAGTTAGGGAGGGATGAGCATTCTTCAGATGCTCAAATTCTTCCATGTTCTTGACACAACTTTCTCAGCTGCACCCTACATGGTCTCTGGTTGCATCTCTTCCCTAAAACCACATCTCTTTCGCCTTTTCAGGAATCATGAAATAAATCGGCCCAGGCCACTGCCCAGCAGGGAAAGAGAATGCCCTGGTGGAGTTGACATCTCCCACTACCTCCACTCTCTGTCCTTCCTACTCCATTTACCTAGGATTCTCCCTTCTTGTGCATTCCCATCTGATCACATTTCCATCCATGGCTTTATTTTTCCTTCTCCATCTTTAGTTTTCTTCTTCCAACTCTCTATGTTTTTGCCATTATAGCTCTACATTTCTCTTTCTAGACACTTAAAAAATATTACGTGTCTCTTCATTTCTTTCTTTACAGTTTGCCAGAGTCAGAATCCAAGTGTTTGTCTCTTATTTTCCTCATCTAGTATGGTTTTTAGACAAGAAGGGATGGCTGAAGCTTGAATTTGCTACAGGGGCAATAAGGGTATGGAAGGAAAGAGACAGGGCACCATTTTACCTACCAAGAGACAACTGATTCAGCCAGAATTCTCCTGCCCTGGAGAACTATCTGGGTAGCCCGTTCCCACACTCTTTCTTAGGTGTCCCAGCCTCTCTCCACCTCTGTAATTATTATCTATGAGAAGAATGACACCTGAAGGGATCAGGCTCCTCATTCATCATCCTCACCATCTGGCTCTTTATTCTCCAACTGGGACCAACAACAAATCACCCACTGTATTTTTCTTGAACCCCAGTGTTGTTCATAAATTCCGATAGGATAACTCCTCAAAGAACACCTGACCCAGCCTCCTTTTCTGCAGTCCATCCTTCCCTTCTAAATAGTGACTTTCTCGATGTGGGGAAACCACCCCTGAGTTGACTTTGAATTCCCAACACTACCGGGAGCCTGACATAAAATAAAGCTCAATAATATTTGTTAACTAAAGTGATATTCATCAGTGATATTAGATAAATTCTAAAATGTTTTTGTGTATCTACTATGTCAGAGGGGAAGGCCAACTTAAATTATGAAGGCAGGATGAGAGGATCTGAAGGGAAAGGAGGGAAAAAAGTGGATGCACACTGGGCTGCTTTTTTAAGGCATAAACCGTAAAGCTGGAACCAGTTTTTTGAACAGTCCTGAGAGTGCTGTGGGTTCTTGACAGCTACATCTGCACTGTAAGTAGCCCCACAAAGGTGCGTGTCTCCTGTAATAAATAAATCAGGACCAACCCCAGATTTCAGCTGTTGGAAAATCTGGTCCCATGTTTTAGATTGGGCTCTTCACTATTGATCTGAATTGTGATAGGACCATTTTTTGAGCAATGCAAGACGTTCTGTGCCTCCCTGTTCCCCCCACCCATAGTTTACCACAAAGAAGTCTGGGTCAGGCTACAGTTGAAGGTCTCTGGAATTGGGCTTAGCCTCAAACAATGTTTTGGTAAAATTTTTGAGAAAGCAGACATCCTAGTGTGATTTACTAAGTACTCAATAGATGTTTGTCAAAATGGGAAGAATATACTCTAGGCCCTACTGTGGATGATGGCAAAACAAACACAACTATACCTTGAGGAATCTTCTTATGTGGTCATTGTATCAAGGCTAAAAAATAGAGAAGAAATGGTCCCCCATACTTCAGTGCTTTCGTTTTGAAGACTTGATCAAAACTCAAAGTCATCTTTCAAGTTCAGCCATCTCCCCTCTCTACTACTGCATCAGAAGCTGATCGGATGAAATGGGTACAGAGGTCTGGCTTCAGTATCAGCCAGAACACAGGATCAGGACCTCATATGAGGCCAAAGGCCAAATATAACAAATGATGGCACATCTTTCCCTCACTGCACCAGACTAGGACAAGTTCCCTGAGCACCCAGGAGCCCATCACTGATATCCACTGGAAACCTCCTCTCACCCTCACATAGGGTAAAGAGTCAATGATGGGCCTGGATCTTGGGTAGCATCCAAACACACCTGATGAAGTGTCAGCACTGAGTTTGAATATTTGATTTCAGAAGTAGAAGAGATAAATGAGTTGGGGAATTTTCAGTGGTTCCAAACTACCTGACCCACATCCAACCAAGTATTTCTTTTTTGTTTTGTTTTGTTTCCTTCACTTCCATGTGTACCAGAGACTTGCTTGGGAGTGGGGGAATGTGATGATGGTGGGGTATATATCCAGCCTTTCAGGAATCTGAGGGCCAGATTCCTTTCCTCCTCCCCCATTTCTTCAAAAGCTTCCCGCATCTGCCCTTTCTATTCCCTCTTCTTTTTCCTCCTCAGGGTTTTCCTTTCTTCTGCTCCTTTGTCTGTGAATGTGTGGGAGGAGTCTGGGGTGCTAGGGGTACTGACCTCAGTGGAACAGGGCATTGTAGTTCAGCTTCTGCTCTTTTGACCTCTCTGAACCTTGTCAGTTCTCTGGTAGAGATTTTTTTGCCTCTGCGTTCTGCTGATACTCTCTATCAGTTCTTTTTGTTTTAGACTCATTGCTCTTTTCTCCCAGGGGGTACTTCCAGTACTTTTGCTGTTTTCCTTCTGTTATAACTTTTTTGTTATATTATCTCAGTATCTTGTTTTTTGTTGTTGTTGTTGTTGTTGTTTTTTCTGCATCTCTCTCTCTATATAGCTATCTCTCTCTGCTGATTTCCCTTTTCTGGTGGGGACATTCTAGCTCATTCATTTGTACCTTTTCTTTCATGGAAAGGCAGGACACAGGGGGAGCTGAGGTGGAGTTGGAAAGCAGAAGTATAATTAAACACCACATGACTTCTCAGTGCATGCTCCAACAAACTAGCTTAGGCATTGGGGCATTGGGGAACCATTTTTTGCCTGAGGTGGTATTCCAACCCTCTTGCCCCTTCTGGCTTTGCCTTTTCCTTGATCACTCTTCTTTCTCTTTTCCAATAGCCATTATTTAACTGACATCTTCATGAAACACCTTCTGACTGTCTTCCCACCTGGCTTTCTGGCTGCCAGCTAGGAACTCTGATAAGACAGCTTCCCTCTCCAACTATGGATCCCACATCTAGAAAGCCTGAATTCTTTGAGACTTATGTGCTTCCTATAAGTCTGAGGGTATCTGTTTTGTTGGCAGGCTTCTTCCCAGTGGTTCCTTAGACCAAACCCCAGCCTTTCATGGACTAGTGTCTTCAAGGATTTCTTCTATTTCCCATTGAAGAGACTGACTCCCCATATCGACTTATAAACTCAACCTCATCTTTAATGTCCTGGAAGATACTGAAGGTTATTTGATAATATTAAGTGCTTTTAGAGGAAAAGACACTGTTTCTCATTCATTGTTGTATCCTTAAGACTTATTAGAATATCTGAGTAGTTGTGTTTCCATGGATGTGTTTTGAATGGAATTAATATTAATGTTCAATTCCCAAAGTGTTCTATGTATATAAGAGACCAGAAAATATGCAGCAGTTTGGGAGGCAGAAATGGTAAAGCAGCTGGAAAAAGAAGGCAGGAATATGAATCCATGAGTTCTAGAAAGGATTGGATGGATATTAGCTTCTGTGTGTCAGAGAACTTGCAACTGAGGAATTCTAATGGATCCCAGGCAACTTAAGTCAGTCAGTGACTCAGGGGTGGCAGGAGTTCCCAGAAGGTCATGCCTTCCCAAGCAGTTGTAGCCAAAGCTACATTAAATGTACAGGTTTAATAAATGCCTGTGGAAGAGAACAGAGTCCACAAATCCTCCCTTCAAAACAGGTATTCTCTCTTATTTTCAACACCAGGTCACATCAGTCAAAGATGCAAGATTCCCAGGTGCCCACAGAACAACAGGATGGTGTTCCAAGGCTCAGTGCGAATGAAGCCCTGAGAGAAGAGCCAATCCAAAGGAGATAGCTGGAAATGAAGTCAGGATGATTGAAGCCAAGGTTGGAGGGGAAGCAATCCTGAGCAAAGAGAAGGGTGAGGTAAAAGGTGGATTGCTAGTGAAGGCGATTGGAGCAATACATTCTTCTCAGCAACTTTAACTTTGCCTTGTCTTTCTTAAGGAGCTATACCAATAGGTCATTTGATAATTCCCTAAGGCATGGGAATAGGGTTATGCCCCAACTGTAGTTGGAAAGCCATTCTTTGTCCCATCCTGGGGCAGACAGTCTACCCCTCGTCCTGGTTGGACATATGTCCCTTCCGGAAGTGAAGGGAAGTCAAGGCTGGCCCTAAATACTATGGTTCTCCCTGGGGGTAATGGGGCCCCAGGCCCAAGTCCATTTGTTTTGGGAATGCCTATTTTGAAGAGAGAATCTGTGGAAATTAAGAATTTAATTCTTAATATCCAATCTGGATTATGGCCTCGCTGAGAACCAAATCAGGATGGAGAACTCGAGGGAACAGCTCAGAGACCTAGCAGCTGGATTCACAAGAGCTTGTAGTACTCTGCTAAGCCTTCCCCCAGCCACAGCCCTCACCCTTTACCCCATACCCTGCCCTCCAACCTACACATGTACTCCACAGTGTGGGCAGCTCAGGGGCCAGACTGTAGCAGCCCCAGCCTCTCCCTTTGGTGAAACACTTTGTTTCTCTTCTTCCCCTCTTGGGCAGACTTGTGAGGCTCATGCTTTGCAGAATTCCTCTTTCCCAGAAACTTATGCTGAGAATCAGGAGGAGGAACAGACAAATCAGACAGCAGTTTATTCCTAAACGCCTGGCTATTGCTGCCTTTCATTTCCATCAGAGTTCTCTTTCCAAAGCACGATTGGAACATGGTATGCATTTGTTGAAAGAGGGACCTTGACTCCCCATCCATGCCCCCAGTACCTGGCTCTAACTCCCATGGTCCATGCCCACCTTCACCCCCTCCATGGCTACAACGTCCTCTATTCTCTTTCCATGGCTCTGCTCTGCTTATTGTCTCTCAGGATCAATCTCCCACCCTTTCTTCTCTTCTCTATTTCTTTTTTTTTTTTTTTACCTCTTTGTTGGAGTATAATTGCTTTACAATGGTGTGTTAGTTTCTGCTTTATAACAAAGTGAATCAGTTATACATATACATATGTTCCCATATCTCTTCCCTCTTGCATCTCCCTCCCTCCCACCCTCCCTATCCCACCCCTCTAGGTGGTCACAAACCCCCGAGCTGATTTCCCTGTGCTATACGGCTGCTTCCCACTAGTTATGTATTTTACGTTTGGTACTGTATATATGTCATGGACATATATACTCTTCTCTATTTTTTTCCTTACTTCATCTGGTTTCAGAATCCTGTATATCCTGTGTCTGTGTTAGTCTACTTAAAATATGAAAAAAATGTCTCCCATTGACAAAATAGGGACCATGAGGCAGGAAAGGGTCATGGACATTCCAAGAAGGACACAACCACCTCCTGCTCCTGGTTCCTTTCTTGAGTGTCAAGATTCACTAGCCAGGTGGTCCCCATTTCCATATTCCCTCCTTATTAAATGCTTCAAGTCTCCACAGTCTGGAAAAGAGCAGTTCATGAGGGACAAGTTCCTTATCCATCCCACTCCATACCTTGGTTCTCTAGTCTTCAACCGGAAATAGCAAAGAGTCCCTGATCCAACCACGTACTTCAACCCCACAAGCCTGGACCCAGGAAACTCTTCCCTCTCCCTCCACAAAGTGAGAGCCTGTCTCATTGTTCCTGTGCTGGTCTGAATATAGACCAATGACTTCAGAAAGCATTGCCATTGGAGTTGCTAGGCCCTGCAATTTTTTACTATGGCTAATTCAATGAAGCTGGGGTTCTCTGAGTGTTGGGGCATCGGGGACCTTATATTCACTTAATACAGGGTCATATGATTATACATTTGCCTGTCTTCCCTTCTCAGACTGTAAGTTGATTGAAGGCAGGAAGTTCTTGTAAGGCAGGGACTTAAATCCTTTTCTAAGTTTAAGCAAATTTATTGATGAAGGTCTATAGGATATTCTAGAGGAACAAGTCTCTTGAGGTTAGCTGATTAAGGGAAAGCCTGTTAAAATAAGACTGAAGAGCAATCCTAGTCCCAAGGCCTCAGTTTTGGATTCCTTGCTTATGTAATTAAATTTTGACTTGGACATTTCCTGAACCATCTGCTGCTTCCCCCTAAGAGAGCTGTACCTGGGACCTATTTCAAAGGCTTTGTTAGTTCTTGGTTTTTCAAGTCCACCTGAATTTCAGGAGGGAGAAAAATGAGAAAGTTTCTGGGCTGGGCTTTCACAGAAGTCATTTACTGTAAGGTGTCCAGTCCCTGACACCATATCCCTGCCATTTGGTGTTAAGATAAAACTTCCTCTGGGGAAGAAATCCATCTAAGTGCCATCATCCTTCTTCTTCTGAGAAGGAATGTAACCACTATTTATGCAGAGAGCCTGAGAAAGGAGTTGGTGGGGTAGGGAGGGAAGAACACAAACATACTTTGTTTCATCTCTTTAGGAAGGAGAGCCAGTCAAGAGGGAGGAGGGTTGAAGGGAAGAAGAGAGATTTCCCAAATGCTTTGGGACAGGAATCTGGGCAGGACCTGGAGGTGTCACCAGACATGTCCGAGCTGGAGATGAGCTTTACCAAAGGCTGTCCAGAGCCTGGGGGGCAAGGCTATGGGTCTGGGTCCAGAGGGGCAGCTCCTGAGAGCAGCAGCAGGGGCTGGGCCTCCTAAGACCAAGGGCATCTCTCCTGCACTCCATGTTCACACTTTCTCCATGAAGAATCCCCACAGGTGGGTGCAAGAGGGTCAGCTAACCTGGAGTCTTGGGTGGCTCATGGCTTCATTCAAAGAGGAAATTGGTGGTTTCCTATACAGCCTGCCCTTCAGTCCTGAGTTTCTTTCCTTTTCCTCTTCAATCATCTTGTTCTTCTGGCATCATTAGGCCTGAAAGTTGCAGAGCAATTAGTAGCCAAGGAGATGAGTTACTACATAGAAGGCAAGTAGCACATGCATCTCTGAATCACACAGAATCTTGGCCACCCCATTCCAGAAGAACCTGGAAGAGGGTTCCCCAGCCCTTTTTCATGCCCCCCTGAAAGCTCCTCATTCCTTATTTTCTATCTTTTTGAACCATGAATTTCAGAAGAATTTGATGATTCTCTTGGAGAGCTGGCAGCCTGGGGCAGAGTGTGGCTGGCTGCTTCCTATAGCTGCCTGTCTCTCCTCCCTCCGTGAAGGGGACTCTCTGGTCCTTGGAGTGGGGGACTTTGTTCGCACCTATATGGCACTGACTCATTCCACTCTGATCTTATCTCCCACTTCTGTTCTTGTTTCTCCTCTCTCAGTGCTGCTGCTTCTCCTTCTCTGTCTGTCTGCAGATACAAGCACAGAATTTCTACTTCTGTCTCTCCAGTGTCCCATGGTCTCCAGGCATTTGAGTCAGAGTGAGTGCCCCTCCTTTTGCTTTCCTGCTCAGTAAAGACTGGATTGGTGACCTGCAGAGACAGGGGCAGACTTCCATCCATCCTCTAAGCCCGGGGCCTGGGAGAAGGGAGGACTGTCTCCCTTCTTCTCAATGCTGTTTCTTTTCCTTTAAAAAATATTTTAAAATATGCACAACATAAATTTTACCTTAAACCATCTCCCAGGACCTGTTTCTGATTTTGAGAAAGCAACATTCAGGTGATACTCCAACATCACCCCACCTCTTCCTATCTCCCTCTGTGAGCCCCACAAGACTATTCATTGGCCATCAGCTGGGCTGTCACCCTTTTCTGGGGACCAGCCACTGGCCTCTGTTCTTTTAACTGGGGATGATTCCAAGGAGGCTGTGTCCAGCCTCTGTGAGCATCCACATCCCATCCCTAAAGCCTGGGTCTTTGGGGCTTCCTTGTTTTCCCTTCACCAGTCCTGTGCTGGGCTCAGGAAGCATCTGATCTTTGTCCCTGATTATAAGCATGTATGGTACCCTCAGTACCCCTTATAAATCTGGGTCTCCAGCATTTCATGTATACTCTCCACATTAGACACATAGCTACAAAGATTTTTCCTGGTCCCTAAATTATCAGCCTAGCATAAAGGGAGATGATGGGAATTTGGATAGTATCTCCTTAAAGTTTTTGAGATCTTCTTGAGCAGAGGCCTAGCTATTTTCTAATTAAAGTGGTTTCCTAGTGACAACTATCTAAAGTGGTTTTAGTTCTCTATGAGGTGCGATATAGGAGGAGGATTATGGAATATTGATATCTGAGGTCTAGCAAAGGCTGCAGTGATTATTTGTGACCATCAGCATCTCCCCCTGATATTTAGGACTATGCCTTTCCCTGAAATGTGGTGAGCAACTTGAGAGCAGGGACTGCATCCCACTCATTGTTGCATCCCTGGTGCCAAGTTCAAGTACATAGCTGTTTGGTGAAATATACGTGAGTGAATGAAGAGACACTGTGGAGTGTGGTGGAACGAGGAAAGAAAAAAAAGCAAAGGGGAGGGCTTGTGTCAGTGCCACATACTCAGTTGGGTGACCTGGGGCAAGTTCTGGAGGACCCACTCTTGGAGTACAAGCTAACGGGGACATATGGCTCCCATCCAAGGAGATAAGAATACAGACCCCAAGGTGATGTGTCTCTTATGGCTCGAATAGTCAAATCAGCTGATCAGAGAAAACCACCTTGTTCACCTGGCTGAAGAGAAAGCCTAAACCTGACCCCTGATCCAGCCTGCTGCTCGCTTCTTGAACTGAACTGTGATTTGACCACTTCTCAAGCGCCCCAGTTTTGTCCCGAGACCCTTTTATTTCCCAGCCATGCTGCCAAAGGGGGGCTTGGACTATCTCCTAGCTCTGGTCTCTATCTCAGGCCATGGGGTCAGCAGAGCCCTGTGTTAGGAGGAGCTGGGGAGCTTGGTTCCGGTCCCTTGGACCCAGGAAGAGGGGTGGTCTGGGGAATGGGCTGGGAGACAGACAGGGCCCTGTGGTGGCAATGACCCTCAGCAGGGGCTCCAGGGCAGGCTGTCTGGGACTCTGGCAGGGACCGGCCTCTGGCACATACACCAAAACTGCTTATTCCGTGTAGTTCCTGGGCACACAGCTACCCAGCGCCTCCCCCGAAAGGTGTCTCTGTGCTGGACTGCTTGCTCCAGGCTTTGGATTCTCAGGGCCGCCTGGGCTTAAGGGGATGGGTACACTCAGGATCCTGCTTCTCTGGAAACCACCTTATGACCCACACCTCCCTTTCCCAGTCCCAAAGAAGACCTCTCTCCTCAGACTGTCCAGTTTTGTTCTTCTCAGTGGGAAACAGGTCATTGCTAAGATGCCATCTCTCTGCGTTAAATAAGAAGCAGAGGGCTGTGGGCACTCCTCCTCAGGTCGGGGGGCGGGGGGCCTGCTTTAACTGTGAGACTGTGAAGCAGGAAGCTCAAACATCCCTGGCAAGGACACCTAGACAGGGCTGGGAAGAGAGGCACGGTGGGAGGGAGGCTCTGGAAAGTCTCCTGCTGTCCCAGTAGGGCTCTGAGCTGGCCTAGGACAGGATCCCAGCAGGTCCCAGAGGGGACCCTCACAGGCTGGAGATGAGCTTTGCCCCAAGGGATGCCTGCACAGTGCAACCCTGGTCTCATGACCTCCTGCTGGGACCTCCTCTTTTTCTCTTCATCTATATTGGACTCTAAGAGAGGCTAGTCCTGATTTCGGAGCCGATGAGGGCAAAGGAAGACCCCATCTGCACACTGGCATGGAGCACCCTGAGTCCGGCTCCAGTAGGACAGCTTCCCTTGCCAAACTCAGCATCTGGTCCACCTGGCCATCCTGGCCTCCTCCCAGCTGCTGCCTGGACCCCAAAAGCTCTGCTCCCCATGGCTTTGCTCTCTGGGCAAGGTCCAGCCAGCCAGCTTGTTCTGCACTTCTCTCCTTGTCCTAATTTCCCTCTGACTCTGGTCCCCTGGAGGGGCACTGTCCTTCCCTCTCTTCTCCTGTTTCCTCTTTTGTATACATGTTTCTCATCATGATTCTTTTCTCCAGCTCTCTCCTGGCTGTGGCCTCTCTCTCTCTCTCTCTCTCTCTCTCTCTCTGCACATGGACTTCAGCATCCCCAGCTCTTTTTTTCCTGCCCATTTCTCCCTCTCTCCAGAGTCCCGAGTTCTCTGGGTTTCTGAGACTGATTCAAGAGCTCTCTGTAGGGACCCCTTCCCCAGAAGTGATGGCCTGTAGCAGGAGCAGCAGGGAGGGAGGGGCTCCGGGTGACTCCAATCTATCCTCCTGCCCTCCCAGCTGAGGAACGGACAGCTTCCTCTTCACCAGGCCCAGTTTCTGATGGCCAGGAAACACCATCTTCATGCTACTCCAGTGTCACCCCACCTTTTCCTGGATCTCTCCGTGAGTCTCCAGGACTCCCCACTGGCCATCATCTGGGCTGTCACCATCTTCCTGGGACCAGCCCCTGGCCTCTGCCTTTTAACTGGGGATACCAAGGAGGCAGCTTCCAAACACAACCCCAGTCCCTGTGAGCACCCACATCCCCAAAGCCTAGATCTTTACTGCTACCCTGTATCTTCTTTATCAGTCCTGTGCTGAACTCAGGAAGCCTCTGACCCTTGTCCCTGATAAACCCATATGACACTCTCAAGAGCCCTTATAAACTCTTGGGTATCCAGCATTTCCAGGTATGTTCAGTGGGTTCCCTGGAGGCCACTCCCATTGGACTGTAAAAACCCCAAGCAGTATCCTTTCCCCCAACATCAGTGCTGCTCAAGATCAGGACCCTGATAATACAGGCAACTGGGTTTTTCTTTTAGACCCAACTCCTGGGTGGGCAAAGAACATTCTCCTTTCCAACTTCCTGCCTGGGCCCAGGGAAGACTCACTATTTCCTGATTGATAGGGTTCCCCGAGAGTATTTTTTGAGTGTTAGTTTTCTCTGAGTAGATGTATCTACCTGGGGTGGGGGTGGGGGCATGCAGGACTACTGAGCACGTATATCTGAGCCATCAGCCTGGCCTTGTATTTGTATTCATTCTCAGCATGTCAATCTGCCTTTTCTCACTATGGAGGAAGGTACTTGAATGCAGGAACTTTGTCTCATTCATCTTTGTATCACCACTGCCCAGCAAATCTCAACAAATATTTGATACTGCAATGAGCGTACAGGTGTATGGGTGAATCCCTAAACAGACACCAGAGGATGGTGGCAGCAGGGAAATCAAAAGGGAAGTGAGGGCAGAGCTCCCCGGCTGCCGAGATGCCCAGCAGCTGGGAGTTGGTTTACTGGGACAGTCCTGTGAAGGGACCCTCCCACAAAATCCTTGGTCCCAGGTCTGCTGGGTCTCTCTACCCGTGAGCATGCTCCAAGAGCAACACCAGAGTTAGGTGTTCCCTCACCCCTGACTGAAAAGAAATCCAAATCCAACTCTTCCCATTTGGCTGACGGTCACTGAGCCACGTTGAGAGTCATTTAGCAACCTCCTTGAGACCACACTCCCACCAGGGCCTATGATTGCAATTTCCATGGCTGTTCCGGGGCACTGGATGATCTTAGGGCAGCAGAGCTGGTGGGCAGGAGGACCACTGGAGGGGCCCAGAAGAAGTTCCCCCCACTGCCAGGATGGCAGGAAGGAAAAGTGGCAGTTGCTCCGGCTGGGGTTTCCTGAGCAGCCTGGCAGGGGCTGTCTGGGGAAGGGGCATAGGCCGTGGCACCCCTCTCTCCTGCCTATTCCCTGCCATGTCTGGACCCACAATTCTTTAGGCAGCCTTCCTGGAGGAGGCAACTCAACCTCCTTCTGAGCCTGGCAGACATTTCTGAGCCTCTCTCAGACCTGGCTTCGTCTTGGGCTCTCCTAAGGGGTGACCCATGTTGGACATTGAGGGGTTCAGAAAGGCTCCCAAGCCTGACTGTGCCCCTCCCCCAGGGCTTTATACTGGATGCTTAACTCTCCACCATTATAGGGCTGTTTCCTGGTCACTGAACTGATTACCGTTAAGCTATAATTTCTTTCTGGAAGGATGTTCCGCTCCCATCTTTCCACCCCACCTTATCCGGTCCCCTTCCCTTCTATGGTCTGTGGGCTCTGGGAGGGTTGGGGACCAGGGACAAAGAAAAGAGAAGGGCACTTTGGGGCCGTCTGTCTTCTGTCATGCTCCGGCTGGTCCCCTTTGCTCCACCCTCTGCCTGCCTCTCCCTCCTTCTCAGTGATGACCTGGAACAAGAAGCCATCTCTTAGGGACTGGGGGGCAGCCCTCCAGCCCTGGCCAGTCCAGTCTGGGCTTCAGCACTCACCTTCGGCAGCACTGCTGCACCTCAGCTTGGCCACCTCTAAGTCTCCACCTTTCTTTCCTCCCTCTTCCTCTCCACCCCCACCAACTCCTGCTCTTTTTTGGCTTCCCATCATTTCCCCTCCCTTTCAGCTGCACGGCCCCATCTTGCCCGAGGTTCTCTCTTGTCTACTTTATTTCTATAAGTTTCTCCATCCTCTCCATCCACCCGGACCCTGTGCCCTTTACTCCTGTGTATTCATCTCTTTCCTTTCATAAGAACTGGGACTCATGAGGCTTAGGGGACATGGTGTCAGTGGGAGGACATGACTTGGCAGACACTGCCCGGTGTCCTTGCTGCCTCAGTGCTTTGGGTTCCTCTCTGCCCGAAACCTGAGCTCAGAGGCCAGCTGTGGGGTTCCTCTGCAGCCCAGGTGCTTTCTACTGTGCAGCCCACCCCCTTGCTAGCAAACCTGTTTTTGGTAGGCCACGGCCACCCTATATAGTCTCTCAATATAATTGTATATATTTGTACATCCATACAATTTATTCTTAAGGACCTATTAATTGAGGAGGCATATTTGTGCAGCCCCCAAGCTAACCAGTGGTGTCTCTGAGCCCTTGTTTTCCCCAGGACAGGTGGGAGCCATGAGGTTCCTCCCTTCAGGTCTCAGAGCTGTGACCCCCCCACAGGACAGCAGGATGGTGAGTGGGGCAGTGGAGGGGACCAGTGCCCGATCAGGCTGGGAGCCCCTCCCCCATCCAGTGACAGTTGCTTCCGTTGGGGTTTCCAGGGCAACCCAGCAGGGCTCTGAATGGGCTTTCGCAGTTGAACTGAAGAGTGTCCACTTACTCTATGTAGTTCCTGGGTGCAGAACTCTCCAGAAGCAGGTGCTTCTGAATGGCCCTGCCCAGACCTCCTGTTCAGAGAAGACTGCTCCGCCCCTACCGGGAACCACTTTTGCTCCTTCCTAGGATGCCGGCTTCTCACGGCAGCCAGGGCATCAGGGAAGAAAGGGTGTGAGTAGCTGCTTTGGCTGGGATGTCAGGGGCCTGGGAAAGCCCCTGCCTTTGCAAATAAACTCCTGCCTCTTTCCAGATGCTGCCTTGTCCCAGATGTCTGATGTCCCCACCGTTAAAAATTCCTTCCCCAGTTGAAGGACTGGCTTGTATTAAGCTACCATTTCTTTGTGGGAAAGACATGCTTCAAGTTGCCAGCTTTTTTTGTTTTTTGCTATGAGGTGTCAGGACCCCCTTCAGACCAGAGGCTGGGGTCACGTTGGAGAAGGGGTGCTAAGGGCCAAGGAACACACCCAGTGCACCTAAGCGGGCTAGAAGGGCTGGAGCATCTGAAAACACCCTGCTGAAGATTTCCCAAATGGGCTTGGAGGGATCCCAGCCTTGAGATGTTGCCCTCCCAGGAGTTGAAGAGCCTTTCCCAGAAAAACAGTAGGAGTCTCAGGGCAGAAGGTGGAGCCGTGGGGCTCTGGCTCCTGGTGGGCTTCTAATTGCAGAAAGAGAGACATCCTGATGCCCCTGTTTTCTCCCCTGTAGACCCTCCCAGCAACAGTTCCCAGAAGCCATGACATGTCCCTGCAGCTGGAGGCCTTCAAGGGCAGCCCTGGAGGCCTCCCGGGCCAGTGTTGCCTGGGCAGAAAGGAAGATAGGTGGCAGTGCCAGCCCTGGAGTTTCTTCCTCCCTCTGCATTTCCTGCACCTGGATGGCTGCTGCCCAGGGTGGTGGGAGGGACAGAAAGGTCACTTGTCAGGAAATCCAGAGTGGGGCCTCTCCCCCACCTGGATGTCCCCTCTCCTCATTCTCAAGGGCTGCACCTGCGTTCTCAAGTGTCTCTTTTCCTGAGATGACATGTCTGCTCCTCTTAGGAACTGTAAATCAGAGGAGAATTTTTGGATGAAACCACAAGGCACCGTTAGCTGTAGATGCTGGACCTTCTCCCTCTCTCCAGGGACGCCCTTGCCCCCCTTATCTTAGATAGTCTCCCCAGCTTCTGTTTCTATTTCTGCCTCTGAACTCAATTCCTATTCCCTTGTCTCTTTCAGTGGAAACCATCTCTCCCCTGCTTCCCAATCAGCATAGATAACAGATGTGTGGAGATAATGGCGCACACTGTCCGCAGGGCAGCTGGGTGGGCCTTGGCCAAACACTCTTGTACCTACACGTGTTCTTCGCAAAATCTTCTCCACGTGTGCCATGAAGTGACAGTGTTTAGGAAGCACTGCACTACTGCTCACTCACTTTTTTTCTTCCCCTCCAACATATGGGTGTTTTTTGTGTACATTTCTGTCTCTGATCACCCTCTTATTTTTTGCTCACAGTGAAGATTGGACCCCAAGTCAATGAAGGAGCCAAAAGACTCAAAGGGGAGGGGACCATCTGACTCCGCACAGGTGCATAACTCACTGACTCAGGTGATAATGAGAAGAAACACCTTGCTTCCCCTGTACTACTATCCCTGACTATCAGGAATCCCAGTCCCAGGAGTGCCCACACCCTGACGCTCTTCCACTGGCCATCACGAAGGGAGAAGATAGTGTAGGGCATCAGATTCTTATCCGTTTCCCCTTACCACCTGGCCTCAGCTGGAAATGGCAACATGGCTTCACACCGGACACCACCACCTGAGCTCCCTGAGGACGTTCCAGTACTGGAACCTGATGTTGATGCTATGGCCTCCCAGCTTCCCCAACTTCTGAGTTAGTCTGCAGAGAGACCCCTTCTCACCAGCTTCTTGGTGTATAACAACACTAGATCTGGAGTGTTTTATCCATTATGTGTGCTCAGAGCCAACCCCTCCCCATATTGACTAGCTTCTCAATCCCAGGCTTGGGCTACACTCTCCTCATTGCCTGGGTATCTCTTTCTCTTGTGCTTCTGGAGGGCAAGACACTGTTTCTCATGAATTTCTGGATCCCTGGAGCCTTGCCCAGAACTTGGTATGCATGCTTAGCACATGCTTTTTGGAATAAAAGTATTTCAAAATGACATATATAGATGTTGAATTTCTTTTCTGACTTTAGATATAAGGGAGGTGGAAGAAAGCTTGGGACAATCCCTGTGTACTCAGAAAGAAAACTGAGGGAGTTGAGGTGACAGTGGGATGGGCATGGGTGTGTGTAGTTTGGGATTTAGGGACCAAGTCTGCCTAATGGGGCAAAGTTGTTGAGACTCAGTACACATAAGGCTGAACTGGAGTGCACTTCATGAATTTCAGGTTTGGGGACTGTTAGAGATCCAGAAACAACCAGCTTTGAGTCGTAGTTGTTGCTAAAACACTGGAAAAATATAAATCCCTTCATACTCTGGTCAAAGAGAAATTTCTTTCTCTGCCTAGTAAGGCCCAAGGAATTGCCGTAGAAACAGGACTGTAATTTAAAATATTTATCAACACACTTTCTCTATGCATCCTCAAGCTGTACTACTTAATTTTGTGAAAAGATATTTCCAGGCTAGGTTTCTAGTTATAATCTCAAAAGCTAGACTTGTAAACTGTTCCTGGGACTCCAACTGCACAAATTTCTGAATGAGATTAAAATGTGAGGGGAATACCTTCTCCCATGAATGATGCATATGTGTGTGCATGCATGTGTATGGTTTTTGTTGGTATATGTCAGTGTGTTGGGTTCAATACTCTCTACACAACTGAAGCCACAATGTTGTTACATCTATTGTCTCTACTACTAGAGATGGCCCAGGAATTTCCCATGTTGGGAGCGGCTAAACAGAGTACAGTGTAGACAACGATGTTCACAAGTAAGTCTAAGCAGAGAGAGAAAGAGCACAGTGATGGGTGAGCGGCAACTGACACTTAGGGTCACGAGGCCTGTGGAGTCAACCTCTCCCATACCTTCCCAATCTTATCACTCTTCTCTATCCTCACGGCCAGTGCTGGAATTCAGGCTAATAACTCTTCTCTAAAGCTAAACCCACTCCTCCATCATTATCCACACTGACCCCAATTGGTCTTTCCAGAACCTGAGTATGATCAAGTTACAAGTTAAAAGAGCCATGGGATTTCCTCTTGCCCTGGCTGATTGGCCTGCCAGTCTATCTCTTTATCCCTTCTCCTTGGTTTCAGCCACACAGGACCACTCAGCATTCCCCAAAGCAGACCTTGTGCTTCCCTTCTCAGTGTCATCTTGCCCTTTATCCTCTCTCACCTGGTGAGCTCCTGTCACCTTCAACATCTACTCCTAGTCTACAGTTCCCAGTGTGTCAACTTGGCTAGGCTATAGTACCCAGTTATTCAATTAAACACTCATCACAGGTGTTTCTGTGAGGGTTTTTTAGAGATGGGGTTAATAGCTACAATCATTTGACTTTAGATAGATTATCTTCAATAACTGAGGTCTTCTGGAGGAAGAAAACATTCTGCCTCAAGTCTGCAACATCAGCTCCAGCTGAGAGTTGCCAGCCTGCTGCACTGCCCTACCAATTTAGAATTTGTCCAGCAGAACCCCAAATCACTTAAGACAATTCTCTGAAATATATCTCTTCTATCTATCTATCCATCATCTATCTCTCTTCCTTACTGTTTCTATTTTTCTGAAGAACTCTGACTGATCAACTGTCACTTACAAAATTGAGGAAGGCACCATCTGGATTCACTGAGCACTTGATATAATTTTTAAGACTTATTTATTTTTAATATTTTGTCAATAGACAAAGTGAAGGGATCCTGCCTTATCTGTCTTAGTATCACTTAAAAAAATGTCTGCTCTATCATAGTCTCTAAATTAATATTTGTAGAGATGGCAAAGCAGGCATGGATTTTGTGGGCATCAGTCCATAAATCAGGGGTACTCGAGGTGTCACATCTTTTCCTCTGCCTCTTAGCACCCTTGCTGCTAGAACGGAATATTTTCTCTCATTCATAACTGGAGTTTTCCCTTTTTCAAAGATGTGCAAGAATCCCTGGGTCTCGAGGAGTCGCAATTACTGGGAGGACCCTCAGGTCATTTGTTACAGTTTATTAGCTTAGGCTAATGTTGTTTCTCCAGTGTCCATATCCCAATGCATATGGCCCCATGGTCCCTTGGATGCAGAAGAGCCGCCGCTTTTGTGCCATGCTTGAGACTGATGCTATGCCTGGGGCCCATCCTCACTGGGGAACCCCATGGTTTTCCCTTTCTGAGAGTTCCCCACCTCCGTGAAGCAGGTTTCATCCTCCAAGCACGATCTGTTGCCATTTTCTTCTTAACTGTCTAGGTAGAACTTCTTTCTTCTTTTGATCAGTGAAGATCATCCCTTTCTTTCCTTCTCTGAGACAAGGAACTATCATCTTTTCCACAAGTTTAGGCTTTTATAAAAGTCAGAAGATCTGTTTGGTTTTAAGTAGCTCCCCACAAAAATCTTTGTAGCAAGAAACCTCGAAGGGTCTCGAAAATCAAACACAAATTGCTTAATAAACTATGCTCACATAGATGATTATCCATCCATCTGTCCACTAAAACATAACTTTCCAGAATAAAAGCTATACAAACATGGTGGTGAGATCAAATGAATTGTTGCCCATTCATTTGCCTATATTTTCTAAATGTTTTATGATAACCATACATTATTTTTGTAAAGTGAGAGACTTGAAACCAAGTAGACCCTGTGGGGTTCCTGGGCAAGGAAGCCTGTTGCTAATCAGGGAAGGGAGGGGATTCAGAGACAAGGGAGGAGCAGCCAAGAAACAATAGTGAAGCCTTGGGACAGGGTCTTGGTTCCACCTCAAGGGATACACATAACAATATCTTTGAGCTCTTTATGGATCTAAAACCCCCAACAAATGGAAGATGTTAGCATTCTTCATTCCAGAGAAGACCACCTGAGACCAGATTAAAGGAGTGTGCACATACTCTAATCCTTATCAGCAAACCCATCCTTGAACCATTGCTGTAAAACTCCTCACCAAATCCTCCTGGATTGGGATAAACAGTTTTAAGGGGCGTGAGCCCGCTGTGTCCCCCTCTGCCTGGCAAAGCAATGAAGCTATTCTTTTCTACTTCACCCAAACTCTGTCTCTGAAATTCGATTCAGCACCATTGTACAGAGGCTGAGTTTTGGGCATTAGACTCTCATTAAACCAGAAGACAGTTAAGAAAGGTCAAGAGACTCAGGATCAAATTCCAGCTTTGCTATGTGCTTGCTGTGTGATTTCTAAACCTCAGTTTGTTGATCAATAAAATTGGCATAGTACCAAACTTTTGTTTTCTGAATAAATGAGTCAAAGTGTATAGAGTTCTTAGCATATCCTGGAATATATTTTTTCAATATATGGTCATAGTTTTTAATCCATGCTAGACAGTGAGTTTGACAGCAAGACAAAATCTCTTCCTTCTTTATCTCTACCATCTAGGAAGGGCCTGGCTCATGGAAGGTAAAAGTTAATTGCTGAATGAATGACTAAATAAACAATTTAATCAATCTCCCAATTTCTAGGTCTTTTACTCCAAAAAATTAGATTATTCTCTGTACTAAACATCCTCATCTAGAACCCCTGTTCACCTGTGAGTATGTATATTTCCCTGAAACACACTGGTTTTTCTTTGATTGTGTGACAAACTACATGGAGAGCCTTGAATTAGCTAGCGGAATTGTCTCATGCCACCTGTCATAAGCACAACAATATACATGTTTCACGTTGTTTTTATGATTTTATGACTTTCTAATTATCTGAGTGCACATAGTTAATCTCCATAATTCTGGTTTTATAGCAAGGTTACTCGTATATGAACCATACGCTTTTCTGCTTTTGATTTCGCATCTGTGTTAACAAGAGGCTAAGAGATCATAATCAAAAGCTTGCAAGGTAACCAAAAGCTGACACATCACACTACCCAATATTCCAGAACACCATCCGAGTGGCACACCCAGCGTAGCATAAACACGGGCTGTGCTCTACTTTTTAAAATGTGTTTTATCTTATCTATTGTGTTTTATCTATTTCTGCATAAGAAATTACCACCAAATCACCAGCTTAATATAGCACGCGTCAATTATCTTACAGTTTCTGTGGGTTAGGAATTTGAGCATGACTTAGCTGGCCCTCTGGCTCCAGGTCTCACAGGGTTACAGCAAAAGTGGTGATCTGGGTGTGAATAACTGTTGAGATTCGACTGGGAAAGGACTTACCTCCAAGCTCATGAGGTATGAGAAATATTCTGTCCTTCGCTCAGGGCTGTTGTCTGGAGGATGCCCTCAGTTCCTTGCCACATAGGCCTCCCCATAAGAAGGCTTATTCCATCAGAGTCAGAAAGAGGGAGAGTCAACAGAGCCTGCTAGCAAAATGCAAGTCCTAATCTTATGTTACACTGTCAGGGAATTGGTGTCCCATCACTTGCACTGCGTTCTATTGCTTAGAAACAATCCACAGGTCCCATACACACTCGGGGCAGGAATCATACAAGGGAATGAATGCCAGGAGGTGATTCACTGGGGCCACCTAAGAGCCTACCAGCCACAGTGCCCAAGAGATTAATTTTAAATTCACATGTGGTCAAAAACAGTCCACGTTAACTCACACTCTAATCACAGTCAAGTTAAAAGGATATGACAAGATCAGCTATATGTAACCCATTACCATTTTCTGCTGTGAGAATGTTACTAAAAGTATTGTGCTTGAGACTTCCCTGGCGGCACAGTGGTAGAATCTGCCTACCAATGCAGGGGACACTGGTTCAATCCCTGGTCCGGGAAGATCCCACATGCCACACTCGGAGTAACTAAGCCCGTGCGTCACAACTACTGAGCCCGTGTGCCACAACTACTGAAGCCCGCATGCCTAAAGCCCGTGCTCTGCAACAAGAGAAGCCACCACAATGAGAAGCCAGCACACGGCAATGAAAAGTAGCCCCTGCTCACCACAACTAGAGAAAGCCTATGTGCAGCAACAAAGACCCAATGCAGCCAAGAATAAATAAGTAAATAAATAACTTTATTTAAAAAAAAAGAAAGAAAAGAAAGTATTGTCCCTGTCACCCGTCGGTGTTCCTGCATAAGGTTCCTTAGAGAAACTGCTTTGAAATTTACTTCTAGGAAAGACTAGACTTTCCTGTAAACCAGAAGTTTTACCTTTCCTTCTAAAATTAATGACCATCAATTCTTTTTCACATTGATCTTCTGGAGGCTTACTTATAATAACTATCTCTTTTAATTTCTATTTCCTATTTGTTTCCTTACCTGGACTTTTTTTTTTTCTTACACATGTTTTATTTTCATTTGTGTTTTCTATCTATGTTATTACATATATTCTTACTGGAAGCCACCTAAATAAGGTGCGATTTAAATAAGGCAGAGGTTAGGTGACCTTTATCCTCAAGGTTCAGTGTGATCAATACATGATAGAATTGAATTCCAGGACTTCTTTCTGTCTGTTGAATAAGATATCTAAATGTTCTGTATTTTATTCTTTTTATAAGTGAGAAGGCTCAGTAGAAAGAATGTTAAAAATTAGTTTATAATATTCTGAAAAATATTCATCAAAGTGAATTCTAGGTTAAAACTGATTTTCTAAGTTGATTTAGTTGAAACTGAGTTTTGGAGAGTAGGTAATAACTGAGATCTTAATTTGGATATGAAGTACAGAGAAGATCTGAAAAATATAACATTTACTTTAAGAAAACTTACAAACACTATATTAAGGGCCACACAGTAGGTGATCCAAAGATGGGTAGTTGTGCACCCCAACTCTTATGACTTTTGGAGAGAGTCATGATGATACACCCTGACATTATTCAACAGAGCCTTCAGCAGGGGGCACAAGGTATAAAGGGACCATAACAACCCCTTAACTTTTGGTTTACAGCTAACAGTGTTCTCAGAGTCACAGAGGATAATTATAGGAGGTCCTGGAAAATCCTCCAGCACAGAGCTTGGCACCTGTGTATGTCCTTACCAGGATTCGTAGCTTGAGTTCTGTCCATCAATTTCGACAGTCATTAACAACTAACTGAAACGCAGCATTTCTTTCAATAATGAATGATGGCAATAAATCATGATCGTATTAGCACTAGCTGTATTTTGTCACCTGTAGAAATCATAGATTTTTTATATCACTTTACAGTTGCAGATATCTCAAAACATGGTTTATGCTCATCACTATTTCAAAGCATGGTAGTTACCAGACTCACTATTTGTTAATTAGCATATGAATATAGCAGCACATATCTTGCTCTATTATATTTTTAAATTATATTTTAAAAACTATGTTTGTGAATGGTTGGTTTTCTCTATAATCCCATGTATGTTACTTTTGTACTTGGAAACATCATGCAGAGAAAGGTGCACAGACTTCACCAGAAGTCAAAGGGGCAAGGCACATGGGTGTTGAGAACCGTTATAGGCTTAGGCCGAGGTCAGCAAGCCCACCAGACCTCTCTCAGAGAGGACAGTTAGCAGCAGGGCCGGACCCAGATTAGCCCACCCTGCAGGCAAGACTCTGCCTTCCTTTTACTGCTCTCTGTGGAAGAAAGAGTCATCTTGGGGAAGTAAAGGAGCTTGGAAGGGGTTGATTGCTGATCAGATCTGGGGTTGAATACAGGCTCTGCCTTATACCTAAACCAGCTCTTAGCCCAGTAAGAGCTTCTTTCTTTGTGCCCTAAATTTCAATTTTAAAAACATTTCAAACCTTCTTAAAAGTTATGAGAATAGAACAATGAATACCTGGATAAGCTTCACTAAGATTTATGGATTATTTACATTTTATTTCATTTGCGTGTGCTTGCTATTTCTTTCTCCATAAAATCTACTATATGGTCCATATTCTCATGTCCTCAAACATCCCAATAATGTCTTTATTTTGTTTTTGCAGTCTCTCCACTATGTCTGCCTTGAGCTCACTCAGACCACTCTCACTCTGCCCTTTAGCCTCGGTGCTGCCGTCGACCCTGGAAGCCCCGGGCCCGCGGGTCCCCCACTCGTGTCTCACACTCTGATCACCGTGAATCCCTGCATATTGCTTCCTCTGCCTCTCCTCCTGCCCTTCCCAGCTGCCTAAATCCTTCCTCTGCCTTCTGGGATTCACAATCCATCATCTTTTCTTCTCAGTGTGTTTGCTTTGTTTTTTGGTTTGTTTGTTTTTATCCAGATTTCAATCAAGGATCATAGGTTGCAGATGTCTTGAATTTCTGTCAGTGAGTAAGTAGTTCTTCTAGAAATGGCCTTAGTTCTCTGAGCCTTCACCCCACATTTCTGAAAGTGGGAACTAATGACAATAATAACTGCCGTACAGGGTTGTTAACAACCAAAAGACACACGAAAGCGCTTTAGAAACTGTGAAGTAAGTGCAGTTACTATTCTAATTTTTATGTAGACGGCTGCAGTCAAGGTTCAAGGTTTATTCTTGCTTGCACATCTTTGGTGTTCAGCGGAGTGCCTGTAGTCTGGGCAGACTTCAGTGTTGTGACAAGATGTCTGGACTCAATGAATATGACAGCAAGACAATTCCCCATAACAGACTCCAGGAAGGGAACTCACTTCTGTCAGTTACGGGAATGGTGTTGTGTCTCATTTACTCTGTCCAAAACCAAGATTCCAATTGGGTATTTTCATTTTATTTCCAATCTGGAGGTCAGTATTTCTTAGTTCTAAGTTTTTTTGCTTTTGTGATGGAATGAGAATTAATAAAGCTTGTTTTATTTCTGTCACTTTTGGAAAGAAACAAACCTAAATCAGATCTCTAATTAATGATTTAAGTAGATACTATTTATTATTAATTCTCCCCTCCTCCCATTTCCATTCTTCCCTGTAAAAAATCCATCATTACATAAAATGTCTAGATATTTTATAGTATTTGCCCAATATATTTATGATTATCAGTTCAGACCGACATGTCATTCTAGTTTAGCCAATTTATAGATGCACTTCATCTTTAGACAGATAGATCTCCTGTGTCTGACGTTACAATCCTGTTCATCCAATATTTTGTTAAGGGGATGGGGGAGAGGCAAAGAAACTAATATTCATGAAACACCTCTAATATGCCATCCCCTTTACATTCATCATCACATTTTACTCATTGCCAGACCTGGTGAAGCCCTGTGTATTGCCTGTTTTGCACATGAAGAAAGTGAGACTTGGAGATTGTGACACCAGCTGAAGGTCGCATGGCTAAGAAGGTGGGGCTGGTGTCCATGTTCCTCCCACTCTGCCTGTCTGACTTCTGGAAAGTGACCAGAGGCATAGGTTTCCCAGCCTCTTTGTAAGGCTGAGCAAATAGCATTTTATCTACTTCCCCACAAAGCCACTCACATTAATTACATTTACACATACTGTAAATGTAATTAAGGAAGCTTTTGTTCAGATAACACCTTGACTGTAATCCGATAACATCCAGTGCTTGGGTTTTATCCTCACTTTCGTCTCGGTTTATTTCATTGTATGGAATTATGACCCAAGAAAATGAGTGATCTCCAGGGAGAAGATTATTAAGCTAAAATTAAAAGACATGAGAAACCTCTTAAATATTGTCAGCATTTATAATTTAAAATTGCCATGTTTATTCAATATTGGAAAAAGGCAAAAGGTGATCTTGGCAAAACATTGTAACTTTTGACCCCGTCTATACCAAATAAACTGTATGGTATGGTATAACTTTAATCTCATGTAATTAAACAGTGTTAACTTCGTAAAACCAAAAAAGGTGTTTAAATCTGCATTAATCATCCTTTCAGAAAAACATAAGCAATGTTTCTCCCTCGTTATGTTGTTACCTACTAATTAATGGGATGAATCAAATTTCCCTCTTTCTTTAGATTTGCATGAGCTTAAAATACTCTTTTATCTACATTAGGTAGAATGTCAAAACTGGCTTTTGTATTATTTTAAATCTTGGGAAGATCACAAGGCTTTCCTAAAAATATGTCCTATCTTGACAATGCATTAAACCTTAAGAAAAGTTTAATTAACAATTGTCAGAATGTGTTTCAAAAAAGTGATATATTAATAATTTGTTCCTATCTCTTGAGTCTAACAACATCTTAACCCTTAAAGAAAAAAAGACATATTTTACATCTTAACATGACTTATGCTAACTAAAATTTGATGATTTAAAATTAAACTATATATAACCTAATATACTTTAATAAAATACTTTAATATACTTTAAAGTATATTAAACTATATATATTATACTTTAATATACTTTAATAAAATTAAAGTATATATAACCTAAAAATGTTTAAGTATCTTACTGCTTCAGTTCACTTTTTAATGTATATTCTCATTAATTTACGAACTATTGGTTTACCCAGATTGTATCATTAGTTACTAATTCTAATTGAAGATATTTACACAGGCCCAATGTGGTTACAAAACCAGTATAAGATATAGTTTAAAATCTCTAGACCTCATCTTTTTCTTCTGGAAAATGGGAATATTGTACTTCCTTGTTTCCCTCACATATGTTTTTAGACACAGCAGATGAGAAAACACAAGTATTTTGGGTAACTTTCATAACTTACTAAGTAACTCTAAGGGGTCATGCTAAAAGTTTATTTTTATTTGTTTGTATCTTTTTTCAAATAATGTACATGGGCCAAAAAAAAGGAAAAAGAAGCAAAAAGGACAAATTTGTCATATCCTAATCTTTTGTCTTGCATTGAATATCTTTAGAATTCTTTGTTTTGCTCTAGTCTTTTTCTCAGCTCATATAGAAATACACCCACATGTGTGAGTTTCGATGACTTATCAGTAGTTCATGTATCAAATATACTTAATTGAATCCTCATTGTATATTCAGCTTATTTCTATTATTTCACTGCTACAGTAATGTGATAATTTGTGAATATGCCTTTAAACACAGCTTTGATTATTATTATAATTTTTTTTTAGGATTTTGCTACATACTTCCAAACTGCTCTCAAGAAACATTTTTTCAATTTATGCTATCACCAACGATGGATGAGATCGCTGGCTCGCCCCACTCCCTTGTCAACACCAGGTATCTACATTATTTTCAATCTTAATAAGATGTTATTGCTATTATTACATATTTATCAGTATCCCTGGCATCATTCTCCTTTTTTTCTTTTCTTTCCTTTTTTTGTCCTTTCTCACCTACTTGGTGAGAAAATGCAGGTTGTGGAACTGGAAACTGTCAATCTTTGAATGACAATTCCTTTCTCTAGAGGCTCAAAAAGCTATTTCATAAAGAAATGCTGTTCAAGGTCTCTAATTTTAAGCATCCCAATCACCACTGGCCTCTTGTAGGACTTAGGCCTACAAGCGTGTCTGCACAGCCTAAGGAGAACATTAATACGTGTGCTGTTTTCTTTTTATTCTCTTTGGCGACCTGTGCCTTTGGGATGTCTTTGAGATGTTTGATGCTTTTTGTAGCTAGAGTTATTGATCAGCGCAGCAAAAGGGAGTGCTAGTGATGGCCAGGAGAGATGATTTCACTTGAGCTTGCAGCCAATATCCAAGAGGTCTGCTCAGCTTCAAATAGTCTCATGGGTCTCAATGCTTGTGACAAACCTGATCCCAAAGGAAAAAATCAAGACAACCTGGTAATTAATGAACTTAAAAAGAGTATTGCAAGACACGTTTATAGTCATAAAAGAGTGGTTTGATTTTTCAGTCACTCTGCTCTTCTATTAAATTTTAAGTTCAACAAACGATGTTTATAAGAACATATTGGAAATGTGTAAAAATGGTTCTCTAAGACCACTGTAGCAACCAGGAGTGTAGTTCCCCACATTTTCCCAGTTCTCCTTCTGGTCCTTTAATTGTGAGAAGAGGTGACCTGTGTAACTTCCAGGCTGGAGAATCTAATTGTCTGTGTGGGACCCTCCAGCTTCCTTCCCCTCTGCCACAGGGACAAGAAACATTCCAAGTCTCCAACTGGGGAGAGCATGGAGCAGCTCCTGCAGAGAGTGACATGAAGCAGACATGGGAAACCACCTTGTGTTGCTTTGAGACTCTGAGTTTTTTGAGTAATTGTTTTCAGTAATGCTTTGTTACTATAGCATAACCTCGCCTATCCTGACGGACACAGACATTTTGAAGGATTTTTTTTCCCTAATAAACTTTTAATGATAATTATAAAGCTTCAAAGTAAAAACCATCATTGATTACAGGAAGAATTGAATTTCTGATGAAAGAAACATACAAGGTATCTTTAAAAGCTGAAATTATTTAAGTGGTTCCCAGTCCTAATTGTTATTAGAAACTTTTATGCCAATCTCCTTTTCTACTCAAAATAAAATTTCGTACGCCAAATTAAAAAGTGAAAGAGAGTGATAGTGTGTATTGTGTGTCTGCTATGTGTCAAATACATTGCTAGATAATTTATATCTTTTATTTTACTTAAGACAGCATAGTAACCATGAAAGGCAAATGACGTTTCTATTTAAGGAAAAAAATATCCTAAGATTCACCAAGATGGAGAGATTTGACTTTGAAACCAGGTTGGTCTTACTTTACTGCCCTTGTAATTTTCCCTCCTCACAAGTGGTTTACTACTTCGACCGTTTATTAATACAAATATATAAGATAGTTTATTACGCACATACTTGAAAAATATACAAACATTTTGTTCTGGAGACAAAAGAGAAACATGGTTCAATTCAGATCCAGTCTTTGTAGGTATTGGAATTGCCAACACCATGCACTCTGCTGAGACTAAAATTACATGGGACAAAAAATAAAATGTTTCCAAGGGCCTTCTTATTAAATAAATATCTGTATTTTCCCTGACTCCGGGTGTTAGCATCACGAGTTTACATTCAGCCCTTTGTCCAGTTAAGCCTTTTGTTAAATGTCTCAGCAGATGATTTTATTTTTTCAGTAGTCAAAACGATTTTATACTTGCAAGCGGAGATACCATTTGGACTGTGCTACTGATTGCAGCCTGTTGCAGCATCCTTCCTGCTCTGGACAGTGGTTTAACTTTTCCAATGCACTTGTCAAAAACAAAGAAGAAGCAGATGGAGGAAGAAAAAAAGAGAACTGTTCATCATAGCTGAGATTGTCCAGCTCTCGGTTGTAGTATGTGGACTATTTTAAGTTCTCTTTGTCTAGCATCTCCGTGTCCCTTCATCTCCACCCAGAGGTGTCCTGCCCTCTGGATACACATGACTGCGCCATTCAAAGCTTTACGGACACAGCACATCAGAATACCGACCCTTCATTCTAACCAGCCAATCTCTTCAATGTCCTTCAAATATGTCTCGATTAATCCTATCTCAATCTGTCTCAGATCAGTAACATTAATAAACACATATCTCTGTGTAGTATTTTCCAAATCACATTTTTTTAACTTCATCACATAGGTGATCATTTTTGTGTCTTAGTTAGGAATCCTGGAGAAGAGGAAAGCTGGGAACTCCCTTCCTCCTTAAGAGTGCTTTCCCCTAGGCAGGAGCCAGTGCAAGTCAAAACTCCTTTGAGAATCTTCTCTCCAGCTTCTCCCTCTAGATTATCTTCTCTCTCCCCCTACCTGGCAGCACATGGTACCCTCTTCACCTGTTGTTGTCCCCAGTGTGAGCTCAGGCATTTGGAAGAGTATGATCTGGTGGAGAGAGAAAGGCTTTGGAACCAGGCAGAAGGTGAGTTTGAAGCCCAGTTCTGCCACTCAATCATGTGACTTTGGACAAATTGCCTAACCCTTGGACACTGTGGTTTGTTCATCCATAAATGGAGATAATAGAAGCCACCTTGTATGGTTATTATACAGATGAAACAAGATAAAACACATCAAGGACTTTGCCCAATGCCTGGCTCCAAAACGGCCGGGCTCTGTCTCTCTCCTTCCTCAGTCCCTCGAAGGGAGAGAACACAACCCTCCACCTTTTTCATCTCTCCTTCTCCACAGCATTCACAGAATGCCGAATGCACAGGAAGCACACAATCAATATTCTCTGAATTGAATCATACAGAGGCCAGTCCTCAGACACTGCCCTAGAGAAAAACTCCACCGTGGGGCAGTCAGCAGCCATACCTTTCTTGTCAGTCAGAAGTGTCCTTTGAAGTGCAGAGACATCTTTCACAGAGAGGAGTTAGAACTCAGCTGACATACAGGGATGTGTGGGAATCATGCCAGATTCCAAGAGCGTGGGGAAAGTCCTGGAGGTGACCTGAAAACTGAATCCTTGGTGCCTGTCACTCCATGTGTGAAAAAGACCACGAGTAATTTTATCTGGGAAAACAAAAATCCGTCTCATGGATTGCACTCGTTGGTTAGGAAAGGGGTAGTGGAAAGGGAGAATATTCATTTATAATTAAGAAGCAAAATATGTTTTCTGCTGTGGCCCTGAGGTTTTTTTTCTCCCCTTTTGTTTTTGTGTTTTCCATTTCCCTATTGATTTTCATTAATTTTGCCCTAGATTCCTGAGCTTTGTGAACCTGGAGAATTTTTTTTTTAATTTAAATAAATAAAAAGAGCCTGTAAGTTTTCCCCAGATCACCAGGCTTCAATATTAAATTACTGTTTTCTGGCAGGATCATCTGCAAAACTCTGATTTTGTTTTTTTCTCTGTTCCCATCCTGATAATTGTGGCTGAATTTCCTTGTCTTTAATATGCCATATATTCTCCACCTGGCAAAGGATTCAGACAGATACAGATAATAAATACCCCGTAGACATACAGACAGAGAAACTGCTGTAATTGCTTTCATAATGACTCTGAGACATCAAAGGAAGGCAAATAATGGTATTTAACACTGTTTCCATTCTTTAGCTGAAATGTAATTTTATAGAGTTATTGTCAGGCAGTACGGCGAACGTACAAGTACAACTGTCATATTCAGCTCATATTAATTAGCTGCCCACGAGAGGGCCAGGCGAGTAATGGCAAAGTTCTCCTCATTTCAGATGGTCTGATATTCAGACAGAACCACAAGTACAATAGCTTGATTAACATAGTTGCTTAGATCAGGTTTTCCCTGGGAGTGTGTCAATTGGCATTTTGAAGAATCAATTAATTAGCACTCCAAATAATCCATTCTTGGGTTAATGAAAGTGTTTTGTACAGCTGCAAAAAATTACATGAAGAAAAACTAAACCTTTCCAAAGTGGCAATGAAAAAGATTTCTCTCAGAAAACTGCATTGTCCATTTCAAAATGCCACCGAAAATGTGTTTCCTTTTAAAGCCAGGGAATTGACATGTATAGTTTTAAACTACAGTGGGTACATTTTGGCTTAGAATAAAGCAAGTGGTGGATGCCACAGTGGCACAGAAATGAGAACTTTTATTTTCACTATTTTGTCTTGTAATTGTGTTACTTAATCAGGGTAAGTCATGGCCAATGTTTTGCATACCATTATCCACTATTTTAAACAATTACTCTTTGACGGCAATATGCTTATTAATATTTTTAAAATGCCAGTATCACACAGATACTCCTGCTTTTGAAAGTTTGAGGTAGAATTCTCAGACATATGAGAATTACAAATTAAAGAAGCAAATTTATGTTTAATAAAGCTAAAATCTGTTTAACTTAGCGATATAATACATTCTATACAACGAAGTTTAAAGTATCAGAAAACCAAACTATGAGACTCTCAGATACTTTTGCTATCATTACAATGTTACCTTTGGCATGTCTTATCAATTCGCCCCTCAAAGAAGATGCTAATGCTGTCTCTTTTCTAACTCTCCTGGATCCACATTTTAAAAAGTACTTAAATTTGTGGCAGGCTTTTCTTATTTGTGAAATGACCTTAATCAACCCTATAAAAGAATAAAATAGTTTATTTGGTGACTTAGCTCTCTCTAACTTCCAAAACTTGGTGTAAATTATAGATGGTATTTGTATAATAATTCCTCCTTCAGGAAATTCCACCTTTATCAGCACCCCTGATGTAAGCGGTTTTTAAATCATATTCAAGGCCCTTGAAATGAAAGATATAAAATAAATATTTGTGAAGTTAAGTAAAATGAGTGGTAGTATCCACTAAAAATTATTTGGAATTAAAATATAAATTTCATTATTTGTATGAGTTTTTTTTTTTTCTTTAGTAGTTTGAAAAATGTGATTTCTTATTATTGAGTAATTAGAAACTTTCCAATTCAACCTCATTCATAGGATATGACTATTGACTTAGGTAAAAATCAGCCTATTTAAAACAGGCTTTTGTCAGTTTTCACTGACATCAGACATGGATTACCTTCCTTTATCTTAGTATTTAATAAAGTGTTGGGAGTTTGATGATGTAGAAGTACATTTTCCTGATTATCACGTGGATGAGAGTTGTAGAGCTCATTACAAACAGTAGCTCTTAAAGGCTGATCTATATACCATACCCCAAATCAAGAATACACAGGGGGAAAAATGATAAAACACACACACACACACACACACACACACAACTCTGTAGAAATAAGCTGCTCATGTCTTCCTATTAGGATGAATAATTCTCCCAAATAGAAATGTTTGCTCTCAAGGTTTAAGGAGGCCAGTGATGTGGGTGCTGGGAATCTTCCTTTCCTGAGTTGTTGAGGGACGTACCCTACACCTTCCTCTTCCTCTTTCTTCAGGGTGATGAAATGATGGGCAAGGACTTGTTCCTAATACACTTGAACAGATGCCAGTGAGATCCAGCATCGCCTGTTTATTGCTTACCCTTTATTTTTCAACGCTCTCAGAAATGTAAAATGGCAAAGTTTCGCTGTCATTGCTCAGGGTGGACTTCAGCCAGCAATGAGATCTATTGCTTATTTTGCTAATCAGCTCCTTCCATATCTGCATACTCATTTTCTGATAGCTGATGAGGCGACAAGGTCATTGGACGTACAAGTACTTATTTAAAAACAGACATGAGAGTGAGATAGAGGTTAGTTGGGTCTATCAGAGCTGTCAATCAATTAATGAAAATTATTGAGCAAGGACACTGTGGGGGAAGCGAACAGAAGGAAGGAAAATGACCATGGAGACACAACATAGGGAAAACGACAGAACTGACTCAACGTGCTCACGTGAGCACTAAAAACAGACATGCTCACATCCCAAGTGAGAGACAGCTCTGAGAAACACAGCCACTGGAGTCTGTGCTGCTCCAAAGGCTCCAGGCTGACAGCACAGGGCTTTTGCCCGAAGGTATAACCTGAACAATGCCTCTGCTTAGACATGGAGGAGACAGCCGAGTGCCTGATGAATATTTTATTAATGTGCCCAAGACCTGTGGCCAAGATTTCGAGTCATTTAAAGACCCTATTATCCAGACCAAAATTTGTGGTAAATCAAGGCCAAAAGAGTACAAACAGCCCTCTTCTTCCTGGAGAGGAAATATTAGATTCCTACCTGTATGACAGAGGTGGAGAACAAAACTGAGTAACACCAGAAGGGGCTTTAGAAAGCTCTCTAAATACCCACTCTATCACCACTGCACACCGTATGCTGGCACAAGGCAGGCACCTGCCACTTATCAGCACAAGAAAGAAAGAATTCATAACTTGATCCTTAGGGGAGGGGGAGAATGGAGGAACAGAAACCTATATAAATGAGAGGAATGAGAGAGAGAGAGAGAGAGAGAGAGAGAGAGAGAGAGACCGAGGGATGAGGGGAGAAAAATTGCCAGTAAGCTTGTGTGAATGAAAGATAGTGAGGGAGAGAAAAGAGAAGGCTGCAAAGTCAAAAACGGGGAGATACTGACACCAAATCTCTGCAAAGCGTTCAAAATTCTCCAGCTGCCACGCTTTTAATTTGCTACCATTCTAATTAAAATGCAAATTAAATTTATAATTAGCATCAGCGCTTTCTAAAGAAGGCTTCTTGTGCGCTGCACAAACATATGGGATGATGCCGTAGTGAAAAGTTTGTAAAACAGAAGTAATGGCACAAAGTCGGGGCGGGAGTCGGCGGGGGGGGGGTGTTCTTTTCCCTGGGAAATAAGTTTTATGCAGAGGCGGGTGGCTTAAGGGGAAGATGATTGCAGCGTTTCTTAGAGGAGGATGGAAGTGGGTGTATGTCCCATGACAACAAAAGGATTGCTGAATATCGAAGATCACCCGGCCAGGGTGTAACTTTGTGTTGAACCAGGTGTCAAGGGTTACCCTGCATGTCATTGGGATTGTATAGGAGATGCCAAAAGGCAAAATGGGTCAAAGCTTCTAATCAAAAAGTCTATGGCCAAAATTAACCACTGCTTGCTTCCAGATAATTAATTTAAAAATTGATGGGGAACAAAGTACCAAAATTACCTCATGATTCACACATGTATCATGTGTGCAAAGTAAACTCTCTCTCCAACTCGCTCTCCAAAGCTGAGGGGTGGGTGGAGATCCAAGAAATGTGTTAACCAAACGGGTGAATTTATGTGGTGCTGGGTTTGCTGAGGTCTTTGCCGAATATGCAGGTTTTATCCCTAGAATGCTTTAAACATAAATGTATACATCTGGTATTTCTGCTATTTTTCTTCAGAAATATGGTTGTGTTCAGTGAGGCCGATGGAGCAGAAACAGGAAGCTTGCAGCTGCAGTCAGAGAAAAAAAAAAAAACCCGCCACAAAATTGCCCTTATATTCAGCAGAGTTTGGTTCAAGAGGATCTTTCTGAATTAAAAAAAATAAATAAAAATCTGCAGTCCCCACAGTAATTGTGCTTTCCTTTCCAGTGGACGACCCTACCTGCACCTAAGTGTCGTTAATATTCCAGGAACTCTCCTTTATCTATTAACCAGGCTTTCCATCAGATATTTTAAATTTTGAATGTAGCAGAAATGAATATTTCATAGATGTGTGTTAAGCTGTTATTAAACTATAATGTAAAGCAGGATTGTAGGAATATTTTTATATGTCAGGAAGTCAATTAAAATGATAAGCCTGTAATATCACTGTGGTGGATTCGCACAAAACAGCATTTCATATGCACGGGAGGTCCTCAGCCACCTAGCATATGGGTGGCAGGCAGGACTGTTACATATTCAGAGGCCTGTGTACTTCAATTTCATTAGTAACACTTAGGTCCATTTTCGGCAGAGATTAAATGGAGAGCTATGGGGGATAAATCTTACCTGACTTGATTTTTATTTAGTATTACAAAAACGGCATTAGGCATTCTTAAAGGTAGGTGCTTACCTAAATGCACTGAGGATTCATTTGGAAATAAATGTCAATCCCTAGGAGAGTGAGGTGCCTATACTAAAATCTCTAGTGAGGATGCTACCCTTGACTTGAGTAAAAGTGATGTGGTGTCTCTTGGAGAAAAATATCACAAAAACTGAAAATGGACGAGGAAGTTAAAACTAACAGAGACCATAGTAATATAGTACTTAAAAAAACACGTAGATTCCTATTTGTAGACTTTGAAATAAAAATAAGCTCTGTGCAGGGGAGTATTTTTGGTTTTTGTTTGCATACTTAGGCAGAAATATTTAGAAGTATAGTTGGTTGAATTATGTTAAAATGTCTTACAGAAAATTGAACGCTTTCCCAAACTTCCTTTGACCATCAGTTCTTCCCTGGGCAATGGCCGTTGTCAAAAACGGGAAGCTAAAAGATGATCTGCATGACAGGTTTGACATAACTCAATTAATCAAGACTTCACCAAAGAAAGGAAAATAATTCTACCCATACGGTGATGAAAAGTGTCTTCTGATATTCACAGAGTAGAAGTTCCTTATTTTTTTCTGGTGTCTAAGAGGAATGCAGGCCTTTTAAATAAGTCTTCTGTGTGACGGACAAAAGACTGAAAACTGTGGCATAAAAGCATTGCTTTGTTTAATTTCTAATTGTTGTCCTTCTCTTATTCAGAAAATGAAGTCACCTTTGTCGTGGTTTCATGAACCGCTGGGTAATCAAAATTATTATGCCGCCACCTGTTGTCTGTTAATTATTCTGAGAAGATACTCATAAATCATAACACCGGACAATTAATCAAACTGTCAGCTCCCAGGTCAAAGGTTACCCATGAAAAGTTATAGGTCACCCACCGGGTGTGAAGGAGCAGGGTTTTAGAGCATCACTCATTGTCAAGCACTGTTGGGAGAAGTGCCATTGGAACAAAAGGAAAACTGAAGTACAGAAGAATTTCAGTCAGGGGGTGGGCTTTGGGCTCCAGATTCCAGCACAAGTGAAGTCAAACCTACATTACACATGAATTGACCAGCAAGCTAGTCTGGCCGTGCCCAGCTCAGAGACCTGCTGTTCTTTGAAATCTTGTTGCAAATAGTGTTCCTTTTGGAAAAGTCTGAAGAGCTACTAGTTGGGAACATTATCTTCTCTTTTTTTCTCTTCATTAGTGAATATATTGGAGAAATTCACGTCCTGCTGCATTATTCAAGACAATCACAATACATCAAACTGTAGTTGATTGGAGGATGCTTTGGAATGTCTTACTTCCTAAATTAATTTGGCTTGAAATATGTTTTCCTTATAGTGTGACAAGAACTTGAACTGCATTTAACATTTTCAACTCATTTATTTTCAGTCCCCTGTATTTAAAATAACATCATCACTTCAAACCAGTGTGTGTTGATGGATATCCTTGATTTAAAACCTGGCTAGGGGTAAATTATTTCTGATGTGGTGGAAGCAACTTTAAGATAAGACATAATAAAGACGTAATGATGAGGCAGCTGGGAAACAGAACTAATGTTCCAGTTGAGAGACACATTGCCTGCTATTTGAATTAAATACTGTAAAATGGATGTTATGCCTTCATTAAAAAATCCTCTTTAAAACATTACCTTTTTTCCTTTGTGTTGTTATTTCCTGCTCAAATAATCATGACTTTCCTCATGAGGAATAAGAGTACCATCAGAGTGTCAACTGGGGTCAGATTGTTTTTCTTTGAAAAGACACACCACAGTTTCTGTTTAAATCATACATCTCAGAACTGACACTGAAAAAGGCTATGCTCCAAAACAGAATCTGCTCCACCTTTCTCTTTCAATCTAGCAAGCCATTTTTAATTGAGGCAAGTGAGTCATAAAAATGCGCCAGGTGACATTGGAGGTCAAAGCACGTTCACTGATCCAACTTTAACCACGACTGCAAATTTATACACATGGGTCACATAGTTTAATTCTAAAATCACAACAAAATGCCTTGTGGATGCTGGAGCCACCATGGAGTGAATGCATCAGTTAACCCACTAGCAAAACTTTCTACAGACTGAGCGTGTCCTCAGGTATAAAAGTCACGTTATTTGGCAATTCTCTCATCAAAATGGGATTTGTTGAAGCTTTTCTGATCACCTTTAAAATTTCACTGTGTTGACATTTGGGCATGTTCTTCCATGTTGCTGAAACAGAAATTATGAGCAGTGACTTTCCTAGTTTCATCCCCAAGTAGAGTTGAGGGCTTCTGTTCATTCAATACAGATGGATTGAGGACCTGCTAGAAGTCAGGTGATACGGTGTATAGGGCTGGCGGGAGAACACAAGCTCCTCCTGGAGCATAGTGTCCAGTAAAATACTCTGCCCAGCAGATCCCCTAAGTCCTTTCCTTTGGGAAAAGTGGAGGCTGATGGATTGTTCTTGGAAGGGGGCTGGCTATCCCTTGGAACACATGCTGAGGATGGGCACTCTGTGCCAGGTGTGTGGGAAATCAGGGAGTCTGGTCATCCTCTACCCACTGAGGGTGTGTCCAATCATCAGAAAAGAGCATCCAAACTCTACCCAGAAAGTTTGGATCATGAACCAAACCTCACGAACAGAAGCCTCTGTTATGGGCTTAACGGACCACCTTCAAAATTCATATATTGAGATCCTAATCTCCAGTGCCTCAGAATGGGACTATATTTGGAGATAAGGCCTTTATAGAGGTGATTAAGTTAAAGGAAGGCTGTTAGAGTGGGCCTTAATTCAATTTGACTGATGTCCTTATAAGAAGAGGAAATTTGGACACACAGAGGGACACCAGGGATGTGCAAACAGAGGAAAGACCACGTGAAGACACAGGAGGCGAAGGCAGTCATTTACAAGCCAAGAAGAGAGACCTCAGGGGAAATCAACCCTGCCGACACCTTGATTTTGGACTTCCAGCCTCCAGGACTATGAGGAAATAAGTGTCTGTTGTTTAAGCTAGCCAGCCTGTGGCATTTTTTTATGGCTGCCCAGTAAGCCAATCCCTTTCTGATGCCAGGGAAAATGTCCCTGTGGATGAATATCCAGAGGAGGAAGTCCTGAGAGCCAGGGACAGTGGTGTTCCATGAGAACCCTGGAAGGCTGTACCATTTGGGGGAACCCATGATGTGCAGATGAGCCCCCAGCAGAAGGAACAACCAGTGTGGAGAGAGACTCGGGTCTGGAAGCCTGCTGCAGGAGTTGGGGAGGCCATCCCAAGGGCAGCTCAGAGAGGGGACACTCCAGCTTCCCAATGTGGGCACAGGCCTGAACATCACTTTTGCTCACTGGTCTCAAGAGTCCTGGACATCCCTGCTGTTCCTCACACATGTCAAGCACCCCGCAACCTATGATCTCGGCACATACTCCTCCCTCTGCCTGGAAAGTGCTGCTCCAGGAGTGCTCCTAGCTTGCTCACTCACGTTATTCAGGCTCTGCTTTAAAGGAGATGACTTCCCTGGTCATCCTTTGAAAGAGCTCTCCTGTCACTGTGTCTCCTTACCTTGCTTTACTTTTTTATTTTTCATTACTTCTATACTTATTCATAGAAGTAATATTTATTTTGATACTTTTCTACGTTACAGTGATTTTACTAGACCCCAAATTTAAAATAATACCATTTCATACTGGCCACGGTTGCAGGTTATTTATGTAGGCTGGGGTTATTTATAATTGATTCTTAGCTGGAGCAGGGGATTTGGTGGCACCTTCTAAACTTGAGCTGGTGTGCATCAGGCTGCCCTCCCCTCTTTTATAACAGCTTTACTGAGATAAAATTTACATACCATACCATTCACCATTTAAAGTATACAATGCAATTTGCTTTACTTTTCTTAATAACACTTATCAGCACCCAGAATTATATATGTAGTTATACAAGGAAGTAACACACAAGAATGGGAACCTTCTCAGTGTGGTTTCCTGCCATGTCCCAGTGCCTAGAAGAGTGTTTAATGCCTGAAGGAAGACCTCCTGGTGTGGTGTGAGCATTAAGTGAGCTCGTGTACATGAAGTTCTTGCACCAGTGCTTGACACACAGGGCTCCAGAAACCTTGGCCATCGTGGATGGAGACACCAGGCAAGGGGTGTCCATCTCAGAGCTGTCGGGTTCATCAACAAACCTGTCTAGGAAAGTTGGACATTTTACATTTGTCTACTGAATGATCTCTTGAGTTTTATTCTTTTTATTATAATAAAACTTCAGCTTGATATTTTCTGGCCAAAATATGAAAAGCAAGGCAGTGAGTAGCTGTCAACAAAATATAAAAATACCATTCCAAGATCTCTTTGCCCTTTGCACTAAGGCACTGTGGGTCCAGGTACCACTGACCCAGATTTCCATAAGCAGTCATCTCACATATATACACTCACACCTCTGTTTGTGCAGCATCATTATGAGTGTGCCTGGTTTGTCCCTACACAGTGTTATATCAACATTCTGTGCCAAGAGCACCTGCTACACAGTCATTGAGAATTTCCACTGTGCCAAACATTGTATGAGACGCAAGGTATTTTCTATCAGTATCATTATTCTCATTTTTTTCAATAAGGAACCTGAGAATGAGAGAGCTTTACTGAAATTAATTCTATTCTTTTCTAAATATGGGAGAGTTCCTCTAGTGAAGAGTGGACTATTAAGGCAACTTGACTGGTGACTGAATATTCTTGTACAAATTGTGATGGCTTTGTTTGCTTTGTCATATGTTCAGTGAGGAGTCTGAACCAGATCAGAGGTTGTCAGACAAGGAAATACATCTCATATGTTTCCCAATATTTGCTTTTGTTAATAAAGTTTTATTGGATCATAACGAAGCACATTCATTTATGTATTGTCTATGGCAGCTTTTGTCCAATGAGAGTAAGCTTAAGTGTTTATGACAGAGACCACAAAGCCTAAAATATTTATTATCTGACCCATTACAAAAAAAGTTTGCAGAGTTCTAGACAGATAAATGCTAAGGTCTTTCATGGTATTACATTGTTCTATTGTAGAAAGTCACTGCTATGTTCTCAGAATTTAGTAAACAGTCTTGCTCTAATTTCACTGACCATACTTACAAATGCTACATTACAGTTTTTCAAAGGCCCTAACCAGCAATGAGGTAGGTAGCTCAGGTAATAGAATTATTTTCCCTAGTCAGTATTGCGTTTCTAGATTGAAAGCAGAGACAGCTAATATGCCTGTTCATATCAGGATAAAGCACTGTAAGGCATTGAATTTTACCCCCCACCACTTCCATTTTTAAAGAATATCTCTGGTATTTATTTGAAACTGAATTGTGACTTTTAAATTATTTTAAACAGTTTTTAATTGAGATGCACTAAAGTAATACACACTGAAAAATCTGATCTATTTTGATGTAGTTTTTCTCAAAGTTAATTTACACAAAGAATATAATTTTCAAAACACTATTTGAAACCTTTTACTTTAATTTGTTGTTTTTCCTTGTAATTTATTTGGTTGTTGTTATACCCAGGCAACAATGATCTTTCATCTAGAAAGCTTAATATTGCAGTAACCACACAGATACTAATGCATGAAAACAATGGGCTTATATTGCCAAAGTTGTTAAGAAAATTTTTGCTAATAGGTCTCAATTACTTTTCCTGTCTGCTGTGGCAGCTCGGCAGTGGGCTAAGTGCTGCATGCTGCCCAGAGAGTGGTGCTTGGAGGTCCCTGTGTATAATGAGGCAAAAAGATGACCTGTGAGGGGTCATACACAAGTCATCTTTACTTTGAGGACAGGATGCATCAGCATGACCTGGTAGGAGAAGGAAATGTGTTTCTTCGTTTTCATCTCTTCTCAGCTGTGTCGGAATGGTCAGTTTCTGTATAACAAAGTTCTTCAGCCAATCCCAATAAGTCTTCCAGTTTATTCGTAGGTTCCCAGTTAAAGTGTTCTAAGGTTCTAGAATTGCAAGAGAAGTGATAAAAGTAATAATTTCTATTTCATCAAGTAAGTCAAAGATTTATATGGTAATATCTAGGGAACCCCTAAAAGAGGAATAAAATGATATATAACTAAGGAGCTAAGAGAGGAGAATGAATATAATAATAATAATAATAATGAAATGATTAATCCCAAAGAAAGAAAGAAAGGGGAGAGTAAAGAAAATAACTAGGTCAAATAGCAAAGAAGTAGAAAGATGATAGATATAAATTCAAATATAACAGTAATTACTTTAAAGCTAAATGGGTTACATACTCCAATTTAAAGAGATAAAAACCAAAGGCAACATATATGCAATCTTCTAAGAGAAACATCTTGAATATAAGGACACAGAAATGTTGAAAAGAAAGGAAAGGAAAAATATACCATATGTACCTTAATTGAAAGATAAATATACTACCAGACCAAGTAGACTCTAGGGCAGGAAACATTACTAGGAACAAAGAGGAAATTTTTTATAATAAAAAAGGAGTCAAGAAAATATAATAATTTTTAATATGTGTATATACAGTAACATAGCCGCAAAATACATTAAGCAAAATTGACAGGATTATGAGAAGTAAACAAATCCATGATAACAGTAGAGTTTAACACACCTCAATACCTAATAGAACAAGTAGATAAAAAATTAGTGAAGCCATAGAACATCTAAAGTACACAATTAATAAATATGACCAATTTACATATTTATTATGTATAGGCATATCTTGGAGATACTGCAAGTTTGGTTCTAGACCACTGCAATAAAACAAATACCACAACAAAGTAAGGTGCATGAATATTTTGGTTTCCCAGTGCATCTAAAAGTTATGCTTACATTATACTGAAGTCTATTAATTGTGAAATAACATTATGTCTAAAAAAATGTAGAAACCTTAATTAAAAAATAATGCTCTCAGATATATGGGACCAATAGATTTGCTTGACATAGGGTAGCCATAAACCTTCAATTTGTAAAAATGCAGTACCTGCGAGGTGCAATAAAGCAAAGTGCAATAAAACCAACATGTCTGTATTAATATAACATACATATATCTATTATATATTTTATATAAGCATAGTCATTGTATCCAGCAGCCATATAGAACAGTAAAACTAAGTCTCATCATTTGCAAGTGTACAGAGCACATTATATGACCTTGTATTTCTGTTTTTGGTAATACAGGTATACCTCTCTTTACGTAGCAGATTTTTTTTTTTTTTTTTTTTGGCGGTACGCGGGCCTCTCACTGCCGTGGCCTCTCCCGCTGCGGAGCACAGGCTCCGGACGCGCAGGCTCAGCAGCCATGGCTCACGGGCCCAGCCGCTCAGCGGCACGTGGGATCCTCCCGGAGGGGGGCACGAACCCGTGTCCCCTGCATCGGCAGGCGGACTCTCAACCACTGCGCCACCAGGGAAGCCCTACGTAGCAGATTTTTTGCCCTCAGGGAGGTTCTTCCTTGTCTATTTCTACTGTTGGTAACATCTAAAGTGGATATTAGGAAATACATCCTTCTCAGTGACTGAAAACATTTCTAAGTCCAATTCCTGACTACTGAATATTAGAGGACTAAGGATTGTTTCAGTCATAGGCTCTTTTATCCCAGGTCTATAGATTCTCAACCTGTGGAACTCAAAAGGTTAGTAACTCTTATTTGATTACAGACAGGGTTCTCCAGCCTGAAATATTGATTTGCTTTCTCATTCTTACCCCAATACTAATGGTATAAAAAGGGAAGCAAGAATGGTTGGTCTCAGGCTGGATGAGAATTATATCACTGGCATGGCATAGGATTGTTGGCATATGGAAATGATAAAGCCAAGCTGATCTTTGATTAGTTTTATAACTGTTTTAAAATTCTCTTTTGATAATGTACCACCTTATGGACAGGGGGAGACTGGTGCCATCACAAAACCCTTTGGTTTGCTACATCCCATTACCTCCTGCTTCCATGTTATGCGGGGGCTATCTCCTTAAGGCAGTCAGGCTTTTGTGGGAAGCCCACATCCATGATCTTATCTCTATCCTCAGTTGTTTTAGCCAACTGAGGTGTTTTGACATCATGTAGATTTTTTTAAAAATCTGCCTTTGTCCCTCAAAAACTTTTAAAATTTTATCTCTTATCGTTTGGTGTCAAAACTGAAATGCCCTAAATTTCTTGGGCCTCTCTATTCTTAGTACTGTTTGAACATTTGCCAATTGTTTTTCTAAACTCATGTCTTGTAATACCTTGCCAAATGTAGCTACTAACCACTAGCACCAACAACTAAGCTGTGTCTTTCAATCCTTTCCCCTGGAGCTACAAGTTCTTGAAGCAAGTAGTCTGCTTCCCCAGTGTCCACAGGTTTAGCATGTATTTTGCTCCTGGCGAACATGGATAATCACTTCACATCCCTTTCCCCACCATCCTCACATTCCAGCAACTGGCATAATTTCCTCACCCTATATTGGGTCAGGCTAGGATTGTCTTTCATGACCAAAAATTTCATGCCTTCAGAGGCTTAAGAATGAAATTTACTTGTCACTCACACAAAGTCACTGCAGATTAGGCAAATATCCATTTTGTAAATCTGAGATACCAGCTTCTTCAATCTTCTGTCTTGCCCCATTAGTAAGGGTCTCAATTCTTCACACAAAAGAAAGAGATAAAGTTGTGAAAGGGCTTTCCTCTGCCTCAGTGCAGGAGTGACATATGCCTGTGAGCCAGAACCGGTCACATGGCCCATCTTACTATGAGGAAGGAAAGCGTGTAGGATGAGTCCAGAAATGAGAGAAGAAGCAGATACTGGAAACCCAAGTATTTCTCCCAGTTGGGTATTATAGTCTCCACTTTACAGATGGGGAAACTGAGGCTCAGAGTCATTAAAATAATTCCTCCAATATTCCAAGTTAGTAGGTGACAAAGCCCCAGGTTAATCTGATATTCTACTGTGTGCCATACCTCTCCTAATTTATTTGTTATACCATTTCAAATATCTTAACATCAAATTATTGTCCTATGATGATCACTTGGATAATTAAAAGCCAAATGTGTCACTTTAAGACCATAATGGCTCCCCTATGTGTTTTTTTTGTTATATATAAAACAGTTCTGCTTAGAATACATAATATATTTTCAATGAGTAATAAGTTAGATGCATGTACCTGAGAAATGTGTGTTCACTTTGTATTTATCTTCTTTCCAGAGGTCTTGTAACTTGCTGCACATGGGTTAACTTACCCTGCACCATAATGGGGAGGATGCCTGGCAGACAGCATTCCTATGCTTTGTACCCTAGTGGTCGCAACAAAAGGATTTAGGAAGAGCCAATACTTGGCACAAAAAGCAGCCCTTAGCTGGTGAGGGTAACTGTTGTGAGATACCCAGCCAAGAAGGGGATCAAGGTAAGACATCACTAGGTGTGGAGGTCATGGGGGAACTAAGGGTGTTAGAAGACAGAATAATGGGTGAGAAGATGGAAATTACCAGTTGATATTAAGATTCCAGAAAGCAAAGAGATGGTGAGGATTGTAATACAATAATGAATCGAAACATGAGAAACTAATTGCACAAGTTTCTTTTGACAACTAAAATCTGCCCTTTTTGTATGCATCATCACATCTGTTTGAGAAAACAGCGGTTGCTCCTTGAAAGCTTTCTCTACCAAATTTTAACACTTTGAGGCTGCCTGAAGTGTTGGAGATATGGATATACCTTATCTGAAATTCAGGTTTTTAAAAAATAACTCCAAACACCAACAGCATAAAAGCATTATGCAAAAGCCCAAAGCTTTTGCCTTAATTCTTATTTTTAAAAATTACTTCATTGCTTTTTAAAAAGCACCTCAAGCTCATTTGAATGATTTAACTCATATTTCAAAACACCCAAAAGTGAAAAGAAAAAGGAAAGAAAATCAATCCAAAGTTCATCTTTCAGAAATTGCCATAATTAGATGAATATTATTAATATATATTTATATGTCAGTGCTCAGGTATAATAGTATACAGACAAATAATTTGTAAAAATGATTTCACACTACCAGTACAGTATAATAAAAATTATTAAGCTTTGTTTTTATTGAATTTAACAAATAAGAAGAAACAAAAGAAATTGCTGGAATATATATATATACACATATATACGTATATGTGTATATATATTTTATATTTTTCATTACTTCCTAAAATCTCTAAGGAGGGAAAAGAAATGTAAAGAGAAAACATAAAGAGTTTGAATCCTTCTTTTTACAACCTGTTTCAATTTCAGATGGCGACAATTGATCCTCTGCTCTGAAAGAAGGAAAAATTCTACTGTAACATTTAAAACAAAGTATCTTCCGTCATCTCCTACTTTTATTAGTTATAGAATTATTTTTCCATTTCTAGATGTATAACACTGAGATTCTGTTCTATAGCCTGCTTACCTGAGTTTCATCACCAGGTAGGTTTGGTTTTGTGTTGGTTGAACTCTCACTGGGGCTGCTTACCCGAGCTTTTGCAAATTGCAAATGTTCTTTTACTCGAGGTCTATTTATCTGGATATACTTTTTAAAGGTCAGTTTCCTTCCATCGGGGTTATTTTAGGCATTGTTCCAATATCTCTTGGCCTGAGAATTGCATCAGTCCTCTTATCACATCTTTCAATGCTTTTCAATGTCTAGTAAAATTTTAAAGATTTAATGGTGTGATATTTCTTCAGCTAGTTCACCTGATTGATGCTTTCACATTTGAAGGACAATTAAATTTATATTTTATATTTGGAAGGCAAATTATTTCTTGGGCATAAAATTTGGATCCAACCTTTGTCTCTCTGAAGACTTTGTAGACACTGCTCCATTACAGGCTTGTGTTGAGTATATATGTGTGTATTCACATGTGCATATATGTGTACATATATCATACATGTATAAAAATACATTTACATGTATATATACATATATCTGTGTATGTATATGTAGAAAATGTATAAAGCCATTCTGATCTTTTTTTCCCTTTTATAAGTGATTTGTTTTCTTTGCCTGGATGTTTGAATATTCCTTTCTTTACGTTTCAACTTCAATATTTAACCAGGTTCTTTTGCTAAGCTAATCATTTTTTATCTGGGAGTTGATGTACCACTCAAATAGACAACTAATTTTTTCCTTAGGTCCAAGGAAATCTTATTTTATGTCAAAAGTCATACACTTAATGGCTTATATAGGGCTGATGCATAACAGGAGTATATAAAGTATGTTGGGTCAATTTAGAGGGAGTGATGGGGCCCCTGGTGAACCAGATAATGGATGCTCAACATTAAAACACTGAGATAAAATTTTTAAAAGAAAGAATGCACAAGGGAAACAAATACATCTTCCCAGTTTGTGATCCTTGGCCTATGACTTTGTGTAATTTTTCTGTTCCATTTAAATTTTTTTTCCCCTAAATTAGGGACTATGATCAACCTCTGTTAGACTGTAATTTTTCTGTCTTCGATGATTATTATCTTCTTTCTTATTGCTGAGATATTAGTTTTTTTTTTTTTTTTTTTTTTGCGGTACACGGGCCTCTCCCTGCTGTGGCCTCTCCCGTTGCGGAGCATAGGCTCCAGACGCACAGGCTCAGCGGCCATGGCTCACGGGCGCAGCCGCTCCGCGGCATGTGGGATCTTCCCGGACCGGGACACGAACCTGTGTCCCCTGAATTGGCAGGCGGACTCTCAACCACTGCGCCACCAGGGAAGCCCAGATCTTAGTATCTTACACATTCATTCTGGTTTCCTCAAACTTTCCTTTATACCAGTCATTCAGCATTGTCTGGTGTTTGCCTTAATTTCTCAGATTTATTTATTAGTTCATTAATGGTGTGACTTTAGTCTTCTGTTAGTTTTGTTTACTATGTTTTTATTATTTAAGATTTTTATTATTTAAGACTTTTATTTTTAAAGATTTTTAGTTTTTAATATTTTTATTATTTAAGATTTGAATTTTCATTGTATTGAATTTTTATTATTGTTGTTTTTCTATTGCTTTAAGCAGTAATGAAGAATTGTCTACTGTACCTTTTGTCAACTTTTTAATAGACTGGACTCTCCATTTGCCGTTTAAGTTTAATTTTTTTCTTTCCTTTTTTTAAAAATTAATTAATTTTTAAACATTTTTATTGGAGTCTAATTGCTTTACAGTGTTGTGTTAGTTTCTGCTGTATAACAAAGTGAATCAGCTATATGCATACGTATATCCCCATATCCCCTCCCTCTTGTATCTCCCTACCACCCTCCTTATTCCACCCCTCTAGGTGGTCGCAAAGCACCGAGCTGATCTCCCTGTGCTATGTAGCTGCTTCCCACTAGCTATCGATTTCACATTTGGTAGTGTATATACGTCAATGCTACTCTCTCAGTTTGTCACAGCTTACCCTTCCCCCTCCCCATGTCCTCAAGTCCATTCTCTACATCTGTGTCCTTATTCCTGTCTTGCCCTTATGGCCATGAGAACATTTTTTTCTTTTTTTTTTTTAGATTCCATATATATGTGTTAATATATGGTACTGGATTTTCTCTTTCTTATATACTTCATTTTGTATGACAGACTCTAGGTACATGCACCTCACTACAAATAACTCAATTTCATTTCTTTTTATGGCTGAGTAATATTCCATTGTCTATATGTGCCACATCTTCTTTATCCATTCATCTCTTGATGGACACTTAGGTTGCTTCCATGTCCTGGCTATTGTAGATAGAGTTGCAATGAACATTGTGGTACATGACCCTTTTTGAATTATGGCTTTCTCAGAGTATATGCCTAGTAGGGGGACTGCTGGGTCATATGGTAGTTCGATTTGTAGTTTTTTAAGGAACCTCCATACTGTTCTCCATAATGGTTGCATCAATTTACATTCCCACCAACAACACAAGAGGGTTCCCTTTTCTCCACACCCTGTCCAGGATTTATTGTTTGTAGATTTTTTATGATGGCCATTTTGACTGGTGTGGGGTGATACCTCATTGTAGTTTTCATTTGCATTTCTCTAATGATTAGTGATGTTGCACATTCTTTCATATGTTTATTGGCAATCTGTTTATCTTCTTTGGAGAAATGTTGATTTAGGTCTTCTGCCCATTTTTGGATTGGGTTGTTTGCTTTTTTGTTATTGAGCTGCATGAGCTGCTTGTATATTTTGAAGATCAACCCTTTGTCAGTTGCTTTGTTTGCAAATATTTTCTCCCATTATGATGGCTGTCTTTTCATCTTGTTTATGGTTACCTTTGCTGTGAAAAAGCTTTGAAGGTTCATTAGGTCCCATTTGTTTATTTTTTATTTTATTTCCATTTCTCTAGGATGTGGGTCAAAAAGGGTCTTGCTGTGATTTACGTCATAGAGTGTTCTGCCTATGTTTTCCTCTAAGAGTTTGATAGTGTCTGGCCTTACTTTTAGGTATTTAATCCATTTTGAGTTTATTTTTGTGTATGGTGTTAGGGAGTGTTCTAATTTCATTTTTTGACATGTAGCTGTCCAGTTTCCCCAGCACCACTTATTAAAGAGGCTCTCTTTTCTCCATTGTATTCTCTTGCCTCCTTTATCAAAGATAAGGTGACTATATGTGCATGGGTTTATCTCTGGGCTCTCTATCCTGTTCCAATGATCTATATTTCTGTTTGTGTGCCAGTACCATATTGTTTTATTACTGTAGATTTGTAGTATAGTCTGAAGTCAGGGAGTCTGATTCCTCCAGCTCCGTTTCTCTTTCTCAACAATGCTTTGGCTATTTGGAGTCCTTTGTGTTTCCATAAAAGTTGTGAAATTTTTTGTTCTAGTTCTGTGAAAAATGCCAGTGGTGGTTTGATAAGGATTGCATGGAATCTGTAGATTGCTTTGGGTCATATAGTCATTTTCACAATGTTGATTCTTCCAATCCAGGAACATGGTATATCTCTCCATCTATTTGTATCATCTCTAATTGCTTTCATCAGTGTCTTATAGTTTTCTGCATACAGGTCTTTTGTCTTCTTAGGTAGATTTATTCCTAGGTATTTTATTCTTTCTGTTGCAATGGTAAATGGGAGTGTTTCCTTAATTTCTCTTTCAGATTTTTCATCCTTAGTGTATAGATGCAGGAGATATATGTGCATTAGTTTTGTATCCTGCTACTCTACCAAATTTATTGATTAGCTCTAGTAGTTTTCTGGTGGCATCTTTAGGATTCTTCATGTATAGTATCATGTCATCTGCAAACAGTGACAGCTTTACTTATTCTTTTCTGATTTGGATTCTTTTTATTTATTTTTCTTCTCTGATTGCTGTGGCTAAAACTTCTAAAACTATGTTGAATAATAGTGGTGAGAGTGGGCAACTTTGCTTTGTTCCTGATCTTAGTGGAAATGCTTTCAGTGTTTCACCATTGAGAACGATATGGGCTGTGGGTTTGTCATATATGGCCTTTATTATGTTGAGGTAGGTTCTCACTATACCTACTTTCTGGAGGATTTTTATCATAAATGGGTGTTGAATTTTGTCAAAATCTTTCTCTGCATCCATTGAGATGATCACATAGTTTTTATTCTTCAATTTGTTAATATGGTTTATCACATTGATTATTTTGCATATATTGAAGAATCCTTGCACTCCTGGGATAAACACCACTTGACCATGGTGTATGATCTTTTAAATGTGCTGTTGGATTCTGTTTGCTAGTATTTTGTTGAGGATTTTTGCATCTATGTTCATCAGTGATATTGGCCTGTAGTTTTCGTTCTTTGTGACATCTTTGTCTGGTTTTGGTATCAGGGTGATGGTGGCCTTGTAGAATGAGTTTGGGAGTGTTCCTCCCTCTGCTATATTTTGGAAGAGTTTGAGAAGGATAGGTGCTATCTCTTCTCTAAATGTTAGATAGAATTCACCTGTGAAGCCATCCGGTCCTGAGCTTTTGTTTGTTGGAAGATTTTAAATCACAGTTTCTATTTCAGCATTTGTGATTGGTCTGTTTATATATTCTGTTTCTTCCTAGTTCAGTCTCAGAAGTTTGTGCTTTTCTAAGAATTTTTCCATTTCTTCCAGATTGTCCATTTTATTGGCATAGAGTTGCTTGTAGTAATCTCTCATGATTGTTTGTATTTCTGCAATGTCAGTTGCTACATCTCCTTTTTCATTTCTAATTCTATTGACTTGAGTCTTCTCCCATTTTTTCTTGATGAGTCTGGCTAATGGTTTATCAATTTTGTTTATCCTCTCAAGAAACAGCTTTTAGTTGTATTGATCTTTGTTATCCTTTCATTCATTTCTTTTTCATTTATTTCTGATCTGATCTTTATGATTTCTTTCCTTCTGCTAACTTTGGGTTTTTTTTGTTCTTCTTTCTCTAATTGCTTTAGGTGTAAGGTTAGGTTGTTTATTTGAGATGTTTCTTGTTTCGTGAGGTAGGATCATATTGCTAAAATCTTCCCTCTTTGAACTGCTTTTGTGGCTTCCCATAGGTTTTGGGTCATCGTGTTTTCATTGCCATTTGTTTCTAGGTATTTTTTATTTCCTCTTTGATTTCTTCAGTGATCTCTTGGTTATTGTGTAGTGTATTGTTTAGCCTCCATGTGTTTGTATTTTTTACAGTTTTTTCCCTGTAATTGATATATAGTCTCATAGTGTTGTGATCAGAAGAGATACATGGTACAATTTCAATTTTCTTAAATTTACCAAGGCTTGATTTGTGACCCATGATATGGTCTATCCTGGAGAATGTTCCATGAGCACTTGAGAAGAAAGTGTATTCTGTTGTTTTTGGATGGAATGTCCTATGAGTATCAGTCAATCCCTCTTCTTTAATGTGTCATTTATAGCTTGTGTTTCCTTATTTATTCTCATTTTGGATGATCTTTCCAATGGTGAAACTGTGGTGTTAAAGTCCCCTACTATGATTGTGTTACTGTCGATTTTCCCCTTTTATGGCTGTTAGCATTTGCCTTATGTATTGAGGTGCTCCTATGTTGGGTGCATAAATATTTACAATTGTTATATCTTCTTCTTGCATTGATCCCTTGATCATTATGTAGTGTCTTTCTTTGTCTCTTGTGATAGTCTTTATTTTAAAGTCTTTTGTCTGATATGAGAACTGCTACTCCAGTGCTCTTTTGATTTCTATTTGCCTGAAATATGTTTTTCAAACACCTCACTTTCAGTCTGTATGTGTCTCTAGGTCTGAGGTGGGTGTCTTGTAAACAGCATATATATGGGTCTTGTTTTTGCATCCATTCAGCCAGTCTACGTCTTTTGGTTGGAACACTGAATCCATTTACATTTAAGGTAATTATCAATATGTGCGTTCCTGTTACCATTTTCTTAATTATTTTGGGTTTGTTTTTTGTAGGTATTTTCCTTCTTTTGTGTTTCCTGCCTAGAGAACTTCCTTTGGCATTTGTTGCAGAGCTGGTTTGGTGATGCTGAATTCTCTTAACTTTTGCTTATCTGTAGAGGTTTTAATTTCTACATCAAATCTGAATGAGATCCTTGCTGGGTAGAGTAATCTTGGTTGTAGGTTTTTCCGTTTCTTCACCTTAAATATGTCCTGCCACTCCCTTCTGGCTTCCAGAGTTTCTGCTGAGAGATCAGCTGTTAACCTTATGGGGATTCCCTTGTATGTTATTTGTTGTTTTTCCCTTACTGCTTTTAATATTTTTTCTTTGTATTTAATTTTTGATAGTTTGATTAATATGTGTCTCAGCATGTTTCTCTTTGGGTTTATCCTGTATGGGACTCTCTTTGCTTTCTGGATTTGATTGACTATTTCCTTTTCCATGTTAGGGAAGTTTTTGACTATAATCTCTTCAAATATTTTCTCAGACCCCTTCTTTTTCTCTTCTTTTTCTAGAACCTGTATCATTAGAAATTGTTGTGTTTAATGTTGTCCCAGAGGTCTCTGAGACTGTCCTCAGTTCTTTTCATTCATTTTTCTTTATTCTGCTCCCTGGACGTTATTTCCACCATTTTATCTTCCAGGTCAGTTATCCATTCTTCTTCCTCAGTTATTCTGTTATTGATTTCTCTAAGGTATTTTTAATTTCATTTATTGTGTTTTTCATCATTGTTTGTTTGCTCTTTAATTTTTTTAGATCCTTTTTAAATGTTTCTTATATTTTTTCCATTGTGTTTCCAGGATTTTGGATCATCTTTACTATCATTACTCTGAATTCTTTTTCAGGTAGGTTGCCTATTTTGTCTTCATTTATTTGGTCTTCTAGGTTTTTACCTTGCTCCTTCATCTGTACCATTTTTTTTGTTGTTGTTATTTCATTTTCTTTTTATGGGTTTTGCTGTATTCTTGTCTTAGTGGCTGTTTGGCCTGAGATGTCCAGTACTGGCATTTGCAGGCACTTGGATATAACTGGGTCTTGCTGCTGAGATGAGGACCTCCGGGAGGCCTCAGTCCTACTGATATTCCCTGGGGTCTGAGGTTCTCTGTTAGTCCAGTGGTTTGGACTTGGAGCTCCCACCACAGGAGCTTGGGTCCAACCTCCTGCCTGGGAAACAAGATCCTGCAAGCTTCATGTTGTGATTAAAAAAATAATAATAATAAAGGAAGAAAGAAAGAAAAAAAGGGGCAGTACAATATCAAAGAATAAAAAACAAAATACAATTAGAAAGATAAAAATTATATTAGGAAAAATAAAACTATAATTGGGGGCTTCCCTGGTGGCACAGTGGTTGAGGGTCTGCCTGCCGATGCAGAGGACACGGGTTCGTGCCCCAGTCTGGGAGGATCCCACATGCCACAGAGCGGCTGGGCCCGTGAGCCATGGCTGCTGGACCTGTGTGTCCAGAGCCTGTGCTCCGCAATGGGGGAGGCCACAACAGTGAGAGGCCTGCATACCACAAAGAAAAAAAAAAAGAAACTATAATTGGAACAACTGCAACAAGGTAAAATAAAACCACAACAGAAAAAGTAAAAAAAAAAAAAAAAAAAAAAAATTGGGGAGAAAAAGCCAAAAGGAGAGAACAATAATAAATTATTAAGAATAAAATAAAATTAGAAAAATAAAAGATTTATTAGGTAAAAAAAAAATGTAAAAGAATCAACAACAATAAATCAACAAGGTAAAACAGAACCCCAATCTAAAAGAGGAAAAAAGAAAAAAAAGCTTTGTTTATGGGGGTGGAGTTTAGGCAGGGCGGGGGTGCAATTTAGTCAGAGGTGGGGTTTAGGTTGGGGCAGGACTTAGGCAGTGCGGGGGTGACATTTGAGCGTGGGGCAGGGCCTAGGCTCGGGACCCACATAGCCAGAAAAGGCCTTGTGTGCAGGGCCTAGGCAGGGTAAAGTTTAAGCATGGGGCAGGGCCTCTGCTTAGGACCTGAGGAAGGGGAGAGGCAACACTTCCAAAGGAGGGCCTTCAGAGTGTGGAGTTCCAGAGTTTGGAGGCAGGCCCCTGAGTGAGGGTGTGTGGATGGCGTTTAGGCCCAGCACATTGGAGTGGGTCTCAGAGGGGGTCTCTGAGTATAGAGGTAGGGGCCTGGGTGGGAGTCTAGGGGCAGGGCTTGGGCTCTGCATGGCAGGTGGGAGGCTCCGAGGGCAGAGGACTAGGCTTGGGAGCCCAACCGGCTCCCTGGTGCCTAAGTAGACAGGGAAAGCACTTGCCATGTTCCCTTCTGTTCCTCCATGCCCCACCCCCACCATCTCCCCAAGGGTCTCCTCCATCGCTGCTGGACCCCTTACCGTGGGTGGGTCCCACTGGGTGAAGGAACTCCTCCCCTCCCCCAGCCACATCTCAGGGGTGCCTGTTCCAGAGGTCCAGCCTTTACTTTTGCTCCCCCTTCCCTCCATCCAACTCCCTCAAGACCCATACAGCTGGAGGGGATCTTGGTGGACAGAGGATCAGTCCCAGGATCTCAGCAGGCTGCTGGGGGCCCAAGTGCACAGGGGAAACCTGGCCATGCTCCATTTTGATCTTCTGCCCTCCCAATTGTTCCCCAATTTCCCTCTTTTCCCCTCCCCCAGCCGCCCCTCAGGGGTGCCAGTCCCTCCGGATTCCACTTCTCCTCCCCTTTCACTGCCCCCACACCCCATGTCCTACCTGGTCCCTGAGAGTTCCTCCCATCCCCTCTGGTGCCTGGTAGGTGCCCTTGTTGTCCCTTTTTTTAATAGAATGTTTGCATATTTTCCATGGTATTTCTTTTTATCATGTCTGTAGGATATCTCTCTGGATTACTGCTTGCACTGATCTAGTGTGAGTGATTTCTCCTTGACTCACATCTAACTATATGAGTCATGTTTACTTTTTGTGAACTAATTTTCCATGGACTCATGGAGGATAGGTTTAGGGAGAAGCAGAAGCCACATCCCTTAACTGAAGCCAAGTACTGGCTTTGTTTTGGAATGAGGCTCTGAACTCGCTTCTGAAATTTCTTGACTTTCGTGTACCAGGGTTACCTAGCAAGGTGGGCAGGGCTATGCTCAATATTCAGGTCCCTCTCCCAGGACAGTGTGGAGCCTGCATCTACTGAGTTGTCAGAGTCAGTTCCAATTGTTCATTTGCTCTATTTCACTCATCCCTTCCAAGGAACTGCTTCCCCTTTTCAGGAAAATGGAATAGATGGGGAAGGGTATGCCCACAGTCCACAGTTTGTTCAATTTTTAGCATAAGTCCAAAATTGCAAAAGTCAACAATACTATATATTTTGGTAGCATTTCTGGGAGATGGGGTGGAGGTAAACACCACACCTACCTTTCTCAAGTTGCACTAGAATATTCTGCTTCTTCTTGTCACTTCACCTTTTGAGTTTTTACTATAAATACATGTCCTTTTCCTGGTTTGTTTGCTTTTGGTAAGTGTTTTTATTATTATTATTGTTATTATTATTCCTGTCTTAGGAAGAGAAAAAGGCAGTCTCTTCTTCTTCATGTTGATGTTTGTGCTCAGAAATTTTGTCTCTGCCTTTACCCTATGAAAAGGAAATTTATCTTGTTGGAGGACTTGTTTCAATGTCTCAGAGTTGGAGAAAATGGAACCATTTGTGATTACTGTAAAATGGTTCTTTGGTTACTAATTTGTAGATACCACACAAATGAATAGACAAAACTGAAGAATGATGTACGGACTAGCTCAACAGCTTTATGGTAATGTATTGGCTTCTCTGGACAACTTACCTGAATAGGCAATATCCTGGGAAAAGACTCAACACCAAAGAAATCATAATGCTTTACAAAGGATGAGAGTGGGATTGATGTGAGTTGGGGCCATCATGCAGGTTTGGAATACCAAAAAGAGACCTTGAAAAACTGTAACTCAAAAAGATACATGCACCCCTATGTTCATAGCAGCACTATTCACAATAGCCAAGACACGGAAACAACCTAAATATCCATTGACAGATGAGTATATAAGGAAGATGTGGTATATATACCATGGAATACTACTCAGCCATAAAAAGAATGAAATAATGCCACTTGCAGCAACATGGATGGACCTAAGAGATTATCATACTAAGTGAAGTCAGAAAGAGAAACACAAATACCATATGATATCACTTATATGTGGAATCTAAAATATGATACAAGTGAACACATCTACGAAACAGAAACAGACTCACAGACATAGAGAACAGACTTGTGGTTGCCAAGGGGGAGGGCTGGTGGGGGAGAGATGGAGTGGGACTTTGGGTTTAGCAGATGTAAACTGTTATATATAGAAGGAAAAATAACGAGGTCCTATCGCATAGCAGAGGGAACTATATTCAATATCCTGTGGTAAACCATAATGGAAAATAATATATAAAAGAATGTATAACTGAATTGCTTTGCTGTACAGCAGAAATTAACACAACATTGTACAGCAACTATACTTCAATAATAAAAAAAAAAGACCTGAGGATGATGAGTGGCAGGCACTTTAAGGGACAGGATGGGATGCTTTATGAGACCTATGCTTCAGGTTGTCCCTTTCCTGTGAAAGGACTCCTGGGTAGAAAACACTAAAACGTGAATTAGTGTGGAGGACATAAATATTAGAAAGACTAATTGGTGCAAATGCTACCAGATTGGGAGACACTGTCATAAAGTCTAAAATTCTAATGTATCAGTTTGGTTTGTAGAAGTTTAATAAGGCTGCGGTGGGACTTTTTCTGATTTTGTAAGTTACTTATATTTATCTTGCTAGATGAGTGTTTGTGAACTGTCTTAAATCTTTACTGGCAGAGGTAAAGTGTAAATGAACATGCATTATAATGCCTTAATTATGTTATTGTTTTTACTATTCCTTTAAGACCAAGTCCTCTAACTTTGGGTTAGTACTAGTGCATTTGTGTTATCTAGGTAATTAGACACACCACCACCACTTCCAATGGCTAATCAGTTTGAATACCCATTGACATCATTGTGTTACTTCTGGTGATCGTTTTTAAAAGACGAAATTTGGACTCAACTTTGAAGAAGTTGTTAGTAAAATGTCATTTAATCTTGGTGGTGGGGCAATGAGGCAGAACGTTTTGCATGTTTGCAAAATAAGCTTCATTTTGATGCATTTGACTTTGCTGATTATATTAATTAACTTAACAGCAAGTCTGAAGATAATTTATGATGCATTAAAAATGATTGGTCGTTAATTGCTTCTCTGGTAAAACAGGGACTTGAATTTCAGTGTAAGGTTTGTAAAAAATTTAGCTTGCTGGTATGCAAATTCAAATTTTAGAAATGGGCCTTTGCAAACAAATGGAATCTCATGATGAGATATAATTATGCATAATATTTCCCTCAGAAAGCAGAATTTAAATATTTTACCTAAATTGGAACTTTTTTCAGTTTATGCTTATAAAGCATCTTGATTTTGTTTTTTTTAGATATTTATTTTATTTTAAGATAGTATTACATTTATTTACTAAAAATATACCAAAGTATATATTTTTGTTGCCTATAATATATAAGACCTAAGCATCACAGGAAGTATAAGTCACATGTTAAGTTACTGGTCTCCAAGATTTCTTCTCTTAGAACATCTTCAGTTAATTTTATTTCAAAACTTTAATATCTTTCTTGTGTTTTCAATTTAAATTTTATTCTAATGCCTTTGCAGATTTTCTTCTCTTCCAATACAAATTGAGGCCTGAGCACTTTTCTGTGAACCATTTTTCCTTTCTTTTTTTTCCTTGTTTGGGTATTTATGCACCATGGGCAGCAATGAATTTCTGGATGAAAGTTTATGTGGATTCTTCAAGTTCATTAACCCCATGGAACTTGCATTACCTGTTACCAACAGTCAATTTATCACATAGGGGAATGTGCAAATCTCCATGGAGAAATAAGCAAAGAATGTGTAATATTGAGTAGGTCGCATGTAAAATGTAGCTGACTGGTAAAAGCTAGATTAATAATTTAGAACAGTCTTTTAAACCTCACACATAATGTGTGTTGTTTTGTTTATTGCTCTGAACATTTTACTTCTCTTCGTAGGAAGCAGGTGTGTAGTAGATCAAAAGTTAGTGGGAACAGTTAAGTAATCTACATATCTTAACCAATATAGCTACTTCAGGGCATAATTGTTATAGCTGCACAGAACAGGTTCACACCTATGTTTTTCGTCCTTAATGCATCTTAAATAGAGTCTGAGGCTGCATAGTTTCTATGAATGCATGTGTAATGTCTGTTTGATAAGTGTCTTCTCACACCCTGAGGACTTTTATAGGCAATTTGCATTTCACAATGAGAGAAATCAGCTGGAGAGGGTTTATTGTTTTGTATAATAGAGAGGAGTGTGAAAATATCCCAGTTCTACAGATGGCACTTCTCGTTAGCCTTGAACATATACATGTGCAAGGATTGTTTTATCTTAACTAATACAGCAACCAAAAAGGCTATTTTTAGAGGTGAATTCACAGTTTGGTTGGATGGTAATAATTAGTAGAATTTCTTTCAAGATAGACATAGTACTTATTTGAACTCTAGGCTGGAGAGTGACTTTGTGATCCTGGAAAGGAAATTTCCCTTTGTGTTGATCTCTTCTAAATGGTGAATTGTAATAAGCCTATAATGCAATCAGCCTGATTTTTAAATAACTCAAAAGACAAATCAAGGAGTGTGGAGCCACTGCTGCTGTGTGTGAACTTCTCATTTGTGGCAGTCATATACAGATGAAAGCATATGCATATGTGAGCCCAAAAGCTGGGTAATAAAACAAAAGCCTATAAAGAAAACCATATGCACTTAAAAATGCTATCCGTGAACAATGAAATATCAGAAAACTTCAAGATCCCCACAATTCATAAAGTTAGTTTGAGTCTTATACCATTCCATCTACAAGTTGAATATTAACTTCTAAATTTGACACAAATATAAATGAAAATGTGACTCCTATTGATTGATTGATAGTGCTCCTGCCCAATTTAAATTAGTATTTACAATTTCATGGAGAAATAATCACATATCTCTGTAAATCTCAAACTTTCGGTCTCCCTACCCATTTTTACACTTAATATTGATTGACGATTCCAAAGGCCTTTTGGTTGTGAGGGTTGTATCAATGAATGTTTACCATATTAGAAATTAAAACTGATAATCATCTTTAAACATTTATTAAATATTAAAAAAACAATAATAAACCCATTTCATGCTAACATACATAGATAATATTTTTAATGGAAAAATAAAAAGTAAAAGGGTAGCACTGATTTTTATTTTTGTAAATCTTCTTAATGTTCAGTTTAACAGAAAAGGGCTGGGATTTCATATCTGCTTCTGAAAGCAATCTGTTGTGATATGTTCTTTTGGTTGAAGTATATGAATAATGCCTAGCTTTAAACTGACATTGAATTAGAAGAGGAAGTGTTTCAACAGCCCTTTTCGATAATTGTAAATGTTGTTCTCTGATATGACACCAGTTTGAAAAATGGTAGTTTTTAAAAGGTTAATTGAAAGTAGAATCTTAAATCATATTAATAAACTCAGTTACATTAAAATTTTTCTTGTGTCTTGCACTTTGAATGGATGTTTTAGTCACACATGATTTTATACCATCATGTTTTGATTATTGGTAAGATATTAGCTCACTAAATTATGTAGATATTACAAATGTTGACATAATTTATCATACTATATAAAAAAACTGCATGTTCATTAACATTACCATTGATATAAGAAATGCCTTTAAATTTTGGGAAGACATCACACTTGTGAAGGTGAATACAAATTCTCCAGAACTGCTGTATTTGCTTAAGAGCTCAAGTTTCGTCTTTGTCAACAAAAACGGGTCAATGACTTTTCCTGGAGGGATAAGTTCACACAGTTAAGTTTTGAAAAACCTGTCTGCCAAATACTTAAAACTAAATAACTATATTTTATCTGTCATTCTTTTAATTTAAAATAACATTCTATGACAAAAAATAGTCACACTCACAATTCAACCTCTAGTGCCTTTCCTGGGGACCACCATTTGATATGCGTAAGAAGTGCTTTATACAAATTTACCATTTTGTCAAAAAGAATATTTAAAACAAAAAGCAAAAACAATGTAAAGACCTGTACTCAAGGGTCAGGATTTAATAAAGTTTATCATCTTTACTGCTTTATCAAGGACACTCTCAAGTGCAATTGACACTTTTTTTTTTCTTCTTAAAACAGGTAGTGTGTAGTGGTGAAGAATACAGTATAGTACAGTTTGGTGTCATTTGCCTCGACTCAAGCAATGGCACCAGCACATTTTTCCCCCATTTCTTTTGCACCATCAGTACAAATGTAAACATTGTGAAAACAGCAAACAATGTCTCAATATTATTAAGAAAATAGTTTTAAGCTCAAGAACCCCCTTATGTCTCAGGGACTATCAGGCGTTCACAGACCACACCTTGGAAACCGTTGATCTCCAGTCACATGTAGCACAATGCCATTTGTGTCTACACAGCCTTTCCTATTGCAAGAAAATTTTCTTAGTTCAAGTGCTCTAAATTTCATCACTTATCTAATTTGGATCTATGACTTCAACTTTAAACATTATTATGAGTGATTTAGTAGACCAAGAAAGGATCTTGTAAAGGCAATTTTAAAATACCACTAAATACTTTTATAAATAATCCCCAAAGCCAAATAATAACATGTTTTATTTGTTATTTTATGAGTCAAGGTCAAATAAGAGAGAAACCACCCTACATGTTTTAACAGATGTAATTTAATACAGTGAAGTGATTTTAATATCAGGAAGTATTTGAGGGTTGAAAGAGCAAAAAATAATGCTTCAGTATATCTGAAATTACAACTGCAGAGCCAGAGAACTTGAGATGTCCCAGGAATATGGCACTCAAAACTCTGAAGAGTTTATATGACCTGCTTCTGCTGCTACTTCCTTTGAAAAATGTGTGTTGAGGGGGAAGGAAGCTGGGTGATGATGGGAAGTGGCCAAAAAGAGAGAAGAAAAGTTTTTAAAAAGTGTTTTTAGTCCCTTTTCTTCTTCTCCCACTTTCCGTTCTTCTTCTAACATTTCCTGTTGTCTGAATCTAAGAGGAAGTCAGTTTCAAAGAAGTCTGCAAAATGTCATTTTCTCAGCCCTGATCTCACAGAGTGGAATATAGAACAGCGATTTGTAGTTGAGTGATAATAGAAAAATAACTGGCATGTTCACCCCTTTGGATACTCAGAATCCATACTCACCCTTCTACATGTGTTTGAATTACCATGCAACAACAACTTTGTGTTTTGGTCTAAGAGGAAGACAGTCCCTCATACAAACAAAGGTGCTTCCATCCTCCCTCCTAAAAGGAGAGACTGAAAATCTCAATAGTCATGGTACCTACCTCATGGAAAACATCATCAGGAAATATATTTCTCCTGCAGTGCAGTCTCAACCTTCCAACTGAATAATTTGTAACCTAAATATAAATTTGGACACAAAATTCATATACAATTATAAGAGAATAGGAGGAAGATAAAATTAGTTTATCCATATGAATGCCATATATATAATATAGGAAGGGTGGGGGGGGAGAAATAGGTGAGGGAGACTAAGAGGTACAAATTTCCAGTTGCAAAAGAAATGAGTCACAGGTATGAAATAAAGTGTGAGTAATACAGTCAACAACTATGTAATATCTTTGTATGGTGACATATCATAACTAGACTTAATATGGTGATCATTTTGAAATACATAGAAACACCAAATCACTATATTGTGTAACAGGAACTAACATAGTGTTGAAGGCCAATTATATTTCAAAACAAATAAACAAACAAACTAATAGAAAGAGAGAATAGGGAAAAGGAGAGAGGGGATTGGCTAAAGGCTGTCAAAAGGTACAAATGTCCAGTTATAAGATAAATAAGTACCAGGGATGTACTGATACATGATAAATATAATTAACACTGTGGTAGGTTATATATAAAAGTTGTTAAGAGACTAAATTCTAAAAGTTCTTACCTCAAGAAAATTTTTTTTCTATTTCTTTAATTTTATATTTATATGAAATATGATGGATATTTACTAAACATTGTGATAATCATTTCATGATGTATATAAGTCAAATCATTATGCTGTACACTATAAACCTGTACAGTACTGTATGTGAATTACATCTCAGTAAAACTGGAAGAGAAAAAATATATATATAAAATTATGCAAGGAACAACCTGCTATAGTAATTGGTCACAAAGCTGTGGTTGGTATTTGTAACATCTTCTTGCACTACCCATTTCTTGCCCCCTTTTTCCTCAGTCAGCACTGAATCTTCATGTTACTGAATTTAATTGGTTAATTAAATAATTAACATTTACTGGGGTGCTGGGAAGATGGTGGAAGAGTAAGACACGGAGATCACCTTCCTCCCCACAGATACACCAGAAATACATCTACACGTGGAACAACTCCTACAGAACACCTACTGAATGCTGGCAGAAGACCTCAGACCTCCCAAAAGGCAAGAAACTCCCCACGTACCTGGGTAGGGCAAAAGAAAAAACAGAAAAAAACAGAGACAAAAGAATAGGGATGGGACCTGCACCAGTGGGAGGGAGCTGTGAAGGAGGAAAGGTTTCCACACACTAGGAAGCCCCTTCGCGGGCGGAGACTGTGGGAGGCGGAGCGGGGAGCTTCGAAGCCGCGGAGGAGAGCACAGCAAAAGGGGTGCGGAGGGCAAACTGGGAAGATTCCCGCACAGAGGATCGGTGCCGACCGGCACTCACCAGCGCGAGAGGCTTGTCTGCTCACCCGCCGGGTCGGGCGGGGCTGCGAGCTGAGGCTCGGGCTTCGGTCAGAGCGTAGGGAGAGGACAGGGGTTGGTGGCTTGAACACAGCCTGAAGGGGTTAGTGCACCATGGCTAGCCAGGAGGGAGTCTGGGGAAAAGTCTGCACCTGCCGAAGAGGCAAGAGACTTTTTCTTCCCTCTTTGTTTCCTGGTGCGTCAGGAGAGGAGTTTAAGAGCGCTGCTTAAAGGAACTCCAGAGACAGGGGCGAGCCGCGGCTAAAAGCGCAGACCCCAGGGACAGGCGCGAGCCACGGCTAAAAGCACAGACCCCAGAGACGGGCGGGAGACGCTAAGGCTGCTGCTGCCGCCACCAAGGGGCCTGTGTGCGAGCACAGGTCACTATCCACACCCCTCTTCTGGGGAGACTGTGCAGCCCGCCACTGCTAGGTTCCCAGGATCCAGGGACAACTTCCCAGGGAGAACGCACGGCGGGCCTCAGGCTGGTGCAACGTCATGCCGGCCTCTGCTGCCACAGGCCCGCCCCGCACGCTGTGCCCTGCCCTCCCCGCCAGCCTGAGTGCGCCAGAGCCCGCGAATCAGCGGCTCCTTTAACCCCATCCCGTCTGAGCAAAAAACAGACGCCCTCCGGCGACTTACACGCAGAGGCAGGACCAAATCCAAAGCTGAGCCCCTGCGAGCTGTAAGAACAAAGAAGAGAAAGGGAAATCTCTCCCAGCAGCCTCAGAAACAGTGGATTAAAGCTCTACAATCAACTTGATGTACCCGGCATCTGTGGAATACATGAATAGACAATGAATCATCCCAAATTGAGGAGGTGGACTTCGAGAGCAAGATCTATGATTTTTTCCCCTTTCCTCTTTTTATGAATGAGTATGTGTATGCTTCTGTGTGAGATCTTGTCTGTATAGCTTTGCTTCCACTATTCGTCCTAGGGTTCTATCCATCCATTGTTTGTTGTTTTTTTTTTTAATTTTTTTCCTTAATAATTAATTTTAATAACTGTATTATACTTTACCTTCTTTCTTTCTTTCTTTCTCTCTTTCTACCTTTCTTTCTTTCTTTCTTCCTTCCTTCCTTCCTTTCTTTCTTTCTTTCTTTCTTTCTTTCTTTCTTTCTTTCTTTCTTTCTTTCTTTCTTTCTTTCCTTCCTTCCTTCCTTCCTTCCTTCCCTCCTTTAGACAACGAATCATCCCAAATTGAGGAGGTGGACTTTGAGAGCAAGATTTATGATTTTTTCCCCTTTACCTCTTTTTGTGAGGGTGTATGTGTACGCTTCTGTGTAAGATTTTGTCTGTATAGCTTTGCTCCCACCATTTGTCCTAAGGTTCTATCTGTCCATTTTTTTAATCTAAGTAATTATTTTTTAATTCAATAACTTTATTATACTTTATTTTATTTTACTGTATCTTCTTTCTTTCTGTCTTTTTTCCTTTCTTCCCTCCTTCCATCCTTCCTTCCTCCCTCCCTCCCTCCTTTCTTTCCTTCTTACCTTCTTTCCTTCTTTTCTTCTTTCTTTCTTTCTTTCTTTCTTTCTTTCTTTCTTTCTTTCTTTCTTCCTTCCCTCCTTTCTTTCTTTCTTTCTTTCTTCCTACTTCCATTAATTCTCTCTACATTCTCTCCCTTTTATTCTGAGCCGTGTGGATGAAAGACTTTTGCTGCTCCAGCCAGGAGTCAGGGCTCTGCCTCTGAGGTGGGAGAGCCAACTTCAGGACACTGGTCAACAAGAGACTTCATAGCTCCACATAATGTCAAATGGCGAAAATCTCCCAGATACCTCCATCTTAACATGAGCATCCAGCTTCACTCAATGACCAGCAAGCTACAGTGCTGGACAACCTATGCCAAACAACTAGCAAAACAGGAACACGACCCCACCCATTAGCAGAGAGGCTGCCTAAAATAATAATAAGGCCACAGACACCCCAAAACACATCACCAGATGTGGGCCTGCCCACTAGAGAGACAAGATCTAGCCTCATACACCACAACACAGGCACTAGTCCCCTCCACCAGGAAGCCTACACAACCCACTGAACCAACCTTAGCCACTGGAGACAGACATCAAAAACAACGGGAACTACGAACCTGCAGCCTGCAAAAAGGAGACCCCAAACACAGTAAGATAAGCAAAATGAGAAGACAGAAAAACACACAGCAGATGAAGGAGCAAGATAAAAATGCACCACACCTAACAAATGAAGAGGAAATAGGCAGTCTACCTGAAAAATAATTCAGAATAATGATAGTAAAGATGATCCAAACTCTTGGAAATAGAATGGACAAAATGCAAGAAACATTTAACAAGGACCTAGAAGAAATAAAGGTGAAAAAAGCAATGATGAACAACACAATAAATGAAATTAAAAGTACTCTAGATGGGATCAATAGCAGAATAACTGAGGCAGAAGAACGGATAAGTGACCTGGAAGATAAAATAGTGGAAATAACTACTGCAGAACAGAATAAAGAAGAAAGAATGAAAAGAACTGAGGACAGTCTCAGAGACCTCTGGGACAACATTAAACACACCAACATTCGAATTATAGGGGTTCCAGAAGAAGAAGAGAAAAAGAAAGGGACTGAGAAAATATTTGAAGAGATTATAGTTGAAAACTTCCTTAATATGGGAAAGGAAATAGTTAATCAAGTCCAGGAAGCACAGAGAGTCCCATACAGGATAAATCCAAGGAGAAATACACCAAGACACATATTAATCAAACTGTCAAAAATTAAATACAAAGAAAGCATATTAAAAGTAGCAAGGGAAAAACAACAAGTAACACACAAGGGAATCCCCATAAGGTTAACAGCTGATCTCTCAGCAGAAACTCTGCAAGCCAGAAGGGAGTGGCAGGACATACTGAAAGTGATAAAGGAGAAAAACCTGCAACCAAGATTCTCTACCCAGCAAGGATCTCATTCAGATTTGATGGAGAAATTAAAACCTTTACAGACAAGCAAAAGGTGAGAGAGTTCAGCACCACCAAACCAGCTTTACAACAAATGCTAAAGGAACTTCTCTAGACAAGAAACACAGAGAAGGAAAAGACCTATAATAGCAAACTCCAAAATAATTTAGAAAATGGGAATAGGAACATACATATCAATAATTACCTTAAATGTAAATGGACTAAATGCTCCCACCAAAAGACACAGATTGGCTGAATGGGTACAAAAACAAGACCCATATATATGCTGTCTACAAGAGACCCACTTCAGACCTAGAGACACATACAGACTGAAAGTAAGGGGATGGAAAAAGATATTCCATGTAAATGAAAACCTAAAGAAAGCTGGAGTAGCAATTCTCATATCAGACAAAATAGACTTTAAAATAAAGACTATTAGAAGAGACAAAGAAGGACACTACATAATGATCAAGGGATTGATCCAAGAAGAGCATATAACAATTGTAAATATTTATGCACCCAACATAGGAGAACCTCAATGTATAAGGCAAAAACTAACAGCCATAAAAGGGGAAATCAACAGTAACACATTCATAATAGGGGTCTTTAACATCCCACTTTCAGCAATGGACAGATCATCCGAAATGAAAATAAATAAGGAAACACAAGCTTTAAATGATACATTAAACAAGATGGACTTAATTGACATGTATAGGACACTCCATCCAAAAACAACAGAATACACATTTTTCTCAAGTGCTCATGGAACATTCCCCAGGATAGATCATATCTCAGGTCATAAATCAAGCCTTGGTGAATTTAAGAAAATTGAAATTGTATCAAGTATCTTTTCCGACCACAATGCCATGAGACTCGATATCAATTACAGGAAAAGATCTGTAAAAAATGCAAACACATGGAGGCTAAACAATACACTACTTAATAACGAAGTGATCACTGAAGAAATCAAAGAGGAAATCAATAAATACCTAGAAACAAATGAGAATGGAGACACAATGACCCAAAACCTATGGGATGCAGCAAAAGCAGTTCTAAGAGGGAAGTTTATAGCAATACAAGCCCACCTTAAGAAGCAGGAAACATCTCAAATAAACAACCTAACCTTGCACCTCAAGCAATTAGAGAAAGAAAAACAAACAAAAAAAACCCCCAAAGTAGCAGAAGGAAAGAAATCATAAAAATCAGATCAGAAATAAATGAAAAAGAAATGAAGGAAACAATAGCAAAGATCAATAAAACTAAAAGCTGGTTCTTTGAGAAGATAAACAAAATAGATAAACCACTAGCCAGACTCATCAAGAAAAAAAGAGAGAAGACTCAAATCAATAGAATTAGAAATGAAAAAGGAGAAGTAACAACTTATACTGCAAAAATAAAAAAAAAGATCATGAAAGATTACTACAAGCAACTCTATGCCAATAAAATGGACAATCTGGAAGAAATGTACCAATTCTTAGAAGTGCACAACCTGCCAAGACTGAATCAGGAAGAAATAGAAAATATGAACAGACCAATCACAAGCACTGAAATTGAAACTGTGATTAAAAATCTTCCAACAAACAAAAGCCCAGGACCAGATGGCTTCACAGGCGAATTCTGTCAAACATTTAGAGAAGAGCTAACACCTATCCTTCTCAAACTCTTCCAAAATATAGCAGAGGGAGGAACACTCCCAAATTCCTTCTATGAGGCCACCATCACCTTGATACCAAAACCAGACAAGGATGTCACAAAGAAAGAAAACTACAGGCCAATATCACTGATGAACATAGATGCAAAAATCCTCAACAAAAAACTAGCAAACAGAATCCAACAGCACATTAAAAGGATCATACACCATGATCAAGTGGGATTTATTCCAGGAATGCAAGGATTCTTCAATATACGCAAATTCATCAATGTGATAAACCATATTAACAAATTGAAGGAGAAAAAACCATATGATCATCTCAATAGATGCAGAGAAAGCTTTTGACAAAATTCAACACTCATTTATGATAAAAACCCTGCAGAAAGTAGGCATAGAGGGAACTTTCCTCAACATAATAAAGGCCATATATGACAAGCCCACAGCCAACATCATCCTCAATGATGAAAAACTGAAAGTATTTCCACTAAGATCAGGAACAAGACAAGGTTGCCCACTCTCACCACTCTTTATTCAACATACTTTCGGAAGTTTTAGCCACAGCAATCAGAGAAGAGAAGGAAATAAAAGGAATCGAAATCAGAAAAGAAGTAAAGCTGTCACTGTTTGCAGATGACATGATACTCTACATAGAGAATCCTAAAGATGCTACCAGAAAACTACTAGAGCTAATCAATGAATTTAGTAAAGTAGCAGGATACAAAATTAATGCATAGAAATCTCTGGCATTCCTTTATACTAATGATGAAAAATCTGAAAGTGAAATCAAGAAAAAACTCCCATTTAACATTGCAACAAAAAGAATAAAATATCTGGGAATAAACTTACCTAAGGAGACAAAAGACCTGTATGCAGAAAATTATAAGACACTGGTGAAAATAATTAAAGATGATACAAATAGATGGAGAGGTATACCATATTCTTGGATTGGAAGCATCAACATTGTGAAAATGACTCTACTACCCAAAGCAATCTACAGATTCAATGCAATCCCTATCAAACTACCACTGGCATTTTTCACAGAACTAGAACAAAAAATTTTACAATTTGTATGGAAACACAGAAGACCCCGAATAGCCAAAGCAATCTTGAGAACAAAAAACGGAGCTGGAGGAATCAGGCTCCCTGACTTCAGACTATACTACAAAGGTACAGTAATCAAGACAGTATGGTACTGGCACAAAAACAGAAATATAGATCAATGGAACAGGATAGAAAGCCCAGAGATAAACCCATGCACATATGGACACCTTATCTTTGATAAAGGTGGCAGGAATGTACAGTGGAGAAAGGGCAGCCTCTTCAATAAGTGGTGCTGGGAAAACTGGACAGGTACATGTAAAAGTATGAGATTAGATCACTCCCTAACACCATACACAAAAATAAGCTCAAAATGGATTAAAGACCTAAATGTAAGGCCAGAAACTATCAAACCCTTAGAGGAAAACATAGGCAGAAATCTCTATGACATAAATCACAGCAAGATCCTTTTTGACCCACCTCCTAGAGAAATGGAAATAAAAACAAAAATAAACAAATGGGACCTAATGAAACTTCAAAGCTTTTGCACAGCAAAGGAAACCATAAACAAGACCAAAAGACAACCCTCAGAATGGGAGAAAGTATTTGTAAATGAAGCAACTGACCAAGGATTAATTTCCAAAATTTACAAGCAGCTCATGCAGCTCAATAACACAAAAGCAAACAACCCAATCCAAAAATGGGCAGAAGACCTAAATCGACATTTCTCCAAAGATGATATACAGACTGCCAACAAACACATGAAAGAATGCTCAACATCGTTAATCATTAGAGAAATGCAAATCAAAACTGCAATGAGATACCATCTCACACCAGTCAGAATGCCCATCATCAAAAAATCTAGAAACAATAAATGCTGGAGAGGGTGTGGAGAAAAGGGAACACTCTTGCACTGCTGGTGGGAATGTGAATTGGTCCAGCCACTATGGAGAACAGTATGGAGGTTCCTTAAAATACTACAAATAGAACTACCATATGACCCAGCAATCCCACTACTGGGCATATACCCTGAGAAAAACAAAATTCAAAAGGAGTCATGTACCAAAATGTTCATTGCAGCTCCATTTACAATAGCCCGGAGATGGAAACAACTTATGTGCCCATCATTGGATGAATGGATAAAGAAGATGTGGCACATATATACAATGGAATATTACTCAGCCATAAAAAGAAACAAAATTGAGCTATTTGTAATGAGGTGGATAGACCTAGAGTCTGTCATACAGAGTGAAATAAGTCAGAAAGAAAAAGACAAATACCGTATGCTAACACATATATATGGAATTTAAGAAAAAAACAAATGTCATGAAGAACCTAGGGGTAAGACAGGAATAAAAACACAGACCTACTGGAGAACGGACTTGAGTATATGGGGAGGGGGAAGGGTAAGCTGTGACAAAGCAAGAGAGAGGCATGGACATATATACGCTACCAAAAGTAAAATAGCTAGCTAGTGGGAAGTAGCCACATAGTACAGGGAGATCAGCTCGGTGCTTTGTGACCACCTAGAGGGGTGGAATAGGGAGGGTGGGAGGGAGGGAGACACAAGAGGGAAGAGATATGGGAACATATGTATATGTATAACTGATTCACTTTGTTATAAAGCAGAAAGTAACACACCATTGTAAAACCATTATACCCCAATAAAGATGTTAAAAAAAAAATTACTGCTGGATTTGGAAGTACCAAGAGGTAGGCCACAGGATTTCCTAGGTTCAGACAATATCCTGCCTCCTCCATTGCACTGCAATAACCTAATTTTACCCTGACAATCAGGGAAATCGCCTCAGACAACAGAATCATGCTCTTATTTGGTTCAGTCAAGTGAGAAACCCAAATTGGCCAGGTGGCAGTCTCATTCTAATTCAATGAAACTATGCTGTATCCCTTACTAAAAGCATACCTCTTTGGGGAATGAATACCTCTAAGCCAGCAAAGTTCAAAAGGAAGCAAAATTTCTGTGAGTGGATTATTTAGGGTTTCTAGAGAGAGAAATCATTCCCATTTCCATCCCTTGATTTTGCAAATTCTGAATTCAGGCTATGGGGGAAACCACAGGTTATACTGGTCAAAAATACAAGGGCCCTCCAGTGAGATCTCCAATCTTTCAGGTTGTGGTCTCCCAACTGAGATTTCAATAGGTTACTTTGCCATTTTATCAGGCCTACTGCTTCTGAGTAATGGGCTACATGGGAAGATTAGTAAATTATTTATGAGCTCACAACAGCTATTTTTGCTGTTGTTGTTGTTGACAAATGTGTTTCTTGTCAGAAGAACATATTGCCCCTCAGAAGCAATGTTAGCTGGGATACTGTGATAGCTAATAAGGCATTCCTGCTGTAAAGGGCTGGCTCTCATCTATAAAATTTGTAATCTTTTCTATTTGATGAGTGACAGCCTACCCTGCAATGAATGCCATTTGGCAAGCATTCACATGAGACAAAAATATCTCCAACTTCTGTGTTTGTTTGAAGAGAGTTTCATCTATAAATCTCTTCCCAGGCCTCCTTATCATCAATCTTTTTTCCTTCAAAGTCTCTAACTATTTAGTTTCTCTGACACCTGTGAATCAATATCCTTGATCATTTTTTTCAATCCAGATAATGTGGACAACCAAACACATTGTTTAAACTTCTCTCCACTGTGCAGATTTTCCTTCACTACTTTCTTTCAGGAAATTTCCTGTTTGTGCCTGTAATATTAAAAGCACTTCCAGTTGGTACCAACATATTGCACAGGAACATCTGCAAACAAGGTCCAAGTTTTTTCTCCTCACTAATGATGAATTTCTCATGAGGTCATAGATGCGGGTTGAGCAAGAGGAGACCAACAGGTGTAGGTGATCAGGGAGAATGAGATACATGTGACTTCAGGATCTGCTCAAAGATGATCACTTACACACCATCTCAGTTGATCGTGGAGTTGCTGCTGTGAACATCCAACTTCATGGTCTAGTGGGCCATACAACACCAGTGTATGACAGAAGGCTAATGTTGCAAAGTCACCTGAAGTCTCATGATTAGGCTTTCAGACCCTATCAGCGCCCAGGAACAACAAAAGCGTTTTCTCAGAAGGAGATTTATCTGCCAAAATTCATGGCTTTATAAATTCTTTCTTTTTCTTTCTTTTCTTTTTTTTTATTTTTTTCTAAGCAAACCTCTGTGGGACTGCACTGTGATTCCTCTAATGTGGTTTATAAGACGTTCTATACAACATGCCTACTTGCCTCAGATTCATAGTGTGCTGGTGGCTCTCCTGAGTCACAGGAATGAATTAACTGAGTAGTCTGCATTATAGAATGGATGATGAAGAGCTTTATTTTTCCCTAACAACTGGCCAGTTTATAGCTTACTCAAACCTTTATAGATTACTGGCTACTTTATAGGTTTTTCTTTAAAAACTGGCCACTTTATAGGTTACTTAATTAATGGGTTATATTAGCACACTCATTGTGACCTTCATTGCCTTTAAAATCCAAAGAGATCTACCATGCAGTGTGAGATGGAGCAACTGTTTTTTACTTAGAGGGATATTCTGTTGTTTTCCAAAACATTGGGTATCCAGAAACTTCACCAAGGTGGCAGCCTTGTGAGTTTTCATATGTATTTCTTACTCTCTGCCATGTGTGTCTCTTAATATGTTATTTAGGGTGCTAGCTACTTCCTGCTCATCAGGTCCAATCGGCAATGTTGCCGCCAGTGAGAAGGAGCCATATGACATTTTGTGGGATGCGTTTACCAGCAAGACCTCTGTGAACTATCTTATGTCAAAGAGCACCAGACCTGACATAGCCCTCAGGAAAGACAGTCAAGATGTGCTGTTGTTCCTGACAGACAGAGAAAAAAACTTCTAGTGTCTCCTTGCAAATCAGTACAGAGAAAAAAAGTGTGAGATAAATAGCTGTGTGTCAGTTACTAGGAGATATGCTGACTTGCTCCAGTAAATAAATCATATCTGGAACAGCTGCTGTAATTAGATCACCTTATAATGTTTATGAAAATCTATAGTCACTCTCCAAGATCCAGTGCCTTTTTCAAGAGCCCAATGGCAGAATTAAATAGAGCTATAGTAGGATTTTACCTGCATCTTTCAAGTCTTTGGTAATGACACTGACTCCTGTAATTCCTTTGGTGGTAATAATTTTGCTTTACCATTCTGATGGAGAAAAAGATTCCAAGGGATTTATCTTGGTTATTTTTACTACAATAATCAGCTTATTGTCTGGTTCTTGTTTGAGCCTATAGTTTATAACACAACACTCTAATTTTCTTTCTGTTAACTCTTCCATGCATTTGAAAGCAGCCAACCTACCACATAATCCTTGTGACCAATATTAATATAGTAACAGTAAGTGTATCAGCTGCTTAGTCTTCCAAAGCACCTGCTCTGAAAGGTACTTCATTCCAAGCAACCAAAGATGATAATTTAATTCATTATGATGCCACTGCATAGCATGGATTTGGTATCTCATTTTTCACTGGCAACCAGCTCAATACTGTGCTCACAGCTAAAGATGTAACCAAATCAGTCCTTGAATACTTCCTCTGAGAGTCTTATTGATAGTACCAAGCACTGTGTTAGACAGGGTCTTGTAAGGAAAAAAAGAAACCATACCAGATATTCAATAAATCTGATTTAAATTGTCTCTACAGGTGTTGAGATAGTTAGAGGCAAAAAGAAAAGGAAGGAAAGAAGGAAGGAAGGAAGGGAGGGAGGGAGATGTGGAAGCAACCAAGATAACTGATGGAAGCAGCAATCACTTCTAGGTTTGGGGAAACAAAGAAATTAGCGGAACTTCAGGAACACAGGAGTGTGGATGGCACCACTGAGCATCTGACTGATTGCTGCTTGTACCTTGGGGAAAGTTTGACAAGGCTGGTTCTGAGAAGCTGGAGGCTGGGAATAACTGATGCTACTAAGCCTAACTGGCACTGCAGTTACTAGATGTCAAAGTCCCTCTGCTCTCCTCCTCATTCCAATTTTCCATAGTGCTCCTTATTGAGAGAATCCATCAAGAAGCCAGCAAGAAAAGGAATCTGGGAAACATAGTTTGCAAAGTCCCAACCTCAGCATCACAGAGCAAACCATAGAAGGAGCTAATACATAAATGATTGGCCCATAGGGATATCTTTCATTTTGTCGTATCAGGGGTCTGGGTCACTTACAAAGTTAATAGTAGATATTGTGGGGAAGCTGTGTGAGAAGTGTTAAGGGTATAAGCTCAGAGATGTATTCACTTATCTTCTCTCTTGCTGGTCTCCGATCTTAAGCAAATTGTTTAGCCTCAATGATTTTTAGTTTCCTCTTATATGCAATAAATAAAATTTTACCTTGCATGCTTGAAGTAATGATTAAATAACAAAAATGAGAATAAAGTGCTTAGTATTGTGACTGATACATGGAAAACACTGTTAAATGTGGGTTATTAATTGAAAAAAATAATTCCCTACCATTTTCTTGTTATTGGTACTCTTTCAGGTTGGTAAAAGTTATTTTATTTTCTCTTATTAAATAACTTACAACGCAATAAGACTTCATCTTTAAAGCCCAAGCAAAGCAGATGAATAGAAAAGCTAAGGCTGAAACTATTGATCCATTACTGTCATTTATTCTCCCGAAATTTTCAGCATTTTAAAACCTTGGTTTCACTTTCCATGGTGAAAATATATACTGTTTTTACATCTTCAATTCATTTTTTCTAACAAATGCTTAGCAATGAGAAGTCATTTGTGAAAGAACTTTGTGGACTTTAAAGTATATGCAAATTTATTATTATTGTTACAATCATTATTTGAGAAACTAGCCCAGAAAAGCTGGTATTTTTTAAATCCTCATGCATATCTGTCCCTTTTATAAGGTGGTTTAAATATAATTTTGAGTTGTCTTCAAGGCATTTGCTTAAGCCATTGTCATGATTCTTAATAATCTAAACATGATAATAACATGATCATGAACCTTAATCATTTTCATTTATAAAAGCCCTGTTAGACATCTGAAATGAAAAAAAGCTATCCATAGCAATCATTCAATTCACAGTTGACTCTGTTTCATCTTCCCTGAAGTTGTATGTTGATAAGAGTTTCTTTTCTCTTTCTAGAAGAATGTTAAGGAAAGACTGAGTGACTGATCTGGAATTCGGGTTATGATGTTGACCAGGGCAGTGGTTATGTTGGACTGGGATAATCAACCACAGTGAGTCAAAAAGCATTCACCTTCACTGGTCACCTAATATGTCCTCTGAGTCACCCTATGATCCAGTTAGAGAGGAAATTGTGTATTTAGTCTAGTGATTCAGGAGTTGGGCAAGCTAATGTATCTGCAGGCATACAAATTCATTCTCAGGTGAAATAAATGAGTTTCTAATGTCTTTGAATTTTGTCAAACCTTAGAGTTTGAGCTCAGGAACAAGAATGCCTCCAAATTTTGGTGGATGGATCTCTTTGACATTTGAATATGGATATGCAAAAAAATTAGCTTGTAGGACTGGTCAGTGCCAAAACTCTAGCTGAAAAAAAGTACATCATTGCTCTTATCTTACGTTTCCCTCTGTTGTAATAAATGCTGGCAGTATCAAAGATTTGGGGGAACACTAAATGTGAGAGTCTATGAAAACATCCACATTTTAGGAAAAGCAAGGTCTATTTTTCCATGGATTTCAGGAAAAAATGAAACAGAAATTCTTAATTCACTTCTGGGATTACTGTGCAAATTAATAGGAAAATACCAAAGAAAAAAGGAGTAATTTGTGTTCCTTGTCTTTTTTTTCATATAAGTAATATGCATTCCTTCAGAAAAATACAAAACTGCAGATAAACAAACACACACAAAAGTAATGTATGGGATATGTAGAAACTTTATAACCAAGTTCTACACTACATTTTTTAGAAATCCTACATTGTACCTTATTTTATTAGTGTTAATGTTTATTTTAGAAAATTTAAATGTACATATAAACATTTTACCTGATACAGAATCCTACCACCCCAAAATAAACACAATTACTATTTTGGTGCATTTCTCTTCACACATATATGTACATTTTGCAGCAGTACTACATTTTATTAATATATGCTATTCTTTGGAATTTTGTTCAGCTTAATTCCCTGGTCTCACTCTCCTCCTGGGAGAAAAGGGCTCATCCAGGTGCTCTCCTCAGGGTGGTGGCAGAGGCATAAGAGAACAAGTCCAACTGCCCAGAAACACTTCAGTTTTCTGCTGCTCAGTCAGCTCTCGGCCAGCGCACGTAACACGGCCAAGTCAAAATGCAAGGGATGCAAAAGTGCCCTCTCTAACTGCCAGTAAGCCACAGAGCCAAGCCTAACCTCAAATAAAGGGGGATTAGACTTCTCCATGGAGGTGGGGTGGGGAAAGGACATAGATATTTTTTTACAATGAGTCAATCTAGCATATTAGTCATTTGGATAGATGCTTTTGTGAAGTCTCAGTTCAATTGTTTTGCCCATTTTTTCTGTTGGGTTGTTTGAGCTTTTCTGTACACATATTTTAGATGAGTGCTAATACCTTTCTTGGAAAAGGTCTAAATTTTTTCCACTATTGCAGAAGGAGGAGAAAGGAAGGAGGAAGGAGGAGAAAGAAGGAAGGAAGCAGGAGAGAATAATGGGAGGAAAGGAGGAAGGTAGGAGAAGGAAAAAAATAAAGAAAAATCACTGCCAATAATTTTATTCAGGTGAGTAAACCTTTTGGTGGTCAAGAAATTACATTAACTTTTTTTTTGATATATAGTGTGTGGTCCATTGCCCTGGAGATTAGGGGGACCTCCCGACTTGCTGGGGATCCAGGACAGAGGGCCTTATAGGTATCCCTGAGTTTACTTACCTGGTTCAACAAGATTCAGAAACTTTCTGAATCAGCTTTCTTGTGGGTCAAGGGGTTGAGGTTCCAGGGCAGTGCACTATCCTATCATCTCAACTCAAACCTGTACTGCTTTAAGGTTTACAAAGTCCGATCCCATGCATTATCTACATTTCTGTACCCATATTTTATATGAGTGCTAATATCTCTCTTTAAAAAGATCTCATTCTATCTACTATTGCAGAAGAAGAAGGAGGATCATGCTAAACATGATCTTGCCTACTGAATGCTATATATTTACATAAACCTGCATCCATGTATAAAAAGGCATGGATTAAATAGTTATTAGCACTTTAAAACACATTGCATTGAATAATACAGAACTCTATTAATTGTCAAGGAGTTTGTCTTATTTTTTTGTTTGTTTCTGTAATGCTTGTCTGCTTTGAAATAACTAATTCACCTTAAGCCATTTTAATCTATTATCCATTAACTTGGTGAAATGTTGTCACTTGCTTTTATGCCTTCTAGTCAGCAAACCAGCAAGTTCTCCATCATTTAGAAGAGGCGTTCTAATGATTCCACCATGTCCTGATCAAGATGGCAGCTTGCAGAGATGTTCCTCAGAGAAGCATCCTTGGATTGTCTCATCTTCTCTATATTGTTGACACTTTCACTACTTTCCCAATGCTGTTAGAAAGGGAAAATGCATCTATATTTGAAGGAAGAGGTGGGAAGTGATCAGAACAAGAACTGGATGGGAAGTATGGCTTCTGCATATATAGCCGTGCATCCCATTTTGCAATTCTTTCCTTGGTTTCATTTTTCCATAAAATGGGACAATTAAAAATAAAAGCCATGTTCAGAGAAAAGAAGGTCATCCACAGAATGCTTACAATGTCATTTGTCTTTATGAAATGCAAAATTTTCTAATGTATATAAACTTCACCTTCTGCAGCTCAGTATATATTTTTGCTTTAGCATTTCTTCCACTATTCTTTTAAGACAGTTCCTCTGCAACCTTCCGTTTTGGTGTTAACCTTTATGGTTTGTTCAGGCTTTCAGTCTCTTTCATGGAAAATCCCCACAGGTAGAGCTGTTGCACCATCAGCTTGCAGAGTCCTGCCTCCTTTTTTATTTCACCATCATTTGTGTAGGACAGATTATGGGCACTTCTTGATTCTCATTTGAAGGGATAGGAATAACTTAGATATGTTTTAGTAAATACATCAATAGGGCTTGCTTTGCTAAAGAGACAACCAGAAACCCACAAAGGACTAATGCACTTTCCTTTAACCTGAGTAAGTAAAGGGAAAAATCAGTCTACTTATTCCATGAACATACCTCTCTACCTGGACATTCTTACACCTAATATCTCAGTTACAAGCTGATCAATGCAGCCCCAACCCTCTTACTTTCAAAGCACTTAACCCCTTTAAATATACGCATAACTTACTTATTTATCGGGTTTAATGTCCGTCCACTGGGTTACAAGTTTATACGGGCCTCCCACCTCTGCACTTGTTTTTGGTAAGTTTTGTTTTATGCTGTATCCCCAAGTACCTGGAACAGTGTTGGAGTCAGCACAGCCCTTTTCCAAATGTTGACACCTGAATGAGGAGTGTGGAAGGGAGGAGTAGTTGATACTTTCCCTTTAGGCTGCCTTGCTCTTCTGCTGGATGTTTATCATCCCAGCCCACCTCTGTCAGATCTATCTCAGGGAGCACAGAAAGTATTAGACATTCCCAGTCTATCCCAGGTCCCACGGGGAGGTGTTGGTAGCCCTCTTGAACTGCCTCTAACAAAAATCAAGGACACCTTGCATGAATATCTGTTGAATGCTTATTTTATACAGAGACTGGAGGAGGAAAGCAGATACACACACTGAGCATAGTCTCCTCTTTCTGAGAGTGTAGAAACTGGTGGGCAGGCACTAGGAATGTTTGAGGGCCTAAATATGGTCATCATTTCCCCCAGGCTCCATTAAATATGATTAGTGGAAACAGAATATATAGGGAAAAGAACTACTGAGAACATTCAGCCTGAAGTTCTAATTCATATTCATCCAAGGCTGATTTATCTTAATGACATAGATTAAAAACATTGTTAATAGATAGTCTCTTTACTTTTACTGTTCTTTTGCCTTTTATTTTTATCTTTGTAATTTTGTTTCCTGGATGTATTTCCCAGATGGATATTTCCCAGCTGTTCAGTCTCTTCACATTGTGCATTTTTCCCTACTAGGCTTTTCCTGTATGTCAATACCTAGACTTTATGCCACAGAATTATAGACACCAGTTAAAACAACATACTTTTTGGTGTTTTGCTAGTTCAAATCATAGTATTGCATCTGAAACATATCACTCTGGGGGGGGTGATAATAATTTTTTTGTATTATATATTTTTAACATGTGTTAGTAGATTTTCTAATCATAGGCACAGATTCACTGTTTTCTGTTAAACATTGTGGCTATTTCTGTACTAAATTCAATATATTTCAGTTCTTACATTTCTTTTTGAACTGTGTATGTCCTATTTACATTTACAGTTTATAGAATTGTAATAGAGTTCAGCAAAATAAAGATTTATATTTGTATTACCTTCAGGTATTCTTAGTTGAAAGCATGCATGGTTTTCTAAACTGTTTTTTTCACTGCCTCATCTAGTTTTCTGTTTTGACCAAATAGAGTGTGTTATGTGGCCAGTTATCAAAATTGCATGACCTTTTCCTTTGGAAAACTGTCTGAGAAAATATGTACACATATATTTTGGGCAAGTTATTAAACCTGACAGTAAAAAAAACCCACATTATTTCTAAACAAATACCTTAGCCCACTACCATCTATATGCCACTCCAAGACACACCGATTTGTAAGACTTTCTATTTTCTATGCTTCAAATTACTCTTAAATTACAGTTTACACAACTGATTATCAGATGGAAACATTGAAACAGAGATAAAATGTCTTCCAAACTTGATGAACCAAGAATTTTTGTCTTAAATCTGTCATTTCTCTCAGATTAAACAGCTAAATTGAGCCACCTGTGAAGAAAACAATATGATTTATTTCCAGTAAAGGTAATTCCCATTTTGATAACCTCAGTCTAAAAGCAGAAACCTCTTAAGGCACTCTCTTCTGCTGAACAATTTCTGAATAGCTCTTTATTTTCAGAACTGCCCCTCACCTTTGAGTTTTAGGGATCATCAGTGAATTTTAAGGGTCCGCTTGGATGTTGCGTTTTTAGCTACTGTTAAATTTTATTAAACAGACAATATTCTTTTCTACTAGAAAATTTCTATCAGTGTTGGGATAACACCCTAATAGATGATTTCCATGCTCCATCCACAGTGCACTAAAAAGGAAAACACTGATGGATTAATACACTCAAGAATTAAGAAAGTTAAAAATGTAGTTGGCTATCCAAACCATGAATAAAAGTGTCAAAATATTATCAAAAAACACCCTATTTGCAGACACTGGCAGGAAGACACATCCAAATTGAGAGAGAAAGGTTTGAATTAGGTGATTTCCAACAAAAAAAGCCCAGGACCAGATGGCTTCACAGGCGAATTCTATCAAACATTTAGAGAAGAGTTAACACCTATCCTTCTCAAACTCTTCCAAAATATAGCAGAGGGATGAACACTCCCAAACTCATTCTATGAGGCCACCATCACCCTGATACCAAAACCAGACAAAGATGTCACAAAAAAAAGAAAATTGCAGACCAATATCACTGATGAACATAGAGGCAAAAATCCTCAACCAAATACTAGCAAACAGAATCCAACAGCACTTTAAAATGATCATACACCATAATCAAGTGGGGTTTATCCCAGGAACACAAGGATTCTTCAATATACACAAATCAATCAATGTGATACACCATATTAACAAATTGAAGGATAAAAACAAAATGATCATCTCAATAGATGCAGAAAAAGCTTTTGATAAAATTCAACACCCATTTATGATAAAAACCCTCCAGAAAGTAGGCATAGAAGGAACTTACCTCAACATAATAAAGATCATATATGACAAACCCACAGGCAACATCGTCCTCAATGGTGAAAAACTGAAACAATTTCCACTAAGATCAGGAACAAGACAAGGTTGCCCACTCTCAGCACTATTATTCAAAATAGTTTTGGAAGTTTTAGCCACAGCAATCAGAGAAGAAAAAGAAATAAAAGGAATCCAAATTGGAAAAGAAGAAGTATAGCTGTCACTGTTTGCAGATGACATGATACTATACGTAGAGTATCCTAAGGGTGCTACCAGAAAACTACAAGAGCTAATCAATGAATTTGGTAAAGTAGCAGGATACAAAATTAATGCACAGAAATCTCTGGCATTCCTATACACTAATGATGAAAAATCTGAAAGTGAAATTAAGAAAACACTCTCATTTGCCATTGCAACAAAAAGAATAAAATACCTAGGAATAAACCTACCTAAGGAGACAAAAGACCTCTATGCAGAAAATTATAAGACACTGAGGAAAGAAATTAAACATGACACAAATAGATGTAGAGATACACCATGTTCTTGGATTGGAAGCATCAACATTGTGAAAAAGACTCTACTACCCAAAGCAATCTACAGATTCCATGCAATCCCTATCAAACGACCACTGGCGTTTTTCACAGAACTAGAACAAAAATTTTCACAATTTGAATGGAAACACAAAGACCCTGAATAGCCAAAGCAATCTTGAGGAAGAAAAACATCACTGGAGGAATCAGGCTCCTTGATTTTAGACTATACTACAAAGCTACAGTATTGAAGATAGTATGGTACTGACACAAAAACAGAAATACAGATCAATGGAAGAGGATAGAAAGCCCAGAGATAAACCCACACACATATGGTCACCTTATCTTTCATAAAGGAGGCAAGACTATACAGTGGAGAAAAGACAGCCTCTTCAATAAGTGGTGCTGGGGAAACTGGACAGCTACATGTAAAAGAATGCAATTAGAGCACTCCCTAACACCATACACAAAAATAAACTCAAAATGAATTAATGACCTAAATGTAAGGCCAGACACTCTCAAACTCTTAGAGGAATACATAGGCAGAACACTCTATGACATAAATCACAGCAAGATCCTTTTTGACCCACCTCCTAGAGAAATGGAAATAAAAACAAAAATAAACAAATGGGACCTAATGAAACTTCAAAGCTTTTGCACAGCAAAGGAAACCATAAACAAGACCAAAAGACAACCCTCAGAATGGGAGAAAATATTTGCAAATGAAGCAACTGACAAAGGATTAATCTCCAAAATTTACAAGAAGCTCATGCAGCTCAATATCAAAAAATCAAACAACCCAATTGAAAAATGGGCTGAAGACCTAAATAGGCATTTCTCCAAAGAAGATATACAGATTGCCAACAAACACATGAAAGGATGCTCAACATCATTACTCATTAGAGAAATGCTAATCAAAACTACAATGAGATATCATCTCACACCAGTCAGAATGGCCATCATCAAAAAATCTGGAAACAATAAATGCTGGAGAGGGTGTGGAGAAAAGGGAGCCCTCTTGCACTGTTGGTGGGAATTTAAATTGATACAGCCACTATGGAGAACAGTATGGAGGTTCCTTGGAAACCTAAAAATAGAACTACCATACGACCCAGCAATCCCACTACTGGGCATATACCCTGAGAAAACCATAATTCAGAAAGAGTCATGTATCACAATGTTCATTGCAGCTCTATTTACAATAGCCAGGACATGGAAGTAACCTAATGTCCATCAACAAATGAATGGATAAAGAAGATGTGGCACATATATACAACGGAATATTACTTACTCAGTGAAGTAAGTCAGAAAGAGAAAAACAAATGCCATATGCTAACACATATATATGGAATCTAAAATTCAAACAAAAAATGGTCATGAAAAACCTAGGGGCAAGATGGGAATAAAGACGTAGACCTACTAGAGAATGGACTTGAGCATATGGGGAGGGGGAAGCATAAGCTGGGACAAAGTGAGAGAGTGGCATGGACATGTATACACTACCAAATGTAAAATAGATAGCTAGTGGGAAGCAGTCACATAGCACAGGGAGATCAGCTCAGTGCCTTGTGACCATCCAGAAGGGTGGAATAGGGAGGGTGGGAGGGAGGGAGATGCAAGAGGGAAGAGATATGGGGATATATGTATATGTATAACTGATTCATTTTGTTATAAAGCAGAAACTAACACACCATTGTAAAGCAATTATACTCCAGTAAAAATGTTAAAAAAAAAAAAAAAAGAATTAAGAAAGTTAAAAATGCAGTAAGCTCTCCAAACCATGAATAAAAGGGTTAAAATATCATCAAAAAAACACCCTATTTGCAGACACTGGCAGGAAGACACATCCAAATTGAAAGAGAGAGGTTTGAATTAGGTGATTTTATAAAATAATAAAATTACTTATAAAAATTAATGATTTAAGGAGAATTTATTAAATGTATTAAATTGAGTTATCTAAGCGTTTTTGGTAACTCATTTTTAATTTAACTAAAGAGCTGTATTTGAATTATTAACTTTTTTTCTGTGTTTGGACAAACCTTAGCTGTTTTTCATTTGGGTTTGTTGGGTTTGTTCTTTCAGATGATTAATAAAATGTTATTTTGAGGTTTATAGAATGGTGTAATATAACTTAAATTGAAATATTGGCAGTATAGTTTTGTGTAGTTAGCAAAACAGATGTGTGCGTGTGTATCTACACATATGCATATAATTCATATAATTAGAATTACAATATCCTTACAGTATTCCAGAAAGAGAAGGGAAGAAAAAAATGTTTGTGGAAAAAAATGTACTTCACTGAAGCAAGTTTCATGAAAATTTAGTCATGCATACCGGTTAGAGTGGACTTTGGTACCCTGATTTCAATCCTGTCGTTACTAACCTTTTTTTTTAATGTCTATAGTAAAACAAAATTACATTACTTATCCTCAGATTTCAGGATGCCTAAAATTGCACAGTAGGTACTTTTCACATATAGCTCATAATTCTTAAAACAGGTGGGCATTAATTACCTTCATTTAACAGTATATAAGGTGATAACACAAAACATTTCTAAAACTTTCATGTACATAGATGTTCAGTTCAATATTGGAGACAATTTAAGTGTCTATCAATAGGAGGAATGTTTAATAAACTATGTTATAAGGGAACTTATGCAGCTTTCAAAATGACTTTTACAGAGATTTTCGTTAACATGAGACAATACCGTTGTTTCATTAATAAAGAAATATACCAAAAAATATATGAACAATTGTCTCAGTTATGCCAAAACACATAGGCAGAATAATAATCGGATGACACTTAATTGTTCATTGTGTTAACCTCTAGGTAGTTTCTGATATTTTTAAGGCTTTTTATGTGTTTTCTAAATTTTCCCCATAATTATCCCATCACCTTTAAATAATATCTGTAAGAGTAGAATTTTGGTTACCTTTTCCAAAAGGAACTGCTGAGTTTTCAAAGGTTTTATGCCATTCAGATACCTGGGGGCTGTGATGAGTGATAGGACAGGGACAGTGATGGGCAGTTATTCTTAGATCCCTATGACAACATCAGCTAATTCTGTGATGTTTTCTAGCTGGCACTTCATCAGCATATTGATTTTAAAGTTTTATCGACTCTCCTAAGACACTTCTAGGCAAGCTGTAAGCTCTTTTTGTAAGCCATTGGTCCCTCTGCTCTTCACTTCTTGGCTTTGATCGAGCTATTGAGAATTTCTTATGTGAAGCCTGGTCCTATTAGTGAGATTTCTATCCTCTGAAGAATTTGATTGTCCAGCTATGTGTAGCTTCTTAAACTTTTGCAAAGCCCAATTACTTTGTGAAAATGTAAATTCCACAGGCGTTAACTTTGCTGACATTGTGTCTTCCTCTTCACCCCATACCTTGGCTCATGTCCTTCCTGTCTGCAAAGGCTTCTCCCTCTATCCATGAAGCAGACATTTCCTGGAGGTCTAAACATGCATCAGGCACAAGACTCACTGCTGAGGTTGCAAAGATGATGAAGCCAGTCTTCAAAGAGCTCACAGTCTCAAGAGGAATATGACTCAACATTGATATCAGTAGAATAGAATAAAAATGCTCTAGGAAATAGAAGTGAGGGTGATTTATCTCTCTAAAGAAGTTGAACTGGAAGCAACATAAGGGTGGAGAGATTATGTCATTGGCACTGAAGATAGAGTAAGATTTAGGCAAGTGGAAAAGGAAGAGAAAGGCATTCAAGTCAGAGAAAACTATGTACAAAAATCAGAAGGTGATGGGGTTTAGAGTATGCAGAAAGGAAAGGATACCACCTGATAGCTCCAGAGAATATGGTGTCAGTGAGGGAGCAGACTGCAACAAAAGTAAACACGTTGGTTAGCCCTCAAAGCTGGTGAGTTTGAAGGCTGGCCTAGATTATACTTCTCAAGCTTGGGCAAATGGAGGTATGCTGGTGATTCTTAACTTGTCAGTTTGATGGACAATATAAAAGTGTCCCCATACATGAAAAAATGGCCACCATCACTTATCATTAGGGAAATGAAAGTCGAAGGCACAATGAGATGTCACCTCACATCCATTAGGATAGTTACTATAAAAAACAAACAAAAGTCATAGAAAATAATAAGTCAAGAGTTGGTGAGGATGTGCTGAAATTGGAACATTTGTGCACTGTTGGTGAGATTGTAAAATGGTGCAGCCACTATGGAAAGCAATATGGTAGTTTCTCAAAAAATTAAAAATAGAACTCCCACATGATCCAGCAATTCCACTTTTGGGTACATACTTAAAAGATTTAAAAACCTTGACTTAAACAGATATTTATACACCCATGTTGAAAGCAGCAATGTTCACAATGACCAAAAGATAAAAGCAACCCAAGTATTCATGGATGGATGAAAGGATAAACAAAATGTGATCTATACACAAATGGAATGTATTCAGTCTTAAAAAAAAAAGAAAATTCTGACACAGGCTACAACATGGATGAGTCTTGAGGACATTATGCTCAGTGAAATAAGCCACTCACAAAAAAAACAATTATCTTGTGATTCCATATATATATAAGGGGCTTAGAATAGTCAAATCCATAGAGACAGAAAGAAGGCTGGTGGTTGCCAGAGCAGAGTGGGAAGCAGGAAGTGAGAAGTTATTGTTAACTAGGTACAGAGTTTCAGTTTTGCAAGATGAAAAGAGTTATGGAGATGGGATGCATGATAGTATAAATGTACTTAACCCTGTTGAACTGTCTGCTTAAGGATGGTTAAGATGGTACATTTTATGTTATGTGTTTTCTTCGATTATTACTTTTTTAAAAGTCTATGTATTTAAATAAATATGGACACATTACACAATAAAATGCCAACTTTGGTTGAATTTTTAACACAAAACTTGAAAATATGAAGAAATTTGTACCAAGCATCTCTCTGTGTATTCTCAAAACCCCTAGAGGTACTCATTTAATTCTGTCTACTACTAGGTTTTATTAGTGAACAGCTTTGAGAAACACTACTATGGGACTTAAATTTTATCCTATGTCAATTTGTCACCAATGATGGATCTTTAAAAAGAGTTTTAATATCTTTATTTTCATCCATGTTTCTATGTTAGTTATTGACAAATGATTTCTAACTATACATTTTTTCATTCTTTTTAAAAATTTTCATTTTATTGTGGTAACAAAATGATATGAGATCTACCCTCTTAAATATTTCTAAGCGTACAAAACATTACTATTGACTATAGGCAAATGTATGATCAGATTTGTGTTTGGGGATGGGAAGGGTGGGGGGCAGGGGACGTATAAGAGGAAGATGTTGCTGGAAACCAGTCAGGAATGGGGCAAAAACCCAGAGATGGGAACTTATCTCATGTGCTTCAGGAATAGCAAGGAGGCCACAGTAGTGGGTGTGCAGAGTAGACAAGAAGAATAGAAATTCAAGTTGTAGAGGGAGTCAGGAGCCAGCAGAGAGAGAGTGGAAGGCCCACATTAAAGCATTGAGTTTTTATTACCAGCATGATGGCAGGCACTTAAGGGGAGGCAGAGAAGGGGAGAAACTTGACTTTTTAAACCAGAAATCTGAGTCATTGTTACTGACTTCACTTTCCCATCCCCTTACCCAATCACAGTTCCTGTTGATTTGACTCCCTAAATATCTCTCACATTTGTATATTTCCAGCAACCATCATCTCTTGCCTGGACTATTACAATAGCCTAATTTTAATAACTTTCTAATTCACTATTCACCCTGCAGTAAAAAGTTATTTATGTTTAAAATCTCTCAGTGGTTCCCCACTGTTATTAGAGGGATATTTGCATCCTTATCAGGACATAAAAACTCAAACTGCCTTGGGCTTTGCCTCTATCTTCAGCTCTTTCTCTTTCCTCTGTCTTTCTGTGCTTCAGCTGAATTGACCTTATTTCTATTTTTTTAAAGGAGAAAGAGACTTTTTGTCTCAAGACTCTTATCCCTTGACTTGTTCTTCTTGTGTTGCTCCACTAAATTGTTCAAATCTCAGCTTGAATGTCTCTTCCTCAGAAGAATGTCCTGGACTCTCCAGACAGACTCCAGACACCCCCCCATACACTCAGAGCACCAGCATTTCTTCTTCATGGAATGAATCAGAATTGTAATTAATAGGATAAAACATCTGTCTTTTCTAGTGCACTCCAAGTTTCCTGAGTGCAGAGACCACATCCATCTTCACCATTGTATTCTCACAGCCTTCCACAGAATCTGGTACATAGAAGGCACTCAACAATACTTAATGCGTACCCGTTTATTGAATGAATGAATCACTCAATGAATACATTGCTGGATTCTCATAGCACTCCTGGCACCAGCACATGGTAGCAGACTATTTTATTTTCTCTTTTATCTGACCACATTTTTGATTTATCAAAAGAAAGGACCTCTTGTGTTACCCACCACATATACCCCAGTGGTCGTAGACATGAAGCTTGAATTTGGTGGTCCTTTGGAAGAATCAAATCACCTTATTAGACTCATCCTGACCAGATGTAGAATTTGGTTACTATTGACAGAAAAGTGAATGAATGAGGGCCAAAGAATGATCCCTTTTAGAACTCAGTTTGGTATTTGATGCCTGTTCTTTGCTCCTGAGTCTCAAAAATTTCCTGTCCTTCAGAGTTCTACTTCCTCTCTGACTGCTGAATCTCCATCTTCATCTTCTTCCTTCATTCTAAGAATGGGCATTTCCCAGGGTTTTCTCCTCAGATATCTCTTTTCTTCTCCCCTCAGGCTTTGGAACACTAGTGCTAAATAGGCAGGTGGTCATCAAACTTGTGTAGAGAGTCTATCTACTGAGGCCCAGAATGCTTCTGCTGGATGCTCTGGGTGATGGAGAATTCAATGTATCCAGGTTTCTCCTTCCAGCAACACATCCCCAAATACAAAACACAGTAACAACAACTTGGGGATCATCTGTGACTCATCTTTTCCTTCTTTGCCAATGTTTCCTAACTTCTTTCACATCTGTTTCTCTCTTGCCAGTTCCTGCTGCCACCTAAAGAAAAGTCTTTTTCATATGTCTCTGAGGCTCCTGAGGTAGTTTCCAAACAGATGTGCCTACTTCCTGTATCTACTCTCCACAAACAGTCTTCAAAAATCTAATTTTAAGTTTCCTAAAGTGCACTTCTAATTCTAGGAAGACTTTCATTGGAAATAGCAATGTGTGTCCTCGCTAATAATGAGTTCTTACTATTGATATTAAGCACTAATCAAAGAGCTTAACATGCTTTAAATCATCTAACCACACAACAACTCCATGAAGCACATATTGTTATCCACAATTAAAAATGAGGCATGTATAGCTTCAGTACTTGTTCAAGGTCATACAGCTTCTAAGTGACAGAACTAGGATCCAAGCCTAAGCATTCTGGTTCTCACATCATGCTCTAACCATGAAGCAGCCTGTCTCTCTGTTCTGGCAACTGTCTATTTGTCATTCAAATTCCTTCAGTAGCTCTCTTCTCGCCACCAAATAAGTAGACACTTTAAGAACTTTTATAAGTTGATGTTAACTCACCCTTCCCACCTTATGTCTTACTGTTCCTTTAAGTGAACCTTGCACCCTAGACAAACTGGGCTACTTAGTGGCCCTTAAAAATGCTTTACTGTTTCCGAGTAATGATTTTTACACCTCCTATGAGCCCCACTACTAGGTACCTATCTTCATATCTTAATTCTATTCATCTTTCAAAGCCAAATCAGCTGCAATGGTAGTGTTGTTGATGCTTTCCCCCAATCTTTCACACTCTTCTTTGCCTTAGTCAAGACTTCATAGCAATAATTGTCTTTTTAAATTATTCAAATAAACAGATACACAGTTTCCCCACCTTGTATAATCCCTGTTCTTATAAAATAAGATCCTCGAACTGGAGCAGTGCTATTTTTGGTTTTGCCAGCCACACAGAGCCCAGCACAGTGCATTACACAGAAAACTATGTCTTATATTAAATAAATTCCTTGACTTGACTCCATCACATAGTTGCAGCATGGGTCATGAATGCTGTCTCATTAACATATGGTCATATTTCCCTCCCCTCCCCTTTTCCCCAAGCTCAACTCAAAATGTTTTTATTCAAAACTTTTAAAAGGTTTTGAAAGAGTCTATTTTGATGTCACAAACTTTTAGGAGTCAAATGGCTTATTAAATTGGTGAGCAGATGATTGTGTCAAAAATGATGACTGAGGGCTTCCCTGGTGGCGCAGTGGTTGGGAGTCCGCCTGCCGATGCAGGGGACACGGGTTCGTGCCCCGGTCCGGGAGGATCCCACATGCCGCGGAGTGGCTGGGCCCGTGAGCCATGGCCGCTGAGCCTGCGTGTCCGGAGCCTGTGCTCCGCTGCAGGAGTGGCCACAGCGGTGAGAGACCCACGTACCACAAAACAAAAAAACAAGCAAAAACAAAATGATGACTGATACTGAGAATTACACATATTGGATGAAATATATGCATTTCTAATGACCACAAAACTACCCTCAGGGTAAAAATAAGCCTCTTCTCTCACCATCAAAATCTTGACCTTATTCAATAAAGCAATCAGTGTTTAAAGGAGACAATGAAATGTGAGCGATAGGGACTTTTTTAACGCGCACTGTCTCGCTTTATACATTACGGTTTAAATAATTATGAAGTGATGCAGGCAAAGAAGCTGCTTGATGAAGGGGTCCAAAATTCTGAAAAATGACTTGTTGCCTAGTGGAAAGGTCCTATAATTCATGAGCACATTTTAGCTGCTAATGCAGTTTGCGATACTTTATAATCCTTACACATTCCAGAGCCCCGGCTCTCAGAAGGTTAGACCTAAGGGATACACTTCAGAAAAGTTACATAAACAACTGTGAACCTTAGGCAGGGAAAATGTACACTTTGAACACGTTGAAACTCTCCATATTAAGTCAGTTTAGCACTTTGATTAAAGAGTTTAATCAATCACCATCCTAAGCTGTTTATTAATCACTTTATCAAGCAGTTGATGCATTGCCGGTTTTAATAGAATCCATTTATTTTGATTTCTACCTACTTCATCTTTCCAAAGGGCTTTGAGAATCAGTTGCGATAAAAAGGAGAGGGAGAGGGAGAAGGGGAGAGCAAGAGAGTGGGAGAGGGCGGTTACATCGAAAACCCGGCAAGAAATCTCTAACTTCACCTATACATGCTGTATTATCAACACCCTACGAAGACTTGGCCAATTTATTACGGGTAAAAAAAAAAAACGCTCTGGGAAGTGAATGTTTGGGTGAACCACACGGCTTAGCTCAGATAAACACAGGCCATTCGTCTGCTTTCACACCTGACACCCTCATGATATAAGAACCTAATAAGATTAATCTCCACCCACCCATCCCTGGCCGGCCCCTCTTTGTTCCAACCTATTTGAGATCTTCCACTTTTCTTCATGGACATTTTCCTCACCTTGGGTTACAATTTGCGGTTCGAGTTAAAGCCCTTGTTTCCTCACTACAAGGAAAACAAGATTTGTGGGAAGAAAACATTTGTTATACGGCTTAAATTTTACTTAGAGACTTTTACCTTCCTTATGCCTTTAGCATGAAAGGAAGTGGGTTTGCAAGACACCCATGAAGTCAGACACATCAGGTCTGAAGGCTGGATGCTCCCCAGGTGTTCAGAATACTGTTCCTATTCTCAACAAGCTATTCTTCTCAACCAACACCAGGAATTTAGGGGGAATACTGGTTACCTGCATTTCTTTTTATTCTGTTCTTACCAGTTTAATTCATAGAGATGACAAGTGTCATACAGATAGACATTTTAACTCTACATTTTCTCTTTCTCCAGTTTAAAAAATTCTGTAAATATCTTCCTCTTCCATAGATTTTTCCCAAGAGGAAAATAATGTCCTGGGGGAATATTACATTTTAATATTAGTATCATAGATAGTGAGAAATAAGCAAAAGTTTAGTACATCTTTATATGACAGTGCCTGTGCTAAGTATTTCCTATATACCATTGTTCCACATAACTTTGATAACAGTCCTATGTATTATAATCCTTGTGATTTGGAGCTGTGTTGTTCAATACAGCAGTCACTAGACACATGAGGCTACTGAACACCTGAGATGTGGCAGATTCAAACTGAGATGTAATGTTATAGAGGATGAAGAATGTTGATTTAATTTAAAAACCCCAAAATGACTCTATCATAGAGACACTCTTTACTGAGGAGACCACATAGATTATGTAAACAATTTTACATCACTTTTTATTGTCATCCAAAAATATGGGAACATTTCATTCTCCTGACATTTATTAAGCAGATGCCCTGCTATGTGGCAGGTGTACAGAGATAAAAGAACAGTCCCTGCTCTCAAGGAACTACAATCCAGTTGAGAGAAAAGAGAGTGAGGGAAGAAAGAGGGCAAGAGAGAAAGAAAGTACTATGTGGTACTTAAAATGACAAACTAATGCACAAGGTGTTATGGGACCAGAAAATTTTAAAAAACCCTTCTGGAGGTGGAGGGCAAAAGCTGGAGAAAGTCAGGGATTTTCTTGTGGAGGGTATGACTAAGCAAGAAGTATCCATTGTAAGAATGTCTTGTACATTACCTTGTATATCTGGGGATGGAGATGGAAGATGGATGGGGATTGCTGGGGGAGGAGAACTACCGCAGGTGGAGGCACAGTTTAGTCAGAGACATGCAGGTAGAGAAGCAGCATGGAGTGTGAAGAGATTGCAAACATTTCAGAATAAGCTGAAAAAAATAACAGAAAACAGAGCTGGAGAATTAGCTCCAGCTCAGACTTTCCTTTTGGGGAGCTCTGAATACCATATAAAGGTTTTAGCCTTTCATCCTGTATCCCAAAATAAATTACTGCCAGATTATAAATGGAGAGAGGTGGTGAGACTTGTATTTAAAATTTATCTCTCTGGTGGGGGTATATGGAGGATGAATTTGAGGTGTACAGGCTGGCAGGAGACCCATAAAACCTCTGGCAGCAGTATAGGTGAGGAATGATAAGGATTTGGAAAGAGGCTCCAGATTCAAGACATGGCTGGATGAACAGCCGAGGTCTGGTCAGATGACAACCAGAGTGGGTCTACTGGCTTTGGCAAGAAAGAGGTCATTAAGTATTGGAAGGCAGGTCACAGGGCATTAATGAGTCACTGGAGGTAGGCAAATTGAGAGCTTAAAAGAATTTCAGTTGAGAAGGGGGGAAAAGAAATCAATAGCAGCTGGAAAGGGGCAGAGGGCACGGGGAGATTTTTTTCAAATGCATTTATTTTTTAACAAATGTCGCCGTTTCTGAGATAGAACAAAAGGAGGCAGAGGTGGATGTGGTTATAGCTGTGTTTGTAGGCAGCACAGAAGATTGGAGATGGCTGACAAAAGAGGTATGATTGTCCATTGTGAGGTCAGGGGAACTGAAGATACTAGGGAAGGTTTGTACTGGTCAATATGGAGAAGGGGTTCCAAAAGAAGTTCAAGAATTGGTGGGAAGTGTTGAGAGACTGGCTGAATGGTTGCCCACGGAGCTCAGACATGGCTATAGGAGCAATGGGAGCAGAATGTAACATGGCCCTGGGTTGGCAGTTGGCTTGAATGTTGGAACAGCCAGACCATAAAAAGGGCTGGCGAATGATTAATTTAGATGGCCATGGGATCCCAGCTGGGCTTGGAAGGAAGAGAAGCTAAACAGTGGTTAATGAGTTGAAGAAATGAGAGGGATAGAAGGACAGGGTATTCCAATGATTTTAAAGAACATGTACTGCTGATTTCTTTCATGTTAAATTCCATGAATGGCTACTCTTAGTTTTCCATAGGAGAAACTGAGTTACAAAGAGCTACCTCTAAAGGAAAGTGGCATTAACTTGTGGCAATCTAGAATTTAGGGATTATAGCATTTGCTTTTCTGTATACCTAGTAAAACAAGTAGGTGTTAAATAAATATAAATGAAGTAAAACTACACCTGTGTGTTTGGCTGCAGTTTATTCTGCGAGTTCATGCAGGTCATACTATTATAGATACAATGAGGAAAAATATTCATAGAAGTATGAAAATGCTGCGATAATTAATTTTATTACTTAAATGTCATATGAATCAATTATTTTCTACTAATATCTCAGATTTGACCTCTACTACTTCTAGGAATTAGACAAGGCAATTGACCTCTGTGAGCCTTTCTGGGACACTTGGAAGGAAGGAGACAATTTGTTCTTTTCTTTGTGGCTTCACAGTGTATGGAGATGGTTACTGCAGCTCCTATTCCTTTGGTGTACTGATTGGTGTGTGCAGCAGTGATTGGGCTTTACTGATCCTTGTATACCAATAGGTACCTCTGGCTCCTTTGCACAAGAAATGCTCAATAAATCTTTATCAAATAAATGAGTCAAGGAGTATGAAATGAAATAATTACATTAGGTAATTTATGATAATCGTTCTAGCTCGGGTGTCTCTGGTGGACTTTCATGGCATCCTCAAACAGCTCTCTGATGGATCACAAAGATTACATTCATGCTCCTCAATCTGACCATCCTAATCTGTGGATCACTGAGAAATCCCAAACACCCTTAAGGATGGGATGTTAACCCTAGAAGACTTGACATCTTTCTGTCACCATTTTTTTGGTAAGCATCTAGCCCATCTCTATCATAATTCATCCTCCGTTCACCAAATTTTACTCTCCCCTCCCAAATAGATTGTGCTCACTCTTACATCAAGAGATACAACCCTAAGTCTCACCCACTTCTGCTTCCTGCTCAAAGACTAAGATGTCCCTCTGATGCATAGTCCCTCTCCATCAGGTCTATATCTGATGGATCAATATCTCTGGTGGTCTAGTGACATATGAGTTAAAAAGAAGAGTGACCTGATCCCTTAAACTGTACACACATTACAAAATACAGAGCAGAGAAAGGATAACAAGCAGTCACTAGTCTAGAGCACCTCTGAAATCCCACTGAGCAGACTTTGTGAGAACCCCCTACCCTGAAGCAAAGGGCTTCCTTGACCAGGGCTGACTCTGCTGCCTGTGAGGAATTCCTTTTTCCATCGTTCTCTGTGGTTTCTGCTCTGCCCTATGAAAATTTCTCCTGTCTATTTTCCTCCTAGGCCATGTCTAAAATGAGCCTTGAGGAATTTCACCTTTTGAGGCTACATAGTTTTGTAGACCGCTTTTTGTCCAAGCGTTGTTAGAAAGCTCTGTTAAACAAGTCCAGTCTTTTTAGACCAAACGTGGGGATTTCTGACAACACAGTTTCTTCAAAAACTTAGTATGTTATGATATATTTATTTTTAATCAGTTCTGTGCATCAATAACCAAACCCAATATTCCTTCTAGACTGTGCCTCATGTATGTTTCATTTCTTTGTGTGAGCTCTCAAATGTGTCTCTTAATTTACTGATGGCTGCTTTCATTAGAAAGACCACATTCTTCATCTGATCTATCCTCCAAGACTGACTCACTGTCACCTGGGAAATCTTACTAGGTCTTTGTCCCTGTAAGTAAGTCTTTCTCAATCCCAGAACTTACTCTTCAGGGTCTAGAAACTGTTGGCCTTTCTCACCCTGAAAGTCTCCCTATATTTACATTTTCTCTATTCCTTTTCACTTTTGCTTGCAAAGTAGTCAATACTTTGTAGAGTTATTTTATCAAACACCTTGCCAAATGCAGCCAGTAACAAACAACAAAGAGCAGTGATGTCCTGTTTTCCAATTTCTTCCATCAGAATCACAAGCTCAGTAAGCATAAAGTCTACCTTCCAAGTTATAGAACCTAGGGTTTTACAAAATATTTTATCACAACCTAACATGAATCTCAGCTACCCATCCAGTTATATCCCTTTCTTCACTAACTTCCTACTAAGCCAAGGTGATAAAATTTGAAGATTTTATTTGGCAATTCTGTAGTTCAACATGACATATTCCATATTAGAATAGACTAAGCCAACAAAATCAAACAAAATTAAAAAAAGCAAAAGCAAAAAAACTCTGAAGGCTCAATAGATTTTAAAACACTAAATTTTGATTGCTTTCTCATGTCAGTCCAGTATGGTTGGTTAAGGGGTGATTTCTCTATGAAATTTTTCAGAGACCCAAACCCCCTTCCATTTTATAACATTGCCATTGTTAAATCATGGCTTCCAAATACCCATGGAAGAGAAAAATTTATCATGGAGAATCTCAGGTGGGTTGACATCAGACCTGGAAGTGGTGAACATCACTTCTGGTCTCATTTCATTGGCCAGAACTCTGTCATATTATCTCAACCTAACCCAAGGAAGTCTGGAAAATGTAGTTTAACTTGTGCCCAGGAAGGGGAAATAAGCATTGTAGTCAGTCGTTGCCATACATAGGATTAACCAAATCTCTGCTTTGCCATAAATTGAATATACTTGCTAGCAAAAGGAGTCAAAAAGGTAAAAATTCCATATTATTTCCTTTTTAGGAGGTACAAATCATTCAGTGCCCTCCCTAAACTAAGTCAACCACTGTTTGGTAGCTCAGGGATTCACAAAACTTTTCTCTGTAACATTGTTGAGCTAAAAGTTGAAGATTTTTAAATGTTGATCACTTCTCTAATTAAACATATTTTTTGTTTTTTTTTTAAATTTAAAATGCTGGCTTGTAGGGGATGAAAATGTTGCATTGTTATAGAGATGAAATATACCCTTGTTATCCACTCATTTGTATTCACTTACTCATTTAATATATGTTTGTCAAGTCCTTAAAATGTACAAGGCTTTGTGCTCAGTGCCTAGGTTGTATTCTTATTACGAGATTTGAGTTATTCAATCTGCAGATATTTATGGAGCACTAAGCTCTGCTGGGGACCAGGGAGACCGAGATAAATGTTGCATTCCTGTCCTGAAAGGGCCCTAGTTTAGGCAGGTGATCAGCAGGTAAGCCAGGGTTCTCATCAGCTTGTAAGTGCTATGACAGGGCCATAACCTGCGGCACAGCCTAGGAGGGACGTGGGGACATCTATAATGGGGAAGTCAGTGACAATCATGCTGAGTCTTAATAGGCAGCTATGTGTTCACTGAGGAAAAAAAAAGAGAGGAAAGGAATTTCAGAAAGAGGGCCCTGCATGTGAAAACACTGAGGGAAAGAGAAACTGGCAAGAGGGCAGGAGGTGAGTCAGCGGGTGAGAGTTCCCCAAAGGCTTGCCAAAATACAAGGCTGCAAACGGATGTGACAGCCAGGTCAGGAGGAAACATAGATGCCTACTTAAGGAATTTAAACTTGAACCTGAAGGTAAGTCAAAGTTAAAGCTTTATTATTGGAAACTCTGCTTTGGAAATGATATTAATATGGATAACAAAGTAGAAGACATTTATTGAAATCTTACTCTGTTTCAGGCACTGCTATAAGTTTTTGCATATTATGAGCATATTATGCTATACACACTTCACCATAAATTTGGGAGAACAGTGACTCTCTTGTATTTGTTTTATCATTTTGGGACTGAAATTCAAAGAGATTCCATAATGCATCTGAATTCACGCAGCTCATAATCATTGGAGGTAACAATAATGACCCACGTAAAATACCAGCAAAGAATTATGACAGCTCCCAATTATGGGTATATTGGTGTGTGTGTGTGTGTGTGTGTGTGTGTGTGTGTGTGTGTGTGTTTCTCCTTGAGAAAAATGATGCACAGAGATTAGGCTTCCTCCTCCAAAGACTTCACAACCCCTAGATGTTACAGAGGACATTTCAATCTAGGCCTGTGTCCTTGAGAAGCTGTCATATACATCCATCTTCTTGCCCATTCCAAGCCTTCTGTGGTGAAAGAATAGGTGATGAAATACAAATTAAGAGATGCTCCTTCTTCCATTCTGTCTGTGTGACCACCCACTGTCCTGAACTCTAGCCATGGAGCGTCTCTGGACCTTGTTCTCTTCCTCTGTAAGTCTAAGGTGTTGAACAAAACCTTTGCCATGTCCTTCTAGTTGTACAGTATTCCATTTTCTCTTTGGGAGCCCCAGCCCACAAGATAAAAGTCTGGTGCTTAGCATGTGCATATGGCCAGGGAGGAAAGGGGAAGCCCAGCCAGAAGTGCCAGTGGCCATCTTACTTTTATGCCCACAGCAGCCTGAGACCAGTATTCTCAGAACCAAGAGTTAAAGGCATGACTATGTACACCCACCTCTCCTTTCTGTGCTTTCCCTTCTCTCCATCACTCTCCCATCATAGTGGTGGTGGGTTACTGCCTCTGAGCTCTCTTATCACCCAGGCCTGGGGTCTGCACAGCAGGGTCACTCACCTTCTAACAATAAATCCTCTTCCAGCCCACTCACAACCGGTGCAGCACAGTGACAGGGTCTCCAAGTGGCAGTTCCAGAAAAATTAATTATGGCTGAACAAGGCTGCTGAGCAGCCCCATTCCAGGCTCCTTGGGCGAGGGATCTGTGGCCCAGCTATGAAAGCCACTTCCAGGCAACTACCAATTGTAAGAGAATGCGGTGGATCCAAAAATGCTAATTAAGCAGGGGACACCACTGTAAAGCAGCAGCCTTCTGCTTCCCTAGGAACTAGACATACAAGGCTCCAGAAGCTGGCAATGTGCGTCTGGTACAATGGTTTTTGCTTTCACTTTATATTTGGTATTCAGGGTTGATAAGACATTTCTGGTGCTTTCCTTTCCTTCCTTTCTTTCTTCCCTCCCTCCCTCCCTCCTTCCTTCCTTCTCTTTTCTTTTTCTTCCTCCTCCATTTCCCCCCTCCCCTCTTCCTCTCTCCTGCCTCTCTCCTTACTTCTTCTCTTTCATGTTATTTCAAGCCATCTGTGAAAGATGGCACCCTGACAGCATTCAGGGAGCATCTGAAGTTCTTTAAGATTTCCTGAGAAGACTCAAAGCTGAGATGGGGCTTCTGTCAAAACCCATCTTAGGCAGTATCTGCATATCTGAGTTCAAATTCATTTTCTGAGGTTTGTCGCTCCCGGAGCTAGCATCATCTTTGAAAATATAACCAATCCTGCTGGCTTAAGTAGAGGGCATGATTTCCCCAACCTCTGAATAGACTCTAATTCTATGTTGGCTTCATGAGGGCTGGAGTGTGGAGCCCTGGGCCCTGCCCTGCTCTTCTGCGAAGCTGCAGAATCTCTTGGTTCTGTATTCCCCAGCATCTGCTCCATTCTCTTGCTTCCCTTTATCGACTGGCTCCTCTGTTCCTCCTAAAAGTGCTCTGCATGAAGCTTTGGTTGACCACACCTACTTTTGCAAATCAAGTTCCTCTTCAGTGCAGTCCAGCTTAATCGTTAAGAACACAGGCTCTTCATTTGCAACAACTTGGATGGACCTGGAGGGCATTATGCATTTACTTGTAGAATTTTAAAAATACAACAAATTAGTGACTAAAACAAAAAAGATGCAGACTCACAGACATAGAAAACAAACTAGTGGGTACCAGAGGGGAGAGGGAAGGGGGAGGGGCAATACAGGGGTAGGGGAGTAAGAGGTACAAACTATTAGGTATAAAATAAGCTACAAGGATATATTTTCCAGCACAGGGAATACTGCCAATATTTTATAGTAACTATAAATGCAGTATAACCTTTAAAAATTGTGAATCACTATATTGTACACTTGTAATATATAATATTGTATAGCAACTATATATTTCAATTAAAAAAAGAAAGTAATTATTGATAGGTAAAATAAATAAAAAGAACACAGGTTCTTGAGGCAACCTGCTTGAGTTCTGATCTTGCTTCTGTCACTTAATAGTTGTGTAACCTTGGGCAAAGTCATTTAAATTCTAGAAGCCTCATTTCACTAACTTGTAAAAGGGGGATAAATAGTACCTACTTTCTTAAGACTAAATGAAATAATTTCTGCAAAGACCTGGTATGTAGAAAGTGCTCTTCAGAGGTTGGCTGTCAGAGGCAAGTGTCCACTTTTACTCAACTCATGTAGTTTATGTATCTCCTAGCTGTAATTATTACTTTTTTTTCAGTTTAAGAAAAGTTTAATGACAGGTGAGCCATCCATCTTTGCATGAATGGAGGACTCCTCTTAGCTCCAATTCTTGACTGGGAATATATGATTGAGTCAACCTGGCCTGGGGGGTGGCTCTTTGGAGAGTTGGGGTCCTGGGAGGAAATGGTAGTTCATAGGGTATATTCTCTGAGAAGACAGTGTGGGTTGAGGCAATGACTGACAATTGACATCAATATTATTGATTTTTTTTTTTATTTTCTACCTGTTTGACTTCATTATCTTGTAACTAGCTTGCTAGCTTGCTACTTCTATTCACATATTCATCTAATACATTCTGAAGAATGGCAGGAAGATAAAGGAGCCCCAAAAGGAGAGAAAACCAGGATGTTATTTAACTGTTAGCCACCAGTACAGCTGCACTGGTTGTTAAAATATTGTTTTATTTACTTATTTATTTAAATTAATTTTTATTGGAGTATAGTTGATTTACAATGTTGTGTTAGTTTCTGCTGCACAGCAAAGTGAATCAGTTATACATATACATATATCCACTCTTTTTTAGATTATTTTCCTATATAGGTCATTACAGAGTATTGAGTAGAGTTAACTGTGCTCTAGAGTAGGTTCTTATTAGTTATCTATTTTATATATAGTAGTATGCATGTGTCAATACCAATCTCCTAATTTATCCCTCCTCCTCCTTTCCCCCTTGGTAACCATAATTTTGTTTTCTACAGCTGTGACTATTTTTTTTAATTTATTTTATTTTTATTTATTTTTGGTTGCATTGGGTCTTTGTTGCTGCGCTTGGGTTTTCTCTAGTTGCGGTGAACCGGGTCTACTCTTTATTGCAGTGTGTGGGTTTCTCATTGTGGTGGCTTCTCTTGTTGCAGAGCATGGGCTCTAGGTGCACGGGCTTCAGTAGTTGTGATGCATGGGCTCAGCAGTTGTGGCACATGGGCTTAGATGCTCCACAGCATGTGGTATCTCTCCGGATCAGGGCTCGAATCCATGTCTCCTGTATTGACAGGTGGATTCTTAACCACTGTGCCACCAGGGAAGCCCTTTGACTCTATTTTTGTTTTATAATTGTTTTAAATTTTGTTTGTCAGTATAATACACCTATTCCTTGAATAAATGATTTCTCTTGCCCTGCAACCCTTGTTCCCCCACTAGGAACACTAGAACTCTCCATGACCTAAAACTAAAGAATTCATGCCTGACAGAGCACGTGCCTCCAAGACATTATGCAAAGCTATAGCCAGCATTTCATACACCAGCTATATCCTCTGCTACTGCTCTCATTCTTCTTCCTTCCAATCTCTGTCCATCCAGTGGGTTCTCATTATCCTCTCTGTACTGGTGGTTGGGAAATAATTGGACAAAACAGAGAGAAAGAAGTCCATATGATGTTTCCAATGACTAGAACTGGAGTGTTGGATTGGCATAAGGACAATGGCCTATGAAGTACTAATGCCTGATCTTAGGCTTCTAATCCATCACTTCACATGTGTGCAAGTGTCTATTTCTCTACCTCCCTAGAAACAGTGACAATTATGGACCTCTAATATTTTTGGCCATCTGGTGGACAAAAAAATGCTATCTCACTGTCTCAAGTTGCATTTCCTGATTACTAACGAGGTTGAACAATTTCTGAAAGAATATATTGTAAGCCAGTTTTTCCTACGTATGTTTGACTAATATGCTGTGCTCATTTTTTTTCCTGTGGAGTTGCACAAGAGTTTATTGGGGCAGGAGGAAACATTGTACCATTTAGTTAACAGCGTGAAGGAGGATGGTCTTGGAAAAAACTGTAGGAGAAGGGGGGAAACTGAAGGAAAATTGTATCAGGAGGCTTTCAAACTAATTCAGTTAAAGATCTCTATTTGTTGGAGAATCGAGATTATCTGTGATGATGCAAATGTAGGATCACAGAAGCTTAAACAAATAGAAATCTATTTGTCTCACAAGAAGGTCAGGGTTAGATGGTTATGTTGGTGTTGTTTCAGTACTTCAGTGATACCGAAACCAGTATAAAGGCAATGATTTTGGTCTTCTAATCATGTTTATGGACTCATGAACACAAGTTTGAAGCTGAATCTCCAGCCATCACACCTTCATTCTAACAAGAGAAAGGAAAAAGAGGGGCCTATAGATGGAATGTGAAAACTTTCCTAGGAATCAAAAAATGGTGTTTTATGGATATACCTAGTTGAAAAGTTGTTAGGGAGAGTGAGTGTTGGGAGAATGCACAATACACAGGCAAGGAAAACAGACACCTCTAAGACAAATGAGGTTTCTAGGATTGGAGATTGGGTGCATTTTTGTCCATTTAGGAAATGTGAGAGAAGAAATAAGTTGATGTATTTTGAGGGCCTTCATATGTACAGCAGTTGGAAATAGGTTGGGATAAAATAGACATGGGAATCATATGGGTTAGAGAGTAGAGAGTAGGGTGAAAAAAAAGGGCAAAAAGGTCAAGAACAAAATATGAAAAAAGTTTTGAAAACTCATACTTGTTAATTTCTTGAACTAAATTCTCAGAATTGAATACCAGATTTGAAACTGCATTTCAAATGCATTTTTTTCAGCATCATATTGCTTTTTACAGCTTATTAATTTGAGAACAATAGACTCAGCCACTTTTTGGATGGAGGATAAAACTTTCAGAGTTATGAAGTGAGTGCTTAGATCAATAGAAGACTCTAGTCTCCAGAACTATTTTTTTTCTTTTTCACTAGCTCTTCCATGGTAACTATTCTGATTATGTATTTAAATAAAAAGATAGTAATAATGAATTTCCTGTTACATTTAACTGCCTTGAGGGATAAGAATATGCAGCAGTGTGATATGTAAAGTGTCTCTTCCTGTGTGTCCACACGTGTGAAGGTATACGCGGTCTCCCGCCATGGAGCCTTTGTACTGGGCTTCAAAGTCATCATGCTGGAGCTCAAAGGCCTGTGGGAGTGGTGCCATCTTCCTCTTTTTTACTGAAACTCAAGTGTGAAAGTTCTTTGATAGCTGAGTTGGTGTTTAAAAATGTTGGTCCTGGTAATGTACTCTTCTGAATGGCCTTTCCATTTCATAATCTCATACTCAGAATACAAATGGAAAACTCTATTTACATGAACATTAAAATGGGAAATTTGTTTTTGCTGAATTATGCATGCTGCAGAGGAAACGTTGAAGCTGTCAACTATGATGAGACAGGAAAAATATAAATAGCTAACAGGTATTAAGCATCTACTTTTGTGCTAAACACTTTATATGAATGACTTTTTGCAACCCCTATAGACATCCTACATAGCCAATACTCTTATTATACCCATTTAATACATCAAGAAAATAATGCTTAGATAAATTTAGTGTTGTATTCTGTGTGTTCACCACAGTAGTAAATAATGATCTACTTTGATTTGAGAGGTAGGTTTTGAAAAGAGGCAAGGACATAGAAGTTCCCAGGATAATAACAAAAGAGAATTGTCACTGACAGGACAGGCAAATGGTCACTTGACACAGACATTGTGACCAGTGGGCTGGGTAGCAATGCCTGAGTTGCATTTCTAGAATCTAACATGGGCCATGGCTGCTTCCAACTTCTATGAGGAAACATTAATAAAAAAAATTGGGGGCTGAGAGTTGGAAGTGAAAAAAAAGTTATTGTAAATTCAGGAAAAATAAATTACATAATTTCCAACATTTCCAATTTTGTTACAGTGAGGATAGGTAATAATGATTTTAAAATAACACAGTACCCTGTATATAACACTATTCAAAAACTGTTGCATAAAGCTTGTGGAACTTCTTTGGCAAATCTAGAGTAATTATATTTTAAGGAGTATTTGTAAACTCTAGTAATTACCTAAACAAAGACAAGGAAAAGACACATGAGCTATATTATTATACAAAAGCAGGTGTGCCATTGAAATAAGGAAACTATTTGGAAAGTATCTTAACATCCTCAGAGGAATTCTCTGTACAGAGACTCTGCCTCAACTCAGGGCAATATTTTACTTCTCATGTTTTGTACAATTTTTCTAAACAAATTGAATTTTCAGAATAGATTTAGGTATTTTTCTCCCACCTAGGGCTAGTTGGGGGGGATTAGGGTCTACAGTGGGAGGTGGCACATAAAAAATAAAAATGAAATAAAAAAGAAAAGCTTCAATTTTGACTCAAAAAAGGCTGAATCTGGAACAGCTGTGAAGAACTGGTTGGGTTAACATGTATATAGTCTGGAGATTTGAGTCTACACTTTAGAGTGATAGAAACTCCTCCAAATTCAGGGACTTAACTTTTTCCTTGGGGTCCTAATATTTCTGATTCATTTTTTTCTGTCCACCATCTTTTATTAAGACCTCATTATGTGCCAGCCCTGTGCATGGTCCTGGAGATAGAATGATGATGAGGAAACAGTATGAATAATCAGATACAGATAAGTGGGGCTAAAGTGGGACCAACAAAGAAGGAGTAATTTCTTCTACCTGAGGACATAGTGTGACACAGCTGTCTAGGGAATCTTAGTAAATGTTGGAGAAAGGCAGCCCATTTTAACACATTCACATTTATCAGAGACTGCTCTTTGGCCTTGTTCAAAACCACCATGGATGAAATTCTTTTCTATTTGCTTTCCCTGAAAGTTTCCTTTCAGCCAGAGCTCTCCGGCTACTTATTTCAAGCCTGGCGAATCAGGTTTCTATTCACATCAGCAAACTCCCTTAAATCTTGGTGAAAATGAGGGACTCTAGACTAATAGAGTAAGTAGGTGAAAGCTGATGGAAACCAATGTCTTCAGTACGTGCCTTCTTTTCACTGGTGTTCAGTAACCATTCACAAGTCACAAGGCCAAAATTCACGGAAGATTTGTATTTTGCTAACGTAGACAGATGTTTTCTATCCTTGGGGAAGATGATAGGATGGAGGCTTCCCCCACAGGAGTATGTGGGGAGGAGGCTGAATTCAGAAATTGTCAATAGATAACTATAGTATTCATTTATTATCAACTATCCATAAAATCACTGCTGATGTGCCAAGCCCCATGATGAGCGCTGAGGACATACTAGTTGTCAAAATGGGCTTGATTTGTCCTCATAAAATTTGTATTCATCATTTTTCAATGATTTGGATTGCTTGAGGCAAACAATTTCTCTGTCCTTCTTACAGCACTTGTAACACTTCTAAAGACCTCATGGTCCATCTTTTAAATCTCATGAAGGGAAACTTAGACTCTCAACAGCTTGTGGACAACTAGACCCCATTAAGGAGCTTCTGCAGGATCTATTATCTACTATAACTTGATGCTGAAAATGTGGTTCTCGAGGTGATAGTAAAAATGATTTAGTGTGATTAGAAATATTTTCTACAGACAAGTACTATAATATTTTGATCAATAAAATGATTTCATTGATCATTTTATTGACAATTTTATAATTGTCAATGATTTTATAAAAATCATTGAAATAAATTGAACTGTCTTTCCAAAAGACAATGTGGGTGAGAAAGGTATTGAACTAAATATGTCCACACATTTGTATTAAGAAGTCATGTTTCAGGCTTCCCTGGTGGCGCAGTGGTTGAGAGTCCGCCTGCTGATACAGGGGACACGGATTCATGCCCCGGTCTGGGAAGATCCCACATGCCGTGGAGTGGCTGGGCCCGTGAGCCATGGCCATTGAGCCTGTGCGTCCAGAGCCTGTGCTCTGCAACTGGAGAGGCCACAACAGTGAGACGCCCGCATACCGCCAAAAAAAAAAAAAAAAAAAAAGAAGAAGTCATGTTTCTTACATCATACAAAGAGAACAACTGGCAGAGGGCAGAGGGCAGACAGCAGAAGCAAGAAGAACTACAATTCTGCAGCCTGTGGAAGGAAAACCATAAAGACAGACAAAATGAAAACCATAAAGACAGACAAAATGAAAAGGCCGAACACTGTGGACCAGATGAAGGAACAAGATAAAACCCCAGAAAACCAACTAAATGAAGTGGAAATAGGCAACCTTCCAGTAAAAGAATTCAGAATAATGATAGTGAAGATGATCCAGGACCTTGGAAAAAGAATGGAGGCAAAGATCAAGAAGATGTAAGAAATGTTTAACAAAGACCTAGAAGAATAAAAGAACAAATACCTAGAAGAATTAAAGAACAAACAAACAGAGATGAACAATAAAATAACTGAAATGAAAAATACACTAGAAGGAATCAATAGCAGAATAACTGAGGGAGTAGAACAGTTAAGTGATTTTGAAGACAGAATGCTGGAATTCACAGCCACAGAACACAATAAAGAAAAAAGAATTAAAAGAAATGATGACAACCTAAGAGACTTCTGGGACAACATTAAAAGCAACAACATTCACATTATAGGGGTCTCAGAAGGAGAAGAGAGAGAGAAAGGACCTGAGAAAATATTTGAAGAGATTATAGATGAAGACTTCCCTAACATGGAAAAGGAAATAGCCACCCAAGTCCAGGAAGCACAGAGAGTCCCAGGCAGTAAAAACCTAAGGAGAAACACGCCGAGACACATAGTAATGAAATTGACAAAAATTAAAGACAAAGAAAAATTACTGAAAGCAACAAGGGATAAACAACAAATAACATACAAGGGAACTCCCATAAGGTTAACAGCTGATTTCTCAGCAGAAAATCTACAAGGCAGAAGGGAGTGGCATGATATATTTAAAGTGATGAAAGGGAGGAACCTAAAACCAAGTTTACTCTACCTGGCAAGGATTTCATTCAGATTTGACAGAGAAATCAAAAGCTTTACAGACATGCAAAAGCTAAGAGAATTCAGCACCACCAAACCAGTTCTACAACAAATGCTAAAGGAACTTCTCCAAGTGGGAAACATAAGAGAAGAAAAGGACCTACAAAAACAAACCCATAACAATTAAGAAAATGGTAATAGGAACATACATATCAATAATTACCTTAAACGTGAATGGATTAAATGCTCCAACCAAAAGACAAAGGCTCGCCGAATGGATACAAAAACAAGACCCATATATATGCTGTCTACAAGAGACTCACTTCAGACCTAGGGACACATACAGACTGAAAGTGAGGGGATAGAAAAAGATATTCCATGCAAATGGAAATCAAAAGAAAGCTGGAGTAGCAGTACTTATGTAAGATAAAATGAGACTTTAAAATAAAGAATGTTATAAGAGACAAGGAAGGACAGTACATAATGATCAAAGAATCAATCCAAGAAGAAGATATAACAATTATAAATATACATGCACCCAATATAGGTGCACTTCAATACAGAAGGCAACTTCTAACGGCTATAAAAGAGGAAATACACAGTAACACAATAATAATGGGGGACTTTAACACCTCATTTACACCAATGGACACATCATCCAAACAGAAAATTAATAAGGAAACACAAGCTTTAAATTACATAATAGAGAAGATAGATTTAATTAATATTTATAGGACATTCCATCCAAAAACAGCAGATTACATTTTCTTCTCAAGTACACAGGGGACATTCTCCAGGACAGATCATATCTTGGGTCACAAATCAAGCCTCAGTAAATTTAAGAAAATTGAAATCATATCAAGCATCTTTTCTGACAACAATGCTATGAGATTAGAAATCAATTACAGGAAAAAAAAAAGTAAAAAACACAAATACGTGGAGACTAAAAAATATGTTACTAAATAACCAAGAGATCACTGAAGAAATCAAAGAAAAAATAAAAATAAATACCTAGAGAAAAATTACAATGAATACATGACGACCCAAAATCTATGAGATGCAGCAAAAGCAGTTCTAAGAGGGAAGTTTATAGTAATTCAAGCCTACCTCAAGAAACAAGAAAAATCTCAAATAAACAATCTAACCTTACACCTAAAGGAACTAGAGAAAGAACAAACAAAACACAAAGTTAGCAGAAGGAAAGGAAACATAAATATCAGAGCATAAATAAATGAAATAGAAACAAAGAAAACAATAGCAAAGATCAATAAAAGTAAAAGCTGGTTCTTTGAGAAGGTAGACAAAATTGATAAACCTTTAGTCAGACTCATTAAGAAAAAGAGGGAGAAGACTTAAATCAATAAAATTAGAAATGAAAAAGGAGACGTTACATTGGACACCGCAGAAATGGAAAGCATCCTAAGAGATTACTACAAGCAACTCTGTGCCAATAAAATTGACAACCTGGAGGAAATGGACAAATTCTTAGAAAGGTATAACTTTCCAAGACTGAACCAGGAAGAAAGAGAAAATATGAACAGACCAATCACAGGCAATGAAATTGAAACTATGATTAAAAATCTTCAAACAAATAGAAGTCCAGGATCAGACGGCTTCACAGGTGAATTCTATCAAACATTTAGAGAAAAGTTAACACCCATCCTTCTCAAACTCTTCCAAAAAATTGCAGAGGAAGGAACACTCTCAAACTCATTCTATGAGGCCAACATCACCCTGATCCCAAAATCAGACAAAGATACTACAAAAAAAGAAAATTACACACCAATATCACTGATGAATACACATGCAAAATCCTCAACAAAATACTAGCAAACAGAATCCAACAACACATTAAAAGGATCATACACCATCATCAAGTGGAAATTATCCCAGGGATGCAAGGATTCTTCAATATAGGCAAATCAATCAGTGTGATACACCATATTAACAAATTGAAGAATAAAAACCATATAATCATCTCAATAGATGCAGAAAAAGCTTGCAACAAAGTTCAACAGTGATTTATGATAAAAACTCTCCAGAAAGTAGTCATAGAGGGAACCTACTTCAAGAAATCCAGAGCAAACATCATTCTCAATGGTGAAAAACTGAAAGCATTTCCTCTAAGATCAGGAGGAAGACAAGGATGTCCACTTTTGCCACTATTATTCAACATAGTTTTGGAAGTCCTAGCAACAGCAATCAGAGAAGAAAAAGAAATAAAAGGAATAAAAATTGGAAAAGAAGAAGAAAAACTGCCACTGTTTGCAGATGACATGATACTATACATAGCGTATCCTAAAGATGCCACCAGAAAACTACTAGAGGTAATCAATGAATTTGGTAAAGTTGCAGGATACAAAATTAATGCACAGAAATCTCTTGCATTCCTACTCATTAACAACAAAAGAACAGAAAGAGAAATTAAGGAAACAGTCCAATTTACCATTACAGCAGAAAGAATAAAATATCTAGGAATAAACCTACTTAAGGAGGTAACAGACCTGTACTCAGAAAACTATAAGACACTGATGAAAGAAATCAAAGATGACACAAACAGATGGAGAGATATACCATGTTCTTGGATTGGAAGAATCAATATTGTGAAAATGACTATACTACCCAAACCAATCTACAGATTCAATGCAATCCCTATCAAATTACCAGTGACATTTTTTACAGAACTAGAACAAAAAAATGTTAAAATTTGTATGGAGACAAAAAAAAACCCTGAATAGCCTAAGCAGTCTTGAGAGAAAAAAATGGAGCTGGAGGAATCAGACTCCCTGACTTCAGACTATACTACAGAGCTACAGTAATCAAGGCAGTACAGTACTGGTACAAAAACAGAAATATAGATCAATGCAACAGGATAGAAAGCCCAGAGATAAACCCACACACCTATGACACCTGTGGTCAACTAATCTATGACAAAGGAGGCAAAGATATAAAGTGGAGAAAAGATAGTCTCTTCAATAATTGGTGATGGGAAAACTGGACAGCTATGTGTAAAAGAATGAAAGTAGAATGCTTCCTAACACCATACACAAAAATAAACTCAAACTGGATTAGAGACCTAAATGTAAGACCAGACACTGTAAAACTCTTAGAGGAAAACATAGGAAGAACACTCTTTGACATAAATCACAGCAAGATCTTTTTTCATCCACCTCCTAGAATAATGGAAAATAACCAAAAATAAACAAATGGGACCCAATGAAACTTAAAATCTTTTGCAAAGCAAAGGAAACTACAAACAAGACAAAAAGACAACCCTCAGAATGGGAGAAAATATTTGCCAGTGAAACAATGGACAAAGGATTAATCTAAAAAGTATATAAACAGCTCATGCAGCTCAATATTAAAAAAACAAGCAACCCCATCAAAAAATAGGCAGACATTTTAAATAGACATTTCTCCAAAGAAGACATACAGATGACCAAGAAGCACACGAAAGGCTTCTCAACATCACTAATTATTAGAGAAATGCAAATCAAAACTACAATGAGGTATCACCTCACACCGGTCAGAATAGGCATCATCAGAAAATGTACAAACAACAAATGCTGGAGAGGGTGTGGAGAAAAGGGAACCCTCTTGCACTGTTGGTGGGAATGTAAATTCATACAGCCACTATGAAGCCACTATGGAGGTTCCTTAAAAAACTAAAAATAGAATTACCATATGACACTGCGATCCCACTACTGGGCATATACCCAGAGAAAACCATAATTCAAAAAGACACATGCACCCCAATGTTCATTGCAACACTATTTACAATAGCTAGGTCATGGAAGCAACCTAAATGCCCATGGACAGAGGAATGAATAAAGAAGAAGTGGTACATATATACAATAGAATATTACTCAGCCATAAAAAGGAATGAAATTGGGTCATTTGTAGAGATGTGGATGGATCTAGAGACTGTCATGCAGAGTGAAGTTAGTCAGAAAGAGAAGAACAAATACCGTATATTAATGTATATATGTGGAACCTAGAAAAATGGTACAGATGAATCGATCTGCAGGGCAGAAATAGAGACACAGTTGTAGAGAACAAACATATGGACACCAAGTGGGGAAAGTGGTGGGTGGGGGTGAGATGAATTGGGATATTGAGATTGACATATGTACACTAATATGTATAAAATAGATAACTAATAAGAACCTGTTGTCTAAAAAAATAAAATAAAATGCAAAAATTCAAAACAAAAGAGAACAACTGCATGAAGGCTTAAGAATAATACAGAGATGTATGTTTGTGGTGGAGGAGCGGACATTTCTCAGAAGAAGGAGAAGAGAGGCTGAAGAAGTCAGATGCCATGTATTGGGTGATATTAAAGCAGAATTTTTTAAAGTGTGTTAAATAAAATTCTAGATGCTTTAGACCAGGGGTCCCCAACCCTCAGGCTGCGGACCTCTACTGTTCACGGCCTGTTAGAAACTGGGCCATACAGCAGGAATTGAGCAGCAGGAGAGCGAGTGAAGCTTCATCTGCCACTCCCCATCACTCCTCATTGCTTGCATTACTGCCTGACCCATCGCTCACATTACTGAACTCTCCGACCCCCTGCCCCCCTGCCTCATCCATATAAAAATTGTCTTCCATGAAATTGGTCCCTGGAGCCAAAATTTTGGGGACCACTGCTTTAGAAACTGAGGGAAGAAGGTTTTCTTTAATAAAATATGTTTGGAAAGCATTACTAATATACCATATACTTATAGAATAAATTTCAGATTGGCATATTGAAGACTCTGATAAGTCATCTAATGGGGAAAAATCTATCAATGTTGTTTTACCTCCATTTTTCAAATTTATTTGACAATAGAATACATTTTTATCTATTTCATCAGCTATTAAAAGTAGTCTCGCTGAACACACTTTCAAAAACACACATTTTGAGGTGTCCTGAGGGGGAGGTTAAGAATTAATTTCTAAAACAAAAGAAATGATGAATTAAGAAAACATCTATTTGGGAACAAAATTGAACAAATATACATGGTTTGAGCAGGAAAGTTGACATTTTCCTGCAAAAGTAGAGGGAACTGTGAGTGGGATAAAATAATGTAGTTATTTATATTTCACTAGGGGTGTAAACAAAAGGCATAATAGGACTTAAATATAAGGTATACTGCTTACAAAATGACAGAGCATTTTTATAATGACAGAGTATTTCCACTGCTGATGATCTTGGAATGTGAAAATGTTTCTCCATCTTTTAAGAATTCCTATGGTTAAAAAGACTGAGAAGAGGCACAAAGTCCCACTCTGAACCAGCAACAGTGATGAAACCACTTGAGAAGTTTGGTACCTCCCTTCTGGTAGATCCTGATCCATGATCTTGCTAAAAGACTGAAGACAGCCTGTGGAACTTAACCAAGAACTCCATGTACCAGTGGTATGACACTGGCTTATGTGAGTTTGGGGTCTATTGATTCAAGGCACCCAGAGACTTTGTTCTGCTTGAGTAGGAGGACTGACTGATGAATTTCAGCTCTGTGTTTCTGAAGACAATTAGACAGGGGCTGCTAAACAGATATTAAAAGCTTGATATCATAATAGTGACATGGATAGGTAATATTTATTGAACTCAGTATGTGTGAGACATTGTTCTGTATGTTGATTACCACCTTTTACTTTTATTGTTTTTACGGGCAAGTTCTATTGTTTCCATTTTATAGAAGAGACTACTGAGGCATAGAGTTGCTTGCCCAAGACCACACAGCACATTTGTGAGGGAGCTGTGACTTAAACCGTCTTCTGACTAGCTTTAGAGTAGATTTAGAAGTTCTGAGGAGAGCAATCATGACTTTAGTTATCACTTTGTAGATCTTTTATTGCAGTGGGGTGCTACTCTAACCTCAGTATAGCCTGTACTTTATCTCCTTGAGGAAAGCTAATGCTAACTCAGTTGCTATGAGATCAACTCACGGGTGAAGAAATTGGTCATAAGGATGGAGGCAAAGAGACACTGATCCCGAAACCGAGCAGGATCCTGTGGGGCTCCTGGGCACAAAAGCCTTTCTGTGTCCCCCATTTCTTGATTAGAGGAAATAGGTTTCATTCAGCCTCCATGACATTACCTGAATTGCAAGGGGCAGGTTCAAACAGTTGTTAATTAGGGAAGGGAGGGGATGGGGAGACAAGAGAGGAACAGTCAAGAAACAATAGTGCAGCCTTGGGGCAAGGTCCTGGTTCCCCCCTCAAGGGATATACATAACAATATCTTTGAGCTGTTTTGCTGATACTGAAACCCTCACCATGTGGGAGAAGTTAACTGTATGCTGCTCACAAGCACATAGACCCCAGACCAGTTGTAACAAGAAGGTTGATGATGTTGACTCTTGATTACCTCACCACCAACCAGTCAGAAGAATGTCCATGAGCTGGTCACACCCTCTTTGAACCATTACTATAAAACTCCTCACTACCCCCTCCAGGTCGGGACATGCAGTTTTGAGGGCATTAGACCACTGTGTCCCCCTTTGCCTGGCAAGCAATAAAGCTATTCTTTTCTACTTCATCCAAAACTCTGTCTCCAAGATTTAATTTGGTGTCAGGGTAAAGAGGCCAGATTTGGCTTCAATCCTAGAGATTTTATGTAGTCTTTGGAGATGCACTAAGTCAATGAAGCAAGTAGGTCCAAGGAAATATCTTGCTAATAGATTGGGGACCTGAAGAAATCTTAAATGTGTCAGATAAAATGAAGAAGCCTCATTCCTTACTGGAAAAGGCACATTTGAGTCAAGTTGTTTAGTCTCCACTGTTTTGTGGGTTTGAGGAGGTGGTGGGGCTGGAGATAAATAAGACCCTCACAATTTCACAAGTGATTGGACCCAAGGTGAAGTGGAAGCTAACAGGCTTTTGGTTTAAATGAACCATCTCCTGTGCTGGAGTTTGGAATTGGTTTAAAGTTTTAGTTTTCTCTTCTCTGACTTTAGGCTAGACCGTATAGTAGTAGCAGAAGTAGAGCACGGGGTATGTTTTACAATTTAGACATAAATAAGCAAACCATCCAACATGTTATGGATGATATGCGGGATGAAGGGATGCTATGTGGAATCCTTGACTTTGGTTTCTTACAAGGCCTCAGATAAAATTGTTTATTGCACAACCCTAAGGGTACCATTCATAATCCATCCACTGTACAAGGTGGCCCTGGTACTGACATGGTCATAACAGCATTCTGGAACGGAACAGGACAAAGGAAACATGAGTCATTTCCTTCTCCTCTTATGGCTCTCGTCTGGCCACAAAAAAGACTGTGTAGCAGCTGCCAAGTAATTTCCAGAATTCTGTAATCTCTCAAATGATTTTAATAACCTTCTTGGGGCAAGGGGAAGGAAAGATCCAGCTTTTAACAGCTTACCTTTTTTTTTGCATTAAAGATTACATGGCATCATGGGATGAACCAACAATTCAGCCTCAATAGTATGGCATTTGGTTAAATTCTATTTTACAAACATCCTCCCTGGAAACCAGAATGCTAGGAAAAAGAGCCTATCCCAGAAAACTGATATGAATTATGTTTTGAATAAAATGTATCTATTTGGAAAAGAAATAATCAGAAAATTGTAGAATTCTAGACTTGATTGACAAAGTTAAGTTTTATGTAGTATATACTTTATCTGAGAAGCTGTTGCTTAGAGGAAAACCAGAACTCTTTGAGAAACATTTAAAAGATAACTCGATTTGAGTCCGTTTCTCTCTTTTCCCAGATTGATACATGTGGCCTCCTACATTTAAAATGAAAAGTCCTCAGACAATCCTAATCACATTGTCAGTCAGACAATCATCTCCTGAAAGGGCCTCCTTCACCTTTAAGGATGCATGTACAATAGTGATATGTAAGCAGCTCAAAGACTCAATACCCCTTTTTTCTGCAAAGCAAGGCTGGGTTAGGAAAAAATCAATATGTTGGAAGTAAAGGTCAGACTAGGAAAAGTGACATGAAACAGAACTAAGGGAACAATATCCTTCATGAAGACTGTTTGAAGTTTCCTTTACCCTTGTGCTAGCTTCGGCGCAAATATATTTTATCCTAGAATAGAAGGCTGAATTCTTGACGAAAAGTCATATTTTAAATATTTATCTATTTGACAGCATCCTTATTGCATATTATCTTTGTCCTATTGACTAACACTGGAAAAGAATAGTATATACTTTGAAGCGCACATTGCATGTGAATTGGAGTTGCCAGATTTTTTTTTTTTCCCTTGTAAGCAATGAGATTCGAACACACATATACATTTGCCTACCTTTTTGAACAGTTCTCAATTTACTTTTTCAAGTGGGCCAGATGTACTACTATAGTCCTTAAAAGGGTCAGGACCATCTCCTTATTTCCACACTCTCTATACTTATTGCTTGGGTATAGCTTTAAAATAGCCCATGAACCCTTTTCACTCTTGCAACACATTTACCCACAATTAACAATCAAGCCGTCTTCCCTTCATTCAGGCGTCCATTCTCCATGGCCTCATTTTCCCTGCCTCTCTCTTGATCTACCATTGTGCAGAGAGCTGTTTGTGCCATATCAATCTGGCCCCCTCACCAGCCGCACAAGGACTGGAGGTGGGGGGGGGGGGAGAAAGCGCCCGGCATTCAGATGCTGAATAACAAATTGCTCTTGAGTGTCCTTGCTTCCCCCGGCTCCCCCCGCTTCCTCAGGAAGGACAAGGAGGGCGTTGAAAGCAACCATACATTTTGTTCAGCACTCTTGAAAACAAGCGTTTCACACCTGAAGCCTTTCACGGCAGCCCAGAAGCACCCCTTCAAACCACTTAATTGCCAATTGCTTCAGGGCTCCTTGTAAAAGTCCATTATGTCAGCCAGCTCCATGGCTGAGACAAAGTATGCGAAATGAAAGTCCTCCTTCTTCCAGAGCCAATGCGGCATTAAATATCCGCAGATCACTGGTTTTCTTGTTGTTACCAAGCCGTGATTGGCTCCCATTGGAGGTATGCATAGAAACCTTCTAGCATTATTTGAAAATGAAAGTTGCAATTTTCCTTGGTTCTGTCAAAATAAGGTAAAAATAAAGAGGCACCAGAGATATCCAAGAAAGGGATCTTTACACACTCATTTGTTGTGCTGGGCCTGGGGTGGGGATGGGAAGGGATGAGATGCACCTAGAATAGTCCACCTATCAAAACTGAGTAGGCTTCTGTTTTGCTTTAGTTTTTTTTTGTTTGTTTGTTTGTTTGTTTCCATTGGGTTTAAAAAATTAAAGTGTGTGCAAATTCTCAAAGTTAAGAGCCCCTATCCTTGAAGTCCAAAGAAACCCACAGTAAGATATTCCACACAAGAATGCTCACCTTGAATGTGTTGAAACCGAAGGCTTATTCACTAGAACTGTCTCAAAGTTGCAGCTGTGGAAATTGATTTTCAAAAGACTTGGCTCTTTCGGAGTCCTCCCCCCACTCTCACTTCTGTCTTTACTACAATTAACAACACAATCAATTTGATGACAAAGAACACCTGGTGAGCATTTGAGTAATGAACGAAATGTTCTTGGAGAAATGTATTTCTTGTTGTCAATGCTTCTCACTCACCATTAGGGGAATAAGGCCTCCCAGGTGAGGGAGACATATCGATAAAATATGACCTAGTGAGAGGGCCACCAAGCCTGATGGTGGAGGTGTGGGTCGATTTGTTAGGATTATTCAAGGTATGTTTTTATTTTTTATTTTATTTTTTTTGTTTTTTTTTTTTGCGGTACGCGGGATTCTTACTGTTGTGGTCTCTCCCGTTGAGGAGCACAGGCTCCAGACGCGCAGGCTCAGCAGCCTCGGCTCACGGGCCCAGCCGCTCCACGGCATGTGGGATCTTCCCGGACCGGGGCACGAACCTGTGTCCCCTGCATCGGCAGGCGGACTCTCAACCACTGCACCACCAGGGAAGCCCCCAAGGTATGTTTTTAGTATACATTCTGGGTTCCTGGGATCCCATGGTTGTTCCCCTGGCACTTGGTAAACCATGAGCCTGATACTGGAAGAGTTTGAATAACATGTAAGCATGTCCTCCAGTTTCTAAGGTGGTGTGTACTTTTTTTAGATGTACCTGTGTTACCCTGCTTTGAAAGGGTTGCCATTTTCTCTGATACTTTTGAACTGAGATTCCTTGTAGAATTCGATGTTTTCCTTCCTGGAAAGAGCCAAGTGGAAAGCGGAGTATGGGAGGGGAAAGAAATGTGTGTATTTATTCTAATGAAACTTATGTAAGAGTTGGCTTCTATCTGGAGCCAAAATACTCCTCTGTGGTGATGGAAGGATTGTCTTCTTTATGTGTAAATTTCCTTTGAATGAATGAACTTCCTTCTACTGAATGAGCACTTCCTGGACAACCTGATTATTCTGCTTTTTTTTAATTGATCCCTACTTCTTTCTTGGGATTGCCCCGCAACTCACACCTGCCGTGGCTTGTCAGAACATTTGGTCCAAGCTTGTTCTTGTGACTTCTGAGATTAAATCACCATGAATTCTCCTCTTCCTGCCATAATAAGTCTTTAACTGTTTTGGCCATGGCCCACAATACATACACAGTAACTGTGCCATGCTTCAGACTTGCAGTGATTTAGAACCTAGAGCAATGAAAGGTACATTGTGAAGTGAAGAATGCATTCTTGTTGGTCTGTCCATATCCAAGGATTATTATAAACTGTGAGGCTCATCTCAGAGCTCCTATACCTCATGTTCCAAGAAAGGTTTCCCAACTACTGTGCTTTATTAAGGACCATATATATGAAATCCATTCTCCAATAAGCATTCGACTTATGAAAAGTAAGTAGGGACTACCCTGGTGGTCCAGTGGTTAAGACTTTCCCTTCCAGTGCAGGGGGTGTGGGTTCAATCCCTGGGCAGGGAGCTAAGATCCCACATGCCTCACAGCCAAAAAACCAAAACACAAAACAGAAGCAATATTGTAAGAAATTCAATATAGACTTTAAAAAAAAGAAAGTAGGAATAACTTTTCACTCATGGTTTTTGCTTTTCTTTCTGTTCTTCCTCTTGGCTTCTTTTCTTTGTTTGCTTGCTTAGGTTACTTCTTTTCTCTTCCTATCACTTATCAGCTTGCTCTGCAGAAAAATTTCCAACAGATTAATTTATCCTCTTATCCATGTAGCAGACTTACTTATGTTGTAGGATGTATAATGCATTTTCATTAAACCTTGTGATAATTTTAATGCTTTGCACTAAAGTAGAAAATGACAGGAAAGCAACATTGGCAACCTCCTGCTCATCTGTCCCCCTCTCCCTCCAGTGCTCATGAAATAGGGAAGTGTGGATGATAATACTGGGAGGGAAAGCTAGTGAATGCGGTCTTGTAAAAAGTTTCATCTTAGTAAAGAAAGCCTCAGGACAATCCCTAAGTATATAGTAAGGTCAGCAGACCATGGTCGATGGGCCAATTCTGGGCCGCCACCTGCTTTTGTAAATAAAACACTATAAAACACGATAGGAATATAGCCACACCCATAAGCTTATGTATTGTCTATGGCTGAGTAATTGCAACGAAAACCATATGGCCCCCAAATCCTAAAATATGCACTATTTTTTACAGAAAACCGTTGCTAACCCTTAGTATATAGCAAAAAAACTGCCGAGACCTCCATATACATTTCACACAGAAGAACATGAAACATTTACTGAAGACTTAATCAGGTATACTTTTGTTGGGAGTTTGATCTTTTTGTGCTAGGAGGAAAACACTGAGGTAATATACATAATATATAAGCATGTATGCATGTTTAATTAAATTTTATTTAGTTAAGGACTCCTGGTAGATTGTGATCCTTGAAGACAAGGACGTGATCTTATTTGTTACCTGAGTGTGGCCATATCTGTCAAACAGTTGCTACTTAAATGTATTCGTCATGTGGATATCCTTTGAATGAATGTTCTTTGTGAAGAAAACCCATCTCATAAACCTTGAAGTCTTTAGGCCCAGCTCTTTGGAAATGGAGATGATGAAGCAGTGAGACAATGCACTGGTAGTTATTTTTTAGGTGTGTTATGATTTCACTCTACCTCTGGACATTTCAGAGGGATTTTGATTTTTTAGTAAACAACTGCATGCTTTTCTAATGCATTTTCTTCTCTTTGTCTTCACTTTATTCCACTTACTCCAACTTTCTGGCGTTTTTGAAAAGAAGGGAACAATTTCTCTTAAGCAGCAGGTTTTATATAATTGTGTTAACAACAAAAACAACTTTCATTACTCTACAAGCAATCCATTTCCCATGATAGAGCCTTGCTTCCTCTTAGTCAACGTATTCAATATAACAGCTGCTTTCTCAGCTATCTCTTGGCACAGGTGTACTGGTCTTCTTTGCCACTTACCTGGCAACATTTGTTGACACATATAGTGGCAGGTTTAATCAGTCTTGCCAATACCTCCTGGTGCCAGATTTGTAATCTTGCATTATTTGGGGACTACTCTGGCCATTTTCAAAAAGGGAGAATAAAGGAGTTTTCTTTTCCTTGAAAGAATGACTATCCATTGGCAACAAGAAGGCAACTGAATCAGCCCCCATGGTAGAATGGAATTCACAGCACTGGGAAATTTTAAACCAAGGAAGTTTAATCTGTCTAAAATTGTTTGAACCTCTTTCTGCAGTCCAAGGAAGTTTGCTTAAATATGTCTAGACTACAGCATGCTTTCACACATAACGTTGGTTTTGATCAATGCTTAGAATTTTAGCTATTGAAATAGAAGAGGTCCTAAGATTTTTGAGTGTTATTCTGAGTCCAGAACTCTGCCTGTATTATCTAATTTCATACTCATTTATGTGTGCTATTTGATTTACTGTTAATGATTGCTCTGGGGGAAGCTGTTATTGTCCGCAATTTACAGATGAGGAAACGGAGACACATCATGACCTATTGTGTTTACAGAGTTAGAATAAGGCCATCTTTCTTCCCACCCTTTCAAGCTGCTGCAAACCAACTGTTCTATACTCCCTAGGAACCCCAGGAAATTGTGGGTGATAGTAAACTGTGTGCCAGCCTGCACCTGCAACAATTGATATCTCCATGTAAGCAACACTTTAGCTGAGATAGGCTAGATGTGGTGAATCCACATATCACCAAATGAATAAGCCAGAGAATTTTCCAAAAGGACGATAAAATACACCTGCCTGAGACCAAAAGCCTTATGGTGGGTTGGGATGGGTGGCAGCAGTGGGTCTACAATAGAATCTACAAAATGGATTGATTACATACTTTCTCTGCTTCGCATTTACTAAAAACTCTGTTGGTATTGAGCTTCAACATGTGGTCATTGCTGGTGCTTAAATATTGATTGCTACCTAGGCTCCATGTCCTCTGATCATCATACTTATAGTAATAATAGAAATAATAACAACAATTATAATGGTTTATTTACATTAACCACTTACTATGCACTGATATTTTATATAGATTAACTTATTTATTTCTCCTCAGAATCCTATGAGTGGATAATATTATATCTCCTAGTATAGAACAACTAATGCCCAGAATGTCAAATGACTGCTATCGTTATACAGCAAGCAAACATCGGAGTAGACATTTAAATATAAACCCTTGTCTGCCTGATGCTGAGGCTGTATCCTTTACCCTGAATGAACTCATCCACACCCATGGTTTCAATTATCCCTAAAATACAGTGGTGATGTCCTATGTTATTGCTCAGGGATATTGTGCTAAAGACAAGGATATTATCCACACACGTGAGTAGACTTCTACTCATTTTAAACCTGTAATCTTCCCCCCAAACTTCCTTCTTTGTCTCTTGATAAATGACATCTTCCATCTAATTGTCTGAGCATAAAGCCTAGAAATGATCCCAGCCCCATCTCTCCCGCTCTCTCTGAGAGATCTCTGACAACACCATTAAGCCTTCTCTTTTATTTCCTCTCAAATCTGTCTCTCCCTCTCCTTATCATTGTCCCCACTCATCCCTGATCAGTGACTGCCATCACTTTCTGTAGGCCTCCTGCTTCAGCCCAAGTACCTGGAAATCCATTGACTGCACTCTGAAACTGGAGTGATTTGTCTAAAGATGACTCTGACTGCATTCTCCACTGTTGAAATATATTCAACACTCCCATTGACTCAGGCTCTTCCTAACCAAACACACAGTGCTTCATGATCTGGATCTTCTTCCCTGGAATAATTATCTTCCTATGTTTCTCCCACGCTAGACAGCAAGCCTCTCAGAGATAGCAGCTGCACATTGCCAGCACCCAGACTGGTGCCTGGCATACAGCTGATGCAAAATAAATTGTTGTTTAGTACATGAGCATGCTCTTAGTTAAAAGATTTTTATCAAGAATGGTTATAACTTCATACTTAAGATCTAAAGTACAAAAAATTTTGAGCTACTTTTGGTTTTATGAGCCAAATAGAAAATTTTTGCAGGCCTATTGTTCTCTTAAACTGTTTGCGTGTTAGCAATTAAGCTACTAATGCAAATTTTAATATTATTGTTCATACCCCACCAACTTTTCTTCTCCGACTTGAGTGAGTGATCACTTACAGAACACTAAGTTAAAATCATTTTAAGACACATGCCTGATTTTAAAGTGAATTATCTTTTTTATTATTTAAACAAAAGCCAAGCTGTTTTTGTTTTTGTTGTTGTTGTTGGGTTCTGAAGCAGCTTCACATTATCCCTGCTCTGCAGATAAAAGTTAAGTTTCCTTGTTCACAGGCAGGATTTGGCAGTAAGCATAGAGAATTGCTTTGGCAGACTTAGTTTAATTGACTTAAACTTGAGCACTGGCTGCCCCTACATAGGAATTCCCAAAGCTGTTCTTAACAGGCCTCACAAATCTAATAGTAAAAAGGATTTGCTGATGAAAAACATCTGCCTCAGGGCCTAGTGAAGATTCCATAGAAAGTTATACTTTCCATGCTGCAAACTTATACGGATTTCCCCTGCTAATCTTTATCATGGAGAAAAACCTCGAAACATTCTTTCCCAGTTTTATCATGAGATTTTCTCATACCTTCTCTCCTTGGCAGGACCAATTACTACATTTTCTCGTTGTTAGAACAGAGAGCCTATTGAAGATAATTGAGTTAACCCTTACTCCATCATTGCCCTAGGACCTGAAGCTTTGGGTTTGTTTAGAAGTGAATATGGAAAATGTCAAAAGGAGAACCTGTACATTATAAGACTATTTAAACACATGCTCGAGTATATTTTAAGATGTGAATATAGCATGTTTGATAGTTTTAGAATTGTTCTGATTTGTATAGAAAGGGATTTTTAAATGCAAGAAACTACTCTTCCAGCCGTATGTCCAGTCAAATACAAGACCACGTATATTGGTGTTAAAGAACATCAACAAGATCAACTAATATAAAGCCATTCAGTGTTAGGCAGAAAGAAACATGGATGTGTCCTCAACGAGTGTTAGGTTCCAAAGTCAGATTGAAATTTAGGATCCACATTTTCTAACTAAAATGGAGGATATGCATTTCACAAGGAATGAAGAATGAGGAACTATTAGTGAGGAAAGACAAATTATGCAGTTCAGAGAGTTTGAGTTAGATTTATGACACCTACTGAAGAAGTCCCGTGCTATATTGCATCTTGCAGAAAGGAGTACTTCTCTCTGGTGATGCATATTTTACACCCCCACTCTCTTGATAGGAAAAGTCTAATTTTAATGTGTGCTTAGGCATGTGGTGTTTATAGGAAAAGTTGTGTGTGTGGGTGTGCACTTAACTACTCAGGAGGGATCTGAAATATGATTCAACTTTCAGAAGGCTTTCCTACTTCTGAATACCAAGAAACCAAAACAGTCAACTGGTTGAATCCACTTACAAGCCAAGAAAAGTAACAAGCCATTTTCATATCACAAAAGTAGGGTAAGTTTTTGCCATGAATTATTTAAGAAATGCTTTTCATACCCTGAGCAGATGATCTAGTTCCTGTCCTAAATTGGCAGTTTCCTTTTCAAGACTAAATGAAGCATATTTCGATTAAAAACAAATGAAAACCAATCAGTAATTTTTTTTAATCTGACAGCTCTTCTGTCTTGAAAGTCAGGGAGAGAGGTACAGTGTTTAATGAGTTGTGCTATTCATATATCTAATAAATGTTATAAAAGCTTCATTTTATATAATCTTGATTATCTATAAATATGGGAAATATATGAAAATTTACATTTTCGTAACCATTTATAATCATTTACTATTTACGTAGTTCTGGTTTCTGTTGAATTTTGGAAAATGTAAGATTTCTAATTGCTAATGAATCAGAATCCAAAATAACTAAAGGCATAGCATCCTTTGGAGGCCAATTTCATGATCTCCCCTGGCCTCTGAATGCTGACCTGTTGCTCTGAGATGAGTGAGTTGACAGGACAAAGGAAGAAGGAAGAAAGAATCTAGCCCTGTGCAAAGTCATGGTCCCAATCCCCGGTTTTGGTAGTTGGCATGATGATTGAAAATTTCTTCCACGCCTTGAGGTTTGCAATAGAAATCCCTAGGGTAGAATATAGACATGCAAAACTCATATGCCCTTGATGAGAGTTGCTTCATAAGTTTTGGCCTCCACTAGTACTTTTTTCCCAGTCCAGGGATTTGGATAATTATCTTAGTTCATGGTGGGTGGTATCTCACTGCCAAATTGTTCTCTTGAGAGTACAATTGCCTCAGGTTTTTGCAGCTAATGGTCTGAAATTTTTGGACTACTTGATTTAGATTTGTAATGCGTCTTTGTTTTATGTAGAAACTATTGGTTTTAGTACTGCAAGGCCATTGTAGCCTTGTAGCTTTAAATATTTTGGACTAATTGAATTAGATACAACTGAAGGACCACTATAGCCTGGCAGCTTCTTCCATGGAAATTAACCTCTTTGCTTTGCAAAGCTTCCCCAAAGATAATAAGTGTCATGAGGGTAGGGAGCAACTCTATTTTACTAGCTTTATGTGCTCTCCCCATGATCTAGAACAGTATTTGTTACACAGGCATTCAATAGGGGTTTGCTGAATTGATTCATGCATGTGTGTTCTTGCTTCATTTTTCACCTGTAAATGGGAGTTTTACAAGATACAGATGCTTAAGATACAGAGATATTATGACAATGAAGGGAGAAAATGTACATGTGAAAAAAGTGTCCATTATAAACATATTGTACTATAGAAATCCAAAGTATCATTAGATATATATATTACAGTGAGAATGTATTGAATCTCAGTTTTCTGTCTAATTCTCTGATTAGTGCCACTTTTGGCTCTGAAATGCTGAATCAGATGACTCCCCTGACCCTCATGTTGCTTAGGACCTATTTGTCTCACCTGACTTTAACCTGTTTCCAAGTTTTCTTCCAGATTTAAACATCTGATTTCAAGCCATGATTTTATGATTTGTTTAAATGAGAGATCATGAAATAGTCATTGGATTATATATTTAAATGTATAATATATTTAAATGTTATTAAATATTTTAAGTTATACCTAAAAATAAGGATCATATATACAGAAATTAAACAAAAGAGGCTGGACATGCAATTGAGTTCTAAGTATTTTTGTTTTATTGCAGTGATGCTCTGTTTCCTGTACTCATCCTGCAGAGATTCTTATCTATGGGGCTAAAATTCCACAAGCTCCAAATAATAAGGCGGTTAGAGGAATGTTTTAGTGGTGAGGCAGCGGTAATCAACCTGGGTAACGAAATTGCTTAGGAAGACAGTTTATGATTGTTTCAATGTCAAGATGGGAGAGATCTGCCCATCTTTCAACACTCAGCTCAAGTGACCCATTCTCCCCTGACCCTCCTTCCAAAAGGAAGTTGAAGTGACCACTGCCCACTTTGTATGTCCACCCTGTGTCTTGCAAAATGTCTCTCAAATCTCATCCAGGGATCCTCATGTTTACTTCCTTTTACCTTACTTGCCCTTTACTACTTGGCCAGGACAAGTCTGTGTCAGTGGATAACATATAATGGTGATCGGTAAGGTTCAGTGGTTAAATGAATGGAGAAACAAAATGAGTAATCTGGAGTAAGAAGCATAGGCCAAGAAGAAATACTCTGCTGGCCTAGCTGAAAATAGTTGTAACCGCAAAAACAGAACCCAAAAGACAAGTTTGGGAGATGGTCTAGAAAAATCTTTGTATTGTATGATCTCATGAGAGCTCTATCAGGGTGGTGTTGGGCAGATCAAAATGGCTAAGATGGCCAAGACAACACCAAGGAGACTTCCAATGGCAATCAAAATTTTTGATATGAGAAGGTTATTTGGATTAGATGATTTACGTTATTTAATATATATTCTTATCCAGAGTAATGACAGTAGGTACATGTATGATGTGGAACATTATGAATCTAAGAAGGGCTACAAAGGTGGCTTCAGAACTTGGTTCATTCTGCTGCTGAAGAGCAGCGGGGCTGTGGGTTGAGAGAGATCTTGCTTGAGCCCTGATCCTCTCTAGCTCTGTGGCCTAAGACAAGTTACTTAAACTGTCTCAGCCTTATTTTCCTAATTTTTTTTAACATCTTTATTGCGGTATAATTGCTTTACAATGGTGTGTTAGTTTCTGCTTTATAACAAACTGAATCAGTTATACATATACATATGTTCCCATATCTCTTCCCTCTTGTGTCTCCCTCCCCCCCACCCCTCTAGGTGGTCACAAAGCACCGAGCCGATATCCCTGTGCCATGCGGCTGCTTCCCACTAGCTATCTACCTTACGTTTGTTAGTGTATATATGTCCATGCCTCTCTCTCGCCCTGTCACAGCTCACCCTTCCCCCTCCCCATATCCTCAAGTCCATTCTCCAGTAGGTCTGTGTCTTTATTCCTGTCTTACCCCTAGGTTCTTCATGACATTTTTTTCCCTTAAATTCCATATATATGTGTTAGCATACGGTATTTGTCTTTCTCTTTCTGACTTACTTCACTTTGCATGACAGACTCTAGGTCTATCCACCTCATTACAAATAGCTCAATTTCGTTTCTTTTTATGGCTGAGTAATATTCCATTGTATATATGTGCCACATCTTCTTTATCCATTCATCCGATGATGGACACTTAGGTTGTTTCCATCTCTGCGCTATTGTAAATAGAGCTGCAATGAACATTTTGGTACATGACTCTTTTTGAATTTTGGTTTTCTCAGGGTATATGCCCAGTAGTGGGATTGCTGGGTACTATGGTAGTTCTATTTGTAGTTTTTTAAGGAACCTCCATACTGTTCTCCATAGTGGCTGGACCAATTCACATCCCCACCAGCAGTGCAAGAGTGTTCCCTTTCCTCCACACCCTCTCCAGCATTTATTGTTTCTAGATTTTTTGATGATGGCCATTCTGACTGGTGTGAGATGATATCTCATTGTAGTTTTGATTTGCATTTCTCTAATGATTAATGATGTTGAGCATTCTTTCATGTGTTTGTTGGCAGTCTGTATATCTTCTTTGGAGAAATGTTAGTTAGGTCTTCTGCCCATTTTTGGATTGGGTTGTTTGTTTTTTTGTTATTGAGCTGCATGAGCTGCTTGTAAGTTTTGGAAATTAATCCTTTGTCAGTTGCTTCATTTGCAAATATTTTCTCCCATTCTGAGGGTTGTCTTTTGGTCTTGTTTATAGTTGCCTTTGCTGTGCAAAAGCTTTGAAGTTTCATTAGGTCCCATTTGTTTATTTTTATTTCCATTTTTCTAGGAGGTGGGTCAAAAAGGGTCTTGCTGTGATTTATGTCATAGAGATTTCTGCCTATGTTTTCCTCTAAGGGTTTTATGGTTTCTGGCCTTACATTTAGGTCTTTAATCCATTTTGAGCTTATTTTTGTGTATGGTGTTAGGGAGTGATCTAATCTCATACTTTTACATGTACCTGTCCAGTTTTCCCAGCACCACTTATTGAATAGGCTGTCCTTTCTCCACTGTACATTCCTGCCTCCTTTATCAAAGATAAGGTGTCCATATGTGCGTGGGTTTATCTCTGGGCTTTCTATCCTGTTCCATTGATCTATCTATCTGTTTTTGTGACACAATGACCCAAAACCTATGGGATGCAGCAAAAGCAGTTCTAAGAGGGAAGTTTATAGCAATACAAGCCCACCTTAAGAAGCAGGAAACATCTCGAATAAACAACCTAACCTTGCACCTCAAGCAATTAGAGAAAGAAGAACAAAAAACCCCCAAAGTTAGCAGAAGGAAAGAAATCATAAAAATCAGATTAGAAATAAATGAAAAAGAAATGAAGGAAACAATAGCAAAGATCATTAAAACTAAAAGCTGGTTCTTTGAGAAGATAAACAAAATAGATAAACTATTTTCCTAATTTTTAAATGGTGTTGACAATAATGGTAACTCCCTCAAAGCATTTTGAAGTTAAATAAGAGGATCCATTTAAAGCACTTACTAAATTCTTAATCTGTGTGCATTTGAAACTTTGAAAAATCTTTGCATAAAGTAATTATGCTGTGAGCCCTTAAGTACCTGCTTGTGAGAAGTTGGGTCATGAAAAATTTCCTGCCTTTTTTTTTCTCCATTTATTCAAAACATTTATTGAATATTGAAAGGTGCAGGGCTAGGTTCTATAAGATACACAAGCATACGCATAAGATGCCATCCCTGGGTTTCAGTGGTTTGCAATTCAGTGAAGGAAGATAAAACAATGTAATTTAAAAAAAAAAAAAAAAAAACCCTGCACATAGTAATCTGAGAAACAGAAAGAAAGGCACTGGTGGGAGAGATCAGAGAGTCAGGTTTAAGTCCCATTCTTTTGTTCGTTCTCTGGCCTTGGGTTGGTCTTATTAACTTCTTGGCCTTTGGCTTCCTCACCTAGGACGTGAGAATGTTGGTTTCCAAGATATCAAATTTCCTGTTGGGCCTGAAGTTTCTAAGGCTCAAAGGGTTATTGCTGCCATTCAGACCTATGCTGGAGGTCATTGCCTCTTCAAAAATTCAGGTAATGATTTATGGAGAGAGAGTACAGTTAGGCCTGGTCTTGAAGAATGAGTAAGACTTCTCTGGGCAGAGAAGGGAGAGTGGTCTTAGAAGACATAGGAGCAAAAGTCCAGACGTGGACAATTACAGGACTTATTTGTAGTTAGTTACATCCTAGAATCAGAGGATGGATGTAATCAAGTGATTCAGCCTCAGATTTAACTGAGTTTTATCAAGAAGCTCTCCTTAACAAGCACCAGCCTGGGGATTTCACATGCATTACCTAATTTAACCCTCCAGCAATATGGTGTGACAGATATCATTACCTCTTTTTTTTACAGATGAGGTATGGGTACACATACTGGTGATCACAAAGCCGTACAGATAATGCAAGAGTGAAGTAAGTTTTCTGGAGCAAAATATACATCTGGCTCCACATCTTGCCTATAGGCCACTAGCTGTCAGCCTTCTGTATGTGGAAACTGATGTTCAGAGAGGATAAGTGACTTACTCAATGGAACAGAGTGGCTATATATTAATCTGGAATTCAAATTTGGGTTTCCTGAATCTAAGTATGGTGCCTTTGCCACTATGTGATCTTCCTACTAGAAAAACTAAGTGAGGAACCTGGAATGATCGGTAGTGTCCAGACTGTAAATGGCCTTTAAAAGCCACCCAAGGATTTAGATTGTATTCCATGACCAGCTGAAGACTTTGAGCAGGGTGGTGAAAGAATCAACGTGGTACTTTCGGTCTGTTAGAAATGTAGAGACATGGTTAAGAAAGTACAATTTAGGAGTGGTGTTCTAAGGATAGAAATAGCAAGGCAGGTTCATAATGGAACAAAACAGAAATGGAATGTGAACCATGATATGACTTGATATTGTTAGAGCAAGGAGAGAAAACAATCAAAGATGAGAGGTTCTTGCCCATCCTTTCTTCCTATTTGAAGCATTTGATGTATACAGAGAGTAGTTGAAATCATGTGAATGGTTCAAGGGAAAAAAAGTAAAATCCCACTATGGAAACCATGTTTGTGTCCTACGATTTACCAAATCACAAACTGGCTTCAGAGCTCTCTACGACCTGTCTTCTTAAGCAAAGCAGAGACCCCTTGTTGGTTAAGAAATGTATCAGCCTTTAAGATGGGCTGGGGCTCCAAATTTTAATGCCAAAAAGCTAGATAAGTTTGAAGGAGAAACTATCTTTTTGTGATCTCATCAGTTTCTCTGTTTCAATGGGCTCTTTTTTGCAATTGCCTATCTGTCAGTGCCCTGATAATACAGTTGCCCTTCTAACTGCAAATGGATATATATATATATATATATATATATATATATATATATATTTTTTTTTTTTTCCTGAGGTAGAACTTCACAAATGCTGCTTTGAATAACTGGAGACTGGCAGATCCAATGGAAAAACAAATACCAAATGTTCAAGGTATATCTGACATGGATAATTTGAAGCACTATGCATCTTAGTAATGAGAGGAAAAAGTACTAAACTTCAGTAAATTACTATTATTTTTTTTAAATCTATTGAATATAAAGGTAAATTGAGAATATAAAGTGACTAACCCTTTCTGTTAGCTTCAAATATTATCAATTCAAACTCTGTGTTGAGCAAAAATTGATAAAATTGAAATGATCAGTGTAGTTTTCAGCTTAATTTGAAAAAGTTTATCTACATGTCCATCTTATTAAAAGAGCAAACCTTTCAAAGCATGGTGGGAAGTAGATGACTGCTCTTTTATCTAATGGGATCCTTAATTATAAATGGTTCATATTTGATAAAACTAGAATATACCAAAGCAAAACTGAAGGTAATATAATATAATATAAAATGCAAATATATCTAGTCTATCAGGTCCTTCAAACATAATCTGAGCTGGATTGTGTGTATGTGTCAGAGACCTCTCTTATTTCTCTCAATAACAGAAAGTCCAGACAACATGTGGAAAACTATTGTAATGTGGGAAATTGTACCCAGTATTCAATATGCTATGAATCAATGAAGAGCAGTTTGCTTAAATACTAACAAATATGATGTTAACTTTATTGTGTAGATATTTTAAGGTTAAAAGTTGTCTGGTGTTATTTTCCAATATGAACCCCAATATGAACCCTTAAAATCTGAATGTAAATGGGTTTTTCCTTTTCTTTCTTTTGTTTCTTTTTGGGGGGGTACTGCACTACTTTGCCCTCTGTGAATACCTTTGACTTGAAGAAATAGCAGTCTAGTACAAGGTGCTGCCATGCAGAAGGACTGTGGGCATGGGAGAGATTGAAATTGGTGAGTAATGCGATTGCTTTCTTTATTGCATCACTGCAAAACGAAGCACTAATCGCAGAGCCAGTCTGTGTGCTTACATAAGCTCCCTGTCGAGGTGGCAGGCCTGACGGGTTCCAGATCCCCCTGCTTTCCAGGTGGGTTACAGTCTGTGCGTCCATCTTTTGTGCTCTGCACTTTGATTTGGTAAGAGTTTGAGTTAAAACTTAAAGTTACAGTAATATATTTTAGCCAGAGTTAAATCAGATAAACTTAAATATTCATCTTAATGTGTATCCACTGACTAACTCCAATTTAGCTATTTCTTTTTCTAAAGAATGCTAGGAATCTTTCCAAGCTGTGCACAATTAATCTCATTTGTATTTTTTTCCTACAAGGGACAATGCAAATATATTACATGGACCCCAAACTGTTTTTATCAGAGTAAGAAACACAAGTTTTGGATGATGTGATTTTAATATGATGCATGTGGGAAAAAATATCCCACAGTGACTACTTAGTACCATCTTTTATTTATTTTTTGCCTGGAATCCTGGGTGGGGTGGGTCGTTTTCTTCATGCACTGCTCCCGTTCACATTTTTTCCTTTCTTTAAAATTGCTGAAGCTTAGCTGTTGCTATTTGGTGTTGCTTCAGCAATGACTCCCAAGGGTGGAAGACAGCATCCTAAAGTTCTGAAGGAGAAAATTTAATCAGCAAAGTAATCATTTCTGCTGTGATGGAAAAAAAAAAAAAAAAGAGGCCAGTGTGAATGACAAAACAGCTGTGGACCACCAAAAAAGTCAACTGGAATTGGAAGGAGGTAGACCTGAAAAAAAAAAAAAATTGCTTGGAACGCATAGCTTTAAAGGGAAAATGAATCAGAAAAGAGTTCTGAAGTGTTAGAATGCACTGCCTAATAACTTTAAATAGTCCATTGAGTCTTCCGGAATTTTTTTTGTTCTTCTTCAAGAATAATCTGCTTACATCGTTAAGACCTCAGCTAAGCTCAGTAACACAAATTACCAGATGTTGTATCCCCTAGTTTTTCCATCAAAAGACCAACCACCAAGCTTGTTGAAAGAGAAAGGTCACTGTCCCTCCCTGGCTATAAAACTATTTTTGCAACTCCTAACAAATGAAACGAGAATACCTTTCAGCTGTCGAAGGAACCTATCTCCCGTTCCTTCGAAGTCTCCCTGTTTGGCTTTGTTATTTTCTAATAATGCACTCATGTGTAAGCTAATAACGTGAACAGAGGGAAAATGAAGAGACTTTAAAAAAAAAAAAAAAAAAGGAAAAAAAGCAGAATGAATTAGGGCAATTGAGGTCGCTCTGTTTCATTTTTGCTGGAAGGATTTTAGCTCTCCTTTTTACCTTATCACTTATTACACAATTTACAATAAAATGAGATGTGATTCCATTCTTATTGTTGGGCTATAGCCTATTGAACATGCATATATAGAATTCATTTCAGATTTAAACACTATCTTAATTATAAACTGAACAAAATGGACAACCTATCGGGTTCCCTAAATTGCATTCTAACAAATAGTTTCATTTTTTTATCACATTTCTACTGATGACATATTGGGTATAATAATGTTCAAGGAACATTCCTTTTTACGTACTGCCTTAAATGTACCAAAGTATTTCCCATGTGACAACTAATAGTTTGTTACTGACATACAAGCTTGAGAACTTTACACATGTGGCACGCCTCACAATATTTTTCATGATGTTCTACCTAAATAACATTATCAGGAAGTCTTCATATTTTAAAATCACCTACAAATGGCACACATGTTACATAATGAAAACATAATAATTATATTACACATAATTTTTGTAATGTGATTGTTGTTTGTATTTAGGATCCACATTTAGAAACTTTTCCAACAAGCCAGGCGCCAAATTGGAACTATTGCAAGAAATAGTCTCACTGTGTTTTAAAATACAATATACATTTAATAAGACATTAAATGTGCTTTTAAAGAAAACACATATGTACATGAACCTAAAAAGTTTGTTTACATTTACTTGCTACAAACTGAAAATTGCTGTAAAGTTATGTACATGATCAGACGTACAGTTTTATAGTTAGTGTAGTCTTTCCAAATATAATCTGAGTTAATATAATAATATAATTCCTAATCATCAGAATATGATGCTGTGTAATCTATAAAATCATTGATTTATATTAATATGATTTTAAATATAAAATAATAATCATGTTTAGAAAAACTGATATTAGAAATTGTAGAAAAAGTACAGTCTCATAATTACACATGGATTTTAACATGCATAGCATTTGGTGAAGAATTTCTAACCTCAAATTACTTAAACGTAATTTTACATATCAAATAAGGAACTCTTTCAATGACAACAGGTGAAGCAAAATAATTAGCACTCTAATGTTAATTGTTTATTAATGTATTAAGTTTACCAAACAGCCTCATTTGCTTACTAGATACTGCTACACTTTTGTATATTACTCAAATACAATTATATATATAAATATACACACATAACTTTAGATTTTGTTTTCTTCTCTTTAAAGTTCCCATGCAGCATCTAAAGTGTAAACCTGGCCAACGGGTTGTAAAGAATAGAGGCTGGTGTTCTCTGAAATTTGCACCCAGACCGTTAAATAAAGCTATTGTCCTACAGGGCCTTGGAGGCACACTGCTGTCCACCAGGGTCGTCCTGCAGATACTTTTTCTGAACAGTGCAAATGAAAGTCGATTCATTTCTCTCTCTTTTACTTTAAGCAGGGGGTTGTCCAACACACACAGGCTCACACACACACAAATACAATTTTTAGTCATTTTTTTCAATTTAAATGATTTGCTATCACAGTTACTCCATCTTTTATCTCTAAAATAGTTTCAACCCTGTTAATGTGTGCATGTACTTTTTTCTTATCAGCCTCTCAGCAGCATTTGTGATTCATAGCAGCCATCAAAGTGATAATAAACTCATTCACAATTCTAACAAACACGGGGCTCCCAGTTATTTACGAGGCAAATTCACTGCAAGGCTGGGCTGCGGAACAGGGGAGAATCAAGATGGTGTTGATTGATAAATTGACAGGTTAATTTACAAGTGGATAATAGGAGTTAGACCCAGAGGGAAAGAGGGAAGGTCTGAAGTCTAGCTTGGTTGCACTGCCATCTGTCTTATGCCCGGAAATCTGCAGGACTACTGGCTGTCAGGATCAAATATATGCACATTCTTCATAACTTAAAGACAAAGACCTCCATTTACTGCTGTTTGATGGGTTTGTTGTCTTGGTTCTTCACACAATTGACCCTCAATATGTCAAAAACAGTGCCACGTCCCAGTATGTTTTATAAGTACCACTTAGAACATGATGTAGAATAAGTTATTCTGCCAGTTTTACAAAATAAACAATGAACAAAATTGTTTTTGAGATGATATTTCACAAATATTAATTGTCATTTGACTGTTGATGGTTGAAATGTATCCTTTCGAGTTTCAGAGACCTCTGGTTTGTTCTTCTTCTAGGGTGTACACCTCTCTCATCCCTCTAAAAAACACACCTTTTTTTTTTTTCCTATGGTATTAGATGCTGGCTGGTCTAGCTGTTTACAAGGTACGTTAGAAACAAATTGTATGATCATATTAAACATTTGATCATTTCTTTCTCCTAGAGTTTTATTATTGTAAACTTTGAACATATTTGAGAGTTAAAAAATAATATTTACTAAGTACTTTCAAAAACAGAATATTTTAAAAATGTTTTTCTCTTCCAAGGAAACGTATTTTATAGGTCAGCCATTTATAATATTAGTTTTGGAGGAAAAATCTTGAACAGTCAATATTTTTTAACCTTATAGATCTGGTATCACAGAAAAGTTTCATTGTAAGTTGTCAGGATAGTGCCTCTTTTTTGGGCTAATGCCACTGTTAGATAGCAAATCTGTAACTATTACCACTTTAGAAAGAACCTTTGGTCTTTTAAAATCAGCTGGTTGGAGACTGTTAGCAGCACTTGCAATGCCCAGGGTCTTCCAGACAACAGGCATTTGGTTCTCCCTTGCCAGCACCTATAATCACGGGGCTTGAAATTCTGAATTCTTGATCTGAACCCTTTCTCACCATATCACCCATTGCAAGTGAACACTGTTCTCAGATTTGAAAGTTCATTTAATGGTTAGCTAATGTTAAAACCACGTAGATTTGACCAAATACTGGGGAGTTCAGCACATTTTGAAAGGAAATTCAAAAAGGCTCAAAAGAGCATGTCTGCTCAGCTTTTGTAATTCATTAAGAAATGCCAACACTAATATTATTTTTAAACAGATTGTCTCCTATTAATCAAGGGATTAAAATGAACTATTAAAACTATGCCTTTATATGAATAACATGATAAAACCCATGGAAAATATCTGATCAAGAATGAATGACAGAAAAATAAAAACAAATAACTGCATGCATGGAATTTTATGGTGTCACAAGGTTAAAAATGTCCCCTTAAAGGGTAAATATCCTTTGAAAAGGAAATGCATTTATGTGTGAATGGGAGTTTGAATGCCTTTTACTGCTTTGTTTAAAAATAGACAATCATCTTTGTAATACTTTTGGCACGTTGTATGTTTTTCAGAAAAAGACTCATAAAAGATCACAATATGTTTATATTTATGAATGCTAATTTTTCTTGATGTAGTAACTGCTTTGTTAAAAGTGTGTCAGAAAAGTGTCTAAGTAATTTTTAAACTTTATAATATACAGAGTAAACCTGTATATATAGACTAAAGCAAAGTATTTAATTTTCAGAGGACTATTTAAATCTTACATTTTATGTTATCTATATAGAGACTTAGTGACAAGGAAAATGTTATATAAAATAGAGAAATAATAGTTTATAGAAATGTGTGATTTTATACCTTATTTTATAGAAAATTTAATAGAAGATAAATGTGTTCAAAATTCAGTCTAATATTAGTTTTCTCCTATCTATAAATTGCAACGGTAAAACTATCAGAGTTATAAAGCCATAATCTCCAATATGTTATGTTTTCATAACTTAAAATATATAAGTTAACTTTCTAGAGATTTATTTTAGTTAATATTTTTAAAAGCCCATGATCCCACTGTGATGTAACTGGATTGATTTTAATCACAAGCATGTTGATAGAGGAAAGAATAAAAACCCAATGCAAGAAGGGGCAGGTACTGAATATTTTGTGTGTTTATAATTTTGAATTCTTTCTAATAAGGCACACTCCCCTCTTTGCAAGCTAAAGAGAGGTTTTCTGCCTTTTTCTCCCTTCAGGTACTAAAAGAAATTCTGAAACAAACAAAACAAAACAAAACAAAACAAAACAAAAACAACAAAAAAAAGATATCAGATCTAATATCCCACCCAATTTCTGAGTTAAGCCAGTGACAGGTATGTTTTGAAGCAAGACTATTTAGACACATTGATTTTTGTTGTCATTTTCTTCTTATTTCATATGTCACATCAAGGCTTGGAAATTAGATGAATGTAAGAAGGGTCTGCTGATCACTGCTCCTCAGAAGGAATTTTCAAAGTCAGCTAGCTATGCTTGATAAAACTGGCCCTGCACAGAGCTCCACTCTGCCTACAGGGAAGTTTAGGCGAACTCCACTTTTGCCACTTCACTCATATTACTAAGATTCCTGGTTGTCAAGAAGGCATCTATTTAACTGAAGTCTGGTAAATCTCAAAAGTAAAGCATTAAGGAAAAGAAAAATCCTTGAATCATCTTTTCCCCGCTCACTTCAAAGTCCTTTGAAATGAACGTGCAAGTCCAGTTCTGGTAAACAAATTTTATAAAGTAAGTCATGCAGGTAATGCTTTCCTCAATTGTATGCTTCCAGAATAAAACATTGACATCCAATCTTTGTGTTTTTAAGAGTTTGTAATAATAAATAGAAATCAATGCTGCAGACTGAAAAATGCATCAATTATGTTTCTTTTATCTTACGGAGTTTTTCCATGTTATGTCTATCTGTCCCCCTGAACATTTTTTCACATTGTAAAACGTACTGTAGTCTAATTGGCAACATAGATTCTGAGTGCTGATTGAGCCTAAATTTTACTTGACAGAAATTTTAAAATGGCTTTATTTTATGTGAAATATAAAAAAGCTCATGGTCCTTGAGTTTGAATAGGAAGATTATTTTTTGGTGTGTATCATACTTTATTTCAGAACAGGTATGAAAAATTTTTAAATAAATTAAGAAAAGTCCTATATAACCATTTGTCCAGGAAAGGAGCAAAGAAAAAAAAGTGACCAAAATAGTTGAAATATAATAGGTGAAATGGCTAAATATCAAAAAGTTTAAAACTGAAAATATTTAGAAAAAAAGTGGTTTATTTCAATCCACTACAGAAATATGCTCCCTCTATACCTCTCATTCACTGCAAAAAGGGACAGTTTCACAACAGACTGGTGAAGTTGCAGAGGAAGCTGGTTCTGAGCTCTGAGGGTGGGTGGGTACTCTGCATAGTTCTGAAGCAGACGGGATTCAGGGTTCCTGGACAGGGTTCCTGTGGATTTAATGGCCAGAATCTCAGTGATGAAACATTGCATGGAGATCTGGAGAGGAGGAAAGGATCGTGAATGTCATCCTAGTGTAACAGAGAGATTTCCTTTTCAGAGCATTTACAATTCCTTTCCTGCCTGTGGTCGATCTGGAGTCTTTAGGAAATTTTATTTGAGCCCACGGGGAGAGAGTGCTTCCTAAGCTGCAATTTCCTATGATTTGAAATGTGGCATCTGCAGGCCTCCCGTGTAGGATCACTCCGGGGGGAGGGGGGAAAAGCAAAACAGGGTTTATCTTCAGTAAAACTTGGCTGAATACCCAATCATTTTTAACTCAAATTCCCCTTACCAATATATTTTCCTTTAAAAATATGTCCATGTAATTGTATGGATGTTTTTGGACAGTGGTATATTGGACTATGTTAATTGTTTATTAACATGATATTTTTAGCTTAAATGAAATATTTCTCCTAGTCATGTTATTTGAAATATTGAACTAAATTAGTAGAGGAGAATGTTAATGTATTAATATAAATGAACATTTATGAAAACTAGGATTGAGGTCAAAACACTAAATCAGAGAACAAATAAAAAAAATTACAAAGAATATCCTGGAGTAAATAAATCAGATAAATTTAAAATTCGAAGCATGGGTGATCCTGTAATCCTCCTTTCTCCCCAGTCTTTACAGAGGAGGAAGCTAAGACCCAGAAAGATAAAATGAGGTCTGAAATCCTCATGGGTAGTTCTTGCCAAAGCAGTGGCCAGGATCCAGGTCTGTGGATTCTCAGACTAGCTTGATTCCCACATCAGCCTGCTGGGGACAGTTCCCGTGGCTGTATAATTATAGTGGCTAGAAGGAGCAAAGAAAGGTCAGCTTGCCACCAAATCTCAGTTTTTGCATCTTGAAAATGGAGGCAATTTCACTGTCTTTTATTTCTAAACGTTGAAAACAATGTTTTCAAATTTTAACTGAACATTGAATTCATGGAGAAAAAAACAAGAGAAGAATAATTAGATCTGATATCATTTATGATGAATGATGATTCTTTCATCTATCAGTAGGAATACATGGTGGGAATGCAGGTTGACCATGGCAATTATCATCCTAGAGCATATATTTGCAAAGTTATGGGATAATTATGGCCTACCATCTCTCTCACACATTCACACACACACATACACACACACACCCCCCACAATCATGTGGGTTCTTCTTAAAAAGATCCTTCTGCCATGTAACTATTTTGAATTTCTTCAAATAGTACTAGAGTTTGTGGAATAAGGGCCACTTCTTGGTGAATTCTCAGGATGTTTGAATCTGTTCAGAGAATGAGGCAGTGTGTGTGTGTGTGTGTGTGTGTGTGTGTGTGTGCACGTGTGTGCATGTTTTGAGAAAAGAGGGTGGTAGGATGGCCATTGGACACTTGAGAAAGGAACCAGCAATTAGGTGGAATGAAATGAGAAGAGATTTAGAATAGTTCAATATAAGTTTTTAAAATACTTCTTAAAATTGGTATCGGGTCAATAGATAGAGTCATGATAAAAATACCTGTGAAACTGGGATTGAGTTTAAGTCACGTGTAATCCCAAGGACAACTGGAAGACAGAAACTTCTGTGCATGATTGGGCTGCTCTGGTAGGACTAGGTGGCCCCATGATTCAAGAAGTAAATGGGTTCCATTAAAATGTCACCCAACTTGTAGTCAAAGTTATGTATTGATATTATTCATGGTGTTTTTCTGTAGCTCTGTTTGGTGATGGTGGTAATGATAAGGAAGATGATAGCATTTATACAATCCTTGTTATGTTCTAAGCACTTTGTGATTTTGTTATCAGTTTGGATTCTCCAGAGAAACAGAATCAGTAGGAGTGAAAAATGTTTTATTACGTGGAGTCGGCTCATGTGATGCTGGAGACTGAGAAGTCCCACAGTCTGAAAGCTGGGGACCCAGGGAAGTTGGTGGTGTCATTCAGTCCAAGTCCAAAGGGTCAGAGGAGATGAGATGAGGTGTCCCAGCTCAAGCAGGCAAGCGAGAAGCTAAAAGGAGTGAATTCTGCCTTCTTCCACCTTTTGTTCTATTCAAGCCCCCAGTGGATTCCATGATGCCCACCCACACTGGGGAGGGCAATCTACTTTACTGTGTACACCAATTCAAATGCTAGTCTCATCTGAAAACACTGTCACAGACATAACCAGAAACAATGTTTAATCTGGGTACCTCATAGCCAGTCAAGTAGACACATAAAATGAACCATCACACATTTCATCTTCACCATCTGTGATAGATTCTATTACCATTGACATTCCATAAATGAGGACATAGACCTTGAAGACATTGGATAAGTTACCCAAAGTCACCAAATGAGTAAGTGATGGCAGTGAAATTCAAACCCAGGGATTCTGGTCTACAGACAAATGCTTAATCCTACAAAATACTCTCTCTGTCAGTGAAACAGAGATTTTTCTTTTTTTCTAATTATGGATTATTAGCAAAGAGAACTATGCTTTTGGCAAATTGCCAGGAAACCCTTTGTCTAATTGGCATGAGGTAAATTTAACTAGATAGTTTCCAGAATTGTTCACCTGATATTCTCTTCTCCCAACCTCATATCCTGCATTTTACTTACATTTTTACATTGTCTACCCCCACCCCACCCTCTGCTCCATGATAAGGTTAGAGAAGGAAACAGTTTATATTTCTTGATTTGGTTTGTTTCTTATTTATTTATTTCCTTATTTATTATTTTTTATTTATTTTTATTTTTTGGCCGTGCCACGTGGCTTGTGGGATCTTAGTTCCCAGACCAGGAATTGAATCTGTGACTTCAGTAGTGAAAGCACAGAGTCCTAACCACTGGACTGTCAGGGAATTCCCTTGGTATATTTCTTGATGAATTCTTCAGGATATATTTTTCTATTTGTTGCGACCACTAGAAAACTCAGAACTAAGTTTTGTGTCCATTTGCTATAGTTTTTTTTCTCAGACAGCTCTTGATAAATAATGATGTGTGTTTTGGAAGATATTAACGTCTATGTAGGTAAATTTTTTTCTACCTCCAGTCCTCTGTGGAAGGAAGAGACATGGTTGAAGAAATATTTAAATAAATGAACTTCAAAATACCCAGGAAAATATTCCAAGAAGTGAGTTGGGAAACTGACAGTATTTTTAACCCACTTCTTTCTGAGGACAGCTAGCTCATGAATCTATAAAATGTAAATGTCACATTCTGTTTTCTAATTATAATAATAATACATATCCATGATAGAAAATCTCACCACACAAAGGGAATCACCACTAATACAGATATCCTTTCATAAATCTATAGCTAATAAAAATCAGTAACCATATATTATTGTGTGCATGTGTGTGTGTGTGTGTATACGAACTACATTCGAGATCATTCTATGGTACTATTTTATAATGTGATTTTTTTCCATATAACAGTGTATTTTGAATATTTCCCACATCTTTATGTATTCTTCCAATTGTTTTCAAAGAATCTCCTAAAGGGATTCACTTCACTGCTGGCCTCCTATAAGTAGGAGTTCACACTGTGCATTTAAATATTTCTTTACATGTAGTACCATAATCCATGCAATCTTGCATAAATCCTCCTATGTAATTAAGTTCATGGACTATTATTGGGGGGATTATTTCTATTTCCCAGCAAATCTGAGAGTATCTTGAATAGAGAACATGCATTCGTATACAATAATTATATCAATAATTTCAAACACAGTTTGCAAGACTCCTTACCTGAATTGCTGTCACGCCTTTGGCCATAGGGGCATCTGAGACAAGAGCTGTGCTTTATTCTCAGCTTTCATGGGACTCCAAAAGAAACAATCTCTGAGTTGAGGAGAAACCATTTAGCTGAACTGCAGTCTAATCCCACCACTCCCTTGGCCCTGCTGCCAGTACTGAAGGCTCACATTCCAATCTTCTCACTTCCCAGCCTTTAGAGAATAGATGCTATATGCATAATAATGGTAACCTGCTCATTCTCTCCTCCCACCCAAGACATACAAGCATCTCAGGAGCTCACTCTTATGTCCCTGGAGAAGAGGACCTTTTATTTACTTTAGTATAAGTTAACTTTAGGACTCTGTTCTTTTTACTGGTCTTCCAATTCTTTCTAGAAAGTTGCTTCCCATTCCCATTGAGTTTCTCCAATGGTCTCTCAGCCCACTCCAATCTCAAATGTTACTCCTCTCCATATTAAATTCTTGTTTTACACTTTCCATATCTTTTGATCATCTTTTATTAGGAAGTGTGTATGTTGGGAAGATAGGTTAACAGAGTTACTTCCACACCAGCCAGTTGACAGTGAATCAGAGTTGAAGTTGAAATTTCACCAAGAACAATTGAGAAATATGATTAAAGTAAGATTGATTAGCGCAAAATATTTCTGGAGCATAGCTATTACCTTAGAGTGTTTACATATGCCTGATACAGCCAACGATTTTCTAAGAAGCTCAAAGTAGGTGTTATGGCATTTTTTTTTTTTTTTGAGAGCACTGGACATAATTAGAAGTGTGTAGAAAAACCGTATTTGACTTGTAAAGGGATTGTGATTTGGGGGAGAGGGATACAGCCTCATAAAAACTTAAATAAAAATTTGGAATGCTACAATGATTGCCCTTCAGAGGAAACAAAATCCTGATTAGTATATTTAACACTTAGTTCACAACTTGGGTCTCCAAGAAACTTCTCCATCTTATATTGTGTCTTCCTTTGTCTCTTCTGCTTCAGGTCAGGATCTGTCAACACCTAAACGTAGTCCTGATGCCTTGTTCTCACACACATGGCTCTATTGTTCACAGATCCTTCTGATTAAATGACTTTGTTTATCAAGAACTAGGCTGTGTTTCATCTTCTATAATCACATGTCTCCTGGGATGCACCCTCTACTGTGCTTATACCCTGAAGGTACTGGCATCATAGGGATTTTGTCCTTAAACCTCATCTAACTCATGGTAACGCATGTTTTTTAGTACTTGAATTCAATTTTCAAATGGAATCTGACACAGAACCTCAATATAAATGATGATAAAAGAAGGTCAAGGGATTTTCAACCCATGCCTACTTAGACTCTCTCTTGACCTATTCCATTTTTTTTTTTTTGTGACCCCAGCAGCACAGGAATAGAACCATATGTATGGTTCTGTTGATAACACCTTGAGAATGACTGATCTCATGTAACCTCCTAATTTTAGGGGGAAAACTGAGTGTCAGAGAGATTAAGCTATAGAACCAGGGTGAAACAACAATTACTAGATAAAGCTGAGTCTAGAGGTCAGGTCTCCTGACACTGCCCATTAGGCCTTTCTTTTTAACAGGTGCAAAACAATGAGACTAAATAGGAAAAATAGAAAACATTGCCCCAGGATGTTGAGAAAAGTTTTATTTTCAAGGTCCATGTAGACACAGGAACATTTGGTGCTGAGGGTTTTATTCATGTCTCCACACTTCTTCATTTCCCTATTTTCTCTCCACTCTCTGAACTTACTTAAGAATCATATTAGTGGTCTTTGAGATCCGTAGACAGATAGATGGCTCTGTTGGATACTAAATACCATTAGTGTTCATTTAGGACTCTACTATTAATATCATTTTGATGATAGACACTAGCGTAATAAGAATATCAATCATATAGATTAGATTTAAAAAAAAAAATAAGAATGGCGTCAAATCTCAAAATGTTGCCTATGTGGATTGTATGGTATCTCTTCTCTGAATCTCAGGACAGAGAGAACCGAACAGAAGTAGAGCAACCCTCCTCTGAAATACTCTCTGGAATAGTGAGAGGAGGGTTAACACTTTGAAATTTAATAGGACTGGTAAACAGCAGCTTGTTAGAGTTAAATGCTATTTCTACTTGGGAAAAAACAGTGGAGATAATGAAGATTTCCGGAGTTTCTTGTTATGTCACTCTGTGTTTTTTGCAAGGTAGATGATTAATAATGGTTAGTAGTAGAATGAGGGTGGTGGGCTGTCTTCTGTCCCAGGATGCCTGATCTTGGGGCAGGAGGTGGAAGTTGGTAGACTACTTTCTGACAAGTCTATTCAAAGCTCATTGTAATTTACTCAGGTTTCATGTGGACAAGAAAAAACATGTCAGAGAGAGACACACAATTGAAATATTGAATCATAGAATATTGCACATGAGCTAGCTCTGGGGCAAATGGTTTTAGATTGCAAGGAAAATTGGTGAGTGACGTAAACATGGAGGGCACCTGCCTGGCTATAGTTTGTGATTTCTTTTCAGCTGAAGCAGAAGGGGAGATTTAGCCATTGTTTGTTGTGGCAGAAAATCATCTCTGATTGTTTGCGGGGTAGAGGATTGGAGTCAAGCAGATACAACAAATCTCGAAAGAGAAATCCTGACCTGCATCGTGTGGAGCTGTGTTTGCCTGATGAATCTGTTATAACACCATCTACCCTTACTCCAAGATAAGGCTTTTTCAAATCAAGAAAAACAAAAGTAAATATTAGAACTAAGTCCTAGCAAGTTTGAAAGTAGCCCAGCTACACGAAGCTACAGGAAGTGTATTTTATTAGAAATGCTTCTTAAAGATAACTGGAGATAACTTGGCTTTTTCCTGTCTCATCTTATCCCCCAAGACAAACTAAGAGTCAACTCTTACTAGTGCAAAGGTGTCATATTCAGCATGGAGCAAACCCTCGGATCCTGTGGTGTTCATCATGGAACTCTAAACCTGACACATATGAGATGAGGCAGAGTCCTTAAATAGCATTGACCTTGATGTCATGTAGACCTGGGTCCAGATTCTCTTCTTCTCTCCTCACATACAAGCTGTGTGACCTTAGGCATTTTACTCAGTTTTTATTTTTCCATTTCTTTAGCTGGAAGTGGGGATAACTGTACTAGCTTCATAGAGCTGGCATGGCGATTATAAAACTTTAAATGAAATAAATACGTATGAAGCTGTCAGTAATGGTAGCCATGTTTACTATATTGCTTGCCCCCCAAATTGTCTCTCTTGTGATGGCTTTCTGGCTATGGCCCCATTTCTAATTTACTTTAAGTTCCTAAGTTTGGAGTTACTTTGTCCCTTTAGACAACCATTTTAGGATTTTTTTTTTCTCCAGAAGGACTCAATATGGAATAACCTAGAGTATCTGGATGAAGTATGAGTCCTTTCTCATGTCTGCTCTGATGATTCCCAGATTCTATGCCAAGGAACATCTTGAAAAGCAAAGACCCTGCTGTGGGCTCTCCTAACTGTTGGAATTCTAGGGGAATTCTGTAGTTTACTGAAACTTTAGACATCACTAATCTATAAAATGAGTAACTTCAGGTCCAACTTGTAAGCTAAAATCCTCAGTTGTAAATCAAGAAAATATAATAATAAACTATTAACCTGTTAAATTACCATTATAGAATCAAGTTTTCTCCTCCTTAATGAAGTCATTTCTAAGTATGGTACAACACTTTGTCTCCAGGTAGCCTGAGTTTTAGGAACATTGTAAACTTGTATTTTTAATTTGCATCCCCATATGCAGTCTATCAACACGTCAATTCTGTCAAGACTTCCTTCAAAATACAGCCCCAATCTACCCACTTCTCCCCAGCAGCATAGGTGATGTCCTTCTAGACTAGTAAAGTCACCTTCAACTTTGGTTACACGTTTTTACTCCTACCTTTGTACAATATTACTCTTCCCAGAGCAGAAGTAAATAATCTTTAAAATAGAAATTAGATTTTGTCACTCCCAGTCATAAAGATTTTGATATTTTATTGCATTTAATGATGTCTAAATCCATTACTGTGTCTACGGAGCTTCATATAATCTTTCTTTCTGCTTACCTCATCTCCAATTCTTCCTAACTAACCCTCTTCCCTAACACAGTGAACCCTTTGTTTTCTCAACACACCAAGTTCCTGTTGGTTTCATAACTTTGTTTTGCACCTCCCTCTGGAAAAGGCATGCTTTCTTCTCATCTGCCTAAATATTACATCTCAGAGACTGGTTTCTGGAATACCTTATCAAAAATAAGTACCCTATTACTTTGTTTTGGTTTCTTTATATGGTTTATCACAGTGGTCCCCAATCGTTTTTGGCACAGGGACTGGTTTCACGGAAGACAATTTTTCCACCGACTGCAGGGCGGGGGGGGGATGGTTTTGGGATGATTCAAGCGCATTACCTTTATTGTACACTTTATTTCTATTATTATTACATTTTAATATATAACGAAATAATTATACAACTCAGTATAATGCAGAATCAGTGGGAGCCCTGAGCTTGTTTTCCTGCAACTAGATGGTCCCATCTGGGGGTGATGGGAGACAGTGACACCCGAGGTGTGTTGCTTATGTCCAGTCTACTCCGTAATCTCGTTTTGGTTGCTGTCACTGCAGAAAACCCTGCTTCACAAAGATAGGATGTTGGAAATGGAAGCAGGTTTTTCAGTGCTTTTGTGGCAATCTCAGGATATTCCACTTTGACTTTAATCCAGAACGTATGGAGATTTGAAGTTGTCTCAAACATACTTTTCAGGCCACTCTCATTTGCGATCTCAAGAAGTTGATCCTCTTCTAGCACGGACAAAGTTGATTCACCTGGCTTATTCACAAATGGGTCGCAGATCCATTCCTTCCCAGTTCGGGGGTCTTTTGTGGTTGGGAAGTAATGCTCAAACTCTTGAAAGCTGAGATAGGTGATCATGCACCAGCTGGGAGAAAGAAGACCCTGGCTCAGACTCTTTCAAAATCTCTGCTAATGTTTGAAACATGTCAAAAATTCCAGTGTTCACTCGTCACCCCTGTAATTCCAGTTTGGCTTTGAATGCAGCCACTTTATCGGCCTAATTGAACACAGTTGTCATTCTCCCCTGAAGGGACAGATTATCATCGAGCGGGTTGAATATGTCACACAAGTAAGCAAGTTTTGCGACCCATTCTGTGTCACTGAAATGTGCTGCCAGCGGTGACTTTTTTTCTAAAAGAAATCTCTGGAGCGGCTCTCACAACTCAAGAACTCTGGCCAGTGATCTACCTTTAGAAAGCCATCTCACTTCTGTTTATAAGAGAAGACATGTGTGCTCTGCATCTATCTCCTCACAGAGCTGCGCAAACAGACGTGAGTTAAGGGCATGTACTTTTATGTGGTTGATAATTTTAATCACATCCTGCAAAACGTTGTTAAGTTCAGGTGACATTTTTCGGCTAGCCAGTATTTCTCTATGGATGACTCACATTCAGAAGTGACCTCTTTGACCCGAGCAGTGAAACCACAAAGCCGTCCAGTCATGGCAGCCGTTCCACCCATGCATATACCGACACAAAATGACCAATTCAGTTTTCCTGATATGTAATCATTCAAAGACTTGAATAGTTCTGCAGCTGTAGTGTTGGTTGGCAACAAAAGTGCACATAACATATCCTCATGCATATCCTTCTGAAAAATATATCACACAAAAACAAGCATTGTTGCCTTGTTGTCAGCATTGGCAGACTTAACCTGGATTACATATCATGGTGACTCATTAATCCTCTCTAACAATTGTGCATCAATATCCTCTGCTATTTCATCAATTCGTCTAGTTATGGTGCTAGCCAAAAGAGGAACATGTGCCACCTTTTGAACTGCAGCCTCTCCTAAAAGTTCACGACCAATATCCTTAGCAGTAGGCAGAATCAACCCTTCACCAATAGTAAAGGGCTCAGCTTTAGCAATGTGCTTAGCCATTATGAATGATGCTCTCAGTGCAGACACATTCGATGAAGAGGTGGCCTTCAATAATTGCTTCTGTTCTTCGTGTTCACTTATTTTTCTTTTGAAAAACTCCAAAGGCTTGTCTTTTAATGCAGGGTGCTTGGTCTCCATGTGACGAAGCAGTTTTGAAGGTTTCATGGCTTCGTTGGATAGCCAGTTGCCACGTATAAAAGCAGTCTTGGAGAATGTGAATCACCTGTTGCAATAAACCTGTAATTTAAGTAGGAATCTTGGTATTTTCTTTTAAATGCAGCTTTCTTTTTGCTAGCAGTCTTAAGAGTTTTCATCATTGGGTCTTTCCCCCTTTTCAAAGAAGCTCTCCAGCGACATTTGTTTTTTACTCATTTTGGCTAGGGTTAGCTTGTGGGCTTACCAAAACTGAGACAAGTGAGCAGTGTGGGAAAGAGGCATGAATGCAAGTGGTAAATAAAATAATGGGCAGGCCATGGGAAGACTAAAATAAGTGTCGGATTCTGACTTAAAGCCTGCCACCAGATGCAGCTTAATTGTCAATTGCCACTCACTGATAGGGTTTTGATATGAATCTGCAAGCAATTAATTTATTATGGTCTCTGTGCAGTCAAACCTCTCTGCTAATGATAATCTGTGTTTGCAGCCGCTCCCCAGCACTAGCATCACCATCTCAGCTCCACCTCAGATCATCAGGCGTTCGATTCTCATAAGGAGGGTGCAACCTACATCCTCTCATGCACAGTACACAGTAGGGTTAGTGCTCCTGTGAGAATCTAATGCCGCCACTGATCTAACAGGAGGTGGAGCTCAGGCAGTAATGCCAGAGATGGGGAGAAGCTGTAAATACAAATGAAGCTTTGCTCACCTGCCACTCACCTCCTGTTGTGCGGCCTGGTTCCTAACAAGCTGCGGACCGGCACCAGTCCATGATGGGGGGTTGGGGATCTCTGGCCTATCACATTTAAGTTTCTTTAATGGTTAATGTATTGTTCAAGTTTTTATTATTTTCATATAATTACAAACGTAATAGGATCCAGGGAAGGCAGTGGAGTGGCCAGAGTCAGTGGTGTGCTCACCCTTTTCTGTGGGGGTCAGCTGCAGGCGCCTATGCAGTGACAGAGGCCAGTTGCAAAACACATGTAGTGTTGGGGGGCCAGGGCAAGCAGCAAAGGCTGAAGCCGACTGTGGCCACACTGGAAGCTTTAGGGACCCTGCCTGTCAGTATGCACCAAGAGTATGTGGCTGTTGGTTCATGCCATAGGCACATGTCAGCGAAGACTGGTGTCAAGAGTCAAGTTAAGGGTGTGCATATATACAAATGGAAAGGCTCCCTGCAGGTGAACACAGTAATGCAGGATAATGATAGGACAAAGGGTCAAATCCAGGCCCATATGCAGCTGTGTGGCACTGGCTGTGGTATGTACTTCTGTGACTGGAGGATCTCACCATGGGTACAGGGCAGTGGAAGCCAACGATGAGGCTTGGGGCATGCAGGTGCACATCTGGTGGGACTAGTTGTTGGTGAGTGCAGTGGTGCATGTCAGTGACAGGAGATAGGGCCAAATCTAGGCCCACAATCAGCTATCTGGGCCTTGGCTCTCTGTGTGCACTTCCATGGCTACAGGATCTTAATGAGGGTGTGCATGTGGCAATGGAGGCTGGTGATGGGTGTCATGCTGGCTTGGTGCAAAGGCACAGCTGGAGGGGACTTCTCTGAGCATGTGCATAATGGTGGGAGTCAGCTGTGGGGATCTAGGCTGGCATCTTGCTCTCTCACAGTTGTAGAGTCCTGGGCTGGCTGTCAGCAAAGGTTCTAGACTCCAGTGGGGGCAGAGAGGAAAGAGTGGGAAGGGTCTCAGGCAGCTGATGACAGCAAATGCAAATAACTGTGGGGCAAAAACTAGTGAAATCTGCAGGCAGTCCATAGTTGCTGTGATGGCCAGTGGTTCCTTTAGTGGCAAAAGTTGCTGAGGTTGTCTGCAGAGTGTCACTGGAAACCATGGTCACTCCCACTGCAAAGCTGATATTGGTAGCTCCTGTTTTTCTCCTTTGTTCCTAGTTTTTTCTGTATGTCTCAGTTTTTCTCCTCTCTGGGTGGGATGAAACCAAAGCATTTCCTTTGTGTGGTGTCCCAAAAGACTGAGGAAGCTGGTCACTCACCCTGCTCAAGTTTTTTTGTTCCACTGTGTTGCTAAAGTTTCTTAAATGGACACCAGAGCTCTTGCAGAGCTGTTTTCATTCATGGATAGTTGTCTAATTGTTGATCTTTGTCAGGGGACAGAATCTGGGGTTTCCTACTCTACAATCTTGGTGATGTCACCCTAATAGGTAGCTTTTTATCAAATCATCAAGCTATAGATAATTTCTAGTCTATACAAACTACTTAGGAAAATAAAGAAGTACAATAATTATTTTGTGAAACAAGTACAAAAATTCATCAAGCAGTATATAAGAAAAAAAGTATAAACCAATCTCATATATGAACATAAAATTTTAAATCCTCAATAAATACTAGCAAATGGAATTCAGCTTTGTGTCTATTTACACATGTACATCTATCTATGTATTTATCTGTATCTATCTATCTATCTATATCTATCTATCTATCTATCTATCTATCTATCTATCTATCTATCAAAACATCTTAAGTGTGTTTGGTTAACATAATGATAAGCTACTATAAGAAAGAAATCCCAAATGTGGGCTTAAATATGGAAGGTCATATGCCTTTCACAGGGGGAGTGGTCTTTTTTATCAAGTGGGTAAAATCCATTCATTATTTAGGGAACTATGTTCTCTCCCTCTTCTTGTTCAACCACCCCACAGGGCACTGGTGCATGGACTAGTGGAATCAGCATCCCCAGGAGCTTGTCAGAAATGTAAATTCTCAGGCCTCACCCTGGATGTATTGAATTTCATATATTGGTGGGGCCAGACTTGCTTTAATTTCTCCTGGTGATTCTGCCACTCACTGAAGTTTGAGAATTGAGGGGAAGAGCCTGCAACCTTCTTTTGTAAAAAGCCAGAGATTAAATATTTCAGGCTTTGTGTGGCAGATGTTTTGTGTCACAACTACTCAACTCTGCTGTTGTAAAATAAAAGTAGAGGTAGACAATACATAAACAAATGGGAATCATTGCATTCCAATAAAACTTTATTCACAAAAACAGCTGGAGAGTCATATCTGGCTTTTGCCATAGCTGCTGAACCCTGTCCTAGGGTATTGTCCTCAGCTACATAGTCAAAAATGGGCTTTGTTCTTGCTTATTGGAAGGGACAAGAGAGAAGCTTCAAGAAAATTGCTTGGCTTTTAAATTGATTTTCATATTTCAAACATCACTTATGCTCCCACTTTGTTGGCCTGAATTTTGTTACATAGATATACCTAACTGTAAATGAGACTGAGGAATGAATTCTCTAGTGTGAAGTCATGTACTAACTTATATCCTATTACTACAGAAGAAGGGGGAAAACAGAATTTGTTGGAAAAGTAGCCAGGTCTGTCCTGATGGACAGTAGTAATCCCCCAATTCACCCCAGTCAGGAACTCCATGATGGTTTAATATTAGAAAATCTATTTATATCCACCATAGGGTATGACACATCAAAAAGCTCCAGGACACAGCCCATTCACAGTGTAAATAATGGGATAGTTTATGGCAATGGCACCATCCTAGGTTTGCATGAAGCGTGGTTTGCACAGACAAGTATGGTAACCCTGATCTTGGGTTAACAGATTAAATGTGAAAACCCATAGGATCATCTCAATTTCTCAGTGCAGAAAAAGCATTTAATAGAGTTCAACATTTATTCATGATAAAAACTCACATTGGATTTGGAAGAGAATGGAATTTCCTTAACTTGATAAAAGATACAGTTCAGATATCTACAGAAAACATCAGATTAGGTTGTGAAAGTAAAGGAAGCATTATCATTAAATTCAGTAATGACAAGAATGCCCATTATCAGTATCTCTACTAAACTTTGGAACTGGATGCTTTAACCAATGATAAGAGAAAACAATAAGATAAAAAATTAGAAAGAAAGAGGTAAAAGTACACTTACATCCAGAAAATGTGGATTGACTAAAAGAAAACCTACAAACTGTCAGAATTCGTGTAAAATTATACTAAGCTCACTAGATAAAATATAATTATAAATAATAAATAAATTCCTACTAACCAGACATAACTTCTTATAAAATGCAATACAAAAAATATATCCTGGGCTTCCCTGGTGGCGCAGTGGTTGAGAGTCCGCCTGCCAATGCAGGGGACACGGGTTTGTGCCTCGGTCCGGGAAGATCCCACATATCACTGAGCGGCTGGGCCCGTGAGCCATGGCCGCTGAGCCTGCACATCCGGAGCTTGTGCTCCGCAATGGGAGAGGCCACAACAGTGAGAGGCCCACGTACTGCAAAAACAACAACAACAACAACAGCAAATATATCCCATTCACAATTCATACCACTATGGAAAAATTACAAAATACCAGCATGGGCTACAAAAGAAGATATGAACAATAGAGAGATACATAAAGATTTCCATTTGTCTCCAAGCAATCAATAAATACATCTCCCATAAGAGTACCAACTTTCTTTTTAGTGAAACTGTACAAGCTGCTTTTCAAATTTATGTGGAGTGGCTAGGTAATCTTTAAGGACAAATAGGAGTCTTTTCTCACCAGTTTTTACCCTTTATTATAGTGGCTACAAAAGTAAAACAGTGTTACAGAAATAGTGTATAAAGCAATGGAGTAGAATGGAGAATTCAGAAAACAGATTCACCTATGTATGAAAATTTGATCAATGATAGAGTTGGTATTATAAATAAATGGTGAAGAGGGACAGTTCAAGATGGCGGTGTAAGAAGAGACTGAACTTACTTCCTCCCACAGATACAACAGATACACAACTACATGTGGATCAGTTCCCTCCGAAAAGAACCTGAGAAATAGCTGAACACCTGCTCCACAGCAAAAGAGGAAAAGGACTGCGTGGAAATGGGTAGGAGAAGCAGAGACATGCTCTTGACAAAAACCTTACCACAGGCACGGTGGCACACAATAGGGGAGAATCTCACCACATGGATGTTTTTTCTGCAGTAGTGATGGGTTGGCACCCCACATTAGACACCCCATCCCCTGGGATCTACTCCAGAAATGAGCCACCAGAATGCCTGGCTTAGAAAACCAATGGGGCTGACATCCAAGAGTCCCAGACTATGTAGGAAACTGAGACTATCTTCTTAAAGGGCTCATGTGCAGCCTCACTCATACCAAGACCCAGCAATATAACAGCAGTTCAAAAAGTACTCAGTCTGTATGTGAAGGGGAGTCATTTGTGAATCTAAAAGCATTGGCTGAAGGAGCAGAGAACAGTGGAAATGCTCTGCAGAGGCAGAGACATTGGCACATGCCATTGTTGCACTTCCCGCCAAACTTGCTAGCATAGTCAGAGATAAGCAATCATGGCACTATCCTGTCACATTGCTGAAGCCAGAGAGTTATGAACATTGCAGCACTCCCCCACTCCCTGGATTGGGTGGGTGGGTACAAATGGTTGCAGTATTCTCCTGCTCCCTAGCTAAAGTCTGTGAGTGCAGGAGGTGGTGACACTCCACAACCCTCTGGCTGGGGCTGGGGAGTGCAAGTGGCTATGAAAATATCCCTCTCCCAGCCTAAAGCAAACTGGACAATCCCTTGCCCCTTGGCTGGGGCTGGTGAGCACAAACAGTTATGGCATTCTCCCACTCCTGACCTAAAGCCCACATGCACATATCCTCATGCTGAATTGCTGAAGCTTATGGGTACACACAGTCAAGTTACTTTCCCACTGCCTTCCTGAAGCAAGAGAGAAAGGCCTGCCCCCTACACTCTCCAGCAATCCAGCCAAAGCCCAAGGGCATGCACAATCCACACAGGGAACACCTCTTGATTGGCTGACCATGGTGTCCAAGGGGTTTGGTGTTCCTGAGCTCCACTGGATTGTAACAATTGGAAAGACCATTATTGGCAGGCCACACCCCCCAGGGCACTGCAAATACAGCAGATTGAAACACAATACCACTTTTTTCTTGGGAAAAAAGCCTATTTATTTACCCTGGAGCTTTACCCTTAGGGATAGGCTATGGATATTAAACACTTCTAGAGGATAAGGAGGTACTCCTAGAGGATGTAAGTAGTGAGACACCATTGGCCTCACTACAGCCTGATGAGACTACCCAGAAAGAAACTTATACACTATTCAGGAGTCCTGATTCTTGCCGCTGTCACCCAGGGGACACTTCCAGATCTCCTGGTCTGGAGGCCAGCAAGGATTATGACTGTAGCCCCATAGGACTGTATCTATCTGCATATTTTAAAGTCTTCTGTCTGAGGGTTTGGCATCCAATCAGGCTGAAACTTAGGTAAATGAGATTTGTCCCCTTGGAACACTGACAAATCTCAGCACACACTTAACAGGGGCACAAAAATAAATCAGGCATTAAAGATATACACAAGGGGCTTCCCTGGTGGCGCAGTGGTTGAGAGTCCGCCTGCCGATGCAGGGAACACGGGTTCGTGCCCCGGTCTGGGAAGATCCCACATGCTGCGGAGTGGCTGGGCCCGTGAGCCATGGCCGCTGAGCCTGCGCGTCCGGAGCCTGTGCTCCGCAACGGGAGAGGCCACGACAGTGAGAGGCCCGCGTACCGCAAAAAAAAAAAAAAAAGATATACACAAGGATTCAAGAGACAACTGAGATCCAGGGCCAGGCTGAAAAAGAAGTATCGTCACCTGCACAAGGCCACTTTTTCCTGAGAGAGGTAGCAGTTTTGCCTAATACATAGAAACAAACCCAGAGAGCCAAAAATATAAGGAAATAGAAAAATATGTTCCAAATGAAAGAACAAGATAAAACCTCATAAAAATAACTTCAGGATATGGAGGTAAGTAATCTATCTGATAAAAAATTCAAAGTAGTAGTCATAAAACTGCTCACTGAACTTGGGAGAAGAATGATGAAAACAGTGAGAATTTCAACAAAGAGAAAATTTAAGACAGAACAAATCAGTGATAAAGGATATGATATCTGAAATGAAAAATACAGGAGACGGAATCAACAACAGCTTAGATGATACAGAAAAATGGATCAGTGATCTGGAAGACAGAATAGTGGAAATCACCCAATCAGAACAACAAAAGAAAAACAAATTTAAAAAATAAGGATAGTTTAAGGGATCTGTGGGACAACATCAAGCATACTAACATTCACATTACAGGGGTCCCAGAAGGAGAAAAAAGAAGAAAAAAAGGAGCAGAAAGCTTCTTTGAAGAAATAATGGCTGAAAAATTTATTAATCTGGGTAAGGAAAAATAAATCCAGGTCCAGGAAGCACAGAGAGTCCCAAACAAGATGAACCCAAAGAGATCAATACCAAGACACATTATAATTAAAATGTGAAAAGTTAAAGAAAAGTTTCTAAAATCAGCAAGAGAAAAACAGCTAGTTACATTTAAGGAACCCCCCATAAGGCTCAGTGAATTTTTTTAGCAGACATTTTGCAGACCAGAAAGGAGTGGTGTAATATTTTCAAAAATGTTGAAAGGATAAAAAACTGCATCAAGAATACTCTATCTGGCAAGGTTATCAACTGAAGGAGCTGCAGGAGAGATAAAGATTTTCCTACATAAGCAAACACTGAGAGAGTTTATATCCACTAAAAAGTCCTTACAAGAAATGTAAAAGGACTTCTTTAAGTGGAAGAGGATCAACCACTTGTAAAGCTAGTATGAAGTTTACCGGACAAAAGTAGTAAAAACAACTGTAAGTACAATAAATAGTTAGGGGATACACAAAGTAAAAAGACGTAAACTATGACACAAAAACATAAAACATGGGGTGATGGGTAAAAATATAGTGCTTGTAAATGCACTTGAACTTAAGAGACTATCAACTTAGAATAGACTGATTTATGTAGATTGTCATATATGAACCTCATGATAACCACAAACCAAAAACCTATAATAAAGAGACAAAAAACTAAAGAAGAAGGAATTGAATTAACACTGAAGAAAACCATCAAACCACAGGGGAAGAAAATAAGAGAAGATGAAAGGAGCAAAGAAGTACAAAAACAACTGGAAACAATTAACAAAGTGATAATAAGTACATACTTATTAATAATTACATTAAATGTAAATGGATTAAATTCTCCAATCAAAAGACATAGGATAACTGAATGGATTTAAAACAAACAAACAGAAAAACAAACAAAAGTAAGACCTATCTATATGATACTTATAAGAGACTCCCTTCAGATCTAAAGACACACACAAATTGCAAGTGAACAGATGAAAAAAGATAATCCATAGAAGTGGAATTGAAAAGAAAGCTGAGGTAACAATACTTATATTAGATAAAATAGACTTTAAAACAGAGACTGTAAAAAAAAACATAAAAAGGGCATTGGTAATGATAAAGGAGTGAATCAAACAAGAGAATATAACATTTGTAAACATTTATGTATCCAACATAGGAGCACCTAAATATATAAAGCAAATAGTAACAGACATAAAGGGAGAAATTGACAGTAATATAATAATAGTAGGGAAATTTAATACTCCACTTACATCAATATATAGATCATCCAGACAGAAAATCAATATGGAAATACTGGCCTCGAACAACACATTAGATGAGATTGAGAAACATGCAAAATATTCCAAATCATATCAAGTATCTTTTCTGACCCCAGTGGTGTAAAACTAAAAATGAAATACCATAAGAAAATCTAGCATCTATTTATGATATAAACTCTCCAAAAATCGAGTATAGAGGGAACATCTCGCAACATAGTAAAGGCCGTATATGACAAATGCATGACTAACATCATTCTCAATCGTGAAAAGCTGAAGGAACAAGACAAGAATGCCCACTCTTGCCACATTTATTCAATAAAATTTTGGAATTCCTATCCACAGCAATCAGACAAAAAATAAATAAATGAAAGGCATCCAAATTGGAACAGAAGATATAAAACCTTCACTATTTGTAGGTGACATAATACAATACATAGAAAACCTTAAATAATCCACCAAAAACCTATTAGAAATAATAAATGAATTCATTAAAGTTGCATGATACAAAATGAATATGCAGAATACTATTGCCTTTTTAGACACTAATAACAAAACATCAGAAAGAGAAATTAAGAAACAGTTCCATTTAAAATTGCATCAGGCGGGGGACCTTGAAGATGGTGGAAGAGTAAGACGCGGAGATCACCTTCCTCCCCACAGATACACCAGAAATACATCTACACGTGGAACAACTCCTACAGAACACCTACTGAAGGCTGGCAGACCTCAGACCTCCCAAAAGGCAAGAAACTCCCCACTTACCTGGGTAGGGCAAAAGAAAAAACAGAGACAAAAGAACAGGGACGAAACCTGCACCAGCGGGAGGGAGCTGTGAAGGAGGAAAAGTTTCCACACACCAGGAAGCCCCTTCGTGGGCGGAGACTGCGGGAGGCGGAGCGGGGAGCTTCGAAGCCGCGGAGGAGTGCACAGCAACAGGGGTGCAGAGGGGAAAGCGGGGAGATTCCCGCACAGAGGATCGGCGCCGACTGACACTCACCAGCCGGAGAGGCTTGTCTGCTCACCCGCCGGGGCGGGCGGGGCTGCGAGCTGAGGCTCAGGTTTCGGTCGGAGCACAGGGAGAGGACTGGGGTTGGCGGCTTGAACATAGCCTGAAGGGGTTAGTGCACCATGGCTAGCCGGGAGGGAGTCCGGGGAGAAGTCTGCAGCTACCGAAGAGGCAAGAGACTTTTTCTTCCCTCTCTGTTTCCTGGTGCGCGAGGAGAGGGGTTTAAGAGCGCTGCTTAAAGGAACTCCAGAGATGGGCGCGAGTCGCGGCTAAAAGCACGGACCCCAGAGACGGGCGGGAGATGCTAAGGCTGCTGCTGCTGCCACCAAGAAGCCTGTGTGCGAGCACAGGTCACTCTCCACACCCTCCTTCCGGGGAGCCTGTGCAGCCCGCCACTGCCAGGTTCCCGGGATCCAGGGACAACTTCCCCGGGAGAACGCACGGCAGGCCTCAGGCTGGTGCAACGTCATGCTGGCCTCTGCCACCGCAGGCCCGCCCCGCATGCAGTGCCCCTCCCTCCCCCCCGGCCTGAGTGCGCCAGAGCCCCCGAATCAGCAGCTCCTTTAACCCCCATCCTGTCTGAGCGAAGAACAGACGCCCTCCGGCGACCTACACGCAGAGGCGGGGCCAAATCCAAAGCTGAGCCCCTGTGAGCTGTGAGAACAAAGAAGAGAAAGGGAAGTCTCTCCCAGCAGCCTCAGAAACAGCGGATTAAAGCTCCACAATCAACTTGATGTACCCTGCATCTGTGGAATGCATGAATAGACAACGAATCATCCCAAATTGAGGAGGTGGGCTTCGAAAGCAAGATCTATGATTTTTTCCCCTTTTCTTCTTTTTGTGAATGTGTATGTGTATGCTTCTGTGTGAGATCTTGTCTGTATAGCTTTGCTTCCACCATTCGTCCTAGGGTTCTATCCGTCCATGTTTCTTTTTAAAATTTTTTTTCTTAATAATTAATTTTAATAATTTTATTATACTTTACCTTCTTTCTTTCTTTCCTTCCTTCCTTCCCTCCTTTAGACAACGAATCATCCCAAATTGAGGAGGTGGTCTCTGAGAGCAAGATTTATGATTTTTTTTCCCCTTTACCTCTTTTTGTGAGGGTGTATGTGTATGCTTCTGTGTAAGATTTTGTCTGTATAGCTTTGCTTCCAACATTTGTCCTAAGGTTCTATCCGTCCTTTTTTTTTTCCTAAATAATTATTTTTTAATTCAATAACTTTATTATACTTTATTTTATTTTACTGTATCTTCTTTCTTTCTGTCTTTTTTCCTTCCTTCCCTCCTTCCTTCCTTCCTCCCTCCCTCCCTCCATCCTTTCTTTCCTTCTTGCCTTCTTTCCTTCTTTGCTTCTTTCTTTCTTTCTTTCTTTCTTTCTTCCTTCCTTCCTTACCTCATTTCTTTCTTTCTTTCTTCATACTTCTACAAATTCTCTCTACTTTTTCTCCATTTTATCCAGAGCCGTGTGGATGAAAGGCTCTTGGTGCTGCAGCCAGGAGTCAGGGCTCTGCCTCTGAGGTGGGAGAGCCAACTTCAGGACACTGGTCAACAAGAGACCTCCTAGCTCCACATAATATCAAATGGCGAAAATCTCCCAGAGACCTCCATCTTAACACCAGCACCCAGCTTCACTCAACAACCAGCAAGCTACAGTGCTGGACAACCGATGCCAAACAACTAGCAAAACAGGAACACAACCCCACCCATGAGCAGAGAGGCTGCCTAAAATAATAATAAGGCCACAGACACCCCAAAACACACCACCAGACGTGAACCTACCCACTAGAGAGACAAGATACAGCCTCATCCACCACAACACAGGCACTAGTCCCCTCCACCAGGAAGCCTACACAACCCACTGAACCAACCTTAGCCACTGGAGACAGACATCAGAAACAGTGGGAACTACGAACCTGCAGCCTGCAAAAAGGAGACCCCAAACACAGTAAGATAAGCAAAATGAGAAGACAGAAAAACATACAGCAGATGAAGGAGCAAGATAAAAATGCACCAGACCTAACAAATGAAGAGGAAATAGGCAGTCTAGCTGAAAAAGAACTCAGAATAATGATAGTAAGGATGATCCAAAATCTTGGAAATAGAATGGACAAAATGCAAGAAACAGTTAACAAGGACCTAGAAGAAATAAAGATGAAACAAGCAATGATGAACAACACAATAAATGAAATTAAAAGTACTCTAGATGGGATCAATAGCAGAATAACTGAGGCAGAAGAACGGATAAGTGACCTGGAAGATAAAATAGTGGAAATAACTATGGCAGAGCAGAATAAAGAAAAAAAGAATGAAAAGAACTGAGGACTGTCTCAGAGACCTGTGGGACAATATTAAATGCATCAACATTCAATGCACCAACATTCGAATTATAGCGTTCCAGAAGAAGAAGAGAAAAAGAAAGGGACTGAGAAAATATTTGAAGAGATTATAGTTGAAAACTTCCATAATATGGGAAAAGAAATAGTTAATCAAGTCCAGGAAGCACAGAGAGTCCCATACAGGATAAATTCAAGGAGAAATATGCCAAGACACATATTAATCAAACTGTCAAAAATTAAATACAAAGAAAGCATATTAAAAGCAGCAAGGGAAAAACAACAAATAACACACAAAGAATCCCCATAAGGTTAACAGCTGATTGCTCAGCAGAAACTCTGCAAGCCAGAAGGGAGTGGTAGGACATACTCAAAGTGATGAAGGAGAAAATCCTGCAATCAAGATTACTCTACCCAGCAAGGATCTCATTCAGATTTGATGGAGAAATTAAAACCTTTACAGACAAGCAAAAGCTGAGAGAGTTCAGCACCACTAAACCAGCTTTACAACAAATGCTAAAGGAACTTCTCTAGACAAGAAACACAAGAGAAGGAAAAGACCTATAATAACGAACCCAAAACAGTTTAGAAAATGGGAATAGGAACATACATATCGATAATTACCTTAAATGTAAATGGACTAAATGCTCCCACCAAAAGACACAGATTGGCTGAATGGATACAAAAACAAGACCCATATATATGCTGTCTACAAGAGACCCACTTCAGACCCAGAGACACATACAGACTGAAAGTAAGGGGATGGAAAAAGATATTCCATGCAAATGGACACCAAAAGAAAGCTGGAGTAGCAATTCTCATATCAGACAAAATAGAATTTAAAATAAAGTCTATTAGAAGAGACAAAGAAGGACACTACATAATTATCAAGGGATTGATCCAAGAAGAAGATATAACAATTGTAAATATTTTTGCACCCAACATAGGAGCACCTCAATACATAAGGCAAATACTAACAGCCATAAAAGGGGAAATTTACAGTAACACATTCATAGTAGGGGAATTTAACAACCCACTTTCACCCATGGACAGATCATCAAAAATGAAAATAAATAAGAAAACACAAGCTTTAAATGATACATTAAACAAGATGGACTTAATTGATATTTATAGGACACTCCATCCAAAAACAACAGAATACACATTTTTCTCAAATGCTCATGGAACATTCTCCAGGATAGATCATATCTTGGGTCACAAATCAAGCCTTGGTAAATTTAAGAAAATTGAAATTGTATCAAGTATCTTTTCTGACCACAACGCCATGAGACTAGATATCCATTACAGGAAAAGATCTGTAAAAAATACAAACACATGGAGGCTAAACAATACACTACTTAATAATGAAGTGATCACTGAAGAAATCAAAGAGGAAATCAATAAATATCTAGAAACAAATGAGAATGGAGACACAATGACCCAAAACCTATGGCATGCAGCAAAAGCAGTTCTAAGAGGGAAGTTTATAGCAATACAAGCCCACCTTAAGAAGCAGGAAACATCTCAAATAAACAACCTAACCTTGCACCTCAAGCAATTAGAGAAAGAAAAACAAACAAAAAAACCCCCCAAAGTAGCAGAAGGAAATAAATCATAAAAATCAGATCAGAAATAAATGAAAAAGAAATGAAGGAAACAATAGCAAAGATCAATAAAACTAAAAGCTGGTTCTTTGAGAAGATAAACAAAATAGATAAACCACAAGCCAGACTCATCAAGAAAAAAAGGGGGAAGACTCAAATCAATAGGATTAGAAATGAAAAGGGAGAAGTAACAACTGACACTGCAGAAATAAAAAAGATCATGAGAGATTACTACAAGCAATTCTATGCGAATAAAATGGACAGTCTGGAAGAAATGTACCAATTCTTAGAAGTGCACAACCTGCCAAGACTGAATCAGGAAGAAATAGAAAATATGAACAGACCTATCACAAGCACTGAAATTGAAACTGTGGTTAAGAATCTTCCAACAAACAAAAGGCCAGGACCAGATGGCTTCACAGGCGAATTCTATCAAGCATTTAGAGAAGAGCTAACACCTATCCTTCTCAAACTCTTCCAAAATATAGCAGAGGGAGGAACACTCCCAAATTCCTTCTACGAGGCCACCATCACCTTGATACCAAAACCAGACAAGGATGTCACAAAGAAAGAAAACTACAGGCCAATATCACTGATGAACATAGATGCAAAAATCCTCAACAAAAAACTAGCAAACAGAATCCAACAGCACATTAAAAGGATCATACACCATGATCAAGTGGGGTTTATTCCAGGAATGCAAGAATTCTTCAATATATGCAAATCTATAAATGTGATAAACCATATTAACACACTGAAGGAGAAAAACTATATGATCATCTCAATAGATGCAGAGAAAGCTTTTGACAAAATTCAACACCAAATTATGATAAAAACCCTGCAGAAAGTAGGCATAGAGGGAACTTTCCTCAACATAATAAAGGCCATATATGACAAGCCCACAGCCAACATCATCCTCAATGGTGAAAAACTGAAAGCATTTCCACTAAGATCAGGAACAAGACAAGGTTGCCCACTCTCACCACTCTTATTCAACATACTTTTGGAAGTTTTAGCCACAGCAATCAGAGAAGAAAAGGAAGTAAAAGGAATCCAAATTGGAAAAGGAGAAGTAAAGCTGTCACTGTTTGCAGATGACATGATACTCTACATAGAGAATCCTAAAGATGCTACCAGAAAACTACTGGAGCTAATCAGTGAATTTGGTAAAGTAGCAAGACACAAAATTAATGCATAGAAATCTCTGGCATTCCTTTATACTAATGATGAAAAATCTGAAAGTGAAATCAAGAAAACACTCCCATTTAACATTGCAACAAAAAGAATAAAATATCTAGGAATAATCCTACCTAAGGAGACAAAAGACCTGTATGCAGAAAATTATAAGACACTGGTGAAAATAATTAAAGATGATACAAATAGATGGAGAGATATACCATGTTCTTGGATTGGAAGCATCAACATTGTGAAAATGACTCTACTACCCAAAGCAATCTACAGATTCAATGAAATCCCTATCAAACTACCACTGGCATTTTTCACAGAACTAGAACAAAAAATTTCGCAATTTGTATGGAAACAGAAAAGACCCCAAATAGCCAAAGCAATCTTGAGAACGAAAAATGGAGCTGGAGGAATCAGGCTCCCTGACTTCAGACTATACTACAAAGCTACAGTAATCAAGACAGTATGGTACTGGCACAAAAACAGAAAGATAGATCAATGGAACAGTATAGAAAGCCCAGAGATAAATCCACACACATATGGACACCTTATCTTTGATAAAGGTGGCAGGAATGTACCGTGGAGAAAGGACAGCCTCTTCAATAAGTGGTACTGGGAAAACTGGACAGATACATGTAAAAGTATGAGATTAGATCACTCCCTAACACCATACACAAAAATAAGCTCAAAATGGATTAAAGACCTAAATGTAAGGCCAGAAACTATCAAACTCTTAGAGGTAAACATAGGCAGAATACTCTATGACATAAATCACAGCAAGATCCTTTCTGACCCACCTCCTAGAGAAATGGAAATAAAAACAAAAATAAACAAATGGGACCTAATGAAACTTCAAAGCTTTTGCACAGCAAAGGCAACCATAAACAAGACCAAAAGACAACCCTCAGAATGGGAGAAAATATTTGCAAATGAAGCAACTGACAAAGGATTAATCTCCAAAATTTACAAGCAGCTCATGCAGCTCAATAAGAGAAAAACAAACAACCCAATCCAAAAATGGGCAGAAGAGCTAAACAGACATTTCTCCAAAGAAGATATACAGACTGCCAACAAACACATGAAAGAATGCTCAACATCATTGATCATTAGAGAAATGCAAATCAAAACTACAATGAGATATCATCTCACACCAGTCAGAATGGCCATCATTAAAAAATCTAGAAACAATAAATGCTGGAGAGGGTGTGGAGAAAAGGGAACACTCTTGCACTGCTGGTGGGAATGTGAATTGGTTCAGCCACTATGGAGAACAATATGGAGGTTCCTTAAAAATCTACAAATAGAACTACCATATGACCCAGCAATCCCACTGCTGGGCATATACCCTGAGAAAACCAAAATTCAAAAAGAGTCATGTACCAAAATGTTCATTGCAGCTCTATTTACAATAGCCTGGAGATGTAAACAACCTAAGTGCCCATTATCTGATGAATGGATAAAGAAGATGTGGCACATATACACCATGGAATATTACTCAGCCATAAAAACAAACGAAATTGAGTTATTTGTAATGAGGTGGATAGACCTAGAGTCTGTCATACAGAGTGAAGTAAGTCAGAAAGAGAAAGACAAATACCGTATGCTAACACATATATATGGAATTTAAGGAAAAAAAATGTCATGAAGAACCTAGGGGTAAGACAGGAATAAAGACACAGACCTACTGGAGAACGGACTTGAGGATATGGAGAGGGGAAGGGTGAGCTGTGACAGGGCGAGAGAGAGTCATGGACATATATACACTACCAAACGTAAGGTAGATAGCTATTGGAAGCAGCCACATGGCACAGGGATATCGGCTCAGTGCTTTGTGACCGCCTGGAGGGGTGAGATAGGCAGGGTTGGAGGGAGGGAGACACAAGAGGGAAGAGATATGGGAACATATGTTATATATAACTGATTCACTTTGTTTTAAAGCAGAAATTAACACACCATTGTAAAGCAATTATACCCCAATAAAGATGTTAAAAAAAATAATAAAATAAAATGAAATATAATTGTATCAAAAAGAATAAAATACTGAGGAATCAAATAACTGAGGAAGTTAAAGATCTGTCCCCTGAAAACTACAAAACATTGACGAAAGGGATTGAAGACAACACAAATAAATGGAACAATATACTGTGCTCACAGAATAATGTTATAATGCCCCCTACTACACAAAGCAATCTACAATTTCAATGCAATTCTTATTAAAAAAAACAGAAATGGCATTTTTCTCAGAACTAGAAAAAAGTACAGTAAAATTTGTATGGAATGACAAAAGACCTGAAACAGACAAAATCTTGAGAAAGAAGAACCAAGTTGGAGGTATCATGTTCCCTGATTTAAGCTATTCTGTAAAGTTATAGTAATCAAAACAGTATCCTACTGACACAAAAAAAGACACATAGATCAATGGAACAGAATAGAAAGCCCAGAAATAAACCTTTGCATATATGCTTGATTAATTCATGAGAAAGAATGTAAGAATGTAAAACGGAGATAACACAGTATCTTCAATAAATGGTGTGGGGAAACCTGACTTGAACAGATACATGCAAAATAATGAAACTGGACCATTATTTTACACCATATATAAAAAATCAATTCAAAATCAATTAAAGACTTAAATGTAAGACCTGAAACCATAAAAACTCTTAAAAGTAAGCTCTTTGAAACTGGTCTCAGTGATATTTTTTGGACCTGTGTCCTCAGGCAAGGTCAACAAAAACAAAAGTAAACAAATGGAAGTACATCAAACTAAAAAGCTTTTGCACAGAGAATGAAACCATCCATATCATGAAAAAGAAACCTACTGAATGAGAGAAGATATTTGCAAATCATACATCTGATAAGGCCTTAATATCAAAATTATATAAAGAATTTATACAATCTAATATGAAAAGAAAAAAAAAACACACACAAAGGACCTGATTAAAAAATGGGCAGAAATCTTGAATAGACGTTTTTCCAAAGAAGACATACAAATGGCCAACAGGCCCATGAAAAGATGGCCAACAGGCACGTGAAAAGATGGTCAACATCACTAATCATCAGGGAAACACAAATCAAGGCCACAGTGAAATATCATTTCACACCTGTCAAAAGGGTGATTATCCTAAACAAAAACCAAAAAATAGACATTGGTGAGGATATGGAGAAAAGGCAAATCTCATGCAGTGTTGGTAGAAATGTAAATTGGTGCAGTCACTCTGGAAAGCAGTATGGAGGTTCCTCAAAAAATTAAAAATAAGACTCTCATTCAATCCAGCAATTCTACTTCTGAGTATTTATCCAAAGGAAACAAAGATACTAATTCAAAAGATAAATGCACCCCTATGTTCATTGCAGTATTATTTATAAGAGCACAGATAGGCAAACAACCTAAGTGTACATCAGTAGATGAATGGGTAAAGAATACGTGTCATACACACACACACACACACACACACACACACACACACAGTGGAATATTATTCAAGTATAAAAAAAGAAATCTTGCCATTTGTGACAACATGGATTGACCTAGCTGCTATGCTAAGTCAGACAGAGAAACACAACTGCTGTGTGATTTCACTTGCATGTGAGATCTAAAAACAAAACAGAAATAGACTCACAGATACAGAAAACAAACCGGTGGTTGCCAGAGGAGACAGAGGTTGGGGAATGGGCATAATAGATGAAGGGGGTTAAGAGCTATAGACTTCTGGTTATAAAATAAATAAGTCATGGGGATATAAGATACAACATAGGGAATATAGTAACCTTATATAGTGACAGATTGTAACTAGACTTATTGTGATGACCATTTTGAAAGGTATATAAATATTGAATCACTATGATGCACACCTGAAACTAATACAATATTATATGTCAATCATACTCCAATAAAAATAATAAATAAATGGTGAAAAATGAATTATTTTAGGTCATTTTGTTACTCATAAAATATTGTATCTCTTCTATAATCCCTGTCTGTAGATTTAAAAAGCAAATGTAGGAAGCAAAACTTTAAACATTAAAAAATTTTAGGAGTCTAACTTTATGATATTGGGGTATGAGAATAATTTATATAAGAATATGTAAATAATAAAGGATAATATAGATAACTTTATCCACAATGAAATACCCAAAATCCTACTTTTTCCAGAAAAACCCACAAAGTATTAGAAAAACATATACAAAGTTAAGAAGCATAATCTGCATCTCAAGAGAGCGCATATAGACATAACAATCAGGAATTGACAAAGAACTTCTAAAACTTAATAAGAAAAAGACAAGTATCTAAATAAACACTAGGTAAATACCTGATTATACGATTCACATAAAATAATACATACATGACCAATAACTATCAGAATACGTTTTAAAACTTACTAACAAATAGGAAAATGGAAAATAAAATTATGAGATATTTCACAGACTGAAATAATTTCAAAGTCTGTTAGTGACAAGATTTGGTGAGAAGATGGTGAAATAAGCTCAAAGATATCCAGCAAACATGTAAATTGCTACTACCAATTTCTAGAGCAATCTGATAATATCTACTGCAATTGAAGATGTACATACACCTTGATTTAATATTTCCAATTCTACTAGAAACTCCTTTATTTATGTGCAGGGAGACATATGCAAGAAAGTCTACTGCAGTATGATTATTATCAAAGAAAAATTGGAAAGTACCTAAATGTTTACCAAAGGCAAGTGGATATATAAATTATACCTATGAGAAGGAATACTACACTTGTTATAATTAGTGATTTAGAACTATATTTATTAATGCAGATTTTAAAAAAGAAACCATAATATTACACCAATAAAAGAAAAATAGTGTTGTGGATATTGTTGTATCATCCATAAAAAAGTCAATAATCATACAATGAAATAGTATATATATTTTATGGATATTGACATATGTAAATATGTAAAGCAGGCAAGGTTAAAGGACTTTCCTGAGGATTATAAACACAGAAATAAGGAGAGCCGCTAATATTGTAGGTAAGGGATAAAATGGTAATGTGTTTGGAAGGAAATAAAGTTGAACAGATTTCAACTTTATTTGAAATGTTTTATAACTTAACAAGATCAAAAACAAATGTAGTGAAATGTTAAAATGTGATAAGTTAAAAAGCTGGGAGGTGGATACAGAGATGTTCGTTTTATTAGTCTTATAACATTCTAATTGTTTTACAATATATTTAAAGTTTTCCTTCAGCATTTTGTTAAAACATATTTTTATATCCACTCTACCACCCCCCACATTTTCCATCCACTTTTAAATAAAATACAGGCTGTTCATTTCTGGAAAAAGTTAAAAACAACATCAACAACTCACTAAAAAGCAGCATTCAAATTTCTTTGTAATAGCACACATACAGTTTCTTCTCAGTTATGTCACGTAATTCCTTATTTTTTATATAACATTCTTGTTGCATATTGAAGGATTTTCCCCATTTGTTGATTCCAGAACTTTTGTCTTGATTGGTGTTTGTCATTTGGTCAAATATTCAAATTGGAATATTTTCTTATTTGCTTCAGTATCCTATGAATCAGAATATAACAGAGTCAAGTTTAGAGTACAAAACCAGCTCAATAAATATTTAATACTCTTTTTTTTTTTTTTAGATTCTATATATATGTGTTAGTATACGGTATTTGTTTTACTCTTTCTGTCTTGCTTCACTCTGTATGACAGACTCTAAGTCCATCCACCTCACTATAAATAGCTCAATTTTGTTTCTTTTTATGGCTAAGTAATATTCCATTGTATATATGTGCCACATCTTCTTCATCTATTCATCTGTCAATGGACACTTAGGTTGCTTCCATGTCCTGGCTATAGTAAATAGTGCTGCAGTGAATATTGTGGTACATGACTCTTTTTGAATTATGCTTTTCTCAGGGTATATGTCCAGTAGTGGGATTCCTGGGTCGTATGGTAGTTCTATTTTTAGTATTTTTAAGAAACCTCCATACTGTTCTCCATAGTGGCTGTATCAATTTACATTCCCACCAACAGTGCAAAAGGGTTCCCTTTTCTCCACACCCTCTCCAGCATTTATTGTTTGTAGATTTTTTGATGATGGCCATTCTGACTGGTGTGAGGTTGTAGTTTTGATTTGCATTTCTCTAATGATTAGTGATGTTGAGCATTCTTTCATGTGTTTGTTGGCTGTCTGTATATCTTCTTTGGAGAAATGTCTATTTAGGTCTTCTGCCCATTTTTGGATTGGGTTGTTTGTTTTTTTGATATTGAGTTGCATGATCTGCTTGTAAATTTTGGAGATTAGTCCTTTGTCAGTTGCTTCATTTGCAAATATTTTCTCCCATTGGGGCAGGACAGGAATAATGACACAGATGTAGAGAATGGATTTGAGGACACGGAGAGGGGGAAGGGTAAGCTGGGATGAAGTGAGAGAGTGGCATGGACTAATATATACTACCAAATGTAAAATAGATAGCTAGTAGGAAGCAGCCGCATAGCACGGGGAGATCAGCTTGGTGCTTTGTGACCACCTAGAGGGGTGGGATGGGGGGGTGGGAGGGAGACGCAAGAAGGAGGAGATATGGGGATATAGGTATATGTATAGCTGATTCACTTTATTATAAAGCAGAAACTGACACACCATTGTAAAGCAATTATACTCCAATAAAGATGTTAAAAAGAAAAAACAACATTTGTGTAATACCTCATTGATTGAACATCTTAACCCAGTGATGAATTACATACATAATATGAATATTCATTTAAAACATTTGGCAGACTGAAAATTATGAAGAGCAAAAGTAAGATAATTTGTAATTCCATTACCCAGCTATAATTTCTCTTAATCCATTGATATAGTTATTGTCACACATTCCAATAGATAGTAAATAAAAATGCAGGAGACCATTAAGAACAGAGGCAGACAACAGAAAAACACTTCATGAGAGGATGAGAAGGAAGATGGCGGAAGAGTAAGACGCGGAGATCACGTTCCTCCCCACAGATACACCAGAAATACATCTACGCGTGGAACAACTCCTACAGAGCATCTACTGAACGCTGGCAGAAGACCTCAGACCTCCCAAAAGGCAAGAAACCCCCCACGTACCTGGGTAGGGCAAAAGAAAAAACTAAACAGAGACAAAAGGATAGGGACGGGTCCTGCACCAGCGGGAGAGAGCTGTGAAGGAGGAAAAGTGTCCACACACTAGGAAGCCCCTTCGCGGGTGGAGGCTTCGGGAGGCGGAGTGGGGGAGCTTGGGAGCCGCGGAGGAGAGCACAGCAACAGGGGTGCGGAGGGCAAAGCGGGCAGATTCCAGCGCAGAGGATCGGGCCGACCGGAACTCGCCAGCCGAGAGGCTTGTCTGCTCGCCTGCCGGGGCGGGCGGGACTGGGAGCTGAGGCTCCGGCTTTTGTCGGAGCGCCGGGAGAGGACTGAGGTTGGCGGCGTGAACACAGCCTGCAGGGCGTTAGTGCACCGCGGCTGGCCGGGAGAGAGTCCGGGGAGAAGTCTGGAACTGCCGAAGAGGCAAGAGACTTTTACGTCCCTCTTTGTTTCCTGGTGCACGAGGAGAGGGGATTAAGAACGCTGCTTGAGAGAGCTCCAGGGACGGGCGCGAGGCGCGGCTAAAAGTGCGGAGCCCAGAGACAGACATGAGACGCTAGGGCCGCTGCTGCCGCCACCGGGAGGCCTGTGTGCGAGCGCAGGTCACTAGCCACACGCCCTTCCGGGGAGCCTGTGCAGCCCGCCACTGCCGGGGTCCCGGGATCCAGGGACGGCTCCCCCGGGAGAACGCACAGGCGCGCCTCAGGCTGCAACGTCTCGCCGGCCTCTGCCGCCGCGGGCCCGCCCCGCACTCCGTGCCCCTCCCTACCCCCGGGCCTGAGTGAGCCAGAGCCTCCGAATCAGCGGCTCCTTTGACCCCGTCCTGTCTGAGCAAAGAACAGACGCCCTCCGGTGACCTACACGCACAGGCGGGGCTAAATCCAAAGCTGAGCCCCTGGGAGCTGTGAGAACAAAGAAGAGAAAGGGAAATCTCTCCCAGCAGCCTCAGAAGCAGCGGATTAAAGCTCCACAATCAACTTGATATACCCTGCATCTGTGGAATACCTGAACAGACAACCAATCAGCCCAAATTAAGGAGCCCTGTGGATGAAAGGCTCTTGGTGCTGCAGCCAGGAGTCAGTGCTGTGCCTCTGAGGTGGGAGAGCCAACTTCAGGACACTGATCCACAAGAGACCTTCCAGCTGCACATAATATCAAACAGCAAAAATTTCCGAGAGATTTCCATCTCAACGCCAGCACCCAGCTTCACTCAACGACCAGCAAGCTACAGTGCTGGACATCCTATGCCAAACAACTAGCAAGACAGGAACACAACCCCACCCATTAGCAGAGAGGCGGCCCAAAATCATAATAAGTCTACAGACACCCCAAAACACACCACCAGACGTGGACCTGCCCACCAGAAAGACAAGATCTATCCTCATCCACCAGAACACAGGCACTACTACCCTCCACCAGGAAGCCTACACAACCCACTGAACCAACCTTAGCCACTGGGGACAGACACAAAAAACAACAGGAACTACGAACCTTCAGCCTGCAAAAAAGGAGACCCCAAACATAGTAAGATAAGCAAAATGAAAAGACAGAAAAACACACCGCAGATGAAGGAGCAAGATAAAAACCCATCAGACCTAACAAATAAAGAGGAAATAGGCAGTCTACCTGAAAAAGAATTCAGAATAATGATAGTAAGGTTGATCCGAAATCTTGGAGATAGAATGGACAATAGAATGGACAAAATGCAAGAATCAGTTAACAAGGACCTAGAAGAACTAAAGATGAAACAAGCAACGATGAACAACACAATAAATGAAATTAAAAGTACTCTAGATGGGATCAATAGCAGAATAACTGAGGCAGAAGAACGGATAAGTGACCTGGAAGATAAAATAGTGGAAATAACTAATGCAGAGCAGAATAAAGAAAAAAGAATGAAAAGAACTGAGGACAGTCTCAGAGACCTCTGGGACAACATTAAACGCACCAACATTCGAATTATAGGGGTTCCAGAAGAAGAAGAGAAAAAGAAAGGGACTGAGAAAATATTTGAAGAGATTATAGTTGAAAACTTCCCTAATATGGGAAAGGAAATAGTTAATCAAGTCCAGGAAGCACAGAGAGTCCCATACAGGATAAATCCAAGGAGAAATACGCCAAGACACATATTAATCAAACTGTCAAAAATTAAATACAAAGAAAACATATTAAAAGCAGCAAGGGAAAAACAACAAATAACACACAAGGGAATCCCCATAAGGTTAACAGCTGATCTTTCAGCAGAAACTCTGCAAGCCAGAAGGGAGTGGCAGGACATATTGAAAGTGTTGAAGGAGAAAAACCTACAACCAAGATTACTCTACCCAGCAAGGATCTCATTCAGATTTGATGGAGAAATTAAAACCTTTAGAGACAAGCAAAAGCTGAGAGAGTTCAGCACCACCAAACCAGCTCTACAACAACTGCTAAAGGAACTTCTCTAGGCAAGAAACACAAAAGAAAGATTTAAATATAAGACCTGGAACCATAAAACTTCTAGAAGAAAATATAAGCAGTAAGCTTTCTGACATTAATTTTAATCTTTTTTTTTCTTTTTTTTGGATATGTCTTCTCAGGCAAGGGAGACAAAAACAAAAATAAACAAATGGGACCTAATCACACTAAAAAGCTTTTGCCCAGCAAAGGAAACTATCAACAAAATTAAAAGGCCACCTACTGAAAGGGAGAAGATATTTGCAAACAGTATATCTGAAAAGGGGTTAATATACAAATTATGCAAAGAACTCACAAAGCAGAAAAACAAACAACCTGATTAAAAAAAGGGCAGATACCTGAATAGGCATTTTCCCAAAGAAGACATACAGATGGACAACAGGCACACAAAACGATGTTCAACATCACTAATCATCAGAGAAATGGAAATCAAGACCACAATGAGGTAACACCTCACACCTGTCAGAATGGTTATTACCAAAAAAGACAACAAATAAGTGTTGGCAAGGGTGTGGAGAAAAGGGAACCCTTGTGCACTCTGGTGAGAATGTAAATTAATGTAGCCACTATGGAAAACAGTATGGTGAGTCCCCGCAAAAATTAAAAATAGAACTACCACATGACCTAGCCTGGGGATTTACATGAAGAAAACAAAAACATTAATTAGAAAGATATATGCACCCCGATGTTCATTGCAGCATTATTTTAAACAGCCAAGATATGGAAGCAACCTTAGTGCCCATAAATAGATGTATGGAAAAAGAAGATGTGGGGTGTGTGTGTGTGTATGTGTGTGTGTGTGTGCATGCATACACACATATATATATATATACACACAATGTAAATCTTGCCATTTACAACAACATGGATGGATCTAGAAGGTATTATTCCAAGTGAAATAAGTCAGACAAAGACAAATACTGTATGATTTCACTTATATGTGGAATCCAAAAGACAAAATAAATGAACAAGCTTAATAAAACAAAAAGCAGGATTATAGATACAGAGAAAAAAAAACCAGATGGTTGCCACAGGCGTTGGGTGTGGGAGAAGTAAAGAAATAGGTAAGGGAGATTAAGAGGTACAAACTTCTAGTTGCAAAATAAGTGCGTCAAGAGTATGAAATATACAGTGTGGGGAATATAGTCAATAACTATAACATTTTTGTATGATGACAGATTGTAACTAGACTTACCATGGTGATCATTTTGAAATGTATAGAAATATCAAATCACTGTGTCGTGTAAAAGTTGCTTACATAACGTTGTAGGTCAATTATAAATATAATTTAAAAAAAAAAAAAAAAACAGGGTTCTGAAGAACCTAGGGGTAGGACAGGAATAAAGACACAGAAGTAGAGAAGGGACTTGAGGACACGGGGAGGGGGAAGGGTAAGCTGGGACGAAGTGAGAGAATGGCACTGACATATATACACTACCAAATGTAAAATAGATAGCTAGTTGGAAGCAGCCGCATAGCACAGGGAGATCAGCTTGGTGCTTTGTGACCACCTAGAGGGGTGGGATAGGGAGGGTGGGAGGGAGATGCAAGAGGGAGGGGATATGGGGATATATGTATATGTATAGCTGATTCACTTTGTTATACAGCAGAAACTAACACAGCAATGTAAAGCAATTATACTCCAATAAAGATGTTTAAAAAAAAAAAAAAAATGCAGGATTCCCAGTTAAATTTAATTTCAGATATGTAATGATTACTTTTTCAATGTAAGTTAGCTCCATGCAATATTTAGGAACTACTTGTACTAAAAAAAGTATTTGTTGTGTATCTGTAACTCAAATTTAATTGTGAATCCTGTGTTTTCACAGAGTGCTTAAGTTGATTCTGAAATTCTGGCTTCCCTCAAGGCCTCTGCCCAAGTACCTAGACTAGTTTAACATCGAGACTGGTGGCTAATAGACCTTGAAATTGCCTAGTTCATGTAGTTGGAACTGAAACTCCCACATAGAGTTAAATTGTTTTAGAAAAGAATCTGTGGAAAAACCAGTGTAAATTCATGAACATTCTTGGAGAAAATAAAAATCTCAGTAATTTTCCTGATAAACATGAAAGACATACATTTTTTTTCTGCTGCATAGATTGGGACATATGATCTCAAAATTTTTAAATTTATACATAATTTTTAACCATTGGAAACTGAGAATGTAAAACCAGTTTTACATCTTTCCCAACTAACAAGGTCTAAGGATGAAGTACTTGTTGGTTGGCCACTTTCACAGTCTCTGATCTCAGTGTCCCCATGAAGACCTTGCTCAACCAAGCATGGGCAACTGATAGCTTCAGGTGTCAACTTTCACCATGCTCCTCGGTGAGGAAAGTGGCTCTCCTCAGCTTTCTGTCACACATCATCACTGAAACTTGGAAAAAGAACTATTTGTACTCAGTATCAACCAAATGGAAGTAATTTCTCAAATTCTCACTTCTATCCCAAGCCGTCTCTTCATAGGAACACAGAAGCAGTCTGTCAGGCTGAGGTACAGAGGAGAAAAATGTGGAAAAGGGCAAACACCATGTCATCACTTACATATGCATACTTTCCTCATTAATTACCCTCACCCTGAAAACACATGTATACCACAACCTTTCTCCCTTCCCCTTCAATAAAAAATAGAAGGCCCTTAGATTTTTGGAGGAAGAAGACCCACTTTACTAAAGTAGCCAAATTATATTTCAGCTGAACCAGGGTATCCAATACTCATATGATATTTATTTTTCCAAAAACATGGCTGGTATTGGTGAAGATGGAAAAAGTGATAGGATCTCCTGATTCACCAAGTCTTCATTTACTTGATATTGCAGTCTTATCAAGATGGCAGAAATTTTATCCTGAAAACTAGAACTAATGTGGGAGAAAACAAACAAGAGTAAGTAAAGTGAACTTCAAAGGAGGGAGCATGGTCTGGAGAGAGGAATCACACTGTCATCACATCACACTGATCCTAGATCAGTGTCAACTCATCAGACAGTTTCCTCTCTAGTTGCCCAAACAACACACAACAGAATGTCTGCTGATACTTCTCATTCCTGTACTCACAACTTGCAGGAACTGAAATGGCTCCTTCCTTTAGGATGATTAGGTGGGCAATAGCGAATATTATAGAGAAGCATGACTGGGTACAAGCCTGTGAAAATTTCCCATAACCTTTTATTGAGATTTGATTGCAGAATATCTTGCCTTACATGGACAGTAAGGATAATTCACTAGTGTGATTTCATTACCCAGAAAACATCTTCAACAAACATACCACCATCTTTCATTCATGAGACTCTTGGGGAAAATGCAAATACACTGCTACAGGGAAATATAATATCTTACAAGCTGAGTATCGCTCATCTTTCATTCTGTTCCACCATTGTATAGCTCTATGATCTGCCTCTAATATAAATTTTTTCCCCAGGAAAATACTTTAGTACCTTAAACTGTCCAAAACCCATTTGATGTCTAGACATTCTTTTTCAATCATCAAATAACGAGTCTCTGGGGAAAGACTTTTCCTACTGATGTGCTCAATAGATTGTTCTTGACTAGCTGGTTTCTGTACCAGCTGTGCTCTCCATCTCACCTGCACTTTAAAAGATTTCTCAAAGTCACATCTAATTAACACTGGCTCTGAGTATAAAAAGGCTTTGTTATGATTTCTTATACTCAATGCAGGTAAATTTTTTAGATCTTTCCAATCTATTAAATACATTGTAAAAATGGCAAAGCCTAATATCTAAAATATGCATATTACTTAAACTTTTTAAGTGTCTCTTTGCCATTTTTTTGGGGGGGGAGGGATATTTTTCACTACTTACTTGCAGTTCATGCTGTTTGTAACCAGCTCTCCCCTTTTCAAAAATCACATACTTCTTACAATGTGAATTTTCATCACAGAAAAACATATTTTTAAATCCCTCAGAATCCAATATTAAGGTACCAGATTATATCAGCTGTTTAATATTTTTCTCAGAATCCTTTTTGAAGTGTTGTATTTATGTACCTGAAAATGTCATTATAGTTTTGAAGAAAACTCTATAGATGTTTGAATTTGAATAGGTTTCTGAGCAAAACAAAAGCTTGAGGAAATGAAATGGGAAAAAAACAACTTAAAATCTTCCTATAAGGAACTTTTTATTCAATTGATCATATGAATAAACCTGGATACCTTATCTTATTAACTATTCCTCATTAACCAGATCTTCAAACCTGTCATTCACATGCTGCCTTAGTTATCTTCCTAAAATCTAAGTCAGTTGACATTTCTTCCATTCCTCATAGTCTTCAGGGCCTGGGCAGCCTGAAGTATAAAGTTGAGATACATTAAAATGACATTCAAGACCTTCTGTAATCAAGACTCATAACCTTCTGGCTTCATATCCTGCCAAATTTTATCAATTTCACTGCTTACACTCTGTATTCTCACTGTATAGAAGGCACATTCATAACTCTGTGCCTGTCCTCATGGTGTTTCTAAAATTCCCATGTGCAAATGCCACTGATTTATGGAGTCTTCTGGTTGCTGTGCTCACAATCTGTTCTTCCTTATTCTGCTTCAACTGTAAGATGTGTGATATTTTTTGAGACAGATTTTAACTTCTGTTTTAGTTATTGCTTTGTGGTTTCCTCATTGCAAACTAAATTGTCTGAGAAAAATTAGTTTCTTAGTCAGCTTCACATTCTCCCTGTATCACATACATTGCCATTCAGATAAAAGGTCCTCAATGCATATTTGTTGAATGATTCAGAAATGAGACTACTTACTTAGTTGGATGTCTTATTGGAATGATCATTATTTTCAAGAGTGTTATTTTCTATTTTCATGTCTATGTTCTTTCTTTCTTCGTGTCAAAGAATCCCGAATAATGAACTGTTCAGTTATCAGGAAAGCTATGTGAATGTTATTGGGTCTGACCAAAACTGGGAGGCATTCAGATAATGACTGGAGCACAGAGATGGGTCCAACAGATGGGAAAGAGTGTAAGATAAATGTATTAAATACACATGTTAATTGTGGTCTCCATATCAACAGGTATGAGAAGGTGAAAGTGTCCTTCAATTTTTAAGAAACTGAGAGGCTAGCTGGCCACCTTAGGTTATCTTCAAAAAGACTAATTCTCATCATCTACCTTCCTTTTTCTAAGACCAAATCCCAACCTTACCACTCAGGACTATGACTGATAAGGGTTATGACTGACCCTTTCAAAGTGTCACAATCTCCTTCCCATCAGTGAAATCAGTGAGCCGATCCCAGTCCATTAAACAGAGAGCAGTTAGTCTGCTGAGCTTACTGTGGAGCATCTCCACCCACTGGCAATGCTCACCATGAAATGGAGAGGATGTGATGACTGGCCAATGATTCTAGAACAGCTTTCAGCATAGTTTGTCTGCAGTTCCCACCCCCACCCCACCAAAACAAACAAATAAACAAACAAACAAAAAAACCCTATGTGTTTATAATTAGTCCAGCTTTCCCTTCTCACCTGAGAAGACTTAATATTAGCAGGCTTTTTTTTTTTTTTTTTCATTCTCTTTAGCAGGTAGACCTAGATTGAATGAAAGAAGTTGGTGAGAAGATGAGAAAATGAATTCACAGCTACTAAGTGTATAGATCTAGATGTGGAATATGGTTCATAAGCTGTGTAAATGTCCAACTTTTAGAGATTAGTACAAACTCTTGCCAAAATTTGGTATTTTCAGACTTTTAAACGTATGCCAATAAAGTGAATATAGTCATCCCTTGCTCTCCGCTGTGTATTGATTCCAGGATCCCCCTCAGATACCAAAAGTTTCGTATGCTAAATCCCTTAAATAAAATTGCACAGTATTTGCAAATAACCAACACACATTCTCTCCTATACTTTAAATAATCTCTAGCTTACTTATAATACTTGTTACGTTGTAAATGCTAGGTAAATAGTTGCCAGGCATAGCAAATTCAAATTTTGCTCTATGGAGCTTTCCAGAATTTATTTTTCCAAATATTTTTCATCTGCAGTTGGTTGAATTCACTGATGCAGAGCCTGTGGATATGGAGGTCTTACTGTAAATTGCTATTTCACTATGGATTTAATGTGTTTATCTCTAATTACTAATGAATCTGAGTATGAAATAGATGTTCATGTCCTTTGCCCTTTGTTTTTAGGGAATATATATATATATACATATATATAATATTCAGTATAATATATCATTTAAATGTATAAATAAATACTTGTATTTAAATAAATTTATTAAATATTTAAATAAATATATATACAAATACACATTATATTGTATAATATATGATGTTTTTCCTTTGAAATTTGCTCATACTTTTAAATACCTTATGACAGGGTAATATTTTCCATGTTTTATATATGATTGCATATTTTTAACATTTTCAAACATGTTTGACATGTTAATTAAAAGATTGTCCTTTTAAATATTTTATGTCCTTAATAAATTTTTCATTTGTTTTAACTATCAATTATTGTGGGTGGTATATTAGAGTTACCCATCATTATGTTAATATAAATTCTCACTATAATTCTGTCATTTTTCCTATCATATCCTAAAGTATATACAACTATATATATAACATATACACATGACTAGATAGTTTGGTTCATATCTGTATTTTCTTATTGAAAATATTATTTTAGTATTGTTACTACTTCCTTTTTTTATTGTTAGTGATATCTTTCTCTTAAAGTCCAATTTTCTGATTTTAATATATCCCACCTGCTGATTTTTGGTTTCTACTTACCTGGTTTATCTGTTTCAATCCTTAACTTTTATGCTTTCTGTGTTCTTATTTTTATTTTTAAATCTACTTTGACAGTGTGTAATTTTTAAAGAAAAAGTTCATTACTACTGATTATTTGGATTTATTCTGTGCTTTAAATTTGTATCTCCTCTCCATTGTTACACTTTTATCTCCTTTCTTGCAATTTTCCAAATCCATATATATATTTTCTTTTTATTTTTATTGCATCTTCCCCTGCCCGCAGAGGTTTAGATATTATAAATCTTACTTCCTTTTCTTAGTGGTTCTGTTGTAGGTTTTAACCTGCAAACTTCATGTAACAAAGACCAAGGAAGTATTATCAGCCTCCTCAACAAATGCCTTGGGATATTTTAACTCCAATCACCTCTCTCTCTCCTTACTTACAATATCTGTTCATAACTTTCATTGTTTAACACACAAATTAGGCACTTTATCATTATAAGTTGAATAGCAATTTAAAAGACTTATGCAATATTAAGTATTCAATTGCCATTCCCTTTTCATCTCCGAATGTCCTTTACAGCTTACTTTGTTTCTTCTTGATACATTTCTTTAGGAATTCCATCTTTTGGTGGAAAACACTTCCAGTTTCTGTCTTCTTGAAAAATTGCTTCACTAGAGTTAACAATTTTAAATTACAGGTAATTACTCCCAGGCTTCTAAAATATAATTTTTCATTCTTCAATATTTCATTTTTGCTGTTGGGAATTTGTCAGCAAAAATATCATTTCTTTGAAGGTAAGTTATTTTATATTTTTTCTCTCTGTTATTAAATTCACTTTTTTTCTGTGGGATTCTGTAGTTTTACTACAATGTATCTGGGTGTGGATTTTTTTTATCTTGCTTGGGACTCACTGGGATTCAATAATCTGAGGATTCATGTGTTTGAAAAATTACAGGAAACTTTCAGACATGATTTCTTCAAGTACTATTTTCTTTCTTTTGTTCTCTAAATATTCTCTAAAATTCTCTAAATTTTCTCTTTTTTTACGTTAATTTTTGATTAGACATATATTTGGTTAAACTCTCCTCTCCATATCTATCTAACCTCACTTTCATATTTTCTGTCTCTCTGGACATTATCACTAATAATTCTTCAGATTAATCTTTCAGGTCAGCAATTTCTCTCCTTTATTGTATCTAAACTAATATGTAAACAAGTCACTAATTTTCTAATTGAAATTATTATATTTGTCATTTTTGGAATTTTTTTTAATTTGGTCATGTTTGGTAGCCATTTGCTCCAAATTCATTTTTTTCCCCTTGTTTTTCAAATGTACTTGTTTTTAGTTATATATCCCATAATTATAATAATTGAAGTTATTACAGATCTAATTTTGTTCTTGGTTGTTTCTGCTGACTCCCACTTATGGTGTCTTATTTTCTTTTTTATATTGAGATTTTATTATGAGTTTGTGTTTTGTTGAACAAACTATATAAATTTTTTGACACCTGCTTTGAGGATGCTTTCCACCAGGGAAGATTTATTTTTTTCTGCCAGGTGTGCAAGGACACCAGAGATCTGGTTTGTTTTAAATTATAGCTCTATGTTTGCAATTTTTAAAGGCATGAAAAAAATTGTAAACCCAGTCCCCAGTCTTACATGAAGGCAGGCCATTTGTTATGTTGTTGATGTTGCTCTTTTCTTTTATCTTCCAACCAGAAGCAAGCCTCGTTGTTTCGTAGACTGTCTTAAATGGTTGCTTTATCTAGTTTAATCTTTTTTTCTGAGAGTTCCATCTTTATGTAGATTCTGTCCATCAGTAATTTAGAATATTGTCTGTAGTCACTCCTTGCCACTGGTACTCAAGCACCTTTGTCTATCCTCAGGATAGCAAGTTGCTTTATTGATAACTTTTCTCCTTAGTCTATGTTCCTTTCTCACTGATGACCTCGGATTTCCCTTATTTTCTTTCAGATATATCTAATCATTTAAAGAACTTGTTTAAAATGTTTTATTAAATATTTAATGGATTTTTTTAAGTAGGGAGAGGTTGATATCAGTGTCTCTTAGATACTATTCTGTTCTAGAAATGGAAGTCTATTTTTTTTTCTGAAAGTAATGGAAGGAGTACTAAACCTGAAAGTTTTCCTTAGGTGCTTTGAGGCAGAAAAGATTTTAAAGAATTTGTTCAGAAGGACCAATTTTGTTAGGTCTCAAAATTGTACAAATTCAATGGCACAATAGGATGTAGTTCCTCAACTGAAAAGTCTGAAATTTCAGTAGTTATAATCCAAAGAGAGAATTGTCTGCAGCTTGTATAGAAGTTTAGAGCTGGGTATAATGTGGATTGACATAAGAAGGGAAGGTTTACTTTTGGAGATAAAAATAAGGGATGGAGCTGGCAGAGGTAGTTTTCCTGGTCACATCTAACTTGGAGAGTGAGAGAAGCATGGCTGAAAGGGCAGGAATGGACTTTGAGTTGTGTCACCCAGACTTGTACTTGAATGACGTTGAAGTTTTGATGAAAATTTTATTTATTTTAAAAAATTCCAGTGAAAAACAATCCTTTCAGGTTTTTTGTTTGTTTTGTTTAGGTTTTTTTTAATAAGAAAAGCCTGCACCAGACATTTCACAAGATTCAACTGCATGGAGTGAATAAGTTAGTCAGTGTCAAGAACTACTCCTGACATAAAAGTTCTCTATAGGAGTAGAAACAGCCTTTGAAGCACTCTACTTCACATTACCTCTCTCTTTAACTCAAAAAGCAGACAAGTATATGACTTTTTTGACAATTAAATATAATTATCCTCACAAAGAAAAAAATATTTTTATATTTTCTATACTTCATTTGAGTGACTTATGAGCTTACCTGTTTTAGTGAGTGCATTTGATGAGAATTTTTTTTACCACTATATCATGTGCTTATGTAGTATGAAGCCAATTGTGAATGTAGAATCACTTTTTTTTTTATGTTTTAAGAATTTATTTTTCTTCAGGATACATTTAAGTGATAAATTATTCATTGCAAATGGATATTTGGGGAGCTAAGTTCTAATTAGGAAACTTTTTACTGATTACTCCTCAATTAGTTGATTAGCATTAATAGTAGTATATTTAAATGATGCAGATTTCATGGTTTAATTTCACTAATGGGGTTAAAATAATAGATGTATCAATTTAAAGAACAAAAGGAATTTTGTTTCCAATAGTGGATGCTATTTCACTGGAGGAGGGGGCATTCAGTATCTGAACCCATTTGTTTCTCTGATTGATAAACCCATTGTGTTAGAACAAGTAAAATATTAGGTAGGCCTCACTCTAGAGGTTTATGCTGCTACACACTGTTTCTGCCCACTCCCTGGAAGCCAAGTTTAAGGCATGGGAGATGTTGTTTTGTTAGGCTGAAAGCTCTGACTAGCTTTTTGTAGTTTAGGGAGTGTAGGAGGCAGAATTCCAAAGATGTTCTCCAAGATTCCATCCCCTGGTTATACAATCAAACACTAATCTCAGTACTACTGTGAGGCACTTTGCAGATGGAATTAAGCTTACTAATCAACTGACCTTAAAGTATGGAGATTATCTTGGTTTATCTGGATGGGCTCAATGTAATCACATGAATCCTTAAAAACAGAAGAAGAAGGCAAAAACGTCAGAATGATGAGGCAGGAAAGAAAAGCAGAGGCAAGGTGAGGTAGAAGAGGAGGTCAGAGAGATTCTAAGCATGAGAAGGACCTTACTTGCCATTATTGGCTTTAATGATGTAGACAGGAAGCCATGAAGTAGAGAAGGGTTGTAGCCTTTAAGGAGCTGAGAATGACCCACATTATCAACTATCAAGAAAATGGGAACCTCAGTGCTGCAACAAACGGAACTGAATTCTGCCAACAACCTTAATGACCTTGATAGCAGATTCATCCTCAAAACCTCCAGAAAGGAATGCAGTCCTGGTGACACCGTGATTTCTACCTTTTGAAACCCATAGCCGAGAACAGGTCAGCCATGCTGTGCCTAGCTTTCTGACCCACAGAACTGTGAGATAATAAATTTGTGTTGCTTTAAACTGCTTGTGTTTGTATAATTTACTATGGTGGCACTAGAAAACAAATACAAAAAGTAATGTAAAAGCATAGACACCGTTTAAAAGTACTTATGGCAGAGACAACAGTATTGGAAGGGGCAATGGCGTCAGTGTCCCCCGGGAACAGCGTTGAAGAATGGTGACCTACCTGTTTCATTCCTGGGCTTTAACTTTGCATGTCTTTCTGCTGCATAACCACTTTTGGTCCCTAACCATTTTCTACTGTCAGTTTTGCCACAAATTCATTCCAGTAAGTTTCTATTCTGCTTAAATTAGACAGAGTTGTTTTCTGTTGCTTCAGATCAAGAAATCTGAACTTTATAGTTATTGGGAATAGAGAGTGGCTTATAAGCAATGGAACCCATGATTAACATAGGTATTTGGAATGGGTTACCTTAACTATTTGGAGCTAGTATAGTCTTCTAGGTTGGAAATATGAAAACACATGATATATAATAGAATACCACAAATGATGCCCTGTGGTCACCTAGAATAGGCACTTCCTGAAAGACAAGTGTTTGAATGGCCATTTTGCCACTGCCATGAATGAAAGGCAAGAGCAAGCCAAGGTGGGTGCTGAAAGGTGATGACAAGCTAAAATCTTGAAAAACTTTGTTTAAGGCATCAATTAAAATCCAGAGACTTTCTTGATTTCATCTAAGGCTTCTATAGAGTGGAAGCTGCCAAAGTTTAATGTTTGAGCTAAATTACAGTATCTACTGAATTCAAAGCTTCACTATATATTTTATGTCAAAGTTTGGAAAATGGTTAGAAAGGATTAGAACACTAAGAATTAAATTGAGGATATATGGGAAGATTCAGAGATCTTAAACCAGGGGTCCCCAACCCAGTCCTTGGCCTGTTAGGAACTGGACCGAACAGCAGGAGGTGAGTGGCGGGGGAGCGAGCAAAGTTTCATCTGTCGCTCCGCATTGCTCCCCATCACTCCTCATCATTCACATTACCGCCTGAACCATCATTCCCCCTCCATCGTGGAAAAATTGTCTTCCACAAAACCGGTCCCTGGTGCCAAAAAGGTTGGGGACTGCTGCCTTAAACTTCTCCTGGGGACCAGAAGAGTTCCTCATCTCTTGTTTGGTCTCATGCTGACACGGAGATGAGGTAGCCATACCCTAAACTCAGTGTTTAATTTGCAGACACTGAATGATAATATCAGTTAAATTCAAAGCTTCACCAGATCTTAGATCAATAGGATAATGATTGGAAAAAAATAGAATTTAAATGAGAAAGTATGGGGAAAATTCAAAGGTTTTGCAACTCCCTTGGAAGCCCTCTTTCCCTGTTGACCAGACTTTCACTGTTGCATGAAGGAATTTTAAGTAGCTCTCTTTCCTAAGTTTTTTACCTATAAGCAGATCATTCTTCTTAGCCATCTGTTGTGAGCATTGATTCCTAAACCCTTCTTACCTCCCTGAATGTAACAAGCATTATATCCCAGAATACTTATGGAGAAAACTATAAAAGCAAACCTTCATGAGAATGCTTTTATGTTAAAAAAACATATATGGTTTTAATAATTCCTGTTGACCAAAATCTGTACAATATGTGTAGGAATGGATCTGAGCTTGTTCTTAAAATGAGGGAAGATCCTTACTTTTGATTTGATCAAGTTAATTGATATGATTTCAGGATGCTGGTTGGATTTCCTGGATTTTCATTATTTGCTTCAATAGATGCCTAAAATTTGAAACCTGGAACTCAAAGGTAACCTGAACTTAAAAGAAAGAAAACAGATGAAATGCCAAAAATTTCCTTGGTATAATACATAGAAGAAGCCCCCATAACTTTGGTATTGGAAGATTGGGGTGCATTTACCATGTGTTACTATAAATCATTTCCTAACTATATCCCTTGAGAAAGACCAAAAGATACTTTCTTTACCAAGACTTTGAGAAAAATATTGTGTCATGAAAGTACCAAGATCTATGAAACGTGCTTATTGGTAATTTGTTTAGGATTTAAGATGCTTATGAGAGGGATTGTACTAGAAATAGGTTTCTGGTTTCAGTGGGTAAGAGAATTACAGAGGAGCAGAGGCCAAGTAGTTGCATTTAATCTCCATGATAAAAAGGCCAGTATGGTAAACAAACCCTCAAGAGTCTTTGACCCTGGCTAATCATTCGGAGATTCCTTAGGACAAAGCCAATTCAAAGTTTCTAGAAGATTCCTAAGTGATATGCACAATACTTTGTGAATGTTGGGGGAGGGTGGAGCTTCATGTCTGATGAATTTTGGTCAAACTTGAGAAACCACAGTATAAATTTGTTATCATAAACCCAGTCCCAATACCTGAATCAGTTGCTAGACCCAGTTCTCCTTGAAAGAAATAGAGGCAGATAGCATCATGATTGGACCTTGTAATAATATCAAAGTATGTATCATGTTTCTTTCTCCAAGTCTTTCTCAAAGGAATATGGAGCCATTTATCACTGGGAAAATGAAAGTATCCAGACCTTTTGCAGATTAGTAAACACTAACTCAGTGCTAACACTATTGTTCACAAAAGTCCCAAATACCACTGTGGTCCATAAATATCAGATAATAAATAAATATTTGGCTCAATGGACTCCCAAATCATTCTATTTTTGAAATACAGCACACACACACACCCCCAAGTACTAGCAAAATCTCCACTAGTTTTTTTTTTTTTTTTTTGTGGTACGCGGGCCTCTCACTGTTGTGGCCTCTCCCGTTGCGGAGCACAGGCTCCAGACGCGCAGGCTCAGCGGCCATGGCTTACGGGCCCAGCCGCTCCGCGGCATGTGGGATCTTCCCAGACCGGGGCATGAACCCGTGTCCCCTGCATCGGCAGGCGGACTCTCAACCACTGCGCCACCAGGGAAGCCCTCCACTAGTTTTGATGAGCCATAAAGTAGTTTCCCCTGGAACTTCTTGTTCTTAATGAAATGTGGTAAATTAAAAAAAAATTAAAACAATAAACCATCCCTAGGGAAATCTTTTCCTCCAAAGTATGATTAGTGCTGCTATCAAAGACTTGAGAAATATAGGAGTGGTGATCCTAATATAACTCCACTTATGTCTCCAGTAGCAGAGGTGCAGAAAGTGAGGAATCTCAGACAATAAGCCTGAATTATCTCAAGTGAAATAGATTTGATTCTAAGGGTAACTGCTGTTCCAGATGTGATTTCTGTGCTGGAGAAACTCAGCACACTCACTGGCACTTGGAACTCATTTGTGGATTTGGTAATATTTTCCTCTCTCTACTAATAAATAGGAAGTATCAATAGAAGTTTGCCTAAACAAACAAGGACAGTGATATACCATAAATGTCTTGTCTTTTCTTTTCAACCATGTCCAAATTAGTTTCCAGGGTCTTTGACTGTCTCATCATTCCCAAGGACATTTTGATGGTCTACTACATGGATAATTCCATATTAATAGCATCTGGAGGGAAAGAATTAACAGGTATCTTAAATACTTTGGCAAGATATATGCAGGCCATAGGTTTGAAGATAAATTTCACAAAAATACAAGGTCTCACCACTATCGTGAATTTTCTAGTGACCCACTGCTCTGGCTAATGGTTTGTCCATGTGGTCAGGGGATTAGAGGGGCAAGTTTGAAAAACTGTAGCAAGGGCATTTAGGTAGGAGGTATGTGTCTTTCAGAAAAATTATAGATTGTGAACTTACTTTGAAATGCTTACCAAAGGTCACACTCACTGCAGAGGAGGCTCTTACTAATCAGTAGTGATTTTCTTGAAGTATCCTTCTCTTGCTCTGTTATGTATTTTAAGTGGCCATGGAACAAGGTTCCATGATGGCTCATGATGGCTTAAAAACATGCACCATTCAGGCTATGCCCACTCATGGATGTCCAAATTACCATCCACTATAAGTAACACTAAAATACAGATATATATTACATCAAAGAGGACCATCCAGATGTCTGTAACAGGGTAATAACGTCAAAACCCTTCCAAGATAGGTTGTATCAGTTTTATTCACTGGCATAGATATTTAATATGGATTTGTATCCTTGCCCATCAAGCATCTTCAAGGAATACTATAAGGGTTCTTACTGCTCTAACGTTGTTACAGATTTCCACATATTTCTTCTACTGTGGAAAGTACTTGAGAGGAAAAAAGGCAAAGGACTGATATGTTTTGAATCATTAGCCTTGTTATATTTGATATAACCCAGAAGTATCTTTCATTATAAAATCTTTGAATGACCTATTGAAATCTCAGTTACTTAAAAAATTTTTGCTTCTCATTCCCATAAATTTGGAGCGTGCTGTTTTAGAGCTATTAGGCCATAAGGGAAGCATATTTCCACCAGAACACAACATTTCCATTGCTATAGAAGCCCTTTTCATAACACTGTCATTTTCAGCTTCATATGACTCTAGAAAAAAAATGAAATGCTAGGCATTTTAGTATTGGTTGGCATAACTGATCCTGATTCTGAAGAAAAAATAGGGCTATTACTTTACAATGAAGAAGGAGAATTATGGGTGTAACCCATGTGATCTCTCAGGGCACCTTCTTATTTATGATAGTGTAGTTCAATGAAAGAAAAAAATCATAAACTAGAAAGACTGCCAAAGGCTTGGATGCAACAACAATAAAGGTTTAGGTAACTTAGGTTAACAACCAAAAACAACCTACTTGGTCAGCTGGGGTGCTGGTTGAAGGCAGAGTATGCAGAATGAGTAATGAAGGAGAGAAGTCATAAACAGAGGCTCTGCTTTCATACACAGTTGTAGAAATGAGGGTAATAACGCCTACATGTCTGTTTTTGCCATATGATGAATATATTTACATACCTTAATCTCCAATTTATTTTTATTTTCCTTCATTATTGTATATGGTGTATGCTACTTAACATTTGGTTCATGAAAGCAGAATTTCAACATGGGATGGTGCCTGCATAACAGGAATGGACATTAGTGGATTTTGAGCTGGAATGAAATAACTGATGAGACATTACTTTGTCTCCCTTTGGTGAAAGAGTGAGTATGCTTATTGTTGCATGGTTGTATGATGTTCTGAGTATCCTTTTTCTTTTCCTTTCTGGAAATCTAAGCATAGGAAGTATTTACACAAATGACAAATGGTGATAGCCCTTTTTTATTCTCTTGTCTACTCAGCGTCTCTATGCCCTTTGTAGTTCGGACAATTTCCCCATTGCATTGGTTTGGTGGGACTCCATTTCAGAAACAAAAAGGACCATGCAATTCTCTTTTCTCGCTCCATAGTAGCTGGAGTGAGGTTTTGGTCCTAGGCTTCGCTAACTGGGAATATATATTGAAGGAGTAATGCAAAGATAAGGGGCATTTTAGAAATAATTTAATTTGGTTTCAGAAGTGTTGAAATCAGTGGTGGGAGTTTTGCAGTTCCAGAAGTGAGCTACCAGAGATAATAGGGCCAGTGGAGCCAGAAGAGTTTTCTATCCAGAGCCTTTTTCCTGGGCCAAGCCCTGGTCTATGTTTTCTACTTGCTACCAGGCTCCATACAACACGCTGACTTCAAGACTTTGAGCTCTCTAATAGCCTTTGTGGTCGGGTTAACAGGATTGATTTCTGTGGACTCCAACTTCAGTAAGTACAACAATACTATTTGTGTTTTGTTAAAAATTGTATAGTTTTATATGTGTATGTGTGTATATAGTTATATATATGTATAGTTATATATATAGTTTTATATATACATTTATATTTATATATAACAAATTATCAAGTTATAGCTAAGTCATCATAATACTTTTTTCATTTCTCTTTCCTTTCTTAAACCTGACACCCAATATTAATATTCATGAGAAGATAATGGCTAGATCATATTTTTCCTGTAACAGTATTCCTCCCCTGAATGGGGAGCTACTGTTTATTTAACTTAAGTATAAAATTCATTTTAATTTTACCTTTCACAGTCCAATTCCTGATATTGATCACAAAGCACATGCCTGCACGTGACACTGTGTTAGGTGTGATGTAGACAGAATAAACAGACACAGGAACCCTCTCTCAAAGTCCGTTTGCAGCCCAAGAGAACCAGTGTGATTATAAATAAACATGAACATTCATAGTGTAGAACAGAGATGGGGGAAATTAATATTTTTATCTATTTATTTGATATGATGTACAATGGCTGAGTGTCAGATTTGGGAGAGAAATAATGTTTTTATATGAGAAAAGAACATGGAAAATATGAGAGCTTTTTATTTTATTTTTTCCCAATAGTCAGTGTAATTATTCAACTTGGTGGTAAACTTTAAAGATTCAAAATGAGTTCTTTCTCTATTCATTAAAATAGAATCATGAATGTTTGGCATAGACAGCATATGTCTGTGCAGGACAATGTGCTATGTCTGACTGCTAATAAATCCCTCATGAAGTTGAGTCTTCTGTCTTTATGACATTTGAGCTCCTGGCATACTAATTTTATCTGACACAATACAGTCAGATACTCCAGATGTGTCTTCATATTGATCAGTTTCATTTAAATAGTGGGTATTTGTTCCTTTAAGACAGTATCCTAGAAGTACCTGTTGGATGAGTAGTGGCGCAAAACATGCATTTATTTTTACATGGTTTAATAGATACAGTTTGAGTTCTGAATAATTAAATAATGTTTGATCTTATAAAATGTTTACAATTGGAAGTATTTTACCAGAGATTAAGACTTCAGAAGGAAGTTGAAATATTATCATTTATGCTTAGTGTAAAATTTGACAAAGATCAAAAATAGTTGACATTATGCCTGTTGAATCCCAATTAGTCACCTGATCTTTACAAAAGGTATCTAAAATAAATGTGCAAGGACTCTTCATTGCCTACAGACATCAATTCCTCCACACTTGCCCTTCTTCTGAGTACCATTTGCTTCAAGAGAAACTGTGCCCTTCTCCAAGGCAAGAAAGAAAATGCTGATTGACATGGATTGATCTAGAGAATATCATGCTAAGTGAAGTAAGTCAGAGAAAGAAAAATGTAATATCACTTATATGTGGAATCTAAAAATTAATACAAATGAATCTATATACAAAACAAAAGTGGATTCACAGACATAAAAAACAAATTTATGGTTACAAAAGGGGAAGGGAGGGGGAGGATAAATTTGGAGTATGGGATTAACAGATACAATTTACTATACATAAAACAGGTTAGCAACAAGGATTTACTATGTAGCACAGGGAACTATATTCAATGTCTAGTGATAACCTGTAATGGAAAATAATCTGAGAAAAAAAATATAACTAAATCACTTTACTGTACACCCCAAACTAACATAATATTGTAAATCAACTATATTTCAATAAAAAAAGAAAATGCTGATTGGTTTGAGTTAGCCATAGTGGTTCTATTATTGTGTTGTCAGTAATTGGTTCAGAAGTGAGCTTGTGACACAGCTGTAGCCAGTGAGACTTAACTAGATATTCTGAGGAAGTTTCTCTTGTTGCTAAAATGGAAAGAAACACTGACTGCTTTTGGCAGTTTTCCTATGAGTATATGATGCTTCAAACTGCTGCAACCATACTGCAAACAAAACAAACAAAAAAAATTCATGAGGAGAGAGGCCAATATGTCAAGGTTTGCAGAGCAGGAAGACAAAAAGAACCTGGCTTATGGACTATATCATTAAGCTTGTGAATTATCCTTGCACTGCCCTATCCTTGGACAGATTATTATGTGACATATGAAAGTCATTATTACAATAAACCATCTTTTGTTATGTTTTCTATACTTGTAGGTAAAATGTTCTAGCTAATTTAATAAATGTTTTTACTACCAAAAGAAAACTAAAATTGCTATTCAAGTATATGTAGATTAGAGTGACTCAGTTTTAGGGATAGCATTGATTTGACTCTCTTAGGGAAACAAATCCTCTAAAAAACTTTAGTACTTTATTACTGGTGTGTTGTTACACCATTGTTGAGAATCTCTGAGAATATGCTGGAGTGGATAAGGGGAACTCTACATCGTACTCTAGTCTGTCATTGACTATGATGGCTTAGATATCGTTAGTATCATCAATATAAGTTGAAGTAATGAACCATGATGCTTTAGGGACCTCAGCTTTCTATCAGTGAGATGAAATGATTATATGTTAGTTTATTAAAAATCCATTCCAGCTCTAAATTTATTTATTCTGTTTATTTCAAAATCATGATAATTTGTTTCTTGTAAGAAATAATTTACAAAAGTTCCTAGAATCCTGGGAAAGTTTATTTATCTGTTTATTTATTTCCTTTTCTTTTTATGAGATGAATAGTTATGTACTTTGACACCAGCATTGACACAGGCACTGGGGATAAAACACTATACAACAAAAACGTGATCCATGCCCTTGCTGATCAATAGAAGAGAATCATTTACAAAACTACAAATATAAACATTTAGTGAGATCCACAGGGTCTGAGAATACATGCCCAGGGAAATTAACTTGAATCTGGGATTTTAGGGATATGTAGAACTTAACCTGTCTGAGGGGGCTTCAGGCTTAGAGAGAGTAGCAGTATGGATGAATGTACAGTGTAGAGTGAAGGTTGAATACATTTGAGAAACAGAAAAGATCCCAGTGGTATTGGGGCAGTGGGAAGAGATGTGTAATATGAAGTTGGATAGAAAGGCAGGGACTGGTTTTAGAACACTGTTAAAAATTGTCTATTTTATCACTTTCCTTTGGAAAATGGTCATTGTCTTTTGGGGTAAAAGAGGAAAAGTTGGAGGGCTCCCTGCTTTTGTCTCTCCAGACATACGTGTTCTTCTCTTGTGATCTTCTTTTTACTCCTGAACATGGCTCAACCACTCTTTGAACATAATATCTATCTTTGTGAAAGCTGCATTTTCAAGATCTTCACTTCTAGTGCTAGGTGACCTTACAAATGAGGCTTACCAGTTCGGCAGAAGAAATCAAAGTGGAATGAAAAGTAATAGTTTAGGAATGGTCTGGCATCCAGATAAATATTTTCTAGGCAACTGAGTGCCCATCCCCTGTTTTTAGTTTGGTAGTCACTATACAACAATATAGAATAAACAAAGCAGATCCTAAGAGGAAGCATTATATTCATGTATGTTTTTTAACACACTAAAAGGCAATCAATTAATTATTTACTCACACCCATACTAGGCAGTTATTGCCTGGCCTAGGAAATGAGATCAGTACAATCAAGAAGAAAACTCAAACACTCTCTTATACTAGCCATATTGACTTATTTTTATCCCAGATAAGCCCTCATTGAATTTGAATATAGTTCCTATCTACTTAAAAAATGAGTTGACTTGTATATAACTAACAAGTACCTACTGTATAGCACAGGGAACTCTACTCAATACTCTGTAATGGCCTATATGGGAAAACAATCTAAAAAAGAGTGGATATATGTATATGCATAACTGATTCACTTTGCTATATACCTGAAACTAGCACAACATTGTAAGTCAACTATACTCCAATAAAAATTTTTAAAAATGAGTTGACTAACATTTGGATGAAATGTAATTTTTCACATTATATTGATTTCATATAACAACTCTTAAGATTCCAAGATTCTTTCCTTATTTAGATATTTTCTATAAATATTTTTTTCTTTATTTTAACAATTATTTTTGAAGTTTTACCATTTTTTTCTTGAGATTTCCTTTAGGGATTCTAAGTGTTGGTCATTGAATACTTCTCATTTTTTCCTTCAGTTTTGAGTTAACTTTTGCTAATTTCTTTCAGTTTGGGGCTTTTGTTGTCAATAGTTTCTACCTCAATAAAGGTAGAACAAGATGATTTATCATTCTTAATATAAAGCACATGTGACTCAAGCCCTGGAATTCTCTTGTTCTCATTTTAACAGTGAATCATTGAGTGTGACATGTATCCCCGAAAGAGTGTGTTTTGATAAATATTAGTTCTGTGGCATGTACTGTGGTATATGTATATTTTACACCAGAGCTTCTGTATTTTTCAAGGAAAAAAATGGGACACAGGTCCAAGAGACTACAAATCTAAGTGGAAAATGGCAGAATAGAGTCAGGAATCTGAGCTGATTGTTGGCAGTATTACAGGAAAGGAAAGACAGAATCTTGGAGTTCCATGCTACCCAGGCAACCAGGACTGAGAGACCAAAATGCCAGAAAGAATTAAATGTGTTTAGGTGAGCTTGTTATTCTGTTCCACATTTCCCATGAAGGCATTTGCTGATTCATAACTAAGCCCAACACAAAGTAGCAGTTAAAAGTCTAGGAAATCAAGCAGAAATTATGGAAGTCTCATGAAGTTGAGAAGATAAAATTGGAAGCCAGGAACCTCAAGAAAGGGTGTCATGGTAAATAGTCCAGAATTCCAGTTAGGACCATCAGAGGGCTATGATTGAGAAGTAAGTTTTCATTTAATATAGTAGCCAAAAGCTATAATGTGGCCATGGAGCATGTAAAATGCACCCAGTCCAAATCGAAATACACTGTAAGTGCAAAATACAGAGCAGATATTGAAGCCTTACTACAAAAAAGAAGAATATGAAATATCCCATTAACAAACTTACATTGATAATGAGCTGAAGCAATAATAGTTTGGATATATTTGGCTAAATAAAGTAATAATAAAAGTTACTTTCTCCTTCTCCTTCCTACCATTTAAATGAGCCATTTAATGTTTGAAATGATATGTGTCTCATATTTCTTTTGAAATGCACTGTATAAAGGTGAGTCAGAAAAAGACTAGACCTCATAAAGACTTAAGGTTTTAATTTGATCACTTCTAGGCTAGATTTAAGATGATCTTCACTCTTGCTAACTACCTATCAAAAATCAAAAGAAAATACTTTCTGGAGGGAGATGGCTGCAGCCAAAACCTTAGGCAACTATGTAACATATATTTTAAATTGTCATTTAATCAACAATTTTCAAACATATTAAAAGGTAGAATTAAATGATTATAAGACAGCAGAAAAAAAGAAACATGATAGAAATAAACACATACACCATACTCCAGAAAATGATATTATCAGACATAGACTTTAAAATAAGTGTGATTAATATGTTTAAAAAATAGATACCAAAATGTATAATTTAAGCAAATAATCTACAATGAAAAAATCAAAGGGAAAACATAGCACTGAAAAATAAAATAAGCAACATTAAGAATTGAATAAATGGGTTTAATAGCAGATTAGATACAGAAAAGACAATTCACTAGAAGAGAGCCATACTAAAGCATAAAGATAAAAAAAAATACATAGGATAACACAAGCATATTTGTAATGCAATGAAAAATTAGAATATGCATGTAATTTGAGTATCTTAAAGGAGGAGAGAGAATGGTCCAGAAGCCATATTTGAAGTCATACTGGACAATAATTTTCTAAAAGTGTTGAGAAACATCAAGCCTCAGATTTTAAGAAGAATTATAAGCATAGATCAGGATAAACACAAAGAAAGCTGCATGCTAGCACATCAGAGGTAAAATACTAAAAATTTTAGATTAAGACAAGGAAATACAGGAAGGAATGAAGAGCAACAAAAATAGATACTAATGGTAAAATATGTGTGTATATCTAAATGAACTTTAAATATGCAAAATAATAATACATTATTTGAAGCAGGTAAGGCCCTTGAACTCTCAAAGAAGTGATAAAGTTTAATTTATAGATTAATTTATATTAGCTTCTAAAACCAAGGATGAATGTAGTTATCTCTAGGCTAAAAAATGAAAGAAAAGCAAATATGTAAGTAACAAGCTAATAAAGGATAAAAATGCTTGATACATCCAAACAAAGAAAGAAGAAAGAAGAAAAATTAAAATATATTGACAATTAGGAAAAATAATAAGAGGAGGAATTTAAATTTAAATATATTAATAGTAACAAACTATATTATGTATAAATAGATTACTTGTGTCAATGAAAAGATTGGATAAATCTTAAAGATGGTATAAATTTTTACAAAGATTGGATAAAAAATGTGGATAGGGCTTCCCTGGTGACGCAGTGGTTGAGAGTCTGCCTGCCGATGCAGGCGACACGGGTTTGTGCCCCGGTCCAAGAAGATCCCACATGCCGCAGAGTGGCTGGGCCCGTGAGCCATGGCCACTGAGCCTGCGCATCCAGAGCCTGTGCTCCACGACGGGAGAGGCCACAACAGTAAGAGGCCCACAAACCACAAAAAAAAAAAAAAAAAAAAATGTGGATAATTACACATATATGAAATAAATATATATATATATGAAATATATAGATGATACATATGATGATATATATGTGTAGGATATATAAAATATAGATATAATCTATATCTATATAAATAATACCTATAGATATAGATAAGAATGCTTAGGAAATTAAAATAGAAAGTTTATGCCATGCAAAGACTAAACAAAAAAATTCAGATGTAGTGAATATAATAGCAGACAATGTAGATTCCAAGCAAAAATACTTCGTAATGATAAAATATTCAATCCAACAAGATGATAAAAATTCTAAATGTGTATGCACCTAAAATTATAGCCTCAAGAAAAAGAAATTGATAAAACTAAAAGGAGAAATAGACAATTTACAGTTAGCTTGTGATTTTAACCACCTTGTTCAGTAACTGATAGAAGAAACAGATTAAAATTACTTATATCTCATAGAGTATAGATGATTTCAATCACATGATTATCAAACTTGACCTTATTTACATACATAGAAATCTGAACTCAATAGCTTAAGACCATATGCTGAGCCATAAAGTAAGTCTTGACAAATTTCTAAGGATTGAAATCACAGAAAGTATATTCTCTAACCACAGAGTAATTATGTTAAAATCAATAGAAAATAAAGCAGCAGAAAAAGCTTTAATTTTTCCAATAGTTTTCTAAAGAATCCATAGGTCAAAGAATACATTAGAAAATATTAGAAAATATTTTCTGCTGAATGATGATCAAACTGCAAATTTTCAAGACATGTGGGATGCAACATAAACAATGCCTAGAGGGAAATGATAGTCTTGGAAGCATATATTAGAAAAGAAGAATGGCTGAAAATCAATGAGCTAAGTGTCTTCTGATGACATTAAAAACAGAAGTACAAATTAAACTCCCAAAAATGTAAAAGAAAGGAAACAATGAATAAGAGCAGACTTATAAAATTAAAAAAAAATACACTATATAGAAAATAATAAAGTTAAAACTCAATTTTTAAAGACTGCTAGGATAAAACGTAAGACAAATTAACAAAATAAGGAATTGGGGGAAAAACAATATTATTAAGATATAATATTATGAATAATTTTATGTCAATGATTTTTTAAAATTATATTAAATGGACAAATTCCTAGTAAAATATAGCTTTCCAATCTGATACAAGAAGTATTACAAGCACTAATTATTTCTATATTTATTAACTATAGAAAGTTTAAAAATAAACAGTATGAATCTGTGGTGTTAATTATCAGGATATTGGTTATTTTTGTCTAGGAGGGTGGGATAGTAACTGGGAAGGGACTTGAGGAGAACTCCTGATTTATTTTGTTTTGTTTTCTTTTTTTTTTAACATCTTTATTGGGGTATAATTGCTTTACAATGGTGTGTTAGTTTCTGCTTTATAACAAAGTGAATCAGTTATACATATACATATGTTCCCATATCTCTTCCCTCTTCTATCTCCCTGCCTCCCACCCTCCCTATCCCACCCCTCCAGGCGGTCACAAAGCACCGAGCTGATCTCCCTGTGCTATGCGGCTTCTTCCCACTAGCTATCTACCTTACGTTTGGTAGTGTATATGTGTCCATGCCTCTCTCTTGCTTTGTCACAGCTGAACTCCTGATTTATTAATAAAACTTCATTTTTTGATCTGAATGGACAATAATATATATTTTTAAAGTTTACGTATATAATTATCCCCCCTTATCCACATGGGATACATTTTAAGACCCCTGGTGGATGCCAGAAACCACAGATAATACTGAACGTTATATATGCTATGCTTATTTTTATACATACATACCTATGATAAAGTTTAATTTATCAATTAGGCACAGTAAGAGAGTAACAATGAATATTATATAATAGTAAAGGGGACAATCCATCAGGAAAACAGTTATTAGTATATATGCAGCTAACATAGGATCACCAAAATATATAGAACAATTATTAACAGAACTAAAGTAAGAAATTGAAAACAACACTATAATAGTAGGGTACTTTAACACCCCACTTACATCAGTAGAAGAATCCTCCAAACAAAAAAATCAAAGAGGAAACAGAGACCTTAAATGAAACATTATATCAGATGGATTTGATAGATTTGTACAGAACATTCCATCCAAATGCAGCAGAATATACATTCTTCTCAAATGGACTTGGAACTTTCTCAAAGATAGACTGTATGTTGAGATACAAAAAAATCTCAATAAATTTAAGAAGACTGAATAATATCAAGCATCTTTTCCAATTATAATGGTATGAAAGTAGAGGTAAACTACAAGAAGAAAGCAGGGAAAATTACAGATTTGTGGAGACCGAATATCATGTTACTGACCAACTACTGGGTAAACAAAGAAATCAAAGGTAAAATAAGAAATACCTGAAGACAAAGTAAAATGAAAATCTGACACACCAAAATCTATGGATACAACAAAAATTATACTTAGAGGGAAGTTTACACAAATACAGGCCTACCTCAAGAAACAAAAAAAAAAATCTCAAATAAAACCCAACCTTACTCCTAAAGGAACTAGAAAAAGAAGAACAAATGGAGGCTGAAGTCAGTAGAAGTAGGGCATAATAAAAAAAAGAGAAGAAATAAATGAAATAGAGACTTAAAAGACAATAGAAAAGATCAATGAAACTAAGCTGGTTCTTTGAAAAGATAAAATTGACAGATTTTTAGTTAGACTCACTAAGAAAAAATGAGAGAATGTTCTGAAAAATAAAATCTGAAACAAAAGAAGAGAAATAACAGATGCCACAGAAATACAAATGACATTAAGAGAATATATGAACAACCATATACCAAAAAATTGGACAACCTAGAAGAAATGAACAAATTCTTAGAATCATATATCCTTCCAAGAATGAATCCTGAAGAAATAGAAAATCTGAATAGACTGATTGATTACTAATAAAGAAAGTGAAACAGTAATTAAAAACCTCTCAAAAAAAGATGTCCAGTGTCAGATGACTTCACAGGTGAATTCTATAAAAATATTCAAAGATTTAATACCTACCCTTCTTAAACTCATCTAAAAAATTGAAGAGGAAGGAATGCTTCCTAACTTATTTTATGAGGCCAAAATCACCTTGATGCCAAAACCAGACAAATACAATGCAAAAAAAAAAAAAAAAAAAAAATCACAGGCCAGTATCTCCAACAAATATAGGCACAAAAATCTTCAACAAAATATTAACAAACCAAATACAGCAATATATTAAAAGGATCATACACCATGATCAAGTGGGATTTATTCCAGGATGCAAGGATGATTCAACATCCATAAATCAGTCAACCTGATACACCGCATTAACAAAATGAAAGATAAAAACAAAATATGATCATTTCAAAAGATGTAGAAAAAGTATTTGATAAGATTCAACACCCATTTATGATAATAACTCTCATAAAAGTACATAAAGAAGGGATGGACCACAACATAATAAAGGCCGTATATGACAAAATCACAGCTAACATCATGCTTGATTGTGAAAAATTGAAAGCCATCCCTCTGAGATCAGAAACAAGACAAGTATGTCTACTCTCACCTCTCTTATTTAACACAGTATGGAAGCCCTACCCAGATAATTTGGCAATAAAAGAAAAAACATACAAATTGGAAAGGAGGAAGTAAAACTGTCACTATTTGAAAACGGCATGATTTTGTGTATAGAAAACCCTAAAGAGTTAAAAAAAAAAAAAACCCTATTAGACATAATAAAAAAATATAGTATAGTTGCAGGATACAAAATCAACAATAAAAATATATTGTGTTTCTATACACTAAGAATGAGCTAAAAGAAAAGGAAATTAAGAAAACAATCCAATTTACAATTGCAAAAAAAAGAATAAAATAACCAGGAATAAATTTAACCAAGGAGGTGAAAGACCTGTACTCTGAAAGCTATAAGACATTGTTGAAAAAAATTGAAGAAGACACAAATAAATGAAGCAATACTTCATGCTTATTGATTGAAAGAATTAACAATGTTAAAATGTCCATATTACTTAAAGCAATGTACAGATTCAATGAAATCCCTATCACAATCCCAAAGAAATTTTTCATAGAAATAGAACAAAAAATTCTGAAATGCATATAGAACCACAAAAGACTTTGCATAGCCAAAGTGATACTTAGAAAAAAGAATAAGCCTGGAGGTAGCACAGTCCCTAATTTCAAACTATATTACAAAGCTACAGTAACCCAAACAGCATGATATTGGCAGAAAAACTGATACATAGATCAATGGAACAGCATTGAGAGCTCAGAAATAAACCCACACATATATGGAAAATTAATTTATGAGCCAGAAGTAAAGAACATACAATGGAGAAAGGACAGTCTCTTCAACAAATGGTATTGGGGAAACTGGACAGCCACATGTAAAAAAATAAAACTAGACCACTATCTCACACCATACACAAAAATCAACTCAAAATGAATTAAAGACTTGAATGTAAAACCTGAAACCATGAAACTCCCAGAAGGAAACATAGGCTGTATAATTTTTTTTTATTGGTCCATATGTGACCCATCTTATTTTAATTAATTATTTAATTATCAGATACTGAAATCTAATTATGAATCCTTCAAATGTGTAGTTTTTTTTAACATCTTTATTGGAGTATAATTGCTTTACAATGTTATGTTAGTTTCTGCTGTATACCAAAGTGAATCAGCTGTATGTATACATATATCCTCTTACACCTCTCTCCCACTTTCCCTATCCCACCCCTCTAGGTGGTCACGAAGCACCGAGCTGATCTCCCTGTGCTATGTGGCTGTTCCCACTAGCTATCTATTTTACATTTGGTAGTGTATATATGTAAATGCTACTCTCTCGCTTTGTCCTAGTTTACCCTACTCTCCCCCATGTCCTCAAGTCTATTTTCTACGTCTGCATCTTTATTCCTGTCCTGCCCCTAGCTTCATCAGGACCTTTTTTTTTTTTTTTTTTTAGATTCCATATATATACGCATTAGCGCACTGTTCATGGGAATGTAAATTAGTAGAGCCACTATGGAGAACAGTATGGAGGTTCCTTAAAAAACTAAAAATAGAACTACCATATGACCCAGCAATACCACTACTGGGCATATACCCTGAGAAAACCAAAATTCAAAAAGAGACATGTACCATGATGTTCATTGCAGCACTGTTTACAATAGTCAGGACATGGAAGTCACCTAAGTGTCCATTGACAGATGAATGGATAAAGACAATGTGGCACATATATACAATGGAATATTACTCAGCCATAAAAAGGTGAAATCTTGTCATTTACAACAACATGGATGGATCTTGAGGGTGTTATGCTAAGTTAAATAAGTAAGATGGAGAAAGACAGATATCATATGATTTAACTCATATGTGGTATATAAAAATCAAATAACAGCAAAAAATAAATAAATGAATAAACTAAACCAAAAGAAAACAAACATGTAGATACAGAGAACAGAGTAATGGTTACCAGAGGGGAAGGGGTCGGGGATGATGAAATGGGTAAAGGGCATCAGCTGTTTTGTGAGGGACAGAAAGTAGATTTTTGGAGGTGAGCACCCTGTAGTGTTTACAGAAGTAGAAATGTAATGTTATACACATGAAACATTTAATGTTATAAACAAACGTTACCTCAATAAAAAATTAACAAAAAAAGAGATTGACAACACTAACTAATAATAAAATAGAACAATTATAACAATATACTGTAATAAAAGTTATGTGAATGTGGTCCCTCTCCCTCATTAAATATCTTATTGTAAAATTTAATGCCTTTTCCATCTTAACTAAGCACTGTGGCTGCTACTGCTGCAGTTTGAGGTGTGATGGCAAATGTAGCACAAATTTCTTTTTCCTCCTTCACAATTTCACTGATAGAATATTTGTTCTTACCAGAGATATTAGCAACCTCAGCAAACAATTTGTTTTCTTATTAACTAGAGAACTTTTACCTTTTCAATTAAAGGAAGCACCTTATGGCTTCTCTTTGGCATGTGCGAATTGCCAACATCACTACTCTTATGCTTTGGGGCCATTATTAAGTAAAATAAGTGTCACTTGAACACAGGTACTGCAGTGCTGCCACAATCAATCTGATAACCTAGATGGCTACTGAGTAATGGGTGGGATAACTGGACAAAGGGATGACTCATGTCCCACCTGGGACGAGGGGGAGGGAATGAGATTTCATCATGCTATTCAAACAGTGAACAGTTTAAAACTTATTGTTTATTTCTGCAATTTACCATGTAATATTTTCAGACCTTGGTTGACTGCAGATAACTGAAACCTCAGAAAGCAAAACTTTGGATAAGGCAGGTATACTTTTCCAAACTATGGTTAAGGAAAAAACAAACAAACAAACAACAAAACAATACTTCAATCAACCATGTTAAAGGAAAGACAAATTATCCTTCTACAGAAAATTATATTACAAAAGTGTTGACACATGAAAAGCCAAAGATATGTAACCAAAAATATAGGAAAACAATGCTAGAGGTGTGTGGCAGGTTCTTAATTGATAAAAATAGTATGCTGTTTTTCTGGAGAAGTTCAGCATATATCATTTAGGATGCTTTTACTTGTGCAGAACAGAAAAAACAGCCCATTTGTTGAAACAGTAAGAAAGGGAAACCAGGATCTCACAGAAGAGGAGGTTCAAGATGAGCAGACTTAGGGTTATGCAGACCCAAGCTCCTCCCTTCTCTCAGTTTTGCTCTACATGGACTTTAACTTCACCCCAAATCTAGATACTGTGGTGACTTGCAATGGTCCTTATCAGGGTTTATGGTTTCTTTGTGCATGTCTGGTGACAGAGAGATGAACTGCCGTCATTTGGCTCCTTCTTTCTTTTCTTCTTTTTTAAATTTTCTATAATTTTACAGTGATTGATAATTTTTAACTTTGGGGTTTTATTCCAACATAAAGATTGTTTAATTTTTCCTTTTAACCATTAACTTTTTCTTCTTTTATTACTATTTTTTAAAATTGAAGTCTAATTCATATACCGTTAACACATCTTAGTTTCAGGTGCACAACATATTGACTCAATATTTGTATACATTTTGAAATGATCAATGCAATAAGTCTAGTTAACATCTATCACCATACATAGTTACAAATATTTTTTCTTTTTTTCTTGTGATGAGAACTTTTAAGACCTACACTCTTAGCAACTTTCATATGTGATACAGCATTATTAACTGTAGTCACCATGCTATACATTACATCCCCATAAGTTACTTATTGTATAGATGGAAGTTTGTACCTTTTGACTCTCTTCACCCATTCCCTGTCCAATCCTCCCTCCCCTACACCCTGTAACCACCAATCTGTTCTCTATTATCTATATGCTTAGTTTTGGGCTTGTTTTATATTTTTAGATTCCACATGTGAGATCATACTGTACTTGGCCTTCTCTGTCTGACTTATTTCACTAAGCATAATGCCCTCAAGGTTCATCCATGTTGTTGGAAATGGCAACTTGGATCCTTCTTAAGAGCATTGTCCCTAACGATTTTTCTTAAGAATTGTCCCCAACTTCCAGAATCTCATTAGTCAGAACTGGATCAAATGGTCTATCTTTAATCAGTATGGAATAAAAACATCCTTAGAGCAATCAGACCCATCCTTGATGGTGGAACTCAGCTTCTCTAAGGCAACAGACTGTATGAGGGTGGGCTGGGGATATGAATAAAACAATGGGATGATGAATAGTGAGTACCTCAAGCAGTCATTAGGGTCCTCTAGGAAATATGGATGCAACATCCATTCAACAATTTCATTCATAATTGTCCCCTTTGTATTTCTGTTTTATTCACTAGGATATTTTTGCTTACTTGTTACTTCTTGAGAATTGTGCCTTGAATATTCTCTGCCATTAAGCATCCTTGACTTAGATTTGTCTAAAAGACCTTTTAGTACTTGCTTTAAAACCTATGTAGTTATACTTAAATTCTTGCATTAAATTTTTATATGAAATATTTTCATTTCCCAAGTTATACACTAACTTCAATCATATTTATATGTGCATTTCATGTTGGCCTTTGTTTTCTTAATGTCATTCTATTGCATTGTATACTTAACATTAGTCCTGCTCTCACACACCACACATTTTCTTGGAGCTGAGAGCAATGCTCAGAGGGGAGATTTGGGATAAAGTTATCTGGAAAAAAAGGCAAAAGCAGTAGATAAAGGAGTGTTGGGAGCTGGATTCAACCATCCTGCTAAATTCAGAATTCTGGCACATTTTGCATCAAAAGAAGTTAATATTCCCAGAATGTACTTTAGGAATTTGGGGCAGCTTCTGAGGCATGGACCAAATATCAATATGCCCAAAGTTCTTTAACATTGTCAGTGCTGGAAACTTTCCTCGGGATCCAGTCTAAAAGAAGTGGATATTCACTAACCACACTGTGACTCAATCAGCAAAAGTATAAAGTACCTGATTCCATTTTTTTATTTGTAATAGATAGGACATATCCTCCGAACTTCATGACTTTCTTGTATGACATCCTATTATCCTGTTACCTGCCTATCCCAGACTGTTGTTATCAGGTTATCAACCTTCACTTATCACAGATATGTGTGTACATATACACATATACAGGAAATTGGAGATTCCAAAAATGAAATTAAAAGTATAATTATTTCCATTCAAAATATCCAGTTTTACAAAATAATTCACAATAACATTATTTATAATGAATTTCCCTATGACTCTGAAATAGAATTTTATTGAATTAATGCTCCATACCAAAAAAAAAAAAAAAGAAAATCAAAGTTTTGCAACAGGATGAAAGCAAATACTAATTATTATAGAAATTATTATCATTCAAGTCTTAACTGTATACTGTAGAAAAAAAACTGGCTTTACTTTTTAGATAGTGTTTCAACATACCCTCTGCTGTCTGGTAATAAGATATTGGGTCATTTATAAAGGTTCAAAGAGATCTTTAGATTTCCAAACACACAAAAAGCTAGAAAAGACTATGTATAAACTCTTTACAAAGTGGTGAAGATGACTATAGCTGGATCTACTCATGCAAAATGTAGGATTGAAGCCTGAAATTGGATGTAACTTTAAAAACAACAGCTTGGTTGCCTCCCTGAGCTCCCGTGGAGACAACATATACTCCAAAGCTGGGTAAATCTGTTGTAGATCTTGGCTGCAATTTATAGGTGGTGCATCTTTGGAAAAGTCACATCATCTCTCTTGGCCTCCCTTTTTTCTTTCACAAGATGGAGATAATTGGTGAATTGAACGTGGCCTCTGGGATAAGTCAAACCCTCAAATTTCAAAAACTACTGATCAATAAAGGTGTGATTTATGGCAAGCTCCTTTACTTTCTCAAATGTTTCCCATCTACAAAATGGGAGTGATGCTTAACTTGCAGATTTCTTGAGAAGATTAAATAAGATATGTATTTTTCTTGTAGTACATGAAACCCAAAAGCATTTGATAATAGCAAGAGGGCTCTACCACGGGTTAGGAACTATTTGAGGAACTAACAATACATAGGTGAAAGGCAGCAGAACGTTTAACTGCAAAGAACTCAGCAAAATTAAGTTCCTGTAGGGTTTAAATGAGATAGTGTCTGTAAAGAAAACTAGCACATGTGAGCACTCAATGCATGTTACTTTTTACTTTTTTTTTTTTTTTTGTCCACGCTGTGCAGCATGTGGTATGTTAGTTCCCGGACCAACCTGTGCCTCCTGCAGTGGAAACGGGGAATCCTAACCCCTGGACAGCCAGGGAATTCCCAGTTTTTAACTTTTTTAAAGTTTATTTTATGGAAGTTGACTCCTGATGCTCAAAGGCTACATTTAGAGATGTTTAATGAATAAGATCTCTAAATAAATAATTTTCACTTAATATTTAAACATAATTTTAGAAAATGTTGCAGGGTGTGTAGATCTCATTTATAATGGTGGTAGTTGTTTCCTGGGCATCTATGGTTGCCCATGCACTTTCATTCCCACTACATTCCATAATGTTCTCCACAACTTCATGAGAATGTGTCAGCTGCATTTTACTAAGAGAAGCTCAGAGAGGTTAGGTAGCACGCCTGAGGGCATGCATCCAAGCTTGCGCACACATGCACGCATTGTGACGCTCACTGTGTCCTCTCCCTTCCCGGGTGCCAGCTGTCTGGTGCACTGGCACTTTAGGTGCAGCCGAGGGCACTTGACCTTTGTCCATCCCATTAGATCATCAGAGCAACCAACAGGGCTGTGACACTTAAGGTGGCAAGGCAGCTGCAGGCTTGCCCACCTGACAGCTGGATTTGGAAATAAAACGGGTGCAAGGTAATGACTGCACTGCCCAAGGATTAGAAAGGCTGGGGCTGCTCTCTGAGGCCCCCTGCATCCGTGTGCGCTGCTGCTAACTATAGTATTAGCAGGAGTAATAATAATGTCATGGTAGCTTGGTAGTAACAGCAGTGGTAATGCTAGCCGCAGTGGAAGCAGCAGCAACACTAGTAGTGGTGATAACAATAATAAAAGCGGGAGCAGCAATCACAATAATAATACGCCTTTTCAGGAAAGATGGTCTAAAAGGGTTAAGAATCATAGGAAGGCGACAGTCTGGACGGGCTGAAAACCCCTAGCGGGATGGAAGGGTATAAAGATGCCAGGAAGTGGCTGGGGAATAATAAAATAAGAGGGAAGCTAAACCAGTGACCCTTGTCGGCAGTGAAAAGCGGCAGATTAGAAAATGTTTCATGCTAATTTCCATGGAGATTTCTTTAATTTATAGAAGATTGCTTCCCAGCCTGGCCTGCCGCGCGCCGGCAGTGTCCTCGGTGGTCGCGCTGCCTGGATGCTCTGCAGCGCGCGGGTCACTCCTGCGCCTCCGACGTCTCTATCAGCTCCGCCCGCGCGCTCCTGCCCCTGCTCTCGCTTTTTTTTTTTTTTCTTTCCGCCACAGTGTTAGCATTCTTGTCACATGATGGCTTCATCGGGCCCCCTCTTCTCCTGATCCTTTCAAGCTATTTCTCCTGCCTGGCATATCAAAGGAGATTTGTGGGTCACCGAGCCGGGACGCCGCATATGAAGTCATCAGCCCGCTGGGCACCACCTCGCTCATTTGCCGCGTTGTTCTTGCGAGACGCTGGGGGTTGCTGGGTCTCTTCAATAACTCGATTAGTAGTTAAGCGACATATGTGAGCTTTGAAAGATATTATATATATATATATATGTATATGTATAAAGTTAGAGACAGTCCGAGAGTTTAGTCTCACTCTCCCAAATGAAACTTATTAGAGCATAAAATAAAGGAACACATCATAGGACTTAGAAATGCTTTACAGAGTTATTATTGTTTAGCATTATGGTTATTATTTTAGGATTTATTTAACAATTTAAATATTAAACTCAGTGCTAATTCAGCCACAAAATTACGAGCTGCAATTGTTTTTGGTATGTATATATGTGCACAGGCCTTTTAAATAAAAACTGTTTTAGGTTTACCAAATAATTGAGATTTGAATGCTTTTGCCATAACAGTAAAATACATTTTAATTGCAAGTGTTATACAAGGTATCTGTATATGGATGGATGGATATACCGTATAAGATGTAATCTCTAAAATAAAAACTCAGACATAGAGAATGGGCTTGAGGACACAGGGAGGGGGAATGGTAAGCTGAGTCGAAGTGAGAGAGTGGCATGGACATATGTACACTACCAAATGTAAAACAGATAGCTCGTGGGAAGCAGCCACATAGCACAGGGAGATCAGCTCGGTGCTTTGTGACCACCTAGAGGGGTGGAATAGGGAGGGTGGGAGAGAGACACAAGAGGGAGGAGATATGGGGATATATGTATATATATATAGCTGATTCCCTTTGTTACAAAGCAGAAACTAACACACCATATAAAGCAATTATACTCCAATAAAGATGTTAAAGTAAAATAAAATGAAATAAGCCCCAGAGACAGGCTGAGTATTTAAATGGGTTTCCAGGTAAAGATGGCTCTTGTTTGCAGAATTCTGTAGGACAGATGAGAAGACTGTTCCTTCCTACCTCCTCATGATCTTGCTCATGCTTCATCCAGCTCTCTTAAGGCAGGAAATGGGCATAATTCCCACTGAAGCTCTAACTAAAGCCTTAGGCACTGGCTTCAGTGGAAGTTGGAGTAAAACTGTTCTGCCAAGTCATTTTTGATCAAAGACTCACAGCCTTGGCTGCTATTATAGTCTGTATTCCTTTTAACTGTGTTTTTTCCTATACTTGAAACTTTGTTTCTCCTATACCTGAATGGATACCTTCCAGGCTGTATTTCCAAAGGGTCACTGCCACGTTGCCTTATTTTTGCAGGCACAATTGTTATGAATATGCTTTAGTTAGTCACACCTTGAAAAGTCAGGGCAAGTTTCTTTGGCATTAATTACCTATCGTAAAATTCTGCCTTTAAAAAACTGAAGTGTCCGCTGAAAATTTTGCCTAAAGACATAAATTCTCAATCAGTGAGGTGTGTTTGGGGAAGTACAATGTGGGCTTTGCACTGAAATTCTTTTTGTAACTAAATGTAGCAATAAATTGTATATCTTATATATTATATTTGTATATCATATAATATCAAAAAAGATAACCTTTTTCTATGTCATGCATAGATTAACTCACAAGTACTATATTTAGCTAAAGAAAAGTTCTTGAGGTCCTTTTCCAGAACTTTGCTGTTTAATCACTAAAAATTACTCAGAGTTGAGATGGCAATTATGTGACATTCCTGCCACCATTTCCTTCTACCATGCCCGTGGCAGAGGTTGGCAAAGAATCCTGGTCGGCATGTGTCTAAACAGCTTCTTCAACCCACCAACCAGGAGCCCAGGGCCTATACATCAGATGAATTCTATTTGTCATCCATTATCCAGGTTAATAAGCATGCTTTGTAATTGTGAGCTAATAAAATTGTCCCTTATTATCAGTTCTTGAATATTTACAATGTAAAGTTTTTATTTAATGGTACCTATGACAAGAAGGTTGATTTTTTTAAAAATTATTTTGGCTGCACCACGCCACACGTGGGATCTTAGTTTCCCAACCAGGGATCCAACTCATGCTCCCTGCAGTGGAAGCATGGAGTCTTAACTACTGGACCAACAGGAAAGTCCCAAGAAGGTTGAGTTTATGTATGTTTCAACCCCAGGTGATTTTGGACAGATGTTAGACTCTACTTTGCTGTTTCACTTTGACAATATTCAGAACCTCATTTGTAGAATGTAGAGACCCTTTAGATAAGTTCCTGCATCTGGAAGCACTGCCTGTAAACTGGGGTTAGATTTCCAAAATGAGAAAAGACATACATTTCCAACTGGCTGCCATAGTCACTTGCGGCCTCCAGATTTTGATAACACGGCTACAAATATTTACACTGAAGAACTGTGATTCATAACCAATTATAATATTTTTAATAATAGCATATTAAAATCTTTCTCTCTAACAAAATGTGGAAGGTATTAAGGAGTTTTTCTTTCTTTCTTTCCTGTTTCAAACATACATACATTTTGCATCTCAGAAATTTCTAATGAGGCATGGTGTCTATGGTAGAAATATTAGTCTGGAAATGGAGCATATGCTTGGAATTATAGGATTTGGGATTTGATAACCCCTCAATCATAACAGTGGTCATGGGTCACATCTATTAAAATGAAACCTTAGCTGTCATGTTGAGGGAAAATACCAACATGTTTGCTTTACTTTGTTCTCATTAAGCTCCTGTGTTTAATTTTGGTCTCTCATATTCATCTCTCTTTGTCACCTCCTCAAAATTTCAGATTACTCTTGCATTTAATTCTGGGCTTAATGACTGTACCTTCTCACAGGATCAAATACCATCATCCAGAGTTAAAGTTAGGCAGGATGGTAAGTGTTATATCATTAATTTCATAAATATGCAATAGTAAAATTAAGTGTTACCCAGTGCTGTCAGTGTTCAGCAAATTCCTTCATGTATGCTAGAATATATTAACTGACAATGTGCCTGGGATATTAGATATTCACACTTTGTAAGAAGATTTTCCAAAAGTGATTTTGCCCCCTTTGTTTAAGGGTTGTATGGATTGTCAAGATAGGAAATGAGAAAGGGGGATTTTATATCACATCTTAGTGCCCAGACCAGATATGTCACCACTTTCCACTGTCAGTGGAAATGTTCTTAGTGGACTCAGAATCCTTATGACACTTTGATTCTTACATTAATACTGATGAGAGCTGAGGTATAAGCCAGGAACTATTTATTAGTGTCTTAATGCAGATAATAAAACCAAAATAATCTCAATATTTAAGCAGTGTTTTAGGAGCTTTAGGCCTACTTGCCTTATTTGGATAATCCTATTTTTTATCTCTTTTGGGAATCTGCAAATTTCCATTGATTGATGTTGATGACATCTCCAGCTTGCTTATGTCTTTTGGAGTGAAAAGATGGAAAGCAGTAGCTGGGCCTAAGAAGAGAGAGGGGCTGGGAGCAAAGAAAGATAGAAAGTACAAAACAAAGAGAGGAAACATTGCTAGTAGAAAGGCTTTTAAGATTTTTAGTACATATAAGTGTGTTTTACCCCTCCTCCCATCAGTGCTTCTACTTGACTCTGCCTATTCATCCAAAAAAAAAAAAAAAAGAGAGAGAGAGAAAAAAGCTTTTGAAGGTTGAGTGAGAATACCCCCAGATGGCACCAAAAATGACACATGAAACTTACCAGAAATGGCACATGACTTACTTTTTAACTGCTTTCAGAACCCAAGAATAAATGGGTAGGGATAACAGTTAGGGTTCTGAGAATAGACCCTACCCAAAGTCTGGCTCCTGGGCCGGGCTTCCCCAGCCTTGGCACAGTTCATATTGGTGCTGGATGATTCTTTGCTGTGGGCTGTCCTGTGCACTGCAGGATACTTAGCTGCATTTCTGGCTTCTAACCCACTCTCACCACTGTGGTGAGATAACCAAAAATGTCCCCCTCCAAGTTGCCAAATGTCCTTGGGGAAATCGAGGAGGCAAAATGGCCTTGTGTTGAGAACCACTGTTTTGGGATACTTCACTTTTTCACTCACTGTGCATTTTCCCATGTCTTCTCTTCTCCATCCCTTTACCACTAACATCCTCTCTAGCTTCCTCCCTTTCATCTTTTAGGTCTCAGCTGAGTAGGTAGCTCCTCTAGGAAGTTCTCCTTGACTTGGAAGGATTTAGGTGCCTTACCTGTGCCCCAGACCTAGCAGGCATCAATCAGTCTTTATGGCCTCCCACCCAACCCCCATGGGAGTGCTAGGCCCTTTACAGGAACTGAGTCTGCCCTCCAGGTACTTCTGCCCCGAGCATTGTTCCTAACACAGGAGAAAAAGTGCCCACGGGATGGATGCTGAGCAAGCAAAAGTGGAAGACTGAATTACAGGTGTGCTTTGCATATATGGATCCCTATTTTTTTTTTTTTTTTTGCGGTACGCGGGCCTCTCACTGTTGTGGCCTCTCCCGTTTGCGAAGCACAGGCTCCGGACGCGCAGTCTCAGCGGCCGTGGCTCACGGGCCCAGCCGCTCCGCGGCATGTGGGATCTTCCCGGACCGGGGCACGAACCCGTGTCCCCTGCATCGGCAGGCGGACTCCCAACCACTGCGCCACCAGGGAAGCCCTGGATCCCTATTTTGACCAGGGCAAATGCCAAAGCAATCTTCCCTTTCTTAGTAAAGCCTGAGCCTCTTTCAGAGCTACTTTATAAAATTCGCTCCACAGCAGCATAATGACGAATGTAATTTCTAAGGTGACTGGCTGCTTTATTTGGCTGTTATTTTCCCAAAGAACTCATTTAGGAATTTAGGTGGATAAAAATGTCAGCTCTGCTGGTGCTTTTCACTTCAATATGGCATATTTCCCTGGTCTCCAAACCTTGGGGAAAACGCTCCCCTAGAGAGCCGGAGGAAAGGGAAGCAGGCCTCTCCTTGTGCCAATGTTTCCTGCCCTCTTCTTCAGGCAGTCTGCTTGTAGAGAAAGAGGACTTGGCAGGCAATGAGGCCTTTCCATGGGCATGCGCTGGAGAGTTTCCACCACAATGGCAGGATCACACCTTGTGTCTGGATCCTCTCCTGCTTCATTAAGATTTTTCTGTGTTGTTCCCTCTCATTCTTCTTAGGAAGTGGGCCATTTCAAAAGGAGTGAGATGACTCTAATTTTGTGCTTTCAAAAACACACAGGCAAAATTTAGATACATATAGATGCATGGACCCAGCATATGAGCTGCACTGACTCCCAAACACTGCAGAGAATGATGTCTGAGCAGGATGTTCTCTCCCTTTCAAGCCCAGGGGCCTCTCCCTCTCCTTGTCCTTGAAATATCTCAGCAGGAAATGTAGTTTTAGCAAAAGTAAAGGCACACCAGAGGACAGAAATTTAATGTAAACAAGGCATAAAATAGTGAGAAAAAGATTTTTCCTCTTGCTTTGGTATCTCCCCCTACCTTGCCTGCTTACCAAAACAAACAAACAAACAAACAAAAAGTAGGTCAAGTAACATACCTTCAGAGGAAGAAAGAAGGCTGAGACAGAATGTTCTCAACACTGTCTTGAGTTGGCATGGTCATCCAGTATCTGTGTCTCTATCTCCCTCCATTTGTCAAAAATACAATGAAACAAGCTAATGAGTGGTTTCCAAATTGCAGGCAATCAAGAATGCCCCTATTTTAAGTAACAAAACCAAGTAACTGAGTACCAAAGGACCACATCCACTCTTGTGATACATGACAAGTTTGTGAATTAGTATGTTTCCCTTAATGATAATTCTTGACATTTATTGAACATATGTTGTGTGCTAAGTCACTGAGCTAAATCAAGAAGTCACTGAGCTAAGAACGTTATAAATATCATCTCATTTCATTACAACAGCCACTTACAATTATCGTCCATCCACAGGACTAGCAGAATAAAATAGTGCGCAAATTGCAAGAACCAGGCACATGGAGTTCAACTTGGCTGTTTAATTATTTTTATTTTTTAATTTAACTTTTAATTTTGAGATAATTATAGATTCACTTGTAGTTGTAAGAAAAGAAACTTAGAGATTTGTGATCTGTGTACCCTTTGCCTGATTTCCCCCCAATGGAAACATCTTGCAAAATTTGAGTACAGTATCACAACCAGAAAATTGATACTGATGCACTGATTAGAAAATGCCAAATTTGTTTTCCAGAGTGGCTTTACAAGTTTACAGTTCTACTAGCAATGTATGAATGATCTGATTACTCTGCCTCTTCACTGGCATTTGATGTTTATCATTATTTTTAATTTTAGCCATTCTGTTAGGTCTGTAGTGACATCACATTGTGGTTTTAGCTTTTTTTTAAAGTTTTTTTTGATGTAGACCATTTTTAAAGACTTCATTGCATTTGTTACAATATTACTTCTTTTTTATGTTTTGTTTTTTTGGCCACAAGGCATGTGGGATCTTAGCTCCCCGACCAGGGATCAAATCACCACTCTCTGCATTGGAAGGCGAAATCTTAACCACTGGAAGGCCAGGGAGTCCCTCACTGTGGTTTTAATTTGCCTTTCCCCAGTGGCTAAGCATCTTGAACATCTTTTCATGTTGTTTACCTATCTTGGTATGTAGCTCTCAAGTTTTAAAATTTCTCTATCTCCCTCCATAGATGGATTTTTTAAGTAGATATCCATGTATATGAATAAAGATGTAAGGGGCATCTTGTTATTTGTCATATGGTACTCAGAAGAAGATGATTAAGGTGCAGTCAAAAGAGATTCATGGGAGCCAATATCATATGGTCTTTTCGGATCTTTTGCCATGCACAAAGCTGTAATGTAGGCAGTGGGAAGAATTACTCTCTGTCTATATATCTATCTATCTTTCCATCTATCTATCTGTCTATCTAATCTCAAGACATTTAGGATGCTATTAATAGTAAAGAGAAAGTTCCTGGAGTATCTAGTTTTTGTTTTGTTTTAACTTCAATAAAAATGTGCTTCTAAGTGCTTGTTATCATATACTGATCCATGATCCAATTTGAAGGTTTGTTTCTTTGTTTTTTTCTGTAGAGGGAGAGATCACTGTGGGGTAACCCTGCTCTTTCACTGCATCTGGGTCGTCAGAGAGGTGAGAGCTATAGTCAATAGATCCCAGCAAATAGCATGCTCTCTGGTTAAATCCCCCACTATTTTCCTTTATTTCTAAACAGTTCTATGTTTTTGGTGTTCTGGGTAACCCTCCAATTATCACCTTTAGAGCTAGGTCAGCAATCTTTCTGGTGAGATCATGAGATAAAAATACTTTGATATAAGACAAGTCACAGTGTGACTTCCAGTTGGTTAGTTAACATCTCTGAGTCCACTTTTCTCAACTGTGACTCAGGAATAACACTTCAGATTGTAGTTGTGAGGATTAAATGGGATGATCATGTACAGTGTTAAGCATAGGTTCTGCTCATGATAATCACCCCCCACACCCTGCCTCCCAATGACATTTCCATTTCTACCTTTTCTTGCCTCTTGCTTCAAGCTCTGCATACTGGGAGCCCTGATTTTCCACTAACAACGGTATTAACTACACCAATTTGGTATAACCAGTCCCTATTGAACTCACTCAGGCACCTGGGGATTAAGATAAGTCTCCTGCTGCCGTCACACGCCAGCTAAGTTTTTCCCCAAGCGCTCTGAACTTATTGCATCAAGTCACAGGGTAGAGACATTTTACTTTGGAAGACTGGCCTATCTACTCCAACTTTCTTGTTATTTCCCTTAAAAAGCAAAAATTAAAGATTAAAGACTGGGGATTTCCCTGACATATGCTACATCATGGATGAACCTTGTAGATATGCTATTTGAAGTAAGCCAGACATCAAAGGACAGATCCTGTACGATTCCACTCATGTGAGGTACTTAGAGTGGCCAAATTCATAGAGTCAGAAAGTAGAATTATGGTTGTCAGGAGCTAGGGGGAGGAGAGAATGAGGAGTTAGTGCTTAATGGGCACAGAGTTTCAGTTTTCCAAGATGGAAACAATTCTGGAGATAGATGGTGTTGACTTTGTACAAAACTGTGAATGTACATAATGACACTGAATTGTACACTTAAAAACTGTTAAAATCGTTAATGTTATATATATTTTATGGCAATTTAAAAATAAATCAGTAATGTTTTGATTTGTTTTGTTTTAATGGCTACCTACACTTGAATATGTGCAGTGGCAAAGACCTCACTTCAACAGGAAATCCAATTTAATTTTGGATAGCTCTAATTGCCATAAGATTTTCCTTTTGCTGGACTGAAATGTGTTTCTTCTGAACATTAAGCAGTGACCTTAGTGCTTTCCCTTTGAGTTGTGCAAAACATCTTCCACACAATTGTGTTTAAATATCCAAATTTTGGTACTGCATTTTCCCTAAGCCCCTTGTTCTAAATAAACAATCCATTTTCCTTTTCCATTGGCTCTTCATATGGCAGATGTTTCTAGACCTGGCTATTTTATCATTCTTTGCTTAATTGATATTCCTATGAAACAACTATTCCTCAATTTAAAAAAAAAAAACACAAAAAACAAAAACTTGCTGCTGGGAACTGACCACCATTCACTTGAGGTGAATGTATCATAACCTTCATGTTTGTGGATACTATGGTTCTATTAATGCATCCTAATATGACATCCAACTTTTAAACACTCATGGCAGAGTTTTGTCTCAGTTATAACTGCTCTGTGGCCACTTAAAACATTCTCATGTCATAAGTTGCCTACCTCCAGATGCAGAGCCTATCTGCTGATTCTCAGTTCATTTGTCTATTCCTCCAGCATGGTGGAAAGCCTTCTACTCATGCCAGGTTTGGGGCCCTGGAGATGCCATTCTGATTCCTGTTGTCAAGAGCTCATGGTATTTTGTGAGTTAGGTGGGAGGGGTGATGAGCAGCATGCAACATGAAGCTGATAATTAGCCAGCAGGAGAGATATGCAGTGATAAAATATGGACCAGATGCAGGGGTAGTATAGGAGATGCAAGTGATGGGTTAGGACAGGAGGAGGCTTAGGGCAGGTTTCCTGGAGGAGAGGTCTGACAAGGGATAGTATTATCTAATATTATAATATTATGTTTGCTTAATCCTTCAGAGGCTGACCCTTGTCTATTTTGAACCTACTTCTTTTACCTTTCCCTCTTAGTGGCATGATCTCACACACTCTGAAAGTGATGACCCAGCTGTGGCTAATTATAGCCCAAACTGAAACTCACTGAGCCATCCTTTCGTCTAATTTAATTTCTGGTGCTACATCTTCCACTCTGGCTTTTCTGTAAACTTTGTCCAGTGTTGGCCCCTAATCTTCAGGAATAACAAGAAAAATATTGTTTTCATTTGGATATGCTCAGGCACCCAATAGGTGCTCAGGAAAAATGTCTAGGGAATGAGTGAACAAATGACTGAGTGAACAACATGTGTGCTAACTTGTGATCATCTAGGGAGTCATATGTCTCTTAATTTTGATGTCTCAGTCTTGTCCTTAGGGAGCTACTGGGTAAAATAATAATTGTGACTCTTCACAAAATTAACTCAAAATGGATCATAAACTTAAATGTAAAATAGAAAACTATAAAACTCTTAGAAGATAATAGGAAAAAACCTAGATGACCTTCAGGATAGCAGTAAATTTTTAGATACAATACAATCCATGAAAGAAATCGTTCATAAGCTGGACCTCATTAAAATTAAAAACTTCTGCTCTGGGAAAGACAATGTCAAGAGATTGAGAAGACAAGCCACAGACTGGGAGAAAATATTTGCAAAAAACACATCTGATAAAGGACTGTTACTTAACATGTACAAAGAATTCTTAAAACTCAACAGTAAGAAAACAAATAAGCTGATTTAAAAGTAGACTGTTGACCTTTATAAGCATTTCACCAAAGAAGATATACAGATGGCAAATAAGCATATAAAAAAATTCTCCATATCATATGTCAGCAGGGAAATTAATATTAAAACAACAATGAGATACCACTACATACTTATTAGAATGGCCAAAATTTGGAACACTGACAACACAAAATGCTGGCAAGGATGTGGAGCAACAGGAACTTTCATTCATTGTTGGTGGGATGCAAAATGGTACAGCCACTTTGGAAGAGAATTTGGCAGTTTCTTATAAAACTAAACATACTCTTACCATATATTGCAGTAATCACACTCCTTGATAGTTACCCAAAGGAGTGGAACACTTCTTTTTATATAAAAACCTGTACACAGATGTTTATAGTAGCTTTATCCATACGTGCCAAAACCTGGAAGCAACCAAGATGTCATTCAGCAGATGAATGGATAAATAAACTGTTGCACATCCAGACAATGAAGTGTTATTCAGTGTTAAAAAGAAAGGAGCTATTAAGCAATGAAAAGATGTGGAGGAACTTTAAACGCATATTACTAAGGGAAAGAAGCCTATCTGAAAGGCTACATACTATATAATTCCAACTATATGGAAAGGGAAAAACTATGCAGACAAAAAGATCATTGGTTGCCAAAGGTTAGGGGTGAAGGAGGAATGAATAAGCATAGCAGAGAAGATTTTAAGGGCAGTGAAAATACTCTGTATGATACTATAATGGTGGATACATTTGTCCAAACCCATAGAATGTACAGTACCAAGAGTGAACCCTGATGTGAACTATGAACTCTGGGTGATTATGATCTGTCAATGTAGGTCCATCAATTGTAACAAATGTATCACTCTGGTGGGGGATGTTGATAATGGGGTGGCTATGAATATGTGGGGGGCAGAGGTCATATGGGAGATTGCTGTACCTTCCCCTCAGTTTTGTTGTCAACCTAAAACTTCTTTTAAATAGTCTTAAAAAAATAATAGTAATAATTGTGGGTTCCCAGAGTTTGGAAACCATTGTTGAATTTGAATCTGAATTTTAACCAGAAACTTGAAAGTTTGTGGTGCTCACATTCTGTTAGACAATAAACCAATATTTAATACCTGTTTGTGTCAGGGGATGGCCAGTGCCAAAATAAAAAAAAAACTGGGTTGGCAGTGGGGTCAGGTGGAGGGAGCATGATGACGAAGCTAGCAGTACCTTGCTCCCTGTGATTTGTCAGAGAGCTTCTCTGAAATGGTCAAGTGAGGAGAGACCTAAGTGGAATCTCTGGTCACATGACAGAACAATTTTAGGAAGAACAGTGTATACATTTGTAAAATTTCTTTTAGCTTTTACTGGATTTTTTTAATCATACAAAATTTATAGAATAAGCATCATATTACTTAAAGAAAAATACAAATGGATAATCAAAAATGAAGAAAAAGAGCCATAAGTGTAGAAAAACATGTTGTCTTGCTATTCATTATAAAGCATCCTGGAATTAAGATTGATCTTTATCTTCTCTTTATTTTCCAATTTTTCTTTGTTTTTTTGCTTTTATCATGAACAAGAATTATATATTAAAAAAATAAATACACTATACAAAATGAAGTTTCCCTCAACAGAGAAATTCAAACTTCACAAGCTTAGATTTTATGGGATCAGTAAGCACAGAGTAGACTAAAGTCAGCCCTCCCTATATGCCAGTGCAGAACCAAGGATACGAGGGCCCACTATTTTTTTTTTTTTTTGCCATTTTATATAAAAGACTTGAGCAAACAATGGATTGTGGTGTCTACTAGGGTCGTGGAACATATTTCCCATGGATACTGAGGGGCAGCTGTGTATGGCAGAGTCAGCTTGCTGTGACAGAGCCGGCCTAAGTTTTGTCAGGTTTCTCTGGAAACCTCTTAATCTTTAACCAAGCCCTGACAAAGTGTAAAATGTAATAGGGAACTGAGGAATGGTCAGCTAACCATCCAAAGCTAACAGAAATCCTGAATAGAGAGAAAGAGAGAGAGATAGGGCATGAGGTTGGGGGGGGGTGGGGAGAGAGAGAGAGAAACAGAGAAACAGAAACACAGAGACAGGGAGGGAGGAGTGGGGAATCATTTCACTGCTTTCAGGTTAAGTGAAGCAGGACACCAAACCCCTTGCCTTCTGGAGCCATTCTCTCAAAACCCATTCACAGGTTTACCTGCGACATAGACAGTGAGGATAAAACAATTCTCTTAAGTGTTCTTCGCTGAGGTGAGTTTTATAGCTTAGCTGGGAATTGCCCAGAGAACACAGACACTCGGTTTCTAAGCCTAATAGCATGTGGGAAGAAGTGTTGGTAGCCTTGAAGGAGAATCTTTTCTCTTGACATTTTCTGAGCACCTCTGAACATTCAAGGGCTGCTTAGAGTTCAGATAAAAATCTGCTCTTTGAGATATTTATCTGCACTAGTTTTAATCTAAATCTTTCACACCACCCATCCCTGCAGAGGGGTCATAAGCCTTCATTGAGTTCTTTTTAGCCATTGGGCTGCTCTTTGATTATTTTGGAATTTTACAGCTAGAGTAAATTTCATTTCATATTTTGTTTGAAAATAACAAAAAAATAGATATTGGATTTTTCTCTTTCTTTTGGGCTTTTGGCTCCTCAATAAACCTTTATAGTTTTTCCTGTGCACTGAGATCCTCCAAGTTAATGCACACACTCAGAAATTTTAAGTATAAGCAACAACATGTCAATGAACCTTAGGGGTGTTTTTAAAGAATCATTTAGTAGGTGAAATCCTCCTTTTGGTTCTAATGGATCAATACTCATATGACCCTCTTGCATGGGAGCTGATTTTCCTCAGGATTCAAGTAAACTGCTTTCCTTTGGAGACTTTGAATATTTGAATGTAGAACACTGGCTCCTCGCCTGGTTCTAGTTGTTGGGCTTGTGGGATATTGTAAAACACATAATGATACTCTGTATGGAGAAAGACAGGATATGGCTTTTCCATACTTTCAGCAAGTGGCACTTAAAGTTTTGTAGATGGAGCTGGAGCCAGGGTGTCTAGAACACCAAGCTTTCTGATGGTCTAGCTTTTAAGTGCAGCATTTGGCTTTTCATAGTTGGTGACCCTTGGGGCTTGTCCACTAACAGCATCCTCTGATATTTGTGCTATATGTTAGGACTGTCACAGGAAGTCTAAATTAAATGACAAGTGCCCTCATGCCTTAGATCTTCTTCGGAATATCTGCACAGAGATGGGCCCTCCCTGAAGGAGGAAGAAAAAACTCCCTTGGGGAGCCAGAAGTCAATAAAGTACAGGATCTGTACCAAATTGACTGTACCCATAGAAAGGCATTGGCTGCATAAGGTATCAATTAGAGTTTTATTAATAGGTGCAGTTTGGAAGCTTAGATTGACATTGATTTTAATGAGGAATTTATCAATCAAAAATTAGCCCATAGTCATTTACTATTGATTCCAAAGTAGGGATCTTTAGTGAATTATAACAGCAAACTGGCTTTGGTATCTTAAAGGAAAGTTAGTGTCTTTTAGAGAAAAATTATTGCCTTGGCTTTTGAAATTTTATATTCATGTGCTTTATTCTTTTACTCTTTTTTTTTGGCTCATATATTCAAGAGAATGAGAGAGTGGACAGGAAAACATCTGGAAGAATCACATCATTCCTAGTGTTGATGTCAATATGATGTCATAAATATATAACATGAATCTACTTACCATACTATGTGATATACAGTTGCCTCAGAGACTTATGGGGAAATGATTTTCCATAAATGACTTATCATTTAAAGCATAAGGGAACTTAATATGTAAAGAAACCCCATGAGAGGGCTTCCCTGGTGGCGCAGTGGTTGAGAGTCTGCCTGCCGATCCAGGGGACACGGGTTCGTGCCCCGGTCCGGGAAGATCCCACATGCCGCGGAGCGGCTGGGCCCATGAGCCATGGCCGCTGAGCCTGCGAGTCCGGAGCCTGTGCTCCGCAACGGGAGAGGCCACAGGCCACAGCAGTGAGAGGCCCGCGTCCCGCAAAAAAAAAAAAAAAAAGAAACCCCATGAGGAATCTACGTGCAAAGTGAAGGACTTGCTTGCAATGTGAAACATCTCCTGCTTTACAATCCGCAGTCTTGAAAATTGCAATTCTAAATCTAAAGATTTCTACCCAAATGGTTTACACCAGTTCCCTAATGCATGTACAGTTGCTTCTCTGTCATACCCATCTGTGTGGGGTGTTCTGATTTGTATATGTCTTTTCAAGTAAAACATGGTCAGAAGAGGCTTCCCAGGACCACAGAACCCCAAAAAATCAGCTCCATATCCCATTCTAGCACTTTCTATTTCCTTGCCCTATTTGATTTTTTTATACTTACCACTATAAGACATATATATATATATATATGACAATACACAAAATTATATGTGTTTTTTCTCTCTGTGCCTCCTTTCTCCTTCAACTAAAATCAATTGGAATGGAAGACCTTGCTTTCAGAAATTCAGTCATTTTGTTCATGGTTGTAGCCTTGTTGCCTGGGATGTAGTTACCCTCAATGCATATTTTTTAAATGAATCAGTGGTTGCTTTGCTGAGGTTAAGTAGATAGGTAGCACTATTCATGCATCAAACTGAAGCAGGTAATACTGAGCATATATTTACAGGCAGAGTCTTATTAGCTGCAAGCAAGATGCTTTGACCAGGTCTCTCAGATGGCAACAGTGAAACAGTTAAGAAGGAGAGCTGGAACTCTGACTCTGAAGCTTATTGTGCTGTGGCCCTCGGAAAGTTGCTTCATCTCTCTGAGTCCCACTTTCCTCACCCCTTAAAATGGGTTTTATTAACTAAAATTAGAGTTGTCATGTCATCTAACAATCCCACTTCTGGGCATATATCTGGACAAAAACATACATGCACCCCTATGTCCATGGAAGTACTATTCGCGATGGCCAAGACATGGAAGCAACATGAATGTCCATCAACAGATGAATGGATAAAGAAGATATGGTACATATATATAATGGAATATTACTCAGCAATAAAAAAGAATGAAACAATACCATTTGCAGCAACATAGATGGACCTGGAGATTATCATACTAAGTGAAGTAAGTCAGAAAGAGAAAGACAAATATCATATAATATCACTTATATGTGGAATCTAAAATATGATGCAAATGAAGTTATCTATGAAATAGAAACAGACTCACAGACATAGAGAACAGAACTGTGGTTGCCTTGGGGGAGGATGGGTTGGGGAGGGACAGAGTGGGAGTTTGGGATTAGCAGAAGCAAACTATTATATATAGAATGGATAAACAACAAGGTCCTACTGTATATCACAGGGAACTATATTCAATGTCCTATGATAATGCATAATGGAAAATAATACAAAGAAGTATATATATATATATATATATATATATATGAATCACTTTGCTGTACAGCAGAAATTAATCCAACACTCTAAATCAACTATACCTTAATTTTTAGAAAGATGGATTTCATTAATGGTGATAGCTGTGAGACCTTTATGATGATTAAATGAGCAACTATCTACACAATGTTCATAGAAGTGCTTGGCACAAAGAAGAGCACCATAAATGTTAGCTATTTTATTATTATTGTTGTTGCTGTTCATTTATTTCATTATTGACATTTTAGGCTATTTTACTCAAAGGTATTTTATGCTAAAAATGCAAATCAAAGCAATTGTTAAAGCCGGAATTAAGGTATAATAAGAGTTAAGCCACTGGTGTATGAGAAGATAATTTAACAATTTAACGTTACTACTTTTGCCCATGAGATGTTTAATGACCACCAGTGGGGAGTTCTGCCTTCTTTCTACAAGACTTCCCTTGCTTCATTTGCAAAATAGGTGCTTACATACACAAGATTTCTCTTTAACAGTGCTTTCCCAGTTCAGCTGCCATTCTTCTGATTAACCAACTCTCTCTTTAAAGACTCAAGTCATGAAGTTATTTTTTGTGGCATTCACTCAAGTATAGAAACAAGGATTGCCAATGCTTTTCCAGCAGGCTTCATTTCATTTTCATCATGGAAACTTGCAGATGTTGTTTACATGAAAGACACATTTGTAGAAAGAAGGTAATATTGACAGATAACATCTGCTGTAAGGAACAATTCTGAAAAGTGTTGTTAAGCTAATTCCTTTATTTTGCTGTAATTTCCCACAATTGTTAGGGCCTTAGTCATGAGTGTTTAACTCAAATTAGAACATAATTTTTGGTAAGTTTTACTCTCTTAAACTGTTCTTTCTGATATTTAATGCACATAAGCACCCAATCAATCAATATATTTAAAACTTGTGTACCTTCTGGGTACCTAAAAGCTTTCAAAGACTTCTAATTTCTAGAATAAAACCCAACTCTATGTATGTTCTATATGGTTATATGTGATTTGATATTTCCTATTGCTTTCATTTCTTGACACACCCTTCTTGCTTTCCCTACGGTGCTCCCCTGACCTGGTTTTATTTATTTTTAAAATTGAGACATAATTGACATATAACATTGTGTAAGTTTAAGGTGTATAATGTATCGATTGGATACATGTATATTGCAATAAGATTTCCATTGTAGCATTAGTTCTATTGTATCACATAATTATAATTTCTTCTAGTAGTAGGAACAGTTGACAGTTCATTTACCATCTCAGAGTTTTTACATTCAGTGTTTATCTCTCTGGACACTCAACCCCAGATTTTCACATGGCTTATTCCTTCTTATCATTCATGCCCTGACTTAAATACTAACTCCCTGGATTTTCTCTTCCATATAATACAAAGTAGCATACCTCTACACCAGTCATTTCCTAATACATCTTCCTTCATTTTCATCATTATTCTTAGCATTATCTGAAATTATTATCAAATATATATACATACACACGTGTACATACACAGTTATGCAAATATGTATAAAATGTATTTTAAGTTACTTCATTTTATCTGTAAGACTTAAGACCCACAAAACCAGAATCCTTCTATGCCTTTTGCCTTGCTGTATCTCTTGTGCTTAGAACCACATTTGTTGGCCAAGTGAATAATTATGTGGATGCCAGGTACTATGGGGGATACAGAGAAGTTTTAAAGGGGATTTTAGCTCTTTAGAAGCCTTCTGTATAATAAGAGAGTTAAGCCACTGGTGTATGAGAAGATAATTTAACAAGTCAGTATAATTAAGTGATGAAAGCTATAAATACTGGGAGATCTGAAAGCAGAGAAATCACTTTACACTGATCAAGGGTGGATTGATAGTGGTGGTGGGTTTTAAGCTGGGCCATGAAAGAAGAGTGGGGTTTATAAAAAGAGCATAGTCATAATTCAGCTCTTTATTTCATAAATCCAAGCATAAGTCATTTCATTTTAATTTCACCCTATGTGTATTCAGTAGAGCCCAGGTGAATTAAAGGAAGAAAAAGCATGTTGGTTTCATTTTTTGTTGCTGTCCTCATGGATCTTACATGAATTAGATGATCCCCCAAGTGGAGTTCTGCCCAGCTTTACAGCTCTGTCATATGTCCGTTGCCCTTTACCTCTTATGTTTTAGATGTACTGTTTCCCCCACCCTGTAAATCCCCTAGAAAGTGCCCTGTTCATCCTCTTTTCTGGACCTTCACTCAGGCTTTTCACTGGGCCAGCCCTCTCTCCTAGCCATGCCATTTCACCTAAGGCCTTCCTATCCTTCACTTTGTAGTTTATGACTCCATAGCTCAGAAGTTCCCTCAGTTTTCCTCCAGACTAGCCTTGGTCTCCTGCCCTCTGCTTTTACCATCCTGTGCTTCTCTTCTATTGCCCAGCACAATTCTTTGTTATTACCTGTGGAATGATTGTATCTCCCCCAAGACTATAGCCCATATAAGGATAGGGATTCTGTTTTCATCATTTCTGTGTCTCATGACCAGCACAGTGCCTGGCACATCAGAGGAGTTAAGTAAGTGTTCCCCAAATTGCTGAATGAATGTGGAGGAGAGGTAGAAAACTGTAGTCCTTACATGGGATGTTGGAATGCCGAACTTGATGTGAAAACATTTCTACCATCATAAAATGTTGCTTAATGGAAACCAACATGAAAATGCCAACACTACCTTATTTACAAGGTGCTTTGTTCACTAGAGATATGGAAAGTTGTGTATAATTGTAGGTATTATGCCAGAGACCACTTACTGTTAAGGATGCCAGACCAAAGAGGCAGTACAGTACTCTGGAGACCTTCACCCAACAGCATTATTAAAAGAATCTGTAAGGGTTAACAGGTGGGAGGTAGCTCATTAAAACCAACCCTAAATGCTTTACTTTGACCACAGACTCATAACATGGAGAATTCTGGGGAGCCTAGTGAAGTCCGAAGTGCATCCTTCAGGCTGCCTTGTTAGGCTTGCCAAGAGGGTGGGCACTTTGAATAACAGTTAATAGCAATAATAGCTAATGCTGATGGGGACCTCCTCTCCTCTGCCATGCACTATTCTGGGTGCTTTATACATATCATTGTCAATCTTTACAGAAAACCTTCTAGGTTTAAATTTTATCATCTTCAAATACAGTCTAGGAAATTGAAGGTCAGAAAGACTTTGTGGTCACAGGGAAGAAACTGTTAAAGATTGTCTTTTCCCCTTAAACAATGACAATTGACAGGGTGTCCCAATTGCTCTAATGGTGCTCCTTATAAGAAAATACTGTTGGCTGATATAACATATGCCTCTCACTCCCTTGAATCTAAGATACTGTGCAGTGTAGAATGTGTCTTCAACTCATGACATGTTTGGCTATGTGCAAGTGCCCCTAACCTCTCTGTAAGAAGAGAGGGATCTATCTCATAAGTTTGAGGTAAGGATTAGAAGAGTTGGCACATGCACAGCAAATTGGATCACGCCTGGATCTTCATAAGCACATGAGAGATATTAGTTATCATCCTGAGGCATTTGAGGTGAGTGCCAGTTTGTACATTTTTATCCATTCCTTTGTCCCACAGCCATTCACTGAGAACCACTCTATGCCTAGCCCTGTTTTAGTTTTCAGTGACTGAAGAGACCTGCTGCATTTCAAGATCTGTGCTCATGATCTTGACCATTTTAACAAAATCTTTAAGTTGGATAGTGTAGTATTTTAGAAAATCAAAAAAGTCTTATTTCATCTGAATATCTTACGTTTTTTTTTTTTTTCTTTTTGTGATACGCGAGCCTCTCACTGTTGTGGCCTCTCCCACCATGGAGCTCAGGCTCCAGACGCGCAGGCCCAGCGGCCGTGGCTCACGGGCCCAGCTGCTCCGCGGCATGTGAGATCCTCCCGCAACGGGGCGCGAACTCGTGTTCCCTGCATTGGCAGGCGGACTCTCAACCACTGCGCCACTAGGGAAGCCCTATCTTACGTTTATAAGTAATCAATTTTATTTTCTCCCTTAATTCATGTCTTTGGAAGCCTGTTGGCTTTGTTTTAAGATTGATTGGGCTGCTTTGGCAGAAACAGTGCTTTAAGGAACCAACAATCTTTCCACCAGGCACTCAACTCGTCAAATGTTGGTTTCTAGTTCATTGTCCTGATTTTGACAGACAGTTGTCTGTAGACAAAATACTATTTCTTTCAGTGTTGTGTCTGGGTGTAATACTTTGAAGATACATGAAACCTCTGCTAGGTATCCCTATTTTAATTAAAATTCAACTCAATAAGTTACTATGATCTAAATATAATAGTGTAAAATGATCTCCCTCCTCTGGGGATAGGGGAGATGAGAGCTGATCTTGTCTCCCTGATGCTCCATTACTGGAAGATGCCTTGTCAAGTGACTCAGGATGTTAGTTCCCGAAACAGGGTTACACTTTAGTTAATGGGAATGAAGTAGCTTTCTCAGAACAATTGGAGATCTACATATGCACAGTAATAGATAAGTTTTATTCTGGATGTGTTAGAAAAGGGAAGTGGGTGCTTGGTGAGGAAGACTCAGCTCTGCTTCCTCTGCCTGAGCAATGGGAACAGAGCTTCCCCGAGCCCCCCTGTCCCACCCTGTGGCATCTGTAGTCACTGAGACATGGGTGCCCACTTCCTTAGCACCCTGGAAAAAGCCAGTGGAGGAAAAAAATTTAGTAGTCAGTGGATTGTCAGTACTGAAGAGGCTGGGGATGAGAGATCATCACCACAAGATTATAAAGGGTTAATGCCTGGGAAAAGAATATGCTATAGGAGACAGCACTCTTGAGTACAGGGCAGTGAGACTGGGATGGTAGGTTGGTCAGGAATATACTGAGAAGGGCAGGTGACTTGGGCATCAGGGCAAGACATTATGCTGAGAAGAAGGAACCTGAAATATTTCCCTTGTGCCCTATGTATTCTTGGTCTATGAACTTATATGCATTATGCATTTAATATTCCCCATTCCCTGCATAGCCCTAAGTATTAGATGCTCACTCTGAGGCACAGAGGGGTTAGTAACACAGTTCCTACTGGCAGCTGTGTCCAACTCCAAAGCAATTTTCTCCTGTAGGAGGCAACTGGGAATCACGGTGGTGGGGATGAGAGTTGAGTAGCAGAGGACCATGACATGAGTGCAATATGATTCCAGTTCAAGAAATCACGCTCAAGATCTTATCCACAGGGCTTCCCTGGTGGTGCAGTGGATAAGAATCTGCCTGCCAATGCAGGGGACATGGGTTCGATCCCTGGTCTGGGAAGATCCCACATGGCACAGAACAACTAAGCCTGTGCGCCACAACTACTGAAGCCTACGCACCTAGAGCCCGTGCTCCGCAACAAGAGAAACCGCTGCAGTGAGAAGCCCGCACACCACAACCAAGAGTAGCCCCAACCCACCACAACTAGAGAAAGCCAACGTGCAGCAACAAAGATCCAACACAGCCAAAAATAAACAAATAAAATTAAAATTAAAAAAAAATTAAAAATAAATCTTATCCACAAAGCCAGTGCAAAAGAACATTAATTCATTTTCTCTCATCTAAATGTTTTTATTTCAGAAAAGGCTAAATATAATTAATGTAAGGTTTGATATATTTGCTTATTAATAAGTGAATCCCTAACAAGATTCTAGCTTAATGAGTTACAGATATCTGTGGGGATGTAAGAAGGCCAGAGTGTGATATAGTCAGATGAGACTAGATTTGTTTTTATGTCATATCCTCTCCCTATCAGTATGTTACTTTTGTGGTAGATTTCTGAGTCACACCAATCAATAGAATTATCCTCTTCTTTCTTTCTGTGCCTTCATTTAAACATCAAGGTGAAATTCAAAGGCTTGTAGAGACTACCTGGGTTATTCAAAAGATCACTGGTCTTCTGGGAATTGCCTTTGTTTTTTCATCACTGCATTTTATTGCCCAGATTTGGGTTGTGTCCCCCGATCACCCTTGTCTTCCTCCTCACACCCTTTCAGGAACTGAGCACAGCACATGCAAACAGTTCCTGTAGACATGGAATAAGGTGAGGGGATAAAAAACAGGGGTTTGTTTGTTTGTTTTTTTGAGCTGTTTAATTGCAGTCTTATGCGGGAACTCCCAATGATGACCAGAGATTTTATAAAACATTGTAGCCTCATTCAACAACAGACTACTAATTAGTTCATTTACTTGGGTACTAAACTCATTTAAGAAAAGGAGCAGAGCCTAATTAGAGAAATCTCAAAGGATATTAAACCTCAATCCTTTAAAGTTACAGTTTGAAAAAAACACAAATTCACAAAAGCATGCATATTTGCACACATGAACTTGCATGCACACACATACTGAAACCGAGAACTCATATGAATAGTACTCCCAAGTGTTTGGTGATAGCTGTTAATTAGAAAGGACTTCAGTCACTATTGTTGGCCTTATATATAAAAAAAAGACATGGCTAACATGAAATATATTCACACTGAACCAAACCATAAATTCATTCTCCCTTCAACTTCAGAATCTTTGAAAGATATGGTGGAAATTAGAGGTTATTCAAAAAAAAAAAAAAAAAGACATTGGTGTGCTATTCTTCCATCATTATAGTATTTTTTCTTGCATTTAATGGGATTTTTTATGAACCTCAAATCTTATTTAGGCTGATGCTTGTGTTCTGGAAGACCAATCATTTCATTTATTTGTATAGTCACCAGATATTTTCTCAATGGCAGTTATATTCCAGGCATTGTACAAGGCACTTTGTAGGGGGTTACCACCCAGAACCAGACATGAATCCTGCCATCTCAGGGGCAGATATATATCAGTTCAATCAACAAATGGTTAATGATTGTTTGCAAATGCAAACGTTAATAAGGAATCATCCTTTTAGAAAGGGAGACAGAAATAGAAATAAGTAATATACACATACACATGCATATATATATTTCATTCTATTATCTACTATTCTGTTATAATTATATTCTAATTATTTTATTAGACAGATGATAGATAGCTAAATAGATAGATGGATAGATAGATAGATAGATAGGTAGATATAGAAATATAAAGACATATGCAGAAAGGAACCATCTAATAGCCATATTAATAGTGTTTTGGAGACAATTCTCATATGTGTGGATTTCTTTGAAGCTCACTTTCATGCTTCTCCTCTCGCTCCCTCTTTCTGTATTTCTCTAACACTTATTGCGTGAAGACCCTCTGCCGGTCACTGTATTGGCTGTGTGCCATGTTGAGTACTTGTCATTTAATATTCTCAACCATCTTATGAAGAAGGAGCTATTATTTCTAATTTGTTATGAAAAGGAAATGAAAACTAAGCAAGTTTAAAGAACTTGCTATGCACATGAAACAAGCAAGTGGTGAGGGCAGGATACAGATTCATACAGCCTGACTTCAGAGGCCCCCTACCCTGTTCTGAATTGGGATGTATAACTCTCTATAATAAGATAAATTATACATCAATGGTATCACATCAGTGATATTTGTATATAAAGTATTACTAAACCAAATGTGAAAAGAAAAGTCTGATTACAACATATTATTACCTTAGTGGTTTCTCAAATCACTTTTTCTTCCTGTTTTCTGAGGTTAATTACAGTCATATGAAAACACAGAGACACGGGGAGAACATGTGAAGATAGAGGCAGAGACTAGATTGATGCATCGACAAGTCAAGGGATGCCAAGAATTACAGGCTGTCACCAGCAGCTAGGAGTGAGGGATGGAACAGCTTCTCCTTCAGAGCCTTCAGATAGAACCAACCTGGCCGACACCTTGATTTCAGAATTCTAACCTCCAGAACTGGGAGATAAATTTATTTGTTTAAGCCACCTAGTTCGTTTTAGTTAGGAAACTACATAGTCATGGCTTAGCTTTGTAACATATATTATATATTACATTATATACAGTATAACTAATTTGCACTATGGGTTTTTAAATGTGAATTTATTTTTGTCAGTGTAAGCTCTGAGGAACAAATGACGAATTAATAGGGGCAAAGTAACACTTTGGAGATTAAATATTATTTTGGTAAATCTGAACATCCTTAATAATTATTAAGAGGCTGCTCTATTTGTCATAAATGTGCATGTTAAATTAGTCAGCTGGTCTCACTGTTAATCAAAGAGGGGGTCAGGGGTCATAACCATCAGCTACACAGGAAAGATTCATTCCCTCTCCCACATCCTGAGAACGGACTTCCTGGCTTGCAGCCACGGCAAATGTTAACATGTGTATGGTGTGCATTTTTGCCCAAGTGGAAAGAGTAATTTCTGGTTATAAAAGTAATGCCTGCTCTTTGCAAGGAATTTAGAAATAAAAAATACGTATATTAAGGAAAATAAAAATCCCCTGTAATCCCATCATCCAGAGATACCAAAATCAAATGTGCGTATATGAATACCTACAGTAGGTGTGGTCAAGAATAAGATTACTCCATACATAAAAATATTTTTCATCTTGCTGTGTATTATGGGGATTGTTTTCTGCCGATAAATTATGACTAGATATTTTTTAAAATAGATCTTTATTGGAGTATAATTGCTTCACAATACTGTGTTAGTTTCTGTTGTACACCAAAGTGAATCAGCTATATGCATACATATGTCCCCATATTCCCTCCCTCTTGAGCCTCCCTCCCACCCTCCCTATCCCACCCCTCTAGGTGGTCACAAAGCACCGAGCTGATCTCCCTGTGCTATGCTGCTGCTTCCGACTAGCTAGCTATTTTATTCTGTAGTGTATATATGTCGATGCTACTCTCACTTCGCCCCAGCTTCCCCCCCCCACCCCTTGTCCTCAAGTCCATTCTCTATGTCTATGTCTTTATTCCTGCCCTGCAACTAGGTTCATCAGTACCAATTTTTTTTTTTTTTTAGATTCCATATATATGCGTTAGCATACAGTATTTGTTTTTCTCTTTCTGACTTACTTCACTCTGTATGACAGACTCTAGGTACATCCAACTCACTACAAATAAATCAATTTTGTTTCTTTTTATGTCTGAGTAATATTTCATTGTGTATACGTGCCACATCTTCTTTATCCATTCATCTGTCGATGGACATTTAGGTTGGTTCCATGTCCTGGTTATTGTAAACAGTGTTACAATGAACATTGGGGTGCATGTCTCTTTTTGAATTATGGTTTTCTCAGGGCATATGCCCCGTAGTGGGATTGCTGGGTCATATGGTAGTTTTATTTTTAGTTTTTTAAGGAACCTTCATACTGTTTTCCATAGTGGTTGTATCAATTTACATTCTCACCAACAGTGCAGGAGGGTTCATTTTTTACCACCTCCTTTCCAGCATTTTTTGTTTCTAGATTTTTTGATAATGGCCATTCTGACTGGTGTGAGGTGATACCTCATTGTAGTTTTGCTTTGCATTTCTCTAATAATTAGTGATGTTGAGAATTTTTTCAGGTGCCTCTTGGCCATCTGTATGTCTTCCTTGGTGAAATGTTAAACCATGCATGGATACAGCGTAATAGATTTAACCATTCTCCTGTTGGTAAACACTGAAGTGGCTGTAGTAATTTTTGTTGCTTTGAACCATCTAATCAATTTTGTGTACGTATGTTTGTAAAACTGATTACTTCCTTGGAATCTACATATTTTTACAGGGAGCTGTGAAATATTTACGGTACCTAGTTAAACTACAGGTAGGCTAGACAAGCAGAAAAATGTTAATCTTGGAGAGCTTGGGCTCTGTTTAACTTGATTGTTTCCCAAAACCAGATGGTTTCTTTGGTCTGCCTGTCTCCAGATGATACCATTTATGGGAACAGAGCTCTTCAGGGACAAATAAGAATAAAAGGCATGTTTATGTCACTAAAAGATCTTATAGCTCAAATATAACATGTGCAATGAGTGAGTGATTCTACAACCTGATTTTCACCCACACAGGCCAGACATAATGAGTAGGGGTGTGTGTGTGTGTGTGTGTGTGTGTGTGTGTGTGTGTGTGTGTGTGTGTTGGAAGGTCCAGGTCGCTGATGACTAATTGTAGCAAGGTCAGTGTGAATGGGGTGAACTTATTGGGATGGATATGAAAGGTCTGAGACATCTGAGACGGATCAGCAAGGGGCATAAGATTGAAAGTGAGAGGGAACAATCGTGGAACAGGGGAGGCTTGGATCTGTCTGTGGTTCAGCTGCCACATCTTTTCTTCTGGGAAGCCTCCCCTCTCCTCTTTGGAGGGAGTATTTATCTCCCTGATAACTTTCAGGATACTTCTGACAGCCTATGGATCTCTACCTCTCCTTCACACAATTGGAAGCATTTTTCAACATGTGAATATATACGTGAGTGTACTCTAGAGCGTGTTAAAGTGAAGTTGCTGAAATGGGCCCAAGGCAATTTAGGGGAAAGCTTTGAGGAGAGAGAAGGGAAGGAAACCCTGAGAACCTTGCACCGGTACTTTATGGGAGAGGTGAACTGCAATGAGGCACTTTGAAGCTCAAGTGTGTTCCAATTTCATGAACAGATAACAGGGCTGGAAGGTTGGTGCTCTGCCCCCTCAGCCTTCTCCTGTACATGACTGGGACCCTAGGTCTTTCTCTTCAGAATTAAACCTAACCTTAACTGTCAGATTAATCCTGTTCTCATGAGAAACTCTAGAAACCTTCATTTAGGAGTCCAGCATCAGGACGTGTGACATTGTATCTTAGTTCTAGTAGCCCTGTCCTCTCCTCTGCCTAGATCCTTGGGTAATGGGTGCACTCATTTTCTTCCCCAGGCCTCAGTCCTTGCATTGAGAAGCTGCCTAGAGAGCCAGTTCTTCTGGAACTATGACTGACCTTGTTCTGTTTATTTCCAGCACTGGGGACCAACCCAGGAGATAGAATATTCTCTCTATTTTGCTTACTGCTTTATAGAAGTATTATTAACACAAAATAGATGTCATATATTTAAAATGTGCAATTTGATAAGTTTTGATATATGCCCACAATCATGTAACCATTACAACAATCAAAATAATAAACCTATCTATTACCTGCAAAAGTTTCTTTTTACCCCTGGTTATCCTTCCCTCCTGCCTTCATGCAACCACTGATCTTCTTTCTGTCACTGTACATTCATTTTCCTTTTTTCGAATTTCAGATAAATGGAATCATGCATCATGTACTCTTTTTTTTGGCCATGCTTCTTTTACTCAAGATAATTATTCTGAGATTTATTCCTGTAGTTGCATGTGTTAATAACATAACATTAATTGTTAAGCAGTATTCTACGTATTATGTATCACAATTTCTTTATGTACTCATCTGTTGATGAATATTTTGAATTGTTTCTAATTTTTGGTTATTACCAAAAAGAGCTGCTATGAGTATTCATGAACAAGTCTTTGTATGAACATATGTTATTGTTTCTCTTTGACAAATAACTGGAAGTAGAATGGCTGGATCACATGACAGGTGTATTTTAACTTTTTAAGAAACCACCAATTTGTTTTCTAAAGTGTTTGTACCAGTTTATTTCACCCTCAAAAGTATATTAGAGTTCCAGTTTCTTCCAATCTTCATCAACACTTGGTATGGGGATTTTATTAATTTCTCCACTGTAGTAGTTATACAACAGTATCTAACTGTGGTTATAATTTGCATTCTCCTAATGACTAGTGATGTTGAGCAGTTTTTTTCATGCACTTATGTGTTATCTTTATATCTTCTTTGATAAAATGTCTGTTCAAGTCTTTTGCCCATTTTTATTGGGTTGTTTGTTTTCTTATTATATTTTGAGAGTTCTTTATACACTATGGATATAAGTCCTTTATCAGATATAAATTGCAAATATTATCTCCAAGTCTATGGTTTTTCATTTCATTTTCCTAAAAAATGTGTTTTAAAGAGCATGCATTTTTACTTTTGATGAAGTTCAATTTACCGATTTTTTTTCTTTCATAAATTGTGCTTTAATGTTGTACCTAAATACAACCTAACCTAAGATTAACCCCAGAACTTTCTTATGTTTACTCTACAAATTGTATAGTTTTATGTTTTATCTTTGTATCTATGGTCCATTTTGAGTTAATTTTTGTAAATGGTATGAAAAAAGGCTTGAAGTGGGATTCTTTTGGGTTTTTTTTTTTTTTTTGGTTTTCTATTTTTCACATGGCTATCCAATTTTTTCAGCACCATTTGTTGAAAAGATATCTTTTCACCAACTAAATGCTTTTGCATGTTAGTTAAAAATTTGTTGTTCATATATGTGTGGGTCTATTTCTGGACTCTGCTCTTTTCCATTGATCTATTTGTCAAAAATATTGATGTCAGTTCTACATTGTCTTGATAATTAGGCCTTTGTAATAAGTCTTGAAATCAGGTAATTATAGTCTTCCAACTTTATTCTTCTTTTTAATGTTGTTTTGGATATTGTAGGTCCTTTGAACTCCTTATGAATTTTAGAATCAGTTTGTCAATTTCCACAAACAAAATTGGCATTTTCATTTAGACTGTGTTGAATCCAAGATCAATTTAGGGAGATAAATAAAAGGTGGCATATTCATACAATGGAATACTATTTGGCAATGAAAGTAATTATGCACTGACACATGCTACAGTGTAGATGAATCTTGAAAACGTTTAAAATATTTATAAACAGAAACCTCAATTAAATAGAGCTGGGAGATCTGAAGGGGGAGTTCTCACACTCTGAAGACAGCAGAGGATCCTCCAAAATAAGAAAGACTCCTCCTCTTTCCTGGCAAGGACTCAGCCAATAAAAAACCATAAACTTTGTGTTTACCATAACCTTCCCAATTTCCTTTTCCCTCCCTGTAAAAGTGCTCCCATTCTCTTGCTGGGCTGGGATTTGCATGTCTCACCATGGTTACAGACCCCAAATTACAATTCTCTTCTGATCCGTTTTTTGCTGGAGAAATATCTGGCAGTCTATTTATTTTAGGTCAACACATGATAAGTGCAAAAAGCCATTCACAAAGAACCACATATTGTAAAATTCAATTTTTATGAAATGTCCAGAATAAGCAAGTTTATAGAGACAGAAAGTAGTTTTGTAGGGCCAAGGAGTTGGAGGGGAAAAGGAGTGATTGTTAGTGAGTACAGGGTTTCTTTTGGTGGGACAAAATATTTTAAAATTAGATTGTGGTGATGACTGCATAATTCTGTCAGTGCACTAAAAACCATTTAATTCTACACTTTAAATGGGTGAATTGCATGGTACTTGAATTATATCTCAATAAAACCTTTTTTGTAAAAAGATCAACTTGCAAAGAACTGATATCTTAACAATCTTGAGTCCTTGGCCCATGAGTATGGTATATATATTCTTTTATTTAGGTCTTCTTTAGTTTCTCACAGCAATATATTTTGGCTTTCAGGTCTTATATATCTTTTAATTTTTTTCATATTTACTCCTAAATATTTCATATTTTTTCTGATATTGTAAAGTGTATTTTTTATTTCAAGTTTTGGTTGCCCATGTGTAAAAATACAATTGATTTTTTTTTTTTTTTTTTTTGGTACACGGGCCTCCCACTGCTGTGTCATCTCCCATTGCGGAGCACAGGCTCCAGACGCGCAGGCTCAGAGGCCATGGCTCACGGGCCCAGCCGCTCCGCGGCTTGTGGGATCTTCCCGGACCAGGGCACGAACACGTGTCCCCTGCATTGGCAGGCGGACTCTCAACCACTGCACCACCAAGGAAGCCCTACAATTGATTTTTGTATGTGGATCTTGTATCCTGTGACTTTGCCAAACTCACTTATTAATTCTAATAGCTTTTAGGTAGATTCCATAGAAACAGACAATCACACGGTCTTCAAATAAATCTCTCTCATGGACACACTTCTCTAATAATGAGTGCATCCTGTACCCCTATCTCTCTAGTTCTCTTTGCCTCATCATGATGCTACTGATAATGTATTCCCAGATTCTGACTGCCAATGAAGGCTGTTCTGAACATTGGGCATTACATTATCCTGATTCCATAAACTATCTTTGAGGAAAAAGGAGTTCCCAGGCTAAGTAGCTGGCTCCAAATTAGCCAACTCTATAAGAGCATTTAGTTTTTGGTCCTGAAGGCTCCCCATCTGGTCCATGTGATTGTCTACTGATGGTTCTGAGATCTTACTTTGATGGATAAAGAAATACAGAGAACCATGTTTAATATTACAGGATTTTCTTGAGAAGGATTTTTTGTTTTTTTGTTTTGTTCAATCTGGGAGAACATGGGCCATATAAAATAGCATAAATAAAAATACAAATTTCTGGTTTATCTTAAAAAAGAGAAGGCCCAGCAAACTTGGATATATATTTCCATTTGCTATGGCAAGATAAATGCTACTCCTGAGTCACTTGACTGATTTAGGTCATTTACCTGACCCTTATATTTGCATTTGAGTTTCAAGTTCTGCCTTCATCATGTGGAATTGCCTAGGCTTAGCAAGAGACAGGGACTCATTCATTTGTTTATCTATCAGTACTCATTGAGCTTATAGATTGCATGCCCAACACTATGGGAGTTATTTTCTACAGACAGAAAAATTAACACTTACTCCCTGTTTCCAGAGAGCTCACAATTTAGGTGGAATCATTAAGATGCTATTGTTATATATCTTTTTGAATTATAGTTCTTTCAGGATATATGCCCAGGAGTGGGATTGCGGGATCATATGGTAATTCTATTTTTAGTTTTCTGAGGAACCTCAATAGAATGGATGGACAAAAAGATCCTACTGTATAGCACAGGGTCCTGGTATAAACCATAATGGAAAATAATATAAAAAAGAATATATATGTACATATATACATATACATATATCTCTCTATATATATCTGAATCACTTTGCTGTACAGCAGAAATTAACACAACATTGTAAATCAACCGTACTTCAATAAAAAATAAATAAAATAAAATATCAGTTTTGGGATAGATTAAAAAAAAAGATGCTATTGTGCTGTGTCATTTCAGAATATGTTCCTAAATGAATATAGAATAGGGGGTGGTGGTCATAAAGAGCTTTCCAGAAGAAGTCAGAGTCTCTGGAATACAAAGAATTGCTAGGTAGAAAAGGAGGAGAAGATGATGTACTGGTGGAGGGAACAGTATGCGGAAGGCACTAAGGCATGAACTGAAAATACAAGCGTTGGGACTTGCAATTAATTAATTATGGCTGGGACTGAAAGGATGGGGAGGAACTGAAGCTAGAGATAAAAGCTCCAAAACAGAAGTGACTATTAAAAGAGAACATTGCTTGCTGTTAAATTAATTGCCTCCAGTAAGCCCAAATAACTCTTACTTAACACAAGTGGATAACTGTTTTCCAACCAGAAAGTAGATTACTGGCTGCCATGTAAGATTCATAAGCTCCACCTCCATCACTCTGTATCTCTTCTGGAGATTTCTGTTATCATGTGGAGTATGTGCATGAGTTGCTCACACATTTCAATTTGCTTTATTTTTTTCACACGTTCATTTTTTTTTCCTTTTGTAGAAATAATTTTCTTGTCTCCTCTCAATGTAAGTTAAAGGTACAGAGGTTTTTTTGGAAAGAATGAAAATGATGAGCTCTCAAGCACTAGTAACCCCAGACAAACAACTGAACTTACAAAATTTCTATTTCAAACATGGTATTCCAACAGTGGGATTTCTTCAATGCTTTTTTTGTGCTGGTTTCATCATCAGTGAGGCCATTTCCCACCCTCACTCCCGTTCATCTCAAAATTTCTTGGCAACATCCCGGTGAAATAAAATCCCAATTAACCCTCATTAACCCGGTAACATTTTCTAGGGGAGGTGTTTCCCAGTATCATGAGAAGAACTTAGGTTGTGATGAGAATACAGTGTGAGTTGAAAAGTCTCTAATATCAAATCTAAGATGGGGGAAGGACAGACAAAGGAAAGGAAAGGAAGCTTAAAGTCACAAGGAATGATAATGTTGCAACAAATGTGAATTTATTATTATTTACCTTCAGGAAAACAGGAAAACGGTTCGTATCTTCTTCCTTAATTGCTTGGTTGACCTCAGGGGAAAAAAAAGAGAGAGAGAGAGAGAAAGATAAAGAGGTCTAAGTTAAATGCACAACATTTCTTCTGAAAATGCTCAGCCCTTGCCCCCAGGTGCTTTCCTTTTCGGCTGAGTACCCATGTGGTTTCTGCGTTTTCTGAGCAGAGAGCCGGAGTTGCTCTAATAGCCCTTGAGAAAGTGCTTCAGGAGGTATTTGCAGAGAGCAGGGTGCCAGGCCACAGCCTTGTCTCCTCGACGTGTCCCAGATATTGAACCTTCCAGTAACTACAATTACAACCCAAACCACAAAATGTAGATTTACAGATTGTTTTCAACAACATCCATTCAAATTTACTTATATTTACACTAGAAAAATTAGGGTAAGTGCTATTGTGACCAGAGAAACAGACCAGGATCAATAACCAACCAATTCTTGGCTAATAAAGCACTTCTCTAAGGTCTACGGTTGCTCTATTCTGACTTTGAGGTTGACCTCTAATGTCTTATCCATTGACTTTTCCCGTAAATATGTCTAATCGAGGCTATGCAGGATTCTAAAGAGAAATGATACACTCAGTTTGGTAAGAATTGCTAATTAACCAAGTATGTAAAACCCGTAGCTGTAGCTGCTGCGACTCCCAGCATTGCTCTTGTGGTGAAAATTTATACACAAGGAATTAAACCATCAACTTCCATTTTAGATATAGAGACTCTGCGTGTGTGTCTGTGTGTGTGTGTGTGTGTGTGTGTGTGTGTGTGTGCGCGCGTGTGCGTTACTTCTCCCTCTTCCAAACCCTAATGGTTCCAAAATCACTTTTAAAAAAGGAAATTAAAAAAAATGTCTGTAACAGTATTTTCCAATGTTATAAACCTTTAACCAGGAAAATAACATGCAGGATATTTTCATGTTACATAGGAATTCTTCAATCATGCTTAACCTCAGTATGTACAACGTTATCTTGTTTTACAGCCATGAAAGATTATATTTCATATTAGAAAGGTCAAGAGAGATTAATTTGGGTCCTTGTATACTTGAATCATTCATTTTGTTCTGGTAACAGAGCAGGGTATTTAATCAAACCTAAAGGAAATAAAATAATGAATGACAAGGGAAAGGAACAGTGAGAGATCAAGAAAAGGTTTCTGAATAGATATTTCCAGGTGGGAGTGTCATGCCACAATGATGCCTGTTCACGCAAAGGCTTTTTGACAAAGTCACCTCTGCCAGGAGTGCTTGGTTGATATATCCTGCCTCCCCTCACCCCTTGTGATCTCTGTTCCTTTGGTCAGAGGCAACAATCCCCCGCCAGTTTGATTAGAGTCTAGTACAGGGGTGATGTTTGAGATTACCATTACCACAGAGGCCTGTTAGTGTGGCTCTCTTCTGCCCTGTTCCTACCTGACCCCAGGTCACAAGGAAAATAAGGTGAGAGTGTGACTCGGGGTAAAGCTCTCGCTGGTGCTGGGGTGGGGAATGCACAAAGAAATGCCTGCCTTGCAAACACCCTGGCTTTACTGGTATCCTGGGACTCAAGTTTTCCATCAGATTTATTTCTCTCCTCCACTTTTTATGGAAGGAGGGCAAATCATAGCAGTGTTCCATTTGAGCGGGGAGAAAGGATTGGTTTATTTAAGTTGAAACAATACAGGCTATGCCTACCAGGATGTCATGAAGACACTCTTATGTGGTTTGAACTATGACGTACCTAATGGGCAAAGTATAGATTCCATAGTCTCCATGTACCTGTGTCCTGGTTGGACCAATCTGAAAGTGTTAGAATATTATAGTCTAAGAGTGATATAACATTTTAATACAACTTAATAAAACAAACCAACATAATATGTTTATTGCCAATTTGATCTTCAGGGAAAACTTGAGAGAGAGGAACTATTTTTATTCCAATATACAGATGAGGAAATTACAAAGTTCCATTCTCAAGGATTTCACAGTCATATGGAGGAAACACTGAGTGATACTAGTTTATGACAAAGGATGTCATACAGGTATTTGGACAGCTGCTGAGGGACGACTGCCCTACACCTGCCTACACCAGGTTTAAGTTTAAGGTGCACATTGATGGAACAGAAGTCATTTAGAGCAAGGGTCCCAAACCCCTGGTACTGGTCCATCGCCTGTTAGGAACCAGGCTGCACAGCAGGAGGTAAGCAGCGGGTGAGGGGGCTAAGCTTCATCTGCCGCTCCCCATCGCTCCTCATTGCTTGCATTACTGCCAGAACCATAGCCCCCATCGCTCACATTACTGCCTGAATCATCCCCCCACCACCCCGTGGAAAAATTGTCTTCCATGAAACAGGTCCCTGGTGCCAAAAAGGTTGGGGACCGCTGATTTAGAGAAATGAGGAGTCCTCTATTATGAAGTATCACTGATGAGTCCCCAGACATTTGATCTTGAAAATTAAAAACCTGTATCCATTAAAACACAATTAAAAAATTAAAGAGATAAGCCAGAAACTAGAAGAAGATATTTTCAACCTATATAACAGGCAAAGATTAGAATTTAGCATATACAAAGAGCTCCTACAAATAAAAAGATAAATATATCTAATTAGTAAATAGACAAAAAACATGAATAGGAATTTTAGAGGAGAAGTGGATATTGCCATTCAATATGTGAAACATTCATCTTAGCTTTATTAGTAATAATGTAAATGTTAAGACCACAAAGAGAGATCATTTTGTACCACTACACTGGCAAAAATCAAAGGAGTCTAAATAAAACTCTTATATATTGCTGGTAGGAGTATTAATTAGTGCAACTACTTTGAAAACAATGTAGAATGATCATGTGAAGTTAAACGTTCACGTACCCTAAGACCCAGCACATGTGTCCCAGGAGATATGCCTGTGAATCTTCATATCAGCACTGCTCATAAGGGCAAAAAGCTGGAAACAACCCAAATATCCATCAACAGGAGAATGGATAAATAAATTGTGGTATAGTAAACATGATGGAATATCTTCAGTGGTAATAATAAATAAGCTATAGCTACAAACAACAACATGGATTAATTCTGGAAATGTAATATAATTCTGGAAACACAATATCAAACAAAAATAGCAACACAGAGAAGACTTCATACAGTCTGATATTTGCATAGTAAATCTTAAATATAAGTACAATTAATCGATATATTTTTAAAGCATAATACATATGTGATAAATGCATTCTAACCAGACAAGGGAAAATAAACACAGATTTCAGGATGATGAGTGCTTCTATAAAGAGGTAAGGTAACAGGAGGGGGAAGGGCACATAGCTGCAAGTTATTGGTGATAAAAGCTCATTGGCAACTATATTAGAATCTCACACATTGACTGGGAAATTAGATTAAATGATATATAAAATATTTTTTACAGTGAGCCAAAATGTTCTAAATAGGCAAAGTACATCCTTTCATTACAAATTAGTAAACTGGAAATGATGTTAAACAGAAGTTACCTAAATTCCTAAAAAAGTGTCATTTTGAATTGCTCAAAGAATGCAAGAGTGAAACCCTCAACACAGATTTTTCATGAGCCCGCAATATGAGAACAATAGTCAAACTTATCAAATAAGACAATGTTAAATGGTAAATTTACAATCTTATATGCTGAAAGGAAATACATTGAACTATTCTTTTAATAAATATTAAACTATGCCCTAAGAATATAAAGAACAAAGCACAATGAATATTAAAGCAAAAAGCAATGAATTAAAAATAGGAAGAAATACAATTTATTAGTGCAAAAGCTAGCTCTTTGAGAAAAAAAATGATTTCCTGGGAAATTCAACAACAGAAAACCTGAAAGAAACACTCAGATGATTAGCAAAAGAAAAGAGATAGAACAACTGAAATGAAATTAACATAAGAGATGACCCGGATTCCTTCTGCTTCGGACCACTCTGCCCTTACACGCTTTTCTCACTCTTGGTAAACAAGTAGGAAGGATACAGAGGAGGGGGGTGCTGCTCTGGTCTTTGTTTTCATCTTCTCATTGATTCGATTATACAATAATGTAGCTAAGGGCACCGTATTCTTTGTATATTCATTAGAATACTGGGAGGTATTTATGAATTTTTAAAGACAGAGTTCTGAGTCAATTCTTGGTTATTGACAGCCCCCTTTGCCCAGAGCACTGGGCCAGGCAAAGTTCAGGAGCAAAAGAGGGAGGGAGGCCACAGCACCTACCTTCAAGGAGCAGACTAGCCTGGGACTCTGCCGGCAAGGGTATTCCCTGCCTAACCTAGCCTCTGGCAGATTGATTCTCCTGATAGAAGAAGGAAGAACAAGGCAAGGAGAAATAAAGGTTCCTGATAGCCAATGACCCTGCCCAGCTTGGGACTTCTGGGAAGGCCAGCATCCCTCCCCTCTTTTCCCACTTCCCAAACTGAGTGGCAGGTATGATAATCTGCAGTGAGGGTTTCAAGAATCAGAGTAATCATATGATAATCATAACAGATAGTTGAAAAAAAAAAGATACTTTTAAAGAAAAAGAACACAAAGGGCAAGTTATAATGAATATATGTATATAAGTAAATAAAGGCTATAGAAAAAAATGCCAGTTTAACAATAATTATCTCTGAGTGACTGTAATTTTCTTCTTTTCTATATTTTCTAAATATTCTACCATAGAAATTTATGAAGTTATATCTGAGAAAATTATTTTCACACTATTTAATATTCTCAGCAATTTTTCATTTATGTAAAATAATTTTCTTTTTAGCCTCACCTTCCTGGGGGCCTGCTCTTTCATTTGCTGTGTGAATATATAACCAAAACTCTGTAACTTCTGGCCTCCAATTAAAGAAAGGATTGGGTCTAAGGGAAATAAGCTCAGCTGGGAGTGCTGGTCAGTGAAATGAGTCAGGGGCAGTGAGTGAGGAATAGTGGCACTGCTTACAGTTGTGTTCTTGTGAGCAGAGTGAAGAGAATGTTGGGGCAATTATCCAGTGAATAATAATAATTATAATCCTTATATCCAATATAAGGATGGGATCCTCAGAGTCAAAGATTGAACAACTTAGGACTTCGCTCTTGTTGCTATTTTCTAAAGAAGTGATTCGCAAATTTACCTCCACTTTAGAATCCCCTGGCGTCTCTCAAATCTCCTGCTGTCCAGAACACATCACAAATCAATTAAATCTACATCTCTGGGGCTGGAAACCAGGCTTCTGGACATCTTTAAATTTTCCAGTGATTCTAATATGGATCCAAGTTTGAGAACCATCCAGGTTTTCTTTGCATGGAAGAGAGATAATTAAACAGTAATCCCTCTTGATTTGCATTGTTCAACCGGGTAGAAGCAGTTTAAGGAGTTGCTATAAGAGCAACATCACATTTTGACCTTTTTGCAGGATCCATGTCTAAGGAGTTGGACCATACCACAGGCAGTCTTCATTACATGTGTATAAAAAGATCATGTGATATGTTAGAAAAAGTGCAAGCTCTGAAGGCAAACAGACCAGAGTTTCACTTCATTACCTGGGTCAGACCCCTGATGTGCCCCAGCTCTTACTGCAGCCAGGAGTGTCCAGGTCCACAGAGTCCTGGACAGTCCATAGTACCTGCAACCTGAGAGTACCTGGCCTGCCTCTGGCTGGGCTACTCACCTCTTCCTGAGCCCAATTAGTGTAGACCACTGGGGACTGAGAGCCCTGGAAATGTGCCTTCTCCTTTCTTCCCAGGCTGGTGTTTTGAGACCTTCTTAAGCCTCCTCAGAAGGTCCTGTAAGCGTTCCATGGTAGACACCTCCACGTGCTTCCTTGTTTTTCTTTCTTTCTTTCTTTCTTTCTTTCTTTCTTTCTTTCTTTCTTTCTTTCTTTCTTTCTTTCTTTCTTTCTTTCTTTCTTTCTTTCTTTCTTTCTTTCTTTCTTTCTTTCTTTCTTTCTTTCTTTCTTTCTTTCTTTCTTTCTTTCTTTCTTTCTTTCTTTCTTTCTTTCTTTCTTTCTTTCTTTCTTTCTTTCTTTCTTTCTTTCTTTCTTTCTTTCTTTCTTTCTTTCTTTCTTTCTTTCTTTCTTTCTTTCTTTCTTTCTTTCTTTCTTTCTTTCTTTCTTTCTTTCTTTCTTTCTTTCTTCTTTCTTTCTTTCTTTCTTTTCTTTCTTTCTTTCTTTCTTTCTTTCTTTCTTTCTTTCTTTCTTTCTTTCTTTCTTTCTGCCTCATACCCTGGCCCTAGATCATCATCCTGGAGATTATATCCCCATATACGCTATCTACATATAACAGGTCACTCATCTCAGTCTTTTGTTTCAGGGGAACCCAAGTTTGGACACACTCCCAGTATCTCATGTACAGAGTTAAACATTTGGAGCATAAATATAGTAATATATTTTTTGCGTAGGTTGCTGTAAGAATTAAATGAAAAAATAAAAATGATAAATGACATATAATGACTAGCTCCATGTACTAGGCATATCTACTCCACAAAGAAGGTGTTTTTCACCAGTTCCAGGCACAGAAACTGAGGTATAGAGAGGTTCCCTAACTTTTCTGGGACTCAAATTCAGTGCTGTTCAACTCCAGAACTGAGGCTCATACCTTACCAGAATGTTTTCTTCCCTTCATTTACTACCTTCCCGTGACCTTTCAATCTCCCAAATAAAAGCCAAAAAAAACCACAAAAAACAAAAGATCATAAAACAAAAAATAGAGCTGCTTCTCATCTCAAGAGAAAAACTTCTTAATTGGCCAGAACTAGTTTGAGATAAAAGCTGTCCTTTTGTGGCCGTGGCATGTCCTTACTTCCTCTTTCCACTTCTCTGTGCCTCAGACTGGGAGTGGATGCTACAATCCAGACTCATGGTGTAAGGGATACAGAAACACCTTCCACAGTCAACTCTCAGCCCAATTTATGCTCAATGCGCTATGCTATGCAGAGTTATAAAAAGGCAGAGGATTCAAGCTCACCCCCACTATATACAACTGTAGGAATGAAAATTACATTTTAAAAATTCCAGAAAAATTCTTAGTCATTTCGGTCTTTTCAAAAAGCTAAGTATTTTTAATGTCATCTATCTTATCATTGTCTGATTTGTTAATACCTTTGCATCAGTTTAAAAAAATGAAAGGCAGCTTTGTTATCATTGGAAGACATAGAACTTAAGCATTCTTCTAATACCAGCTGTATGCCCGTGTGAAACTTATTTTGTCTTAAAAAAAATGAAAGGGTTCTACTGACGTCTATGTTATGGCATAGAAAAGGTGTAAGAAAAGAGTTCTTGTGGTAGAAATACCACACATGAGTCAGTACTTGGTTTAAAGGGAGAAGAACTCTTAATATCTACACAGAAGTGAGGGCAAGATTTGACTACCTGTGATGTGAAAAGCTCTGAGAAGAGGATGGAGAGGACAACCATACATCTTGGTTTGCCTGGGATACTTGGTTTACCTAGCTCAGAACTAGTTTACTCTTCTTGTCCTATTATCCAAAGCACTTGTCCCAGATGAGTATTTTTAAAGTATTATTTTCTCATTTTTAAAATATTATTATTAATCATGGCACTGCAGTCTTGTCCAGGGCTGTGTGAGATGCATGTATGGTAAATGTATCAATAGTTCTTATTCTAAGGCTTAGTCAAATCTTAAAAACAACCAGTGATAGCTCTCTCCTGACAAAACATAACTACCACCTCCTTTTCAGGGACGGTATACACGAAGCTCCCTGTTAATAAGTGCACCGGGCATGGGCAGCTGGGACATCTAGTGCCTTGAAACCTCAAGTTCTGGAGGGAGTGAAACTGAACAGGATCCTGCAGGGCCTTCCCAGGGACACATCTGTCACCCTGCCCATGCCCCTGCATCTTGTTTGTAGAAAAGCTTTAGCTTACCCAAATTCCAAAGAACAAATTTAATCAAATGCAGAAGCAAAGGAAAATAGTCAAGCAAGACAAAATAATAATAGTTTAGCCATAAAACAAAGTCAAAGACCTTTAGTCCTTCCTTAAGTGCTTATAGATAATATCTTGAGCCACATCCTTGAATTGTTTAGTATTTGCAGATATTAAGACCCCCATCAGGTGGAAGACTTTAACTACCTGCTGACCACCAGCATGCAGACCTCAGACCGGAAAGAACCAGAAGGTTGATGATTGAGATTACCAAAATCTCACCCTGTTCCCTCACCATCAAACAATCAGAGAATTGTGCATGAGCTGATCGGGTACCCTGTGACCCTCTCCCTCACACTGTCTTTAAAAATTCTTCCCTGAGGGCTTCCCTGGTGGCACAGTGGTTGAGAGTCCGCCTGCTGATGTAGGAGACACAGGTTCATGCCCCGGTCTGGGAGGATCCCACATGCCTCAGAGCAGCTGCGCCCGTAAGCCATGGCCACTGAGCCTGCGTGTCTGGAGCCTGTGCTCCACAACGGGAGAGGCCACAACAGTGAGAGGTCTGCATACCGCAAAAAAAAAAAAAAAAAAAAAAAAATCTTCCCTGAAAGCCATCCAGGAGTCTTTTGAGCATGAGCTACCTGTTATCCTTGCTTTGCCCTGCAATAAACACTGTACTTTTCCCTTTGCCATAACCTGGTGTCAGTAGATTGGCTTTCCTGTGTGCTGGGTGATCAAAACCAAGTTTGGTTTCATAACGGGAAAAGCATCCAATGCCACTGGTCCTGCCAGCCCTTGAATATGTATGATGGTCTAAGAATCCTGGTTGGTGGCTCTATTGGAAACTTAGGAAATTATAGATTAGTTACATATGAAATCTGAGTGAGAAAGAGGTTGAGCAATACTGCCATAAAGTGTATAGAGAGAGTAGTATAAACCCTCTTGCAACTATGGTTTTATCATTTATAACATGGTGTAAATTTACAACTATTCCTTTATTCTATTATTGATATTATCTCATTTTGGGGCAATAAACCTGTTCAGTACCAATGACTTCAAAAACAGGAAGCATATATTGAATAAAAAAATCAGGCTCAAGGTCTAAATTTCTGTTGGAAATTTGCTGATGAATGACTAATTTGACAAAATGTCAACATTTGTCATCTGCCATGAAGGTCCTGAGGATATCACTGATCACATGAAAACCAGAAGACACAAATATGCTGACAAAACATCAATATTCAACCTCAACAGTTTGTAGTGATGTTAAAACTGTGCCAAAAAATGACCATTTAATGAATGCAACTACAGAAGATAGGTTTATAGATTGTTTGGTGGCACATGACTTCCACTTGAATCATGTAACTGCTCTCCACTGAATTTGCTCATTTTTTAAATTGCAAGTTGTGTAACCAAGACTTTTGTGAACTGTACAAGAAGTCAAGAGAGAACTGCTAATGTGTCATCTCTGTTAGAAAATTAAAAAAACTGCAAGGGATGAAGACTCCAGTTTTATATCAGTGTCATCAGATGTTTTAAGTAGAATTTAGTTAATTTCAATATTGTTTTATTTTCATCCAATTTATTGAATCAAAGTAAAGCTACTGAAACATATTCTATCAGAGATGAAATACCTGACATTATTATGCATGTTACAGTCAATTCAGTCAAAAAGTTCAACATAGGTAAAGATTTTGTTGATTTTGGGGTAATGAAACCAATTTAAATTTGGTGTAGTGTTGTGGTGAAAGTGATGTTTTACTAATTTAATAAATCTATGGTGCAGAAATATTTTTATCAAATTGGTTATGGTACATGCATAGTTCATAATTCATCAAAACAGACTGCTGTAATGTGCCAAAAAATAGAAGTAGCTGTTGTTATAATTGACAATTATTTTTAAAATTGAGATGTAATTGACATATAATGTTATATTAGTTTCAAGGGTATTACATAATTATTCAATAATTTATACACTGTGAAATAATCATTAAATAAGTTTAGTTACCAAGAATTGATATTTTCATGTGTACAGAAAGTAACTAAACTACAATTTTGTATGAGACAAAATTGATGTTGAATTTTAAGAAAATGAAATGGCAGTATATACTTTCTCTCTTTGCTGCCCCCATTACTTGATTTTTTAAATATTTTAGATTTATTGAAATGTATTTATAAATAAACATATATGACCGACAAAGGTTGTAAAATTTCAGGAAAAGCTTTGTTTGCATTTCGTTCAATATATTGAAAAACATTAATCAGAATATTCAACAAATGGAACACCAAAAGCTTTACTGATAACAATAAAAAAACCTGGCAAACAGGAAAACACTCAAAATCAAGACTGAAACTGAACAAAACAAATAATGAGAGTTGAAATTGTACATGATTTAATTTTGAAATCTATGTTCTTTGGAATACCTTGATTTTGAGAAAGAATTTTCAGTAATGTTCTTATATTAAATTGGATACATTTTTATTCTGTACTGGAATGGAACAAGAGTGAAGAGGTCTACCATTTGTAGTACCCAAGTTTGGTGAAATTATATTTAAAAGAATCATAAATGGAGACAATTTATTTGATGAGTTTCATCTTTGAAAAATAGTTGCTTTAAAACTGAGAATGGAAACAAAATGAAAGTGTTTATAAAAATATCTTAGCCTAACCATTTATATATTTTCAGGTTAGAAATTAAATTTTCTTCATTTAATAGAATATACTCTTCACTTACCAGGTACATCTGCATCTGTAAGAAAAGTATTTTCTTAATAAAAAATTGCATGTTCTATATAGTAAAAATAATAGAATGTGCCAACAATTAAAATTATTAGCATAAAGTTCAGCTCTGTAGACGATCATAGGCAACTTTATGAAAAAGATAAAAATAATAAAACCATGTATATAACACACATTATTCTAAAGAGCACCAATGACATGGTACTAGAGACAGCTAAAAAACAGATTAAAATATCAAATATTTAGCAAGTATAATTATTCTGCTTGTTATTTTTTAATGTTTAGATAATCAAAATAATACATGTTAAAATGTACCTAGCTTGATGTTATTTTTATTTTTCAGACAGAATTTCCCTTTTCAAGATAGGTTTTGAATAAAACTATTTTATAGATCCACCAATGTGGTGAAGCCAATTGGTGCCAATAAATAATTATTAAAATATATAATTATAATTGTTTTCATTTCCCTTTCACTGAAGGCTCTCATTCAAAGACATAGGTTAATTATATGGTCACCCTTCAGGAACCTCAGAGTCTAGCTCAGTGGGGGCTGAACATGTATGCTGAAGTCATTGAAATAACCGCATGAGGCAACATGGGAAAGGTAGGACAGACTCTGATTAGTTGCTAAGAGAATGACTCAGATAGTGATGCTTGAAGCTCACAGGACAGTGAGGTCACTGCTGGATTTGAAAGTTTTTATAGAGATGTTTACCTTGGGTTAGGCTCAGGAAGTGAAAGGGATCTGGTGAGACTCAGGAAAACAAGGCACAGTTTGGAAGAGAACTTCCTGGATGACCACAGTGCAAATAGCAGACAGTCAGGACTCAGTGAGATGGCTGTTACTGGCTTTCCTAGAACCTATCACTCTCTCGGGATCCAATAAAGAACATTTGCTTCAGGAAAGATCCAAAGTCCTTCTGCTACTCATTGCTTCCAGCTTGGTCTTTCACAGTCCCCTCAGGCTCTTCTTATCTCTCTATGAGTAAGAGAACATTTCTTCACTATGGCTTTTCATGAAACTGTCATTCAATTTGGAGGCCTGAATACATAGTGATGATGATGGTAATGATAATGCTATTCTATGACCCAAATCTCCTTGAGTGTTTGCTTTAGCCATTAAAAATGAAGAGTCATAATGTCACAGTTTCCCAAGGCCAGGGTGAAGCCCCAGGTCCTCCAGGAAACCTGGCTTCTGTCAACATCAGTACCAAGAATATGATTTTTTTTTCTTTTGAAAATAACTTTATTTTTTTGGCAAAATAATATTTATTGTACAAATGAAAATGATAAAAATGGTAACCATTATTAGCACTTCGGTGAATATCCTTTCAAACATTTCTCTAAGCATATATATGCATGTGTGTATGTTTTTTATATAAGTCAGATCATACTATGCATTTTGTTTTGTAGTTTTCCTTTTCACTCAACAATATTAAATGGATGGCTTTCCATGTCAATAAAAATGGTTGCACATCATTGTAGGATCTACATTTTGTGCATGCACCATGTTTGACTAAATGTTCTATGGAAGAGCATCCATTTTCTCTTATGAATAATGCTGTACTGAATATCTTGTGCAATCCTATCCAGCTTGTATGATTATGTCTTAATTTGAAATATTATGGTAGGGTAGCAGGGTCAAGACATATATGCACATGATATTGGATACACGTGGTCAAACTGCCCCCTGGAAAGATTGTCCTATTTATGTGTATGTGACATATACCTCAAGCAAAAGCACATGTTTTCACACATACAAATTAAACACTGAGTTTTAATAATGTTTTAAATCTTTTCTATATTAACAAAAATAATATTCCATTGTCTGTATATCAGTGAGGTTGATCACTACTGCACATTTACTAGCTATTTGTATTTCTTCATTCACAAATCATCTCTTTACCCATCTTCCTCTTGGACTCCTCCCCGTCTTTATAGGTATTTATTATATATGCCTCTAATTCTGTGGCTTGTATTTCAGTTTTGCTGTAGAGAAGTTTTTGACTTGTTTGGTTTTAACTTGAGGTAGACAAATATATCAGCTGTTTCCTTTTGTGCTTTCCAATCTTTATTACATGCTTAGAAAGCCCTTGTCAACCACATTAATAAACTTGCATCTTTTGCTTTTGCTGCTCATCAAATGCTGCCTTAAATTATTCGTTATTCTTTCTATGCATTTTACCCATATTCCCAAGTAGATCATTGGTCAAGGAGTAGAAGTTATCTTATTTGTTTCCCATAGATGAAGATCCTAGCTTAGCACCTTGTATATGGGAGTAATTCAGTAATTATGATTGATGAACCCCCACATATCAAAAATATATTTATAACTAACATCTGGTGTTGTTGAGGATATGGCAAAAAAGGTATTTTTATCTTCTTTTAGTTGGGCTTTAAATTCTTATAATCATTTTGGAGGACAACTGGTAACATATACCAAACCCCTTTAAGATATAACTTTACCCCTCAGAATTCATTCCTAATCAGAGATACATAGAAAAATAAATATACTAGGGGAATATACTTCCTCACAGATTTATTTACGGCAACAAAAATTTAAAAATATCCTAGAGGTATTGCATAATGTATGACATATTTATAGATTATTATACTGTAAAATAATGTGGTTAAAGAAAATTACTTTTAAATGCTCTTGATGTAATGCTAAATAAAAATTTAAAAAAACAGAAATTGTATTTCATCATAAAAGTATTATATGCCAGATGCAAGAGGGAAGACATATGGGAACATATGTTTATGTATGACTGATTCACTTTGTTATAAAGCAGAAACTAACACACCATTGTAAAGCAATTATACCCCAATAAAGATGTTAAAAAAAAAAAAAGTATTATATGCCCATAATAGGGAAAGTTCATATGGTATAGAAGGGAATCATTTGGAAATTAAAACTTTTTTCACCCCTTTCTCCCAACTCACTCCCCAGAAATAAAAATTAATAATTTGTGTACTTTACTTGGTAAATGCTTCTACATTTTAAATAATGCAAGTATATGTATCTCTGTTTCCTGATTTTTTTCTGAAACCTTAGGGATCTGGAGCATTTTCACTACTTCCCAGTTCCTCTCCATTTCTCTTACTTTTTGAAGGTCAGAAACATCACAAAAATGTGTCTAGAGGTGTGTCTTTTTAAAAAATTTCATCTAATTCTCCCTGGAGTGGGGATGATGGTGACTCATTTAAATCTAAAGACTGATGTATGTCTTCTGCTCTGAGCTATTTTATTTTATTATTTCTTCATTGTTTATCTTTTGTTCTGGAACTTTTTCTACATAGCTATGGGAGAAGATGGGTAGAGCTTCTATTTTATATTCTTACTAATATTTTTATTTCTTTTCATTTTACTCCTGGCAATGGGAAATTTATTTATTATCTTCCAGGTCCCCAAACCAATTTTTAGTTGTCTGTATTTTTATACAATCTATTCATTGAACTTGGGAGGACCATATGTTCCAAGAATTCTTGTTATTCTTTGGCTTTAACTACACCTTCTAGTTTTATTGTAGCAGTGCCTAAACTGAGAAGGTGGTCTCAGGGATGAAGAGAAGGAGACTGAAATGTAAAATCTAGAGGGATGTTCAACAAGACTGCAGGTGTCTGGATCTGGGACTTGAGGAAGAGGAACACTCTCTAGTTTCTTGTCCAAGTTCAGTGAGAGCTCTGGCTTTTCAAATGTGTAAAGGGCTGAAGCTTACTAGCTTTGAATTCTTAAGTGTGTGGCTAAGAGCCTGCTGATCTGAGGAATGAAATAAAAGGCAACATTTGATGAACATTTTAAAAAGGTACAGGGAAGGATGATACACAAAGAAGGGGAATTTACTTCCTTGAAGTGGCAGTGTTTTAGTAGGTTGAGTATCTTTTTGGGATAAGGAAGTGACATTTTAGGTTGAGAGACGAAACATATGCAGATAGAAAAACAAGAGAAACATTTATAGATAATGATGATGGTGATGGTGATGATAACTACTCTAATTTACCAAATATCTCCCTTGTGCCCAAGCAGTGGGGTCCAAATATTTACCATATGTCCAGGCACCAGGGGTAAGTAAATATCTACACTGGACTTCAGTCTCATATGGTTCTTGGTGGCTATTATTTCCCCCATCATTTATAAACATAATAAAACCAAGCGTTCAAAAGCAAACACAGCAACAGGTAAGAAAGCTGATCTCCCTAATGTCAGTATCTCTTGCTCTTGGATGTTACCTGTACTTCCTCAAGGTATCCAGCTTGACTAGAATAAGCACATTATGCTTGTAAATGCGGAAAGAATAGTAAATGATTTTGTAGGCCATGCTCAGAAATAGAGATTTTATTTATCAGGCAATGGACAGTCACTGAAAGTTCCTGAGCAGAGAAATGTTATGAACATGGATAATCTGCCTATGCTATGCTAGTGGATTGGTTTTGGTGTAATGGAAAACAAAAAGGCTAATTAGGATTTGTTGTAGAGTTGATGGAGAAATCATGAGGTTTGAGACTGGAATTGTATAGCAGGAATAGAGATAAGGGAATTGTATGTAAAGGCTTGAGTGTGTGAGGTGTAGCAGAGAAGTAAAATCACCTAGAGCTGGAGACAAGCTTGGGGATTCTTGGAAATGTCAATTGCTACTTTGAGAAATGTCCAGAGGGGTCACTGGCTTGAACACTCTTGTGTTGACTGTCTGTTGATGACTAGAATGTCCACTTTGCCCACCTCATTAGACATAGTTAATGTGCAATTTTCTATTCCGTAGCAAGAGAAACAAATTAAAAAATTGAAACAGTAAAACGAGTTTATACCTCATCAGACTGGGTATAAAAGAAAACACTTCAACATAATAAGCTATGATAAACCCATAACTAACTCAATGTTGGGAAGTTAAAATCTTTTCGCCAAAGATCAGGAACAAGAAAAGGATTCCTTCTCTCCACTCTTAATTTAATAAAGTTCCGGAAGTCCTAGCTAGAAAAATCAGACAAGACAAAGAGAGAAAAGACATATAAATGTAAAGGAAGAAGTAAAATTGTTGTTATTTGCAGATGATATGATTTTACATATAAAAAAATCTCAAAGACCAAACAAAAAACTGTTGGAACTAATCAATGAATTCAGTAAACTTGCAGGATATAAAATCAACATAGAGAAATCAGTTACATTTCTGTACATTAACAATGAAACATCTGAAAAAGAAATGAAGAAAACTATTCCATTCACAAGCATCAAAAATAAATTTAACAAAGGAAGTGAAAATTATGTACAAAAAATACCCCCAAGTCTTTTTCCTTTTTAACATCTTTATTGGAGTATAATTGCTTTACAATGCTGTGTTAGGTTCTGCTTTATAACAAAGTGAATCAGCTATTCATATACATATATCTCCATATCTACTCCCTCTTGCATCTCCTTCCCACCCTCCCTATCCCACCCCTCTAGATCGTCAGAAATTACTGAGCTGATCTCCCTGTGCTAGGTGACTGCTTCCCACTAGCTAGCTATTTTACATTTGGTAGTATTTATAAGTCCATGCCACTCTCTCACTTTGTCCCAGCTTAACCTTACCTTTCCCTGTGTCCTCAAGTCCATTCTCTACTTCTCTACGTCTACATCTTTATTCTGTCCTGCCCATAGGTTCATCAGAACCATTTTTTTTCTTTAGATTCCATATATATATGTTAGTATACAGTATTTGTTTTTCTCTTTCTGACTTACTTCACTCTGTATGACAGCCTCTAGGTCCATCCACAGCACTACAAATAACTTAATTTTGTTCATTTTTATGGCTGAATAATATTCCATTGTATATATGTGCCACATCTTTATCCATTCATCTGTTGATGGACACTTAGGTTGCTTCCATTTCCTGGTTATTGTAGATAGAGCTGCAATGAACACTGAGGTAAATGACTCTTTCTGAATTGTGGTTTTCTCAGGGTATATGCCCAGTAGTGGGATTGCTGGGTCATATGGTAGTTCTATTTGTCGTTTTCTAAGGAACCTCCATACTGTTCTCCATAGAGTCTGTATCAATTTACATTCCTACCAACAGTGCAAGACAGTTCCCTTTTCTCCACAGTCTCTCCAGAATTTATTGTTTGTAGATTTTTTGATGATGGCATTCTGACTAGTGTGAGATGATACCTCATTGTAGTTTTAATTTCATTTCTCTAATGATTAGTGATGTTGAGCACTCTTTCATGTGTTTGTTGGCAATCTGTATATCTTCTTTGGAGAAATGTCTATTTAGGTCTTCTGCCCATTTTTGGATTGGGTTGTTTGTTTTTTTGATATTGAGTTGCATGGCTGCTTGTAAATTTTGGAGGTTAATCCTGTGTCAGTTGATTCATTTGCAAATATTTTCTCCCATTCTCAGGGTTGTCTTTTTGTCTTGTTTATGATTTCCTTTGCTGTGCAAAAGCTTTTAAGCTTCATTAGGTCCCATTTGTTTATTTTTGTTTTTATTTCCATTTCTCTAGGAGGTGGGTCAAAAAGGATCTTGCTGTGATTTATGTCATAGAGTGTTCTGCCTATGTTTTACTCTAAGAGTTTTATACTGTCTGGCCTTACATTCAGGTCTTTAATCCATTTTGAGTTTATTTTTGTGTATGGTGTTAGGGAGTGTTCTAATTTCATTCTTTTACATGCAGCTGTCCAGTTTCCCAGCACCACTTATTGAAGAAGCTGTCTTTTCTCCATTGTATATTCTTATCTCCTTTATCAAAAATAAGGTGACCATATGTGCATGGGTTTATCTCTGGGCTTTCTATCCTGTTCCATTGATCTATATTTCTATTTTTGTGACAGTACCATACTGTCTTGCTTACTGTAGCTTTGTAGTATAGTCTGAATTCAAGGAGCCTGAATCCTCCAGCTCCGTTTTTCATTCTCAAGATTGCCTAGCTATTTGGGGTCTTTTGTGTTTAATAATTTCAAACTGAATTTTTTTGTTCTTGTTCTGTGAAAAATGCCATTGGTAGTTTGATAGGGCTTGCAATGAATCTGTAGATTGCCTTGGGTAGTGTAGTCATTTTCTCAATATTGATTATTCCAATCCAAGAACATGGTATAACTCTCCATCTGTTTGTATCATCTTTAATTTCTTTCATCAGTGTCATAGTTTGCTGCATACAGTTCTTTAGTCTACGTAGGTAGATTTATTCCTAGTTATTTTATTGTTCTTTTTGCAATGATAAATGGGAGGGTTTCCTTAATTTCTCTTTCAAATTTTTCATCATTAGTGTATAGGAATGTAAGAGATTTCTGTGAATTAATTTTGTATCCTGCTACTCTACCAAATTCATTGATTAGCTCTAGTAGTTTTCTGTTGGCATCTTTAGGATTCCTTATGTATAGTATCATGTCATCTGCAAAGAGTGACAGCTTTACTTCTTTTCTGATTGGATTCCATTTATTTCTTTTTCTTCTCTGATTGCTCTGGCTAAAATTTCCAAAATTTTGTTGAATGATAGTGGTGAGAGTGGGCAACGTTGTTTTGTTCCTGATCTCAGTGAAAATGGTTTCAGTTTTTCACCATTGAGGTTGAGGTTGGCTGTGGGTTTGCCATATATGTCATATTTACATGTTGAGGTAAGTTCTCACTATACCTACTTTCTGGAGGGTTTTTATCATAAATGGGTGTTGAACATTGTTGAAAGCTTTCTCTGCATCTACTGAGATGATCATATGATTTTTCTCCTTCAATTTGTTAATATGGTGCATCACGGTGATTGATTTCCGTCTATTGAAGAATCCTTGCATTCCTCAGATAAACCCCACTTGATCATGGTGTATGATCCTTTTAATATGCTGTTGGATTCTGTTTGCTAGTATTTTGTTGAGGATTTTTGCATCTAAGTTCATCAGTGATACTGGCCTGTAGTTTTCTTTCTTTGTGACATCTTTGTCTGGTTTTGGTATCAGTGTGATGATGGCCCCATAGATTGAGTTTGGGAGTGTTTCCCCCTCTGCTATATTTTGGAAGAGTTTGAGAAGGATAGGTGTTAGCGCTTCTCTGAATGTTTGATAGAATTCACCTGTGAAGCCATCTGGTCATGGACTATTGTTTGTTGGAAGACTTTTAATTCCAGTCTCAATTTCAGTGCTTGTAATTGGTCTGTTTATATTTTCTATTTCTTCCTGGTTCAGTCTTGGAAGGTTGTGCTTTTCTAAGAATTTCTTCCAAGTTGTCCATTATATTTGAATATAGTGATCCAAGTAATTAGCTTGTAGTAATCTCTCATGATCTTTTGTATTTCTGTAGTGTAAGTTATTACTTCTTTTTATTTCTAATTCTGTTGATTTGAGTCTTCTCCTTTTTGTTCTTGATGAGTCTGGCTAATGACTTATCAATTTTGTTTACCTTCTCAAAGAACAAGCTTTTAGTTTTATTGATCTTTGCTATCGTTTCCTTCATTTCTTTTTCATTTATTTCTGATCTGATTTTTATGATTTCTTTCCTTCTGCTAACTTTTATTTTTTATTGTTCTTCTTTCTCTAATTACTTTAGGTACAAGGCTAGTTTGTTTATTTGAGATGTTTCCTGTTTCTTAAGGTGGGCTTGTGTTGCTATAAACTTCCCTCTTAGAACTGCTTTTGCTTTATCCCATAGGTTCTGGGTCGTCGTGTCTCCATTGTCATTTGTTTCTAGGTATTTTTTATTTCCTCTTTGATTTCTTCAGTGATCACTTCGTTATTAAGTAGTGTATTGTTTAACCTCCATGTGTTTGTATTTTTTACAGATCTTTTCCTGTAATTGATATCTAGTCTCATAGCATTGTTGTCGGAAAAAATACTTGATACAATTTCAATTTTCTTAAATTTACCAAGGCTTGATTTGTGACCCAAGATATGATCTATCCTGGAGAATGTTCCATGAGCACTTGAGAAAAATGTATATTCTGTTGTTTTTGGATGGAGTGTCCTATAAATATCAATTAAGTCCATCTTGTTTAATGTATCATTTAAGCTTGTGTTTCCTTATTTATTTTCATTTTGGATGATCTGTCCATTGGTGAAAGTGGGGTGTTAAAGTTTCCTTGCTATGTATGTGTTACTACTGATTTCCCCTTTTATGGCTTTTAGTATTTGCCTTATGTATTGAGGTGCTCCTATGTTGGGTGCATAAATATTTACAATTGTTATATCTTCTTCTTGGAACAATTCCTTGATCATTATGTAGTGCCCTTCTTTGTCTCTTCTAATAGTCTTTATTTTAAAGTCTATTTTGCCTGATATGAGAATTGCTACTCCAGCTTTCTTTTGGTTTCCATTTGCATGGAATATCTTTTTCCATCCCCTTACTTTCAGTCTGTATGTGTCTCTAGGTCTGAAGTGGGTCTCTTGTAGACAGCATATATATGGGGCTTGTTTTTGTATCCATTCAGCCAATCTGTGTCTTTTGGTGGGAGCATTTAGTCCATTTACATTTAAGGTAATTATTGATATGCATGTTTCTATTCCCATTTTCTAAATTGATTTGTGTTCGTTATTGTAGGTCTTTTCCTTCTCTTGTGTTTCTTGCCTAGAGAAATTCCTTTAGCATTTGTTGTAAAGCTGGTTTGATGGTGCTGAACTCTCTCACCTTTTGCTTGTCTGTAAAGGTTTTAATTTCTCCATCAAATCTGAATGAGATCCTTGCTGGGTAGAGTAATCTTGGTTGCAGGTTTTTCTGCTTCACCACTTTAGATATGTCCTGCCTGTCCCTTCTGGCTTGCAGAGTTTCTGCTGAAAGATCAGTTGTTAACCTTATGGGGATTCCCTTGTGTGTTATTTGTTGTTTTTCCCTTGTTGCTTTTAATATGCTTTCTTTGTATTTAATTTTTGACAGTTTGATTAATATGTGTCTTGGTGTATTTCTCCTTGGATTTATCCTGTATGGGACTCTCTGTGCTTCCTGGACTTGATTAACTATTTCCTTTCCCATATTAGGGAAGTTTTCAACTATAATCTCTTCAAATATTTTCTCAGTCCCTTTCTTTTTCTCTTCTTCTTCTGGAACCCCTATAATTCAAATGTTGGTGTGTTTAATGTTGTCCCAGAGGTCTCTGAGACCTCAGTTCTTTTCATTCTTTTTTCTTTATTCTGCTCTGCAGTAGTTATTTCCACTATTTTATCTTCCAGGTCACTTATCCATTCTTCTGCCTCAGTTATTCTGCTATTGATCCCTTCTAGAGAATTTTTCATTTATTGTGTTGTTCATCGTTGTTTGTTTCATCTTTAATTCCTCTAGGTCCTTGTTAAATGTTTCTTGCATTTTGTCTATTCTATTTCCAAGATTTTGGATCATATTTACTATCATTATTCTGAACTATTTTTCAGGTAGACTGCCTATTTCCTTTTCATTTGTTAGGTCTGGTGGGTTTTCATCTTGCTCCTTCATCTACAGTGTGTTTTCCTGTCTTCTCATTTTGCTTATCTTATGGTGTTTGGGGTCTCCTTTTTGCATGTTCGTAGTTCCCGTTGTTTTTGTTGTCTGTCCCTAGTGGCTAAGGTTGGTTTAAGGGGTTGTTTAGGCTTCCTGGTGGAGGGGACTAGTGCCTGTGTTCTGGTGGATGAGGCTGGATCTTGTCTCTCTGGTGGGCAGGTCCATGTCTGGTGGTGTGTTTTGGGGTGTCTGTGGACTTATGATTTTAGGCAGCTTCTCTGCTAATGGGTGGGGTTGTGTTCCTGTTTTGCTAGTTGTTTGGCATAGGGTGTCCAGCACTGTAGCTTGCTGGTCGTTGAGTGAAGCTGGGTGCTGGTGTTAAGATGGAGGTCTCTGGGAGATTTTCACCATTTGATATTATGTGGAGCTAGGAGGTCTCTTGTTGACCACTGTCCTGAAGTTGGCTCTCCCACCTCAGCGGCACAGCACTGACTCCTGGCTGGAGCACCAAGAGCCTTTCATCCACACGTCTCAGGATAAAAGTTAGCAAAAGTAGAGAGAAAGAATTAGTAGAAGTAGGAAGAAAGAAAGGAAGAAAGAAAGAAGAAAGAAAGAAAGAAAGAAAGAAAGAAAGAAAGAAAGAAAGAAAGAAAGAAAGAAAGAAAGAAAGAAAGGAAGGAAGGAAGGAAGAAAGAAGGAAAGAAGGAAAGAAAGAAAGGATGGAGGGAGGGATGGTGGGAGGAAGGAAGGTAGGAAGGAAGGAGGGAAGGAAGGAAAAAAAGACAGAAAGAAAGAAGATAAAGTAAAATAAAATAAAGTAAAATATAATAAAGTTATTAAATTAAAAAATAATTAAGAAAGAAAAAAACGTACTGGTAGAACCTTAGGACAAATGGTGGAAGCAAAGCTATACAGACAAAATCTCATACAGAAGCATATACATACACACTCACAAAAAGAGGAAAAGGGGAAAAAATCATAAATCTTGCTCTCAAAGTCCACCTTCTCAATTTGGGATGATTCGTTGTCTAAAGGAGGGAAGGAAGGAAGGAAGGAAGGAAGGAAGGAAGGAAGGAAGGAAGGAAGGAAGGAAGGAAAGAAAGAAAGAAAGAAAAAGAAAGGAAGGAAGGAAGGAAGGAAAGAAGGAAGGAAGAAAGAAGGAAAGAAAGAAAGAAAGAAAGAAAGAAAGAAGATAAAGTAAAATAAAATATAGTTACTTAAATTAATTATTAAGAAAAAAAAACGGACGGATAGAACCTAGGACAAATGGTGGAATCAAAGCTATACAGAAAAAAATCTCATACAGAAGCATACACATACAAACTCACAAAAAGAGGAAAAGGGGAAAGAAAATCATAAATCTTGCTCTCAAAGTCCACCTCCTCAATTTGGGATGATTCATTGTCTATTCATGTATTCCACAGATGCAGGGTACATCAAGTTGATTGTGGAGCTTTAATCTGCTGCTTCTGAGGCTGCTGGGAGAGATTTCACTTTCTCTTTTTTGTTCTCACAGCTCCCAAGGGCTCAGCTTTGGATTTGGCCCCACCTCTGCGTATAGGTCCCCGGAGGGCGTCTGTTTCTTCTCAGACAGGACGGGGTTAAAGGAGCCACTGATTCTGGGGCTCTGGCTCACTCAGGCCAGGGGGAGAAAGGGGCTCGGAGTGCGGGGCGAGCCTGTGGCGGCAGAGGCCGGCGTGACGTTGCACCAGCCTGAGCCTCGCCATGCGTTCTCCTGGGGAAGTTGTCCCTAGATCCTGGGAACCTGGCAGTGGCGAGCTGCACAGGCTCCCCAGAAGGGAGGTGTGGATAGTGACCTGTGCTCGCACATAGGCTTCTTGGTGGCGGCAGCAGCAGCCTTAGCGTCTCATGCCCGTCTCTGGGGTCCCCGCTTTTAGCCGCGGCTAGTGCCTGTCTCTGGAGCGCCTTTAAGTAGCACTCTTAATCCCCTCTACTTGTGCACCAAGAAACAAAGAGGGAAGAAAAAGTCTCTTGCCTCTTCGGCAGCTCCAGACCTTTTCCCGGACTCCCTCGCAGCTAGCCGTGGTGCAACTACCGCCTTCAGGCTGTGTTCATGCTGCCAACCCCAGTCCTCTCCCTGCGCTCCAACCAAAGCCCGAGCCTCAGCTTGCAGCCCTGCCCGCCCCGGTGGGTGAGCAGACAAGCCTCTCTGGCTGGTGAGTACCGGTCAGCACTGATCCTCTGTGCGGGAATCTCCCTGCTTTGCCCTCCGCACCCCTGTTGCTGCACTCTTCTCCATGGTGCCGAAGCTCCCCTACTCTGCCACCTGCAGTCTCCGCCCACAAAGGGGCTTCCTAGTGTGTGGAAATCTTTCCTCCTTCACAGCTCCCTCCCACTGGTGCAGGTGCCGTCCCTATTCTTTTGTCTCTGTTTTTTCTTTCTTTCTTTTGCCCTACCCAGGTACGTGGAGAGTTTCTTGCCTTTCGGGAGGTCTGAGGTCTTCTGCCAGCGTTCAGTAGGTGTTCTGTAGGAGTTGTTCCACCTGTAAATGTATTTCTGGTGTATCTATGGGGAGGAAGGTGATCACATCTTACTCTTCCGCCATCTAGGAGTGCTTTCTTCATTTGATATTATGTAGAGCTGGGAGGTCTCTGCCAGACCAATGTCCTGAACCCGGCTCTCCCATCTCAGAAGCACAGGTCTGACACCTGGCCGGAGCACCAAGACTCCATCATCCACACTGCTCATAAGTAAAGAGAAGAAAGAAAGAAAAGAAAGAAAGAAAGAAAGAAAGAAAGAAAGAAAGAAAGAAAGAAAGAAAGAAAGAAAGAAAGAAAGAAAGAAAGAAAGAAAGAAAGAAAGAAAGAAAGAAAGAAAGAAAGAAAGAAAGAAAGAAAGAAAGAAAGAAAGAAAGAGTTATTAAAATAAAAAAAATTATTAAAAATAAAAAAATTAAACTAATAAAAAAAGGAAAAAAAAAGAAAGAAAGAACAACCTAAGAAAAAAACAAATACACCTATGATAACAAGCTCTAAAAACTATACAAAAAAAAATTCAAAAAACAGACAGACAGAACCTTAGGACAAATAGTACAAGCAAAGCTATACAGACAAAATAACACAAAGAAGCATACAATATACACTCACAAAAAAAGAAAAAGGAAAAAAATATACATATCTATATATTTAAAAAAAAAGGAAGAATAGAGCACCCAAATCAATAAACAAATCTACCAATGATAATAAATTCTAAATACTAAACTAATATAAACATAAAGCCAGGAACAAATTAGATGCAGAAAGCAAACCCCAAGTTTACAGTTGTTCGCATAATCCACTGCCTCAATTTTGGTATGATTCATTGTCTATTCAGGTATTCCACAGTTGCAGGGTATGTCAAGTTGATTGTGGAGACATAATCTGCTGCTTCTGAGGCTGTTGGGAGAAATTTCCCTTTCTCTTCTTCGTTCGCACAGCTCCTGGAGTTCAGCTTTGGATTTGGCTCCGCCTCTGTGAGTTGGTTGCCTGAGGGCATCTGTTCCTGCCCAGATAGGTCCTGGTTAAAGTAGCAGCTGATTAGGGGTCTCCGGCTCACTCAGGTCGGGGGGGAGGGAGGGGTATGGAATGCAGGGTGAGCCTGCGGTGGCAGAGGCTAGCATGCCATTGCAACAGCCTGACGCGAGCCATGTGTTCTCCCAGGGAAGTTGTCCCTGGATCACAGAACCCTGGCAACTGTGGGCTGCACATGCTCCCCGGAGGGGAGGTGTTGAAAGTGACCTGTGCTTGCACACAAGCTTTTGGTGGCTGCGGTAGAAGCCTTAGTGTTTCATGCCCGTCTCTGGTGTCCACACTGATAGCCGTGGCTCGCACCCATCTCTGGAGCTCATTTAGGTGGTGCTCTGAATTCCCTCTCCTCATGCAACCTGAAACAATGGTCTCTTGCCTCTTAGGCATGTCCAGACTTTTTCTAGGACTCCTTCCTGGCTAGCTGTGGTGCACTGGCCCCCTTCATGCTGTGTTTATGCAGCCAACCTCAGTCCTTTCCCTGGGATCTGACCTCTGAAGCCCGAGCCTCAGTTCCCAGACCCCACCCGCCCTAGCAAGTGAGCAGACAAGCCTCTTGGGATGGTGAGTGCTGGTTGGCACCAATCCTCTGTGTGGGAATCTCTCTGCTTTGCCCTCTGCACCCCTGTTGCTGTGCTCTCCTCTGTGGCTCAGAAGCTTTCCCTTCACCCACCCACCCCCATCTCCACCAGTGAAGGGGATTCCTAGTGTGTGGAAACTTTTCCTCCTTCACAGCTCACTCCCAGAGGTGCAGGTCCTGTCCCTATTCTTTTGTCTGTGTTTTTTCTTTTGCCTTACCCAGGTATGCTGGGAGTTTCTTGCCTTTTGAGAAGTCTGAGGTCTTCTTCCATGGTTCAGTAGGTGTTCTGTAGGGGTTGTTCCACATGTAGATGTACTTCTGATGTATTTGTGGGGAGGAAGGTGATCTCCACATCTTACTCCTCTGTCACCTTGAAGGTCTCCCCCCAAGTCTTTTTTGAAAGAAATTGAAGACACATACAAATGGAAAGATACCTTGAGTTCATGGATTGGAAGAATTAATATTGTTTAAATGTTCATACTCCCAAAGCAATCTATAGACTTAAAGAAATCCTTATGAAAATTCCAATGGCATTTCCACAGGAAAAAAAAAAATCCTAAAATTTGTATAGAACCGCAAAATACCCCAAATATCCAAAGCAATCATCAGAAAGAAGAACAAAGCATCAAACTTCCTGATTTCAAACTATACTACAAAGCAATAATAAAAGAGTATGTGGCTTCCCTGGTGGCACAGTGGTTGAGAGTCTGCCTGCCCATGCAGGGGACACGGGTTCGTGCCCCAGTCCGGGAAGATCCCACATGCCGCGGAGTGGCTAGGCCCATGAGCCATGGCCGCTGAGCCTGTGCGTCCGGAGCCTGTGCTCTGCAATGGGAGAGGCCACAGCAGTGAGAGGCCCACGTACCGCAAAAAAAAAACACAAAAAAACAAAAAAACAAAACAGTATGGCACTGCCATAAAAATAGATACATAGACCAATGGAACAGAATAGACAGCACAGAAATAAACCCCCACATCAACTAATATCTGGCAAGAGAGCTAAGGACATCCAATGGAGAAAATATAGTCTTTTCAACACATGGTGTTGAGAAAACCAGATAAACACATGCAGAAAAATAAACTTGGACCTGTATTTTATCCCCTTCACAAAAATTAACTCATAATGGACCAAAGACTTAAACATAAGACATGATACCTTAAAACTCCTATAAGAAAACATGGAGGAAAATCTCCTCAACATTGGTCTCGATATTTTTTGGATATTACACCAAAAGTACAAATGACAAAAGCAAAAATCAACAGGTGGGACTACATCAAACTTAAAGGCTTCTGCACAGCAAAAGAAACAATCAACAAACTAAAATGTAACCTACAGAATGGGAGAAAATATTTGAGAACCATACATAAGATGAGGGGTTAATATCTAATATATATATAAGAAACTCATACAATTCAATAACAAAAAAATAAACAGTCCAATTTTAAAAATGGGCAAAGGAGCTAAATAGACTTTTTTTTACAAAAAATACAACCAGATGGCCAACAGGTACATGAGAAGATACTCAGTATCACTAATCATCAGGGAAACACAAATCAAAACCACAATAAGATATCCCCTCAGACCTGTTAGAATGGCTATCATCAATAGGATAAGAGATAATAAGTATTGGTGAGTATGTGGAGAAAAGGAAACCCTTGTATACTGTTGATGAGAATGTAAATTGGTTTAGCCACTATGGAAAACAACATGGCGGTTCCTCAAAAAATTATATAGAGAACTACCATATGATCCAGCAATTCCACTTGTGGGATATACCCAAAGGAAATAAAAACAGGGTAGTGAGGAGACCTATGCACTCCCATGTTTATTGGGACATTATTCACAATAGCAAAGATACGATGCTCTGTACCATATGAAACATTCGGTGCTCTTCAATGAATGAATGGCAAGAGGGAGGAGATATGGGGATATATGTATATGTATAATTGATTCACTTTGTTATAGAGCAGAAACTAACACACCATTGTAAAACAATTATACTCCAATAAAGATATTAAGAAAAAGAATATGTGATATATATATAGTGATTGATATATATATATATATATATATATATAAAATATTCAGCTATGAGAAAGAAGAAATGCTTGCCATGGATGGAACTTGAAGACACTATGCTGTTAGATAAGTCAGACAAAGACAAATACTACATGATATCACTTATATGTGGAATCTATGAAAGCCAAAGTCATAAAAACAGAGAGTAGAATGGTGGTTCCTAGGGGATGAGGGTGGGAGGATAAGAGAAATACTTTTCTAAGGGTACAAACTTGCAACTAATAGATAAATAAGTCCCATAGATCTAAAGCACAGTATAGTGATTATAGACAAGAATATTGTATTATAAATATCAAAGTTGCAAGACCAGAACTTAATTATTCCCACCCCCCAAAAAAGAAATGATAATTATGTGAGGTAATAGAGGTGCCAGCTAATGCTACAATGGCAACCATATTGAAATATATAAATGTATCAAATCAACATGTTGCACATCTTAAACTTACACAGCATTATTTATATGTCAAATATATTTCAATTAACCCCCCAAACCCTCAGGGATTTATAGTATTTACTTATTGTGTAATAAATTGATATATCCTTCTCTCTAATGTATAATTTTACTCCAGTTATGCAGCCTATATGCTACAGTTCTTTATGTGACTGCTGCTTTGATTACCTGCCTGGTAAGATCCACTGCAGCATAAGACAATTTGAGCATTCTATATGGTTGAGTTTACTTCTCTGTGTAGTACCTCTTTGAGTACCTCTCATCACTCAAAAGATATTGTATGTGGATTTTTTAAATAGAGTTTTTTGAAACAATAAAGTGTCAACAGGGTCAATAATACCTACTGCATTCTAGGAACCCTAGTGACTGTCCAGACACCCAATCCAAGTTTTGCCTTTTCTCTTTTGTTCCAGCTGGCTAGCAGTACCTCTTCCTCTGTTAGTTTTGGCAAGATGGTAATAAAAGCAGGGGTGGTGGTGGTAATGGAAATGGCCAGCCGTTCAGTTACAGCTTATTGGACAGGTCAATGCAGGAAAACATGCATAAGGCATCTTACAAAGTACAGGGGAAAAGCACAGTTCTAAGATTGCTTTCTTATTACCAAGGAGAGGATGCAATGTAGACTGCATTGCCTGGACTGCAGTCCACAGGTGGGCAAGAAGAACCAACCAACTGACCAGACACCAATCCTGATGACACTTGCAAGTCTGGCAACTTTCATTTCCTCTCCTCTATTCTGTTTAAGGTCAGACTTTCAGGTGCCCCTATCAGGTGCCTGACTTTATCAGGCAGTTCCTCATAGACGTACCTGTACACACAGATACAGTTCATACTCAAATGTTTTTTTGCAGCAGTAGAACAAGATGCATCTAAAAATTCAGCTTTCATTGGCATTTTTCTTATCAGGATTTTCCCTCACCTTCCTGAATGCAAGTGGTGAATTTAAGGATCATGTGGCTTCCGGTGAAGTGAACGGGCTGTCTTCCAAAGCTTTCATAAAAGTGACTCATTTAAGCAGCGGGACACTTTCTTGAGATGTTGAGGACTTCGAAATGGATTTTGCTCCTGTAAAATTGGTAATGCTTGCAACAATGCAGAGATCTCTTACCACAGAAAACAAGGCAATTAATGTGTCTTTAATTTGCACCTAACCAAACAGGAAGGGCGCGTTTATTCCATGCGACATGTAGACAAATTTTTTTAAAAAAACAAAGTTTCATGCTGTGACTACAATTAGTGTAATTGTCAGCTCTTCTCTAAAAACAAATATGTATTAAGAGAAACACCAGCATTGTGCCCTCCTCTGGTGTGAAAATGAGACAATCAAAATCTATTGTAATTACCTCAGTGATATTATAATTAGCAATGATTAAGTTATTCCATGCTGTTTTTTTCCTCTTGGCTACAATTAAAAAAGTATATATCTTTCTGCAGCACATTACTGCTGATCATTTTACCTCAATACATGTCTAGTAAGTGGATAAATTAGAAGTAATTTTAAAGCGCAACTCCGTTAAAACATATATCTCTCTATTTAACTGCCTTAACCTTGTAGAGGCATCTGTGTTCTTTGCTGCTTGGTAAAAAAAGTTTCTTCCTGGTTTCTTCCTCAGGAATCAAATATGTTTTTTTTTGTTGTTGTTTGTTTTTAAATTACAGATAGCTGAATGATATGATTAATCATTCATTTCTTGTCAGGCATGCCCACCTAGCTCAAAATTCCTGCACTGGGCAACAACCAGGTTTTAAAATAAATTACTGAAAAGGCAGCCAGCTGTACTATCACAGAAAGAAAAGGTCCTGAGTAAATGTATGTCTTTCTAGTTGGATTAGGAGAAAAAGTGAATTAGGCCATAATTACAAATATGTCTTTTTTATATTACACATAACTTTTTTTTTTCTCATAGATACTTTCATGTCATATCTTCCTACTTACTGTTTGTTTTCTTTTTTTAACATCTTTATTGGAGTATAATTGCTTTACAATGGTGTGTTAGTTTCTGCTTTATAACAAAATGAATCAATTATACATATATATATATGTTCCCATATCTCTTCCCTCTTGCATCTCCCTTCCTTCCACCCTCCATACCCCACCACTCTAGGTGGTCACAAACCACTGAGCTGATCTCCCTATGCTATGCGGCTGCTTCCCACTAGCTATCTATTTGATGTTTGGTAGTGTATATATGTCCATGCCACTCTCTCACTTTGTCACAGTTTACCCTTCCCCCTCCCCATATCCTCAAGTCCATTCTCTAGTAGGTTGGTGTCTTTATTCCCATCTTGCACCTAGGTTCTTCATGACCTTTTTTTTCCCTTAGATTCCATATATATGTGTTAGCATACAGTATTTGTTTTTCTCTTTCTGACTTACTTCACTCTGTATGACAGACTCTAGATCCATCCACTTCACTACAAATAACTCAATTTCATTTCTTTTTATGGCTGAGTAATATTCCATTGTATCTATGTGCCACATCTTATTTATCCATTCATCTGTTGATGGACACTTAGGTTGCTTCCATGTCCTGGTTATTGTAAATAGAGCTGCAATGAATATTTTGGTACATGACTCTTTTTGAATTATGGTTTTCTCAGGGTATATGCCCAGTAGTGAGATTGCTGGGTCGATGGTAGTTCTATTTTTAGTTTTTTAAGGAACATCTATACTGTTCTCCATAGTGGCTGTATCAATTTACATTCCCACCAACAGTGCAAGAGTGTTCCCTTTTCTCCACACCCTCTCCAGCATTTATTGTTTCTAGATTTTTTGATAATGACCATTGTGACTGGTGTGAGATGATATCTCATTGTAGTTTTGATTTGCATTTCTCTAATGATTAATGATGTTGAGCTTTCTTTCATGTGTTTGTTGGAAATCTGTATATCTCCTTTGGAGAAATGTCTATTTAGGTCTTCTGCCCATTTTTGGATTGTGTTGTTTGTTTCTTTGATATTGAGCTGCATGAGCTGCTTGTAAATTTTGGAGATTAGTCCTTTGTCAGTTGCTTCATTTGCAAATATTTTCTCCCATTCTAAGGGTTGTCTTTTGGTCTTGTTTATGGTTTCCTTTGCTGTGCAAAAGCCTTGAAGTTTCATTAGGTTCCATTTATTTATATATATATATATTTTTTTCCATTTCTCTAGGAGGTGGGTCCAAAAGGATTTTGCTGTGATTTATATCATAGAGTGTTCTGCCTATGTTTTCCTCTAAGCGTTTGATAGTGTCTGGCCTTACATTTAGATCTTTAATCCATTTTGAGTTTACTTTTGTGTATGGTGTTATGGAGTGTTCTAATTTCATACTTTCACATGTACCTGTCCAGTTTTCCCAGCATCACTTATTGAAGAGGCTGTCTTTTCTCCACTGTATGTTCTTGCCTCCTTTATCAAAGATAAGTTGACCATATGTGTGTGGGTTTATCTCTGGGCTTTCTATCATGTTCCATTGATCTATATTTCTGTTTTTGTGCCAGTACCACACTGTCTTGATTACTGTAGCTTTGTAGTATAGTCTGAAGTCAGGGAGCCTGATTCCTCCAGATCCATTTTTTGTTCTCAAGATTGCTTTGGCTATTCTGGGTATTTTGTGTTTCCATACAAATTGTGAAAATTTTTGTTCTAGTTCTGTGAAAAATGCCAGTGGTATTTTGATAGGGATTGCATTGAATCTGTAGATTGCTTTGGGTAGTAGAGTCATTTTCACAATATTGATTCTTCCAATCCAAGAACATTGTATATCTCTCCATCTGTTGGTATCACCTTTAATTTCTTTCATCAGTGTCTTATAATTTTCTTCAAACAGGTCTTTTGTCTCATTATGTAGGTTTATTCCTAGATATTTTATTCTTTTTGTTGCAATGGTAAATGGGAGAGTTTTCTTAATTTCACTTTCAAATTTTTCATCATTAGTGTATAGGAATGCAAGAGATTTCTGTGCATTAATTTTGTATCCTGCAACTTTTCCAAATTCATTGATTAGCTCTAGTAGTTTTCTGCTAGCATCTTTAGGAGTCTCTATGTATAGTATCATGTCATCTGCAAACAGTGACAGTTATACTACTTCTTTTCCTATTTGAATTCCTTTAATTTTTTTTTTCTTCTTTTGGATTCCTTTAATTTTTTTTTCTTCTATGATTGCCATGGCTAAAACTTCCAAAACTATACTGAATAACAGTGGTGAGGGTGGGCAACATTGTCTTGTTCCTGATCTTAGTGGAAATGGTTTCCGTTTTTCACCATTGAAAACAATGTTGGCTGTCAGTGTGTCATACATGGCCTTTATTATGTTGAGCTAAGTTCCCTCTATGCCTACATTCTGGAAGGGTTTTATCATAAATGGGTGTTGAATTGTGTTGAAAACATTTTCTGCATCTACTGAGAAGATCATATAGATTTTATCCTTCAATTTGTTAATATGGTGTATCACATTGATTGATTTACATATATTGAAGAATCCTTGCATTCCTGGGGTAAATATCACTTAATCATGGTGTATGATCCTTTTAATGTGCTCTTGGATTCTGTTTGCTAGTATTTTGTTGAAGATTTTTGCCCCTATCTTCATCAGTGATATTGGCCTATAGTTTTCTTTCTTTGTGACATCTTTTTCTGGTTTTGGTATCAGGGTGATGGTGGCCTCATAGAATGAGTTTGAGAGTGTTCTTCTCTCTGCTATATTTTGGAAGAGTTTGAGAAGGATAGGTGTTAGCTCTTCTCTAAGTGTTTTATAGAATTCGCCTGTGCAGCCATCTGGTCCTGGGCTTTTGCTTGTTGGAAGATTTTTAATCACAGTTTCAATTTCAGTGCTTGTCATTGGTCTGTTTATATTTTCTATTTCTTCCTGATTCAGTCTCAGAAAGTGCTTTCCAAGAATTTGTCCATTTCTTCCAGGTTGTCCATTTTATTGGCATAGAGTTGCTTGTAGTAATCTCTCATGATCCTTTGTATTTCTGCAGTGTCAGTTGTTACTTCTCCTTTTTCTTTTCTAATTCTATTGATTTGAGTCTCCTTCCTTTTTTTTTTTTTTGATGAGTCTGGCTAATGCTTTATCAATTTTGTTTATCTTTTCAAAGAACCAACTTTTGGTTTTGTTGATCTTTGCTATCGTTTCATTCATTTATTTTTCATTTATTTCTGATCTCATCTTTATGATTTCTTTCCTTCTGCTAATTTTGGGGTTTTTGTTCTTCTTTTTCTAATTGCTTTATGTGCAAGGTTAAGTTGTTTATTTGAGATGTTACCTGTTTCTTAAGGTAGGATTGTATTGCTATAAACTTTGCTCTTAAAGCAGCTTTTGTTGCATCCCATAGGTTTTGGGTGGTAATGTCTCCATTGTCATTTGTTTCTAGGTAGTTTTTGATTTCCTCTTTGATTTCTGCAATGATCACTTCGTTATTAAGTAGTGTATTGTTTAGCCTCCATGTGTTTGTATTTTTTACAGATCTTTTCCTGTCATTGATATCTAATCTCATAGCCTTGTGGTCAGAAAAGATACTTGATACGATTTCAATTTTCTTCAATTTACCAAGGCTTGATTTGTGACCCAAAGTATGATCTCTCCTGGAGAATGTTTCATGAGCACTTGAGAAGAATGTCTGTTCTGTTGTTATTGGATGGAATGTCCTATAAATATCAATTAAGTCAATTTTGTTTAATGTATCATTTCAAGCTTGTGTTTCCTTACTTGTTTTCATTTTGGATGATCTGTCCATTGGTGAAAGTGGGGTGTTAAAGTCCCCTACTATGATTGTGTTACTGTCGATTTCCCCTTTTATGGCTTTTAGTATTTGCCTTATGTATTGAGGTGCTCCTATGTTGGGTGCCTAAATATTTACGATTGCTATATCTTCTTCTTGCATTGATCACTTGATCATTATGTAGCGTCTCTCTTTTCTCTTGTAATAGTCTTTACTTTAAAGTCTATTTTTTCTGATATGAGAATTGCTGCTCCAGCTTTCTTTTGATTTCCATTTGCATTGAATATCTTTTTCCATCCCCTCACTTTCAGTCTGTATGTGTCCCTAGGTCTGAAGTGGGTCTCTTGTAGACAGCATATATACAGGTCTTGTTTTTGCATCCATTCAGTGAGTCTGTGTCTTTTGGTTGGAGCATTTAATCCATTTACATTTAAGGTAATTTTTGATATGTATGCTCATATTACAATTTTCTTAATTGTTTTGTGATTATTATTGTAAGTCTTTTCCTTCTCTTGTTTTTCCAGCCTAGAGAAATTCCTTTAGTATTTGTTGTAAAGCTGGTTTTGTGGTGCTGAATTCTCTCAGCTTTTGCTTGTCTGTAAAGGTTTTAATTTCTCCGTCAAATCTGAATGAGATCCTTGCTGGGTAGAGTAATCTTGGTTGTAGGTTTTTCTCCTTCATCACTTTAAATATGTCCTGTCACTCCCTTCTGGCTTGCAGAGTTTCTGCTGAAAGATTAGCTGTTCACCTTATGGGGATTCCCTTGTGTGTTATTTGTTGTTTTTCCCTTGCTGCTTTTAATATGCTTTCTTTGTATTTAATTTTTGATAGTTTGAGTAATATGTATCTTGGCATGTTTCTCCTTGGATTTATCCTGTTTGGCACTCTCTGTACTTCCTGGTCTTGATTAACTATTTCCTTTCCCATATTAGGGAAGTTTTCAACTATAATCTCTTCAAATATTTTCTCAGTCCCTTCTTTTTTTCTCCTTCTTCTGGGACCCCTATAATTCGAATGTTGGTGCATTTAATATTGTCCCAGAGGTCTCTGAGACTGTCCTCAGTTCTTTTCATTCTTTTTTCTTTATTCAGCTCTGCAGTAGTTATTTCCACTATTTTATCTTCCAGATCACTTATCCATTCTTCTGCCTCAGTTATTCTGCTATTGATCCCTGCTAGAGAATTTTTAATTTCATTTATTGTGTTGTTCATCATTGTTTGCTCTTTAGTTCTTCTAGGTCCTTGTTAAACATTTCTTGTATTTTCTCTCTTCTATTTCCAAGATTTTGGATATCTTTACTATCATTATTCTGAATTGTTTTTCATGTAGACTGCCTATTTCCTCTTCATTTATTTGGTCTGGTGGGATTTTTCCTTGCTCCTTCATCTGCTGTTTTTCTGTCTTCTCATTTTGCTTCACTTACTGTGTTTGGTGTCTCCTTTTCTCAGGCTGAAGGTTTGTAGTTCCCTTTGTTTTGGTGTCTGTCCCCTGTGGCTAAGGTTTGTTCAGTAGGCTTCCTGGTGGAGGGGACTAGTGCCTGTGTTCTGGTGGATGAGGCTGGATCTTGTCTTTCTCGTGGGGAGGTCCACATCTGGTGGTGTGTTTTGGGGTGTCTGTGGCCTTATTATAATTTTAGGCAGCCTCTCTGCTAGTGGATGGGGCTGTGTTCCTGTCTTGCTAGTTGTTTGGCATAGGCTGTCCAGCACTGTAGCTTGCTGGTCGTTGAGTGAGGCTGAGTCTTGGCTTTGAGATGGAGACTTTGGGGAGATTTTCATCATTTGATATTACGTGGAGCTGGGAGGTCTCTTGTGGACCAGTGTCCTGAAGTTGGCTCTCCCACCTCAGAGGCACAGCACTGACTCCTGGCTGGAGCACCAAGAGCCTTTCATCTACACAGCTCAGAATAAAATTGAGAAAAAATAAGAAAGAAAGAAAGAAAGAAAGAAAGAAAGAAAGAAAGAAAGAAAGAAAGAAAGAAAGAAAGAAAGAAAGAAAGAAAGAAAGAAAGAAAGAAAGAAAGAAAGAAAGAAAGGAAGGAAGAAAGAAAGGAAGAAAGAAAGAAAGAAAGAAAGAAAGAGGATAAAATAAAAGAAGGTAAGATAAAATAAACTAGTAATTACAGTAAAAATAAAAAAAATTATTAAGAAAAATATTTTAAAAAGTAAAAAAAAAAACAAAACAAAAACGGGTGGACAGAACCCTAGGAAAGCAAAACTATACAGACAAAATCAGACCCAGAAGCATATACATACACACTCACAAAAGAGAAAAAGGGGAAAAAATAATATATCTTTGCTCCCAATGTCCACCTCCTCAATATGGGATGATTCATTGTCTATTCAGTTATTCCACAGATGCAGGGTACATCAAGTTGATTGTCGAGATTTAATCCGCTGCTCTTGAGGCTGCTGGGAGAAATTTCCCTTTCTCTTCTTTGTTTTCACAGTTCCTGGGGTTCAGCTCTGGATTTGGACCCGCCTCTGTGTGTAGGTCGTCTGAGGGTGTCTGTTCTTCGCTCAGACAGGACGGGGTTAAAGGAGCCAGTGATTCGGGGTCTCTGGCTCACTCAGGCCCGGGGGAGGGAGGGTTACGGATGCGGGCGAGCCTGCGGCAGCAGATGCTGGCATGACATTGCACCAGCATGAGGCGCGCCGTGTGTTCTCCCGGGGAATTGTCCCTGGATCCCGGGAACCTGGCAGTGGCGAGCTGCACAGGCTCCCCAGAAGGGAGGTGTGGAGAGTGACCTGTGCTCGCACACAGGCTTCTTAGTGGCGGCAGCAGCAGCCTTAGCATCTCCTGCACCACGTCTCTGTGGTCTGCGCTGATAGCCGCGGCTTGTGCCCGTCTCTGGAGCTCCTTTAATCAGCGCTCTGAATCCCCTCTCCTCGTGCACCAGGAAACAAAGAGGCAAGAAAAAGTCTCTTGTCTCCTCGGCAGCTCCAGACTTTTTCCTGGACTCCCTCCCAGCTATCCGTGGCTCACTAACCCCTTCAGGCTGTTTTCACACCGCCAACCCCAGTCCTCTCCCTGGGATCTCCCGAGGCTCAGCTCCCAGCCCCTGCCCACCCCAGCAGGTGAGCAGACAAGCCTCTCGGGCTGGTGAGTGCTGGTCGGCACCAATCCTCTGTGCGGGACTCTCTCTGCTTTGTCCTCCGCACCCCTGTTGTTGCGCTGTCCTCCGTGGCTCTGAAGCTTCCCCACCACAATCCGCAGTCTCCGCCCACGAAGGGGCTCCTTGTGTGTACAAACCTTTCCTCCTTCACAGCTCCCTCCCACTGGTGCAGGTCCCATCCCTATTCTTTGTCTCTGTTTTTTCTTTTTTCTTTTGCCCTACCCAGGTACGTGGGGAGTTTCTTGCCTTTTGGGAGGTCTGAGGTCTTCTGCCAGCGTTCAGTAGGTATTCTATAGGAGGAGTTCCACATGTAGATGTATTTCTGATGTATCTGTGGGGAGGAAGGTGATCTCGCATGTTACTCTTCTGCCATCTTGAAGCTCCCCCCCTACTTACTCTTGATGGAGAAAATGAGTTTATGAGAAAATGAAGATTTGATTACAGTTTGAAACTTGATTCAGTTTGTGAGGCAAGAGGTGGTTATAGTGTGACCTTTGTTGAAAACGAAACAACAGGTCCAAAGTGGAGTCACTTGTGCTAAGCCCATGTCACCAAAGTGAGACTTAATACCTAATGTAATTGCAGTTTCAACCTCCCCCAGAATGTAATCTTAACCAGCCAGTCTGGAATCTCCCGGTCAGCACGAGTGATGGAATCACCTGGTAAACCCTGTCCATCCCCTAAAGGAAGGAGACCCTGTCTGAAACAATCCCCTCTTTCCTTGTCCTGCCCACTCTTCTGCCTATAAAAGTCTTCCATTTTGTATAACTCCTACGAGCTCCTTTCTATTTACTAGGTGGGATGCTGCCCAGTCCATGAATCATTGAACAAAGCCAACTAGATTTTTAAATTCACTCAGTTGAATTTTGTGTTTTAATACCTTATTCATCTCAAACATTTAAAGCCAAGGAGACTCATTTGCCCATATATCTTCCTACCAGAGTTTCTGATTTTCTCTGTGATTTTTGATTAATAGACATATTCACAAACTTGTATGTTCTTTGGAACACTTAAAATAACTTTGCTCTAGAAGTAACAAAATAAATGGCAGAAACACATTTTTTCCCTTTGTTTGCATTGTTACTGGTAAACAGTTCCTTGTATACTTCAGTTATTTTTTCCCTATATAAGCATGTTTGATTTGGTAGCAGCTACTACAGCAACATCTACAAGGGACCTTTGGATGTCCAGGGATACTGAGAAGGGGCATCCCTTTCAGCAGATCCTCTCCAGATCACAGTGAGCAACCAGCAGGTTTTAGGCATGGCTTGCATTTTTGCTGAGAAGTTACATTCCTTGAGGTTGGGGACGGAAATAAAGGGCTTAAAGGGGATTAACTTTTGCTATTTCACTGGGAAGTTAACTGAAGCAGGAAAACATACTGATATGGTAAAAAAAAAAACCCAGAAACATGTAGAACTTTCCCATATTCCCATTCCTGTGATATGGGACTTGCAGAAGGACAAGAAATGGAGAGACAAGGGTGAAGAGTGGGGGATTCAGAGTCACAGGGACCAGGCCCACTTGTGAAATCATTCTCAGCTACTACTGATTTACACAAGATGCCATTTTGAAAAAGTAGGTTAATTTTTAAGAATTTGGGGTACCATGGGAAAGTAAAATAATGAACATTCATGTTCTAAGTCCTAGAAAATAATAAAACTATTTAGGACTGTTTCCTAGAAGTTCCAGTCCTGGGATCCTTTTTACAAGGTCAACTTCATGGGTGTGTGACCTCTGCAGTGACATAGAAGGGCCATGTGCTTGTTAAAAGATCTGCAGTAGCCATCTTGAAATTCTTAATCATGTTTTGAACAAGGGACCTTGTGTTTTCATTTTGCCTTGGGTGTTGCAAATGATGAAGCCCATGGTGCCTTCTTATTTTTCACCTTTCCTGTAGCAACAGAAGGAAGTTCAGTTGTCAACAGCCACTCCGCCTTTCATCTGGAGGGTTTTGAGTGACATTGCTCAGAACTAGTGTGTCACATCAAGCACCTCAGAGGACATGGACGTTCTGGATTTCTATCCTTCAGATATACCAGGAAGATGTACTTGCAGGGGATGGGGAGGGAGTGTGGGTAAATAATTTACTTATTCCAAACACTTTCTCTTACTATTTTCTCAGGCACATTCTACTTGTGCACACAAGCTGATTGAAAAAAATAATAATAAACAGTCCCACCTAGTGTTATATCACACATGCATGCACACAACGGCTGTGAACAGAGGTTGCTCAGATCCAGACACTGTAAAATCTCTCCCATAGTGCTAATGACAAGCTTGTTCAATTCCCATCGTGCTATGAAGCACTTTTCCCATTCGTGTTTATCCTCACGTGTTGATGGCAGGTGGGAATTGGAAACCCCTAGCACTCCAAGATGCCCATCAGTGCTCCTGTTTACAAAGTGGCACCCTCAGGAGTGAGCTGCTGGGACACTTGACAGCCCTGAATACTTGTCACCCCTACACAGCTCCGTTACTCTGAGTTTTGTTTAATACTTCTTATTTATTAGCAAGTTGACAGCTATTTTAGTTCACTGGATATTGCTTTACTGGGAGAAATGAAACAGGAGCATGGGAAAGAAGACAATTCTGCCTTTTAGTGTTTTTGAAGTAATGTAAGAGGCAAGGAAAGGAGATGGTTCCACCAGCATAGGACATACATAATGAGTCCACCTGGTGGGAAGGAACATGGTTTATTTGGAGCTGGACATTAAAGTTTATGGAGTGAAAGAATCAGGCATCATGTTTATGAAACTTCCAGGAAGTGATCTCCCCCCTTCCAGAATGTGATACTTTCCCGGAGGCCTTCTTTTCACTTCAGGGATTCTCCCTGGCTGCCCGCATCCCTTCACTTCTCTCTCTGCAAAATCATACTGGGCTTCTGTTTTCTCTTCTCTCTTAGGGGTTAAAAACACTAGTGATCTTTAAACAGTTAAATCAAACAGGACCTGGGCATCTCGAAGTTTACTGAAGTTTACTGCTTCCTCATTCTAAAGTAAATATGTACTACATGACTGAAGTCTGCTCTTCTCCACATCAAATGTTCTCTTTGCCTTCAAGTTGCTATGAATGTTTTCATCCCCTAAAGATTCATATGTTGAAACTTAACTCCCAGCTTGATGGTATCAAGGAGATGGGATCTTCGGGAAGGAATCAGGTCATGAGGGTGGAGCCCTCATGATTGGGATTAGTGTTCTTATAAAAGAGACACAGAGAACAACTCACCCCTTCCACCACATGAGGTTATAGAGAAAAGACAGTCATTATGTTACCGAACCCAGGTCTGGCTGCTCGCCACTCGAAAGCCAATTCTTGAGAGACAAGTATTGGTAAGAAAGGTAAGGTTTCTTTATTTCGGAGGCCAGCAACAGGGGGAGAGGGTGGACTCCTGTCTGAGAACCAACTCCCAATGGCTGTTCAGGGGACAGGGATTTTTAAAAGGGAGTTTCAGGGTTGTACAGGCAAATGGAGGGAGCAGAACAGCATAGTCAGTTCTGACAGCTATCTTGAGATCAGTAATGTGGTGGTCTGATCAGCATCATCGTGATTGTTTTAAGTACAGTTAATCTTTAGTTCCAGAGTTTTTCCCATTTCTTTGAGGTCAGTTTTTGGAATTGTGTGAAGTGGAGTAGCTTATGTCATGGCTTCAATTTAGTCATTATATAGTCATCCTCCTCCACCTGGTGGGGGCTTCAGTATCTGCAAAACAGCTCACAGGATATGGCTCAGAATATTATCTATAGGTCTTAAGGAAGAACTAAAGATCCTTGACTATGCTTAATGACTAAACTATTATTATTTGGTCTTCTTTGACTGTTTTCCTTTGTTTCTGCATTTTGTCACTTCTCTGATTAAACTTATTCTTTGGCTAAAGTTTTTCCACAGACAAAAAGCAAGCTGAGGACATGGGGGGCAAGGACTATAGGGTCCTGCTCCATATCAATTATGAGGAAGCAAATCTCACCATACACAGAGTCTGCTGTGCTAGGATCTTGGATTTCCCAGCCTCCAGAACTGTGAGAAATAAATGTTGTTTATAAACCACACAGTCCATGGTATTTTTGTTATACCAAAAGGGACTAAAATAAAAGCTCACATATGATATAATATAATCAAGGCTATCTGGGTTTCATTTCTCTGTACACAATCTAGGCTGTCTAAACTCATACAACTATTATATTTTACTTTTAATATCATATTAAAAAATCCTTTTTGAAGTGAGGCATGCTATATTAACTTCATGAACTAATTAATTAATACAAATACACCACTCTAGAATTTGTTGGGCTAAAGATAGAAGTCAAGTAAGTATACCATAAGTGTAGAAGTGAAGTAGGATTATTGCAGTTGTAGTTTTGGATAAGCTAGTTTTTAAATAAAAAAATGTTAGCATATTGTAATACATGTAAACTTTCAGGTACACAGCCTGAGTTCCAATCCTAATTTTTACCATTTATTGCCACACAGAGCCTGGGTTGCCTCAATGATAGAGATAAAGATAGTAATGGTATTTGTTTCTTTGGAATAATTTGGAAACAAATTATTTAATAGACATGAACATTTGTATAGTGCCTGACACATAAAAGTTGTTCAATAAAAGTCAGCTATTGATATTGCCCCAGGTAACGATTTTTTTTAGTTTTGTTCTGTTTTGTTGTCTGAACAACGTTGCTTCACCTTAATAAATTCAGCCTATTAATTTAGCCCATCACTACCCTTGGGACACTGATCATCACCCAATCCATTAGCTATATGTCCCCAGCTTTTGTTAACCCTAAATTTGATTAGTGTTAGAGGTAATTTTTTTCCTTCTCCTAAATTCTTATCATGATTTTGCAGCTCCCACCTTATTAAATTATTAATAATTTAATAATGATTAAATATTGCTTTGTGCTGTTGTCACCGTTTTTCACTATTCTATAAGCTTCCAGGCTGCAGAGAGTTCAGAAAATTCTTTGCACCACTATGCCCATGTGAAGCATTCTGCATATGGATAAGTTTTCACTAAATTTTTGTTGAATTAATAAGTGTAAATTCACTTTTATTTTGTCCAAGTTATTCATTCGTCTCTGAATTAATTTAACTTAAGATATACCCTATGAGAAACCTTTGATTTGTCACCCATTTACCTGGTGATTTCACTATAATCTGGAATAGAGGCTCAAGCATGAGGAAGTACATTATTAAAATGTTCACCATCTCAGCCTTTCAGTAGATAGAGATCATATAACTCAAGGTATCCCAGTTCAATCATAGCAGGCATTCAACAAATATTTGAATAACACATAAGCATTAATACCAATTAGCATTTGTTTCACAAAAATACAATATAAAAATGAATATATATCTTTTATGAATTTGTGAATATTTTATGTGCTCTGTACATGCAACACTAGCTTTATGACAAAACACTGTTTCTTGTTTATATGATCTTGAAGAATCTTTCTCGTATTGTGTCCTACCCTCAGCTTATTTTAATTTTTATTCCTTCCCTATTCCTTCAAAACTATTCTTTCCAAACTCATCAATGAACATAGAACTCTTCATTTCATATTCTACCCACTTTATACCTCCTGTCTCTCCAATTTCAGTAAATGTCACCAACATCTACACAGTTGCACAAGTCAAAAATCTAAAGCTCTTCCATTAATCTTTTCTGTTTCTCATCTCCTTACCTTCAATCCATCAGAAAGTCCTTTTTTTCCAAAACATATCCCCAGTAGACCCACTTTTCTCCATTTCCTCTGCACCCCTGCCCAACTGTGATCTTTTTTTAAGTCTCCTGCCTCTCATTTTCCCTTTGCTTCTACTCTGATCCATCACACTATATGAAAAAATATGAGTAAGATATAGTCAGTTCCTTCTTTAAAATCTTCAACAAAGTCCTGTCCAGAGCAGAATCAAGTCCAGATTGCACAGTATGATATTTCTGGACCTGGGAGATGGAGCTTCTGTCGACCTATTCAGTCTGATCCCCTCCACCCCAAAACCTGCTCCCATTGCACCCATTCCTTTCACCACAGAGATTCCATGCTGAAGGGTCTTTCAACTCCACATTCCTCTCACCACTTCTCATAGCATGCTAACCTTTATATTCACAAGGGACACCCAGCTGTCCTTCTTGTCAGTGCTGAAGTGGCACCTTCTTCATGATGGTTTCCTTGACCCTGCTTTTAAGCTGTTTCCAAACCCTACATGTGTCTTTTTTTGTGGTGCTCATTACACTCCATGATGATTGCTTCTTTCCTCTTCTAAGCCTGCCTGGAGTTACCTGGAGAAAGGTTTAATTCATCTAAATAATTAGGGATATATGTCCTGTATCTTGCATACAGTATATGTTCAACAGGGTTAGCTCCTCTCCTTTTTCAACCTAGTGAGGTGGGACATAGTTTATTGGTGGTCATAGCATTGAATGAAATGCATATTTGCAATGAAAATTGTCATCAGCCCACTTTGTAGTAATGATATTTAGCCACACATGTTAAATGTTATGAACATTAAACTATATTTTAACTTTTCAGAATTAAGCACCATCATAAAACATTTATCCCAATGTTCACGTAAAACTGCATTTATCCCACTTTACCACTTTTTAAGGTATGGTTTTGCTATCATCACAGTCTAAACCCAGACACTATCATTTCATCTTAATCTTCAGATACTTACATTTCAGTCATCCTGAATGATATCTGTGCCTATGTTCACACTATTCCTTCTTTCTGAAATGTCCTCTCTCAGTTTCTCTGTCAGTTTAAACTTTACTCTTTCACATTTCATCACAGTTATAATTTCCTCCACGGACCCTCCCTGGTTGTTACCAGTCAGACCTAACCACTCCGTCCCCTGTACTGCCTTCCTGTCTCCATCCTTCTCTCTCATAAACTGGGTCCTGTCTGATGTAGTTGTGCTTGTCCACTGGATGATTAGCAGGGCTGTGTCCTACCCATGTCTGTGTCACCTGTACCCTGAGTAGTGCCTGCTGCAAATTATGCTTCATCTTCACCTGCCATGCTTGGGATAGTTATTGGGCACAATTGTCTTCACTGTAGGAAACAGGTCAGTGACACTGCTTCTATCATCCAATAGATTATACCTTTGACCCTGATAAATTTTTTTATGAACTATCTCTCTTCTTAGTTGCAATCAGTCATCATGTGCCTGGAAATATTTCCTTAGACTATGGACTGAGTAACTCTGAACAAATTCATTGTGTTACATTAAAAAAAAAATCAAAGCCTATGGGCAGGCAACAGTTGTATCATCTTTACATCTCACATGCTTGGAAGCAGTACATTTTAACTTCATAGCTTTTTACACTTTGGTACTTGAAATATTCATGCTGGGTAACCTTGAATTACATTTTAAGTGGATTTTCCTATATGGAACTAAATTTAGTGTTTGCTTCTAACTTGTAAACATAAGGCACTTAGTTGCAATTCTTGGGGCTATGTACTAGCATTTTTATTATTATTTAAACTGAATTCTGTAATTGAAATGAAATACTCTCTTTCTAACCCTGATAGAAATGTGTATGGTGGATCTTAGTTTGGCTGGAACTCATTTCACTCAAAGGAAGAAGAAAAAACAAATAGAGGTAAAAATAAAAGTGAGAAAACGATTCCAACAATACTCAGCTGATGTCATTGCCACCTAAATTTTGGACAAATTGTTCCAGTGTCTGTGAGATCAAGAACATTCAGTCAGAAAGAAAGTCTCCTTGTGATTAAGATGAGAAAACTGTATCAAGTAGCCAGGGCTTTGCTACCTTCTGTCCATAAGAAAGAGCAATCCCATTAAAGTAATAGCTAGAGATGGTTCACTCCATCCAAGGACTGATAATGAGGTAGGTTTGTTCTGGGTATAATGAGTCCTCCACCTTCTTTACCTCCTTATAAGTTGCTGACATGTGTTGAGGAGAGAGTCCTTGTAGGTATAATTCTGACACTTAAAACTGAAAACAAAACAAAATAAAATTAATTAATCTTAAATATCTCCAGCTGGCACCTTGAGATCAGATTTCTAGTTTCTAGAACTGTGAGACAATAAATATCCATTTTTCAAGCTACTCATTTTGAGGTACTTTGTTACACAGCCCCAGAAAACCAATACACCAGCTAATAGTACTTTGTGGCAAAAACAAAGTGATATTGGAAGCTAACCAGACTGATATTTAAGTACGTCTCATAAACTGTCTCAGAAGAAGATTCTGCGGATTACATGCAAACATTGTATATAAATATAAATATCAACATATCTTTATTTGTAGAGGACAAGAGGAAGATGTCTGTTATAAAAATATTTTCACTGAAATGTTACAGTTATAATTTTATCCTGAAAGAATATAGGGTAGTTTTGCCTCAAATATATTCTGAATAGAAAATATAGCTCCCAATTAGAAATCTCTCCTTTTATATTGTTGTGAAAAATTTTCATGTCACTGACCATACCAATTTCTCAAAATAGGTTAGCCTGTGAGAAAGATAGTGGAGAATTCGAGTTTCCTCTTTGCTAATAAGATATGAGTAATAACCAGAGTTCTCAGTTCAAAAGTTGTTAGTCAAATCTGCCTACAGCAGAAATCAATGTGATTTTTTGGGAGGAAAGATGCACCAAGCAAGGAGAAAACAATTCTAGTAATATCTTCTTGCTCTGACTCTCAGAGTCGACACACTTTTTTTTACCCCCAAACCATAACATGTTCCTTCTAATCAAGTTTTATTTTGTGCATTATTTTTATCGCTTATATGCAGAATCTTAAAAAAGTGATACAAATGAACTTATTTACAAAACAGAAACAGACACACAGACTTAGAGAATGAACCGCGGGGGAAGGGTGGGGGGAAGGGATAGATTGGAATTTGGGGATTGACATATACACACTGCTATATTTAAAATAAGATGCCTTTACATGGGAAAAAAGTGCTCATAAACTTGGCTAAGAAATTCATGGAAGAAACTATCCTTAGGTTATAATCAAAATTCTATACTAAGATTAATGTTCAAGATCCCTTTCTACATCTTTAACATGCAAGAAGACCATGCAAAATGATATAAAGAAAAAAGGTTAAATGTCTAATAAGAGAACTGAAAAAAAAGCAAATTGTTTCTAGAGCCTTAAAGAAATTTAACTGAAGGTGCATATTCTTTCTACTTTAAAGTGTTGAAGTACATACACTTTTTCACTAGTTTTTTTTTTTTTAAGCATGTAAATAGAAGTGTCTCATGACAACTATATTTGCAGCTACAGAAATTTGTTCACACAGTACCTGTACATCCCTGCAGGATAGCTCTACCACACTGCTTTGCAGAGATTTATTTATTATGTCTCTCTATTCAGATTATCAGCTCCACAACAGCAGGGACCATACTTTTTTTTTTTTTTAACTCCTTTTTAAACTGCTGGATGTGTGGTCCTGGTCTATCAGCCTCAGCATCAACTGGGAACTTGTTGGAAATACAGAATCTTGGGTCCTATCTCAAGCCTACTGATTGAGAGTCTGCATTTAACAAGATACCAACATTCCAGGGGATTGCTATGCAAGGAGGAGAAGCACTATGCTAACTTTATGCACAGATGTTGCCTTATGAAAATGTTCAGACAGTGTTTATTGTGTGACAATTTCTATGTTAATGAATCTGAGGTCTAGCGCCTGTTGGTGTAGGCTCATCATGAAAACTTTCCCCTTCCCTTCTCTGCATTTTAGAGAGCTTAGCTAGCGTCTTTGTGTCATTTGACATGATTGAGAAATGAAAAGAAATAGGGAACTCAGAGATCTTTGAGAATGGAGCATTGTGCCTAGGGTCCCTTAAACAACCCCTCTTCCTCAACTATACAGGTCTAACTTTCAAGCCTGCTAGCCCAGACCCCCATACACCCCACCACTAATGCTAATGCTCTCAGCTTCATTTCTCTTTTCTTCCATGGGCTGGTGGAGACTGGTCTCTAGAATCACCCCTCATGGCCCAGATGACATTAAGATAATTCCCATTTCCCTGGCACATGAAAAAAGATAATTTTCCTCTTTCAAATCCTTTAGTGTGTATCAGTTACCTCCAGGGTTGAGTATTAAAAGCCTTTCACAATCTGGACTTTCCTGGTCTTTGGATTCTCATTCCTCTCTGCATCTCTATCCACCATCTGTGCTTCATTTACTTCATGCTGCTTATAAGAAACTCCAGAATGCCATGCTCTTCCAGACCACTCCACTTGTCTGCAAGGCAGATTCTACACTTTCTAAGAGGACTATTCTAATATCCCCTTGGGTAAGATTTACTTGTTATTCTTTGGTGCTCCATAGTATGTTGTATCTCTTCAACCATTATTTATGGATATTATACCTCTCTTACCTGCTGGTCTTTCCTACTAAACTCTTTGAGGGCAGGTATTTCATCACTTTTATATCTTGGTCATCTGGGAACTATTCAATCAGTATCTGTTGATGAACAAGTAAATAACTTTTCTCACTGCTTTTGCTGAAGTCAGTAAGTATCATCTACTATTTCTTTTACTATGACTACTGCCATTACTACTACATTTACAACTCTAGTGATAAAAACAGATGAGCAGTCCCTTAATGGCAGGGGCTGTATCATATTTATACCTGTACCCTTGTACCAAGCAGAGAATCTAGGGCATGGGAGGTGCTCAATAAAAGCTCATTGAATAAGAGTAGGTTTTCATATTCATAATCTATACAACAAGCCAATAAAAATGTAATTATCATCATGCCTTTTAGAGATTTACTTTAGTATCTGTTTTTTACAAATTTTACCGTTTAGTAAAGTAAATCAAGCACAGGCTATTTGACTCCAAATAGCACGCACTTTCTATTGTATCAGATCACTGTACATATGTTCCTTTAGCTCAGGTCATCACCACTTACTCTAAATATAAACACGGACACACATGGTGTATGTTTTAGAGTATGTTTTATATTAAACAGATCTTTCTCTACTGTCCTGGTGGCAATATGTAAATCAATATTTATGATCATGTGAGGATACACAATTGAGTTACACAAAAGCTTTTGAAATTCAGTCCATTCGTTAATAGAGCCAAAACTGTGTGTGAGTTCCTCAAATGTATATTTGTATTTACAATTAAGAAAGTAAAAAAAAAATGTAGCTATGAAGGGAAATCCTATTTATTGCATGCCCAATAAAAGAAAGCTTGCCAAAAGTGGTGATGCTGGGTTGGTATGCTTTAATTTGGAAAGAAATATGGGGCAGTCAAATGAGATTATTTTTCCTACCAATTAGAAAAAAAATTAACCTTATGTTGATGGAGAACAGATTTGTTCTGTTTCGCTTTTGTTACACATGCTGGGAACTCCAGTGGAGAAGAAATTGCACTGCCTTGAAAGTATATCACAGGAGGAATTTAACCATTACCCATATTTTGACTTGCAAATAAATTTTAGCTAGCATTTGACCAAAGCTCTGATCTTTTTTCTTTTATAATAATTTTGGTACAACTGGCAACTTTATGATTAAGGATTGCAGCCTTTTATTTCTGATACTTGGGAGAATACTATATGAAATGAAAGAGAGGATTGAATTATTCATCTTGCAACAGTTTCACTGATGGTGGCATTCATTGAGAAAATGAATAGAGTATTACCCAGATAAAACTATTTTGAGAATCTACATTGTTTTATTCATTATTTAAATTTTTATCTGTGCTAAAAGAAGACATGGACATTGTACAAGTTTTCATTCCATTTTGATTTTATGAACATTTTTAAAATATTACCAATAAAGTGAAACAGTCAATTGCTTAGAATAAAATATGCAAGTTCTTTATGAAATAGTTTTCTATTAGTTTTTGGAGACTAACATAAAGAATGGATATGTTTTAAAGAAAAAAAATTCATTGAAGTATTTGCAGAATCAGTGTTCTTATTTGTATTCTGGCTTTTAGTCTATATTTGATATCTGTCAAAACCCAGAAAAATGAGAGCAATAAACATACATTTTGAGAAGTAAGAAAACCATGTTTTGGCTAACTACTGCCATATATTATTTTTTAAATTCTTCACATTATAATTTTTTTGTTATTCATTATTTTAATTTTTTTTTTAGCTCTTCATGTTACTATTATTCTTAATTCTTCATGTTTCTACATTCTTCTAGGAAATCTAACCTTATTTATTTGCCTATGCTCAAGTATTGTTTACAAGAAGTTAGGAAAGAAAAAGCAGACTCTTCTATGTGAGCTGACTGTGAGAATTTATTTAAATCAGTGTTCTTTAAAGAGAGGTGCAAGATAAGATCTATTTGAGTGTGGAAAAAATACATTAAAGTGTATGATTACTTTTATTCAATAAAATAAGAAAATTAAATAATATTAATATTTAATATGTGGATTCACACTAGGTTTCTCACCATTTATCAATATGTCAGATATTCAACAGGTGAGGAATTCTGACTTAGAGTTCTCTTCTAGCCTGTTGTGATATGCTGCAATTTGCATGCTCCTGCTTACATGCATGTGTAATCTACATAAATCTAGCTTTAATTAACTAACTTTCATAAAATGGACAAGAACTAAAAAAAGAATCTTGAAAAAAATCTATCAAAAAAAATAATGCAAATGTATGTGCTCAAAAAGAAAAAGCAGAACTCAACAGACACACCTTAAGGTAAGGAGGAGATGGAATTTTGTAAAGAGCATTTGGAAATGTTTTCACTATTATGTGTTGTTGTTTATCAAGAGATATGCGTACACATGTAAATGCCCCCATATCAACATACATGGACACACACACACATGCACATATACTCACACCTACACAACACAGACACAAAACCTCAGAAATAGCATTTTTCTAACTGCTTTAAAATATCATTCAAATTACAATTTTAATGGATTTTGAACCCATTTGTTGAGTATATAAAAATGAAACACATTTTGATTAGTTTGCATGATGAACTGATTGACAAAAATGAGATAAAAATTTGTTGAATTTCAATAACAAACTTTGTATATCAGTGGATGATATTAACAGAAAGTGGCACATTTTTGTGAGATATTTTTCAACTCTGACAGCTATCGTAACCAGATAATTGGAACAAACTGAATTTAAAAACATAACTTCAAATGTTTGTAAACTTTGAAAGAAAAATAATATTTCTGCTTTAGCCATGCTGTTAATAATTTTAGTGAATGCAAAAAGTTGTTTAGAGTGTTAATAAACAAAAATCCTGTCTCATGTTATTTTTATTTCCTATTTCCTATTATTGTATACATAATATGCATACAGCACGAAAATATGTAATCCATAAAAAAAACCTTTCTATGCATATATTGAGATTGAGTGAGTTTGTAGGCCACTGGGAAGTATCAAGGGCATCAATATTTGACTGTAGGTTGGTCTCATCTCTCTGTATTTGAGAGCAATGATTATGTCTTCTTTGTAGTGTGGCACAGTATTGAAAAAGATGATTTATCAGAGATGTTAACAAAAAAAGTTACAGTAGAAACATTTGATCCTGGAAACACAGTGTGATGATTTCTTGTGCAGAGATTTATGCTATTAATTTTCTTAAAGAATATTATATAATCCATGCAAAATATTGTAAAACTACACTAATTCAGATTAATTAGGAAGAAAAGCCTATCTACTTTATTTTATTACAACAAAGTTACAAAATTTCTTTTAAAAACAAGACAGTGTCTGCTATTTTCTGATACACATAGTGAGTTAAAGAAGCTCTGAAAAGTGGGGCAACTTTCATGATTTTCAGTTTGCATACAAAAATAATAATTCCATTATTATGTGTAAATCCATGCCTCTCTAATGTTTGAAATTTTTTCCCTTAAATAAATATTCTTGCCTACCATTGTGTGTACATTGATAATTTGTCCAGCAAAGTATTTTATGCAAAGATTTGTTTCAGCCTAGCCACAGTCTTATTTATTATAAATTCTAGATTAGCAAAGTAAAAAGTCCTTAGACTTTGTTGAACTTCTCTTTTTAGTTCAATAATCATGATTTAAAATTTGAATTTCTGTTTCAGTCTCCCAATCTCCTAAAAGATATGGCCTTTCTTCTCATACCCATTACTCCTACTACTATAAAAGTGGAGAAATCTAGCTCTATCTTTCAACTAAACTGCCTCTTTTTCACCTTAGAAGATTGTTAGCCATGAAGTCAGGAAGTGTAGATCTTAAAATGTCTCTGAAGGCAATAGGTGTTGAATAAGCTGTTAAACAAAAGAATTGGGAGTCCTTTGTCATCATCTGGAAGCAGCATTGATTGATATGAACAGGGCTCAGCATTGGTTTTAGATAAACAAGACAAAGATTGAGAGTAACTGTTGAGGCTAAGGTGTAAGAAAAAAATGTCAACAAAATAACAAAGAACTTTGCTATTTCTCTATGGCCTTTCCTTATGGTCAGGTTCACATCAAACAACCCGTGCACTGAGCTACCTCTTTCATAGGGATGGTCAAATCCTACATAGGTATGGTGTTCACTCACTTTCCCCCTTCCCATCTCGCAGGGTAACAGAATGCAGAGAAAACCAAATAAACTGTACACACTTTGCAAAGTTTAAAAAAAAAGATACAAATGAACTTATTTACAAAACAGAAACAGACTCCAAACACAAATTTATGGTTATCAAAGGGGAAACGTGGCGGGAAGGGGGACATATACATATACACACTACTATATATAACATAGATAATCAACAAGGGCCTACTGTATAGCAGAGGGAACTCTACTCAATATTCTGCAATAACCTATATGGCAAAATAATCTGAAAAAGAATGCATATATGTGTATATATATATATATATATATATATATATATCTGAGTCACTTTGCTGTACACCTAAAAGTAATGCAACATTGTAAATCAAATATACTCTAATAAAAAATGAAAATTAAATTGAAAAAAAAGTAAGCTTGCTATCACTGAGTATAAAGCTGGCAGCTCCTCCAAAGGAAGGCAATTCATCCCTGTAAAGTTCCATAGAAAATCATACACAAATAATTGCTAACATCCATACAGAAGATGTTGCTCCACACATAAGAGATTGGTAATACAAAAATCTGAATATTCATTTGGTAAAATTTGACCTGTTCCAGTGCAATTTGTAGCCCTCCATGCCCCTTTCTGAAGGAGAGAAGTGGGATAACTCCAATTTAAAAGTGGCCAAGAATGGCTAAGTTTGCAGTCAGCTCAGTACCAGAAAAATCATTTTTCACTTTCAGATGCCCATCTCCTCTTTCCCTGGATGTTTCATGCATGAGTCCTTTACCTGGGCAAGCTCGCTAAGTGCTGGATGATAGAAAATCCTAGCTCTAGCCATTACTGCTGTTGAAATGCATTCCTCCTAAAGTACTGCCAGGAACCCCTCCTCAGATATATATTTTTTTAACATCTTTATTGGAGTATAATTGCTTTACAATGTTGTGTTAGTTTCTGTTGTATAACAAAGTGAATCAACTATATAAATACATATATCCCCATATTCCCTCCCTCTTGCACCTCCCTCTCACACTCCCTATCCCACCCCTCTAGGTGGTCACAAAGCACCAAACTGATTTCCCTGTGTTATGCAGCTCTTCCCACTAGCTATCTATTTTACCTTTGGTAGTGTATATATGTCAATGCTACTTTCTCACTTTGTCCCAACTTGCCCTTCCCCTTCCCCATGTTCTCAAGTCCATTCTCTACGACGACATCTTTATTCCTGTTCTGCCCATAGGTTCAGAAAAAAAAAATCAGAACCATTTTTTTTTTTTAGATTACATATACATGTGTTACGTACATTATTTGTTTATCTCTATTTGACTTATTTCTGTCTGTATGACAGACTCTATGACCATCCACTTCACTACAAATAACTCAATTTCATTTGTTTTTGGCTGAATAATAATCCACTGTGTATATGATGTATCCATTCATCTGTTGATGGACACTTAGGTTGCTTCCATGTCATGGCTATTGTAAATAGAGGTGCAATGAATGTTGTGGTACATGACTCTTTTTTTTTTAATTTAATTTAATTTTTTTTTATACAGCAAGTTCTTATTAGTCATCAATTTTATGCACATTAGTGTATAAATGTCAATCTCAATCGCCCAATTCATCACACCACCACTCCCACCCCTTCGTGGCTTTCCCCCCTTGGTGTCCATATGTTTGTTCTCTACATCTGTGTCTCAATTTCTGCCCTGCAAACCGGTTCATCTGTACCATTTTTCTAGATTCCACATATATGCGTTAATATACGATATTTGTTTTTCTCTTTCTGACTTACTTCACTCTGTATGACAGTCTCTAGATCCATCCACGTCTCAACAAATGACCCAATTTCATTCCTTTTTATGGCTGAGTAATATTCCATTGTATATATGTGCCACATCTTCTTTATCCATTCATCTGTTGATGGACACTTAGGTTGCTTCCATGTCCTGGCTATTGTAAATAGAGCTGCAATGAACATTTTGGTACATGACTCTTTTTGAATTATGGTTTTCTCAGGGTACAGGCCCAGTAGTGGGATTGCTGGGTCATATGGTACTTTTATTTTTAGTTTTTAAAGGAACCTCCATACTGTTCTCCATAGTGGTTGTATCAATTTACATTCCCACCAACAGTGCAAGAGTGTTCCCTTTTCTCCACACCCTCTCCAGCATTTATTGTTTCTAGATTTTTTGATAACGGCCATTCTGACTGGTGTGAGATGATATCTCATTGTAGTTTTGATTTGCATTTCTCTAATGATTAATAATGTTGAGGTTTCTTTCATGCGTTTGTTGGCAATCTGTATATCTTCTTTGGAGAAATGTCTATTTAGGTCTTCTGCCCATTTTTGGATTGGGTTGTTTGTTTTTTGATATTGAGCTGCATGAGCTGCTTGTAAATTTGGGAAATTAATCCTTTGTCAGTTGCTTCATTTGCAAATATCTTCTCCCATTCTGAGGGTTGTCTTTTCACCTTGTTTATGGTTTCCTTTGCTGTGCAAAAGCTTTGAAGTTTCATTAGGTCCCATTTGTTTATTTTTATTTCCATTGCTCTAGGAGGTGGATCAAAAAAGATCTTGCTGTGATTTATGTCAAAGAGTGTTCTTCCTACATTTTCCTCTAAGAGTTTTACAGTGTCCAGTCTTACATTTAGGTCTCTAATCCATTTTGAGTTTATTTTTGTGTATGGTGTTAGGGAGTGTTCTAATTTCGTTACTTTACATGTAGCTGTCCAGTTTTCCCAGCACCACTTATTGAAGAGACTGTCTTTCCTCCATTGTATATCTTTGCCTCCTTTGTCATAGATTAGTTGACCATTGGTGCATGGCTTTAACTCTCAGCTTTCTATTTTGTTCCATTGATCTATGTTTCTGTTTTTGTTCCAATACCATATTGTCTTGATTACTGTAGCTTTGTAGTGGAGTCTGAAGTCAGGGAGTCTGATTCCTCCAGCTCAGTTTTTTTTCTTGCAAGACTGCTTTGGCTCATCCGGGTCTTTTTTGTCTCCATACAGATTTTAAGATTTTTTGTTCTAGTTCCATAAGAAATGCCATTGGTAATTTGATAGGGATTGCATTGAATCTGTAGATTGCTTTGGGTAGTATAGCCATTTTCACAATATTGAGTCTCCCAATCTAAGAACATGGTATATCTCTCCATCTGTTGGTATCATCTTTAATTTCTTTCATCAGTGTCGTATAGTTTTCTGCATACAGGTTTTTTGTCTCCCTAGGTAGGTTTATTCCTAGGTATTTTATTCTTTTTTTTTTTGCAATGGTAAACGGGAGTGTTTTCTTAATTTCTCTTTCAGATTTTTCATCATTAGTGTATAGGAATGCAAGAGATATCTGTACATTAATCTTGTACCCTGCAACTTTACCAAGTTCATTGATTAGCTCTAGTAGCTTCCTGGTGGCATCCTTAGGATTCTGTATATATAGTACCATGTCATCTGCAAACAGTGACAGTTTTACTTCTTCGTTTCCAGTTTGTATTCCTTTTATTTCTTTTTCTTCTCTGATTGCCATGGTTAAGACTTCCAAAATTATGTTGAATTATAGCGGTGAGAGTGGACATCCTTGTCTTGTTCCTGATCTTAGAGGAAATGTATTCAGGTTTTTACCATTGAGAATGATGTTTGCTGTGGGTTTGTCATATATGGCCTTTATTATGATGAGGTAGGTTCCCTCTATGCCCAATTTCTGGAGAGTTTTTATCATTAATGGGTGTTGAATTTTGTCAAAAGATTTTTCTGCATCTATTGAGATGATCATGTGGTTTTTATTCTTCAGTTTTTTAATATGGTGTATCACATTGATTGATTTGTGTATATTGAAGAGTCCTTGCATCCCTGGGATAAATCCCACTTGATCATGGTGTATGATCCTTTTAATATGTCATTGGATTCTGTTTGCTAGTATTTTGTTGAGGATTTTTGCATCTATATTCATCAGTGATGATGGTCTGTAATGTTCTTTTTTTGTAGTATCTTTGTCTGGTTTTGGTATCAAGGTGATAGTGGCCTCATAGAATGAGTTTGGGATTATTCCTTCCTCTGCAATTTTTTGGAAGAGTTTGAGAAGGATGGGTGTTAGCTCTTCTCTAAATGTTTGATAGAATTCACATGTGAAGCCATCTGGTCCCAGCCTTTTATTTTGGAAGATTTTTAATCACAGTTTCAATTTCATTACTTATGATTGGTCTGTTCATATTTTCTATTTCTTCCTGATTAAGTCTTGGAAGGTTATACCTTTCTAAGAATTTGTCCATTTCTTCCAGGTTGTCCATTTTATTGGCATATAATTTCTTGTAGTAATCTCTTAGGATACTCTGTATTTCCGTGGTGACTGTTGTAACATCTCCTTTTTTCATTTCTAATTTTATTGATTTGAGACTTCTCCCTCTTTTTCTTGATGAGTCTGGCTAATGGTTTATCAATTTTGTTTATCTTCTCAAGTAACCAGCTTTTAGGTTTCTTGATCTTTGCTATTGTTTTCTTTGTTTCTATTTCTTTTATTTCTGCTCTATCTTTATTATTTCTTTCCTTCTGCTAACTTTGTGTTTTATTTGCTCTTCTTTCTCTAGTTCCTTTAGGTTCAAGGTTAGATTGTTTACCTGAGATTTTTGTTGTTTCTTGAGGTAGGCTTGTATAGCTATAAACTTCCCTCTTAGAACTGCTTTTGCTGCATCCCATAGGTTTTGGATTTTTGTGTTTTCATTGTCATTTGTCTCTAGGTATATTTTGATTTCCTCTTTGATTTCTTCAGTGATCTCTTGGTTTTTTTTTTTTTTTTTTTTTACTCCTTTGTTTTTATTTTTATTTTTATTTTTTTTATTTTTTTTTTATTTACTTTTTTTTTTTTTTAACATCTTTATTGGGGTATAATTGCTTTACAATGGTGTGTTAGTTTCTGCTTTATAACAAAGTGAATCAGTCATACATAAACATATGTTCCCATATGTCTTCCCTGTTGCGTCTCCCTCCCTCCCACCCTCCCCATCCCACCCCTCCAGGCTGTCACAAAGCACCGAGCCAATATCCCTGTGCCATGCGGCTGCTTCCCACTAGCTATCTACCTTACTGCATTTGTTAGTGTGTATATGCCCATGACTCTCTCTCGCCCTGTCACAGCTCACCCTTCCCCCTCCCCATAACCTCAAGTCCGTTCTCTAAGAGGTCTGCGTCTTTATTCCTGCTTTACCCCTAGGTTCTTCATGACATTTTTTTCTTAAATTCCATATATATGTGTTAGCATACGGTATTTGTCTTTTTCTTTCTGACTTACTTCACTCTGTATGACAGACTCTAGGTCTATCCACCTCATTACAAATAGCTCAATTTCGTTTCTTTTTATGGCTGAGTAATATTCCATTGTATATATGTGCCACATCTTCTTTATCCATTCATCTGGTGATGGGCACTTAGGTTGTTTCCATCTCCGGGCTATTGTAAATAGAGCTGCAATGAACATTTTGGTACATGACTCTTTTTGAATTTTGGTTTTCTCAGGGTATATGCCCAGTAGTGGGATTGCTGGGTCATATGGTAGTTCTATTTGTAGTTTTTTAAGGAACCTCCATACTGTTCTCCATAGTGGCTGAACCAATTCACATTCCCACCAGCAGTGCAAGAGTGTTCCCTTTTCTCCACACCCTCTCCAGCATTTATTGTTTCTAGATTTTTTGATGATGGCCATTCTGACTGGTGTGAGATGATATCTCATTGTAGTTTTGATTTGCATTTCTCTAATGATTAATGATGTTGAGCATTCTTTCATGTGTTTGTTGGCAGTCTGTATATGTTCTTTGGAGAAATGTCTATTTTGGTCTTCTGCCCATTTTTGGATTGGGTTGTTTGTTTTCTTGTTATTGAGCTGCATGAGCTGCTTGTAAATTTTGGAGATTAATCCTTTGTCAGTTGCTTCATTTGCAAATATTTTCTCCCATTCTGAGGGTTGTCTTTTGGTCTTGTTTACGGTTTCCTTTGCTGTGCAAAAGCTTTGAAGTTTCATTAGGTCCCATTTGTTTATTTTTGTTTTTATTTCCATTACTCTAGGAGGTGGGTCAGAAAGGATCTTGCTTTGATTTATGTCATAGAGTGTTCTGCCTATGTTTTCCTCTAAGAGTTTGATAGTTTCTGGCCTTACATTTAGGTCTTTAATCCATTTTGAGCTTATTTTTGTGTATGGTGTTAGGGAGTGATCTAATCTCATACTTTTACATGTACCTGTCCAGTTTTCCCAGCACCACTTATTGAAGAGGCTGTCCTTTCTCCATTGTACATTACTGCCACCTTTATCAAGGATAAGGTGTCCATATGTGCATGGGTTTATCTCTGGGCTTTCTATCCTGTTCCATTGATCTATCTTTCTGTTTTTGTGCCAGTACCATACCGTCTTGATGACTGTAGCTTTGTAGTATAGTCTGAAGTCAGGGAGCCTGATTCCTCCAGTTCCTTCTTTCGTTCTCAAGATTGCTTTGGCTATTCGGGGTCTTTAGTGTTTCCATACAAATTGTGAAAGTTTTTGTTCTAGTTCTGTGAAAAATGCCAGTGGTAGTTTGATAGGGATTGCATTGAATCTGTAGATTGCTTTGGGTAGTAGAGTCATTTTCACAATGTTGATTCTTCCAATCCAAGAACATGGTATATCTCTCCATCTATTTATATCATCTTTAATTTCTTTCATCAGTGTCTTATAATTTTCTGCATACAGGTCTTTTGTCTCCTTAGGTAGGTTTATTCCTAGATATTTTATTCTTTTTGTTGCAATGGTAAATGGGAGTGTTTTCTTGATTTCACTTTCAGATTTTTCATCCTTAGTGTATAGGAATGCCAGAGATTTCTGTGCATTAATTTTGTATCCTGCCACTTTACCAAATTCATTGATTAGCTCTAGTAGTTTTCTGGTAGCATCTTTAGGGTTCTCTATGTATAGGATCATGTCATCTGCAAACAGTGACAGCTTTACTTCTCCTTTTCCAATTTGGATTCCTTTTATTTCCTTTTCTTCTCTGATTGCTGTGGCTAAAACTTCCAAAACAATGTTGAATAATAGTGGTGAGAGTGGGCAACCTTGTCTTGTTCCTGATCTTAGTGGAAATGCTTTCAGTTTTTCACCATTGAGGATGATGTTTGCTGTGGGCTTGTCATATATGGCCTTTATTATGTTGAGGAAAGTTCCCTCTATGCCTACTTTCTGCAGGGTTTTTATCATAAATGGGTGTTGAATTTTGTCAAAAGCTTTCTCTGCATCTATTGAGATGATCATATGGTTTTTCTCCTTCAATTTGTTAATATGGTTTATCACATTGATAGATTTGCGTATATTGAAGAATCCTTGCATTCCTGGAATAAACCCCACTTGATCATGGTGTATGATCCTTTTAATGTGCTGTTGGATTCTGTTTGCTAGTATTTTGTTGAGGATTTTTGCATCTATGTTCATCAGTGATATTGGCCTGTAGTTTTCTTTCTTTGTGACATCCTTGTCTGGTTTTGGTATCAAGGTGATGGTGGCCTCGTAGAAGGAGTTTGGGAGTGGTCCTCCCTCTGCTATATTTTGGAAGAGTTTGAGAAGGATAGGTGTTAGCTCTTCTCTAAATGTTTGATAGAATTCGCCTGTGAAGCCATCTGGTCCTGGGCTTTTCTTTGTTGGAAGATTTTTAATCACAGTTTCAATTTCAGTGCTTGTGATTGGTCTGTTCATATTTTCTATTTCTTCCTGATTCAGTCTTGGCAGGTTGTGCATTTCTAAGAATTTGTCCATTTCTTCCAGATTGTCCATTTTATTGGCATAGAGTTGCTTGTAGTAATCTCTCATGATCTCTTTTATCTCTGCAGTGTCAGTTGTTACCTCTCCTTTTTCATTTCTAATTCTATTGATTTGAGTCTTCTCCCTTTTTTTCTTGATGAGTCTGGCTAGTGGTTTATCTATTTTGTTTATCTTCTCAAAGAACCAGCTTTTAGTTTTATTGATCTTTGCTATTGTTTCCTTCATTTCTTTTTCATTTATTTCTGATCTGATTTTTATGATTTCTTTCCTTCTGCTAGCTTTGGGTTTTTTTTTGTTCTTCTTTCTCTAATTGCTTGAGGTGCAAGGTTAGGTTGTTTATTCGAGATGTTTCCTGCTTCTTAAGGTGGGCTTGTATTGCTATAAACTTCCCCCTTAGAACTGCTTTTGCTGCATCCCACAGGTTTTGGGTCGTTGTGTCTCCATTGTCATTTGTTTCTAGGTATTTTTTGATTTCCTCTTTGATTTCTTCAGTGATCTCTTCATTATTAAGTAGTGTATTGTTTAGCCTCCATGTGTTTGTATTTTTTACAGATCTTTTCCTGTAATTGATATCTAGTCTCATGGCGTTGTGGTCAGAAAAGATACTTGATACAATTTCAATTTTCTTAAATTTACCAAGGCTTGATTTGTGACCTAAGATATGATCTATCCTGGAGAATGTTCCATGAGCACTTGAGAAAAATGTGTATTCTGTTGTTTTTGGATGGAGTGTCCTATAAATATCAATTAAGTCCATCTTGTTTAATGTATCATTTAAAGCTTGTGTTTCCTTATTTATTTTCATTTTGGATGATCTGTCCATGGGTGAAAGTGGGGTGTTTAAGTCCCCTACTATGAATGTGTTACTGTCGATTTCCCCTTTTATGGCTGTTAGTATTTGCCTTATGTATTGAGGTGCTCCTATGTTGGGTGCATAAATATTTACAATTGTTATATCTTCTTCTTGGATCGATCCCTTGATCATTATGTAGTGTCCTTCTTTGTCTCTTTTAATAGTCCTTATTTTAAAGTCTATTTTGTCTGATATGAGAATTGCTACTCCAGCTTTCTTTTGGCTTCCATTTGCATGGAATATCTTTTTCCATCCCCTTACTTTCAGTCTGTATGTGTCTCTAGGTCTGAAGTGGGTCTCTTGTAGACAGCATATATAAGGGTCTTGTTTTTGTATCCATTCAGCTAATCTGTGTCTTTTGGTGGGAGCATTTAGTCCATTTACATTTAAGGTAATTATCGATATGTATGTTCCTATTCCCATTTTCTAAATTGTTTTGGGTTCGTTATTATAGGTCTTTTCCTTCTCTTGTGTTTCTTGCCTAGAGAAGATCCTTCAGCATTTGTTGTAAAGCTGGTTTGGTGGTGCTGAACTCTCTCAGCTTTTGCTTGTCTGTAAAGGTTTTAATTTCTCCATCAAATCTGAATGAGATCCTTGCTGGGTAGAGTAGTCTTGGCTGCATGTTTTTCTCCTTCATCACTTTCAGTATGTCCTGCCACTCCCTTCTGGCTTGTAGGGTTTCTGCTGAGAGATCAGCTGTTAACCTTATGGGGATTCCCTTATGTGTTATTTGTTGTTTTTCCCTTGCTGCTTTTAATATGCTTTCTTTGTATTTAATTTTTGACAGTTTGATTAATATGTGTCTTGGCGTATTTCTCCTTGTATTTATCTTGTATGGGACTCTCTGTGCTTCCTGGACTTGATTAACTATTTCCTTTCCCATATTAGGGAAGTTTTCAACTATAATCTCTTCAAATATTTTCTCAGTCCCTTTCTTTTTCTCTTCTTCTTCTGGAACCCCTATAATTCGAATGTTGGTGCGTTTAATGTTGTCCCAGAGGTCTCTGAGACTGTCCTCAGTTCTTTTCATTCTTTTTTCTTTATTCTGCTCTGCAGTAGTTATTTCCACTATTTTATCTTCCAGGTCACTTATCCGTTCTTCTGCCTCAGTTATTCTGCTATTGATCCCATCTAGAGTACTTTTAATTTCATTTATTGTGTTGTTCATCGTTGCTTGTTTCATCTTTAGTTCTTCTAGGTCCTTGTTGACTGTTTCTTGCATTTTGTCCAATATATTGTCCATTCTATCTCCAAGATTTCGGATCAACCTTACTATCATTATTCTGAATTCTCTTTCAGGTAGACTGCCTATTTCCTCTTCATTTGTTAGGTCTGGTGCATTTTTATCTTGCTCCTTTATCTGCTGTGTGTTTTTCTGTCTTCTCATTTTGCTTATCTTACTGTGTTTGGGGTCTCCTTTTTGCAGGCTGCAGGTTTGTGGTTCCTCCTGTTTTTGATGTCTGTCTCTAGTGGCTAAGGTTGGTTCAGTGGGTTGTGTAGGCTTCCTGGTGGAGGGGGCTAGTGCCTGTGTTGTGGTGGATGAGGCTGGATCTTGTCTCTCTAGTGGTCAGGTTCACGTCTGGTGGTGTGTTTGGGGGTGTCTGTGGCCTTATTATGATTTTAGGCAGCCTCTCTGCTAATGGGTGGGGTTGTGTTCCTGTTTTGCTAGTTGTTTGGCATAGGTTTTCCAGCACTGTGGCTTGCTGGTCGTTGAGTGAAGCTGGGTGCTGGTGTTAAGATGGAGGTCTCTGGGAGATTTTCGCTGTTTGATATTATGTGGAGCTGGGAGGTCTCTTGTTGATCAGTGTCCTGAAGTTGGCTGTCCTACCTCAGAGGCAGAGCCCTGCCTCCTGGCTGGAGCACCAAAAGCTTTTCATCCACAGGCTCAGGATAAAAGGGAGAAAAAGTAGAGGGAATTAGTAGAAGTATGAGGAAAGAAAGAAGGAAAGGAGGGTAGGAAGGAAGGAAGAAAGAAAGAAGCAAAGAAGGAAAGAAGGCAAGAAGGAAAGAAGGGAGGGAGGGAGGGAGGAGGGAAGGAAGGAGGGAAAGAAGGAAAAAAGACAGAAAGAAAGAAGATACAGTAAAAATAAAATACAGTATAATAAAGTTATTGAATTAAAAACTTCTTATTTAGAAAAAAAAAAAAAAAGGGACGGAAAGAACCTAGGACAAATGTTGGCAGCAAAGCTATACAGACAAAATCTTACACAGAAGCATACACATACACCCTCACTAAAAGAGGTAAATGGGGAAAAATCCTAAATCTTGCTGTCAGAGACCACCTCCTCAATTTGGGATGATTCGTTGTCTAAAGGAGGGAAGGAAGGACGGAAAGAAAGAAAGAAAGAACGAAGGTAAAGTATAATAAGGTTATTAAAATTAATTATTAAGAAAAAAATTAAAAAAAAAAACATGGACGGATAGAACCCTAAGACAAATGGTGGAAGCAAGACTATACAGACAAGATCTCACACAGAACCATACACATACACGTTCGCAAAAAGAGGAAAGGGGAAAAAATCATAGATCTTGCTCCTAAAGTCCACTTCCTTAATTTGGGATGATTGGTTGTCTATTCAGGTATTCCACAGATGCAGGGTACATCAAGTTGATTGTGGAGCTTTAATCCGCTGCTTCTGAGGCTGCTGGGGGGGATTTCCCTTTCTCTTCTTTGTTCTCACAGCTCCCAGGGCTAAGCTTTGGATTTGGCCCTGCCACTGCGTGTAGATCGCTGGAGGGCGTCTGTTTTTTGCTCAGACAGGATGGGGTTAAAAGAGCCGCTGATTGGGGGCTCTGGCGCACTCAGGCCGGCGGGGACGGAGGGGCACAGAGTGCGGGGCGGGCCTGCGGTGGCAAAGGCCGGCGTGACTTTGCACCAGCCTGAGGCGCGCTGTGCGCTCCCCAGGGAAGTTGTCCCTGGATCCCGGGAACCCGGCAGTGGCGGGCTGCACAGCCTCCGCGGAAGAGGGGTGTGGAGAGTGACCTGTGCTCGCACACAGGCCCCTCGGTGGCGGCAGCAGCAGCCTTAACGTCTCCCGCCCGCCTCTGGGGTCCGCGCTTTTAGCCGCGGCTTGCGCCCGTCTCTGGATTCCGCGCTTTCAGCCGCGGCTCGCGCCCGTCTCTGGATTCCGCGCTTTCAGCCGCGGCTCGCGCCCGTCTCTGGATTCCGCGCTTTCAGCCGCGGCTCGCGCCCGTCTCTGGATTCCGCGCTTTCAGCCGCGGCTCGCGCCCGTCTCTGGATTCCGCGCTTTCAGCCGCGGCTCGCGCCCGTCTCTGGGGTCCGCGCTTTCAGCCGCGGCTCGCGCCCGTCTCTGGGGTTCGCGCTTTTAGCCGCGGCTCGCGCCCGTCTCTGGAGTTCCTTTAAGCAGCGTTCTTAAACCCCTCTCCTCACGCCCCAGGAAACAAAGAGGGAAGGAAAAGTCTCCTGCCTCTTCTGCGGGTGCAGGCTTTTCCCCGGACTCCCTCCCGGCTAGCTGTGGTGCACTAACCCCTTCAGGCTATGTTCAAGCCGCCAACCCCAGTCCTCTCCCTGCGCTCCGGCCTCAGCTCTCAGCCCCGCCCGCCCCGGCGGGTGAGCAGACAAGCCTCTCGGGCTGGTGAGTGCCGGTCGGCACCGATCCTCTGTGCGGGAATCTCCCCGCTTTGCCCTCCGCACCCGTTGCTGTGCACTCCGCAGCTTCGAAGCTCCCCCCTCCGCCTCCCGCAGTCTCCGCCCTCGAAGGGGCTTCCTAGAGTGTGGAAACTTTTCCTCCTTCACAGCTCCCTCCCACTGGTGCAGGTGCCGTCCCTATTCTTTTGTCTCTGTTTTTTCTTTTGCCCTACCCAGGTACGTGGGGAGTTTCTTGCCTTTTGGGAGGTCTGAGGTCTTCTGCCAGCCTTCAGTAGGTGTTCTGTAGGAGTTGTTCCACGTGTAGATGTATTTCTGGTGTATCTGTCGGGAGGAAGGTGATCTCCGCGTCTTACTCTTCCGCCATCTTCCGCCTCCTCCGATCTCTTGGTTTTTTAGTAACGTAGTGCTTAGCCTCCATGTGTTTGTGTTTTTTATGTTTTCTTCCCTGTAATTCATTTCTAGTTTCATAGCGTTGTGATAAGAAAAGATGCTTGATATGATTTCAATTTTCTTAAATTTACTGAGGCTTGATTTGTGACCCAAGATGTGATCTATCTGGGAGAAAGTTCCATGAGCACTTGAGAAGAAAGTGTAATCTGCTGTTTTTTGATGGAATGTCCTTAAAATATCAATGAAATGTACCTGTCTATTGTGTCATTTAAAGCTTGTGTTTCTTTATTAATTTTCTGTCTGGCTGATCTGTCCATTGGTGTAACTGAGGTGTTAAAATCCCCCAGTATGAGTGTGTTACTGTCGAGTTCCTCTTTCACAGCTGTCAGCAGTTGCCTTATATATTTAAGTGCCCCTATGTTGTGTGCATATATATTTATAATTGTTATATCTTCCACTTGGATTGATCCCTTGATCATTATGTAGTGTCCTTCCTTGTCTCTTGTAACATTATTTATTTTAAAGTCTATTTTATCTGATATGAGTATTGCTACTCCAGCTTTCTTTTGATTTCCATTTGCATGGAATATCTTTTTCCATCCCTTCACTTTCAGTCTGTATGTGTCCCTAGGTCTGAAGTGGGTCTCTTGTAGACGGTATATATATAGGTCTTGTTTTTGTATCCATTCAGCAAGCCTGTATCTTTTGGTTGGAGCATTTAATCCATTCACGTGTTAGGTAATTATCGATATGTGTGTTCCTATGACCATTTTCTTAATTGTTTTGGGTATGTTTTTGTAGGTCCTTTTCTTCTCTTGTGTTTCCCACATAGAGATGTTCGTTTAGCATTTGCTGCAGAGCTGGTTTGGTGGTGCTGAATTCTCTTAGTTTTTGCTTGTCTGTAAAGCTTTTGATTTCTCCATCAAATCTGAATGAGATCCTTGCCTGGTAGAGTAATCTTGGTTGTAGGTTCTTCCTTTTCATCACTTTAAGTATATCATGCCACTCCCTTCTGGCTTGTAGAGTTTCTGCTGAGAAATCAGCTGTTAACCTTATCAGAGTTCCCTTGTATGTTATTTGTCATTTTTCCCTTGCGGCTTTCAATATTTTTTCTTTATCTTTAATATTTGCCAATTTGATTACTATGTGTCTTGGGTGTTTGTCCTTGGGTTTATCCTGTATGGGACTCTGTGCTTCCTGGACTTGGGTGGTCATTTCCTTTCCCATGTTAGGGAATTTTTCGAGTAGAATCTCTTCAAATATTCAAATTATAATATGAATGTTGTTGCATTTAATGTTGTCCCAGAAGTCTCTTAGGCTGTCTTCATTTCTTTTCATTCTTTTTTCTTTATTCTGTTCCACAGCAGTGAATTCCACCATTCTGTCATCCAGGTTACTTTTCCATTCTTCTGCCTCAGTTATTGTGCTATTGATTCCTTCTAGTGCAGTTTTCATTTCAGTTATTGTATTGTTCATCTCCATTTGTTTGTTCTTTAATTGTTCTAGGTCTTTGTTAAACATTTCTTTCATCTTCTTGATCTTTGCCTCCATTCTTTTTCTGAGGTCCTGGATCATCTTCACTATCATTATTCTGAATTCTTTTTCTGGAAGGTTGCCTATCTCCACTTCATTTAGTTGTTTTTCTGGGGTTTTATCTTGTTCCTTCATCTTGTACATAGCCCTCTGCCTTTTCATCTTGTCTATCTTTCTGTGAATGTGGTTTTTGTTCCACAGGCTGCAGGATTGTTGTTCTTCTTGCATCTCCTGTCTGCCCTCTGGTGGATGAGGCTATCTAAGAGGACTTTGCAATTTTCCTGATTGGAGGGACTGATGACGGGTAGAGCTGACTGTTGCTCTGGTGGGCAGTGCTTATTAAAACTTTAATCTGCTTGACTGTTGATGGGTGGAGTTTAGTTCCCTCCCTACTGGTTGTTTGGCCTGAGGCAACCCAACACTGGAGACTACCTGGGCTCTTTGGTGTGGCTAATGGCAGACTCTGGGAGGGGTCACACCAAGGAGAACTTCCCAGAACTTCTGCTGCCAGTGTCCTTGTCCTCAGAGTGAGACACAGTCACTCCCTGTCTCAGCAGGAGACCCTCCAACACTAGCAGGTAGGTCTGATTCAGTCTCCCCTGGGATCACTGCTCCTTCCCCTGGGTCCCAATGCACACACTACTTTGTGTGTGCCCTCCAAGAGTGGAGTCTCTGTTTCCCCCAGTCCTGTCAAAGTCCTGCAAACAAATCCCACTAGGCTTCAAAGTCTGATTCTCTAGGAATTCCTCCTCCCATTACTGGACCCCCAGGATGGGAAGCCTGACGTGGGGCTCATAACCTTCAGTCCAGTGGGTGGACGTCTGTGGTATAAGTGTTCTCCAGTCTGTATCACCCACCATGCAGTTATGGGATTAGATTTTTCTGTAATTGCACACCTCCTACCATCTCATTGTGTTTTCTCCATTTTCTTGGATGTGGGATAACTTTTTTGGTGAGTTCCAGTCCATGAGTCTTTTTTTTTTTTTTGCAGTGCACGGGTCTCTCACTGTTGTGGCCTCTACCGTTGTGGAGCACAGGCTCCAGACACGCAGGCTCAGCGGCCATGGCTCACGGGCTCAGCTGCTTCGTGTCATGTGGGATCCTCCCAGACCAGGGCATGAACCCATGTCCCCTGCATCGGCAGGTGGATGGTCAACCACTGCGCCAGCAGGGAAGCCCTCATGAGTCTTTTTGAATTATGGTTTTCTCAGGATATTTGCCCAGTAGTGGGATTGCTGATCATATGGTAATTCTATTTTTAGATTTTTAAGGAAATTTCATATTGTTCTCCATAGTGGTTGTATCAATTTACATTCCCACCAACAGTGCAGGAGTGTTCCCTTTTCTCCACACCCTCTCCAGCATTTATTGTTTGTAGATTTTTTTGATGATGGCCATTCTATCTAGTGAGTTTTGATTTGCATTTCTCTAATGATTAGTGATGTTGAGCATCCTTTCATGTTTTTGTTGGCAATCTGTATATATTCTTTGGAGAAATGTCTATTAAGGTCTTCTGCCCATTTTTGGATTGGGTTGTTTGTTTTATTGAAATTGAGTTGCATGAGCTGCTTGTAAATTTTGGAGATTAATACTTTGTCTGTTGCTTTGTTTGCAAATATTTTCTCCCATTATGAGGGTAGTCTTTTCATCTTGTTTATGATTTCCTTTGTTGTGCAAAAGCTTTTAAGTTTCATTAGGTCTTGTTTGTTTATTTTTGTTTTTATTTCCATTTCTCTAGGAGGTTGGCCAGAAAGGATCTTGCTGTGAGTTATGTCATACAGTGTTCTGCCTTTGTTTTCCTCTAAGAGTTTGATAGTGTCTGGCCTTACATTTAGGTCTTTAATCCACTTTGAATTTATTTTTGCATATGGTATTAGGAAGTGTTCTAATTTCGTTCTTTTATAGGTAGCTGTCCAGTTTTCCCAGCACCACTTATTAAAGAGGCTGTCTTTTCTCCATTGTATTCTCTTGCTTCACTTATCAAAGATAAGTTGATCATATGTGTGTGGGTTTATCTCTGGGCTTTCTATCCTGTTCCATTGATCTCTATTTCTGTTTTTGTGCCAGTACCGTACTGTCTTGATTACTGTAACTTTGTAGTATAGTCTGAAGTCAGGGAGCCTGATTCCTCCAGCTCAGTTTTTCATTCTCAAGATTGCTTTGGCTATTCGGGGTCTTTTGTGTTTCCATTCAAATTGTGAAATTTTTTGTTTTACTTCTGTAAAAAATGCCATTGGTAGTTGGATAGAGATTTCATTGAATCTGTAGACTGTTTTGGCTAGTGATTTTCACTAGGTTGATTCTTCCAATCCAAGAACATGGCATATCTCTCCATCTGTTTTTATCATGTTTAATTTCTTTCATCAGTGTCTTATAGTTTTCTGCAACGAGGTCTTTTGTCTCCTTATGTAAGATTATTCCTAGGTATTTTATTCTTTTTGTTGCAATTGTAAATGGTAGTGTTTCCTTAATTTTTCTTTCAGATTTTTCATCATTAGTGTACAGATTTCTGTGCATTTATTTTGTATCCTGCTACTTTACCAGATTCATTGATTAACTCCAGTAGTTTTCTGTTAGCATCTTTAGGATTCTCCATGTATTGTACCATGTCGTCTGAAAAGAGTGACAACTTTATTTCTTTTCCATTTGGATTCCTTTTATTTCTTTTTCTTCACTGATTGCTGTAGCTAAAACTTCCAAAACTATGTTGAATAAAAATTGTGAGAGTGGGCAACCTTGTTTTGTTCCTGATCTTAGAGGAAATGCTTTAAATTTTTCACCATTGAGAATGATGTTAGCTGTGGTTTCTCATATATGGCCTTTATTATGTTGAGGTGGGTTCCCTCTATGCTTATTTTCTGGAGAGTTTTTATCATTAATGTGTGTTGAATTTTGTCAAAAGCTTTTTCTGCAACTACAGAGATTATCACTGGTTTTTCACCTTCAGTTTCTAATATGGTTTATCAAATTGATTGATTTGCGTATATTGAAGAATCCTTGCATTCCTGAGGTAAACCCCACTTGATCATGCTGTTGGATTCTGTTAGCTAGTATTTTGTTGTGGATTTTTGCATCTATGTTTATCAGTGACATTGGCCTGTAGTTTTCTTTCTTTGTGACATCTTTGTTTGGTTTTGAGATCATGGTGATGGGTGCTTTGTTGAATGAGTTAGGGAGTGTTCCTCCCTCTGCTATATTTTGGAAAAATTTGAAAAGGATGAGTGTTAGCTTTTCTCTAAATATATGATAGAATTCACCTGTGAAGCCATCTGGGTCTAGGATTTTGTTTGCTGGAAGATTTTTTTTTTTTTTATACAGTAGGTTTTTATTAGTGATCCATTTTATACATATTAGTGTATATGTGTTAATCCCAATCTCCCAATTAATCCCACCACCATCACCCTGCCCCTACTTTCCCCCTTTGGTGTCCACACATTTGTAATCTATATATGTGACTCTGTTTCTGCCTTGCAAACCAGCTCATCTGTTCACCATTTTTTGTATATTTGTTGGAAGATTTTTAATCACAGTCTCAATTTCATTGCTTGTGATTGGTCAGTTCATAGTTTGTATTTCTTCCTGATTCAGTCTTGGAAGGTTCTGCTATTCAAAGAGTTTGTCCATTTCTTCCAGGTTATCCATTCTATTGGCATATAGTTGCTTGCAGTAATCTCTTATGATGCTTTGTATTTCTGCAGTGTCAGTTGTTCCTTCTCCATTTTCGTTTCTAATTTTGTTCATTTAAATCTTCTCCCTTTTTTTCCTGATGAGTCTGGCTAAGGATTTAGCAATTTTGTTTGTCTTCTCAAAGAACCAGGTTGTAGTTTTATTGATCTTTATTATTGTTTCCTTCATTTATTTCTGATCTGATCTTTATGATTTATTTCCTTCTGCTAACTTTGGGTTTTCTTTTTGTTGTTGTTGTTGTTCTTTCTCTAATTTATTTAGGTGTAAGGTTAGGTTGTTTGACATTTTTCTTGTTTCTTAAGGTAGGATTGTATTGGTATAAACTTCCCTCTTAGAACTGCTTTTGTTGCATCTCATAGGTTTTGGCTCATTGTCTTTTCATTGTCATTTGTTTCTAGGTATTTTTTTATTTTGTCTTTGACTTCTTCAGTGATCTCTTTGTTACTTAGTAGCATTTTTTTTTTTTTTTTTGCAGTATGTGGGTCTCTCACTGTTTTGGCCTCTCCCATTGTGGAGCACAGGCTCTGGACGCACAGGCTCAGCGGCCATGGCTCACAGGCCTAGCCACTCTGCGGCATGTGGGATCTTGCCAGACCGGGGCATGCACCCACGTTTCCTGCTTCAGCAGGTGGACACTCAACCACTGCGCCACCAGGGAAGCCCTACTTAATAGCATATTGTTTAGCCTTCATGTGTTTGTATTTTTTACAGTGTTTTTCCTGTAATTGATATCTAGTCTCATAGCATGGTCGGAAAAGATACTTGATATGATTTTAATTTTCTTAAATTTACTGAGGCTTGATCTGTGACCCAAGATTTGATTTATCCTTTGAGAATATTCCATAAGCACTTGAGAAGAAAGTGTATTCTGTTTGTTTTTGGATGGAATGTCCTATAATATCAATTAAGTCCATCTTGTTTATTGTGTCATTTAAAGCTTGTGTTTCCTTGTTTATTTTCATTTCAGATGATCTCTCCATTGGTGAAAATGAGGTGTTAAAGTCCGTTGCTATTACTATGTTACTTCTCCTTTTATAGCTGTTAGCATTTTCCTTATGGATTGAGGTACTCCTATGTTGGGTGCATAAATATTTACAATTGTTATATCTTCTTCTTGGATTGATGCCTTGATCATTATGTAGTGTCTTTCTTTGACTCTTGTAATAGTCTTTATTTTAAAGTCTATTTTGTCTGATATGAAAATTGCTACTCTAGCTTTCTTTTGATTTCCATTTGCATGGAGTGTCTTCTGCCATCCCCTCATTTTCAGTCTGTATGTATTCCAAGCTCTGAAGTGGGTCTCTTGTAGACAGTATATATATGGGTCTTCTTTTTGTATCCATTTGGCCAGTCTATGTCTTTTGTTTGGAGCATTTAATCCATTTTCATTTAAGGTAATTATCAAAATGTATGTTCCTATGACCATTTTCTTAATTGTTTTGGGTTTGTTTATGTAGGTCTTTTCCTTCTGTTGTGTTTCCTGCCTAGAGAAGTTCCTTTAGCATTTGTTGTAAAGTTGGTTTTGTGGTGCTGAATTGTCTTAACTTTCGTTTGTCTTTAAATGTTTTAATTTCTCCATTGAATCTGAATGAGATTCTTGCAGGGTAGAGTAATCTTGGTTGTAGGATTTTCCCTTTCATCATTTTAAATATGTCCAGCCACTGCCTTCTGGCTTGTGGTGTTTCTACTGAAAGATCAGCTGTTAACCTTATGGTGATTCCCTTGTATGTTATTTGTTGTTTTTCCCTTGCTGCTTTTAATATTTTTTCTTTGTATTTAATTTGCATAGTTTGATTAATATGTATCTTGACTTGTTTCTCTTTGGATTTTTCCTGTATGGGACTCTCTGTGCTTCCTGGTCTCGATTGACTATTTCTTTTCCCATGTTGGGAAGTTTTCAACTATAATCTCTTCAAATATTTTCTCACACCCTTTTTTTTTTTTTTCTCTCTTCTTCTTGTGAGACACCTGTAATTTGAATGCTGGTGCATTTAATTTATCCCAGAGACCTCTGAGACTGTCCTCAATTCTTTTCATTCTTTTTTCTTTATTGTGCTCTGTGGTAGTTATTTTCAATATTTTATCTTCTAGGTCACTTATCCTTTCTTCTGCCTCAGTTATTCTGCTATTGATTCCTTCTAGAGAATTTTTAACTTCATTTGTTGTGCTGTTCATCATTGTTTTTTTGCTCTTTGGTTCTTCTAGGTCCTCCTTAAATGTTTCTTATATTTTCTCCATTCTATTTCCAAGATTTTGGATCATGCTTACTATCATTATTCTGAATACTTTTTCAGGTAGACTGCCTATTTCCTCTTCATTTGTTTGGTCTGGTGTGGTTTTACCTTGTTCCTTAATTTGCTGCATAATTCTCTGTCTTTTCATTTTGTTTAACTTACTGAGTTTGGGGTCTCCTTTTCACAGGCTGCAGAGTTTTAGTTCCCATTGTTTTTGGTGTCTGCCTTCAGTGGTTGAGGTTGGTTCAGTGGCTTGTGTAGGCTTCCTTGTGGAGGGGACTGGTGTCTATGTTCTTGTGTGCAGGACTGGATCTTGTCTTTCTGATTGCACAGTGCCACATCTGGTCGTGTGTTTTGGGGTGTCTGTGAACCTAGTATGATTTTAGGCAGCCTCTCTGCTAATGAGTGGAGTTGTGTTCTTGTCTTGCTAGTTGTTTGGCATAGGGTGTCCAGCACTGGAGCTTGCTGACTGTTGAGTGGAGCTGGGTCTTAGTGTTGAGATAGAGATCTCTGGGAGATCTCTCACTGATTGATATTACATGGGGCTGGGAAGTCTCTTGTCGTCTAATGTCCTGGACTTGGTTCTCACACCTTGGAATGTCGGGTCTGACACCTGGCTGGAGCACCAAGACCCTGTCCTGTCAGAAGAAAAGGTGGAAAAAAAGGGAGGAAAAATAAATAAAATAAAGCAAAATAAATAATAAATTTAAAATAATAAAATTAAAAAATAATAAAATTAAAAATATATAAATCAATAAAAGGTAAGAGCATCCAAACTAATAAACAAATCCACCAATTATAACCAGCACTACAATCTAAACTAGGACAAACCTGAAAAACAGAAACAAATCAATCACAGACAGCAATCCCCAAGTCTACATTTGCTGCCAAAGTCCACTGCCTAAATTTTGGGTACATTCAGATATTCCACAGATGCAGGGTTCATCAGGTTGATAGTGGGGATTTAGTCTGCTGCTCCTGAGGCTGCACAGAGAAATTTCCCTTTCTCTTCTTTGTTCACACAGCTCCCAGGGTTCAGCTTTGGTTTTGGCCCACCTCTGTGTGTAGGTCACCCTTAGGTACCTGTTCCCTGTCCAGACAGGAGGAGGTTAAAGCAGCGGCTGATTAGGGGGCTCTTGCTCTCTCAGACTGGGGAGAGGGAGGGGTATGGTAGTCATAATTGGAATGCACAGTGAGCCTGCAACGACAGAGGCCAGCATGACATTGCAACAGCCTGAGGCATGCTGTGTGTTCTCCCAGGGAAGCTGTCTCTGGATCTCAGGACCCTGGCAGTGGCGTGCTGCATAGACTCCCAGGGGAGGATGTAGGTAGTGACCTCTGTTGCACACAGGATTCTTGGTGACAGCGGCAGCATCGTTAGTGCCTGTCTCTGGGGTCCAAGCTGATAGCCGTGGCTTGTGCCCATCTCTGGAGCTTGCATAGGTGGTGCTCTGCCTTCTGTGGGCCCACGGGGAAGGAATCCCTTCTCCTCACACACCTTGAAACAATGGTCTCTTGCCTCTTTGGCAGGTCCAGACTTTTTCTCTGACTCCCTCCCAACTAGTTGTGGTGCACTAGCCCCCTTCAGGCTGTCTTCACATAGCCAACCCCAGTCCTCTCCCTGGGGTCTGACCTCCAAAGTCTTAGCCTCAGATCCCAGCCTCCACTGCCCTTGTGGGTGAGCAGATAAGTGTCTCAGACTGGTGAGGACTGGTCAGCACTGATGCTCTGTGTGGGAATCTCCCTGCTTTGACCTCTGCACCCTTGTTGCTGTGCTCTCTTCCATGGCTCTGAAATGTGCCCCCCTCCCACCCCCCATCTCCACCAGTGAAGGGGATTCCTAGCATGTGGAAACTTTTTCTCCTTCACAGCTCCCTCCCAGTGGTGCAGGTCCCATCCTTATTCTTTTGTCTCTGTGCTTTTTTGTCTTTTGCCCTACCCAGTTATGTGGGGTTTTTCTGGCCTTTGGGAAGTCTGAGGTCTTCTGCCAGAGTTCAATAGGTGTTCTGTAGGAGCTGTTCCACATGTAGATGTAATTTTGATGTATTTGTGGGGAGGAAAGAGATCTCCACAACTTACTCCTCTTCCATCTTGAAGGTCAGACCCCCTCAGATTTTTATCTGTTGGCAATTATCTTCCCATCAGACATCTTGTATACCTAAGTGTGTGGACTATCTCACTTGTTTGTGAAGCACAGTTTATTTCCCATCACCTCCTACACCAACACTCTTGGTGTAGGTAATCTCACTTCACTCTTAATTGGAGCATAGACTTATACTGGCCTCCCTAATGAAATTCTTAGTTAGAAAGTACAATCTGCAAGACAAAAAGTAAACATAATGAATTTTAAGCACTGTATAGTAGACACAAAAAGCATCAATGATTGACTAGAATATGGTTAAATTCCAGGTTAATATTTATTTACAATATTTCTTGTCTCTAATATGTTTAAATTGAATAAAGTTAATCAACAAGAGATGTTATCTTTTAGAGGCTGAGGAATAAAGTCCAAGTCAGTGCTTATGTTTCCATCCCTGAATACGATTAAAAAATTTTGAGGAGAAAGCAGTCAATATCCTAATGTATTAATTCCCTTAGACATTTCCCCCAGGGCCTTCACCTTCTGACCTAACTTTCTGCACTTCCTCTTTCATGCTCCCAGGATTCCAGAGAAGTTTCTCCACAACCAAGCACCACCATCCATTGGAGCTTAAAATACAGGTTTGTTGGAATTTAATGTTTAGCTTCTCAACCAAACTAAATAAATGTCAGCTTGAAATTATTGAACATGGTATACTTTTATGCAAAAAGAATCAGTTTTGGAATTTCCTTAATAATGTTAGAGTTAGAATAACCTTTACTGTGTATTCATGATTTGGTTTATGTGTCACAAAGATATGGGTTTTAGCTCTCACAGGATTTGACATAGGACAACAACACATATTAATAGATATCAGGGATTTGGATTCAATTAGATTTATATTTAAATCATGGTGTTCTCCACTAAATATCTCTAAGATCTTCAGCAAGTCACATAACCTCTTAAGCCTTAGTTCTCACACTTATAAAATAAGGGTAGCATGCCTTCCTGGTAGAGTTGATGTGAGGATTAATTAGGACACTTAGTGTAAAACACTTAGCATGTTTCCTGGAAGATAATACTATTACTGTGAGACCCTGGTAAAGTATGTAGGAGAAAATTAAAAGTAACCCTTCTAGGGAGGATTGGTTCAAGATGGTGGAGTAGAAGGACATTCTCTCACTCCCCGCTATGAGACCACTGGAATCACAATTAACTGCTGAACAATCATTGACAGGAAAACACTGGAACTCACCAAAAAAGTACCACACATTCAAAGACAAATGAGAAACCACAATGAGATTGTAGGAGGGGCAAAATCACAATAAAATCAAATCCATAACTGCTGGGTGGGTGGCTCACAAACTGGAGAACACTTATATCACAGAACTCCACCCACTGGAGTGAAGGTTTTGAGCTCCATGTCAGGTTTCCCAACCTGGGGGTCTGGCAACAGGAGGAGGAATTCCTAGAGAAACAGATTTTGAATGCTAGAGGGATTTGACTGCGGGAATTCAACAGGACTTGGGGAAACAGAGACTCGATTCTTGGAGGGCACACACAAAGTAGTGTACACATCGGGACCCAGGGGAAGGAGCAGTGAGCCTGCAGGAAAGTGAATCAGACCTACCTACTAGTGTTGGAGGGTCTCCTGCAGAGACAGAGGGTGACTTTGTCTCACTGTGAGAACAAGGACACTGGCAACAGAAGTTCTGGGAGGTACTCTTTGATGTGAGCCCTCCCAGAGTCCACCATTAGCCCCACCAAATAGCCCGGGTAGGCTACAGTGTTGTTGCCTCAGACCAATCAACAGGAACGGGAACCCAGACCCACTCATCAGCAGACAAGCAGATAAAAGTTTCACTGAGCTCTGCCCACCAGAGAAACAGTGAGATCTACTCACCACCAGTCCCTCCTATCAGGAAAATTGCAAAATCCTCTTAGATAGCCTCATCCACCAGAGGGCAGATAGGAGATGCAAGAAGAACAAAATCCTGCAGCCTGTGGAACAAAAATCACATTCACAGAAAGATATACAAGATGAAAAGGCAGAGGGCTATGTACCAGATGAAGGAACAAGATAAAACCCCAGAAAAACAACTAAATGAACAGGAGATAGGCAACCTTCCAGAAAAAGAATTCATAATAATGATAGTGAAGATGATCCAGGACCTCAGAAAAAGAATGGAGGCAGGGCTTCCCTGGTGGCGAAGTGGTTGAGAGTCCGTCTGCTGATGCAGGAGACACGGGTTTGTGCCCTGGTCTGGGAAGATCCCACATGCCATGGAGCAGCTGGGCACGTGAGCCATGGCTGCTGAGCCTGCGCATCTGGAGACTGTGCTCCACAATGGGAGAGGCCACAACAGTGAGAGACCTGCATATCAAAAAAAAAAAAAAAAAAGAATGGAGGCAAAGATCGAGAAGATGAAAGAAATGTTTAACAAAGACCTAGAACAATTAAAGAACAAACAAATGGAGATGAACAATACAATAACTGAAATGAAAACTGCACCAGAAGGAATCAATAGCACAATAACTGAGGCAGAAGAATGGATAAGTGATCTGGAAGACAGAATGGTGGAATTCACTGCTGTGGAACAGAATAAAGAAAAAAGAATGAAAAGAAATGAAGACAGCCTAAGAGACTTCTGGGACAACATTAAATGCAACAACATTCATATTATAGGGGTGCCAGAAGGAGAAGAGAGAGAGAAAGGACCCGAGAAAATATTTGAAGAGATTCTACTCAAAAACTTCCCTAACATGGGAAAGGAAATGACCACCCAAGTCCAGGAAACACAGAAAGTTCCATACAGGATAAACCCAAGGAGAAACACCCAAGACACATAGTAATCAAATTGGCAAAAATTAAAGACAAAGAAAAATTATTGAAAGCAGCAAGGGAAAAATGACAAATAACATACAAGGGAACTCTGATAAGGTTAACAGCTGATTTCTCAGCAGACACTCTACAAGCCAGAAGGGAGTGGCATGATATACTTAAAGTGATGAAAGGGAAGAACTTACAACCAAGATTACTCTACCTGGCAAAGATCTCATTCAGATTCGATGGAGAAATCAAAAGCTTTACAGACAAGCAGTAGCTAAGAGAATTCAACACCACCAAGCCAGCTCTACAACAAAAAGGCTAAATGAACCTCTCTAAGTGGGAAACACAAGAGAAGAAAAGGACCTACAAAAACATACCCAAAACAATTAAGAAAATGGTCATAGGAACATACATATTGATCATTACCTTAAACGTGAATGAATTAAATGCTCCAACCAAAAGACACAGTCTTGCTGAATAGATAAAAAAAACAAGACCCATATATATGCCATCTACAAGAGAACAACTTCAGACCTAGGGACATATACAGACTGAAAGTGAGGGGATGGAAAAAGATATTCCATGCAAATATAAATCAAAAGAAAACTGGTGTAGCAGTACTCATATTGGATAAAATAGACTTTAAATAAAGAATGTTACAAGAGAAAAGGAAGTACACTACATAATGATCAAGGGATAAATCCAAGAGGAAGATATAACAATTATAAATATATATACACCCAACATAAGAATACCTCAATTCCTGAGGCTACTGCTAACAGCTATAAAAGAGGAAATCAACAGTAACATAATAACAGTGGGGGACTTTAGCACTTCCTTTACACCAATGGACAGATCATCCAGACAGAAAATTAATAAGGAAACACAGCTTTAAATGACACAATAGATCAGATAGATTTAATTGATATTTATAGGACATTCCATCCCAAACCAGCAGATTACACTTTCTTCTCAAGTGCGCACAGAACATTCTCCAGGATAGATCACATCTTGGGTCACAAATCAAGCCTCAGTAAATTTAAGAAAATTGAAATCATATCAAGCATCTTCTCTCACCACAATGTTATGAGATTAGAAATCAGTTAGAGGGAAAAAAAAAAAAAAGACAAAAATACGGGGGCTAAACAATACATTACTATTTAACCAAGAGATCACTGAAGAAATCAAAGAGGAAATAAAAAAATACCTAGAGACAAATGACAATGAAAATACGATGATCCAACACCTAGGGGATGCAGCAAAAGCCGATCTAAGAGGGAAGTTTATAGCAATAAAATCCTACCCCAGCGCTTCCCTGGTGGCGCAGTGGTTGAGAGTTCGCCTGCCAATGCAGGGACACGGGTTCATGCCCCGATCCAGGAAGGTCCCACATGCCGCAGAATGGCTGGGCCCGTGAGCCATGGCTGCTGAGACTGTGTGTCCGGAGCCTGTGCTAAGCAATGGGAGAGGCCACAACAGAGACAGGCCCACGTACTGGAACAACAACAACAACAAAATCCTACCTCAAGAAACAACAAGCATCTCAAATAAACAACCTAAACTTACACCTAAAGGAACTGGAAGAACAAACAAAAAACAAAGTTAATAGAAGGAAAGAAATCATAAAATCAGAGCAGAAATTAATGAAAGAGAAGCAAAAAAGACAATAGCAAAGATCAATAAAATTAAAAGCTGGTTCTTTGAGAAGATAAACGAAATTGATAAACCATTAGCCAGACTCATCAAGAAAAAGAGGGAGAGGTCTCAAATCAATAAAATTTTAAATGAAAAAGGAGAAGTTACAAGAGACACAGCAGAAATGCAAAGCATCCTAAGAGACTACTACAAGCAACTCTATGCCAATAAAATGGAAAACCTGGAAGAAACGGACAAATTCTTAGAAAGGTATAACATTCCAACACTGAACCACAAAGAAATAGAAAATATGATCAGACCACTCAGAAGTAATGAAATTGATACTGTGATTAAAAATCTTCCAACAAACAAAAGCCCAGGACAGATGGCTTCACATGTGAATTCTATCAAACATTTAGAGAAGAGCTAACACCCATCCTTCTCAAACTCTTCCAAAAAATTGCAGAGGAAAGAACACTCCCAAACTCATTCTATGAGGCCACCATCACCCTGATAAAAACCAGACAAAGATACTACAAAAAAAGAAAATTACAGACCAATATCACTGATGAATACAGATGCAAAAATCCTCCACAAAAGGCTAGCAAACAGAATCCAACAACACATTAAAAGGATCATACACCATGATCAAGTGGGATTTATCCCAGGGATGCAAGGATTCTTCAATATACTTAAATCAATCAATGTGATACACGATATTAACAAATTGAAAAATAAAAACCATATGATCATCTCAATAGATGCAGAAAAAGCTTTTGACATAATTCAACACCCATTTATGTTAAAAACTCTCCAGAAATTGGGCATAGAGGGAGACTACCTCAACATAATAAAGGCCATATATGACAAACCCACAGCAAACATCATTCCCAGTGGTGAAAACCTGAAAGCATTTCCTCTAAGATCAGGAACAAGACAAGGATGTCCACTCTCACCACTATTATTCAACATAGCTTTGGAAGTTTTAGCCACAGCAATCAGAAAAGAAAAAGAAATAAAAGGAATCCAAATTGGAAAAGAAGAAGTAAAGCTGTCACTGTTTGTAGATGAAGTGATACTATTCATAAAGAATCCTAAAGATGCTACCAGAAAACTACTATAAGTAATTGATGAATTTGGTGAAGTAGTGGGATACAAAATTAATGCACAGAAATCTCTTACATCCTTATACACTAACGATGAAAAATCTGAAAATCAAATTAAGGAAACACTGCCATTTACCATTGCAAAAAAAAAAAAAGAATAAAATACCTAGGAATAAACCTACCTAGGGAGACAAAAGACCTCTATGCAGAAAACTATAAGACATTGATCAAAGAAATTAAAGATGATACAAACAGATGGAGAGATATACCATGTTCTTGGATTGGAAGAATCAATATTGTAAAAATGACTATACCACCCAAATCTACAGATTCGATGCAATCCCTCTGAAACTACCAATGGCATTTTTCACAGAACTAAAACAAACAAAATTCACAATTTGTATGGAAACACAATAGACCCCGAATAGCCAAAGAGGTCTTGAGGTAGAAAAGTGGAGCTGGAAGAATCAGACTCCCTGACTTCAGACTTTACTGCAAAGCTACAGTAATCAAGCAATATGGTTGTGGCACAAAAACAGAAATACAGATCAATGGAAAAGGATAGAAAGCCCAGAGATAAACCCACGCACCTATGGTTAACTAATCTATGACAAAGGAACCAAGGGTAAACAATGGAGAAAAGACAGTCTCTTTAATAAATGGTGCTGGGAAAACCAGACAGCTACATGTAAAACAAAGAAATTAGAACACTCCCTAGCACCATACACAAAAATAATCTCAAAATGGATTAGAGCCCTAAATGTAAGACTGGACACTATAAAACTCTTAGAGGAAAACATAGGAAGACATAAATCACAGCAAGATCTTTTTTCATCCACCTCCTAGAGCAATGGAAATAAAAAATAAACTAATGGGACCTAATGAAACTTCAAAGCTTTTGCAAAGCAAAGGAAACTACAAACAAGATGAAATGACAACTCTCAGAATGGGAGAAGGTATTTGGAAATGAATCAATGGGCAAAGGATTAATCTCCAAAATATATAAACAGCTCATGCAGCTCAATATTTTAAAAAAGCAAAAACAATCCAAGAATGGTCAGAAGACCTAAATAGCCATTTCTCCAAAGAAGACATACAGATGGCCAAGAAGCACATGAAAATCTGCTCAACATAACTAATTGTTAGAGAAATGCAAACCAAACGACAATGAGGTATCACCTCACACCAGTTAGAATGGGCATCATCAGAAAATCTACAAACAACAAATGCTGGAGAGTGTGTGGAGAAAACGGAACCCTCTCGCACTGTTGGTAGGAATGTATACTGATACAGCCACTATGGAGAAGAGTAAGGAGGTTTCTTAAAAAACTAAAAATAGAATTACCATATGACCCAGCAATCCCACTACTGGGCATATACCCAGAGAAAACCATAATTCAAAGGACACATGTACCCCAATATTCACTGCAACACTATTTATAATGGTCAGTACGTGGAAGCAACCTAAATGCCCATCAAAAGATGAATGGTTAAAGAAGAAGTGATACATATACACAATGGAATATTACTCAGCCATGAAAAGGAACGAAACTGAGACGTGGATGGATCTAGAGGCTGTCATACAGAGTGAAGTATGTCAGAAAAAGAAAAACAAATATTGTATATTAACACATATATGTGAAACCTAGGAAAATGATACAAATGAGCCATTTTTCAGGGCAGAAATTGAGACACAGATGTACAGAACAGCACATGGACACCAAGGGGGGAATATGGTGGAGGTGGTGGGGGTGTGATGAATTGGGAGATTTTGATTGACATATATACACTATTACGTATAAAATGGGTAACTAATAAGAACTTGCTGTATAAAAAATTTAAATTAAATTAAGTTACAAAATAGTAGCCCTTCTAGTGACTGATACATTCATGATTGCATCCATCCATTCTTTCAACATCCATTCATATATTCACACATTCACCTAGAAAGCACATTTTATTGTGAATAATATATACCAGGTCTGCTTTGGTGCTGGGAACAAAAATGAATAGAAGAGTGCTGTGAATGAAACTGTGTCCCCCCAAAAAATTCATAGATTGAAGCTCTAATCCCCAGTGTGCCAATGTGACTATATTTACAGATAAGGTCTTTAGGAAGTAATTAAGATTAAATGAGGTCCTGAGGGTAGAGAGCCTCTTTCTCTCTGTCGCTCTCTCCATGTGTACACACTGAAGAAAGGCCATCTGTTGAGGAGTGAGTATCTGAAAAGAAGGTAACCACCTACAAGCCATGAGAGAGCTCACGAGGAAATGGATCAGCCAACACTTTGACCTTGGACTTTCTAGCCTCCAGACTGATGAGAAGATACATTTCTATTGTTTAAGCCACCAAGTCTGTGTTATTACATTATGGTAGCTTGAGCAGACTAATACAAAGAGAATCTCTAATTCCCTACTAACAAACTTAAAATGCTAAAAATTTTATAATTTTTCTCATTTATGAGACACTGTAGAAAGTTTGATTATTTAAGAGTTGATAAATTTAAAATCACCAATATATTGGAGATGAGATCTCACTTGAGTAAGCACTGGAATAGGTATTTCAAAGATCTATAAAAAAAAGAGATCCTTATTTCCTTTCAATCACATGATAGTTGTAAGCTCACATTTCCCTTAAAAACCATCACTGAATTAATAGTAAATTCTCCATATCTAAACTAGATTTTAAAAGTGAACAACATTGGGGTTTTCACTTCTGGGTAGATGTACATTTCTCTATTACTCTCCTTAAGTACAACAGAAATATTCCTGGATATTATCTATATGACAAACATATGAAGACACAGAAAGGTGGAGAGAGGAAGGCAGAATAGTTAGGGTTCTCAGGACAACATGATGGTGAATTCCTTCGTCTTTCTTCTTGTCTTATATCTCCCAGACTGGATGCTAGAAAAGCAGATGATCTTGTTCAGAAAAGTCACTAATAAATAGGAACAAAAGCAACAATGAACTAGAAGGAGGAGAGCCTTAATTCCAGAGTGCTATAGTATATTATTTAAAATGTGAAGATTTAACAAACCAACCCAATCCAAAAATGGGCAGAAGACCTAAATAGACATTTCTCCAAAGAAGATATACAGATTGCTAACAAACACATGAAAGGAGGCTCAACATCACTAATCATTTGAGAAATTAAATCAAAACTACAATGAGGTATCACCTCACACTGTTCAGAATGGCCATCATCAAAAATTTATAAACAATAAATGTTGGAGAGGGTGTGGAAAAAAGGGAACCCTCTTGCACTGTTGGTGGGAGTGTAAACTGATATAGCCACTATGGAGAACAGTATGGTTGTTCCTTAAAAAACTAAAAATAGAATTACCATACAACCCAGCAATCCCACTAATGGGCATATACCCTGAGAAAACCATAATTCAAAAAGAGTCATGCACCACAACGTTCATTGCAACTCTATTTACAATAGCCAGGACATGGAAGCAACCTAAGTGTCCATCGACAAATGAATGGATAAAGAAGATGTGGCACATATATACAATGGAATATTACTCAGCCCTAAACAGAAATGAAATTGAGTTATATGTAATGAGGTGGATGGACCTAGAGACTTTCATACAGAGTGAAGTAAGTCAGAATGAGAAAAACAAATACTGTATGCTAACACATATATATGGAATCTAAAAAAAAAGAAAGGTTCTGATGAACCTAGGGGCAGGACAGGAATAAAGACATAGACATAGAGAATGGACTTGAAGACACAGAGAGGGGGAAGTGCAAGCTAGGATGAAGTGAGAGAGTGGCATGGACATATATACACTACCAAATGTAAAATAGATAGTGGGAAGCAGCAGCATAGCACAGGGAGATCAGCTTGGTGCTTTGTGTCCACCTAGAGGGGTGGGTTAGGGAGGGTGGGAGGGAGATGCAAGTGGGAGGAGATATGAGTATATATGTATATATAGATGATTCACTTTGTTATACAGCAGAAACTAACACACTATTGTAAAGCAATTATACTCCAATAAAGATGTTAAAAAATATATAAATAAAATATGAAGGTTTTCAGCAATAATTAGGAGATATTCAAAATATCAAAAAAGTATGGCTTACAAACAAGAAAAAAGCAGTTTAATACAAACTGTACCTGAGGAAGCCCAGACGTGAGTTACATTAGACATAAAATTTGAATCAGCTATTTCAAGCATGCTCAAAGAGTTAAAGGAAACCATGTCTGGAGAATTAAAGGAAAGGATGAAAATAGTGTCTCATTGAGTAGAGAATATCAATAGACAGAAGCTATAATGAAAACTGAATAGAAATTCTGCAGCTAAAAAGCACAATAAATGAAATTTTTAAAAAAATTTACTAGAACTGAGCAAGAGGAAATCTGAACTGGCAGAAGAAAGAATCAGCAAACTGAAATATAACGCAATAGAAATTTTACCACCCAAAGAGCAGAGAGACAAAGGAATAGACAATAAGTGAACAGTGCCTCAGAAAAATATAAGAGACAATTAAGCATATCAACATAAGTATAATGGGAGTTTCAGAAAGAGAGGAGAGTGAAAGGGAACAGAAAAAATATCCAAAGAAATAATGACTGAAAACTTCCAATCTTCAGCTCCGATGAAAAATATTTAAATACATGTCTAAGAAGTTCAAAAAATTCCTACTAAGATCCAGATCCCAGAGGCCATGGTGAAAACATTGAAAGACAAAGGCAAAGAGAGATTCTTGAAAGCAGCAAGAGAAAAGTGGCTATGTACAGGGAATCTTCAATAACATTTGCAGCTGATTCTATTGCACCAGAATAAAGAATAAGAACAGCACAATCATCTCAATAGATGAAAACCATTTAACAGGACCCAAACCCTTTTATGATAAAAAAAAAATTCAACTAACTAGGGTTAGAAGGGAACTTCCTCAACTTAACAAAGTCTATGAAAAATACACAGCTAACATCATCGGAAGGAAAAAAGACTAAAACTTTGACCTAAGTTCATGCAGAAAATAAAGGTGTTTGTTATTACCACTTCTATTCAATATTGTCTTGGAAGTTCCATCCAGGGTAAAGGGAAAAAAAGAAAGCTAAAAGCCATTCAGAGTGGAAAGAAGAAGTAAATCTATCTCCATTTCTAGATGAATTGATCTTGTATACAGAAAAGCCTAAGGCATCCACAAAATTACAATTAAAACTAATAAATGAATTCAGAAAGGTGCAGGATATAAGTCAGCATACAAAAGTCAATTGTATATCAATATACTAGAAATGAACAATGCAGGGATTGCCTGGCTAGCTCAGTTGGTAGAGCATGAGACTCTTAATCTCAGGGTCGTGGGTTCGAGCCCCACATTGGGTCAATACTCTTTAGAAATGAACAATGCAAAAGTAAAACCTTGAAAAGAATTCTATTTATATTAGCATAAAAAAATAATTAGATATCAATTTAACAAAGAAAGTTCAAGACATACACTGGATACTCTAAAGCACTGTTGAAAGTAAAGTAATGAAAGAAAACTAAAATAAATAGAAAAACATTAATCTCTGAATCAGTATATTTAATACTGCTAAGATGGCCATACTCCACAAACTCATGTACAAATTCAATGCAAGCCATCCCTATCGGAATCCCAGCTGCATTTTTTTTTCAGTAATTGGGAAGCTGATCTTAAAATTGAAGGGACCCATCTTTGCTCCCCCTAAAACACTTCTTGAAAAGGGAGGACAAAATTGGAGTACTCTTACTTCCTGATTTACAAACTCACTACAAAGCTACAGTAATACAAACAGTGTGTGTTAGAATAAGGATAGATATATAAATGGATGAAATAGAATTGGAAGTAAATAAACCCTTACCTTTATGGTGAATTAATTTTGGACATAGGTGCCAAGATAATTCAATGTAGGAGTAAATCGTCTTCAACAGATAGTGTTGATACAACACTTACATATTGATACATGTAAGTGAATAAAGTTGGATGCCTATCTTATATCACATACAAAACTAATACAAAATGGACCATAGACCTAAATGAATGAGTGAAAACTATGCAATGCTTAGCATAAAATATGAGTAAATCTTTGCAATCTTGGAAAGTCAATAGTTTCATAGCTAAAACACGAGAAGTAAAAGTGACAACAACAAAAAATTAAGTAATTGAACTTCATCAAAATTAAAAACTGTGCTTCAAAAACATCACAAAAGAGAGAAAGTAATCAATGGAATGGGAAAAAATATTTGAAAATGATATATATGATAAGGACTTATATTAAAAAAATAAAGAACTTACAAGTCACCAATAAAAGGACAAATAAGAAAATTTAAAACTGGACAAAGAGTTTGAATAAAACTTTCTCCCAAAAGATTATTTAAATCATCAAGTGCATGAAAATACTGCATGAAAATTCAATTAATCCTCAACATTAATAGTCATTAGTGAAATAACAAATCAAAGTCACAATAAGACAATACTTTACATTTAATAAGATAACTATATAAAAAGAGAAAAAGTAACAAATGTTAGCATGGTTGTGGAGAAATTGGTACTCTTTTACATTGTTGGTGGGGTTGTAAAATTATGCAGCTGCTCTTGAAAACAAGTTCACAGTTCCTCAAAATGTTAGACATTGAGTTAACCATATGATGCAGCAATCTGCTTCTAAGTATATATACAAAACTATGATCTTGTGTATACTGCCTCTATTTCTTAATAGAGTGTTGCTGTGAAATCCAAATTTTATGGCTTGATGGGTCAGACAACTTCCCTTCATGATGAGCAACTGAAATCACATGTTAATTTAGTGGCCCATGTAAAATTTCAATCACTGCTAATGACCAATAGCAAGTCAGAAGCTGTTTCTCAAAGTTAAAAATTGATATCTGCAGCAGATGGCAGGGCTTTGGTGTAAATTCTAAGTGTCTTCCTTGTGATTCAACTATAATGTCCTATAAAAGACTCCAAACATCTCTATCTGCCATAGAAACTTTGGATCTAGTGGATTATATAGCCCTAAGTGTCAGAATAGCATTTACAGTAGCCTGGACTTGCAGAGCCTTCTCTTGTTCTGGGTTCCATTCAAAACCAGCAGCTTTGTGAATCACTTGGTACATGGGCTGGAAGAGCACACTCACCCAAATGAAAAATATATTGCCTCCCAAATCCAAAGAGGTCCACTAAGTATGGTGCCTCTTTTTGAGTTGCAGGAAGAACTACGTGCAACAACTTTCACCTTGGAAGGCATGTTTTGACATGGTCCAGACCATCAAAGCCCTAGAGATATTATAGACATAAAATCTCTCTGAATTTTTATCAGGGACATTTTTATCACACTCTCTGACACACGTGTCTTACCAATAAGTTTAGAGAAGTTGTTATTTCTTGCTCACCATATCTAGAATAGTGAATAATATCCTTAATGTAATGAACCAGTATGATGTCTTGTAGAAGGGAAAGGTGATTAAGATCCTTGTGGACTAAATTATAAGTCTAGAGAGTTGCTATATCCCTGAAATAGGAAAGTAAGGTGAATTGTTGACCTTGCAAGGTGAAAGAAAACTGCTCCCAGGTTTTTTTTTTTTTTCAACATCTTTATTGGAGTATAATTGTTTTGCAATCCCAGGTCTATTTATCAGGTATTATGAACAAAAAGCTTTGCCAGATTAATAGCTGAATACTGGGTACCAGGGGATGTGTTAATTTTCTCAAGCATCAAAACCACATCTAGAACTGCAGCTGTAATTGGAGTCACAACCTGGTGTTTACAATAATTCCCTGTAATTCTTCAAAATCTATATATTTTCTTCATAAGACAAATCGAGTTGAATGGGAATGTGGTGGGAATTACCACACTGCATCCTTCAAGTCCTTGATGGTAGCACTAATCTCTGCAGTCCCTCCAGGAATGCAGTATTGATTTTAGGTTACAATTTTTCTAAGTAGAGGCAGTTTTTGTGTTTTCCACTTGGCCTTTCCTAGCATAATAGCCCTCACTCCACATTTTAGGGAACCAATGTGGGGATTCTGCCAGTTGTAGAGTATGCCTGTTACAACGATGTATTCAGGACCTAGTGAAATAACCACAAGATAGAATTATGGACTGAGGTTCAAAATCCGTAGGACAAGCCATCAAGAAGGGCAGCCTGGAAACTCTCACACAATAGCTGATGCTGCAGTCTACAGCTAGAATTTGCCTCAGGCAAACCTCAGTTCTGCTCTTAAGGCCTTTCAAATGATTGTATCAGGTTTACTCAGATTATTGATAATCTCCTCTACTTAAAATCATATACCATATCCTGGGCAAAAAGCACATCCCAAGAATTGCTATCATGAAGAATCTGATCTCTAAACCTATGCAATCGAACTAGAAATTAAAAGCAGAAAGGTAGGGACTTCCCTGGTGGCACAGTGGTTAAGGATCCTCCTGCCAATGCAGGGGACATGGTTCGATCCCTGGTCCGAGAAGACCCCACATGCTGCGAAGCAACTAGGCCTGGCTGCCACAACTACTGAGCCTTCACTCTGGAGTCTGTGAGTCACAACTACTGAGCCCGCGTGCTACAACTGTTGAAGCCCTTATGCCTAGAACCCATGCTCCGCAACAAGAGAAGCCACCGCAATGAGAAGCCCACACACTGCAACGAAGAGTAGCTCCTGCTTGCTGCAACTAGAGAAAGCCCTCACACAACAATGAAAACCCAACACAGCCATAAATTAATTAATTAATTAATTAAAAAAAAGAATTTCAGGGGATTAAAACCTGTTCAAATAAACACCCATCACCCAGCTACTCTGGAACTTCTCTCTGCTAGAAGTAGTGTATTCATTTCCTAGGGCTGCCTTAAAAAAAAAAAAAAGGCAGAAAGGTAATAGGAAATTCTTCAAATACATTGTAATTAAACACGACACTTCTAAATGATCCATGGGTAAAAGAAGACACCTCAAGAGAATGAAAAAAATACATTGAATTTAAGATGAAAATAAAACATATTCAAATTTGGGGGATACAACTAATGCAGTGCTAAGAGGGAAATTTATAGCATTAAATGCTTATATTAGGAGAGAGAAAAAGTCTCAAATCAATAACCTAAGTACTTACCTCAAGAATCCAGTTAAAAAACAACAAAATAACTTCCAATCAGAAATAAATAAATAAATAAAAATTTGAACAGAAACCCAATAGAGAATAATCAATAAAACAGGATGTGTTCTGTTTTATCAATTATCAGTTGATATAATCCACCATATTAATACACTAAAAGAAGATAAATCACATGATTATATTAACTAATGCAGAAAAGGCATTTGACAAGACTCAGTATTCATTTATGATAGAACTCCCAGAAAAATAGGAAGAGGGGGAATTGCCTCAACTTTATAAAGAATATCCACAGGTAGCATTATATTTACAGTAAAAGACTAATGCTTTGCTCCTAATATTAGAAACAAGGCAAGGGATGTCTGTTCTTACTACTATTACTCAACATACTGCTGGAAATTTTAGCCATTGTAATACAGGAAAGAAAAAAAATGCACACAGTTTGGGAAGGAAAAAATAAAATTACCTTATAATTGTCTACATAGAAAATCCTAAGTAATCTACCAAATAAATGATAGTCCTAGAATTAATAAGTTCAGCAACTTCGCAAAATATAAGATAAACACACAGAAAATCAACTGCATTTCTATATACTATCAATGAATATGTGGACACAGAATTTAAAAAACAATAACTATTTACAACTGGAAATTTTAGTTATTAAATATGATTTACTTTGGTGTGAATCTAACAAAACATGTATAGAACTTATATGTTGAAAACTATAAAATGATGATGAAAAAAATCAAAGGTCAAAATGAATAAAGAGGCATATCATGTTCATTCATTAGAAAACTCAACATAAGACAGATGCCAATTATTCTCAAATTGAAACATGGGTTTTATAAAGTTCTTACCAAAATCCCAGCAAGATTATATTTTTTATAGATATAGACAAGACTAACAATTTTATGGTACAGCAAAAGAACTAGAATAGCTAAAATTATTATTAAAAAAGAAGAATAAATTGTAAGAAATCAATCTACCTGATATCAAGACATTATATAGCTATAGTAAACATGAATATAATGGAAAGATAGATATGGATCAATAAATCATACAAAATAACCAAGAAATAGATCTACAGAAATAAGGCCAACTAATTTTGACAAGTGTGAAAAAGAAATTCAATGGAGAAAAGATAACCATTTCAACAAATGGTACCAGATTAATTGCATATCCATAAATCACAAAAAAGAGCTTCAACCCAAGACTTATATATATATATATATATATATATATATATATATATATATATATATATAATTATTGGGGTATAGTTGTTTTACAATGTTGTGTTAGTTTCTACAGTACAGCACAGTGAAATAGAGTCAATATGTCAATCTCCCAATTCATTCCACCTTCCCTTTCCCCCCTTGGTTTCCATACATTTGTTCTCTACATCTGTGTCTCTTTTTTTGCCTTGCAAACTTGTTCATCTGTACCATTTTTCTAGATTCCACAAATATGCATTAATATACAGTATTTGTTTTTCTCTTTCTGACTTACTTCACTCTGTATGACAGTCTCTAGGTCCATCCATGTCTCTACAAATGACCCCATTTTATTCCTTTTTATAGCTGAGTAATATTCCATTGTATATATGTACCATATCTTCTTTATCCATTTGTCTGTTGATGGACATTTAGGTTGCTTCCATGACCTGACTATTGTAAATAGTGCACCAATGAACATTGGGGTACATGTTTCTTTTTCTTTTTTCTTTTTTCTTTGCGTTACACAGGCCTCTCACTGTTGTGGCCTCTCCCGTTGCAGAGCATAGGCTCCGGACGCGCAGGCTCAGTGGCCATGGCTCACGGGCCCAGCCGCTCCGCGGCATGTGGGATCCTCCCGGACCAGGGCATGAACCCATGTCCCCTGCATTGGCAGGCGGACTCTCAACCACTGTGCCACCAGGGAAGCCCGCATGTTTCTTTTTGAACTATGGTTTTCTCTAGGTATATGCCCAGTAGTGGAATTGCTGGGTCATATGGTAATTCTATTTTTAGTTTTTTAAGGAACCTCCACACTGTTTTCCATAGTGGTTGTATCAATTTACATTTCCACCAACTGTGCAAGAGTTTCTCCCCTTTTCTCCACAGTCTCTCCAGCATTTATTGTTTTTAGATTTTCTAATGATGCCCATTCTAACCAGTGTGAGGTGATACCTCATTGTAGTGAAGTCCTAGCCATGGCAATCAGAGAAGAAAAATAAATAAAAGGAATACAAATTGGAAAAGAAGTAAACCTTCACTGTTTGCAAATGACATGATACTATACATATAAAATCCTAAAGAAGCCACTAGAAAACTACAAGAGCTAATCAATGAATGTGATAAAATTGCAGGATACGAAATTAATACAGGGAAATCTCTTGCATTCCTATACACAACAAAAATCAGAAAGAGAAATTAAGGAAACAATCCCATACACCATTGCAACAAAAAGAATAAAATACCTAAGAATAAACCTACCTAAGGAGGTAAAATACCTGTACTCAGAAAACTATAAGACACTGATGAAAGAAATCAAAGAAGGCACAAACAGATGGAGAGATATACCATGTTCTTAGATTGGAAGAACCAAGACATATTTTATACATAATTAACTCAACTGGATCAACTCAAAATGGATCATGGACTTAAATGTAAAATGTAAAAGTACAGAAGTACTAGGAAATAATGGGGAAAAAAGATCTTTGGGTTCTTAGGTAAGTAAGTGAAGAGTTCTTAGACTTCACACAAAAAGCAAATCTATGTTAAAAAAAAAAGCTGACAATTGGACCTCATCAAAATTAAAATCTTTTGGGGCTTCCCTGGTGGCACAGTGGTTGAGAGTCCACCTGCCGATGCAGGGGACACAGGTTTGTGCCCCAGTCCGGGAAGATCCCACATGCCGCGGAACGGCTGGGCCTGTGAGCCATGGCAAAAAAAAAAAAAAAAAAAATTGAAATCTTTTGCTCTGTGAAAATCATCTTTGATAGGATATAAAGACAATCTAAAGTCTGGGAGATAGCTGACAAATAACTGGTATCTAGACTATATAAATAATTGTCAAAACTCAACAATAATACAAGCCAGAACAAAATAACAACAAAACTAAAAAGTTTAATTTGAAACTGGGCCAAAGAAATGAGATATTTTCCTGAAAAGTATATACAGATAGAAAAATATCACATGAAAAGATATTTAACACCATTAGTCATTAGGGAAATGCAAATTAAAATCACAATGCAGTAGTCCTATAACTTGTCATGATGGTTAAAATAAAAAATAGTGACAACAACAAATGCTAGCAAGGAAATGGTGAAAGTGGATCACTCATAACATTGTTGGTAGAAATGTAAGATTGTAAAGTCACCCTGGAAAACAGTTTGGCAGTTTCTTATAAAACCAAAGATGCAACTACCATACAACCCAGTAATTACACTTTTGGGCATTTATACCAGAGTAATGAAAACTTGTGTTCACTCACAAACCTGTACATGTATGTGCATAGGAGCTTTATTCATAATTTTCCAGAACTAGAAAAAACCCAGGCTAATTAATGGGTCAGTGATGAAAAAATATGGTATATTCATACCAGGGAATACCACTAAGAAATAAAGGAAATGAACTACTTATATTCATGATATCTAGAGGAATCTCCAGAGAATTATGCTGAATGAAAAAGAAAAAAATCAATCCCAGAAGGCTACACACTATGATTCCATTTTTATAACATTTTTGAAATGACAGAATTATACCAAAAAAAAGAAGATTAGTAGTTACTGAGGGTTATGAAGAGGTTGTAGGCAGGAGAGAAGTAGGTGTGGCTATAAATGGGAACCACAGGGATCTTTTTGGTGATAGAATGTTCTGTCCTTTCACCGGCTGAATCTTAATATCCTGGTTGTGATACTGTACTATAGTTTTTCAAGAACCAGTTACCATTGGTGGAAACTGGTTAAAGGGTACACATAATCTCCTTGTTTTATTTTTTACAACTATATGTCTATCTAGAATTAACTTAAAACAAAATGTTTAGTTTAAAAATGTGAATAACATTAAAAATTCCTTTTGTGCTTGAAGGAGAAAAAATGAATTGTGGAATGTACTCAAGTAATCACTAGGTGTTCCATTTACTACTGACTCAGTGTTTTAAATATCCCATTACTGTAAAGACCTTAGACAAAGATAATAAAATCAATCCTAATTAATTCCTTCTGTGTTCTTACACTCACAGTATATATCTCCTGAGGTGTTTCAGTCTAATTTGACAATAATGGAGATGGAAAACAGTAAGATGATTTTGACTTTATAGAATAATGTACACAAGTCCTACATAATAAGGTTTTCTATCATTAAAAAGTACTCGTGCTTTTATAAAGCAAGACTGGGAAGTTCTGATAGTTTGTCAGGATCAGCTCATCATCGTGATAGATTTTATATGAATTGCATAGGCCTATAAAATAACAATATTATACTATTTTTTTCTAAGTCTAGGTTGTGGCTAGATAATATTACATGTAATTTTACAAATGATAAGAATGGTACAAATGTGTCTTTTTTAAGTTGAGGTATAAGTTGCATGGATTGAAATAAATAGATGTAAAGTATACAGTTGGATGAGTTCTGACAAAAGCATACTCCCTTATAACCCACATCCCTATAGAGATACAGAACAGTCACATCACTCCAGAAAGCTTCCTCCTACCTTTCCCCTCATCGACAACAACTTATCTGTTATCTCTTTCAACATGTCATTACTTCTTCTGCATCATGTCCTATCAAGTTTCTAAACTGTTGTTTTATAAAATCAGGTTAGTTGTGTTTTACTTATCAAGTTGTAGAAGTTCTATATACTTTATGGATACAAATTCTTTTGTGAGGTATAACTACTGTGCAGTCATTAAAATTTTTAAATTTTTGATAAAATTTTGGTTTTTATTTATTATTTTTAATAGATTACCAATAATCAATGGTTAATGATTACCAGGTTCTTTGAGACTTCTCAAAGGTTTCCAGGAAATCTTTGCTTATCCCCAAATTATGAAATATTCTCCTATATTTTCTTCTAGAAACTTTGTTATTTTAACTTCTGTTTGAAGTCTGCGACCTCTCAAATATTAATATTTTTGTATGGTGTGAGAAAAAGGTTGAATTGTCTTTCTTTCTTCAATATGAACATCCGGTTGTTTCAGGATTACTTTTTGAAAACAATTTTCTGTCTCAAGTTTATTGTTTTGGCATCTTTGTGTAAATTCAATTATTCATATAGCTATGGCTCTATTTCTGGACTCTTTCATTTTAAAACAGTTTTATTGAAGTATAAATCACTTACAATAAAACATATATTTAAACTGTACAATTTGATTGGCTTGTCATATATATGTATATATGGCAAGTCCATCAAATTGTGTATATATATATATATATATATATATATATATATATACACCTATGAAACCTTAACCATCAAGATGTTAAGCCTATCCATTAACTCAAAAGTTTCTTCCTGCAATACAATAATTCCTCCACCTTCCCCTCATGTATTCACCCATGTCATTGCCTAGCAACAACTGATCTACTTTCCTTCCCTAAAGGTTAGTTTGTATCTGCTAGAATTTTATATAAATGGGATCATACAGCATGTATTCCCTCTTATCTGTCATTTTTGCTCAACATAATTATCCTGATATTAATCTATGGTGTATCATATATCAAGAATTCATTTATTCATTTTCATTGTTAAGTAATACATCATTGTATGATAGATACACCATAGTTTGTTTATTCAATCAAATGTTGAAGGACTGGGACCTCCCTGGTGGTCCAGTGGTTAAGACTTCACCTTCTCATGCTGGTGTTATGGATTCGATCACTGGTCAGGGAGCTAAGGTCCCACATGCTTTACTACCAAAAATCCAAAACATAAAAAAACAGAAGCGATGTTGTAACAAATTCAATAAAAACTTTAAAAATGGTCCACATCAAAAAAAAAAATCTTAAAAAAAAAGTTAAAGGACATATGGGTTGTTTTGCAGTTTTGCCTTTTACAAATTAAGCTGCTATGAACATTTATATATAAATATTTTCATAGACTTACACTTCAATTTGCCTTTGGCAAACAAAGGGAAATTGGAAATTGAATGGCTTAGATAATATGGTAAGTGTTGTAAGTCCATGTTTAACTTTTTAAGGAATGCCAAACTCTACAAAGCTACATATTTGTTTAAAACAAGTAGCTCTTTTACCTACCACTTCATCTTTGCTGGAAGTGAAAGATTCATGCTCAATGTTGATGTTTGTATATCTTTATACCAGTACCAGACTATTGGTCCTACAGAGTGTTTTCATATCAGAAAAAATTTACTTTTATTTTTCATGACTCTTTTGCCTGTGCTGGTCCCTTTGCATTTCCATATAAATCATAGTATCAGCTTCTTGTTTTTCACATGCACACAAAATCTATGTTTGCATTTTTATTGAGGTTGTATTGACCCTGTAGATAAATTTGGAAATAATTGATATCTTAATAGTATTCAATCTTCCAATAAAAAAATATGTTCATGTAACCATAACTTAGGCCAACTTTAATTTATCTCACCAAGGTTTGTGTTTTTTAATGTAGAAATTTTGAACATTTTTAAATTAAATTTGTTTCCAGATATTTTAAGTGTTTTGATGCTATTGGAAATTGTATTGTGTTTCTTAATTTTCTAATTTTTTTTTCTAGCATATAGATATAGATCTGTACATATATAGATATATAATTTTACTCTGCAATTTGCTTAAATTACTAATTTAGTTGCACTTGTTTTTTTGTGTATCATTTAAGCTTTTCTATGAAAATAAAATTTTATTCTCTGATAAACAAAATTGTACTGGCTAAACCCTCCAGTAAAATGACAAAAAGTTATAGGCACCCATTTGGAAATGAAGAAGTAAAGCAATCCTATTCTTATTCATAGGAAATAGATGATACAATCCTGTGTGTAGAAAATCTTGAGGCATCTACATAATAACGACTGGAATTAGTAAATGAGTTTAGCAAAAAACAGATCAATATACTGAAAGACTGAATTTGCCAATAAACAATGGACAAACTGTATATGATGAGAGAATTCTGCCACACAGCCACTGAAGCAATCAGTGTAAAATAGTCAGGAACTAGTCAATGAATACACTCTTATTTTTTGTTTCCACTTCCATCTCAGGATCAATTAGACAAAACCAAATATGCTCCCTAAACCAAATACATAAAACAGTCCTAGTTAGCCCACCAACAACTTCTCTATGCCAGCAAACCCCCAATCAGAGCATACCCAAAGCCCTTCACTGTTTTCCTCTATCATCTTCCCATTCCCCTGCTTGTCTTTGATTTTCTGACAAAACAAATGATGGTAGCTAACTCTCTTATTTTATAGCAAGCTCTGAAGAAATTGCTTCTGTTTGTTCTCATTTGGGAGTCTTCATTTATTTTCACAATATACATTATATTCTTATATATTTGCAGCAAATAATAGGAATATGAATTAAAATTAACTACATTCATCATAGCATCAAAGGGAATAAAATACTCTGGGGGAAAATTTAACAAAGGTAGCACAACATCTGTACACTGCAAGCAACAAAACATTGCTGAGATAATTAAAAAAATATAAAAAATAACAAATGGACAGATATTCCCACTTTGTGAATTTGAAGAATCAGTACTTTTATAATAAAGGAATATCTTTCAGAATGGTGGTAAGAAGAGGGAGATAGACACTCATTGCAGTGAAACAGCTATTTAACTGCTGAAATTTACAAAAATAACTTTTACAGTTTGGGGGGATTGTCCTAAGATAACAAAGCAAATAGAAGAACATACATTCAAGAAAATCTCAGAAAAGGGAGAGTCTATGGCATCTGAGCCATAACCTATATCCTCTCCTCCTGGTCTGGCTCAATATGTTAGAAGCTCCACTCTGGGTATATGCAGTCAAAATGATTGGGCTCCCTCTCCACATAGCTTTAGCCTAGGTACTATAGTTTCACTCTGGAGAGGTTGGCATAGAACTCTTTCACCACCTCAGCTTCATTTGTAGAAGTTCAATTTTGGGTAGGCTCAGTGAAGAACACTAAGTCTCTCTTCCTGCACTCTGCATCCTTGAATAGGATGGAAACTCTACTCTAGGTATGACAAACTCAGCATATGGACTTCAAACACCACTGCTACAGATTGATGGTAGGGTGAAAGTTCCATACCAGGAAGACAACCCAAGAAATCAGGGGCTACTGTCCCCACACAGAGCCTCACTCACAAAGCAGGGTGTCACTCTGGGAGAAGCTGGTCATTATCCTGCTCCTAGCTCCAGGACAGTGGCATAGAAACATGAAGACAGTTCCTCATCCAATAGAGAATATCAGTAAAGAGATAGAAAAACTTTAAAAAGAACTAGATGAAAAAAGTTTGAAAATACAATAACCAAAAAAAAAAAAAAAATCATTAGAGGGGCTCAAAAGTAGATATAAGCTGGCAGAAGAAAGGATTGACAAACTTAATAATAGGTTGATAGGAATGATGAAATTTTCAAAACAGAGGAGTAAAAGAAACTCAGAAAAAAAAAATGCTAAGATACCATTAAATGCACCAATACACACATAATAGGAGCCCCAGAAAGAGAGAAAGAGAAAAATGAACAAACATTTTTTTCAAAGAAGTAATGGATGAAAACTTTGTAAAATCTGATGAAAAATATTAACCTACTCATCCAAGAAGCTCAGCAAACTCTAAGTGGGTTAATGTAAACAGGTCTAGAACCCAGAGACATAATAGTCAAAATGTAATACAAGAAAAAAATGTTAATAAAGACAAAGAGAAAAATTTTAAAGCAGCAAGAAAAAATAACTCCTCACAAAAAGACCCCAAAATATTAACGTGTTATTCATCATAAGCAATAATAAAAGTCAGAGGGAGTGGGTTGACATATTTAAAGTGTAGAAGGAAAAAAATGGCCAAATGAGAATTTTATTTGAGTCAAACTACCTTTCAGAAATGAATAAAGACATCCACAGATAAACAAAAACTGAGAAATTTACTTGATAGCAGACCTGACCTATAAGATGTTCTAAAGGAATTTCTTCAGACTGAGAGCAAGTGACACCAGAGAGTAATTTAAATCTACACTTTTAAGAAAAGAGCCCAGGAAAGATAGTTATATAGGTATTTTATTTAATTATATATATCCTTTCCTTTATTTTTATAATTGGTTTAAAAACCAAATTAATAAATAATATGTATATAATTGTATTTTGATGTCTATTACACATAAAACTATAATATGTTTGACAATAAGCACAAAGGAGTTGAGTGGGAAAAAACATGAAATGGAGAAAGAAAATAAAACCAAATGATAAGGCAAATCCACAGGAGAAATAAAGAGAACGAAAAAGGGAAAATAAGAAAACTATATGACAATACAGTTTACTGTCATATAGTTTTCTTATTTTAGAAATATGTTCTTTCTTCTCTAGCTACTTTAAATGCCTAAATCATAAAAAGTAATATTTATAATAATATATTGTTGGATTAGTCACACATATAGAAGTAACTGTATAAAAATAACAGCAAAAAAAGAGGGAGTAAAACTAGAGCTATTAGGAATAAACTTTCTGTCTTACTGAAAATTAGTATAAATATGAATTATATCTATGTTAAGATGAATATTGTGAGCACTATAGCAACGACTAAGAAAATAACTCAAATACTTGAAAAAAAAAGATCACGTGAATTAAAATAACATGCTAGAAAATATCTGTCTAATACAAAAGAAGGCAAAAAAGAGTTAAAGGAACAACAACAACAAATATGAGGCATAGAAATATCCAAAAGTAAAATAGCTGAAAGATAAATCAAGCCATACTAATAATAACATTAGATGTGAATAATTTAAACAATCCAGTCAAAGGTAGAAACTGTCAGACTGGATTAAAAAAAAAAAAAAAGACCCAATTATGTGCTATCTTCAGAAGTCACACACTTGGTTCAAGATACAAATAGATTGAAGGTAAAGGATGAAGAAAGATATAATATGCAAATAGCAATCATAAAAAGCTGGAATGGCTATACTAACATTAGCCCAAGATAAACTTGAAATAAAAAGAGAAAATAAAACATGAATAGAGATAAAGAAAGGTTTTAGGGTCAGAAAGATAGAAAAATAAAAAATGTATGTCCATCTAAAAGCAGAGCCCCAAAATATGTGAAGAAAAAACCTTCAAAATTGAAGAGAAAATAGAAAATATAACAATAATAATAGTTGGAGACTTCAAAACTCTATTTTTAATAACTTAAGGAATAAATAGAATACTCACATGGATATAGAAGACTTGAAAAATACTCTAAATCAACTAGACATGACTTACCCCTTTAAATCACTGCATCCTGAAATAGCAGAATACAAACACGGAATATTCACTAGGATTGACCACAACCTAGGCCATAAAATAAACACCAAGAAATATGAAATAATTGAAATCATACCAAGTATATTCTTCAACAAAAATGGAATAATTTTAGAAATTAAGAAGAGAAGGAAGTTTGAGAACTTTACAAATATGTGGAAATTAAGTTAGAGTTCTAAAAATACCAATGGCTCAAAGAAGGTAAATATTTGAAGAAGGAAAAGATAAGCACAACATACCAAAATTTATGGGATGCACTGAAGCAGTGTTTATAGGAAAAACATGTAGCTGTAAAACACCTTTATTTAAAAAGAAGAAATATTTCAAAGAGTGTTAAGCAAAATAAAGACCCTCTTCGAAGATGCCCACATCTTAATCCCTGGCATCTGTGAGTATGTTATCTCTCATACTTCATGTCAAAAGGCAACAAAATGTGAAGATAGAATTATGTTTACTAATCAGCTGACCTTAAAGTAGTGGGATTATTCTGGATTATATAGGTAGAACAAATGTAAGTACACAGATCTTTTTTTTTTTTTAACATCTTTATTGGAGCATAATTTCTTTACAGTGGTGTGTTAGTTTCTGCTTTATAACAAAGTGAATCAGTTATACATATACATATGTTTCCATATCTCTTCCCTCCTGAGTGTCCCTCCTGCCCACCCTCCCTATCCCACCCCTCTAGGTGGTCACAAACCACCTAGAAGAATAGAAAATTCAAATATTCTATTGAAGAATAGAAAATCAATACAGAAAAATAAATGAAAACCATAGGTGATTTGGGGAAAGATTTTAAAAATTCACTAACTTTTATCTAGACTAATCAAGAAAAGAAGGAGAGAAGATTCAAAGTATTAAAATCCGTAATAAAAGGTAGAACATCCCTACTGACTTTACAGAAATAAAAAGAATAAGGGAATACTAGTAAAATTGTGTGCCAAAAATTACATGAACTAGATTAAATAAACAAATCCATAAAAAGACACAAACTACCTAAAACTACTCAGGAAGAAATATATAACATGAATAAACCTATAAAAAGAAAAGAGAGGAAAGAGATTATTTAAGAATTTCCTACAAATAAAAGCCCAGAAACAGATAGATTCACTGGTGAATTCTACCCAACATTTAAGAATCGATACCAATTCTTCATAAACTCTTTCAAAAACAGAAGAGGAATTATTTCCTAACTCATTTAATGAGAACAGCATTACCTTGTTACCAAAACCAGATGAAGATATCATAAACAAAAAAGAAAATTACAGACCAATATCCTGTATTGGATATTATGAATATTATGAATATAGATACAAAATCTTCAACAAAATACTAGTGAACAAAATACAGCAATACCTAAAAAAAGGAGCAACAAGCAACAAGCTTATAATAACAACAAGCGAGCAGGATTTATCACAGATGAAAGATAAGTTTAATATCAAAAGTTAATCAATATAATATACCATATTAATAAAGGACAAAGCCATGTGATTATCTTAATGTCAATGGATGCAGAAAAAAGCCTTTAACAACACCTAACAACATTTCATGATATAAATGGTGAACAAACTAAGAAATGAAGGGGATTTCCTCAGCCTAATAAAGTCATCTGTAAAAAATGCACTGCCAAGATCATAGTCAATGATAAAAGACTGAAAGATTTTCCCCTAAGATCTTGAAGAAGACTAGTATGCTCATTCTATGCACTTCTATTTAACATTGTACTAGAGGCTCTAGCTAAAGCAATGGAGCAAGAAAAATAAAAAATGTTATATAAATGTGAAAAGAAATAAATTATCTTTATTTGCAGATGACATGATCATGTATGTAAAATAGGCAATCCCTATCAAAACTCAGAAAGCTTTTTTTTGGAGAAATTGACAAGCTGAGTCAAAAACTTTATAGAAATTCAAAGGACCCACAATAATTATATATAAGAAGAAGTTTGGAGTTCCCACACTAACTGATTTCAACCTTAAAGTATGGTAATCAGAACGGTGTGACATTAGCAAAAGAATGGACATATATATTAATAGAACAGAATTGAGATTACAGGCAAATTCTGAGTTATTCAGACATTCAACTGATTTTTTTCAACATTTCTAAGACAATTCCTTGAGGAAAGGGGTAGGTTTTTCAACTCATTTTTTTCTGAGAAAATTGACCAAAAACAAAAAAAAAGAAAGAACAGAACCCACCCTCCAAAACATGGGTTGCTATTTCATGTAACATAATATACAAACTTTAACTCAAAATGGATCATAGACCCAAATGTAAAATATCACAAATCATAATACTTTTAGAACAAAATAGAATAGGGTGTTGGATTTAAATTAAGCAAAAATTTCTTAGCTATGAAAACAAAACTATAATTCCTAAACTTAAAAAAAATAATAAATTTAACATCAGTGAATTAAAAAAATGCTGCTCTTGGGGATTTCCCTGGTCGTCCAGTGCTTAAGAATCTGCTTTCTGATGCAGGGGACGTGGTTCAATCCCTGGATGGGGAGCTAAGATCCTACATACCGTGGGGCAACTAAGCCTGGTGCCTCATCTAGAGAGCCTGCGTGCTGCAAACTACAGAGTCCACACACTCTGGAGCCTGCACACCACAACTAGAGAGAAGCCCAGGTGCCGCAGTGAAGAGCCCATGTGCCCACAACTAAGATCTGAAACAGCCATAAATAAACAAACAAACAAACAAATAAATAAATAAATAAAGCTTGCTTGCTTGCTTGTTAAAAAATTACACTGCTCTTGAAAAGGAAAAGTCCACAGAGTGGGAGAAAGTATTTGCTACTCATGTATCTGATAAAGGACTTTTGTTCATAATATATGAAAAACTTATAGAGCTCAATAAGAATACAAAGCTAATAAAAATGGACAACGTTATTTCACCAAAGAAGATGTACAAAAACTTGTTCATACATGAAAACATGCCCAACATCATAACTTGTTAAAGAAATGAAAATTCAATCTACAGTGCAGTACGGCTACCTCTCTGCTAGAATGGCTACATTCAAATCGGTTGACAATACCAGGTGTTGATGAGGGTATAGAGAAACTAGGACCTTCACACATTGCTCCTGGGAATGTAAAATGGTACAGACACAATGGAAAATAGTTTAATAGTTTATTACAAAATTAAGCATAGACTTTAATATACCATAATTTCACTCAGGAAAAAACAAAAACATATGTCCACCCAAAGATTTTAAGATATAGAGTTGTCTTATATACACCTAAAAGATAAAAATGCTCCCCATTAAGTTATGGCACACCTTCAGTTGTAGTATGCATTACAACATGAAAAAATGCAAATCTTCTATTGATGAGACTTTCATTTATTTTGCACCCCTCCCAAAATATATTTTATTGCCAGTATTCCAAATCACACCATTTGGGGTTGGGGATGATGGTTACTATTGGCTTCAAATGAGTCAAATTGACAGCTTTCCATTTGTTAAAGAAAAAAAAAAAAAAGGAAAGATTATATTTTGATATCTTTATAATGGGAAGGAATGTCTTAATCTACACTTTCTTTAAGAAAATTGTCCTCTTCATCCATCCTTCAATCAATGTAATACTATAAGAATAGGATTTTCAATATCTTACAAAAGTGATTCATTCAGTTGAATATATTTGTTATCGGTGATGAAATTATTATTTAATTACTGTCAACTCTGCTTCAAATATTACTAGTAAGAAATCCTAGAACACTGACAGTAGAATGTAATTTATTAATCAATTTCATAGTACTGCTCAGCTAAGCATAAATTTACCAATTAAAGTAAATTAAATAACTAAATCTGGAAGGGTATATTCGTAGCATTAAGTATTTTGACCTTTTATAGAGAATCACAATATTCATGGCCAGCTAACACAATTTTTCTAGAAGAACAAAGCTTGTTCAGTGCAGAATAATTGGCTTTATAGTAGAATCATCACTAAATAGTTATTGGACTTCCTCCCTCTCACTCTGCACCCATCATCCAACCTCTTCCCCTCTCATTTTTTCCCATTCTTTCTCCCTCTATTTCTTGCTCTCCCCCTCCATTCTTTCCTTTCTTTTGTTTCTTTTGCATAAAGAAATTGTTTGCTAATATCCCTTGATAATTTTGATATTCCTTAAAATAGTTATAATAAAAAAGCTTCACTCTTCCTCACAATTTAAAGGGAGAAATAAGAAGTACTGATTAATTTTTAATTCTATATTCAAAATTGTTGTTGTTGTTGTGATGGTGGGGAGACAAATTTATCTTTGGTTTTGGGGCATTCGCTATAAAGGAAAGATTGAGAAATTTACATATTGTACCAATGAAATATTTCCACTCTGACTTGATTAGACATTTAATATTCCCAAAGATTACTTAACCAGGATTATCTCTTTATTGTAACCTTAAAATACTTTTCTAGGTGATTGGATAAAAGGCACATATTAATAAGCTCAAACTAGACATTGCACAAGCATGAAAACAAGTTATGTATCACATTCTTGGCTCTTCAATCTTCAGAGCCTGTCGTTCAGTCTAGCTTCAGATGCCCACAGGAAAACCTAACCCAGGATGCCAGGTTTACTTTCACGTATGGAGTGTCAGGCCATTTGTCTAAAGATGGGGCCACCATCTCAAATATACCAGCTTACCTGTACTTTACTTCCCAGCATAAGGTCAGGCAGCTTTGCATAATGTTTAAGGGCTTCTCATGCCACCTCTGGCTTTCTTCTTGCCTAGAGAAAGAGAAGTGGCAGAATATTTCTTTTCAGTTGAGAGAGCCAATCCAGACACCTTAAATGGTGATAGAAATTTGCTGCAAGAAAAATATGCTGCAAATATATCCTTATAACAAAAAGTGATAGCTGTGGATATTAGACACATTTGTACTGATGTTTTAGAGGAATGGGGAATATTAACATAGAGTAGATGTGCTGAAAATGTGTCTATTTTTCTGTGGACCAGATGCATGTCAGCATGGGCATCTGGGCTGAGAACATGGAGGAAAGTGCCAATGAGGGGTGGGCAAAACTGGGGGATTCATGCCCATAGTGACAAAGTCTTAGCATCATTATTGACTCACTAGAGAAGGTTTTAGTGCAGATTATCATTTCAATACCAAGAGAAAGTTCTAACCATATCTTTCATCATTAAAAATGAGCTTGGGTTGTCTTTATCAATAGTTGAGATTTCTATCATATGTGATTTCTCACAATTTACAAATTCACTGGTTATGTTTATTAGTTTGGGACTCTGCTGACCAAGTGCATAGGGCAAGTAGCTGACCTCTCCATTAATCAAGTAAATGCAATGAGAGAGATAGTATAGCCGATGAGCCCCAAGTAGTAATATTATAAGAATTAGACACCCTGAATATTACAACTTGGCTTGATCTCTAGATATAAGAAGCAAAAACATTTTTGTTAGAATTCCAAAATGGTCACTTGTTGTGAGACATTAAGAAATACTCTGCACTTAAAAGCTCAATTTCTTCATCAATGTAATGGGAATCACATCATCTTTGTTTTCTTTATAAAATTATTTTAAAGCTATAATGGAAATATCTCTGTTAAAATATTTATAATCTCTAAAGTTTTAATCTTGTATACTATTAATAAAATACTAAAAGTAATAATAGCATTAATAGTAATTAATTGGTAATAAAATTAAATTTATGGACTGTACTCTGTAAGTTAGGTGTGTATAGATCATGTAATTTGGTTCTTGATATTATGCAGAATTGAAGACATTACCAATAGCAGATGAAGTAATGAGATGAACCCAGGATACTTGGATTAAAAGCTAAAAAATACATTTAAAATAATTTAAAATCAATTTTAAAAATGCTTATTTAAATATCAACTTTTAAGAATAGTTTTCATACTGTAAATTAATAAGATTTGGTATTACAGTGATAAAAAGTTGAACGGCCCTGAGTGGAAGGAAAGGATGCAGTGAAGGCCTGTGATGGTCCCAGGATCTCTTTTCCTCCCTGTGTGGGGTCTCCTTGGGGCAGAATCTACAGGGGATGAGGGAGATCTGAGATAGGGTCCAGTAGGAGTTCCTCCTACCAGGATATGTAACAGTTTCAGAGCCAATGGATTGAATGTATCAGTTGAGACAGGATGTGTCTTTACACTACATTCTAGATTCCCTAAGAGAAAAAAAAAAAAAAATCTGAAACATGATCAACCCACATGCCAAAGTGTATGTTCAAAACCCAATTTAAACCTTATCAGCAGGTTAACATTATTTTTCCAAATATTACATAGTCTTCTAATTCATCTACTGCCATGATTGTAAGATACAAGAGAAGACAAAGTACATAAGCTCATAGCATCAAATTAAGTCTCATGCCCTTCTTGGACTCACAGTTCTTCCTAACTCCTAGTGATTTTTCCCAAGACAATTAAAAGGAAGACTGAGCAGGATCATAGGGGAGTAACAGATGATTATGACTGTAAGAATGAAACACCACTCCAGATAGAATAGCAATGTGCAGCTGGAACACAAAGGACTTGAGCCACGTGACTCTCTTCTTCACATAGGACTTCAGAATGAATCGACGCTTGAGGTGCCTCATGTATTATCATGGGCTGCAGTTGTAAGTTTGGGAAGATAATTTGTGGTTTCAAATTTTTGTAAACTAAAATATTTCCCTCTCACTGAAAACTGCTTCCTTTGGCCCAGCTGGAATGGACGCTTGCCAGAGAAATGGAGACAAAGAGAGAGAGAGAGAGAGAGGGACACAAGCACAATATATTAGAAGAGCAAAGGGAGAATAAATGAGGAGAGAAGTAGAAAGGATTAGAGAATGATTTCTTTTTTTCTTGTGGAACTGTCAGTTTTCCTTGACACAAAGGAGAGTGCTTTGTCATTGTTTTCTTTATAACATTGATGAATTTCTTATTCAGTGGGTATTGGGTTTTAGTTAAACATGACAGGAACAGAGATTTATAGGTGGCCATCTCAGAGGCTGTTTGAAAGGCCCCATAATGCTTCAGGGCACGGATGTGATTTCAGTGTTCACTTCTGGTAAATAGCCAACAATTTCATACACTCCACCCCTTCGCCCTGATTAGAGCTCTCCTTGAAAAATGGAAGTATACTTGATGAAATTCAAAGCAAAGGCAGAAGAGGGGGTAGGAGGTAGGTTTTTATAGGGGTTTTCTCTTGTTTTCTTTTCAACTCATACATTCTTAGAATAAACGGTGGTATTCATCCTATCCTTGTGTTTATTATAGAGAAAGGCAATATCCTAGATGACAAATTGTATTCTAAATACCATTATGCTTCTCGTTACAATCTAATAGGTTTAAAATTCTATTTATGTGTGTGTATGTGTGTGTATACACATAAAATAAATGTCTATTGGTGAAAGCAAAAAAAGGGAAGGTAAGGAACTGAACACAAACTAGTCACTATGAACATAAACATATCACTAGATGCCCCCCCTTCTCTTACTCTATCATGTGTGATATGTACAATCTGTTATAGTTTTTTTTTAACTCAAAACCCATTGAAAGCTTTTATTATGTTATTATAAAACTTTGTTTAATAACTGTACCATATTTACATAATCCTTTGATTTCAAATTGCCTATGTTTTCAATTTTTCACAATTTTGTATAGCACAGAAATTATAATTTACACACAATACTTTTTCTTCAGTTCCCTTAGTCAGTATTCCAAAAAGTGCACTAACTTGAACATTTTAAGAACATTTGGTTCACATTGACAAATGGCTTTTCAAAATATTGGATCAATTTACATTTCTATAATATCCTCTTTGCCTTATCCTCACTAGCACGCATTATTTTTAGATTTTAAAAAATATTTCTCCAATTATTTTTTAATGTTTAAAATTCACTAGTAAGACTGAACAAGGCCATTTGTATTACCCTTTACCAAATAGTTTACCTCAAAATGTCTTAGTGAAATCTTAATATTTCTATTTGTAAATGTTATGTATTAGAGATTCCATCACAGTACATTCAATTATTTACTTCCCAGATTCCCTTTGCATTTAAGTTTTGATTATTTTAAAGACTTTGTTTATTTGCAGCTATACTAAAATCAAAGTATCAGATAGGGCTCAGTAGCATATTATAAAAGTGATAAAAGTTTAAAAAGTTATAAAAGTTATAAAAGTTCTTGCCTTCAACAAAGGGGAGGCAAAAAGAGTTAAACCTGCAAATACGGAAGAAGAAAACAACTGAATGAACTCTCTATTTGGATAAAAGAGTAAACCCCAGCAAAAGAGTAACTTCAAACCCAAACTATAATCTTCAGATCCTACAATATGCCTTTGGGTTCCATGGGTTAAGTTTATCAACTTGCAAAGTGCAAATAACGGCTAATGTTTCTATAGTGCTCTATAGTTATACTATTTTTCCTTTGTCTCTTTTGTGGGAAACGGGGGGAAAAAAAGGTTGTGTTTGGCCCTTTTGGCACTGATTAGATGTGAGAGAAAAAAGGGGGCAAGATAGAGTCTCCAGAGGGGAAGAACCCACCCCGCTGCCTCCCAAGGCGTATTTCTTCCCTTTACCTGCTCTTGTCATAAGCTATCTCGTCACTAGCAGCAGCCCAGCTCAGCTGGTGAGGAAAGACAGACATGTGGTGAACCATGCTAAGTGGGGGCACATTTCCACACTGTGCTCACTCAGATTCTGGCACATTTACCTTGTCTAGGAACCTGATTGTAGCAGAGGCAATGCCCAGAGTTCACAAGAGCAATCTCCCACAAACATCAGGGCTGTGCTGGAATTAACTATTTTTAAATCATTTCTATGAAAGCATATCTATAATTTAGATAGTAAAAATGGAAAGAGCTGGAAAGTTCCTTAAGTGGGCTACATTCATAAAGGTGTTCAGAATCAAAGGGAAGAAGTCTAACCATCTGAGCCATCTAGAATCTTTCTCTCATTTAACAAATATGGGTCAAATGCGTACTGTGTGCCATGTACTGTACTTGGCTCTGAGGCTAAGAATAAAGACGCCTCTGGTCCTGACTTCTCTTTGTTCATCAGTAGTAATGACACATACAGGAATAATCACATATTTTTACAAACTATTTTTTTTGAGTGTTCTCTCTTCCAAATGTCCAAGATTCTTCTCTTTATATTATATGTAATCATTTAGCAGAAAAATAATTTGAAATTCATGAAAACCTTTTGGGAGCATTTTATGAAACTGATTTTAAGCATGCATATCTGGAAAGAAATGTCTACTATTATGCCAAAATTTGCATTAACTCCATCAATGTCCACCAAAGCCACTTTACCTTCTCAGTAGATATCTTCCATCTCATGGTCTCTACATCTCTCGACCCAAACCACTGAGCTATACATCTATGACAAAGATGGTCTGATTTAGTCTGAACAGGAAGGACCCTGGACAGCAAGTAGATATGCATTCAATGTATTATGGACTTCCAGCCTGATTGACATTTGGCTTTCAGAGTGCCTTCTGATAGCAGGATTTTGTTAATAGGATTTCTATTAGGCCCAATTTATTTTCTCTTCTATAAAAATATCCTAAGTAGGTTGAACTCTTGGTTGAGAGTTTGAAGAAGTCAAGGAAATTCCAGATTTGTCATAATAAAAAAATGACTACTGATTATTTGGATAGCTAGTTTAGCACAATGCTGATTTCAAATCTATTAATTTCTAAATACTAATATAGTTTAGCTTAATTGTTAAGAGCAAGAATTTTGGAATATGGCAGATATTGGTTCACATTTTGACATCTACTGGGGACTAGAATTGGCCTCAAACTCCCTGACTTGGATGCTGTCTCCTCTCTTGCACGAGTCCCCTTCTTTATGTACTCTCACCTTGCCAACTTCCTGGATCCAAACCTTTGATTTACCCCTGACCTCAAATCCACTGGAGCCCTAATCCCAGTGAACTGTTTCCTACTGCTGGATACACCCTGGTCAAATTTGCCCTTCTCCTGCTTGGGTATGACCTAAGTTTTGAGCATAATATCAGTCTATAGTGTGTCAGTTTTGACTTACCCTCTTCTTAGTAGGCTAGAGCCTTCTTCCTAAGCCCTTTATTCCCTGGGAAGGTGACTAGGTGGATGAATCACTGGATTTTTCTTCCAAGGTTTAAGAACGGGCATACATGTTTTGCTCAATGAATACGATGGCTTGGAACTACAGATTTTTCAGAGGGCTTTTATAGTGAAGGCAGCACATTGTGTCTAAGGAAACACTATTCTAGGAGGAAAAAATACCTAAGACTAACAGCTACTTCCACTGCAAATTCAGCACAGAGCAGTGAAAGTTACTAATATCCATTGTATCTAAGGTCTATCAACAGAAAAGAAATTATACTAAAGGAGGTGCTCAGCAGGTGGCAAGTACAAACTATTCACAGAATGAATGAGTAAATGACAATAAGAAGAGAGAAGATGGTACAATTTAATATTATTATTACTCCAAGTTCTTCCTTGGACTATCTTCATCTTTCTATTAGTGAGTAGTTTCATGGCTTCTCCTGTTTAACTTCAATAGTATATCACTGGTTCCCCTCCAGAGAATCTTGTATCAGAAAAACTATAAAGTTCTTAAAAGAAAAGATGCAAATTAAATTTTCTCCCTTCTATCTTTACTACTGAATTTTCTTTTAAGACACAAGATTATATATATATACACATATAGATAGATAGAGACAGAGAGATGAGACAGAGAGACAGAGATGGACTGTGTGTCTGCAATTTTTAAGTAAATAAAATCTTTTCCTTCTTTTTTCCTTTTGAGTTGTCTAAGAGGACCCTAAGTGTTCTTACTCAAAATCATATAACTTGGGGATGAGTAGGAGGGAGTGATAAAGCAACTCAGGTTCTGATGGTTTGATAGCTACTGTTAAATGCTCTCTCTGGTGATGGTGGAGACTTTAAGATAACTTTGCTGCTGTGGAAAGGGTCAGATAAAATGGGGTTCATGCCTGAGGAGCACAGTGAATGGCCAGGCTGAGAACTGAGAAGAGCTGGGTCTTTGTAAATAATTTGAGAGTTCTCAGGAGCTTTTGAGAGCTTCTTTTTCAACCACAGAGCTCTTGTGCAGAATATTTCACCCAGTTGGCAGGTCAGTTCTCATACACTGCTGATGCTTTTCAGCTCACAGAACTGTGTCCTGTCAGTTGAAGCCAATTTTTTATCTTAACTTTGCCATCATAGTATTGTGATTCTGCTAATGTCTAGATGGAAGTGCAATGAACTGAAACATGAGTCCTTTTCCTTCTGGACCTGTATCATAAAGGTTAATCTAGATACTATTATATTAGTTATCTTTTCCTGTGTAAAAAACCACCCCAAAATTTAGTGGATTAAAAAATATTTTTCTCACAATGGGGGCAGCAAGGCTTGGGATGAGGGGACATGTCTTATCTCTGCTCCACCCACATCAGTTGGGGTGGCTCACTAGGGCTGAGAGGATCCATGTTGAAGACATGACTGGAAAGTTGATGCTGGCTGTCAGATGGGAGCTCAGCCAGGGCTGTGGTTCTTCTCTATGTGGGCTTCCCCGGGGCTGCTTGAGCTTCCTCTCAATGTGGTAGCTGTGTTCCAAGAGCAAGTGTTCTAAAAGAGCAAGGCAGAAGTGAAGGACATTTATGACTCAGTCTCAGAAGCCATAATGTCACTCAATTGTGTGAGAGGAGGGGACATAGACTCCACTTCTCAACTGGGGAGTGACAAGCTTCCAGAGAACTTATGGCATAAGAGATATTTCTGTAAACATCTTTGGAAAGTACTGTGGGCCACAGTAATTACTGTGATTTACACTGAGAAAAGCTTATGACACAGACATTCCTATATTTTTTACTACCAAAATCAACAACTAAAACCCACACCCTTGTATTAAAACATATAAAACTTGATTCAAATGTTAAAAAACCTTTTTCTCTCATGTATTTTTGTTCTCAGAAGAAATAGTGGGATTAAGTTCTTCTCCAAGTGTTCTTTAACATAGACTCTACCTTTCAGCTTGGCCCTAGGATATGTATTCAACACTAGGTAACTCTACTTAAGACACTTGAAAAGTTACCCCTGAATGATTTCTCTGGTTTAAAAAAATAGTTTTGAGCATTTGTGATATTTGGTCATTCTTTGTTCTTTTGGGATGATTTTTACTTTGCTTTTGTCAAACAATTATATTCGAGTAGTTCATAGTAGTAGATATCTACTGAGAATGAAACATGCAGAATTTAAAGAGGGTTTTGCATCATTCATATTGTCTCAGTATTATTAATGTCAGGAAATGAGGTCTGCATCAGTCTGTAACTCTCAGAGCTCTTAACTGCCAGAAATAGATACTAACACTGTTTGTTGTAAGCATCAGAGGGATTCCTTGAAAGAATATTGGGTAATTCACAGAATTTCTGGGAAGGCTGTAGAATCAGGCTTAGGAAAAGAGAGGCTGGGTAATAGTAAGAACCATAGTTTATATCACAGCAGGGTAGTGAGAACACCAAGGCCATCTCTGCCAACCAGTGGATGCCATGGTCATTTGGCACTGGAGTCTATTGCTAGCCTCATTAAGAGGGCTGGTCCCATGTAAGTGGATGCTGCTGCCACCATAACCACTACCACCACAGTAGACTCTCTACAGCCGCTGTGAAAGTAGCTCCAGACTCAGAGTACAGGCTACATTCATTTCATTTGTCAGGTCTGAGCTATAAGAGAAGATGGTCAAGCATATATCTAGTGTCTTCAGATTACTTTGGAGAGAAGCATGCTCTGGCTTTTATCCAGGTTTAGGAAAGACATTCTCACTCTGGGCAGAAAAAGTAAAACATGGATCCATTACAACCTTTTTCTTCTGGGCTACTCTGTGTAATTCAGGAAAGCTGCATTGGTCAGGATGGGTTAGGTACTGCTATAGCAACAAACATTCCCAGCTCTTCGAGTTTTAAGCTAACAGAGGTTTATTTATCACTCACCATACATATCCATTGCAGGTTGGCAGGGAATATGTGCTGTGTTGTCCTTACTCTGGAATGGAAGCTGGTGTAGCCTCTAGCATTTGGGATGTTGTGGTTAGAATAGCAAAATAGAAGGAAATATGGTGAGTTGGACAATGGCTTTTAAAGGTTTCCATAGGTGTCACTTTTACTCACATTTCATTAGCTAAAACAAGTCAAATGATTGTACCCTATTTCAAAGAGGCAGACAAATGCAACTCTATCATAGGCCTGAAAGGATGAGAACTGGAATAATGGAACTAGCCTTAATGACTACCCTGTCTACCTGTCTAGTCAACAAAATCAAGCTAACTATCCTTCCAGTAGGGAATCTACTTCTTCCATATTCAATAGAGTCAATTCAAAGATCCTATTCAGTAATCCAGGATTGTTCAGTGGCTTATAAAAGTCTCTTCATTGTGGGGTGACACATGGTAGTCTTACAAGGTGAAATGTGACTCCTCTTGATCCAGACATGAACTAGAAAGACAATGTACCTTTCACCTAACACCCAATGTAAAGTGAGATAAAAGGACAGTACAACCACAGTAAATCCCCATTTGGAAAGAGGAAAGGAGGGAGACACAGCAAACACTGAAATCCTTCTGGGATGACATTTTTGAATACCCTGATCTGGTGCTGATGTTCCTTCTCAAGGCCGCTTCCATTTTCCATGCTAACCTATGGACCTGGGCTCCACCCTCTGAGATTTTTCTTGGCTAGATTTGAAGTGAATATTGGAGTGTATGTATACTTCGGAGGCTGAACAGACTTCTTAACCTTATTCTCACCCATAAATGATTGAGATCCAAGCTTCTTTATAGGTTTCAATTATTTCCAGTCTCTCTTCTTTATTTTTTAAATAAACATTTTATTTTGAGATAATTGTAGATTCACATGCAATTGTTAGGAACAATACAGAGGGATCATGTATACACTTCATCCAGTTTTCCCCAAAAGTAACAACTTCCATAATTATAGTACAAAACAATACCATAACCAGGAAATTGACATTGATATAACCTACTGATCTTATTTGTATTTCAACCAGTTTTACATTTACTCATTTGTTTGTGTGTGTATTTATTCTATGTGATTTCATCATGTGAGTATTTGTGTATTTCAATTCTATCAAGATTAGAACAGTTCATCATTATCAGGATTCCTTGTGCTGCTGTTCTGTAATTATAGCCCCCATTTCTAACCCCTGAGAACCACTAATCTGTTCATTTTCATTTCAAGAATATTATATAAATTAAATTTTACAGTGTGCAAATTTATGGGATTGACATTTTCACTCAAGGTAATTAAATTGGGACCAATCGAAGTTGTAGCATGTATCAGTTTTTGTTCTTTTTTATAGCTAAGTGGTATTCCATAAGATCAATGAACTATAATTTTTTAACCATTTGCCTGTTGAATAAAATTTGGATTGTTTCCAGTTCAGGGCTATTGTGAATAAAGCTATTGTGAACATTCATGGTTTTTTGTATGAAAATAAGTTTTTATTTCTCTAGGATGAAAACCCAAGGGTAGGGTCTTCCCTGGTGGTGCAGTGGTTGAGAGTCCGCCTGCCAATGCAGGGGACACGGGTTCGTGCCCTGGTCCAGGAATATCTCACATGCCACAGAGCACCTGGGCCCATGAGCCATGGCCACTGAGCCTGTGCATCCGGAGCCTATGCTACTCAACAGGAGAGGCCACAACAGTGAGAGGCCCGCGTACTGCAAAAAAAACCCCCAAAACCCAAGGGTGCAATCTCTGGGTTGTATGGCAATCACATATTTACTTTTATAAGACATTGTCAACCTGTTTTCTATGGTGGTTGTACCATTTTACATTCCCACCAGTGATGTTTGGATGATGCAGTTTCTCTGCAACCTTGTCAATGCTTGGGATTTCACTATTTTTATTTTAGCCATTTTGTTAGCTCTATAGTGATATCTCATGGTTTTAATTTGTAATTCCCTAATAAGTAAAGATATTAAGTGTCTTTTCATATGCTTGTTTACTATCTGCATATCCTCTTCAATGGAATGCTTTTGTCTTTTTATTCCTTTTTTTCTAATTTAATTGTTTGGTTTCCTATTTTTTCAGATCTGAGATTTCTTTATATATTCCAAATATTACTGTATTGTTGAATACGTGGTTTGAAAATATATTCCCCCAATCAGTAGTTTGATTGTTTATCCTTTTAACCAAATCTTTTGCAGAATCAAAGTTGTTTTTTTTTGAGGGGGGGAAGTCCAACTTATCAATTTTTGCTGTTATTGCTTGTGCTTTTGGTATCAAGTCTCAGAAACACATCCTGAAGATTTTGTCCTATTTTCTTTTCTAAAAACTTTATCATTTTACATTTTAATACAGTCTATTTTAAGTCCAAGGTAGTAAGTTGTTAGTTTGTTTTTCAGAATCACTCACTCAAAACTTTAGTATTTTTTATCTATTTGATTTCATTTAGCACCATATAACAATAGCTATATTAATAGTATTTTTGATATGTAATTTTTATGTTTGCAAATTTATTTGAATCTCATTTTCATGCTTTTCTCTCTCTCTCTCTCTCTTTCTCCAACAGTTATTGAGTAAAAATCCTCTGCTGCCCACTGTACTAAATGCATTCTATGTTGAGTACTTATTTAATATTCAAAACCATCCTATGGGGAAGGACCTATTTTAATTTTGTCTTTTTTTAAGAAAAAGAAATAGAGACCTAGAGAGTTTTAAGAACAAGCTTGCGACATAAAACAAGCAAGGGGTGAAGGCAGGATACAAACTCATACAGCCTGACTTCACAGCCCCCTTACTCTGTACTGAATTGAGATGTATAACTCTCTATAATAAGATAAATTAGACACATCAGTGGTATTTGTATATAAAGCATTACTAAACCAAATGTGAACAGAAAAGGCTGATTATAACATATTATCACACTAGTGGTTTCTCAGATCACTTTTTCTTCCTGTTTACTAAGGTTAATTACAGTTCTTTCTTGTGAGGTGCTACAGGAGAGTTTCTAAGGCAAGCATATCTACAATACTCCCACATTTCCTGGATGAGCACAGTGTTAATGTAATATATCCTCAGAGTCCTGCAACATAAATTGGAACTGAAGTGCCAGGAAGCATGAAAAATAGCAGAGTGACAATATACTGTGTCAATGCTTACAACTATGGGCTTTTAATATCCGGATCATTGAACTACTATATACATGATGTATAGTACCAGTCCGGGAGCAGTGTGGCTCTGTTGGCTGGAAGGTCTTCCTGCTTCCTCAGCCTTCTCAGTCTAAGGCATTAAAGGGAACAGTCTCAGGTGTCCCAGTGCCTTGGGTGTGTGTGTGGGACCAACCCCTAAGCTGATGCTGCGGGACAGCTTCCTGAGAACCACAAGGATCTCAGCATTACTTTGTTTAGTCATCCCAAGTGTTGCTTTGCAGAAATGCTCTAAAACCAACATTTAAGGAAACTCTACAGTTACATTAGCAAAGCTATCTCAAGTGACTGTGCTTGTTTAGAAAATATCCCACATGTGTGAAACCAGATGTTTACAGTTTAGTATTTGTTTTTGAAGGCAGAGAATGATATCTTAAAGCTTCTCTCTTCATCTTTTCTATCTTAAAACCAAGCTTACAACTACAACCCTGAATTTTCCTGAAAATTTAAAATATATTGCTCAATTATAATTTTTTCATTCAATTGAAAAAAAGAGCAAAGAAAGCTGAAAAAAATTTTAAAGAGAAACACTGACCAAACAACCCAACCCCAAATCCAAACAAACAAACCAAAAATGTATAGGGCTGGTTTGGCTAACTGGATTTAATGCATGTATTCTCCACGTTTCATGAGTACAGTAGAGTTTGAAGTGTATTATATTTCAGCTTCTGATCAAATTTGCATTTGGTTCTGAGGTGGTCCTCTTTTTGAGATCTGTACATTCCTTAGCATTTGACCATTAGCTCTGCACCACTGTAAGGGTTGTTGTGTCTTTTAGCTACCACCATAGACAAGAAGACACAAATGCGAGTTAATAACCATCAAAGGTGCCTATTTCCTTTTCCTGTAAATCAGAGCATGCTTTCCTACTGAATTTTGCAAGAAGGAAAACAGATTCCCTCCTGCTGATGTGAGGAAGTGAAGCTAAATCTCCCTCAAGATTCACTTTGGCTCCTTACAGCTGGATGTTAGTACCTTTTTATATGCAATTTTACTTCATTTAGTCTTTAAGGTTGTGCCTGAGGTTAGTTTAAAAGGTTAGTTAAATGTTAATGGATGTTAATGCTGCAATTAAATTGTTAAATCAATTGAAAACTGTGGCTCCATCTCTATCTGCGTTAGTGCTGGCTTGAGCTGCATTGGCGTATAAATTAAAAGCTGTAAATCTAGTGAAGTCTAATTAGAGACCAAATTTCTCATTTATCTTATTTTCACAGGACTGTAAGCACTGATAGATAATCAACGAAGGGCTAAAAACTTTTTAACATTAAAAAACTATTTTATCTATTTCAGGATTCAGGTGACTGATTATAATTCAGATCCAATTATTGTAAAAGGTCATATGTGAAATGAAGTTCTTTCAGACACTCTAAGTTTTATTTTACAAGTTTGCATACAACTCACTACCATCCCCATCCCCAAAAGCAAATATAAATACATTATTGAAGACCGACTTTAATGACATCTTAGAGTAACCTCCGTGCTAAACAGTATGTTTAGTACACTGCTGCACTAACCAAAAGGGGGAAAGATGGATTTAGAAACTTTGTGGGAGATTCATCAGGGAGCAAAATTAAGCCTTCATGGATGTCTAAGGTTAGAATTTTTCATTGTTGCTTCAAATTGGCTGTTGCCATCTTGATTTACCCAGTGTCTGAGAATACTTGAGTATAAAGAGTTCAGATGAAAGGATTTGTCAAGCTTAATCCTCCTCAGTTCACTATTGTAGAACTACTCCATTGAAATTATTCTGTGTATAACTCAACTTTGGTTCCACAATATTTGATCATATTTAAAACAAAAATTATCTCCATTATTCTCAATTTATGGCACTTAATAATGAGGTCTAACCATAGTTTTGGTATACAAATGTTGACATGAAGACATGTTAATTTCTACCTAAACCAGAAGATCAAAAATTGTCTTTCCAAAGAGTAGGAACACACACATATGTTTTGGTTTGCAAAGCTGCTTTTATTATTATTATTTAAAATTTTTAATGAAAATGATATTTTCTATGAATGTTAATTTCTTTAATAAAATCTTCTGCCCAGAAAAATACTATTTTAAGAGAAGAAATTATAAATTGATATTCAACTAGAAGGCCTCATTCCTCTAATGAAGACACAAGCCATGTCCTTCTTCCTTCGTATTCTGAGACAAGTTTCAGCACTGATTAAACCACAGAAGAGCATCAAAGAGTGAATTGCTGAGCAGATTGAATGTTCTGAACTTTTTGCTTTCTTAATTTTGTCTTGAATTCAGATCTCCTAAAACTCTTGATCACAGACTGTAGGAAAAATACTGTATTAGGTTGCTTGTCCCCTGAAGCAAATGAAAAAGATGTTCTATTTTTTCACCCTTAAAGAAGCACTGATTTCCTGACAGCATGTTTGTTTCTTACTTGCAAGCATTTCAAACTTAAGAGCGAACACATTATAACCAGCTGAACCAAAATCAGTCTATATTCATGAATTGCTGTGACTTTCAAAAGGAGGAGGCTGCAAGATCTTAACCAGGGACTTTGTACTTAATGATGAAAAGGTGCAGATGGCTTTCTACTTAAATACTTGGCATGGAACACAGAGCCCATCTCTCTCTTTCTCTTTCTTTAGTTAGGTAGAAAAACAATAGCAAAAGACACAATTTTGGCATTTTTGGGGGGTGTGAGTTATCACTCGTAGAAAGAGGCTGGGTAATTCTTTGAGTAGAAAAACTGGGATGGGATATTAAATATTTTTCTGATCACCAATCTTCTGGGAGCAGGATTTTTTATATTCAAGTGTTGACAGGAAACTATCCACTGAGACTAGACATACACCTAAGGGCTTTTACTTAATGATCTCTGAGAATGATCTGCAGCTGAAGCCTAAAATTTTGCTGTTAAAAATAAATTATTATATATGCGTTAGCATACGGTATTTGTTTTTCTCTTTCTGACTTACTTCACTCTGTATGACAGACTCTAGGTCCATCCACCTTACTACAAATAACTCAATTTTGTTTCTTTCTATGGCTGACTAATATTCCATTGTATATATGAGCCACATCTTTTTTATCCATTCATCTGTCAGCGGACACTTAGGTTGCTTCCATGTCCTGGCTATTGTACATAGAGGTGCAATGAACATTGTGATACATGACTCTCTTTGATTTATGGTTTTCACAGGGTATATGCCCAGTAGTGGGGTTGCTGGGTCATATGGTAGTTCTATTTTTAGTTTTTTAAGGAACCTCCATACTGTTCTCCATAGAGGCTGTATCAATTTACATTCCCACCAACAGCGCAAGAGGGTTCCGTTTTCTCCACACCCTCTCCAGCATTTATTGTTTGTAGATTTTTTGATGCTGGCCATTCTGACCAGTGTGAGATTATGTCGCATTGTAGTTTTGATTTGCATTTCTCTAATGATTAATGATGTTGAGCATTTTTGAATTATGGTTTTCTCAGGGTATATGCCCAGTAGTGGGATTGCTGGGTTAAAAAAAAAAAAATATATATATATATATATATATATATATATATAGTAACTTCTTTTAAATTACAGATTGTTTTCTTAATACAAATGTAAACATCTTTTAAGTCCTACAAGCCACTCTCAGTCACTAATGTGACTGCTTCACAATCTGAAGCTGCTTCAGATCTGTTTCAAGGGCTAGTGGAGGACGTGAATGAGGGAGATTTTACTGGAGGCTGGAGAGGTGGGGTCTGAGCAAGGACTCCTCCCCCAGTGGGGAGAGGCAGAGCAGGACAGTGCTCCAAAGTCTCAGCTCTGGAGGCAACAAGCAACTAAGTTTAAACCCAGCTAATTTGCATACATTCTAGGGCATCAGCAACCTCTCTTTGCTGGCATTTCCTCATCTTTTTCTTGACTCTTCTTCATCCGTATTCCCATGGCTTTAAATTCTATCTGATTGCAGATGATTAGTTATTTGTATTTTTAACTCTGACTTGTGATTCCCAAACACCTTTATTGAACAGTTTTATTGAGATGGCTACTTAGATTCATTCATTCATTTATTTACTCATTTGTTCATTCATTGTTGAGTGTTGGCAATATGACAGCCACTATATAAGTCATTAGATGTTCTATAGTGAGCAACAGAAATTACTTCCCCTTTTAGCATTTATATTGTAGAGAAGGATATAGACAGTGAACAAAAAAAGGAGAAATCTAACATAATTTCAAAAAGGAATATATACTACATAAGAAATCAAGTCAGAGTAGAAGCAGGCAGTGATTGAACATGCTCTTTTGGGTTGATGGGACGGGGGGAAAGAGATCTGGAAGAAGTGCAGGAACAGGTCACTAATAGGTATTGCAAGTGAGACTTGTCAAAAACAGCTTGCTGATTGTCTAACTGCCTAGTTTTCTCTTCTTTCTAAACCTCCCTCTCTTCCTGTTTTCCCCATCTCAATTAATGACATTACTATTTCCATAGAAACCTAGAAGTCTGTTTTGATTATTCTTTTACCCTTACCCACTCGCCTCCAAATCTTATCCATCAGCAGCAGGCTAAAGGTAAAACACTACCTTACAGAAAGGTGACTAATGGTCAGTGGATTTATGTGACTAGCCCAGGGTTATACAACCAGTCAACAGTGGACCCAAGGCTTGTTTGAAATCAGACTTTCTGACACCACCTTTGCATTTTTTTCCTCTGCCTCTGAAACGGGGTTGCAAAAGGGACAAGAAGAGGTGCAAGTGCCCCATATTTGTCCAAAAGTTCTCCAGACTCATCAATTTTCCCATACCTTCCCTGACAATTTCTACTCCAAGCTGGGTTTTACTTGCTTCCTGCAATTACTAATCCAGTCTGTACTCTCTCACAAACTCTTCTACATTATTTTGCAAATACTCCCTCATCATTTCATGTTTTCTCTTGTCTTGTAGCTACATTATAAATCCCTAAAGGACAGAGGTCAAGTCTTCTCCCTCCATGTATACACTTGGTGTTCAACAAATATTTGGTACAGTTAAACAGAGATTTCATCCTCTGTTCTCAGAAAATTTGCAATCTAGCAGGTGCCATAAACAAGGACTCATGACAAAGTTAAGTGATGGAAAATCAAAGTGAGCAACTGAATGACATAAAATGGAATATTTTACAAACTGGGGAGCAAAAGAAATCACTGGGAAGCTGAATAATGAGCATAAGTTTTGGTTGAGGAGGAGAAGAAAAGGGAAGAATGGAATGAATAGATTTCAAAGATGACAAGGAATATATCATTTGCAGATCAGGCTGACATGATGAGAGCTAAGGGTTCTTTCAATAGATGATCATGTACCAAAGATTTATCAAGAACTGACCAGATGTCACACACTCTATTTTCATACACAGTAGTGACTGAAATAAATATTGTCTTCTTCTCATGTAGTTGATAGGTTAGCAAGGGAAGGCCAAGAAATTAACAAGAAATGATGACAAAGCAGGGAAAGTACTGTGATGGGAGTTCATAACAGAAGCATCTAACTTCTGGTGGAGGCAAGTTCAAGAGGGGCTTTCTGAAAGAAATGCTGTTTGAGGCTTGGAGAATTATTAATGAAAGATAAAATTAAGTTAGATTAGACTAGGCATTACCTTATATAGCTTCCAACACTGGGGCTACCAAATGTGATGCCTAGAGGGAGGAGGAAGGGAAGGAAAAAGGAGGAAGGAGAAGAGTCTGGAGGGAGAAGTTACTGGGGGTGACATGAGGACTTTCGTTAAGAAAGTCCCACAGGCACCCAAAGAGGGAATGTCTCTAGAGGACATTTGTAAAAACAAAAAAGAATGGTCCTGAGTAAGGAACCCACATTTGGTCTATAGATGTGAGCTCTTTGTCTTCATCTTTATGCTCCATATCACCCAACCAACTAACTCTTCTTTTCTTGCCACTTTGATCTGTACCAATGTATTCATTTCATTCTCCATCTAATTTTCTTTATTATCACTGTCACTTGTTCCATCTTCTCCTACAGTTCCAAACACAGTGGCATTTCTTTAAGATGCACCATTGACCCTATACCTCCTCAGCAAACTCTTCTAAACTCTTGCCATTAGCCATCATGTTTGTGCAAATTATGCATTTCAAATATGTATTCTGGTAGAGGAAATAGGTGCTTACCTAAGAGACTTTGGAAATTAGTAGAGTGTATAAAACTAATGTGGAAAGAAACTGTAAATTAGCACTGTACTCTAGTTGAGGAAATTGTCTCCCATGGTGCCATATGGGCTAACAATTCTGATACCACACCAAAAAACCTCACACAAAATGATGAAGCATGTCAAAGGGACACAGGCACTGAAAGGAAGAGTTCCCAATGGCCTAAACTGTAATAATTTGAGCAAGAAAATAAGTAAATTAATATTGTGCTGTAATTCAAAGTATAACATAAATATCTGTATGTCAACACTGTTATAAATCAATGAAAGAAAAATAATTATTTATAAAAGTAAATAATTGTAGAAAAGAGATGTATTCTGTGCAGAATTCCAAATAATTTATGTAGATACTTCACTCTCAAGGAGGGTAACATAATTCCCAGTCCTTAAGTGTGGGCTGCACCTAAATGACTTCCTTCCAAAAGTACAGAATGGAAAGGGGCAGGAGGAAGAGTAACTTTATAATGGAGAAATCTGACAAACCCTATCTCAGCCAGGTCATCAGAGTCAACAGTCACAGTCATAAGTCATGTTGACAATATGTACCATTGATATGATAGGATGAGAGTGGCATGGTGGTCTTCCTTCCAAAGACTCATGACCCGAGAAAATAATCATGAGAAAAACATCAGACACATCCCAACAGAGTGACATTCTACAAAATACATGACTGGTACTCCTCAGACTGTCAAGGTCATTGAAAATAAGGGAAGTCTGAGAATCTGTAACAGCCAGGAGAAACCTAAGGAGACATGATGTCTAAATGGAATGTGGTGTCCTGATTATGATCCCGGAACAGAAAAAGAACATTAAGCTTTACATTAAGTAAAACTGAAGCAAACCTGAATAAACTATGGATTTTAGTTAATAATGAAGTATTAATATTAGCTCATTAATTTTACCAAATGTACCATACTTATACAAAATGTTAATCATAGGAGAAATTGGGTGTAAGGTCTATGAAAACCCTCTACAATATCTACACAAATTTTATATAAATCTAAAAAGATTCTAAGAATAAATTTTATTTAAAAATTATATTTTCAAGTTCAACTTCTTTTCTGAGCGCAGACCCACATTTTTAAATACCTGCTGGACTGTTCCAATGGAATGTTCTGTGGGTACCTCAAGTCAAGTTGTCCAAATATCCAAACTCATCATGTTAAGCATCACATCAGCTGGGTTTCTTAATTTTTTTTTATCTCTCATAGATAGTAATAAATAAAGTAAAATAATAAAATAAAAATAAAATCATGACACACAATTATTTTAAAGGTCTGCAAGTCTGGAAACTTGACAATCATCAGTCCTTCTTCCCTTTCTCTAATCCCATTGACATCAGTTGCCAAATGTGTATTCTATATCCACAGGGACTTTTTGATTATTATTCTCCACATTATTGTTTAGACACTCATCGATTTTTTGAATTATTTTCAAGGGTCTCCAAAATGATCTTTTCATCCAAATATATCTCATTGTCTAATTAATGTTACTAAAGCTTAATTCCAATCATGTAGTCTTTTAAAAATTATAAATAGCTACCCACTGCATGACATCCAGAGTTAACACTTCTCATCTTGGCCCTTTGTGGTACATCCCCAACCTTACTTTCCAATCTCTGTTCCCAGATTTCTCTACCCAAAGCATGGCAGCCTCACTTTTCCATTTCATACCAGGTATCACTCTCATGGCCTCTCTTACCTCCCCAGAGCCTGTAAAATATGGGTGTGTACCTGCTGTGAGTCAGGTGTATGAGTGTCATGCATTCCTGTTGCAGAGGGAAGAACAAAGGTAAGATATCCCTTCTTTCCTCAGAATCCATACCTGCCTCTTTACTCATACTTATCCTCTCACTGCACTTTCCTATCCTCTCAGTTCTGGCTTTCAAGATCTCACTCACCCCTCAGCATCTCCCACAGCAAAGATATAGGCAGTTTAGTAAAGTGGCTAAAGGCATGGGTGCTGAGTTAAGGCAGACCTGGGTTTAATTTCTGGCCTTGCATTTTACCATTTTTCAAAATTAGACAACCTGTGTCCTCTCTAGGTTATCTATTTATCTGTGAAACGGGGATTTGGTGCAGATTATATGAAGCAAAGTACTTGGTATAAGTTCCTGAAATATAGCAAGTCTTTAAAATTTGTGTTAAAGTTCTCCTTTCAAAGGTCAGCTTTTCAGGAAATCTGGCCTATTTGTGTATGTTTTTTATTTGTTTATTTTTTTGTTTGTTTTTTAATCCCCATTGGTTAAGACTCCATGGGATTTTGTTTGTGTCTCCTGTCTACTACTTTTCCAATTCCCCTTTGCCCCATGGTGATTTGTACTCTTGTTCTACAACATTGGGCAATAAGCCCTCCATGTCTTTATTGACTTCTCTGTATAATGGAAATACTGATAGTACTTCCGTCAAAGGATTCTTGGAAGGTTAAGAGAGTTTATGTATAGAGCACTTTGAACAATGCTTGACATATAATAAGTATCAGATATGTGATTTTACTTATTATGAGTAGGATTATTATCTCATCTGCCAAGATAGCAGATAATGAGACTTACCTTTATATTCCCTGCAGTGACTAGAAAAAAATGTCAGGTATATAGCTGGTGTTCAGTGAAGGCAAACTAGAGTGGGATCTGATGCTGCCTTTGTGACTAGACACAGTCTTCCTTTCTCTGAGGAGAAAAATATGGATCAATTAGAACCAAGGGCCAAGGCCATGAACAATCAATGTGCAGGGCATGTGAAAAAGAAGACACACTAGAGAAGGGTCAGGCAGAAAGAGAAGATTCAGGAGGATGAAGCTGTCAGGAGCAAAAGTATGGAGAATGAGTTGTATTAACTAACGCAGTCTTTACTGGTGCCTGATGAATAAATGAACAACACTAATGTTACTTAGTGCATACCCAGAGATATTTTAACCTCCAGGATAAGTTGCTAGATAATAGTATGCAATCAGCCAATGTCCAACATTAGACATTAGATAAAATCCCCCAAATTGTAAGTCTAAGTAAAATCTTTGTATAAGGTATGACTTGATTCTTATTTCATGATATAGTAGTCTTTCTTTAACCTGGATGATTAAAAATATTCATATTTGAAAGATTAGTATAGGAAACATTAGTATGTTTTTAGAAACATTGCATGGTAGCCGTATCTTTCCAATAGTAAACATTAAGATAAAATAGCTAACTATCTATTAGTGACGATCTTTCTACTGTATGACAAGAGCTGTAGTGGGCAATCCAGACAAGTTCTAGTGGATCTCTAATTTTCTGTCTTCCCATTGGTCTTTCTTTATCTTCTATCTATGACCTCTGAACAGAGATTAAAACCTAAAACATAATTGTGAGAGAATTAGATAATTGCTTGTTAATTAGAAATATTACATACATATTTCCATTTTGGAGAGAAATTAAGAATCTGTTTCAATGTTTTTCATTTGGTTTTTCGTCAAGTTTGAACTTGAAAGTCAACATACACTCCTGGGTTTATTATCTCTTATAAGGCACTAGCATGTTCCAAATTCAGAGGAAGAAACTACATTTCCTCAAACCATTTAAGAAGAGGCAGGGATGTGGTCTGAAAAACCCCAACTAGATAAGGGGCCCGTTCAGACTGCCCTGAAAGAGGTGACGTGAAGAACCCCATTACTTTTATGGGCTTGACCTGATCCCTTGTAAAACTTTCCTCTGTGATTTCTCAGTACAATATGAATCCTTGAAACACCCAGAAAGTGAAATGAAACCTTTCCGGCTTGTATTTAAACTCGGCCCCAAAGCATGTATGTTTATTGGCCTCATAAACCTAATGCAACCGAAGCATTCATGAATCAAGATTAGGGGTTGTGACAAAGGGTAATTTGTCACCGGCGATGACATTATTTTTATCACCTACATCATCGTGGGAGACGTCTGAGCATCCCTTTGCGCAGCAGTCCACACCCGCCACTCTAGGGAACAGCAGACGCGTGGGCCCTGGTAGCAGTTCACGGGGGCTCTATCAGAGACAAAAGATTAAATTATTCAGCATTTCTAGGGCCAGTTTTGTGAGGAGGAATTACTGAACAACCAAATCACAGGGCTGTTAGAAATCAAGCCATTCTTGTGAGGCGCCGTGTTTTCTTTTCGGCAGTTCAACCCCAGGATGTTAAGAGATCCTTATGGGTCTAGTTTTGGAATTTGAATGTACCTACTATATTTAAGTTCTTATTTTCTTTCTTTCCTTCTGCTCTGGTTCTATGAAAAGTACGTATAGAAGGAAGGGGGATGGGGTTGGGTGGGTGGGTCTTGGAGAACTGCAAGAGCCGAAGGTGCGTTCGCTACATCTAGGGTCTTATCATTAGCCTCCCGCCCCCAACCCATTACCAGAATACAAGGGAGCACAATGGGTACCAGGCAGAAGACATGAGCCCCAAGAGGCATCACTTCATTTTAAAGTTAGTTAGTCCTCCCACCTTCCCAGCAAGGCTGCCCACCGCGGCTCCCTCTGAGGGGATTTTGAAGTGAGGTGGTTAGCAATTTCCCTTTCTTCCTTCCTTCCTGGTGCATCCCTGCCCCACCCCCACTCCCACTCCATCTCCTCCTGGAAGCCCGGGCCAAGTCTGTTGCTTGCAGCAGAAAGACTCAAAACATTTTCGTGATCCGACTGTTTTCAAACAAGCTCGGCTCCTGTGAGCCTTACCAGCTGTGACTAATAGCAAAGAGAAGGGGGGAAGAAGCTTCTCGAGGCTGCAGGCTTCAAACAGGCAGGCTCTGGGGGAAACAAGAGAAAGCCATTAACTAACCACAGCGTTATCTTGATTCTCTCGGAGAAACGAGCTAGGGACGCCTAATGAACTAGCCTTAACGTTTCAAACTGAATGTGCCTCTGGGAGTCTACTAGAACAAACAGTGTGACAGATCAATGCTTGGTTCCTGTATCAAGAGAAAAGGTTATTCACTCCTCTGAGGAATTCGAGGGTTAGTATATCTTTATGATATACTTTCTTTCCTTTTAAAATTTTAACTTTTCTTACTATGTTCAGATATAAGTAGTGCAAAGTGGATGGGAGGGCGTGCCTACATGTGGATATGTGTTTGAACATCTGGTTTCAAAGTACATTAATAGGAGATATTCCTGTAAGATAGAGTATTTATTTTTACACTTATTAGAACATAGCTCAAATTTTTGATTGTTCTTGCTCCACATAAGGTAGCTATTTCAAAAGAAATGATACAGCCTTCAATTTCTGTACCTCAGACTGAGGTGGGGTCAAGGCACAAGCAAGCAAAGCTCGCCTTCTCAGTTCAAAAATCCCCATGTGGCTACTAGAGATTTTCAAAAGATGACTAGGTTTCTTCACAAAATCCTCCAGACTCTTCATTTTCTGGGAGGGTTACTGCATCGGTTATCATTTAGAAGAATTTCTTGATATGAAGCTACATAAGATGTAACACTCTTGTCGGTCATTAATGACTGAGATGGAGTGTGTTTTGTACTACCCTCCAGGGTGGCCAGGGAGATGCCAATTGTACTCTGTAGAAAACAAATCTCGGACTCTCAAATTAAAAAAAAAAAAAAAAAGGAAGTAAGAAAAAGAAAGTTAAAGAATGGTTTGAATCAATGTCCTGGTAACTGGTGTTAGGTTCAGACTCACACTTGGATCCTGCTTATCTTTATTCTTACAGGAGACTTTCATTTAAATTAGGTCACAGAATTCTTTCTTTGTTTATTGGTGCTAATTTTTAGCCAGCTGTGTGTCCTTAAGTCCTGGTAATGTGGTAATTTGTCTTTAATAAAAAAAAGTGAAAGCAAGCTCCCTCTCCTCCTGGTATCTCACTCCCTCCTAGATTCCCAAGTGTTCTTTGGAATCAGTCTAAGCAGAGTTCCTTACATGTGAAAGGCAGCTATCTATGAAAAGGATTTATACAGAACAGCCCTCTTCACTACCTCTTATCCATCAACATGCTGACCTATTTTGCAAAGTGAATTATTGGAGAGTAGTATACTATGCCGTTTATATTTCTGTGAAAATTTTAAAAGCCTTAGTACATGCATACTTTGACCCAGCAATTCCAATTTCAATAATTTTTCTAAGAAAATTATCAAAGATCTGTAGAATTTTACCTATAGGAATAGTTATCACAGAAGCAATAATGTTAGAATATGCTTTTCCAAACTAATTATTATGTTCTATTATGTTCTCTAATATAGAGAATCACTGTCTTAACAACTATCTTTTTTTCTTTCATTTAATACCATGTACTTGTAAAGCAAATCAATTCTCCATATTAAGTACAAAATGGGAAATTAAGTAAATCTCACTTGAATTATTATGGTGTATTAGCCTGCTTGAGCTGCCATAACAAAATACAATAGACTGAGTGGCTTAAACAACAGAATTTCTTTCTCACAGGTCTGGAGGCTGGGAAATCCAAGATCAAGGTTGTGGTAAAGTAGTTTTTTTTCTGAGGCCTCTTCTTTTGGCTAGTAGGTGACTGCCATCTCTGTGTGCTCATATCACTTCTTTGTGCATTTGTGGGGAGAGGAGGAGACTGGGGAGAGGAATGGGGAGAAGGAGAGAGGAAGAGAGAGTTTTCTTTGCCAGGTCTCCTAATAAAGACACTAATCCTATTCGATCAGGGCCCCACCCTCATGACCTCATTTAACCTTAATTACTTCCTTTGAGCCCCCTTCTCCAAATACAGCCACACTGGAGATTAAAGACTCAGCATAGGAATTTGGTGGTAATGGAGGGGGTGGGAAACAAACATCCAGTCCACAACATACAGTTTCCTGGTTAGTAGAAGTTTTTCTTAATGAGACATTCTTTAGATAAATATCTCACTAAGTCTCAAATAAGATTGTATAATTAGATCAAAGAAGCTTCACACCAACAGCTTGAAGAAAGTTCTCCTTGTTGCTGTTCATACATGCAGTCAGAGGGTCTGGGCTCTACCCTTAACTAGTTATGTGACTGGAAACAAGGCCCATAACATTTCTGGATCTTGATTTCTACATTTTTAAAGAGAAGGAATTAAACCAGATGTCTATTCAAGTTTCTTTTAGCTCTCAATTTCATGCATCTGTGACAGTTTCTTGTAGCTCAATGTTCTCACACCTGAGATACAACTGTCAGAAATGATAATGTGGTAAATAACATATTTTGCAAAGTTCATAGCTATAAAAATTACATATACAAGTGATTTATGTGTCTGTACTTATTTTCTCACTAGGATCGTTTATACAAATCATTCTGGATTATTGTTTTATTCAACAATATAAAGTACATAGAATTCCCTTTAATCCAATCCTTGAAGTTGGAAGCAAATGGAATGAAATACAACTCAAATATAAAGGAGAAATTGGATCCATATTTGGAATTTCATCAAAAACAGGAACAGGGAGGAACATTCCAGGAAAATAATGTAATTCATTTTTATGAGTAAAATATTAGTGAACATATTTCAAAATCTGAGCCATATTAATACTTTTTATAATAATATTTATTGCCTAGCAATTTCCTCCATATATGCCATAAAACAAAGACAGTTTTATCTGATGAGCTCCTAGTACCAATTATATAAACAAGTTGATAAGGACATAAAAGGAAAAGGGAAAAGTATAAATATTGGTTTTTATGTCAACAGGTCTGTAAAAATCTCAAAGGTTGGAGGTTATCAACTTTGGTTTGACACTTGGGTTACTCTTCAGCTAGCTGGATTTATAAAAGAACACTCTGCTGATGGGCATGTTGAAGGAGTTGAAATAATCAACCTCAGGAGGGGCTGTAATTCAGTAGTGAGCGAAAACATCCCTGGAGTCGAGAGTCTACAAAATGTTCCAAGATTATTAGAGACCAAAGTTTCCACTCAAGTATTTAGTATTTTAATAGGTAATTACTTTAAAAGACACTCATTAAACAATTTCCATTAATAGACCCCACTGGGCATAGATGGCTCAACTCTCCAAGGTTTCCTGGGCATGCCTTTTCACGTAATATTTTTAAATGTTTTAGAAATCATTTTTACATCCTGCTTCTTGCTGCATCCCCTCATTGGCTTGAATACAAAGTTCTGGTCCCAACATATGCCATGCCACAGCCAATGTAATTTTAAGCTACACTAGGCTAAATTGGATGTTAAAAGGGTAAGAATCAGAGAACAATGAGGACAAAGGCACAGTATTTCCATAATGGGGAAATATGTTAAGTTTAAGGATGAGGAAATGTCCAGAAACAATGCATTCAAGGTAAAGCTACTTCCAAAATAGCCTAGACGATAATTCAGAGAAATGAGGCTGGATAGATAAACAATTTGGAGAGACCCAAACAGAGACAGAAAATGTATAATTTAATTATCTGATTATACCATTTTCATAACTTCCATTTTACACGTAATTGCCAGCTATCTTCTTGATTATATAGATAATAAAACTAGTCAAATATTTCACAATGACCCATTAAATAGGATGTTGGGGGAAAGCTTGGTCTTTGCACATATACAGGAGTGGGTTTGAATATCCCACATCTTGGACCAGCTGTGTAGTCTTGGGGGAAGGACATTCCCAGCTTCTGCAACACTAGCTCTTGTTTTATAGGCCTCAAGTTCAATACCCTCGCCCACCAGTGAGGTCTTCCGACACCATTCAACCTTAAATAACTTCCAATCTCTCTTTATGATAGGATTCTACTTTATTTTTATCCATGAAATTATTACGGACTGATATTTTCTTGTTTCCTGTCTCTGCTCACTAGAATGTAAGCTTTGTAAAAACAAGGCTCTTTTCTACCTTGTTTTTTTGTTTGTTTGTTTATTAATTGAAGTATAGTTGATTTACAATGTTGTGTTAGTTTTTGGTGTATAGCAAAGTGATTCAGTTCTTTTTTTACTATTTTTATTTTATAATTTTAAATTTTAAATTTTTATTAGAGTATAGTTGATTTAAAATGTCATGTTAGTTACAGAAAAATGAATCAGTTATATATCCACTCTTTTTTAGATTCCTTTCCCATATATGTCATTACAGAGTATTGAGAAGAACTTCCTATGCTATATAGTAGGTCCTTATTAGTTATCTATTTTATGTATAGTAGTGTGTATATGTCAATCTCAGTCTCTTAATTTATCCCTGTCCCCCTCAGTTCCACGTGTGTGTATATATATATATATATATACACACACATACACACATATATATATATTTTTTTCATATTCTTTTCCATTATGGTTTATTACAGAATATTGAATATAGTTCCCTGTGCTACCTTGTTTACCTCTATTCCCAAGGCCTAGAACACAACCTTGTACATAATAGTTTCTTAGTCCATATTTGTTACAGGATTATCAAATGAATGAATGAATAAATGACCTTCAGTTGCCTTATTGCACTTGGGGGTGGCATTGCCTACCTCAGAGCTGTCCCAAACACACAATAGGAAAATCGAATTTTAAATGTTTTGCCTAAGAAGTACCCAGGAAAAATTCATTATTTCCCTTCCCCCTTTCTTTTATTTATTTCCTGATTACAGTTAATGAGAGAAAGGAAGGTTTTCATGAGTTGAACTTTTGAAATCTTCTCTTTTCTTTAATATGAAAAGACTAAATACATCTCTAGGAAATAGATATGCCCAGAAGGCCTTGATTCCCAACAAACTCCCACCTACCTCCTTTCCACAAAGCAATTATTTGGATTATGTGATTCTTATTTTCTCCAGCGTGTCTATTTCTCCTGATGGTTCTGTTTACAAGAGAGAGATACCTCTTTAATTTGTATTTATGTGTGTTGTTTTTCTTAGTCTTTACTCCTCTCTCTCTTTTTTTTTTTTTCCTAAGAGAAGATAATCAGGTTCTCATGTTACTACTAAGTGTTCTAGTTGATGGAAAAAGGTTGCCACATGAGGTCATTGCTGTGTGGATGAACTTGTAGACGCTGACATATCTGAGAGCATCTAAGGGAAATATTATAGGGGCCATCAAGGCCGCTTCAAATTTCCTGATTGCATATATTAAAACAGGATAAGCTCCAATTACTGGAGTCCTAGCTTCAATATAATGGAGAATTGGAGCTGTGTGTGGATTCTGATCTCTTGAAGCAGCCAAGTGTATCCGAAAATATGAAAATAAAGTTAACTATCTATATCTGGAAGAGCCAGAGAGCTAAGGAACCAGCCCCTATCGTTTTGGGCAGGAGAAAAAGGGTCATGAGAGTTCAATTTGGGTTTGTGGCTTTTCACCAAATACGGTGTAGTCTTGAAATGCATAGCTTCGTATTTCTTTTTCCTGGTGATAAGTCAGATAAGATACGGAAACTTAGCCTTAATGGTTTTAAACCTTTCTATCTGTGACCATTTACAAATTGGAATGCTTTACTGACCTGAGACCCGGTTGCTTCTGGACCTGTCACTACAAGTGGGGCTTCCAGCTAAAACAACAGCGGACTCATGCAAAAAGCTTCCCATCGTCTGTAGGAGAGGAGTGTACCAGGAGACAGCTGCTTAGAACAGCTGTGTACTCACACAGCCATCTTAGGGGAGAGTGATTAATGAACTCACTTGGGCAGCGAGTAGCCCAGTTCACTGATCCATAGTTGCAGCACAGGTATTGATGTGAGACTAATGAGAAATTTGATGCTCAAATTTGAATGTTTATTCCAATTACCAACCAACAGATCCAAATTTTTTTAAAGCTTAAAGCATTAACCTTTTGTTAAGAATGGGCAACATGAAACTGTCGTTTTATGCTCTGTGCTGGGACTTGCAAATTGATGTGACTGGAGTCTGTTTTGACAAATGGTACTCCTTCCATGTGCATTTCTTTCTTTAAACAGCATGTTAAGTTTTCAGCCAAGGAAAGAAGGAAAGAGAAAAGTACCTGTCCTGTGCCTGTCATACTGGCATCATTTAGCACTAAACACACAGATGTAATGAAAAGTCCCTCCCAAACCAAATAATAAGAAATTACACTGCATATGTCTGAGTGTGGAGTCCAGAACGAGGATACTGAGATTCTAGATCTTCTCTCTGCTCGCCAGACCACACCTGCATTACTATGCACAGCCCTGACTTTGGCCCTTTAAGAAACATATTAACACTTATTCTAGAGAAAGAGCAAACATGGCAAAGATGGGGGGAAAAAAAGCATAAAATGAGAGATTTACTTAAAACAATGAAGATATACAAGCTAGAGAAGAGAAGGTTATAAGGAGTTGCAGCAAGTATCATAGGTCTACAACATGCATATAGCGAATATTTACTGCCCAATCCCTGTCTGGCATCCATGGCAGATACTGTTAAATAATGTTCCCTTTTACACTAGCAAGGATCCAGCCTTATGTGTGGAGATCTGGACAGCATCATCAACCAATCAGAACCAATAGGAGAGGTGACATCCATTTGCCAGTGCAGAGTGCGAGGGCTTGGGAACCCCCGTAGGTCTCCTCCTGGTTCTCTCTCTCAGGTCTCCATCTACACATATATCACCTTGTAAGTGAGTTCTTCCCTCACCACCTGATACAAACTCAGAGCTCCTCTCCTCACCCTGCATGCCCTAGCTTTCTCCTCTACCTAATTTTTCTCTACCTGACATTTTCCATTTTTGCTTGTTTGTTTGCTTATCTTCTCCCTCCACACCCAATCCAGAATGTGAGTCCCAAGAGGAGAATTAATTTGTCAGTTTTGTTTACTGCAGTATCAAAACTCGATGGGTGCAACTCATAGTGGGTGCCCAGTAAATGGGTGAATACATAAAGAAGTGATTTTTAAGTAAAATACAAGTAGGGATGTCCTGTGTGAAAATAATGGCTCTACTCTATGAGGTCCTTTAGTACAGAAGTAGCTCAAGTGGTTAAAGTTTTTGAAGGCTAATTACAACAAAGTATAAAGAAAAAATTCAACTGGACCCATCAAACAAAGTAATAGGCTACTTTCTGGGGAGTCTTTGAGAGCAAAGGACTCAGAGTCCTTGTGTCCATCTGTCAGAAGAATGACAGAAGGGATTCATGAATCATACAGAAAATAGACTTGTCCACCTCTGAGGTCCCTTCCAAATGTTATGTGACATATCTATTCCTTCAGAGGTTGAATGTCATGGTTAAAGATTTATGCTGTTTCATTAAAGCCATCACACAATCCTCACAGGCTTAAAGGAGGTTGTCATAAGATTCAAGCCACTGTCCCTTCTTGGGATAATGCTAAGAATATTCTTATTATCATTCTTGTTAGGCCCTACTAATGGAAGCATAAGTGTGATTTTGGTATATTCTTGCCAGGGAATGATTGAGGTTATCGCAGTATGTAAGCTATATCCTCAAAGCAAGGATCCTTTCAAAGCTGAGGGAAATATTTCATACTATTAGAATCTCATTTAGGAAATGGCAACCTTATTGCATGAAATGAGGCCATGATGTGCAGAAAGAGTTAAATGTTCTTCCAGAAGAGCCTGACTCTAAGCCAGGATATGGCATTAAGCACAGAGAAAATTGGGCTGAATAATCCCTTTAGACTCTTTAAGGTGCTGAGCTGACATTTTGATATGCTGCAAGTTGGCAAGTCAACATTTCATAGTTTATCTTCAAATTCCACATTTTAAAAGTCTTATTTCTCTCTTCCAAAAAGACTATACCTGCAGCTACCTTAAGCCCTACCTACGCAAAATTGGATATCTTTTTTGTTAGTTCAATAAAGGGAGAATTTAATATCCTAAATTTTGTGGGAAAAGAAATCCCATTTCTGCTTAAAACCTGTGCCTTAAGTTTCATAATAGTCACAGAATTTTCTAAGGACAATAAATTATGAAATGATAGCAAGATGTAAGGCAATGCAGAGGTAGTGCTTTTGAAAATAAACATTTAATGGATGGTTGAAATATGAGTTTTAAAATCAGTTGGGGCTATTTTATGTGGTTTTATTATAGATGTCAAAATACAATTCTTTTTCTATTCATTAGACAGGCTACTGAGATTGTTTCCTTGCTGAAACGTCCAAATTAAACTCTCCAAAAGAGTTTTCAAATCTAACTAGTGTGTTGTGATAGCTGAAGGGAGGTAAACAAGAGTGGGATTGGAAAGGAGAGAGTGTATCTGAAAATTATTGTAGATACATGTGATAGTCACAACAGACAATCTGTAAAATCAGGTCTTATAAGTCACATGTGCATTAACTTTCTTCCCTTGTCATGCAAGCATCCTGTTCTCCAGAAACCCTTCCTCATTCCTCACCCTAAGTTTGCTTCTCTTATATCCCCCATCAGAATTCATCACTTCTTCATGTGACTTAACACAAGTAGAATTACCTGTCCCTTTTTGCCATCCTTCCTAGGGGGTGGGCTTCACAAGAACTGGCTGTGTCCATCAGTATTTAAGTATCTCTAGCCCTGAAATAAAATAGGATCTCAATAAAATTTGCTGAATGTAGGAATTATGCTTGAGCCTCCTCTGCCGTATTCCCACCACCAGGATTCTCCAGCCTAAGTGCAATCACCTCAACTACTGGGTCTCCTATTCTAGCCCATGACTTGCTGTGACACTCAAGACTCTAAGTTTCCAACCCAGAGACTCTCAATAGAAGGAGAAATGGAAGGTAACAAAAGTGCCCAGTACTACACTTAGCATCTCCAGTATCTTACAGGAAGTTTCAAGAGCTGCTTGATAGTGTGAGAATACCCATCAGTCATTGGCTCACGAGCAAGGATGCTTGTGAGGAAACAAAATCACCTCCAATTTGCAAATGAGAAAAATTTAGGCCAAAGGATCTCTGGCTTCTTCCAGAACTTGCCAGTGCCACCTATGAGTGTGGTTATGTTGCTAACTCTGCTTATTAATTACTGTGTGAGCATCCAAGGATGTACCAGGCAACGAAAAGACCACAGCCCTGTGCATCTGTAGCAGAGAAAATCCTTTACTAGATAACAAGAGTGGAATTTTCTACCAATTTGTATGTTTGACTTTTCATGTATCAACAAATGATGGAAGGACATCTACCTAGACAGAAGACCTTAGCTGCAGAATAGTACATTTTGTGCAAAAGTATATAAATACCACTATATTCACTCTGTTCCTTCAAAACAGTAGGGTAGAATTAAAATAGAAATTTCTAACTCTGCAGTGCCACCAATAGTCTCGGCGTCTTCTAAGTTGTTTACGTCTGAAAGACAGTCTCTCTTATTTCTATTTCCTATTTTTCTTCTGCCTAGTGTGTGTGTGTGTGTGTGTGTGTGTGTGTGTGTGTAGTGGAGTCCAGATTTGAAAGGCTTCCTTCACCTTTGTAGCCTGTGCTCTCTCACACACAAACACACACACACTTGAAATAAACTGCCTGATCCCTGCTTTGGTTCCTCCCCTCTGGTGGGTCAGGGGTCTCTCTCTGAGGGGTCTGTCTGAGCACCAGCAGTCATGCGGAACCTGTTTCTGACGGTCAGCCAGTGCACTTGAAAGGGAGTCATAGAGATGGGCCGACATTCCTGGCCCAGCAACTGAAAGGGAACCCTGTGGGGAGCACCTAAAGGGGGTGTTTCTCCCTTGGTCGCATCAAGGTTGTTCACTTCAGCGGATCTGTTTTAACTGTTCCCTGTATTCTGCACTGACCACAGGAAAAGGCAATTTTGTTTTCTTGCCCCAGCTTCAGAAGCATTAAACCCTTCACCTTGACTTCTCTTAGAACTGAAAAACTAGGAAAGGAAGAAAAAAGGAGGGCTGAAAGAGATAACAAAGACCCTTGGTACTCTTATCACATGGGTAATTATTGTGCTCACAGAGGTGGGCATGTCAGAGGGTGTGTGGGCGGCGGGCTCGCTCCATAAGGGATCCCTCTTTACAACCCATTTGGCCCTTTTCATGTGCAGGGAATTTTTAAGCTGCTACATGATTCTACCTCTTGGGGTCGGGGATCTTGGTCACAAAATGTGTTATTTTTGAAAGTTGTGGTCGGAAAAGACAATTAAAAGGATTTTTCAATTATGGATACATTTCAGAAAATCAATGATCTTAATACCCTCTGCATGGTGATAAATTAGGGTATAGGACTGACTAAGGGTGTGCTGAAAATGCAGATAAATACTTCATGTATTTTATAAAGCACATAAGTATTTAGCATTATTTGTATTTGGCTTGACAAATAAAATCAGAGCTTCAAAGACACTTCCTAGGAGCTTTAAAAGATTAAATATTAGCCTTTGGACAAAGGATCGACGAGCTTGCATTTCACGTTGAACAGTTATAGGCCACATTTCCTTTAAATGTTTCAGGGAGGCCGTTAAATTTTGAAGGAGAAGCTTTCTTTTTGAGCTGTGTGAACAAAGGCAAGTTTGTATACGGGAAGGCAGCCCAGGGGATTTCTGCTAAGACAGATGAAATGATTGTGGTGAAATCAAATCACCTCTGCAGCCTCTTTGTCCAGTCTGTGCACCCTCCCGGGTGTTCTCCTTTTGCCTGGGAAAAAGTCCGGCAGTGGTCAAGCGGAGGTGGATCAAATGAAGCCGGGATGAATGTGCACGTTGACCTCCAGAAGGCTCGAGGACGATAAAAAATAGACAATGCACGGGAAGCACTTTGAAAATGGTGAGGTGTTATTGTTATTACAATTATGATCTTTAAATCCACAAGACATGTTCCTGGCAAGTTTGCTTTAGTTCCCTTCACTGCTGGAGAAAGTAATCTGAGAGATGGGACTTTTGTCTCTCATCTACCTGTATCTTATTGAACTGAGCTCAAATATGACAAAACTACAAAATTAATTTTTGTTTAAATAGTCTGAGAAGTGGCTGTTCATCCAACACACTCAATTCAGAAATTGATGAAACAATGTCATTATAGCTACGGTGAACTGATACTGATTTAGGAAGAAAAATCACACAGAACACCAAGTCTTTTTACGTGTGACTCATAAAATCCTTGGTACCGAGGATGTAAGGATGTACCCCATTTTACACACAACATAAACCAGGGAGATAACATTGCCCCTCACAGGCTGAGGAGGTGATCCAGGATTTATAGTACCACGGCAAAATTATTGGACTAGCTTGCCCCAAGGAGTGACAAACTTGGAGCCATATTCCTTAGCAAACGGGAGAAATAAAGTTGCTGTACCCTAAAACCCCAGTCCAAATGAATGTGTATTTGGATCTAGTTATACATCAGGATGAATCCCCAGCCAACAGTCTAGTTCCCCAACTTCTCAGTAACATCTGGCCAATTTTAACTTGTGGCTGGAGGTTGAAACCATGCGAAATCCTGTGGTTACAGTAATTTCCACCAGGAAACCAGGACACACTGAGTGGTGTGCAAATGAAGAAGTTTCAGTCGGCTTTATTTTTATTTCCAAGTTGAAACTTGAGGTTTGGTAGTGCACAAGGATTAAAGTGGCAAACTAGTTCTACACACAGCTCTGGAAGTAGAAAATTTGAAAGTATCTTTTCCCCTGAAAAGTGTTTTCATTGATGTTGTCTGTTGTTGGGGATTTTTGTTTGTTTGTTTGATGGATTCATAGAAGTTGGTGGCTGAGAGAAAGCAGGGAGGAGATGGTAGTGGATTCCTCACTGCCCCCCAGACATGAGCCTGACAATTACGAGCTATCACTTCCTGAATACATTTTTTTATCACATTGAATTAAGACCACAATCTGCAAAATTGGCATTATTAGTTCCATTTAGAAGATGTGGTAAATGAAGTTTGGAGAAGATTCGAACAAACACTCAAAACTTCAGAAATTCACACAATGCTTCAGAAACACAAATCTTTCGTCCTTGACAAAACACAACTTCACAAATGGGACTTCAGCTGTGCCCTCCCCTCCTCTCCACTCATAACATTGATCTGACAGTTTCAGCCTTTGGAGACTCCGGGGATCGAGGAGGGGAAGAAAGCACGTGGATAGCTTCTCCCGGACGGGGTTTAAGTGTGTTCTCATCATCACCCACACAGCATTAGCACTGATGTTGGACGCATGGCAAAGAGGACGTCTTTGCAACAGTTTTGTTCTCAAGGTTGGTGGCCTCCAGTCAGGGCTTATCTCTAAGTTACTTCTCAGGAACGGGGCCAGATCAATACTGTATTCTTTCAGACCTCTCTAAACACAGTGGGGAAGGCAATCACGGTCTGGCGGCTCCCTGCACCTTCTGGAACGGATCGATACTCCGACAGCGCGGAGCTTTGTTGCTTCCCCAGCTCTAAGATGTTCTGCATGCTCTACATGATTGCTTAAAGGCTTTCGTTCCCTTCCCCCTGGATGACAACACCACTCCCGCCCTCATCTTCCCTAATACCATCACTGTAATTGCCTTGACATGAAATAGCAGCACAAACCCAGCGCCTGTGCTTTGAGATGTTTTATCTTTTTTGAATATCTCTATTAGTAAAGGCTGTTGATTCGGCTTTAATATGTAGCCAGAGCTTTAATGCAAACCTACACTTATTTACACTGGTTTGCGAAACCCACTGAGATGATTTTACCTATGGGACTGTTTGAGGGGAAAGGAAGATATAAACTCCTAAGCCCAAGAATATTATATTAAACTTTATGCAGCTTGAATCACATTATATCTACTCCATACTGCCACAGCAGTTGTCTTAGAAGGACTCTGTGTCTTATTTACTTTTTAAGTGATGCTGGGTAAAATGAAATATTTACTTTATTGTTTTCAGCCAACATTCCATTAAGTGGTAAATAACACAAGGGCTCAGCAGACCCTATTTTTCCAATTCTTATTTTTTGTTGTTGCCTGCTAAGTAAAGTTATTGATATGGTCTGAATCTTTACCAGGCACACGTCTCCTCATACTTCTCATCTCCCTCCAAATAAACCAAAACAAACAAACAAAAAATTAAAATAGAACTTAAAATATGTATTATGTGATAGAATTGAAACAGAAAAGTTTAAATGAAAATCCACTACTTGGCCTAAGGAATAAAAGTCTAGCACTTTAGTCTCATTCAGTTGACTTCAACCACATCTCTTTAGCCTCTCCCCTGTTGCTATGCCCCTGCCCTGAGTCCCAACCTCCATTATTGCTCTTTTGTTGTGTTGAGGCTTCTCCATACTGTTCCACTTGCCCTTCATCTTAGACATATACAACTCTTGGCCTTTCTTTGCTCCTTTAAGTCCTCCCCACCCTTCAAGATCTGGTGCCAATTTCAGCCCCTCTGGGAGCCACTGGAAATGGTCTGACCCAGTGGGTCACAGTGGAGCACTGCCTTACATTGGTTATGAGTCAGATTATGAGACAATGGGACATTTGCTGCCAAAAGCAGCTGAACTTCCAAAATTTGCCAATGATTTGTTTTTCTAAGATGATAATTGGGGTGATGAATATTGATGATTATCAACTGGTCAGTTGAGACTGAAAGTTCAAGGTTATCCTTAATCTTTTTAGTCTTTCACAGGTACACTGATATACTTCTAAGAATAATAGAAAGGGGTGGGGCCACACACCCTTAATTGCACCTTCCTTGAAGCTTGTCTTGGAGAACTCATAGGTCACTTAAGGTTAACCACTGGCTGGTGTTAGATATCTGAGATGTGTCATAACACTCCCCAATAGATCATTGCTATTTGTTGGGTCATCCGCACACTCAATACTACACATTATACATATCATTAGGCACAGAACAAATATTAATTAATGTGTTGGTTGGTGGAAGTCATTCTTTAATAGAAATCAAGTATGTCTGTGGACCATACATGAACAGTGGCCATGAAGACAAAAAAAAAAAGAGGGAAATAATTTAGAACATATCCAGTATTGCAAACTAATTAGATGAATTGTCACTTCTGATGGCAGATACACCAAGCAAAGTTGCTTTAGTTAGTAGTTTACTTAATTTAATACACAGTCCATTTCAGGTTGAATATTTAAATATGGTTCCTGAATACATTGGACTGCTAAGATATATAATTAAAAAGTCTAGCTGAAGTATTCTGATGCTTTAAGCTGTTTCATATAGCTGAGAAAAGAAAGCAGGTGTCAGACACTTGACTATCTTACTGGGAAAAAAAGAATTGATTTTACTTGCTAGACCAACTCAGAATGACAGCCACATAAAAATGCAGTGCTGCAAAATGCAACATGTAACATATATAATGTGTGCAGATGAGAGAGAGGAAGAAAGAGAATGATACAGAGTCAATTATTTCTCCTGCATTCATGTAAGTTGGTTGCAACTGAATTAATATGCATTTTCAAATACATTGTATTACTGCTATAGAACTTACAAGCAACATGTTCAAGATTTTATGAAATTTATTTTAAAAGCTTTTGTCTGAGATATTGATGTAGACAATGAAGGCGTAACGGAGGACAAAACTCATTATACAGGAGAAAACAGGTTGCTGTTGAACAGTGGAACCACAGAAGTATAGAATGTTGAAAGAAATGAAAATTGAAGTTCTATGTTTAATTGTTAATGTGATACATTTTGAACAAGGAAAAGGGTTGGTTCTTTCCCTTCCTTCCTTCCTTCCCTTCTTTTTTTCTTCCTTCTTCCTTCCTTCCTCCCTCCCTCCCCCCTCTCTCTCTATTTCTCTCTCTGTCTCTGTCTGTCTCTGACTCTGCCCTCTGTCTCTGACTCTCTCTGTGTCTGTTATCTTTGTTTCTCTGCCTCTCTCTGTCTCTATTTCTGTCTCTGTCTCTCTCTCCCTTTGTCTTCTCTGTCTGTCTATCTCTGTCTCTTGAATTCTATAAGAAGAGTCATCAAAGTCCTCAATTTGGGCACCTCTGTGACATGGTGGGAAAAGAGACTGAACTGGCTGGTACTTTGCAGTCTACGACCTTGAGAATCTATTAGTTTTCATGATCTCTGTAGTATCACAATGATAATTCAAACTGTCTATCCAGTATCCCACTCCAGCTTGGTAACAATATGCTGCATAAACATTTTTAGCTCAAAGAATGAAAAGTGCCTTACCAAAAGAGGTAATCATTGATATCACCATTTCCTCAAATCCCTCATATTTCTTGTCTGATATTTATTACTATAACTATTCATTGAGCATCCACTATGAGCCAGGCACAGATTTTTAAAATGTCTTTGGATGGCTAAAAATCTCTATCGGTTGAATATACTTCATTGTTTAGAAGAATACTGTTTTCAGCATGGTCTTAAGATTTCCATTTGAATTTTTCCCCAAGTCTACCAGGAAAGTGTTTTCATTTTCATGCTAGTAATGGCATGGGTTTAGCATTTAATATTTAGTTTGGGGCATTTTTAAGCACATAAAATCAAACTGGCTTAAAAACAGTCTTTTTCAATCTAAACAAACTAACTTCTGGAGAAAAATTCATCTAACAATCTAATTGTTCACCTAACCAGACAAAGTTCAGTGTTTTCTGTGACATGACCATAGAGGTACACTGGTGATCTATTGAACGTTGTCTTCAGATTATTTTCCCCACTTCCTGAAGTTATGTAAGAGCCATACAGTTTTCTTTTTACTAATTTTTTTTAAACACTGAACATATAAGAAATTTGTAAAAAAATAGTACAGTAAATCTACAATGAATGAATGAATGAATCTGCAACTGTCATCTTCCCAGAATTAGGTCAAACTTCCCAATCCTTCTCATTTCTGGCACCAGTTGTAAGTTAAGGCATCCCCAGGATATTCTCACTTCTGATCAAATTTAGGGGTTCCCTTGAGCTGCTCAGATCTGATAATCTCCTCAACTCAATCACAGAATTCAGGAGAGCTCTTTACTTATGATTACAGTGGGGTTTTTTTAATAGGAAAAGGATGCAAATCAGAAACAGCCAAAGGGCAGGCTGAGAGAGTCCCATATGTAAAGCTGCCTTTGTCTTTGGGGTCATGCTATCCACTGACATCAGTATGTGACAATACAGAGGATTAACAACCAGGCAAGCTTGCCCAGGCTTTGGTGTCCATAGTGTTTATTGGGGCTTCATTAAATAGACATCAGCACTTAAATCATTGGCTATATGACTTAACATCCAGGCCCTCTTCTCTGCTCAAAGTTTGGGTGGGTACTGAGAAGCTCAAAGCCCCACCCTGTAATCACATGATTGGTCTTTTGAGCATGACCATCTTCCATCTTGAGTAATTTTATTAACACAAACTATCTAGGGACCCACCATGAGTCACTTGGTTAGCATAAATGATCTGATGTGGTCCAAGGGAACCACCAAGAGTAACAAAGACAGATAATCCCAAGCCTGAAAAGAGACAATCCCAAAGACAGGAAATTCCAAGTGTTTATAGTATACCTCCCAGGATCCAGGGACAAAGGCCAGCTAATTTCTTTATTATACAGAAATATTATTTTGCTGAACCATATAATATAAGATACAAACTCCTAAGTGTTTCCACATGTATCTCTTATAAGAACAAGGATATTCTCATAGTAGAATACAACATTTAAAATACATTTATTAAAACTAAGGAAATGGAACACACATAAAATAGTATTACCTAATATGTAGTCCAAATTCAATATTTTGTAGTTGTCTCAATTTTTTCCTTTCAATTTCCAATCTAAAATCACACATTTCACTTAGTTGTTACATCTTATTACTTTCTTTAAACAGAAACCATTCCTTGGTTGTAATCTTTTCTCTCAATTGTTATGCCTCATTACTTTCTTTAAACAGAAACTGTTTCTTAGTTTTATTCTTTTCTCTTATGAAGTTGACAGTTGGGAAGAGTATAGACCAAGTGTTTATTTAAGAAGTTCCCCAATTTGGGGTTGTCTGATTGTTCCCTAATGATTTGATTCAGGTTATGCATTTTCTGGCAGGATTACTGTATAAGTTTTGCCATTTCCTTCTCTGTGAACCATATCAGGAAGCACGTGATACCTTGATTTAGGTTGTTTATACACTATTTTCTATTGTAAAGTTCTCATATTTTTTCCTTTATAATTAATAAGAAACCCATATGGAGATACTTCTAGACTGTGTGGATACACTATTCTTTTTTTTTTTGAATTTTACTTTATATTTTATACAGCAGGTTCCTATTAGTTATCTATTTTATACATATTAGTGTATATATGTCAATCCCAATCTCCCAATTCATCACACTACCACCACCGCCCTGCCACTTTCCCCCCTTGGTGTCCATACATTTGTTCTCTACATCCGTGTCTCTTTTTATGCCCTGCAAACTGGTTCATCTGTACCATTTTCTAGGTTCCACATATATGTGTTAATATACAATACTTGTTTTTCTCTTTCTGACTTATTTCACTCTGTATGACAGTCTCTAGATCCATCCACGTCTCTACAAATGACCCAATTTCATTCCTTTTTATGGCTGAGTAATATTCCATTGTATATATGTACCACATCTTCTTTATCCATTCGTCTGTCAATGGGCATTTAGGTTGCTTCCATGACCTGGCTATTGTAAATGTGCTGCAGTCAACATTGGGGTGCATGTGTCTTTTTGAATTATGGTTTTCTCAGGGTATATGCTGAGTAGTGAGATTACTGGGTCATATGGTAATTCTATTTTTAGTTTTTTGAGGAACCTCCATATTATCCTCCATAGTGGCTGTATCAATTTACATTCCTACCAACAGTGCAAGAGGGTTCCCTTTTCTCCACACCCTCTTCAGCAGCCTTGGTAGATACACTATTCTTTAACAAAATTTCACACAAGAGTTTTAGGATCCATTGATAATTCTTGCCTATATTAATTATGACAATGGTAGTTGTAAAGTGGTGATTTTCTAACCCTGTTTTTCCTCCAATATTTGTCACTTAGTAACTTTCTACTGTAGAAAAGAGCTTTCCCTTCACTCTTTTTTATTTGTTTGTTTGTTTAACTTTTAGCATCAAAGTCATAGATTCTTTTTTTATTTGCTATGTTATTATAATTCTGTTAAATTTCCACCTGTGAATGTATGTGTTCAGCAATAATCACAAGCCACTATATGTGAAATGGTGAGATTTAGGGAATATTGTTTTGTATCTCTTACAAGTAAGAAAGTTGTGGTTTAGAAACAGTCAGAATAGGAATCATTCATTTAACTCCTAACTTTCTAAACCTTCTCAATGAAATATGAATGTTGCAGTAGACAACATCGTTCATTTCAAACAAGCAAATAAACAAGGGAATGTACCAAATTTTTGTAGTTGTGACTGTAGTTTTGCAGAGAATGAACTTTTGTTCAAATCATAAAAAAAAAAAAAACTAATTCAATTTGACTCCAAAACATACCCCCTATTGGGAGAGCAACTGAATACATCCTTTAAGGTCAGTTGGTTTTAAAATTATACCAATCTGTTTCATTCAATCATTATAAAATGATTTCACTGGGAGGATGCATGTGCATGGACCTCCTGTAACTCACCATGTGCATTGAGGTAAGCCATGGGGTGTAGAGAATTCTATGCTGGATGTGAAGTTTGTCATTACCTTCTGACACATCAGTTCCCTTTTACCCACTACCTGATTGTCAACACTTGGAACTCCACCATCATGTTTTCTTCCCTGACATCTCACCTAGACTCTACCCTCATTAATAGTATGTGTGTAAGACATTTCCCTCTTCTGAAGATCTTGTAGAGCACATTGATTAAGGTATACATCCTTCCCCACCTTGAAAGAAGACTTGCAAGTGTAGGTATCAGAAAAGAGGTTGGAGGGAACATAAGGATTCTGGGTGTCTACTGGGAAGGAAATGATCTATTGGGAGGAATGAGGAGGCTAAGGCCCCAAGACAATATAGCCTGCCTTCCAGCCTGGTCACTGGCTAATCTAACTACACTTTAATAGATGATTTCTGGAGACAGAAATCCCTACCCCATAGCAGGGATTCTTGGAGAGGGTGAGGCACATGGTAAGCATTCAAAAAGACACTTACTCAAACATTTCTAAAAACTGGCCATATAGCTTACCATATAGAACTCCTACTTTCCACACCCAGCTCAATTTTTCCTTTTGTCCATAGTACTCCTCTCCTTCTAACATGTAATATAATTTACTTATACAATGATTATTTATTCCTTTATCCTGGAAGCCAACTCTTACCACTCCCACACTTCCCCCAACTAGAATGTAAGCTCCAAGAAGGCAAGTATTTCTGTTTTATTCCTTAACATGTGTTAGGTTCTTAGGACATAGTAAGGGCTCAGTAATATTTGTGGAATGAATTAGAGTGCTCTCTCAAATTCCCTCAAATGCACAACTGAAGATGAAAGTTAGTAACTTATACACAGTGAAATTCTTTGTTTCTCTTATTTAAAAAAGGGACAACTGGACACACACCAGTTTTGCTCATTAACATCAATTTAATTTTCTACCTAGATTTTTCCCACTGTTCTTGAATATTTTGCAAACATTGTTTGTCCCTTATTATTGTTTTTGTTGTTGTTCTTTTTTTTTTTTTTTTTTACTAAGTTCGTATGTAAGACACTGAGCTGGGTTCTTTTATGATATAAGCTTCTCTTTAAGGATGAGTCCATGCATCAGGACACCTTTCAGAACTGGAAAAGACAATGCTACTTCTACAGATGCAAACTTACTCACAGGGAGTGTGGTCTTTGGGGATCTCGCTTATTCAGAGTCCGTAAGACTGTGACTGTTTACAGAATGCAGAATGAGACCAGGATCTCTCAAGTTAGGGACACATGCCTTTTAAAATTACAGTCATCTGCTTACTTATCAGCTCCCCTGGGGACAACCTGCTCTATTAGTGGGAGAGCAGCTCTGTTAATCTCTGTTGACAAGGCACTAACACATGCTCTACAATTAGCTGTGCATTTCCAGTCCAGGGATCTTCCAGGGAATGGGCAACAATGCTTTGGCCCGTTTGCCTGGTATTGGCAACCTGAAAAAAATGGTTGCTAACTGCATCTCAAAGAGGAAAATGTAATTCTTAAACCTTCTACAATTTGGTTTAAATTAAAGCTTGCAATGCAATTCAGAAATTCTACACAATTGGAGAATGAAGAATTTAGTGCTTATGAAGACTTCCATGGGTTAATTTAAGAAGCTCTCCAGAAGTTCAACCTTTGCTGATAACATTCAGTTAGAAACTTAAGATAACCTTCATATGAATAATAGAATAATTTTAGAGCCTGCACAGAAGTTCTTAGTATGACTTCCATTGATCACTAAAAGATCCAGTTTCATGTGTATGTGAAATATTCTGTGAAGAGAGTCCATAGATTTCATGTAGTTCTCAATGATCCTTATGCAAAAAAAAAAAAAAAAGGGGGGGGGGTTGTGTGTTAAAAATTGCTAGATTTTTATCATATGTCTTTGGAAATGAGAAAAAGAAACATAATAGTGGAAAATGACTATTTCAAGGCCAAAAAGCAGATGTCCTGAGACAGTGGTCAGGAAAGAGCCCTAATCTGCTGATCCATGGCAGAGTTTTCTGAGAATAATTGTCCTTTTCCGCAAAACAAGCTTAACCACATTTGCCTGGTTCACAAGTTTGTTTCGAGATAGAATATGAGGTATGTGGAATGTTCTTTATAGCTCACAGTTATCTTTATTATCACCATGCACAGTATTATGTAGATAATTTCATCTGCGTATGTGTGTGCACACAACTACATGAATCAAGGTAGCCCAGATGTCATCTGTGATTGCTCTAAAATCTCCAATTGCTTGAATTCCATAATTTTGAAAGTATAAACTTTTTCAATGATTTCTAAAATTTCCCAGAAAGTGCACATTTTCCAAGACAAAATCCATCTCTCTGAGGTTTTGTAAGTATTAGTATATTTTATTAAACTCCTAGGTTGTCCTGAAAAGAGATGTGTTGCATTATTGATAAACATAACCTGCTGTCAACTTATTTTCTCCTTCATTTTCTCTTCTACATATATATCCTTCAACTCCTAACATTTTCTCTTTTACTGCATAAGATGATGAAACTAACAACTGTTCATCATCCTTAGAAGTTGAATGTGGTGAAAGATGCAACATATTATTTTTAACCTGCTCTACCAATAATTATAATATAAAGTGAGAATTATAAAAATAAATACATAAAAGTGTTGCAGTTTCACACAAAAATGGACAATTTATGGTTCGAAGTTCTTAAAATCTCAAAATGGTTAGGAACATTCTGGAGAGAAGATGCTGTCCCTTGTGCAAGTAATCCTGAAAAATCTCCTCTGTGCCAGGCACTGATTTCAGGTGTGGGACATCAGGATCTACTCTGATATAGAGGATAGTGAGAAAATAATCCCTAACCAAGTAAATTCCTCAGGTGATCTTGGATAGTGATAACTTTTGAAAATAATGAGAGTGATCTGGTTGGGGACAGAGACGTGTAGAAGAAAAGTATTTTATAAGATGGCTAGAGAAGACATCTCTGAAGAGATGATATTTGAAAAGATGCCTAGTATATGAAAGGGAGACTGTCCTGCAAAGACAGAGGGAAAAGGCCTGGAGGCACAGATAGCAAGAAGCAAAGGGTCAGTGTTTGAAAAACAGAGAAGCAAGAAAATATTGAGTGATTTGTTGCTTATTTGGGGGAAGATTCGTCTGGGAAGGTAGGCTAAGTCTATGAATTTTGAACTTTCGCTGAAAAGTTTTTATTCAGAAGCTTGTCATGATGAGATTTTAGGCTTTGAAAGATCACTCCGTGAGCAGTGAATGCCGTCGTTGAAGGGCAGAGTGATGAGGAACAAGGAACCTCCCTGGAGGAGGTGACAGTGGCCTAGGCAGGAGGAAATGATGATGGCTGATGAAGATGGAGGGAGGGAACAATTCTTTATGCGGGAGAGTCACTGAGTCTGGAAGACTGATTACTGAGAGTGTTGGGACTGGGGAGTGACCAAGAATAATCCTTAGGTTTCCAACTTGAGTGACAGCATAGAGGATGGTGTCATCATTGGAAATGTGAGCTATCAGAAACGAAGATACAAGGTCCTACTGTATATAGCACAGAGAACTATATTCAATATCCTGTGATAAACCATAAAAGAAAAGAATATGAAAAAGTATGTATAATATGTATAACTTAATCACTTTGCTGTACAGCAGAAATTAACACAACATTGTATATCAACTATACTTAAATAATTAAAAAATGAAGATAATGAGCTTTCTTCTGGACACATTGAAGTAGGTGGAAATATAGGTATATCTGACACATAACTTGGAGCTAAAGAGGTAAAATTTATCACAGATAGTCAGTAGCTAATATCAGCTATTTTTCAAGCACAATAACTTCTGCATTAGAATGTAAACTCGTTGAGAGCAAAGATTCCGTTTTCTTCATTGCTGTATCCCTCATACATAGATAAGTGCCTGTCAGGTAGACCCTCGGTAATTATCAACTAAAGGGACTCAATCATTGAATTTGGGAGAAAGGTGCATTGATGCCAAATTACTGGCCACTCCAACAGGACCAACTGATTTTTTTTTTTTTTTTTTTTTTTTGTGGCACGCGGGCCTCTCACTGTCGTGGCCTCTGCCATTGCGGAGCACAGGCTCCGGACGCGCAGACTCAGCGGCCATGGCTCACGGGCCCGGCTGCTCCGCGGCATGTGGGATCTTCCCAGACCGGGGCACGAACCCGCGTCTCCTGCATTGGCAGGCGGACTCTCAACCACTGCGCCACCAGAGAAGCCCCAACTTATGTATTTTTTTAACATCATGAAGCGAATGGACTGAATTTTCTTCAGAACTAAAAAATCAACTTTACTTGAGATCTGTGAAGACGAAAGTCTTTTTCTTTAAGGCCATGGACCCTTCACATTTATGTTACTAGTCTCTTGGAGTCTCTCTCTGATGCTTCCAGCATGAGTTCTCCCCCATACCTCTACCAAAACCACCTTCTTCAAACTAAGAGGTATTTGTGAATCTTGAGAGTACGTTTTATTTTCACAGAAGACAGTTACTCCAAGGAACAAATCTCTGATAGTGAAATTCCAGGCATTGATAATCTGTAAACAGCATAAAGTATGGACTAGAATAAAAGACTTCTGGATTTAATTCACATTGTCATGGGGAGGCCATTGAACCTTCTCGTGACTTGGCTCCTTCATCTGCAAATATTATGAGCTGTAGCTTCCTCGCTTCTCTTTTCAGTGGGATATTGCCAAAATCAAATGTTGATGTAGGAATCATGTCTTCTAGCTCTCATTTTATTCCTAGAACATTATAAAGTAGCTCTCTGTACACAAAAGACCCTTAATTGATACTTTTGTGACACCAGTTGAAGTATTTCAGGTGAGAAATCAGATAAAGTTTGTCCTAATTCATTGTAAAACATCATTCCTACAATTCTATACTTCACAAAATCAGTTCAGAGAATTAATTTAGTTGGTAATGAGAAATATTTAAAATCAACTAATTTTAAAGACTTCTTCAAGATGATGGACCTACAGCTTTGTAAATTGTGTATATATGCAGTCATATACAAGGATCAGCATACACACAACGTTTTTCTGAGAATTTCTGTTTTTCACTTGGTTTTAGTATCAATGGCAGAGATATACACTTATTTCTAACTAACATATTTTTTAAACATCTACCATGTTAAAGACGCATGGGAATAAAAAAGAAATAATAAAACTTGATATCTCAAAGAATTAAGGGGAGTGTGTTCAACATATAATTACAATATTGTACGAAACATGCTATTATTGGGGTGGGCACAAAATGCTATAAGAATACAGGGAAGAAACGATTGATTTTCCAGATGGGTCCAGGCTTTATGACTAACTCTGCCCGGACCATGGCCTTTATGCTAACAATCAATATACCAAAATGGAGACACAGAGTACTGCCAACTCATGGTAAGACCATCTTCACCTTACCTCTTGCCTCCATTAACAGATGTCCGAAGGGAACCCAAAACATTCATCTGTGGTGTGAGAAATGGGGTAGTGGTTGTTTTGGAGCCTGATAGTGACTGAAAAGGGAACACAAAGGGAGCTGGTGATGCTCTGATCCTTGATGTGGGTGCTGGTTACATGGGTGTTTTCAGCTTATGAAAACTCACCATTTCTGGTGTGTATGGAACGTCAAGCCGTACACATGACTATTCTACTGTTCTATTGGTTTTTACTGTTTAATTAAAAGGGAGAGAAAGAGAAATCCTTAGAGCTTTGTGTGTCTGAATAAGATTCTCCCACTCAAGTCCAACAGTGCCATGGGCAGGAGTGAAAAGAGGCCCTCAGAACCCTGTCTCCTGAAAAGATGCTCCCGATCTTATGCGCCTTTCTAAAGCATCCTACAGCCTCATTCATTATCTTCCTTGACTCATTCAGGACTAGTTATCTACTCCCATTTTCCTGGCTTACTGTGGTTTCCTTTTCTCACTCCATCTCCACTGACTTAAGGGGTAGATATTTTTTCTTCCATACACCTTTGTCGACTAAAAAAATATATTCACAACTTAAAAGTTGAGAGTTATGTTTTATTCAGTGGGAATTTTTAGGAACCCCAGGGAGGCAGAATCTCAAGTAATCCTGAGAGAACTGCTCCAAGGAGACAAAGGGGGGCAGCTAGGATATATAGGAGTTTTGCAACAAAAGGCAGATAGTAAGAAAAAAAGCAATACTGTTAATTAAAGAAAACTAGAAATCACAAGTTAAGGAATTTGTCCCTTTTCTATGTATGGGAGATGCAAGAGTCTGGGCTCACTGACATCATTCCTTTGATATGCATCTCAGCTATCTGGGGCCAGTATTCTGTGTTTTGACATCCTGAGTTTCCTCAGGAGCTCACAGTCAGTAGAGGCTGTAGTCTTATGGCTGCTAGATGGCATGTATTCTTTTCCTTCCTGAGTTCCCTCCGGGCTCACCAGTTCACCGTAGGTAGTGGCTGCAATCTCAGATGACGGTGCCATTCTTTGTTTACTGATATTGCAGGCAATATTCCATTTATCACTTTTAATAATTTGGTCTGGAGGTGGGATAGAGGTCTTTCTTGCTCTACATTGCTCTTTCCCTCCCTCTTCTCAGTATGAATCTCAGGTCATCAGATTATACCACCCACTACCCTCTTGTTTGCAGCCATCTATCGAGTGCTGGGTCCCCCAATTTTTCCTTTGAGACTTTCATTTCTGGCCCATAGTCCTTCCCTCTTACACCATTGTGAAACTTCTTGCTGATTTTCTTATCCATATAGATGATCCATCTACTATCCTGGCTTCTCATTCTCTTGATCTCCTCTTTTTCAGTAAGTCTTACTCTCCACCCTGCACCAGGTACTCATTCCCAGAGCCGAAATTTTTGAATACTAACTGCCTGGACTCCTTGCTAGGCGCCTTGCAATAAATGCTGCACTTGCTTTCACCACAACCCAGTATCGGTAGATTGGTTTTACTACCAGCAGGCAAGCAGACCCAAGTTTGGTTTGGTAACATTTCCCTCAGCCTACACCCACCAAAATCACTCTCTTTGAGATCACCAATATCCTCCATGTTGCTAAATCCAATATGGGATCATCAGTCCTGATCCTACATGAACTAAGAGAAACATTTGACACAATTGACCACTTTTTTTCCTTAAGTGAGTTTCTTCACTTAGTTTCCCAAACTTCATACTCTCATATTTGTTTGCTTTCTTGTTTTATTTTATTTTACTTTTTAATCCTCTGGGCTCTCAGTCTCCTATCTCCTTTGTTGATTCTTGCTCATCTCCTTGACATCTTAAGGTTTAAATTGAAATTCTTTTCAGGATAATTGCTTGGACCTCCACCTCTTTTCCTCTATAGTCAATCTTCATAGGGTACAGATTCTCTATAGAGACTATAGACTATAGAGTCTCTCACTTTAATTTTAAAATTTTAATTATAAAGTTAACATATAATGTATTGTTTAAACGGACATACTTTTGACAGTGGAAGGGGAACCTAAAAGTAATTGAAACTATATAATTTAAAAAATTATTTATTGACTGATATACATAAATGTTTTATTATATGAGTAGACATATAAAAGTCTTCTATTCAAAAACCATTTTCAAAAATAAAATTATTTCTCAAAAAATGAAAATAATATAAATTCATATGCATATAATTATTGATTAATAGAACATTAAAAACATAAGTAAAGTAATTATTTTTGGTATTTATTCATTAGTTGTAATAAATTTCTTACTTATATCTGTTTCTAATACTATCCTATTGGTATTTTTTATAAAGAATATATTTTGAAATTATTTTATTATTTTTAATTTTTTCATAACATTTCTAGCAGAGATCTTCAAAGTTGCATCTTATTGTTAATGTGTTTAAAACTGTTCTGTCTCTTCAACTGACCCTAAAACTTCAAGTTTTGTAATGTGTTACACAACAGTTTAAAATATTTATTATAATTCTAACGATGACACAGGAAAAATATGGAAAGAATCTGGGTCTTTGAGAATATTGTAGAGCCACTGAATTTAACGGTCTTGGAACTGACCCACTTCTGACATTACTTATTACTAAACCAGTCAAGGACAATTTTCTATGACTTAAATAGAAAAAGGTCCTAATGGATAAAGTTTTTGTGCTTTTTTCCTGTGAAAATTTTCAAAAATTTTAATTACATTACTATTTTCTGCCATGTTGACTCTGTTCTGTATTTCTTATTTTGTATCATTGTTTTTCTTATCACTCACCTTCAACCAGTGCTTTTCATCTTGATTAGATTTCTTTTTATATTATTACCTCTAATATCAAAGACTTTGTCTTTTTTTTTTTCGGTACTCGGGCCTCTCACTCTTGTGGCCTCTCCCATTGGGGAGCACAGGCCCCGGATGTGCAGGCTCAGCGGCCATGGCTCACGGGCCCAGACACTCCACGGCATGTGGAATCTTCCCGGACCGGGGCACGAACCCGTGTCCCCCGCATCGGCAGGCGGACTCTCAACCACTGCGCCACCAGGGAAGCCCAAGACTTTGTCTTTTGAATTTTCTTGTATTTTATTGTAAACATAGACTAAATACACACATGCATTCAGTGAATTGGCTTATCAGTGCCTTATTTTCCACCTAAGTCCTTTCACAATCTTCTTCTTCAATCAGGAGTTTCAGCTTGCCTAATGTGTGAATCTCCCAGCCAAGGATTTGTTGTTCAGCAGTCATTTATTTGTATGAATATCTTGGCCAGTGGAGGGAGCTGCCTGGTTGTCCAGCTCTTGAAGATTTGGACTTATATCTTGAAAAGCTAAAGCAGCCAATAGTTCTTCCTTTGCCAGAAATAATGAATGAAAAAGTGAAAGCTTCAGAGATGACCTCTCAAGTGATTTTTTACAGACTCAACTCTTTCCTATTTCTTACCTCAGAAAATATTATTTTAACATACAAATTTATGGGCTACCCTGGTGGCGCAGTGGTTGAGAGTCCGCCTGCCAATGCAGAGGACATGGGTTCGTGCCCCGGTCTGGGAAGATCCCACATGCCGCGGAGCGGCTGGGCCCGTGAGCCGTGGCTGCTGAGCCTGTGTGTCCGGAGCCTGTGCTCTGCAACGGGAGAGGCCACAACAGTGAGAGGCCTGCATACCACAAAAAAAAAATAAATAAATAAAAATAATAATAATAAATAAAATAAAATACAAATTTCTGTGGCTGGCCATGTTGCCATGGCAGAGATGGTATCTAGTGTGGATTATTAAGGAACATCCATGTGCTCAAGCTCACATAGGAGAGCCAGCACTGAGGATACTTCATGACATGGTAAGGTTTTCCCAACATTTAGCTGAAGGGGTCATAAGTTTTCCAATTCTGTGTAAAGTTGGATACTTACTGCTAGTAGGAGGTTAATATGTTGCCTAAGAAAAGTTCTGTGTATAGTACTCATGAAAAAAAAGCTTTTCTTTTTTGATGATATAAAATATAGTGTTCTGGGCAATAAGTGTTTCTATTCAAGCTGTAGCAGAGCACTGAGGTGGCACCTGGTGAGTGAAGACCAGGCTAACTGTGAACACCTTTATAGACCCTGTGAGACACTGGTCATGGTCCTAGTGAGAGCTTTGCAACTGTTGCCAAACATGGAAGTTATTGTGAGTACTTACAGTCCTTCAAAGGGGCACAAAAATTCTGGTTTCCAATAATACTCTGAAATGTTATTGGACTGAAGACCACCTGCAGAGAAAATAATGTGAAATCTTTGGGTCAATGTCTTTTCAGATAATGGGAGTGTGGATCCTTTATTTGATTTGTGAAAGACTGTAACTCTGTGTTAGGGGGTATACTTTGAAGGTAGATAGATGGAAATTATCCTTTGCCTTAGACCCCATGTATACTTACTGGAAATTCTTACTGGAATCCCAAAATTACCTCTTAGTTATGAACTGAGTTGTACTCCCTCTCAATTTGTGTGTTAAGATCCTAATCCTTAAAGTGGATATATTTGGAAAAAGGACTTTTAAGGAGGTAATTAAAGTTAGATGAAACCACACACAATTATGATTCATATATATGCATTTATAGAATCATTCATAACTTTATTTTTAAAAAAATATTGTTCATTTACTTGGTTAAATATTGTCTGTTAAATTATTAAATATAATAAAGAAAATGTCTCTTTCTGGTGCATAGTTTGGATAGGTTTTCTAGCATACCCCATATAAATAACACACTCTGTTGCTGGTAATGGGAAAAATATACCACTGGTCTGTATAAGAGGTAGTCTGTCTATAGCATAAATAAAACAGTTGCTAACAATTGCCTGAAATAAAATTAACTGGCTTGAATGTCTGTCCTGGTAACATCATCAACCATAGCAAACATAGTCATGGTTTTTATTACTTTTAACATAAAATGTAACTTGAATTAAAACTGCAGATTTGCAGTTCTTAGTTCATCAATTTCAGTTTAAAGATCAGAGATTTGAATAGTCACAAAAGATATTTTAAAAGGGCTTGGCACTTTTGAATAATTCTTCAGGAGACTGTGGGACATAGCAGGAAAAATTTGTGTACAATATATTTAAAATGTAGAAAATTGCTACTAATTTTAGTAAAAAGAAAATTAAAAGCATAAGACCATTCAGTACATGATGCAATCAGGTTTGTGGGTTCATGGAAAAGAATTATTAACTCCTCAAATGTATTCTTCTGTGTAACACTTTTAGAAACCACAGTTGAGTCTAGTATTTTTTGAAACAAAAGTCACAGCAACTATTATCTTTCACCATGCCTTTATTTGTAATGTTGTCTTTAATATGTCAGGAAATACATGGGAACCACAGAGTTAAGAAATGAATAGTTTATAGCCAAAATTGTTTGCTCAAGAGGATAGGTATTGAGGTTAGCAAGAAGTAAGTCCAACATTAGCATTTGTAGAAGGTATGGAACATTTTAAGAAAGCTGCCATTAAATCAATAATGGACATATATGCATTCTTTATATATTTTTAACAATATTTATATTCCACATCTCATCATCTACAAGATGATTTGCAGAGGTAGGTCTTAGATGGAAATATGAGTGTACCCATACTATTTTCCTATTCCAGAAATGTTAGCCAAGAACATTCTACTATGAATAGATTGAAACAATTTGGGAAATTTAAGATGAAAGTTTACCCAGATATTAAGTGTCATGATTAACTCTTTGGAGCAATTATTTTGTTTTTGCCCCCAAAACCCTACCCCCCATGAGAGGTATTGTTTGAAGAGGAATGGTGAGTTTTCTAAGTGCTGTTTCCTATATTCAGGACATCACAGGGAGATGTAGGAAAGGCCCAGGGAGAAATTACACTTATATTTTAACTTCAATACAGTGGCAGCAGTAGCAGCAGAAACAAGTTTTGAGAGACAACTTTCCATTGGATCTCTCATGCTTCTATATATCTTGTGAGTAGAGTCACTGACAATTTTTGTTCCAAACTATCTTTTCAAAGATGTTTGTATAAAAGACAGCCTTGGAAGATGGAGATAATTTCTTCTTCCAGAAAGCAGAGGGAATATTTGTTTGTTATTCAGTATAATAAAGATTATGTCTTCTCCTGGGTCAAGGTTTGGACAGGTTTTCTAGCATCCTCTTATAACTTAATAGGGTTTCCTGAGCTCAAAATTCCTCAGCCATGATGCACAACACTGTGTATACAGCATCCTTCTAGTTCTATGTGCTTATTGTCCCCTTGGGATTTGGGGGACTATTGCACCTGCCATGAAATTGAAGCTCAGAATGCCTGCTGTGCTGTAAGTAATGAAGTCTTTTGTCTCTGACCTAGGAGTCTCGTGTCTTCTACCAGCATTATAAAACTGGAGGCAGGTTAACTTGTTAGCATTCAAGTAGCATAAACATCCCAGGCACTTTACAGTTCTTCACACAAGTCTGAGAGCAACAGACATATAGGACTACAGGGAGTAGCATTAGTAAGCAGCAACAAAAAATTAAAGAGTCTTTTTTACTCTACAAATCTCCTCCAGTTTTGCTAATGAACTAACTTAAATCTTTAAAAGTACAAGATTATTTTGATGCGCCAAGTTATATCCTGGTATAGCTTTGTTTATATATATATATATATATATATATATATTTAGTTATGTTGCCTTCTTTACTTTTAATATTATTTTCTTTTGTACTATATCTTATTTGCTGATAAGTCTAGCCTAAGTTTATCTGAGAGTTTTTTTTTTTTTTTTTTAAGAATCAAATTCTAGTCGTATTGATTCTCAGTTTCCAATCAAGAGTGGAGAATAGTTTTCAAAACAATAGAGGAGAAAAATTTTGAAATCAGTAGAAGAGAAAAATGAGAATCAATAATATATCACAAATCTAATGGAGGGCAGAAAGGAGAAAATGAAAGTTAAAAAAATGTGCATAAAAATACAGGGAAAATAGGTGGAATGGAATAAAACAATCAGGTATATCAGTAATGACAATTAATATTCACATATTAGAAAGTATGTTGCTATTAACATTTTATTAAGTTTTTGCTTTTATTTTTAAATTTTCTTCCCTAATATTTCTGTATTTTCTCTGTCAGTTTTTCATGGTGTTCCTAACTTTGTGAGTTGAGCACTTAGATTAATTCATATTCTTTCTTGTTTTCTAATATATGCTTTTCATACTATAAATTTTCCTTTAGATACCAGTTTTAGCAGCATGAATTTTCCTTATGCACTTAGTTCTATACAGTTTTAAATGCTAATTATTACATCTTGATTGACCATTAATTATAGTCTGAAAAATGTGGTCTTATAATAACAGGGTCTTTTAATATCTGTTGAGACTTGCTTTGCATCCACTTTTATTCAATTTATTTCTCAATTCTTCAACATTGTTAATAATTTTTGTTCACTTGATTTTCAGTTTTGAAAAAGAGGTCTTAAAATCTTGCAACATGGCTGTTTACTTGTCCATTTTTCCTGGAAATTCTGTCAATAGTTTTTGATAATTTTTGATGCTATTTTGGTAGATGCACATAGGCTCGTTATTTCTGTCATTTCAGATTTGTTCTTTTATCACTATTTAATGATACTAACTATACATAGTGATGAATTTTGCCTTAAAGTCTATTTAATATTGATATAACAGCTTTTTAAAAAAATTAATACATTGTTTTAGCTGTGCTCTTAAAATTAGTGTATAGCCAGATTTTTTTTTAATTTAAAAAGAATTAAAGGAAAACTCACCAGATATGTTTGCGATTTTAATAAAGTAGCCAGTGATAAAACAATCACTCGAAATTTTTATAAATAGTCCTTTCTTTCTTTTTTTTTTTTTTTTGCGGTACGCGGGCCTCTCACTATTGTGGCCTCTCCCATTGTGGAGCACAGGTTCCGGATGCGCAGGCTCAGCACCCATGGCTCACGGGCCCGGCTGCTCCGCGGCATGTGGGATCTTCCCGGAAGGGCCGGGGCACGAACCCGTGTCCCTTGCGTCGGCAGGCGGACTCTCAACCACTGCGCCACCAGGGAAGCCCATAGTTCTTTCTTTAAATTGTCTTGAAATGACCCAGTTTGAATGCACCGTATGTTTCCTCTGGAAACCTGATTGATACAGGTACCAATACAGGCGTCAACTCAGCTAATGTGATGACATAAGGTCACAAAGCAATTATACAGCCAAGGCAGATTTCAAGCACAAAAGGATATGCTTTCAAATCCTGTGATCCTTTGAACACATTGTCCTGCTTCCCAATGTCCAACAAATGGGAATGTATAATGTAGGCAGCCAGACAAATACAGTCTGGGAGAGACTCCGAAATATTTTAATAATAAAGTTTTTCATTCAAGGTTTTCCTAGGTCCAGGTAATGAGAATTTTGAGTGATTCCTTGGAACTTCTGCATAATGATTTCTTTTGCTCCAGAATTAGAGACATGTAGTATTCAGCAGCTTTAATGACATAGTAAAGAAAATTTAGTATGTTGGGGATTTTTTTTAAAGGAATTTGGGAATTTTAAGCAAATAAATTAAAAAGGAGACAGAACTCCATTAGCACTGATCAACAATGTGAAAGAAAAGTCAATTACCCCAGACTTAGTAGAAGGTGGGAGGTTGGGGCCATCCACCCCTCCTTTTTTGCATCCTGAATGACATGACATATTAAGCTAAGACAGACAGGCTTATGATTAGGAATGGATGGGAAACAGCTTCTGGGAATAACTGGAGGCTACAGGAAGCATGGTATCAGTGCTCCCTACACGTGTAGGCACACATGTACACACACTGACATACACCAAAGATTCTGGACATACGTAGCTGAGACACAGTTAAAAGAAAATGAGGGAGCCAGGACAGTGTAGCGTTATGTTAATTGTGCTCCGATACAGAGGAAATAACTGTGTGTTAAAGAGGGTTCTTGCCCTTCAAACACTCACTGACCGAGTTTTCCCCTTGTGTTAAATTGTGACAGCATTAATAAATGACACTCAAAACTTTTTTTCCTGTAGATATATCTGTGGTTCCCTGGTGATGCTTGGGAAGCCATGACTTCCAGGGAGAAAGTCCTGATACAGAGTGTAACTGTACTGGGTTTGAATGGTCAGGCTGCCCTTTTCAAAAGCCTTACCCCAGAACCCAACTATTCCAGGGACTTCTGGAAGAAATGGCAACTGTGTTTAGTGCTAAACTGCTAAATTGACCCCAGGGAAGTGTCTCACTGCTAACGATTCATCCAAGTAAAGACCCTTTGGACTGAATGAGTCATCTTAGGTGAGCTCTTTGCAAATCAGCCTGATGTATTTTCTCATTTGATGCCCAGGCTGTCAAACTTCACAATGGTGTCAGATAAGGTGAGCAATCTTGTAACCTGTTAATTTGCTTGAAATAATGACAGCAATAATCTGATCAGGTTTGCCTGACTGTCTCCATTTGAAGTGGACAGTGGTTTCTCCTGTTAAGATTGTGACAAATCAAGACAAGTGTGTGATTATTATATCCAGTTATGGCACTTGGATAACTTGAGACAGCTCACTGCTGAGTGAGTAATCCCCATTTACCACCCTGTGCATCCGTTTGCTATGATTGGCATATTGGTATGGTTGAACCTTTCTCCAGGTCCCTTATTTCCTTCTGGAACTACATTAGTCCCAAATTCCTGTAGCTGAGCTCAAGTGTATTTATCAATATGTTAACCCCTCTCTGAAGATATTCCAGTAGGAGCTGTTTATAGGTTATAGAAAGCTACTTGAACTCTCTAAGATGAACAAAGATTGACATATGGGTGCTGGAGAAGGTTTATGTTTAGACTTTTTAGATAGAGTAGGATTTGGATCTTTGTTTCCTTCTAGTACACTAGGCAGTTTTCCTTCTAAATTCTTTACACATATCATACAGTCCTCCTTGATATCAAAACCTGAGTCAAGAGGAAAATTTGAGAATATTAAAACATTCAAATCAGTTCAGGGGCTTCCCTGGTGGCGCAGTGGTTGAGAGACCGCCTGCCGATGCAGGGGACACAGGTTCGTGCCCCGGTCCGGGGAGATCCCACATGTCGCGGAGCGGCTGGGCCCGTGAGCCATGCCCGCTGAGCCTGCGCATCCGGAGCCTGTGCTCCGCAACGGGAGACGCCGCAACAGTGAGAGGCCCGCATACCACAAAAAAAAAAAAAAAAAAAAAAATCAGTTCAACTTAGGCAAATCTATTTTGATAACTTTTCAGATGCAAACTTGCTCAAATATCTGCTGTGTCTATTGGTGAAAATTTAGGAAATGTCATTTGAACTCTTCATGAAAGTATACCAACAAGTAATTACAAAGAAGTCATAACATTTTTTTTTTCTTCCAATAGATTCTTTTCCTCTGAAATAATATGCACAATTGTTCCAACTTAATCAGGGTTAGGGTTGGAATATTTTGGCTTTACTCGAATTAAAGCCAACCTTAATAAGTTGTTTTCTGTCTATCTTTTTTCTCTTCTTATTTATTTATTTATAATGAGAAGAGACAACATATTTGATCAGAACAGGTAGAGAAAACATTGGTAAAAGAAAATTAAATCCCATTATTATAAGATAATTTTCAGAAAATCCTCGTTAAAAATAATTTCAAACAAAGCATTTTCTAAAATTTACATTTCAAATATCTGGTCCAGAAAAATAACAATAAAGTCTATTAAGAGAATTAGGTGATCAAAATCAAGAAAGTACATGTTGTTTTTTATGCGGAGGTGAAAAGCTGGATTCAAAACTGAAATATGCAAAAACAAAAATATGAAGGGGGATGATCTGCAAGGTCTAGAGAAGTTGGTGTGGTGTCACTGCTGAGGAAAGTTCTGGAAGCAATTATCAAAAGGGAAGCAATGATCTTAAGTGTCAAAGAAATGAGTCATGTAAGGTAAACTTCACTTACTTGATAGGTTATTCTTTATGTACCCTCTTATCTACTCTTCCCCCTTTTTACCCCACCCTACCCTCTGGCCCATTCTTCACTCTCCAAATTGAATTAGTCTTTCAGTACCTCTACCAAATCTGATCGTGCCTTGACACGTTCCAATAGCTTCCTGTATTTTATGAATAAATGTTCAAACTCCTTTGCATGGGATACAAATTCTTCATGATTTGGCCATTTACCATATCTTCTTGCTGCTCCCACCACCCAAGTACCACCTCTGCCATGCATTACCTGTTGTGAAATTCACATTAATCTTTCAATACTGGTTTGGTCATCACTCCTGCAAACTCCATCTGATTGTCATCTACCCTTTCTCCACTACAAGGTAGAGTTGGCCACTCCCACCCCTTGTGAAAAATTGGAGTATACACATGACTTTATTAAGAGTCAGTACCATACAAACATATTGAGATGCAATTATTAATTTCTATTTCTGATGTCCTTCAATAGACTATGAGCTCTCTAGAGCAGAGACAATGTTACTAACCTGTTGTTATGCCAAGATAACATGTAAGGTGAGAAATATTTGTTGTGTTAAGTCATTAATATTTTAGAGTTATAATGTGGCAATTTACTCTAAAGTAATCTCTACAGGCTCAATAAATTCCCTATAAAATTCTGGCATGCATGTTGTAAAACTTGGTAAGACTTTTCAAAAACTTATATTAAAATGTAGATGATCCAGAATAGACAAAACATGTGTTGGAAGACAACAAAATTGGAAGACTCATATTTTTCAATTTTAAATGTGCTGTAAATCTATAATAATCAACATAATGAGGTTCTGAAATAAGTATATGAATATAGAAAATACAGGAGAAAATTTTAGTGACTTTGGACTTGGTGATGAACTTTTAGATAGGAAACACAGTACAATTCATGAAATAAATAAATAAATACGTTGGATTTCATTAAAAATTGTTTTAATTAAAGTATAATTGACTTACAATATTATATTATTTTAGGTGTACAACATAGTGATTTGATATTTTTATACATTACAAAATGATTACCCCATGAATTCTAGTTACCAACTATCACCATACAAAATTGTGAAAATATTATTGACTATATTCCCTATGCTGTGCATTACATCCTTTTGACATTTTATGGCTGGCAGTTTTACTTCTTAATCCTCTCCAACAATTTCACCCATCCTCACTGCCCTCCCCTCTGGCAACCACCAGTTTATTCTCTGTATCTATGAATCTGTTTCTGTTTTGTCATGTATGTATGTTTGCTTTGTTATTTAGAATCCACATATAAGTAAAATCATATAGTATGGAAACACAAAAGACCATGAATAGCAAAAGAAATTTTGAGAAAAAAAATGGAGCTAGAGGAATCAGGCTCCCTGACTTCAGACTATAGTACAAAGCTACTGTAATCAAAACAGAATGGTAGTGGCACAAAAACAGAAATCATAGATCAATGGAACAGGATAGAAAGTCCAGAGATAAACCCATACACTATGGTAATGGTCACCTAATCTATGACAAAGGAGGCAAGAATATACAGTGGAGAAAAGATAGTTTCTTCAAAAAGTTACCACTGGGAAAACTGGACAGTTACATGTAAATGAATGAAATTAGAACACTTCCTAACACCATAAACAAAAATAAACTCAAAATGGATTAAAGACCTAAATTTAAGTCCAGATACTATAAAATTCTTAGAAAACATAGGTAAAACACACATTGACATAAACTGCAGCAAGATTTTTTTTTGATCCATCCCCTAGAGAGATAAAAATAAAAACAAAAATCAACAAATGTGACCCAATTGAACTTAAAATCTTTTGCACAGCAAAGGACACAATAACTAAAACAAAAAGACAACCCTCAGAATGGGAGAAATGAAGCAAGTAAAAAGGGATTAATCTCCAAAATATGAGAATAGCTCATGCAGCTCAATATCAAAAAAAAAAAAAAACAAATAACCCAATCAAAAAGTGGGCAGAAGATCTAATTAGACAATTCTCCGAAAAGACATGCAGGTGGCCAAAAAGTACATGAAAACATGCTCAGCATCACTAATTACTAGAGAAATGCAAATCAAAACTACAATGAGGTATCACCTCACACTGGTCAGAATGACCATCATCAAAAAATCTACAAACAATAAATGCTGGAGAGGGTGTGAAGAAAAGGGAACCCTCCCACACTGTTCATGGGAATGTAAATTGGAGCAGCCATTATGGAGAACAATATGGAGGTTCCTTAAAATACTGAAAATAGAGTTACCATATGATCCAGCAATCCCACTCCTGTGCACATATCCAGAGAAAACCATAATTTGAAAAGATACATGTACCCGTATGTTCATTGCAGCATGATTTACAATAGCCAGGACATGGAAGCCACCTAAATGTCCATAGGTGGAGGAATGAACAAAGAATATATGGGGGCTTCCCTGGTGGTGTAGTAGTTGAGAGTCCGCCTGCTGATTCAGGGGACATGGGTTCATGCCCCAGTCCGGGAAGATCCCACATGCCATGGAGTGGCTAGGCCTGTGAGCCATGGTGCGTCCAGAGCCTGTACTCCACAACGGGAGATGCCACAACAGTGAGAGGCCCATGTACCGCAAAAAAAAAAAAAAAAAAAAAGAATATATGATACATATATACAATGGAATATTACTCAGTCATAAAAAAGAATGAAATAAGCTATTTGCAGCAATATGGATGGACCTAGAGATTGTCATACTAAGTGAAGTAAGTCAGACAGAGAAAGAGAAATATGATATGATATTGCTTACATGTGAAATTTAAAAAAATAATGGTACAAATGAACTTATTTATGAAATAGAGTCACAGATGTAGAAAGCAAGCTATGGTTACCAAGGGGGAAAGGGGGGGTGAGGAATAAATTGGGCAACTGGGAATGACATATACACACTACTATATATAAAATAGATAACTAATGAGAACCTATTGTATAGCACAGGGAACTCTACTCAATATTCTGTAATGACCTATATGGGAAAATAATCTAAAAAAGAGTTATATATATATATATATATATATATATATATATATATATAATTGATTCATTTTGCTGTACAGCAGAAACTGACATAATATTGTAAATCAACTATACTCTAATAAAATTAATTTTAAAAATGACACATGAGACCAGATGAACTTAATTGATATTTATAGAGCATTCTATATGAAAGCAGCAGAATACACATTCTTTTCAGGTACACATGGAACCTTCTCCAGGAAGAACACATGCTGGCCACAAAGCAATCCTCAGTAAATTTAAGAAAATTGAAATTATATCAAGCATCTTTTCTGACCACAATGTTATGAGACTGGAAATCAACAACAAGAAAAAAACTGCAAAAAAACCAAAAACGTGGAGGCTAAACAATATGCAACCAATGGATCACTGAAAAAATCAAACAGGAGATAAAAGAAAATACCTGGAGACAAATGAAAGTGAAAACATGATGATTCAAAACCTGCGGGACACAGCAAAAGCAGTTCTAAGAGGGAAGTTTATAGTGACACAATCTTACCTCAGGAAATAAGAAAAATCTCAAATAAACAACCTCACCTTAAACCTAAAGCAACTAGAGAAAGAAGAACAAACAAAACCTAAAGTTAGAAGAAGGAAAGAAATCATAAAAGTCAGAAATAAATGAAATAGAGATGAAGAAAACAATAGAAAAGATAAATGAAACAGAAAGCTGGTTCTTTGAAAAGATAAATAAAATTAATGCCTTTAGCCAGACTCATTAACAAAAAATGGAAAAGTTACAATCTATACCACAAAAACACAAAGGATCATAAGAGACTACTACAAAAAATTCTATGCCAATAAAATGGACAACCTAGAAGAAATGGAAAACTTCTTAGAAATGTACAATCTTCCATGACTGAACTAGGAAGAAATAGAAAATATGAAGAGACCAATTACCAGTAACGAAATTGAATCAGTTCTTTGAAAACTCCCAACAAACAAAAGTCCAGACCAGATAGCTTCACAGGGGAATTCTACCAAATACTTAGAGTTAACATCTATCCTTCTAAAACTTCCAAAAAATAGCAGAAGAAGGAACACTTCTGAACACATCACCCTGATACCAAAACCAGAAAAAGATATCAAAAATAAAGAAACTTACAGGCCAATATCATTGATGAATGTAGATGCAAAAATCCTCAACAAAATATTAGCAGTCTGAATGAAACAATACATTACAAGGATCATAAACCATGACCCAGTGAGATTAATACCAGTGGCACAAGTATTTTTCAATATTCACAAATCCATCAATGTGATACATCACATTAACAAATTGAAGACTAAAAGCCATACGATCATCTCAATAGATATAAAAGAAGCTTTTGACAAATGTATTTATTATACAGTAGAGTATCTATTTTGGTTACATCAGTTTTGAGATATAATTCACATAACCTCTTAACTTGTACAATTCAGTGTTTTTCAGCATATTCATAAAGTTACTGATCGCTACCAAGATCATTTATAGAATACATTCATCACCTCAAAACATAAACCTCATACATTTTATTTTAGTTTTTTCAACACCTTTATTGGAGTATAATTGCTTTACAATGGTGTGTTAGTTTCTGCTTTATAACAAAGTGAATCAGTCATACATATACATATATCCCCATATTTCTTCCCTCTTGCATCTCCCTCCCTCCCACCCTCCCTATCCCACGCCCTAGGTGGTCACAAAGCACTGAGCTGATCTCCCTGTGCTATGCGGCTGCTTCCCACTAGCTATCTATTTTACATTTGGTAGTGTATATATGTACATGCCACTCTCTCACTTTGTCCCAGCTTGCCCTTATCCTTCCCCGTGTCCTCAAGTCCACTCACTGGTAAGTCTGCACCTTTATTCCCATCTTGCCCCTACGCTGTTCATGACAATTTTTTTGTTTGTTTTTTTAGATTCCATATATATTTGTTAGCATATGGTATTTGTTTTTCTCTTTCTGACTTACTTGACTCTGTATGACAGAATCTAGGTCTATCCACCTCACTACAAATAACTCCATTTCATTTCTTTTTATGGCTGAGTCATATTCCATTGTATATATGGGCCACATCTTCTTTATCCATTCATGTATCAATGGACACTTAGGTTGCTTCCATGTCCTGGCTATTGTAAATAGAGCTGCAATGAACGTTGCGGTACATGACTCTTTTTGAATTACGGTTTTCTCAGGGTATATGTTCAATAGTGAGATTGCTGGGTCGTATGGTAGTTCTATTTTTAGTTTTCTAAGGAACCTCCGTACTGTTCTCCATAGAGGCTGTATCAATTTACATTCCCACCAACAGTGCAAGAGGGTTCCATTTTCTCCACACCGTCTCCAGCATTTATTGTTTGTAGATTTTTTGGTGATGGCCATTCTGATTGGTATGAGACGATATCTCATTGTAGTTTTGATTTGCATTTCTCTAATGAGTAATGATGTTGAGCATTCTTTCATGTGTTTGTTGGCAATCTGTATATCTTCTTTGGAGAAATGTCTATTTAGGTCTTCTGCCCATTTTTGGATTGGGTTGTTTGTTTTTTTGATATTGAACTGTATAAGCTGCTTGTAAATTTTGGAGATTAATCCTTTGTCAGTTGCTTCATTTACAAATATTTTCTCTCATTCTGAGGGTTGGCATTTCGTCTTGTTTATGGTTGCCTTTGCTGTGCCAAAGCTTTAAAGTTTTCTTAGGTCCCATTTGTTTATTTTTGTTTTTATTTCCATTTCTCTAGGAGGTGGGTCAAAAAGAATATTGCTGTGATTTATGTCATAGAGTGTTCTGCCTATGTTTTCCTCTAAGAGTTTGATAGTGTCTGGCCTTACATTTAGGTCTTTAATTTATTTTGAGTTTGTTTTTGTGTATGGTGTTAGGGAGTGTTCTAATTTCATTCTTTTACATGTAGCTGTCCAGTTTTCCCAGCACCACTTATTGAGGAGGCTGTCTTTTCTCCATTGTATATTCTTGTCTCCTTTATCAAAGATAAGGTGACCATATGTGCGTGGGTTTATCTCTGGGTTTTCTATCTTGTTCCATTGATCTATATTTCTGTTTTTGTACCAATACCATACTGTCTTGCTTACTGTAGCTTTGTAGTACAGTCTGAAGTCAGGGAGCCTCATACTTTCACCTCCGTTTTTCTTTCTCAAGATTGTTTTACCTATTCAAGGTCTTTTGTGTTTCCATACAAATTGTGAAATTTTTGTTCTAGTTCTGTGAAAAAGGCCAGTGGTAGTTTAATAGGGATTGCATTGAATCTGTAGATTGCTTTGAGTAATAGAGTCATTTTCTCAATCTTGATGCTTCCAATCCAAGAACATGGTATATCTCTCCATCTATTTGTACCATCTTTAATTTCTTTCTTCAGTGTCTTATAGTTTTCTGCATGCAAGTCTTTTGTCTCTCTAGGTAGGTTTATTCCTAGGTATTTTATTCTTTTTGTTGTAATGGTAAATGTGAGTGTTTCCTTAATTTCACTTTCAGATTTTTCATCATTAGTGTATAGGAATGCAAGAGATTTCTATGCATTAATTTTGTATCCCACTACTTCACCAAATTCATCAATTACCTCTAGTAGTTTTCTGGTAGTATCTTTAGGATTCTTTATGAATAGTATCACTTCATCTACAAACAGTGACAGCTTTACTTCTTCTTTTCCAATTTGGATTCCTTTTTTTTCTTTTTCTTCTCTGATTGCTGTGGCTAAAGCTTCCAAAACTATGCTGAATAATATTAGTGATACTGGGCAACCTTGTCATTCTTGATCATAGTGGAAATGGTTTCAGTTTTTCACCATTGAGGATGATGTTGGCTGTGGGTTTGTCATATATGGCCTTTATTATGTTGAGGTAAGTTCCCTCTATGCCTGCTTTCTGGAGGGTATTTACCATAAATGGGTGTTGAATTTTGTTGAAAGATTTCTCTGCATCTATTGAGATGATCATATGGTTGTTCTCCTTCAATTTGTTAATATGATGTATCACGTTTATTGATTTGCGTATATTGAAGAATCCTTGCAACCCTGAGAAAAAACCCACTTGATCATGGTGTATGATCCTTTTAGTGTGATGTTGGATTCTGTTTGCTAGTATTTTGTTGAGGATTTTTGCATCTATGTTCATCAGTAACATAGGCCTATAGTTTTCTTTCTTTGTGACATCTTTGTCTGGTTTTGTTATCAGGGTGATGGTGACCTCATAGAATGAGTTTGGAAGTGTTCCTCCCTCTGGTGTATTTTACAAGAGTTTGATAATGATACATGTTAGCTCTTCTCTAAATGTTTGATTGAATTAGCCTTTGAAGCTATCTGTGTTTTGTTTGTTGGAAGATTTTTAATCACAATTTCAATTTCAGTGCTTGTGATTGTTCTGTTCATATTTTCTATTTCTTCCTTGTTCAGTCTCAGGACGTTATGCATTTCTAAGAATTTGTCCATTTCTTCCAGGTTGTCCATTTTATTGACATAGAGTTGCTTGCAGTAATCTCTCATGATCCTTTGTATTTCTGCAGTGTCAGTTGTTACTTCTCCATTTTCATTTCTAATTCTGTTGATTTGAGTCTTCTCCCTTTTTTTCTTGATGAGTCTGGCTAATGGATTATCAATTTTGTTTATCTTCTCAAAGAACCAGCTTTTAGTTTTATTGATTTTTGCTATTGTTTCCTTCATTTCTATTTCATTTATTTCTGATCTGATATTTATGATCTTTCCTTCTGCTAACTTTGGGATTTTTCTTCTTCTTTCTCAATTGCTTTAGGTGTAAGGTTAGGTTGTTTATTTGATATGTCTGTTGTTTCTTGAGGTAGGATTTTATTGCTATAAACTTCCCACTTAGAACTGCTTTTGCTGCATCCCATAGGTTTTTGGTTATCGTGTTGTCATTGTCCTTTGTTTCTAGGTATTTTTTTTTTATTTCCACCTTGATTTCTTCAGTGATACCTTGATTATTAAGTGGGATTGTTTAGCCTCCATGTGTTTGTATTTTTTAACAGATTTTTTTCCTGTAATTGATATCTAGTCTCATAATGTTGTGGTCAGAAAAGATACTTGATATGATTTCAATTTTCTTAAATTTACCAAGGCTTGATTTCTGACCCAAGATATGATCTATCCTGGAGAATGTTCAATGAGCACTTGAGAAGAAAAAATGTTCTGTTGTTTTTGGATGGAATGTCCTATAAATATCAATTAAGTCCGTCTTATTTAATGTGTCATTTAAAGCTTCTGTTTCCTTATTTATTTTCATTTTAGATAATCTGTCCTTTGGTGAAAGTGTGGTGTTAATGTCCCCTACTGTGATTGTGTTACTGTTGATTTCCCCTTTTATGGCTGTTAGTATTTGCCTTATGTATTGAGGTTCTCCTATGTTGAGTGCATAAATATTTACAATTGTTATATCTTCTTCTTGGATTGATCCCTTGATAATTAGGTAGTGTCCTTCTTTGTCTCTTGTAATAATCTGTATTTTAAAGTTTATTTTTTCTGATATGAGAATTGCTACTCCAGCTTTCTATTGATTTACAGTTCACATGGAATATCTTTTTCTGTCCCCTCCCTTTCATTCTGTATATGTCCCTAGGTCTGAAGTGGGTCTCTTGTAGATAGTATATATATGGGTTGTGTTTTTGTATCCATTCAGCCAGTCTGTGTCTTTTGGTTGGAGCATTTAATCCATTTATATTTAAGGTAATTATTGATATGTATGTTCCTATTAGCATTTTCTTAATTGTTTTGTGTTTGTTATTGTTTTCCTTCTCTTGTGTTTCCTGCCTAGAGAATTTCCTTTAGCATTTGTTATAAAGCTGGTTTGGTGGTGCTGAATTCTCTTAGCTTTTTCTTGTCTGTAAAGATTTTAATTTCTCCATCAAATCTGAATGAGATCCTTGCTGGGTAGAGTAAGCTTGGTTGTAGCTTTTTCTCCTTCTTCACTTTAAATATGTGTTGTCACTCCCTCCTGGCTTGCAGAGTTTCTGCTGAAAGATCAGCTGTTAACCTTATGGGGATTCCCTTGTATGTTATTTGTTGTTTTCCCCTTGTTGCTTTTAATATTTTTCTTTGTACTTAATTTTTGATAGTTTGATTATATGTGTCTTGGCGTGTTTCTTCTTGCATTTATCATGTATGGGACTCTCTGTGCTTCTTGGACTTGATTATTATTTCCTTTCCCTTATTAGGGAAGTTTTAAACTATAATCTCTTCAAATATTTTCTCAGTCCCTTTCTTTTTTTCTTCTTCTTCTGGGACCCTTATAATTCGAATGTGGTTCATTTAATGTTGTCCCTGAGGTCTATGAGACTACCCTCCATTTTTTTCATTCTTTTTTCTTTATTCTGCTCTGCAGTTGTAGTTTCCACTATTTTATCTTCCAGGTCACTTATCCGTTCTTCTGCCTCAGTTATTCTGCTATTGATCCCTTCTAGAGAATTTTTAATTTCATTTATTGTGTTGTTCATCATAGTTTGTTTGCACTTTTGCTCTTCTAGGTCCTCGTTAAACCTTTCTTGTATTTTCTATTTCCAAGATTTTGGATCATCTTTACTATCATTATTCTGAATTCTTTTTCAGGTAGACCTCCTATTTCCTCTCCATTTGTTAGGTCTGATGCATTCTTACCTTGCTCCTTCATCTGCTGTGTGTTTCCTTGTCATCTCATTTTGCTTAACTTACTGTGTTTGGGGTCTCCTTTTCGCAGGCTGCAGGTTCGTAGTTTCTGTTGTTTTTGGTGTCTGCCTCTAGTGCCTAAAGTTTGTTCAGTGGGTTGTGTAGGCTTCCTGGTGGAGAGGAGTAGTTCCTGGGTTCTGGTGGATGAGGCTGTATCTTTTCTTTCTGGTGGGCATGTCCAGGTCTGGTGGTGTGTTTTGGGGTGTCTGTGACCTTGTTTTGATTTTAGGCAGCCTCTTTGCTAATGGGTGGGGTTGTGTTTCTGTCTTGCGAGTTGTTTGGCATAGGGTGTCCTGCACTGTAGCTTCCTGGTTGAGTCGAGCTGGGTCTTGGCGTTGAGATGGAGACGTCTGGGAGATTTTCACCATTTGATATTACATGGAGCTGGGATGTCTCTCGTGGACCAATGTCCTGAACTTCGCTCTCCCACCTCATATCACAGCCCTGACACCTGGCTGGAGCACCAAGAGCCTGTCATCCACACAGCTCAGAATAAAAGGGAGAAGAGGGCTTCCCTGGTGGCACAGTGGTTGAGAATCTGCCTGCCAATGCAGGGGACACGGGTTCGAGCCCTGGTCTGGGAAGATCCCACATACCGTGGAGCAACTAGCCCCGTGAGCCATAATTACTGAGCCTGCGCGTCTGGAGCCTGTGCTCTGCAACAAGAGAGGCCGCGATAGTGAGAGGCCCGCGCACCGCGATGAGGAGTGGCCCCCACTTGCCGCAACTGGAGAAAGCCTCGCACAGCCAACACAGCCATAAATAAATAAATAAATTTTAAAAAAAAAGGGAGAAGAAAAATGAAAGAAAGAAAGAAAGAAAGAAAGAAAATAAAATAAATAAAATGAAATAAAATAAAAGTTATTAGAATCAGAAGTAATTATTTAAAAACTTTTAAATGTAATTTAAAAAAATGAAAGAAAAAAGAGCAGCCAAACTGAAAAACAAATCCACCAATGATAACCAGCACTAAAAACTATACTAAAAAAAAAAAAAACAAAAACGAACAGACAAAACCCTAAGACAAGTGGTAAAAGCATAACTGTACAGACAAAATCATACAAAGAAGCATACATATACACACTCACAAAAAGAGAAAAAAAAACATATATCGTTGCTTCCAAAGTACACCTCCAGTATTAGGGATGATCTGTTGTCTATTCAGGTATTCCACAGATGCAGGGTACATCAAGTTGATTGTGGAGCTTTAATACACTGCTCCTGAGGCTGCTGGGAGAGATTTCCCTTTCTCTTCTTTGTTGGCACAACTCCTGGGGCTCAGCTTTGTGTTTGGCCCCTCCTCTGCATGTAGGTTGCCTGAGGTCGTCTGTTCTTCGCTCAGACAGGACTGGGTTAAAGAAGCAGCTGATTTGGGGGCTCTGGCTCACTCAGGCTGGGGGGAGGGATGGGTTCGGAGTGCAGGACAAGCCTTCAGTGGCAGAGGCCGGTGTGACGTTGCACTAGCCTGAGGCTCGCCATGTGTTCTCCCGGGGAAGTTGTTCCTGAATCATGGGACCCTGGCGGTGGTGGACTGCACAGGGTCCCAGGGGGGGAGGTGTGGATAGTGACCTGTGCTTGCACACAGGCTTCTTGGTGGCTGCAGCAGCAGCCTTGGCATCTCATGCCCATTTCTGTGGTCCACACTGATAGCCACGGCTTGCTCCTGTCTCTGGAGGTCCTTTATGTGGTGCTCTTAATCCTCTCTCCTCTCTTGACTCTTCGGCAGCTCCAGACTTTTTCCTGGACTCCCTCCTGGCTAGCTGTGGTGCACTAGCCCCCTTCAGGCTGTGTTCACGCAGCCAACCTCAGTCTTCTCCCTGGGATCCATCCGAAGCTGGAGCCTCAGCTCCCAGCCCCCACCCGTCCCGGCGGGTGAGCAGACAAGCCTCTCGGGCTGGTGAGTGCCGGTTGGCACCGATCCTCTGTGCGGCAATCTCTCCGCTTTGCCCTCTGCACCCCTGTTGCTGCACTCTCCTCTGTGGCTCTGAAGCTTCCCCCCTCCACCACCCACAGTCTCTGCCAGCAAAGGGCCTTCCTAGTGCGTGGAAAACTTTCCTCCTTCACAGCTCCCTCCCGCTGGTGCAGATCCCTTCCCTATTCTTTTGTCTCTGTTTTTTCTTTTTTCTTTTGCCCTACCCAGGCACGTGGGGAGTTTCTTACCTTTTGGGTGGTCTGAGGTCTTCTGCCAACGTTCAGTAGGTGTTCTGTAGGAGTTGTTCCACACGTAGTTATATTTCTGATGTATTTGTGGGGAGGAAGGTGATCTCCATGTCTTACTCTTCTGCCGTCTTGAAGCTACCCCCTCATACACTTTAACTATCACCTCACTGCCAGTCACCCATACCCCAAGCCCTAGGCAAGCAGTATTCTACTTTCTGTCTCTATAAATTTGCCTATATTATATGTTGTTGGATTTGATTTGCTAGTATTGTTTTGAGCACTCCAGCATCTATATTTATAATAGATAACTATTCTGTAGATTTATTTTTTTATTATGTCTTCATCTGTTTTGATATCTGGGTAATATTGGCCTTATAAAATGAATTTGGAAGGGTTCCCTAACTTCTATTTTTTTTGATAGTTTTTGAAGGAAGAGTATTAATTTTTTAAATGTTTGATAAAATTCACCAGGGAAACCACATCAGCTTGGACTTTTTGTTGTTGTTGTTGGTAGTTTATTCATTAGTAATTAAAACACTTCACTTGTTAAATGACTATTCAGATTCTCTATTTTTTCTGGATTCAGCTTTGCTTATTTTTGTTTTTCCAGGAATTTGTACATTTCTTCTAAGTTATCTTATGTATTGTCATACAGTTTTTCATATTCCTTTTAAATTTAGTAGAATCAGTAGGAATATATGCTCTTTTATTTCTGTTTCCTTTCATTGAGTCTTCTCTCTTATTTTCTTTGTCAATCTAATGAAAGTTTTGCCATTTTGTTGATCTCTTCAAATAACCAATTTTTGGTTTTGTTGATTTTTTTTTTTTTTTTTTTTTTTGGTACGCAGGCCTCTCACTGCTGTGGCCTCTCCCGTTGCAGAGCACAGGCTCCAGACATGCAGGCTCAGCAGCCATGGTTCACAGGCCCAGCCGCTCTGCGGCATGTGGGATCTTCCCGGACTGGGGCACGAACCCGTGTCCCCTGCATCGGCAGGTGGACTCTCAACCAGTGCACCACCAGGGAAGCCCTACAAGGATAGTTTTTGAGGTCTGTATTTGAAATTGTTTTGTTCTTTTTCCCTGTTTCGTTTTTTTTTTTTTTCCTGGAAAATTAGTCATAAAATAGTGTAGCTTATATTTCTAAGGAATCTACCAGTTTCCTTTTAATTACTTTTCACCATACTTTTCATTGTTTTGAAATTTTGCTTGGGTTTAATCCCCTACACTCTGTTTCAATTGAGTCAGTTCCTTGGGAAGAGATTCAGAGCTCTCTGTTTTATGGACTGCCTCTACCCTGAGGCAAAATGTCTGTTAAGTCCCTGGAGTTGGGGATGGGGACAAAGATATACTTCTCTCTGAGAGATATCCATTATCAAGTAAGCATTCCACTGGGGATGGAGGGTTATAGACTAGGTTGTAACATCTGGTCTTCTCCACTTGCTTCTTATAAAACAGGGCAAACAAACTGAAGTATAGGTTATCTGGGCCCCAGTATTCTTAATTTGCTTCATTCAAGATAGAGCCTCTATCCCACAAGTAGGAACTGGACATAAGAACTGACTCTTGACTGTGTTTCCCTAGAACATAGTCTCTGCAACAGCTAACTGAAGCATGATTGGAAATGTTGATACCTTGCCTCTCCTGGAAAGATACCATAGCCCTTTGACTGACAGCTGTTGAAGAGGAATCATTGTATGCTAGGTTGCACCTGTCTGGAGTAGAGTTTCCATAACACTGAGCTGGGATGGAAGATGGAGGGAATGGGCCATGGTTCAAATGCCACAGACTCACTGTTTTTACTTTAGTTTTAGTAGGTTTTCTCAATTAAATATTTCTTCATTGGCTGTATGTCCTTAGGACCATTTTCAGAGATTTTAAATTGTCATTTTTAAAATTGTCACACTTATAATTTTTACCAGTTTTATTTGGGAGCTGTTCTGCATTACTCCTCAGGGTGCTATAACAGAAGTTCATCTGTTAGGGCTTTCTAAGATTGGTTTCCTAAGCTATCTTGGCGATCTTGTGGGAGAGAGAAGGTTCTTACACTGATTTTTACTGCAGAAGATAAAACACAGACTAGGACTTCAGCTGAGCCCGTGTATGGGCTTCAGCAGCTATTTGTTTTAGGGAGGTTGGAAGTGAGAGGAGAGGAGATCATGTTCATGTTACCATGTTTCAGAATCCTGCTTCCCTTTTTTTTTTCTGAAATAGCTTCACTGAGCAGAAGAACAAAACACCCAACAATTTATTAATGTGAGCAAACTTTTCCAAAACTATTCATTTTGCTCTATTAAAATTGGCACCATGGTGAGGAATAAAATCCAACTCATCTTCAGACCCTATGTCTAATTCTATGAGAATCTTTTGTGGTGCACATATTTTGCATGAATAATTTCATGGCTCTTTCTCTTTGACCTTTGGCTATATTAAACAAATCAATCACAAGGTTTACAAATGAGAAACATAAGAAATATATAATAAAATTTAAAATACATAACATAATCTTTCAGAATAAAAATGAAAGTTTTGCTAATTTGATATCAAAGTGTATCGATTAAATGCATTTTATATCCAGAAATACAGGAAAATTGAATTAATATGTGTCTGAAATGAAGATATTCATAGCAATGAACTCTAGATCATACACATTAATGCATCTTAGAGAATTCTTCAATACATTTAGTAATTGGATCTCATTGTTAGCAAAAATTTTAAATCATATTTTCCATAATTTTTTGTAAAAACATTTATATTTGCCACTTGAAGCATTCTTCATTGTCTTTTTCTATGCAGATGAATTTAAAATAATTATTGTGTACTCAGTTTTGTTCATCATCAGTTTCTTAATGATTGATGCTGATGATGTTTTTTCTTTCTGTCAGAAGTGTGGATTTTGTCAAGGACCTAAGGTGAATACTGAGACTATACAGATGTGCACTGGTAACATATGTGACTAAATGAATAAAACTTTTAAATGAAGTTTTATTACTCTCTGGGCTATTTTCTTACTCTCTCGGCTAATGTTTAAAATGCCTTATATATTTTGGTATTCCCAGGGACTGGATCATAGTAGGCACTCAATAAACATCAAAACACACATTAATTGACCACTTCATAATTTATAACATGGCTCTACAGTTTTAACTTATTTATATAATTGATATCACTTATAAAACAAATGCATTATCATGAAAGAACCTTTGGAAATACAAATATTTAGTGTATATATATGTGTGTGTGTATATATATATATATATATATATATATATAAAATAAAGCAAATGTTACCCAAGTTTACACAATCCAAAATTGAGCAGTGATTGATATAATATGAACATGTATACTTCTATGTACATATTTCTTTTTTATGTCTAAAATTTTAAAAATAGACATAAAATAATTTATCATGACTATATCACAACTAACAATCATTTCTCTATTGTGGGCTATTTAGGTAGTTTTTAGTTTTTCTCTATAATGAAGTAGTTTTCTCTATAAAAAAGTAGTTTATAGATTTCTCTATAGCAAAGAGCACTGAGATAAACATTTTTTAGATATCTTTATATCTTGAACATTTTTTGATGAAAAAATACTAGAAGTGGGATAATAATGTCATAGTATAAAACTTCTTTAGAACTCTTGAGAGATATTGTCAAATTGCTATGGCTCTTGGATAAATTCAGGATAGTGTTATTTGGTTCTGGTTGTTTCAAAGAAGATCATTTGAACCAGAAGTTTGAAATTTAGTAATGTGGACTTCAGTCTTTCTAAAAATGGAGATTTAAAAAATTAGAGTCACCTCGAAACACAATGGTCTTCTTCAAGATGTCTGAGTTTCATTACTCTCTTATCTGCATGCTTTACATTAACCCTGGTGAGTTTACCCTCCTGTTGCCCCCTCCCACTCCTGTACAACACCTAACCTCCAGACCCCCGCTTGGTGCATGATAAGAGCTATTGCTGCTGCTGTCACTAACAATGATGTCTATGGAGGGTTTGCTGTGTTAAGGCATCACAGTAAGAACTTCTTCCCACATCTTTGTTCTATTTCTCAAAACTCTATTTTGAACATATTCTTTTTCCTCTCTCTGAGAGTCAATCTATCTGCCTCATGCCAAACATGGCAGTGCCCAGGGCTAGAGTCTCCATAAACTATGAGTGTTATTGGTCTCTCTGATCTCCACTGTTGGGTAATCAACTTCTTCCTCACACTTTATCCCATCAATGGCATCCAAAAATCCAGTAGATCTAACCTATATCTCTGCTCTGTGCTTTCTGCTGTCTGAAAAATCCTGAGTTATTATTGCCCTTGTGAGGACATGGTGGGTATATATCATGATCCTTCTGAACCATTATTCAGTTGTATGTATTTGTTTTGTTCTGTCTATTAATATATATGGACAAGGTATGTGTTTAAATAATTTTCTGTTGAGAACCTGTTTCATTCTTGTGAGAGAACAGAGCAGCTTAATGGAATCTTCAAAGGGAAAGTGGGTTTCTCCCAGAAGGCAAAGGAATATCCAGTACTTCTGACAAGAACAGAAGACAAAAAAAAAGAATCAGTGAAGGTATATTGGGGACATTTCTGATATGAATGTAAATACAGTATTTCAATTTGGGGATAATTCATGTGTAAATATTTTATATTGAAATTTGTTTTGATTGAGAGTGTTAGAGAAGAGAGAGGGAGAGAGAGAATGACAGAGAGAAAGAAAATGCTTACGTGTTGCTAAGAATGAGAGAGAGAGTATTTAAAATATTATAAAAACTACAAAAGTATCAGATATCAGAGTTAGGATGACTTACATCTCAATGCTGACTTTAACAGAAATAGAGTGTAATTAACCTACACAAATTAACTCTTGTAGACATAATTAACTCTCTGGGAATTATCCAAATTCTGTCAGGAGGTGATGGGGAAACTCAATACGAGAGTTTTACGGCATCTAAAATCCAGAAGAGAATCTTGCTTATCTGAGATTAATGTGAAAACTAGGACCAGGTGGAAATGTTACTCAGATCCTGGGGTCAGGAATAAGAGAATTCAATGGGATTCCACTTTCTCCACAAGGCAGGCTCCTGAGAGTAGCTCAGCTTTGGCCAAAGGTAGAAAAGCCAGAGTGAGAGAAGTGACAGGAACCCCTGATTGGGGGATTCTGAGACAAAGCCTGTTTATGAAGAAAATACATCTTGAAAGTAATAGGCATAAGCAATTGTGAAAATATTTAGATGAAATCATAAATTGTTAGAGTTGGAAATATTTATAGTTAGGATTGAGTTTTCCAGGTGAGGTAGATATGTCCAAGAGTTGTTAAGTGACAAGTCCAAAGTGACACAGCAAGTGTCAAAGAATCAAAGAGGGATCTCAGGTTTCTTGAAAGTTCTTCACCCTGATGTTCTAGTGTCATCTCTAATCTCTGTTAGGATAGTCATTGTCAATCAGGGAATAACAGTTCCTCAGTCTGCCAGGTAATCCACATCTGTGCCTAATCTTCATTGCTGTGCCAACGATGTCCAGGGTAAGTTGTATTCATTTTCTGTGGCTGTTGTAACAACTGATGACAAACTGGATGGCTTAAGAAAGCAGAGATTCATTCTCTCACAGTTCTGGAGTCCAGAAGTCCAAAATCAGTATCACTGAGCTGAAATAAAGGTGTTGGCAGGGTTGGTTGTACTCCTTCTCAAGGCTCTAGGGAATAAACCTTGCATGTCCTAAATTCTGGTGGCTTCTGTATTCTTTGGCTTGTGGCCACATCACTCAAATCTCTGCCCCTGTCTTCTCATTGCATCATCCTTTGTGTGTGTTCAAATGTACCTCCATCTTTCTCTTATAAGGATACTTGAGATTGCATTTAGGCCTAACCTGATAACCCAGAATAATCTTCCCAAGTCAAGGTCTCATTCACATCTGCTTTGTCTTTCCCTTTCAAAATAACATTATAGATATTAGGTCCTAATATCTTTGGGGGGCTTTATTCAAGCTGTTACATAAGTTCTCATTGTATTCTGGACTTAGGCGAAACATGGAATGGCCACACTCTATTTGAAAAGTATAACAGCTTTTGCTGCCTGAAAATTATATGAATAATGGGGAAGAGATTTGGGAGTCACATTTTTTATAGATAGTATTATATCCATGAGTGACTGCTTGTCCCTAGAGAATGAGTGTAGATAGAAAGGAAACAAACACAAAGCTGAGACCTGGTGCTCTTTAAGCTTAGGAGTCAAGGAGCTGAGTAGGATTTTGAGAATAGTGTTCAGGTGAAGCCAGCAGACTTGGAGAAGAGCAGAAGAAAGGAGAGGCAAACTATGCCAAATCTGCAATCAACTACATGGATACTAAAATCACCAAAGATATAGCATGAGTAGTATTAATGCAGCAGACAACAAATGAGCAGCGGGTAAAACCTTTGAGGAACTGGAAGAATCCCGAGGAAGAAGGAGCTATCATAAAAAAATTCTCATTTTTCTCACTAAACATTTATTCAATATGTGACATTAGTAAACATTTTTTGTTAACACTCATTCAGACTTTGTCTCTCTTCTAGTTGTTTCTGTGACAAGATCAAAATATTAAAAGAGGACTGGTTGCTCTTCTCTTTGAAAAACATGATTAAGAAAATGAAAAGACAAATCACAGATCATGGGGAAGTATTTGCAAAGCATACATTTTTAAAAGTCTTATATTCAGATTTTATAGACAACATGTACAACCCAATAAAAGAGACAACAGTGCAATAAAAATAGGACAAAAGGACAAGCACATCACAAAGTGCTCATGAAAACTAAAACCATATCACAATATATCTACTAAAATGGTGAGAGTAAAGGAAATGGACAATACAAAGTGATGATGAAGACGTGGAGGATTTGGAATACCTTACGTTGCTGATAAGAAGGAAAAATACTGCAGATACTTTGGAAAATAGTTTGACAGATTCTTATAAAATTAAACACTCATTTATATGACCCAGCAATTCCACTCTTAGATGTTACCTAGTAAAAGCATATATATACACAAAGATCTATATGCAGAAGTTTATAGTAGCTTATTAATAATAACCCCAAACTAGAGATAATTGCACTATCCATCAACTAGTACATGAACATAAAATTGTGGTACATTCATAAATTGGAATACTACTTAGCAATAAGAGGGAACAAAGTTGTGACATATGCAATAAAATGGTAAAAAGGTAAATCTCAAAAGTAATATGTGACATGAGAGAAGACCAAAGGAAAAGGCTATGTATTGTATTATTTCATTTACATGATGTATGATTGAATTGTGTTCCCCAAAATCATGTATTGAGGTCCTAAGCCCCAGTACCTCTGATGTGACCATATTTGGAGATAAGCATTTTTACAGAGGTATTCAAGTTAAATGAGGTCACCCAGATTAGGGTGGGTCCTAATCCAATAATTAGTATACTTATTAAAAGTGGAAATCTGGGAACAGACACACATTCATAGAGGTAAGGTGATGTGAAGACACAGGGAGAAGATGGCCATCTACACACCAAGGAGAGAGGCTTGAACCAGATTCTTCTCTCATTGCCCTCAGAAGGAACCAACCCTGCTGATAGTTGATCTCAGGCTTCTAGCCTCTAGGACTTTGAGACAATAAATGCCTATTGTTTAAGCCACCCAGTTTGTGGTACTTTGTTACAGCAGTCCTAGGAAACTAATTCAGGTGACTTCTGGAAAAGGCAAAATTATAGAAACAGAAATCAGATGAATGACTTCCAGAGAGGATAGAAGGAGGGGATTTACTACAAGGAGGCATAAGGGAACTTTTTGGATAATGAACATTTATTTATTGATGGAAGTGGTAGATGTGTACATAATATACATATCTACAAAAGTTCATTAAACTCTACATCTCAAAAGGATGAGTCTTACTCTATGTAAATTACACCTTGATAAGCCTGACTTTAGCACAGTTTGCAGCCTTTCCTTTGTTACTCTGCTGTTGGTCTCTATTGAGTTCATCATGGTGATGGGTAGAGATGAATAATTGAAGAGAGCAGGGAAAATTGCTTTACGTGGAGCATGAGAGGCATAGTAGAAAGAGAGAAAAGGATGAAGTGGAAGCAAGAGGTAGGAAAGAGGAGAGATGAGAAATGATGAGGTTAAGCAATGGAGGAGAATGGGACTTCTGAAGAGACAGAGAGACCTAAGTCACAAGGAGTAACTTTGGGGAGAGGGACCAGTAAAGAGAATTGTTAGGAAGTGTTACTGTGCTTAGTTGAATGAACCCTTTTCCATTATTATGCCCTCAAGGAAACTGTTAGTAAAAATTTACATCTTTCTCAGAGTTTTTGGAGTAGAAATAATGTTCATTGATCCCTATCACTCTTCTGAGTAGAGCCTTAAAAGTGGGACCCTCTTTTGCTTAAGCTGCTTTTTATTTATTTATTTATTTACCTACTTTCCCCACAGAGCAGGGATCAGAGCTGATGAACTGTACAGCATTTGCCTTCTCTCTCCCCTGCTCCTTGCACCTAGCACAAGTTCAATTGTGACCTGATGGCTGACCATTGAATTTCAACTGAAATGCATCTACTTTTCCATTTTCTATAGTGATGGCTTAAGTTGAAAGAAAAAGCATCTGGAATATATTAATCCCAATAAAATAAGCCCATAATGCCATTGAAATAATCTCTCTGTGTAAGTATTTGCATAAACATTGTATATCTACATATTAAATTGTTTACAAGCATATGTTTTATGAGGAAACAGTTCTAGACAGTCTTCCTAGTAAATAGAATTAAAATTGCATTCTTTGATTTTTCCTATACCTCAGGGTATGAGAAAGTATGTCTTTCATTCTGTACAACAATTAAAGCAAAGTTTTCCGAGTGTGCAAAGGTAAGTTTGAAGCCAACATTTTGAAGGATACATATTTCAGTGGTACCAAATTCCCATTTTGTTTTCTATTTATGGATAAAATCAGGGGCTGGAAGAATTACTCTGCTCAAATACTACTTATTGGGGAGAAGGATGTGTTTTATACTTTATAAAGAAAGTCCATGGGAGAATTAAATAAAAAATCATATCATCAAAGGAATAATGGCTCATCCCAGAGAATATAGTGTTCAAATGTTTTAGTCCACAGATATGTTGACTTTGTTTTTTAAATGTGAAAGAACATTATGGCATGTAAGAAAGAATCCTTACCAATGTCTGTTTCTTTAGGAATTGCATCTAGGGAAGACAAGCACAGATGTCTTTATTAGGCTTTAGTCTAAATATCTTCCCTGGAGGGGACCCTGGTGGGTGAGCATTAGTGGGCTAATGCGTAATCTGTGTTTATTACTGTGCTCATCAGCGGTGGGTGACCTCACTAGGAGGTATGCGGTATTGCGATTTCTCTGATTCTTAGGATCTGTGTTGACTCTAGGAGGAAGGATGCGGGCTTCCAGAAACATACTCTCAGAATAAACAGATCATGAGCACTCTTCCACTAAACATCCCTCTTTGACAAGCAATTTCCATATCGTGAGAACAATCATAAGGTGTTTCCAGGCAGAATAAGCTGAAGTTTGGAGAATCAGTTCATTCTGATTTAACTTCTTCACTGGGTAAAACTGTTGCACCAATAACACAGAATATTTTAAGTTGTGAATTGCATTCGTGTGTTCATTTTGAAAATAAAATGAAGTGATGAAGTTTTTTTTCCTATTACTGCAATTTTACTTTTGAAAAGTGCTTGTCTGTTTTTAGCTCTGGCAGTTTCAGGTATAACTTTAAATATGTGCTTTTATAAAGTGGTGGAAATTGAGAGATTGATTTGCTTTTCTTTGCCATAAGTACTTTGATTTCTGTGAGGGTGACCATAATGGTAGAAATCCTATTTTTTACATGAAAAGTGACTGTATATATGTATGTATATACACACACACACACACACACACACACACACACACACTTGCAATAGTCCTGAATATTACCTTGAGGGTCATCATTTCAATTTCTCAATGAAAAGCAAATGCTACACAATTAAACATTTACTGTTTTTATGAAATTTCATATCAAATGAGACAGTGTCAGGTTCATTAAAGTGCATTGTTATGTAAGCACTTAAAACTAGATTAGAATCACAAACTAGAGTTCAGTATTATCTCTGTTGTGTTGGTAACAAGCACAGTCAGAGAGAAAAAGGAGTACCTAATTGTTGGATTTTCTTTCAATCTATGACTGTATTGCCATTTCCCCTACATTCATTTGGGAAATTAAAAAGAGAAAACTCTTTTTAAAACCTTTTTTTGAAAGAGAATCCATTACAAACTCAGTGACTCTATGAAATGTACTAGCAGGTTACTAAATTGTTAATGTACTCATGTGGAGGGACGGCAGAGAGAGAGAGAGAGAGAGAGCAAGCAATGGTGAGTAACAAACTGACCCAATTACAATCATATAGCTCTATCAAGCCCACCTCAATAAATGAGGTATACAATTTCTCCTCTGTAATTTCAAAGTCCAAAAAGCTCCAAAACAAAAAGTTTTTTTCTCCATAATTTATCTGTTGACAGAACATGATGTGTACTGCCCTAAGGCTACTGCAGTCTCTATTTCTCCAAGTTATTGTGACTGGCCATGTATTTTAATCAGAAATATTGCATTAGAATAATGGTAGAGAAGTGGGGGGTTGCCCCAGACCTCACTGAGGCTACCATGTAATGTCCTTTTCCAAAATCTGAATTCGGAAACACATCTGGCTCTGAGAGTTTCAGATAAACATTTATGGACCTTTATTTCAGGAATTTCTCTCTTCAGTCACTGATCTGACCTGTCAAGTCCTTGGCCTACACACAGCACAGGGAGATCAGCTCAGCGCTTTGTGACCACCTAGAGGGGTGGGATAGGGAGGGTGGGAGGGAGATGCAAGAGGGAGGGGATATGGGGATATATGGAAACGTATAGCTGATTCACTTTGTTATACAGCAGAAACTAACACACCATTTTAAAGCAATTATACTCCAAAAAGATGTTAAAAAAGAAGAAAAGAGAAGAAAATTCCTTGGCCTACTTTTCTGTTCCAAACCAGATCTTTTCTCCAGTGATCCAAGCTAGACTGACCATTTTCTTGACACCATGTTACTCACTTCTAGGACTTTCTACCTCTCTATTATCCTTGTGAGATCAGTCTTCACAGACCTTCATACAATGGTAGGTGGTTATTTCCACTTTCACTGGCCTCTGAGGTGCTGGCTGTTGAGGGATCCAGTCCTTCACTTTGGGCACAGCAGATGTTACAGCCTCATTTTTCTTAGCATGCCTTGTTCTCTCCCTGTTACTCTTATGTGAATAGAAAGATTAAAGCTACAGTGAGCTTTGTCATTTGGTAGTAAGTACTACTCCCCAAAGTCCCTTCTATTGTTCAAAAATTGTTTTATACAGTACTCTCCTCGATTATTATTGAGAAAGCACTGCTAGGTCTGATAATCTTGGGTTTTATATTTTATCTACTTGATATTCATTTATAAATAAGCCACATTTTAACTTGTGCTTATATTACCCAAAACCCTGTAAAGTGGGTGCTATTAAATCCATTTACAGATTTGGTAAATAAACATTGAGAAAATGTCTAAACCTCTACTGTTTAAAGTGTGGTCTGGGGACCAGTAACTTCACCATCACCAAGCACTTGCTAGAAGTGTAGGAACTCAGAACCCACTGCAGATCTGCTGAGTTGGAATCTGCATTTTAACGATTATCTCTGGGTAATCTGTAAATGCACATTACAGTGTGAGAAGTTATTCATTGAGAAATCCAATGATCTGTCTTCTCCACTATAAATCTTATTGAAAAAAATCAAGGGTTAAGACACAGAGATGTAAAGATCCAGTTCTCAAATTAGAAAACAACCAGTTAAATAACAATTTTGACAAAAATCATAAAAGTAAATAAAACTGGGCTTCCCTGGTGGCGCAGTGGTTGAGAGTCCGCCTGCCGATGCAAGGGACGTGAGTTCGTGCCCCGGTCCGGGAAGATCCCATATGCCGCGGAGCGGCTAGGCCCGTGAGCCATGGCCACTGAGCCTGCATGTCCGGAGCCTGTGCTCCGCAATGGGAGAGGCCACAACAGCAAAAACAAAAAACAAAAACAAAAGTAAATAAGACTTACAAAGACACTCAGGGTAAATAATTACTCTAAAACATGTTTTATTTTCCATATTCCTAATTATTTCAAGGAACACTACTACATTGACAAATGATGGAAGAAGAATAGAATGGTTCATAAAAAATCAGGCAAATATCTGGTGTGACTGCCTGTGGACTCTCGGGGTGCAGCTGGTGGCTCATTGGGTTGGTGCCCTGCTAATAAGTCCAAAGGTCAGGCTCCCTTCCAGTTGCTGTGCGCATGATGAAATAGCACAGAACAAGGGGCTTGATCCTTAAAGATTCTTCTTTCTCCAGACTATTGAAGGAGGGGGACACCATCCTATTATGATCCTAAATACTTGGGTTTTCAATCAGAAGATAAATTTTTCCAATCTGTAAGGTCCTGTAGTCACACAGAAGAAAGTGCTGTCCTCAGCTGGTAGCCTCTGCATTGCAGACGCTACCTCTAGCTCTTTGATGTTTCTCTTCCACTAGCAGCTGTGCATCTGTGACTCTGACTCCCAGCCAGCCAGCCTGCAGGCCATGAACCCAGGGACTGTGGACCAATGCTTGAACCACTGACCCTCACCTTATTTACAGTTGCTCTCCAATTGTGTAGGTGTTATTATTCTGAGAATTGGTGTACCCCCAGCCCCACACCATTACACTGGAGAAAAATGGGACTCAGGTTTAGTGCTCTAAGTAACATCAGTCTAAATGGCAGAGCTGGAATCAAAGCCCAGGTCTATGTGACAACAATTTACTTGAAAGTATCACTTCAGGTCTCACACATGAGCCACAATCAATCTTCAATCATGAAAATCTTTCTACTATAAAACAATTTCATAGTAAAATATTGTTTTAATGAAGGATTCTGTGATGTATAGTCGAAGCTTTTGAGAGAGTCTCGAAAATACTTTCAATCCAAAGACATCATTTCCTAGGGGTAGAAAACTGGTGTCAGAAGGGCTGAATTCAGACCGCACATTTGGTGTGTCCCTTGTTGAATTCCATTATCATTGTTATTATTATTATTGTTATTTTAAATACCTTTAGGCATGGCAGGTCTCTCCAGCTGCCACAGGCATGACCTCTATTGTTTTATAGTTTCCTGATGAATAATTCATAAATCTATGTTATCTGATTGATCCCACCCCAGTATTTAAATTTATAACTGATGATTTCAATTTTACTAACCAAAATACTATATTATTTATCAGATATGTTCATCCTTACAACTTCATGTGCAATATTTCCTAAAAGCAAAACAGAACAAACAAAAAAACCCAAAAGTGATTCTTCAAAAATATTATGGATATTTATTTTTTCATTTCCTGCTCTCCAACATTTTTCCAATTCTAATGTAATCAATGTAACATTTATGTGGCTTAAGGGTTATTTGGTTAGTTGACATCCTTTAGTCTTGACACATGCTTAGATAGCTATTTTATTGTTATTGTTAACATACAATATAATGTTAGTTTCAGGTATATGACATAGTGATTCGACATTTTTATACATTATGAAATGATCACCACAGTAAGTCCAGTTACTATTTTTCACCATCAAAGTTGTCATAATATTATTGACTATATTCCCTAGGTGTACATTCCTCCTGTGTATTCCTCCCTGTGACATATTTATTTCATAGCTGCAAGTTTATACATCTCAATCCCCTTCATCTATTTCATCCATCCCCTTAGCTGCCCCCACTCTGGTAAAAACAGTGTATTCTCTGTATCTATGAGTCTGTTTCTGTTTTGTTTGTCCATTTGCTTTGTTTATTAGTTTCTGCATATAAGTGAAATCATATGACGATCAACAATTTCAAGCTGTAGCAAAGTTACCCTACATATGACCCCTTCACATCTTTTTGTTGTCCCCCTACTCCAAGATGAGACAGTGTACTTTACCTCAGCTCAGTTGAGTAGGATCTGTCCAATCCAACCAGAACATACAGGTTATGCTGCAGTAACACACAGTCCTAAAATGTCAATGGCTTGAAATAGCTAAGGTTAATTCCTCACCCAAAGTCGCAGCTGTGACACAGATGCTCTACTTGTAGGACACCCAGATTGACTGAGCATTGCCATCTTAAACTTGGTCAGTCATCATACCACAGGGAAAAGGTCTCCTGAGGGTCTTGCCCTGGCAGTGAAATGTTTGATCCAGAAATGGCATACATCACTTTGGTCACAACTCATTGGCCAGAACTTTTCACAGGACCCACCTTCTCACAAGGGTGCCAAGAGTTTCACTCTTACCATGGGCCTGGGAGGCAGAGACCTCCTCCTCTCTTTTTTAACTGTCTTACCATCCTATATTCCTTTTACTCAAGGGATTTTTCTCCCCTCAAGTTCACTGGCATTTCTTTTTGCCTATATCTAAAAAAATTTTAAAAATCCTAGACCATTGTGGCACCAGTGAACAAAATTCTGAAATGAAAGCAATTTAACCAGAATACACTGATAGCCCACACTTCCTATTAGATAAAGGCTATTAAGGATCTGCCATACCATAATAAAATCTACTATTATGATACACTTTCTTTCCTTCATTATTCAGAGACAGTGGTCTTATTTAATTACTCATATTTGTATGAAGTCAGTGTGTAGTGATTCTTTGGGGATGGTGATTGTTTCTCTGTAATCTATCTGAAAGTACCTGATACCATTCTTTATGAGCAGAAATGAAAGATATCTACCCATTTAACAAAAAAGAAAAACATCATTTAGAAACAAAAACATCTCGATTCATTTCATTTTGTATAACTGGATTTAGAGTATTTATTTTGCAACATTTTTTTTTTTTTTCTGGACTCCATAGTCTTTTAGAATTTGGAATTTGGCTGTACATTGGGATTCCACCAGATTCTTTAAATGTAGGTTTCTTTCTGTTTTTTTTTTGTTTCTGAATTGAGAACCCCTCCAAATTGATTGAAAAGTATCAGATGCAATAAGTCATAGCAAAGGAGAAAAAGACTTACCTTTATATTTACTACTACAACTCCCATTTTACTCTTTCTTCCTTTACCTCAATCACATCATTTTTAGTGAAAAAAATGTTTTGAGCCAAAAAGACATAATTCATACAAGTCAGCCACCCAATGATTAGCAACTCTGGACGAAGTAAGCATATAATTTGCTAAGGTTACTCAGCTATTTTAAAAGCCTTTAAGACATTCTGGCAAGAGGCCGTATTCTCATCCTGCTCTGTTCAAAGCCAGCCTGCTTTTAGCCAGATCCAGGACAGATAACACGCACGGGAGAACATTTTAAACTCTTGATGTCAACATGATAAGCCTGCAAAATTATATGGATACAAATAATGCAGTTTTACCCAAGCCATTGACAGAAAGCGATGGTGCAGAAATTCAGAAAGCGCCCCTGGTAATACTCATGTAGCCGGGGAAGGCCTGGGCACTGGTCACTAGCTCTTGCCGGCCACTCCTCTTGTCAAGCTCACGGGGGTCTGTGAAGTCATTCCACACAGCTCACCATGGGAACCAGGGGAAAACGCTTTGCTTTAAGGACATACACAGCTGTGATGTCACAGGCACAAAGATAATAATAAAATGTGGCTAGTGTGGTGTCAACTACACCTTGGCTCTTTTGTCTTCTTTCCCTTCTCGTATAATTTTGTATCCTTGTGCGAATCGCCTCATTAGGGAAAGAGACTGAAAATTGGGGTCAGGGTATTTAAACCTGACCTGTGCAGAGGCCAGACAAGGCCGGGGCCCACCGAGGTTTCACTTCAGAGCTCCAGACCACCCCTGAGGTGACACCAATTCAAGCCTCATTTTATAAAGGCCTTATTAATTATTGTCTTTATAAGAAGGAGAAGAAGCCTTATAAAGAAATGTGTCATTCTCAGAGTAAGAGTGGGCAGACAAAAAAAGGAAGAGAGAGGGAGAGGGAGAGGGAGAGAGAAAGAAACAGAAGATCAAAAGGGAGCTTTTTTTTCCCTTTTGCTTTTCATGCCTCCAAACCTCAAAGGAGGTGGGGGAACAATCAGGCTCGGGGGTCTCGTGTGCTTTCTGGCAATTAGACTCAGCTGATGGGCTGAAAGGGATTGAATGGCAGGGTTCAAGGCCCTTCTCCCGAGCTGCAGACAACAGGCTTTTCCAAAGCAGCCGAGCAGCAGACACCATCAAAATCATTTCAAATGGAGACTTACAGAGAGGATTCATTAATTCACTGGCCTAAACAATTACGGGGACATATAATGTCTCTATAAACACTTTGATAAAGACTGTCATCTTAGACCTTCATTTTCCCTATTTTATTAGAGAGTTTTAATGACATGTTGGAAAGGCATCTTTCATTTCTCCAATTACTAAATTATAAACCTTTTTGCCTAAAATCATCCACCCCCCCCAAATAACTGAATATTTCATTTTTAAACATTAGGCTGCAAAATCCAAAAAAAACCACATATATATATATATATATGTATGTATAAATCTTCCATTATCAAATTTAAAGCTCAGTTTTCATCTGGTTTAAGCAGAGCAAATTTGCTCTCTGGTTTGATAATTCTTTCACACTGCCTTTATAGTTCTGTTTCTCCTTGTTTATTTAATTTTTAACCAATATATTGAGAAAATTTTTTTGTCGACTTAGACAATGCTAGTTAATTAGAGGGGAGGTAAATGCAATAATCCAGCACTGTGTTTGTGTGTGTGTGTGTGTGTGTGTGTTGGGTGGGGGGCGTTAGTGATTTTTGTATTTGGGTCATCACCTAGATTTAAATTTAAAAAAAACATAAGCCTACGAGCCATTTGGCCTTAGGGACAGCTGGACATTCAGAAGCCGAAAGAAAATCAAAGTGCAGGGGCTTCAGCACGTGCAGCAAGAATGAATGATCTTGAATTTCAAGTACTCAACTTCCCAATGTAACAGGATCGAAATGATCTTGATCTGTCTGGTCACTACCCAAATGAGTGGTAATTTGCAAAAGAGCACCATTAACCGGCCTTTCAAAAGATGGGGCCAGTTTTTTAAAACCGTCTGTGAACTGAGATCAGCTTTGTAGCTCCAGTTTTATTTCCTCTCCATGGGGTTTTCACCTAACTACCTGCGAGGCTTTGATTTTGAGGTGGAGCTGACCTCTTGCACAGCATCCGCCAGCAAAAAATAGCTGTTCCTCTTTGCTCGTCCACATGGAGAAAATGTTTATATGTGTGTGATCACATTGGGCTTGCTCAACAGGGCAAGGGTTAACTACTTACATACTGTCAACCCCTTTCAAGCAGGGACTGGGCACTGCTGCTTCTAGGCAAGCACATAAGCACTTGAGGGCTTTGGCAATCACTGATGACAAAGTAATAATAAAAAGAAATATGGCCACTCTCAGAGCATTTTTCATCTATGTACAGGGGGGCACTTGTTTCACAAAAGGCTGGCACTTCGTTTGACATATTTGGAAACTGAGGTAGCTGGCCCTTCTGCCTTTTCCAGAGGAGCCTAGGCTGACTAGAAACCAAATCCGAAGCACTTGACTTGTCCACCTCACTTGGGAGAGAGCAGTCATCTTGATTCACAGGAAAATGGAACCTACTTTGGCCTCTTTTCAATGGCTGGAGTGCTCTTGGGGGCCAAAAGGGAAAGACAGTAGGATGTGGTTATTCAAATAGGTACAGATTTAAGCATCACAAAGAACATCTTCCTGGACACAGAATACCCTCAATGTCTAGACAAATGCTCATCCTAAGAAACAGCGTGGTATTATAGGGTTCCCCAGGTAAGATAGGTTTTCTATATAAGCTTTGAAGGGTCTCTGACTTTTCTAGAGAAAAACAGGAGGTTGCACCATTGCAAGGACTGCCATGGAAATACTAGTCTAGGAGTTTTGGTGTGTTTACCTGAGATTATCCTTCTACAAACACTACATTTTCAAGTGACAGGTAAGTACTGGTGTGCATGGATTTGATGCGTAAAATTTTATTCTTGTGCAAATGGTTCATAGGTTACTTCTCTTCTCACAGTGGGTGAAAGAGGTTTCAAAGGGGGCATAGTGTATGCTGGGACTTAACAGTTGTTTCATTCTCTGCTGCAGAGGATGAGATCAACCTGGCCAGCTCTGCTGTCATTCAGTGCGAGTAGCTGAGGGGAGAATGACCAGCCTTTCTGGTCCTGGTGCCTCACAGGCAGAGGGTAACTAACATTTTCCAGGGGTTATCTTTCTCATTGAATCCCCTCCCTTCCTTACAGATGAGGAAATGAGATTCAGGGAGGTGCAGTCCTTTACCCAAGTTTGCAGAGTCAGTAGTGTTAGAACAGGTCTTGACCTAGCTCTGTTTTCCTCCAAAGTGTAAGTTCTTTCCACTCCACTCATTCACTGGTTTATTCATCCATTCCTTTGTCCCTCCATTCATTCAAAAAATATGTCTGACAATCCAAATGTACATTGACCAATGAACGGATAATCAAAATGTGGTATATACATCCAACTGGATATTATTCAACCTTAAAAAGGAAGGAAATTCTGATACTTGTTACCACATGGATGAATCTTGAGGACATTATGCTAAATGAAATAAGCTGAACACAAAAGGACAAATTCTGTATGACTCTACTTATATGAATTCCTACAGCAGGCAAGTTCTCAGAGACAGAAAGTGCAGCGTGGTTGTGGGGTGCTGGGGGCAGTTAGTGTTTAATGGATACAGAGTTTTAGTTTCCAAAATGAAAGGAGTTCTGGGTGCTGGTGATGGTTGCACAATATTTTGAATGTAATTAATGCCACTAAACTCTACACTTAAGAGGTTAAAATGGTAAATTTTATGGTATGTATGTTTCACCATGATTAATTTTTTTTGAAAATCTATTATATTCTATGTGCTGTATGAGTTCCAGAAAATTTAGAACTGAATATATAGTCCCCTTTTAAAATTAAGAAAAAAAAAAAAAAACTAAGATAAATGAAGGTATTTTTTTCCTCTCTGGCCCAGATTTAGCCCAGACTTGTCCTACAGACACAGGCTATGTCTGAGTTGAACAAAATGACATTTGCTGTCTAGGTTAGGGAGGATGAATACATATTTTTTTTTCTGCTTGTCCAAAGAGAATATTAGACTCAGTTTTAATTATATTTAGATATATGGGTAGGACTTGCAAAAACTGCAACACTGAATAAAGTAGAAAGATTTCAATATCTTTAAATTTATTCTTATTCTCGTTTTGAGTATTCACTGCCCTTGCGTTTTGTTATGGCTTCACTTTGTTACAACTGAAGGAGTTGTTCTCATGTAAATTTTTAAAGAAATAAGGCACAGCATTGTTGTTGAGACACATAAGAATCTTCCCTCAGAGAAGCATGCTGATTTATTTCTAAAAGCAATACTTAAATTTCCTTTACATTTATCTTTGTTAATTTCTTCTAAATTCTGCTTTGATCTACATAGCTTTCCTTTTGTTTAGAGCCAGTTAAATGTTGAGCTTGCCTCAGGGCCTTCTCTTCCTTTCCCCTTTCCCTGGTTGCCCTTTGCGGAGCACGGAGCTACTAGAAGTTGGGTCACTGTCTCGTTGTGTGACAGGCAAGTTCCTCTCTGGCATCTGAAATATTAATGCCCCGTGTCAGGTAGCACATTACCCAAAGAAACACCGGCCCACAGATTTGAATTTGCTTTCTCATTCCTTTCTCCTAAGAGGTTTTGTGGTTGTTGATGTTTTGCTCAAATGTACGTATTTTGAAACCTGCCAGGTAGACGCAAGCATTTAATTTTTAAAAATACCAAGCTCTGAATTTAAACCTTATCATCGTTGCAGCAGAAGTACGAATTCTTTACTCACTTCCAGTCATTTTGATGGTCAGTTTTCTATAAAGTCTTTTTTTTTCCTAATGCGAACTGATGTAGAAAGCCAATTTTGAAGGGGGCAAAATGAGACGTGAGTTGGTCTGATTGAAGAGGAGGTGGGATAGGAGCATGGGGGATGAGGGTTCTAGAGTCCATCTACTTCAGTCCTGCTGACAAGGATACTCCCACTGAACCTAGTTTGAAATGTTGATGGATTGGATTTCTCACCAGTCAACCCACTCTCATTTGGGCATCTCACAACCTTCTCTTTGAGATGTAGAACATTACATTACATGTACTTAAAGCACACATTTTCCTCCATGGTTCATGTAAACATCATTTTATTTTGCCTTAGCCTCCAAAATTTTCCTCTACATTTTTCCTCCAGAGAACAACCACTCCTCTGTTTTGGTCCCACGTAAAACCTTAGATTCTCAGTCCACTCCCAGTTCCATCCTAATAAATACTTTGTATTTCTCTTTCAGCTGGTCTCTTAACCCTCTCAGTTCTGAAGCAGATTCATTAAACTCCACTTTGATAAAGAATGGTCACCCTGCCTTGGGCTTGGACTATTATTCATTGCATATGGTGCACTCTGGCAATTTCTTTTCCCAATGAAATGCTATTTAGACATCACTTAGAATGCTAGTGTTAATTCAGTCAACACTCACTGAGCTCCTCACTGGGGACCATCAAAGATGAATCTGTCACACCCTGCATTTATATACTTTCAGACAAGTAAGGGGTAAAATGTATACATTCACACATAAAAAGAGAATTATGAAAAAATAATGATATGAATAAAGTACCTGTTAGGTGCCAGACATTTTCCATTCATTATTTGTTTGAGTCATTGTTGCAAGTTGTTGAAATTTATATTTTACCTTCATTTTTACCAAATGACAAAACTGAGTTTCAGGGAGTTTAATTGAATCAGATCTTGTGCATCACTTATGAGCCACTCAACAAATAAACACGGAAGCCTCAGGCGTACCAGGTGACACCTCGTAGGACTACAAAGCAGAGGTCTCCCGAGTCTTGAGGCTACTTGGGGTCTTGCTCCTACTTTTCGTTGTTCTTAGGAGCAAAGCAAAGAGCACCCTGCAGCTCCAAACTGTACTTGCCTGCCTGGCAATGATTGAAAGGCCAGACTGTGGCTTCGGTCAAAATTAAAGGCAATCCAAGGCACTGTCTCTCTTTTCAACCAAAACCACTGCTCGGAGGTCCCTAGGACAGAGTTCATGTTATTTCAGCCCACGTGTGTAGGGAGATCCTACACTTTGCTTTCCAATTAACTGACCTCTTTTACTGGACAAGTTGTTGAAACATCTCCAGGCTTCAGGATTGTAGTATGCAAAATGAATGTGAAAATACTTAATACAGTCTTAGATGCTAAAATTAATTTGTGATCCCAAAGTATAAAAGTAATATGTGAAGACTAATCAGTCTCTTGAGGATATTATAAGCTCTTGGGAAAGACTTGAGAGAATTCCTGTCACACGAGAAGCCTGCTAGACCTTTTGTTGGAGGAAGTATTTGTATGGATGATATTCAGCAATCTCTAAGAGATTGGCAGGGAGGGAGTTAAACATACGTGCCCCAGAGCTATCCAGAATTTTCAGCTAAGAGGGTGTTCACTCTGCTGTGAACCCCAATTAAAAATAAAACCCCTAGCTGGGTGAGCCCGCCCCATCCTTAGGATAAACAAGATTTGATTCACTGCAATGGCACTGCACTAACCGTGTTGTAGAGTAATACAGTATATATACCTCCTCTGGGGAGGCACAAAAGAGGAGGCCTAATTATCATCTAGCCAGAAGGATGGGGCATAGTTAACACCTTTCTGGGTGGGCTGAAATTAATGACCCCTTCCACACACTATTGCCTACCTCCAAGCCCCTTTATAAATGACTATACAACACGGTAGTTGGTATTCAGATCACAAGAGAGGGCATTTAGCCAAAGCCATTTGTCTACAGGGTTTGATCTCTTTTTAATTTTGTTCAGATTTACAACTGTGTTATTAAGTGAGATAACTGGATCCTGTCTGACGTAGACCAGGACCTTCCCCACTCAAATCTGAATATCTGAAGTTAATATTAATTTTTGAGATTGGACATAATGCTTTTTCCTTAAGTGTTTTTGCAGGCTGCTTTCCCATAGCCACACTGAACCCTTCGTTCTGCAGGGCTGTGTGTGTAGCCTGCCTGCCCACTTCAGGCAGAGCAAGTGGGCTTTAGGGACAAAAAGACTGGACTTGTGAAGTGTGTGGCAGAAGCTTTAACATTTTGCAGATGGTCAAATGGCTGGGGAATTTGCTCTCTTTTTGAGCAAGGAGGGAGCTGTGTTATATAGCTAATCATGACATTTGAATTTAATAAAGCATTTCTCCTATAAATATGCATATATTATATACATATGTAGCTATATACGCCTGTATAATATTTAATAACATTATCTTTTGAGGCTTAAATCATGCTTTTGAGGTTGACAAAGTAATGAGTGCAAGATTTGGTGATGTCACAGATGTCATGTGATGTCATCAGGTCATGTGATAATTCACACTACCATCCTGAATAAGGACACTATTACATTTGAGAAAAGTGACCTTCCAAGCCTAAGTGATTAATTCAAAGTTAATGAGGATTAGAGGGAAGACTCAGACCCATTTTTTCCTGATTCAAAATTCAGTGACATTTATATGACTCTGCCTTTTCTGGAAGTAAAGTTATGGCTACAAGGAGTCTGCCTGTTCTTTCTTTTCATTTGCTTTCTCCCTAGTAGCCTTACAGTATAGTGATTAAGAGTACTGGATTCAATCAACTTCCACTTGCTAATGCTGCATACTCTTTGGGTAAGGTGTTTAACCTCTTTAAACTTCTGTTTCCATATGTAAAAATAGGAATGATAGCAATATCTCTTTAATGAGAATTTCCTGAGGACAACAATAGTGCAGGAAAAGTGCTTAGAATATAATATGCTCTCAGTAAATAGCATAACCTACTTATTTGGAGGTTTACATGGGTTTTTTATAATATGAAATAGTATTTTGTTTTTTGTATGCCTATATGGTGCCTCCCATGACCCATTAGATCTTGACTGAAAAAAATGTTCATCTAGCACCTTTTGAAAAGCAAGAGTTAAAGTAGGAGATTTCATAATTGTTATTCTAATATGTTCCATTAATACATTTATACATATAGTTAGACAGGAGAAGGACTGTGCAGAAGCCCCCTATAAATATTATAAAGTAATAGAATCTTTCTTTCTATCCTCCCATCTCTGAAGCTCACATATATCACTGGATGAGACCCTGAGGCTGGCCGGGGATATAGGCTTTTAAGACCTAAAATGTGGTAGCCAAAATATGAGAAGATCAAAAGGGAAGGATTAGAGAGAGGCCAAATATATATGACCTAGGGGGTCAGGAAAGAGGGCATTGAGTCAGGTTTTGTTGAATGCTTTACTGATGTTTCAGCATGTACAGATGTCATTGAGCGTGTGCCAATTCTTTTATTAGGGGAGCTTGAAGGTATTGCATGACTTCTGACTATCAGTATTAACATCTCATTCTCAAAAATTAAATTCTTCTCATAATGACTATTTTGTGGAATAGTACAGAAGCCCAGAAAACTCTTACTCATGTTGAAAAGAATGTTCTTTTTTATTTTTCGAAACACTTACTCCAGGCCTCCTTAATTTATTCAACACATATTTAATGAATACATACTAGGTGCTAAGATGTGGGATAGATGTTTGGATTCAGTAGTGACCAGACAACCTCTCTGTTCTAATGTAGCTTAGACTCTAGTGGGGCAGAAAGAGCTTCATGAAATAAACACAGTAATGAACATCTAAAAGCATCTAGAAGCAAAAACAAATAGAAAAATGGCTCTATGGGAACAGATAATGAAAATTTTATGTAAATTAGGGATGGAAGGATTCTAAGAAGGCTTTCCTGAAGCACATGTAGTTTGAGCTGCTTAAGATCTAAAGGATGGTAGAAGAAAACTGGATGGGGTGAGAGGTAAGGTTTGAGAAAGGATGAGCATGTGTAAAGTACTGATGGTAAAAAGTAGAGTATCTGATTAGAGGACCAGAAAGAGAGACTTTGAGGCTGGAGGAGAGATAATGAGAAGGTAGGAGGTTTGGGATGCAGCTGGAAAGTTGAGCAGTGGCCAGGCGACACAAAAGTGAAGGATTTTGAAGATTTTGTTCTTTCTCTAAGAATGATGAGATACCTTTCAATAGTGTTAAGCATGGAGGTCACAGCATCGTATTTGTCCTTTGAAAAGATTATGTGAGCTGCAGGAGAAATGGGCTATGGGAGTCAAATGTTGCAGGAAAGAGAGAGTGGCAGCTTGGAAATGGGAGTAGAGATAATAAAAAAACAAATGGACTCAATAATAATTTGATAGGTGAAACAAAAAGGATTGGGTAATGGACTGGATAGTTCTGGAGGTGAGGTGCAGAGAATTCAGGGGCAATTCTACATTTGCCTAACCGGATGCATGGTGTTGTCACACATTAAGCTAAGCAACACTGAAAAAGCCATTGGCATCTGAATCTCTAATAACTGAAGCCATGGACTTAGATGAGATTCTTTAAAGGCAAAAAATAGAGAGAAGTGAGAAGCACAGGATGAGAGACTCCAAATGGTAAAGATTGGGTAGAGGTGGATGATCCTGCAAAAGAGACAGTGATGGTACAGCAAAAAAAAAGAAGTAGAAGAATTGGAAGAATGTTGTGTCATAAAAATCAAAGGAAAAGGAGGGAGTGGTTGAGTATAAAAATGCTCTGAGACGTCAACATGAGGACCGAAAATCAGCCACTGGATTTAGCAACACTGTGGCCATTGTGGTGAAGATCTGTTTTGCCAAGTGAAGGGATATTACTCATATCCCCATTCATATAGTGGATCAAGGAGCAAGTGGAAGGTTAGGAAATGAAAACTAGGAGTATGTACAACTTTTTGAGGGAACTGGGCAATATGTGCAAGAAGGGATATAAGACAGTGATTAGAGATCCCATCTACATGTTACTGGTACCCAAATCTGTTACTTCCAGCCTCGGCATCCTCCAGGCCTTCAGATCCCTACCTCTGAACCTCTTCTGAAAATCAAACATGTCTCAAACCCATCATATTCCAAATGGAGCTTTTCCCACTTGCCCTTGGTCCACACCTCCTCTTCCACCTGTGATCTTCAGACCAGTGAATGGCACCTTCCTTCACCCAGCCCACTAAGGCAGAAACCTGGGTGTCATCTTCTCTTCACTTCCTCCACTTTCCCCTTATTTTCAGCCCACACATTTTAGTAATTACCAACTCTTACATCTATCTCAAGTCTACCCACTTCTGTAACTGGCATCGCAGATGTGCATGTTCTAAGAAGAACTCTTGATTTATACCCCTGACCTTTCAGTTTCCTGCTCTCACAGTCTTTCTCACCCTATGTATCTCTGCCAGGAAAAAACCTTGAAATTTGTCGTGACTTTTTTCTCTCCCACATCCAACCAGTCAAAAAATCCTGTTGGCTCTTCCATTGACATACATCCAGATCCTGACTACTTCTCGTTATCATCCCTTCTACCCTGGTCATGCCACCAAGACCTCTTGTTTGGACTATTGCATTGGCCCTGCTCATGCTGCTTCTGGCTGTTCTTATGTACAATTCCCCACATGGAAGCCAAAGTAATCTATAGAGCCTTTTCCTAACTTCCATATCAAAAGTAGCTATCCCTATTTCACCTTATCTTTTACATTGCCTGTTTTATTTCCTTCACAGCATATGCATTGATCATTTCTGGAAACTCATGTAAATATTTGTTTTCCTGTTTATTTAATGTCTTTTCCCATCAGAATGCAAGCTTCATGAGAGACAGATATATTCACTGGTTTATTTTCAGTGCCTTATACAGTGTCTGGAATATATTTGGGGCCCATTAAATGTTTTGATTAAATAGGTGTGAAAATTAATATTACCAAAGGAAATTAAGCTGGGGCCAGGCCTGCTGATGGGATTCTTCAATAGTTCTAACTGTAAATAAGGGTCATACAAGTTTGTGGCAGCTGATAAGAGGTGAAGATGTAGACACAGAAAAAATATATGAAAAAATATTTTTGTACATGAAAAATATTTGTTGTATATGAAAAAAAATTTGTTCACTTGGACTTAGTTGAAAAAAATGTCAGATTTGGGTGTTTTATATTATGAATTCTAATTGTTGGTTTTATTATAGAAAAGTATAAGTGGATGGCATCAAACAAATACGAAGAGCCTGCTGATTCTCTACTACGATTTGAAGCCTGCTGTAAATTTCTATTCTTTCAGAGGTAGTCCTTGCTTATTAATGAATTCAATTTCTCTCCACGCATTCCCTGAGCTAAACATTATTGTCTGACCTCACAAAGCTAATCCAACCTTTTAAAAACTATAAACATTATTATTTAATAGACTTGGATAGAAACAAAATTATTAGATGCTCGGCAGAAAGCAAAATTAGTCACACTAGGAACATTTTCATCCAAATCAATTAAAGAAGTTGATTAGGAGGGAGACATAGGGGAGCAGATTGTCATTTGAGCTGATGTGTGCTAAAGACAAACAAACAAGCAAATAAATAAATAGAAATCTTATTTGCTTTCTGCTGTCAAAATCTCTGTGAAAGAGTTGAGTTTCCAAATTCATAGAAAAAAGAGATCAGGTTTTGTTGTTACCAGAGGCAGGGAGTTGGGGGGAGGGCGATTGGAAAAAGGTGGTCAAAAGTACAAACTTTTGATGAATAAGTACTAGGGATGTGATGTACAACATGATGACTGTAGCTAACACTGATGCATGATATATATGAAAGTTGAGAGAGTAAATCCTGAGTTCTCATGACAAGCAAAAAAATATTGTTTTTCTTTTTATGGTACTTATAGGAGATATGGATATTAACTAAAGTTATTGTCATTATTTCTAGGTATATGTAAGTCAAATCTTTATGCTGTGCACCTTAAACTTATTCAGTGCTGTATGTCAGTTCTATCCCAATAAAACTGGACAAAATGTTTGGTGTTAAGGACAGGAGCGAAGGAAGAAATAAAGTGAACATCATGAATAGGTCAGGAAAGGTTTTCTACCAGGTGAGGAGAAGACTAGTAAACAAGGCAGAGAAGGGGGTCATGAAAGGTATCCAAGAGACTGAAGACAGTTATTCTGAAGCAAAGAGTTGGTGAGAGAAACTGGTATATTTCTATTGAATTCCTCCAAATCCATAATGCCCTTCTGAGCACTATGTGGTACATTACCCCCAGGTCATTGCAATAAATAATTCATTCACATTTCAGTGCAGGTAGGAAAGAAATGGCACCATTTTGACTTCCAACTGGTACTCCCACTTCTTCAAGGTAAATAAGTACTTCTTAGCTCTGCAAACATCTTCCAATTCCAAGTAAGGCAGTAAGCAACTTTCTATACCTGGCTTGCAAACAGCATATTTTTCTTTCTTTGAATTCAGAAACTATCATTTTGGGTTTCCTTTGTGAGAAACAGTTCCCATAACAACACGGGAAGCTTGACCTCTGGGGGACCTCCTGCAGAGCTCTGGAATCTTCTTTGCCTCCAGGGAAGGGAGGAGAATGCCAGCATCCTGCACAGGCTTCCTTGTTGATGTGGCTTGTATCTGGAAGTGAGCCAATCCCTGAACACCACAGGCAAATCTACTCTTCTTCCAGCTTACTGTAAATTATGCAGCATCTCAAATGGCAAAGCTATATTTTTAAACATATCAACTCATGAGTAAAAGAAGGAACTATTGTAAAATATTCTCATAGTCTGAAAAGTAGATGTGTGTCTCAAGGCATTTTAAACACTGATGTTGATAAATACTCTGTACATTTCAAATAGGTTATATAAATACATGTGCATGAAAACACTTATGTATATCCCTTATAAAAGATTATCCATGTAAATTTTCTAAAGAATATTGTTTTAGGAAAAAAAAATAATAACAAAGAATTTAGGGAAATTCGCTTCTTTGTAACTACAACTTAGATACATAACTCTGCTAGTTTGTAACCTAAAGCAAACATATTTAGAATGAAGTTAAAAATTCAGATGGGAAGCCACTGAGTTACACAGTAATACATGGAAATACACAGAAATACCCTATTTTTAATAAATCCACTTTGTAGTTGCTCTTTAGTTTTAAATAAATTTTGTTAGAGTTATTTATCTATTATGATTAATGAATGTATTATCTCTAATTCATTATTAAAATTTAGCTAGAACAAAAATGATTGGCTGGGGCACAGTAATATCTTTGTAATGTAAGGTTGCAACAATAGATCACTTTCTGTTCACATTATTTTATATTTCTAGACCTGCTGTAATAGCTCAAATTATTCACAGGTATTTTTCATAATAATATTAAATTACCTTTAATTCTTCCATAAATTGTACATAGTGATTTGTGTTATATCCATCTTCTTTTCTTCTGTTACTTGAAATGAGAATTTGCCGTATGATTTTTAACCTCAGCTTTCCCAACTGCACCTATCCTACCTTTGAAAAAATAAACAAGATAATGGTGAAAAAAATACACTATTGTTGACTGAACAACACACAAGATGGAACTAAAAGGATTCAGGTAAATAAGATCTTGATTTAATTTTTTCTTTCAGTACATTTAAGTTGGTTTGATTATGTCAGAATGTAATATCATGAAATTTTTCAAACAATAAAGCTTTAAGAATTCAGACTTTACAAATCTAAATTCTTTCCTCTAATGTGAGCAGTAAATGAATTAAATTTAACTTCATTTTATCTATACAGGGGAACAAATATATACTTAATAAAATTAGTGGAAGTTTTATGTTGTGATTTTTCTTAGTCTAATATGACATTGGTACTTTTGTAGAATAGAAGCTTTCCATTTAGGGTTTGTATGATGTTTCCTCATGGTCAGATTCAGGTTATGCATTTCAGTTCAGAGATTTACATAAGAGATATGTTCATCTGGACACAGATAATATCCAGATAATATCACCCAGACAATGTGTCATCTGATTTCTGCATTACATATTATATAGTTACTATTTTTCCCTATTTTTTCCTTGCTATTATTAAATAATGTGGGGGGATAGCTGAACACTATATAATAATCCCTCACTTCATCAAAATCCTCCTTAGAATCTTTCAGTCCTTTTTCTTTTCTCTGTGCTTTACTTAAAGAGCTGTTTTGCTATGCTTGGCACCTGCATCTCCTTTATTTTTTCAGGTTTTGGAAAGGCCATTTATTAACCGTTGAGGTGACCTCAGTTATTGGATAGATTCTTGAAAAGTTTTTAATTTGCTCCCTATGAGCTTTTTCCTGTTGCAAGGATAAGCATTTCTGTTTTTTAGCTCTCTACATGTCCAAGCTGAAATTAGAATTCTCTGTTTTTGGCATTTACACGTTAAGTCCATCTGGGGCTGATTCTTGTATATGCAACTAATTTTGGTTGACTTATTTTATTATACTCTTTTCTTTCATATTTATTCTCATATATGTCATAAAGAAAGATAAAGAATTTGAAATTGCCCATATCCCTTGGTAAAACTTGCTGTTACTGAAGACTGTTTAAGATTTGGAGTCAGAAAGATCTGGTGTGAGGCTTGGTTGTGAGAATGGTAAAGTTATTTAATTCTTCAGACACTTGGTTTCCTCATCATTGCTGTACATGTCACTAAACTATTTTAATTGTTACTGGTTTATGGCATTTTAATTGTTACTGGTTTAGGGCATATTTTGTTCTTTCTAAAAATATTCTTCTCAATTTTTTTCTCCTCTGTGGTCACCTGGACCTCAATAAGGGTCTGTAAGTTCTAGTACTTCATATGGTCACAGAACCTCACTGACCAGATTCTCTCACCCTAGATGAACTTGTCTATTCCCAAGTCTTCAATAGCATGTATAAGCTGATAATTTTCAAATTCTTCCTCCTGGTCCTGAATTTTTTGAATTCCTGTCTAAATCCAGATGCAGCATCTTCACTCAGTTGCCCAAGAGTCATGTCAAACTTAAGGTTCCAGTATTGACCCTTTGATTTCCCTCAGGTAATACGCTTAACCCTTAGTGACCCTCTTCTCAATAAATAAATAAACTTTTATCCAGTTGTTTTGTCCAAAATAATTTGAGTCATTCTTGACTCGTCTCACTCTTTACAGTCCATATCCACTCTGTCAAAAAATATACATCCTGAGCCCTTTGAAACATACCTACTATTACACCCTGTCCACATCAATTTTAGCTTTCACTTGGGCAACTAAAATTGTCTCCTGACTAATGTCCTCTCGTAGTCAGGACATGCACAGTTTGGATTCTATAACAGGCTCCTGTAGCCCTGCTTGAGCTACTTCTATCACTCACAACCGATTTCTTCTACATGCCATACATCTATCCATCTCAGGAGCCTTGCTTGTCCTGAAGTTTCCATTTTCTTCAGAGACTTTTATTTGCCATATACTTGACTATCTAACTTTATCCATTCTGCAAAACACAGACTGAACACTGTCTATTCCATAAAAGTGTTTCTGGTTCTCAAAGCCAAAAGCACTATGTCTCTTGGAAATCCCATGATGCACTTTTTACATAATTTTTTACAATTTTTTCGAACTACCTATTAATTTTTTTAATTAGAAAAGTAAAACAGGTTTATATTGAAACAATACAGAGAGATGCATTTAAAAACAAATGTCTCTTTCTTCTTCATCTCCATCCCTGATTCCAAGAAGTAACCACTGTTAAAAATTTCTCATATTAAAAATATTTTCCTGGATTTGTCATATGCCTTTTGACTTTGCTGCTTATAGTATTTATTTTACCGAATGCTTAAAGGTATATTAACTTGGCCAATCTTTCTCTTTTATCCATGTTAGAATGTGATGTTCATAAAGTGGTCACAGTGTCTTATGCATTGAAGATGCACAACTACTCTGTAAAATGGGAAAAAACAAGTTCAGTGATAGATGTTTAAAAAGGCTCCTTGCTGAGCAGTGTTTAACTGTAACACAATCACATGCTATAGAACCCAGTCAAAATTTAAGCATGAATTTCAGTAAATTTATTTATATGCCCTGAACGCACCCCCACATCATGCCAATATGCTGCTCACCTGATTTATAACAACCATGACTGTCTGCTTTTTTAAGAAACCATTTAATTTTAAAAATTACATGTATAGAGTTTTTGTCTTTGACCTTCTTTAAAGATATTACCGAAAAATCAAGCTAAAAACTCTCTGAAATCTCATAAATTACCTCATTCCTACAGCTTACATCATCCTGCCTCTTCTTTGACAGCTGAATTAATTTTAAGAAGTCCCATGGAGTCATCCTTAGCCATTCATTATCCCAGGCTTGTAGCCGAGCCCTATATAGGCATTTGCCAACTTGTCCTTTTAATCGTCTCCTAATGATGAATTGGCCTTGAGTAATTCTGGGCTCTATCCCTGTCCCTTCACTGACTCCTTTTCTCTTTTTGGCCATTGTTCCCTCTTCTAGGGATCTTATTGGAAGCTATAGCACCACAGCAGAAACAAAGACATGCTTCATGATTATATCCACCACCTAAAGCCAGGCACTCCTTCTGCACACAGCTCCAACTTTATCAAGTCAGTTGATACCTTACTTACTTATCACCCATTTCTCTGCCTGCAATGTCCTTCCTCTCCATTTCCACCTGCTAGCTTCTTACCCAGGTATCATTCATTTCTGTAAAATTTCTTTACTTCTCCAATTCTTTAATTACAAAGGAAAATAATTCATATCTCTCTAAGGGTCCTATAGCTCTTTATACACCTGGCAGCTGTAGCCCTGGACAATGTATTTTGTCTATAGTTATGAAGTGTGACTGTCTATATGGGAGTTGGGGCTCCTTAAAAATGGGGAGTGGCATATCCAACAATCCATTCACTAGGTCTGGCTCAAAAATAACAGTTCAATCTATATTACAATAATGACTTGACTGGAAGTAAGAAGTACACATTAGTTCTTTCCAATTCCACTGGCCAGGACCCAGCCGTATGACTCAAGAATACTGCAATGGAGGCTGGAAAATGAAGTCTTCTCATGTCCTGTAGGAGGATCAGGAAGGAATGATAATTAGTGAACATCTAGACAGCCTCTGTCACACTCTCCACATTCAAGTATATCCTACCCAGCAAAGACAGTCACATAGAGCAATACCACACTCAGGGACACGTACATATGCACACGTTGCGTGGTAATGCATTATTCTTTATTCAACCCTAGTTATGGAAAATATTTGAAAGCTGATTATAAATGAGCAACATCTTTGTACCACACTGACACATTTTCAAAGAAATTATTGAATTAGGAAATAAGACAGCAACTAGATTATGCATCTACTGAAGGAGACAAAGCCATCTCGCTCTAAAAATACTGATTCATAGTATTTTAAATAAATGGAACATCCTGCCATTTACATTTCTCTCTATAGGTAGATGGGAGAAAACTGTAACAATTAAGAAACATTATGATCAACTTGGACTTTATCATTTTTGGAATGTTTTATCCAATAGTCCATACCGCAATTAATAGTATCTTTTTAATAAATTGTCACCTCACTAATCTTCGATTCTTTATATAGATCGCATGGCATTTCCTACCTTCTCACATTTACAAGTGAATAAGCAGAGGAATTCATCAATTCTGGAAGGTTCAAGAGAAATGGTCATCTTGTATTTGGTGTGTGGCTTTTGTGTAATAGAGACAATGCTAGTTTTGGATTTGGAGACAAAGAATATTAATCAGAAAGTAGAAGAAAACCTTTAGAGACTGATGTTAGGGAATTAAGACTCAATCTCAGGGAGCACAGAGTAGTAGCAATATCAAAAGGCTGGTCTCTGGATCCTTCCTCTTGAATCCATTTTTCCACAGTCACCCTATCTCAGAAATTCTATGCTTTCGGTACTCAGGTTCACATTCTCTCAGTTATCTCTGAGTATTCTTCTTCTCTCACATCCCACCTCCAGTACCTCAGGAAATACTGTTGTTGGTCCCTTCAAGATTTATCTAGTGTCTGACTATGTCTTACCCCCTCCAATGCCACCCTCATCAACTCTCACCTAGGCTATTACAGTTGCCTGCTGATTGGTCTCTCCAGGTGAACACTCGACTCTACTGTCATTTCTCAACACAACTGCCAGAGTTATCTTTCCAAAACTTTCCTCTCCTTAAAGTATAAACTAGAACTCCATACTCTGACCCCCCTCCCCCGTGCATACCTAATCTACTCCCTTTGTCCTCTTGGATCTTATCCACTCCTCCCTTCCTTTCTTCCTTCCTTCTTTCCTTCTATCTATTCCTTCACTCTTGCTTATTCCTGTTCCTCCTTAAGCCTCATGGAAATGTCCCTTTCTATTTTGTTAAATTGCAATCCTTCCTTCATCATTCTGTATCTTCATTCTCTGCTTTATTTTTTCTTGAGAGCACTTACCTCCTAACACACAATACTTTTCTTATTTATTTGATTAATTCTGTCTCTCCTCACTAGAATAAAACTCCCATGCAAACAGGGACTGCTGTTTATCTTTTGTCTGCTGGATTCCAAGTGTTAGTACAGTGACTGACACTTTGTAGGAGCTCAATAAATACTGGTTTAATATATTCCATGAAATGCCAGAGACAAAATAAAATAGCTGCCCACTCACAGGACTGTCTGAGTTTCCAATTAAATTAGTTTTTACTTTGCAAATTATAAAGCACTAGTTACATATATTATTTTCAATGCTAATAATAAAGCCCAAAGTTATTGAGTTTACTTAAACCAGATGCTCTGCAAAGTGCTATGCATTTTCTAAATTAATTCCTACAATGGCTCAATGAGGTAATTGCTATTATTATTCTCCTGTTAGAAGTGGGAGAGTTGAAGTTTATCTAGGGTATATATGCCTGAAAACTTAAGTATGTAATTTGTAGTGAAGCTGGTGCAGGATTAAAGTCAAAAGTCCCTTTTCTCACTTCTGTCTTTTTGCAGTCTGCTAAAAATTGTTGACATGTTCTATGGTATATTCCCTTTCAAGATCAGTAAAATGGGTACATGTTACTATGTGGGAAATCTGTGTGAGATTTCTTGCTTGCCTAATAAAACTGGTTTGTGCTATAGTCAACAGCCAAAACTAGGGGAGAAAAAGAAAAGTTCACCCTATTTATTACTATAAGATAATTTGTGTAGAAATATAATCTTTTGGTATAAGCAAAGCTTTCTTAAACAGAATACAAAGTATAACCATAAGGAAAAGCATGATATATTGTATTATATTAAAATCAAGAGTGTCTATTAATTAAAGACCACCATTAAGTGAATAAAATGAACCCCAAATTGTGGAGGAATATATTTTCAATATACATATTTCACAAAAAACTCATATCCAGAATATATACAGAACTCCTACAAATAAATGAGAGACAATTCAATATGAAAGATTGATAAAGTAGTTGAATATATATTTATCAAAAGAGGATACCCAAATAGCTAGTAAACATTTCAAAAATTTACACAAATTTTTAGTCATCAGGGGAAATAGGAATTAATTCCACACAAGATACCCTACACACCAAGAATAAATAGCAAAAGTTACAAAGGCAGAAAATACTAAATATTGGTGATGATATGGAATAACCAAGGCTATCTACCAGATACTGCTGGTGAAAGTTAAACTGGTACAACGACTTTGGAAAACTGTTTAGCAGTAGCTATTAAAGCTGTACATATGCCTATCTTGTGTGAAAGAGCAATTACCTGCTAAGAATATGCCCAATAAGAATGCTTATATAAGTGATATCATATGATATTTGTCTTTCTCTGACTTACTTCACTCAGTATGACAGTTTCTAGGTTCATTCATGTTGCTGCAAATGGCATTATTTCATTCTTTTTTGTGGCTGAGTAATATTCCATTGTACATATGTATCACAAATTCTTTATCCATTCCTCTGTCAATGGACATTTAGGTTGCTTCCATGTTCTGGCTATATGTGGAATCTAAAAAAATGGTACAAGGGAACTTACTTACAAAAGATAATTTTAGTCACAGATGTAGAAAACAAGCTTATGGTTACAGGGGGAGTGGGGGGAGGGATAAATTGGGAGACTGACAAATACACACTACTATATATAAAATAGATAACTAATAAGGACCTGCCATATAGCACAGGGAACTCTTCTCAATATTCTGTAATGACCTATATGGGAAAAGAATCTAAAAAAAGAGTGGCTATATGTATATGTATAACTGATACAATTTGCTGTATAGCAGAAACTAATGCAACATTGTAAATCAACTATAATATTTTTTTTTAAAAAAATGAATGTTTATGTAAGTTTGTCCGAAGACAGCACTATTTACTGTAGCCAGACGTTGGACACTACCCAAATGCCCAAAACATTAGAATGGATAAATAACTTGTGACATATTTACATAATGGACACTGTAAGCAGTGGGGATGAACAACCCACAATTATATGCAACAACATGTATGAATATTATAAACAAGTGTGTGCAGGAAGCCACACACAAAAAGAATGCATGTTGTATGATTCCATTCAAAAACAGACGAAACTAACCTGCGCTGTTTGACGTTAAGACAGAGACTGACTTTGGTGGTGGAGGCAAGTAGTGGGAGGGTGGCTTCTGGAATGCTTGCCTACTTCTCTTTCTTGATCTGGGTATGGTTAGTTTATAAACATGTGAAATGTGGGCTCTTCTGTATGTATATCATACTTCAAAGTTAAACAAGAAAAAAAAGCAAAAGTGAAAAAGATTCTCTTTAACCACCTTATTTTATTACCCTTTGAAATAACATTTGCCATAGCCCTTTTATAGAACTGCAGAAACATGGAAATCTAGTCTCAAATGCACAATGCATCTTATGGCACATTTCTGATGACACATTCAGAAAGCAAGATTACCAGTGGGTACTTTTCAGGAGTGAAAATCAAGTCTAAGACAATATATTTGACCATGTTCAATATAAGATCATTGTGATGATGGTGATATATCATTGTAATGCAAGGGATAAATAGAGATAGGTATCATAATGCAAGGGATAAATCATACTGGGATATTTACTTACTGTTTGACAAATTCACTTTTCAGCTGGTCCAGCATTGTTCTTTCGTTCTATTAGGGATGACTGATCTGCTGCATAATATTTTTCTAACCCACAGTTGCTTCCTTCTGATGTTGGACACTCGGTTTTCGGACCACAGGGCGGGAGGGTTGATAGGCATCCCTGCAGATGCAGCCTGGATACTAAGCAGCAGTATTTGGAGATTTGTCACTCTCTTTGAGGAACAAACATAAAGCAGTACTTGTAATATAAGCCTAGATTTATTTGTGGCTTGTGTGACCATCAGAGGTGAGTTGCTTAAGGCTGGCACCTCCTGCCCTCCTGGGAAAAGAACTAGAGGCCACCAGGGCTGGGGTTCCTGCAGCCCCTGGGCCAATGGGCAGCATGGCCAGGGGAAAGCTGCAGAGGAAGGGGCAAAGGATTAGTAGGGCATGTTCCATTAAGTTGAGTAGCCAAAGCGCTCGTTGTCTTTTAACCAGCACCAACAAGGGAAATGACCCCAACCCTCTGCAAAACATCACACAGCTTGCGGTTGCCGCAATGGCCTGGGCTGCAGATTTCAATCTGTACTAAAGTTTTTATCTATCCCCCTCTCCCCTTGCCAGTTTTCCCAGTGTTTCTCGACATCACATTAACTCCCCTCCCAGTACAATAATCGACTCCAATCTGCTATTATCACGGAAATAGAAGAGGTAAAGTGCCTGTAATAGGATCCAAATCAAATCACTTTCACTTCAGCCGGCTTTTGCTGTGAAGCCAAGGATTCCCCAGGGAGATTCAATACAGAGAAACACCTGAAGACACAGGCTGAGGCCCAGAGAGTAGATGGAACACGACAGGGCCCACTTGCCTGTAGCATCTCCTTAGTTATAAGACACTTACCTCAGGAGTAACGACCTGAGGCGGGCTCTGATAAACTGGGGACTCCAAGGCAGAGCCAGGATCTGACTCTCACTCTATTCGACCTGTCATGGAGCAACATGTTGGTTTACGATCCACAGCACTGGGCCTCTGGTTACATGTCTTTTCCTGAAATGTTTACTTTCATGGGGGTTGCTTTTGCATGAATGACTGCTTGTTCTTTGAGCAGTCTACCCTCAAGGAAAGAATTACATGTATGTATTACTTGCTCTTAAAAAATAAGAAAGGCCAGAGCAAATTGAATTGAACATAATGCAGACCTGGCAAGGGGTGAGGTAGGAAAAGCCCAGGGAATCTTTCCTTTTGGCATTTCTGCAGCAACATGGCACACTTTGACTCTCAGGCTGCATTCCCAGATGCTTGTAGGTTAAGTAAGTTTCTTTAGAGTGAAGTCCTTTCTGTATATGAGTTGATCAGTTCACATCTATTTTGTTAACTGCTCCCCAAGCATATCACTGGCTGCACAGCAATGTTACATACATTTGCGATCATACTCTAACTTCTCATTTGGGCTCGGACTCTGACACTGACACAGACTTGGCAGGAAGATATTATAGTCGGTGCTTACTTATGTGCCAGAGTCTGAAGATTTCCACTGCCCAGACTAATAGATAGTTCTGGTAAGCGAGTTAACAGATAAGCAGAAAGAGCAATTATAATCTTCATTTCACTTCACAGGTCTATTAAAAAATGATGGCAGATATTTCCAAAGCAAATGATTCAGTGGAAACATCCTTCGACAGGAGTCTTCTCCAGTATTCATTTCCAGTTTTCCCCTTGAACTGCATCTGAAAAGTAGGAAAAAAAAAAAAGTGTTCAGTAATAATAAAACCAGAATCAGAATCAAAGATGCTATGTTTGCATTAAAGTTTTACCCCTTTCCAGCCATGTGACTTTGACAAATACCTTAATCTTTCTGAACCTTGAATTCCTCATCAGTGGAATCCATCCTCATATATAGTCATGAGTGTTACATGAGGCCTGGATTTAGAAGTGCTTTGTTATTTCTAAATCAATATGCTGATATAGGGAATTATGAATTTCCTGAAAGTTTTTATGATCAAAGTTTTAAAAAGTAAAACAGTGAACATTTCTTCTGAAAATAAATTTAAAAGGATCAATAGAGAGCCATGATGATTTGAAATATGGGACGCTTCTCAGGAGTGGTTCTGCCCACAGACAGTTTGACCATGACTACCATGTGGTCTTATCAGACCAACCTTTTGTCTTCAGGGTGATTGAGGCTGTGGGAAATAGGGGAGGCAACTTGCGGGACCCCCAGGGGCCAGGTGAGCTTGAAAGTTATTGCTACAGAAAAGGGTTACTTCAGGGCTACTTGTGAGAAGAAAGGAGGAAGTATTCTCAGTGGACCACTGGAGGGATTCTCTAGGGATGAAGCCATTAGTAGGATTTATGTCTGGGCTTCTGCATGATCTCAGATGCCTTAAATTATAAGATGGATCTAAGGGAAATTTGTTCCATAGGGAACGTGGATATGAGGGAATAGTCAATTGCTGTTAACACTGACAAGCCTGTTTCCTTTAAAGGCCTTGTTACACTCTGTTTTTATCTGTGGCAGAACCCCATCTCAGGCTTTCAGACAATAGGAGGGTGTAGTGCGGGCACGGTAAGGTCGGAACTAAGTTGCATTACATATGACAGAGCAATGTTGCCACATGTTGTACAAATGGCCACCTGAAACCAACACAGATCTGATTTTAGATAATACATTCTTTTCAATGAAGACTTTTATCAAATATGTAACTAGCTCTGGTTCAACATGCATAGCTTTGGGGAGTTTTTGTTTTTGTTTTTTAAATAGATACAAGGATATATCAGAAAAATCACACAATCCAGTTAGAGGTTTAAAAAGAAAAATCACTTTATTCTCTCTGCTCAACAGATGTCTGTTACGTGCACAGAGTACCCCCAAGGACATGGAGCACAAGGCGTTCTTCATGTTTCCATGTTGTCTTGTGTGTGTCCAGCATTGGAGAGACAGGATGGAAATTAGGTTACAAGAAGACGTGCTCAGGGAGGGCACCTGATGAAGAATAGAGTGGGAAAACCGTGTCAGACCTTACCTGGACTTGCAATGCCTTGGAGAAGAGGTGATGCTTGAGTGAAGACATGGAGGCAGAGTAGGAAGGTGTCAGATGAAGAGGGCACATGGAGGAGGCAGTTCCAACAGCAGGTGGAAGGTTATGGAGGTATGGCAGTTCCAGGAAGACAAAACAGCAGGTGGAAAGTTTGAGCACATTAATATGTCTAAGGTATTGATATCTGCATTTTTTGTTTGTTTGTTTCGGTACGCGGGCCTCTCACTGTTGTAGCCTCTCCCGTTGCGGAGTACAGGCTCTGGACGCACAGGCTCAGCGGCCATGGCTCACGGACCCAGCCGCTCCGAGGCATGTGGGATCTTCCCGGACCGAGGCATGAACCCGCGTCCCCTGCATCGGCAGGCGGGCTCTCAACTACTGTGCCACCAGGGAATCCCCTGATATCTGCATTTTTAAAATAAGAAGTCAAGGCTCAGTTCCTTGCTCGATGACACAGAATTGAATGATTGCATAGAAAACATGATGCAGTCAGTCAAGGCCATGGCTGATTCCAAAGCCAGGTTCTCAACCTCTACCTTCAGTTCCCTCCCTGAATAATTGCTTGGAACATTATCCACATCCCTTTCATTGCCTTGGTCTCACTTCTTAGAGATGTTCCCAGATCAAGTCTTCATGATGGTGAAGGCAAGCATGGGAGAGAAAATAAAAGTGACTCTCTCCAAATCCACCAATTGCTGTTGCTTTCTCTCTCATTCTTTCCCACCTGCACACTAAAGGTATGCAAATATACTACAAGGAAAATCAGTCCTTAGTTTCCTTACACTCTGGGAAACTCTGTCCATGATATCCTCATCCTGGGGACACCAGTGCAAGTTAGCTTATTCAAAACTCTGGGAAATGACTATAGTAAAGAAATATGGCAAACTATGTGCAACTCACTGTTTGTCGAACTCCTTTGATGTCACGTTTCCTGTATCCTTGTTAACATCCTGGGAAAAGAGAGTCTGAGGAATGCAGTTTGGGAAACACGGCCTCTTCCTCGCATCACTGCTTCTTTCGAGCATCACCATCACCATTGCAGCTTCTTTCCTTTTATGCAAGAGGCCCTAGGTTAGTCTGATAGAGCTGCCATAACAAAATACCATAGACTTGGCGACTTAAGCAACAGAAATTTATTTTCTCACATTTCTGGAGGTTGAGAGTCCAAAATTAAGGTGCCATAAGACATGGTTTATCCTGAGGCCTCACTCTTTGGCTTGCAGATGGTGCCCTTCTCCCTGTGTTCTCACATGTTCTTTCCTCTGTGTGTGGGGTCTCTGTTGTCTCTTCCTCTTTTAAGAACACCAGTCATGTTGGATTAGAGTCTCACCCTTATGGCCTCATTTAACCTTAATTACATCTTTAAAGGTCCTTTCTCCAAATGGAGTCATATTGGGCATTAGGGCATTAACATGAATTTTAGGAGACACAATTCAAGCCATACAGACCCCTTTTCCCACCCCATTTCTATGACAGAGGAGCCAGGGCAGTGAGACCAGTTTGTTTTTATGAAACATACATGATATTGACTTCATTTACAGTGGTCTTTTAACTCCTGGAAGACCCATCACTGGCATGATCTAAATTTAAAAAGGAGAGAAAGGAAGGATAGGCAAGAGAATGGAAACTTTCTTCCATTATATTTACTGTTATCATCAAAGGACTGAACACTTTGGAATTTGCCAAATGGTCAGCTGATTCTCTGGAGAAGGGAGAGAGGAGTCACCTGGGACACTCTACATCCTGACAGCAGCAAAGGAGAGAAAATCTGATCAGAAGGTCTAGATGGCATTGGTTCCATGTTTGCTCTCAGCACTAGGAAGCTCCAAAGTGCATCTTCAACTTTTGTAGATTTCCTAAGTCAAGAGTTCTTGATAGAATTATTTTCACTCTCACTCTGTTATTTGATATTCCAGGTTATACATTTTTTTTTGCCTTGATATATATTTTTAAAAATTATTGTCTTTCTAAGCTGGCTTTAGACATTGAGTGTGCAGGTAACAATTAATAGGGAAGCAGCGTGAGTTCTTGTGCTGGTAGAAAGAAAGCAGGAGCCTAGGGAATCAAGGAGACAAGGGAACTTGTCTCAAGGTGATTAGAGGCAGAAGATCTAGAACCCCTTACTCAAGAGCAAATGTGAACAATGTTCACCATTATTGCAACAGGTGGTCAGATCCATTCTCAATTCCTGGGCTTCAAAGGCATCACAACAGGCTTTTGTAGGTTCATTGGAGGCCCTCTGTTGAATTTGAACTCAGTCTTTGACATCACCTTAGCATCACCTCAACTGGAACTGATATAATAAAGTCAAGTAATTGACTAATTTTAAAACTCATCTCAGATGTAAACAGAACAGCATAGGCATTTACTTTCACCTGTAAAATGGAGGTAATAATGCTGTCTTCACAGATTTTAAGGAACCATCTAGATGGCATAATACACAAACACTCAGCATAAACACTTTCCTTCTTTCTTTCTCTCCTCCCTCCCTTTCGCCTTTCTTCCTCTTTCTTGAATTTCCTCTTTCTTTCTTTCCACCCACCTTCATCCTGCATTCACCTTCCCACTTCTTTCAATGGTTCTAGCTATTTTATACAGAATCTTTAAAACTATAGAATTTTTAAAAATATCTGCACAAAATTTTATAGACTTTTAAACACAAGACTCCTAGGGGAAATTCCATGAAATAAATAAAAGCTATATTGAGGGTAAGGGCCACATATGAGGTTTTATTGTATTCTCCCCTCCCTCTTGTGCCAAATACAGAGCTGGGCACAAACTAAGTACTAAATAAGCAATTTAAACTGAAAGAGGAAATAAAGCAAGATTTTTAAATGCCGTAAAGTGACAGGTGATACACATAATTGCAGAATTTGACTCCAGAAAGAAGCCTTCTGACTTCTGTCATTTCTATCATGACACATATTCTGTAGGAGAGTCCGTTTACGTCTGTTATGTATTCAGATAGATACATGCAGAAGTGTTCCATTTGATATTCCTGAAGTAATCTGATATATTGATGAGTATAAAATAGCTACCATTTATTGAACACCTATAAATGTCAGGTATTCTAAGTGCTTGACATGAATCATTTCAATTAGTATTAGATATGTTAATGTGCTGCATGATATACCATATGTATCATACACTGCATACATCCCCCCTTTCTAATTTGACTTTCAAAGAAAAAAAACATATCGTCATGTTTGAATGTAGAATTATTCTGACTGAGAATGCTTAATTCATTCTAATACACATGTAAATAATATCCAGATACCTCTTTCTGTATTCATACTCTTGCCCACAGAAATGTTGTATTGCTTTCATGATTTTGTAGGTCTAGAGAATAAAGCTATTGGATTTAAACTTGATCTTGGGTATTTCTTTTGAGAAATGTAGGGACTCCTCCTTTCAGGCATGTCAGTTTAGCAATTCTCAGGGTCAGTTCATCAGTTTCATTGTTTAAGAGTTGAACATGAGGAGAGGAAAAAACATGTTCAAAGCACCATATAAAATTGTAATTGTTATTTTCTTAAATTTTTATAATTTTTTGGCAAAAAGCTTAATGTTTGGCTTAAATAGCTAAGAAAGAGATTTTGGATTTTGTCCAATAATAGCCGAGTAGATCACTTAAAATAAACTGTCATTATATTCTAAAAAAATGAGTTATACCTGTGCTCTATGATATTTCTGGGGAAACGATTACATATTGTGGATCTTTTATGGATAAACAGAAACATTCCCCACATTGCAATACCCATGGTAGCATTTGTATCATTAGAAAATGATAGTGGTGACTGAGAATTTTTGACTAATTAGGTTTCTTGGATAATAAGAGCTTTTTAATAAGGTACATATCATTTACAATATTGCTAATGAAATGTGAAAGCGATTCAGTACCCGGTAAGATAATGGCTAACTCGTTTTAATTGTTAACATTTTTTCTTGCCTTCAATGACACAGTCATTATTTCCCAGTCACCACTTATCATGAAATCCAAGAGGATTAATGGTTTCACTTATACTGGTGAAAATGTTTAAGCTGTCCCGATTATCAGTGCAGTTGGAAAGAATAATGGTTATTTGTCATTGCGTTTAGCAGGAGAATGAATTGTCCCCTGTATAGTGGCACCATTAACCCTTTGAGGAAGTGGTAAGAGGGTTTTACTGCAGAGCTGGAGAATGCCAAGTTTTAGGATTGGCTGTTCCTTTGAATGTGGCTTATTTTCATCCACAACCCTCTAAAAGAATTGCATCCTCTCCTGGCAGAATTGGAAACAAACAGCTTAGCTTACTACACACTTTTGGATATCTGAAATTAAAACTAGATACCAACTTATCTATTCTTGTGATGAATGAGCAAACTGCTACATTAAAAAATGATCAAGGGAAATGTGAATTCTGGAAAAAGATAAAAAATTGTTTGTAAATTCCTTGCTCCTTACCTCTTCTGTTAAAGAAATAGAGATAAATGTAGAAAACAGTCCCTTTGGGTTTCTCACCCCAACCTTGATTATGTTTTAACACAAATACTACATTTTATTAGATCCTTTGTCTACTTAAAATTTCTTATCAACCTACCTTGCTTAACCATAAAAAATAATAATTAAGGAGACTTCCTCAATTTTTAAGGACTAAAATGATGCTAGTTGAGGAGAAAGACTGATAAAAATCAAGTATTTGATCAATTAAAAATTTAAGGGTACAAATATACATCTGCTGCACTGTATTTAATATTCTGACTGCAGTGAATGGTTTCAGTGAAGGTTCAAATGGTAAAAAAATAAAATTACTGTATCAAAAAATTGCAGGACTATGTTAAGAAAATAAAATATTTGCCTTCAGTAAAATTAACAGAATGTCTCCCTTTCTGGAAGATGGCATTGGTTGGAATGGAATGAAATGCCTCTCCCATCAGGTCACCTCACAGACTAAGCAGTGCAGGAAATGGCCTTGCTGTTTCTTTGGCCTCTCACTGGCTCTCCCGTGGCTGAGACATTAGGGAAGCTCTAATTCACAAAAAGGAGTGCAGTCACGAGTGTGTGTGCTTCTCAGGAGGGCATCCAGGGCAGACCAGGGAGAGGCAACCAGAGGCGAGAGGGCAGCGGCAAAAAAAAAAAAAAATAAAGCGTGTTTTAAGAGATACAGCTTGGCTGCCTTATCTTGTTACAGTGAAAACAGTGTTCTGTCTCCTCTGGAGAAGTGGCCACAACTCAGCCTTGTCAGGCAGGGTGAGCATTGCTCTGTTCAGCACAAGATGGTGAGAAATCTGTTTCCTAAAAACACAGAGTTCTGGAGAACTCTGCTTGCTTTCAAAAGCCTCTCATTTTAACAGGAGACAGCAATAAGGAGACCATCATCCCTTTCAGCAAGACCCATAAATGCAAACTGTTCCCTTTACAAAAGCTAACTCCATCCCCAACACATGAATGAACCAAATTTCAAAATGGAGCAGGGTGCTTCTGGAAGTAAAGTGCAGATAGTTGAGATGTGAATAGAAATTACATTATTCAATATCATAGGGAAAAAAAAAATTGCCTCCTCAGGTGCCTTCCATCCTTGGAAGGAAGATGGTCAGTGTATGGAGGAAGCTTCTAGCATCATCACTGTCATTATGTGTGATCTATTGACAAATCAGTGTTTCTTTGAGATGGTAAACAAGACAATTTCTGCAGGAGCCCCATGAGGTAGGCTGAAACTACACAGCCCAGCCATTTTAGATGTAAGAAGTCAGGGGAAACAGCTGCCAGTAGAAGAAAAGACACAGGAAAGAAAAGAAAAAATAAAGAGAACAGGGAAAGAAAGACAAGAAGGGAAAAAAGGAAGAAAGAAAAGAATAACAGGACACACAGTGTTTGTTTGAATGGTCAAAATACGGTGATACAGAGACAGAGCTGCAGATGTACAGCAGCATTCCCTCTGACAAAATTACAGAGGGAATTTAGCAAGCAGATCCAATTCAGAGTTTCTGACACAATGAGATTACGGTCCACGCTGCAGATTGGAGTCTTTGTTTCTGTAACACTGGCTTTTTGAGTTCCCCTGACTTCATTTGGTGAAGAAGCAATTTTGGTGGAAAATGAAGCCGAGTGCTAGGGATGATGATTTCCCAGAAAGAGAGCACCAGCAAACTACCCCATGAGTATTTAATTCCTTCATAATGGAGTTCAGCACCTTCTAAGTTATAAAACAATATGGCACCATAGCCTTTTTCAGCCATCCAGATGCTTTATTTCAAAATAGCACCGGCTAAGATAAAATTTAACTTTTATTCTTGTCTCTAAAATAAATGTACATGCATTAAGCGAGTAAGCAGACAAATAAAGATCCCAAAGCGACTTCTCTTTAAAACCCTGATGACAGATGGTAAGGTTAAAGAAAGAAGCCCACAGAGGCCCTAGTCCTCCAGAGGGTGAATAGCAGTCCTTTTTTTTTTTTTTTAAAGATTTAATTATTTTATTTATTTTTGTCTGTGTCGCGTCATTTTGCGGCATGTGGGATCTTTCTTTGCGGCACACGGGCTTCTCTCTAGGTGTGGCATGGGGGTTTTCTCTCTCTAGCTGTGGCGCACGGGTTCCAGGGCACATGGGCTCTGTAATTTGCGGCATACAGGCTCTCCAATTGAGGTGCATGAGCTCAGTAGTTGTGGCACACAGGCTTAGTTGCCCCGCGACATGTGGGATCTTAGTTCCTGACCAGGGATCGAACCCACGTCCCCTGCATTGGAAGGTGGATTCTTTACCACTGGACCACCAGGGAATTCCCAGTGCAGTCTTAAAATCAGAATGATGTATGTGTTTGAGAGATTTTTCTTTATGAATACCTACTTCATATCCAGTTTCTTTTGTCAAATTATTGTAGAATCTAGAGTATGCACACCTTAGTACTAAGCATGAAGCAATTGGATTGGTTTTTGCTTCTTAACTCTCACTTTGTCATCCTGATAGACTTTTAGTGAAGAGGCACATAAAATAATCTTCAAAAATCTGGATCAGAAAAAGAAAAAAACGTGATCTTTACTGAAGTCTAGAAAGGCAACTGACATTTATAAAGAAAACACAGAGATGGGAGGAGGGTTCTTTTATAGCAGTATAGGGGCCACAGATGTAACAAACTGATGAAAGTTGAATCTTGAGGCATCCTGGTCTAGTGCTAGGACAGTAGCAACTTGACTACACTGAATGGCTGCCTAATCCCGGTTTTATTTTTCAGTTATAACCACTTCTGCTATGCAATCTGGAAGCCAATATCCTGCTTTTTCCCCAGTATGTATTATCCTGGAATCTGTACTCCTTCTCTCACCTCCAAAGGGCACATTTTTAATTGACATATTCCTGGAAATATATTAGGTCAATTTAGCTGAGAATGTGCCAGATGTATGTGAAATTCTAGTTCTTTCATAAAATAATTTCCTAAAATGATTGTGTGTTTGAATTTTTGTCATCACTTATATTTAAATCACAAGTTACCTGAACAAAAAATTTGCCTGTTATTTAGTAGTTTAGCTTAACAAATTCTTATCATGTTTTACTCCCATTAGCAACTAAACAGGACCATCGTACATAATTAGGCATCTTTAATGTGTCTGCATTTTGGAGCAGGGTCATCATTTCACTAAAAATAACACATGTTCTGGTTTGTGAAGCAGTGCTAATGGAAGATCAGGTGAGTGAATTTCCCTCAGATCCACACATCAGGCTCACCTTATGATAAAAACAATTGTATTGGGGTGCTAGGGTGCCATCAAGTGCCCTGGTGAGAATGACAATGCAGATAATACCTGGGTGCCTTTAAGGGTGATTGACACTCCCTGTCTCACACAGCTGACTGATGATAGTCAAAACTATTCCAAAATACTATTTCCACTGAGTTGAAAAAATCACCAGGATCATACATCAAGAAAGTAAAAACCTAAAAGATATGTATTTGTGGAAGAAAGCACGAATGCTTGGAAAGTAAAGAATAAGATGAAAACTTTGAGGTGGGAATCTTCTTTGCTAACATATGTCTCCCTGTTTGTTCAGCTATTGATATCCATAATAATTTTATTGACATTTATTGAGTAGTTACTGTGTGTGTGTGTGTGTGTGTGTGTGTGTGTGTGTGTGTGTAAGTTCAACTCATCCAAACTGCATAATGATCCTATAGAGTAAGAATTATTATGACCCCCTTTTTACAGATATGGTAGTCCAAGCACAGAGAGGTTAAGTAAGTTGCTCAACATGACACAGCTAGTAAGTGGTAAAACCAACATTTGACTTCAGACAATCTGAACCCAGCACTTACTGGCTTGAACAGGAGTCAGTACTCCATCCTCAATATATTGGAAAGAGCAAAGATGCACCATGCTTTTACTCGCAGGAACCAAGAGACATCAGTAAGACTAACTAGAGGTGAAACCTGGATCATAAGTTTTATTTATATGCTTTTTCAAAGAAACAAAACTGATTAATTTTTAGATAGAGCATTTTTAGATAGCATTTTTTTGAGGATGGAATGAATGAACAGATAACATGGGCTTGGAATGAGTAAGAGAAATTCTTTCTCCTAAATTTACTAGTCAAATGACCTTGGAGAAGGTACTTTGCCTCTCTAAACCCAATCTCTTCATCTGTAAAATAATGAAATGCTCCCTTTTCAGAGTTGCTGTGACATGGTGCTTGGCTCCAAGCCAGTTCTCAATTTCTCTTGGTGGTTGTTTTGTCATCAATGTTATTGAATTCCATGGCTTCTTCTAACTCAGGACAAGTTGCTCAGCTTTATTCAGATCTTATATTATGCTACATGTCTTTGTTTTGTGAACTCAAAAATATTTAAAATTATTGATGTTCATAATTGTCATAATGCCTTTAAAAAAGCATTTTTTGGCTTCCCTTGTAGCACAGTGGTTGAGAGTCTGCCTACCGATTCAGGGGACACGGGTTCGTGCCCTGGTCCGGGAAAATCCCACATTCCGCGGAGCGGCTGGGCCCGTGAGCCATGGCCGCTGAGCCTGCGCGTCCGAAGCCTGTGCTGCGCAACGGGAGAGGCCACAGCGGTGAGAGGCCCGCGTACCACAAAAAAGAAAGAAAAAAAGCGTTTTGAATTTTTTTCCCAGATTGTCTTAATATCTGAGACAATTATTAAGAAGCAACAGGTCTTGAGGATTAATGACAATGCATTTGAGACGTTGCTTTACTATTTAGAAATTTTACTAGACTTTTTACTGGAGGTTTTTTGTTTTTTGTTTTTGTTTATGTTTCTAACCTATCTTGAAGCTTCCACAAACCGTGTTAAGTCTGGGAGACAGAAAAAGGAAAGCAAAGAGATAAAGCCACAATCACAGATTTACTCAGCAGTTTACTGCAGAAGATTAAAATTCAGATATGCTTTATATATTTTGTCTATCACTCTCCAGTTGGAAACTGGAGAAAGTGGTTATTAAAATATACCGGGCTTCCCTGGTGGCACAGTGGTTGAGAGTCCGCCCGCCGATGCAGGGGACACGACTTCGTGCCCCCGTCCGAGAAGATCCCACATGCCGCGGAGCGGCTGGGCCCGTGAGCCATGGCCGCTAAGCCTGCGCATCCGGAGCCTGTGCTCCACAACGGGAGAGGCCAAAACAGTGAGAGGCCCGCGTACTGCAAAAAAAATAATAATAATAAAATATACCAACCCACATCAAATCACATCTTTATATACCTTTGAAAATTTAATGGTGATAACTCTTGTGTTTATTTAAAACACACTTTTTCCACCATGCTATTAACTGGTGCAAAAACTGTAGCTCTTAACTCAACTTCCTCAGGAGTTGTATTAAAATGACTATCGACACATTATTCCTTGTAAGGGCCCAACAGAGACCTACTGCTGCTGTCATGGCCGTCTAAAATTTTCCTCATGTAAAACTTTAACTGATAGGTCAACAAAGAGGAAAAAAGTTTAGTCTGAAGTGAGGTCCCCCAGGCTGAGCTTATTTTTAAGATGATGGGGGTGGGCACTGAAAGTGTCGCCCTACATGTGCTCATCCTGGGCCTGACAAGTCTGGTCCAAACTGCTTCCTCTTTTTGGCAGGTAATTTCCAGTATCATTGTCTCCTGGAAATACATGGAAGATGGTGAAATACACTGGAGAAAGAAAGTTGGCAAGGTCTCAAATAGATAGAAATGGGAAAGGAGCAAGGTCACACCACTTGTTTGCTTATGAAACAGAGTGAAAAAATATCTTTGGTTTTCTTCTATTATTGTTAAAAATGATTGTGCTGTTCTTCCTTTAGTTCAAACTAATAGATAAATTATAACCCAAGATTGATGAACACACACAGAATTAGGATTTTGTCCATTTACCTTGATGACCTAGTTACATACATACTTAGGATTATAAAACGCTGAAAACTTAATAAATGACTTTTTTTAAGTTTTTATTTTATATTGTAGTATAGTTGATTAACAATGTTGTGTTAGTTTCAGGTGTACAGCAGAGTGATTCAGTTATACTATACATGTATCTATTCTTTTTCAATACTTTTTTAACATCTTTATTGGAGTATAATTGCTTTACAATGGTGTGTTAGTTTCTGCTTTACAACAAAGTGAATCAGCCATACCTATACATATATCCCCATATCCCCTCCCTCTTGCGTCTCCCTCCCACCTTCCCTATCTCACCCCTCTAGGTGGTCAAAAAGCACTGAGCTGATCTCCCTGTGCTATGCGGCTGCTTCCCACTGACTCTCTATTTTACATTTGGTAGTGTATATATGTCCATGCCCCTCTCTCACTTCGTCCCAGCTTACCCTTCCCCCTCCCTGTATCCTCAAATCCATTCTCTACGTCTGCATCTTTATTCCTGTCCTGCCCCTAGGTTCTTCATAACCATTTTTTTTTTTAGATTCCATATATATGTGTTAGCATACGGTATTTGTTTTTCTCTTTCTGACTTACTTCACTCTGTATGACAGACTCTAGGTCCATCCACCTCACTACAAATAACTCAATTTCGTTTCTTTTTAGGGCTGAGTAATATTCCATTGTATATATGTGCCACATTTTCTTTATCTATTCATCTGTTGATGGACACTTAGGTTGCTTCCATGTCCTGGCTACTGTAAATAGTGCTGCAGTGAACATTTTGGTACATGACTCTTTTTGAATTATGGTGTTCTCAGGGTACATGCCCAGTAGTGGGATTGCTGGGTTGTATGGTAGTTCTATTAAAAAAAAAAAAAAAAAAAAAAAAGAGTGACTTCTTCCAATTAGTAGTATTAATTCCAAATTGATCATTGAATTTCATTTCCCAAATGAGATCTTTCCAATTGAGTCTAGATTATCTAATTATTTCCAAGATATAAGTTAGGATATATTTTACCATGGTTTAACGGGTTGTTCTTTGACTATACTTTAGGGCAGAGATGCTGTACTCTTTAAAGAATAAAATTATTATGGATGCTCACTAAACTTATTGTGGTAATTATTTCCTGATGTATGCAAGTCAAATCATGATGCTGTACTCCTAAAATTTACACAGTGCTGTATGTCAATTTTATCTCAACAAACTGGAAGAAAAAGAATTTAAAAATAAGATCTAATTTGCATTGATAAAATAAAATAATAAAATAACAAAGGTAATGAATATTTGTTTAAAAATGATGTTGTGAGTTTTATAAGCACTCTGGCCCTAAAAAACAACCACGTTCTGAGCAATGATACGCTTGTAGGAGAAGCTGAGTGACAAGAGTGGTAAAAGAATATGATTTGATTTAGACAGATCTGGGTTCAAATTCTAATGCCAGGTGCTCTACAGCAAGTAAATGAATATATCTGAATCTCCAGTTCTTTATGTACTATGGTGAATGTTACTGCTTGCTTGAGGTTTCCTGTTGGGATTAAGGGAGATAATTTACATAGCGTTTCTGGTCCACATTTCAGACTTCAATAGCTGGTAACAATATCATGGCACATTTTCTGAAGGCAATAAGTGAGCAAGCTACAGGCAGGCTCCTAAGGAACCCTCCCTTGCACTGTGCATCTTCCCACAGTTTGGCATCAGTTGGGACCATCAAGATCTCTGCACATTGGGTGTCTCATTGCCAGAATTGCATGCTTAGATGTGGGTCAGCAGCAAAGTGCTTTGGCATTTAGGAGTACGTGGGGAGCTGGCTCAGCATCTGCCCAGACGTTACCAGAGTCCTGTTGTACTGTCACTAATATGAGCATTTGACATCACAAATCTCTCCTTTTTCTCTGTTCACTGACCCCACTTCCTCTCTACCCTATAAAAACAAGCAAAACAATAATAAACTAAAAATCAAAGGGCATGCGTGTGCGCACGTGCACACACAGACACACGCATTGATAAGGTTCCTCCCATGGAATATTGCTGTAGTTGAGGCATCTAATATAACAGACCGAGCTGTCCATTGACTATTACTCACTGTGTAGCTCTACCCACACGTGCTTGTGCACACTCACCACCCTGAATCTAGCATATCATCATTTATTTCATTGTTTTATAAAGTGCTCAGAGATGCAGAGTACGGAAAGCACCATGGCACTCTGGTGCAATTCAATTTAGTCAAATATCAGACATCCACATAGTGTAAATGGAACATGAGTTAAGAATCTGATCCAACTGCCTACTGGTGTAATTGACTCGACAGAGCCAGCCTGTGTCATTAGTCCTATAAACAGTTGCATTTACAACAATAAAACTGAAAAGCATGGAAATTAAAAGCTGTTAGGATTTTCTCTGGTGTGCATTTATCTTTGAAGAAGTGTGTACACTCTCTAAACAAATTTTCTGATCTCTTTGGTAAACTGGCATCATAGCAACCTGTGTCAGCAATGCCTTATATATCAAATGGTGATCAAATTTGAAATAAGTGAAATGAGAGAAGGATGCAGTGGGTTGATGTACTAACTTAATTGTCCAGTGCATGAATTTTCAGCGTTAATTTATTGGCATGGCATCCAGTTCCCTAACAGTAATCTAGGGTTATACCTGGCAGCTGGAAGTTATTCTGGGGTTTACTGTAAATAATATATTCATTGTAATAGAGAATTATGCAACTTAAATAACTGTTAACCTGAAAGTTCAATCTGTGGTTTCTTGATAGTATTTCTCCTTAGTGACCATATTATTTGATAGACAAGTGCCCCCCCTATAATGTTCAGTTGATTAGTAGGACCCTGTCAAACAAGGAGAAAGCATTCCGTAGAAGTGACCTTTTTACTCACCACTCCCAACTCTATCCCCATTAAAATGAGGCTTTGAGCATGTCTTCTGTGCATTCTGTGTTCTGTCAACAATAAAGAACTAGAGTGTCTTTCTATCTCTGGTGATATGCTACTGGACCGCTTAACCAAAAATTGAGAGAGTATATTACAAGGTTAAAGAGCAGAGTTCAGAGGTCATTATAATTCTCATTAAGGAATGTTTCTGTGTACTGACTATAGGTGAGTTAATCGATATTTCTGTCTGAAAATGAGCAGGCTTAGTAAAGATGGCTTTAATTGGAGAGATGTTATTCATAGAGAAGGAGCATTTATGGGCTTTCATGGCAGCAGTCCTCATAGGTTACATGGTCTGTAGCAAGATGTGCTACGACAGTTGAGATGACATACATTTTGACATTTCAGGTCTCCCTAGAGCAAGCAGCTTGGAAAATCTTTAGGGTTGGTTCTCAGCTCTTCAAATCCCAAACTGGGACTTGTGGTTTGATATACACATAGATAGAGAGAAGGAAGGATGGCTCATGGAAGATTTGTTTTTTCGCTTTAATTCAACATTAGTCTCCTCAGTCTTGAAGGAGAGGGAACACTAAACTCATTGGTTTTTCGATATATCATTAAAACTTTCTACCTCTAACATGGGCAACCATTTTCCCAGACACCTTCAAATACTAAATTGCAAAACAGAAAGAAAAAGAAAAAAAGTAAATAATAACAAACTTCACCATTATCCAAAGAGGATCATGAAAGATTCTAACACACTTTGCTTTTCCTGGAATTTTCACTACCAAACATTATCTTAAATTAAATTTCTTTGAAAAGTGTGTCAATATATTTGAAGGGTAAACATGCTATAGTCTCTCACTGGTAATTGCATAAATCTATATTGACTAATACAAAATATAATTATTCTTTATAATTTCCTCATGCACTTTGTAATTTCTGGTTTACAACACTCTCCACTACATCCCTCATCCTATGGTTTTGTCTAGAAGTATTGTTGTTTTAGGTTTTACATTTAGGTATATTATACATATTGTATTATTTATTGTTACACATAGATATCCAGTTGCTCCAGAATCATTTGTTGAAAAACCTATATTTTCTTCACTGAATTATCTTTGCATCTTTGTAAAAACCAGCTGTCCCTATATATGTGTGATATATTTCTGGATGATATTCTGTTCCATTGGTGTATCTGTTTATCTTTATACCTATACTACACTGTCTTAATTACCACTGCATTATAATAAGTCTTAAACCAGGTAGTGTTAATCTTCCAACTTCTTTTTTCTTCAAAGTTTTTCAGATGTTTTAGATCTTTTAAATTTCCCTATAAATTTGGAACCACTTTGCCAATTTCTACCAAAAAATAATCTGCTAGAATTTTGAATGAGATTGTGTTGAATTTAAAGATCAATTTGGGGAGAAGTAGCATCTTAATAATTTTGAGTCTTCAGACCCAATTTTATGTGTCCCCATCTATTTTTTCTTTTATTGTATATATTTAAGGTGTACAACTTGATTTTCCATTTGTTCTTTAATTTCTCTTAGCAGAGTTTTGTATTCTTTAGTATATAGATTTTGCACATCTTTGTCACATTTTATCCTTAAGGATTTTGCTTTGAGTTTTGCTATTGTAAATGGTGTTTTTTTTAAGTTTCAACTTTAAATAGAATAGCATATAGAAATAAAACTGATTTTTATATAACAATGTTATATTTTGCAACTTTGCTAAACACAATTATTAGTTTTAGTACTTTATTTTATAGGTTCCATTGAATTTTCTACAGAGTTGTTCATCTAATTGCTTAGTAAAATGAATTTTATTTCTTCCTTTTCAATCTGGATGTTCATTGTTTATTTTTTTACATTACTACACTAGCAAGACCCTCTAGTCAAATGTTGAGTAGAAGTGGTAAGAATGAAAAACGTTTTGTTCCTGGTCTTAGTGAGAAGCATTTAGTATTTAATCATTCATAATTAATCATTAAACACTACATTAGGAATTTAGTGATACAAATTTCCCCATAAGTACTGATTTAGCAACATCTAAAAAGATGTTGTGTTGTGTTTTTATTTTCATTTAATTAAAAATACTTTCTCATTTCCCCTTTGATTTCTTTTTAACCATGAGTAACTTAGAAGTGTGTTATTTGGTTTCCAAATATTTGGTAGATTTTCCAGAGATCTTTGTGTTATTGATTTCTGATTTAATCCAGTGATGGTCAAAGAGAATACTTTGTTAGCATTGAATTATTTTAAATTTATTTAGATTTTTAAGGCTCAAAATATAGCCTACCTTGACAAATGTTCCATGTGTTTGAAAATAATGTGTATTTTACTGTTAAAGTATCAATTAGGATACGTGGGTTGATAATTTGGTTCTATTTCTATCCTTATTGGTTTCTCTCTAGTTGTTCTTTTTTTTGGGGGGGGGTTGGAGCTTCACTGGGAGGTTTGTTTTTTTTTAACATCTTTATTGGAGTATAATTGCTTTACAGTGGTGTGTTAGTTTCTGCTTTATAACAAAGTGAATCAGCTATACATACACATATATCGCCATATCCCCTCTCTATTGTATTTCCCTCCCTCCCTCCCTATCCCACCCCTCTAGGTGGTCACAAAGCACCAAGCTGATCTCCCTGTGCTCTGCAGCTGCTTCCCACTAGCTATCTATTTTAGGCCACAGGGGTATAGCTCAGGGATAGAGCGTTTGACTGCAAATCTAGTTGTTCTATTAATAACTGAGAGAAGGCTATTGAGATCTCTAGCCATTATTTTGGATGTCTATTTCTCCTTGCAGTTTTATAAGTTTTTGCTTTGATTATTTAAAATGTCATTATTGGGTGCATAGATATTTATGATTGTAATGTTTTCCTGACAAATTAACCTCTTTATCATTATGGAATGGCTTTCTTTTTCCCTGGTAATACTCTTTGCTCTGAAGTCTACTTAATCTGATAGTAACATAATCACTGTAGATTTCTTTTTCTTAGTGTTAGAATAGTATGTCTTTTTTATTCTTTAAACTTTTAACTATTTGTGTCTTTATGTTTAAAGTATGTTTCTTACAGTCAGCATATACTTGTCTTACTTTTTGATCCATTCACACATTGTTCCTTTTAGTGGGATGGGTAAACCACTTATACTTATCTAATTATTGACATGTTTAGATTAAGTCTATTATCTCACTATATTTATATTGGTCTCTTCTAATTCTTTTTTTTTTCTTTCATTGCCTTCTTGTGTGTGAATTGTGTGTTTTTCAATTCAACTTTATTTTCTCTATTGATTTATTGTGTATAACTCTGAAAGGGCCTGAATTGGTCTTTTTTCATTTGTTTTATCTTTCAGTACTTTGATTCTCCACTATCTACATGCTCGCATTTTGCCTGAGGAGAAATCTGGTGTAATTCTTATCTATATGCTTATGAAGTTAAAGTGACTTCTTCTCTAAATACTTTAAGATTTTCTTTCTTTACTGATTTTCAGCAATTTGAATATGACGTGATTTGGTGTCGTTTTCTTCATGTTTCCTGTGCTTGGTAATTTTTGAGCTTCTTGCATTTATGGGTTTATAACTTTTATCATATTTAGAAAAATTTCTGCCATTGTTTCTTTGGATATCTTTTTAGGCTCCCCTACTTCTCTTCTATAGAGGTTTCCAATTAGATGTGTGCTAGGCTGCTTGAAGTTGACCCACAGCTAGGGATGCTATTTTTAAATTTTTCATTGTATTTTTCTCTGAATTTCCTTTTGGATTGTTTCTATTGTTCTGCCTTCAAGTTCACTATTCTTTTTTTCTGCCGTGTCTGATCAGTTGTTAATACTATACAGCATACTTTTAATCTCACTTCCAGTTTTCACCACTAGATGTTTGATTTGGGTCTTTTATTTATATTTTAATGTTTCTACTTAACTTTCTGAGCATATGGAATACAGCTAAAATAGCTGTTTTGTGTTCTTGTACACTAATTCTAACATCTGCATCAGTTCTTGGTCAGTTTCAGCTGATTGGTTTTTCTCTTTATTAGGCCATAGTTTCCTATTTCTTTGTATGACTGGTAAACTTTGTTTGGATGCCAAGCATTATAAACTTTACCTTTATTGGTACTTTATATATATTTTTTCTTTTTATAAACTTCTTGAGTTTTACCGTGGGATGCAGTTAAGTTATTTGGAAATCATTTGATCCTTTTGGTCTTAATTTTAACATTTGTTAGGTGGGATCAGAGTTTTATCAGTCTGTGCTTAATTATTTCCCATTACTGAGTAAAGACCTTTTTGAACACTCTACCCAATGCCCTGTGTAGCTGATGGAAATAGGAACTACTCCCAGCCCTGTTTAAGCACCATGATCTATTTCTTATAATCTCTTTGGAGGGATCTTCTGGTTTTATGGGCAGATCAGCACTTTGCTGAATATTCAAGGATACTCCGTTAAGTACTTGATTCTCAAAATTCTAACTATACTGTTTTCCCTGAATTCTAAGGTCCTTCTCCTTAACTTAGGGAATCTATCACCCTTTGCCACAGCCTAAACTCTCTCAAGTCAGTGATCTTGAGCAATCATAGGGCTCACCTCCTTTGCTTACCATTTCTCAGGGGTAAATGTCCTTTGTTGCCTGATGTCCAATGTCTTGAAAACCATTGCTAAAAGTAGTTTGCATTTATTTATTTATTCAATTATTATTTTTGGTTTATGGGGAGAGAGGATCAGTCTGATCTGAGTTCCTCCCTCTTGACTGCAAACACAAATCCCAAAATCATTTTATCAAGTAAATAATTACTAAGGAAGAAAACATTCATAGAAAAGGGCTTTGTAATTGAGGAGAAATAAACAATAGCAATGATGATGGTAATGATGATGATTGTATTTGTGTATCTCTTCACATTTTGCTTTGATTCGTTTTTCATTTTTACAAAGTAGCCCCACTTCTAAGTTAAAATTCCAAGGACTTGGATTTGGATACTAGATTCTATAGAAAGAATGTAGAATGATTTGAACATACACCTTAATACTGGAGCCTCAATATGCATTAAGAATATTACTTTCAATACATACCTACTAGTAAATGAAGACCTTAAAGAGATCCCATCCCACCTCCACTTCTGTAGACTCTTAGCTAAGTCTCACTTACATTCAGTCACTGAATAACTTGGCATGTAAACCATATTTCTTTTTTATTTTATTATTTAGTTACTTATTTTTATTGGTGTATAGTTGCTTTACAATGTTGTGCTAGTTTATACTGTACAGCAAAGTGAATCAGCTATATATATACATATATCCCCCTCTTTTTGTATTTCCTTCTCAGTCAGGTCACCACAGAGCATTGAGTAGAGTTCCCTGTGCTATACAGTAGGTTCTCATCAGTTAAACCATTTTTTTTTTTTTTTTTTTTTTGGTACGTGGGCCTCTCACTGTCGTGGCCTCTCCTGTTGTAGAGCATAGGCTCCGGACGCGCAGGCTCAGTGGCCATGGCTCACGGGCCCAGCTGCTCCACAGCATGTGGGATCCTCTAGGACCGGGGCACAAACCTGTGTCCCCTGCATCGGCAGGCCGACTCTCAACCACTGCGCCACCAGGGAAGCCCCCCGCATATTTCTTTTTAATGCTTATTTTTTGTTAAGAAAAGAGGACTACCAAAAAATTTTTGTTTTTCATAAGGTATGAATGTAGTCACAACGTAAAGACAAAAGGCAAACTGCAAAATATAAGAATGTTCTTTAGTAATTCTTTGCTTCTGAATTCAGAGTATTGCCTGCACCACAGTAATCTCTTAATAATCTTGACTTTTCATTGGTTCCTTCCTTTGTCTTATCTAGGTAAGTATGTCTCTATGTGGTCTGCCCACTACTTTACTTCCACTGATAACAGCACAGATATTCACATATAAAGCAAATCCCAGGGATTTCTCCTCTCCCCAAGCGTCATGCTTTGAGGAAAGAACTTTGCTCAGAGTGTGTGTGTCATGATGAACAGGTTTAATATTTCCATACTCAATATATTTATTACCATAAAGAAAGAAATAATACGTATCAAAAAAAAGATTCCAGAGTATAGAGAAATACAAACATCTAACATTACTAGGAAATAGCCAAGAATCAGATGAAAAAAGCAGTGTGGGTACTAATCTGTACATGCATACAAAATGGATTTTTAAAGCTGTTTTCATGCCTTCCACAATGAGGAGCAAGAACATTTCTCCAATACAACTACATTCCTTTCTCAGACTGCTCTATGGAGTCACAGTCCTAATGTAAAATTGTTAGGTTTGAAAAAAACTTTCTTTCCAGTCACATCCCAACTATAAGGAGGCTTTAGCCCTAACTCTTAAGAAGATAAAAGGTACAATTTTGTTATGGAAATAAAAGTGAGAAATAAACCCTCAGTTTAAAGTATAAACTATACGGGAAATAAAATGGTTTGCTTTAACCACCAAGTAATGACCTGCTTTGACTACATAAACAGAATGACTCCAAGACAGGTTTTCTGCTTTACCAGCCCCGGTTAACATGAAGACATGTTTTTAACACCTCCATAAAATGACTGGGTTAGAAGTAAGTACAGCGAAGATGCAACCTGGGGTGATCTTATGTGCAGTCAAACCTGCAGAAAAAGCATTTGGAGCTGACCTCCCACTCCTACTGCCTGAGTTCTGATCACTCCCACACATCCTGTTGAAATACTGAGACACCAACAGATGCTAGACTTAATTCTCAGGAGAAATTCTATTTAAAAAAGAAAATGAATAAATACACATACACATACATACATAAATGAAAGAAGACAGGAAACCCAAACACAGGCCTGGGCTGCCTCTATCACGCACATTTACACATCGGGGCCATATTCACATTAGGCCCAAGCTTACTTCTCTTCAGAATCTGAAGATAGTTAATACAAGAGAATAGAGGATCACTCCATACACTTTGTGTTGCCAGCTGCAAAGTGTTTCTCAAACAGCAATTAAGCACATACTATGGGACCATCACAGGGGCCAGAACCAGGGAACTGGTGCCACTGACATGGAGATTCTCAATCTCAGGGTCCTTGGGTTGCAACTTATCAGGGTGAGGGGTGTCACAGGGCTGAAACCCATTCCCAGGCACTGACCTCCCTTCTGTTGAAGTGGATTTGTTCTGTCACTTGCAGTGAGGACCTCTTCATGTGCCAGGAGCACCCCATAACCTTTGTGCTAATTCCCATGACATCCTCTGTGTCTCACTGTAGGATTCTGTGAACAGGTCTTTGGAGAAGCCGGGAGAACAAAAGATTCTTCGGCACATCTAAAGAGAGCTGCTTGTGTGTGCCTGAATGTGGGGTCATGGTTTGAAAAAGGCAGAGAACCCCCTACCTTGCACTAAAAGGTTTTCAATACACTGAGACACATTTTTTTAAATGCACTCCTATAGGCCACGTTAGGCCCAGTTCATTTGTGTATTCAGTTCAATTGCATCTGAATCAACTGGTTCCCAACTGAGTGAATGAAAAAAATTCTAAGATGTCATTTTCACTCTCTTGTTTTCTTCTCTTTTAAAAGCTATAAATTAGCCACCATGGATCAAAACATTTTATTGAACGGAGATTTCAGATGAGAAAAGAGTGCTATAATAAGTAAATTACAACCCCGGTATAATTCACATGTAAAACCTCCTGGGAGTTAAAAATAATTTCTTTAGCTATTTCTCAGGAACAAAAAATGCAGTAATACAGGAGTCATGTGAACGTTGGTTGGAAGAGTAAGTATTCTCTTCAGCTCACTTCATGTATATTTTAAATCACTGTAAGAGCTGTTTAATTGGTATGTCAGTGAGGACGCCAAACAGAGGAAATGAAGTTGTGTGTGTGTGTGTATGTGTGTGTGAGAGAGAGAGTATTGTGCCAATATTGCATTGTAGAGATTAAGGGCTTATTTGAATTAATGATTGCCTGACAAGTTGAAGTTATATAACATATAACTGTATCTAAATATAAAAATAACATAAAGGATCCAGGGAAAATCTATGACTTCAATAGTAATATTTGAAAACATTATAAACTCACCTCCCTTTTTCATCTCCAGTAGTAAATACCTGATGTGGCATATTTACCCATTTTCATTGATGGGGCTGAAAAATAGAACCCTATTAAAATGACAATCTCAAAAACGTTATTAGATAATTATTGCAATAATTTTATTATGCAATTTTAAATACTTAAAACAGTCTAAATGACTTTAATTTACACAGTATAATTACTACTATTTTGTTGATAATCTCTATTATATCCATATGTAATTGAGTACTGATAATTTAAATAATTTATCAAATTTAACCAATTTAAAATGAGTGTACTCATTTTTAACACCTAGGAAGTTAACTCATCTAATGACATGATCAGCCATTGACTGAGCAATCTCTCATGTTCCTTGGCACCCTGGTAGGCACAGCTCAGATATCATTGCTAAACCTTGAAAAACTGTGTTCTACATGGATTATTAACCTTATTTGGTAACAAATTAACTGAAACTCATAGAAGTTAAGTAACTTTCACAAGGATACACAGCTCAAAATCAGAAGATTCAGGTCTTGAATTTTTTCTGATATGAAAAACTTATCTGATTTTATGTACTTCATAATGACAATTAAAAGTTATAGATCAGTGTTTAAATAATACTTAATCTGATACAACATTAAATATAGTACTCCAAATAGAAGCACTTGTGTTCATCTTTCTGCTTGATTACCCCATCAAGGAGTAGCCACTGCAGTTGTACACTGCTTCTGGCTCTTCTAACACCCTCAGTGTGAAGGCGAGGTCTTCCAATGAGAATCTGAAAGTCATTGCAACTGTTAGCTACCTCTGCCCATTGCAAATTACATTGATTATTGTGGCCCTACAGTCCTACTGGTGGTTCTTATTAGTGACAAGGAGATGTATCTATATAATGTCAGCAGTTGATTCTGATAAATATCATGCTGATTAGAAATATATGTTGAACGGAATTTGCCTACCATTAATGTGGTAGTGTGTTTCATAATCAAAATGGGCTTTTCCCTTGTTATCTAGTAATTAGTGTTGCTGAAAATATATCAGACTACTTTGCAAATGTTTTGTGTTTGGCAAAACCAGTCTTGGGTTTTGCTAGACACTAGCACTCTTGAGCCCATGTGAGCTTTGAGGAATATTCAATCCATATGTTTCTGATGTGTTTGCATTTAACTCACCAGTTGCCTTAAAGAAATTATATTGATGTCCAAAGGCCTTTAAATATATTTTACAAGTGTTTTGCCTTTTAAGATGTTATCTTCCAAGAAAAGTTAATTAATCAGAAGAAAACACTATTATGTTGTAAGTGTATTTTGCACTAACAAAACTTTGTAATGTACCTCAGACTTGGCTAGGATCTCCCCCACTATCATACAGTGTTCTTACTATTGAAATTGGAATTGTTTTCATATATTGAAAATAAGGGAATGCCATTTAAAGCATACTAAGAACTCTGGTGTTTCACTGCTTAAATATAAAAGTGTTAGCAGAACAGAAAACACATTGTACCTTTATAGAATCAACAAAGTGACAGTCCTTCAAATCAACTCATTCTCAGCAAAACTAGATCCATCAGAAAAAAAAAAAAAGGAAAAGGTAGCCATATCCAATTCAGGAGCTTTGTCTACTCAAATGCCACTTCCAGACCTGTGCTGCCTCCTATCTGCACCAAAGTGATGCTTATTCATACACAGCTCATAGTTTAACTATTCAGTTTTCAGAAAATGCCTTTAATCTGGTGCAAATTTGGAAAAAAGCAACATGTTAAAATAACTAAAGCACTTTTCAAACCACCAAAAAACAATTAATCCCTGGCTTCATCAGTTCCAGGACAGCATTATGTCGTCCTTAGGGTGGGAGAGAATTTTAGAAAATATATGATATATTAGAGAGTGAATGATTATTCACAGCCATGAGGCCAACCCATGTTTCAATAAGACAAATTGCCCTGAAGTGTTCCGGTGGCAACCAGTGATAACTCATGATCCTGAGACAGAGTGGGTGAAAATTACAGAGAATTGATGAAAATCAGGAGCAAGAGGACAAATGGCTTTAAAGAGAAGAATCTATGATTATTATTTTCTCAGCCTTCAGTCTGATAGAGCTTGAATATATTTCCCTTGAAAAATCTATCGAGCTGTAGACACTATATGTCAGTGTGAAAATGGCTGCGTTTGTTTCTTGCCAATGGCAAATGATTAACTCCTAAGTATGTATGTAGGAATCAGCCCCCAAGGGAAGATGCATTTCCAAGGAGATGGCTCATATGGTTTACAGTCTTCCCCTTAGTCAAGCGCACATTCAGATCTGTAGGGGCTATGGTCACTTCAGTCCCTCCTACACTGTTGTTGAAATAGCAATTGAGTTCCACATATTTTAAAGAAACACACACATTTGTTTCATAGCTAGGGATGATTTACTAAATAATAGAACACTAATTAATATTTTATATGTATTTTATATTAGTTATTTTAATGAATTTATTTGGAAATCAGAAAGGCCACTGAAACCCAGGCAGGATTCACAGTATACTGGTGAATATATTGTATATATGAGTGAGTCTTCAAAATTGATTGCAAATAGTGCTGAAGGCTTGGGAATCATAGACAGTGTAAGTTATTCCCTTGTGTAATATGGGTATGTTTTCTGGAATTGCCTAAAAACAATATTACACAGCAGGGTGTTTCCTGGGATATGTTATTAGGTCACTTCATTAATTTTGTCACCTCAAAATTAATCCTCAGTGTCACTGTCACATTATGTATTTTTCTATGCCTCCATTATTCTTCCTGAAAGAGTAGGAATGCCAAAAACCATTGCCTCCTTAACTCTAGAAAAATTAAAGGAAGTACTTAATCGAGCTCTAATTCACATTTGGATATTTACATATCATTAGACTCTGAATAACCCATGTTTCACCTGATGGTATATGACAGTCACATGTTTTCATTCTGAAATTTATTGTACTTTAAATCACGTGGTAAAAAAATGTTTTTTCCCTAAATGGACTTAACAGTTTAAAGCCACATTCTTCATGATGTGTGTTCCTAATTTAGTCCTTCATCCAGGTGAATGTAAAATGATCTTACATAATTTATCATGGAGTTTCTCTTTAATTTAAGAATTTGAGTGCTCTGTTTGAAAATGTTAGCACTCCTTCAATGTCATTTGCCTAAACTTTTCAAAAAGTAACTAGTAAGCCATCCTGGAAAGGTTTTGAGGAAATGGTGAAAATTTTGGGAAAATCAGAAACAATCATAATGCTGAAGCAATGTCCACTGCTCTTCTCTCCATATGATGGGGAAGACTAGTTCCTAGTCCTGCTGAGAGGCAGCGGGACACCCTTGCGGTTCTGGTCAAGCCCCGTCAATGGAATCATCACCTAGAATATGCTTTGGAGTGGTTAGCTGATCCTTTCCAGAAACCCCAAATAATCCAGTGAGCAAATCCAATTTCAGGACAGATATATGCATGCCTGCAGAAGCAAGACTGCCATATAGTCATATCCCAGTCCTCCAGAGAAGCCTGATTCAGGGAGAAGAGAGGATTCCAAGAAAGATTTGTTGCCCTTCAATTCCTCTGCATCACCAGAGAATAAGAGTCTAAACTCTTTAACACCTTGTCTGAACTCCACACATCTCTAACCAGACCTGGAATCTTATAACTGCAGTAACTTTCTCTTCTGTGCCAACACTGTGCAATGAACACACTTCTGTTTCTGCATTTATCACTTTATTATAGTTATTCTGTTGGAAGTCTATATTTCTATATTGTGAGCAATTTAAATTCTGATCTGTATTTTCTTTTATCTTCAAAATATTATAAAAACTTTAAATACAGAAAAATTAAAATAATTTTACAGTGAATACCTATATACCTTAATGTGATTCTACATTTAACATGGTACTTGTTTTGCTACATATCTATACATCTATTCATTCCTCCTTCCATTCATTAACCCATCTGTCATTTTCATGCATTTTAAAGTAAGTTTTTGATCAATAAACTTCATCCTATACAATTCATCATGTGATAACTACAGTTCAATATTTCTTTAAGTTTCTTTGAGGTAAAAATTACATATATTAAAACCCACAAATCTTAAGCATACCATTTGATGAGTTCTGACTAGTACATTCACCTATGCAAACAAGACACCTATGATACAGGATATTATCACCAGAGAAATTTCATATGTACCACTCTATCTCCTTTAGAGGGAACTACTATTCTGCTTTTTTTCTACTCTGACAATATTTCTTTTTTCAGTTCCAGGATCTTTACCCAGTAGGAACTCTTCAGTGTCTCTCTGTTTTATTCTCTATTTTTCAGATATATGCATGTCATTGCATGTTGCAACATTTTTTTTTTCCTTTTTTGTTTATGCATTCCCCTTTTGATGGACATCTGAACTGGTTTTGTTATTGCCAATAAAGCTGATACGAACCTTCTTTTAAAAAGTTTTTTTTTTCCATAGTTATATATTTTTTCCTTGGATGAATAATTAGAAATGGGATTCCTGGGAATACGATAGATGAATGCTTAGCTTTAAAAGAAACTGACAAATTTTTCCAACGTGGGTCTATCCTTTTACTCCTAACTGTCATGTTCAAGATATTCTCCATAATTTGGCATTGTCAGTGATTTTTACATTTTGGCAATATGCTGGTTGTGTACTGAAATCTTTTTTTTGTTTTTTGCGGAACGCAGGCCTCTCACTGCTGTGGCCTCTCCCGTTGCAGAGCACAGGCTCCGGATGCGCAGGCTCAGCGGCCACGGCTCACGGACCCAGCCACTCTGCGGCATGTGGGATCCTCCCGGACGGGGGCACGAACTTGCGTTCCCTGCACTGGCAGGCGGACCCTCAACCACTGCGCCACCAGGGAAGCCCTGTACTGAAATCTTTTATAGTTTTAATTTGGAATTCTCTGATGACTAACGATGTTGAACTCATTTTCATTTTCTTGCAATCTAATTCATATATCTTCCTTTGTGTGGTATCTGCTAACATATTTTACCTATTTTTATTTGGACGTTTGCTTTCTTATTAGTGACTTATAACAGTAACATATACACTCAAGACTTTTTCTGTCAGATATTTATTTTGAAAATATTTTCTTCAAATTTGTCTTTCTGCTTCATTCTCTTTGTGGTGTCTTTTGATGACCAGAATTTTTTAACTATGGTAAAGTCTAAATTGTTATTTTGTCCTAAGAAAACTTTGCCTTCCTCCAAGTCACAGAGATAGTCTACAGAAGGAGTCTCTAATTCCCAGGCCATGGACTGGTACCGGTCCATGACCTGTTAGGAACCGGGCCACACAGCAAGAGGTGAGCTGTGGGCAAGTGAGCAAAGCTTCATCTGTATTTACAGCTGCTCCCTATCACTTGCATTACCACCTGAGCTCCGTCTCCTGTCAGCATTATGCTGAGTTATATAATCATTTCATTATATATTACAATGTAATAATAATACAAATAAAGTGCACAACAGATGTAATGTGCTTGAAACATCCTGAAACCATCCCCCCACCCCATCCCACCCTGGTCTGTGGAAAAATTGTCTTCCATGAAACCGGTCCATGGTGCCAAAAAAGTTGGGGACAGCTGGTCTATAGTATCTATACTAATTGACAAAGTAGACTTTAAGAGAAAAATTGTGAATAGAAAAAAAAAAGGACATTTTATAATGATAAATGATCATTCCACTGGAAAGATATAACAATTATATGTATACATAAATAAAAAGAAACCCAAACTACATAAAGCAAAACTGATAGAATTTAAGGGATATATAGGCAATTCAACAATAATAGTTGGAGACTAAAATACCCCACTTTTAATGATGGACAGAACAATTATGCAGCAGATGAAACAGAAAATAGAAGACTCGAGAAGTACTATAAATCAACCAGACCTAGCAGTCATCTATAGCACATTCCACACATCAAAAACACACTCTTCTCAGGTAGACATGAAATATTATCCAAAATAAACCGTATTTTAGGCCATAAAATATCTCAGTACATTTAAAAGATGAAATCATACAAAGCATTTTATTCTCTGATTACAATGTAATAAAATTAGAAATCAATAACAAGGAAATTTGAAAATTTCTTAAGGGTGTGGAAATTAAACAACAACACTCTCCTGAAAAACAAATGGGTCAAAGAAGAAATTAGAAGAGTAATTAGATAACATTTCGAGGTGAAAGAAAACAAGACAACATACCAAAACTTATGGGATTCAGCTAAAGCAGGGTTTAGAAGTGAATTTGCACCTGTAAACACCAAATATAAAAAGAAGAAAGGCCTCAAGCCATTAACTTAAACTTTTACCTTCTGATATGAAAAAATAAAAGCAAACTAAATGCAAAGCAAGCAGAAGGAAGAGAATAATAAAGAGTAAAATGAAAATTAACAGACAAAATAGAAAAACCAACAGAAAAATTCAACAAAATCAAGTTATTTTTTGAAAACATTTGCAGAATTGACAAAAGTTTAGCTAGATTTACTAAGAAAAAATAAAGTGATCTTAAATTACAAAATCAGGAATAAAAGTGGGAAGTCACTACCAACCTTATAGAAATAATAATAATTATAAAGGAATATGGTGAACCATTGTTTACAATAAATTAGATAGCCAGAAAAATTGGACTTCCTAGAAAGACACAACTACTAAAATTGCCTGATGAAGAAATAGAAGAACATAGTATTTACCTCTAAAATTATTTCTGAATTAGTAATAAAAGAAAAAATCTTCCCATTGAGAAAAGTGCATGCACAAATGTCTTCACTGTTGAACTCTAACAAATGTTTAAAGAATAGTTAATTCAAATCCTTCAGAATCTCTTTCAAAAATTAGAATATGATGAAGCAGTTTGAAACTCGTTCTATGAGGCTACTCTTACCCCAGCTATGCTCTTTGTATAAACTGGCAAGTTGTTCCTAAAATTCATATGGAAATGAAAAGCACCAAGAATAGCCAAAATAATTTTTTAAAAATTCATGCTTCTTGTTTTCAAAACTTACTACAAAAACTGTGGCAGTTGATGCAGTATGATACTGGAATAAGGACACACACAGAGATAAATGGCATGAAAATAAACTCTTACATTTATTTTTCCATGGGTGCCTAGACAATTGAAGGCAAAGTAATAAGTCTTTTCAACAAATGGTGCTAGGAAAATTGGATATCGATGTGACAAAGTTTGAAACCAAACACCTACCTCACATTATATTTTAAAAAATCAGCTCAAAATGGATCATAGACCTAAGTTTAAGGGCAAGATTTATGCAACTCATAGAAGAAAATAGAGCAGTAAGTCTTTGAGCCTTGGGGTAAACACTGGTTTCCTAGATCAGAAACATAAATGACAAAAGAAAAAACAGACAAATTGGACTTCAAAACTAAAAGCTTTTCTACTTTAAAGGACATGATAAGAAAGTGAAAAGACAATGCATAGAATGGGAGAAAATATTTGGAGATCATATATCTCATAAAGGACTTGCATCCAGACTACTGAAGTCTTACAACTCAAAAATAACCAGACAACCTAACTTAAAAATGAGCTAAATATTTAAACAGACATTTCTTTGGAGAAGATAAATAAATGACTAATAATTCATGAAAGTATGTGTAGCATCATTAGTCATTAGGGAAGTGCAGATCAAGACCACAGTGAGACACCACTTCACACATGCCCAATAGGATGGCTGTAATTAAAAAGACAAACAATAACAAGTATTGGTAATGATGTGGAGTAATTAAAACCCTCATGTATTGCTGGTGAGAATGTAGATGGTGTAATTGCTTTAGAATACAGTTTGGCAATTCCTCAAAATATTAAACATAAGACCAAGGAATTAACATATAAAGAGAATAAAAAATGCATGTCCACACAAAAATCATGACTATTCAGAAGACCATTATTCTTAATAACCAAAAGATAGAAGCAATTCAAATATTTATCAACTGATGAATGGATAAATAAATTGTAGTATATCCATTCAATGGGTTGTTAAGCCCTAAAAAAGGAATAAAATACTGATATGTGTTACTACAGGGATAAACCCTGAAAACACGGTGCTAAGTGAAAAAAGCCACACACAAAAGACTACAGATTCCATGATTCCATTTATATGAAATGCCTAGATTTGACAAATCTATAGAGTCAAAATATAAATTTGTGGATTCCAGGGACTGAAGGAAAACCAGAATCAAGAAAGATACTAATTAGTTATGAAGATTTGTTATGGGCTGAATTCTGTCCCTCTCAAAATTCATAATGTTGATATCCTAACCCCCAGGACCTAAGAATGTGACCGTATTTGGAAATATAGTCTTTAAAAGGTGACTAAGTTAAAATGAGGCTGTTAGGGTGGCCCTAATTCTGTCTGACTGGTGTCATACTTATAAGAGGAGGAAATTTGTACATACTGAGAGACATTAGGGATGCTTGTACACAGAGGAAAAGACCATGTGAAGACACAGTGAGAAAGTAACACCTGCAAGCCAAGGAGAGACACATCAGAGGACACCAAACGTGCTGACACCTTTATCTTGCATTTCTAGTTTCCAGACTATGAGAAAATAACTTTTTGTTGCTTAAGCCGACCAATATGGTATTTTGTTATGGAAAACTTAGTAAACTAACACAAAGTTTCTTTCTGAAATGATGAGAATGTTCTAAAATTAGGTAGAGGTGATGGTTGCACACTTCTGTGAATGTACAAAATCCTATGAATTTTATAGTCTTTATGGTGTAACTCTGAATGTTACACCAGACACACAATATGTATGATCATGATGCATTATCTTTATATACTCTTTTAAGAGTGAATTTTATGACATATAAATTATCTCAATAAACTTGTTATAAGAAAAGGATTAGGTAGAAATGTAAATGAATGTTCTTGCCTTTTTCCAGAAGTTAGGGGGAAAGCATTTAATATTACACTATTATATATAATGTTACCTGTAGGGTATTTTGTTGGTTGAGTCTTTTGTAATGCCAAGAACATTTTTATTCCTAATTTGAAGAGAATTTTTATCTTGAATTGGCATTAAATGTTGTTAAGTGTGTTCATCTGACTATTTAAAATTTTTTTTTGTTAATGTTTATATGTTAAGTTATGTTTATTGATTGCTGAACGTTACACCTGGCTTGCACAACTTGTATATTCAGTGGTCATGATGCATTATCTTTATATACTCCTTAATTGATTTTCTAATATTGTTAATTTTTAGACAATATAATATATGAGGTTTAATGAGTGTATTTTTTTTTAATATCTTTGTATAGTTTTGGGATTAGGGTTATATAGGCATCATAAAACAACAAATGAAATATTCTTTCCTCATCTACTTTCTGTAAGAGTTTGCATAAGATTGGTGTTTTTACTTCCTTAAATATATCATAGACTTCACTAATGAAACCACCTGGGCCTGAGTATTTCTTCATGTTGCAGTTATTGGAAAAGATTTTGATAACAAACTAATTTTAAATAGATTTAGAAATATTCACTTTTTATATTTTATCATTTGTCACTATGATAATTTGCCCTGTTAATTTGTACATTTGTTGAATTTTATGGTATAAAGTTTTTAACATGTTTCCAATGTGTTCTATTGTTTTCATTGTTTATTTTCTATTCTGTAAAATCTATTTTCTCTCTCACTGATTTCTGTTCTATTCTTCATCATTTCCTTTTTTTACTTACTTGAGTTTTAATTTACTTTTTCTATTCTTTTAAGATGGAACATGAGATTGTTGACTTTAAAACTGTGTTCTTTCCTAACATAACCATTTATATATAAATTTTTCTTGAGGTGCTGTTTTTGTCGCATCCCATAAATTTTGACTTGTGTATTTTTATAAATTTAGTTCAAGATTTTTTATAACTTCTTTTGCAATTTTTTGTTAACTTATGGGTTTATTTTGATATTTTATTTTGGTTATTTACTTACTTTAGTTTTCAATACTAAGCATTTTCCTAGATTGTGGTTGTAGAGCATATTTTGTATGATTTCAATTTGTTTAGAGCTATTTTGTGGCCCAGTATATAGAATGTAGTCTATCTTGGGAATAGTCCTTGTGAGTTTTAAATATGTATGTGTGTTTGTGTACATGTGTAGTAGTCTTGATATATAGTATTCTTAAATTTTAAATATGTTAAGATAGTTGATATTATTATTCACATCTTTTATTTACTGTATTGTAGTCCATTTGTTCTACTGAAAGGAAATTGTTAAATATAACGAGTATGGAATTTTCTGTTTCTCCCATTAATTCTGTTAATTTTTATTTCAGTATTTTGAAGTCTTGCGGCTATGTGCATATACATTTGTGAAAATTGACCCTTTTCTCAATATGAACTGTACCACTCTATCTCTGATAACCCACTTATGTCTTGAAATCTAGCTTATTTGATATTTTACATAGCCACTTCAACCTCCTAATGTTTATTGTTTAGATTGTGTATTTTCCCATCTGTTTACTTTCAATCTATCTCTGTGTTTATGTTTATAATACATTTGTTGTAAAAAACCTCTAGTTAGGTCTTCATTTTCTGTCCATTTTAATTAGATTGTTTAGTCTGTTATTTTTAATGAATATTTAATTTTATTTTACCATTTGTTTTCATTGTTTCCTGTTTTTTAAAAAAAGTTTCATTCTTTTTTTCTTCCTTTCCTGCTTTATTTTGGATTAACCGCATATTTAAAAAAAATTCATTTTAATATGTGTATTGGATACATCCTTAGGTATACATCTTGGCACTAATTTTTAGTAAATTTTCTATGGATTACATGCTACATCTTTAAGATTTGATATTATGCCACATCATAGAAAATGTGGAATCCTTGCAATGACATAGCTTCATTGACCACCCCTTTCTGTCCTTTATGCTATAGTTTTCATTTACATGCATTGTAAGTTCCAGGATACTGTATAAGAATATTTGTTTTAAACAGCCCTATGTATTTTAAAGAAATTCAGAGGAGAGAAAGTTTTTTTTTTTTTTAATTTTTACCCAATTTTTTACCTTTTCAAAAATTTCATCATTTTATAGAAGATCTGAGTTTTCATCTGGTCCTGTTTTCCTTCAACTTTAACACACTTCCTTTGTCATTTTTAGTAGTGCAGGTTTCTTGGCAATAATTTCTCTTAGTTTTTACTTTACTAAAAAAGTCAATTTTGACTTTATTCTTGGCAGATATTTTTGCTGGATAGGGAATTCTGGATTGTTAGTTGTTGTTTTCAATGTTCTACTTTAACCCTCTATCCATTGTTTCTGATGAGAAGGCAGTGGTAAATAGAATCACTGTTCTACATGCATTGTGCTGTTTCTCTGGCTGCTTTTCAGATTTTTTTTAAAAAAACAGTTTGACTATATTGTGCTTAGTATGTTTTTCTTTGTATTTGACATGGTTGGGTTTTACTGAGTTTCTTGTATCTGTAATTTTGTCTAATCAAAATTTGGAAATTTTTGGTCAACAGTTCTTTGATTTGGGGGAGGCTTCATTTTTTTTTTCTGCTCTGGTACTTCAATATGATTGACCTTTCAATATGGTCAATCATAGATCACTATGATTTCATAGGTCACTATCAATTTAGTAAATGTTTTTTCTATCTTTTTCTTCTCTATCTTCTTTCATTTGAGTAATTTCTATTGACCTAATGGCAAGTTCAGTGATTTTTTTGTTTGTTTGTTTGTTTTGTCATCTCCATTCTGCTGTTAAGGCCATCTGGTGTATAGGTAGATAGATAAATAAACAAATATATATAGCTATATAAACATAAAGATATTTTAATATATAGTTCTAGAATTCCCATTTGGTTCTCTTTCATACACTGTATGTTCTGTTGAAATATCAAATCTTTTTCTTTACTGTGAGCATATTTGATTTTACCTCATTGAATATCATCATAAAAGCTGCTTTAAAATCCTTTCTGATATTCAAATGTCTGGTCCATTGCAGGGTTTTTCTCTATTCACTTAACAATAGGCTTCTTTTTCTTTCTTTCTTTTCTTTCTTTCTTTCTTTCTGTATATCTTGTATTTTTTATTTTATATTGTACACTAGACATTATGAAGACTATTTTGTAGAAGTTCCAAATTCTCTTATATTATTTTGAAGGGGACAACTTTTTAAAATGTAAGCAACCCATTAATTTGGCTGAACTCAAACTATAATTTCTGTTTTCCCTGAGAAGAATGGAAATGAAATCTCAGTTTAGTTCTTTACGATTTAACTGGAGTGCTTGCATTCTACCCTATGCATGTATCATTCAAGGGTCAGCCAAAGATTTAAACAAAGTTTCTAAAGAGAATTTGGTGCTTATTCAAGATTCTCCAACACTCCTCATTGCCATTCATTCCTAGTGTTTACTATTGCTCCAATCTCTGTCCTCTTGTTTGTCAAGCCAGTAGGACTATAAGTTTCCCATTAGAGTTTTAGTTTCATCATGTAGTTTAGACAGCACTGTTCTCTTTGGTGAAAAGTCATAATAATAAGAAAATCATCCTGTTTTGAACCTTTCTCCAAGTATCAACTCTTTTCACATTTCTGCCCTCTTTTTTTCCACTCATTAGTATCTACATGTAATTGTTTTGTTTTGTTTTTTATATATATTTTCTCCAGAGTTTATTGTTATCGGTTGAAGCTACTCAACAATATTGGCCAAAAAAATATCTGTATCTTCTTAAAGTTTGTATTTTTATTTATAAACACAGTACATATACAGAGAAAAGATATTTGGTGAATTGATGAATAAATGAAACAATGGATACATAAACAAATTATTAAAAAAATTAATGAACTGGAGAGTTTTATTTGTGCCCATTTGCACTGGAAATCATCCTTCATAGCATGTATCATGACATTTTATCCTTTTTAAATGTCTTGTTTTTCTCAACTCTAGGTGCATATCTCTGTTCATCTAATCTACAGAGAAGGGAAAATTATCCATATGATATGAGAACTGAAGGGAAAAAAAGAGGTAACAAATTGGGAATAGGGTAAGTCTTCCCACATCCATGACAGTCTTCAGTTTACAAAGCCTTCCTCATATCATAGGCTGCGTAATTTCCACAAGTTATGGAAGAGCTTGTATTCTGTTACACAAAATAGTAGAGCTAGTCAGATAGACTTTTGAAAACTAATAAAAATCGTGCAAGTTATCCCATAGTAAAACAAATCCTGAAATGTATTTTTTGAAACTTTTGGAGCTGCTTTGCAGTTGATTATTCCTGCATAGAGTTGGGTGGGGTGACATTGATCCAGGATGATCATTTGACTTTTTAGAATATATTCTTCACTCCTTGTCCCACTTCAGTCTTCTTCATTGTCACTGAACTAATTGTTTTAAAACACAAACCATATAATATCTTGCCCCTTAGTAAGTACTTGTAATGGTTCTCTGCTACGTAAAAAATACAATCTTAATGAATTAAGTTGATATGTACTATTATTCATAGTGTTATCCCAATTTACTTCTCCAGATGGTCCTATCATATACATTATCTCAAATATCTCTGTTTTATATTTGCACATGCTTTTGATATTAAAACCCTCATGATATTTCAGTGAGAACTCTTTTGCATGATTTCCTGCCCCTCAGTGGAGTGAAAGTTTTGTTGTTGCCATGTGTCTGTATGTTTGTTTGTTTTTTAATCCTCCTGACCTAACAATTGTTTAAAATACGCATTTTAGGATTTTTAAACTAGTGTTGAGATTTTTAAAATAGATATTTATATAATTATTAAATTTCCCTTAAGCAATACTGAGTAAATATAGCACAATTATCAAAACTTAATTTCTTCTTTTCAGAAGTATATATTATTTAAAACATGTCAATGTATTTTTTTAGTCTTGCTATCTGTGATCTTGGATGGGAGTTGAGCCACAACAAAGAAATCTGACCAAGAAAAGACCTTAGAGTTATCTGGGGACCAGTAGGATTTGTGCAGTGTTGTTTATTAGAGACCCTGGTCATAGAATTTGCATCATAAAAGAATGAATCTTTTAAGAGCACATGCCTTCCAGAAGTGGTAAGTTTCTTTGTGAGTGTCTCAGTGATACAGAACTGAGAATGATATAATTCTTCCTTCCAGGGATTTATCCAGGTTTTATGGAGTTTTCAACTTATACAACTTGGAAAACTCTCTTTAAAAATAGAATCTAAAATTATGAATGCAAAAATAGGTGTGAAAGTGAATATTTGTTTCACGTGAAAAAAGAAACTATAACAAATTATAAATTTTAGAAATCTGAGAATTACCACAAACATTACAAAATCAAGCCAACAGCAGAACATTTTTATTAGCTTATCTTCTGACACATCTATAATACGCTTTTTCTTCATTTTGGGCTGAATATTTTTTAATGGTTTCTTTATATGCAAAAAAATTTTTAATATTATTTTTTGAAGTGAAAATAGAGAGATAATCCACACTTTCCTTTAGTATGTTTGATCAACAATTCTTTTATTTCATGGGTTAGAAAATTCCTCTCAGATTTACATATTATTTTTGGTTGTGTCATTTAATTGTAAGCCTGTGGTCAAAATGGGAAAAAACTCTACCAAGTTCATCTCATGCATTGTTGTTACAGATTTCCCCATAATGGTACTGTTACAGGTGTATGTCCTACAAACACAGGAATTCTGATACATTTCATTTTGTGATGATCTCATTCAAAATAAAAAGAAAAAATCTTTACTCCATTTATAATTATATACATTGTATTCTCAATTACATAACTGACAGAGTAGAAATTTTGTTCTGAGTATGCATTCATAAGAAAAAGTCTTTTGCTTACACTTTTAAATGTTTCCTGATTGGAAGAAGTTATCATAGACTAATCTCTAACTTTGTATTCTTCAAACCTTGTGCTCTTGCTCTAGCTAAATATTTTAGGTGTTATATGACATATTCATACAAAGATAGATCCTCTGGACTGAACTTTGTGTTACAAAACAGGATGAGTTGACAAAATGAGATAGAAATATTCTTGGAAGCCATTCCTAGACAGGACACTGAGGCCTAGACAAGAAGAATATATATCCCATTAAATTCAATCTGAATGAATTCATGATTAAACTTTCCTTTAGTCGGATCTGCAAAATGCCCAAGTTTACCTCGGTGTTTCAATAGCTATGGGGAAACAACAGTGGGAGGATGTACTGAAGAATGATAACTGATTGCAATTTAAATTTCTTTCTCAATAGTTACAAGCAGAAATGATCACACAGTTTGGTCTGAGACCTACGTTTCTTTAGCTCCATGGTAAATCCACCTCTGCTTGTTTTACCTCTTTGTGCCAGTAAGTTTTCAATCTGATTAGGGAAACCAAAATAGCACTTAGTATATGCTCATTGAAGTCTGTTTAAAAAATAATGAAATTAATCAATAATGTGTATGTTTTATAGTTTTCATGCAATCAGATTCTATTGATTGTGGTTTTACATTCAGCATGTTTTTTTTTTCTCTACATGCTCTTAATATAGGTTAAGAAAAATCTTTTTCTCATTTACTCTCCAAAATAATATTTAAGAAGTTATTAGAATCACAAACAAAAATGTGAATATCCCATCATGAGGCTCTGAATGTCAACATGTTTCTACTTTTTGACTAAGAACAATGAGAAAAGGCAGGAAAGAGAGCTTAGTTTTCTCTGTCTTTGTTTATCTTTTGTCTCACTCATCATTCTGTACTCATGTCTGTTTATAAGCTTTAGCTCAAATAGGGAAACAGCAAAGAGAAGGAATACTGATGGCAGCAGCAGACGTGATTTAATCTAAACCCTCACCACAGTTCAGCATTTCAATGTATACCCACATCACATCTTGTGTAGAGTGTTGCCTGTTAGGTTGGGATAAGCTCATGTGTTTTACCAATTTCTTCAACTTAACTCCATGTTGAGCACATAAGCCTCCCTACTTAGATGTTTGATCAAAGCTCTTACTTACTAGAGAAAGGAATGACCCCCACTGGGGTACAGTAGCCACAAAGATTGCTGCTAAATTGCAACCATTTTCACCAAATCACCTTCCAGATACCATCTCTCCAGTCTGCCACCTAGAGAAGATATTAAGCAAGGAAGCAAAATGAGTCAATGTATCTCATTGGGGGCCAGGTCACCAGACCTGAGGCAGTGAACGGAATTCATTTTCTGTCAAGTCTGGAGACCTTTGGAAGGCATTGCTTTAAAGGGAGCTGATATCATAAATCAAGGTTTGTTGAATATAAAAATGCTTTCCCCTGTAGTGAATGATTCTGTCAGATGTGACCACTTCTATGAAATGACTCAAATTACATTTTTTCTTTTTTCTGTACTTTTTAAAAGTGTAATTAATTGCAATTCAAAAAGTCTTAAAATACATATATTTGAGGGTGAAAGCTTAACTGTAATCAGCCAGCATGACTCTGAGGTCAATCTGTAAATGTAAAAGTTTAAGAAAATTGTTAATAAAGTTTGGATTTTATATATCCATATTATAAAATATTGGATATATAAGTAAAAATTATACCATTCCAAAAATTATTTAAAATGATATCAGTTTTTGGAGACCAATATTATAGCTCACCCATGAAAATTTGGTTTTAGTAATCATCTGTGTTCAAATATTAAGAGATTACATGTCTTTTTCTGCCTTAGCAGATTAGTGACTATTCTCTCTGAATGAAAAGATGCTGTATTTTAAATGTATACTCACTTAGATGTGTTATTCAGTACATAAATATGTTGTATTTAGTATAAAGGCAATCAAACACAGGAATATGACCTTCTGATTGTGAACATTCTAATATTAAAATTACTTTGACACTATAAGATTCTTAAAAGAGAAAGTGAAAAAAGACAGATTTTGGCATTAGATAAGATCAGATTTTCAATAAGGGCATGTTACTTACTCAGTATCTTATTTGCATCTTTCTGAGTCTCAGATCTCTCATCTTGAAATTGGCATAATACTTCCTTCACTGTGTTGGTAGGAAAATTAGATGAGAATGCAAGAAAATGCTTTGCACAGTATTTGGCAATAAGAAACACTCAATAATTTTGACTTCTTTCTACATAGCTTTGAAAAATTATTTTATTAAGAATGGCTGCTTCAATTTATTTTACTCAATAATTATAAAAGTTGTGTGTACATTTGTTATTTTCAAGACATAACGGAATAATCTCCATTTTTCTCCCAAAGTGTGCATACACACATACACAAATATTGAAACATTTAAAACTCTTCCCCACTTTTACTGATACACTTTCTTGGGGTTATCATTGCCTTAATTCATTCTTACTTCCATATTTGCTTCAGTCATTTAAAACGCATTTGCTTTGGTCTTCTCATTTTATTTGAAATGAAAGAAAAACATGACCGTGATGAGCTAGTAGTGAAAAACATAAACAGAACTGAAGAATTTTATGTGGTTTAATAAGTGGGAAATCCCCTTCTCACATGTCAATTAAAAACATTTGTTATATAACAGGAAATACAGTAATAGCATTTCAATAGGAAAATATTGCACGGAGGTGATAACTTATCTAGTTACATTTGTATCTATCAGGTTTTAAGCTCCTATAAGTTGAAACTGAGCACAGGGAATACCATGGGAAAAGAATAGTGATTAAGAGTGTAAGCTTCACAGTCCAGATGTTTGTTTCCCACTCACTACCTGTTTGACTTTGGGATAATTTAATTAACTTCTCCTTGCTTTCATTTCCTCTTCCCTTAAAGGGTTATTTGAAGATTAAATGAGATGGGGGAGTAAAGACCTTAGAATAGCACTTGGACCTGGCTAACTTAAATTTAGCTGTTTTTCTTCCAGTTATGACTATACGATGTCATATAAAAGAGTATTAATCTTCTCTCTTTGATACATCAGTACTCAAACAACAAACCAACAAACAAAATAGATGCAATAATTTGGAATTTAAAATTTGATTCTCCATGATTTTGTTTTATTAGAATAAATAGGTTGTTTTACTCTAAATTCAAGACAAAGAAGCAGAAAGTAGAAAAAGAGAGAGTTTAAAACTTAACCTTTTAGGTAGGTAAATGCAACTCTAATTTACTGAGAGATAGTAAAGGGCAAAACTAACTTAGATTATTAAATAAGTGTTTAACTATGATTTAGATTTAATAATACAATTATGTACATTAACTTATAATTGATCATTATTAAATGTATAATTAGTGAGATTGAATAACCAAGGAAAAGATAAAAGTCTATAATCTATTGTTCATTCTCAATGTGTATGATTCTAATAATCATTGGCATATAATATAATTATGAAGTTATAAATATAAATGAGATTACTTGAAAGACGGATTTAAAATCCTTATGCACTTTACCTAATTATTATAAATTTGATTATGGATAAATAGCTAAACTATAATATGGCATTTGAGTAAAGCTTTTCTGAATAAAACCTTGAATGTTAATCTCAAGCTGTTCAGCTTTACAATGCTTGAGCAGCTGATGGCAAAAATTAGAGAATAAGACAAAATTTTAAATAATAGATTATGACTAAATTTGAATTTAGATGCACAAAGATAGAAACTTTGGAAAGATAAGATTTGTTGTAAGACTGAAATAGTCTTATGGAGTCAAATTATCTTTTGTTTTTATAAAAGGTCCTGATGAATTACTCCTTTTATTATGAGCAACCTCTTCATTATAATTAAACTGATGATATTTCCTGTCATGATTATACCTACAAGTAAGGCAACATGACCCATGATGCAACCCACACCATAGCAAATGTAGAAACAATTTCAATATCTCCTGATCATCAAAGCACTTTCCCCTTTGGTACTGAAACCCTCACTTCTTAGTATCCAAAGAGAACTTTTAAGAAACTATAATTAAAGAGAAAAACTTCACATTAATTTGAGTTATTTGTATTTCAAATATTGGGTCTTTTTTTCCATGCATAAGAAGAAATTTTTAAATTGTTTTAGGTGGGTAATCTAATTCACAGTGAAAACCCGTAATAAGATTAGGGATAATACATTGAGAAAGGTCCCACTCCTGACATAGTAAATCTGTCAGTTACTCAAAGGAAAGTACATAGATCAGTTTCAGCCTGGTTGAGGAGCTCATTCAATGACACCAATCAATGCAATGACCTTCACTGGGAGAAGTGGGAGAAACTTTGGAATGCTACTTTCCCTGTCATGTTCCCTCAACTGGGGATATAATAGTAGCTATCACATTTGTTGTCAGTAACAAATCAATCATGTGTCTAAAGATCCTAGCACAGTTATTGGCACATACTGTTATGCATTTAAAAGTAGGGAAACTACTACTGTGATTATCCCTTCCTCTATCCTTCACATCTTGAGAAGATATTTATTAAGAAAGATAATGTGGAAGGAAAAGAGACATCTGTTTTTCCTACTCCTAATCTATCAGTTTTAATATATTCTGTTTCCAGTCTTATCTCTGCATGAGGCAGCCTTTACAGAACTGTTTGAGGCACTTGCCACCCTTATATACATAACATGTGAGTTACAGAGTTTATATTGTAGCCTTAAGACTATTTTTGGCAGGAAGGGATGATCATTCTGCATATTACTAAAATAGCCAACATTCAGGAAACATGGAAAACTAGTCAATGTCTCCTAACCTTAATAAGAGATTTTTAGTAGAAAGTGTTTTTTCCGTATATACCAACTATAGTTTTGCCTAATTTCTGAAATTTGTATAAATGAAATCATATAGTAAGTATTATTTTCTGTTCAATTTATTTTACTCAATATTTATTTATTTCCAATACTGTACTATCTTAATTACTGCAATTTTATAATGTCTTGCTTTGTGGTAGAACACTTTATTATTGTTCTTCATTATTATCTTGTCTAATTTTGGTCTTCATTATATTTTTTTTAATCCATTTACAAGTTCTAACCCTGACGCAACACACACACCTTCTTGGATTTAGAAAGTCTAAGTCAGACATAGAACGTCCCCAAATTGCATATAATTTTTATAATGAATGGATCCTAACTTTTATCAAATATTTTATTGCATTTTTCAGGGTGACCATATGATGATTTATTTCTTTATTTCTTTTAACTTCATGTTTAGCTCAATTGCAATGACTAGTTTTAAACTGTTAAACCAATCTTGCACTCCAAGTATAAACTCAGCTTGGTCTTATATGTTTATCTCCTATGTATTGCTGGGTTTATTTTACTAATATTTTGTTTTCCTTTAGTGAATCCATTTTTATGATGATTCATTAGGAGTTTTTCCATTTTGAAATGTCCTTGTCAGGTTTGGAATCAAGGTTATGATAGTCTCATTACTTAAGTTAAAGAAGGTTTCCTCATTTTTACACTCTGAAAAAATTTTTGAAAGACTGGTGCTCTTTCTTAGAATGGATTTACATAGGTGTAATTACTGCATCAAAATAGTGCATACTTTCAGCTGTGATACATATTGTAAAATGGATCTCCATACACCTGGTAGCAATTTACCTTCTTAAAGTGGTCATTAGAATGCACATATTCAACTGGATGATAATAGTCTTCCTAGCCTTTAACTGAAGCATAAGATTTCAGCATCTTAATTTGCATTTAAAAATTACCAGTAACATTAAAATTCTATTTTAAATCAATTAACCATTTCTGTATTTTATTTCTTATGTTGCGTCTATGTTCTTTGCCCATTTTCTGCCGTGTAGGAGAGTTTATTATTTATTGACTGGTTAATAAGTAAAATTTATATTTTATATAAATATATATAATATATATTTATATTTATAAATAAATTTATTTTCCAATATTTTAAAAACTTAATACCAATTACTAGACTACATAAAAATGCAAATAAAATTACTTGAAAGGAAAATAATATTATTGATTAATCTAAATTTTTTTAGGTATTTTTTATGTCCTTTTTATTATGCATTAGTTTCCCATATTTGACTGATTTACTTCAGGGCTGCCTCTTTTCACTGAGCAAAATGTCTACTCCTGAACTATTACCAAAGGGTGATGATTTGATGACATTTTAGTATGCTATAAGATATGATAGTGCTAGTTTATCATTCTTACTATTCTTTTTCAGTACACTGCTGTATATTTTCAATTATATATTCATCTGAAAGAACTTTAGATTTATTTTGTCAAGGTAGCCAAAGTTTTCAGTTAGGATTTTAATTGTAATTGTATTGAAATGATAGGTTTGTAGAGGTTTGTACTTTTTATGAACAAGTTCTCTTTTATGCGGAAATCTAAAGTTATTAAATTTTCATTTATTCTCTTAATTAAAATATTCCTTTATCCTTATGTTTCTCTTGCAAATACTTTCTAAGTTCTTTAGTTAAATATTTCATTCATCTAAAATATTTCTTAATTATTAATATATTCAATATTATTAATTTATATTCTGTGTATAGTTTTGGTTCAATATACTTTTTGATCATTTTAACCCTGCTTTTACTTATTTTAAATCTACAGATGTAGGTTTAATATCCTATTGAGTTGTTAGATATTTAGGAAATTTTCTTTAAATGGTTAAAAGTTTGTAATTTTGGGTTTTAGATAAAAGTTATCAGTGTTTAGTTTTCTTTTATTTCTAATGTGTTCATCTAAATTTTCCTGTATAGACAGATCCAAGTTTGAAGATCACTATTGAATTTATTAGTTACATGACCCAGGGAAAAATAACTGATCTCCAGCCTCAGTTTGTTTTTTTTTAGGTTTTTGTTTTGTATTTTTATCTGTCAAACAAATATAATAGAAGTAATACTCTCAAGAGGTTATGAGCACTATCTTGGATAATCCATGTAAACACTCATTGAATAGGCCTTCAGGCAAATTTAGCCATTATTTTGATAGGGTAGTAAGAAAAATAAATATATATTAAATCAACCTTATGTTTCTTATATTTTCTATATATCTATGTCTTTATTTTTGGTATATTTTTGAAATACCTAAAAAAGTGTTTCCACCTCTCCCACAATAAGTTTGTTTCAGATAATTTTCCTCATATTTCTTTTTTTAAATTAATTTATTTTATTTGTTTATTTTTGGTTGCATTGAGTCTTCATTGCAATGCACAGGCTTTCTCTAGTTGTGGAGAGCAGGGGCTACTCTTCATTGCAGTTCCTGGGCTTCTCATTGTAGTGGCTTCTCTTGTTGCAGAGCATGGGCTCTAGGCGTGTGAGCTTCAGTAGGTGTGGCATGTGGGCTCAGTAGTTGTGGCTACAGGCTCTAGAGCATGGGCTCAGTTGCTCTGTGGCATGTGGGATCTTCCCAGACCAGGGCTTGAACCTGTGTCCCCTGCACTGGCAGGTGGATTCTTAACCACTGTGCCACCAGGGAAGCCCTTTCTTGTATTTCTCATAGTAGACTTGTCATAGTATCATGATACTAACAACTGTATTTTTAATCTATTTTAGTATTCCTGATGTCCCATTTCTTTTCATATACAGTAATATTTGATAGAAGTTTGAATGCCTATATGATAAAAACAAGTCAATTACTCAGAAGAGGGGTGAAAATATCTGCTATTTAAAACAAAACAAAACAAAAAAATCCTTCAAATCCTCAATTTCCAAAATGGCCTCCAATGAACTTCATATTATCCTCCAAATAAATACTTAAAAGAAAATTTGTAGAAATGTTTATTATAATAATGTTTAGGCTTGCTACTCACTATCAGAATATAACCTCACCTGCTCTCCTATTCCCACTAAACCTGAAGGCATACTTTAGATTACACAAAGCAGTCAATAGACAAAGTACCAATACCATGGTATTATTCTCTAGGCGTGGAAAATATATTTTCATGTAATTTAGTCTTATATCTTTTATTTTTTCATATATTAATTTCTATGATCTTACATTTATGACAAGTTTTTATAAACTTTTTATATCTTTTCTCATTTTTTAAATTTTAAACAACATTTATATTTAAGCTGAATTTTTTAAAGTCAACATATAGATGAGTCTTCTTTATAAACGGACATTCTCTTCATTTTAACTGGAGTGTTTAGACAATTTACATTTAATGTAATTTTTAATTTACATGGGTTTAAGCCTCTGTTCTTGCTATTTGTTTGTCCCATTTATTCTGGGTTACTCTTTCCTTCTTTTCTTCCCTTCTTTTGGGTAAAGTATATATTTGCTATCCCATTTAATATTCTCTATGGGCTTATTAGCTATACATCTTTTATTAGTAGTAGTATTTTTTAGTCATTGCTCAATGGCAATCACTCTGATTTTAAGATTGATTTATTTCTATCAATTTTCAAATCCTTTTACTCTCTCTCATTTCTATTTCATTATTAAGCACATTCTGGGATATTTTTGCTTTAGTTACTGTACATTTTAGTTCTGTAATTTCCATTTTTATAGTTCCTATTTCTCTCCTGATATTCCATATTTTTAAATTCATTCATGCATATTTTTATGACCGCTAAAGTATAGTTATAATATTTCCTGTAAATTCTTATTTAGTGGAAAGACTTCTGGCTATGGTCACATAGTTAGGTCATTCAATCCTCTACCAAAACATCAAATATAATGATGGACAATGTTGACTCCCCCTCTCCCCCAATACCACCATTTTCAGCACTCCAAAATCAGCTGATAGCATGAAACAATATAAGAAGCATTTATGCTTGCAAAATGGCTGAACTTCAGATAAGAACAGTGTGAGTTTGGAGCTTGGGCATTCCCATCCCAGGTTCATTTATCTGGTGCAAAATCTTGGCCATAGTGGGACAGACAGATCTTCTGCCATAGCTGAAACAGGCTCATTCCATTTCAAGCACCTGAAGCACACACTCAGCAACATTGCCAGTGGCAACAACAATCTCTGGTGGGTGAGCAGAAGGAGATCAATGGTTCTACAAGTTTGGGGCTGCAGCTGTAGTAAGTGAATCCTCGGCTGACACTACATGGAGGTGGGAGAGTGCCCAAACTATGCACACACTTTCAACCAATTCTGAGATTGTGCATATGCACAGAGAAGAAGTGAAAGGGCTGTGTAGAAAATATAAGGTAAGCCAGACATGAAAATGGCTTAAACTTTGAAGATGCTCCCCTAGTCACATGAAAACTCACTGGCAATGGCTGACCACTAAGCTATGCCAACACAGGGGAAACCCCTAAGTAGAAAAAAAATAAAAATGAACAGAGATATAAGAAACTGCATATAACAGAGGACAGAGATTTCATGGATTTAGCCAAGGAAAGTTACTAAACAAACAAGTAAATGAAGAAAAGTAACAATCTTTAGTAAATATGAGTGTTGGAATGACCATTGTAGTATAAAAAAAAGAAAAAAGCATTGAGATAGGAAGTATTGCTAGCGACAAAAGAGGACATTTTATTTTGGTAAAACTTTGGTTCATCAGGAAAACATACCAGTTAAAATACATGAAACAAATCTGACAAAACTGAAAAAAAATTAATAGTTGGAGGTTTGAATATCTCACTCAAAACAATTGATAAAATATTGAGGGATAATATATATATATATATATATATATATATATATATATATATATATATATATATATAAGACTTGACCACAAGTTTCAGACAATCTGACTTAACAAATACATAGAAATCTCAAAAATAGGACTATGGAACATATAAATTTTTTCATGTACAAGTGGAACATTTTCTAGGATATACCATATGCTATACCACAATACAAGTCTTAATAAATTTTAGAAGATTAAACTCACACAAAATCTGTTTTCTGATCACAATGGAATTGAATTAGAAATAAGAAAAAGAAATCTGTAACATCTCCAAATATTTGGAAATTAAACAACACCCTTCTAAATAACCCAATGGGTCAAAGAAGAAAGCACAAAGAAGATTAGAAAACATTTTTAACTGAGTGAAGATGAAAATACAACATATGAGAAATTTGGAATGCAGCTAAAGCACCACTTAGATGGAAATTTTTAGTTTTAGGTTCTATATTAGACAAGTAAAAAACCCAAGGCAAGCAAAATAAAAAGAAAAATTAAGACTAGAGTAGAAGTCAGTGAAATAGAAAAGGGAAAAATAAATAAAATCAATGAACTGAGAATTTGATTTTTTAAAGAGGTCAACAAAATTTATAATGCTTTAGCTAAACCTACACAAAAAAAGAGTAAATATAAATTATCAAAATCAGGAATGAAAAATAGGCATTAACATTAAAGCAAAAAAATTAATAAAATTATAAAGAAATATAATGAACAATTACATGTCAAAAAATAGACAACTAAGATGAAATAGACATATTCTTAAAATGTCCAAATTACTAAAACTAAATTTTGAAGAAACAAAACATTTGAATAAATTGACCATAAGTAAAAAAAAAAATGAGTATGTAATTTAAAACATTTTCAAATAGAAAATTCCAGGCTCAGAGGATTTCTTGGTTGTATACTATAAAATATTTAAAGAACACTGATCTTTCAAAAGCTCTTTCAGAAAATAGAGAAACATATCATAACTCCTTCTATTGTACCAGGTCATTATTACTCTGAAACTGAGGCCTGACAAAGACACCAAAAGAAAAGAAAATTTCAGACCAGTGTACCTCATAAAAGGTAACGTGGATGGGGGCTCCCCTGGTGGTGCAGTGGTCGAGAGTCCACCTGCCGATGCAGGGGACACAGGTTCGTGCCCCAGTCCAGGAAGATCCCACATGCCGTGGAGTGGCTAGGCCCATGAGCCATGGCTGCTGAGCCTGCACGTCCAGAGCCTGTGCTCTGCAACGGGAGAGGCCACAACAGTGAGAGGTCCGTGTACAGAAAAAAAAAAAAAAGTAACATGGATGTCTTTAACTAAATATTATTAGTAGACCTAATCCAGCAACATATAAAAAGCATTAAACATCATGAGTAGTGAGGTTTACTCCAGGATTGAAAGCTTAGATTAGCATCTCCCCAAAAACCAGTTAACGCAATGTTCCATATTCCTAAAATATATAACTAAAATCACAGCATCACCTCAAAAGATGTAGGAAAAGCACTTTACAAAATTCAACATATATTTGTGGTTAAATCTTTCAGCAAATTAAGAATACATTTATTTTATAATTCCAATTTTGTGAAAAACACCTATAAAAAACACACAGCTAACATCAAGCTTAAGGTTTAAAGATTGAATTCTTCATCCCTAAAATCGAAAACATTAGAAGGGTGTTAACTCTAACCACTTCTATTCAACATAAACTCAGTGGCAGGGCAGCAATAAAGACATAGACACAGAGAATGGACCTGAGGACACAGGGTGGGAGGGGGAAGCTTGGGCGAAGTGAGAGTAGCATCAACATATATACACTAACAAATGTAAAATATATAGCTAGTGAGAAGCAGCAGCAAGGAGCAGTGAGATCAGCTCAGTGCTTTGCGTTGACCTAGAGGGGTGGGATGGAGGGGAGAGGGGTGGGAGGGAGGCTCAAGAGGGAGGGGATAGGGGGTTATATGTATGCATATGCCTGATTCACTTTGTTGTACAACAGAAACTAACAAAACATTGTGAAGCAATTATACTTTAATAAAGATGTATTTAAAAAAAGTTTCATGAAGACTCAAGCAAGTGCAATAAGGAAAAAAAAAATACCAAAAGGAAAGGGATATAGAATTTGGAAAAGATAAGTAAAACTGTCATTATTTGCACATGGCTTTGTCCTGTACATAGAATATCATAAGGAATTTACCCCAAAAGCTACTAGAACTAATAAGCATATTGAATAAGGGCAGAGGATACAAGTTTCCTCTCCAGAAATCAATGGCATTTCTGTATACAAGCAAGGAACAACTCAAAACTAATCAGGAAAGGATAATCTTTTTTTTTTTAAGTTGTATCTCATTTATTTTATTTTATTTTTTTAACATCTTCATTGGCGTATAATTACTTTACAAAGTTGCATTAGTTTTTGCCGTATAACAAAGTCAATCAGCTATATGTATACATATATTCCCATATCCCCTCCCTCTTGCATCTCCCTCCCACCCTCCCTCTCCCCATCTAGGTGGTCACAATGCACCAAGCTGATCACCCTGTGCTATGCAGCTGCTTCCACTAGCTACCTATTTTACATTTGGTAGTGTATGTATGTCAATGATAGTCACTCACTTTGTCCCAGCTTACACTTCCCCCTCCCCATGTCCTCAAGTCCATTCTCTACATTTGCATCTTTATTCCTGTCCTGCCCCTAGGTTCTTCAGAACCATTTTTTTTTTAAGATTCCCTATATATGTGTTAGCATATGGTATTTGTTTTTCTCTTCGTGACTTACTTCACTCTGTATGACAGATTCTAAGTCCATCCTCCTCACTACAAATAACTCAAATTCACTTCCTTTTTATGGCTGAGTAATGTTCCATTGTATATATGTGCCACATCTTCTTTATCCATTCATCTGTTGATGGACACTTAGGTTGCTTCCATGTCCTGGCTATTGTAAATAGTGCTGCAATGAACATTGGAGTACATGTGTCTTTTGAATTATGGTTTTCTCAGGGTATATACCAAGTAGTGGGATTGCTGGGTCATATGGTAGTTCTATTTTTAAGTTTTTAAGGAACATCCATACTGTTCTCCATAGTGGCTATATCAATTTACATTCTAACAACAGAGCAAGAGGGTTCCCTTTTCTCCACAACTACTCCAGCATTTATTGTTTGTAGATTTTTTGATGATGGCCATTCTGACTGGTGTGAGCTGATACCTCATTGTGGGTTTGATTAGAATTTCTCTACTGATTTGTGATGTTGAGAATCCTTTCATTGTTTGTTGGCAATATGTATATCTTCTTTGCAGAAATGTCTATTTAGGTCTTCTGACCATTTTTGGATTGGGTTGTTTGTTTGTTTTTATATTGAGCTGCATGAGTTGCTTGTATATTTTGGAGATTAATCCTTTGTCCATTGATTCATTTACAAAATTTTCTCCCATTCTGAGGGCTGTCATTTCATCTTGTTTGTAGTTTCCTTTGCTTTGCAAAAGCTTTTAAGTTTCATTAGGTCCCATTGGTTTATTGTTTATTTGCATTACTCTAGGAGGTGGATGAAAGAAGATCTTGCTGTGATTTATATAAAAAAGTGTTCTTCCTATGTTTTCCTCTAAGAGTTTTATAGTGTCTGGTCTTACAGTTAGGTCTCTAATCCATTTTGAGTTTATTTTTATGTATGGTGTTAGGAAGTGTTCTAATTTCATTCTTTTACATGCAGCTGTCCAGTTTTCCCAGCACCACTTATTGAAAAGGCTGTCTTTTCTATATTGTGTATTCTTGTCTCCTTTATCAAAGATAAGGTCACCATATGGGCATGGGTTTATCTCTGGGTTTTATATCCTGTTCTATTTTTCTATATTTCTGTTTTTATGCCAGTACCATACTGTCTTGATTACTGTAGCTTTGTAGTATAGTCTGAAGTCAGGGAGCCTGATTCCTCCAGCTGCATTTTTCTTTCTCAAGATTGCTTTGACTATTCAGGGTCTTTTGTGTTTCCATACAAATTGTGAAATTTTTCGTTCTAGTTCTGTGAAAAATGTCATTGATAGTTTGATGAGGATTGCATTGAATCTGTAGATTGCTTTGGGTAGTATAGTCATTTTCACAATGTTGGTTCTTCCATTACAAGAACATGTTATTTCTCTCCATCTGTTGTATCATTTTAGTTTCTTTCATCAGTGTCTTATAGTTTTCTGCATACAGGTCTTTTTCTCCTTAGGTAGGGTTTTTTTCCTAGGTATTTATTTGTTTTGTTGCAATGGTAAATGGGAGTGTTTCCCTAATTTCTATTTCAGATATTTCATCTTTAGTGTATAGGAATGCAAGACATTTATGTGCATTAATTTTGTATCCTGCTATATTAGCAAATTTATTGATTAGCTCTAGTAGCTTTTTGGTAGCATCTTGAGGATTCTGTATGTATGGTATCATGTCTTCTGCAAGAAGTGACAGTTTTACTTCTTCTTTTCTGACTTGGATTCCTTTTATTTCTTTTTGTTCTCTGTCTGCTGTGGCTACAACTTCCAAAACTATGTTGAATAATAGTGGTGAGAGTGGGAAACCTTGTTTTGTTCCTGATTTTAGAGGAAATAGTTTCAGTTTTTCACCATTGAGAATGATATTGGCTGTGGGTTTGTCATATATGGCCCTTATTATTTTGAGGTAGGTTCCCTCTATGCCTGCTTTCTGGAGAGTTTTCATCATAAATGGGTGTTGAATTTTGTCAAAAGCTTTACTGGCATCTAGTGAGATGACCGTGTGGATTTTATCCTTCAAGTTGTTAATGTGGTGTATCACATTGATTGATTTGCGTATATTGAAAAATCTTTGCATTCCTGGGATAAACCACTCCTGATCATGGTGTATGATCCTTTTAATGTTCTGTTGGATTCTGTTTACTAGTGTTTCGTTGAGGATTTTTGCCCCTATATTCATTAGTGATATTGGCCTGTAGTTTTCTTTTTTTGTGATCTTTTTCTGGTTTTGATATCAGGGTGATGGTGGCCTCATAGACTGAGTTTGGGAGTGTTCCTCCCTCTGCTATATTTTGGAAGAGTTTGAGAAAGATAAGTGTTAGCTTTTCTCTTAATGTTTGATAGAATTTGCTTGTGAAGCCATCTGGTCCTGGGCTTTTGTTTGTTGGAAGACTTTTAATCACAGTTTTAGTTTCAGTGCTTGTGATTGTTCTGTTTATATTTTCTATTTATTCCTGGTTCAGTCTCAGAAGGTTGTGCTTTTCTAAGAATTCGTCCATTTTTTCCAGGTTGTCCATTTTATTGGCATATGATTGCTTGTATTAATCTCTCATGATCCTTTGTATTTCTGCAGTGTCAGTTGTTACTTCTCCTTTTTCATTTCTAATTCTGTTGATTTGAGTCTTCTCCCTTTTTTCTTGATGAGTCTGGCTAAAGCTTTATCAATTTTATCTTCTCAAAGAACAAGCTTTTAGTTTTACTGATCTTTGCTATTGTTTCTTTCATTTATTTTTCATTTATTTCTGATCTGATCTTTATGATTTCTTTCCTTCTGCTAACTTTGGGGTTTTTGTTGTTGTTCTTCTTCTTTCTGTAAAGGCTTTAGTTGTAAGGTTAGCTTGTTTATTTGAGATGTTTCTTGTTTCTTACAGTAGGATTGTATTGTTATAAACTTCCTTCTTAGCACTGTTTTTGCTGTGTATCATAAGTTTGGGGTCATTTTGTTTTCACTGTCATTTGTTTCTAGGTATTTTTTGATTTCCTCTTTGATTTCTTCAGTGATCTCTTGGTTATTTAGTAGTGTATTGTTTAGCCTCCATTTGTTTGTATTTTTTATAGATTTTTTCCTTTAATTGATATCTAGTCTCATAGCATTGTGGTCAGAAAAGTTACTTGATATGATTTCAATTTTCTTAAATTTACTGAGGCTTCATTTGTGACCCAGCATATGATCTGTCTTGGAGTATGTTCCATTAGCACTTGAGAAGAAAGTGTATTCTGTTGTTTTTGGATGGAATGTTCTATAAATATCAATTAAGTCCATCTTGCTTTATGTATCATTTAAAGCTTGTGTTTCCTTATTTATTTTCATTTTGGATGATCTGTCCATTGGTGAAAGTGGGGTGTTGAAGCCCCCTACTATGATTGTGTTACTGTCAATTTCCCCTTTTATGGCTGTTAGCATTTGCCTTATGTATTGAGGTGCTCCTATGTTGGGTGCATAAATATTTACAACTGTTCTACTTTCTTCTTGGATTGATCCCTTGATCATTATGTAGTGTCTTTCTTTGCCTCTTGTAATAGTCTTTATTTTAAAGTCTATTTTGTCTGATATGAGAATTGCTACTCCAGCTTTCTTTTGATTTCCATTTGTATGGAATATTTTTTTCATGCCCTCACTTTCAGTCTGTATGTGTCCCTAGGTCTGAAGTGGGTCTCTTGTAGACAGCATATATACAGGTTTTGTTTCTGTATCTATTCGGCCAGTGTATGTCTTTTGACCGGAGCATTGAATCCATTTACATTTAAGGTAATTATCGATATGTATGTCCCTATTACCATTTTCTTAATTGTTTTGGGTTTGTTATTGTAGGTCTTTTTCTTCTCTTGTGTTCTGCCTAGAGAAGTTCCTTTAGCACTTGCTGTAAAGCTGGTTTTGTGGTGCTGAATTCTCTTAGCTTTTGCTTGTCTAGAAAGGTTTTGATTTCTCTGTCAAGTCTGAATGAGATCCTCCCTGGGTAGAGTAATCTTGGTTGTAGGTTTTTCCCTTTAATCACTTTAAATATGTCCTGACACTCCCTTCTGACTTGCAGAGTTTCTGCTGAAAGATCAGCTATTAACCTTATGGGGATTCCCTTGTATGTTATTTGTTGTTTTTCCCTTGCTGCGTTCAATAATTTTTCTTTGCCTTTACTTTGTGCCAATTTGATTGGCACATGTTTCTCCTTGTGTTTGTCCTCTATGGGACTCTCTGCACTTCCTGGACTTGATTGACTATTTCCTTTCCCATGTTAGGGATGTTTTCAACTATAAACTCTTCAAATGTTTTCTCAGACCCTTTCTTTTTCTCTTCTTCTGGGACCCTTATAATTCGAATGTTGTTGCATTTAATAGTGTCCCAGAAGTCTCAGAGACTGTCCTCAATTCTTTTCATTCTTCATTCTTTATTCTGCTTTGTGGTAGTTATTTCCACTATTTTATCTTCCAAGTCACTTATCTGCTCTTCTGCCTCTGTTATTCTGCTATTGATTCCTTCTAGAGAATTTTTAATTTCATTTATTGTGTTGTTCGTCATTGTTTGTATGCTCTTTAGTTCTTCTAGGTCCTTGTTAAACATTTCTTGTATTTCCTCCATTCTATTTCCAAGATTTTGGATCATCTTTACTATCATTACTCTGAAATCTTTTTCAGGTAGACTGCTTATTTCCTCTTCATTTGTTTGGTCTGGTGGGTTTTTACATTGCTCCTTCATCTGCTGCATATTTCTCTGTCTTCTCATTTTGTTTAACTTACTGTATTTGGGTTGTTCTTTTCTCAGACTGAAGTTTTGTAGTTCCCATTGCTTTTGGGGTCTGCCCCCCAGTGGGTGAGGTTGGTTCAGTGGTTTGTGTAGGCTTCTTGGTGGAAGGGACTTGTTCCTGTGTTCTGGTGGGTGGGGCTGGATCTTGTCCTTCTGGTGGGCAGGGTCACAACCGATGGTGTGTTTGGGGGTGTCTATGATCTTATTATGACTTTAGGCAGCCTCTCTGCTAATGGGTGTGGTTGTGTTCCTGTGTTGTTAGTTGTTTGGCATGGGGAATCCAGCACTGGAGCTTGCTGGCAATTGAGTGGAGCTGGGTCTTGACATTGGATGGTGATCTCTGGGAGAGCTATTGCTGATTGATATTACATGGGGCTGGGAGGTCTCTTGTGGTCCCATGTCCTGAATTCTGCTTTCCCACCTCAGAGGCTCAGCTCTGACACCAGACCAGAACACCAAGAATCTGTCAGCAACATGGCTCAAAAAACAAGGGAGAAAAAAAGAAAAGAAAAGAAAGAAAAAAAATAGTAAATTTTAAAAAATATTTAAAAATAGAAAAGTAAAAAAATATAATAAAAAATAAATTATTAAAATAAAAAATTATGAAACAATAAAAAAGAAGAGAGCAAGGAAACCAATAAACAAATCCAATGATAATAAGAGCTAAAAACTAAGATAAACATAAAAATCAGAAACAAATCAGTTTCAGACAGTAAACCCCAAGTCTACAGGTGCTACTAAAATCCACCTCCTCAATTTTGGGATGATTCTTTGTCTATTCAGGTATTCCACAGATGCAGCTTACCTCAAATTGATTGTGGGGATTTAATCCACTGCTCCTGAGGCTGCTCAGAGAAATTTCCCTTTCTCTTCTTTGTTTGCACATTTCCTAGGTTTCAGCTTTGATTTTGACCCCACCTCTGTGTGTAGGTGGCCCTCAGGCATCTTTTCCCTACCCAGACAGGAGGGACTTAAAGCAGTGGCTGATTAGGGGGCTCTTGCTCACTCATGCTTGGGGGAGGGAGGGGCACGGTAGTTATTATTGGAATGCGTGGCGAGCCTGCAGTGGCAGAGGCCAGCATGATGTTTCAACATCCTGAGGTGTGTCGTGTGTTCTCCTGGGGAAGTTGTCCCTGGATCACAGGACCATGGCAGTGGCAGGCTGCACAGGATCCCGAGGTGGGGGGATGTGGATAGTGACCTGGGCTTGCACACAGAATTCTTGGTGGTAGCAGCAGCAGCATTAGCATTTCATGCCTGTCTCTGGGGTCTGAGCTGACAGCCGTGGCTTACGCCTGTCTCTGGAGCTCATTTAGGCGGTGCTCTGAATCCCCTCTCCTCCTGCACACTGAGAATGGTTTTTGCCTCTTAGGCAGGTCTAGACTTTTTCCTGGACTCCTTCCTGGCTAGCTGTGGCACACTAGCCCCCTTCAGGCTGTGTTCACACAGCCAATCCCAGTCGTCTCCCTGGGATCTGACCTCCGAAGCCCAAGCCTCAGCTCCTAGCCCCCACCTGCCCCAGCAGGTGACAGACAAGACTCTCAGTCTGGTGAGTGCTGGTCAGCACAGATCCTTTGTTTGGGAATCTCTCCGCTTTGCCCTCTGCACCACTGTTGCTGTGCTCGCCTCTGTGGCTCTGAAGCTTCCCCCCCACCGGTCCCCCATCTCCACCAGTGAAGGGGCTTCCTAGTGCGTGGAAACGTTTCCTCCTTCACAGCTCCCTCCCACTGGTGCAGGTCCCGTCCCTATTCTTTTGTCTCTGTGTTTTCTTTTTTCTTTTGCCCTACCCAGGTATGAAGGGATTTTCTTGCCTTTTGGGAAGTCTGAGGTCTTCTGTCTGCGCTCAGTAGGTCTTCTGTAGGAGTTGTTCCACATGTAGATGTATTTTTGATGTATTTGTGGGGAGGAAGGTGATCTCCACATCTTACTCCTCTGCTATCTTTCCCATCTCTCCCAGATAATCTTTTTAAAAAATGGTTCTAGAGCAAATAGATACTGCACGTAAAGAATATACTTAACTTTTACCTCACACCATACACAGAAATTAACTCAAAATGTATCATAGGCTTACATGGAAGAGTAAACAAACTTCTAAACATAAGACATTTGAAAATATACTCTTGACAATCAATTACACAAAAAATTCTTAGATATAACCTCAAAATCTTTATACATAGAAGAATAATCAAATCAATTGAACTTAATCAAAATTCAAAAGTTCTGCTTCAAAAGACACTATTATGAGAATGAAGAAGAGAAACCATAGCCTGGAAGAAAATATTTTTGAATCATATATCTGATTAAAAAAATCGGATCCAAAATATATAAAGAACTCTTACAACTCTATAGTGAGATAAACTATAATTTTAAAAATGAGCTAAGATTTTTAATAAAAGTTTCACCAAAGGCCTAATGAACTCATGAAAAGATACTCAACATCATTAGTCATTAGGGAAATACAAGTTTAAACCACAATGAGATACTGCTACATACCCACTAAAATCATTATAATTAAAAAGTCACACAATAACAAGTGATGGTGAGAATGTGGAGAAACTGGAACCACTATACAATGCTGATGGAAATGTAAAATGGCACAGCTACCTCTGAAAACTGTTTGGTGGTTTCTTATAAAGGTAAACATAAGCTAACCATATTATCCAGAAATGAAGCTTCTAGATATCTACCCAAAACAAATGAAAGAATATATCCACATGATGACATGCATGCAAATACTTACCGCAGCATAATCATAACAGCTGACAAACTGAGAAGACATTCTATAAGAATTTTTTAAATATATAGTGAGTTGAGAGGAAAAGTCATGTTTGGGGAATGCATATGGATTGCAATCCTTAGACTGGATAGTAAGGTTAACATTTTATAACAGGATCAAGAAAAAATATGTAATGAATTCAAAATCATTTGTTGAACACTTGGCAGATGCCAAGCTCAGTACTTGTTACTTAAGGCTGGTTTAATGAACTCATAAATAACCTGGTCTACAAAATCTGCATACCCTTAGCAGTTGAAAAGCTGAATCTGTTTATGCATGATAATAAAAATTAGCTAAATTTTACTGTTAACCATTTGCTATGTGTCTGGAGTTCAGTACTTTATATACATTCATTCACTTAGTTTTTGCAAGCCTAGATAAGCAAGGTGTTATCATTATTGGCATATTGCAAAGGAGAAAAAAAAGAGACCTAAAGAAGTAAGTTACTTGACCAAGGTCACCCTAGAGTAAATGATGGAAGAAGAGATCATGTACTGGCAGTATATTGCCAGGACCCAACTCTTAGCCATTAAATATACCTCTACCTGGACACCAATTAGTCAGTGTCTGCATTTACTTTACTACCTTACATGCTAGACCTGTGCATGTCCAATCTAGCAGCTCGCAGAGAAATGTGACTACCGAGCACTTGAAGTATAGTTAGTCCAAACTGAGATGTGCTAAAAATGTAAAATACACAAGATTTTGAAAACTTAGAATAAAAAATGGAATTAAAAATAGCTCAATAATCACATTTTGAGCTACAGCTTCAAATTATAATATGAAGTATATGGGACGTCCCTGGTGGTGCAGTGGTTAAGAATCTACCTGCCAATGCAAGGGACACAGGTTCGAGCCCTGGTCTGGGAAGATCCCACAAACCACGGAGCAACTAAGCTCGTGAGCCACAACTACTGAGCCCATAACTACTGAAGTCTAGAGCCTGTGCTCTGTAACAAGAGAAGCCACTGCAATGAGAAGCCTACGCACTGCAAGGAAGAGTAGCCCCCGATCGCCGCAACTAGAGAAAGCCCGCATGCAGCAATGAAGAACGAATACAGCCAAAAATAAATACATAAATTAATTTAAAAAATTATACTATGAAGTATATATCTGATTAAGTAAATATATTGTTAAAATTGACTTTACCTGTTTCTACTAGAAAATTTAAAATTACATTCACAGCTTACATTCATGGGCTCATCTCATATTTCTATTGCACAGCACTACAAGAACATTTTTTAGTCGCTACTATATTTTCAGTATCAAATGGTAAATACTCAACAAAAGTAGCATAATGTATTCAGTGACTGTATTAATTTGAATGTATTTTCAGAGCTAAAACAATACCATGAGCAGTATTGCTCTTTGAAAGCAAACTAATAATAATAACAGCAATAACAATAGTTAAGTAGCAATTCAAACTAGAGGAATGACTGCACATTGCACATTAAACTATACTCAGGTATTTACGAATAGGTTTAAAATTGTGTTGAAGAAAAGGATTATCCAAATTTAAGTGTTTTGGATAATTATTTTCTCTAATTCAGCAATTAAATATATAACCCAGTTATTTGCAATATCTTTAAACTTGAAGAAAGATGACACTTAGAAGAATAAAAGTAGCCAGATCTATGGACATTTGAGGAGAAAATCCTTTTCTTATCTTTTTTCCCCCTTCTTTTCTTTTCTCCTTCTTTCTTTCCGTCTCCCCTCCTTTCCTTCTTCTCTTTCTCACTTTTTCTGTCTTTCCTTTCTTTTTGCTTTAAAACTATACACAGCTATGGGCAATATATTTGGATATTTTAAAGGTTTTAACTTTCAAATTAATTCTTTAAAGCCAAGACACTTTGTAATTTGCTACCATATCCCTAAAATATCTCATTAATTCAAAGATATCTACCTTTTAATTATCAAAGCATGGATAATACATAAGAACTTTGTAAAGTAACAGTGAAGATGTATATTCTTTTTTACCAAGCTCTATAGATGTTTAGTAGTAAATTGCTCATTAGAACCACATGGTATTGTTACGATTTTGCTGATATGAAAATGGAGGCATTCCGAAAAGAAATATTTTTCTGTGTTTACCCGTATCATTGGACTCATCTCTGTACATGCCGTTACGGTGCAAGGCGAAATCACAGAAGTACAAAGGGCAGAGTGTTGAAGCTTCTAGTATGACCATGCCACACATTAGCTGTTTGCCTACAAGCCCATCACACCCCCATTCTGGCCTAAGTCCTGAGCAAGACAGTATAGCTGCTAAATGACCTGTAAAATCCTCTTCAGGGTATGCTTCATGAGAGACGTCTGATGCCTTAGGCACAGGTAACAATATGTCACAATTTGGATGTGTGTGACTTTACAAGTCTTACCACATAATTTATTGTTCAAACTGAGATCCTTTTGAGAGTGAAAGTAATGTTATAATTATGCTGAAAAAAGCATTTGCACAAGACAGTCTCATACTAACTGGAATATATAGTCACCCTGCCCATCCATGATCACGTACTTCACACGTGCAGTATGACTTCTAGGCTTACTATTAAACTAGTAGAATGGTAAAATAGCATCAGCAGCAAAAGCATTAATAATAGTAATAATAAGAGCTAGTTAATAGAAAATTGCCAAGATTTCCTGTTTTGGTGGATGGGTTAATTTCAAAACTATGTAATTGCTTACAAAGCCTTTTTTCCCCCTCATCTAGACACAGACACTTGTATGAAGTGTGTGTGTATGTATATATGCATATATCTCAATGGGTGTAGCCATATATTTTTCATGGATTCCATGGGGAATCAATTTTCTGGATATGTGCTGCATCCCAAGCCCAGCCCTGCCTGCTTTCCTGTGGGTGGCCCACAAAATCTTTTTTTAGGGAGTTTTTGTCCAGCTGATCTTTTAAGGCTTTGTCTTCCTGGAGATTAGTGCAGGAGTACACTTCATTTCCTTAAATGGGATGTGTTGCTTGCCTCTTCATTCCACACACAACTCTGTGGGAGGCGTGGGGTTCATGGATCAGCTTGTCAGGTGCAACATTATCTCTACACCAGAAATCCAAATGTGTGACTTCGCCTAAGTACTTCACTTTCCTCGTCTGAGAAACAGTAATCTCCTGTCTCATGTAGCTGTCATGAGCTTCAGCTCATGCAAGCAATTATTTTTTAAGAAAGTGAATGTAAACTTGGTGAGACTGTTCCACACAGAGTGCTAATCTTGAATCTCAGCTCCAGCGTCATTCACAGTGATACTGGGACATTTTCTGAATACTTTCCTGACTTTGGAATTATTACACCTAAATTTGGTGAAGATATTTTCTTTATGTGTGCCTTTAAGAATGAAAAACAAACCTAAGTATCCCTCCATGACAAACTTTGACTTTTATAATCCCATGCAATATAAAATCTGGCCTCTCAATTATTTTAGAGATGATTCTCTTAAAATGAATATAAATAGTAAGAAACAAATAACTAAATAAGACCTAAATATATTTTATAAGCCTATTCTCTTAAGAAGGGAGAAAAGAAGAAATGATGAAAGAAAAGAAGGAAGGCATGGAGCGCACATTTGATAATCATATGATAATGATAAAAATAAAATCATCACTGCTAAAAAGTGAAAATGAAAGAATCAGATTAAACTTTTCTCTGTCTTTACATAGTTCCCTGTCAGACTGACAGACTTAAGCAATTGCCACAGAGGCTATCTGTAGGGGATTCAACAGAGAGATCCTTTGGTCCAACAGAATTTCATCTGCTGCTTAAGTTCGATTCAGAAGCCTGAGTTTGGCGGATGATAACCCACAGATGTTTCACTTTAAATGATATGAGATGGTCTCCTACAAACTGTTTCTCCTCCAGGAATCCCCTCTCGGATGCACATTTAAAAAGATGATACCTAAGCAGCATTATTCCCCAATTTTATCTGCTTAAAATGAAATGCTGTGCACCTGCATGCTGACAAAAAGTTCTTCCCTGACTGCCTGGAATGATAAATAATTCATGTGGTGTGCTCCAGAGAGGACCAGGAATGAGTTTCCTATCTTACTGCAGTAAAGATATTTTTCTAATCTGGACTCATCTAAAAAGGTTCTTGAAATATGGGTTTATGTATCATTTGGAGACAAAATGAGTATCTGTGTGAGCACATGTCTTGTATTATAAACATTTGGAGGATAGGAACCAAGTCTGTTTATTTTGCTTTTTAGGTTACATTACACATTTTGGATAGCTTTGAGTGAAAAATCATAATTTTCTAAAGCTTATTGTAGCACAGTAAACTTGCAAAGCTGTATTTTTCTTTCATCTCAATAAAGGGCATATGTAACATAAAATATAGGCTACTTCTGCCATAAGTCATCATATGATTGCCCTTTTATTAATTTGGGAGTTTCCTGCTCCTGGATACCTTGAAATCTTCCCTAAAGTCTGAATGCTGTTACTATTATCTTTTTGAAAATAGCGTCCCATCGATCAAGTCAAGGAAAAAACTGAATGTTTCATATGTGAGTCATTTTCACCAACACAAATTTCCCTGCATTGAAAACAGTACTAATATAGCAATCGGAAAGCCCATGTGATGAAAGCATGTGTCACCATGTGCAAACCGTGAAATGTAATTGAAAGTAAAATGTTTAATTAAAATGGACATTTCTGAGCCTGCTTCTGGCAGCAGCCATCTTGCTGAAAAATTATATTTGTTACACCGGCAACCTGGGATAACAGTTCAAGAGCCTGTGAGTGCCAGGTTCCATCCAAAAGTAAATGGGGTGAAAATCAGAAAGAGAGCTTGAATGCTGCTCCTTCAGTGGCTGTGCATGTCCCCAACACATGTGCCCTCGTACAGACCAGTCAGAACAAGACGACCTGACATATATAGCTGTTCCTAAGTCAATATTAATTAAAACAAAGAGTCCCCCTCCCTCCGAATAATTGTCCCTTTCACTCATGTCAGCAAGTTTCCTTAGCAATTGTGCTTTCAGATGCTATGCTCTTTTTGTACAGCCTGAAATGCAAGGGTACTCATCGTCTCTTAAGTTATTTCTCCTTTGAGACCACGGGGATCTTTTTTCTCCCCTCATAAAAGCCACTGATCCCAGATAATCCTCAGACTTGAGTGGGGATGAGCTTCACTGACTTTTTCAGTTCAAATGTGAGAACAGAATTTGAAAACGAGGTTCTGTCCTGCATCCAAAGGACAGTTTTCTTCCCTGAAATCTGGGTATATTCAATGGCCCATCTGGTTGTGGAGCACCCAGTCTGAACTGGGCAGGTTTGGCCATTCGATGAGTCACAGTCTCAGAAAATGTCCTTCTTGGAGAATTTCTTTGGCATTTTATAATGGGCAGGTGAAATAAAGTCCCTTTCTGTTGCATCTCTCACACTACCCTCTAAAAACCTTAATGGCCAATAGTGGAGCCAAAGCTACAACAGAATTTGTGTATTCCTTCATAAAAGCAAAAACTCCAACATTTATCTTTTTTTTCTCCAGTGTTATTAGGTTTACTTGCACTTTTTGTGTGTCTAAATGCTCTGGAATCCAGTTACCATCCCTAACAGTGGAGGCACAAACCAACAAATAAATGCATAAGTAAGAAATCTGCAAATATAAAACTCTTTAAAAATGTCAATAGCAAAGCACTGTGGAAAAAACTCAGATCTGATCATTATTCTGTAATCTATGATTTGGGTATAAAAAAACAACCTCCATTGTCTAGATCCAGCAACCATGACATCTGATCATTTTTTCCTACCTGACCTTGTTTAGTGAGCTCTTTCTCTATAATATGTTCTTTATTGCCCAAGGAATGCTCTTTGAATTTACTTTCTTTACAGTGTGATTATAAATCTTCATGACATCCCTAATGATTCATCTCTTTTGGCACAGGACCGAAGGATAACCATTTATATAAGGCACACATTTCATTTAAGGTGAAACCAGAAGGAGATTTATCAATCAGCACAGGGGTTTTAGGCATAAGCTGAACTCTGCCACTGTAACCATTTTTCCCTCTCCATAAACACTTTTAATTTTGGTACACTTTCTGCCTTTAATGACCCATAATCCTTTCAATCAGAAGTTGTTCCTAATTTATACATGATTAAGTCCATGTATTAAGTCTATTCTTCTACTGAGGAACAGATGTAAATTGTATTTTTAGTCATAATATGGAAATATTTAGTTAATGTTAAAATATCCATCAGATCATTTCACATACCTTAAACAGAATAGACCACTTAATTTGAATGCTGATTAGTGTCTATTTTCTGGGTTTTGCACTTATCATTAAAAATAAAAAAGCTAAACGATTTTAGGACTACTAAAATGAGAGTGATCCTCTTCTTCATTTAGGGGTTCACTGTAGCGAGACAAGTGCCTCATACTATAGGAGTTATTGGCCATGCCTTATACCCCTCAATCCGAGATTTCGATTGTTCTAGCAAGGTGTTCTTTATGCATGGATAATCCCCGAATCCCGTGAGTAAATACCTCTCCTAAGATATTTGAGGGATTGAAATCTTTCTCCCATGGTATATGATTTTTGTAAATCAATGGTGTTTGTTGCAATCAAATGTTCCACCTCTCCTGGAAACAGAAAACTACATGAACAAATTACAAACCCATACAAGAGAAGCCAACAACAGGGGGGGAAAGCCTTCTGCAAAAATACTTTTTAACTTCAGAAGATGAGACACATGCTTGGTCCTCTAAGCTGGAAGACAGGGAAGATTTTTCTTTCTTTTTTTTATAGACATATGTAGAACATTTGTTTCTGTTTTATTTCTGCTGTCATAGTATGATGGTTTTATTCAGTTTTTAAACATGCTTCAGCTGGAAACACTACATCTTTAAATCAGGCAACCCTGGCGTCTGTGTGAATTCCCTTGCTGCGCTCCCTCACCTTACCCAGGTGCATGTTAAATCAGTATTAATGACAATATCATTCTTGTGCAGTCATCTCCTGCCTGCAATTTGGTTTTAATTACCCGCCACGTTGTCTTTCTCCCTCACTGACAGCCATTAAATAGGGAATGACACCAGAGCCATAGCTGTGTGGAATATTCACTTCGTCAGATTTCGTCCCCCTCATAAAGCAGCCTGCAGTGCCTCCTAGTGGCGGAGATCAGAAAGGGCAGTAATTGAAATTGCAGACTTTCCATGTACTTTTCAGGTTAATTTGGGGATCTGGGGAGATCTGGAGCTGCATTGACTATTTTTAAAGGAAAAAAAAAAAAAAGAAAGAAAAAAGAAAATTAAAACATTACTTATCAATTAAGGAAAAATTGTGATTTGATAAAGTGCTTTTTCTTTGAAATATAACAGTAAATTGACACGCTATTGAAGCCTTGTCTGACCGTCTAAAATGGAGGCTCAGAAACAACGAACTTGTCACATGAAATGCAACTGACCAAAGCTCTTGAAGCAAATTGTTCAGCCATGGTGAGTGGCAAGTCTTCCAGGAATTAGACCTTCACCTCTTCCTCCTGCCTTGTGCAATTTTCTCTTATGTCACAGAAAGAGTTTCACTTTCTTTTCTTTCCCCCTTTCCCCCTCTTTCTGGTTTTGTCTTTTTCCTTTGTTTCTTTCCCCCATTTTACAAATGACATTTATTTTTATGGGTTTAAAACATTCTTCTAAACTATGCGTGCATAAATGCATATAAACAGTATCTTTCTGTACAATTATGCAGTTCCTAAGTGTTTTTTAAACAAAGTTCTCCCTTACACAGGAGTTTAAAATTGAAGTTGTTTGTCCAAATGTTCAAGTTAGACACTGTACAGATGCTTTGGATTGAAGATGTTCATATAATGGCTATCACATTTTGCATTAAAAAAATTGGTTAAAATACATCTGCAGGCATGTGTATTTCACAGGAAGGACATCGGACCTCTGGCACTATAAATTAAAAACATCGCTTAAAAACAATACATCACAGTGCACTTGGAGAGGGAGCTTCGGTAAGAAACCAGATTCAATTTTTACTTTCTGCTTTTTCTCCCCACCAGCTTCTCCTTGGTTGGAAGATTGAGGATCCATTGGTTGGTTGCTCTTTCACAGTTGTTCGCTAGCTTCTTTTAACAAGCGTAATTACTCATTTTACATGCTGCTAAATGAGAGTCATAGCTAACTGCTTTAATTAGAATGTTAAGCATACATAGTATATGCAATAACTTGTACATACGTTTACTGTGTGCTTTTGTGTTTGTATGCCTGTGTTTCTAAAAACCCAAAAACCTAAGCATAAAATAGAGATACCGATAATTACAGTGCATCTCATGCATTCTCTGTTCTCCTAACGGGCACAGTCACGTTAAAAGTACATTCATTTGTGATTATTGCTGCTTCTTTAAAGAAAAACACTTTATTTACATTTTTAAAATTAATATAAAACTCTGAGCGTTTTGTTGAAAATTGTTAAAATTTTATTGGTTAGAACTTGATCTCAAATTTTAAAAAAGGCATTGCAATAAGCTACTTTTTGTTACATGAGAAACTTTAAATTGCCTCATAAACTGGTTTGTAGTAAGTCTGATAGCATCACCCAGAGAATAAAAAATATTGTCATCAAAACTTAGGAAATTAACATATATTTTTAAAGGGAAAATGTGCTCATTTGATTCATGCTTTTCTCTCAGAACATTTGATCTTTTTAATGTTGCCTGAATGGATTTATTATTTTAAGGACTATTTTGCATTATTAAATAATAGCTAGGAAAATGTTATTCCTTCTAGGCTGAAACGGGAAGCTTATAAATGCAATGATGAAGGCTTAATCTCTGATATGGCTTACATATATTGGTTTACAGCTATATTGAGTGCAGTTAGACTGATTTTTTCGTTACTAATATAAAACTTGATGCTGGGAAATCTGATAAGTGAGTTTCATTTCCCTGGAAATTTATTGCTTCTATATCCAAGTGCAAAGAAATAGCACAAGTAAAAACAATGAGGAGTCTGTATGCAAGGCATTAATGAGGGTCACTATTTTCTCACGAAGATTCTGCATTGGGAAAAAGAGGTATCTGAGCTATTAAAATGATGAGGCATGCTATTCCTTTTAGGATCGACCATCATTCCCTTTGCCTGATGGGAGTAAGAGCAAATTGGCATGGTCTTCAGGCATTTTAGATCAAGAAGAAGAAACAGTGTGGAAGACAAGAGGGTGTTTGTATGTTATTTTCAAGACCCTTGGGCAGAGAAGCAGCCAAGTGCACCGCAGAGTGGGGCAGGCGCTCAGCTCTCAAAGTCCTGGGCAGGCCCAGACCCACCTCCTCTGGGCCCTCTTCCCGCACAGCTCCTGTCTTGTCCCTGCAACCTGTTTTGCAAATTCTGGTCTCCACGGTGCCTATGCCTATTGCTTAATACATTACATACAGGATGACAGGAGCTGAAGAACTTTTCAGAGAGCAAACAGTATCATTACATTAATTAAACCAACGACTAAAACTGCTCTGTGACTATAAAGGCCCAACACTGGACATCATGGGAAGGAGACAATCCTAATATTGATGATATTTGCTGTGTCCTCGGGATTCCGGATACTACACACAAAGTCTTACTTTGTACTGGTATTGAAGCCACAGGCACAATTCCAAGGATGACACTGGAACTCTGAGAGGAAAGGCTTGTCTGAAGCTCTACCACCAAGAACAGAATTGGGCTGTGAGGCTGCATCCATCTGCCTGACTATAAAGTTGATACTTCTTTTAAATTATTTTTTTAAATAAGCAGTAACTGCTGATTTTAAGAAACTTACACTCCCAACTTGGATTTATAAAAGATGACAAACAATGTGATACCAGATGTAAATGGCAGGTAACATATATAAGCACGGGCCGAAGACATCTTCACCAGTGAGAGAGTCATTGTCAGCTTAGACATAACAGGGGTCTCCATGAGGAGATGGTAAAGCACAATTTTGTTGTTTTAAGATGTTGGAGATGAGCATTCCTGGGGTGGGGGAGGTGGTCAACTTGAGAAAACACACACACACAAGCATACACATGCACACACACAAGCATACACATGCATACACATGCACACACACAAACATACACACACACATGCACACACACAAACACACATGCACACACACAAACATGCACACACAAACACACACATGCACACACACAAACATACACATGCACACACACAGATAGAAAAAGGGGGGTAAGTATGTGTCATTTGACAAAATATAAATCAGTCTCATGAAGGAAATTTTTCTTTGAAGACAGTGTCTGTCCAATTGGTTGTGATTCAAAAGGTTTGGAAAGTTTGAGTTAAATAAAATCAAGCCAGTTTCTTTAATGCAGGACTTTTCAGAGCCTTCAACATGTTAAAAGCACTATATGGATAACAGAAACTTAGAATATGTGTTTCCTAAACTAATTTGTCAAATTTTTTTTTTTTTACAGTCCCTTTGTCAGGAAAAGATTATAGACATTGTAGAAAATGTTGCTGAAGTGAGAAGGGGAAATTGAGCTAATAGAAAGGAATTCTTAAGTACTTGATTAAGACAGACATTATCCTCTAGGCAATGAAAAGCTACCAAGGGTCTTTGTACGGGGAGCTGATTTCTACTATTACGTTAATGATAGTTCCAGTCTCCAGGGTTGAGACAGCAAGAGTAGCATATTCTCAAACACCGTGAGGCCAAGCTTGTCAAAACAAATACTATATGCTTTCTTCTTGGTTTACGTCGTAAGCAAGCATGTATTTTGCGGTGCTGATTTACTGGAATTACTCCAAACACTGTGGTTGGAAATAACCCACACTTTACAGGTTTTATGGAGTACTGGGTTGATATTTTAATCTTGCTGAGTGTTAAGGATAGCAAAGAAAAGAAGCTGGTGTAGATCACTAAGCAAACCCTCTCAAAGGTTTTTGAGTACATGTGGCATCTCATAAGAAGAAGAAAGCACCAATTGTAAACCCACATGAAAACTCAGGCAGCCTTGGGGGGCACTCAGACATTTATTATCCTTATTTACTACTTATAGTTCTGAATTCTGAAGGTTCCAGACCTCTCCCCAGAAGATAATTTTTTAAACATAGACCATTTTCATGTCAATTTCTAAAATTATCCATGAGTATAGAAGTACAGCACAGGTATTTATTCTAATGAGGTTATCAGATATTGAAACATAGTAAAGCATGTTGATGTTCAGTGAAACACAAAAGCTAATGTTTCATGTGCTGGATACTGTCGTAAGCACGATAAACATATTTACATATTTAATTCTTATAACCTCAAGACAAATACTATCATTGTCCTAGTTTTACTAGTTTTACTAATTAGAAAACTACATCAGAGAGGGGTTAGGTAGTTTGCCAAGATCATGCAACCAGATTAGAGTTAGCTGGAGTTAGGCTGAGTTGGGTTTGGATTGAGTTAGTGAGTGTTAAACTCAGACAGTCTGATTAGATCCCTTGCTCTTAACTACTCTTCTGTTATGCCACATTCTGGTTAAGAGTGTGGTTTATAAAGACATCCCTGTCCTTTCTGATTCCATAATATAACAGTAATAATAGATAACAAATTTAACTATGCACCAGGCACTATATTAAACCAATGACATTATCTCATTTAATTCTTGCAAATATTCTATCAGACAGGCAGACCTCTGAACCCCATTAGATATGTGAGAAAACTGAGGCACAGAGGGAGGAGTCCTATGTTCAAGGTCACACAGCTTGTAAGAGTCTGCAGTATGAGACCAGGTCCGACTGTTTTCGTAAATATTTTTTATTTAACTATATCCTTTGGAAGTTTTCTGTGTTAGGTAAATTACAGGTGAAATATCACAGATCAGATTTTGTGTTTGGTGCTTTTTACTTTTTCTCCCAATTAACAAAAGATGTGAAAAATATTTATGACTCCCAGATTCCAGTATTTTTGTGAACTGTATTTATCTGACATAGTCTGGTGTATCTATTATGCATCCACAAAGAACATTATGACCTTTTAAAATTATTCTTTTTCTTTCTCTTCTTTCAAAAATGTTCTAAATGATCAAAAATCATACATGAGTATGAAAGTCAAACACTAATGAAGCTCAGCTGACCTACTTATAGCATTTTTTCCTGTGTCGATCAAGGCAATTGGAAGAAAATGGTTGTACAAGAATGGCAGGTTATATATAATAATATACTAGTTTACTACTTTAAAAACTGAGAGTTGGAAACACCACAATCAAAATGAAAGATTCGCACACGCAAAAGATTTCTTATCTTGCCATCTTTCTTTAAAGAAGTCAATTGATTATTTATGAACTCTTTCCTATAAAAATGAATTGCATATAAGTAATTACTCTGTGTAATTTCTCTTTTGAATTAAAAATTTAAACAATTTATAATGAGTTCTCTGATGTTCTTTTGGTCCTGGAAAACATTTTCTCCAAATCACTGGACACACTGATATGTTGTTCTCAGATTCCTACTCTCCTGCCTATGATAAAGGATACAGCTATAAGTCATTATTTCCCAATAAAACACTATCTTAAGTGAAATATTAATAGAGTTTCCCCTCCACAAACTTTTTACTTTTAAGTATGTCTAGAAAGTGGTTGAATACTAATAAAGACCTTTCTCTATGGCAGACTTCTCAGTCTTTTTTTAGTGATCCTTGTGGTTCTATAAAAGGGGGCTATAATGATCTGCACTTTGAAACTTGTTGCTGAAACATTTTTAATACAAAATATCTGTTAACATTCCTGTGTAAAACAGGTATGAAATACCTATGCTTTAGAACAACATCTGGAAACATCTATTCACTTATTAGCTGATGACTATATGTAATTAGTTATGGATTTTTGAGGGTAATGGAGGCAAATACAATGTGTGTTCAGGTTTGACTCGTACTCTAAAATGTCATTTCAGAAAAGAAAATTCTATTCAACATATACAATTAACAACAGTTGTAATCTGTTATCTACACAAAGGTATATACCTACTCAATGGAAATAAGCACTGTCCAAACTTTCAAATCATAGTGTCCATTTGGTCTTAAGAGTTTCAAGGTATGAAATTTCCATACATAAAATAAAACTCTAAGTATTTTAACAAGAAAGGGATTTAAGAGAGAGGATTAGGTACTTTTAAAACCAGAGGAACAAGCTTTCAGCTGTGCCTTCAGGAATGATTCTAAGCAAGCTTGATATGCCAGGGAAGCTACAACTCTCTGAGGAATCAGGAAGGTGGGAGTTCTGGATATTGCCATTGGAACGTTGGATGTGGCAAGGAACACACAGTGAGTTCTATGACCTAAGAGTCACAAAGAGGCCTTATTGGTATTGTAACCACCACTGCTACACCTACCACTGGACAAAGTGGAAGCTGAACATGGAAGCTACACTCTGGTGGTAGGAGAAGCAACAACAACAAACAGTTCCCATTTTCCCATAAACTTCTGTTGGCAGAAAGAGCCAAAAAATCAAGGAATTGGCCTTCACCTGATAAGCTTCTTCAGAATTTTTTAAAAAGTGAATTTTTGTGGTGGACCTAATTCATATTTGGGAAGATAAGAAACACAGTTTTTAGCTTTGCAGCCTCTTTAGGAAGACACACTGGAGAGAGTTGGTAATGAATACTGAGTGCTGATCAGAATGCTGATCTACCACATTTAACACATTTTGAAAGATAGAAGGTTAGATTCAGAAGACTGGATGGTTCTTATCCAAGCTAGAACTGAGTAGGCCACAGGTACTCTATAATGGTATGCTTCTAAGTTTAAAAGTAACACTGAAAATGAGACATGGGAAGGGGAAGGTTAAAGGGAATAATAAGTGTTGGATCAAGTTGATATCCTGCATGGCTGAAATGAATGCTAAAGAGAGCACAAGGGTGAAGAATACATGCCAGGTTGAAATATATGCCCGGTTAGGTCATGACATACAGGTCAGAGACAGCCTGGATTGGGCATTCAGAGAGAGAGAGAGATGAAACTAAGTGATCCTGGGCTCGAATAAAATTTTGCTTTATTTGGTGGAGCCTTGATTACATCAAATTTCTGGATTCTGGTGTACATCTTGAGAAGATAATTTTAGAGATATAGATTGTTACAAAATGTATGCTGCTGTTTATCCTGTAGAAAAAGGGGAATCGTCAGTGATTTGGGGGTAGAAGTTTACATGATCATACTGTTGTTTTATAAAAACTATTCTGCAATATAAAGCAGGATAAATTTCATTGGGACAAAACTGGTTATTTAAGAAGGCCAATAATGAGATGTTCAGCATTTTAAAATGGTTTGTGAAAAGAAAAAGAACTGAATCAAAGACACTGAAATGAAAATCAATAGGACTTGATGACTTTGAAGTTCTTAAAGGCATTCAAATTTGGATGATTAGGAAAATGATAATGCTATCCATAGAAATGGAATCATGGTCTGTGGGGTTGAACATAGTAAAATAATTGCTTTAGAATTGAGATTGCATATTGTAAATATATCTTTGTCATAAATTTTCACTTTTCTAGTGTCTATAACTTACAAAGTTATATTCAAGATCATCATGAGCAAATTATGCAGTGTTTGTATTTGCTATCTACTGTTGTCATATCCATGTTAGGTAACAAATTACCCCAAAACTTAGTGGCCTAAAATAATAACCATTTATTACTTCTCATGAATTTGCTGGTTAGCTGGGTAGTTCTGTTGATCTGGGTTGTACTCATTTAATCTCATTTTGACTTTGGCTTATTCATGAGTGCAAGGTCAGCTGGTCAGCTGGGGCTGGCTAGTCTACACTGACCTCAACAGCAATGACTCTGAACTTTTCCACTTGTCTTTTACCTCATTTCACTAGGGTAGTGAGCATGTTCTCATGACAGTTGTGGGAGACCAAAAGAAAGAGTGGAGATGCAGAGTTTTCTGAAGCCTCTGTTTACATGAAGTTTGTTATTGTCCCATTAGCACAAGACAAATAGCCAAGCTCAGAGTCAGTGTGGGAAGACACTACAAGAGAATGTAACACAGGGAGATATTGTTGAGGAGAATGCACTTAATATAAAGGCTTTCAGAATCTCCTCCCTGGTGTCACTAAAGAAGATGGGGCATCAGATGATTGTCATTATTTTAACATAGCAAGGGCCCTGGAGTAGGCTTGATGATTTTTTAGTCTGTGGCCACAACCTTATCCTTGAAATTTGTCCTAATCCTCTTGAGTTTCTTTCACTGATACCAAATCAACACCTTAGACAAATTGAAACAGAATGAAAATATTGTTAGAGGTTTCCTTTGTTCATTTTCACTTCTTCAAGTCATTTAGATGGTCTTCTGAATCTAAGAGAGTTTATATTCCCATTAAAGATTATCTGTATGAGGGTTGATGTATTAAGATTTATTTTACTTATTTCAAATGGTCAGACTATTTTTTTTCCTCTGAAGATCTTCCTTCTTCTAATGTTAAGTAGCTAATGTTTAGAAAATGTATTATTTTAAAAGTGATGGCATTATCTTCATTTTTATTTTAATCTCAGATTTTTTTAGAGCCCAATTTCATTTTTAATACTGACCATTGCTTTGCAAAACACTTTCCACAGCTACATTCAGTTGTGGGATACCATGTGGACAAAATACAAAATTTTATTCTGTATTTTTTGGTTTTCACTCAAATATTAATCTCAAATAAGCAAACCTTCCATCAGGCCTTCCTCCTGCACAAATTGCAGGTTCACCAAGGTGTGAGAGTCAGGCTGATATTCTAGGGTTAGAAGAGCCTTCCAGAAGATGGGTAATATTAACTCATTTCCTACTCCTTCTCTTTTAGGTGTTGAGAGCTTGAATTCCTTCAAAATTTATATTTAAAATACTTAGTTAAATGATTTTTCTTTCTGAATGTCATTTTTTAAAAATGCTTACTTAATTAGACAGAATCATTTTTATTTTCCCTTTATGTTCTATAAGGAAAAAAAAAAAACTGCTACCCAGTCATGTTTCCTTACTTTTATTGGCTTGTCTCACCAATGTATATGCACCAGTGTTGAAGACAAAATGAGCGAAATTAAATAATAATGATAATAACAAAAGGACACTTAGGAAAATCCTAACAAAGGGATATCTGTGAACTACTGGCGTAAAAAGTGCCATCAGCATCCCAACACCTGATTTTATTATTCTTTCTCTTCCCATGTGGTTTCCATCTGTTGCTTGTGAAAAATTTCACGGAGGTCCAGTTCACAGTAGGGCTAACTGAGCTTTTTAGAAAAGCCTGACCCTCAACGGAGCATTTGGATCTAAGGTGTAAGTCTTGGATCTGATTACTTCTCCAATCCTGACCCAGTTCAGGAAATTAGAACCTGACCAGCTGTGTTTCCTGATTTGTAGGTTGGAGGCTGTTACCTGTCTCTTTCTCACCCAGCTTGCTGTCCTTTCCTTGGGAGTAGACACAGATGTATCCACTAAACAATTTTTCCCCAATGTTAAAACATGATTTTTCCATGTCAAGTACCACCTACATTCTTATTAAAAATGTGTGTGTGTGATATTTGGTCACTTTTAAAAAAAATTTAAGTATATTTTAAATAAAATTTTGTGTGACTAATAAAATGAAAAATAACTACTATTATCTTAACTAAAAGGTAGGTAGCCATAAAAAATACAGTGAAATCAAAATTTCTAAATTTGAACTATATCCTATGGCAGGCCATAGCTCTGAGCCTGAGGTCTCCATTTAGTAAAGAGAAAAATGATCAAATGTTCAAAAGACAAGCATCAAACAGAGCCTTCCTCTCTGAGATAGCCAGAAAGATATAAACATCTTTAAAAGGAGAATAGCTTTTTACCTAGTGATTTACCATTTATTTAAGGTCTTACTAAAGTACCATTTCTAATCACTTTATATAGGGGATTCCAACACTTTCGGAAGCACTATGTTAAACCAATTTCAGCCCAAGAAGGCAACACAGGCTTCAGCTGGTGATGCCTGAGGTCCTGTAGGGAAGGGAGACACCATGAAATGAAGCTTCTGCACCTCCATGACCTCGTTCCCCACCCTAGACTTCCAGTCATAGATTCCAATGTCTTCTTTTCTTTCACTCTTTTTATTTAGAGCCCTCTCCATGACCTTGTTCCAAGCCAAATGATATTCCTTTCTTTATGAACTAGTTCAGGATGCTGGCTCCTCATATGTTCTTTACGGTGATGCTATAGCCAAGTATTTTCAATTCCTTGGTGACTAATTTGGCTCTGAGAGGTTAGGAACTGGTGAGGCTGAAACAACTGTACACCGTATCTGGTGAGGAGTAAAGTGCAGATTAATTTGTGAGATAGAGAACTTCTACCCTTTTCCCTTTGGCTTTAAGGTTTATTTAGAATTCATGAAGTTGTGTCTGTACTAAAAAGCTTTGAACCATTAAAGAGAATTATTTAACAAAATTTCTAAAAATGCCAGTGCAAATTGGTTTGTCTTGAAATTCTGGTGCTTTGTTATTTTGCCACCAAGAAAAGAGCTTAATAAAAAGCTTGAGGGAGAATATGAATGTAATAAATATTTCATTTTTGTAGCACATTGTGCATTGTTCTTTAGTTTCAGACCTTGCCAGCAGTCAACACAGTAGTAAATTTCAGCACCTGTGGACCTGTTTCGGTAATTTATGATTTCCATTAGATTTCCATTAGAGATGGGCTGAAACAGTTCAGGCAAGTTCATGCACTCCAGCCATGAGCATGGTTGGCCTGAGGGATTGTTTGCACGTGGGTATTTGGCAGCTTGTGTATTCTTTGTTGCCTTTCTGCTATCGTTGTTATCATTTGGGGGCTGCTCAGAACACAGAAAGAAACTACAGACATCTTACTACTTAGGATTCCTCTTCTGCTACAATATGTACTTGTTGTATTCATTCATTTAGCAAATATTTAGTGAGCACTTGTTCACTGCAGGGTCCTGTGTCTCTGGGGATACATGGATGAATAGGATATGCCCCGTCATATCAAGGAGTTCCTACGGGAAGAAAAATTAATTCATCAAAAAATGCAATTAAGTATTATGTCATAGTACTAAATACAGCTAAACAATAGAATAAATGGCTAGTACCACTAGAGACTCTTGAAAGGAAAGAAGAGGCAGTGCTGAAGACAGGAGGAGGGCAGGGTATTCTTAGCAGGAGAACTGGTGTAAGTGAATACTCAGAGTCAGGAAGCATCGTTGATGGGCACAAAAGTCATGGACCTTTTGGAACATAGATTGGCAAGATAAGCCAGGAGCTTAGAGAGCCATGGGCTTTCTTACAGAGCACTTGAGGGGTTGTCTATAATGGTGGTAACAGTTTAAAATATTGTAATGGAATTCTTCTCTCATGCAGTTTCGTGTATTTTTACCTTTTTTCTAATCGTTTCAAGCTGTCAGTCTGATAGTAAAGAGAATTAGAATTGTTAGAGCATCAATGAGAAGAGAAAGAGTTTATGTTCATTCTTTGACATCCAGTAGGGGATTTTTATCACCCTAACAAGACAATGTGCTTGAAATCCTGACTTTGTCAAAGGGGGAAAAATGATGTTTCATTCCCTCCACCCTGAGCAATGGACAACCTGACTCTTGATCTTAGAGTTTTACTGGGTGCTCAAAGTAGAAGAATTAAAGGACATGGCAGAGGAAATGAAAGTCCTTAACCCATCATTTCTGAGCCAGAGGAATATGGACAAAAGCAGAGAAACAATAGAAAGTGAGGACATGGAAAAACTGGTTCTTAATTCCCTCTTAAACCTCATTGTGTGGAGGGAAGAAGGATGGTACTTTGACTTTAACACACTGGTAGTTTTTATAGGAACACTAGAGAGAAGGCTGCACATTTTCTTTTGGAGACTCTCCACATGCGGCCACTTCCTACCTGATATAGAAGTGGTGGCTAGAGATGATGAGAGAAAGCAGGTAGCGAGCAGAGCAGAGGCCTGGGATTCAAGGAAAGAGGCCATAGGATGTGGTACTTAGCCACAAGACACAGATGACTGAGGCTGTAGACATCGTGGCTAAGAAAAGCTAAGCAGAATGAATGTCCTGGGGGTGCCGAGGTCAAGCAGGGGCCAGCCCCACCGTATGGGGGAACCCAGCCAGAATCCACAGGGTTTAGCCTGACCCTCACTTTCCCCAACTCTGGCCATCTGGTTGTCACATAAGCCTGATTCCCCTAAACACACTTTGTAGAGAGCAGGGGTAAAGAGAGAAAACTCAAGAAATGGAAAGTTTTACTTAAATAAATGAGCATGTGCCTAAAGGAATATTTAAGTATTTACATTGGTCTCCCTTTGCCAGCTTGAACTAAGATTTGCTATTTTTTGACTCTTCTCATTGGATCTATGTTTATTAGAAAAGACAGTTCAATTATTTAAAACATACTACATCTTATGTGCATATCAACTTTGACGTGTAACTTTTAATGAGTATATGTGCTACAATTCACTAAAATGCTTAATATCGTTCGATCTTGTCTCTTTTTTATCCATAGTCTGACAAAGTCTAGGAGCCTGGCCAAAAAAAAAAAAAAAGGTGAACAATTAAAAAACCTAAAATGAAAAAACAACTCTTTCTGGAATAAAGATATTCATTAAAGCATTATTTATAATGGCAAAAAAAAACAACAACTATATCTCTAACTTTAGCAAGTGAATTATATACCATAGACAAACTGTAAAAGTGATTATGTAGTTGTTAAAAGGTTTGTGAAGAATTTCTAATAGCATTAGAAAATCTGTAAAGTTTGTATTTACATCATTAATTTAAATATGTAAGATAAAGTGCACCTGGAAATAAGTTGGGGTTTTTTCTATCAATTTGTGTCTTTCGGTTAGTTATTATTTACTTAAAGAAAATTGCAGAAGATTGATAGGAAATACACCAAAATATCAAAAATATTATTGCTTAGTATAAGTTTATGATTGGTTGTTTTACTTCTTCAATTTAAAAAATTTCTCTGTACTGTATACTGCACATGTACTATTTTTATAACTGGAAAATCTAAAGCAAGTTTACTTATATAAAAACAAGTGAAGAAGGAGGAGACATGGTATAAGAGAGATCAGAGGAGTAGAGCTTTTATTCCCATCCTTTGATAAATGTTGATAAATGGAGATTTAAGGGATAGAAATATTTATCCCTGATATATCTAAGGTAGTTCAGTTAACTGGGACCTCCCACACAACATATGAATTGGGCAGTTTAATTGATATCATTGAACTATCATTTTTGCTGTCTTTCAGATGTCCTCTGTCTATTCTAAAATTTTAATTTAGCTTAAATCGAAATCATTTATTTATATTTTCAAATGTAGCTTTCCCACTAGTCCCAGAAAAAAGATAAAATTTCATCAATTCCTCTCAATTAACAACTATCAACCCTCCAGGAGTCAATGCTGTTGTTTTCAGTAAGTTCATGGTCCCAGCAGCTTGGACATTAGACATTGCTGTCCAGCATTTCTAAGGTGTGTCCTTGGCCAGAGATTAATATGCGTTCCTTGCACAAAATGCTTCATGGTCAAATGACTTTGGAAATTTTTTTTTTTTTTTTTTTTTTTTGCGGTACGCGGGCCTCTCACTGTCGTGGCCTCTCCCGTTGCGGAGCACAGGCTCCGGACGTGCAGGCTCAGCGACTACGGCTCACGGGCCCAGCCGCTCTGCGGCATGTGGAATCTTCCCGGACGGGGGCACGAACCCTTGTCACCTGCATCGGCAGGCGGACTCTCAACCACTGCGCCACCAGGGAAGCCCCAACTTTGGAAAATTTTAAACAAAATTTAACAGGTCTATTTATGGGACGATTTCTCAGTTTACTTCTTACTCCTGCATAAATCTTTGAGGGGGAATTAAGCAAAGAGCATCTCCCAACTTTATTTGACCCAAAGCTCTTCCTATTCTTCAAAAACAGGAATTAAAATTTACCAACTTTTTCTAGTACTTCCACACATTGACAAAACTGCTTCTTCCATTAGAACGTTGTGAAAGACCTAGCTCAGGTCAAACTCCAGCAGGTAGGGAAGAAGACTGAAGATTCAAAACAGAGAAGAGACGCCTAAGAGACCGAGTAGGAACATCTCAGAAGCCAGGTTGAGAGATGGGGGTTAACCAAGAGGCTGGAGGTGTGTGGGCTCCATGGCTCACAGAGGAATAGTAAGAGCAGGTGTGGCTACTTAATCTACTTCTGCAATCCATAGAGTTTCCAAGAATCACTAGGTTTCCTTACAGTTGTCTAGACACTGGTATGAGAAAGAGAAACAAGGTCTCGGAACCAAGGTTTGGTAAGGTCTAGAAATCTCCCAGGATGCATCTCCTGCCTCAGAGCTTTGGTGTTGCTGAGTGTGGGGGACCAAGACTCCAGATCACAGCAGCTTCACATGTTTTCAAAGCTAACAGGAAACATGTATTACACTCTTTTCTGGTCAAGTAAGCTGAATCCAAGGCAGATTCTTCTCTGACATGAATTCTGTGACAACATCAGTTCTAGCATCGACCGCTTCTTAGAGAAAGTTCATTATCTCCTTTAAATATCAATTTTCTCATTCCTAAAATAAAGAATAAATATATTCACATATATGCCACAGGGTTATTGTGAAGATTAAATGACATATTTATAAAGTGCTCAGAGTAGGGTCTGTGACTTTTCAAGGACTTAATAAACAGTAGTTATTATTATTGTTATAGTTAATATACAGTAGTTATTTGTATTGGTGTTGCTATTCATTTTATATATCTATAGCACATTAAACCTGAGAAGAGCATTAGAAATTATTATAATATTGAATTGACCAAGAACAGATAGAATCATTTAAATAACAGAGCTTTTGGCATGAGTACTCATTTTCATCTTATTTTATTTTGGCTTCTTTATTCCTTAAACATAGAATAAAATCATGTACAGTTGCAAGCAGTGGGAATAAGGCATATGTGAGTAATTAAATTCCTTTTGGCTACAGAATACATGGATTATTTTAGTAACTCCTCATGGATCATTGTTTTGACATGGTTGAGAACCACTTATTGATTTTGGGTTCCAAGTATTAAAGTTGCAGGTTGGCAATCCCATGTCAGGCAGAAGAAATATTGAATCTACAGTTCACTCAGTGCTATTCACCAGGCTGGAAACACAGAGTTGAGCAAAATTAACCAAACACTTCACTCAGAAAGCTCTTACTTAACTGCCATGTAATTTAAGCCTATGGTTATGAAAGTCAAGTGAGCAGTCAAAATATCTGCCAATAAGAATTGATCAGCCTACATGAGTTTTGGAGTGATAAAGTTCCCAGAATTTGTAGCTGTCTTAGTTAAATGCTGCTCTAAACTTCCCAGACATGGATTATGGAGGGTGAGGAACTCCTTCACGTTGCCCCTCTTAGATTCAAAATCTCCTTACCGTTGTTCACTATGACCGCTGTAATAACATTCTCACAGTTTGTCCGGGCTCTTTGCTCTCTTGATTCCCTCTGATATATTAGCAGAGTCATTGTCCTAGGAAAATGCTCTGACCAGGCCATTCTGTGGCTTCTGAAATTTCCAAACCTTTTTGGTATTGAATATAGTAATCATGACTTGAGTTTGCAGTCCCAGACCCTGCCCCTTCCATGCCCTCTGCTCCAGCCAAATTGAATTCCTTCTGTTTCCTATAAAGACCCCTGGTCTCCCCCTTACTCTCATGCCCGATGTGCCCTTTCCTTCATCTCCACGTGAGCAAATCCCACCTGCCTTTCAAGGCTCAGGTCAAATGTCTTCCCTGACTCCTTCCCTGTCAACAATAATTTATACTTCCTCGACTTCACATGGCTAAGAATCCCTTATGGCATCTCCCCAAAGTGGTAAGTATATATATATATATATATATATATATATTTTATATTTATGCAAGAAGATAAGGTGAAAACAATGCAGAAGAGAAACTCAAAGATGTGTATGCATATGTGCGTACACACACACACACACCATGTTTCAGTCTTTATGGTACTAATGAATAGAGCTATATATTCCCTATCATCAGTGCAAGAAGGTGATTGAAACAAACACCCACATGAGATGGACTCATAGCGTCTCTAACTTATGATTCAGTTGATCCTTCTTTTTCTATTTGGGGTCAGTTGTGGCCCTTTATTTATAATGAGGTTTATAATGTTTCTGCCCCTCCCCCAAGCCCTCAGTAATTCTATTTCATGAAGTCATACTTTTGTACATAGGGTTTGCTTAGAGAAAAAATATACTCCTGTTTCACTGCATCTTAGGTGTTCAGCAATAATGTAGGACTTCCTTTGCTTTGTTTTTTTTTTTATTTTTTTAACCTTTCTACCACTTTCATGCATACAAATGTAAGAGTACTTAGGAATTTAATAATCCAGTCAGTATCCTATTATAGTCGTGAGAATAAAAACTCCCAATATCATAGCAAGCTGTGAGTCACTGTATCTAAGTGCAAACATTCTGCTCCTCACACACTCCACTTGGGATGCTTCCTGGAATCTATCATTTAGGCTGTGGGTCACTCCAGGGCATGTGTCTTGCTGTCACAATGTCTTACTACAAGTGCATTTTACAGTGATTTTCAACAGCCTGAAAAGTGACATTATCACAGTGGGATTTCCGATAGTCACCTTCCAGAGGGGAACCTCGTCCAGAAGGTCAGTACACATGGAGTTTAAAGTAGTGATTAGCTACTGAGGCTGCAAATTCATGGAGGCACAGAGTGAGAGCTACAATTCTCCGAAGGTATTATTCACTTCAGATAAAAAGTTAGGTTCAGTGTGTGCTTGTGTGTGTTTCTTCCTCTGTGTTTTAAAAAATATGTCCAGGTTTCTTTGCATTAATTCCTGTCACAAGATTGGAAAATAAAACAACAAATTGATATTTCATATATATCTTCAAATAAATTAAAGAACAAGAAGTAAAAAATAGGTTAGATAGATAAATTTAAAGCATATTATTTTTGTGATTATTGCAAATATACATAATTTACTTTGAAGATTTTGCTGTTGACACTATCAATACAACCATAATACATGTATATGCGTTCGTGCATTCTTAAACTGGGAAAATATTAATTAATTTCACACACATTTACGTGTTGTCATTTATGTGTAAAGCACTCCCAGTACTGCGTGTTTTGTAGGTAAAATGATTAATTAGACAGTTTTCTATTAATTTGTATCTGAACGTCGGTATGAATGTTCCCAACTTCGCTTGGTCCACCTTAGACAGGGTTTTGAGTCAACACTGTCCTGGTTTATAAATTCTGAGACTGTCCATTTTGACTCCATGCCTTTCTGGGCTGCTCTGCCCCACCCCACCCACCACCTCTTTGTTGATTCTCTTGTATGATTTAAATATCTATTTAACACTCCTCCCTTCCTCAAGCTGAAACTCCTTTGAAGGCTGGAAAACATACTCAAAGAGACTCTTATCTTGTGGTAAGCCCTCCTCTTCCCTCCATCCAATAGCAACTACTACAGTTTTATTCTTACTTATTTAATCAAATACCAGATATGTCTACATCATTCTTTCAGATTTACTTATCATTATATCAAGTAAATAATTTGAGGATACTTAAAGAAGTTTGAAATTTTTATTCCTTCAAGGAATTTAAATGCAGAATAAAAGAGAAGATTTGCACAAGTGAAACATTTAAAGGACAAGACAGTTATTGTGACTCATGTTTTAATTATATGAATATAACATAGGAACTATTAAAAATTCCAGTCAGTACTAAATGAGGCTCAAAGGAAACTTAAAATTAATATGTTCAAAAAAATTTCTGATCTTCTTTCCCTTTCTGAGACTGTTTTTCTCCTGTGTTCCCCATCTGCTTGCCCAAACCATACAATGAGGACTCATAATCGATACTACTGCTTCCCCAACTTCTCACTTCTGATTTATTGTGGAGACATCTCTGGGAATCCATTCTCTTTTTTTTTTCCCATCTTCACTACAGAGACTCAAGCCCATCCATCCATACTTGTCTAGTCCACGCAAACACTTCCTCCTTTGTCTATCTGCACTAACATTTTGCCCCTGCCAATCCCTTTTCCACAATACAAACAAATTATTTTTAAAACTCAAATCTGATCATTGAAAACCCTTCGAGAATCTCTATTGGATAAAGATAAAATTCCTTAACCTGATTTCTAAGACCCTGCATGATTTTCCCCTCTCCACTTTTTTTCTTCTCCAATATCGATTAGTGCCTCCATTTACACTGGTTTTCTTTCTGTCCTTACTAAGCCTTTGTCCCTTGCCCCAGAACCTCTGTACATGCTATATTGCCTGGAGAGCTCCCCATTCCTCCTTCTGACTGGGAAGTTCCTGCTCATTCCTTAAATATCAGACTAACCATCGCTTTCTCAATGCAACATTCCTTAACCATCAAGACATGACGCTTTGTACCATGTTCATAATTTTACAGCTCTTACTAAAGTGGCAATTTTACTATATTTTTATTTTATTTTATTTCACTCTGTATTACTGAAATCTAAATTCTGTTAATACATATATGTTGAATGAGTAAGCAAAGAGAATTCAATAAAAATGGAATATGTACTAATTGTGATACAGGTGAGCTATCATATGAAGAGATCCAAATATAGACTGGCTTAAAAGAAATAGTTTATTTTTTCTCACCAGATAGTCTCTATGTCAGCAATGCATGGGTAGAAGGGTAACTGCTCTGCTCCAGAAGGCCCATCTTATTTCTCTGATGTCTCCCCTACCAGGTTGTTCTGGCGGTTACGATTGAAGCCTGGGTGCCTGCCACATCCACTCTCCAGCCTCTGGGAGGTGGAGAAGTCCTGGGAAATAGTTCATCTTCAAAGAGATGATACAGAGCCTCATACAACACTTCCACTCACCTCTCATTGCTCCAAACTTGTCACACTACCATTGCTAGCTTCAAAGGATGCTTTAGATGAGTGACTATGTGCCCAGATAAAACTAGGGTTCTCTAAGTAAAAGGAAAGAGTGAAAATGGATACCATGTCCTAAGTAACAATGTCTGCTCTAAGTCTTTCCCTACACATGCTCTGTTTTATTTCTCAGAAATTCCCATTTTAACTAGTGTCAACAATTTCTTGTATACAAAACAGTTTCATGTGCAAGCATGCCATGTGTTTGCACACACACACACACACACACACACAATTCATTCATTCATATATATGGACGATTTTTGCTGTTTCTCTTTTTTTTCTTTTCTCCCACACAAATCACTACATATTATAAAGATTATTGTGTTTTATTTCACTTGTTTTATCTCATTTCCTAACTTGCCTTGGAATACCATCCATATCTTATCACCTTCTTTATTTTTTTAACCAGGTAGTATTGTTTCATTAGTTTGGTAATTCATATGTCTCTGATTGATTGAGGTATAGATTGCTTCCAGTTGCTACTGTTTTTTGTGTGCATTTTTTTGTTTCTATTTTTTTTTTTTCTCTTACAGACATGGCCACAATGATATCCTAGCATGAGGGGCATTACAGAGTGGTGGTTATGAGGACTGGCTTTGAAGTGGACTCCTTGAATTTCAGACCTGCTTCTACCTTGTAACTATGGGAAACTTACTTAACCTCTCTGTGCTTCAATTTCCTCAAAATGGACAAGATGATAATTCTTATATCTTTAGGTTATAAAGATTAAGTGAGCTAATAAACTTAGGGTAATGCCTACATATAGAAAATCCTCATATATATGAACTATAATTGTTGGTTTTTAACTTTTTATTTTGAAATAATTTTAGACTCACATTAAAGAAGCAAAAACAGTAGAGGATTCCCATGTGCCCATCACCCATCTCCCTTCAGAGATAACATATTACTCAATAGTACAATTAGAAGAAGCAGAAATTAACTAAATGAGTTATTTGGATTTCATTAGTTATTTTTTTGTATTAAGACTTTTTTAGAGAGGTTTAAGGTTCATAGTATATTTGAGGGGAAGGTACAGAGGTTTTCCATATATCCTCTGTCCCCCATGCATGCATAGCCTTCTCAATTATCAACATTCCCAACCACAGTGGTACATTTGTTACAACTGATGAATCTATACTGGCACATCATAATCACCCCAAGTCCATAGGTTACGTTAGGGTTCACTGTTGGTGTTGTATATTCTATGGCTTTGGACAAATATATAATGACATGTATCCACCATGAGAGCATCATATGGAACATCTACACTGCCTTAAAAACCCTGTGCTCCTCTTATTTATCCTTTTCCATCCAACCCTGGCAACCTGATCTTTTTACTGTCTCCTTAGTTTTGCCTTTTATAGACTGTCATACAGTTGAAATCACACAGCACGTAACATTTTCAGATTGGCTCCTTTCACTTAGAAATATCCATTTAAGTTTCCTCCATGTCTTTTCATGGCTTGATGTCTCATTTCTTTTCAGTGCTGCATAATATTCTCTTTTCTAGAGGTACCACAGTTTATTTATCCACTTACCTACTGAAGAGCATCTTGGCCGTTTCCAAGTTTTGGCAATTATGAATAAGCTGCTATAAATATCTCTGTGCAGGTTTTTGAATGGGCATATTTTGTACAGTGGCTCTACCATTTTACCTTCTCGCAAGCAACAGATATGAGATCTATTTGTTCTGCATCCTTGTCTGCACATAGTATTGTTGGTTAGTGTTGATATTTTTCTATGTGCTTATTTGCCATCTTTATATTCTGTTTTTTGAAGTATCTAAGTATTTTACCAATTTTCTAATTGAATCAATTTCTTACTACTAAATTCAGAAAGTTGTTTACTCTAGAAACAAGCCATTTGTCAGATATTGTAAATATTGTTTCCAAGTATGTAGCTTATCCTTTCATTCTCTTAGAATGTCTTTTTACAACAAAAGTGTTTAACTTCAATGCAGTCCCATTTAACTATATTATACTTTTAAGGATTCTGTTTTTGATGTCATACCTAAGAATCTGTCACCTGTCCCTAAGTCACAAAGATTTCCTCTTAAGTTTTCTTCTAAAAATTTTATAGTTTTATGTTTTAAATTTACATTTTGATACAATCTGAATAAATTGTTGTATATGCTGTTAGGTTAAATCTTTTTGCCAATGGATGTCCATTTTTTCCAAGACTATATGTTGAAAAGACTATCCCTTCTACACTGAATTGTTTTTGCCACTTTGAGAAAAATGAGAAGTTTGTCATTATGTGGTTCTAGTTCTACCTCTCTGTTCTTTTCCATTCATTGATCCATGTGTCTCTCCTTCCACTAATATCACACTTTCTTGAGAAATATAGGTACTTTTTTGAAAACTTTATCTCTTTTAATTCTTTTATCTCTCATATATATGTTTTAGAGTCAGCTTCACAATATCTACAAAAAATCATGCTGTGTTTTAGATAGGAATTGCATTAAACTGATTTAGGAAGAATTGACATTTTACTATATTGAATCTTCAAAACCATGAATATAACATGTCTCTCAATTTATTTAGATTTCCTTTTATTTCTTTCATCATCATTTGTAGTTTTCAGCTTACAGACACTGTTTATGTTTAGTTAGAGTTATATCAAAGGATTTAATCATTTTTTGGAGTTATTGTAAAAGATATACTGTTTTTCTATTTTTATTTCTACATGTTCATTGTTAGTATACAGAAATAAAATTGATTTTTTTGTGTGTGTTGACCTCATATCCTATGAACTTCCTGAACTTATTAGTTCTAGGAGTATTTTTTGATATATTCCTTGTGATTTTCTGCTTAGAAAACATGTCATCTGCAAGAAGAGACAAATTTTATTTCTTCCATTCTAATCTGTACTTCTCTGATTCCCTTGCTTGCCTTATTGCACTTGCTAGGATTCCCAGGAGTAGTGAGAGTGGACATCTTTGCTTTGTTCTTGATCTTTGGGGGAAAGCAGTTGATTTTTCACCATCAAGTACAATATTAGCTGTAGAGTTTTTAGATCTTTGTGAAGTTGAGGAATTTCTCCCTCTATTCATTTATTTCTGCTCTGATCTTTATGATTTCTTTCCCTCTATTCATAATGCATGAATCTTTTTATCATGTACGGTGGTTGAATTTTATCCAATGCTCTCTGTGTATCAATTACGATGATCACATGATTTTTCTTCTTTAAACTGTTAATATGTTAATATTTTGTTTGATTTTCAAATACTGAACAACTCTTGAATTTCTGCAACAAACACCTCTTGGTTGACATACGTTATTCTTTTTATATATTGTGTATTTAATTTGTTCAGATTTTGTTTTGGATTTATATTTACATGGTATACTGGTTGATGTTTTATTTTTTTTTCTCTCTTCTCTTTTTTTTTTTTTTTGTACTGTCTTTGTTTGGTTTGCATATCAAGGAAATGCTGACCCCATTACATGAGTTATATCTTCTAATTTTCTGAAAGACATTGTATAGAATTTGTGCTTTTTATCATTTAAATATTTGCTTGTATTTACAAATGAAATAATCTAGACCAGAAGGTTTCTTATTTGGAAGATTTCTAATAAGAAATTCAATTTCTTTATTAATCAAGGAAGTATTCAGCTTATTTATTTCATCTTGAATGAGTTATGATAACTTATAGTTTTCCAGGAATCTGTCCATTTCATATAGGTTATTGTATTTAAGTGCATAGAAGAGTTTGCTATGTTCTCTTATTATCCTGCTAATGTCTAGGTTCTGTAATGATAAGCCATCATTCATTCCTGATATTACTGATTTGTGTATTCTCTTTCTTGTTGGTCATTCTTGATATGATAATATTAATATATTATTGGCATTTAAAAGGTACCAGATTTCAGTTTGATTCATTTTATTGTTTTTCTGTTTTAAATTCCATTAATTTCTACTATAATCTTATTTCTCTTCTTGCTTGGGATTTACTTCACTTAGCATAATACCCTCTAGTTCCATCCATGTTGTTGCAAATGGCAAGATCATTCTTTTTTATGGCTGATTTATAAATATTATATATAATTAATATATGTATAGTCTTTATTCATTCCTCTTTTGATGGACACTTAGGTTGCTTCCATATCTTGGCTACTGTTCTTTGCATTCTTGGCTGCAAGGAATATAGGGGTGCATATATCTTTTTAAATTAGTACTTTCATTTTCTTCAGATAAATATGTGAATAATATTTCTCTCTCAGTGTGTTTTTAAGTATATTTTTATATATTTTAAGTACCTTCTTTCAAGTATATATAGTTATTTTTAGGTTTCAGAAATTTGATTATATTTTGCACAGGCATATATTCAGATTTATTCTGTTTGGAGCTCACTTGGCTTCTTGAATCTGCTAATGTTTGTCTTTCATCAAATTTTAGAAGCTGATATTCTCTCTAATATTTTTCAGCTCTGTACTTTCTCCCTTCTCCTTCTGCGATTGTTTTGACACTGATGTCAGATCATTGTTCTTGCCTCATTGGTCCTGGGACTCTGTTCTTTTTCTTTTTTTTGGTCCTTTTAAATCAAGTTTCTTTTTTTTTACAGCAGTTTTAGGTTTACAAAATAATTGAGCAGAAAGTACAAAGAGTTCCCATACACTTCTTATTCCCTACCCCCACCCCCGGGCAACCCTTCTTCATTATTGACATCCCCAACCAAGCAGAGTGGTGTGTTTTTTACAGTCAATGAACCTATATGGACATGTCATTACTCAAAGTCCATAATTTACATTAGAGTTCACTCTTGGTGTTATACATTCTATAGTTTTTGACAAATGCATAATTACTTGTATCCACCAGTATAGTATCAGACAAAATAGTTTCAATGCCCTAAAAATCCTCTGTGCTCCGGTAGAACTTATCATAGGATTGTAATTCCAATACTCTAGAAACTGAATATGGCTATCTGACTTCCTTTGGCCAGAGAAATGTTAGCAAAAGTGAGATTGGTCACTTCTGAGTAAAACTTAAATAGATGGTGATAGCTCCCCTGCTTTCTCTATCATGGTTATTGGCTATCTCCAAATGTTGGATGTGACATCAACTTGTTTCCTGATGAGGATAACATTAAGTAATAGCCCAACCAACATGTAAACATGTGAAGTGCTTGTTAGAGTAAGTTAAAAATAGCTTGTTTTAGGCCACTGATTTTTTGAAATTTATTCATTACTATGACATAAAATCATCTGAGTGATACAATGTGTGTGTGTGTGTGTGTGTGTGTGTGTGTATCCTCGTGTGGTAGACACCCAAAGAAGCAGACTTTAAAAAGTATGTCTCAGTCTTCTTTGTCTGTTTTCCTTTCCACTTCTGGTGACTTAACCCCTTTTCCTGCCCAAACTTATTCTTTTCCCTTCCAGTGTGGACCTGGTGATGGTGAAGATCAGGTTACTTGTGCATGCATCCCAGTCAGGTGCATGGGCACTTAGTCTAGATAGACTGGATCAATCACAGAAAACTATCTCACCTGGCAGAGTTTTGTGTTAGGGGTGGGCATGTAACCCAAGCTAGGTCAATTGGACTGTCTTGCAAAAAATGTGAAATGTGCTGTGTTCAGGACATGGCTGAAGCAGAGCCACACTCCGGCAGCCCTCCTCAACTCCTGTCACTGATCACTCTTGCCCCCTTCTCTCCTATTCTTCCTAAGCCATATTCATTTGTCTTTAATTTTGTGGTTCTTCAGTGTCCATTCAAAAATTTTCCCTGCTTAACCTGCCTGAAATAATTAACATTAGTTCTGTTGCTTGACTCTAAAGAACCTTATTTCATAAATATAGAGTGATTTTTCTTTTATTGATTTACTTAAATATAAGTTCCTTGGACTTACTCATTTCTTCTAATGAATTAATTTAGGTACTCATGCATACCAATTTTCCCTTGTACTTTCCTTAGGTTTATCTTACTACATTTTCTAACATTGAATTAAATATTTAGTTGGTTTCTTTCTTTTGATTGCTTGTCTAGAAATTCACATTGTAAAAGCTATAAAATACCCTCAAAACATTCTTTTAGATTTATCCCATGTTTTTAAATTTTAGCGTTTTTATTTTAATTATATTCTAAATATTCCATAATTTTGAATTTTCTTTTTCATCAAAAATCAAGAATTTAATTTTAATTTAAGATCATTGACTTTTTTTCCAATTTTGTTATTAATTTTATTTTTAAATTTCATTTTGTTCTGAATCTGATTTGCACTTTTTCCACATTTTATAATTTATTGAAAAGTTCTTTGAAGTATACTAAAAAATTATTGTTTTTAATCTCATGAACATTTAAGAAGAATATATGTTTATAGTTTTAGGGTATGGATGTCATATATATCCATTTCATCTATCTCATGAGTGACCTTTTATTTCCCTATGTCTATACTTTTTGTGTTGTACTGTGTCCAAAATGGCCAGAGACAGATGAGGTATTTCTGTAGTAAGACTCTTATTATTTATTTTGCAATGATTTTGCATTATAAACATTTGGTGATATAATTTTTAATGCAGAAAAATACACGACCTATATTTAGTGTGTGTTGTACATTGTGCTATTCTAAAGTTCTTTTGCATGTCTTGATTTATGAATGTGGTTCCATTCTGTGAAAAAGTTGTTCAGTGATCAATGACAAAATGAACAGATAGGTCTGAACAGCTAGTTCACATGAGAAAAAATAAAAATAACCAATGAACGTGTAGAAAGAATGCCCAAGATTTTTTACTGAGGGCAGAGTCAAGATGGCCAACTAGGAGGACATGGAGTTCATGTCTCCACACAACTAGGAAACCTACCAGACACTAGTGGGGAGCCATTGACACTTAAGGGGATGGGAGGAACCCCCAAGCTACAGGGTAAGAGATAGGGGTGGAGAATTGGAGGTAGGATGGGACCCACACCCCTGAGGGGCGGCTTGGGGGAGGGGAGGCGTTTCCATGCCCAGAAGGGGCAGACCCATGGATAGGGGATCAACAGGGAAGGGGGAGACCATCTGGAGAGTGGAGGATTGGAAGAAAATGAGGTCAGCATTTTCCCTGGCCACTTGGGTCCCAGGGAGCCTGCTGAGGTCTTGGGCCTAATCCTCTGCCCTCCAAGGCTCCCTCTGGCTCCACTGAGCCCAAGCCCTACCCAAAACTCCCACCCAGGGCCTTATCACAAAACTCTGCACTCCAAGGCCCCCTCCAGCCATGCTGCCTTTCCCAGCTGCAGGGGTCCTGAGCCTAGGTGCTGTCCCTGCCCTAAACCCTGCCCCTGGCCAAGCCCCAGCTGCACCTAAGTTCCACCCCCCCCCCCCCCAGCCAAGGTCTTTTCTGGCCTCTTTTCTTTTTTTAATTTGTGGTTCTCTTTTACCTTGTTGTTGTTTCATTTATATATTTTATTTTTTTGTAATTTTTTTTTATTTTTTATTTTTCTAATTTTATTTTATTCTTTATACTTTGTTACTGTTCTACCTCTTTTGGCTTATTACCCCCTGTGTTTCTTTTTTTCTTTTTTCTGTTGTGGCTCTGTATTACCTTGCTGTAGTTGTTTCCCTTATATTTTTATTTCTCCTAATACATTTTTTTATTTTTCTAATTTTACTTTATTTTATATTCTTTGTTATTCTAGTGCTCCTTTTGTTTTCTTATCTTTTCTTTTGCTGAACTGCACAGCTTGTGAGATCTTGGTTCCCAGGCCAGGAGTTGGGCCTGAGCTCCTGTGGTGGGAGCACTGAGTCCAAACCACTGGACTAACAGAGAACCTCAGACCCCAGGGAATATTAACCAGAGTAAGGTCTCCCAGGGGTCCTCATCTCGGTACCAAGACCCAGTTCTACCCAAAGGCCTGCAAACCCCAGTGCTGGTTGCCTCAGGCCAAACAACCAGTAAGACAGGAATACAGCTCCACCCATCAAAAAATGAATAAGTTGACAAAAAATATGTTACAAATCAAGGAGCAAGGTAAAAACCTACACAAACAAATAACTGAAGAGGAAATAGGCAACCTACCTGAAAAAAATCCAGATTAATGATAATAAAGATGATCCAAAATCTCAGAAATAGAATGGAGGCATGGATCAAGAAAATACAAGAAATGTTTAACAAAGAACTAGAAGAACTAAAAAACAAACAAACAGTGATGAACAACACAATAACTGAAATGAAAAATACACTAGAAGGAATAAATAACATAATAACTGAGGCAGAAGAATGAGTAAGTGAGTTGGAAGACAAAATGGTGGAAATAACTGCCAAGGAGCTGAATAAAGAAAAAAGAATGAAAAGAATTGAGGACAGTCTCAGAGACCCATGGGACAACAGGAAGTGCACCAACATTTGAATTATAAGGGTCCCAGAAAGAGAAGAGAAAAAGAAAAGTTTTGAGAAAACATTTGAAGAGATTATAGTGGAACAATTAGCATGGGAAAGGAAATAGCCACCCAAGTCCAGGAAGCACAGAAAGTCCAACACAGGATAAACCCTAGGAGAAACACACCAAGGCACATATTAATCAAACTAACAAAAACTAAATTCAAAGAAAAAAATATTAAAAGCAGCAAGGGAAAAGCAACAAATAACATACAAGGGAATCCTCATAAGGTTATCAGCTAATTGTTCAGCAGAAATTCTGCAGGCCAGAAGGGAGTGGCAGGATATATTTAAAGTGATGAATGAGAAAAACCTACAACCAAGATTACTCTACCCAGCAAGGATCTCATTCAGATTCAACAGAAATCAAAAGCTTTACAGGCAAACAAAAGCTAAGAGAATTCAGCACCACTAAAACAGCTTTACAACAAATGCTAAAGGAGCTTGTCTAGGCAGGGAACACAAGAGAAGAAAAAGACCCACAAAAATAAACCCAAATCAATTAAGAAAATAGTAATAGGAACATACATATCAATAAGCACCTTGAATGTAAATGGATTTAATGCTCCAACCAAAAGACACAGACTGGCTGAATAGGTACAAAAGCAAGACCCATATATATGCTGTCTACAAGAGACCCACTTCAGACCTAGGGACACATGCAGACTGAAAGTGAGGGGTTGGAAAAAGATATCTATGCAAATGAAATCACATTTCCATTGGAAAGCTGGAGTAACAATACTCATATCAGATAAAATAGACTTTAAAATAAAGATTGTTACAAGAGATAAGGACACTACAAATGATTAAGGGACAAATCCAAAAAGAAAACATAACAATTATTAATATTTATGCACCAAAAACAGAAGCACCTCAATACATAAGGCAAATGCTAACAACCATAAAAGGGGAAATCAACAGTAACACAATAATAGTGGGGGACTTTAACACCCCACTTACACCAATGGATAGATAATCCAGACAGAAAATAAACAAGAAAACACAAGCTTTAAATAACACAATAGACCAGATAGATTTAATTGATATTTATAGGACCTGAATGTGGAAGAAAACACTTTCTTCTCAAGTGCACACAGAACATTTTCCAAGATAGATCACACTTTGGGTCACAAATCAAGCCTCAAAAAATTTAAGAAAATTGAAATTGTATCAAGCATCTTTTCTAACCACAATGCTATGAGATTAGAAACCAATTACAGGGAAAAAAAACTGTAAAAAACACAAACACATGGAGGCTAAACAGTGTGATGCTAAATAACCAAGAGATAACTGAAGAAATCAAAGAAGAAGAAGAAAAAAAAAAAACAAATAAATGACAATGAAAACAGGATGACATACAACCTACAGGACACAGCAAAAGCATTTCTAATAAAGAAGTTGATAGCAATTCAATCTCACCTCAAGAAACAAGAAAAATCACAAATAAACAATCTAACCTTACACATTAAGCAACTAGAAAAAGAAGAACAAAGAAAACCCAAAGTTAGTAGAAGGAAAGAAATCATAAACATCAGAGCAGAAATAAATGAAATAGAAATTAAGAAAAAACAATAGCAAAGATCAATAAAACTAAAAGTTGGTTCCTTGAGAAGATAAATAAAATTGATAAGCCTTTAGCCAGACTCATCAAGAAAAAAAGGGAGAGGACTCAAATCAATAAAATTAGAAATGAAAAAGGAGAAATTACTTCTGACACCACAGAAATACAAAGGATCATAAGAGACTACTACAAGCAACTCTATGCCAATAAAATGGACAACCTGGAAGAAATTCTTGGAAAGGTACAACTTTCCAAGACTGAAACAGGAAGAATTAGAAAATACAAACAGACCAATCACCAGTACTGAAATTGAAACTGTAATTAAAAATCTTCCAACAAAAAAAAAGCCCAGGAACAGATGGCTTCATGGGCAATTTCTATCAAACATTTAGAGAAGAGTTAACACCTATCCTTCTCAAACTCTTCCAAAATATTGCAGATGTAGGAACACTCCCAAATTTGTTCTACAAGGCCACAATCACCCTGATACCCAAACCAGACAAAGTTATCACAAAAAAGAAAATTACAGACCAATACCACTGATGAAGATAAACACACAAATCCACAACAAAATATTAGCAAACTGAATCCAAAAATACATTAAAAGGACCATACACCACGATCAAGTGGGATTTATCCCAGGGATGCAAAAATTCTTCAATATATGGAAATCAAACAATGTGATACATCTTATTAATAAATTAAAGAATGAAAACCATATGATCAACTCAATAAATGCAAAAAAAAAAAAGCTTTTGATGAAATTTAACACAAATTTACATTAAAAACTCACCAGAAAGTGGGCATAGAGGGAACCTACCTCAACATAATAAAGGCCATATATGGCAAACCCACAGCAACATTTGCAATAGTGAAAAAGCATTTCCTCTAAGATCAGGAACAAGACAAGGATGTCTACTCTCACCACTGTTATTCAACATAGTTGAATGTTGGAAGTTTTAGCCATAGCAATCAGAGAAGAAAAAGAAATAAAGGGAATCCAAATTGGAAAAGAAGAAGTAAAACTATCACTGCAGATGACATGACACTATACACAGAAAATCCTAAAGATGTTACAGAAAACTTCTAGAACTAATCAATGAATTTGGTAAGGTAGCAGAATACAAAATTAATGCACAGAAATCACTTGCATTCTTATACACTAACAATGAAAGATCAGAAAACAAAATTAAGGAAACAATTCCATTTACCATTGCAACAAAAAAAAAATAAAATACCTAGGAATAAACTTAACCAAGGAGGTAAAAGACCTGTACTCAGAAAACTATAAGACACTGATGAAAGAAATCAAAGATGACACAAACTGCTGGACTGGATGAATCAATATTGTAAAAATCACTATCCTACCCAAAGCAATCTACAGGTCCAATGCAGTCCCTATCAAATTATCAATGGCATTTTTCACAGAATTAGAACAAAAAGTTTACAGTTTGCATGGAAACACAAGAGACCCCAAATAGCCAAAGCAATCTTGAGAAAGAAAAATGGAGCTGGAGGAATCAATCTCCCCAATTTCAGGCTATACTACAAAGTTACAGTAATCAAGACAGTATGGTACTGGCACAAAAACATAAATATAGATCAATGGTATAGGATAGAAAGCCCAGAGGTAAACCCACACACCTATGTTCACCTGAACTGTGACAAAGGAAGAAAGAATATACAACGGAGAAAAGACAGCCTCTTCAATAAATGGTTCTGGGAAAACTGGACTGCTACATGTTAAAGAATAAAATTAGAACACTCCCTAACACCATACACAAAATAAACTCAAAATGGATTAAAGACCTAAATGTAAGATTGGACATTATAAAACTCTTAGAGGAAAACAGGAAAAACACTCTTTGACATAAATCACAGCAATAACTTTTTTGACCCACATCCTAGAGTAATGAAAATAAAAACAAAAATAAACAAATGGGACCTAATTAAACTTAAAAGCTTTTGCACAGCAAAGGAAACCATAAAAAAGATGAAAGGACAACCCACAGAATGGGAGAAAATATTTGCACGTGAAGCAATGGACAAAGGATTAATCTCCAAAATATACAAGCAGCTCAATATCAAAAAAAACAAACAACCCAATCAAAAAATGGGCAAAAGACATAAATAGACATTTCACCAAAGAAGACATACAGATGGCCAAGAGGCACACAAAAACATGCTCAACATCACTAATTATTAGAGAAATGCAAATCAAAAGTACAATGAAATATCACCTCACACAGGTTAGATTGGCCATCATCAAAAATATCTACAAACAATAAATGCTAGAGAGGGTGCACAGAAAAGGGAATCCTCTTGCACTGTTGGTGGGAATGTAAATTGATACAGCCACTATGGAGAACAGTATGGAGGTTTCTTAAAAAACTAAAACTAGAACTACCATATGACCCAGCAATCCCACTACTGGGCATATACACTGAGAAAAACCTTAATTCAAAAAGACATGTGTACCCCAATGTTCATTGCAGCTTTATTTACAATAGCCAGGACATGGAAACAACCTAAATGTCCATCGACAGGTGAATGGATAAAGCAGTTGTGGTATATATATAATGGAATATTACTCAGCCATAAAAATAAATGAAATTGGGTCATTTTTAGAGATGTGGATGGACCTAGAGTCTGTCATACAGAGTGAGGTAAGTCAGAAAGGGAAAAACAAATATTGTGTATTAATGCATGTATGTGGAATCTAGAAAAATGGTACAGATGAACCTATTTGCAGGGCAGGAACACAAACGCAGACATAGAGAATGAACAAATTGGGAGATTGATAAAAATACACTACCATGTGTAAAATAGATACCTAGTGGGAAACTGCTGTATACCACACGGAGTTCAGCTCAGTGCTCTGTGATGACCAGATGGGTGGGATGGGGGTGGAGGGTGGTCCACGGGGAAGGGTATATATGTATACATATATAGCTGATTCACTTCATTGTAGAAAGTAACGTAACATTGTAAAGCAATTATACTCCAATAAAAAAAGGAAAAGAATGCCCAACATTATTAATAATAATGAAAATAGCAGTGTATAATATATTCTATAAAAATTCCTGTAATAATTTTACTCTGTAGTAGGTGAAGAGTGAGGTAATTGGCATTTTCCCTTGTTGGTACATTAGTACAATTCTATTTTGAACAACCAAAATTTAAAATATGCATACCCTACCAAACCTAGGAATTTATCTTCAAAAAAAAAGATAACAAAGATGTTATTTTCAGAATAGTAATAAAAATTCTTGGAAGATAACTAAAGAGCTCATCAAAAAGAGATTTGTTAAATTAAGATACATTCATACAATTAACTATTAAAATATAATTATTTGAGAGGATATATGCTTAAGAATGATGACTTAAAGGGGTTTTTATTCCACAATTTCTCTGGAACCAATTAAAAAGGACAAAAACATAGAAAAATTGTTCATGGTCAATAAGAAAGAGTTCCTACCAGCCAGAGTAAGAGAAATAGCTGCCAAATAGCCAAATATATTGAGGTCAGAATAGAAACAAGGAAAGACACAGCCATTTACATGATCAAATAAATACAAAAATGGAGGAGAAGAGAAAAATCTTTCAACCAGAAATTTCAAATAATTTATGTAGATATTCCCCCTCGTCTAGGAGGTGAAGGTGTAGTTCCCCAACCCTTAAGTGTGGGCTATGTATATCAACTTCTGTCCGAAGAGCAATGTATAGAAAGAGAGAAAAGTAACTTACAGTGGAAAACCCTGGCAAACCTCAGCCAGGTGACCAATGTTAACATCAACGGTTATAACTTATGTTGACAGCATGTACTCTTGATATGGTATCATGAAAATGTCCCTTTACATCTGTAGTCTTTTTTCCAAAAACACCTAACTCCAGTCTAACCATTAGAAAATCACCAGACCAACCCCAATTGAGGGGCATTCTTCAAAAGTACTTGATCAGTACTCCTCAAAACTGTTAAGGTCACCCAAAATAAGGAATGCCTGAGAAATCATCACAGCTCAGAGGCTCAGAAAGCATGATGTCTACATGTAATGTAGTATCCTGGATGGGATACTGAAATAGAAAATGGTCATTGGGGGAAAAAAAAAACCTAATATAATCTGAATGAAGTTTGGGCTTTAATTAATAATAACTAGTTATTATTATTATTTCATTAGTTGTAAAAATATTATTTATTAGCTGTGACAAGTGTTCCATAGTTATATAAGATATTAGTGACAGGAGAAACTGGGTGTACAGTATATGGAAACTCTGTAGTATCATTGCAACTTGTCTATGATTTTAAAACTACCATAAAATGTTTTAAATACTTAAATTATTTTTTAAAAATAGTATGAAATATTACTAAATGCAAAATTATTTATTAGATTTGTTTCCTATGTTCCTTCAAAAGGAGGACATAGAAACAATTGGCAGAAGCTAAAAGGAAGCACATTTTAGTTCTATAAAACAACATCTTTGGGCTTCCCTGGTGGCGCAGTGGTTGAGGGTCCGCCTGCCGATGCAGGGGACGTGGGTTCGTGCCCCGGTCCGGGAAGATCCCACATGCCACAGAACGGCTGGGCCCGTGAGCCATGGCCACTGGGCCTGCGCGTCCGGAGCCTGTGCTCCACAACGGGAGAGGCCACAACAGTGAGAGGCCCGCATACCACAAAAAAAAAACAAAAAACAAAAAAAAACAACATCTTTTTTAACAATTTGAGCAGTCTAGAGCTGATTCAACAGTGGAGGTAATCAAGTTATAGTTGGAGGAACACTTGCTTGAGATTTTGAAAAACTGATTACAGCATCTAATAAGGGTTAAACTAGACAATAGTAAAAATAACTTTTTGAATAATTTCATGTCCTTCATATAATTTAATCCTCACAACACCTCCACTTAACAGACAAGGAAAGTGACTTCCTGTGAGAGCCTGAGACTTGCCTGAGACTATCAAGAAAGTACCCAGTCAGGGTAGAAGCCATCACTGTCTCAATGCAAAGCTCATGGCCTTTCCACCCACAAGCACCACAAGGGATGAGGCTATATACAACATGTGACTAAGAAGAGTGGTTGATTCAAGAAGAATATTTTCATGAAAGAGACAATGACAAATTGGCAGTTTGAAGAACTAGAAAAAATACTCAGAACCAGAAAAGAAACTAAGAAAGTGATTTATGGTAGTCTCCAAATGTAGGAAAAAAAGGAAAATAATATTCCTGTGCAGATAGTTAATCCATTTTAGATAGTTTTGCTTGTCCTCCATCATCAAATATCACTAGTCAGCAGGAGATACAGACATTTAACCAAATAAAATACCAATAACATTAGATTTCAATCCCTATTTTTCATAGTAAGGTCACAACCATGTAAGTTTAATGAACATTGGGAAATCCTCTGTCCCAGGAACAAACAAAAATCAGGCTCACATTGGAAGCATTCCATACTGTGAAGAACCGAATTTATCACCAGGGAGTAAGAGAATGTGCTATGGTCAACCAATTCTGTGGAAAAGAATATACACAATAGACTTCATAAGATTTCACAATGTATGTGTTGTCATTTGAGAAAATTGCCCAGGGCTATGGAACACACTTATCTTGATCTCCTCAACCACCATGTTTTCCTGCAAATTAATCAGTAAGCAGAATAGAAATATAATCACCAGAGTTACTGATTTAAAGATGTGAGCATTTTCTTTGTAAAGGGTCAGTTGTACTCAGAGACTTGAAGTCTGTTCTGGGTGACTGTGGGCTATTGATCTCCTATTGTGAAATGTGTCCTAGTTGAAGATTAGCCAGGGATACTCACAATTGTCTTTCTGCAGACCAGCGCCTTCCCTCTGTTCATGATGAAACTGTTTAATTCATAAAGCTTTGATGCTTAAACTGCTTCTGACCTTCTGTGAACAGTTCAAAGGGGAAAATTAGCAGCCTGGAAAAATATAATGACCTAAATCCAGCAATTTGGGACACACATGTTATAGTCTGTTGAACTCATGTTGACTATTTATACTGTTTCTTTAGGAAACAGATTGTCTTGGAGGCCTATAATTGGAGAAGGGTGCTAATTTGAAGAGTTTGAAAATGAGTAGGTATCGATCCATTATGTAAGTGTCATTCCTGTCAGGTGTTTAGCTCAGAGGCCAGATATTAGAAGCTGTGCTAAAGGTTGTTTCTGTGTATTTGGCCTTTATTGTTGGCATTTGCTAAAGTGAAATGATACTGATAATATATACAAATCAACCTCCATGAATTTTTTTTCTTTTGTTTTATTTTTCTTTTTGTTTTATTTTTTTTCTTTTTAATTAATAAACTTTACCTTTGGAGCAGTTTTCAGCTCACAGTAAAATTGAGAGCAAGGTACAAAGAGTTCCCATGTACCCCCTGTTGCTACATGTACACAATGTCCCCCAGTATCAACATCCTGCACTACAGTGGTGCATTTGGTACAAGTGATAAACTTACAATTGACACATCATCCAAGGCCTTAGTTTACATTCAGGTTCACTCCTGGTTTTGTATATTTTGTGAGTTTTAACAAATGTTTAATAACATGTCTCACCATTGTAGCATCATACGTAATAGTTTCACTGCCCTAAAAATTCTCTGTGCTCCACCTATTCATACTATCCTCCTCCCTAACCCTGCAACTACTACTCTTTTTACCGCTTCACAGTTTTGTCTTTCTAAGAATGTCTTATAGTCGGATCATACAGTATGTAGTCTCTTAAGGTTAGCTTCTTTCACTCAGTAACGTGCATTTAAGTTACCCCATGCCTTTTCATGGCTTGTTAGCTCATTTTTTAGTACTGAATAATATTTGATAGTCAGGATGTACCACAGCTAACTTTTCCAATCACAACTAAAGAACATCTTGGTTGTCTTCATGTTTTGGCAACTATGACTAAACTTCCAAGTATACGTTTTTATGTGGACATAAGTTTTCAATTCATTTGGGTAAATACCAAGGACTATGATTGCTGGATTGCATGGTAAGAATATGTTAGTTTTGTAAGAAACTGCCAAAATGTCTTCCAAAGTGGCTGTATAATTTTGAATTCCCACCAGCAATGAACGAGAGTTCCTCTTTTCAGTGATTTGGATTTTGGCCATTCTAACATGTATGTAGAGGCATCTCATTGTTTTAATTTGTAATGCCCTAATGACATATGAGGTTGCTTATATGCCATCTGTATATCTTGTTGCGTGAAATGTCTGTTCAAGTCTTTTGTCCATTTTTTAAATGGTTGTTCATTTTCTTATTGTTGAGTTTCAAGAGTTCTTTGTATGTTTTGTATAACAGTCTTTTATCAGATGTATGTTTTGAGAATATTTTCTCCCAGTTTCTTTCCTGTCTTCTCATTCTCTTGACACTGTACTTCACAAAACAAATTTTTAATTTTAATGAAGTCCAAATTACTAATTTTTTCCATGGATTGTGCTTTTGGTGCTGCATCTAAAAAGTCATTGCCATACCCAAAGTCACCTATATTTCCTCTTATGTTATCTTATAGTTGTTGTTGTTTTTTTTAAAATTTTTATTGGGGCACAGTTGATTTGCAATGTTGTGTTAGTTTCAGGTGCACAGCAAACTGAATCTGTTATACATATACACATATCCACTTTTTTTAGATTATTTTCCCGTATAGGCCATTACAGAGTATTGAGTAGAGTTCCCTGTGCTATACAGTAGGTCCTATTAGTTATTTATTTTATATATGGTAATGTGTATGTGTCAGTCCCAATCTCCCAATTTTATGCCTCCCACTCCTTACCCCCTGGTAACTATAAATTTATTTTCTATATCTGTAACTCTATTTCTGTTTGGTAGATAAGTTCATTTGTAGTCTTTTTTTAGATTCCATATATAAGCAATATCACATATTTGTCTTTCTCTGTCTGACTTACTTCACCCAGTATGACAATCTCCAGGTCCATCCATGTTGCTGCAAATGGCATGATTTCATTATTTTTTATGGCTGAGTAATATTCCATTGTGTATATGCACCACATCTTCTTTATCCATTCCTTTTCTGATGGACATTTAGGTTGCTTCCATGTCCTGGCTATTGTAAATAGTGCTGCAATGAACATTGGGGTACATGTATCTTTTCGATTTATGGGTTTCTCCAGATATGCCCAGGAGTGGGATTGCTGAATCAAATGGTAGCTCTATTTTTAGTTTCTTAAGTACCCTCCATACTGTTTTCCATAGTGGCTATACCAGTTTACACTCCCACCAACAGTGTAGAAGGATTCCCTTTTCTCCACACCCTCTCCAACATTTACTGTTTGTAGATTTTTTTAATGACTGACATTCTGACCTTTGTGAGATGATACCTCATTGTAGTTTTGATTTTCATTTCTCTAATAATTAGTAATGTTGAGCATCTTTTCATGTGCTTTTTAACCTTCTGTATGTCTTCTTTGGAGAAGTGTCTATTTAGATTTTCTGCTATTTTTGATTTTTTTTTTCTTTTTTGATATTGAACTGCATGAGCTGTTCTTATATTTTGGAGATTATTCCCTTTTTGATTGTTCATTTGCAATATTTTCCGCCATTCTGAGGGTTGTCTTTTCATTTTGTTTATGGCTTCCTTTGCTGTGAAAAAGCTTTTAAGTTTAATTAGGTCCCATTTGTTTATTTTTGTTTTTATTTACATGACTCTAGGAGGTGGATCGAAAAAGATATTGCTGCAATTTAGGTCAGAGGGTATTCTGCCTATGTTTTCCTCTAAGAATTTTATAGTATCCAGCCTTACATTTAGGTTGTTAATCCATTTTGAGTTTATTTTTGTGTATGGTGTTAGGTAGTGTTCTAATTTCATTCTTCTACATGTAGCTGTCCAGTTTTCCCAGCACCCCTTATTGAAGAGACTGTCTTTTCTCCATTGTATATTCTTGCTTCCTTTGTCATAGATTAGGTGACCATAGATGTGTGGGTTTATCTCTGGACTTTCTATCCTGTCCCATTGATCTATATTTCTTTTATGTGCATAGTTTTTCATTTTATATATAGGTCTGTGATCAATTTTGAGTTAGTTCTTGTGAAAGATGTAAGACCTTAAAAGATCATTTTGATCCATTGTATTGCATTTGTTCCTTTGTCAATGATCTGTTGACTATATTTATGTGGCCCTATTTCTGGGCTCTCTACTCTCTTCTATTAATCTATTCATCTGTTCTTTTGCCTATACTGTACTATCTCTATCACTGTAGTTTATAGTGAGTATTGAAGTTAGGTATGTCAGTTCTCCAACTTTATTCTTCTTCAGTATTGATATGGCTACTGTGGGTCTTTTGCCTCTCCAAATAGACTTTAGAATCAGTTTGTTGAAATATACAAAGTAACTTGCTGGGATTTTAATTTTGATTTCATTGACACTATAGATCAATTTGGAAAGAACTGACATGCTGACAGTATTGAGTCTTCCTATGCACAAACATGGACTATCTCTTCATTTATTTATTTCTTTGATTTTGTTCATCAAAATTTTGTAGTTTTCTCATATAAATCATGTCCATATTTTGTATACATATATATTTATATGTAAGTATTTCATTTTGGATGTTGCTATTTAAATGGTAATGTATTTTAATTTTAAATTCCATTTCTTCATTGCTGATATATAGGAAGGTGATTTATTTTGTATTTAACTTTGGATCCTTTAGCCATTCTATAATTGCTTATTAGTTCCAGGTGCTTTTTGTCTGTGAACAAAGACAGTTTTATTGTTTTCTTTCCAACCTGTATACATTTTATTTACTTTTCTTGTCTTATTCCCCTAGATACGACTTGTAGTATGATGGTGAAAAACAGCTGTGAGAGGGGACATCTTTGTCTTTATCTGGATCTCAGCAGGAAGTATTTGAGTTTCTCACCATTAAGTATAACATTAATGGCAGGTTTTTCATAAGTGTTCAAGTTAAGGAAATTCCCCTTATTCCTAGCTTGCTGAAAGTTTTTATCAGGAACAGGTGTTAAATTTTCTCAAACATTTTTTTCTGCATCTATTGATATGATCATGTGATTTTTCTTTAGCCTGCTGATGTGATGGCTTAAATCAATTGATTTTTTAATATTGAACATTATGGCCCCAAACTGTTTTCATCATACACCTCCTGACTCCCATCCCCAGCTCCAGTAGCAAAGAACTGCAACCATTCTCATGAAGAAGACATTCACATCTACAAGTCCATTCTTACATGAATCCTAGATGTTTCCCTTTCTCCAACTGTCACATATTAATCTATCAAATATGACAACTTTCTCAACTACTGCAGGCTGCCTTTGCAATTTCCTCGTATATGTCCTGCTAGTACAGCATTCATAACTCTACCATAGCGGTTAGTTCATTGTACTGTATTTACTTCAGTTATCTTTCTCCCCAGTGAGAAAATCAGCTACATGAGTGATGTGCGGTTCATTTTTGTCTTCTGCAATTGACACAGTGTCTGACTATGAGCAGGCTTTCAATTAGAATTCTTTTCTTTTTAAAATTAAATTCCATTTTATTTATTGTTTATTCTAATAAATTAGAATTGAAAGGATAGAACAGTTGTTGGAAGAGTAAGGGGATGTGCATAGTACCTTTAAAAAGTCTCACCCTGACCAACCCCTTTACAGGGAAAGAACCAGGAGAAAGTTCTAAGTTGTTGATAAGAAGCAGGAAATCAGGATTCTTGCTCTTCCTTGGATGGAGGTGAGGTTACAGATAGTTTGTGTAACATGATATCTAGGACATAAAATGCACTCACTCTACAGCAGCCAAGAGAATCTTTTAAAATGAGAACATAAGTTAAATCCTCGATTATTGACACATATAATTTTCAAATTATCCTTTTAGATAACAGATGCAGCTTATTAAAAATTTAATGCTGTAGCAAAGAACTATTGAAAATGAATCAAACACAAAACTCCTTAGGGTAAAATTCTAGGGTTAGTGTATATTCAGCTCAGTGTGCTTTCTCTAACCACACAACCTTTAATATTTCTGTAATGTTATATGCTAACTGAAGCGCATGCATATTCCTTTGCAAATGTGAACCTCTTGAAAACTCTGGAGGGTGGACAGGACAAGTGTTACTCTCTCAGTTGTAGAGGGGGAACTGAGTTACAAGATGGGAAATGCTCAAGATACAGAGCAAGCCAGTGACAAAGATGGGAAAATCATGTCTTTTATTACTTTTCCTTTCCTCAGTGTTATTTCATTCAGAATGAAAAATCAAGTTTTTACAAAAATGATCAGTCATTTTAATACTTTGCTTTTTGTCTGCACTATCTATGACAAGAAAATGAATTAATATGTATAAGGCGGGTTTAAGCTACAGGTGTTAAAACAAGATAGCATTTTGAAGGAGTCTCAGTTAAACTGAAAATTCAATCAAACTAACCTATTCTGGCTGATTGGGTTTTTATAATAATAACAAGTATAATAAAACCCAACCTTGAATTTCCACAGTGCCTTTCCTTTTCCAGAGCTCTAAAGCAATCATGAAGATGATCCCACATGCTTGTGATGGGCCTGAGAAATTTGTCATAACAGCTATTCAGAGTGTGCTGGGCTTGCTACTGACTCTTAAAATTAAGATAATTAATGAATCTGCACTGAGGTGTATTTGCTCTGTACTCAGTAGAAACCTTCATCTTAATGTATGTAATTCATTTAATATTCTAAACATATCATATGCTGCAGAGGCTATTTATAAAAGGAAATACAGAAACCCTACACTGTCTCATATCCCCACCAATGTAGTATAAATATCAATAATATCCTTGATGTTTGTCATACAAAAGTTAGTTCTAAATGCTTTATTTAGACAATAATATTTAGAGAATAAAATCCTTAATTTATAAAGGTTACCTTTTTCCCTGAGATACCAAATGCACGTAAGCTTTTTTTTAAACCCCTCAACTAATTTTCCTTGTCCCTAGTTCTGATGATGGGAGCATATTAATTACTTTAATTCATCATAAGTTGATGCCTATGAATAAATAACAAACCTACTTTTCTCCAAAAAGTGTAACTTACTTTCATGTCTTTCCAAGGAGGAGGTTCACATCCTCCTCTTAGTTGGAGACACAGACGCTTTGACTTCAATGGAAGATCCTAAAAGCACATTGTGCCCATCGACTTGCTCAATCAAGTAAACAATTCTTCACATTCATGATGCAGGAAGGAACTCACCCCAAACTTGGCTCATGGCAGACTATGGGCACCAGGAAACCTGGCTTCTGTGGGGGCTTTAAGGGTGTTTCAGATAGTTTTTACTTTGCTTCAATTTAATCTCACTACTCTAGTTTGAAGGTCAAGTTCTGAGTCAATTAAATTATTTTTGCAAAGTCACAGGAAGTGTAGGAATTTTTTCTCAAGATTCAAGATACTGTTGGCTATTGAGTAGCTAAATAGAAAATAAATTGTATTAATAATAACAAATTGAAAGTTGTAGTTGGGGGGATGAGTGAGATATGCAACTGGATAATCAGGCATTCAAGCAACAATTAAAAATAAAACAGTATGGCCATTTTACATGCTCATTACATTCTATTTTATTGCTACCATTAAATATATTTTCATTACAATGAAATATGTGCCACATGGAAAACATGTATAGGCATTTAAACATATGACATGCTTGAAATAAAACTGAATGTGGTCCCATAGGCTATTTCATGATATTGGATTATGAGGCTTTGGAAGTGTATCCAATGGGAAATGGGGATGTATAACACTTTTTGTTTAAACTTAAAATTCCAGAATTCCTTGAAGAAAAGAAAGCTAAAACTTTTAACACAGCTTAGATTTCTTGGCAAGGATTTTTAACTGGAATATACCTTGGACCTTCCCTTGATGGTGAAAATTGAAAAGATCTTATAACTGAGGGTTTTGAGACATATTTGCTGAGAGTTATTGTTGCTAATAACAATAATATCAGGATATGGTGAGTTTATAACTAGGTTAACTTTTGGAAATAGAAAGACCTGGAAGTCATCATAAATCTTTGTCCATGACCAATTTCAAGATGAGCTTGTTTAAAATTTCCCCCAGCTTTAATTATTAAACAGAAAAGCAGGCAAAGGGAAGAAAAAGGAAGGGAAGGGAAGAGAAATAAAAGAACGTAAGCCAGAACTTTACTCATAAGTGTGATTCACTCTTTCACAGCTTCCCTGAAATATTAAAAATCAGTTAGGAATGAAGGAAATTCCTCTCCTTGGGGTATAGTTCAATAGCCCAAATTTTTATCCCCCTAATTTAAATTTATTATTTTTCTTTAATTCAAATGGCATATCTATAGTTCCAAGGATGAGAAATGTTGATTTATAAACAATGAATTTTTATCATATCATCATCATCATCATTTTGTAACTGTGAGATGGATTAGGTGATACTGCATATGAAGAGCTGTCTTGATTTCTACTCCACCTAGGCAGATATTTAATAAACTGAATTGGCATATAGAAATAGGTATCGACATCCTTTTGAAGACATCATTCTGAAATTTTTCAATAATCTATTTAGGCCAATTACTTCCTATAAAGTTACATATGGGGCAATACTGTGTTTCCACCATTCAGATTTAACCATGATTTTGGTTGACCCCTGCTCTGAACTTGCAGAACAGGACATTGTCATGGTCTCTTTGTTATTGGTGTGATAAATCTCTTCTTTTTTCCTCATCCTCCCCTTGAAAATAAATAAATATTTTATTAAATTATTTACTTATAATGTTATTTATTTATTAATGATGGTATTTATTTTTATACATACACATATACACACTTCTGTATTATAATAAAATACATTTAATAGGTAATATAAATGGAATAAAATATGCAATAAAATTCAAAAGACAAAAAGACTATTTACTGGAAAATTAATCTCTTTCTCCCCTTATCCACTAGGCATCTAAGATTTCTAGATTCAAGCACTGTTACAAATTTCTTTAGTAATTTTTGAGGGGCTTTCAATGCATTTGCAAGCATAAATTGTCTGTAGGTATATCTGTTGTTATATGCATACCTTATACTGGCAAACATTTCACAGTTTTCAGTAATAATTTGTGTATATTTGTATGTTTAACCATAAAAATATATTTTGGAGAGTTCCTGATAAGAATCGGTAGATCTGTCTCATCGTTCTCAAAGTTGGCATAGTATTCCATTGTATAAGATGCTCTTTTTATTTTATAGTGCTCTTATTTATCCCATTTAATTATTTTTGCCCTAAATTCAACCTTTCTTAAATTAATATTATAATTATTTTGTTTGATTTGAATTTATAAAACTTGTTCCCTAAAATTTCATAATGAACTAATATAGTTTTTTTCTTAGATCCAAATTTTACTGAGCAATATCCTTCATGCTGTTGAACACACCTTTGATTATCTATTCAGTGACCACCTTCCTTTTCCTATGTCTTGCTACAGAAGCAGACATTTCTAGCTACTCCTCTCCATCTTCCCTTGGTGAGAGGGTTAGTTATGTGAGCCAGTTCTTATATATGAATGTCTGCCGGGGGTGTTCTAGAAAGAGTATCCTTCCAAAAAGAAGGGATGATGTGCATGAGGGAGCCCCATGATGATCTTCTTCCATTGGAACGTGCCTGTGTGAGGATGAAATGCTTGGAGCCACCTTGAAATAATGAGGCTATGGACAACATGACTGGGGGTGTATAGGTAAAAGAGGGAAAAAGCTGTATTTGAGCCACAGTCCCACACCCAGTCCACTAACTTCCAGATTTCTTGCCATATGTGAAGAATAGCCTTTACCTTTACATGACTTTTTGTTAAGTATTTTGTCACTAGCAGTCAAAGACATTGGAACTGACAGAGGCTCCAACATACTGCTAGGCACTAAGCATACAAAAGGAAGTAGATACCGTCTTTGGCTCCTGTATAAGACAGATATTATCTCTTTTTGTATCTGTTAGACTGTTAGCATAACTGATGCCATCTTGGCCCCTCACAGTTCCTCCTGTCCTTTTACTGACCCTACCCAGGAGTGTACTGTGCAGTGAAACAATTCTCTGTCATCAAGGGCTTTGTAGTTAATAGATATTGTTTAATAATCATTAAGACCAGGTAGTCTTTATGTTCTGTTAGTCTCCAAACAATGATGAAAATCTTCCCTGTTGTACTCCTGATATCCATGATACTAATGACCCATTCATAAATCTTAGAAATGCACACGTTATTTCCAAGTACCTACCCCCAAACCCTAGGTTAACTATAAAATTGTCCGCCCCTCCAGGGTGCAGAGTGCAGCTGCTAATGCTTCCTGACCATCAACCACCTAATCCCAATCCCACCCTGTGAATAAGTTACCCTGTAATAAACTGATCCACTGATCACATGGAGTTGCCTCCCTTGTTTCCTTGTTTTTTTGTCTCAAGACGCCTTCTCCATTCGATAGGCACTTTCTGTTCCTTCTGTCCTCTGTCCTCCAACAATATCGATGTTCTGGGTTTTTATTTGTTGACTGACACAAATCTTCACTAGAATCTATGCTAAAAAGTGTTTTGTTGTCATCTTGGATTGTAACCACTAGCAAACTGTATCTATTTGTAGACTGTGATGAAATGGAGATAATGGTCAGTAGCAATAGTACAAATGACTTTTTCATAATGGATTTTAAAGTTCATAAATATATTTTTGGAAGGGGATACAAAATTACTATATAAACTGTCATTTTTACATAATCTTTATTTCCTGGCAAAAAAATGTGAATTTCATTTATGAAATGAAAGTTACTACAGCAAAAAAATTAATGATGTATGATTTTTTAATTGTGTTTTTTGATGCTAATACAGTGCAATATAAAGTGCATTTATGGACTTTATTTTAATATTTTGGAGAAATGGCACTCATGAAAAGTCAATAATATCATTTGATCTATATATAGAAAGAATAGAATATATTTTATGTGAAATTTTTTTCTCAAGAAGTAGAATGAAGGTAATAAGAAAAATGTGCTCTCAGTAAGAGTATATCTGAATTCTGTCTCCTGCACTCCCATAGATCCTGGAAAAGATACTGGGTGGTGGTTTGGACCAGAAGTTTTGGCTAGATGCTCTCCAGCATAATAATTTAAAGCAAGGAATTGCTGACATGGCAAAACCCAAGCAAAGTTTTGGGGATAAAGGATTCAAGTCTCAGCAACAAAAACTAGAAGGGAACATAAAGTGCAAGGACTTTTGGATTCCTTCAAGGAACAGTAGTCAGCTTCAAACAAGATAGGAAGGAGGATAGGTCAAAAAGAAGAGGGTGGAGCCTAGATGTTAACTGTGAATGATTTTAGCTGCATATGAGTACATGGCAAATGAATAAGTGTGATGACTTTACTAACAGTACAGGATCTGGGCAGATAGGAAATCTATATTCAGAAATTGACTTTTAAACAAAATGTGCTTATTTATAATTCTTCAGACCCTGACTGTATACTATTGCCTCAAATGGCAAAGGTACTTAAAGAAATGAAACAAAGCAAACAACAAGAAACTTTGTACCAAATTGTATATAATAAAAGTCAAAATGAATAAGACTTTCCATAAGATCCATTTCACTAAAAAAACAAACAAAAAAAAAACAAAAACGGTGGTAGCCTTTTCATCTTAGTAAAAGGTCATAGGAAAAAGTTAATTAGAAGAAGAGTTATGGGGTTAAAGTACCATTGAAAATTTCTAAAGGAAAGAATTAGAAGAGACTAACACAGTCACTTTGTATTTATTTGATAGTCATGAAGTTATAAACTCCATTGAGAAAAAAAATGTTAATTATATGGCAATCCAATTAAAATAACTATTAAATTTTAGAATCATAAATATTTTTACTACCACAATTAGTGGAGAAGAATTGTTACTTTTCCCTGACATCCTTCAAAGTTAGTCTGCATGATCCTGTTTTATAATGCATTTATGACAGCGGATTTTCAACCCTGCTATGTAAATTGAGTTGGATTCCTCTTTTCTTTCGTTTGCGGCACATTTTGCTGGTGGTGGCTAGACAAATATTTCGGTGAAAGTTAATGTGGTTGCCCTCTAGCACTTGAATGTCTGCTATTGCACAATCAAGGAACTGGTGTCACATTAAGGCAATTCTTATAATCAAAGTTTTCATGTTGTGCTCGCCTTTAGATGAAACAAACTAATGAAATGTATTGACCCTCCTCACGCAGTTCCGAAGAAAAATGACTAAGCAGTATTGAGACGACATAAAGTACATTGACATTCATTGTGAAGTCGGCATTTCCCAGTCACACTGGTGGATGATTAAAGTGTCACATTGACAATATAGACCCTTTTGAACAGGAAATTAATATCAGCTTGGTGGCAAAAAGAATTTTCTTCCACAAGGAAATTTGCGTCATCGCTATTCCTTCTTAGAAAAAAAGGTCACATTTTTTGCATTAGCGCAGCCTTGACTTTTCTTGTTATGAAAGAATAATCAGAAGTGTCATCACTGTATTTTTAAAAAATAGGATGTCTATGTTATTTCATGATAACTTTGGTTATGAGTAACTCAAAAATAAGGAGACAATAGAGAAAGAGTAAGAAATTTTTGAACCTTTCATTAACTCATTTGAATGGACATTTGGTTTAAACATTAAAAGGTTAAATTATTATCAATATTAGATAAATATTTAACATCATTCATTTCCTATACATTAAATAAGAAAAGAAATGGCATATTTCTGAAATTCTAGCTGTTTGATATTACCCCCAAATATTTAATTCCATAAGCAGTACAATTTTCTTTGTAGAAGCTACCACCTACCGCTATTCTAGGATTCAAACTGGAAAAGAATCTACAGGATAAAGGATCAAAGTATGGACACACTTGATTTGCCATCCCCCTTACATCCTGTTCCCCCTTTTCATGGAGGAAGGAAATTATTGCTCTAAGTTTTAGTTTTTCCATTGCTTCATTATTTTCCCTTCCAATCTTGCTTAATAATTCACTCAATAGATAATATAATGTGGACATTCCTTACCTTAAAAGATGTGTAACTGCTGCTTGTGTAGGTTTCCTCCAGCAGAAGGGGTATAAGAGTTATGAGTTGGATTAAAAAAAAAAAAATGATGGGGAAAAGTGTGGTTATGTGACTAGGGTTGTCTTTTTAAAGTTCAATCATGATAAGATCAAAGGTAAGATTATATGCAGATCTGAGTTTGTCTTGCTGAATGTAGAACCATGTGTCAGCATTGTTCTTACATTATTTACCATTCTCCTTATGCCAGCTTTCACTTCCACTGAGTTCCCCTCACTGCTGTCCTAAAAAGTTGGGCAATAATTTCCATCTGTGGCTGTTTTTCTCTTTCCCCCTCTCCTGAGAGAATACGTTTGGTTATGATTTGACAGTCTTCAGTCACACTGTGTTGTCATGTAACCAGCAAGTGATTAAGATTCAATCCCCGCCACCCTCAACCCTACCACCACCAGTTACAATGACCTTATGCCTTGAGTAGCTTTTGCTTGGGCCTGCATGCTTTTATTCTTAATTATTTTCTCTAAAAGCCCAATAACTTTTTGCTAATAACAAATGTCTGCTCTACTTCTGAATGCAGAGAGCTGTTTCATTTATCTGCTAATTTGTAACCCTAGAAAGAAAATGTTAAAAGAAAAAAACAAACTCAAAGGAAATACAGTTTCTTACTCTAGTCATGCCTTCAAATCTTCTGGCCTTCAGAGTTTAGATCTCACCAGTTCAGGCTTCCTAGCATGAGTTTAGTGGAAAAAAAAAAAAAAGTTTTAAAAAAATGATAGTTGCTATGAAGGATAATATTCAAACACCCTGATGATTACCCTTGGCCCAACATTTAAAACATTATTGTTGAGTTTTAGGAGTTCTCTATATATTCTGGATATCAATCTTTTTTCAGATATGTGTTTTGCAAATATTTTTTCCCATTCTGTGGATAGTCCTTTTAAAACGGTATTGATTGTGTCCTTTGATGCACAAAAGTTTTACTTTTTGATGAAGTCAAATTTGTCTACTTTTTCTTCTGTGCCTTGTGCCTTTGGTGTCATATCCAATAAATGATTGCCAAATCTAATGTGATGAAGCTTTTCCTTTATGTTTTCTTCTAAGATTATTATAGTTTTAGCTCTTACATTTAGGTCTTTGATCCATTTTAGGTTAATTTTTGTGAGCAAAGGACTTGGATAGACATTTCTCCAAAGAAGATATACAAATGGACAAAAAGCATTCAGAAAAGATGTTCAACATCACTAAGCATGAGGGAAATGGAAATTAAAATCAAAATGAGATACCACTTCACACCTAACCTATTACACAAGCAAACAAACAAACAAAAATCCCAGATAATAACAAGCATTGGCAAGGATGTGGAGAAACTGGAACCACTGTGCATTTCTGGTGGTTATGTAAAATGGTGCAGCCACTATGGAAAACAATATGGTGGTCCCTCAAAAATTAGAAATAAAATTACCCTATTATCCAGCAAATTCATTTCTGGGTATATAACGGAAAGAATTTAAAATGAGAAAACAAAGACATATATGGACACCAGTGTTAATAACAGCATTATTCACAGTAGCCAGATTGTGAAAGTAACCCAAGTGTCCATCAATGGATGAGTGGATAAACAAAAGGTAGTATATATACAACAAAATATTATTCAGCCTTAGTAAAGAAATTCTGACACATGTTGTAACATGGTTGAACCTTGCACACATTATGCTAAATGAAATAAGCCAGTCATAAAAGGACAAATATTATATGATTCCACTCAAATTTTACTACTTGGAGTAGTGAAGTTCATAGAGACTGAAAATTGAATGATGACGGCCGGGGACTAGTGAGGAGTGGAGAATGAGTATTTGTGTTTAATAGGTACAAAGATTCAGTTTTGCAAGCTGAAAAAAAGTAATGTGGATGGATGATGGTGATGGCTGAAGAACAATGTGAATATATTTAATGCCACTTAATTGTACACTTAAATGTAGTTAAAACAGTAAACATTTTTTTTTTTGCGGTACACGGGCCTCTCACTGTTGTGGCCTCTCCCGCTGCGGAGCACAGGCTCTGGACGCGCAGGCTCAGCGGCCATGGCCCACGGGCGCAGTCGCTCGGCTGCATGAGGGGTCCTCCCGGACTGAGGCACGAACCCGCGTCCCCTGCATCGGCAGGCGGACTCTCAACCACTGAGCCACCAGGGAAGCCCACAGTAAACATTTTTGTAATGTATATTTTACTGCAATAAAAATAAATAAATAATTTCAAAACACAATTTAGATTTTGACAAATTCTAGAGCAGGAAAAGGCTTAGTTATCTGATTAAATAACCAATTAATTCACTCCACACTCATTATATACTTTTATTTCTAGATACTCTAAATCCAAGTAATTTAGAGAATAAGATAAAATTACTGTCCTTTAGGATCTTACAGTCTAAAGAAGAATCATGCAAAGAAGCAGTTACTAAATGTGAAAGTTAAAAATTGGAGTATGCCTACCCCAGGCATAAAATGATCTGTTGAAATACTGTAATATACTAGGAATACTAATTCTCTTAATTTATTTTTAATCTAACTGCTTTATTGAGATATAATTTGTGTATGATGCAATTCACCACTTAAAAGTGCACAACACAATAATGTTTAGTATATTCGGAGAGCTGTGCAACCATCACCACAATCGATTTTAGAACATTTTCATCACCCCCAAAGTAATTTCTTATTCGTTAAGTCACTCTGAATTTTCCCCAACCTCTCTATCCACCTGAAACTTAAGTAATCTCAAATCTACTTTCTGTCTGTATCTACTTTCTGTCTTTATAGATTTGTTTGTGCTAGACATTTTGTATGAATGGAATAATACAGTGTGTGGTATTTTTTTATTGTTATTTTTCACTTAGCATAAAGTTTTCAAGGTTCATCCATATTGCAGAATGAATCTGTACTTTGTCTGTTTTTGCTATCAATCTATTATATGGATATACCACATTTTGTTTATGGACATAAAGTTTCTTTCCATTTTTAGCTATTATTTATAATACTGCTATGAACATTCATGCACAAGATTTTTTGTGGACTTATGTTTACATTGTTTTCGTATGTATACATAGGAATGATAACTCTATATTTTACCTTTGAGGAACTGTCAGATTATTTTCCAAAATGGTGGCATTTCACACTCCCACCAGCGATCTATGAAGTTTCCAATTTTTCCATATCCTCAAACAATACTTGTAATTATGTTGTTTTTATAGTTATCCAAATATGAATGAAGAGATATCTCATTATGGCTTTGATGTATATTTCCCTGATGACGATCTCTATTTATTTTTAACATCCTTTAACATTTATATTTTTGTGGGCATTTTTAATTAAAGAGACTACTTTGAGGTAGTAATAAATGTGTGTTTGTTTGTGTGTTTGCATGATAGGGGATGCATAACTAAATTTCTTTGTTGATGGTGTTCATGATCAGAAAATTTGTAGAAAGTAGAACTAAACAATAAATGCTCAATTAGAAGTAAGCAAAGGGTTTAGTAAAAACAGGAATAAAGAAGTTCTCAGATGAAGAGATACTGCAGTTGAATCTTTAGACCCAGTAGGTATGTACTTTGGGGCTTGCAGGGCAAGACAGGGAAGCATTACAGGACAAGAGGATAATATTTTAAAACATTAACAGAGGTGTGGGAGAATTTGCCAGCCTTGGTAATTCTCAAATATTCTGCAAACACTTGAAAGTGCAGAATGTCCTTGAGGGTGTGATGAAAGATGATTCTGTAAAGGAAGGCAAGGACCAATGTGTAAAATTTCTTTCATGTTCTACTCATCTCATGTGCGAAGAGGGAGCCACTGAAGATTTTGAGGCTGATAATGACATTATATAATATTTAAAAACAATTATCCCCATACAAGTTAAAAATAATGTATGAGGGTTAGTCCAAAGCAGAGATATTAATTCAGTGAAAAATGATTAGGACCCACAGCTTGTGATTTATTAGTATTTATTAGTGATTTATTAGTATTTGGGTTTTACATTTATATCTATTAAAAGTTTTCATCCTGGGCTTCCCTGGTGGCGCAGTGGTTGAGAGTCCGCCTGCCAATGCAGGGAACACAGGTTCGTGCCCCGGTTCGGGAAGATTCCACATGCTGCAGAGCGGCTGGGCCCGTTAGCCATGGCCGCTGAGCCTGTGTGTCTGGAGCCTGTGCTCTGCAACGGGAGAGGCCACAACAGTGAGAGGCCCGCATACGACCAAAAAAAAAAAAAAAAATTCATCCTTAACTTGGCTCACTTCTCAAGTATTTCTCAATTGTTTTTAATATATTAATAGTAACAGTTTTTATTGTTAATTTATATAACAATATATATCTTTCTGAAAAGTATATCATAATTTGAAGCAAGGGGTTTTCCATGGTACTTATTCTATAGATAAGGGTTTCTTAACCTGGGAAGTTTATGAATGGGCACCAGGGAGTCTATATACTTCCTGACATTGTATGAAAATGTATTTCTGTGTGTGTGTACCTACATGGACATTTTCCTGAACAAAGGATCAATATATTCCATTTAACTCTCAAAAGGGTCCTTCAGCATTGATAAAGATAGGGGAGATTTATCGCCCTCACACAAACTAAGGAAAAGGGATCCAGAGTTAGGTAGATGTATGAATGCTAAGCATTGATCTGTGATTTAAAAGAGTTTATGACGATATCATCCTTACGTAACAACAAAAAAAGAAAAGAACAACTAACTCCATGAATATACTAGTTTACAGAATCTACCAATTAGCAAGACACTAAGTTAAGACACACAGTTTTCAGCCTGCTATGCAGATATCTGTGTTGACTTTGCATAAAGAGACTAAATCTGATGACCTTGCACAGACTCATGTGCTTTTGTTTTTGTAAAACGGACAAGCATCAAAATGATTTCCAGAGAGGTGTAATTGGAAGAGGGTAAAGGGTACTGGACTTTCTTAAAAAATAAACATCTGGACCTAAAAGAAGGATCTCTACTCATTATTTTACATGAAAGCAGATAGTAGATTATAGGTTGCAAATAAGATATTGTACAACAAAAGATTAGGGAACCTCACAGATGATACTCTTTTTCTTTTCTTTTTTTTTTTTGTTAGTGAGAGTAAAGAAAAGAAAGCATTCTTACAGTTGTTCTGTTAAGTCTTCCTTGTCATTACAACTGTAAAATATAATTTCTATCTAGAATTATTATTTTTCTGGAGTTGGGTATGGATGGGAGAGGTAGACTCATAGCTTCTTAGAGGGAAGTTTTCAATGACCATTTTTTTAAAGACACAATTATTGCCTTTCACTATAGCACAAGGTTATTCAGTGGTCAAAGGCAATATTTGTGAAATATGCACTTTCGCATGTAATGTCAAACCCTGGGACTGGCATTACAGTCATAGATCCAGGTGACTAAACTATGGCTTCTTGCTATTTTCATCCAAATGAGCCTTCACTTGTTACAGTGTCCAAGTTTCATAGAAGGGACCTGCTAACATTACCTGATAGCTCTTGTAAGCAATACTCAAATCAACTGATCTTTTGTAGTTCTCTTTAATGGAGTCTGGATGATGAATTTACATCTATATATCAGAAACATTGTCTTCTGCCCTACATTACTAATGTCAGAAAATTGCCTCTATATAATTCATCAAAGTATTTCTATAGCCTCATTCCTTTATTATCTTTTCTCTTGAAAACTGTGTAATTCCCCTTCATTCCTCATCAGGGAAGACCTTTAATCTTGTCTGGCTGCATTCTGTGTGCCTTTTTATATTAAAGGGCTTGAGCAGGTACCACTGCAGGCAGTAAGAATAGAAGCAAACAGTAACTGGGATAGCATTATGGAAGTGACTTAAAAATGACTAGGTAGAAAACATTCTTCAAAAGGATCACAGCCTAAAAAAGTGGTTTTAAATTTGTTTGACAAAAATTAATATATCACTCATATTTACACATCTCTTTATTTTTCCTTCAGAAACCTCACTCCATTATAATGACTTATCTTCCTGGCTTCATCTCCAATACACACATTTTAATTCTTTGTTCTCTTTAATAATAGAGACTAAAGGAAGTGAAATTCTGGCAATGTAGTGCCTTTCCATTCCAGTGTTATGATGGGACCCTTGGAAATGACAGACAAGCTTATGTGATTCACATGAAACCTTTGATGTCTCAGTGCTGATTTCACTCTTTCCTTGTAGTTTGCCCCAGTGATGTATTGTGGATGTAGGAAGTAGACCCTCTCCTCAAGAGCACACAAACCATTGACAAGTGTATTACAAATAGTGACTTAATACTGAGAAACACATTGAAAAGATAAAATCAATATTCTATCAATATCTTCTGATGAAATAAAAACACATAGATTTTAAATATGACTTTAGAACCTCTACAACAACCCCAATGTATGGATTAACCACACCACAAGAAGTTTTATTTCTTGGTCTGGCAGATTCACTGTGCATAAGAAGGAAAGATCATTGAGTTATTTATGTCCGCAAACTCAGCAGGAATGAAGACGTTCTGACAACGGTACAGAAGATTTGCCTTTAGCTTTGAAGAGTAATGAAATAATTTGTCCAAATAAGAACTGAGAAAAATACAGTACTTTAATAGAGACAGCTTTTGGTTCACCTTTATCTCCCCAAGGACTCATCAAAATTCCTGATACATAGTAACTGCTCAATAAATGGCTTTGGGATTGAGAGGAGGCTTGCACAAGTTATTGGGTTTCTGTGAGTTTTAATTTCCACATTTATAAATTGAGTATACAGTGGGGTCTAGGAACTTAGGCTGTGGAGTCATACCCTTGAAAGTACTAATCCTAACTGCAGCATATCTCTAAAATACAAGGATAATGGGGAGGGGATTTTCCAGTATCTTCTTCCTATGTGGGCCTGGCTTAGTGTGGCTCTTAAGAGATTTCTGCATGAGATTTAGAAAGTGGAAGTGAAGCATCAGCCAATACATGTGGGAGCTAAATGCAGGCCCCCAGAGAGCACTCCAGGACCAACCATTGTCCCCGGTCTACTATTAACCTCATTGCTGTGGGATCGCGATCAGGCTGCTTCAACTTCCTGGAACAGGCATTTTTTTCTATGGGAAAGAGGATGAGTACATCCTGCAGGTCATCTGCCTTGTCAGGTTTAGATGCAGTGAGCAATAGAAACAGGATCCAGTTTGCTTTCATGGGTTCTGCTTTGTTCTCGCAGGTTCCAGATTGCTCTTGCTTTTCATCCAGCTTTTCCCCAATCTTCCAATATTCTCCCCTGATGAGTTTAAGTGACTTCAGGACCACCAGGTGTAGAGGCAAAAGTCTTCCTTAGACCTTTTTACCAGTCTCTCTTCGTGATTTCTGATTAGTGACTTTTCTCTCTTCCTCCAACTATATTCTTTCAGAGCTTTATACTTCTCCAACTTCTTCCACAGTTGTATAAATTCTAATTTCTATAATAAATCTTATTCTCCAAATGACCATTATGATTTTACTCTCCTGGTACCTGAAGAAGTTGCAGTATAGGTTTTCCAAATTGGTTCTATGTTTTGATTCAGTTTAAAGAAATCAAAGACTCTTTTTCCAATGCTAAAAGAACCACTGATTTTTCATGCCAAAATATCTTAAGTTATCATCTGTGCACACCTAAAAGTAAGTGGCTGTGGAAGGCATAACCTGGGCTTATCAAGAAGCTGCTGCCATTGCACCTTTCCCTTAAATTGAGTAGGGTGAGGGTTTGGTTGAGTACTTTTAATTGCAGTAGAGAACTTGAGGATCCACAAAACCCAGATTTATGAAAACAAAGCCAAAGTCTCTTTCTGTGGGTTGCTGAATTACACTTCACATGGAATTCACACCCATGCAAAGTCTTTTATGTTATCATTAGGCCATTGATTAAATAAGAAGGAGTGAGTCCCTGAAAATTAGGATGGGGTCTTATGGACAGCTTCCTAATGAAGCTGGAGTCCTTGAACCTCTAAAGTCTGAAAAATATTATTTTTTTCCACTATAAGCAATCTTCTTCTCCTGTCTGAGACCATTCTCCTCTTTCTTGAAGAACTTGTAGTGTCCTCTTCTGTGGCAAATGCCTTATAGAAAACTACTGAACTCCTCAGGGCCTAATCCAGTCACCTCCTATTGCCTCTAGCCCTATAACCAGACAAGATTCAGAAGATACTAGGAGAACAAAAAATTGCTTGATTTTCCAATTTATACTGTCAGACACTGGGATACGTACATGGAAATGGAACCTAAGGATGTTGGATAAGAACGAAAGGAAACAGTGCTGGATTTGGTCAAATTTGTAGATGTGGTTACACTAAGCAGCATGGTTGGGAGTAGCTTAAGTTTGCTTCCTTGGTTGTTTGAAATATGGAATCACAGGCGACACTGAATGAAGTTGAAGTACGAGTTAGTATGTGAGATTAGTATGCAAGACCTTCTTACTCATCCTAACTATGTCCTCCAAAAGAGGCCAGAGAATACTCCTCTCATCAAAGCTTTGAGAATTACATTTGTGAGCATAACCCCATTATCCTTAAGAATTCTCTGGTAGTTATTCCCTGCAGGCCAAAAGTAAGAGTAGCAGATACTGCCATCAAACTGTGTTCCCTGAATTCTATGAAAATGATGGAAACATGAGGTTAGAGGGATCAAGTGGAAGTTAATCACAGAGACAAAGTGGGTGTGGTAACCATAGGGAGAGCAGAGTCATAGTAGTAATCAAAAGGATTTGAACCACAAAGATCATTGACATTGGCTAATTAATCATGGTGTCCTTCTAAGTTACATAGGTGTGCATCCCACCAATGTATTATTTTATGTGTATGAATGGAAAATCTCTATGTCTAGAGAAAACACATATGAATGAAAAACCACACTAAAGACATGAGTCCTCAACAAATTCCCAATGTTGAGCCAGTGGACAGTCCCAGTGTAAACTTGTATAAAAGTGGGGAGGAGGGAATCAAGTCCACTTTAGGAAGGATCTCACTATACCACCCAAAATTTTATACCATAATTAATTCTCCTAGCCTTATCCAGAGGGATCTGCAACTATTTATCACAGTAATGTTAACCAAGAATAGAGAAATAACCACCTTTTTAGAGAATACGAGCCACTGGCTCTGAATCAACATTAATTACTGAAAACCAAAACACCACTGTGGTCTAGCAACCAGAATGGGAGCTTATTGAGATCAGGTGATCAGTGAAGTCTTGGCTTACATCCATGCCACAGTGAACTCAGTAGATACATGGATCCACCCTGTGGTTATTTCCCCAAATTCAGAATGTATACTTGGAATAGACATACTTAGTAACTGGCAAAATTCTTATATTGGGTCTCTGACCTGAGGAGTGAAGTTTATGATGATAGGAAAAACCAAGTAGAAGGCAATAGAGCTGTCTTTACCTACCAAAGTAGCAAACATGAATAAATAAACATGTTTCTGGAGTGACTGCAGAGATTACTGACATGATCGAGAACTTGAAATGTGCAAGGTGGTGAAAAAAAAAAAGAAAATAAATTCTTTCCTCACCCCCTTCAACTCACATATTTGGCCTGTGCTGAGACACTGTCTCAGTTCAGGGCTATATCAACTCTTCAGTCTTTTGTTCTAGTCTAATCATCAGACATCCTGATCACCCCTACATTCCACAGGACATCATATTGTCCTATTACACAGATATCATGCAGATTAGAGTTGATGACTGGGAAGTCACAAATATCTAGACAATTTGGTAAGACATAAGAATGCCAAAATCCCACAAGAATTCAAGGTCCTGCCGGATCAGTGAACCTTGTAGGGTCTATTGGTTTGAGACTTGTTGAACTATCCCTTCAATGGTAAAGGACAAGTGTTTGCATCTGGCTATAACCACAAGAGACACAATACCTAGTAGACCTCTTTGAATTTTGGAAGCAACACATATCTCATTTTGGTGTGCTATTCTAAACTACTTACCAAGTGACCCAAAAGATTTTGAGTAGAGCCCAGGAAAAGAGATGGTCTGCATCAGATCCAAGCTGCAATGAAACCTGCTCTGCATGAAGATCAAATGACCAAGAAGATTTAATGGAGATTAATGTGTCTATAGCAGTTAGGGTTGCTATATGGAGAAGTTTTCAGGTACATATAGGTGAATACCAATACATACCTTTTAAATACTGGAGTATAGTCATATTCTCCATTTGAGAAATAGCTTCTGGCTTGCAGAGGACTAAACGCTTGACCATAGGCCGCCAAGCTACCATGCAACAGGAACCACCCACCATGAACTGGATGTTGTCTGACTCATAAGTCATAAATTTTAGCTTGTAAAGCAGCACTCCATCAGCTAGTATATATAAGATTTGACTTGAGCAGACAACCATGACTCCTACTCCTTCTTTCTTGCCTTCTCTCTCTCAACCCGTACATATGATCTTATATGGAGGTACCTATTTGCAGTTAATTTTTTAAAAGTCTTCATTTATATCTGGTACTTTCACAATATGCTAGCCCCACCTGAAAGCTGACAGCCTGTACAATATTACAGTCTCAGTCTAGGAGGGCCCTGAAGAATAGTGGTGGAGGAAAATTCTCCTAGTGGGTACAACTTCAAACAGTGCCCCCAATTTATTTAGTCTATAATGATAAGTTGTCATGGGCAGTGACTAAGACTTTGACTTAGAGTCCTGGAAAGAAAAAAACTGGAGAATCAGATTTAAGAAAGTCTGGGGAAAGGTTTGAAATTAGACTTTAACTGAGTGCAGAGAGTGCAGAACTTTGTATTTCATGTGAATGCCCACCAATAAGGGATCTCAGCAGAGGAGCATCTTCATAATCAGATGGACAGGATGATCTTTTTCCTGGATGTCTCTCAGTCTCTTTATGCAGTCATCCTTGCCTTTGCCTAGTGAACAAATTAACCAGGGTAGCAGGAATACAGATTATACATGGGCTTAGCAAGACAGACATTCACTCACCTAAGATGACTTGCTATGCTACTGCTAAGTGTCCAAACTGCTAACAGACATCAACACTGAGCTCATTATGTAACACCACTTCCCAGGAAGATCATCCAGTAGCCTAGTAACAGGTTGATATTGAACTTCTTTCATAATGAAAGGGGGAGTGTTTTGTTCTTACTGAAGTACAAACTTACTTTAGATGTGGGTTTGCCTTCCCTGTCCACAATGCTTCTGCCAAAACCATCATCTATGGATTTACAGAATGACCTATGAAACTTCACAGTATACTCCAAAGTGTTGGCTCTAACTGAGGAATTCATTTTATAGCAAATAAATTTAGCAAAGGACTTATGCTCATGGAACTCAATAGTCTTACTGATGTTTCTTATCATGCTGAAGCAGCTGGTCCAATAGAATGATGAAACAGCCTTTTTCTGCCAGCGGATGGCCTCAGATTGCCATCATTGCAGGGCTGGATAATGTACTCCATAATGTGTTCTATGTTCTATATCAGTGATGAACATATGATGCTATTTCTTTCACAGCAAAGACTCATGAATTTGGGAATCAAGGGATGGAACTGAGAGTGGCTCTTCTCACTCTTACTGCCAATTATCCATTAGTATAATACTTTCTTCTTTCTCCTATAACTTTAGACTGCTGATTTAGTGGTCTTATTTTCCAAGGGAAGAATGCTTCTACCAGAGTTTACAGGACAGATTTCATTAAGATAGAATGTGAGACATCTACCTAGCCACTTTCTTCCCTTCATGTTAGTGAACAGCAAGAAATGGTGATATTATTGTATAAACTATCATGATTAATCCAATTATCAAGTAGATGAGTTGTTAGTATAGTGGGCATAAAGTAAAGAATGGCTGGGATTTAGGATGTCCCTAGGATACCTCTTAGTAGTCCTACACCTTCTGATAAAAGTTACTAGAAAACTACACACCTGAATACATGCAAGACTGCTAATGGACCAAACCTTTTCATTAGGAATAAACGTCTAGGTCACTCCAGAAGACAAGGAACCACAACTACCCAAGGTTCTTGTTGAGAGAAAAAGGAATATGGAAGAGGTAGTGAAAGAAGGAATCTCTAAACATCAGCTACAGCCATGTGCTTATTGCAGAAACAAAGACTGTACAAGTATCTCTACCTTATCACAGTATAGCTATATTTGCATATGTGTTAAGCAATCTTTTTTTCCCCTACACAGTACTGACTTTACAGGATACAAAATTGGGTGTGTGAGTCAGTTTGAATAGGCATAAGTGTCACCCAAAGATGGATAAACTGAAATTTGGACTTTGTATTATTTCTTGGGAAAGGTTTAAAGAGTTTTCAATTGTAAAGGGATGATTGCATCACAATAGGTAGAAGCATGATTTTGCCATTATCTCTATTTGGAAATTAACTATAGTTAGGAAACCAGATGAATGTCAAGTTGACAAAGTGTGCACTGTGCTCTTTTGTACTTTGTCAGTTTAACTAAGCTGGAACTGCATACCCAAGAATCTCCTCCATATAGAGTTCTGCATTCAGCATGACACAAGGGAAACTGGCCCAGAATTGGGAGGCAGAGTGAAGCAAAGGCCACTATGCTTAGAAGTTTAGTAGAGGCCCCAGCTGCTGCTGCAGAGTTTGCATAGTGATCTGCTCCTCACTTGATTGGTGTGGGGTTACCGCTGGGTCCAAACATGACTCCAGCTGGAGCAGAGGGCTTCTCCTTCCACTTCTCTGAGTTCTGGGCCAGGTATGTGGGCCACTCTGTGTAGAAGGGAAACTGCCTCCTCTGAGAGTCACCAGGTATTAGAGTCAGACGCAGTGAGGAGGTTCCTCTTTATCCTCACGAGCTCTGGTTTGTTCTTGCCTTTCCTCTTTGTGCATCTGTTTTTCCTGACTGTCTGCCCACTTTGCTGACCTCCAGAAAGATCAGTCACACCATCAGAATCCAAGGCCTCACCTCCTTGGTTTTTTGTTTCTTTTCTTTTCTTTTCTTTCTTTCTTTTTTTTTTTGTTTCTGGTTCTCCAACTGACATCTCATGGATCTTTATTTTCCTAGCTTCTTGCATAATTGTGTATGGTCAAATAATTATAATAAGTCCTTTAATGTTATTTCATAATTCCTGATTAAGTATAACTGATACAGACTTTGAGTCTGAATCCCTTATCAAGTGGGGTATCCAATGGTATCCAGCAAAACCATAACACATTATTCAAGTTTAGATTCCTTGAACAGGTGTCATGATGACAAAGGGTGAGGACAATTCCTGGAGCACTGTTACTGGTTAAGCCTGGGTGGGGACCAGTGGGCCTAGAGACAAAACTCACCTCCTTTGCTATTTCATCCATGTCTTATTTTGCATAAACCTATTTATCTTTCTATGTTTGCTTCCTCTGAATTTTACAGACTAAGAGGGGATTGAGTTTTGAGAACTGTTGCAAGAAAAAAAAGGCCGGGGTAAAGCCAGCATTTAACAAAATGCTGCGTGGCATTACAAACAATTAAGAATTTTTACCATCATTTTAATTTATGTTTTATATTATTCTGTACTAAACTCCATATTAAAAACTCTGAGATCTCATCAGCACAAGACGTTGTTGTACCTGCAGTGGGAGATCTCTTTGTTTTCTTAACTCTCTTTAACTGCCTCTGATCATGGACCGTTAAGTCCAAATGGGAAGCCCAGAGGAGCTGGATTTACTTCCTTCTTCTTCATTTGTGTGGCTCTTATTTGTTCTCCAGGACTCAAGTCACATATTAGGAAGGATGGAAAATTATCTTCTGGGACCAGCTGTTTCTCTTCTTAATTGAAATCCATCAATGGTATTTAAGTATTCTGGGAGCCCTCTAAATAATAGATTAAAAATTACATGTGCACATACAACTTCTCTTCCTTTTTTGGGGAAAATATTCATATCATTTATCAGATATCAAGTTTTTCCATTATGGCTCCACCTGAATCTGTATTTAACTACAAAGAGCAGGTGGGTGAGTTGAATGACTTCTTAAGAGGTCATGGTTTTTATCCTAAAAGTGTGTCTTCCCTAAATAACTAATGCTCATGGCTCCAATTATAAATAATTTTAAATATTTCGACCAATTATTATTAAAATGAGTATGATTCTTATTTGTAACCAAAAACTATGTACATAATTTAAGCTCATTAAAGAACTACTAGTATTAGTACAACACATAGAATAAAATGTATCAAGTCAACTTTACCCTGGATCTGTAGAAAAATACAGGTAAAATACAGGCAGAACTTATCTTGTCCTGATGCTCTCCTTAGGTGAGTTTATTCACCTCCGTGGCTTCAACCGCAGCTTAAATGCAAATGCCCCTAACATATATGTCCAGGATCATGAAAATTCTCCACTGAATGTCCCCGAACAGGTGAACTCCAGAGACTTGAGGTCTGTGCTGAAAAAGGCGGACTCTTCACAGGGAACCAGAACCAGAAAACAAGCCACACTAGATATGTGCACATACACACATGAACAGTTGGCAGGAATTGCCTTCCCTGGGATGTCCAGTGCAGTTCTCCTGGCCTATGATGTATGGATGTGAGATGTACTGCATAAGGTACAATAGCCAAGTCCTTTTTTAGCATATAACTGCCCTTCAGTAACTTAGTGTAAGGAATACTATGTTCCTACTTTGCCTGTAGGAAAACAAGATTTTTTTTTCTTGCAATAATATAGGCTTTCTCATTCCACTCCTTGGTTTAATTCTGCCTGTTGTTCTAATATTTCTGAACCACAAAGCAAGTATACCATTTAAAAAACACCAACAGGTAAGGATAATGTACTCTGGGCCCATGCACACAATGCATGAAAGTAAAAAAAAATAATTAAAAAGGATAAGAGCTTTTCAATCAATTTGATAAAAAATTTAAGTTAATTAAAAGAAGACTCTTTTTCCCTAGAAGGCGACACTGATCTTTATTATTAATGCATACCAGCATTCCATAGCTGTGCATAATGATGGGCTGTAACATCAGGAGCAGTTTCATCTGGAGCCTAATTTGTTATAAAATCTTTTCTAGTATTCTTGAAGTGTGGCCTCTGCCACTGCCTCCCTCCCACTTCTGGGCGAGTTCTGAACTCTGCGAGAATGTCTTCCTTTTTATTTTTACCTGAGAGTTAATTTGCAAGGTTGTTTTCAGCTTTAGTTTCCCAACCTTCCAAAAATAAGCATTTACAGGATTTTCACTTTGCTTTCATTTTTTTGCTTTGTGTTCTATTAATAGAAACTATTGTGAAAACATCATACACAAGTTATCTCTTCTGTAAGTACAGTCTTATTAGAGAAAACAAAGAGAAAGGAGATTAAAGCGTGTCACTTAATTCAAATATTGGAGTTAGGGAAGATTAAAATAAATATTCCCGAAATACGGGTATGAAGCTTAATGGAGTAATTTATTCTTATATTCATTCATATGAGTTCATTCATATGAATGAATATTTATAGAGTATTCCCTATATTTGATACTGGGAAGATGTAGATGTTTAAGACAGTTCTTGCAACCAAAGGGATTATGATATTTAATACCTTGTACTTGTTGTCCTAGGTACCACAAAGATAAAAGGAAAATTAAGTTACAGTACCTACTTTCAAGGGATTGCAATTTCTTACAAGTGTGTAAAATAGAGCCCAATATAGAACATTGTTCCAGCTCATGTGTGTAAAACACGTCTAATGTGAAAATCCACGTGGGCCAAAGGGTTTGAAGGAGACTCTGGGAAGGAGATAGTACTTAAATTGTACCAAGACAGATGGGCTGAATTTATGGTACATTAATACTGTATAATATTGTACAGCTGGTTAAAACAATGAGCTAGATGAATAAGTACACATAATAAACTTATGTTTATTGAGCAAAAAAAGAAAGTTGTAGGTAAGAAAAAGAAAAAAATAAACTGTGTGATTCATTATTTGTAAAATTAAAGTCAAAGGCTCTGAAAAGAAGAAAGGAAAGAATGATGGGCTGAATTTGGACAGATGGTGAATAGGGGAGAATATAGCAGACAGAAAAGTTTTCAAATGCCATATAGTGTTCAGAACAGAGAAAAGACTTGGTTATCCACAGTGTATAAAGAGTAACCCTCTCAGGAGAGAAATATAACAATGTGACATGAGATTTACACTCTATGTTATAATCTGCAAACCAAAAGCCAAATCAATGGCAATATCTTCTCTTGAGTTAGGCAAAACCCAGCAGTGGTGCAGGACAGGATGTGAGTGCCTAGTGCCTGGAAGTCTGCTTACCTCTTTTGTAAGGAAAATTATGGAGAAAATGGTCAGCTACCCAGAAGAAATCAATCCATGAGAGAGAGGGGTGTACCTATGGTCACATACAACAAAAAGTTATTCAGAGACTAAACAAATGTGTGCAGATATAATATTCAAAGTTCTAGACAGGGAATTTATTCACATTCTACAGTATAAAGCAGAAGAGAGAGAGAGAGAAATATATAGAATTTAATTTAATACCCAAATAGAAGTAGAGGTGAGGAATAAAGAACAAAAGCTAGCCAACCGCTCTGGAGGGGCCCCACCAGCCAAAGCCGTGACAGTCCTTGGGACCGCAGGCCAGTTGTTTCAACAAGTAACTTAAAGACAAAATGGAAAAACAAGGAGGTTGGTGCCAGAGATCATGTTGATGTGAAACCAGGGATGGCCACGTTGTGCCAGTGAGTACAACTTGGAGGAGCTTCAAGATGGTGGAAGAGTAAGACGTGGAGATCACCTTCCTCCCCACAAATACATCAGGAATACATCTACATGTGGAACAACTCCTACAGAACACCTACTGAATGCTGGTAGAAGACCTCAGTCTTCCCAAAAGGCAAGAAACTCCCCACGTACCTGGGTAGGGTAAAAGAAAAAAGAATAAACAGAGACAAAAGAATAGGGATGGGACCTGCACCAGTGGGAGGGAACTGTGAAGGAGGAAAGGTTTCCACACACTAGGAAGCCACTTCTCAGACGGAGACAGGGTGGTGGAGGGGGGAAGCTTCAGAGCCACGGAGGAGAGCACAGCAACAGGGGGTGTGGAGGGCAAAGTGGAGACATTCCCGCACAGAGGATAGGTGCAAACCATCATTCACCAGGCCGAAAGTCTTGTCTGCTCACCTGCCGGGGGTGGGCAGGGGCTGGGAGCTGAGGCTCCGGCTTTGGTCAGATAGCAGGGAGAGGACTGGGGTTGGCGGCGTGAACACAGCCTGCAGAGGGTTAGTGCACCACAGCTAGCCAGCAGGGAGTCTTGGAAAAAGTCTGTAGCTGCCGAAGAGGCAAGAGACTTTTTCTTGCCTCTTTGCTTCCTGGTGCGCGAGGACAGGGGATTAAAAGCGCCACTTAAAGGAGCTCCAGAGAAAGGCACGTGGCTATCAGCCCGGACCCCAGAGAAGGGCATGAGACGCTAAGGCTGCTGCTGCTGCCACCAAGAAGCCTGTGTGCGAGCACAGGTCACTCTCCACACCCCTCTTCCGGGCAGCCTGTGCAGCCCGCCACTGCCAGGGTCCCGGGATCCAGGAACAACTTCCCTGTGAGAAGGCATGGCGCGCCTCGGGCTGATGCAACATCACGCCGGTCTCTGCTGCCACAGGCTCGCCCCGCATCCGTACCCCTGCCTACCCCCAGCCTGAGTGAGCCAGAGCAGCCAACTCAGCTGCTCCTTTAACCCTGTCCTGTCTGAACGAAGAACAGATGCCCTCAGGTGACCTACACCCACAGGCGGGGCCAAATCCAAAGCTGAACCCCGGGAGCTGTGCGAACAAAGAAGAGAAAGGGAAATTTTTCCCAGCAGCCTCATGAGCAGCGGATTAAATCTCCACAATCAACTTGATGTACCCTGCATCTGTGGGATACCTCAATAGACAATGAATCATCCCAAATTGAGGAGGTGGATTTTGGGAGCAAATATATATATATATATATATATATATATATATACACACACACACACATATATATGTGTATATATATATATATATACATATATATGTATATATATATTTCCCCTTTTTATCTTTTTGTGAGTGTGTATGTGTATGCTTCTCCATCTGATTTTGTCTTTATAGCTTTGCTTTTACCATTTGTCCTAGAGTTCTATCTGTTGCTTTTTTCCTTTTTTTTTTATTACTTAAAATTTTTTTTCTTAATATTTATTTTAATAACTTTATTTTGTTTTACTTTTATTTTATCTTCTCCTTTCTTTCTTTTCTTTCTTTCTTTCTTTCTTTCTTTCTTTCTTTCTTTCTTTCTTTCTTTCTTTCTTTCTTTCTTTCTTTCTTTCTTTCTTTCTTTCTTTCTTTCTTTCTTTCTTTCTTTCTTTCTATTTTTTCTCCCTCTTATTGTGAGCCATGTGGAGGACAGGCTCTTTGTGCTCCAGCCAGGCATCAGGGCTGTGCCACTGAGGTGGGAGAGCCAAGTGCAGGACACTGGTCCACAAGAGACCTCCCAGTTCCATGTAATATCAAATGGCGAAAATCTCCCAGAGATCTCCGTCTCAACGCCAAGACCCAGCTCCACTCAATGACAAGCAAGCTACAGTGCAGGACACCCTATGACAAACAATTAGCAAGACAGGAACACAACCCCAACCATTAGCACAGAGCCTTCCTAAAATCAAAATAAGGCCACAGAAACCCCAAAACACACCACCAGACATGGACCTGCCCACCAAAAAGTAAAGATCCAGCCTCATCCACTGGAACACAGGCACTAGTCCCCTCCACCAGGAAGCCTACACAACCCACTGAACCAACCTTAGCTACTGGGGACAGACACCAAAAACAACGGAAACTATGAACCTGAAGCCTGCGAAAAGGAGACCCCAAACACAATAAGGTAAGCAAAATGAGAAGACAGAGAAACACACAGCAGATGAAGGAGCAAGGCAAAAACCCACCAGACCTAACAAATGAAGAGGAAATAGGCAGTATACCTGAAAATAATTCAGAATAATGATAGTAAAGATGATCCCAAATCATGGAAATACAATGGAGAAAATACAAGAAACGTTTAATAAGGATCTAAAAGAACTAAAGAACAAACAAACGATGATGAACAACACAATAAATGAAATTAAAAATTCTCTAGAAGGGATCAATAACAGAATAACTGAGGCAGAAGAATGGATAAGTGACCTGGAAGATAAAATAGTGGAAGAAGCCACTGCAGAGAAGAATAAGGAAAAAACAATGAAAGTGATTGAGGACAGTATCAGAGACCTCTGGAACAACATTAAATGCACCAACATTCGAATTATAGGGGTCCCAGAAGAAGAGAAAAAGAGAGGGACTGAGTAAATATTTGAAGAGATTATAGTTGAAAACTTCCCTTATATGAGAAAGGAAATAGTTAATCAAGTCCAGGAAGCACAGAGAGTCCCATACAGGAAAATTCCAAGGGGAAACACGGCAAGACACATATTAATCAAACTATCAAAAATTAAATACAAAGAATAAATATTAAAAGCAGCAAGGGAGAAACAACAAGTAACATAAGGGAATCCCCATAAGGTTAACAGCTGATCTTTTGGCAGAAACTCTGCAAGCCAGAAGGGAGTGGCAGGACATATTTAAACTGATAAAAGAGAAAAATGTACAACCAAGATTACTCTACCCAGCAAGGATCTCATTCAGATTTGATAGAGAAATTAAAAGCTTTACTGACAAGCAAAAGCTAAGAGAACTCAGCACCACCAAACCAGCTTTATAACAAATGCTAAAGGAACTTCTCTAGGCAGGAAACACAAGAGAAGGAAAAGACCTACTATAATAAACCCAAAACAATTAAGAAAATTGTAATACAAACATACATATTGATAATTACCTTAAATGTAAATGGATTAAATGCTCGAACAAAAAGACATAGACTGGCTGAATGGATACAAAAACAAGACCCATATATGCTATCTACAAGAGACCCACTTCAGACCTAGGGACACGTACAGACTGAAAGTGAGGGCATGGGAAAAGATATTCCATGCAAATGGAAATCAAAAGAAAGCTGGAGTAGCAATTCTCATTTCAGAAAAAATAGACTTTAAAACAAAGACTGTTACAAGAGACAAAGAAGAGCACTACATAATGATCAAGGGATCAATCCAAGAAGAAGATATAACAACTGTAAATATTCATGCACCCAACATAGGAGCACCTCAATACATAGCAAATACTAACAGCCAAAAAAGGGGAAATCGACACTAACACATTCATAGTAGGGGACTTTAACACCCCACTTTAACCAAAGGACAGATCATCCAAACTGAAAATTAATAAGGACACAAGCTTTAAATGATACATTAAACAAGATTGACTTAATTGATATTTATAGGACTTTCCATCCAAAAACAACAGAATACTCATTCTTCTCAAGTGCTCATGGAACATTCTCCAGGATAGGTCATATCTTGGGTCACAAATCAAGCCTTGGTACATTTAAGAAAATTGAAATTGTACCAAGTATCTCTTCCAACCACAACGCTATGAGACTAGATATCAATTACAGGGAAAACTCTGTAAGAAATACACACACATGGAGGATAAACAGCACACTATTTATAAACAAAGAGATCACTGAAGAAATCAAAGAGGAAATCAAAAAATACCTAGAAACAAATGACAATAAAAACACAATGACCCAAAACCTATGAGATGCAGCAAAAGCAATTCTAAGAGGGAAGTTTGTAGCTATACAAGCCTACCTTAAAAAACAAGAAACATCTCAAATAAACAACCTAACCATACACTAAAGCAATTAGGAAAAGAAGAACAAAAAAACCCAAAGTTAGCAGAAGGAAACAAATTATAAAGATCAGACGAGAAATAAATGAAAAGGAAATGAAGGAAACGATAGCAAAGATCAATAAAACTAAAAGCTGGTTCTTTAAGAAGATAAACAAAATTGATAAACCATTAGTCAGACTTATCAAGAAAAAAAGGGAGAAGACTCAATAGAATTAGAAGTGAAAAAGGAAAAGTAACAACTGACACTGCACAAATACAAAGGATCATGAGAGATTACTACAAACAACTATATGCCAATAAAATGGACAAGCTGGAAGAAATGGAAAAATTCTTAGAAATGTACAACCTTCCGAGAATGAACCAGGAAGAAATAGAAAATATGAACAGACCAATCACAAGGACTGAAATTGAAACTCTGATTAAAAATATTCCAACAAACAAAAGCCCAGGACCAGATGGCTTCACAGGTGAATTCTATAAAACCTTTAGAGAAGAGCTAACACCTATCCTTCTCAAACTCTTCCAAAATATAGCAGAGGGAGGAACACTCCCAAACTCATTCTATGAGGCCACCATCACCCTGATACCAAAACCAGACAAAGATGTCACAAAGAAAGAAAACTACAGGCCAATAACATTGAGGAACATAGATGCAAATATCCCCAACAAAATACTAGCAAACAGAATCCAGCAGCACATTAAAAGGATCATATACCATCATCAAGTTGGGTTTATCCAAGGAATGCAAGGATTCTTCAATATACGGAAATCAATCACCATGATACACCATATTAACAAATGGAAGGAGAAAAAACATATGAGCATCTCAATACATGCAGAGAAAGCTTTCGACAAAATTCAACACCCATTTATGATAAAAACCCTGGAGAAAGTAGGCATAGAGGGAACTTTCCTCAACATAATAAAGGCCATATATGACAAACCCACAGCCAACATCGTCCTCAATGGTGAAAAACTGAAAGCATTTCCACTAAGATCAGGAACAAGACAAGGCTGCCCACTCTCAGCACTATTATTCAACGTAGTTTTGGAAGTTTTAGCCACAGCAATCAGAGAAGAAAAAGTAGTAAAAGGAATCCAAAATGGAAAAGAAGAAGTAAAGCAGTCACTGTTTGCAGATGACATGATACTATACATAGAGAATCCTAAAGACGCTACCAGAAAACTACTAGAGCTAATAAATGAATATGGTAAAGTAGCAGGATACAAAATTAATGCATAGAAATCTCTTGCATTCCTATACACTAATGATGAAAAATCTGAAAGAGAACTTAAGGGGACACTCGCATTTACTACCACAACAAAAAGGATAAAATATCTAGGAATAACCCTACCTAAGGAGACAAAAGACCTCTATGCAGAAAATTATAAGACACTGATGAAAGAAATTAAAGATGACACAAACAGATGGAGAGATATACCATGTTCTTGGAGTGGAAGAATCAACATTGTGAAAATGACTCTACTACCCAAAGAAATCTACAGATTCCAAGCAATCCCTGTCAAACTACCACTGGCATTTTTCACAGAACTAGAACAAAAAATTTCATAATTTGTACGGAAACACGAAAGACCCCGAATAGCCAAACAATCTTGAGAAAGAAAAACGGAGCTGGAGGAATCAGGCTCCCTGACTTCAGACTATTCTACAAAGCTACAGTAATCAAACAGTATGGTACTGGCACAAAACCAGAAATATAGATCAATGGAACAGGATAGAAAACCCAGAGATAAACCCATGAACATATGGCCACCTTATCTTTGATAAAGGAGGCAAGAATATACAGTGGAGAAAAGACAGCCCCTTCAATAATGGTGCAGGGAAAACTAGACAGCTACATGTAAAAGAATGAAATTAGAACACTCCCTAACACCATGCACAAAAATAAACTCAAAATGGATTAAAAACCTAAATGTAAATCCAGATGCCATCAGACTCTTAGAGGAAAACATAGGCAGAACACTCTATGACATAAATCACAGTAAGATCCTTTTTGACCCACCTCCTAGAGAAATGGGAATAAAAACAGAAATAAACAAATGGGACCTAAGGAAACTTTAAAGCTTTTGCACAGCAAAGGAAACCATAAACAAGACAAAAAGACAACCCTCAGAATGGGAGAAAGTATTTGCAAATGAAGTAACTGACAAAGCATTAATCTCCAAAACATACAAGTAACTTATGCAGCTCAATATCAAAAAAAAAAAAAAAAAACAAACAACCCAATCCAAAAATGGGCAGAAGACCTAAATAGACATTTCTCCAAAGAAGATATACAGATTGCCAACAATCACATGAAAGATTGTTCAACATCATTAGAGAAATGCAAATCAAAAGTACAATGAGATATCTCACACAGGTCAGAATGGCCATCATCAAAAAATCTACAAACAATAAATACTGGAGAGTGTGTGGAGAAAAGGGAACCCTCTTGCACTGTTGGTGGGAATGTAAATTGATACAACCACTATGGAGAACAGTATGGAGGTCCCTTAAAAAACTAGCAATAGAACTACCATACAACCCAGCAATCCCTTTCTCAGGCATATATCCTGAGAAAACCATAATTCAAAAAGAGTCATGTACCAAAATGTTCATTGTAGCTCTATTTACAATAGCCAGGCCATGGAAGCAACCTAAGTGTCCATCAACAGATGAATGGATAAAGAAGATGTGGCACATATATACAATGGAATATTACTCAGCCATAAAAAGGAATGAAAATGAGTTATTTGTAGTGAGGTGGGTGGACCTAGAGACTGTCATACAGACTGAAGTAAGTCAGAAGGAGGAAAACAAATACCGTATATATGGAATCTAAAAGAAAAAAAAAAAGAAAAACAAGAAAATGGTCAGAAAAACCTAGGGGCAAGATGGGAATAAAGATGCAGACCTACTAGAGAATGGATTTGAGGATATGGGGAGGGGGAAGGATAAGCTGGGACAAAGTGAGAGAGTGGCATGGATATATATACATTACCAAACATAAAATAGATAGCTATTGGGAAGCAGCTGCAAAGCAGAGGGAGATCAGCTCAGTGCTCTGTGGCCACATAGAGTGGTGGGATAGGGAAGGTGAGAGTGAGGGAGATGCAAGAGGGAAGAGATATGGGGACATACGTATATGTATAACTGATTCACTTTGTTGTAATGCAGAAACTGACACACCATTGTAAAGCAATTATACTATAATAAAGATGTTAAAAAAAAATGCTAGCCAACCAAATCAGTTTAGATACGTGGGAGAAAAAAGTGTAAAATGGAGACCAAATGAAAATCAAAGAAAGAAAACTTGCAGTTGCTGCCTCTTAAGGGGATGGGCTGCTTGTAGGAAGGGGAGGGAAGACTTCAAACCAGACCTCCTCCCCTTCTAGTTCTCTTATCCATTGAATCTTTTGGAAGGATGATCTAGTAAGAAAGGTGGAAATTAAATACCTTGAATCATTAAGTTTCCCAGTACTGGCTCATTGGTAACATGACCCAGTATCTTTGAACTTGGCTAGTCCTCAGTAGTTCTCCTCTTAAGAAGTGCCAGGGTGGGTGGGGGTGGTGGTCGGTGATAAAGGGAAGTGGAAAGAGATGAACTGTAAAGATCATTTAGCCAACAAACTCTTGCTTAAGTCTCACAATACCGAGTCATTGCACTTTTCTGTGGGTTAGTTCCTAAAGTAAATGTCTAAGGTGAACACTGTGTTTAATCAAAGTGATTCCTTGTGTGGCTTAGCATGTACACTAAAATGTTGTTAAAAAGAAATCATAAAACACAATGGTTCTCTCAAGCAACGTGTTTGGGTACAGGTAGAACAGGACATCCTGGAAGCTCTGCTACAAGAGGTCACTCAGGGACCCAGGTTCTTTTCCTCTTGTGGCTCCTGTGTATGATCAATGCAGAATCAAAACATGTGGAAGAAAATCAATTTTTTTCAAGAAGTCATATGCGTTTTAGTTCCATCACTTCCACTTAACATATTACTGATGAGAAATTGGTCTCATGGCCACATTGATCTGCAAAGGATGACAGGAAATATAGCCTCTAGCTGACTGGACATTGCCACCCTAAGGAGATAGTGGACCAATGAGAGGGAAAGCCTCGATTATTGGCTTCTGTTTCTATGGAAGAAGAGGAGATGAATTTTGAGAGAAAATCAGTCTTCTATCCTTGTCTGCCTTTCATAGCCAACCAAATCATGCATTACCCTCTCAAAACATATTCACCTTGACTCAAATGGAAAAACTCAGGGTCTCATCCACTTACTGTAACCAGTTAAAAGCCCCAAGCCTGTGAATGATATGGATTTCTCTTCATCAAGTCCAGCTGTGGTTCCTTGCAGTTTAGCAGTCTATAAACTCCTAGACAATTATCTGCCTTCCCTCAATCCCAGTATATCATGGAAATGATATACCTCAACTAAACTCCCATTGGGGAAATGAGAAAAATAGAAAAGACACAGAAATCAGTGATTCATTGTAGTTACCAAATCCTTCTGGGCAGGTATGGCAAATACTCCCAACTTGGCAGCAGAGTTCCTTGATTAGGCTTGATTTGTCTCTCTGGAAGGACCTCTCCTGTCTATTATGCTCCAAGAGTCCTGACTTCACTATCTGAGAGATTCTTCGTTTCCATTACATTTTGGACCACAGCAGAAGATGATGAGGGAAAGTATTCAACCCTTGGAATTGCATAGTTTTGTAACTGTTAGAGACACAGGACAAATATTGCATCAAGGATTGAAAAATCACAGACATTTGTCAACTTGGCTTGCAATCTCTTTGGCAATACAACTCCCTCAGCTGTAGTAGACAGTTTATTTGCTTCCAGTCAGTTCCACGTGCAAGAAAGCAGACTTGAATCTCTCTTCTAGACAGAAATCTGAAGGCTCTGCATTCAATTTTATTTTCTGACCCCTGTACTTGGTCTACCTCTCTCTCCTTCATTTTAGTGGTGATTTCTTGAGGTCCGCTGAAGCAACAAGCTTGGGTGAAAAGGCACCATCATTTTGTCTTTATTTAGACTGACTTCTATTTTCTGGCTGAAAAATCGTAATGAGAAATACTGGAGGAAATTCTGGAATCCTGACACTTTCTGTTTTGGCTACAGAAGTAGTAAAGCTGTTCCATTTTAAAGCTCCCCAATATCTGGATCTCCATTTGGTTTAAATTTAAGGCATATTTTAGTCCCCAGAGCTCAATTTCATTCCACTTTGCCTGCACTTGGGCTTGTTCTTGCTCAAGCTTTCCCTCTTATAAGATTTTGCCAGAAGCAGCAGGGAGCATTCGACACACAAACTCATTCTAAGTTTTTCAAACAAGTTTCTTTTGGAGTACAGAGTACAGTCTTGAAAAAATCATGGTCTTTCCTGAAAGTTATAACTTGCTTCTCAAGTTGTTGTATCTGTGTTTTTGCCACCCAACACCAAACCATTAAGAAAAAAACCAAATGTTTTAAAAGTTTTGTTATGGCAGTGCACCACTTCCTGGTTAAATATCTGTATGAGTTATATCATGGTTAATGTGCTGTAAAAAGAGATACAAAAATGTAGTGGCTACAACAAGATAACATTTATTTTTTTCCTCCTAGTACAGAACACTTATATGATATATATATATATAAAATATGTATATATATTTAAGTACACAGAGTGCATAACCCATTGTATTTTTTATTTATTTTATAAAAGAGAAAGAGAGCGGGAGGATACAAACAACATAACAGCGTGTGTATTATAGAATTTACAGGAAGTTAAATGAAAGTATGCTACATCTTTTCTAGAACATTGTTCTTCTGGGCAAATAACTTACAAATTGTCCTTTATATGCCTCACAATAATTTATTCATTGCCAAATTTTATTCTTTTTTCTTGGTTCTCATCCCAGTTTTGACATCAAAAATGTTTTCTGACACCTGACGTCATGAACATCTTTGGGCCATAGTTTCCTTTCTAAAAATAATAAGTTAAACTATAATGTCTTTGAAATCTCTACCAACTATAAATCCTGTGTTTCACTGTCATTAACATGAGAGCTAGCCCTTGTTTCTTGAGACACTGGGGTGTGTCCTTGCCTTGTAGAACCTGTAGATCTGGTAATGGATGGTGCATTTCTCTTCCCAACAGCAGCCTCTGCTTTGATGCTGCCTTGTCTCCATTTGAGATTCTCAGAAAGCCTTCCTTTAACCGCTTTACCAGCAAGTGCTGAAGATCTAAACGTGAACTAGGTCTTTAAGTCTTTCTTCCAATGAAGCTCAAATTTTATAGATGGATCACTGAGTGGCTTCTGACAACTGTGTAAGACCTTGTTGATATGCTATGTACAAACTGTATATTTGCTCCAACTTACCATACTGGCCTTATCTTCACTTATTTTTCATTTTCCAGGTATTTTATTATGCTATATAATATGAATCTTTGAACTTTTCTTTAAATTTCCTTGGAACATTTCACAGATTAATTAATGAATTACAAGCTCACAGAGAAATTCAGAATCATACTCCAAGATCATCATTGATTTTCCACATTCCATATATTTTTCATTTCCATTTACACATTTCCAATGGCTTTTCTCTTTTTCTCAATCTGAAATATTCAGTTTTTCTACTTGGCATCACTTCCCTTCTTACTGAAGATCTTAGTATTTCTTATAACACAATTCTGCTGATGGCTAATCCCCTTACTTTTCTTTTATTAAAAATTCCTTTATTTTGCTTTTAATCTGAAGGAATATTTTCAACGACTATAGATTTCTCTTTGTGTGTGTACATTTTTTTTTTCTTTTAAAACTTTTAAGACATTATTTCACGTTTTTTCTGGCTTCCATTTTTTCTAATGGAAAGCCAGTAATAATTTGAATAATTTTTCCTAAATAGTATGTAATTTTTCTCATCCTTATTTAAAATTTTCTCTCTTTTTTTTTTTTGGTTTTCTGTAGTTTGGTGCTACTATGAAGAGATATGGTAGTATATGTGTTTATTATACTTGGAGATCACTGAGCTTGTAGAACTTATAACTGTCTGACTGGGAAATTTTTGATCACTATATTTAATATATTTTTTTCTGCTCAATTCTGCCTCTCTTTTCCTTCTGGGACTCCAATTATGTCTATGTTAGACATTTTTATATTGCCCCACGGGTTTCTGAGGGTCTGTTCATTTTTTTTCAATCATTGTCATTCATCTCTATCCTTGAGATTAATTTCTATTGATCTGTCCTCATAACAACTTCTTTTTGTCATCTCCATTTTTTCAGTCCATTCTTCTCCAGTGATTTTCCTTGTATATTTCAGATATCTATTTTATATTTATAGAATTTTTCTGCTGAGATTTACTAATTTTAGCTCCTTATGAGCATATTTTCCCTTACTTCCTTAAGCATAGTTATATATACAAACTGCTTTAAAATTCTTGTCTGCATTGCAACATTAGGTCATCTCGAGTTTATTTTCTTTTCTCTTTAAAATGAGTATCATAGTCCTTTCTTTGTATGTAAAAAAAAAAAAATAGCTCTTATCCTAGCATTTTGCATCAAGTTTTAGGATTATGGACTTTGTCATGTTCTTTTAAAGAGTATTGAGAATTTTTTTAAGCTGGTGGTTAACTTGGCTGAACTCAACTGTAAACTGTCTCCTCTGTGGTTGGTAGTCTGTTCTCAGGCCTGTTCCTTTAGCTGCACTACTTGAAATACATTTTGTACATAGCTGGTTCAAGAGTCATCCAGAGATTTGGGCAGAGTTGTTTTACAGAATTGGAGGCTTTCCATCCTTGCTTTCTCCTTTCCAGGATTTGTCCCCCACTTTCTAATGGCTGAAGTTGCCTGAATTCAATCCTCTGGTTTTTCAGTCCAGTAATTCTGTAGGCTTCAATGTTTTGTCTCTTTGATGTAGCATGTAGACTGGGACTTACCCCCATCAAATAAGCTATGGAAATAGAATATTCACCCAGAATTGTTCTAGAGTTCTCGAGGGAAAGAGAAACAAGTAAGTAGATAGGTAGATAGATACATATGAGAAATTGGTAGATAGATACATATGAGGAGTTGGTTCACATGATTATGGAAGCAGAGAAGTCCCATGATCTGTCATCTACAAACTGGAGACTGAGGAAACATGGTGGAGTAATTCTAGTGTCAGTTCAAAGGCTTGAGAACCAGAAAAGCCAATGATGTAAATTCCAGTCAAAGAGCAGGAGAAGACTGATGTCCCAGCACATGTAGACATCTAGGAAGAAAAATGGTTGAATTGTTTCTTACTCTTCCTTTTGTTCTATTCAGGCCCTCATGAGACTTGACGATGCCCATCCTCATTGCAAAAGGCAATCTACCTTACTGAGTGCATGGATTCAAATGCTAATCTCATCTGGAAACACCCTCAAAGAACCCACCCAGAGACAATCTTTAGTTGAGCACTCTATGGCTCAGTTGAGTTGACACATAAAATTAACCATCACAAAAACCATGCCCTTCTTCGAAGTATCAATTCTAGTCCATTATCTGTCTCTTTTATTCACTTCCCAGTGCCTTTGGGTGGTTGAATTTTATATTTTGTCTAGACTTTGTGGTTGCTTTCTCTTAGAAGTTTTGTCCAATAGGAACTATTTGCTATTATTGGAAGCTATTCTCATCCACCCCCCTCCATTTCTTGCATATAAAGTAATGGTTACACTGCTTAGTCTATCATTCAAGACTGTATAATCTGGCTCTGCTTCAGCTTTAACCTCTGTCTTCTACTTCATCCTTATATAGGTTACCAGCTTCTTTCCCCCTTACACATTGCATCACATCCACTCATTGAGCAAGAGATTTTTGAGCACTTCCTATATATCAGGCAACTAGGAACAAAAGCATTATTACCCTTGCCCTCTTGAAGCTGACAGCATGGAAGACTTGCAAATGTGCTTGATCATTACTGCCCTGACTCTTTGCTGATGCTCAGTTGCCTTCTCTATATTTTAATTTCCTCAAATATTCTCTTCTATCCTTTCTACTTATCAAATCCTACCCATCCCCAAATTCTGTTTCTTCACACCCTATGTTTATTATTTTTTATTACATTTTTTTCTTTTCTTGAGTAAACTAAATAGACACTGTCAGGGATTCAGTGCACTTTCTTTGTGTTGCAGTGTTCAGCCTGCTGTTACTGTATAGGAAAGGTTAGTAAATGAATTAATGCTACTACTTTCCTCATCACTTGATTTATAATTCATCATAACATTTATTGAACTTATAAGTTAGTGGCTGATGAAGCAAGTGATTATGTTAAAGGCCATAAGATTTTCATCCAAAAATGAAAACCAGACTTTATAATAACTTTCAAAGTGTTTTGATGTTTTTATGCATTGATGATAGTTTACCCACATTCTTTCATACTAATCTGAATATCAGCATATCAAGAATAGAGTCATCAGAATTCCATATTGATGTTTTACTGTTAATTAACTTGTTTGGTTCCCTATATCATGATGATGTTTGAAATGCTTTTCAAGTAATTTTCATGCTCTTTCAATGGAGGGGTGAATCAAGAGACTCTGAAGGTCATACAGACACATTCTCTTTATTTTGCCTATTTGCATTCATCAATTTATCTGGCCTCTCATCTGCCAGCCAAAAGAGTTCTCAGCAATTAGTGGTGCAATGGGAGCTATTCATGTCAAATAGACTGGTTCAAACCCAGCAGAGATCCAGAGAATAGTTTTTAATACTTGAAACCATAAGTCTTTACTTAGAATTTATTGTTTATGCATTAGTGTCTTTCTCTTAAAATAAAAGAAAGAAAGAAAGACATATGTCCATGTTCAGATAAAAGCTTGATCACCGTAATCTATTCTATGAGAATCTATCTCCTGAACTACAAATCAAAATACTGACAAAGTTTTCCGTGCCACTGCTAAGTGTAAAAGATATATGTGAAGTATAGGTAACATAATGAAATGATGGAATTTCAGAATAGTATGGTGGCTAAGACAGTAATAATTACAATTAGAACTGCCCTGAAAAACCCAACACATAGAGCCCTCATAGGTGATTAATTTTAATGTGGAAATGGTGACCTCTATTAAATGCACTATCAAGATTTTGAGTTTCTTGATAGGAAGTCATTATCTTATTTTGGATCCATCATTGCACATTGTGTAGTCCTGGGAGCACATAGGCAGGGATGACATTCTGCAATGTGCCCCTATGTAGCTAAAACAAATGATTTAGCTACCATCCATTCTGACTATCAGTGCCCATACCATACTAGTTAGTAAATATTTTTATAATATCCTGTCTCTCTCTATTTCTCTCCTTATCACAAAGGTGTTTTATTTTAGAGCACTGATTTTCCCAAGAGGGAATGCAATACATTGCAGCAGGGAGGTAAGAACATGTATTTTTGCATACTGACACAATGTGTTTCTTCTATATTTTATAGGAAGGTGATAATATACATATATATATATATACACACATATATTGGTATATGTATACATATATGTATGCTATGCATGTATATATACTCTCTAAAGCATATGTGTGTATATACATAACATGCACATGTGCATATACACATACATATACATATTAAGTATCACCTCCCGATAAAATACAGGAGAAATATATTGAGTAGTTGTGTAAAAATATATGGCATTATCTCACATCTGCAGTGTATTCTATTCCCTCTAGGTAAACTCTGTGCTCTAAAATAAAACATTCACCTTTGTTTTTATGAGTGTGTGCACCAATAACAAAAACATAAAACTAGAAGCCCATCACACTTGAAGATATTATTCTGCACAACTTAAATCCTCTGTGCCAACTTGCACAATTGTGACTTAGGAAATTTCCCAGTCATTTACTCAGAATTCTGGATTGTGTACTGACATGTGGATGGGGCAGAGAATGGAGAGTTAAGGGCAGGGAATAGGAAGAGGAAATAGAAATGAAAGCAAGCAGCAGCCGCTTTCAAGTGCCAGTGTAGGTGCTATGAAAGAAACCATCAGATATGGGAGGAAGGAAAGAAGACAAGCAGCCATCAGCTTCAGAATCAGATGAAGCTAAGTGAGTCTCAGTCCATCAGTTTATGAACCCCCTTGATCTTTGTACTGTGCCCACAATACTGCCTCACAATTTTACTATATTGTTTTTCTAGTAAGCAGATTTTCCTACTCTCAGCTAGGAATAGGCAATATCAAACGTTTCCCATTCTTGTCAAGCCCTCAACTCATCCTTTCCTCAACCTATTCTATAGTTTGTAGACAAAATGAAAGCCATTAGAGGAGACCTTCCTCAAAACCCACAATCTTCCTGTAGCCATTCTGTTCTTCTATTGTGATGGAAGAGGTGTGTCTTCCCCTACTGAGGCCTGAGTTTCCCAAATAGGCTCTAGTTCCTGTCCCCTTCTGACTCCTCAATAATCTTCTCCAGAAATGTGGTGTGATCCTCTTTCATCCATTGATATTTACCATGGCTCTAAACAACACTGATAGTATATACACTGAGGAACTTTACTGCTGGGTGACAAAGTACATTAACTTTACTGGATATTGATCAGTCTTTTTCAAATAGCTTAAATCAATTATATCACTGACAATGGATAAGAGTTCCTTTGCTTCACATCCTTGCCAACACAATATTTTCAAACTGCTTTATGTTTTCCAATCTGATGGGAGTAAAAATAGATCTTATTTAATTTTTATTTTATTTTATTTCCCTAATTATTAATGGGATTGAGAATATTTTCATACATGTATTGTCCATTCATATCTCCTCCTCTATGAATTACTTGTACAAATATTTTGCCCAATTTTATATAAGATTTTTGTTTTCTTCTTTAGCATATTATTTTCCCAAAGATCAAAAGAGTTGAAAAGATGTCTTTTCAATGAATAAAATAGAATATATAATGTTAACCTGGACTTGACCACTGGATATTTTTGTTCTTTGAAAAGATAATAACGAAAAGACTAAAGTAAAGTTCATTGCTGGACTATAATAATACTTGGGAATCTCATTAAATTACAAGCTGAGCATTGAGAAGGCTTCTCTTTTGACAGTAATTGCACTAGAGGGGTTGCATTTATCATGGTGGTCTTCTGGTCTGGAGAGAAGCATGATATAGCAATGGAGAATGCCTTGGATGTTTCCAGGGAAGGCACTCTGAAGGTCCTGAATCCAACCCTTACTTATTTTGACTTATCTCTCTGATTATAGAATGAGGCTGCTGTCCAGACACTATTGGCTCTTCCAAACAGATGTGTGCAGGTGGCCTGCAATCTCAAGTGCTCTTCTATAAATAAAGTTTATAGGGGATTAAGTGATCACTTGTCAGTCTTGAAAGGAGTAGATTGGACCCCTGAGTCTGGTTGCTGGAAGATCTGAGGGATGTCCCTGGCATCTCCTTGTTCATGGAAGCTCTCTATTCTAGATCTCTCTTTGTACCTCTAGAGATTTCTGAATTATTATTATTTTTTTTTACAAAATACACAGTCCATAAGCAATGTAATGTATTAGATTATATAGGACATAATAAAGTGTTCATGTCTTCCTCTCTCAACAGATAGAAAACAGATGTGTTTCTGAAGCAGCTCGGAAAGTGAAGGTGTAAGGAAGAAAAAACCATATTTTACAGCCAAGAAAATGAAAGAACTATATTTCCAGACTAGGATCATGATGTGCATATGGGCTCACCTCCACACCTGGGTAAGGTTATTTGTCAACTTAAAAAGGGGAAAAAGTGAGTGGTCCATTTGAGTTTAAGTTATCTGTATATAATATTTGCAGTCACATTGAGATGAACATACAAATTAACGATAACAATTATGAAGCAAAAACTTCTTCAATAAATTGAAGTTTCATCTTAGTGAGTGCAGCTGAGATGACTGAATCCTCTTCTGTGGATTTTATAGATCACATTACAGTGGGAAATTGTATTAATTTAAGTTTCAATCTCCTGGTGTGTAATATGGGACTGCTGATATTCTGTTTGAGCCCAAGTACTAATCTTAGAAATAAAGTAAGAAAAAGTACAATCTTATACTATCATTTTTGCAGTAAAAAATCACCAAGACCCAGTGTGTTTTTCTGCCTTCCCCATGGTTATACAGCCAATAAGTGAAGTCAGATTCAACCTAACATTAAACCTGGTGTTATTTCTGTTATTATACTTACCTCTCCTCTTGATACAGTGAAGTTTGATGATCCACTGAGGCAAGGGTATGAAAGTGTTTAAAACAAACTAATCTTGCAGTCAGTTATGTGACTTAGAGTATATATTCTTGAAGAGAGAGAGAAGGAGGGGGTGGGGAGAGAAACAGAGGTATTCAGCCTATGTCAATCAATTAAAAATAAATTGCACATCAAATCATTATGATGGGTGCCCTGGGTCCAGAGTAGGTGTTCTCAACTTCAGCACTTTTGACACTTTGAGTCAAAAAGTCTTTTTGTGGGGGTACCCTGTGCATTGCAGGATGTTTAGCAACATCCCTAGTTTTTGCCCACTAGCTGTTAGTAGCAATCCACTGATACCCCAGTTATGACAATCAAGAATGTCTCCAGACATTGTAAAATGCTCCCTACCCCAACACTCAGTTGAGAACCACTAGTGCAGTGATATGGAATGTGACACTTGTTCTGTAAAGAGTGTGTGCAGGGTACGATAGAGGGGTATGTTTAGACTTGCGGTAATTTTCTACATGGGTATAGTGAATACAAAAGCTGGGAAAGTTAGTATTGAACACATCATGGAAGGCTTTACGTGGGGCACCAAAGAGCTTTGTTTGTGTCTTTAGATTTTTATTCCATAGGTATGAATAACAATTAATTAATTAGATTAATTGACCATAGGTGTGTGGGTTTATTTCTGGGCTCCCTATTCCATTCTACTGATCTATGAGCTTTGTAGTATAGTGTGAAGTCTTGGAGGGTTATATCCCCAGCTTTGTTCTTTTTTTTTTTTTTTTTTTTTTTGCGGTATGCGGGCCTCTCACTGTTGTGGCCTCTCCCGTTGCGGAGCACAGGCTCCGGACGCGCAGGCTCAGTGGCCATGGCTCATGGGCCCACCTGCTCCACGGCATGTGGGATCCTCCTGTACCGGGGCATGAACCCGTGTCCCCTGCATCGGCAGGCGGACTCTCAACCACTGCATCACCAGGGAAGCCCTAGCTTTGTTCTTTTTCCTCGGGATTGCTTTGGAAGTTCTGGGTCTTTTGTGGTTCCATATAAAATTGAAGATTATTTTGTTCTAGTTCTGTGAAAAATGTCATGAGTGTTTTGACAGGGATTACATTAAATCTGTAGATTGCTTTGGGTAATAAAGACAGTTTAACAATGTTAATTCTTCCAATACAGTAACATGGGATGTCTTCATTTCTTTGTATCACCTTCAAATTCCTTTATCAATATTTTATAGTTTTCAGAGTTTAGGTCTTTCACCTTCTTCATTAAGTTTATTCCTAGTTAGTTTATTTTTTTGGATATGATTGTAAATAGGATTGTTTCCTTAATTTATCTTTCTGCTAGTTCATTATTAGTGTAATGAAAAGCAACAGATTTCTGTATGTTAATCTTGTATCTTGCAACTTTACTGAATTCACTTATTTGTTCTAGTAGTTTTTTTTTGTGGAGACCTTTGGGTTTTCTACATATAGTATCATGTCATCTGCAAATAGTGACAATTTTACTTCTCCTCGTCTAATCTCCTCGTCTATTTCCTGTCTGATTGCTGTGGCTAAAACTTGCAGTACCATGTTATGCAGAACTGGGAAGAGTGGAAATCCTTGTCTTGTTCCTGACTTTAGAGGAAACGCTTTCAGCTTTTCACTGTTGAGAATGGTGGTAGCTGTGGGTTTGTCATAAATGTCCTTAATTATGTTGAACTATGTCCCCTCTATATGAACTTTGATGAGAGTTTTTATAATGAAGAGATATTGAATTTTGTCAAATGCTTTTTCTGTGTCTATTGAAAGGATCATGTGATTTTTATTCTTCTTTTTGTTAATGTGGTGTATCACATTTATTGATTTGCATACACCAAACCATCCTTCCATTACGGCAATAAATCCCACCTGTTCAAGTTGTGTGACCCTTTTCATATATTGTTGAAATCAGTTTGTTAATATTTTGTTCAGGATTTTTGCATCTATATTCATCAGCAATCTTGGCCTGTAATTTTTTTTTATAGTGTCTTTTTCTCATGTTGGTAATGGTGGCCCTGTAAATTTAGGAGTATCCCCTCCTCTTCAGTTTTCTGGAATATTTTGAGAAGGCTAAGTAACAGCTCTTTATGTTTGATGGAATTTTCCTGTGAAACCCACCATTCCTACATTTTTTTTTTTCTGGGAGGATATATATATATATTTTTCTACTAATTCAATTTCATTACTAGTGATTGGACTGTTCTGATTGTACATTTCTTCCTGATGCATTCTTAGAAGATTGTGTGGTTCAAATCCATTTCTTCCAGGTTGTCCCTTTTGTTGGCATATAACTGTTTTATTCTCATAATTTTTTGTATCTCTAAATATTGGTTGTTATTTCTCTTCTTTATTTCTTATTTTGTTTATTTGGAACCTCTCTCTTTTTTTTCTTAATAAGTTTGGTTGAAGACATCAATTTTATTTATCTTTTCAAAAAGCCAGCTCTTGGTTTTGGTGATATTTATATATGATTTTTGGTCTTTATTTGATTTATTTCCTCTCCGATTTTTATTATTTTCTTCCTTATGTTGAATTTGGTCTTTGTTTGTTCTTTTCCTAATTGCTTATTGCTTGAAGTAGGTCTGTATCTCTATAAACTTCCCTCTTAGAAATGCTTTTACAGCATCCAAAATATTTTGAAAAGTTGTGTTTTATTTTCATTTGTCTCATGGTATTTTCTGATTTTCTCTTTGATTTCTTCATTGATCCATTGGTTTTTCAGTAGCATGTTGTTTACTCTCAACGTTTTTGTGTTTTCCCACTTTTCTTCATGTAACTAATTTTTAGTTTCATACTGTTTTTGGTCAGAAAAAAAAAGCTTGATATAATTTCTTTTCTGTTAAATTAGTTGAGGATTGTTTTGTTACTTAGTGTGTAATCAATCCCAGAGAACATTCTATGTGCACTTTAAAACAATATGTAGTCTGCTTTATTTGTATAGAATGTCATGTAGATATCTAGTAAATACAACTGGTCTAATGTGTCATTTAAGACCACTATTTCCTTATTGATTATCTGTCTGCATGTTCTGTCTTTTACTATAGGAGGGTGTTAAAGTCCCCTAATATTATTGTGTTATTGGTAATTTCTCCCTTTATGTATTTTAATATTTGCTTTATATACTTATTTTCTCATCTATTAGTTGTATATATGTTAATGAATATTATATCTTCTTGTATTGATCCCTTTATCATTATATAATGGCCTTCTTTGTCTTTTGTTGTATAGTCTGTTTTAAAGTCTACTCCATCTGAATATTGCCAACACTACTTTCTTGCTGTTTCCATTTGCATGAAATATATTTTTCCATATTTTTACTTTCAGACTGTATATGTCTTTAGATCTGAAGTGAATGTCTTGTAAGCAGCACATATATGAATCATGTTCTTTTATTCAATCAGCCACTATGTGTCTTTTGAATGGAGCATTTAATCCAGTGATATTTAAAGTGACTATTAATGGTTATGAACTTGTTGTCCATTGTTACTTGTTTTCTGGTTGTATTTGTGGTTCTTCTCTGTTCCTTTCTTCTTCTTTTAGTCTTTTCAACTGTGGTTTGATGGTTTTCTTTAGTAGTATGCTTGTGTTCCCTTTTTTTCCTAGTTTTTGTGTATCTATTGTAGGTCTTTGATTTGAGTTTACCAGACAGTCATTTAAGTTTGAATATATTTTAAAGAATCTACATATTTTACCCCCTCACATACATTTTGTGTTTTTTGATGTCATGTTTTGCATCTTCATATTTACCCCTTAATTGTTTATTGTAGTTATAATTTATTTTTACAATTTTGTCTTTTAATCTTTATACTAGGTTATTTAAATGGTCGATCCACAGCTTTTACTATATATTTGCCTTTACTAGTTAGATTTTCCTTTTTATAAATTCTTACTTCTTGTTGTATTATTTATTTTTCCACTTAAAGAAGACCCTTTAATACTTCATTTAATGGCCAGTCAGTATTGATGAAGTCTTTTAGATTTTACTTGTCTGAGATCTTTATCTTTCTTTAAATTCTGATGACAAATTGCTGAGTAGGGTATCCTACATTGTAGGTTTTTCTCTTTCAGCACATTAAATATATCATGCCACTCCTTTCTGGTCTGCAAAGTTTCTGCAGAAAAATCAGCTGATAGTCTTATGGGGGTTCCCTTGTGTGTGACTCTGTTTTTCTCTTGCAGCATTTGAATACTCTCTTTGTCTTTAATTTTGTTATTTTAATTATATGTCTTGGTGTGGTTCTTTTCTGGCTTAATCTTCTTTGGAATCTCTTTGATTCTTGTACCTGTATTTCTGTTTCCTTCCTCAGGTTCTGGAAGTTTTCAGCAGTAATTTCATCAAATATATTTTTGAAAATTTGCTCTCTCTCTTCTTCTGGAACCCCTATAATTTGAATGTTAATATAGTAGATGTTGTCTCAGAGGTCCTCTAAACTATCCTCATTTAAAAAAATTTTCTTTACTTTCACTTTCCTGATGTGGTGATTTCATTATTCTATATTCCAAACCACTTATGCATTCTTCTGCATCACCTAGTCAATTGTTATTAATTTCTAGTGTACATTTCATTTCTGTTATTTCATTCTTCAGTACTGACTGGTTCTTTTTAGTTTTCAATTTCTAGTTAAAATTCTCAGTGAAACTGCAATCCTTCAGCCTGTGCAACAAAAATCACATTCACAGAAAGATAGACAAGATGAAAAGACAGAGGGCTATGCACCAGATGAAGGAACAAGATAAAACCCCAGAAAAACAACTAGATGAAGTGGAGATAGGCAACCTTCCAGAAAAAGAATTCAGAATAGTGATAGTGAAGATGATCCAGGACCTCAGAAAAAGAATGGAGGCAAAGATCGAGAAGCTGCAAGAAATGTTTAACAAAGACCTAGAAGAACTAAAGAACAAAGAAACAAAGATGAACAATACAATAACTGAAATGAAAAATACACTAGAAGGAATCAATAGCAGAATAACTGAGGCAGAAGAATGGATAAGTGACCTGGAAGACAGAATGGTAGAATTAACTGCTGCATAACAGAATAAGGAAGAAAGAATGAAAAGAAATGAAGACAGCCTAAGAGACCTATGGGAAAACATTGAAAGCAACAACATTCACATTATAGGGATCCCAGAAAGAGAAGAGAGAGAGAGAAAGGACCCAAGAAAATATTTGAAGAGATTATAGTCAGAAACTTCCCTAACATGGGAAGGGAAATAGCCACCAAAGTCCAGGAAGTGCAGAGTCCCATACAGGATAAACCCAAGGAGAAACACACTGAGACACATAGTAATCAAAGGGAAAAATGACAAAAAAACATACAAGGGAACTCCTATAAGGTTAACAGTTGATTTATCAGAAGAAACTCTACAAGCCAGAAGGGAGTGGCATGACATATTTAAAATGATGAAAGGAAAGAACTTACAACCAAGATTACTCTACCCAGCAAGGATCTCATTCTGATTCGATGGAGACATCAAAAGTTTTACAGCCAAGCAAAAGCTAAGAGAATTCAGCACCACCAATCCAGCTCTACAACAAATGCTAAAGGAACTTCTCTAAGTGGGAAGCACAAGAGAAGAAAAGGACCTACAAAAACAAACCCAAAACAATTAAGAAAATGGTAATAGGAACATACATAATTACCTTAAACGTGAATGGATTAAATGCTCCAACCGAAAGACACAGGCCTGCTGACTGGATACAAAAACAAGACCCATATATATGCTGTCTACAAGAGACCCACTTCAGACCTAGGGACACATACAGATTGAAAGTGAGGGGATGGAACAAGATATTCCATGCAAATGGAAATCAAAAGAAAGCTGGAGTAGCAATACTCATATCAGATAAAATAGACTTTAAAATACAGAATGTTACAAGAGACAAGGAAGGACATTACATAATGATCAAGGGATCAATCCAAGAAGAAGATATAACAATTATAAATATATATGCACCCAACATAGGAGCACCTCAATACATAAGGCAACTGCCAACAGCTATAAAAGAGGAAAAAGACAATAACACAATAATAGCAGGGAACTTTCACACCTCACTTACACCAATAGACAGATCATCCAAACAGAAAATTCATAAGGAAACAGAAGCTTTAAATGACACAATAGACCCGATAGATTTAATTGATATTTATAGTACATTACATCCAAAAACAGCAGATTACACTTTCTTCTCAAGTGCACACAGAGCATTCTCCAGGATAGATCACATCTTGGGTCATAAATCTAGTCTCAGTAAATTTAAGAAAACTGAAATCATAACAAGAATGTTTTCTGAACACAACACGAGGAGATTAGAAATCAATTACAGGGAAAAAAACGTAAAAAACACAAACACATGGAGGCTAAAAAATATGTTACTAAATAACCAAGAGATCACTGAAGAAGTCAAAGAGAAAATCAAAAAATACCTAGAGACAAATGACAATGAAAACACGATGATCCAAAACCTATGGGATGCAACAAAAACAGTTCTAAGAGGGAAGTTTATAGCTATACAAGCCTACCTCAAGAAACAAGAAAAATCTCAAATAAACAATTAACTTTACACCTAAAGGAACTAGAGAAAGAAGAACAAACAAAACCCAAAGTTAGCAGAAGGAAAGAAATCATAAAGATTAGAGCAGAAATGAATGAAATAGAAACAAAGGAAAAAAAAACAAAGATCAATAAAACTAAAAACTGCTTCTTTGAGAAGATTAACATAACTGATAAACCACTAGCCAAACTCATTGAGAAAAAAAGGGAGATGACTCAACTCAATAGAATTAGAAATGAAAAATGAGAAGTTACAACAGACACCGCAGAAATACAAAGCATCCCAAGAGACTATTACAAACAACTGTATGTCAATAACATGGACAATCTGGAAGAAATGGACAAATTTTTAGAAAGGTATAATCTTCTAAGACTGAAACAGGAAGAAACAGAAAATATGCACAGACCAATCACAAGTAATAAAATTGAAACTGTAATTAAAAATCTTCCAACAAATAAAAGTCCAGGACCGGATGGCTTCACAGGTGAATTCTATCAAACATTAGAGAAGAGCTAACACCCATCTTTTTCAAACTCTTCCAAAAAATTTCAGAGGAAGGAACACTCCCAAACTCATTCTATGAGGCCAACATTACCCTGTTACCAAAACCAAACAAAGATACTACAAAAAAAGAAAATTACAGACCAATATCACTGATGAATATAGATGCAAAAATCCTAAACAAAATACTAGCAAACAGAATCCAACAACACATTAAAAGGATCATGCACCATGATAAAGTGGGATTTACCCCAGGGATGCAAGGATTCTTCAATATATGCAAAGTGATCAATGTGATATACCATATTAACAAACTGAAGAATAAAAACCATATGATTATCTCAATAGATGTAGAAAAAGCTTCTGACAAAATTCAACACCCATTTATGATAAAAACTCTCCAGAAAGTGGGCATAGAGGGAAGCTACTTCCACATAATAAAAGCCATATATGACAAGCCCACAGCAAACATCATTCTCAATGGTTAAAAACTGAAAACATTTCCTCTTAGATCAGGAACAAGACAAGGATGTCCACTCTCACCACTATTATTCAACATAGTTTGGGAAGTACAAGCCATGGCAGTCAAAGAAAAAGAAATAAAAGGAATACAAATTGGAAAAGGAGAGGTAAAATTGTCACTGTTTGAAGATGACATGATACTATATAGAGAGAATCCTAAAGCTGCCACCAGAAAACTACTAGAGCTAATCAATTAATATGGTAAAGTTTAAGGATACAAAATCACTTGCACAGAAATCTCTTGCATTCCTATACACTAATGATGAAAAATATGAAAGAGAAGTTAGGGAAACACTCCCATTTACCATTGCAACAAAAATAATAAAATACCTAGTAATAAACCTACCTAGGGTGAAGAAAGACCTGTATGCATTAAAGTATAAGACACTGATGAAAGAAATTAAAGATGATACCAAAAGGTGGAGAGATATACCATGTTCTTGGATTGGAAGAATCAATATTGTGAATATGACTATACTACCCAAAGCAATCTACAGATTCAATGCAATCCCTATCAAATTACCAATGGCATTTATTATAGAACTAGAACAAAAAATCTTAAAATTTGTATGGAGACACAAAAGACCACAAATAGCCAAAGCATTCTTGAAGGAAAAAAAATGGAGCTGGAGGAATCAGATTCCCTGACTTCAGACTATACTACAAAGCTACAGTAATCACGACAATATGGTACTGGCACAAAACAGAAATATAGATCAATGGAACAGGATAGAAAGCCCAGAGATAAACCCATGCACATATGTTCAACTAATCTATGACAAAGGAGGCAAGGATATACAATGGAGGAAAGACAGTCTCTTCAGTAAGTGGTGCTGGGAAAACTGGATAGCTACATGTAAAAGAATGAAATTAGAACACTCCCTAATACCATACCCAAAAATAAACTCAAAATGGATTAGAGACCTAAATGTAAGACAGGACACTCTAAAACTCTTAGAGGAAAACATAAGAAGAACACTCTTTGACATAAATCACAGCAAGATATTTTTTGATCCACCTCCTAGATTAATGGAAATAAAACCTAAAATAAACAAATGGGACCTAATGAACCTTAAAAGCTTTTGCACAGCAAAGGAAACCGTAAACAAGATGAAAAGACAACCATCAGAATAAGAGAAAATATTTGCAAATGAATCAAAGGGCAAGGATTAATCTCTAAAATATATGAACAGCTCATGCAGCTCAACATTAAAAAAACAAACATCCCAATCCAAAAATGGGCAGAAGACCTAAATAGACATTTCTCCAAAGAAGACATACAGATGGACAAGAAACACATGAAAAGCTGCTCAACGCCACTAATTATTAGAGAAATGCAAATCAAAACTACAATGAGGTATCACCTCATACAGTTAGAATGGGCAGCATCAGAAAATCTACAAACAACAAATGCTGAAGAGGATGTGGAGAAAAGGGAACCCTCTTGCACTGTTGGTGCAAATATAAATTGATACAGCCACTATGGAGAACAGTATGGAGGTTCCTTAAAAAACTAAAAATAGAATTACCGTATGACCTAGCAATCTCACTACTGGGCATATACCTAGAGAAAAATCATAATTCAAAAAGACACATGCACTGTAATGTTCATTGCAGCACTATTTACAATAGTCAGGTCATGGAAGCAACTTAAATGCCCATTGACAGATGAATGGATAAAGAATACATGGTACACATATGCAATGGAATATTAGCCATAAAAAGGGCCGAAATTGGGTCATTTGTACAGACGTGGATGAATCTAGAGACTGTCATACAGAGTGAAGTAAGTCAGAAAGAGAAAAACAAATATCATATATTGATGCATATATGTGGAACCTAGAAAATGGTACAGATGAACTGGTTTGCAGGGCAGAAATAGAGACACGGATGTAGAGAACAAATGTATGAACATCAAGGGGGAAAGTGGCAGGGTGGTGGTGGTGGTGGGATGAATTGGGAGATTGGGATTGACATATATTCACTAATATGTATAAAATAGATAACTAATAAGAACCTGCTGTATAAAAAATAAAATTAAAATATTAAAAAATAAAGTCTCACTGTGCTCATATATTCTTATCCCAAGTTCAGTTAGCATTCTTACTGTTTTTAATTAATTAATTAATTAATTAATTTTTGGCTGTGTTGGGTCTTTGTTGCTCCACACAGGCTTTCTTTAGTTGTGACAGTCAGGGGTTACTTTTCATTATTGTATGCAGGCTTCTCATTGTGGTGGTTTCTCTTGTTGTGGAGCATGGGCTCTAGGTGTGTGGGCTTCAGTAGATGTGGCATGTGAGCTTCAGTAGTTGTGGCTAGTGGGCTCTAGAGCTCAGGCTCAGTAGTTTTTTTGCACAGGCTTTGTTGCTCTGCGACATGTGGGATCTTCCCAGACCAGGGCTCAGACCCGTGTCCCCTGCTTTGGCAGGTGGATTCTTAACCACTGTGCCACCAGGGAAGCCCAGCATTCTTAGTACTAATGCTTTGAATTCTTTACCTGGCAACTTATTTATCTCTGCTCCATTAGTTGTTTTTCTTTTTTTTCTTGTTCTTTTGTTTGAAAGAAATTCCTCTTTCTTCTCATTCTGTTTAACTTTCTCTGACTCTATGAAATTTGATTAAACAGATACCCTTGAAGGGTTGAATTAGATAAAACATCTTGAATTAGATTATTATTATTATTATTATCTTGAATTAGATAAAACAACCCTTGAAGGGCTGTCCTTGTGTAGGAGTGTCCCTATACAGTCTACATGTTTCTAGTGGCTTTGGTTGGAGACCTGCATCTGACATCACACAGATCACATCTTTCACCAGGGTGTGCTAGCGGCTATCACCTTTGTGGGAGGTGGGGCTGGAGATGGAGAGGCTAGAGCCAGAGCCAAGTGTGAGCTTGGGTTTTTCCTATGCTCAGTGGTCATCACTGCTCTATTTGGGGTGCGTTCAGGTCCCAAGCTGCTGGAGCAGAAGTCCTGAGGTGTGTCTTCAAGCTGGTTGCATTCCCTCTAAGTCTGTGTTCTCTATCTTCTCGATAATGGCATATAAGCCCCAAAGGGGATCAGTGCTGGAGAAAGTGGGATCACAGTAGGCACCTTGTGTGGGCTGGGGAACACAGTGGCATGGTCCTGGGAAACCAGTCAGAGTTTCAGACAGCTCCTGATCTGTCATCTCTGTGAGTGTCAGCAGTGGCCACCCTTGCCCCATTAAGTTGTAGTGACAGGTCTGAACAGGCTCTGTCCTCCCCAAGTGTGCATTCTCCTCCTCAGCAACAGCAGCCCTCACCCTTGTAGGGAGCTCTGCCAGAGCTAGAGTGGCAGGGATGCACACTGGTATGTTCATGGGAAACTGGCCAGAGCCCCAGGCAGTTTCATCTGCTTCCTCTACCTTGTTCCCAGGAGTAAGGGAGACTGTGGGTGCCCTCTTCATGAGCAGAGTGCAGGTTTCTTACAGCCCTTGTATAAATCCCACCAGTTTTCAAACCAATTAAGGGACTCATTCATATTCCTGGTGTCAGACCCCAAGATTGGGGTGCCCAATGTGTGGCTTGAACCTATCACTCCCCAAGGAGGATCTCCAAGCCCGTGATAGCCCCTTTCTCTTCTGTGTCCCCTCCTAGGGGTTGGGCCCCAACCTGATTGCTTCTCCTCCCTTCCTACCAATTGGGGTGGATCTTTCATTACAGCCTTGGTTGTAGAAGAGCTTTTCTGCCAGTCTCCAGTTTGTTTTCAGTGAGAATTGCTGTACATGTACATATATTTTTGATGTGTTCATTGGGGGTGGTGAGCTCCACGTTTTCCTACTCTGCCATCTTGATTTCCTCCCTTCACTACCTCCTTTTAATAGACAAGAAACTGAGGCCTGGGAAGCAGGAAAGACCTGCCCCCAAATCAGCCCCTTCTGAGCCCAGTTTTGTTGAGTTGCAATGTGAGATGCACTCTTACCAGAGGAAGCCCCCTCTTGGATAATTTACCATTTTGCCGAACACTGAAGACGCAGTTGGACCACAACTCAAGTTGCTTTATGTAACAGGATTCTGTTTTGTTTGCCTGAGTTGGCAAAGTTTCTCTGTGAGAACTGGGAAATCTCTGCAGCTTCAGCAGGAGGCCTGCTGTCAGAGAGAGGGTGGTAGGCAGGAGTCACTGGCTGTCAGCCTGTGAGAATGCCTTCAGGTGGCCACCACATCCTAAACACAGCCCAGGGAGAGCTGACATCTCCTGGAAGGGCTGCCAAAATATTCCCACACAAATATGGAAGCTTGAGCCTTTATTAAGTAGCTTACATTTTCTGCTTCAGCAAATTCAGCCCACTGCTGTGAAGATACACACCATGCCTTGAAAGTGATGCAAAAAGTTCAGCCAAGGAAGAGAATGTTTTGGGGAATCTTCATTCTAGTGGAGAAGTCACCTATCCTGCTACCATTATCTCAACTGGGGAACAAAACTGGGAAAAACAGGTAGTTGTGAGTCACTCTCTCTCTTTCTTCCTCTCTCTCTCTCTCTCTGTATTTGTGAATCCACATTTAACACATAATACTATTTTTAAAAAAATATTAATTTCCTTGATTTAGGAAGGAAAATCTAAGTAGAATTAGCTTGTCAACATGAAAGCATTACTGGTTATAATTTATTTCAGAATGTTGGAAGTATTTGGCGTAAGGAGGCACACTTGGCCAATAATTTGCAATATTTTGTACCCTGTTAATGACCTTTTACATATGGACTTGAGCAGAGTCCATGAGTACAATATATTTCCAGAGTCCCAGTGGGTCAGGCCTAATTGATATCATTAGCGTCCCAGTCCTTTCGCACATGGCCTTGGAGATGTCTCTGTTACTAAGAAAGCTGCTTTTGATTTATTTTGCTTTTCTTCTTCATTCTTTTCCTCTTTCTTTCTTCCTTTCTCAAGTTCTGCTCAAAGGGCAAACTTGTGAAGGTTAAAAACCCACAATCCAACTGCAGGGTTGGAACATTCTATCTTGCAAATCTGTTTCTAAAGTCGGGACATCTAACGAGATGCCCTTGGCATGTCTAACGGGTAGTGAGCCTTTTTTATTTTTTTAAAGGGGGCATTCTATGTGTAAGACACACTAAAACATTTCAGTCATTTCTCAGATGTTTCTTGTTCCTGTTGGAAGAAAAGTATCTTCTGGCTCAAGCTGCAGCAAAAAACTTGAGGTCTCTAAATGATCTTATAAAACTTTTCTCTGTTCAGGTTCAAGTTCTGTGTCCCCTTGACTCTGATATACGTTTTCATCCTCAGTCTTAAACTCACAATGGAACTTTTATAGTGATTGGTGAAGGTTTTGGGTTTGACTTATTTTTATTTAAGCTAAAACAATCCAATAAATATGTTCAAATTGATTGTGGTAATTAAGCTTATGTGTTTTAGATTATTCTCAAATTTCTCCACCTGTCAAGAAGAGGGATTCTGAAAGCCATGAGCCAGAGATCATGAATTTCAGTGGATTCTGGCAGTAACCAATGTTCAAGCATGCCATCTAATAGATTCAATTATTTAGCATTTTATTTCTAACAATTGGATTGCATTAAAATATTAAATGCATCATTTTTTATGTTTAATTAAAATGGAGATGTGAAAAATATACCATTCATTGGAATTTCATCCTTGAGATTTTTTTTGGTACTTCTTATATTTATAGAGTACAGGATAGATTACAGAACACTTTCACAAGCTCTTACTTAATTGATGCTCAAAACCATGTAAGGTATGCAGAGAATTCCTGTGTTATATATATGGAGACTGATAATTAAAGAGGCAAAATTTCAGTAGTTAGCCTCAGTCCACACAGCTGAGAAAGAACGGAGACTAGTGCTCATTCCCAGTCATTTCTAGTTCAGGGCTATGTCTACTACCAATAGCAGTCTGTTTTTGGAGGTATGCCAAACTCATAATGTAGCTTGAAAAGCTGTGCAGAGTCTGTACAGGTCAGCTTCCCATGCCCAGGCTTTGTTTATATCACTTCATGTTCTGCTAAATCAAACTTACCATGACAATTTTTATTTGTTTGTTTGTTTGTGTGTTTCTTTTTTTCTGGGTCTTCTCTGACATTCTTCTCTCTGCCGGAAATATTCTTCTTAGTATATTACTATATATGCTATGGGGGAAAATAAAGTTACATTCCCCAGTTAGCAAACAGTGTTCTTTATTGCAGGATTTCTCAAGGTCTTTAATAAGCTAATAAATGTTGTCAATCTCCCAGAAGCAGACAGACTATGAAGAGTTTGCCTAACAATCTTGGGAGGTAAGTGATTTGCCCAAGATCGTGCAGCCTAATTAGTGATTCCACCAAGTCAGCCTCTGGGTTCTCAGCCCAGGGTCCATGTCATCATGTCATACTGACTCCATGATTTCTCTAGCAGTCATTTGTCTGTTCACTTTTGTCAGAATATTGTTTGAAAGTAAGGCAATGATAGAAAGAAGATGGCATTGAGAAGGAATTGAGATGGTATAAAGAGAATCTCTTCCCAGCTTCCATACTGACTGGTAATTGAAAGTGAGAGCCTTCTGAAGCAGTGAGGGCTTAAGAACATATCTTTGTCTTGATAGCAAGTTCTTCAGATGCAGGGGATTGTTTTAAGTGTTCTCCAAATCAGTAGCAATGACCAGATCTAATTTTTCACTAATAGATTGTTCCACATAAAATATTATTATCTACAAGATTAAAATTGAAATAGACAAGCATACACCAATATCCTGCTCTCTCCTCTCTTATAGGGAACAGTTTTCTTTTACAAAACATACTTTAGAGAACATTAGTACCTCCTAAGTCTTATAAATTGGAAGAGTCTGACCGTTTGTACATTTCAGGAAGAGAAAATAAATGAGAAAAAAATCTGACACAGCAAGAGATCACAGGGAACAGAAACTTTATCTTCAAACTCATATCACTGATACTTCTGGATTCCTTGGCTGCAGACTCTAGTCCATTCTACACCTTTATGCATATTAGAAAAAGATACATCCCTTGGGCAGAAACAACCCCATAGCTAAGGCATCTCTTCTTCCAGGAGAACCCAGCCCTCTTCAGGGCTCAGAGCTTGGTGAGCTGAACTCAGGCTGGATTCTAGCCCCCACCTCCCCCTTAGCTGGGTGTCCTAGTGCAGAGAACTCCCTGAACAACTGCACAGGGAGCACTGTCTATAAGGACCCACTCCTCCTCTTCTTTCTCCCGCTTCCTTCAAAATCTGATGTGTCATGCTCGGGCAGGGAACATAGCATTATTAGGGACCATTACCACCTAATACATTTTTATGGGCAACGAGTATTCTATAGACTTCCCCCTTGGGTGCAGATCACATAACTATAAATTTCCCCAGGAGCTTTCAATTTCTTTTTATGATGATACATACCCTCTCTACCCCATCGATCCCGTTCTCTGGAATTCTCTTTCTTATTCATCAGGTTTCCCTCTGTCCTAGCTCTCTTTTGGCATATGCACTCTGACCCCCACAATCCTACACATGTGTAAGGTACAAAGAGCTCCTCGGCCATGATCAACAATAAATAAATCCCAGAGGAAGCATTGAATTACCACAGTTTTATTTCCACCATCATTCTCCCCTGCCTTTGTCCTTTTTCTCAAAGTGTAAAGAACCTTAATGTTGTTGGGAAAACAGATGAGTGGGTTCAGTTAGCAGAGATATAATACTCACACTGTTTCTTTGGGAGATCTGAGGGCTAAAGTGCACAGGAGCTTCTCTTTTAGGTCAGGGAAGGGCACCTGAGCTATTTGCTTTAGAAGATATTGTTGAGAATTAATCAAAATGAAACACAGGTTTGCATTTTCTTGGGGAGAGGTTAGAGCCAGAAGTGAGGTCGACCTGAGACTGAATCTTGGTTTAGTTGCAAACTGCATGGGAGTGGGCCAGACGCTTCATCCCGCAGCTCAGTTTCCTAATCTGCAAAATGGGATCTAAAGCGCCTACCGCTGGACTTGTGGGAAGAAATGGACACAGTGTCTCTTGGGATTCCTGACCCTGCTCTGTCCTGTCTCTAGCTTCTCTCTGGCATTTCTTCCTTTTTGACCTTCCCTCTTGCCAATGGCATCTCTCTTCTTTGCTTCTCCTCTATTCTCTTCTCTTCCTCTTCTCCCACCTTCCCAAAAGAAAGTGGCATTTTTTTCCACCTTATTCTTTAGAGGATTTTATTTTGCAGGATGATGTCACAGCTTTTCCCCTCCTGTGAATAGAACCATTTTGATCAAGACAAAACTACCATAGGAGCCCAGAAAAGGTCACCTGGATATGCCTTGTATACAACAAGCCCCACAAAGAGACAGCCCATCATGAAGAACTTTTGAATTGAAAAGAATGTTTCTATTCACCAGGACATCTTTCCATCTTAACAAGGGGGAAATTAAAAGACTCACACCTGAACTTAAGGAGCATCACACTTTACATATCATGCTTCATTGTAACCCTAGAACAGTAAACCACTCCTGGAAAAAGGCTTTTATGGCCATTGCAAGAGAAATACCCTGCAACTGATTAAGGACCTGACCCAGCTGTAAAGCAAGGGATGAGTATTTTGGGTGCTTTCTCCCCTGGGGTTATTGTCCCTGAGTCGGTGAGAAGCCACTTATGTTTAATAGCTTTATATTGATTAAAAGAAAATAACATTCTACCCCATCCACCCCCATCTCCAACCAAAACCCCTTTGGGGCCAACTCAAACCTTGCAAGTGAACAAATTCAGTATTATTTCACAGCATTAAAAAAATTTCCTTTTCTCCCAATTAAAAATATATATACCCCAGATTGAGTGTCTGAACATTATTATGTAGATCTGTTAGAGAAATGAGATGTGCCAGCATTGAGTTGGAAGGGAATATAATTTATCATTCCTGTTTCTACCTCTGTCCTAGTTTTTTTTTCTCTTTCTGCCCTGGACTCTTCTTTCTTCTTGGCCTCACCAGATACGCTGAATTGTGGTAAGCATGTCTGACAAAGCCTCAGCAAAACACAATTGCCTTTCCAAGAACCAACATCTTCCTATGAATTTATATGTCAATTCAGTTAACTTGTTAAATCCAAGCTGCTTTATTCAAAAGCTGTTTATTCAAACATTTTTATGAAGCAAACACCCAAACCACCCACCGTCAGATGCTCACATCTATGCACACTTAGACACCTCAATAGCAGCCCACGTTAACCTGACAGTAGGCATGGCTGCTATATTTTACTAGTCTTCCATAAATTAAACATGCTCTACACAAAGAAATATGACTGTAAGAATTATAATAATTAGCACCTATTAAAGGAGGGGAAAAACACATCGCTACCTTGTAACAACATACTGAAATCAGTATGCCCAATTTTTCAAGACTCAGTGCTGAAAGGAAAAATCCCACTCTAAGTTAACATGATATGGCTCTCATGGTGACTCTTGCCAGCACTATGATATCAACAAATGGCTTTTAGTTCTTCTATAACAGGGAGACAATCTTCTTTGGGATTCCTGGAAGGAGATGAGCTAGAAAGTAGACTGTCCCAGATTCTAGTAATTTAATTCCTAGGTTTTGAGGTTTACACTTCCTTTTCTAGTTTAATTTGGTTGTTTGATTTTGTTTTTGAATGCAGAGTAAAATGCACTTATCTGTCAGTATTAAGCCATGTTCTTTCTCTTTCTGCATAGATGTTCCTTTCAGTCCATCCCTGAAGACTATGCAAACTTTAATTCTCTGATATGTCTACTATGATGTAAGTATTCTACTCTTATTTTTCACTTAAAGGAAACAGCATTCAGAGTGGCTGACATTTCCAAATGCAGAGAATGATTTAATGGAGAGGCCAGGCTTATTCCCTAGCCTCTCCCCCAATTCTCCCTTTGGGTTCACAATGTGGTTTTATAAAAACAAAAATGTATTAAAATAATATACTTTTAGCAGACAGTGAACCCAATCATGGAGTCCTAACTGCACAATTTAAGTTGACAGCAATGGGATTTCTTTATACACAAGAGTCAACGAAAATTATGAAATCGGGCCCTGGGTAAATTCAGGGCATTAACATTCAGAAACACTTTGACATTTGCAACAGAAATGGTCCAAGCACTCTGTTAAGGACACCTCTTAGCTCATCATGTAAATTCACCTCTCTTTTCTCTTGATTTCAAAATAAGGAGCTCAATGTCTTTGCTTCATCTTACAGGGCTGATTAGCTGGCTAATGGACCACCTTTCCATGGTTTCAGTTTTCTCATATTTCATTAAATACACAAGACTTCTGTATTGCCAGTTGCTCTCCAGAGAACACCTGTTTTGTACACAAAAGTATTTACGTCTCTTCTCTGTTTTCCAGAAATGGCATAATTGTTTTAGTCCTCTAGTCACTGATAAATGTCTAGTCCATTAAAATAGGCCCTGAAATTGGCCTCCATTCCCCCCAGATTCTCAGCTAAGTGTCAAGCGTCAGTGGGATACTGTGTCCCTGAAGCCACAGGTATCCCTGGCCCCCAGTGATTGCCCACTCTGCCTTGCCAAAGCAAGGGACATCCTTTTGCCATCCAAATGGAAACCTTCATCTGGAGCCTTCTCACCATCTCTTCAAAGCTTCACCATCCCCTGAAGTCAACCATATTTCATGGAATGTGTGTTTGAAGCAGTCGATTGGGGAGATAAGAGTGGTTTTCTTTCTCTTTTACAATCCTCTATGGTAATTGAGTTCATGATTATGATTTCACACACAGGGATCTGGAATCTTCTGAGAAGTTGTCAGAAAACCCATATAAATGAAAATGTCAAGACCAACCAAAAACCTGTGTGTGTGTGTGTGTGTGTGTGTGTGTGTGTGTGTGTGTGTGACCTACTTATCAGCTGCCATTTCTGGGCACATATGATTTTGGTCAGTTGTATTGGTAAGCATCACATGGAGATGTGTGAATCATGGCCCTGACTTCCAGGACTTTAGAATTAGGTTGTAGTTAGGAATCCTACCTACGACGGGTTATTTTCCTGGTTGCAAGGCAATGAGTAATATATCACCCAAATTTAGGAAAACTTAGTTTTGTCACAGACGAAATGAATGTATGGCTATTTCTTGGGAAATGACTCATTGCCCTCTCAAGGCAAATAGCAATAAGGCCAAAGTTAGGAAAAAAAAAATGGAGTAAATAAAACTCCAGTCTTAAAGGCATTGAATAGTAGAAAGATTACTGAATTAGGTACCTGAGTTAGAAATTCTAATTTGTTCTTGACACTGAAGAGATGCATTATTCAATGAGTAACAGAAGAAATGTTTCTCTGTCTTTCTCTCTCTATATATATATGTATATATAAAATATATAAATTATAAATATTATATAAAATTATATATTATCTAAATAATTATATAAAATATATAGTTATTACCTGTTATCATAGAAATATTAAAAAGTAAAAAACTACTGTATCAGCTGGTCTTTTCACTACATATTGATAAGCCAACAAACAAACCAAAAGGCCCCGGAAACTAGTAGCTAATAGCTAGGCTGTGTACTGAACATACACATTCCACAGAATGTCAATAGTAATTAAACAAGGTCACTCTGAGATTGTGATGAAATTTCACAAAAAAAGGTCACTCTATACCTGAATATACAGCAAAGACAAGGACATCATTCAACAAAAATAACCAAATATCTTTCTCTATTGGTTAATATCAGTGACTAGGACAGCAATGGCAGCTTCATTTCTTCCATCTACTAATAAAAACCATTAAAATACCCAATTCCCAAATGCCCCTATTTCAAGAGAGCACCCAAGATCAAGATCAAACCTCACTTTCCTAAGCCCTTTCAAAAACTACCCAACAGAAGCCCAAACCTTATAACAAGCTCAGCTCAACACCCCATCACTGAGAAATACCTTGTGTGTGTTTTCCTGTGTTACAAAGAGTTAATATAATTTCGACTACAGGTATACTCCCTGTGTCCATTGTCTGGGGCATTAAACAAATACACAGTGTACATAACTTTTTTTTTTTAACAAAATAAGGATCATGGTTAAGACCTATTTTTAAGCAATTCTCATTTTATCAGTCTTTACAAAGATGATTTTTAATGTCTGTTTAGTATCCTATCATATAGATTTTATTCCCTTTGAAAATATATAAAATATAAGAATTATACAAAAGTGTTATGCTTGCCAAATTATAAAGTATGCCACAAAATTTTCTACTTTTTCTCCCCAACTTTATTGAGATATTATTGATATATAACATATGTAAGTTAAAGTGTATAATATGATGGTCTGATACACCTACAGATGTCCCTTGGTATTCTCAAGGGATAGGTTCCAGGACACCTTACAGACACCGAAATTCAAGGATACTCAATCCCTTATATAAAATGGCACAGTATTTGCATATAACTTAGGCACATCCTCCCTTATACATTAAATCATCACTAGATTACTTATAATAACTAAAGCAATCTAACTGCTATGTAAATAGTTGCAAATACAAGTGCAAAATCTATGTAAATAGTTGTCTGTGTGTGGCAAATTCAAGTTTTGCTTTTTGAACTTTCCTGGAATTTTTCTTTGAATACTTTCGATCTTTGGTAGGTTGAATCTATGAATGCAGAACCACGGATACGAAAGGCCGACTGTATATATCTATTTTGCAAAATGATTACCACAATAAGGTTAGTTAACACCTCCATCCCCTCACATTATTATCATTTGTGTGTGTGTGGTAATAATATTTAAGATCTATCCTTTTGAAGACTTTCAAGCATAATGCAGTACTGTTAATTATAGTCACCAAGCTGTGCATTAGGTCCCCAGAACTTATTCATCTTGCAACTGGAAGTTTGTAGCTTTCCACTAATATCTCTCCACTTCCTCCACCCTCTCATCTCCTGGCAACCACAAATCTGTTCTCTATTTCTATGAGTTTGGCTTTTTTATATTACACATGTAAGTGGGAACATACAGTATCACAAATTTTTTTCATAATTTTATCCATGCAACAACTCTGTAAGGTAAGTATATAACTATATATGTACTTAGCTCCTTTTAAAGATGAGAAAATTAAAATTTAGTAAAAAAAATGACAACATACCAGTAATTGACAAGGATTGGACTTCATTCCATGTAATTTAGTGCTGTTGATGCCATGCAATATAATATCTCTCCTAACTTAAAAATTCTTCAGGGTCTAGCTTGCCTTTTTGTATATAATATGGTTTATATATTATTATAATGTTATGGATGGCTCATAAATCTGATATTTCATAAACCTGATCATTCATTTGCAATGGTTTAAGACCTCAAGTGTGGCAAGATAATTTGTTGCATTAAGTGAACAGTGTAGAGGTTAAGAGAATAAACTCGTGTCAGACAGCTTGGGTTAGAATCCTGGCTCCACCAAGGCTTAGCTAGCCTTGGGTGTTTCTTTAAATGTATTTGTGCCTCAGTTTCTCTTATGCAAAAATAGAGATAGTGGTATTTTTCACAAGATTGCTGCTATTAATTTTTTTAAAATATTCCTGCCTGTTTAATAAAGTAAAACTTTCCTTTTGGACAGCAAATTACATTTCTGAAGACATTGTAAATTGCTTCATAGCTAATAAGCAGTCCAGTCTAATAGTTCAAACATTGTCACTGGAGTTCTACATCCCAAACGTGTATGATGTTTAGCGAATGACTTGGCTACCTCTCAGGTTCATGTCTCCATCCAAAGAAGGAACATAAATGCCCAGTTTCCACAGGGCAAGAGTCACATTATTTCTGAGACCTCAGATCCTACACAAGTCCTGAATGAAATTGTTTCAGTGAAGGACTCCAAGATGAGTCCCAGTGTTCCTCCACTGTGGGTGTAGTACAGGAATGCACTCAAGAATTTGGATAGAGAAAGATAAATGACAACGACTAAGTTTTTAGGCTCAAGTAATATTCTAGTGCTTGCTGGAGAAATACATAGGTACAAACATCAGGCTTACTGTAGATTTCAATATTTACTATTTTTTAATTAATGAAATTTAAACATATAAGAACTGTGTCACACAATGCAGGCCCTATTTTCAATGTCATATTAAAAGAAATATATGAAGAACGTGAGCCTTAGGGAATAATAACAGAATAACACCTATGTATTTACCTAAAAGCTAATCCTCCCATAGAGGTATGCTCATTAAATACAGTTCAGAAAATTGAAAAAAGTTTAATGTTATTTGTAGTACCATGTATAATTAACCACCATTTGAGGGAAGCAAGGGAGTTAGGGTTTTTTATGTTTGTTACTCCCTGTAAAACAGCCTATGTGGGATTTTGAAATAACATATTAAAGGGAAAATCAAGGAAAAACATGTAAAAATAGGTTCATTTAAAGGGATGGTGACAAATTGTACAATTAATTCATTTTGTTACCAGCCAGAATTTACCTCTGCCCTCCAAAGCCTACAGTGCCCTCACTTCCAATCTCCATGTCCAGGGCAGGTGCACTCTGTGCAAGTGAAGGTCAGTTCTGATGCGGGGAGAGTTCACATAACACTGTAGGTGCTAATGCTGTATTTTTATAGTCATCATGTCCATATTATATATACGTGTACATATAATGTATTTTTAGGTTCTGTATATAATATTAACTTTATTTTATAAATTTATAAATTGAAAATTGAAGCACTTAATGACTTGGCCAGTGTCATGCACTTAGAAAGTCATAGGACTTGACATTACAATGTCCAGAAACAGAAATTACTGACCTAAATTGAGTTTTATTTCCAATAATGTTAGAAAATTTGATTGTATTATTCATCCAAATGAAAGAATTTTATAACTAGAATATCTAGTTAAATAGTTAATTAAATTCCTATTGAGCTATTAAATAAAATTACCAGGGTGTTTATACAGAGAAGTTTTTTTTGTTTTTTTTTTTCCCTGTTGCATTGTCTGACAACAAAGAAGAGATTTCCCTTTCGATAGGGCAAAGCCTTTTGCCTTGAAGGTAATTTGCCTGAGAAGGCAGTCATCTGAGGCCAAAAACTTGGCTGAAGGCACTGAAAGAGTGAGGCCTCAGCCTTATTTTGTATTAAAGAAATTATTATAAATGCAATGTTACTAGTCCTCTATTTAACCCATTAGAGCTTTCCCTTATTTTACTCAAAGGAAGTAATTCCAGTCAGTAAAGTATTTTAGTGAATCCTTGTCTATTTGAAGAGTATTTTTCTTTATCAAGTCTACAGATTCTGAAAAGAAACCACTTTGTGAAGAGTAAATATTTTTTAACCTATGAAGCATAAGAATTGTGAGAAATGAAGGATTCTGATTACATGTTCTCTTTCACCGGGGAAAGTGGGACACATGTGCCATTCAAGGATGACAGCAGGTATAGATGCGCCAAGGAATGCCAAGGATTGCTGGGGCTGCCAGAAACTAGGAGAGGGCTGGAACAGATTCTCCTCAGAGCCTCCAGAAGAAACCAACCTGCCCACAACTTGATCCTGAACTTCTAGCCTCCAAAAATGTAAAAGAATACATTTCTGCTGTTTTAAGCCAACACACTTGTGATACGACCCTGGGAAACTAATACACTAAATAAACTCATTTAAGATCTATTTTTTTCCTTATTCTTTTTTTTTTTTTTTGTGATACGTGGGCCTCTCGCTGTTGTGGCCTCTCCCGTTGCTGAGCACAGGCTCCGGACGCGCAGGCTCAGCGGCCATGGCTCACGGGCCTAGCCACTCTGCGGCATGTGGGATCTTCCCAGACCGGGGCACGAACCCATATCCCTTGCATCGGCAGGCGGACTCAACCACTGTGCCACCAGGGAAGCCCTCTTTATTCTTTATGAAAAAAAAAAAAAAAGAACTTGAAAAGTGAAAATGTCAATTGTCCTCAATTTCTTATTTGTCTCTAATAAATAAAATCTAGTGGACTACATGTTTCCATGTTTGATTCCATGTAATAATTTCTTTTATTAAATATATTTGAAGAGTAATTTGTGCACTTAGACAAATCACTTTTCCATTTTCTAAGTCTAGATGTCACTTAGGAATTTGGTAATTATCAGGAAATCAATTAAAGTAGAGGTTTATAAATTTGGAATGATAATTCATACAGCAATGGAATTTAGAATGAAATATCCAATACTCCAAATCTAACACTCTATCTTAAAGATAGTTAACCAACTCAGTTGCGGGGATTTCTACACTGTGTAGCTATTAAGACTGGGGGACTCTGGAGACTCCAGAGCACTTCTATGTGAATGGAAGTCTGTGTTCCCCAGTTTTAGTCACGGAACTTGGACAAGTCAATTAACCTCTGTATGCTTCAATTCCCATTTTTATAAATATGGAAATGATAGCTGTCTCATTGGATGCTGTGGATTAAATGAGCAAGTACATATAAAGCTATTAAGAACAGTGTCCAGCATGGATTAAGCTTTGATGTTTACTATTACTGGGGTGACTATGTAACTTATCCACTTTCAGTTGTGAAAGTGGGTGGTGCTCTTACTATAATTAACCTGGATGATGTAATATAAGTGTCTGGGGTACCTGAAGCATATGATAACAGAAAGTTTTAATAGCTCTATGGACTGAAAAAATTCATCACAAAGAGTTTAATATAATTTTGAATAAAGTTTTAATAACTTCCTTAGAAAGTCCTTATGGATTTCCAAGTCTGCAAGTCCTTTCTGTCATTCTGAAATCCAAACAAAAGTTTGAACTTTTGAACTGAACCCCAAAAGTTGTGAAAGCTTTTCTTCATTTGTTTTGCTTTTCATAAACATGTGAAATTGTGAACTTAATTTGGACTGTCTTTATTTATTCCACTTAGAAAGAATGCCATTATATTCCATGGCCTGAAATATTAATGTATTTAATACAAAGGACAGGTGAGCCTAGCTGGGTGCACCATTTTTCCTTTCTAAAATCAGAAATACTCTAAATTCAAAACACACCTTGCTGTAAAGTTTTCTGTTAAGGAAATGTGGACATGTGTTATTTAAATTCAAATGATTGTTAAAATTCTATTCTACAAGTTGGCCAATTTAATAAGCATCGTAATGTGCAATTAAAAGTAACTTAGACATAGTCCAAGGAGGTCAGAAAAAAAAATTTAATTACTGGAGGAAGGAGGCACATAAGCTTTCATCTGTGATACAAAGCACGTTGTCTAGTTGTTCAATGGAAATACAAACACTGAAGTTTGGACATGAGAACTTATCAGAGAGGGCTGCAAGAAAAAGGAGCCATTTGACCCAAGTTTTGAAAGATGATTAGGATTTTATTAAACAAAAAAAATAGAAGAGTGCTTTTGATCTCAGGGACCAAAACATATTTGATATGTTCAAGGCATGCTGAGTTTTGAATAGTATGACCAAAGCAAAGGATGATGACAGGAGGTAGTAAAATCTACTGAAAAGATTAATTTTTGATGCCTGAAGAGAAAAATAATATTATTTTAACTCTTTTAAAAGATACTTCTTTCCCCTGTTATTAAGAGAAGAAAAAAGACATTTTTGGGTAGATATTTTGTGTGAAATATTTCTTTTCTAATAAAATTGTGTATTTTGAATGGCACAATGTGGCATTTTTGATTTGACATCTTGAGATTGCAAAGAGAGATAACAAACAGATAGAAACTTTAAAGCCTATCAGCAATACCATTTCATAGAAGATATGGGATACTGGATATAGAGGTTTGTTCCTCAGGAAGGTTAAGATTGTAGAGTAACCAATTCATCTGCTATGGTGGCCAGTGTAAGCCAGTCTTTGTGGACCAGGAGGTAGTTTTCTGTTTCTGGAAGCATTAGAGTATCCTCGTTCCTGACTGGTAAACACAGTGTATAATATAGGAGGGTGATTTTTCTATTCTACCAGGGAAATACATACATGGGCAACCTAGGTAGCCTTATCATCACAGGTCTCCATGTCTTACAGATTGTAATCTGAGTGGATGAGGGAAAGTAAAGATGCTTTATGTATTAGTTTAGCTTCTTTGGGTTTCAAGAATTGGGAACCAACTTAAACCAGCATTAATAAAAGTGACCATTGTGGGTATGATCTTTGAATATTCTGTATAGAAGTCAAGGGGTCTCGAAGAATCCCAAAGTTGCATGCTATATGACCTCAGAAGGGATTGCCACAGGGAATTAGCAAACCCAGACAACCTGTTCTTCCTCTTGCTTGTCTCTTAGTTGTCTGCATCTACTTATTTCTTTTGTCAAGGCAAACTGGTTGTCTCTGCTTCTTGTTTCTCAGCCTTCATGGTAGAAGATGACTATCCCACAATGTCCAAATTGCATGTTTCTCACCACCAGTCATGCACAGGACTAATTTTCTCTGCATTCCATTCCCCAAATCCAGAGAGCTTAACTGATCAGTCCAGCCAGGTTGGTCCTGATGGAAATCTCTGAGCTAGTCAGTGCTGGCCTGGTATATGGAGAGCAGGGTGGTATCACACAAATAGAGCTGCTAGTTCACATGCATGTAGGAGAGGCTGAGAGAGCAGAGCATTTGCAGTGGCTGGAGACCTAGTAAGATATCTTGAAGAACATCTACTCAATAATTTTGTTAACTTCTTTGGTTCTTTGGATGATATTGGGGAAATAATATTAAAAGTACAGTTTATCTTTTGTCAAATCCTCACCGTGTATATAAGTCAACCTGTTGTGCAATGTTGGTGCCACCACTGGTTTTGGTAGCAGACAGACCTGGGTGCCAGTCAGGCTCTACAATTTGGGGATGTGTATTTTTGACCTAGTTCCTTAGTCTCTTTAAGCTCAGTTTCCTCATCTGTAAAATGAGGATGATCAGGCCAACCATACAGGGTTGTAGTATGTATAAAATAAAAAATGCAAAAAAAAAAATCAAAATAAAATACTCAGCACAGTATTTGGCAAAAAGTAGGTGCTCAATAAATAATAATTGGTTTCCATACAAATTGTGAATTTTTTTGTTCTAGTTCTGTGAAAAATGCCAGTGGTAGTTTGATAGGGATTGCATTGAATCTGTAGATTGCTTTGGGTAGTAGAGTCATTTTCACAATGTTGATTCTTCCAATCTAAGAACATGGTATATCTCTCCATCTATTTGTATCATCTTTAATTTCTTTCATCAGTGTCTTATAATTTTCTGCATAGAGGTCTTTTGTCTCCTTAGGTAGGTTTATTCCTAGATATTTTATTCTTTGTGTTGCGATAGTAAATGGGAGTGTTTTCTTGATTTCACTTTCAGATTTCTCATTATTAGTGTATAGGAATACCAGAGATTTCTGTGCTTTGATTTTGTATCCTGCTACTTTACCAAATTCATTGATTAGCTCTAGTATTTTTCTGGTAGCATCTTCAGGATCCTCTATGTATAGTATCATGTCATCTGCAAACAGTGACAGCTTTACTTCTTCTTTTCTGATTTGAATTCCTTTTATTTCCTTTTCTTCTCTGATTGCTGTGGCTAAAACTTGCAAAACTATGTTGAATAAGAGGAATAACCAAAGCAATCTTGAGAACAAAAAACAGAGCTGGAGGAATCAGGCTCCCTGCCTCAGACTACACTACAAAGCTACAGTAATCAAGACAGTATGGTACTGGCACAAGAACAGAAAGATAGATCAATGGAACAGGATAGAAAGCCCAGAGATAAACCCATGCACATATGGTCACCTTATCTTTGATAAAGGAGGCAGGAATGTACAGTGGAGAAAGGACAGCCTCTTCAATAAGTGGTGCTGGGAAAACTGGACAGGTACATGTAAAAGTATGAGATTAGATCACTCCCTAACACCATACACAAAAATAAGCTCAAAATGGATTAAAGACCTAAATGTAAAGCCAGAAACGATCAAACTCTTAGAGGAAAACATAGGCAGAACACTCTATGACATAAATCACAGCAAGATTCTTTTTGACCCACTTCCTAGAGAAATGGAAATAAAAACAAAAATAAACAAATGGAACCTAATGAAACTTAAAAGCTTCTGCACAGCAAAGGAAACCATAAACAAGATGAAAAGACAACCCTCAGAATGGGAGAAAGTGTTTGCAAATGAAGCAACTGACAAAGGATTAATATCCAAAATTTACAAGCAGCTCATGCAACTCAATAACAAAAAAACAAAAAACCCAATCCAAAAATGGGCAGAAGACCTAAATAGACATTTCTCCAAAGAAGATATACAGATTGCCAACAAACACATGAAAGAATGCTCAACATCATTAATCATTAGAGAAATGCAAATCAAAACTACAATGAGATATCATCTCACACCGGCCAGAATGGCCATCATCAAAAAATCTAGAAACAAAAAATGCTGGAGAGGGTGTGGAGAAAAGGGAACACTCTTGCACTGCGGGTGGGAATGTGAATTGGTACAGTAACTATGGAGAACAATATGGAGGTTCCTTAAAAAACTACAAATAGAACTACCATATGACCCAGCAATCCCACTACTGGGCATATACCCTGAGAAAACCATAATTCAAAAAGAGTCATGTACCAAAATGTTCATTGCAGCTCTATTTACAATATTCCAGAGATGGAAACAACCTAAGTGTCCATCATCGGATGAATGGATAAAGAAGATGTGGCACATATATACAATGGAATATTACTCAGCCATGAAAAGAAACAAAATTGAGTTATTTGTAGTGAGGTGGATGGACCTAGAGTCTGTCATACAGAGTGAAATAAGTCAGAAAGAGAAAGACAAATACCATATGCTAACACATATATATGGAATCTAAGAAAAAAAATGTCATGAAGAACCTAGGGGTAAGATGGGAATAAAGACACAGACCTACTAGAGAATGGACTTGAGGATATGAGGAGGGGGAAAGGTAAGCTGTGACAAAGTGAGAGAGTGGCGTGGACATATATACACTACCAAACATAAAATAGATAGCTAGTGGGAAGCAGCTGCATAGCACAGGGAGATCAGCTCGGTGCTTTGTGACCACCTGGATGGGTGGGATAGGGAGTGGGAGGGAGGGAGATGCAAGAGGGAGGAGATATGGGAACATATGTATACATATAGCTGATTCACTTTGTTCTACAGCATAAGCTAACACACCATTGTAAAGCAATTATACTCCAATAAAGATGTAAAATAATAATAATAATGATTGGTAAAAGTATTGTTTATTTGGCATATGCACCATTGTTAAAATAAGTTCTTGCACCAAACCCATTATTAGCATTGACCTCACATTGATTGATATTCCCATGGTCAACCTGTCACTTCCACATATTCTAATGAGATGTTGTGATGGGATCAATCAGCTGATTCTACTGCTCATTTACCCTTCTACAAGACCTCTCCATACAAAAAGGAAAAACTGCAATGAAATGGAAGAGTCACCTTGGCAGGTAAACAGAGGTTATCATCCATATTTTCTGGTTAAATGTTGCAAAAAAATGTCAAAAGCAGATTGTCAAAATTCAGCTAAAAACAAGAATCCCCAATTCATATATTGACTCACTGACGTTATCAAAAAGGGATCAAGTGATGACCCTTCCCCAGATGAGTTCAACCCAGAGCAAGAAGGAGATAACATTGAGTAAACATTTTTTAAAGGGAAACTGTCTTCTACACTCAATAAACTTTGTGCTGTCACGCCCCAAAAAATGGAGGAAGAAGAGTAAAAGATAACGTACTGGCATAACTAGTGGTTTCTGTTTGCTTTGTGTTCCAAGATGTAGCCAAGACAAGTCATCAGGTCTCAGAGTGAATTTTCTAGTTACCGTGGATGATGCATTCAGTCAGCTGTGGTGACGGATTGTTGGTATTAGTGGACCTGAGTGTGATTAATAAGGCTGCTCTGTCTCTGACAGAGTGGGAATGGCACCACTAAAATTGAATGGAGGCAATCCTACTAAAATCTGTTAGGGATGCTCCTTGGAGAAAAGAAAATGTTACAAGGGAAGTACCGGGAGTAGAAGCATCAGTTCACCAGCTGTAGCCCCATAGATCAAAGCAAGATGTCAAGGTCCCATTAAACAGAAGAACCCTGTGCTTCTCACTTGGTCTTCTTAACAATGAACAAACCTGGATTCCTTACCCCTTTCCACAGAGGCATACATTTATTTATAGCAGGGTCATGTATGTACCAGTGTATATATTTGTGTGAACTGTTACGTGTATGGATGGAAGAAGAAAATCAAAATGATAATACATTTGCTATTGAGTATATTTTTGTTTTAAAATGTGTCAACTGTCAGGTTTGAAATAAAAAGAGAGAGAAAGGGAGAAAGAGAGAAAGAAAGAGAGTCAATCTTTGGTCTATTAACAGATGTGTTTAACATTTAGATACTATAGCCAGGGTTTTATATGACATAAAATGAAAATATATTCTCTTATGACAGTATACCTTTCATCACCATTAAAATACAATAAAACTGTACAATGGAAAAGAGGAAATATTTGAAAAGCTGGGTGAGGCTGTGTCATATATTGAGTTAATATCTGAGAGTTATGTTTCTGGTTAAGCCTGTATCAGGAGACTTAAAAGGAGTAAAATATACCTTTATCCATCTCTCAGAGTTTCAGAAATTGGAATGTGTGCTTCTAAAATCTATTGATAGTCTATCTGGAAGAACTGACAGCAAAGAGCTTGCTACTTGGCTGGTGGGCAGAGTAGTGGGGGCTTACAAGGTGCTATTACTGATCAATTGCCTTGTATGATCAATGTGGACTTTTGAGAAATGTCAGTACTATCTCAATACAATTGCCCCTCAAGGGTGGTGGAGTCTTGTAGAGCAAAACCTTTAGTGACAACATTATCATTCATAATGAGGGTCTACAAGATGCTAGATGAGCTTCTATTTGTTCTACATAAAATAAACACAACTCTAATGGTCTGGACCTTTAGTTCTAAGCAGACACTCTGGAATATTTTACCTTTATAAATAATTATTATTTTATTATGTTTATTTAATATCATTTTAGTTGCAGTTAGGACAATTTAGCAATGGAAATAATTTATATCTTTATGACATTTTACAACTTACTAAGTACTTTGTACATGTAATTTTATTTGAGCATCACAACTTTTTGAAATATATTGGGCTTTTAAAATATTTTTTCCCCTTTTTCCCCCCCACAAGTTATTGAAGTCTGGGAGAAGGAATGGAGAAAAGTTGAAGATTTATATTCCCAGAAGATGAAGATTATCTGAGATTTGGAAGTTGTTCAAGGGTAAATTAAGTAATGAGACAAGTAAGATGTTAATTCTATATGTTTTTCATCTTTCAACTGGTTATTTCAGCATCATATAAATGGAATTCATATTTTGCTTAAATGATGGAGATGTGATGCTCACTCATTGTACCTGGTGCAATACCCATTTTCTTGCAGATGTGGAGTGTGTTTAATAAATTTCTTATTATTTACTTGTTTGCTCATTTCTTTATAAACACATACAACCTTGTCACATACAACCTTTCCTAACTGTAAGATCACATCAAATCCTCAAGAGAGAAACATACAGCAGGTGGCTTTTATTAAATACCAGTTTCTTGGGCTTCCCTGGTGGCGCGGTGGTTGAGAATCCGCCTGCCAATGCAGGGGACATGGGTTCGAGCCCTGGTCTAGGAGGATCCCACGTGACGCGGAGCAACTAGGCCCGTGAGCCACAACTACTGAGCCTGCGCGTCTGGAGCCTGTGCTCTGCAACAAGACAGGCCGCGATAGTGAGAGGTCCGCGCACTGCGATAAAGAGTGGCCCCCGCTTGCCACAACTAGAGAAAGCCCTTGCGCAGAAACGAAGACCCAACACAGCAAAAATAAATTAATTAATTAACAAACTCCTACCCCCAACATCTTCTTTAAAAAAAAAAACAAACAAACAGTTTCTAAAGATATAAGCAGATTCTGTCAAAAAGCTGTCCCTGTATCAAACTCGGGTATGCACTCAATTCTTATAAACACATTTATGTGCTTTATTAAGTCCGAAATAGTTGATATATATTTAATACTTCAAGTGATAGAAATATAAAGATTTATTTTAAATTTTTAAAATAAATACAGGTATATAAATGCATGTGATCTAAAAAAAAAGTACCCACCTACCATACACCAATTATCAATCAGTATCTATATTTATAAATTAAATTCTTGGTTTCCATGTCACCACTAAATGCTAATACATCCTCATGCTACAGTTATCACAAAAGCAACTAGTCCTTGTTAACCCTCAGCAATTTAATATACATAGAAGAAGAAGCTAGAAGGTGGTTTGCAGGAGATGTCAGCCAATCTCACTCTGGTCCCCTTCCACATACCCAACACGGTGGCCCAGGCATGCTGAGGTACTGTGCCAGGTACTGCCAGGTACTGTGTGTGAGTGTGGAGGGTGACTTAGTCCAAGTGCCTGAGGTGGTCAGAATGTTTATTCCAATCTAGGTAGGTCTGAATGGAATGTGTAGGCTGGTCATAGGGTTACAGGGAAGAGACCCAATCCTGTACAGAGACTAACCTACTTTCTCTTTTTTTCCTACATCACAATCCCTTAATCTATGCCCACAGCTGTGCTGGCTTAACAGAAACTAAGGCATATGCCACAGAAACAAAATCACAGAACCAGTCTCAGTTAGAAAGCCCCAAGATGGCAACAGCCAACTACCGTGAATGAGTTCCAGCCTGACCACGGGGACAGCGCTTGCACAGATGAGACCCAGTATCCAAAAGTTGCCTTTGCCTCATTACCATGCTAGGATCTCCACCCAAAGTGGGGACTTGCACTTTGCTAGGCATAATTAGTACCATGTGCAAAGGAGCACAAAGTGCTGTGCATGCTCTGGTTGTTTCTGGAAATCGCCACCCCCTTCCCGGAATTCTGGTGGCACACCCACCTCTAACTGCTTAAAAGTTTCCTGCTTCCCTTCCTCAGGGGGAAGGGATTTTTAGAGCACTAGCTCTCCCTTCCCCATCTTTTATCTACAAATAAAATTTCTGTTCTGCTTTGCCGAACCTGGTCTCATTCAATTGATCTGAGGGGTACTAGGTAAGGAAAGGTCCCAGTTGTGGTCCCATCTGATCCAAGAGGGTCAGTAACAAATAAGTATCGGCCACCTATTTCTCTAAAAGTTTCCTTGGACAAAGTATTAATCCTCAAACAAGGAATAAGATTTCAGGGTTGCTTTGGCCCATGTGGAGGTGAGACAGGTAGTAGAAGACGGGCTCCTATGGAAACTCCCATTGTCTCAGCAGTTTGCCACCTTCAAGTAACTTGCACCTTAGAGGAGCCACCCCTAGCATGGGAAGAGTGCCACTGCCAAGGACCTGCCCAGGGTCCATGCCACCAGTCCTAACTCAGGTTATTCAAACACAGGAAATGGGAGCAGAGCCTAGTCTTAGAGGGCTCCTCCTCTTCCCTCAGGCATCCCTCTCTATCTCTGGCCCTTTGGGCAGCAAGAGTCCCTGTGACATAGTTTAGGGGCTAGTAGCCCATCAGCTTTAGCAAAATTGTTTTTTTTAGAGTTCTAGCACTGACTGACTGAAAACTCTTGGGCACAAGGCACCGAGACACTTTGAACTTTAATTTCCTCATCAGAAAAGAAAACAGAGGTAATAATAATACATATGTTGTTTTGTCAGAGGAAATAAGAATGTTTTAAAATGAGTAAACTCAATAAATGGAATTATTAACTTAAGTTGTCATTAGCATGAACGTGTAAAATCTTTATATATATATTGCTTCAAAGGTTAATCTGGTATTTTTCCCCCACTTGATGTTTTTTTATCGCATGAATATACACTTAATATACATGCATAAATAAACGTTGGGAAAACAAAGAAAACCATCTTAGTGGGACCTAAGGAATACATAACAAAATAATCCCATCAAAAGCATTTGTATTGTTTGTAATTCAGTGATCCTCATTCAGAGTTTTATACTGTGCAATAAGTGGTCAAATTGATCGTTACTCTCTTTGAATCTCACTTTGACCAAGTTTTTTTTGTTTTTTCATACTGATTATGATTATTGCTTATTGATTTTTTTCTATTAATTATGCTTGATTTTATTTGGTATATAGCTGCCATTTGTTGGAGTTCTTTGCCTTATTACTAGGCCTGTGGGCTGTATTTGCGAAGTTCCCCCAAGGAAAGGCTCATTTTGTTCAAAGAAAAGAGATCACTTTTTTTTTTTTTTAATTTAACATCTTTGTTGGAATATAATTGCTTTACAATGTTGTGTTAGTTTCTGCTGTATAACAAAGTGAATCAGCTATATGTATACATATATCCCCATATCCCCTCCCTCTTTCATCTCCCTCCCACCCTCCCTATCCCACCCCTCTCGGTGGTCACAAAGCACCAAGCTGATCTCCCTGTGCTATGCAGCTGCTTCCCACTAGCTATCTATTTTACATTTGGTAGTGTATATATGTCAATGCTACTCTCTCACTTCATCCCAGCTTACCCTTCCCCCTCCACGTGTCCTCAATCCATTCTCTACATCTGTGTCTTATTCCTGTCCTTCCCCTAGTTTCATCAGAACTTTTTTTTTTAGATTTCATATATATGTGTTAGCATACGGTATTTGTTTTTCTCTTGAAGAGATCAATCTTCTCTGAGATCAAGTCATCTCTCACTTTAAACCGATCCTGTTTATTGTTCATTCTTGATGTTACCCAGTATCAGAAATTTTCAGCAGACAGAAAAATAAAACATTTAACACATACTAAAAAAAAAAATTCTGTCAAAATGTCAAAATGGGCATGAATCATTCCTGAAGCATTAGCTAGGGTGAGACAAGAGCCAAAAGAAATTGAATTAAAAAGGGAAGGAGGGATCCTTAAATATCCATGCTTAGGTTAAGACAAAGACATATAGGAAAAGGAGGGAAAATCTGTTGTATTCATGAGCTGCAGATAGTCCAACTGAGCAAGAAGAGAGTATTACTATTAAGCTTTCTTAGGTATGACCAGATTGTCAAATGGAATAGTAGAATATCCACTGGGCAGGTGAACAATAAAAGACATTTTGGAAACTCTGCTACTGTGCAAGCTTCCTTTAAGAAAGCTGGTGCTAAACTGTCAAAACTTTACATAAAACAATTGTTTAACTGGATGTACTGGACATACCAGGAGATAAATATAATACTTGTGTCTATGTCCAGAGCAGAAATATTGATAGTTGAGAGACCTTAGAATTTTTATCATCATATGCCTTAGACCACTGAGTTTAGATACAAGCATGTAAAAAATAAAAAAAAAAAAAGTAAAGTAAAGCTTATAAAAATGGGAAGAACAAAACGCCTCTCCTGGGCAAGGGATCAGGTGGTGACATCTCTCAGGACCAGTTTTAACAGGAAGTGTGAAGGCATAGTTAGGTTAGTGGACTAGACAAACCCAGTGGAATGTGCTGAAACAAGATGAACAAGGCTGACCATTGAGTTGAACACCAGGTTTTATACCCCAGCAGATTTCAAAAAGGTCTTTTAAATAGAGAGCAGACAGGGAAATATCAGCAACAAAGAGTTGAGGTAGAAGGTAGAGAAGAATGAAATAGGTAAGCCAAGGTGGGTCAAGAGTGAAGTGGGAAGGAAGGTGTGGTCTTGAGCAACTGCTTAGGGCAGGATCTGTTGTTTCTGATGCATTTGGAAAACAAGCAAACAAACAAACATACAAAAAAGTTTGGTCCAAATCAAATGGGGCATGCTTTCTGTGTAACAAAATCATTTAACTCACACTGGTCTTCAAACTTACATTCAATGAAGAGATTCCTTATTGCTCTTGACTTGCTCAGTTTTACCTGTATTAAGCACAAGACAATGAATCCTAGTGGATTACATCTTGCTTCTTATTTCTTCTGAACATCTCAACAGAAGTTGCTGGGACTGGAATTAATATCTTATTAAAGTGTCTATAGATTCCATGACACAAAAAAGAACAGCAGACATTTTTTTCCCCCCCGAACAGTGCTGCTAAAGGATAGCAGAACTTTGTCCAGCTAACTTTTGACAGGAATGAATTTCCTGAAATAAAATCAAAGAAAAATTTTGGCCTCCCCATCTCGTTTTTTGAGGAGGATGCATGTACTGTGGTTGTTTGATAGTGCAATCAAATGCCAAATGATGGACAGCTCAAAAATCATTGTGAACCTACTAGGAATACTTGTTGGTGGAATCTGTTTTTGATGCTATTTGAATAGTTATGAATTTCAAAGATAAGAATAACTAATATTTATTGAGACTACTCTAGCTCATGACTTTTCTCATGCTAAGGATTTGTCATTGGAATGGTAATGTCATTCTATCATCATAGCAAATCTATGAGTTTGTTCTTTTTTTTTTTTTTTTTTTTTTTTTTGCAGTACACGGGCCTCTCACTCTTGTGGCCTCTCCCGTTGCGGAGCACAGGCTCCGGACGCGCAGGCTCAGCGCCCACGGCTCACAGGCCCAGCTGCTCCACGATATGTGGGATCTTCCCAGACCGGGACACGAACCCGTGTCCCCTGCATCGGCAGGCAGACTCTCAACCACTGCGCCACCAGGGAAGCCCTATGAGTTTGTTCTTATCCTAACTTTACAGATTTTCCAAATTTATACAACTAGTAAGTACAATACCATGAAGCTTTCTTCTACCAGATATCAAGAACTGCTTTTTTATTTTATTGATAAGCTTTATGTTTAAAACATTTATAGGTTTACAGAAAAATTGAGTAGAAAGTACAGAGAGTACTTATGTACTCCCTCCCCCTGTACACATAGTTTCCTCTGTTATTATTATCATGACTTAGTGTGGTACATTTGTTACAACTGATGCAGCAATGATGAAACATCATTATTAACTAAAGTCCAAAGCTTATATTAGGGTTCACTCTTTGTCTGGTATATAGTTCTCTAGGTTTTCACAAATGTATCCACCATTACGGTTTTATACAGAATAGTTTCACTGCCCTAAAAACACTCTGTACTCCACCTGTTCATCCCTCCTGACCTGTCCTCTAGCCCTCAGCAACCTCTAATCGTTGTTTTAGCTCCATAGTTCTGACTTTTCCAGAATGTCATATAGTTAGAATCACTCAGTGAGTAGTTTTGTCAGTCTGTTATCTTACACTTAGTAAAGTACATTTAAGTTTCTCCATGTCTTTTCATGGCTGTATAACTCATTTCTTCTCAGTGCTGGATAATATCCCATTGTATGGATGTATCATAGTTTATCTATCCATCACAAATTGAAGGCTATCTTGGTTGATTCTGTGTCTGGGCAATTTATGAATTATAAAAGTACTGTTTTTCATCTATTTAATTCTGATTTGCATTATCAAGATTTTATCATATCATCTTGAATCATGTACCTATGTGTATATACATATATATATATAAAACTATTATACTATTCTATTAAGTAATCTATTAAATACACAATTTCCAAATCTATAGTTTGATTTTCAGCATTTAAAATTTTCAGCTTAAGACATAAGGAATTGAATTGACAGGTGCAAAAATTTGGATGGCCAAATAAAAGTATCAACTAATTCTTAAATTTTCAAAAAAATTCAAATTAAAGGTGAATGGACAATTATCATTTGATAACAAAGAAAACTAATGCTAAAAGTGTTTAATATAGTAGTAAAAATACTATAAATGAAAATTTTTCTAGTCATGAAAATTCATATTTAGAATAAAAACCAGAGGAAAAGCCATCTATTTTTCAAGGGATACTTGATAATAATGTAAATTTAGCTTGACAAATTTAGGAAAAGATGAGGAAATTTGAAGAGGAAGGAAAGGATGTTATAAAAACATGAAATAATTTGTGTTTATAATGTCAGAATAATTCTGACAGTCATATTTCTTTGTGTAGAGTATCCTTAATATATCGAAGACTTAGACACCTCACAAACTGTACCTTTCTAGGTGTGGAGGTAAAGATGTCATTTTACTGATTAAAGATAAACCAGTGCATAGGGGGAATATGTAGTTTGTTTTCAGAAAAAAATACCTTTATGATTGATGCCGCTTTTTATGAGGATCAAAAACCAAACCAAATAAACAAACAGAACAAAACAAAAGAAAAATCTTCACAGACACAACAGGGAGGACACAAGTCTAATGATTTCTGCATAATGGTAGCAGGTTACTCACAAAATGTCTAGATATGTTTTCCTTTGGATTCTATACTTTCTATCATAGGAATAACTGGTTCCAAACGTTTTTACAAGTAAGAAAAGATCATATTGATACGTATACCCCAAATATAGTGAGAAAGATAGATATATTAAACCAAATACAAAGTAAACTCAGTATTTTCTTCACATTCAAGTCAAACCACAGTGATTATTTGGAGATATCATCTGAATCAAGTTCACATACAATTAGATTAAAATTGTGAAGTGAAGTCATTTTTTGCATCCACTCCGCCTTTACTGGAAAAATAGTGAGTGCTCTCTGCTTTCCTCATCACTATATTACTTGTGCCTAGATGAGAGCTTGGCATGGAATAGGCTCTCACTCAGTAATTAATTAATTAATTGTTTCTACACTAGTACAATTCTCAGAATCATGGAGACAGAGGGGAGAGGCAGTGTGTACTCTGCCTACTGGACCCAGCAACATATCCTCACTGTTACCTTCAAATTAGGAGTGCTATATAACTTCACAGAGTATTGGTTTGCAAAGTTATTGGTAAATATTCAACCTGTCCAAGCTATCTCCAATGTGAATAAAAGATGTGCATTCTCTCTAAGTTGGTAAAAAAATAATCTGAAATTATAGACTAATGGATATTGTCCTTGTCGCTCACTGCTTTCCAAATGCAGATCTTGGCTAAATCTCATGTATATATACGATAATCATATGCCCACACATAAATAACATCCAATTTCTAGTATAAGCACTCACACAGTAGCATCTGTCATTAGAGGAGATAGCTTCAGGGGAGGGAGGAAACACAATGTACCATGCTGGAGAGGATGGGGACCTTTGACCTAGTGTCCTATGGCTGTGTTATCATGCTCTCCCCATTTCTCTCTCTCTCTTACACTCACTGTCTCTAGGGATCAAGACCAATTCACAGAGTGGTACTGGCTTTAGGAAAAAAAAAATCAGTGACCTATTCTCTTGGTCAGAGCATGAAACGTTGTGATGGCAGTCAGCACAGCAGGAGATGGAGAGGAAAATGAAATAAAAGGATGCAATATTAAGGGATGGGGGATATAATTATGCTTGCAGAAAAGTATGTTCAATAAGCAGATTGCTGGGGAGTGGCACAGGCTAGCTTTTCATAAATATGAAATTAGAATTGGGTTGAAAAATTAGGACACTGAAGCTCTTTCTCTGAGTAAGGAAGGCATGATAATAGAGATTATTTCCACCTCCACTGCTACCTGCCATTTGTCAGTCACCTAATTACACTTTGTAGAGAGGGCTATGGCCAAAGTTCTCCATTGTGCTGAAAGCCTGGGTGAGACTTCTGTGGGACTCATTTGCTTTGTTTTAGTCTTGTTTTTTGAAGTTGAACAGTTTCTAGGGAACTGAGTAAGAAAAGAAAAGGAAACAAGGAAGTGAGGCAGTGAGGAAAGGAGGAAGGAAGGAATGAAAGAAGGAAGCAGGGAAGGAAGGAAGGAAGAACAAGAAGGAGAAAGAAGAAAGACAGGGAGAGACCAGAACAGGCTGTTCATGTCTGGGAGGAGAAGTGCATCTGGCTCAGCACAGGCTTTGGGAACTAGGCCACTCCCCTTTAGTCATTACAGAAAGAGACCTGCCAAGATGAGAAATTACCACAGGAGGGGCTGGATATTAGGATTAATTGTCTTGAACCAGAGCAGTGGAGCAGGTACACGAGGCATATCCAGGTGGAGATAATGACACCAATGAGCAGCACTTACAGCTTTTTTTGCCTAAAGAAAAGAAGAAATTTAAGTAGTGGTACTAACACTTTCACCACAATTTCAGAAACTTGAAGTAAGACAAGAAGATGGCTTTTCAGTGTGTTAATGATTTGCATTAAGGGAAGGTGCATCCTTGAGCAGTTTGAAATGTCTGTAGTGTTAATTGTATGTCATCGTCTCTTTTTTCCCCCACTTTGCTCCTAAAAAAAATTGGTTTTGATATTTATATTGACCACTGAATTATGCCTTTACACATTTAGGTTCCTTTAAATTTTTCTAACCAACAGCTTCAGGAAATTATTTATGGACGAATTGATACTTTAGAGTCATGGATATCAAGGCTGAAGGATGAACCTGGATGTGTTGTCTGTAAAACGTTACTCAGTTGAAAATTGTTAGTTTACAAATGAAATAATGTTCCATGTAACTGAGCTGAAAAAGAAAGAGATCCAGGTTATATATGTATTCTGTTGTGTTATCTATTTTTATAAAGGCTAACCACAAAGTTTCATGTAGCCACCTGTTAATTAACGTGTGCTGCTCCCTAAAATCCCTTTTCTCTTTTTCCTGATATTTTTTTACTTGGAGTCAAGAGTAATGACTGAAACCATTAGCCAGACTCATCAAGAAAAAAAGGGAGAAGACTCAAATCAATAGTGTTAGAAATGAAGAAGGGGAAGTAACAACTGACACTGCAGAAATACAAAAGATCATGAGAGACTACTACAAGCAACTCTATGCCAATAAAATGGACAAGCTGGAAGAAGTGGACAAATTCTTAGAAATGCACAACCTGCCAAGACTGAATCAGGAAGAAATAGAAAATATGAACAGATCAATCACAAGCACTGAAATTGAAACTGCGATTAAAAACCTTCCAACAAACAAAATCCCAGGACCAGATGGCTTCACAGGGAAATTCTATCAAACATTTAGAGAAGAGCTAACACCTATTTTTCTCAAACTCTTCCAAAATATAGCAGAGGGAGGAACACTCCCAAACTCATTCTATAAGGCCACCATCCCCTTGATACCAAAACCAGACAAGGATGTCACAAAGAAAGAAAACTACAGGCCAATATCACTGATGAACTTAGATGCAAAAATCCTCAACAAAATACTAGCAAACAGAATCCAACAGCACATTAAAAGGATCATACACCATGATCAAGTGGGGTTTATCCGAGGAATGCAAGGATTCTTCAATATACAGAAATCAATCACCGTGATACACCATATTAGCAAATTGAAGGAGAAAAACCATATGATCATCACAATAGATGCAGAGAAAGCTTTTGACAAATTTCAACACCGTTTTATGATAAAAACCCTGGAGAAAGTAGGCATAGAGGGAACTTTCCTCAACATAATAAAGACCATATATGACAAACCCACAGCCAACATCGGCCTCAGTGGTGAAAAACCGAAAACATTTCCACTAAGATCAGGAACAAGACAAGGTTGCCTACTCTCACCACTCCTATTCAACATAGTTTTGGAAGTTTTAGCCGCAGCAATCAGAGAAGAAAAGGAAATAAAAGGAATCCAAATCGGAAAAGAAGATGTAAAGCTGTAACTGTTTGCAGATGACATGATACTTTACAGAGAGAATCCTAAAGATGTTACCAGAAAACTACTAGAGCCAATCAATGAATTTGGTAAAGTTTAAGGATACAAAATTAATGCACAGAAATCTCAGGCATTCCTATACACTAATAATGAGAAATCTGAAAGTGAAATCAAGAAAACACTCCCATTTACCATTGCAACAAAAAGAATAAAATATCTAGGAATAAATCTACCTAAGGAGACAAAAGACCTGTATGCAGAAAATTATAAGACACTGATGAAAGAAATTAAAGATGATACAAATAGATGGAGAGATATACCATGTTCTTAGATTGGAAGCATCAACATTGTGAAAATGACTCTACTACCCAAAGAAATCTACAGATTCAATGCAATCCCTATCAAACTACCACTGGCATTTTTCACAGAACTAGAACAGAAAATTTCACAATTTGTATGGAAACAGAAAAGACCCCGAATAGCCAAAGCAATCTTGAGAATGAAAAACTGAGCTGGAGGAATCAGGCTCCCTGACTTCAGACTATACTACAAAGTTACAGTAATCAAGACAGTACGGTACTGGCACAAAAACAGAAATAGAGATCAATGGAACAGGATAGAAAGCCCAGAGGTAAACCCACGCACATATGGTCACCTTATCTTTGATAAAGGAGGTAGGAATGTACAGTGGAGAAAGGACAGCCTCTTCAATAAGTGGTGCTGGGAAAACTGGACAGGTACATGTAAAAGTATGAGATTAGATCACTCCCTAACACCATACACAAAAATAAGCTCAAATTTTCTTTATTAACAATTTTAAGTTGTTAAATCCAATCTCAAAATGGATTAAAGACCTAAATGTGAGGCCAGAAACTATCAAACTCTTAGAGGAAAACATAGGCAGAACACTCTATGACATAAATCACAGCAAGATCCTTTTTGACCCACTTCCTAGAGAAATGGAAATAAAAACAAAAATAAACAAATGGAACCTAATGAAACTTAAAAGCTTTTGCACAGCAAAGGAAACCATAAACAAGACCAAAAGACAACCCTCGAAATGGGAGAAAATATTTGCAAATGAAGCAACTGACAAAGGAATAATCTCCAAAATTTATAAGCAGCTCATGCAACTCAATAACAAAAATACAAACAACCCAATCCAAAAATGGGCAGAAGATTTAAATAGAAATTTCTCCAAAGAAGATATACAGATTGCCAACAAACACATGAAAGAATGCTCAACATCATTAATCATTAGAGAAATGCAAATCAAAACTACAATGAGATATCATCTCACACCAGTCAGAATGGCCATCATCAAAAAATCTAGAAACAATAAATGCTGGAGAGGGTGTGGAAAAAAGGGAACACTCTTGCCGTGCTGTTGGGAATGTGAATTGGTACAGCCACTATGGAGAACAGTATGGAGGTTCCTTAAAAAATTACAAATAGAACTACCATATGACCCAGCAACTCCACTACTGGGCATATACCTTGAGAAAACAATAATTCAAAAAGGGTCATGTACAAAAATGTTCATTGCAGCTCTATTTACAATAGCCCGGAGATGGAAACAACCTAAATTTCCATCATCTGATGAATGGATAAAGAAGATGTGGCACATATATACAATGAAATATTACTCAGCCATAAAAAGAAACAAAATTGAGTTATTTGTAATGAGGTGGATAGACCTAGAGTCTGTCATACAGAGTGAAGTAAGTCAGAAAGAGAAAGAGAAATACCGTATGCTAACATATATATACGGAATTTAAGAAAAAAAAATGTCATGAAGAACCTAGGGGTAAGACAGGAATAAAGACACAGACCTACTAGAGACTGGACTTGAGGACATGGGGAGCGGGAACGGTGAGCTGTGACAAAGTGGGAGAGAGGCATGGACATATATACACTACCAAACGTAAGGTAGATCACTAGTGGGAAGCAGCCGCTTAGCACAGGGATATCACCTCGGTGCTTTGTGACCGCCTGGAGGGGTGGGATAGGGAGGGTGGGAGGGAGGGAAACACATGAGGGAAGACATATGGGAACATATGTATATGTATAATTGAATCACTTTGTTATAAAGCAGAAACTAACACACCATTGTAAAGCAATAAAAAAAAAGGGTAATGACTGAGATGATCAAGTCATTATGCTCTTTTCCAGCTTTTTTATTAAGATGACTTGTGGATAACCTGGGTCCTTCAAATTTAGATGAGCTGTAGATCTTCTTTGTATGACTTATCAGCAAAGTTTTCCAATTCCAATTTCTTCCTGGAATTCTCATGGACATTAAATACTTGTTGATGAAACTCTCTGTATACCTGTATTGGTTTCCTCTTGATGCTATAAGAAATTAGTGGCTTAAAACAACATATGTTTACCACCTTACATTTCTGAAGATCTGAAGTCTAAAATGGGCTGGCAGGGCTATGTCCTTCTAGAGGTTCTAGAAGAGAATCAGTTCCTTGCCTTTTCTAGCTGCTAGAGGCTGTCCTCATTCTTTGGCTCATGGTTTCACACCAGGCAAACTTCTGCTGTCATCCTCTCTGACTCTGACCTTGACCCTCCTGCCTCCATCCATAAGGACCCTTGTGATAACATTTGGCCTGCCCAGGTAATCCAGGATAATAATCTCCTAATCTAAAAAATATTTAATTTAATCATAGCTGCAAAACCCCTTTGCCATGTAACACATTCATGCTTTAGGGTGTGGATATTTTTGGGGGGGTCACTCTTTTGCCTAGCATAGCACTCAACATTCAAATAAATAAATGAGATTTTTTTCTTATTTAAACACATTCTGTTAAGAAGAAAAAGGGTCTCTGTTTTCCTTTCAAGTGCACACAAAAACATATTTTAGTTTAGTTTGGTTGAGTTTGTTAAAAATAATGTGACTTTCTGAAGATATAACTTTCAGCATATCAGAAGCCATGTATTCAGTATCTCTGATGTACCCTGAGGCACTCAAGCTTGTGCCTAGGCCTGTCTTGCTCCCCAAGTGTCTGTGGATGCAAAGCGTTTTGATCTTTCATGCTTTTTTGAGGGCATATTAACATTTAAATAAATATAAGGGGAAATACGCTTTATCTTATTCTAGGGGATCTCTAAAGAACTGAGTGCCTATCACTGCATTCCCAGTGTTTAGTGTAGTATCTGTTATGTAGTAGATTTGCAGCCAGTATTTTCATTAATACACTGATGATTAAATCATTGGTGATTTCACTCAGTTCCCTATGGTCACCCAAAATTCCATTTCAATGATTGGGTGAAGAGAAAGATGGCAAGGGCTTAGAATTATTGATGTCCTTTGGTGAAGTAGAGCCCTGGGAAAGAAGGAGCCCATGCTTTGTCAAAAGACAACTCTGATTACTATCAACTCCCAAAGGCAGGTGGGCATTTCCACTTGAGACCATTCATAAGAAAAATTCCACTAGTACCTGGGACTGGAACCCAAGAAGATGGAGCTACCAAAATCAAGGCGGCAACAAATACGATTGGTTCCAGATAAATGCTGAAAAGGAAAGCAAGACTGGAGTTCAGTGGAGTTGATGGAAACGATTCTGGTAGGGGAAGGGAAGATGATATCTCAGTGAGCAGTAGGTGACAAGCGGGCTCTTGCACACTCCCTGGAGGAAATGGAGGTCAAGGTGGGATCAAGCTTGCAGTTTGAATAACTCCATAAAGTTCAGATCAGTTGGGGAAGGCAAAAGTTGTCTTGAGTGCTTTAGGAAGTATTTGTAAATTGTAGCTATGACCTTCAAAGAAAATTTGCCTTTACCTCATTGGGAAAGACAATTTAGAAATGGAATAACCTGGAAACAACTGGTACAGCTCGCCGGGTAGTCTGTCATCATCAATGAATAGACTCTCAGAAAGCAAGGGCTACCCTGAGTATATTCAATTCTCACCAAAGCCTTTATTTCTTAAAGCAGAGATGAAGGTGGATGTTGGGAAAAGTGATTTGTTCATATCTTCAAAGTCTGTGCCCTAGATCTTAACTAAAGTCACTGTCTCTTTAAACAGGCAGTGTGGGCTTAGGCTGTGTCCAACAGAGAGCAGAGGCCTTGTCTAATTTGGAAGAGTGCAGGCATCCTTGTCAAAGCCAGGAGGAGCTCCAATCAGATTCTCTGTCAGAGCCTGACCCCATCAATCAGAGTGGCCTGTGGTCACAATTTTCTGGGAAATGTTGAAAATTACCATCTACAGTAAATCTGTTGCCTACAATGTCTTTATATTGTCTATATTTTATTTCAAAAATGGGTGCAGATATTTTATCTCTTTTGTGTCTTTAAACTTTGGTGTAACAATATCTAGCTGAAGAGTAACTCAACTGATGATGGTTGAAAATCCCTATAAAGAACAATGATTTTTAAATTTTTATTTATTTTGAATAAAAATGCTTGGGATAAATCAACACTGTGTAATTATCAAAAGACCTCATATACAGTCTTTTGAGATATTAGCAGGCATGAGAAATTGTGCTGGCCTTCAGGGTCTCTTGGTATTGCCAAAGAAACAGCTATGTTCCTAAAAGCACTGCTAGGGTTTGAGAAGAAGAGAGATCCTGAGGAGCAGTGGAGGAGAGGAAGTTTTGCAGGCCTAGGCTGCATGGATAAAGGTATGGAGAATAGAGACGATATGGTCCCTTTTATATGGACAAGTGGCCTGATGTGGTTACACCCAGGAATGCCTGTGAGTAGGAAGCAGAATATGAGACTGGGAAAGTAGATTGGAGCAAGATTATGTGAGCCTAGACTGACTTGGTGATGGAAGAGTGAGTGCTAAGTGACAAATGGACCTTGGGGTAACTTGAGAATGAGATGATAATGTCTTGTGGCTACTATCTCTTTGTAGAACTCTATTTCTTGATGTGAAAACACAGTCATCATTTTAAGTTAGGTAATAATGCATGTGGTATTAAAACAGATTCTTAGGATCAGGCAGCACCTTAGTTATCAAATAATCCAATTTAATTTACTATTATTCAAGCCACTATCTGTCTAGTGTCCTGAACAAATAGTTAGCTAGCCTCTATTAGAACAGATGTACCCTAGTTCAGTGGTGGGAATTTGACTATGTTCTCCCTTATATTGAGCTAAATCTGCCTGTGTAGTTTCTCCACCCCAGTCTCAGTCCTGCTCTCTGGGATCACATGAATAGTTCTAAATTTTCTCATGCATTATAGATCTGTAGTTATTTTTCAAAACTGCTTATCCTTTGGACATATTCTCTCCTCCATGTTGCTGTTCACAAGACATAATTTAGATTTCCTACTTGCTTCTCATGCATTTGTTCATCCATCAAAGTCATTTTCCTTAAAGAGAGGGCCCTAAAAATGAACAAAAAAACTCTAGGTGTGACCTGATGGAAGAGAGTAGAATGTAACCAATATTTCTCCCCATCTCCTGCTCCCCAGAGGGCTGTATATTTCTGTAAGAACTCAACAGCTATAAATTATTGAGCAGACACCTCAGGACAGGAATAAAAGAGTCATTTACAAGCATGATTATCTCTGTTTTACCAGTGAAGAAAGTGAGTGCCACAGTGACCATGTAACTGACCTAAGCTCATCCACATAGCAAGTGATGGAGTAAACTTTAAGTCTAAGCCAGCCTCACTTAAAGGTCTACCTCTTTTCATCATGCCATGCCATGTTACCTTTCATTTACTTGCCAAGCTCTATCAGCAGGTCTCTGTGCAATGAATGCAGACACATCTAACAGTACAGTATTCAAATACAAAGGAATAATCAAAGCCTCTCAGTCTAGGTTATCTTCTAATTACAGTTTGAATTTGTAAGTAATCCTTGGATGTAAGTAGTCATGGCAAGTGAAAATTACACTAATGGTTTTCAGGACGTGGTAATGTCAAGAAAAGCATTGGGCTTAAACAGATTGAGTTGGGAGGTTATAAGAAGAAATGGGGCAAGAGGAGGTATGCTATCACCAGTTAAGCAACTGAAGTGTTTTTATTTCCAGAAGGATGTAAAAAAATGTGGGCAATTGTTGTTTCAGGCTATTTTCCTTGTGCTGCAAAAGTGGTCCCACATAGTGGCTAGTGTCTTTTGGCAAGGCCAGTGTGATTCACAATAGACCTGGGGATCCTTCAGCATCCTGAAATTTGTTGTTGAAAATTTGGCCTCAGAAGGTATCATTAGATGACACTTCTATTATTCAATGGTGATACAAGGTAAATCTATTTCTTAATATATTAAGAAAAAAAATTTAAATAGAAAATTGTTTTAGCATTGGCATGAGGGAGCAGAGCCATCACCACTTTTCAGCAAATTATGTGAATATTTTAAGGAACATGTTTGTTTAAGGCATTTTGGAGAACATCCTTTGACCTGTGACCTATCCAAATCTTTAGGGTAATGAGTTGTGCTACAATGAATTCTACTCAACCAGTAAGCATTTTTCTTATCTACTTGACATATAAAGACCAATACAAACTGTAAATTTGTCTTTTTTTTCAACTTATATTTACAATTTCAGAAAACACTATTTTCCATATCCTCAGTAATACACATATTTGTTGTGGTAGCTGTTATTTTGATGAATATTCGTGGGAAAAATAATTATTTCCATTGACTTATCTTGACCTAAAAACACTAACATAATTGATTATATCAGGAGAAAATTGAGTTATTGGATAGCATGACCCTGTATTGTGTCTGGGATTCTAATATTCCTGCCAATTACTGCCAATGATACAAAGCTCAATGTCAAATGAATATTTTTAAATGCTAGAATTAACATGATTTTGATAGACATTCCCACTTCCACTCTGAAAAGTAATGCCTGAAAAATATGGTGTGTTCTTAGACCAAGACATTATAGGGAAACTTAAGAGTTAGAACTTTTGCTAAGCTGAGAATGAGTATTTTACTTAATTTTCAGCCTGTGTATAAAAAAAAAATACAATTCTAAGCTAAGATTTTTTTTTATTTCAAATAAAGATTTTTAGTTTCAATAAATGCAAGCATTTAATGATAAAGGGGTGTTTAATGTGGTAGTATTTATTTGCTGCTTTTAATTGATGGTGTGCTGATAGTCAACAGCATCTTTATGTCATGAAAATACAGTGGCTCAAGTAAAGAACAGAAGTGCTAACTCTATTGTGAATGAGGTAGCTTTGCAAATTGTGAGACCCTTTGGAATTTTTTTTCTCCTTATGTATTTAAAGTGGATCCAAATATTAAATTTACCCTTGTGACAGGTGTGTTTTTGTGTTTCTAACAGTTACTGATGGTGACTTGAAAGAATAAGGAGATGTATTCTCCTTCTGGTGAGAAGACCTTGAAGAAGACGTGATTGGAGGTCCACTGCTGCTGGACACTCTCAACTTTAGGAAAATGTACTGGTTGTGTTAGTTCAGTGATTTCTTGGGAAAGGCCTAACCTGGGGAAGGACATATAACAAAAGTGTTTACCCAGGATGTAAAGTGAGAACAGCCAATGCTTGTGCTACATGTAATGGTCATCTAAAGAAAAAGTTAGCTGAGGGTGGATCCCAGCCCTTGCTTTTAAATAACTGCATGAGTCCAAGTGGCCCCACCAGGGTAGTTTTGGTCCTGAAAATGGCCCTGTCACACAAGGACAAGGCTATGATTAAGCCTTCAGTAATGTCATCATTAGACCCCCTGGGGAGATGCATTGTTCAGGAGTGGATGTTTCAGGCAGGAAGAATAAGGGAGGATGCCTAGGTAGTTATGTTTAGTTCACCAGAGTGTCCCAACACTAATTATGCCTGAGTAGTTGCTAGGAGAGGATTAACCTTGGGAAATAGTGTGCCCACCAACACCATCTGACACAAACTTCTGTAAATTTTTTTATTTCGTATTGAAGTATAATTGGTTTACAGTGTCATGTGAGTTTCTGGTGTATAGCAAAGTGATTCAGTATTATATGTGTGTGTGTATTCTTTTTCAAATTCTTTTCCATTATAGGTTATTATAAGATATTGAATATAGGGGCTTCCCTGGTGGCGCAGTGGTTGAGAGTCCGCCTGCCGATGCAGGGGACACGGGTTTGTGCCCAGGTCCGGGAAGATCCCACATGCTGTGGAGCGGCTGTGCCTGTGAGCCATGGCTGCTGAGCCTGCGCGTCTGGAGCCTGTGCTCCGCAACGGGAGAGGCCACAACAGTGAGAGGCCCGTGTACCACAAAAAAAAAAAAAAAAAAAAAAAAGATATTGAATATAGTCCCCATGCTAGGGGACTATACTAGGTCCTTGTTATTTATCTATTTCATATACAGTAGTATGTATCTGTTAAACCCAAACTCCTAATTTATTCCTCCACTCTGACACCAACTTTTTTGAAGTTACTAACTTTTCAGAGAAAGAGAAAGATCTAGCTTATATCTCCCATAACTCCCTTAAAAGACACCCTGCATATCCATATAAGCCTTTCTGAAGTGCTTCTGTTTTTCTCATATTTCTCTTTTCTGTATTTTTACATGTAGCATTTTCCAGAATATATTTTTGCTAATTTTTGTCTGGCCAACTTTTAATGATCCTTCAAGATTTTGCTCAAATACACCTCCTGTATGATTCTTTCCCACACCTACTAAAAAAGAAACACTTTCTTCTGTGTATCTCCATAGCACAGAGGCAAATAGGAAAGAGTAAGCAAAAATATAAAGGTGAAAGACAAAAGTATCATGTGTATGCACAAAATAAAATAAGTTGCTTTCTGTGATGAAATATAGGAAGTGAGTCATGCAGTGTTAAAAGATAATGCTGGCAAGGTTGATAGAAATAGTATTATGAAGCATATTTTATGTCATATTGAAGACTTTGGTTTATTCATTATTCAATAACTTCTAAATAGTGACTTGACATAGTAAAATTGTTTATGCTAAGTGAATGGCTAACATGATGTGTAGAACAGGAAGTAGTTACAATCATTCATAAGAGGAATGAGGGTGTAAAGTAGAGTAGATGATTGTGGAATTACAATTCAGGTGAAAAATATTCAGAAAATAAATATTTAAGGACTAGTTATTTTATTAGGTAGACAGAGAAGCAAAGAGAAAAATCAAAGATGAACCCTCAGGTTTTAGCTTGAATGATAGTAGCTGTTGATGTCCCATAATTAAGTTAGGGAAAGAAAGAAGAGCTGATTTTGAGAAAGTGGCATGTTAAGTTTGGGAAACGCTGAAGATGAAGTGTTTGGGAAACGCTGAAGATGAAGTCTATCTAATGAAGAAATAGAAACAGGGAGATGCATAGGTCTGAGGACGGTGAGGGGAAGAATTTAGACTACAGTGATAAACTTGGGAGAAATCAGCATATAGATGGTAACTGAACATTTGAAAGTGGATAAACTTAACTGGACAAATGCATGGGTATGAAAAGCAGTGTAATAAAGAACTCTAGAGAGTACTAATGTTTCAGGCTAATACCAAGGAAAGAATGGAGAAAGGTTTGTAAAAGTGATGCAAATAGTACAAGGAGAAACTCAAGAGGTCTAGAAAGTTTATTAAAATATTCATTACACTTGACAATACCATAACATAAGATACAAAAGAGTTGCAATATTAGTCTCTTCCTAAATGTTTTGTTCATTGCTGTATCCCAAGTGCCTAGATCAATGCCAGGCACACAGTAAGCTTTCAATATTTATTAGAAAGTCTCTGATGGCCTCAGGAATGAAAATTTCAATATAGCAGTGAGGTCAAATGCCAAATGGTGAAGCAATAAAGACTCCAGTAGTATAGACTCTTTTTTCAAGAATTTTATATGGTAATTGAAAGAGAGAGACATTGAGAGGACTTGACATAAATTAAGCATTTTTATTTTAGGGAAGGAGAGCCTTGAAATTATTTATAGTCTGAGATAAATTAAAGATTCTGGAGCAAAAGAGCTTGAGTACAGGAGGGCAGTTGCAGAATAAAAAGCAGAGAATAAAATCAAGAGCTCAAACAAGTGAATTTTTAATGGAGGGAAAAACACTTCATCATTTGAGAAGACAAAAGGGAAGGACATGGCAAAGGACAAATTTGTTGGTGGATGATGGCAGTACAATATTGAGAATTTTTTTGAAAGCCTTTGGCTTTTCAATAAAGAGGCTGAGAAAAGGGGGAATGAAATCAAGGACAATGCTTCAGAGGATTGGAAAACTTTGTGCTAGAACTTGGAGTTGACCAAGAAGTGTGAATATTAGTGAGACCAGTTGACATCCAAGACCATATGTTTAGAGGGTTCCAAGCTGCAGAGTGGATGATTTGCTTAATAACCCAGTACAGGTCAGGAAAAGTACATAAAGGCATACTTTAAGAACACGCCTTGCTTGAAATTTGGCTAGTTGCATTGGACATCAAGGGAGGGATGGACAGAGGTAGAGGGTTCTGGCCAGCTATGTGGACCCAACAGAGATATTTTACAAGGGTAAAAACATTGAGGCCAAAGAGAAAATTCAGTGGAAGTGAGGTTATGAGAAATGACATACATCTCTTATCATTCAGTTAGCTATTTAAATTTAAAGGTCTGAGATGAATCTGCTGTGGGAGATAACAGAATTTAAATGTGGACTAGACAGGAGCAGAGAAGAAGGGGAAGTGAGGTAAAATGGCAGTGGAAGTATTTGGAGTTCGGAAGCCCAATAAATAAACAAATCATCAGGCAAATGACAAATGCACCTACGTGGACATGTTTTTCTAATTTGGTGGACTATTGAGATACATCAATCAATTTGAAAGACTACAGCTGGGAGGGTGATTAGAGCGCTAAATTTGAGTGAAGAGCAAAATAACTAGTTTTCTCTAGAAGACCAGGAGTGAGTTTCTAGCTCTTTTGTCCTCACATGTGAATATAAAACATTTAGCAGTTTGATCTGTGTATTATTAGCCAACAACTGGAGAGTGCTTGTCTCTAAGTAGATTTGTACCCAAAAAAAGAGATCACATAACCTCATTAGTAACCTTCATGTCCATTTGTAGACCTTGCACAGCACATGCATATTTTAGAGAATGGTGCCTCCCTTACATGAAGATATTATCCAATCCCTAGAGTCCTTAATACTTTTGCATGATGACAGGAGCTTCAGTTGTTCCTCTTGGTTACATCTTTCTGAAGCAATTTACATGGAACAGCCTCTTAGCTTTAGGAACCCTTCCAGGTTTCTTCTTCAGGCACAGGGGTCTATGAAGCATTCAAAATTAGTCTGTGATGGGAGCTATTTTAGCCTCATAAGATGTGCCCTCAGATTTTACTAACAATTTTTTCCCTTTGAAAAACACTGGCCATAACTATGTTTAATTGGCCGGAAGTCTCTCTGGAGGCTCAGTGTTTCATTACTCAAGGAGACAACAGAGAAATTTTAAGAGATGAATCTGATGTGAGGAATGCTAACATTTTGTAAGATTAGAAGCCTAGACTGTAAAAGCAGTTTTCCAGGACATACATTTATAGCTTTTACTTGATGGACCTCTATCTTCTCCTACAGGTAAGTACTTTCCTACTCTTATATGAGCAATGTGAAAATGTAAATAATTAGGACTGGAGAGAAACCCCAGCCCATGTTTCTCAGAAATCAGTTGATGGAGTTTTGTGCTGCAGTTGCCATTTTATCTTAAGGATGGCCTGAAATCTAAAGCTATCTTTAAAGTCAGTTGCATGTGAGGGTCTCTGTAGAAAAGTGATCAAAAGGACTCTCCTGGCTTAGGCGCCCTTTGTCTCCAAGGAAGGTGATCCACGGCATCTGGAGATGATGGGACGCATGATTAACACCACCACAGAGAATGATTAATATCTTCTTAAAGCACCTACTTCCAGATTATCCATCATTTCATTAGAGTGAAAAAAGTTCCCTGTGAAAAGGGGCTGGCCCTCTGAACCATGAATAACTCACCCACCCCTTGACATGTTTACTAATTGAGTAGCAGAGTGGGCTTAATACTTTAATATATTTATACTAAGCAAATTATGACTTTTTTTCAATGCTCAGGGTGAGTTCAGGATTGTAGTGAAATAACAAAGTGCTTTTGTTTGGCAATTAAAGGTCATTTTATGATTAATATCAAACTTAACCCTTATTCTTGACAGAAAGCATTAATTTTTTTGTCATAAACCATTGACCAGATTTTGCTATGCAGTATTGGTTAATTTGCACTGTAGATGTGACATTTAAAAGATTCTTCATTAACCAGGGCCTTTGAAAGCATCTAGTTTTTACGTGGGTCCTGAGTCTATGAATTTATTTAGTGTTTTACTTAAAGAGAGCTTATGTATTCAGGAGAAGAAAGTGCAGGAATGATGTCAGATTTTCTTTATTTTCTTCATCTCCAATATAGAATGAAATATCTCCTTAACATAATGGTGATGCCTCCAAATACTGAACCCCTCCCAGAGTCCTAAAAATATAATATTAAAACCATACTGAAAGCCACTTCAATACATGTGGGTTATTTAGACAGAGGATCGAGAAAATTATTTGTAAAAGTCAAATAATGGGTCCCTTTTTTATTAACTGGCCTTAAAGTAGTTACTTATGTTTCTGTTTTAATAACTCAAATAATAGTCAGTCTTTTCCACTTCATTTAATTAGGGTAAAAATTATGGAAAAATGTCAACTTTTTATTTGTCTTTGGGAACCATCTCCATCGTGTCCCATTCCAAACACTACTGATTGATTTAAGATTTGACTTTTCAACCAGTACCTCTAGGTCATAAGAGCACATCAAAGCAAATGGAGAAATGTCTTTAGAAATATGTCTTGAGGAGCTTCAGGAACCAGTGTGGACACCTTATGTTCTTGGTGCCTAAAGATAAGGCGAGAAGCTGAGGTATCTTTAGGCATCAAAGTAAGGGTTTAAGACAAAGTTGTTTCACTCATCAGCTGTGTAACTTTGAGTTTGTCACTTCTAGTCTCTTAGGACACATATAAAATAAATGCCCAGGCTAAATGATCACTTGGTTAATGACTCACTGAACAATTTTGATAATTTTTCCATAACCTTCTCATATGAAATATTGTATTGTAACAAATAAATTCTCCCTACATGCCCAAAAGTGATCATGTTAAACAAATATTGTCTATATGTGTGTGATGTGCATGTGCATATATGGGACTCATAAAGCCTCAATGCCTAGAAACTAAGTTGACTTACCGTTTAATTAAAGTGCCTCAAACATTTTGGATATTTTTTGAAAGGAACCAACTGACTAAAAGCACATTTATTTCAGGGGAGTTCAAAAAAATCAAGCAAAAGATGCTAGAGGACACAATTTATCTCACACTTCTACAAATAAAATGTTTTGTTGATGCAATAATCTAAAAGGTTAGGAATTATGAAAATCAAATTCAAGTGTGTCTCCTATACTGCATTATACCTGCCATAAGTTGAGATAGACCCAATAACATAAGGCGTATTTCCTAAGCAATGGTCTATAAAATGCTATTTTGTGGGTCTTCTAGAAGCATAAATTAAAAACAAACTCAAATGCCTGCTATAAATGTGAAGTTAAATAAATTTGTTTATGACAGGAGTTTTCAGAGCCTTGTGAATTTTCAAGATGGCAGTAGGGTTCATAATACTTCTCAAACAATTTGACAATGAAACTTATTTATCTATCTATTTATTTGTCAGAAAATATTAAGTGGATATAATTGTATTACACTAATATGTATAAATATATATGTGTATGTATATATTAATTTATGTCTGTTTCTCTCCATATACATAGCAATAGATAAAGACTGATAATCTTTAAAGATTGTGACTTAGGATAGAGAGTCAGAAAATATGTTTTGTAAGCATGAAGAAATAACTGATATAAAATCCAACAAGAAGATTGTGATTCAAAATGTAAACCCTAAAAATAATTTAGGATTGGCAGAATGACTCCCTATTGTATATGGCTATATCTTTTGACTATTTACTGTATACAGATATATCTGACAGAGTCCAAGAAAAGAAAAGGATGTGGAATTTTTGCCATTGTTTTTATCTTTAGTAAGCATCTCTCAACTCCCGGAGTGGAGTAGTGGCTTTAGATTCATGTCAACACTGACTTCTTTTCATGATTTGGCCAAGCTTTAGAAGATACTGGGAGAAGGTATCCCCAAACCAACTTTAGTTGGGGAAAGTATGGAGAGCTCTACTATGGCTAAATTAGGTGGCTTTGGCACAATCCCCTTGATTGTGTCAATAAACACCTTCACTCTAAACGTCTGTGCCTGTGTACAATAGGAACCTCCTTGCTATTTAGGTGGCTGGGTGCTACATGGATGATTCTATCTATAGCCAGGTTATTTCCTTCCATCCTAAAAGTTTTATAAATGTCTCCTTTCCTCTCCTAATGTCTAAAATCAATATTCAGTAAACCAACAACTCTAGGTTTAGATAGCCCTTCCTTAATTATTCTTTTTTTCTAACAATATTCCAATGCTATAGTATGCTAAGACTTTTTGGTGGCCTTATGAACGTTGCAATATCTTGACCATGAGGGAAGGAATCATCTAATAAAGAAAATGTAAGAGTTATATTTGTCCAAGGACAGAAAGTTCCTCTGTCTTCCACCAGTGAAATAAGAGATATTAGAACATAACAATTTGCTTTTCACTCTGTGTAATCATTGTGTGTGTGTGTGTGTGTGTGTGTGTGTGTGTGTGTGTGTGTGTAGGTCTGTAAGTAGCAGTATTATAGCTGTGAATGTTTGAGAATCTTTTGTTGATATGTTGAGTGGTAACTAGAGCAAATAGCCAAAAATGAACAACCTATCAAAAGTTTTCTTTTTTAAATTCTGGGGAGTCAGTTTAGTTTGGTGAGGAGAAAGGAAGTTTGTGAGCCCTGGACCCTTGTACCATCTGTTAACTATGTAACTTTGAGAAAGTCACTTAAATTCTCTGGCCCTCAGCCTTCCCATCTGAAGAAGAAGAAATTAACCCCATTACTTCATATTGACCTGTGAGAATTAAAAAGTTCTGAAGGGAGTGTGTTACTCACACACTAGTTATACCATAAGTACCACAATTCTTCAAGATTACTCACTGTTTGAGGAAAGACACAAAATGTCCTCAAAGATTCAGCTTCGGCTTGTCTTTTCCCCTCGAGATCACAGCCATTGGGGCTCAGATCCATGTGCCTAGAAGGCCCTAAGTATTACTTAAGCTGCAGGTTAAGAAGACCTCCAGCCAGCTCAGACCCCTCCCTGCCGTCAGGCCTCAGCACTCCCACTCTGGTGGCTATTTGTCCTCCTCTTTGCCCTCTCTGCTCCGTTGCAATCGTCCCGGATTTTCCCTCTATGCAACGGCTGTCCAGACCAGCTGCACCCACTACATCTTCAGCAGTGGACCGAGGAGGGTATTAATCATATTTTTGAGGAAGACACTCTGCTATTTATCTCCCTGACACCTCCAGTGCCGGGCCATCCGGGCCTGCCCACAGTCCATTGACTGGTGAGATTACACATTACCCTGCTCCATTGCCTTTCCCTGCCCTCTCCATTGACTAGCTGTTCAACAGTGGGGTTGTGTTTGTTCAGTCAGACATAGTTTATACCTTTTTTGTTCTTTCTGGAGAGTGCATGTTAATTTTTAGTGGAAGTGCAGAATTTTCAGTCGAATTTCAAGTTAAACAACACTCATTGAGATGAAAGATGCTAAAAATTCTTTTGTCACTCCTCCCCTACTGCCAGCAGCTACCATGGGAATTATGGGGACGTGTGGGTTTCCTTCAGCAGCTGCATTCACTTAATGTATGATCAGGTTTCCAAGCTCCCATGCTTTGTTATAAATTGTGTATAGATGTGCATTGATACATAGCCTCTACCTCAAAGTTTAGAAGTTGCCTGCAGAGAGGTAGCCCATCTTTCACTCACTTCCTTGTAATTCCTTTCACCCTTTATGTGTAATCTCTCATTACAAGTCCTTCTGGTTGGTTTGCCTTATGCATCTCATAGCTTAATTTGCCATTTATCTTCTCACTTTTTAACCCTCTTACTTTACTTCAAAGTGCAAAGGAAGCAGGAGAATAGCAGGGCTGCTTAATAGCTGCAATAATCCAAATATGTAAATAGCATTAATAATTAAATTAATTACTGATTAGCTAATCAGTAAGCTCAGTAATAAACTGGCTGCAGAGGGACAGAAGGCTGTGCCTCTACACACCAAAGTGACTTGGTTCTTTGTTTTCAAAAGCATTGTTCTCTTAAACGAATTTCCATTTCCAACATTAATAATTGGCTCAAAGTCTGCCTGATTATGCTGAATATGCAAGTGAAAGAAAATAAAGAAAAGATTCAATCAAGAGTTCTCTGACGTGTTCATACATTCATTCAGCAAATATGATGTCCCTACTGTGTGCCAAGTACTGCTCCAACAGCTGAATTTGGGGGGGGGCGGTTTACACACACACACACACACACACACACACACACACACACACAATTTTATTTACTTAGTTACTGTAGAACAGTGCTATGGCTTTCAATCTTAATATAAACCTCGAAATGAAAAACTACCAAACTGACTCGTCATTTCATTGTGTAGTTTCTAGGCTGAACATTAGGAGGTAGAAACTTTCATCATATGGTTAGTGCTTAGTAGCACTGAAAATAGTAAAGGACTAGTGGAAAGGGATTGGGAGTCTGATTTGATCATGCTGGAATCTTGACTGCTCATAATAGGTACGTGCTTTTGTTTCCCTGACCCCCACAAACCTCAGTTTTCACTTCTAAAATAGAGGGCTAATATCAACAAGTTAGTGGCTTGTAGCAAGAGTAAATTAAGTGCTGAAAGAGTTAAGCATGTAGAAAACATCCAATCCTTGTCAATTTGGTCATTATAACTTTTATTAGTGAGTGGAAGTAGACATAGCTACCCTCAAATAAACATTTGGTTAAACATATACTTTCAAACATGCCCATTTTACAGAAAACTTAGGAAAATATACCATGTCATGTAGAGGTACTAAGCAAATTTTACATTAGTCTCTGCTGTGCCTGTTGTCTCTGTACTGAAGCACCTTGGGGGTTCTGCTAGGTAGACTGGCTCCTTGTCTGCTGCAGTCCCCTCTGGGCATCACTCATGGCTTCCTCCATCATTTCCTGATCAACACTTTTCAGTGCTTTCAGATTCCATAAGTGTGTTGAAATTGTTTTTCTTCTAATGATCCTGTCCAAACTTATATTTTACATGTAATTATATCTATATCATAACATAGATGTGCACACATACATATATATCATTATGTATATCATTATCTATCATTGAGATATTAGAAAGAAGAATCAGTTAGGACTTAATGCAAATTCTTGAATCAAAATCCACCCTTTTGAATCTGGATCTTCATATCTACGCTTTCCTTGATTTTCTACCTAATTATCAGCTAGAATTGCTCTGGTGTATGTGGTTCTCCAGGAAAAAAAAAATAAAGTTTAGTGGGAGGTGATGTATTGGAGTCAGTTTGGCTCAGCATAAATCCTGGCTCCACTCCTTGCTGTGTGATTTTGATGACTTTTCTAAGCTTCAGTTTTCTTGTGTATAAATATATACATATATACAAATATCAGTTCTGCTTTTCATTGTTGTGAGGACTGAATGAAGTGACATATAAAAGTGCCCAGCAGGTAGTAGAGACTCATTAAAGTGCTACTTTCTCTTCCTTCCTTCCTTCTTTTCTTCCTTCCTTCCTTCCTCCCTCCCTTCTTTTCTTTTGCATTGGCCTTGTTGTTATTATTGAAAAGACTATGGGATTTGGAACAGGAAAAATTTTTGTTTAAATCTGAGACTCCCAATTACTTTGGACAAATTATTTGACATTCTTGATCTCAGTTTTCTTAGCTCTAACATGGGTTTAATTACACCTACTTTCTTAGGTTGTATGAAAATTAAATTTGATGATGGTATTATGCATACCATGTTCCCAGTAGGAAATCAATAGGTTTTTCTCTATTTTCCTTCTGTATTTCTCAGGAGGAAATGTGGATAGGGCTTCCACTCCCATCGTGTTTCTTAGTGCCCAGTTAAATAATCAAATATTTTAAAAATAGAAGTTCACTTGGGCAAGCTCACATAAGAGGGGTAGAGTATTATAAGAGCTTCTTCTACGTTGTTTCTGTAGAGGTTTTAGTAAATGGAGGAACATAAAGAGCTGATGGGCCTACTACGTAACGTAATTGGAAAGATGAGAGCTACTGCTCTCCTCTGGTCTCTCAGGGTCATTGGCGTTTCTGATATTCTTCCCACAACTGTCCATTCTTTCGTATCTCCTGCATATGTATGGTCACCAGCCCTAGTTCTACATAAGGACCTCCCAGCTACCCCCAAATCTGTTTCCTTTTGCATTTTTTAATTCAACCTTTCAAGAAAACAAATCTGATTGACATTGCTCATCACCTCTAGGGAAGAACTCATATCCTGGGCCATTTTTCCAGTTTATTAATGAGCCTCCTCTTCGGACCTGTGATCTAATCAATGGCCATCCACTTGTAAAGACCGGCCCAGAAGGTTCTCTGTCCGGGAGTGAGTGTGGCATTTTAAACCAAAAGTAAAAGCTGAGTTCAACAGACAAATTGATACATATAACAAATGGAACAGTCTAGATATTTTTTACTAATGAAATAAATTGCTGTTCATTCTGTGTTGGTACTTTAAGAAAATCTCATATAGGTGGGATTACTGTAAATAGAGATAGGGAAAAAGAGAAGAGAGAGAATTTTTAACTACTCCATTGTAATCCCAAAGAAAATCTTTTGACAGTGTCCCATAATTTTCTCTAGAATACCAGCAGATTCTCCATCAATTAACTTTAGTTTAGAAAAAAAATTGTTCAGGCTAAGTTGTAGAAAATTTCCCTGTGGCAGAGATAACATCTAAACAACCCAGTGAGGCTTTTCTACTCTAATTATAATAAGGTTTTGAACCCAACAAAAGAGCTTGACAGAGGTGAGAAGATACCCCTGCCAGGATGCTCTGGGGTGACCATGTGGCCAAGGCAATCTCCAAAGAAGTTGGAAGGTGAGTGCCACCCTCATTAGAGACCTTCAGCTACTGTAGCAAGGCCTGGGCCATGGACTTCCCATGTGGAGGCAGGGACCTCAAAAGGACACATTAGCAAGGAGGAGAGAAGACCCAAGAAGGCAGTAGAAATATTTGAAGAAACGGAGAATAATTAAAGCCTTCTATAAAGTCAGGAGCTGAAAAATATTTATCCTCTGGTCCAGTTTATTTCAACCCTACTCCTAATTTCCCTGATTTAGCAGGTAGTTCCAAAAGTATGAGTTCTTTAGGTGCTGTGAATTACCAACAGCATTCAAAAACTACCCATATTTAAGGAAGATGTTCCTCTCTAGTGTGTTTCTCAGTAGATTTCTCTTTTCTCAGGGCTTAATGATTAGGAGCTACAAACAAACTGGGGAAAATAACCCTTTAAGTTAACGGTTTTATGTTTTCAGTAGGAAACAAAAAGGGGAAAAAATAAAATTTTCATTGGCATGATGAAAAATTTGCCTGATTTAATTCAAAACTACTAACATCAAGTTCCCTTAGAGTGTATGGTATCTCTTAAATAAAGGGGATTTTCTTTTCATCTGTTTTCAAATTTGGAGATCAGAGTTTGCCTGGCTCCAGTGAGTCAGTTGTAGATAAATGGCCTTAAAATGTTTCTACCACATGATTTTCTAATATCCTTTCTCTTGCAAGGCTTTCAGTTCTAGAATTATGCCCTGTGATTGGAGGCCAATTGTTTGGGTATTCAATCTCTAGACTAGGTTAGTAGTACTATAGCAAAGCATTGATAACTTTCTCTTGGTTTGTTTGACAGTGTCTGTATCTATGATTAAAATCTCACTGCAGAGCCAATGCTTCTGCTTGTCCAGGGCATTAAATTCAGGGTTTGCAAACAGGCAATAGAGAGAAAGATTAGAGCAAAGTTTTTTACTTAACCCACTTCAATTGGAACATTTTATGTAAGGTATTGGGGTAAACCGACCTTCTTAAGAATGACTGTGTCTTCCTAAGGAAGACTTAGCAAGTGTAAAGTTGTGAGGCTACACTCAGGGACTTGATTTCTAAAACAGCACCTGATATTTCATTTGAGAAAAGCATACATAAAACTTATGAACAGGACTGGCTACATAACTTGTGGGGCCAAGTGCAAAATGACAAGGCAGAGACCCTGATTCAAAAAAATATTAAGAATTTCAGGATGGTGACAGCAGAACATTATGTCAAGTGTAGGCGCTTTATGAACATGGGGCCCTGTGCTATTGCCCTGCTTCTAACGCATCTAAGATTTCATTAAATATAGCCATTTCTCTTCAGTGTTTTCTGAAGACCCAACTAAGATTGACTATAAAACTGATTCATAAAAACAACTGGTAGAGAGATTTGCCTCTAGTTCACTTTTAAAATTTTAGAATCCACTAAATAAGTAGATCCTACCTTGCTGTTTGTTTGTGTACTCCCAGGCATTAGATAAATGTCTTAGTTGTATGTGGGCAATGCATGTGGCATTGTGCACTCTTTCTTTTATGAATAAACCTGTGCTTATTCTCCATTGTAGGTGTAACATCCCACATGGGACACTGCAATGTTACAGTATCACACAGTTGACGCCAGGAAGCATAGTGAAGACACATCATTGAATAGTCATCTAGTCATCTGAACTGGGGCATTCAGTTAAAGGAAAGCAGGAAGAGCTCTGCATGCCCAGCATTGAATTAAAGCTGGACCATCTCAAAGGCAAGAACGTCAGAGGCACAATTGCAAATGGTTTTCTCATATAGGGGCAAAAAGAGTATCTAACACATAGGTTTTTGAACAGCTCCCAAGAGCTAATCCATGGAAAGAGTTTAACACAGGCAACCATATAATAAGGCCTCAGTGAATGTCAGCTCTTAAAATTTTAAAACAGAATACTGAATATCTAGTTTCATTTACATTTCCATTAAAACTTCAGAGGAGAATGTTAAAATGGTCTTGTTTGGACCATTCTGTTCCACCTGAAAAGTCCTAGAAAAAAAAGTGATTATTTGCTTCTTTGGGAGTTTGGCCATTCCGAGGTCCCTGGAAGTTGAGATAATTTTTATAACCATGACTTTGGAGCAGAAAGGAGCAGTTTTTTAAAATAAACTTTTAAATTATAAAAGTTTCAGATTTACAGAAAAATTGTGAAAAGCGTAAAGGGAGTGCTCACATACCACACACCAAGTTTCCTCTACTATTAAAATCTTAAATTAGTATACCACATTGTCAAAACTAATGAATCAATACTGACAAATTATTACTAACTAAATAAATCACTTAACCAAATGAAGTCTACAATTTATCCAGGTTTCCTTAGTTTTTAATCCACTGTGATTTTTAACTTTTCTCTTTGTATCACATTTTAGGATGTGATAGTAACAGCATTCCTGAGTATAAGACTCCTGCTCATCTGTAGGCAGGTAAATCTGGTTTGCCTAACATGGAATCTAGCATATAGAAGGCACTCAATAAACGTTTAATTGGTCCATGAGGGCGAAGTGGCCTGGGAGTGGAGCACTTTGCAATTAATTTTTATATTCATTTGACATAGTTATAATACAGTTTGCCAGAAACTGGTCTAGGTATTTACATTTAATATTTATTTAATCCTCATAACAACCAGCATAGGTGAGAAGTATTATCGTTTTTATTTTACAGATGAGGAAAATAAGACACAGGGAGGTTACATGAGTCACCCAAATTGCAAAACTAATAAGTGTTCAGGATTTAAACCCAGGCAATCTGGTCTCAGAGTCCAAACTCTTAAACACTGCAGCATCTCACTGCTCTTGTTGAAGGCAGGAATACCTGGCCTGAATTGATCTCTTTTGGAAAGACTCCAAATTTTAAATCATTATTAAGAGAAGCCCCTCTACAGGAGTATGTTCTCTACTGCACAAAAGACATGAAACCAGAATTAACATCTGGAATTTTTTGTAAGTGCTAATACTCTCTCAACTGCTGAAAATCGTATAGATAAAATATGTCTACACGAAGGATTTATCAAGGAGGTTTCCTGATTGAAGCCTAGGCTTCTATGTTCTTTTAAAAGATGCATTACTGTTGCCTCAGTGGATAAATCTGATTGGAATTTGACATACTTGGGATCAAGTAAGCCTTAAAAAATTAGGAAAGATTCATAAGAAAGAACAGTACTTAAGAAATATGATTTCAAGTCATATAAATCTATAGAAATTCAGCACTTTTCTAGTTCAAACCTTTACTTATAGGAATGCCATGTTAATTTTGTGAGGACACAGATAAATTTTTCATACTTTTTGAAATATGCTGTTCCTATATACATATTTGATACACATTTGACCACAAATTTAAAATAATAATTTTTCAGCACAGCACATATACAAACATTAAACAGTAAAAGTTTTTTCTAGGCCTTCTTTCTTATAATTCAACAATTCTACAAATAATTAGAGTATGAAGCATATTTTAAGTACATGCCACACAACACACAAATACATGCACACACACACACACATCCATTAAATATATCATGTGTATATTTGTACATGGTAGCAACATTCATGCAGTGATAAGCCCCAAATTGCCTTGGCTCCAGGTGATACTGATATTTCCCTCCATGGTATTGACAGCTTCTGTATATATTAGCACATTTTGACATCCTCTTTCTTCAGCCTTATGAGTCAATCAAATTGTATAAAATCCTAATCAGAAATTACTCTTCCTTTTCAAACTTGTGAAGCTCAAATATAAGTATTGGTGCTTATCTATCCTATTTGAAGAATGGATTTTGTTTTCAAACATGGACTTGCAATTATCATTTAGTCACATGATACTTGCAAGTATAATTTTGACCCTTGATGCTATCAAAAAATGTCTTAGTCTTCAGATTTATGCACATGAATATGTGTATTATGTGTAGTATGAAATCTCATACAAATCTCTACCTTCCTTTTCATTTATTTTTATATATATATATTTTAAATTGTATTTATTCAAGTTGTACAACATAATGATTTGATATAAATATAGATAGTTAAATGATTGCTACAGTCAAGCTAATTAACATATCACTTCCTTACACAGTTACAATTTTTGTATATGATGAATGCACTTGAAATCTACTCTCTTAGCATATTTCCGGTGTTCATTGAACATAACATTATTAAGTATAATCATCATGCCTGTATTCTAGATCTCTAGACATTCATCCTAGGTAACTGTAACTTTGTACCCTTTGACCAACACCTCCTTATTTCTCCTACCTGCCCCCCAGGTCATGGTAACAGCCATTCTACTCTCTGCTTCTATGAGTTGAGTTATTTTGTTTATTTGTTTTTAGATTCCATGCATAAGTGAGATCATATAATATTTGTCTTTCACTGAGTACAATGTCCTCATGCTTCATATACATTGTCACAAAATGCAGAGCTTCCTTCTTTCTCAAGACTGGAAAATATTCCATTTCAAAAATATATAATAAAATATTTAATACAATGGAATTATAACGTAATACAGCTCTTCTTTAACCATTCTATTTCTTTTATTCCATTTATCCATCAACAGACACCTGCTCTGTTTCCATACCTTGGCTATTGGGAATAATACTGCAATGAACATGGGAGTACAGATGTCTCTTTGGAATAATGGTCTCATTTTTGTAATATATACCCGGAAGTAGATTGCTGGATTATGTGGTAGTTCTATTTTTAATATTTTGAGAACCCTCTATACTGTTTTCCATAATGGCTGTACCAATTTCTGTACTTACCAACAGTGTATATGAGTTCCCTTTTCTCCACATCCTCGCCAACTCCAATTAACTTTGTCATTTTGGTGATAGCCATTCTAACAGGTATGGGGTGATATATCATTGTGGTTTTTATTTGCATTTCCCTGATGATTAATGATGTTGAGCATCACGTACTTGTTGGCCACTTGCATGTCTTCTTTGGAGAAATGTCTATTCAGATCTTTTACTCATTTTTAAATTGTTGTTTTATTGTTATTTAACTATTTGAGTTCCATATATATTTTGGATATTAACCCCTTATCATATATAAGGTTGGCAAGTATTTTCTCCTATTTCATAGGTTGTCTATTCACTCTGCTGGAGTTTCCCTTGCTGTGCAGAAGTCTTTTGGTATTATGCAATCTTATTTGTTTATTTTTTCTTTTATTGCTGAGCTTTTGGGATTATATCCAAAATGCTTTGCCAGAGCAATGTCAAACATTTTTTTTCTGTTTTCTTCTAATGGTTTTTAGTTTCAGAACTTACATTAGGTTTTTATTCCATTTTGAGTTGATTTTCTATATGGAGTGAGATGAAGGTACTATTTCATTAAAATAGAGGTTAGAAAACCAAAATAAATGATTAATGAAACTAAGAGTTTTTTTCTTTTTTTGAAAAGGTAAAAGTAAAGCAAAATTGACAAATTTTTAGCTAGACTAAGAAAAAAAGAGAAAAATACTTAAATAAATAAAATTATAATAAAAGGAGATATTATGACTGATACCACAGAAATACAAATATAAGAGACTACTATTAGCAATTATATGCCAACAATTTGGACAATCTAGAGAAAAGGATGAATTTTTTTTGGAACATACAATTGATCAAGACTGAATCATAAAGAAATAAAAAATTTGAACAGACCAATAACTAGTAAGGAGATTCAATCAGTAATCAAAAACCTCCCAATGAGGCTCCCAAAGTCAAAGCCTGATGTTTTCACTGGTGACTTCAATCAAACATTCAAAGAAGAATTAACAAAAATCCTTCTCAAACTCTTCCAAAAATTTGAAGAGGAGGAAACACTTACAAACTGACTTTATGAGGCCAGCATTATCTTCATACCAAAACCAGATAAGGACACTACAAGAAAAGAAAATTTGAGAACAATAGTCCTGATTAACCTAGATGCAAAACTCCTTAACAAAATACTAGCAAACCAAATTCAAAACACTTTAAAAGCATCATACACCATGACCAAGTGGGATTTATCCCTGAGATGCAAGGATGTTTCAATATATACAAATCAATATATATGATACAGTACATTAAAAAAATGAAGGATAAAAATTGTGTGATCGTCTTAGTAGTTAAAGAAAAAGCATTTGACAAAATTCAATATCCTTTCATGATAAAAACTCTCAATAAATTAGGTGTAGAAGGAATATACCTCAACATATTAAAGGCCATGTATGACAAACCCCCAGCTAAAATCATACTCAACGGTAAAAATCTAAAATCTTTTTCTCTAAGATCAGAAACAAAACAATGATGCTCACTGTCCCCACTTTTACTCAGTGTAGTACCTGAAGTCCTAGCCAGAGCAATTAGACAAGAAAAAATAAATAAAAGGCATCCAGATCAAAAGGAAAAAGTAAAATTGTCTCTGTTTAGAGATAACATGATCTTATATACAGGGCACTCTAAAGACTCCACCGAAAAACTGTTAGAACTAATAATCTAGTTTAGCAAATTTGCAGGATACAAAACAATATACAAAAAGCAGTTGCATATTTATACACTAAAAATGAAGTTTCCAAAAAAGCAATTAAGAAAACAATCCAATTTAAAATAACATCAAAAAGAATAAGATAATTAGAAATAAATTTATTCAAAGACATGAAAGATCTGTACACTGAAAACTATACAATATTGATGAAAGAAATTGAAGAAGACACTAGTAATTAGAAAGATATCCCATCCTCATGGATTGGAAGAATTAATATTTTTTTTAAATGTGCACATTACACTAAACAATTTAAAGATTCCAAGCAATCCCTATCAAAATTCCAATGATATTTTTCACAGAAATAGAAAAAAAATCCAAAAATTCATGTGGAACCACAAAAGACTGTGAGTAGTCCAAGAGATCTTGACCCCCCTCCCCCCCAAAAAAAATTTGGACACTTCACACCACTAATTTTAGTAGATTTCAAAATATACTAAAAAACTACAGTAATCAAAAGAGCATGGTACTGGCATAAAAACAGACATGTAGACCAATGGAGCAGAATAGATAGACCAAAAATAAGTCCATGCATTTATGATCAATTAGACCTTTGACCAAGGTGCCAAGAACATACAATGGGGAAAGGAGAGTATCTTCAATAAATGCTTTTGGGAAAATTGGTTTTCCATTTCCAAACTTCTCTCATATGTGGGTACAAAAACGAGACAAGAAATACCAGTGTTCACCTGCCACCTCATATTTTCTTCTCAACTATTATCCTAACTTACTCAGTGGGAAAAACAAAGACAAATAAGTGAATGAGTCACCTTGCTTTAGTGAAATTTAGACCCCCAATTAGGTACTAATAGCCTGCAATTGCAGGGTCCAAAGGTAATGTTTTCTGGTTTCTTTCTGCATAACACACAGTATGTTTTCTTTATCTTGGTCAGTATTTAATGTTTGTCCTTTGATTATTTTAGCATTAATGTTTTGCAAATGTAAGCTACCATTTGGAGCATCAACTATAAAAACAATACATCTGGAGCAGGAATACTTGGCAACTGACAACAAATAATGTGTGACTTAGTATAGAACATAACAGCAGATGAAATGGTGCTTTCTCATCATGTCTGATCTAGTGAAGACTCATACTTTGATAAAAATTGTTCCAACATGATAAACTTTCTTTGATATTATTTTATTTTATTATTTTTTAATTTTTCTATTGAGGAATACATGTCATATAACATTATATTAGTTTTAGTTACAGAGCATAATTATTTGATATTTGTATATATTGTGATAGGATCACCACAAGACTAGTTAACATGCATCACCTTACATAGTTACAATTTTTTTTTTTTCTTGTGATGAGGACTTTTAAGACATGACAGACCTAGACAGACCTGGGTCAAATCTTGACTTTGCAATTAGCCATGTGCTCCCAGGAAAATTGTTCAACCTCTTCAAGTTTTACTTTTCTCATCTATAGAATGTTGTAAGAGTATTTAGATAAGCACTAAGTAAAGTAACTAAGGGGATGTGAGCACTCAACAATTAATGGCAAGTTAACTATAAATTATCATTGCAATGGCAGCCCTGTCAGGTAATCATAAGTTTACCAGGGTATGTTCTGCACAATGCTCCTGATACAATGTGTAAAGGAATCATTGACTCTGATCATTAGCGGAAAAGCTAGGGCAGCCTCCTGATGATTTCCAATGCCATATAGTCTATATTATAGAAAGCCACTTAAAAATTTTGGAGTCCTTCCAAATGTATAGTTTATTGGTACATAATGATACCAATATTTCAACTAATTACTCTGATTATATAGTTTAGCATATTTAAGTAGAGTGTTTATACAGTCACACATTTCCTACATACCAGTGAATGTATGCATACATATATAAAGTGTGTATACATATACATGTAATACAGTATGTTACTGTGTTCTCAAATCCCACCATCATTCAATGTCTTGCCAAATAGCATTACAGGCAATGAGCCAGATCGTTTCACTTCCCCACTGAAGTCACTTGGAACATATCTGAACGTGGCAAAATACATTTGCCAAGTTATGTGCATAAAAGCATCCTTTTATCTTTCAGAGTCATAAATATGTAATAAACTGCATGATTGCCCTACTGATCTGTCCAACATAAATCTCACCTTCCCTTTTTTATGGGTTCATCAAAATAAGATATGAACAAGGTACAAAAGAGTTAAAGAAGCTATTTATTTTAATGTTTCCTTGGAGAGCATGCTTGTTATTGTGAGTACGGATTATATATATAATATTCCATGAATGATGCTGAAGCATTAAAAATCACCTCTGCTCTCGAAGTTAACACAAAACTCTGGCTTTCTGCCAATACTCCCCTCGTACCGTTATGGCCTACTACAAGATGCAGTGTCATTTTTCCAGGATAACACTGGAGTGCTTCTCAAAATTCTAAAAGTCATAGTCTAGATTCTTAATATAATCCAATTTTTAATGTCCAGATAATTGCACCCTAAGCAGCTATTTGGTTTGAGCTTAAGAGTGATAACCAAAATTAGGAATTATTCAAATTTTAGCAGATGTCAAAATATGGTTTATGGAAAGAAAAATGAGAGTAGGGTAACAGGAAGGGATCATGTGGGCAAGACATTTTGTTGTTGCCGTTTAATATTTAAAAGTGCATATCACTGGCTTCTATGCCCACTTGTGGTTTATTGAGTAGTTTTTTTTTTTTTTTACATCAAGCTGCAAATATTGGTTACATAAGGTGATGAGATCTTTAAATCGACTATTGTGAAATATTGTAGAAAAGCAGAAAAATTATGCAAGCTATAAACTGGGTGAGTGATGGAGTAGGTAGTAAAATCTACATTTTTTTTCACAAGGGAAAAATAAGATTAAACTAAGTGTTTCAGTGTTAAAAAGACGTAAGTTTTACCTTATAGCAGAACAAAATAATGATCTGAGCTTATTCTGATATATTTAGGGAAGTGCAAAAGGATGATTTATGTCTATGGACACATTTTCACAGGTGTGATTTGTATACTTTCTTCATGGTAGCATAAAAAGGACTGGATGTTGGTAAATAATTAATAATAAAAGAGATAATTTTCTCCAATGTACACAACTATTCTAACAGGGAAGGAAGGAAAGACTCTAAAATTATACAATAGATTTCAATAATGTGGAAATACACCACAAGGTTTCAATCTCACTGTCAGTTATGCAATAAGAATTTGGTTTAAAAATTTAGCAAACTGAACTCAGCAACACCTAAAACTATTGTATGCCATTGTTATATGATATTTATATCATATTAATAAAATAAAGGATGAACAACATATTCTTTTTGTAGATGTAGAAAAAAGCATTTGACAAAATGCAACACATATTCATGATAATAAGTCTCAGGAAATTAAAAATAAAAATATTCTCAATTTGATAAAAAGAGTCTATGAAAAACCTACAATTTATATCAGATTTAAGAGTGAAAGATTGAATGTTTTCCCCCTAAAATTTGGAACAAAGCAAGGATGTCTACTCTCACACTTTTATTCAACATTGTAATGGAGGTTCTACCTCAAATAAAATTATTGAAAGGAATCCAGACAGGTAAGGAAAGAGTAAAACGGTCTTTATTTACAAATAACATTATTTTATATTTAGAAAATCCTAAGGAATGCATGATTAAATTAGTAGAGCTACTAAACAAATTTAACAAGGTCAAAAGACTAAAAAATATATATTGGTAGACAAAAAAACAATTGTACTTTTATATATTAGCAATAAACAATTTGAAGTTGCAATGACTGAATAATTCCATTACAAAAACACCAAAAAATTAAAAGACTTAGGATAAATTTAACAAAATAATGCAATGTTGCTTAGAGAAATTAGAGAGGATCAAGATAAAATGGAGAGCCATCCTATGTTCATAGATGGGAAGAGTAAGTATTGGTTGGATGGCAATTCTTTCCAAATTGTTCTATAAATGCAGTACAGTCCCCAAAACAATACTAGAAAACAATTTTGGCAGAAATTAATAAGCTGATCCTAGTATTTATGTGGAAGTGGAAACAACTCTAGAGTCTAAAAATTTTTGAAAGAGAAGAAAATATGGAAGGGCTTATGTTACATGATTTGAAAACCTACCCTGAAGCTACAGTAAGCAGAGTGAAGTTTTGGCATAAAAATGGTGATATAACCAAATGGAAAACAATTGAGAGACTGCAAATTATCATTTATGTTTACAGTCAATAAATTTTGGAAAAGGTGCCCTGAAAATTAAATGATGAAAGGATACTCTTTTCATTAAATATTGCAGGAACATGAATATCCATATGCACACACAAAAAAAATCAGCATAAATCTTTTCCTCATACTATACACAAGTGTTAATTAACAATGAACCATAGACATAAAGTTAAACCTATACAATATCTAAAAGCAAACATAAAAGAACATCAGTGTGATCTTGCGTTCTTAGCCAAACAACATCAAAAGCACAAATCATAAAAATAAGAAACTAGACATCATTAAAATTAAACATTTTGTGCTTTGAAAACACCATTAAGAAAATGAAAAGGCAAGTCACAGACTAGGAGAAAATGTTTGCAAATCATGTATCTGACAAAAGACTTGTGTCTCTATGTATAAAATTCTTAAAACAATAATATGAAAGCATCCCAATTTTTAAAATGGACAAATATTTAAACATTTTACCATATCTACAAAACACGTAGAAAGATACTCAATCCCATAATTATTAGTGAAATGCAAGTTAAAACCACAGTTTCCTATCCCTATTCATTCACTGAAATACTATAATCCAAAAGAGTGGAAATACAAGGGTGGCAAGGTTGCAGAGAAACTGCAACCCTCATAAATTACTGGTGGGAATGCTATATTGTGAAGCCACTTTGGGAAACAATTTGGAAGTTTCTTTAAAAATGAAACATAAACTTTTTATATGACCCAACACTTCCATTTCTATGAATTTACACAAAGAAAATGAAAACATATGTTCATTAAAGACTTGTATATGTATGCTCATAGTAGTATTATTCATAACAAAAAAATGAAAATAGTTCTAAAGTACTTCAAATAATGAATGGATGAAAAAATGTATGTATGCAATGAAATTACTCTATAGAAAAACAATCCTGAAACATGCTGCAACATGAGTGAACCTCAAAAGCATTACACTAAGTGAAAGAAACTAGACAAAAATGTCTATACGTGGTATGATCCCATTTATATTAAGTGTTCAGAAAAGACAAGTTTATGGAGATGTAGAAAAATAATTGATTTACTAGGCTTGAGTTTTGAAGGAGGAAATGACTTCACATGGGACTCTCAGAATTTATAGGATTATGAAAATGTTCTAAAAATAGATTGCTAGAGAAAATACTCTGATATGATTTAATTATTTTAATTTGTAAAGGATCATTTGATTGCTCAGGGCATGTTCCATGTTTACTTGAAAAGACTATGTGTTCCACTGTTCTTCAGTGGAGAGTCTATTAATGTCAGATCCAGTTCATTGATGATGGTGTTTAGTCCTTCAATATTTCTGCTTATTTTCTGTCTACTAGCTCTATCTGCTACTGAGAGATGAATGTTGAGGGTGCCAACTATACTTGTATAGTAGTCTATTTCTCCTTTAGTTCTATCGGATTTTGCTTTATGTATTTAAAGCTGTAGAGATAGATACATAGACATTAAGGATGCTATATCTTCTTTAATTAACCCTCTTATTAATAGGTAATATCCTGGTAATTATTTTCACTACAAAGTCTATTTTACCTGATACTAATAAAACTGTTCCAACTTTTTTTGATTATGTTGAGAAGGTACATATGTTTCTATTCTTTTGTTAATACTTTTTTTTATTGGCCTATAGTTGCTTTACACTGCTGTGTCAGTTTCTCCTGTACAGCAAAGTGAATCAGCCATATGTATGCATATATTCCCTCTTTTTTGGATTTTCTTCCCATTTAGGTCACCACAGAACACTGAGTAGAGTTCCCTGTGTTATACAGTAGGTACTCATTAGCTATCTATTTTATACATCATAGTGTATATATGTCAATCTCAATCTCCCAATTCATGCCACCCCTCCTTCCCGCCTTGGTATCCATACATTTGTTCTCTACATCTGTGTCTCTATTTCTGCTTTGTAAATAAGATCATCTATACCATTTTTCTAGGTTCCACATATATGCATTAATATACAATATTTGTTTTTCTTTTTCTGACTTACTTCACTCTGTATGACAGTCTCTAGGTCCATCCATGTCTTTACAAATGACACAATTTAATTCCTTTTTAATGGCTGAGTAATATGTCATTGTATATATGTACCACATCTTCTTTATCCATTCTTTTGTTGATGGACATTAGGTTGCTTCTGTGTACTGGTTATTGTAAATAGTGCTGCAATTAACACTGGGGTGCACGTATCTTTTTGAATTATGGTTTCTCTGGGTATATGCCCAGGAATATCCTTTTACTTTTAATCTACCTGTTTAATTATATTGGAATTAAGTTTCTTGTAGAAAGCACAGTAGGTTCACATTATTTTCCCCATTTTAACAATATTTGTGTTTTAAGTGGTGTGTTTAAACCATTTGCATTAAAAGTAGTTATTGGTGTGTTTGGATTTAGACCCATTTTCTCATCTATTTTATTGCCTCCACTTTTGGTTACCGCATCCCTTTTCCTGCCTGTCTTAGAGGAGCTGCAGTAACAAAATACCACAAATTGGGTGGTACATTTATTTCTTGCAATTTTGGAGGCTGGAAGACCAAGATCAGAGGGCTGGCTGGATCAGGATCTGATGATGGCCCTTTAAGGGATGAGAGTGCTCTCTGTGGTCCCTTTTATAAAAGCACTAGTTCCACTCCTGAGGTTTCTACTCTCATAAGCTAATCACCTTCAAAATCTCCATCTCCTTATGCCATCACTTTAGGCATTAGGTTTTCAACATATGTATTTGAGGGGGTCACAAACATTCAAACCACAGTGCTTCCCTTTTTTGAAGGGGGGGTTATTTGAACAATTTTTAGTATTTAACTCTATTTTATCTATTTTGATTATTACTTTGCATAGATTTTATTAGTTGGCCTATTGATCGCAATTTGTTTACTTTTCACAGTCTGCTTAGTATATAGAAAATTTACCATAACTGAAGTTTTTCGCCCTCTCTTTTTATGTTTTGGGATGATAGAACTATTCCAATTCCTGATTGCTGTGATGGTTACACAACTCTATACACATATTGAAATAGATGAAAATGTACATCAAAATTAATCAGTTTTACTGTATGATAATTAAAAAGAAAGTAACGTCACTGAAACAAATGAGTTTTAAAAAGATATAAAGATGGTTGAACAACTCTAAAATCAATGAATTGTACACTTACAGTGGGTTAAGTTTATGGTATGTTATACCTCAATAAAGTATTAAAAAGATTTGCCATTCAGAGCTATGGACCCTTGAGTTATGCCTCCTGTACTATTCAGTTAATGGAGTAGGTCTACTGCATAGGCATTTGCAGCAAAATGGATCAAAAATGGATCACTGGAGTGAAAATGTAAAAACATAAAAGCACTAGAAGAAATATGGAAAAATTCTTTCACAAATATTTCTAACTGGGTATGCATCATAATCCAGAATAAATTATAAATGGCTCATCATTTAAATGTAAAAAAATGAAACTATAAAGTACCCTAAGTAAACATGAAAAATTTGCATTACATCTCTAGAGTGTGGAATGACTTTCTTAAAAATGATTCAAAAGCCAGAAAATAAAATATCAATAAATTTGACTATGTAGAAACTTTAAATCTTCCACATATGAGTGGTTTTATCTTATATAGTAGACCAAAAGACTACTCCCTCTAATATATAAATAGTTTATAGATACTGATAAAAGATCCACAATCCAATAGAAAATGATCAAAATATTAAAAAAAATAAATAAATGTAAAGAAAGATACACAACTGGGTCAACCTTGTCATTATGAGGGAAATACTGACTGCTACTAGGAGCCTGGGCAACTCTGTAGCTCCAAGTAGCAGGAGCTAGTGGAGAATTTCTCTAGGGTTACACTGCCAGAATGAATCCCTTTCAATGCACTTCAATTAAGCTTTAAAAGTAATAAAAAGGGAAGGAAAGAACGAAGAGCATCAAGGAAATGATAAAGGTGATTTATGACTTCACTACAGCATGGGGTAAATTTGTCTCTGATGTAAAAAAAAAAAAAAAAGAAAAGAAAAGAAAAAGAAAAAAAAGTAACAAACTCTCTGAAAAGCAGTTTGATATTACCGGGCAAACTTATTTCAGGGAATCCATCCTAAAGAATAATAGTCAGCTTTATTTAGCAAGATAACTATGACATCAATGTTTATTAACAGTGAGCCAGTTTGCATTTGGCTTAGGTACAGTGCTACTCCTTGGCCATGGGAATAAGTAAGAGTCCCACAAAACTGGAATGCAAGGGAAAGACATCTATTTATTTAACAAATAATCTATAGTGTTTATTATGTGCCATACACTGTTTTAATTGCTTTTGTAATTGGAGTAACTGAACAATTAATCCACATAACATCCTTATAATGTTGGAACTATTATTATACCCGATTTACAGATGATTAGCTGTAAGCACAGAGATGTTAAAGTAACTTGTCTAGGGTCACACAGGTAATAAATAGCAGATTCAAGATTCAAACAAACCACTGTGACTCCAAAGCCCATGCATTACATAGTTCTCCCAAAGAGAATCAAGGTGCTATTTCCAGAAGAAGGGGAATGGTTTGTGTACAGGCAAAAACATAGCATCTACCACAGTCAGCAGTATTTACTGCCTAGAGTGGTTCCCCTATCAAACGTTCCCATAAGTACTAGAGGCTATGATGCTCACATGACTTGAAGCACTGCATTCTAGCTGCCTTGACTATATCTGTCTACTCTGAAGGACCCTATGTGATGTGACCTCCACAGCACAATGCTCCCAGCACTTACTGAAAAATAAGCAGTGTTGTATGGTATTGAAGAGAATTAGGAGGAAAGGTTCTTCCTTGAGTTTCACCTTGAAGTTTATATAGACAGGGTCTTTGAAGGGAAACGGAAACCTGTGAATAAATGTGGTTCAAACAATATGCAGGGTTTCAACGTTGGGTTCCATTAATTTCTATTCCATTATAATAACAAATTGGTCTGAACAAAGCTAAGAATTTATCACACAGTATGATATAATAGCAGAAGAGACTAAGGAATCTTAATGCACTGGATGTACTTGTTTAAAAGTCAAAATAGTAAAAAAAAATGTGATAAGTATTTGATATACATTAATAAATCCTTGAAATTTATTTATTCAATAGATATCTGTGAGGACTTAGAATGAACTAGCTTCCAGGCTAGGCTCTGGGCACCATTCTAAGCCATATCACTTTCTAAAATTTGATTACTGAAGAAAAGTAGTTACTTGTGATAACTGTTGATTTAGCCACTTTAGTCAAATAGTTCACAATATATTTTGTAGAGAAATGTAATAAATCTGTTGCTTGACTTAAACAGGAGTCAGTTGATTTAAAAATGTTCAAATTGGGGCTTCCCTGGTGGCGCAGTGGTTGAGGGTCCGCCTTCCAATGCAGGGGACACGGATTCGTGCCCCGGTCCGGGAAGATCCCACATGCTGCGGAGCGGCTCGGCCCGTGAGCCATGGCCGCTGAGGCTGCGCGTCCGGAGCCTGTGCTCCGCAACGAGAGAGGCCGCAACAGTGAGAGGCCCGCGTAACGCAAAAAAAAAAAAAAAAAAAAAAAGTTCAAACTAGTGGCCCAGACATACCATTTACTTGGAGATGCTCAGAGTGGTAAAGCTGCCTCTGGTGCCACAGCATGCCTCTGGCTGTTATTACACAAGTACAGTTAGTAAATAGAAATTACCAGATTTGATTAATGTTGGTCAACAATCAGTACAATTCTAATATCAAAACAAACATTTTGTTTGTTTCAGCTCTCAGTGAAGGAATTATTTTTATTTTTTTCTTATTTTGGGAATATACAAGATAAGTAAATTTTATACCAAGTTTAAGAAATTGTATAAACTTTAGAATTTTGATAAAGACTTAAAGAAGAGAGCAAAAAACTGTTATCATTCTACATAAAATTCACACTCACAATTATTTAAGTGTATAACTGATTATTATTCTTTGAGTAGATTCTCTGAAATGAGATTGCCAGAAAAAAATGTTATACAATTTTTAAAGATCTTGTAGACAGTGTCAAACTGCTTTTCAAAATGTTTCTGCTACTTTTAAAGTTTAACTGAAGTGAAAGGAAATGCCAGATTTCTGGCATTTTCCTGACTCTCATTGCCTCTTGCCTTTTAGGCCATTACTATGCTTCGTTCAATAGGAAAAAAATGAAGCTTCTCTCTTAATTTGCATGTTTTCAAAAAGTATTTGTGGCATCCCCAACATTAAAAATGTTGACAAAGATGCTCATATCATAAAGAACGACATCAACATGTGAAATTAGGAAGCAGAGACCAGGAATGAGAGTTTCTCAAAAACAGAAAACATGGATTTTAAATAATGGGGTAGATATTATTATCTTAAGCATAAGGAGTTTTGCATGCATTCAGCAGAAACTTAAGATACCAAACAAAATCATTAACAAAAATACTTGTTTGTGTTATTATTTTTTTAATTTTGAATTTCAAGTATTTGCAAAATGAACTTTTATCCCTGAATATGTTACTGAAATACATACTCTCAGGATACACCTGCCTAAATGCCCTGCAAAATAATTTAATTGTATACTGTATTGTGCCTTTACTTACACTGAGAGCCTTACATTTTTAACTGGAAGAATTAATAAAGAAAAAAATGTGCCTTTCCAATTCACTTATTGTATTAGTTTCCTATTGCTGTTGTGACAAAGTATCATAAACAGGGCTTAAAGCAACACATGGATCTTATCTTAAACTTCTGGAGGTCAGAAGCCCGAAATTGGTTTTACTAGGTAAAAAGTAAGGTGATGGGTAGGTTGTGTTCCTTCTGGAGGCTCAAGGGGAGAATTCATTCCCTTGCCTCTTCTAGCTTCCTGTTGTTCCTTGGCTTGTGACCACTCCCTCCATCTCCAAAGGCAGCAGCTTCTTCACATCTCTCTCTGACTCTGCTTCCATTGTCACACCTTCCCTGACTCTTCCAAGGACCCCCGTGATTACATTGGGTCCACCCAGACAATCCAGGACAATTGTCCCATCTCAATGTGCTTAATCATATTTGCAAAGTCCCTTCTGCCCTGGATGGTAACATATTCATAGGTGGCATGAATTAGAATCTGGACATCTTTGGGAGCCACTCTTCTGCTTGCATCACCTATATTCCACAAAAATATAAGATTTTGTGACAAATTGAATTTAAGGTGTCATAAATGCCAGTGTGTTCACTTTGTAAACATTCGTTGAATTCTGTTATGTTTTGCAATATAATCAAAATATACTATATGTTTTGTGATGAACTACAGGAGGATAGTATTTCTTTTCCTTAGTCACTTCCTACTCTCATTTTTCTCATTTCAGACTAAGGCTAGTGCTTTAACAAAAACATACTTATTAGCTGATGAGAATAATGAAATCAGGCTATTTTGTATATTAATAACTGCATTAAGCTCAATACACATTGAAGAAATTAGATGGCTAGGATTTGCTATGTACAAGAAAAGATACATTTTAATTATCTCATTTTCTCTCCTTACTATGTGACTTTAATAATAAAAGCAGGTCGTAATGGAAAGAGCTAAGAGCTTTAGAATCAGACCAGTCAGAGTTCTAATTCCAGCTTTTCTACCTATCAGATATTTGCATTTTTAAAAAATGTTTAATGTTTCTGAGCTTTTGTAATACACTGGGATATTGTAAAAATTTGGAAAAATTAGGTAAAATAATGTATAAAAATGATTTGACATGTAATATGTCTGCAAAACTGTTAGCTTTATTTTCCCTACTATCTTTGCTTTTAAAATTATATATTCCATCCACCTATATAGATATTCCTTTATACTAATGGCTAAAAGATTTGAAAATATTTTATTCTATTGACTGAAAAAAGATAGACAACTGGTTTCCCCCTTTACTAAAATCTGCTTTTCCTGCATTTGGAAAAATAAATGTGGCATTGCATTTGTTTGCAGGCAGGTAAAATACATCATTTGAATGTTAATATATGCCCATCTCTATCCTATTTGTCCTCAGGTACTTCTGAGGTAGAGTGATTAGTTTCAGATTATATTCTGAATAAGTGATGGAATTTATAGACTCTCATTCATAGGTGTTCAGCAATGAAGAGCTTATTGGGCAAACAGAGCAAGAGATCATTAATAGAGGATGGACATTCTGCATAGAATTTTGTACTCTATGTACATCTGCAACAGATGACTCTACTTTTGAATGCCACCAGAACTTCTCAAAGCAAGAAAAGCTACTTGCTATAGGAAATCTTCCTGGGAAAGAAGAACTGCAACTTCAAGTCAGTTTCCCTGCACTTCTCCCTTGTACCTCTTCAGCAAGTTCAAATCTTGCTGAAAATGTTCTTCCAAAAGAATTTTCAGGGCACGGTTATCATATAAACTGAACTATTACATACTTATTAAAAGTTTAAAGTATGTGTTAGCATTTTATTTTCTTTATTTTTATAATACAAGATGGGTTTCCAGGAATATAACCCTTACTCATAACACTGCATCTTTTGTATATTTGATTTATGTCACTAAATATATAACTATCATTCAGGTGGCAAGTATATACAAAGCTATGAATCACCTAAACTTTAGGAATTCATATGATATAGAATTCATTACAGTTTGTGGATTGGAATAGGCAACAAGATAGTTAAATAGAAATTAAACTAATTATATAATTGCAGATTCTGAAATTTTTGAAAAAGCTGTGAAGTAACCTCATTTTAAACATGGAAAGCAGGTATGTTATAAAATGGAACAACCAATTAAAAACTGACCCGAACTGCAAAGCAATACATTGAATCACATTTTAGCTTTTCCAGAATTCCATTTTGAGTTTTTGGCAGATAACTGAATGAATATTTTATTTCCTCATTTAAATGAACCATAATTAGGAATCAATTGTCTATATTCCCAATGATTCAGTTTATTTCATCTGTATTTTAAATTTTGTTAAAAGAATAAAAAGAAATAGAAATCAATGACAAAGAAGGGAAATCACACTCTTAATACCATCAGCCATTCTTAACATCAAGGGATAACCTGGGGTGCCAAGCAGACTACAGAGCCTTAGAGATTCTGCTGAGAGTAAAGGATGATTGAAGATTTGCCCCCAATTCCTCATTTTTGAGGTTTGCCATCCAAATCTTGTTATATAAGTTTAAATTACGTTCATTGCAAGTTACTCTGGTGGTTTGTTTTCAAGAGATTTGTAAGAAAAGTATTGCACAGAATTATAGGAAAAGTTGAACAACCCAACTCCAGTACATTGAAGATCCAGAGTAAATCCAAGAGTCTCAGTGGTAGGTCTTCATGGGTGTTTCTTCTGTCTGCCAGAGACATCTGGCTGATTCTCAGATCCCTGACGCTGCTAGGTTCTGATTGGCTCAGATTAAGCTATGTATCTTGGTGTCTAACCTGGGGCCAATTTGCCTGGAGTTAAGGTCTTGCAACAGCAAATTGCTTCTAAAAGCCCACTTTGCTGGTGGAGCTAGAGATATCAGAGAAATTATGTTGGAAAGCCAACCCACTAGGTGTCTTCTAAATTGGTATTATTTGGAGTAGAGGTAATAGGACATTTTTCATATATCCTAAATATTTTCGTAGCCAAGAACTTACTACTGTATTTTCCATATTTTGAGGTACCAAGAGGATTATTTTCCCCAGGTTTTAATAAATTGGTGGCTGATTATGATATTTGCAATGGTAATAACTGATAGTTAATGTTCCAGATGATAACAGAGAAAAATTAACCTGCCTCTAACAAACAGAAAGAGAAATAGGAAAAAAAAGAAAGAAAGAACAAAAGATAAAGTTTTTCTAAAAAAAATTGGGGGATGATTTTAAATATTGAGAATTCAAAGACTGACCTGGAAGATTATTGCATTCATTCCAACTAAACTTATTTGTAGGCTGGGCTGGAATTGCAAAAATTAGGGATATTTAACAGTAGTTGTCTTTCTGTTGCATGCTAAGGATTCTCCTTAAATTTCAAGAAGGGGGACTTCCCTGGTGTCACAGTGGTTGAGAGTCCGCCTGCCGATGCAGGGTACACGGGTTCGTGCCCCAGTCTGGGAAGATCCCACATGCTGCGGAGCGTCTGGGCCCATGAGCCATGGCCACTGAGCCTGCGCTTCCGGAGCCTATGCTCCGCAACGGGAGAGGCCACAAAATCAAAAAGGACTTGAATATGCACATTTGATGTAAGGAAATTAAATGCATCATTCCAGCAACTTGTCTTAAGCCAAGGTCATTAATGAGTCTCATGCCAAGGACTACATCTTAGCATCTTTATGTGTCATTATATTAGAACTTCCTAATCTTTACTAGAAGCAACAAAGGCTGGAAATGCTCTGTTAAGGGAAATATGTTTAAAACTTTACAAAACTTCCATGTCAAATCCTTTCAGTTTCTTCTTTCACAATGTGAAAATGTCTTTATTGGAACAGAGCCTTCCAAAGTTACAGGATTGTCTTTGGTGCTCCATGGAACCCATCAGCAAGGCTGTCATTGAGAGAGACAATGCCGTCAGTACAAGCACTGGGAGAATCCAAAAGCCCAATAGTGGAGCATTCATCACCATGATTCCACCTGACACTTGACTAAAAGCATTTTGCACTAATTTGCTTTGTGCCTGTCCAGACAGTCTAAAAATAAAGGATGAGAGGGAAATAGTTGTCTATTAAACAGAATAAACAGCCTCTGGAAAATGAATACATTTCACACACTTGTGGCTTTTGGAGGGTTGGGGGTGAGGCTAAGGGGAAGGGAAACAGAGGACGAGTGAAAGATTAGCCTTCTCTCCAGCAGTGGGGAAGGCCTGTTTCAGGTCACAGGGGTCTGCGTAGCCCACACCAACCCCACCTGGAGATTCACAGCCATGGTGCAGAAGGGGGCTGCAGCCAGTGCTTACTTCTAGATGTGCAACTTTTATTTTGAAAGGGTTTAAAACCTACCTGGCAATGACTTCCAAATCTCTGATGAAATAGGTTTGGGTCTCTTTCCCTGGATTATATTTTTAAACTTAACCTCTACATACATATAACTGCTCTAGGGTGGTTTTAAGCCTCTGCTAGTGGTTCAATTAAAACAAAAAAGGCCTTGAGCTTGTTGTCACAGTTGTCTGACTTTGCTGAGAGCATGCAAGAAAGATTAGGGTAAAGGCAAAGGGAGCAAAAGAACTCACTCTGGGCCCTGTAATTGGCTTCTGTTTTGAACTGTGGAGAGGAGGGAAGAAAGCAAAGGAGCGAGAAGATGGTCTAACAAGAAACACATGGTCTTTTGAAAGTAAACACAGATGGGATCCAAACAGTGTTCTACTCATTGTCCTAGCCTTTGGCCTCTTCAGGATCGCATTATCTTTGTGGTATTTATGATTATCTGTTTGGATTATCATTAAGAAATGTGGCAATATTCAAGAGAGGATAGATATGAATCTAATTTCTAGGGCTATGGTTAATCAGAAAAGTCAATCATATTTTTCAAAGACTAAAACAATGGACTTTATTAATAATCCTCAGTTTCTTTAGAGATTCTAAGTCATTGGATATTTTCTAAGCCGCTTGCAGTTTGACCTTTACTCATTGACTAAGTAAATAACATGTGATTCAAGGATTCTTTAGGTCTCACGGAAAAATGGGAAGATTGTAATACTGGTTATTAAACTAGCAGCCCAACCTCTTCCCTTCATGTTGGCAAAAGGGATGTGGAATTTGAGGAGCACCACAGAGTATTCATGTCCATAACTATTTTCTTCATTTTCTGTGTAGCTTTATTCACTCCTTTGGATAGGGTTGTAACACAAGTGTTTTCGAGAAACTGTAAAATAATAGGACAATAAGGTAGATAGTAATGTCTTGGTGGAAATATCTTAGTATATGAGCATAGAACAGATCAAGAAAGAAACATTTTTGTCCTGGGAAACATGTGGTAAACCACAGTGGGTAGTGCCCAGGTGGGATTCTTACACTAATAGATTTTGAAAAAAATGTCTACCATTCCTGGGTTCACTGTCATAACATAAGAAGGAATGCATATGGGAGAGGTGGGCTTTGTCAGCTTTACAATTTTACCTAAGCCAAATAAGACTACTACATTTTGTTTTAAAATTATTTTGTTTCCTCTGGTTCAGAATTATGTCTGTAAAAAAGATCCTGATTCAGGATTTTTAGATTTTCTCATAAGTGCTTTTAGGGCTGTGAATAATGAGTTAATTAATATTTTTGTTTAATAATTTTACCTGTTCATTATTTTAACAAAGCAATAAAGAAACACATTAACAGGAAAAAAGATAAAGGAAATAATTTTTTTTTTAAATTTGTCTACATAGAAATAGCCATTGTTGACATTAGGGAAATGTTACTCCACTCATTTTAATTCTTGTGTGAACATCTAACTAGAAATAGCAATAGAAAATATAAATATAAACCAACAAAGAGAAAGGAGAGAGAGGCTAAATGGGTAGGAAATGGATGGGTGTGTATAGATGTATGAATATTAAAAATGTCATAAATTGCATTTGTGCAATTTTTAAGTGTGAGAGTGTTTCATTTTATATGAAGTTTATAAAGTATATACAATTGTGATAAAAATGATTAATTCAGTCAATTTTATTTTATTTATTTTTAATTTTATTTTTATTTTTTTTTGCGGTACTCGGGCCTCTCACTGTTGTGGCCTCTCCCGTTGCGGAACACAGGCTCCGGATGCGCAGGCTCAGCGGCCATGGCTCACGGGCCCAGCTGCTCCGCAGCATGTGGGATCTTCCCGGACCGGGGCACGAACCCGTGTCCCCTGTATCGGCAGGTGGATTCTCAACCACTGCACCACCAGGGAAGCCCCTCAGTCAATTTTAGGTAAATGTTTTTATCACCACGGGAACTATCAGTTCCTAAAATATATTAAAGACTACACAAATAGATAACCATAAAAACTAAATACACTGAAGTCATTCTGTTTTTCTGAAACAAAATATTTCAATTTTAGTCAATGTCTATTGACCCCAAACCAGGAAAAATTTAAAAATTAGCATGCCTTATTCCACAACTAATTCTCTTATTTTAACATCTATTTTTACCCTTTCCAAGTTGATGATGTTTTCTACAGCTCTATGTTACTTTTTTACTGATTGCCACAAATGCTATCACTAGTTATTTTTATTATGGCTAATATTTTTATTTATTTCTCTGTTGGTTCTTGACTAGCTAAATGTTGTTATTGTTGTTATTTTCTTCTTCCTTTAATTTTTAAAGTATTTTTTATTTTTTTTATTTTATTCCTGGGAAGGGTCGTTCCAAAATTCTTGTGTGCTTGGGAATGTGTGATGCCTATCTGCTCCAGGATAGCTAGTGTATAAAATGTGCATCACCCACATTTCCTTACCTAAGTGCACTATAGACACCACTCTGTTCTCCTCTGCTATGTAATGCTTCGCTCATCTTTTTGCTAGGATGTCTTTCTTCTTCTGAACTTCATTAAGTTTTATATGTGTGTCTTTGTACATTCTTTCATGATACATTCAGACTGTTTATGTCACCCTCATTGGCAAAGGACAGCTAGGTTAGGAATCACATTGTTTGAGGTACCCTTCATCTCCTTCAGTATCTATCAATTATTGTTCCATTGTCTTCTGGCATTGGAGGTTGTTGTGGAAAATTTTGAGACTAACTCAAATATTTCCTCATTATAAATGACTTCAAATGATTTGCTTTTACTTATCGATTCTGGAAGTTTGATAACTTAAATAAGACACCTGTTGCTCTGTTTCAAGTTTTCCTTGAATGTGACAGACTCATTCAGCTGGAAATATTATTTCTTCCTTAATATCAAAAAGAATTTTTTTTAGGGGGAGGAACCAAGATGGCGGAGTAGAAGGACATGCTCTCACTCCCTCTTGTGAGAACACCAGAATCACAACTAGCTGCTGGACAATCATCGAAAGGAAGCCACTGGAACTCACCAAAAAAGATACCCCACAACCAAAAACAAAGGAGAAGCCACAATGAGACAGTAGGAGGGGTGCAATCACAGTAAAATCAAATCCCATAACTGCTGGGTGGGTGACTCACAGACTGGAGAACACTTATACCACAGAAGTCCACCCACTGGAGTGAAGGTTCTGAACCCCATGTCCGGCTTCACAAACAGGGGGTCCAGCAATGGGAGAAGGAATTCCTAGAGAATCAGACTTTGAAGCCTAGTGGGAATTGATTGCAGGATTTCAACAGGACTGGGGGAAACAGAGACACCACTGGGACCCAGGGGAAGGAGCAGTGACCCCAGGGGAGACTGAACCAGAACTACCTGCTAGTGTTGGAGAGTCTCCTGCAGAGGTGGGAGAGGGGGGCTGTGGCTCACTGTTGGGACAAGGAAACAGGCAGAAGAAGTTCTGGGAAGGACTCCTTGGCATGAGCCCTCCCAGAGTCTCATTAGCCCCACCAAAGAGCCTAGGTAGGCCCAGTGTTGGGTTGTCTCAGGCAAAACAACCAAGACGACGGAACCCAGCCCCACCCATCAACAGTCAAGCGGATTAAAGTTTTACTAAGTTCTGCTCACCAGAGCAACAGTCAGCTCTACCCACCACCAGTCCCTCCCATCAGGAAACTTACAAAATCCTCTTAGATAGCCTCATCCACCAGAGGGCAAACAGCAGAAACAAGAACTACAATCCTGCAGCCTGTGGAACAAAAACCACATTCATAGAAAGAGAGACAAGATGAAAAGGCAGAGGGCTATGCACCAGATGAAGGAAAAAGATAAAACCCCAGAAAAACAACTAAATGAAGTGGAGATAGGCAACCTTCCAGAGAAAGAAATCAGAATAATGATAGTGAAGATGATCCAGGACCTTGGAAAAAGAATGGAGGCAAAGATCGAGAAGATGCAAGAAATGTTTAACAAAGACCTGGAAGAATTAAAGAACAAACAAACAGAGATGAACAATACAATAACTGAAATTAAAACTACACTAGAAAGAATCAATAGCAGAATAACTGAGGCAGAAGAATGGAAAACTGACTAGGAAGACAGAATGGAGGAATTCACAGCTGCAGAACAGAATAAAGAAAAAACAATGAAAATAAATGAAGACAGCCTAAGAGACCTCTGGGAAAACATTAAATGCAACGACATTCACATTATAAGGGTCCCAGAAGGAGAAGAGAGAGAGAATGGACCTGAGAAAATATTTGAAGAGATTATAGTTGAAAATTTCCCTAACATGGGAAAGGAAATAGTCACCCAAGTCCAGGAAGCACAGTGAATCCCATACAGGATAAACCCAAGGAGAAACACTCTGAGACACATAGTAATCAAATTGGCAAAAATTAAAGACAAAGAAAAATTATTGAAAGCAGCAAGGGAAAAACGACAAATAACATACAAGGGAACTCCCATAAGTTTAACAGCTGATTTCTCAGCAGAAATTCTACAAGCCAGAAGGGAGTGGCATGATATACTTAAAGTGATGAAAGGGAAGAACTTAAAGCCAAGATTATTCTACCCAGCAAGGATCTTATTCAGATTTGATGGAGAAATCAAAAGCTTTACAGACAAGCAAAATCTAAGAGAATTCAGCACCACCAAACCAGCCCTACACAAATGCTAAAGGAACTTCTCTAAGTGGGAAACACAAGAGAAGAAAAGGATCTACAGAAACAAACCCAGGGCTTCCCTCGTAGTGCAGTGGTTGAGAGTCCACCTGCTGATGCAGGGGACATGGGTTCATGCCCTGGTCTGGGAAGATGCCACATGCTGCAGAGCAGCTAGGCCCATGAGCCATGGCCGCTGAGCCTGCGCATCCGGAGCCTGTGCTCCACAACGGCAGAGGCCACAACAGTGAGAGGCCCGTGTACTGCAAAAAAAAAAAAAAAAAAAAAAAAAACAATTAAGAAAAGGGTCATAGGAACATACATATTGATAATTGCCTTAAATGTGAATGCTCCAACCAAAGGACACAGGCTTGCTGAATGATTCAAATACAAGACCCATATATATGCTGTCTTGTTAAAAGAGACCCACATCAGACCTAGGGACACATACAGACTGAAAGAGAGGGGATGGAAAAAGATATTCCATGCAAATGGAAATCAAAAGAAAGCTGGAGTAGCTATACTCATATCAGATAAAATAGACTTTAAAATAAAGAATGTTACAAGAGACAAAGAAGGACACTACATAATGATCAAGGGATCAACCCAAGAAGAAGATATGACAATTATAAATATATATGCACCCAACAGAGGAGCACCTCAATACGTAAGGCAACTGCTAACAGCTCTAAAAGAGGAAATCGACAGTAACACAATAATAGAAGGGACTTTAACACCTCACATACACCAATGGACAGATCATCCAAAATGAAAATAAATAAGGAAAGAGAAGCTTTAAATGACACAATACACCAGATAGATTTAATATATTTATAGTATTATAAATTATATATCCAAAACCAGCAGATTACACTTTCTTCTCAAGTGCACACAGAGCATTCCCCAGGATAGATAACATCTTGGGTCAAAAATCAAGCCTCAGTAAATTTAAGAAAATTGAAATCATATCAAGCATCTTTTCTGACCACAACACTATGAAATTAGAAATGACTTACAGGGAAAAAAATGTAAAAAACACAAACACATGGAAGCTAAACAATACATTATTAAACAACCAAGAGATCACTAAAGAAATCAAAGAGGAAATCAAAAACTACCTAGAGAAAAATGACAATGAAAACACGATGATCCAAAATCTATGGGATGCAGCAAAAGCAGTTCTAAGAGAGAAGGTTATAGCTACACAAGCCTAACTCAAGAAACAAGAAAAATCTCAAATAAACAATCTAAATTTACACCTAAAGGAAACAGAGAAAGAAGAACAAACAAGACCCAAAGTTAGCAGAAGGAAAGAAATCATAAAGATCAGAGCAGAAATAAATGAAATAGAAACAAGGAAAACAATAGCAAAGATCAATAAAACTAAAAGCTGGTTCTCTGAGAAGATAAACAAAATTGATAAACCATTAGCCAGACTCATCAAGAAAAAGAGGGAGAAGACTCAAATCAATAAAATTAGAAACGAAAAAGGAGTAGTTACAACAGACACCATAGAAATACAAAGCATCCTAAGAGACTACTACAAGCAACTCTAGGCCAATAAAATGGGCAATCTGGAAGAAATGGACAAATTCTTAGAAAGGTATAACCCTCCAAGGCTGAACCAGGAAGAAACAGAAAATATGAACAGACCAATCACAAGTAATGAAATTGAAACTGCGATTAAAAATCTTCCAACAGGGCTTCCCTGGTGGAGCAGTGGTTGAGAGTCCTCCTGCCGATGCAGGGGACACAGGTTTTTGCCCCAGTCTGGGAAGATCCCACATGCTGCGGAGCAGCTGAGCCCATGAGCCATGGCCGCTGAGCCTGTGTGTCTGGAGCCTGTGCTCCACAAGGGAGAGGCCACAACAGTGAGGGGCCTGTGTATCGCAAAAAAAAAAAAAAAAAAAAAAAAAAAATCTTCCAACAAACAAAAGCCCAGGACCAGATGTGGCTTCACAGGTGAATTCTATCAAACATTTAGAGAAGACCTAACACCCGTCCTTCTCAAACTCTTCCAAAAAATTGCAGATGAAGGAACACTCCCAAACTCATTCTATGAGGCCACCATCACCTTGATACCAAAACCAGACAAAGATTCTACAAAAAAAGAAAATTACAAACCAATATCACTGATGAACATAGATGCAAAACTCCTCAACAAAATACTAGCAAACAGAATCCAACAGCACATTAAAAGGATCATACACCATGATCAAGTGGGATTTATCCCAGGGATGCAAGGAGTCTTCAATGTACACAAATCAATCAATGTGATACACCATATTAACAAATTGAAGAATAAAAACCATATGATCTTCTCAATAGATGCAGAAAAAGCTTTGGCAAAATTCAACACCCATTTATGATAAAAACTCTCCAGGAAGTGGGCATAGAGGGAAACTACCTCAACATAATAAAGGCCATATACGACAAACCCACAGCAAACATCGTTCTCAATGGTGAAAAGCTGAAAGCATTTCCTCTAAGATCAGGAAAGACACAAGGATGTCCACTCTCACCACTATTATTCAACATAGTTTTGGAAGTCCTAGCCACAGCAATCAGAGAAGAAAAAGAAATAAAAGGAATATAAATTGGAAAAGAAGAAGTAAAACTGTCACTGTTTGCAGATGACATGATACTATACATAGAGAATCCTAAAGATGCCACCAGAAAACTACTAGAGCTAATCAATGAATTTGGTAAAGTTGCAGGATACAAAATTAATGCACAGAAATCTCTTGCATTCCTATACACTAATGATGAAAAATCTGAAAGAGAAATTAGGGAAACACTCCCATTTACCATTGCAGCAAAAAGAATAAAATACCTAGGAATAAACCTACCTAGGGAGACAAAAGACCTATATGCAGAAAACTATGAGACAATGATGAAAGAAATTAAATATGATACCAACATATGGAGAGATACACCATATTCTTGGATTGGAAGCATCAATATTGTGAAAATGATTATACTACCCAAAGAAATCTACAGATTCCATGCAATCCCTATCAAATTACCAATGGCATTTTTTACGGAACTAGAACAAATCATCTTAAAATTTGTATGGAGACAGAAAAGACCCAGAATAGCCAAAGCAGCCTTGAAGGAAGAAAATGAAGCTGGAGGAATCATACTCCCTGACTTCATACTCTACTACAAAGCTACAGTCATCAAGACAATATGATACTGGCACAAATACAGAAACATAGATCAATGGAACAAGATAGAAATCCCAGAGATAAACCCATGAACCTATGGTCAGCTAATCTATGACAAAGGAGGCAAAGATATACAATGGAGAAAAGACAGTCTCTTCAATAAGTGGTGCTGGGAAAACTGGACAGCTACATGTAAAAGAATGAAATCAGAACACTCCCTAACACCATACACAAAAATTAACTCAAAATGGAGACCTAAATGTTAGACCAGACACTATAAAACTATTAGAGGAAAACATAGGAAGAACACTCTTTGACATAAATCACAGCAAGATCTTTTTTGATCCACCTCCTAGATTAATGGAAATAAAAACAAAAATAAACAAATGGGACCTAATGAAACTTAAAAGCTTTTGCCCAGCTAAGGAAACCATAAATAAGATGAAAAGATAACCCTCAGAATGGGAGAAAATATTTGCAAATGAATCAATGGACAAAGGATTAATCTCCAAAATATATAAACAGCTCATGCAGCTCAATATTAAAGAAACAAACAACTGAATCCAAAAATGGGCATGGGATCAAAATAAACATTTCTCCAAAGAAGATGTACAGATAGCCAAGAAGCTCATGAAAAGCTGCTCAACATCACTAATTATTAGAGAAATGCAAATCAAAACTACAATGAGGTATCACTTCACACCAGTTAGAATGGGCATCATCAGAAAATCTACAAACTACAAATGATGGGGAGGGTGTGGAGAAAAGGGAACCCTCTTGCACTGTTGGTGGGAATATAAATTGATACAGCCACTATGGAGAACAGTCTGGAGGTTTCTTAAAAAACTAAAAATAGAATTACCATATGATCCAGCAATCCCACTATTGGACATATACCCAGAGAAAACCATAATTCAAAAAGACACATGCACCCCAATGTTCATTGCAGCACTATTTACAATAGCCAGGTCATGGAAGCAACTTAAATGCCCATCGACTGGTGAATGGATAAAGAAGTTGTGGTACACATATACAATGGAATATTACTCAGCCATTAAAAGGAATGAAATTGAGTCATTTGTTGAGACATGTACAGACCTAGAGACTGTCATACAGAGTGAAGTAAGTCAGAAAGAGAAAAACTAATATTGTATATTAACGCATGTATGTGGAACCTAGAAAAATGGTACAGATGAACTGGTTTGCAGGGCAGAAGTTGAGACACAGATGCATAGAACAAACATATGGACACCAAGGGGGGAAAACCACGGTGTGGTGGGGATGGTGGTGTGCTGAATTGGGCAATTGGGATTGACATGTATACACTGATGTGTATAAAACTGATGACCAGTAAGAACCTGCAGTATAAAAAAAGAAACAAACAAACAAAAAAAAACCCCAACTAATAAAAACCCCAATTAATACTAAACTTTCTTTGGATTATTTGTATGGAAATATGTTAATATAAATATTTCAGACATTACATGAAATTTCTAAGAATCTTATATGTTGTGGTACAATGTTATATGTCATAATTCTAGTTATTACTTTAAAATGTATATCTCAGAAAAAAAAATTTTTTTGTATCCTCCATTTTGTTCTCTACTTTAAGAATAGTAAATATCCATGTCATCAGAATATCTGTGTATGCTTTCCATATTTGTTCACTTTATTTTTTAAAATGTCTTACCATTATTTTCTGTATTTATGATTATCTCATGCCTTTTAAGCCAGGTAAGCAATTTGATTTTTAACCATATCCATCTTGTCCCTCACTCTTTTGAGTTTATTAAGTAATACTATAAAGATGAGTGCTGATTTTTTGTGGTTTGTTTTATAATCTTCAATCATTTCCTTAGCTGTGAAATGTTCATGTTCATCACTTTAAGTTGGTTTATCATCTTGTCTCTGAAATGTTAATTTAATTCATATTCTCATTAGTAATTTTTGAGTATGAGGTTCCATTTCTATTTTTCCTTCAGTTATGTTTTATTTCAAATGTTTTTATGGTTCTTTCCTTCTTTGTGTGTGTGTATGTATGTGTGTTGTGTGTGTATGTGTCTTATGTACATAGACATGACATTTTCTCTCATCTTATTTGTATTTAGTGTAGATGTCTTTATTTAGGCTGTCTGAATATTTTATAATGCAATTGGTAAAATTTCCTTGGCACTATTTCTTATCTGAGAATGATTTTCTTTGTTGGCAAGCCTCAATCCCCCACTTTTGTCTAAAACAAGGGTGGGCAAACTTTATCTGCAAAGAACCAAATAGAAAACGTTTTAAGTTTCGTGAGCCTATGGTCTCTGTTGCAATTATTCAACTCTGCAATTATAGCAGGAAAGCAGCCATAGACAATACATAAACATATGGCCATAGCTTTGTTCCAACAAAACTTTACTCACAAAGTCAGGTGGCAGGCCCACAAAGTTTAGCTGACCTCTGTATCTAAGAGATTGTTTAATGCCTTCTGTCAGGTTCACTCTACCTTGTGTGGCTGTTACCTATTTAATGGAGGAATGATGGCATAATTAAGACCAATTCCCTAATTGACCACAGATATGGAAACACAGTAAATCCCTTCAGTCTCCACCAACATCTTCCCATAACTAGAATGAATCATTCCTTGCTTTTACCTACGATTAAATGCTCATTCTTAATTTGACTGTCTCCAAATTGTGGGATATTAATAATAACCCTAAGAATTTTGTTGTCTCATTTATCTCTCTATTGACACTTCTTGGGAAGGGGGATATAATTAAGGGCCTTAATTAGTTCTTGCTGGCAAACATTTTCCATATTTGTCTTATTATTTTTGTGATATTCCAACTGAGAGACTCGGGGAATTGGTTTTGCTCTGCAATTTTACATGGCAGTAATCATGTGTATTTCATCACTCTCTTCTCCTTCAATGTTTCCCAGCCACTTCTGAGAGTTTCTGAGAGGACTGTCAGTTCTACATTCCCCAGGATGCATCCAAGTGGAGGTTTTACAGGATGGCTGTTTACCATGCCATCCTGCAGCCAACCCTGAGACTCCCAAGGTGTTGCTCCACTGAGCAGAGCTCTCTACACCTTTCCCTTGTCACCACCAATCTGGTGTGCAGGTGGAGGGTAGGCAGTGATGGTGGTGTAGGAGAACTCTGTTCTACAAACTCTTTCGTATGGTAGGACAATATCATCAAAATATAAAGAGAGCCTGCAAATATTCTACTGGTAGTATCAGAACAATTCCAGATGTCATATGAGGCAAGGACCAGCTTATCCACCACCACTGGGAGAGCTTGGAGAACCTCAGCACCTCAGAATACAGCACCAAATTCCTGATTTTCAGGAACAGGAGGAATTGTTTTCCCCTTAAACCTAACTAACATCTATGCATCAAGTCCCAATAGATTTACACTAAGTTTTCTCACAATCTTCAGAGCAAACCCTATCAACCACAAGGAAAAATATTGCCTAAGGTACTCCATAGTAAGTTGTCTAGGGTATACATTGTCAAATAACACCAAGAGTGGGACATCAACAGAAGATCAGGTTATTCTACACCAGTCCCAACTCATTTCTTTTTTTCAGTTTCTACTGCTGTAGCACCTTGCTCAGAAGCTCTAGTCAGAACCATTCAAATAATAACACACGTCCAAAAATACAAATATTACTTAACTCTCAAAGAGCAAGTGCAAACTGTGATGGAAAAGCATACTTACAAATCATATTTTCACCAGAAACAATCTGCAGAAAGGTAGGTCTGCTAAAAGATGTACCCAGTTAACTTGACTATACAAAGCACTTTACTTTTACCCCAAGCACAAACATTTTAATTTCTTCTAGAAAAAAAAAATCAAAGATATATTCAAATGTGAAAATCAGATGCTTGTGAAGGGTAAAAGGGCTTAATAGCTTCATGGAATACCTCAGTGTTCAGTATATGCCAAAGCATGTGCTTAAACGTAGTTCTTTCTCAAATTTGCACAATCAAGTACATGGATGCAAATAAAAATATCATTCAGCCAGTTCACTCACTTTTGCTTCACCAAGAAGCAGAACTTGTCTATGACTCTGTCCTAAAGAAGAAGGTATGAGGTTTTCAGTGTTGGAGAAAAATGACTCTGTGTATAATTTGACAGCATTTATGCACCTAATGTTACAAGCTTTAAAATTGCCTTCCTCTAAAGGAAAGGGTTGATTCTATAGGACATTTTTTCATTTTTTAAGATAAATATACCACATATTTTACTTTTTTCCTCTCTATCTATGGGATGAATTTATTTTAAGACATTTTATCTCTTTCATTAGTTGACTAGAAGTAGAATTTTTTATCTGGAATATTTGGAGCTTAATCTGTATCTTACGTCTGCACTGCTTTGAACAGACACATCTTTAAGTAATTCTTTTAAATTAGCTGTATAGAGTTCTAATCTCTATTAATTAACGTAGAATAAAGAAAAATTCAGTAATAGCCATTACTGCTTACTAAGCAAAGAGGTTAAGCTACATGTATATATAGGACCAGATGAATCAGTTATTTTTTTATCTTTAGGGCATAGTGGCAGAGTAGCAAAGTCCTACATGAAAGGCTCTCCCTCGCTCTCCACCAACCCTGTCAGAAAATGGAGCTGAAATAGCTAATGGTGTTATTAAGAGGGTTGCAGCATCAAGAGGCAGGCAGAGGGAACTTCAAAAGCTGGAGCAGCCGTGGTCCTAGAAGCATTTGATAAGAAATCTGGGCTCCAACTCTCATTTTCTCTCCTTTGAAGAGTTCTAATTGGAGAAGAAAAAAAATCAAGTTTGTTTTTTTGTTTGTTTGTTTTGTTTTGTTTTTTTTTGCGGTACTCGGGCCTCTCACTGTTGTGGCCGCTCCCGTTGCGGAGCACAGGCTCCGGACGTGCAAGCTCAGCGTCCATGGCTCACGGACCTAGCCGCTCTGCGGCATGGGAGATCTTCCCGGACCGGGGCACGAACCCACGTCCCCTGCATCACTGGCGGACTCTCAACCACTGCGCCCCCAGGGAAGCCCCAAGCATTTTTGACAAGACCTGTGCCAAAGAAAATTATGGGAGGCAAAGATGAAAAGGGATGTGTCCTGATTGTCCTTTTTTTTTAAAGTCCCCAAAGAGTAAGAGTGTCATTGTAGTCACTGATGCTGAAAAGATTCATTGGGGAGGATGGGGGAGGATTCCCTTGTGTGACCAACCAAACTTAGAGGCTTCCTCAAGATAATGGACCAGATACTGATGGGAAATTACATTACAAATTTTAAAAAAAGAAGAAGAAAGCATCAAAAGAAGAGAAGCTAAGTCTGCTGTCATCTAAGCAGTTTTTTGATACTAGGAAATTAATACAGTGATACTAAGGTTTGTGAAATTCTTAAAGTTTAACACCTAGGAATGTATACCCTGTCTTTCCTGAAATCATTTTACCACCTCATATTTCACTTGATTAGTTTAGAAATGTGTTTAATGAACAACACGAACAGAAAACAAGAAAACAAATAACAAGAAAAGTTAAACTAATAATAACTAATAAAAGTAAAAATACAAGCCACAACAATCACACACCCCTGTGATGAGTACAATATATTTTGAAAATCATTACACATGTCATTTGTAAAGAAGTTCTTGGATGAAAGCCATTTTTGTAAATATGATACTTATTCTTATCTTCTGTTACAGCCAATAATGTCTATGAAATGGAGGCTGTATAGACATAAACTGATTTCATCTGATCAGATATCTGTCCAAGAAAAGTCAATTAAGTACAAAATAATTTTTAATAATGCTATTAAATTAGAGTATTATTTTCCAAAATAGGCAGAAAATCATAACCAATTAAAATACAACTTTTTAAAACATTTTGTTTCATATTTTTGAACAGTTTGACAAGGAGTATTTGAGAAATTCTTCAGACTTGACCTAAAGTAACCGGAAGGTGGAAACTGCTTCAAGAAAAAACAATTTAATAAAACTGCTTAGGTTAAATATGTCTTTTCAAGAATACACCTGTTTTGAAAGAAGCCCCGCCCTATTAGATCATGGTGCCTTGTTTGATAAATATGTGTTCATTGACAGATTATCAGATATGACCTTCTGAAGAATTTATTTTATAAGGGTAAAAAACAGAGCTTTCAGAAATCTTCCTCCTTCAGGGGTCTAGGCACCCACACCCCCAGTCTTTCTCATTTTACCTTCCAAGGGCACTCTCCATTGGCATTTTCTAAGTAAGGCAGGCAGCATACAGATGGGTAGTGTTGACAGAAGAGTGACCATATATTATTTTTGCTTATCTGGAAATATAGGATTTTCTACTTCAAAATTTAACCAAACTTAGGTCACCTTTGGCCCCATGGCTTTGACCCCATAGCATACTGAACATCATACCTTGTTTCTTCAGGTGTCGGCCAGACTTAAAATTCAAAAATCACAGAGTTTTTCAGAACTATAAGGAAACATTTTAATTGAGCTTCAACTCCCTCCATTCCATCAGAAGACTCTTACTAAGGTCACTACTAAGCTCCATGTTGTCAAACCCAATGGGAAGTTTTGATCTCATTTTACTTTACCTCTCAGAAGCACTCAAGATTAGGAAAATGTGTAATGTTCTCTTCTTTAGACTCTGTGACTCATCCTGTCCAGTTTTCCTCGCTAACTCTGACCAATCTTCTCTCCCAGCTTTCCTGGCGTATTTAACCCTTCTCATCACTGAATTATCGTATTCCTCATGGCTCTGTTCTCAAACTTTCTCATATGCCTTTATACCCTCCATCTAGATTCTGTCACATGTTAAAATTACTTAATCACTGTGTATGTATTGATGACTCCTAAATCTAAGCCTGTGACCTCATCCTAAGCTTCAGTCCCAATTGTCTAAGAGACATTAGGTCCTCCTGAATTAGAGGTCTCCACAGAGACCCATGTCCTTCATATTTAACATGTTCAAAATGACAGAAACTAGAAGCAGATCACCTGGATTCCAACCTTGGATCCACAATTTGCTAGCTGTGGGCCATTGCTCATTCTTTCACATTGTTGTGCCTCAGGTTTTTAGCTCTGAAAATGAAGAATATTAGCACCGCCCCCCCCCACACACACACACTGTTGTGAAGATTAAATGAGCTATTGTATGAAAATTCTTTCCAACATAATCTGATCAGATCATTCTCCTGCTAAAACTCCCTTCAATGGCTTCCCTTAACTCTGGATAAAACCATAAAACCTGAGTCAGTCCTCAAGGTGATGTATGAACTGAATTTATCCTCCATCATTGTTCCCCTGCTGACCACACTATAGTTAGGTAGGTCTACCTTCAGTTCTGACACTACACACACCCCCTTCCTACCTCAGGATGTTTGCACAGCCTGGTTATTTTACTTGGGATGATCTTTCCCTACCATGTATCAAAATTACTGCTATTTATCATCTACTCCTTAAAAGTAATATCATTTCCTCTAGAAATCCTGCCTGACTCACGCAGATTGAATAAAATTCCCCTACTATATATGCAGATCATTCTTTATATTTCTTATTGTAAAAAACAAATCTTTGAACAGTTTCTTCAATATGTATTTATATATGCTACTATATCACTACCAATTTGTCCTTTTGATAAACTGACAAAAGATTAGAAGGTAGAGAACAGATCACAAGGGTAATTTGGGCCATGAGAAGGGCTTAAGAATTTATTTCAATATAATGAACTTTAAGTGAGAAGTGACATGGTCCCTACTATGTCAAAAACGGAACCAAACTCTTGAACTCCCCATAAAACTGTTCCACCTTCAGTCTTTTCTATTTATATTAGTGACAACTATGTTTCTCTCATTGCTCAGGAGAAAATGTTTGGAGTCATAATTCACTGTCTTTTTTACCCCTAACCCATATTCCAGTTGTCAGGAAATCTTGTTGGTTCTACCTTCCAAGTATCATCAGAGTCCAATAATTTCTCTCCATTTCTATTGCTCTCATTTTGATCTTAGCTAACATCATTTTTGAGTTCATTATTCCTCCAATGTTCTCCTAGAAGTTTCCTTCTTATAATCTACCCCAAAAACAGCAGGCAAAGTGAACATTTAAAATCATAAAAGATAAGGACACTCCTCTATTGAAAACCTTTTATCACTCTCCATCTTAATCAGAAGAAAAACCAACGATTATAGTGGCACTTCAGACCTGGTATCACTGTTCTCTACCTCCCGCTACCTCTCTCTGCTTTTGCTTTCCACCACATCTCCCTTCAGTCCTTCGGTTCCAGCCCCAGTGGCCTCCTTGCTGTTCTTCACTTCTTTGTCTCCCCAAACTTTTGGTCAAATTCCGCTTTTCCGACCAGGCCTACCCTGACTACCATATTTAAAATTGTAATATCTCCATTTAGACATCCTGGTTTCTTTTTCATCACTCCTCTCTAGCTTTTTACTTGTGTGTGTGTGTTTGTTTCTAGCCATAGGATTCATGTCCTTCTAGTATGATTCTTTATTATATTTAATTTTTTGTTAAAGTATAGTTGATGTACAATATTATATGTTATAGGTGTACAATATAGTCATTCACAATTTTTAAAGCTTATATTCCATACATAGTTATAATAAAATATTAGATATATTCCCTGTATTTTAGAATATATCCTTGTAACTTATTTTATACATAATAGTTTGTACCTCTTAATTTCCTACCCTTATATTATCTCTCCCCACAGGTAACCACTAGTTTTTTCTCTATATCTGAGTCTGTTTGCTTTTGGTTATATTCACTAGTTTGTTTTAATTTTTATTTTCTGCATATAAATGATATCATACAGTATTTACCTTTCTCTGTCTGACTTATTTCACTTAGCATAACACCCTCCATATACTCCCACTAAAATGTAAGGTCCGTGAGGATAGGATTTATTTATTTTTTGCCTTTTTTCTTCACTGATTATCCAAAGCCTCTAGAAGTGCTTTATATTGTCAGCTCTCAATAATTTCTGTTGAATGCATAAATGGTTGAGGGCAATCAAAAAAGTGGAGAGACCCACTAACAGATTATTTTAGCCACTCATATAAAAGAGTAATTTGAATTATGGTAGTGCTAATAGAGATGGAGAGAAAGAGAAAGGATAAGAAATACATTTTGGCAGTGAAAACTGAAGATACTTCTTGGATACAAAGACAGGAAGATGTGGGAAAGGGAAGAATTAATAATTATTCCCTGACTTCTGGCTTAAATAAATGCTTAGATGATGGTGCTTATGGAGGATATGGTGAAGCTGAGAGAAGGTGGATAATTGAGAGGTGGGACGGATGGGGAAATGTCTGTTTGTATGCATATTAATGAGTACATTTCTGAAATGTTCAAGTGGGAATGGCACATGTGCACATACACATACAAGTCTGCAGCCCAAAGGAGAAACAGTAACTGTATATGTGGTCAAGAAAAGCTACTGTCAAGATAGGAACTGCTAGGGCATGTTTGGTTTCAATGGGACATTAAGGAGAGAAGGAGAGATTGACCAACCATCAAAAAGTGAGAGGGGAGGGCTTCCCTGGTGGCGCAGTGGTCGGGAGTCCACCTGCCGATGCAGGGGACACGGGTTCGTGCCCTGGTCCAGGAAGATCCCACATGCCGCAGAGCGTCTGGGTCCGTGAGCCATGGCCACTGAGCCTGCGCGTCCGGAGCCTGCGTGTCCTTGAGCCTGTGCTTCGCAACGGGAGAGGCCACAACAGTAAGAGGCCCGCGTACTGCCAAAAAAAAAAAAAAAAAAAAGTGAGAGGGGAAAGGCAGAGCTCCTCAGCATTTGAGACGATCATGGAAATAAGTGAGGAGAAGAAGAGAGTGGGGCACATAATGTACTATTACAGGAAAGAAGATGGAAACATTCATGTAGTATTGATTATAGGACTGAGTGATGGCGTTTTTTGATTTTGTATATGGTGCAATGTGAGGAGGGCTATGGAGACTTAAGAAGACAAAATAAGTTATGAAATAATCATATCAAAGTGGAAAAATGATCATAGTAGACATTCCATGCAGTATTGAGAGACTTTTCAACATAAATTTAAAGTGAAGCCAATCTGATCAGAGATGGCATAGAAATAGTGAACAGGTGGGATTACCTGAGCCACAGAGATTTTAATGGATGTGACCATGATCATATAGACAGGTTGAGTTGGAATCTGATCTTCTGAATTTCTTTCTATCATCCTTTGTATCCCTCCATGTCTTCCAGGACATGTGTGCCCCAGCTCATCAAATACGGCTTCTCTGTCAAGGTACTTTTAATTGATTTCTTCAACAGATCGATTTATTGAGCTCTTATAATGCATTTGTGTTAGGAATACAAAAACATAAGATTCTTTGTTAATATATGTTGATATGCTGCATGTAAAACTATTTTAAAATTTGTTAATTTTGATCCATAGGGAAATAGGGAGATAATATCCTTTGGAACTTTGAGATCAGATTTCAACTTTTTAAAATCATAATAATTAATAAATATTCTACTCATAGACAGAAAAATGCTTGTTACATCAACTCTGTTTAAATTTTAACATTCTTTTATTTGGTTGATACCTTATTTTATATACCATATGAGTTATGTTGGCAATCTGAATTCTATAGTATATTAATATTCCTACAAGTTTTTAACAACTATTTGAGACCTGTACTGATCCCCCTTTTCCTTTAAGAAACAACTAAAAACTGTTCACCTTTCTAAAACAGACATGGATGATCTCCTCCCATCATGAGGATTGCCTGGAAAAGCTTTGAATCAATAGTAAGAATTTTTTGCTATTGAACCTCCAAAACTGTAAATTAAATAAACAAAGGTATGACGTAAAGTCCTTTTTACCAGAGTTAAATGTAGAAATATCACCCTGAAGTAACTTTGCTCTTGAGAAAAGTAAGTCTCTTACATTCTGGTGTTAGTTGAGGATTAAGAAAATCAAAAATGATTTCTGCAAATCAGAGCCAGAAATCTATTATGAGGTTGAGGAAAAGGGCTGTTTCTGGAATGATGTAGGATTTTCAGAAAATTCAAGCCAACTAAAGCTTGCAGGGATGGAGTCTTGAGACACAGAACTCCCTCACACTGTCTGGAGAGTGTCTTTGATCTACTAGGTGACATATGATGATAGTTATTCACCTCCTTTTTCCCCTTGCCAAAGTTAACTTCCCAGAAGTGAAAATGCCTTTTCTGTTCCTTGGAGCAATTGTTTACAGCAACAAGTAAGGGAGTCATCTTCTTTCTCTGAGTTGCCTTCTCCTGTCTCCCCTGCAAGGATCTCCTTCCATACTTAATGCTCAGTGGAAGTTCCAGGTACCTGAGGCAGATAGTAGCTAGAAAAAGACCATGCACTGTCAAAAGAGGAAACAAGTTGCTTTGCTTTTCAGATAGATGTAAAGAAAAATATGGATTTCACTAACTATTTTGGACTACTTGCAGAAATTGGAAGTGAAAATATGCTCAATATTGAAGAAGTTTTTCATTGCAAAGGTTGTGAAGTTTGGCGCATGCTACAGGTCCTAGTGGCTTTGAACAAAGTAGATACAAAATAATCAAACATTTCAAAAATAATACAACAGGAAGACTTTCAAGATGGCAGAGGAGTAAGACATGGAGCCCACAAATACATCAGAAATACATCTACATGTGGAACAACTCCTACAGAACACCTACTTAACACTGGCAGAAGACCTCAGACTTCCCAAAAGGCAAGAAACTTCTCATGTACCTGGGTAGGTCAAAAGAATAGGGATGGGACCTATTCACAGCTCTGGGAGGGAGCTGTGAAGGTGGAAAAGTTTCCATACACTAGGAAGCCCCTTCACTGGAAAAGCCATGCGGGGGCCATGGCCACTGGCACCATGCGGGGGGAGCTTCGGAGCCATGGAGGAGAGCACAGCAACAGGGGTGCACAGAGAGATTCCCACAGAGATGATTGGTGCCAACTGGCACTCATCAGCCTGAAAGGCTTGTCTGCTCACCCACCAAGGTGGGTGGGGGCTGGGAGCTGAGGCTCAGGCTTCAGAGGTCAGATCCCAGAGAGAAGACTGGGGTTGGCTGTGTGAACACAGCCTGAAGAGGGCTAGTGCGCCATGAGTAGCCGGTAGGGAGTCGGGGAAAAGTCTGAAACTGCTTAAGAGGCAAGAGATCTTTCTTTCAGGATGCGTGAGGAGAGGGGATCCAGAGCACCGCCTAAACGAGCTCCAGAAATGGGTGTGATCTGCAGCTATCAGTGTGGACACCAGAGACAGGCATGAAAACCTAAGGCTGCTGCTGCAGCCACCAAGAAGCCTGTGTGCAAGCACAGGTCACTATCCACACCTCCCCTACCGGGAGCCTGTGCAGCCCGCCACTACTGGGGTGCTGTGATTCCAGGGACAACTTCCCTGGGAGAACACATGGTGTACCTCAGGCTGGTGCAACATCACGCCAGCCTCTGCCTCCACAGGCTTGCCCCGTACTCCATACCCCTTCCTTCCCTCCATGGCCTGAGTGAGCCAGAGCTACCTAATCAGCTGCTCCTTTAACCCTGTCCTGTCTGAGGGAAGAACAGATGCCCTCAGGCAACCTACATGCAAAGGCGGGTCCAAGTCCAAAGCTGAACCCCGGGAGCTGTTCGAACAAATAGGAGAAAAGGAAGTCTCCCAGCAGCCTCAGGAGCAGTGGATTAAATCTCCACAATCAACTTGATGTACCCTGCATCTGTGGAATACCTGAATAGACAACGAATCATTTCATATTGAGGAGCTGGACATTGAAAACAATGATATATATATTTTTTCCCCTTTTACTCTTTTTGTGAGTGTGTATGTGTACGCTTCTGTGTATGATTTTGTCTGTATAGCTTTGCTTTTACCATTTGCCATAGGATTCTGTCTGTCCGTTTTTGGGTTTTTTTTGTTTGTTTTCTTTTTTTTTTTTTAACTATAGTTTTTAGTGCTTGTTATCATTGGTGAATTTCTGTTTTGGTTTGGTTGCTCTCTTCTTTCATTTTTTCTTAATTACTTAAAATTTTTTTTAATTATTTTTTATTTTAATAACTTTTATTTTATTTTATTTTATCTTCTTCTTAATTTCTGTCTTTTTTTTCTCCCTTTTAATCTAAGCTGTGTGGATGACAGCCCCTGGTGCTCCAGCCAGGTGTCAAGGCTGTGCCTCTGAGGTGGGAGAGCAAAGTTCAGGACATTGGTCCACAACAGACCTCCCAGCTCCGTGTAATATTAAATGGTGAAAATCTCCCAGAGATCTCCATCTCAATGCCAAGACCCAGCTCCACTCAACGACCAGCAAGTTATAGTGCTGGACACCCTATGCCAAACAACCAGAGAGACAGGAACACAACACCACCCGTTAGCAGAGAGGCTGCCTAAAATCATAATAAGGCCACAGACACTCCAAAACACACCACCAGATGTGGACCTGCTCAACAGAAAGACAAACTCCAACCTCATCCACCAGAACACAGGCACTAGTCCCCTCCACCAGGAAGGCTACACAACCTACTGAACCAATTTTAGCCACTGGAGGCAGACACCAAAAACAACAGGAACTACAAACCTGCAGCCTATGTAAAGGAGACCCCAAACACAGTAAGATAAGCAAAATGAGAAGGCAGAGAAACACACAGCAGATGAAAGAGCAACGTAAAAACCTACCAGACCTAACAACTGAAGAGGAAATAGGCAGTCTACCTGAAAAATAATTCAGAATAATGATAGTAAAGATGATCCAAAATCTTAGAAATAGAATGGAGAAAATACAAGAAATGTTTAACAAGGACCTAGAAGAACTAAAGAGCAAACAAACAATGCAGAACAACACAATAAATGAAACTAAAAATTCTCTAGAAGGGATCAATAGAAGAATAAGTGAGGAAGAAGAACGGATAAGTGACCTGGAATATAAAATAGTGGAAATTACTACTGCAGAGCAGAAAAAAGAGTGAAAAGAATTAAGAACAGTCTCAGAGACCTCTGGGACATTAAATGCACCAACATTTGAATTATAGGGGTCCCAGAAGAAGAAGAGAAAAAGAAAGGGATTGAGAAAAAATATTTGAAGAGATTATAGTTGAAAACTTCCCTAATATGGGAAAGGACATAGTTAATCAAGTCCAGGAAGCACAGAGAGTCCGATATGGTAAATCCAAGGAGAAACATGCCAAGACACATATTAATCAAACTATCAAAAATTAAACACAAAGAAAAAACAGTAACAGCATCAAGAGAAAAACAACAAATAACACACAAGGGAATCCCCATAAGGTTAACAGCTGATCTTTCAGCAGAAACTCAGCAAGCCAGAAGGGAGTGGCAGGACATATTGAAAGTGATGAAGGAGAAAAAACTACAACCAAGATTACTCTACCCCGCAAGGATCTCATGCAAATTTGAAGGAGAAATTAAAACATTTACAGACAAGCAAAAGCTAAGAGAATTCAGCACCACCAAACCAGCTTTACAACAAAGGCTAAAGGAAATTCTCTAGGCAGGAAACATAAGAGAAGGAAAAGACCTACAATAACAAACCCAAACAATTAAGAAAATGGTAATAGGAACATGCATATCGATAATTATCTTAAATGTAAATGGATTAAATGCTCCAACCAAAAGACATAGACTGGCTGAATGGATATAAAAACAGGACCCATATACATGCTGTCTACAAGAGACCCACTTCAGACCTAGGGACACATACAGACTAAAAGTGAGGGGATGGAAAAAGATATTCCAAGCAAATGGAAATCAAATGAAAAATGGAGTAGCAGTTCTCATATCAGACAAAATAGACTTTAAAACAAAGACTATTACAAGAGACAAAGAAGGACACTATGTAATGATCAACAGATCAATCCAAGAAGAAGCTATAACAATTGTAAATACTTATGCACCCAACATAGGAGCACCTCAATACATAAGGCAAATACTAACAGCCATAAAAGGGGAAATCAACAGTAAAAAAATCATAGCAGGGGACTTTAACACCCCACTTTCACCAATGGACAGATCATCCAAAGTGAAAATAAATAAGGAAACACAAGCTTTAAATGATACATTAAACAAGATGGACTTAATTGATATTTATAGGGCATTCCATCCACAAACAACAGAATACACATTCTTCTCAAGTGCCCATGGAATATTCTCCAGGATAGATCATATCTTGGGCCACAAATCAAGCCTTGGTAAATGTAAGAAAATTGAAATCATATCAAGTATCTTTTCTGACCACAATGCTATGAGACTAGATATCAATTACAGGGAAAAATCTGTAAAAAATACAAACACGTGGAGTCTAAGCAATAGAGTACTTAATAACCAAGAGATCACTGAATAAATCAATTAGAAAATTAAAGAAATACCTAGAAACAAATGACAGTGAAAACATGATGACCGAAAACTTATGGGATGCAGCAAAAGCAGTTCTAAGAGGGAAGTTTATAGCTACACAAGCCTACCTTATGAAAAAAGAAACATCTCAAATAAACAACCTAACCTTACAGCTAAAGCAATTGAGAAGGAAGAACAAAAACCCCCAAAGTTAGCAGAAGGAAAGAAATCATAAAGATCAGATAAGAAATAAATGAAAAAGAAATGAAGGAAATGATAACGAAGATCAATAAAACTAAAAGATGGTTCTTTCAGAAGAAAAACAAAATTGATAAACCATTAGCCAGACTTATCAAGAAAAAAAGGGAGAAGACTCAAATCAATAGAATTAGAAATGAAAAAGGAGAAGTAAAAACTGACACAGCAGAAATACAAAGGATCATTAGAGATTACTACAAGCAACTCTATGCCAATAACATGGACAACCTGGAAGAAATAGACAAATTCTTAGAAGTACACAACCTTCCGAGACTGAACCAGGAAGAAATAGAAAATATGAACAGACCAATCACAAGCACTGAAATTGAAACTGTGATTAAAAACCTTCCAACAAACAAAAGCCCAGGACCAGATGGCTTCAAAGACTAATTCTATCAAACATTTAGAGAAAATCTAACACCTATCCTTCTCAAACTCTTCCAAAATATAGCAGAGGTAGGAACACTCCCAAACTTATTCTACATGGCCACCATCACCCTGATATCAAAACCAGACCAAGATGTCACAAAGAAAGAAAACTACAGGCCAATATCACTGATGAACACAGATGCAAAAATCCTCAACATAGTACTAGTAAACAGAATTTAACAGCACATTAAAAGGATCATACACCATGAACAAGTGGGGTTTATCCCAGGAATGCAAGGATTCTTCAATATATGCAAATCAAATCAATGTGATATACCATATTAACAAATTGAAAGATAAAAACCATATGATCACTTCAATAGATACAGAGAAAGCTTTTGCCAAATTTAACAACCATTAATGATAAAGACCCTCCAGAAAGTAGGCATAGAGGGAAGTTTCCTCAACATAATAAAGGCCATATATGAAAAACCCACAGCCAACACCATCCTCAAAGATGAAAACTGAAACCATCTCCACTAAGGTCAGGAACAAGACAAGGTTACCAACTCTCACCACTATTATTCAACATAGTTTTGGAAGTTTTAGCCACAGCATTCAGAGAAGAAAAGGAAATAAAAGGAAGCCAAATTGGAAAAGAAGAGTTAAAGCTGTCACTGTTTGCAGATGATATGATACGATACATAGAGAATTCTAAAGATGTCACCAGAAAACTAGTAGATCTAATCACTGAATATGGTAAAATAGCAAGATACAAAATTAATGCACAGAAATCTCTTGCATTCCTATACACTAAGGATGAAAAATCTGAAAGTGAAATGAAGAAAACACTCCCATATACCATTGCAATAAAAAGAATAAAATATCTAGGAATAAACCTACCCAAGAAGACAAAAGACCTGTATGCAGAAAATTATAAGACACTGATGAAAGAAATTAAAGATGATACAAATAGATGGAGAGATATACCATGTTCTTGGACTGGAAGAATCAACATTGTGAAAATGACTCTACTACCCAAAGCAATCTACAGATTCAATGCAATCCCTATCAAACTACCACTGGAATTTTTCGCCAAACTAAAACAAAATATTTCACAATATGTATGGAAACACAAAAGACCCTGAATAGCCAAAGCAATCTGAGAAAGAAAAAAGGAGCTGGGGGCTTCCCTAGTGGTGCAGCGGTTGAGAGTCCGCCTGCCAATGCAGGGGGCGCAGGATCATGCTCCAGTCCAGGAAGATCCTACATGCTAAAGAGCGGCTAGGCCCATGAGCCATGGCCACTGAGCCTGCACATCTGGAGCCTGTGCTGCACAATGGGAGAGGCCACAACAGTGAGAGCCCTGCATACCGCTAAAAAAAAAAAAAAAAAAAAAAACCGAGCTGAAGGAATCTGACTCCCTGACTGAAGACTATACTACAAAGCTACAGTAATCAAGACAGTATGGTCCTGGCACAAAAACAGAAATATAGATCAATGGAACAAGACAGATAGAAGATCCAGAGGTAAACCCACACACATAAGGTCAACTTATCTTTGATAAAAGAGGCAAGAATATAGAGTGGAGAAAAGACATTTTCTTCAACAAATGATGCTGGGAAAACTGGACAGCTACATGTAAAAGAATGAAATTCGAACATTCCCTCACACCAAACACAAAAATAAACTCAAAATGGATTAAAGACCTAACGATAAGGCTGGACACTATCAAACTCTTAGAGGACAAAATAGGCAGAACACTCCATTACATAAATCACAGCAAGATCCTTTTTGACCCACCTCCTAGAGAAATGGAAATAAAAACAAAAATAATCAAATGGGACCTAATGAAACTTAAAAGCTTTTGCACAGTAAAGGAAACCATAAACAAGAGGAAAAGACAACCCTCAAAATGGGAGAAAATATTTGTAATTGAAGCAACTGACAAAGGATTACTCTCCAAAATTTACAAGCAGCTCATGTAGCTCAATATTAAAAAGGAAACAACCCAATCCAAAAATGGGTAGAAGACCTAAATAGACATTTCTCCAAAGAAGATATATGGATTGCCAACAAACACATGGAAGGATGCTCAACATCATTAATCATTAGAGAAGTGCAAATCAAAACTACAATGATATATCATCTCACACCGGTCAGAATGTCCATCATCAAAATATCTACAAACAATAAATGCTGGAGAGGGTGTGGAGAAAAGGGAACCCTCTTGCCCTGTTGGTCTGAATGTAAATTGATACAGCCTCTATGGAGAACAGTATGGAGGTTCCTTGAAAAACTAAACATATAACTACCATATTACCCAGTAATCCCACTACTGGGCATACACCCTGAGAAAACCATAATTCAAAAAGAGTCATGCACCAAAATGTTCATTGCAGCTCTATTAACAATAGCCAGGACATGGAAGTAACCTAAGTGTCCACCAACAGATGAATGGATAAAGAAGATGTGGCACATATATGCAATGTAACATTACTCAGCCATAAAAAGGAAATGAAAATGAGTTATTTGTAATGAGGTGGATGGACCTGGAATCTGTCATACAGAGTGAAGTAAGTCAGAAAAAGAAACACAAATACTGTATGCTAACACTTATACAGGGAATCTTAAAAAAGAAAAAAATGGTTCTGAGGAACCTAGGGTTAAGATGGGAAAAAAGACACAGACATACTAGAGAATGGACTTGAGGATACACAGAGGGGGAAGGTAAGCTCGGACAAAGTGAGAGAGTGGCATGGACACATATACACTACCAAACGTAAAATAGATAGCTAGTGGGAAGCAACCACATAGCCAGGGAGATCAGCTCGGTGCTTTGTGACCACCTAGAGGGGTGGGATAGAGAGGGTGGGAGGGAGATGCAAGAGGGTTGAGATATGGGGATACATGTATATGTTTAGCAGATTCACTTTGTTATAAAGCAGAATCTACCACACAATTGAAAAGCAATTATACTCCAATAAAGATGTTAAAAAAATAATACAACAAAATATACCAAACTTGAAGGAAGTGAAAAATATTTTGCCTCACAGAAGAAAGTTTGAGAAACATTGCAGTGAGACTGTAATTTCCCATCTTCTATCTAATCCTATAGGCAGTTTTACCAGTTAAAAATTTAGTGTCCATAAGTGCACAAAGCAACCTGTCCTTTGTATTTCTTTGACATGGTAGATTATTTTGATTTAGCAGATTATTTTTGTTTAGTGTTAGTATTCAGGTTAGTTCCCAAATCCTTTGACAAAAATTAAATAATAATATCAATAATATATTCTAAATGGAGTACCTATACCAGGTACACTGCAAAGTGTTTTACAGTTTCATGGTCATTGCCATTAATCCTTAAAATTAATCTGCACTAGGATCTATGTCAGACAGAAAATAGGGGAGTGAAAAGCTACCTTTGTCTCCTCTTCAGTCAATAACTGGTAAAACATTCACAACACAGTAGGATGTCAGATAATTCCATGCATCTGTACACCTAAAGGTGGATGGATTGGAACACACATAGGAGTTAGAACTGAGGAAAAAGCAGAGTCAGTGTCTGCAATTGTGGACCTTTGGAAGTGGCAGCTGAACCCACAGTTTCAGAACCCATTAGCAGCCAGGGAAGCAGCCCACATATCTCTGGCTTCCCAACCTGACTGGCACCCATGGCCACAGGTAATTAGGCAGCAGCATCAGTGGGGCCCAGGACCCTGTCCCTCCAACCGTCAAGGCAACAAAACGCCAGCCCGACTCTGGAGCCTTCGAACTTTACAACACTGGGCAGAGTAGAGGTGCTGTGGGACCTTGGATCCACCCCCCGCCCCCACTGCCTCCCCCCATCCATAGAGGACCATGTGTCTTAGGGGATCCCAGATGCAAGGGAAGAATCTACCATCCCAATGATGACAGCAGCTCTGGCAGAAGCAAGGCAGAAAAGACCATAGAGGCACAAGAAGCAACAATGAAGGCACTGAGATACATCTCTTAGAGAGACAGTGGAGGCTGGAAGTGCCAATTCTCAAATATAGGCAGAGGTTGCTCAGATAAGAGAAACCAAAATCTTGTGTGATCTATCACACCCACTGGAAAACAAAGGAAAGGACTCTAACTTCTAACCTATCATTTATCTTCAAATGCACCAACAGAGGAACAAGTCATCAAGTAACATGAAGAACAACAGTAACACTATACCACAAAAATAAAATGATGATTGACCAGAAACCAAACTTAAAGTCACAGATTATTGTGACCTACTGAAAAAGAATTGAAAATAGCTGTCATGAAGAAGGTCAACATGATACAAAAAAACCTCAGAAAGACAGTTTAATGAGCTCAGGAATAAAATTAATGAACAAAAGGAATACTTTACCAAAGAGAATGAAACTCTAAAAAAGAACCAAACAGAAATTCTGGAGATGAAGAACTCAATAAATGAGACGAAGAAAGCAGTAGAAAACAATGGAAATAGAGAAGACCATATAGAAGAGAGAATTAGTGTGCTTGTAGAGATCTAGAAATGATACAAGTAGAAGAGGAAAGATAGTAAAGAAAGAAGAAGATATTTAAAAACATAGACATTTTATGAGAGCTTTGACTCTTTTAGGAAGAGTAGCATTAGTATAATGGATATTCCAGAAGGAGAAAAGAGGGAGAAAGGAGCAGAGAGATTATTTAAAGAAATCATAGCTGAGAACTTCCCAAACCTGCAGAAGGAACTGAACATACAAGTCCATGAAGCTATGAGAACACCTAATTACCTCAATGCAAAATGATCTTATCCAAGACATATTAAAATTGTCAAAAGTTAATGACAAAGAATTTTAAAGGCAGGCAGGAAAAAAAAAAAAAAAGGATGATAACCTAAAAAGGAATCCCCATAGGCTATCAACAGAAACCCTACAGGCCAGGAGGGAGTGGAATGACATTCTCACAATACTGAAAGATAGCAACTGTCACCCAAGAACACTCTATCCTGCAAATGTATAATTAAGATGTGAAAGATAAATAAATACTTTCTCAGACAGACATAAGCTGAGGGAGTTAATCAGCACTAGACTTGCCTTACAAAAGACTCTGAAAAAATCTCTTCTACCTGAAACAAAATGACAAAAATACACAAAACTTTGAGTAAGGTGATAAGTAGAACCAGAAAATTGCAACTCTTTATCAGAATACGTTTTTAAACACTTTATTATAGTATAAAGATTAAAGAGAGAGACTAAGAGATCAGAAAAAGAACTATAGCTATCTCAGTTTGGTAACAAACTGACAACATAAGAGGGGATAATTTGAGACAACAAAAACATAAAAGGGGAAGAGGAAAATAATGGAACTCATATAGGTAAATGTAAATAAGATGTTATTAGCAGAAAAAGGGCTGTTTTATCTATGAGACATTATATATAAACCTCAGGGTTACCACGTAGCATAAATATAGAGCAGAGACATGAAACATAAAAAACAGGAAACTGAGAAAAATATCAAAGAAAACCACCAAACAAAAGGAACAGACAGAAACACAGGAATAAGAAGCAATGAAGATACAGAGCAACCAGAAAGCAAAAGATAAAATGGGAGTATTGAGTCCTCATGTATCATTAACCTCCCTAAATATAAATGGATTGAATTCACCAATGAAGACACAGAGTGACTGGAGGTGTTTTTTAAAAAGACCCAACTATATGCTGCCTCCAGGGCATACACAACAGCTTTAAAGACAAACATAGGCTAAAAGTTAAGGATGGAAGATGATACTCCAAGAAAATAGCAGCCAAAAGAAAGCAAATGTAATCATACTCATATCAGAAAAAATAGACTCCAAGACACAAAAGGCAGCAAGAGACAAAAATGGACAGTATATAACAATGAAGTGGATAATTTATCAAGACATAAGGGTGATTAATATATATGCTCTAACAAAGGAGCACCAAAATACATAAAACAATTATTAACAGACCTAAAGGGGGAAATTGACAGCAACACAATAATAGTAGAGGACTTTAAATCCCACTTATATCAATGAATAGATCATCCAGACAGGTCAACGAGGAAACAGCAGCCTTCAATGAAACACTAGGCCAGATGGATTTGAAAGATTTTTACAGAATATTCCATCTAAAGGAAGCAGAATACACATTCTTCTCAAGTACACATGGGACTTTCTCAAGAATATTCCAAATATTGATATACAAAACAAGTTTTAGTAAATTTAGGGAGATCAAAATCATATCAAGAATCTTTTCCAACCACACGGAATGAAACTAGAAGTCAATTACAAGAAGAAAACTAGAAAAATCACAAATATGTGTACACTGAACAGCATGCTACTGAACAACTATTGGGTAGATGAAAAAATCAAAGGAGAAATGAAAAATTACCAGAAGACAAATGAAAATGAAAACATGACATAGCAAAATCTTTGGAATACAGCAAAAGCAGGGCTAAGAGGGAAATATGTAGCAATACAAGCCTACCTCAAGAGACAAGAAAAATATCAAATAATCTAACCGTACACCTAAAGGAACTAGAAAAAGAGGAACAAACCCCAAAGTTAGTGAAAGAAAGGCAATAAACATCAGACCAGAAATAAATGAAATAGAGACTAAAAAGACAATAGAAAGATCAATGAAATTAAGAGCTGATTCTTTTAAAAGATTAATAAAATGAATAAATTGTTAACTAGATTCACTAAGAATAAAAGAGAGAAAGCTCTGATAAATAAAATCAGAAATGAAACAGGAGAACAGATACCACAAAAAAGCAAAGGATTATAAGAAAATATTATGAAAAGTTATACACCAAAAAGTTGGACAACCTAGAAGAACGGACAAATCCTTAGAATCATGCAACCTTCCAAGACTGAGTCATGAGGAAATAGAAACTCTGAATAGACCTGTTGCTAGTACAGAGATTGAAAGGGTAATTAAAAAGTTACCAAAAGACAAAAATCCAGGACCAGATAGCATCACAGATGAATTATATAAAACATTCAAAAATAAATTAATACCTATCCTTTTTCAAACTATTCCCAAAAATTGAAGAGAAGGGAACACTTTCTAACTCATTTTACAAGGCCATTATCACCCTGATATCAACAAAGGAACAAGGAACATACAACAGACAAAGGAGAGTCTCTTCAAAAAATAGTGTTGGGAAAAAAATGCAAAAGGAAAGGGAAGGGAAGGGAAGGAAAGGATAGGAAAGGGAAGGAAAGAAGAGGAAAGGAGATGAAAGGAAAGGAAAAGAAAGGAAAGGGAAAAGAAGAGAAAAGAGAAAAGAAATGAAACTATATGACTATCTCACTTCATACACAAAAATTAACTCAAAATGTATTAAAGACTTGAATGTAAGACCTGAAACAATAAGACTCCTAGAAGAAAACAAACAGTACTCTCTTGTTCTTTGACATCAGTCTTAGCATTATCTTTCTAGATATGTCTCTTCAGGCAAAGGAAACAAAAGCAAAACTAAACAAATTGGATTACATCAAACTCAAAACTTTCTGCACAGCAAAGGAAACTACCAATCAAATGAAAAGATAACCTACTAAATGAGAAAAGACATTTGCAAATGATATATCCAATGAGGGGTTAATATACAAAATATATAAAGAACCCATACAGCTCAACAATGAAAAAACAAGCAACCTGATTTAAAAATGGGCAGAGGTGTTGAATAAACATTTTCCAAAGAAGACATACAGATGGTCAACAGGCATATAAAAAGATGAGCAACATCACTAATTATTAGGGAAATGCAGATCAAAACCACAATGAGATATCACCACACATCTGTCAGAAGAGCTATTATCAAAAAGATAAGATATAAAGAGCATTGGCAAGGATGTAGAGAAAAGGGAATGCTCATTCACTATTAATGGGAATGAAAATTAGTGCAGCCACTATGAAAGATGGTATGGTCACTCCTCAAAAAGTTAAAATAGAACTACCATATAATCCAGCTACCCCACTTCTGGGTATCCAAAGAATATGAAAACAGTAACCCCAAAAGATATCTCCACCCCCATGCTAATCATGGCATTAATTTACAGTAGCAAAGACATGGAAACAACCTAAGTCCCCATCAATGATAAATGGATAAAGAAGAGTGGTATGTATATACAACGGAATACTACTCAGCCATAAAAAGATGAAATCTTGCCAATTGCAGCAACATGGATGGACCTTGAGGGTATTATGCTAAGTGAAATAAATTAGATGGAGAAAGACAAATATCATATGATTTCACTAATGTTTAATATAAACAAAAACAAAATAAATGAATAGACCAAACTGAACAAAACAAACATGTAGATACAGAGAACCGAGTAGTGGTTACTGGAGGGAAAGGGATGGGGGGAGGTAAAATGAGTAAAGGGGATCAACTGCTAATGGATAGAAAATAAATTTTTGGTGGTGAGCATGTTGTTAGTTATACAGAGGTAGAAATATAATGTTTGTACACATGAAACTTATAATCAATGTTACCTCAATAACAACAATAAAATAAAATAAAGAAATTAATCTGAAATAAAGTTATCATCTTGCTTTTAGAAGTGAAAAAAATAATTTTCAAGGAGAATGAGTAACTAGGCTAGAATTATTTATTTAGTGAGCTGTGCTTTAAATCTAGGACTAAGGCATCTCATGATCACTATTCCTATATCCCACATCCCCTTCTTGGTATGGAGATGATGATGACACAAACTAGCTTCTCTGAAGAGATGTTGTTAGGAAAAAACTAAAAGCATATATTTTGAGCTTTCTTTTCTTGCAGACTAACCTGTTCTCAGGGATGTGTAGAAGGCTAATTGTTATTCCTCAGAAAATCTAGAATATAGTTGTGGCAGACACTTCAGTTGCTATCCAACAGCTATTTCTTATATTTCTATCAAACTCTAAAATTATATTGGTCTAAGCATGGTAATCCCATTTCTCTTTACCTGTGATTGGGTTAGGGATGGACATGTGACACAGTACTGGCCAATAGGATTTCAAAAGCTGGGAAGAAGGTGCTTTGGGGAATGATTTTGCTTCCTCATAGAAGCAGGTGCTAGTGAAACATTTCATTTTAGCTCCCTTGAATGTGTGGGAATGTGATGCTTGGAGCTGCAACAGTCATCCTGCAGGCGTAAGGAGAAAAGCCTGAGGGTGAAAATACAGAGGATGGCAGAGTAGAAAGCCAGGAAGAGCCTAGGTCCTAACAATGACTAAGCCAGATTTCTTGTTATGTGTAGGGATCTATTGATTTATCACCCAAACCAGGGTCCTTTTGAGAGTGGGAATGGGCACTAGGAGGAAAAATATAGGAGAAAAGTTGACAAAGTGGGACATGTGATTATCCTAATTATGTTAAATAATTAATTGTCTTTATTGCTTACATGAGTATTCTACTGCTTGCAATGCAATTCAGTCTTAGCTTATGTTGTATATATATAAAATATTATATGTATAATACCTATCTATTAAACATATATATATATATATATATATATATAGAGAGAGAGAGAGAGAGAGAGAGTATTCCCTGCTTACTTTACTTTCCTAACTCATTTTTCCCTTCTCTCATTGTCCCACAAAAATAAACTATACTCTCTCTGTTTTTGCACATATTGGTCCTTCTCTCTATTACATCTTTCTCATTGTCTTTACTCTTAATACTTAAGTTATTTCTTATCCCACAAGACATAACTGACTCATCCTCTCCTAAGAATTCTCTTAAATCTTGGCACAGTCCTTCTCTTCTTGCTCTGTTCATTCTCTCTGTGCTTGCATCAATATTTTATACTTGTCTGGTTTATCTGTCTCTCCTCACTGCCAATCTATAAACTCTTAAGAACAAAGATCTGTATTCCCTTAGTATAACACAATATTTGCTTTATAATAGGTACTTGCCAATCATCTGCTAAATAAATTAATGAATGACTAAATTACCAGAATATAATTATGAAGGACCACAATACCTAAAGGACAAATTGTCCTTTACTTTGCTCAAGAACAAAACATAAACATTAGTACATCTCAGAGGAGGGAGAATGCCTTCATACTTTCAGATCGTGGTGGATTATGAAGTTTTAAAACAGTTCAATAAAGGAGGGTAGAAGGACCTCCCAAGCAAGAGGAACTGTATGAGTGGTAGAATGGAAACAGAACACTCAGGATATAAAAGACGTAAAAGACCAGGGGAGAATGAATTTGGTTTGAAAGGTAAGTGGGGTAAAGATATAAACTTTAAAAATTAGATTGAGGATATTGGCAATTCTTTCATTCATTCAATAGAAATTTATTGGGTGCCCCCAATGTGCCAGGCACTTTTGTAAGAATGGGGCTTCAGTGATTGAAAAAAAAAAAAAAAAAGACAGAGAGAACATAACCCCTACTGCTACATGTTAGTGGGGGTAGTGAATACCATATATAAACTAAATTGCATGATCTGATAAAAGTGACAAGTGCTATGGGGAAATACAGCAGGATAAGTGGGATTAGGTGAGCTGGTAGGGAGGGAGGCAATATGCTATGTTAAGTAGGGTGGAAAGTGATACTGGAGCACACAATTTGAAAAGGGGAAGGACAGAGGCATCTAGAGAGCACATCAGGCTGAGGAAATAGCATGTGCAAAGGTCCCAAGGCAGGAGCAAAGGTGGCATGTTCCCACTGCAGCAAGGAGGTCAGGGCAGCTCAGTGGGCTGAATACAGAGAGAATAGTTGGTAGGAGATGAGAGCAGACAGGTAACGGGAGGGGAAGATTAAGGACTGTGGCTATTATGAGGACTTTGACTTTTATTCTGAAATTATATTAATAATGGATAATTTTTTAGCAAGTGGATAAGTACCCGCTTGCTACATGTTTAATGGTATGCTAGAGGCTTCAGCTCATAAAAACCTGAGAATACAGAATCACACAATTAGTGCTAAGGATTTCCTACTTTTCCTTTACTCGTAGAACCTCTAAACTTTTTATTTAAGTGGCATTTATGTACATCCTTCATGTGTAAAATTGATGTAAGCAGAGCCATCTTGGTGAATGTGGGGTGCCACAACCCAGGTATAACAAAAGCCTCTTCAATGGAAGAAGAAGATTATCAACGAAATCATCATCATCATCATCATCATCACCTTCATCACTGACTAAGAGAATGACAGTAGATAATTAGGTGCTAATAATGTGATATGTTCGGTGTGAAACACTTAGAGAAGTGAAGGAATAAATTTTGATTAGAGTCACAGAGAAGATGCTCAAAAGGAGGTGGGATTTTCCATGGATCCCCTGAATGATGAATCTGTGATGGGGGGATTATCAGCCAGGGAAATACCCATGAGCAAGTCAAATGAGCTGTGTAATCTGCAAGAGCCCTTGTTGAATAAGAATGGGCTGTGTGGGATAGAGCAAGAGGTTGACAGAGTCATACAAATAGAGTGGATTGGATTTCATTCTGCAATTAGAGCTAGAAGGATAACAAAGGAATGGTTTGCTTTGGTAGACAGGATTCATTTGGTTACAAACCCTGGCTTAAGCAACAAATGGTTTTTTTGGTTTTTTTTTTTTGTGGTACAGGGGCCTCTCACTGTTGTGGCCTCTCTGGTTGCGGAGCGCAGGCTCCGGATGCGCAGGCTCAGCGGCCATGGCTCATGGACCCAGCCACTCTGTGGCATGTGGGATCCTCCCGGACTGGGGCACGAAGCTGTGTCTCCTGCATCGGCAGGCAGACTCTCAACCACTGCATCACCAGGGAAGCCCCAAATGGATTTTTTTGAGTCATGGAACTGAAAAGCCCTAAGGAACATGTTTCAGATATGGCTGTTTTCAAGAAATCAAGACAGTTAGGATTCCATCTCTAACACTAGATTGTTCTTTCTTTCATGCTAGCTTCATTCTTGGTCAAGGAATCCTCCCACTAGGGCAAGACCAAGAGCATCAAACTGATATCCTACCAAATCTGTAACCCCATGTAAAGGGAGTCTGTCTTTTTCTCCTTACAGTTCTTTACTCAGAAGTCTGAGGATTGACTTTCACTGGACCAGTGATGGATGGTGTCCCAATCACTAATCACTATGTGATGAGTCTAGGGTCAAAACCTAAGAGCTAGGTCAGATGAGGAATAAGACCAGCACCCCTACCTCCCCAGAAACACTGGACTGAGGAGGTGTGGTAGTTCTTTGAACAAAATATGAAGTGCTCTTACCAGACACTGAGCATCAAATAAATTATTTTTCTGAACTTTCAAATGTCCATTACACACCATTTCAAAACAAGTTACTTTCTGGACTTTTTATCTTTCTTGGAAACTCATTCTGACCATTCTTCCTAGTATAGTTTTTCAAAAAAATAAAATTATAATAGCATATGAATACATTTTCTTTCTAAGAACAGTAATATATACAAATGGCTTTGGTATCGGTAGGAATATACCATCCAGGGGTAGAGAAAAAGGTAATGTTTCATTTTTTGAATTATTTAAAAGGTGGATTTATCAAGGATCATGGTGCCATGTTTTTAGTTGTATCTTCATGAACTTGAACTACCTTTTGCAAGCTCATCAGTAAAGTTCTACTAAGCTCCCCGGCTCACCAAGTTCAAAGCTACAATCCAGGTCGATTTTATTTAAAGTCTACTGACAGCAGGCAATGAGGAAACATTAAGTACCACTTAAATCTGTTACTGAATACCTCATCAGGAATATACTGGAAGAATAATCTAACTTTGAATTCATTGTAATCCATTACTACAAACTCCCCTTTTGTCCTATTTTCACACAGGTGTCTCTAGCTGTCTCGTGAAAAATCCTTAGCTTTTAATATAATGAACAACTGTTCTTTCTGATTCCTGTCAATTAGCATTCAAACCTAAACTCAACAGAATATTAACACAGTAGGGCCACAGTATAAAGCTGACACTGCCTAGCTCCTTGGCATAAATATAGAAGACACAGTTCAAAAAAATCCAAGGGGACTTCTAACAAGAATGTTCCTGAGAGAGGATATTCACATTGGAGGACTGACATTTGGTATGAAGTTGGTTTAAAGCAAAGATTTAAGTATGTGGTTTTTACTCCCAGAGTAAAAACTCTCATGTAAATGCCTGGTCTTAAATTCCAGCTGAACCAGGGAACTGTTTTTTTTTTTTTTTTTTTTTTCCCAACTCTCCAACTCTCAGTTTCTGGCCAGCTGAATGGGATGAAAATGATACTATCCTAAAGGATTACTGCAAGAATTGAATGGGAAAATGTAATTAATGCCTTCATCATGAGCCTGATGTTGTTCAAGTTCTCAATAAATCAAAGAGATACTAAAGAAAAAGAGGTGATTTAAGAGTAAACATAGGTTACAAGGTTGTTATACATGAAATGTTCACAGGTCCATTCTTCCCTGGGAGATGTGTAGCTGATTGTATGTCTATTTGGGAGAAAGGAAATCTCACCTCTTCATGTATGGTGACTCAAAAAAGCCAAAGTAATCTCTTTTTGGTGACTTTGTCCGTTTTCTCCTTTCTTTTTTTCTGAGCTACACTTTTTTTTTTTTTTTTTTTTTTTACTTGCCCTGAACTACTTCTGGTTGATTAAGTGCTATTTTATCTGAAGGTCTGCACATTTTTCATTTCAATCACAGCTAAACACCATCCTTTATCATTTTAGCACCTATTTTTTCTCTGCACAAACCACAGCCACCCTCTTACTGGGAGGAGCATATTGGTAGTGACTAATCTACAAATTATACCGTAAAGTATTATTTTCTGTTATGACCCTTGTGTGTGTAAAAGCACTGATTAACCTAGGTCAGTCTATGTAACCCACATAAAACAAGACTGAAAAGAGGAAGCAACAGGACAAGGAACTCTGGCGAATTAGGGATTTAAAAAACTAGCTCCGTGATGGGCAGCTAAGGAAGAAATGCATTTATTTTTTGTTTTATGCTAGTGTTTTTTTTTTTAAATGTATAAGACTGAGCAATAGAATTTATGGGAGTCTTTTCAGGCTGGAGATATTTACTTGATCGATGTGCTTCAGACATTTTCATCAGTGCAATTACCAAAAGACATTCCATGGAGCCTGGAAGAATTGCAAAGGATGCATTTCACAATATACGGTAGCTTCTTCCCTAAATCATCATCTTATTTAGTGATATCACCTCTTTTTCATTTGCAGAGTAGTTTATATATGGGAAACAAACACTGCTAATATTATCAAGAAATTGGAGAGTTATGGACTAAAGAAGATTAAGTACATTACGTTCCTTACCAAAAGGTATTGGGCCATTCTTATCAGAAAAGAAAAAATACTGATTGTAATGAATATATGTAAATTACAAATCATTGATAATAATTTTAGAAGTTAATATTTAGATATATCCTAAGATGAAGCTAACAAAAAAGTAATGGCTAGTATATTTCACATTCTGGAGCCTGAGGACATATACGCATGGAAAAGCAATTCATACCAAATTGTTTTACAAGTGTGAAAATTCTGCTAGCCTAAAGCAATAGCACTTCACAATCACACAGGAGAAGCAACACCCGAACATAAAACTTCTGCCCTGGAATTATTCTATAAACCTAATTCAGTTTGCTACTATGGTCTTCTTCACACAGGGGTCTTTTCCTTAAATGGTTGATACTCAGAAGCCAGCATTTGAAATCTGCTACATGTTTTTGGCTCAAACCCAAGCACTCTCTTTAGTTAATAGGCAGAATTCATTCAAATGAATTTTCCACATCCAAGAAAAGTAAAGGTGAGAAAATACAGAAAGGCCAGGGATTGAAATAAAAGAAACCCTATCCTAGAGAATGGATTCATAATTATAATAGCTCATTTTAATCACTGTGATTGTTTAATATATTATAATAATTGTCTTATCAGTCACAATCCCTTTGTTGTAACCAGTGCTCATTTGGGATTTAACATTGTATAGCTCCAGTCTGTACACTTCCCTCACATATCAAGTGGCCTTAATTATGTGGGCAGTCAGACACTCTCTAGAGACAAAAATGAGGATGACTAAACATCAGGTAAGAAGGTGATGTTCGCTCCTTCCTTCTTTGTCCCTGTAGCCAAAGCCGCATATGCAGCTTTCTCCATCTTTGAGATACTTTAAATGTGAAACGGGTAATTTAGCTGAAAATTTTCAGTTTTTTTTTTTTTTTGCATGCTTCATATGCTGGGTTAAAACCATTAGCATATAACAAAAATCTGAGCAGATGCAATGCAACAGATTCCTTAAGGGAATCCATATTTTTACATATTTTGTAATAAGGAAACTGTCACTCCCAGATGGTATCAAGCTAATACTGGTGGTTTGCTTGCTGATAACACACTAAAAAATAAAATTAATTGTATTCTATTTGATGACAATGAAGTCATTATCCTATGTACTATATATACTATACTCTTAAAGAAAATGGATCCAAAAGATCAGCTTCCTGAATGATTAGGTTTATTTAGTTTCTTGGTCTGGCCAGAAAAAAAACAAAAACAAAAATGCAACTTGGATCTTAGAGTTGGAATTCCCTCACACCTGGCACCAAAATGTGCTATGGTTTATAAATGTGGTGAAGTAGAAAAAAGTGCTATGCTGAATTGTTAACAATATTAGAGAGAAGCCTGGTGGTATAAATACAACATATCAGATATTTCCAATTCTACTTCCCAAAAGAGATATGTGCACTCTTGAAATCATTCCTTCCTAATTTATAGTGAAGCCATCTTTCACAATTCAAGTTCTGGTTGGAAGCCTTGACCAATTACTGCAAATCATACTTACCTGGAAATATGAATAATAGGCCTTAAATTAAAGTCTAATGTTGATACATACTTTGCTGTATTTGCATAGTTATTTTCCATAATAAAACAGTGCATTTTCTTGGTGTGTCTTTTTACCTGCAATCAACTTAGCATAGTTCCTTTCACATGTAACTTCATTATTTGGGACTTACAATAATTATACAATAAAATGTATCTTTACTTAGCATTCTCCACAACTCTTTCTAGATACTACATTCAAAATTATTTTTACAGATAACATGTTCTTAACTTTTACTATAGGTTACCTCCTTTTATTTAAAAGCAAACAAACAAAAGGAAAAAGAAAACTCACATGACTCTACACTGTTATCTCTCTGTCTGTCTGTCTATCTACCTACCTACCTACCTATTTATCTATCTATAGACTTTGTTGTGCTCAAAATCAAAGTATTATGTTGGGATATTTTTGTTCATGGGGAGCTGAGATTACAATACTGCTTGCTATATTGGTTATGGTATTTTTTTCCAAGTTAAGATTTATTTCTTGTGTAGTGTCATAATGAGTATGTTCCCCCTATTGGACAGGACTCAAATCTAGCATAATATAGAAAAATAACCATAGTAAATATGGCCAATTCTTTGGGAGATTTGAAAGCCTAGGAGTCAACTGAATATGTCTTCAGAGATTATGAGCAAAATAATTTTTTTTACATTTATAAACAGTATAAAGTATATGAATAATAGAACAGATTCATATACATTAAATCTATATATCATAAATGTTTTAACAGAAAGGCAATTTTTAACCCTGAATCAATATTTTTTTTAATAGTCAGAAGTTACTTAGTTAACAAACAACTATTTAGTTTGTCACAAGCTAAATTGTAGAAGATCATAATTTCTGTGTAAATATCTATGTGTCTATATGGCATAGGTGCAGGTTAGAATTTATTGGAAAGTTATTTGCGATAACCTAAATAGAGCTGACTATATTCTTTCAAATCACATAGGCGTTAGATGTTGTCTCTTAAACAAGATTTCCAGGATGACTAATGCTTGGCATTACTGGACGATGTATACTAAGTTTTCTCATCTATAACACAGTACTGCATGGATAGTCTATGGTAGAGCAGTGGTGTCAGACAAAAGTCATAGGCATGTAAAGATTGGAGAGACCGTAGAGATCATCGTTCAGTCTTTTCCTTTTGCAGGTAAGAAACTCAAGGCAGAGTTGCATCATGATGACAGAACTGGGACAAGGAGAGTATAGTCTTAATTATTGTTGAAATTTATATACATGTGGGATAGTAAAGGTCATATAAGATGTGATTCACAAAGCAACCGATTATCAAACAGATCACAGTAGATTTCAAAATTTCAACTGACTTTAATCTGCCTAACTCATAGCAAGGTGGCTACTTTAGGAGGAGTGATCATTTCAAGGATATTTCTCTCCATTCCAGCACTACTGAAAGGCTTTTTGTTTTGTCAAGATCACCAACAGATACAAGAGGCAAAAAGGAAGTTGATCTATCATCACTAGTACCATAATTATCTATTGTATGATTTTTTTTTTTTTTTTTTTTGTGGTCCGCGGGCCTCTCACTGTTGTGGCCTCTCCCATTGCGGAGCACAGGCTCCGCACGCACAGGCTCAGCGGCCATGGCTCACAGGCCCAGCCGCTCCGCTGCACGTGGGATCCTCCCGGACCGGGGCACGAGCCCATGTCCCCTGCATTGGCAGGTAGACTCTCAATCACTGCACCACCAGGGAAGCCCTATTATATAATTTTATATATAAAATTACATATATATATATATATATATATATATATATAGTAAAGGCTGTTCTAACATGAAATGAGATCTGGAAATTTTTGTGTTATAACAGTGATTCAAATCACACTCTGAAGTATTTTTATAGTCTTTGCACTCCATCTCTGGTCTCCAGGTATAATATAAAAGCTAACTTGAATTTAAAGGCAGAGGCTGTGTGGTATGATGGAATGGTCCTGGATTTGGATCCCAAAAAGAGGGCTTGAGTTTTAGCTCAGGTTTTTTTTTTTTTTTTAATTTATTTATTTTTTTATTTATTTATGGCCGTGCTGGGTCTTCGTTTCTGTGCGAGGGCTTTCTCTAGTTGCGGCAAGCGGGGGCCACTCTTCATCGCGGTGCACGGGCCTCTTACTGTCGCGGCCTCTCTTGTTGCAGAGCACAAGCTCCAGCCGCGCAGGCTCAGTAGTTGTGGCTCACAGGCCCAGTTGCTCCGCGGCATGTGGGATCTTCCCAGACCAGGGCTCGAACCCATGTCCCCTGCATCGGCAGGCAGACTCTCAACCACTGCACCACCAGGGAAGCCCTTTGGCTCAGTTTCAATGGGCAGACTGTTAATGTCCAGTAACCTCAGTTTTTTCAGCTGTTAAATGGAGATAAAAATACCTGTTTTACTGACCTTTGCTCGACAGTCCAATGAGATAAGTTATGTGAAAGGGATTAGGACTTTGTTAAGATTCTATGCATATGTTAGGATTTATGAAAGTTACAAGTAAGCAGGTCTGGTAGGAGGGCTTTGAGGTCCATGCAGACAACGTAAAATTCCAGCCAGGACACAGAAGGCAGCTCTTTCTCCTCAGCCATGAGGAGCAGCTGCTTACATTCTCCAGTTTGGAATGTGCAGGCTTATGAAGCAAGATTTTAACAGACTGTTTGGCACTGAGTAGAATTTTCCCAAAGACCTGGCAGGAGAATTAGTTTAAGTAATAGTATGTCAAATACTTATCTAGACAAATACTAATTGAAGTTTTAAGCAAATTAGGCTTTGCCTGTGTAATACTAGAAAGGCAACAAGTTTGTCTTCTGCAATTGATTTGTGGGAGGTCTGCCATGCCTTTCCAAAGCATAAATATTGTACCACTTTTCAGAGTCTGCACCTGCGCACAGACTTGAAAAGCTCCTCCAATCCTCAAAGCGCTTTCTTAGGGTAGGAATGTGTGATGTTAGAAGCAAAAAACACTTTGAAGGTCACTTTATGTCATAATTAAATTGAATTCAGTTGTGTTACATTCCAGCGCCACATTTTTATTGATACTCTTGGTTAGAGACACTATTTCATACTTACACATTTCTATTCATCTTTAAATTCCTTAAGACCTACTCCATAGCACTTAGTAGGCACTCAGTATGTATTAAATCAACCATCAAGTCACTAAGTTCATTTGTTGCATAGTAAATATCCAGCACCCTTTATGTAGCAGGCACTGGGTGAATTCAGGAAGAACCCATTTTACACTTAATTATTTTATTAATTGTGTGAATAACAAGTTTCAAAAGTACCCTCAGTCTTTCATTCCAGTCCCCCCTTTGTGAAGCTTGAGCTTCTTGTCGAAAAGTAATTTTGAAGAGTAGCCAGTGTATTGCAGAAAAGGAAAAGCTACAATTCTGAACTTGCTATTACAAAGCCATGGCACCCTGGCCCGGCAGGGAAACACCTGCTCTGTCACCGAGAGACAACACCTATATCTCCTTTAATTCACAATACAGGCATTCCTAGGAAGGGGAGGAAAGGGAAAACTGGGCTAAAAGTGAAAAAATTGGATGCCCATTGGATACCTCTGCCACCTAGTAATTGCTCTTGTCTAAGTACTTATTCTTATAAATGGGATTTTAGGACCCTAAATCGGAGGGCTATGTCTTTGGTAGTGTTTCTGTGTGAGGAAGTTTTAGTGTTCTTTACAAATTCAGTGGAGTGCTTTAGAGGTTTAAAAATATATACCTCATCCTAAGAAAACTTAATTGGAAAAGACATTTTCTTGTTCATGCCAGTGAGTTATGCAATTTGTCTAAGTCAAGAGGTCTCATGAATGTTTGGTTCAACAATTTTGAGTTGGCATTAAAATGGCTCTATGAGAATTTGCCAAGACCCCATAATAAACATTAAACATGGGATGTCTTATGTAACCACAATCCTCATGGCAGATTCCTTTTAAATATAAATGCACAGCTGGAGTTAAAAAGACACCACATCTTAAGAGAGTTCTTGATATAACTCATAAGTTAAAAAAATTAACTGCTTCCTTTTATAAATTTTTTCTCTAATGAGTACAGTTATGTGCAGAGGCCATAGAGAAATTAAAGTATCAGACTGCAATAGGAAAAAAGAGGGAGGAAGAAAGCTCACAGATTCAAAACAATGAAACCCCTTTGTGTATTACTTTATATGTTTCAAGGTAATTTGATACATATTATCACACTTCAGGCTTCACAATAAACTTTCAAGTCAGATATTACTGTTCTCAGATAATAAGCCAAGAGAAGTAAAGATGGGATATAATCTTCTGGCTTTAACACCACTGCTTTCTTAGTCTGTCATAGCACTAAGCGAAGCCCACATGGACAGTGGTTTGGATTTAAAAGATCTTTCTGCTTAATCCCTCTGATGTCCTGACTCTCCTCACTCATTCTTGAAACTGAAGCGTGAATAGTATTTTCAACTTAGGGTGTGTTTTTTCTCTTTGTGGGAAATCAATCTAATAGGTTGTGAGGATTTTTAAAAATTATTCATATTTAATATTTACTTGGAAAACATCATCACCAGTAGTTTCAGCAAGGTAAGGAACATGCTTTTACCTGACTGGTCCACTGTTGAATCCACAACACAGAGAGAATTCTTAGCAGTTAGCTGTGTTCCTAGAAGAAAGGATAAGAGACTGAATCTCAACATGCTCGTAATTCAACTTGGAAACGATGGTTCTCTCAGCCATCAAGTTTGTTCCTTCAAATCTGGGCTTTTCTTTTCTGCTTATTTACAACATTGGCACTGAATCAAGATAGTTTATCAATAAATAATTTGCATTTATCTTGTTTACTTTAGTTGACCTACTGCGTAAATCTTCTCCCCATTTGATGCTTTACTTTTGAGTGGTGATAATTCATTCTCAGTAGGATTCTGATTCTTCTAACATTTATAGCTACCCAAATATGTGGAAAAGATACAAGGTGTTTTACAACTGACAAGGCATTAATCTCCAGAATATGTACAAATAGCTCATGCAGCTCAATATCAAAAAAACCAAACAACCCAATCAAAAAAATGGGCAAAAGATCTAAATAGACATTTTCCCAAAGAAGACATACAGATGGTTTAAAAGCACATGAAAAGATGCTCAACATCACTAATTGTTAGAGAAATGCAAATCAAAACTACAATGAGGTCAGAATGGCCATCATTAAAAAATCTACAAACAGTAAATGCTGGAGAGGGTGTGGAGAAAAGAGAACCCTCCCACACTGTTGGTGGGAATGTAAACTGATAAAGCCAATATGGAAAACAGTATGGAGGTTCCTTAAACATTAAAAATAGAGCTGCTGTATGATCCAGCAATCCCACTCCTGGGCATATACCCAAAGAAAACCATAATTTGAAAAAATACATGCACCCCAGTGTTCATTGCAGCACTACTTACAATAGCCAGGACATGGAAGCAACATAAAAGTCCATCAACAGAGGAATGGATAAAGAAGATATGGTACATATATACAATGGATTATTACTCATCCATAAAAAAGAACGAAATATGCCATTTGCAGCAACATGGATGGACCTAGAGATTATCACATTGAGTGAAGTGAGTCAGACAAAGAAAGACAAATACTATGTGATATTGCTTATATGTGTAATCTCAAAAAAGGCTACAAATGAACCTATATACAAAACAGAAATAGAGTTACAGATGTAGAAAATAAACTTATGGTTACCAGGTGTAAGGAGGGGTGAGGGATAAACCGGGAGATTGGGACTGACATATATACACTGCTATATACAAAATAAATAACTAATAAGGGCCTACTGTATAGCACAGGGAACCCTACTCAGTACTCTGTAATGGACTATATGGGAAAAGAATCTAAAAAAGAGTAGATATATGTATAACAGATTCACTTTGCTGTGCACATGAAACAAACATAACATTGCAAATCAACCACACCCCAATAAAATTTTTTTAAAAATCATAAAGTTTTTTTTTTTTTAAGATACAAGGTGTTTTAGTAGACTGAACTCTCCCTGATGAGTTGCTTATGTCATATTCAAAGTAGCACATTTCTTTTATTAGCTTTGAGTTTTCTCACCCCAAAATGTGAAGTGCAAATAAAGACATCCTGAGTGGGAATATTGTACTGGCTCTCACAGTTTTAGTCTTGAGGAGCCAGTCCTGCTTTATTTAAAGCAGTGCATTATTTGAAGCACTGTTTTGTTATTACAAGCTCACATAATATTGTCTGGTTTCCTTTTAAAATATACATTGTTTATTAATCCCATCACTTGGGTTTATTTGTATTTCTGTTAATAACAATATGTACTTTTTTTCCCACAAATAATATGTGAATATGGCCTCTTTGTAAAAAAAAATTAAAAACTACAAATAATGCCCAAGTACTCTTTATATAACTCCCACAACCACCTCCCCCCAGGCACTGTTCCTTCAAGAGAAGCACTGATGCTAATGTGTATATCCTTCAAGTCTTCTTCTAGGTACGGGGTTGGCCAAAAAGTTTATGGAAAAATGTGAATGAACTTTTTAGCCAACCCGATATATGCATACAATAAACCCAGACTCATGGGAAATATATAATATTGTCTTCTGACTTTTTTTCTAAATTTGTTTTTAGTTTAAGACTATCTTAGTGATTTTGTCCATGGTAGCGCCTGTGGTACAATTTCATCTTCTTAATTGCTTCATAATATTTCAAGGTATGGATATGCCATCTATGCCAGATAATCATCCTGCTACTGACAAATGCTTAAATTAGTATCAATTATTTCCGTTATTACCAATAACTCTGCAATGAATATTCATGGATACCATTCTTAGAGTTGCCAGCTTCAGCAAATAAAAATATAGAAAGGAACGTACTTATACTAAAACAATATTGTTGTATCCAAAATTCACGTTTAATGGGCACCCTGTAATTTATCTGTGACACTACTCCTTATGCAGGGGAATGAGTGCATTTTAGACTAGATACCAAAAAATGGAATGGTTAGGTATATTACACTTGGTTTCTTCAATTTTATAAGTTTGGCCTTCTGTCTTCCTAAATCATAACACCAATTGATACTTTGTTGTATTTTTCCTAATCTCAAGAATTGAAAAGTAGTTAGATTTACAGTTTAATTGCTTTTCGGTGATATGTATGTCTACAAAGATATGTTGACATATATATCACTAAAAAAGCAATTTAAATATATGTAATTAAAATATATATCATGGGGCTTCCCTGGTGGTGCAGTCGTTGAGAGTCTGCCTGCCGATGCAGGGGACACGGGTTCGTGCCCCGGTCCGGGAAGATCCCACATGCCACGGAGCGGCTGGGCCCGTGAGCCATGGCCGCTGAGTCTGCGCGTGCGGAGCCTCTGCTCCGCAACGGGAGAGGCCGTAACAGTGAGAAGCCTGCGTACCACACAAAAAAAAAAAAAAAAAAAAAAAAAAAAAAATTATATATATATATATATATATATATATATAATGAAAAGCATGCATATCTTAAGTACACAGCCTGATCTTGCTTTAAAACTGAACATGTCTATACAACCAACCCACAGATGGAGAAATAGGATGTTACCTTTCCCTCTTCCAGTCACTAATAACCCTCTCCCCAATACACAAACACACCAGAGTGCAATCAGTACTCTGACTTCTAACAGCTTAGATTACTTTTGATGTTTTCCTTTTTTGGGTTTACTTCTTGACATAAATGGAACCATAGCATATGTAGTCTTATGTGTCTGGCTTTTTCCTCTCAACATTGTGTTTGTAAGATTCATCCATATGTGTAGTTTTCATTCATTTTCATTGCTATGTGGTATTCATTTAATTTTGATCTTTCTGTGAAAAACACATAAAAGATTATAACTTTTCCTCTGAGTACCATTTTGGTCTCATTCCAAAGACTTGTGTCAGGTAGTGATTTCATTTGTTCCTAAGGCAATTCTAAATTATGTTTTAGATATTGTCTTGAATCCAATAATTATTTAGAATTGAATCTTTTTTTCATGATTGGGCTTTAGACTCCATTCTTTCTCCTTTTTGTTGATCAGGATCTAATTTTTCTTGGTGCATATTTCTTTTTACCAATTTCAAAATATTACTCTTTCACCCTTTCAAGATCTTAAATTCTACTTTTTTATGAGGTAAGTATTGCTATTCCTAGGCTGTGTATAGTACATGTATAGTTGGATTTTATTTCATTACCCAGTTTTAATCTCTCCCTCCAAGTAGGTGAATTTAGCCTATTCACTCATTTTATGAGTACTGATTTTGAAACATTTTAATTCTATTTTAGTAACTACAGAGAAAATTAAGAAACAAATGTATTTTTACACAAATTTTAGAGTTAATCTAGCCAAATCTTCTCCCTGAATCAATCAAGACTCTTGGCCCAAATTTATATGCTAGATTTTTATTTCTACACACCTATCCTCTTGATGTTCTCTTTTTAGTTCTAGGACATTGTTGTTTCTTCGACAATTACTATTTATTTACACTTAGATTTCTTTAATATCCATTGCTTCCTATATATACATCTTCTTTTGAGCTCCATTTATGTTCTTATTGAGCATATCTTCTACTGTTTCTTCAAAGAGGATCTATGAATATTATTTATGGATACCTGTTTTCCTGGTATTGTTTCATTTTACTTTGCCCTCATATTTGAGAAATAATTTATCAGGATTTAAAATAATAAGCTCCAAATTATATTCCTTGTGGACTTTGAAGATATTTATCCATTCCTTTGAAGATATTTATCCATTCTTTTGAAGATATTTATCCATTCCTTTCTTGTATTTAGTGATCTGATTAAAGTTTGATGTCAAGCAAATTCTTTTGCATTCTAAGATGTTTTATGTGCTTTTGCCTTTTTGAAACTTTTCACTTTTTTCTTTTAGTTGGTACTCTAAAATTTCACCAAATGTATTTAAGTACATGAATGTTTTTGTTTGTTTGGAAAGGAATTGCTTATTCATTTGGCTTGGCACTCAATGCCATTTTTCAAACTGGAGATTCATGTACTGCTTCTGTTCTGGGTCAATTTTTCTATCATTATCTTACCCTTCCCTAACTTTAATTCTCTATAGGTTCTCTTTCTGCAATTCCTATTATATGGAAGTCAGAAATACTAGAATTATCCTCATTAAATCCTAATTTGTTTTGTATTTTCCATCTTTTAAACCTTTGTTTGCTGCTTTTGAGAAGCATTAGTTCACTTCTATCTTTTAACTACAAAATAATCTGAGATTGTTGTGTTTATTTCAGTGCTCACTTTTTCATTTCTGAGATCTATTGTTGTGATGTAATAGGAATACATTTTACATTTCTTGATGCATTTGTACTTTAAAGTCTTATTTCCCCTGCTTTCTGAGATGGTCAAGTATAAGTTTTTCCACTTGTTGTTTTTTTCTATGCCTGTGATTCTTTTTAAATTTAACAATGTTTGATGTTTTGGTTTTGTCCTTATTTTGGTTTTTGCCAGGTTTTGAAGGCAGGTGGTAAGACATAGGACCTGCTGCACTTTTGCACTTCAAATTAATTATTTTCTTTTTATGATAAATCTATCATTGTGTTTGATGAGATTAGAGTTTCAAGATCTGACACTTATTATGTAAAATTTTCACATTGGAATGATTAGCTTACCCATTTAAAAAGATGCCATGTTTCGGTTTTTAATATAAGGTTAAAGGCATTCCTTCTCACCTTAACCTTCTTTTTTTTTTTTTTTTCCTACAATTTAAAACTCATTTCTTCTTACTAGGATCAGATAAGAATTACAGTCATTCTGTATCTTCTAGTTAGGAATCCTTGGAAAATTATGTGTTGAGTTTTTTTTCGGGGGGGGGCAGTTTCCCCAAATGTGTCTTCTGAGACCATTGGAAAAGATACTGATTCCTGAGCCCATCTTTTAGAAGTTCTCATATGGGTAGTCCAGAGAGATTATTTTTATGCATAGGTGTCCCACATAAATAATCTTACAACCTGGCAAATTTGGGATAAGCAATACTCTTAGAACAGGGGCAGAAATCCACAGAACCTGAATACTCATTCTTTTGAGGCTGGGACACATTTCATTTGGCCAGAGTGATGAGATTACATTGAAGTTTCATCTCAGGTAAAGTTCTGGGTCCTTGCTGGACAAACACTTAGACATCTGCTGAATGTGCTATTTTAATCCCGAATTGGTGATGTTTACTGTGTTTTGTGGCACTTGTGATTCAAAATCATGTTTCTGATGCTTGACAGAGAAGGTATGCAGTGCTAAACCACTTCCACCTGCTAAAGTAGGTTGTATCTTAAGCAGGGTTAACTGAAGTACACAATTTGGAAATTGTTTGCAAAAATGCTTCAGTTCTCTCAGGGTGGGGAGGCAGCCTGTGTGCCTTGTAGTTTCTTGAGTGTTTCCAGGCTTAAGCTTGATCTCTAAGTCAATCAACAAGAGAAAGTACACTGGATAGCAGTTTTACTCACCTGAACAATTTTTGAACATTGTAGAGTTTTGTTGCCATTTTGATATCACCCCAAACTAATTCTAGTGTAGAATTTTATAACATACTGCATAATATTGTGTCATTCTCAAAGGCTGATTCCTTGACAGCAAGCAGAAGCTAATAGCTAATTTCGGCTAAAGCTGTTAAAGATAGTGGTAGAAATGGCTTGAATCACGATAGTCAAATCCTGAAGTAAAAAGCTCGGTTTCCACAGTTTATCCTTATCAAGATGGGAGATAGACAAATGTCAAATAGTTTGAAGCTTTAATTTGTTTAAAGCAGGAGTCAAAACTTGACTTCTGTGCAGGTTATTTATTTGCTTGTTTGTTTACATGTTGGGTGGGGATGAGAAGGGAAGGGGAGGAGAGGATATTCAGATTCCCTGGGATACACATGTTGGCAATGGAAATATTGTAACTAAGTCATGTTGTATTCAGCACATGTATTTATTTATTTATTTTTCATTACACAATATTTTTAATTTAATTTTTTGAATTTACATAATTTATTTTTAAATTGAATTATAATTGACATATTATATTAGTTTCAGGTGTACAACATAGTGATTCAATATTTTTATACATTAAAAAAGGATCACCATGATAAGTTTAGATATCATCTGTCATCATACAGAGTATTACCATATTATTGACTTTATTCCCTGTATTGTACATAACATTCCCATAACTTATTTATTTTATACCTGGAAGTTTGTACCTCTTAATTCCCTTCACCTATTTCATTTATCCCCCTACTCCCCTCCTCTCTGGCAACTACCATTTGTTCTCTGTATCTGATTCTGTTTTGTTTCTTCGTTTGTTTTGTTTTTTAGATTCCACATATAAGTGAAATTATACAGTATTGTCTTTTTCTGTTTGACTTATTTTACTTTGCATAATACTCTCTAGGTCCATTCATGTTGTTGCAATGGCAAGGTTTCATTCTTTTTTATGGCTGAGCTATATTCTATTGTACGTATATAGAATATCTTCTCTCTTTTTTTTTAACATCTTTATTGGGGTATAATTGCTTTACAATGGTGTGTTAGTTTCTGCTTTATAACAAAGTGAATCAGTTATACATATACATATGTTCCCATATCTCTTCCCTCTTGTGTCTCCCTCCCTCCAACCTTCCTTTCCCACCCCTCCAGGCAGTCACAAAGCACCGAGCCGATATCCTTGTGCCATGCAGCACTTCCCACTAGCTATCTACCTTAGGTTTCTTAGTGTATATATGTCCATGCCTCTCTCTCGCCCTGTCACAGCTCACCCTTCCCCCTCCCCATATCCTCAAGTCCATTCTCCAGTAGGTCTTTGTCTTTATTCCTGTCTTATCCCTAGGTTCTTCATGACATTTTTTTCTTAAATTCCATATATATGTGTTAGCATATGGTATTTGTCTTTCTCTTTCTGACTTACTTCACTCTGTATGACAGACTCTAGGTCTATCCACCTCTTTACAAATAGCTCAATTTCGTTACTTTTTATGGCTGAGTAATATTCCATGGTATATATGTGCCACATCTTCTTTATCCATTCATCTGATGATGGGCACTTAGGTTGTTTCCATCTCCAGGCTACTGTAAATAGAGCTGCAATGAACATTTTGGTACACGACTCTTTTTGAATTTTGGTTTTCTCAGGGTATATGCCCAGTAGTGGGGTTGCTGGGTCATATGGTAGTTCTATTGGTAGTTTTTTAAGGAACCTCCATACTGTTCTCCATAGTGGCTGTACCAATTCACATTCCCACCAGCAGTGCAAGAGTGTTCCCTTTTCTCCACACCCTCTCCAGCATTTATTGTTTCTAAATTTTTTGATGATGGCCATTCTGACTGGTGTGAGATGATATCTCATTGTAGTTTTGATTTGCATTTCTCTAATGATTAATGATGTTGAGCATCCTTTCATGTGTTTGTTGGCAGTCTGTATATCTTCTTTGGAGAAATGTCTATTTAGGTATTCTGCCCATTTTTGGATTGGGTTGTTTGTTTTTCTGTTATTGAGCTGCATGAGCTGCTTGTAAATTTTGGAAATTAATCCTTTGTCAGTTGCTTCATTTGCAAATATTTTCTCCCATTCTGCAGGTTGTCTTTTGGTCTTGTTTATGGTTTCCTTTGCTGTGCAAAAGCTTTGAAGTTTCATTAGGTCCCATTATTTTTGTTTTTATTTCCATTTCTCTATGAGGTGGGTCAAAAATGATCTTGCTGTGATTTATGTCGTGGAGTGTTCTGCCTATGTTTTCTTCTAAGAGTTTGATAGTTTCTGGCCTTACATTTAGGTCTTTAATCCATTTTGAGCTTATTTTTGTGTATGGTGTTAGGGAGTGATCTAATCTCATACTTCTACATGTACCTTTCCAGTTTTCCCAGCACCACTTTTTGAAGAGGTTGTCCTTTCTCCACTGTACATTCCTGCAACCATTATAAAATATAAGTTGTCCATATGTGCGTGGGTTTATCTCTGGGATTTCTATCCTGTTTCGTTGATCTATCTTTCTGTTTTTGTGCCAGTACCATACTGTCTTGATTACTGTAGCTTTGTAGTATAGTCTGAAGTCAGGGAGTCTGATTCCTCCACCTCTGTTTTTCGTTCTCAAGATTGCTTTGGCTATTCGAAGTCTTTTGTGTTTCCATACAAATTGTGAAATTTTTTGTTGTAGTTCTGTGAAAAATGCCAGTGGTAGTTTGATAGGGATTGCATTGAATCTGGAGATTGCTTTGGGTAGTAGAGTCATTTTCACATTGTTGATTCTTCCAATCCAAGAACATGGTATATCTCTCCATCTATTTGTACCTTCTTTAATTTCTTTCAACCGTGTGTTATAATTTTCTGCATACAGGTCTTTTGTCTCCTTAGGTAGGTTTATTCCTAGATATTTTATTCTTTTTTGTTGCAATGGTAAATGGGAGTGTTTCCTTGATTTCACTTTCAGATTTTTCGTCATTAGTATATAGGAGTGACAGAGATTTCTGTGCATTAACTTTGTATCCTGCTACTTTACCAAATTCATTGATTAGCTCTTGTAGTTTTCTGGTGGCATCTTTAGGATTCTCTATGTATAGTGTCATGTTGTCTGCAAACAGTGACAACTTTACTTCTTTTTTTCCGATTTGGATTACTTTTATTTCCTTTTCTTCTCTGACTGCTGTGGCTAAAACTTCCAAAACTATGTTGAATAAGAGTGGTGAGAGTGGGCAACCTTGCCTTGTTCCTGATCTTCGTGGAAATGCTTTCAGTTTTTCACCATTGAGGATGATGTTGGCTGTGCGCTTGTCATATATGGCCTTTATTATGTTGAGGAAAGTTCCCTCTATGCCTACTTTCTGCAGGGTTTTTATCATAAATCAGTGTTGAATTTTGTCAAAAGCTTTCTCTGCATCTATTGAGATGATCATATGGTTTTTCTCCTTCAATTTGTTAATAATGGTTTATCACATTGACAGATTTGTGCATATTGAGGAATCCTTGCATTCCTGGAAAAACCCTACTTGATCATGGTGTATGATCCTTTTAATGTGCTGTTGGATTCTGTTTGCTCGTATTTTGTTGAGGATTTTTGCAACTATGTTCATCAGTGATATTGGCCTGTTGTTTTCTTTCTTTGTGACATCCTTGTCTGGTTTTGGTATCAAGGGGATGGTGGCCTCGTAGAAGGAATTTGGGAGTGTTCCTCCCTCTGCTATATTTTGGAAGAGTTTGAGAAGGATAGGTGTTAGCTCTTCTCTAAATGTTTGATAGAATTCGCCTGTGAAGCCATCTGGTCCTGGGCTTTTGTTTGTTGGAAGATTTTAAATCACAGTTTCAATTTCAGTGCTTGTGATTGGTCTGTTCATATTTTCTATCTCTTCCTGATTCAGTCTTGGCAGGTTGTGAATTTCTAAGAATTTGTCCATTTCTTCCAGATTGTCCATTTTATTGGCATAGAGTTGCTTGCAGTAATATCTCATGATCTTTTGTATTTCTGCAGTGTCAGTTGTTACTTCTCCTGTTTCATTTCTAATTCTATTGATTTGAGTCTTCTCCCTTTTTTCCTGATGAGTCTGGCTAATGGTTTATCTATTTTGTTTATCTTCTCAAAGAACCAGCTTTTAGTTTCATTGATCTTTGCTATTGTTTCCTTCATTTCTTTTTCATTTATTTCTGATCTGATTTTAATGATTTCTTTCCTTCTGCTAACTTTGGGGATTTTTTGTTCTTCTTTCTCTAATTGCTTGAGGTGCAAGGTTAGGTTGTTTATTCGAGATACTTCCTGCTTCTTAAGGTGGGTTTGTATTGCTATAAACTTCCCTCTTAGAACAGCTTTTGCTGCATCCCATAGGTTTTGGGTCGTTGTGTCTCCATTGTCATTTGTTTCTAGGTATTTTTTGCTTTCCTCTTTGATTTCTTCAGTGGTCACTTCGTTATTAAGTAGTGTATTGTTTAGCCTCCATGCGTTTGTATTTTTTACAGATCTTTTCCTGTAATTGATACCTAGTCTCGAGGCATTGTGGTTGTAAAAGATACTTGATACGATTTCAATTTTCTTAAATTTACCAAGGCTTGATTTGTGACCCAAGATATGATCTATCCTGGAGAATGTTCCATGAACACTTGAGAAAAATATGTATTCTGTTGTTTTTGGATGGAGTGTCCTATAAATATCAATTAAGTCCATCTTGTTTAATGTATCATTTAAAGCTTGTGTTTCCTTATTTATTTTCATTTTGGATGATCTGTCCATTGGTGAAAGTGGGGTGTTAAAGTCTCCTACTATGAATGTGTTACTGTTGATTTCCCCTTTTATGGCTGTTAGTTTTTACCTTATGTATTGAGGTGCTCCTATGTTGGGTGCATAAATATTTACAATTGTTATGTCTTCTTCTTGGATTGATCCCTTGATCATTATGTAGTGTCCTTCTTTGTCTCTTGTATTAGTCTTTGTTTTAAAGTCTATTTTGTCTGATATGAGAATTGCTACTCCAGCTTTCTTTTGGTTTCCATTTGCATGGAATATCTTTTTCCATCCCCTTACTTTCAGTCTGTATGTGTCTCTAGGTCTGAAGTGGGTCTCTTGTAGACAGCATATATATGGGTCTTGTTTTTGTACCCATTCAGCCAATCTGTGTCTTTTGGTGGGAGCATTTAGTCCGTTTGCATTTAAGATAATTATCGATATATATGTTCCTGTTCCCATTTTCTAAATGTTTTGGGTTCATTATTGTAGGTCTTTTCCTTCTCTCGTGTTTCTTGTCTAGAGAAGTTTCTTTAGCATTTGTTGTAAAGCTGGTTTGGTGGTGCTGAATTCTCTCAGCTTTTGCTTGTCTATAAAGGTTTCAATTTCTCCATCAAATCTGAATGAGATCCTTGCTGGGTAGAGTAATCTTGGTTGCAGGTTTTTCTCCTTCATCACTTTTAGTATGTCCTGCCACTCCCTTCTGGCTTGCAGAGTTTCTGCTGAGAGATCAGCTGTTAACCTTATGGGGATTCCCTTGTGTATTATTTGTTGTTTTTCCCTTGCTGCTTTTAATATGCTTTCTTTGTATTTAATTTTTGACAGTTTTATTAATATGTCTTGGCATATTTCTCCTTGGATTTATCCTGTATGGGACTCTCTGTGCTTCCTGGAGTTGATTAACTATTTCTTTTCCCATATTAGGGAAGTTTTCAACTATAATCTCTTCAAATATTTTATCAGTCCCTTTCTTTTTCCCTTCTTCTTCTGGAACCCCTTTAATTCAAATGTTGGTGCGTTTAATGTTGTCCCAGAGGTCTCTGAGACTGTCCTCAGTTCTTTTCATTCTTTTTTCTTTATTCTGCTCTGCAGTAGATTTTTCCACTATTTTATCTTCCAGGTCACTTATCCGTTCTTCTGCCTCAGTTATTCTGCTATTGATCCCATCTAGAGTATTTTTAATTTCATTTATTGTGTTGTTCATCGTTGCTTGTTTCATCTTTATTTCTTCTAGGTCCTTGTTAAATGTTTCTTGCATTTTGTCCATTCTATTTCCAAGATTTTGGATCATCTTTACTATCATTATTCTGAATTATTTTTCAGGTAGACTGCCTATTTCCTCTTCATTTGTTAGGTGTGGTGCATTTTTATCTTGCTCCTTCATCTGCTGTGTGTTTTTCTGTCTTCTCATTTTGCTTATCTTACTGTGTTTGGGGGTCTCCTTTTTGCAGGCTGCAGGTTCGTAGTTCCTGTTGTTTTTGATGTCTGTCCCCAGTGGCTAAGGTTGGTTCAGTGGGTTGTGTAGGCTTCCTGGTGGAGGGGACTAGTTCCTGTGTTGTGGTGGATGAGGCTGGATCTTGTCTCTCTAGTGGGCAGGTCCATGTCTGGTGGTGTGTTTTGGGGTGTCTGTGGACTTATTGTGATTTTAGGCAGCTTCTCTGCTAATGGGTGGGGTTGTGTTCCTGTTTTGCTAGTTGTTTGGCATAGGTTGTCCAGCACTGTAGCTTGCTGGTCATTGGGTGAAGCTGGGTGCTGGTGTTAAGATGGAGGTCTCTGGGAGATTTTTGCCATTTGATATTATGTGGAGCTGGGAGGCCTCTTGTTGACCAGTGTCCTGAAGTTGGCTCTCCCACCTTAGAGGCAGAGCCCTGACTCCTGGCTGGAGCACCAAGAGCCTTTCATCCACACGGCTCAGAATAAAAGGGAGAAAAATTAGAGAGAATTAGTAGAAGTAGGAAGAAAGAAAGAGAGAAAGAAAGAAAGAAAGAAAGAAAGAAAGAAAGAAAGAAAGAAAGAAAGAAAGAAAGAAAGAAAGAAAAAGAAGAAAAGAAGGCAAGAAGGAAAGAAAGGAGGGAGGGAGGGAGGGAGGAAGGAAAGAAGGAAGGAGGGAAGGAAGGAAAAATGACAGAAAGAAAGAAGATACAGTAAAATAAAATAAAGTAAAGTATAATAAAGTTATTGAATTAAAAAATAATTATTTAGAAAAAAAAGGGACGGATAGAACCTTAGGACAAATGGTGGAAGCAAAGCTATACAGACAAAATCTTACACAGAAGCATACACATACACCCTCACAAAAAGAGGTAAAGGGGAAAAAATAATAAATCTTCCTCTCAAAGTCCACCTCCTCCATTTGGTATGATTCGTTGTCTAAAGTAGGGAAGGAAGGAAGGAAAGAAAGAAAGAAAGAAAGAAAGAAAGAAAGAAAGAAAGAAAGAAAGAAAGAAAGAAAGAAAAGTATATTAAAGTTATTAAAATTAATTATTAAGAAAAAAATTAAAAAAAAAACAATGGATGGATAGAACCTTAGGACAAATGGTGGAAGCAAAGCTATACAGACAAGATCTCACACAGAAGCATAACACATACACATTCACAAAAAGAGGAAAAGGGGAAAAAATCATAGATCTTGCTCTTGAAGTCCACCTCCTCAATTTGGGATGATTCGTTTTCTATTCATGTATTCCACAGATGCAGGGTACATCAAGTTGATTGTGGAGCTTTAATCCGCTGTTTCTGAGGCTGCTGGGAGAGATTTCCCTTTCTCTTCTTTGTTCTCACAGCTCCCAGGGCTCAGCTTTGGATTTGGCCCTGCCTCTGCGTGTAGGTCGCTGGAGGGCGTCTGTTTTTTGCTCAGACAGGACGGGGTTAAAGGAGCCGCTGATTCAAGGGCTCTGGTGCACTCAGGCCCTGGGGAGGGAGGGGCACGGCGTGCGGGGCGGGCCTGCGGCTGTAGAGGCCGGCGTGACGTTGCACCAGCCTGAGGCCCGCCATGCGTTTTCCCGGGGAAGTTGTCCCTGGATCCCTGAATCCCGGGAACCTGGCAGTGGCGGGCTGTGGATAGTGACCTGTGATTGCACACAGGCCCTTTGGTGGCGGCAGCAGCAGCCTTAGCGTCTCCCGCCCGTCTCTGTGGTCCGTGCTTTTAGCCGCGGCTCGCACCCATCTCTGGAGTTCCTTTAAGCAGCGCTCTTAAACCTCTCTCCTCACGCACCAGGAAACAAAGAGGGAAGAAAAAGTCTCTTGCCTCTTCGGCAGGTGCAGACTTTTCCCCGGACTCCCTCCCAGCTAGCCATGGCGCACTAACCCCTTCAGGCTGTGTTCAAGCCGCCAACCCCAGTCCTCTCCCTGCGCTCCGACCGAAGCCGGAGCCTCAGCTCGCAGCCCCGCCCGCCCCGGCGGGTGAGCAGACAAGCCTCTCGGGCTGGTGAGTGCCGGTCGGCACCGAGCCTCTGTGCGGGAATCTCCCCACTTTGCCCTCCGCACCCCTGTTGCTGTGCTCTCCTCCGCGGCTCCGAAGCTCCCCGCTCTGCCTCCTGCAGTCTCCGCCCGTGAAGGGGCTTCCTAGTGTGTAGAAACCTTTTCTCCTTCACAGCTCCCTTCCACTGGTGCAGGTGCCGTCCCTATTCTTTTGTCTCTGTTTTTCCTTTTTTTTCTTTTGCCCTACCCAGGTACGTGGGGAGTTTCTTGCCTTTTGGGAGGTCTGAGGTCTTCTGCCAGCATTCAGTAGGTGTTCTGTAGGAGTTGTTCCACGTGTAGATGTATTTCTGGTATATCTGTGGGGAGGAAGGTGATCTCCGCGTCTTACACTTCCGCCATCTTCCCAGCACCCCCCCCAGCACATGTATTTATTTACCATTAATCAATTAATTTTAAAATCATGACACTTGAGTTAGTATTTGTTAGTTGTTTGTGTAACATTTTCTATATTTTATGGAAGTAAAGAAAAAAGAGGAGTAGTTATGGGGAGAAAGTGGAAATACTAGTTTTAAGGAAAAAGAAGTTAATTTAAACTAACTTTAGGTTGAATCAAAGGTTTTCCCTCTCCCCAATGGAATGATATTATAATCTCTCCTGGTGTAATCAGACCTGAAAACTTTGAGAAGGGCTTATCAGCTAATCCTGGAACCCTGGTCCAGGCTTCAGAAAAGTCCCAAGGTTGTGACTTTACAGGACTTTGATGTCTCTAATAAATTAAGTTTAATAATTATACCATCATTAATTATAGTGATAAATAATACGATTAAATACATTAAAAAATTATAATAAGATATTCATGCTTACAGTAAGAAATTGAATAGCTAAGGAAAAATAGAAAAATATCATCCTAAGTAACTTTGGGGCTCAGGCTTGTATATCACCTTAGTGTGTTTCCTATGCACATTTCTATTAGAATTATTTTCTTACTAATATCAGAAAAGCTATCACTAACTGACATTGACTTAGGTGCCCCATGTCCTTGCCTAAGGAAAAACAAAACAAAGCAAAACGAGGAATGAGAGTGATAAGGCCTGATTCAGGACTCAGATGACTAGTACCCAGTCTTCTCTCCACTGTCCTCTGCTTGCCGGGAAATGCCCACATTCTCACACAGGTCCCTCCCTTAATGAACCAACATGGCTGCTGAGTTCAAAGAGCTTTCCACCTTTAGGATGACTTTATAGTGGTGAAATGTTTATATTGAATAATGCTTTAAAAGGCTCTTTTTACTTTTTTTAAGTAAAAAATGGAGAAATGGATATGAATTCTGCTCTCTGAGTAAGACGTATCTTCTCTCACCTGAAACACTCTTACAGGTGACTGTGCTCAGTGAAACCTAAAGTCACAATTGTTGGAATTACTTGCTTTTTAAATTTCAGTTGTCACATCAGGATGCTCATTTTCAGGAGGAATCCTTTACTTAGTGGCATTTACTCTTCCCTCTTTCTTTGAGGAATAATCATAGTAAACTGATGATGACAAAAGCAGTTAAACATTTCTGTGGTTTGAAATAGTTTTTCTCAGCCTGTAAAGACAAGAGAGCTCTGAGATTCCAAAAATTGAGGGCTCAGGAACTTGATGTTAGACCTTATGTGTGTTAGTTTCTTGAAGCACAAGTGGGAATGATAAAACCACCGGGCCAGAGCTGTGCTGGAGATTGAAATAATGCTAACATAGTGAAGATGCAAATGCTTTTTGCATTGTTCAAGCGCCATAAAAACTTATGAAATCATTTTAGGTGACACAGAGCATATCTACTAATCTTAGGTATAAAGACTTTTTTTTCCTGAACCTAGCAGGTAGCCACTTTTAAATATTGAAGTATTTTGGTCTATAACTTGCACAAAATTTCATTAAAATTCATTACAAATCATGAAACGTAATTCCACTGGGAAACTTGGGCTGCAGCTTATCTTTCTGGATTCATGGTCAAGATCTCAATCACAATAAGTTTATGTCGCCTTTCTATAATACAACACAATCTGGTGTTGTAGGAAAAATGCCAGACCAGATGTTATAAACCAGAGCTACTTGTATGAGCTGGGACTTTATGAAACATCTCTGGAGCTCACAGTCCTCATTTGTAAAATGGGAGGGTGACACTACAGAGTCACTTATATCACTTTCTCTTTTAGGGTTCTATTACTCTATAGACAATCCTTGATTTACAATGGTTCTACTTAACAATTTTTTGACTTTACTATGTTACAAAAGCAATATGCATTCAGTAGAAACCGAACTTCGAATTTTGATCTTTTCCCAGGCTGGCAAGATGTGATACGTTATATTTTTTGTTTTGTTTTGTTTTTGTTTTTGTTTTTGCGGTACGTGGGCCTCTCACTGTTGTGGCCTCTCTCATTGCAGAGCACAGGCTCCAGACGTGCAGGCTCAGCGGCCATGGCTCACGGGCCCAACCGCTCCACGGCATGTGGGATCTTCCCGGACCGGGGCATGAACCCATGTCCCCTGCATTGGCAGGCGGACTCTCAACCACTGCGCCACCAGGGAAGCCCTGTGATACTTTATATTTGAACTGGAACCGCCAGATGATTCTTCCTAAACAAAATATAAGTATTAAACTTTGAGGGACATTATGATTGCAATATCACTAATCTCTATTTAATTCCAAGCACAGGGTGCTACTGCATTTTTAAAATCTTTTCCACTCTCATTATTACCACTACCTTTATTATTTTTGTTCTTAGATAACATTTATTGAGCACTAACTGTGTGCTTTGCACCCTTCTAGTTACCTTATCTCATCTAATCCTCACAGTAGCATGCCAAAGTAGATACTATTACTAGCCTCATTCCATGGTTTAGGAAACTGAGGATTAGGGAGTTTAGAAAACATATCCAAGATGATAGAACCATTAAACTGCTCCAGGAGGAGTCAAATGCAGTGCTTATCGCCCTCAGACTTGAGTTTATATTTCCAATCTTTTAAAAGTTGAAAGAAACCAGTGTTCCTTGAGTGCTGCTATATACCAGTAATTTTATATTCAATGTCACTTATTGGATTAAAATTATATTACACTGTCTTAGTCTGTTCGGGCTGCTGTAACACAATTACCATAGACTGGATAGCTTATAAACAACAGTAATTTATTTCTCACAGTTTGATGGCTGAGAACTCCAAGATCAAGGCGCCGGCAATTTCAGTGCCTTGTGAGGGCCCGCTCTGATTCATAGATGGTGTCTTGGCACTGTGTCCTCACATGGAGAGATGGAGGAGAGAGCTCTCTGGGGTCTCTTTTATAAGGGCACTAATCCCATTCATGAGGTCTCTACCCCCATGACCTAATCATCTCTCAAAGGCCCCCATCTCCTAATGCCAACATGCTGGAGATTATGTTTCAAAATTAATTTGGGGGGACATAAACATTTAGTCTACAGCAAATACTAAATCAAGTTTGGAGAAAGGAAACACACAAAGTACCTACAATTTACCAAACAGTGGAAAATTTTGTTTTCCTGTTATATACTCCCTTGGTCTTTATTAATATACATGTAAATTTATATAATTATAATTACATTGCCTATATCATATTTTGCTTTTTTTTCACTTAGTGTCACACTGTAAACATTTACTGTGGCAACATGGTTGCTATATTTTTTTCCAGCTTTATTGAGAAATAATTGGCATACATCCTTAATGTTAAACTGTATAAGTTTAAGATTCACAGCATAATGGTTTGATTTATATATATTGTGAAGTGATTATCACAATAGGTTTAGTTAACATCCTCCATCTCACACAGAGAGAATAAAAAGAAAAGAAAAAAAATTCTCCCTGTGATGAGAACTCTTAGGATCTACTCTCTTAACAAGTTCTGTATATATCATATAGCAGTGTTATCTATGGTCACCATGTATATTACACCCCTAGTACTCATTTATCTTATGAATGGAAGTTTGTACCTTTTGACTGCCTTCATCTGATCCCCACTCCCCTCACCCCCTGCCTCTGGTAACCACAAATCTGACCTCTTTTTCTATAAGTTTGGTGGTTTTGTTTTTGTTTTTGGAGAGTCCACATATAAATGAGATCATACAGTATTTATCTTTCTCTGGTTGACATTTCACTCAGCATAATGCCTTCAGCATCCATCCATGTTGTTGCAAATGGTAGGATTTTCTCTTTTATATGGCTGAGTTTTATATATATATATATATATATATATATATATATACATATACATATATATTTATATATCTCACAACTTCTTTATCCATTCATCCACTGATGGACAATAAGTTTTTAAAATTATTTTTAAAAGGTGAAAATAAATTCATTAAAGAATTTGTGGAGCCATTCATTTATTGTTGGACATTTGATAACAAGTATAGTTTCAATATAAAATACACTGAAACTTTAATTGTAAGTTTATTCTCAAAGTTTAATATGTAACTGCTCTGTGAATTATTTTGATCTATATTTGCCTACATTATTTTCATAAAAGTATAAACAAATAATAAAAATACCCTTAAAACCCATTACATATTTTTCTTTCTATTTTAAACATTTGAATTATGAATAATTTTTAAAATCCATAGTTTTAACAAATTTTTTTTTAAAATCCAAGATAATAGTCTCCAACCATTGACAGAATGTAGTTCTTTGATTTGTAATCCATGGACTGCATACATTTGGGTTTAGTAAGAGAAGCCAATAACTTGGAAAATGACAAATGCTAAAAATTTTACTATTATATTTTGACCAAACTGAATTTATATTATATATTATACATAATATAATCATAATAAAATATATTATTTAATAGTATTATATAATAATATACAATAATATATAATAACAATGGTATCATATAATAATGTATTACATATTACTACATAATATATATTTTTATATATTATGCATATAATATGAATGTATATACTAATCTTTTTCTTCATCGGTTCTAGATTTAAAGTCATAGCTATGAAAATTTCCCCATCATCCATGTTATAAAGTCATTGAACCATGTTTTTCTCAAGTGCATTATTCATGTAGAATTTATCCTGTCATAAGTTCTGAGGAATAGATCTAATCCTAAAGGCTATCCAGACATCCCAAGACATCTTTTAGATAAAATTCATTTCTTTCCTATTTAATTTTGATGCCACAGTTTATTGTGCAATAAATTTCCATATACAATTAACTTTCTGTCTGAATTGTCTATTCTCTTACTTTGGTTGCCTATTAGTATAACAATTCCATATTACTTTAATATAAAGTATGTATAATATGCTTTGAAGCCTGGGAAAGCTTCCTCCTTTCCATTTTTTTGTTGTTTAGTCTTTAAATAAAATTTACAACACATCTGTCATTGGAAAACAATGTGATATTTTTAATTGAAATAGCATTAAATTTCCAACTTAACTTATGAGGAACTGACATCTTTATGAATATCCTATCCAACAGGCATAAAGCTTCAGTTAAGCAAGATGAATATGCTCTAGAGGTCTGCTGTACAACATGGTACTATAGTCAGCAGTAATGTACACTTAAAAATTGTTAAGAGGGGAAATCTCATGTTAACTGTTCTTGCTAAATAAAAATATGTATATAGATATATATATATGCTTTATATCTTTAAAGGATTTTTGAAACTTTTCTTAGATTCTGAATGTAAACCCAGAAATTCTTTAAATGTAAGAATCAAATTGAAAACATTTCTAATGGATAATAACTTTGTTTATGGTGGTCTAAAACTATAAAAGCCTTTAAAATGTCACAAGATTAGCTTCATCATCCACATACACTTTCAAAACAAACAGGCAACGTCATCTGCCATTCTAGATCATGAATGTAGTCTCTGAAAGTTTTGTTTCTTTTGTTAATTTGTGGCTCTTCAAGCATTATTGGAACATAATTTAATAAACCCACTACATATAATATCCTCAGGTATGTAATGACTTTGCTAATTATTTATTTGCTGAGCAGTCTAAAATGCCTCCCTCTTGTGTAACCAATGTTAAGGCTGTAAATCAATCAACCAGTACAAGCAAACTTACTTTTAAACTTGATTTACCTGAGGAGAGTGGAGAAAGCACCTTAAAAATGGACGTTCTAATAAGTTGTAATGTAAATCAGCATTAGTTTATAAGCTAGCATCATTAATTATCTTTTTTTAACAATAGCAGGTTGGTTGGAGAATCATAGATCTTCATTTATAAGACAGAATGGTATAACAATATTATATGAAATAGCATGATTTATTGAACTTGGGAGTTTCAGTAAAAGGCTGAATGGCTTTCAAATCCAGTAAGAACTGTCTCTTTGATTGTCACATTTGATCTAGTGGGAACTGTCACTGTTTCCTGCCAAGAAAATATGTAATATAATTTCTGCAAAACCTCTATGGCTTCCTGTCTATCACTGAGCTTTGTGAATCATTTATTCCCACTCTCTCCTTAAAAATGTGTGTGAACCAGGATGCTTCCTAGTATTTCCTGACTGGCTGCCTTGTGGAGAAAAATATAGAAAACTTAAACTTCACAATTGCCAATAATGAGCAATCATTACTCAAATTACTCCAAGCACTGATTAGGTTTAAAGTAATGAAGAAAGCACCATAATCAATCATCATCAACCCAAGGGAAGTCAGTCTGTGTGGAGAAACCCTAGGAACTAGCACAGGGCTCCACCTACAGGGTTCCAGGGGCAGAAGAATGGCAGGCCAACTTCAGGTCACATGTACCCTGCACAGCATGCTGCTTCTCTATGCTGGTCACCCCCACTGCCTGCCCAGAACTCTGAAAGGAGGAAAACTAAATTCAAAGTCTCTTTCCAAACAAGCAGTCCTGATTGAATCACAGTGTGAACTGTGGTGTCACATGCCATCATTAAAAAAATAATAATAAACACAAGTATTAAGGCAATCATACTACACAGGAAAGATTAGATAATAGACAGATTGACATAAAGGTAAATAATAAAATTTTCAACTATGCTACAGGGTGGCCAATCACCTTAGTTTACCAGAATTGAGGGGTTCTTAGGATTTGAAATTCTCAGTTTTAGAAACAGCACAGTCCTGGCAAACAGGGTCGAATCGGTCACCCTACTGTGTTACCAGCTTTCCAAGAAAGTGATGCTTTAAAATTCAGTTTATATTAATTATGGGGAGGACTTAGAAGATCATCAGTAGCAAATTCTTTTGCCTGCTTTTTACTGCAAAAGAGAACAACTTTATTAGTGAGCATAAAATCCTCTTGGTAAGGGCCTGTGCAATATTTGGTCTCCACCATTTAATCAGGAAAGCTGCATAGCCAGGAAATTCTTCCTTGCCATGTGCATTAAGTTTTGCCACACATGCCAATTTATTGGCATTCTGCATATCTGAGAAGCAATTTCAATGACCCCTTTAAGTATAAGCATGAGTCAGTTTAAGAGACCCCAGTAAGGTCACACAAAAAGGAAATTAAAGTTACAAAACCCACCTAAAAAATGTATGATCACAGATGGACATATATATATATATACTATTGGGGGGACCATACAACAAATAAGCATTTGTTGGTCCATAACTGGTTGTATTCTGCCTAGTAATATTTTACTAAGCAGATATTATTCAAAAGAGAAATCAACTGATTACCTAATTTAAATGCATATGTGAGTGTGTGTTTAGTTATGGTCTGATCCATAGTGTATAATGAACATAAGACAAAAATATGTGCAATCTTTTCCTAGTTTTTGACATATTAAGTCGGTTAGAAAAGCAATAGAAAAGCAGGGGGGGTCAAAAAGATGAATTATATTTTAAAACATTCTTGAAAATATTTACAAAATTTCATGCTAATGGTACCCGTAATTGAACTGCAATGTCATGAACAGCTTCATAGAGCTAGGTTCTCAGAGACAATGACAGAACTAGTCTTTTTATATGAAAAGTTTCTACATTACCCTTATTTAAAATGTATGTGGACCGTCCATCTTTGACAACAATAATAAATTATTTCCATGGTAACCCAGGGATAGAACCAAATAGATGTCATCTCAGCATAGCGACAAAGGGGACTACAGAGGAAGTCCCTTTTCAATGTTTTGGTCAAGATACTGCATTGTAAACATTTTGAAACTAAATCATCATGACCATGACTGAAGGTTATCTGACTGTTAGAAAATAAATTGTCTGAGGAGAGGTAAAAATTAATTTTTTGGGCAAAATGAGAAATAACAATAAAGGAAAAGAAAATATCATCTACATAGGGTTGGCATATAAGGATCAGAAACTTATTTGCATTCTTAACAGTAAATTAATAATAAAAACTAATATAACCCTTTGTCAACATGCCAAATCCCAATGAGGATTCTGTGCTGAAAGATGTTGCAAAGACATAGATTCAATTTCCATGTAAAACAATCAGCAATAATAGTATGTCAACAATTTTTCTGTCATTCTCTTTGGTAGTTTTTGTTAACCTTGAATATCAGAATATTGCATTATTTGGTAGATCCATTCTTGTTTTTTTTTCTCTCTATTGAATTAAGTATACCTACTCTTGACTGGACAATATCTAGATAATGGACCTGAATTCCAGTTACTTAATGTTTATAACCACAACATTTATAGTAGCTATTCACACACACTCTTTCTCAGGTATAAACTAAATTATCTTTCAAGTTCAGACACTTAATAATGCTAAATTTCAATACGTCTGTGCTGGGGCTACCAAAAAGACGGCATAGGTTAGGAAAAGAACAATTTCATGGATTAACTAGTCTTCCCTTATTGATTGAGTGTTTGGATTAAGTGAATCCAAATCTTTGGACAGCTAGGAAAGCAGGATGGTGAGAAAAGAAATCACATTTAACACAAAATTATAGTTACTATAACAATAACATTAATGATCATAAAATTATGACAATGATGCTGAACAAATTATTACATACTCTGGTCACTCTTCGTGGTACTTTGCATACATTTTCTCATTTACTCTTCACAAAACCACTTCAGTGTTACTCCTATTCTCTGTGTTTTCTAAGTAGGAATACTGAATAACTTAGCCAAGGTAAAAATAATGATTAAAATAAATTCAGAATAAAATTATCTCTTGCACATTACCTGGATCTAAGTGAATTGTTGTGGAGCTGCATCTGAGATTAGCTCACTTCTCACATATCTGGTGCCACTGATGAGTCAAGTAGGTCAGGGAGCCTCCGCCCAGGCCACCATGACACCTCAAGGAACAACCATCAGACCATTTCTCTCTTTAAAGTGGGGGCTGGAAATTATGACAACTCAGGGGATTTTACCTTACTGGGGGGCAGTCACAAATTGTTTATTCATCCCTACAACTGAGAGTTAACCAAAGCTTGAGAATCATAAGGTGATAGCACAAGTGCAGATTCACTTGGGAAGAGAAGGGACTGGGACAGGAATAGAAGTAAATCTATACAGTGAATCTTGACTTTTGGTTTATTTCCTCAAATGTAATACTAAATCCCATAGCATCGTAAAATTTTTAATTATTTCATGTAAATTTGGTTGCAGTTTCATATCACAAAAATTCTTTAAATCAGATGAATAGTGCAGAATATGCAATAAAACAGAAAAAAAATAATAGTTTCCAAAGTCATGGCAGGATTATTAAGGGGAGATCCCTAGAGCATGAGCCTCACATAGCCAAACCATGTGTGTCCTACTCCCCAGTAATTGTTTTTTGTCACAATGTTGGTATGTTATAATATCTGACCTTCTGTATTGGTACCACTCTTGTGACACTTAGACCTGCTGTATAACTTTATATCTATATTAATTGCATCAATGAAAGATATAAATATAATTTAAAGACAATGTTGAGAGCTAAACTTTAAAACTCCTTAACAGGGCTTCCCTGGTGGCGCAGTGGTGGAGAGTCCGCCTGCCAATGCAGGGGACATGAGTTCGTGTCCTGGTACGGGAAGATCCCGCATGCCGCGGAGCAGCTGGGCCCGTGAGCCATGGCCGCTGAGCCTGTGCGTCCGGAGCCTGTGCTCCACAGCAGGAGAGGCCACAACAATGAGACCCCGCGTACTACAAAAAAAAAAAAAACAAAAAACCAAAAAGCAAAACTCCTTAACAAGCCAAGTCGCCAAAGAGGGAAGAAAAAGTAATTCACCTTCATTTAACAATAGTAGAAAGTAAAATCATCTGCCGTAAAATGCCTTAAATATAGATGTCGTGTTTTGAAATGTAACCCCTTTTTTGCAACATCAATGACCAGTTGTTTTTACATTCCTTTCTCTTTGTGCCTGATTGTCCCATCTCTTTAATGGGAAGAGATTTATTAACTAAACTAGGGACCACTCTGTTTCTTGAGGGGCAAGAGAACCACCCTCATCACCAAATGATTCCAACAGAAAGTGGAAAGGAACAGATTGAATCTGGAGCTGAAATAAAAGCCTTACTAGATACTGGAGTATAAAATATCAAGGTTCTGGGCTTGGTCAAAGATATCCAGCTGGTAATTATTAAGTTTAAAAGGATTATAGAGTGTCTAAATCTAAGGTGAAAATTTCTTAAACCTAGGGAAGATCCTCAAAAGTGTTTGTAAACAGATTACCAAAATGGGAGGCCACTGATCTAACTAAAGTAACCATAGCTGATATTCAGAGCCGGGTAGAAATTTGGGGGGAAACCTTCTTACTTAAGCAAAATGAGGGAAAGTAAAACCTTACAACATAGATGAATGGGTATACCAGTCCTTTGGTATCATTGAGGTGGCCACCCAATTCTTTGAGGAAAAAAAAAAGAAGAAGGGCTTCCCTGGTGGCGCAGTGGTTGACAGTCCGCCTGCCGATGCAGGGGACACGGGTTCGTGCCCTGGTCCGGGAAGATCCCACATGCCCCAGAGCGGCTGGGCCCGTGAACCATGGCCGCTGAGCCTGCGAGTCCAGAACCTGTGCTCCACAACGGGAGAGGCCACAACAGTGAGAGGCCCATGTCCCACAAAAAAAAAGAAGAAGAAGAAAAAGAAATATTTTTCTGGCCTCAAGGAAACAAAATCATCCTAGGAGGAACTTATCTCCACCATCTTTTTAAAATGCAAATTTTAAAAAAGGGGGTAAAATAATTTAAAACTTGACTTGTCAAGGATAAACAGAAATCCTAAGTGTCTTTTCTGTAAACATTAGTAAAAAGGGTTTAGTCATCTAGACCTTGATTTTTTCCCTCTGCCTGAATCCTAACTTGAATCCAGCCCCTTGTAACTGATAGGTTTTACACTGTTGTACCGGACTCAGGGCTGAATTTTTGAAATGAAAACTGTGAGGTTCCTGTGATTTTTTGTGTGTTCAAATGTATCAGTGTGTGTTGTAGATGTATGGTATTACCAAAATTAATTTGTGAAAGAGCTCTACTTAATTGACTTTAAAAAATTAAGCATTTATATAAATACTAAGGAATGTAAAACTGGCCAGAATGATTTTCGGGTTCACGTGACCTAGGAAATACTCAACATTAAATTAATATCTTGTATTGATGATGGCTTAACCTTGTTGGTTTGCTTAATATAGACGTTTCTTTAGAGTCATCAGTGTTAAATATAATACTTCTGTTGTACCTAGGTTTACTAGAGGTCAAATCAGACCTTATTATATCTATTGCAAATTTGTCAACAAAAAAAGTAACTTGATGTGAAAAAAAAAACTTTTAAGGAAAGTAAAATGTATGTTTTCAGTAAAAGATGGTGTGAGGATTAAAAAAAATATACTAAAAATGGAGTTGTACATGATCAGGATTTTCTAAGATTGGATTAAATCTAGTTAGGTAAATGGATTTTGTTGGGAATGGGCTAGGACAAGACTGGATTTGGTTCTCCCTCCAAAGTTTTCTTGAAATGTTGCTTTCGATAACAGGTTGTATAAATTTCTCTGCCTTTAAATAATCTGTATTTGCTTCTGAGATTTCTTTTAACTTTAGTTAAGGAGTAAGTATTGTCTTAAAATGACCTATGATCTTGTTTGACCAAGTGTTTTAAAACTTTTTGACAAACTTCCCAAATATCAAATTTTAAAGTTCTTTTGATTTCCAGTTAACTTTGGTATGATTTACAGGGCCCCTGAGGTATCTCAAAAAATAAATAAATAAATAAATAACTAGGATTGTTTTGTATGTTAAATCAAATATAATCAGATGTTTAAAAAAATATTCTTTTAAAAAATAATTCCAAATTCCATTTACATGTGGAAAGCTCATACAAATTAATAGGATAAAAAACAATGATAGCCCTCTCCTCCACACCATACCATAAAATGAAGGGCCAAGAACATGAAAAGGTAATTCACAGAAGTGGCTAATAAAAACAAAAATTGCTTTGTACCATTAATGAAGGAAATAAATATATACTAAAGCCACTATAAGATAACAGCTTATTTGTTGTTTGCTTGTTTTACCTAACACATTAGCAAACATTTAGATGCAAGAGTATTCAGCATTGGGACTTCCCTGGTGGTCCAGTGGTTAAGACTTTGCACTTCCAATGAAAGGGGTATGGGTTTGATCCCTGGTCAGGGAACTAAGATCCCACATGCTGCGTGGTGCAGCCAAAAAATTAAAAAAAATAATAATATTCAACATAGATGGAGTACAGTTAGGCAAATACAACTTTTTTTAAAAAAGCAATTTGGCTGATATATTAAAATTTCTAAAATGCACATATTCTCTTATCCACTAATTCCATTTCTAAGGATTAATTATCATAAAAAATTTTATAAATTAGAACAAACTTTACGGCAAAGATATTTGTGTGGAATTATTTTAATAGTGAAAAAATGGAAAAACAAACAGTAGGCAATAAATATTACTGGAGGTTAATGTAGTAACAATAACTATAATTTATTTATTAAGTGATTTTTAGGTGTTTGCAAACGTGCCAGATTTTTGGCCTACATGATCTCAAACCTCCTAAAAACGCTGTGAAATAGATAAAAATATTTTACCCATTTTACAGATGAGGAAATGGAACTCAGAGAAATTATGTGACTTTCCCAAAATACCCAGTAAATAGTGGCTGGTCAAGGATTCAAACCAGACTCATCTTATTCCAGAGCCTGTGTTCTTCTATATCGCCTGCCATATAGTGGAACAGTGTAAGCATAGTTAAAGTTATCATTATAAAAAGCCTTTAGTGACCTGTTGAGAGCATGATGGGACAGTAAGATGTAAACTACTACATGATATGCACTGAACCAATGATCATTGAACAAGTATTACATTCAAGGCACTTGTATCCTGAGTTCAGAATGAGAGAGAGCGCAAATATTTTTTTTAAAAAAATGAAAATTCTGAACAAGACCTGAAAATTTGTTAGTAAAAATTTGGGGTGGGGAGAGGTAGCAAAAATAATGGTATTTTTAATATTCTTCCTTACTCTCTTTTATATTTTCCAAGGGTATGCAAAATGAGAAATAGCTTTATGGAGTCCCAAGGACTGTGATTCCACTATGGCCATACTTCAGTTCCTTGGTTGTCTGGGCAGTTAAGGACGGTGAGTTTAGCTCTTGTTAACCTAGATTGCACACCAAGTTTATTTTTTGTTTGGATATTAGCTGCCAACTTATTTATTTGTTTTTAACAACCAGTAACAGGGTCATCTCAGCCCAAATGGGCGCTCATTATTTCCATGGCTTCCTGATCCATGACATTTTCACACCAGATCCCCACAATTCAGCTCCTTTAAATAGTGTAGTTTATCCATTTGGGTTCCTCTTTCTTATGGTTCCCTTGACATGTTCACTTGAGAAAGACAATGAGTTCCTATTAAAACCACCCAAAGCCTTTCCACACCAACCTCCCAGAAAACAAGCAATTAGAGGAATACCAAGAATTCCAAGTTAGCAAAACTTAGTAAATATGCAAATACACATCTAATTCACTGGTTTTTAAATAATTAAAACAGTGCATTGATTTGTACATTCTCTATTCCCAATCAGAGTTATTCTTGCACATCTTAGATCATTTTATTAACTCAGTTAAAATTCTATATCATGATTTGTAATTTCTCTTCCACAAAACGTCAAATTTCTGTTGGTCCAAAAGACTCTGATCTGCCCCACGCCTTCACCCCTGGCCACCCACCCCCAGCCAATCTCTTTCCCTAAGTTCCCCATTGCCCCTCCCAACCCCAGCTGCACTGACTCCCCCCATATCCTCCAAGTCCACTCGTGGATAAAGTCTCCATCTGCCTGTTCCCTCTGCCCACCGTGCTTGTTTTCCAGATTGGTTAACTTCTTCAAGCTTCCTAACTACCTTAACTATCGTATTTAATAATGCCACCCACCTCCCTCCACTCTGCACTCCTCATTCCCCTAACCATACTATCTATGATTTTTACTCTGTTTTTCAATAAAGGATACTTATAACCTTGTAACATTATATATTTAACTCATTTCCGGTTCATTATTTGTTTCCCATCATTAGAAGGTAAGCTCCTGGTGGGTAGACATTCTTTCATCTCTATTGTTGACTGATGTATACATCAGCAGCCCAAATACTCATGTGTACCAGAACAGCCTCTGGCATGTAACAGGTACTCAATACATATTGGTTGCATGAATAAATATTACTGCTGGCTGATATACAAGTGAAAGTACAAATGGCTGCTTAGTCCAAATGTCTATATCATATCCAAGTCCAATACGAGGCCTTGCTAGTAACTTCAAAGCTATAGCCCTATCATGCTCCAGCTATTTTTTAAGGAAATATACAATCATCCACATCCCTAATCCTGTGCTGCCACCACACAAATTATAAAAATGAAATACTTGTGGTGGTTGACTTATAGTGTGTTCCTTAAAATGCACATTTCCATCCTGTATAAACTTCATGTAAGACCAGAAATTTGAGGAAGCTGCCCCAGTTTCTTACCTTAGCCCAAAATATAATCTTTAGTCCATTCCACTCTCACACATGCTTTTTCTAAGCTCCGGTCCATTCTAGAAAAATTGTAATCAAAGTAAAGGAAGTTCTTCCTCCTCCTGCCCATTGTCAATTAATGATGCCTCATTAGACAAATCATTTGGAACGCTGATGAGGTTTTCCTGAACACAAAGGCCAGGCTGATTGATTGTTTTTCCACCTGTGGCTCTTGGGTGAATAGCCAAAGGTTAGCCCAGTTCTTGGGGGCCTCCATTGTGTCAGCAAAAATTAGCAAGAAAGTGGCCAAGTTGTCAATAGAGCACAGAGACAATTAGTTAATGATTAGGGAGCTAGCAGTTGGGAAATAGATAACAAAATGAGCCATCTTGGTTACATTTGCATGCATTTAGAAAATCTATAGCACGGTAAAAAGTATAATACCACAGAGAGAGAAATGATGTGCTTTGAAACCAAATTAAACAAGAGAACTTAATCATGAGCAGAAATTTGCACAACTTGGTAGAAGGTCATGGCTATGTCAGAATGATGCAGTAACACTGATCAAATAGATTATTAACCCCAACTGTGAGATTTCTCTTACCTTTACATAAGGCCTTCCTTCTGAATTTGGATTGATTGATTGATTAATTCATCATATATATATTGAGCACCCATATGGGCCAGATGATTTATGTTTTAGGCATCATGGAAAAGAAGGTCAAATGAGATAGGCTTGGTCCCTGCCCTTAGAAAGATGAAATTCTGGTAGGGAAGTCAGATTTTAAAAAGAAAGAGACAATCAAACTACTTATAATTGTTGTAAGTGTGTTTAAAATATCCTAATTATACTCTGGGATGGTTGGAAGGGAGAGTCCCTTCAGATATTTAGGAATGAAGATTAATAATCAAAAGTTAAAGTTTATGCTTTAATATATTTTTCTCCTTAGAGAGTGGAAATTCTTAGGTGTCCCTCCACAGGTCACATGGCATTTCTAACAGAACAGCAACTAGAGTGAGGCTGATGGGACCTTAATTGTTGGAAGTGTCAGAAGTGAGGAAGTGGGTCAGCTTGGATTTATCTTGCAGTATTTAAAACTCTGCTGTGGCTTTAGCCTAAGGTTATATCTACAGCCAATGGAAATGACGGGGGTGTCTGCGGTCATTTTTCTTACAGTTTGCAAATAACTTGAACCTTCTGTTATTGTTTAAACAGCAGCAGTGGGAAATTGTGCAAATTCAAAGTAACACTGCACATGTGACAGGAAAAGATTTTCAAATGTTAGAAGGATGGTGCCAAGCAGAGATGCTACAGCACTCCCTGTCACCTTGGACAAAAGTCTTCTATCCCACACCAAACAGTGGGTAAATTGTGAGGGAATGCAAGTCATGAGGTCACAGGGACAAAAAATCCTGGAGCTAGAAAGAGCTGTCTTGAAATTGTCTAGTCTTTCATCATTTCACAGGGAAGTCTCCACGGCCAAGTTCCTTGGGGGAAGATCCAGCCTAGAACCCACTCCTGCTAACTCCAAGCCTGGTAAAGCCCAAGCCAGAGAGTCAAAGGCCAGGTATTGTAATGCCAAAGAATATGAAATATCGAAGTTTCCAGCTAAATGCAAACCTGTTATATCCGTACACTTAGGTAAGTGTAATTTCATTTCAAACCAATATTGTTCCTCTGACTCGCATACCCAAACCCCTGAGTAAAATATATTCCTGCCAAATTTATTTTTACTTCCTCACAGGACCATTTATATACAGTTAAATTAGTTATCCAGCCAATTCTCTTCCATATGAAAGCAGAAAATTGATTTAACTGGTGGTTTTCATCTGTTATTTGGATTTTTTCTGCAAAGACACATCCTACTTTTTCTTTTTCTTTCACTTTTATTTTTCATTTGGAGGAAATATGTGAAAAGGTGATGTTTTGTTTATTAAAATCTCAACTCATTCTCCTAAAAATAAAGTCTTTTATTATTATTATAAAGTTATCTCTAGATATGAATTTATAATGATGTCTCCACTATTTTCTCAGCTGACAGGGTCAATGTAGACACAAAGAAAGTCATCAACTCCTTAGATTATTAATAAAGTATACAATTCCATTTGAACTTATTCTGTACAATTCCAAATCAACTGATTCATTCAATCTTTCACTCCATTTAGTATATTGCATGAAGGAATAATTTGGTTTTATAGAGATAAACTATGTTTTTCTTTGAAATGACCATTTGTTATAATTCCATTGAAATGTTTGACTCCATTCAGGTGGTGAATACGGAAGGTGGGAGAGAAATATATATGCTTAGAGTTTTCCATCTTATCTGTTCTCCATTTTTTTATAATAATTTTAAAAATCTGTTAAAAAAGCTCTATTTCTAGTTGAGCATATGACCAAATACATAAAAACTACATTTCCCAGGTTAGATAGATAGATAGATAGAAAGATATAGATATGGATTGGAGATATAGTTATAGATAGATTTTTATAAGGTTTTGGCTCACACAATTATGGAAGCTAAGAAGTCTCTTGATCAGATGCTTGCAAGCTGGAGACCCGTGAAAGCCAGTGGAAGGGTTATAGTCTGAGTCCTAAGTTCTGAGAACTGGTAAGCCAATGGCATTAGTCCCAGCCCAAGGGCAGAAGAAGACAGAGAGAGCAAATGCTCCCTTCCTCTGTCTTTTTGTTCTATTCAGGCCCTTAATGGATGGGATGAGGCTCACCCACACTGGGAGCACAATCTGCCTATTCGGTCTACTGGGTCAAATGCTAATCTCATTCGGAAGCACTGTTGGTGGGAATGTAAATTGATACAGCCACTATGAGGAACAGTATGGAGGTCCCTTAAAAAACTAAAAATAGAACTACCATATGACCCAGCAATCCCACTACTGGGCATATACCCCGCGAAAAACATAATTCAAAAAGAATCATGTACCACAATGTTCATTGCAGCTCTATTTACAATAGCCAGGACATGGAAGCAACTAAGTGTCCATTGAAAGATGAGTGGATAAAGAAGATGTGGCACATATATACAATGGAATATTACTCAGCCATTAAAAGGAACAAAACTGAGTTATTTGTAGTGAGGTGGATGGACCTAGAGTCTGTCATACAGAGTGAAGTAAGTCAGAAAGAGAAAGACAAATACCGTATGCTAACACATATATATGGAATCTAAGAAAAAAAAATGGTCATGAAGAACCTAGGGGTAAGATGGGAATAAAGACACAGACCTACTAGAGAATGGACTTGAGGATATGGGGAGGGGGAAGAGTAAGCTGTGACAAGGTGAGAGAGTGACATGAACATATATACACTACCAAATGTAAAATAGATAGCTAGTGGGAAGCAGCCACATAGCACAGGGAGATCAGCTCGGTGCTTTGTGACAACCTAGAGGGGTGGGATAAGGAGGGTGGGAGGGAGGGAGACGCAAGAGGGAAGAGATATGGGAACATATGTATATGTATAACTGATTCATTTTGTTTTAAAGCAGAAACTAACACACCATTGTAAAGCAATTATACTCCAATAAAGATGTTAAAAAAAAGAAGCACCCTCAAAACATACCCAGAAATAATGTTTAACAAAGTATCTAGACACCCCATGACCAGATCAAGTTGACATAAGATTAACCCTCACAGAAGCTTGTTAATAAAAGTCCTGTCCAGTGAGATTAAAGTAAAGACCCTAACAGGTATTCTTGAATTTAAGTCATGCAGCCATCTCCACCCTTTTCCCTGTGATATTATCATGATAGATAGAGGTGGAGAGCTCTGTTGAGTCATGCTTTGGTGATCACAGAACCACTGTGGTAACCCTGGATTTGCCTACATTTTTAGAAGGGGAAAATAAACTGTCTAGTTTAAGATACTGTTATTTTGGGTTTTCTGTCACTTGCAGTTGAGTCTAATATTAAATTGTTTATGATGGAAAAAGAGAAAGAAGGATGGTAGGAGAGAAAAATACATGAATGTATATTGTGCACTTATTATTGCATTAAATAGGTTATTGGAATTAATAACCACAGCAAATGACATAATAGCTATTGTGATCCCCATTTCAGGAAGGAAGAGATTGATACTCAGAAAGGTTAAATATCCTGTCTGAATTTATATAACTAGGATATGACGGAGCTTGGTTTTTCTACCAAGTTCACTGACTCCAAACCATGATTTGTTTACTCCAGATGGTACAGCAGTGCCTCCCAGAACTCTTTAGAAGTTCGTTTTATTACTAAGGTGAAGTGGTAGAAACATTTTTCAGTGCCCACGGTCTGTAATGTTTCATACCAGACTTTAGTGTCATCAAAAGGTTGAAATGAAAGTGAAGACTGTATTATCAAATATATTCATCCCTTGAGGGACTTCTTAAGTAAGAATATTGCACAGGCAAAATATATACAATGTTAATTTTAAAATAATTGAAGTGTGTCAAGAAGTGAATGAGTCTCTTATTTCAATATCTTTTAGAGAATAAACTTTGAGTGAAATTTAAGTTTTTTTTTCCTCTTCTGTGAGCTCTGTGAGAGCTACATACAAAATTTTGTTATCTAATTACCACATCAAAGTGACTGCTTTGTACTTGTCCAATCATTCTGTTCACCTTATTAGCTTAGAAAAGATCCTTATGGTCCTTGTGGTTTAGGAATATTTTCAAATACTTTATAGTGTGGGGATTGTCAAGGTTTGTTTCAGGTTTATTTTCATTCTCTGAGCCTTTACAGTTGACTCCTTCCCATTCCAAGGGTCTTAGCTGAATTGTCCAGCACTATTAACATACTATAACAAGAGACTTTAACTTCATTGGGTTACCAGAGAACACTATGAATTCCAAAGTGAGCCTTTAGAAGACAGACATAGAGAGATATAGAAGATACGGGTTATCTTCTGACCCACTTGCCTTTCCATTGATGTTCAGATACTTGACTTTCTATGCCTCACTGCTTTGACCTACAAGCATCCAATTATTTTCAATTTAGATATACTTGTCAGCACCTTTGCTTTTCAACCCTGAGCATGGGTTTCCTAAGTTTCAAAAGGAAATTGATGTTGAAAAGAATAAGGGGAGGCTTGTAGATGTCTGACTCTTTTTCTTCTTCTTCCACAAATTATAGTAGCTTAAATTCTGACCAGACAGGTTGATCTAACTAGAAAGAAAGTGTGCCATGAAAGCATCCCAAAGGTTGTATTGGTTCAAGGAGAATGACACAGGCAATAATGTCATCCTCAATTCTTTCTTCTCCTTGATATTCCACACCTATCGGCCATCCAATTCAGTTGGCTTCATCTCAGAAACATAATTCTAATAATTTCCTTTCTACTCTTCAATGCCACTGTATTTGTCCAGAAATTTCATATATATATATATATATATATATATATATATATATACACACAAAATTTGTCAGTTTTTTAGTTACTTTGTGTTTACATAGTTCATATCAGTTTGGCTTGACCAGACAAGTCAGTCATATCTGACCACTCAACACATGTTTGTTGTCTGGCTGAATGAGTTCCTATGTTTAGCTCTGCAGAAATGGTATACGAAAGTGTTCAATTCTTGTTATCACACTTCAGCCTATTCAAGGAATAGTTCAAATTTTATCGAAACCTATTTTTTAATGGTCCAATTAGCAAAAATCATAATATTTTCTCATAAGTAGCTGACATACCATGGTGCAGCATCTTATGAGTCTTCCCCAAGGACTACTGGAAAGTTCAAGTATGCTTAAGGGAGAGATTTAGTACCCCTCTATAGGATTGTGTTACCATCTCAGAAATGCTCTTTGATTTAAAACTGGCAGTTTATGTAAGGTTATAAATTATAGAGTAAATCATGATAGGCAAGGGGAATAAATATTATACCTGAGGATTTGCAAGACAGTCTCTAGACACTAAAGAGCTTTAAATCAGCTAGTCTTGCTTACTTTCTGTTCTCTATAGAATATTGGCCAAAACATGGGGTTTTGAAGGAATACTTCTAAATGTTTGATACTACTATTTGTATTACTATGCAGGAAAACTGTTTACTGTAGTTATATAAAGTCTTGGATAAAGATTATTTCCTATCACTCTTTCCACTAAAAGTTACTTAATTTTAATAAGTTCAAAATACTTATGATTGTTTAAGATAAATTAATTGTCCTAGCCTTAGGAGGGTTAAAAGTGCAAATTAATATTTTCCAATCATTAACAGTGGAAGAATATTCTGTGCAAAAGAAAAAGCCACAGTTTCAGTCAGAAAGCAGAGGAATAACAAGTGCTCTCTGTGGGCAAGTTAGAAACTCTACAGTAACTACAATTATATTGTTCTTGGTGAGTGGAAGCCCATGTAGACGAACCTATGAAAAATCACAAATACCTCTGTAATAGCCATGAGACCATTGGGCAAACACAGGGGAAGAAAGCTGAATAACATGCCTAAAATAGACCATCAATTTATTTATTTGTTTGTTTATTAAATGTTTATTTTTTATTGTGTCTTTTTCTCTTTTCTCCAGCTTTATTGAGATATAATTGACATATAACATTGTATAAGTTTAAGGTATATAATATGTTGATTTGATACACATATATTGCAACATGATTACCACCATAGAGTTAGCTAACAGTTCCATCACATCAAATAGTTGCCATTTCTTTTTGTGGTAAAAATATTTAAGATCTACTTTCATAGCAACTTTCACATATACAACACCATGGTGTATATTAGATAACCAGAACTTACTCATCTTAAGCTGGAGTGTGTACCCTTTGACTAATATCACTCCACTTCCTCCAACTACCAGTCCCAGTAACCAACATTCTACATTCTGTTTCTATGAGTTCAGCCTTTCTAGAATCCACATATAAGTGATATCCTATAGTATTTGCCTTTCTTATGTCTGACTTATTTCACTTAGCATAATGCCTTCAAGATTCATCCATGCTGTTGCAAATGTCAATATTTCTTTTTTTTCTCATGATTGAATAATATTCCTGTGTGTGTGTGTGTGTGTGTGTGTGTGTGTGTGTGTGTGTGTATCACGTCTTCTTTCATCATCTGTTAATGGATACTTAAGTTGCTTCCATATCTTGGCTATTGTGAATAATGCTGAAATTGGACATGAGAGTGGATATAACTCATTGAGATCCTATTTTCATTACCTTTGGATATATACACAGAAATGAGATTGCAAATCATAAAATAATTTTATTTTTAATTTTTTTAGAAACCTCCATATTGTTTTCCATAGTGGCTCTGGTGACTTAAATTACTACCAACAGTACACAAGGATTTTCTTTTCTCTGTATCCTTACCAACACTTGCCACCTCGTATTTTGTGTGTGTGTGTGTGTTTTTTTTTTTTTTTTGATGATACCCATTTTAAAGGTGTGTGGTGATATCTCATTGCAGTTTTGTGTTTGTTTTTTTTTTTTGTGGTACGCGGGCCTCTCACTGTTGTGGCCTCTCCCGTTGTGGAGCACAGGCTCCAGACGCGCAGGCTCAGTGGCCATGGCTCATGGGCCCAGCCGCTCCGCGGCATGTGGGATCTTCCCGGACCGGGGCATGAACCCGTGTCCCCTGCATCGGCAGGCAGTCTATCAACCACTGCGCCACCAGGGAAGCCCTCATTGCAGTTTTGATGTGCACTTCTCTGATGACTGATGATGCCAAGCACCATTGCATGTACCTGTTGGCCATTGATATGTCTCCTTTGGAAAAATTTCTATTCAGTTCCTTTTCCCACTTTAAATAAGATTTTTTTTTCTGTTGAAGTTATTTAAAATAAATAAATAAATCTGTATGAGTTATTTATTTTAGATATTAGCTCTTTATCAGATATATGATTTGCATGTATTTTCTCCCATTTCATAGGTTTCGTTTCATTGATTCTTTTACTATGCAGAAGCTTTTCAGTTTTTTTTTGTCCCGTGTATTTATTGTTTCTATGGCTTGTGCTTTTGGTATTATATCCAAAAAATCATCTCCAAGACCCATATCAAGGAATATTTTCCTTAAGTTCTCTTCTAGGAGTTTTACAGTTTCCATTTTTTTATATGTAAGTCTTTAATCCATTTCGAGTTACCATTTGTCAGTGGTGTAAAACACAGGTCCAGTTTAACTGTTCTACATGTGATTATCCAGTTTCCATTAACCCACTTATTGAAGAGATTATCCTTTCCCCATTTAATATTCTTGTCTTTCTTGACAAATATTAGTTAACTGTACATGCAGAGGTTTACTTCTAGGCTCTCAGTTCTGTTCCATTGGTATATATGTCTATTTTTATGCCAATACCATACAGCTTTTTTTTTTAACATCTTTATTAGAGTATAATTGCTTTACAATGTTGTGTAAGTTTCTGCTATATAAAAAAGCGAATCAGCTATATGTATACAAATATCCCCATATCTCCTCGCTCTTGCATCTCCCTCCAAGCTCGCTATCCCACCTCTCTAGGTGGCCACAAAGCTTCGAGATGATCTCACTGTGCTATGCAGCTGCTTCCCACTAGCTATCTAATTTACATTTGGTACTGTATATGTGTGCATGCCACTCTTTCACTTCATCCCATCTTACCCTTCCTCCTCCCTGTGTCCTCAAGTCCATTCTCTAAATCTGTGTTTTTATTCCTGCTCTGCCCTTAGGTTCTTAAGGACCTTTTTTTTTTAAGATTCCATATATATATGTTAGCATACGGTATTTGTTTTTCTCTTTCTGACTTACTTCACTCTGTATGACAGACTCTAGGTCCATCCACCTCACTACAAGTAACAGTTTCATTTCTTTTTATAGCTAATATTCCATTGTATATATGTACCACATCTTCATAATCCACTCATCTATTGATGGACACTTAGGTTGCTTCCATGTCCTGGCTATTGTAAATAGAGCTTCAATGAACATTGCGGCACTTGACTCTTTGAATTATGGTTTCCTCAAGGTATATCCCCAGGAGTCAGATTGCTGGATCGTATGGTAGTTCCTTTTTTTTTTTCTTTTTAGGAATTTTTTTTTTTTTGGATTTTATTTTATTTTTTTATACAGCAAGTTCTTGTTAGTCATCCATTTTATACACATCAGTGTGTACTGATGTGATGTCAATCTCAATCTCCCAATTAATCACACCCCCACCCCCTCTCCCCACCTCTTTCCTCTCTTGATGTCCATAAGTTTGTTCTCTACATCTGTGTCTCAATTTCTGCCCTGCAAACCAGTTCATCTGTACCATTTTTCTAGGTTCCACATATATGCGATAATATATGATATTTATTTTTCTCTTTCTGACTTACGTCACTTTTTGTGACAGTCTCTAGATCCATCCATGTCTCTAAAAATGACACAATTTTGTTCCTTTTTATGGCTGAGTAATATTCCATTGTATATATGTACCATATCTTCTTTATCCAGTCATCTGCTGATGGGCATTTGGGTTGCTTCCATGACCTGGCTATTGTAAATAGTGCTGAAATGAACATTAGGGTGCATGTGTCTTTTGGAATTATGGTTTACTCCTAGTATATGCCCATTAGTGAGATTGCTGGGTTGTACGGTAGCTCTACTTTTACTTTTTTAAGGGACCTCCATACTGTTCTCCATAGTGGCTGTATCAATTTACATTCCCACCAACAGTGCAAGAGGGTACCCTTTTCTCCACACCCTCTCCAGCATTTGTTGTTTGTAGATTTTCTGATGATGTCCATTCCAACTGGTGTGAAGTGATACCTCATTGTAGTTTTGATTTGCATTTCTCTAATAATTAGTGATGTTGAGCAGCTTTTCATGTGCTTCTTGGCCATCTGTATGTCTTCTTTGGAGAAATGTCTATTTAGATCTTCTGCCCATTTTTGTATTGGGTAGTTATTTTTTTTAATATTGAGTTGCATGAGCTGTTTACATATTTTGGAGATTAATTCTTTGGCTGTTGCTTCATTTGCAAATATTTTCTCTGACTCTGAGTGCTGTCTTTTCATCTTGTTTATGGTTTCCTTTGCTGTGCAAAAGATTTTAAGTTTCATTAGGTCCCATTTGTTTATTTTTGTTTTTATTTCCATTAATCTAGGAGGTGGACAAAAAACATCTTGCTGTGATTTATGTCAAAGAGTGTTCTTCCTATGCTTTCCTCTAGGAGTTTCAAAGTGTACTGTGTTACATTTATGTCTCTAATCCATTTTGAGTTTATTTTTCTGTATGGTGTTAGGGAGTGTTCTACTTTCATTCTTTTACATGTAGCTGTCCAGTTGTCCCAGCACCACTTATTGAGGAGACTGTCTTTTCTCCATTGTATATTCTTGCTTCCTTTGTCATAGGCTAGTTGACCATAGGTGTGTGGGTTTATCTCTGGGCTTTCTATCTTGTTCCATTGATCTACATTTCTGTCTTTGTGCCAGTACCATATTGTCTTGATGACTGTAGCTTTGTAGTATAGTCTGAGGTCAGGGAGCCTGATTCCTCCATCTATGCTTTTGTCCCTCAAGACTGCTTTGGCTAATTAAGGCCTTTTGTGTCTCCATAAAAATTTTAAGATTTTTTATTCTAGTTCTGTAAAAAATGTCATTGGTAATGTGATAGGGATTGCATGGAATCTGTAGATTGCTTTGGATAGTATAGTCATTTTCACAATATCGATTCTTCCAGTTCAAGAACATAGTATATCTCTCCATCTGTTTGTATACTTTTTAATTTATTTCATCAGTGTCTTTTAGTTTTCTGCATACAGGTCTTTTCTCATCCTAGGCAGGTTTATTCCTAGGTATTTTATTCTTTTTGTTTCAATGGTAACTGGGAGTGTTTCCTTAATTTCACCTTCAGATTTTTCATCATTAGTATATAGGAATGCAAGAGATTTCTGTGCATTAATTTTGTATAATGCAACTTTACCAAATTCATTGATTAACTCTAGTAGTTTTCTGGTGGCATCTTTAGGATTCTCTATGTATAGTCTCATGTCATCAGCAAAGAGTAAGAGCTTTACTTCTTTTCCAATTTCTATTCCTTTTATTTCTTTTTCTTCTCTGACTGCCATAGCTAGGACTTCCAAAACTATGTTGAATAATACTGGTGAGAGTAGACATCCTTGTCTTGTTCCTGATCTTAGAGGAAATGCTTTCAATTTTTCACCATTGAGAATGATGTTTGCTGTGGGTTTGTGGTATATGGTCTTTATTATGTTGAGGTAGGTTCTCTCTATGCCTACTTTCTGGAGAATTTTTATCATAAATTGGTGTTGAATTTTGTCAAAAGATTTTCCTGCATCTTTTGAGATGATTGTATGGTTTTTATTCTATTATTTGTTAATATGGTGTATCACATTGATTGATTTGTGTATATTGAAGAATCCCTGCATTCCTGGGATAAGTCCCACTTGATCATGTTGTATGACCCTTTAAATATACTGTTGGATCCTGTTTGCTCATATTTTGTTGAGGATTTTTGCATCTATATTTATCAGTGATATTGGTCAGTAATTTTCTTTCTCTGTAGTATCTTTGTCTGGTTTTGGTATCAGGGTGATGGTGGCCTCATAGAATGAGTTTGGGAGTGTTCCTGTGTCTGCAATTTTTTAGAAGCGTTTGAGAAGGATGAGTGTTAGCTCTTCTTTAAATGTTTGACAGAATTCACGTGTGAAGACATCTGGTCCTGGACGTTTATTTGTTGGAAGATTTTTAATCACAGTTTCAATTTCATTACTTGTGATTTGTTTGTTCATATTTTCTATTTCTTCCTGGTTCGGTCTTGGAAGGTTGTACCTTTCTAAGAATTTGTCCATTACTTCCAGGTGGTCCATTTTATTGGCATAGAGTTGCTTGTAGTAGACCCTTAGGATGCTTTGTCTTTCTGTGTTGCCTGTTGTAACTTCACCTTTTTCATTTTTATTGTATTGATTTGAGTCCTCTGCCTCTTTTTCTTGATGAGTCTGGCTAATGGTTTATCAATTTTATCTTCCCAAAGAACCAGCTTTTAGTTTTATTGATCTTTGCTATTGTTTTCTTTGATTCTATTTCATTTATTTATGCTCTGATCATTATGATTGCTTTCCTTCTGCTAACTTTGGGTTTTGTTTGTTCTTCTTTCTCTATTTCCTTTAGGTGTAAAGTTAGATTGTTTATTTGAGATTTTTCTTATTTCTTGAGGTAGGCTTGTATAGCTATAAACTTCCTTCTTAGAACAGCTTTTGCTGCATCCCATAGGTTTTGGAACCTCTTGTTTTCATTGTCATTTGTCTCTAGGTATTTTTTGATTTCCTCAGTGATCTCTTGGTTATTTAGTAACATATTGTTTAGCCTCCATGTGTTTGTGTTTTCTATGTTTTCTTCCCTCTAATTGATTTCTAATCTCATAGTGTTGTGGTCAGAAAAGATGCTCGATATGATTTCAGTTTTCTTAAATTTACTGAGGCTTTAGGTATAACCCAAGATGTGACCTGTCCTGGAGAATGTTCCATGCACACTTGAGAAAAAAGTGTAATCTGCTGTTTTTTGATGGAATGTCCTATAAATATCAATTATATCTCTCTGGTCTGTTGTGTCAATTAAAGCTTGTGTTTCCTTATTAATTTTCTGTCTGGGTGATATGTCCATTGGTGTAAGTGAGGTGTTGAAGTCCCCCACTATTATTGTGTTACTGTTGATTTCCTTTTTTAGAGCTATTAGCAGTTGCTTTATGTATTGGGGTGTTCCTATGTTAGGTGCATATATATTTATAATTGTCATATCTTCTTCTTGGGTTGATCCCTTGATCATTATGTAGTGTCCTTCCTTGTCTCTTGTAACATTCTTTATTTTCAAGTCTATTTTATCTGATATGAGTATTGCCACTCCAGCTTTCTTTTGATTTCCATTTGCATGGAATATCTTTTTCCATCCCCTCCCTTTCAGTCTGTATGTGACCCTAGGTCTGAAGTGGGTCTCTTGTAGACAGCATATATATGGGTCTTGTTTTTTTTATCCATTCTGCATGCCTTTGTCTTTTGGTTGGAGCATTTAATCTATTCACATTTAAGGTAATTATAGATATGTATGTTCTTATTACCATTTTCTTAATTGTTTTGGGTTTGTTTTGTAGGTCCTTTTCTTCTCTTGTTTGTCCCACTTAGAGACGTTCCTTTAGCATTTGTTGTAGAGCTGGTTTGGTGGTGCTGAATTCTCTTAGCTTTTGCTTGTCTCTAAAGCTTTTGATTTCTCCATCGAATCTGAATGATATCCTTGCCAGGTAGTGTACTCTTGGTTGTAGGTTCTTCCCTTTCATCACTTTAAGTATATCATGCCACTCCCTTCTGGCCTGTAGAGCTTCTGCTGAGAAATCAGCTTTAATCTTATGGGAGTTCCCTTGTATGTTATTTGTCATTTTTCCATTGCTGCCTTCAATAATTATTCTTTATCTTTAATTTTTGCCAATTTGATTACTATGTGTCTTGGCGTGTTTCTCCTTGGTTTTGTCCTGTACGGGACTCTCTGTGCTTCCTGGACTTGGGTGGCTATTTCCTTTCCCATGTTAGGGAAATTTTCAACTATAATTGCTTCAAATATTTCTTGAGTCCTTTCTCTCTCTTCTCCTTCTTGGACCCCTATAATGCGAATGTTGTAGTGTTTAATGTTTTCCCATAGGTCTCTTAGGCTGTCTTCATTTCTTTTCATTCTTTTTTCTTTATTCTGTTCCACAGCAGTGAATCCCACCATTCTGTCTTCCAGGTCACTTATCCGTTCTTCTGCCTCAGTTATTCTGCTACCTATTCCTTCTAGTGTGTTTTTCATTTCAGTTATTGTATTGTGCATCTCTGTTTGTTTGTTCTTTGATTCTTCGATGTCTGTGTTAAACATTTCTGGCATCTTCTCAATCTTTGCCTCCATTCTTTTTCCGAGGTCGTGGATCATCTTCACTAACCTCATTCTAAATTATTTTTCTGGAAGGTTGCCTATCTCCACTTCATTTAGTTCTTTTTCTTGGGTTTTATCCTGTTCCTTCATCTGATACATAGTACTCTGCCTTTTCATTTAATGTGAATGTGGTTTTCATTCCACAGGCTGCAGGATTGTAGTTCTTCTTTCTTCTGCTGTCTGCCCTCTGGTGGATGAGGCTATCTAAGTGGCTTGTGCAAGTTTCCTGATAGGAGGGACTGATGGTGGGTAGAGGTGGCTGTTGTTCTGGTGGGCAGAGCTCAGTAAAACTTTAATCCACTTGACTGCTGTTGGGTGGGGCTTGTTTCCCTCCCTGTTGGTTGTTTGGCCTGAGGTGACCTAACACTGGAGCATACCCGGGCTCTTTGGTGAGGCTAATGGCAGACTTTGGGAGGGCCCATGCCATAGAGAACTTCCCAGAAATTCTGCTGCCAGTGTCCTTGTCCTCACAGTGAGACACAGTAAGCCCCCCAACTTTGCAGGAGACCATCCAACACTAGAAGATAGGTCTTGTTCAGTCTCCTATGGGGTCACTGCTCATTCCCCTGGGTCCTGATGCACACACTACTTTGTGTGTGCCCTCCAAGAGTGGAGCCTCTATTTCCCCCAGTCCTGTCAAAGCTCTGCAATCAAATCCCATTAGCCTTCAAAGTCTGATTCTCTAGGAATTTGTCCTCCTGTTGCTGGACCACCAGGGTGGAAGCCTGACGTGTGGCTCAGAACCTTCACTCCAGTGGGTGGACTTCTGTGGTATAAGTGTTCTTCAGTTTGTGAGTCACCTACCCACCACTTATGGAATTTGATTTTATTGTGATTGTGCCACTCCTACCATCTCATTGTGTTTCTCCTTTGTTATTGGATTTGGAATAGCTTTTTTGGTGTGTTCCAGTGTCTTACTGTCGATGATTGTTCAGCAGTTAGCTGTGATTCCAGTGTTCTTGCAGGAGAGAATGAGAGCACATCCTTCTGGTAGTTCTGTTATTAGTATTTTAAGGAATCTCCATACTGTTCTCTGTAGTGGCTGTATCAATTTACATTCCCACCAGCAGTGCAAGAGGGTACTCTTTCCTCCACAACCTCTCCAGCATTTATTGTTTGTAGGTTTTTTGATGATGGCCATTCTGACTTGTGTGAGGTGATGCTTCATTGTAGTTTTTATTTTATTTTTTTTTGTTGTTGTTTGTTTGTTTTTTTTAAAGAATGCATATTATGCTGTTGTTGGGTCAATTAAGTCAAACTGTTTTTAAAATTAATTAATTTATTTATGGCTTTGTTGGGTCTTCGTTTCTGTGTGAGGGCTTTCTCTAGTTGTGGCAAGCAGGGGCCACTCTTCATCGTGGTGCACAGACCTCTAACTATTGTGGCCTCTCTTGTTGCAGAACACAGGCTCCAGACGCGCAGGCTCAGTAATTGTAGCTCACAGGCCCAGTTGCTCCATGGCATGTGGGATCTTCCCAGACCAGGATGCGAACCCGTGTCCCCTGCATTGGCAGGAAGACTCCCAACCACTGCGCCACCAGGGGAGCCCCTCATTGTAGTTTTGATTTGCATTTCTCTAATGATTAATGATGTTGAGCATCCTTTCATGTGTTTGTGGGTAATCTGTACATATTCTTTGGAAAAATGTCTATTAAGGTCTTCTGCCATTTTGGGATTGAGTTGTTTGTTTGTTTGTTTTTTGATACTGAGCTGCATGAGCTGCTTGTAAATTTTGGAGATTAATCCTTTGTCAGTTGCTTTATTTGCAAATATTTTCTCCCATTCTGAGAGTTGTCTTTTCATCTTGTTTATGGTTTCCTAGGCTGTGCAAAAGGTTTTAAGTTTCATTAGGTCTCATTTGGTTATTTTTGTTTTTATTTCCATTTCTGGAGGAGGTGGATCCAAAAGGATCTTGCTGTGATTTATATCATGGAGTGTTCTGCCTATGTTTTCCTCTAAGAGTTTTATAGTGCTTGCCTTACGTTTAAGTCTTTAATCCATTTTGAGTTTATTTTTGTGTATGGTGTTAGGGAGTGTTCTAATTTCATTATTTTACATGCAGCAGTCCAGTTTTCTCAGCACAACTTATTGAAGAGGTTGTCTTTTCTCCATTGCATATTCTTGCCTCTTGTATCAAAAATAAGGTCTGTGTGGGTTTATCTGTGGGCTTCCTATCCTGTTCCATTGATCTATATTTCTGTTTTTGTGCCAGTACCACATTGTCTTGATTACTGTAGCTTTGTAGTATAGTCTGAAGTCTGGGAGCCTGATTCCTCCAGCTCCATTTTTCTTTCTCAACATTGCTTTGGCTATTCAGGGTCTTTTGTGTTTCCATACAAATTGTGAAATTTTTGATGCTAGTTCTGTGAAAAATGCCATTGGTAGTTTGATAGGGATTGCATTGAATTTGTAGATTGCTATGGGTAGTAAAGTCATTTTCATAATGTTGATTCTTCCAATCCAAGAATATGGTATATCTCTCCACCTGTTTGGATCATCCTTAATTTCTTCATCAGTGTCTTACAGTTTTCTACATACAGGTCTTTTGTCTCCTGAAGTAGGTTTATTCTTAGGTACCTTATTCTTTTTGTTGCAGTGGTAAATAGGAGTGTTTCCTTAATTTCTCTTTCAGATTTTTCATCTTTAGTGTATAGGAATGCCAGAGGTTTCTGTATATTAATTTTGTATCCTGCTACTTTACCAAGTTCATGATTAGCTCTAGTAGTTTTCTGGTAGCATCTTTAGGATTCTCTATGTATAGTATTATGTCATCTTCACACAGTAACTGTTTTACTTCTTCTTTTCCGATTTGGATTCCTTTTGTTTCTTTATCTTCTCTGATGCTATGGCTAAAACTTCCAAAACTATGTTGAATAATAGTGGTGAGAGGGGGAAACCTTATCTTGTTCCTGATCTTAGAGGACATGGTATGAATTTTTCACCATTGAGCATGATGTTGGCTGTGGGTTTGTCATGTTTGGCCTTTATTATGTTTAGTTAGGTTCTTTCTATGCCTACCTTCTGGAGGCCTTTTATCATAAATGGGTGTTGAATTTTGTCAAAAGATTTTCCTGCATCTATTGAGATGATCATATGGTTTTTCTCCTTCCCTTTGTTAATACGGTTTATCACATTGATTGATTTGTGTTTTTTGAAGAATCCTTGCATTACTGGGATAAACTCCACTTGTTCATGGTGTATGATCCTTTTTATGTGTTGTTGGATTCTGTTTGCCAGTACTTTGTTGAGGATTTTTGCATCTATGTTCATCAGTGATATTGGCCTGTAGTTTTCTTTCTTTGTGACATCTGTTTGTGATTTTGGTATCAGGGTGATGGTGGCCTCATAGAATGAGATTGGGAGTGTTCCTCCCTCTGCTATATTTTGGAAGAATTTGAGAAGGATAGGTGTTAGCTCTTCTCTAAATGTTTGATAGAATTTGCCTGTGAAGCCATCTGGTCCTGGGTTTTTGTTTGCTGGAAGATTTTTAATCAATCTCAATTTCAGTGATCCTGATTGGTGTGTTTATATTTTCTATTTCTTCCTGATTCCATCTCAGAAGGTTGTGCTTTTCTAAAATGTGTCCATTTCTTCCAGGTTGTCCATTTTATTGACATAGAGTTGCTTGTTGTACTCTCTCATGATCCTTTGTATTTCTGCAGTGTCAATTGTTACTTCTCCGTTTTCATTTCTAATTCTATTGATTTGAATCTTCTCCCTTTTTTACTTGAGAAGTCTGGCTAATGGATTATCAATTTTGTTTATCTTCTCAAGGAGCAGCTTTTAGTGTTATTGATCTTTCCTTCATTTCTTTTTCATTTATTTCTGATCTGATCTTTATGATTTCTTTCCTTCTGCTAACTTTGGGTTTTTTTGTTCTTCTTTCTCTAATTGCTTTAGTTGTAAGTTTAGGTTGTTTATTTGATATGTTTCCTTTTTCTTGAGGTAGGATTTTATTGCTATAAACTTCCCTCTTAGACCTGCTTTTGCTGCATCCCAAAAATTTTGGGTCATCGTGTTTTCATTGTCATTTGTTTCCAAGTATTTTTTGCTTTCCTCTTTGATTTATTCAGTGATCTCTTGGTTATATGATAGTGTATGGTTTAACCTCCATATTTATATTTTTTACAGTATTTTTCCTGTAATTGATATCTAGCCTCATAACATTGAGGTCAGAAAAGATACTTTATATGATTTCAATTTTCTTAAATTTACCAAGCCTTGATTTGTGACCCACGATATAATCTCTCCTGCAGAATGTTCCATGAGCACTTGAGAAGAATGTGTATTCTGTTGTTTTTTGATGGAATGCCCTATAAATATCAATTAAGTCCATCTTGTTTAATGTGTCACTTAAAGCTTGTGTTTCCTTTTTTATTTTCATTTTGAATGATCTGTCAATTGGTGAAAGTGGGGTGTTAATGTCCCCTACTATGATTGTCTTACTGTCGATTTCCCCTTTTATGGCTGTTAGCATTTGCCTTATGTATTGAGGTGCTCCTATGTTGGATGCATAAGTATTTACAATTGTTATATCTTCTTGGATTGATCCCTTGATCATTAAATAGTGGCTTCTATGTCTCTTGTAATAGTATTTATTTTAAAGACCATTTTGTCTGATATAAGAATTGCTGCTCCAGATTTCTTTTGATTTCCGTTTGCATGGAATATCTTTTTTCATTGTGGGTCTCTTGTAGACAGCATATATACAGGTCTTGTTTTTGTATCCATTCAGCCAGTCTATGTCTTTTGGTTGGAGTATTTAATCCATTTACATTTAAGGTAATTTTCGATATGTATGTTCATATTATCATTTTCTTAATTGTTTTGGGATTGTTTTTGTAAGTCTTTTTCCTCTCTTGTGGTCTCTGCCTAGAGAAGTTACTTTAGCATTTGTTGTAAAGCTGGTTTGGTGGTGCTGAATTCTCTTAGCTTTTGCTTGTCTGTAAAGATTTTAAATTCTCCATCGAATCTGAATGAGATCCTTGCTAGGTAGTGTAATCTTGGTTATAGTTTTCTCCCTTTCATCATTTTAATTATGTACTGCCACCCACTGGCAGTGTTTCTGTTGAAAGATCAGCGTTAAACTAATGGGGATTCCCATGTCTGTTATTTGTTGTTTTTCCCTTGCTGCTTTTAATATTTTTTCTTTGGATGTAATTTTTGATAGTTTGATTACTATCTGTCTTGTCATGTTTCTCCTTGTCATGATTTATCATGTATGGGACTCTCTGTGCTTCCTGGACTTGGTTGACTATTTCTTTTCCCACATTAGGGAAGTTTTCAACTATAATCTCTTCAAATATTTTCTCAGACCCTTTCTTTCTCTCTTCTTCTGGGACCCCTATAATTTGAATATTGGTGCATTTAATGTCCCAGAGGTCTCTGAGACTGTTCTCAATTCTTTTCATTCTTTTTTCTTTATTCTGCTCTGCAGTAGTAATTTCCATTATTTTATCTTCCAGGTCATGTATCCGTTCTTCTGCCTCAATTATTCTGCTATTGATTCCTTCTAGAGAATTTTTAATTTCATTTATTGTGTTGCTCATCATTGTTTGCTCTTTAGTTCTTCTAGGTCCTTGTTAAAAGTTTCTTGTATTTTCTCCATTCTATTTCCAAGATTTTGCCTCTTTACTATCATTTCTCTTAATTCTTTTTCAGGTAGACTGCCTATTTGCTCTTCATTTGTTTTGTCTGGTGGGTTTTTTCCTTGCTCCTTCATCTGTTTTGTGTTTCTCTGTCTTCTCACTTTGCTTAACTTACTGTGTTTGGGGTCTCCTTTTCACAGGCTGGGGGTTCATAGTTCCCATTGTTTTTGGAGTCTGCCTCCAGTGGCTAAGGTTGGTTCAGTGAGTTGTGTAGGCTTCCTGGTGGAGGGGACATGTGCCTGTGTTCTGGTGCATGAGGCTGAGTCTTTTCTTTCTGTTGGCAGCACTACCTCCAGTGGTTTGTTTTGGGGTGCCTATGACATTATTATGATTTTAGGCAACCTGTCTGCTAATGTGTGGGGCTGTGTTCCTGTCTTGCTAGGTTTTTGGCCTAGGGTGTCTTTCTGGTCATTGAGAGGAGCTGGGTCTTAGTGTTGAGATGGAGATCTCTGGGAGATCTTTCACCGTTTGATATTACATGATGCTGGGAGGTCTCTCATGGACAAATGTCCTGAACTGGGCTCTCCCACCTCAGTGACACAGACGTGACACATGGCCAAGGCACCAAGACCCTGTCAGCCACACATCTCAGTAGAAAAGGGAGAAGAAAAGAAAGAAAGAAAGAAAGAAAGAAAGAAAGAAAGAAAGAAAGAAAGAAAGAAAGAAAGAAAGAAAGAAAGAAAGAAAGAAAAGAAAAGAAAAGAAAAGAAAAGAAAAGGAAGTTATTCAAATTTAAAAATATATTAAAAATCAAATTTAAAAATAATAAAGAAAGAAAGAAAGAAGAGAGCAACCAAACCAATAAACAAATCCACCAATGATAACAAGCACTAAAAGCTATAGTAAAAAAAACAAAACTAAAACAAACTGACAGAACCCTAGGACAAATGGTAAAAGTAAACCTATACAGACAACATCACACAAAGAAGCATACACATACATACTCACAAAAAGAGAAAAAGAAAAAAAAAAATATATATATATATATGTAAAAGCAAGAGAGCAACCAAATCAATAAACAAATCTACCAGTGATAAGAAACTCTAAATACTAAACTAAGGTAAACATAAAACCAGAAACAGATTAGTTGTAGAAAGCCTATGCCCAGTCTACAGTAGCTCCCAAGTTCCACCACCTCAATTTTGGATGATTCATTGCCTATTCAGGTATTCCACAGATGCAGGTTGCATCAAATTTATTGTGGAGATTTAATCCACTGCTCCTGAGGTGGCTGGGAGATATTTCCCTTTCTCCTCTTTGTTCTCACAGCTCCTGGCATTCAGCTTCGGATTTGGCCCTGCCTCTGCATGTAGGTCACGTGAGGTCGTGTATTCTTCACTTAGACAGGATGGGGTTAAACTAGCAGCTGATTAGGGGGCTCTGGCTCCCTCAGGCCAGGGGAAGGAAGTGTAGAGAATGTGGGGTGAGCCTGCAGCGACAGAGGCCAGCATTACTTTGCGCCAGCCTCAGGCACGCCGTGTGTTCTCCTGGGAGAGTTGTCCTTGGATCATAGGACCCTGGCACTGGCGGGCTTCACAGTCTCCCAGGAGGGGAGGTGTGGATAGTGACCTGTGCTTGCACACAGGCTTCTTGGTGGCTGCAGCAGCAGCCTTAGCGTTTCATGCCCATCTCTGGTGTCCGTGCTGGTAGTTGTGGCTCACACCATCTCTGGAGCTCGTTTAGGTGGTGCTTTAAATCCCCTCCCCTCGCGCACCCTGAAACCATGGTCTCTTGCCTCTTAGGCAGGTCCAGAGTTTTTCCCAGACTCCCTTCCAGCTAGCTGTGGTGCATTAACCCCCCATTTAGGCTGTGTTCAGCAGCCAACCCCAGTCCTCTCCCTTGGATCTGACCTCTGAATCCCTAGCCTCAGCTCCCAGCCCCCACCTGCCCCAGCAGGTGAGCAGAGAAGGCTCTCAGGCTGGTGAGTGCTAGTCAGCACTGATCCTCTGTGTGGGAATCTCTCCACTTTGCCCTCTACACCCTTATTGTTGTGCTCTCCTCTGTGGCTCTGAAGCTTCCCCCCCCCCCCCCGCCCACCCCCTGTCTCCACAAGTGAAGGGGCTTCCTAGTGTGTGGAAACTTTTCCTTTTTCACAGCTCCCTCCCAGATGTGCAGGTCGCGTCTGTATTCTTTTGTCTCTGTTTTTTTCTTTTTTCTTTTGCCCTACCCAAGTACGTGGGGAGTTTCTTGGCTTTTGGGAAGTCTGTGGTCTTCTGCAAGCATTCAGTAGGTGTTCTGTAGGAGTCGTTCCACACGTAGATGTATTTCTGATGTATTTGTGGGGAGAAAGGTGATCTCCATGTCTTACTCCTTTGCCATCTTGAAACTCTCTCCTCCCATACAGCTTTCAATTACTATATTTGTGTAGTATGGTTTGAACTTAGTTAGTTTGATGCTTCCTACTTTGATCTTCTTTCTCAGGATTGCTTTGGCTATTCAGGGTCTTTTCCAGTTCCACACAAATTTTAGAATTGTTTTTCTGCATCTGTGAAAAAATGTCATTGGAATTTTGATATAGAGTGTACTGAATAATGACTTTTGACTTTATAGACATTTTACCAATATTAACTCCTTCAATCCATGAACCCAGGATACCTTTCCATTATTTTGTGTCTTTTTAAATTTCTTTCCTCATGGCCATAATTTTCAGTGTACAAAACCTCCTTGGTTAAATTCACTCATGTGTATTTTTGTTTGTTTGTTTTTGATGTTACTGTGAACAGGATTATGTTGTTTCTTTTTCAGATAATTTTTACTAGTGTATAGAAATGTGACTGATGTCTCTGTGTTGATATTGTATCCTACAACTTTGTTGAATTAGTTTATCAGTTCTAATAAAGCTTTTTTTTTTTTTTTTTTTTTTTTTTTTACAGTACGTGGCCTCTCACTGCCGTGGCCTCTCCTGTTGTGGAGCACAGGCTCTGGACATGCAGGCTCAGTGGCCATGGCCCACAGGCACAGCCGCTCCATGGCATGTGGGATCTTCCCAGACCAGGGCACGAACCCATGACCCCTGCATTGGCAGGCGGACTCTCAACCACTGCGCCACCAGGAAAGCCCTCTAATAAAGTTTTGGTGGAGTCCTTAGGAGTTTCTATATATAAGATCATATTTTCTGCAAATAATGACAATTTTACTTCTTACTTTAAATTTGGACAACTTCTATTTCTTTTTCTTTCCTAATTGCTCTGGCTAGGACTTACAGTACTATGTTGAATAGGAGTGGTATGAGTGGGCACCCTTGTCTTATTCTTGATCTTAGAGGAAAAGCTTACAACTTTTTACCATTGATGTTAGCTTGTCATATATGGCCTTTATTAAGCTGAAGTATGGTCCTTTTATACCTAATTTTTTGATGATTTTTATCATGGAAATATATTGTATTTTGTCAAATCTTTTTCTGCATCAGTTGAAATGGTTATATAAAATTTATCTTTCACTCTATTATCTTAATGTATCATATGTATTGATTTGTGGATGTTGAGTCATCCTTGCATGGCAGGGCTGAATCCCACTTGATCATGGTTGATCATGTATGATGATCCTCATGTAAAAGGATCATGGATGATCCTCATTTAAAAGGATCATGGATGATCCTTTTAATGTGTTGTCAAATTCAATTTGCTAATACTTTGTTGAGAATTTTTGCACATATATTCATCAGGGGTATTTGTCTATAGTTTTCTTTTCTTGTAGTGTCCTTAACTGGCTTTGGTATCAGGGTCATGCTGGCCTTCTAAAATAAGTCTAGGTATGTTCCCTCCTCTTCCATTTTTTGGAAAAGTTTGGGAAGGATTGGCATTAGTTCTTCATGAATGTTTTGTAGAATTCACCAGTGAAATCATCTGTTCCTGGGATTTTCTGTGTTGGGAGGTTTTTTGATTACTGATTCCATCTCCTCACTCATTACAGGTCTGTTCAGATTATCTATTTCTTCCCAATTCAGTCTTTGTAGGTTGCATATTTCTTGGAATTTATACATTTCATCTAAGTTACCCAATTTATTAGTGTATAATTCTTCATAGTAATCTCTTGTGATACTTTGCATTTCTGTGGTATCAGTTGTAATGTCTCCACTTTCATTTCTGATTTTATTTATTTGAGTATTCTCTCTTTCCTAGTCTAGCTAAAGGTTTGCCAATTTTTTATATATCAAAACATGAGCTTTTAGCTTTGTTAAACTTTTGTTTTCCTCATCTCTATTTTATTTATTTCTGCTCTTATATTTGTTAATTCCTTCCTTCTCCTCACATTGGGCTTAGTTTGTTCTTTGTGTTTCAGTTCCTTGAGGTATAAAGTTTAGTTGATTATTTGATATTCTTTTTTTCTTAATGTTGACATTCATCTCTCTAAACTTCCCTCTTATTCTAGCATCCCATGAATTTTGATAGAGTTATCTCCATTTTTGTTTGTTTCAGGATTATTTTTTATTTCTCTTTTGATCATCTTTGATCCATTGATTGTTCAAGAGAGTGTTGTTTAATTTGTATATATTTGTGAGTTTTCCAGCTTTCCTCCTCATACATTGTTCTAGTTTATAACATTGTGGTCAGAAGAGATACTTGGTATGATTTAAATCTTATAAAATTTTTAAGACTTGTGTAGTGACCTATCACATATTCCCTGTGCACCTGAAAAGAATGTGCATTCTGTTGCTGCTGGATGGAATTTTTTTTACATCTGTTAGACATTTGATCTAAATTAAGGTTCAAGTCCAATGTTTTCTGGTTGACTTTCTAATTTTAAGGGTCCCCTTCTTCCCAATAAGAGACACTGAAAAGTTGTGAATTCAGCTTGCAGTGTTATTCAGTCCCCTTCAGGATTAGCTTTGGGGTTTGTTTTTCAGGAGTCTTAATCTGTGGCTACAGGAGACAAGGGTTTATTGCAAGTTAGTCATAAAAGCTTTTTGGTTCCTTATCCACATCTCAAGTTGGGTATTTAAAACCTTGAACTTAGAAATTTTTTATCCAAATTATCCTTTGTAAACAGCAAGTCCAAATGCCATTATACTCTTTATTTTAATCAAAACACATGTTACTTGTTATTAGCTACTTGCCCAAAGCCTTGCCTTCTATGGGCACTTGACTCCAGATGATCATAGATGATAACCTATGTAATGTGTAGCAACTGCATGCCATAAACCACCCTGTCCCACTTATAGGTAACATCAAAATCACCTATAATTTTTTTTTATATCTAGTCAGCTCAGAGAACCAATCTCATCTTTAAGGTTCTGTTCATGTGGGATCATTTCTAGGAACAATAACTGTACTACTCAGAGTTTACTCAGGGAAGTAGGGCCACAGAAAATGTTAGAGGAGTAAGGGATTGATTATAGGAACTAGACCTTCCTTATACAAATGAGGGCAGAATGGGGAAAAGAATGTCTGGAAGGGATAGTCAGAGACTAAAAGGACACTAACCAATTTGTCTGGAGTGCTGGCATGGGTGAAAAATTGGAGCTTAAAGGGAAATCTGAGATGCCACGTATGTTGAATACTCAATTAGAATCATGCAGGGGGAGCTAACAAAAGGGTTATTGGGAAGTTGTTGCTGCTGTGTAGCTACTGTTTCTGTGGATCTACAGTCAAACATCTGATGGTGGGTCTAGGGTTCCTGTTGGGGAGCAAAGAAAATAGTCAAGATGAGCTGGGTGTGAAGTAGAGGGGAGCAAGGAAAGATGGTATCCATACCAACAGGTGCCCTTGTTTCTTTATCACTGTATCTGATTATAATAACCTTTTACTTCACTTCTGTCTTCTAAGCTCAGCATGTTCTTCTTTTGGCCAACTGTAGCTCAGAACCATACAGAGAAAGTGATACTGAAATATGTATTTTCCGCATTAACCAAGTAGAAGATAGCATAATCCAGCATTGGAGATGCAATAGAAAGAGTAAAAAAGGCAAATATCATCCCTAGGTCTGATAATTTCTAGTTGTATGCTCTTAGGCAAGGTGTATCATCTTCTTGGTCCTTGTTTTCTTCTTCAGTACATGAGGAACAGTATGACAGTTCTGTCTTACAATGTGGAAAACAAAATGAGATGATTTTGGGGGTGCAACAAAATGCAAACTAAGTTAAACACATGAAGGAGAATATTTTTCTTTTTCATTAATTGCCTTGTATTAATTTCTGCAGCATGCAAGATCCACCAAAACTACCTAACTCCTAAAAGATATTTCATAGTGGTAGATCATATGATACTTAAAGAACAAGCAAAGAAAATAAATAGCCTTTGAAGCTAGATCTGGATGTAAATGCTGACTATCAAACTTACTATTCATATAACCTTGAGCAAGTTACTAAATCTCTCTAAGTTACTAAAACTATAAAACTGGATAATAACACTTTCCTGTCTAGAATTATTCTAGGTGTTAGAAATAATATATTGGATAGTTACCCACAGATTACACTTAATAAATGTTTATTATTTTTATTATTATAATTCAGCCTGCAGATTACCAAGTGCAAGAATGAAATTCACCCCGAGACGTTTACTTGAGCTCTTAGAAAGTAAATATATGTGTGTCTACCACCAAGCACTCCCTCAGATGATTCATGACATATTCACCTAGATTTATTTTTTTAATCTCTAGTGCCTAGTACAGGACCTGAATCATAATACGCCCTCAATAATAATCTATAAAACAGGACACTGAAGACTTGTCAAATATGAATGAGCTGCCATTTTGCTTACTCTAAAATAAACCCATCGTACATCTCCTCCGATTGAATGTTTGAAATATCTGCATTTCCCTCTTTAGAGTTCTTATGTGAGACCTGAGACAAAAATCTATAAAACTTAGAAGTATACAAAGAATGGTCCAAAAAAATCAGTACCAGGTAACTTAGTTCTCACACTGAAAAAAATGAGTATTTTTTCATCAGTATGTTATATTGATGAATCAATACTCAAGGTATATATGTTTTATATACCTTAATTCTGAAAAAGGCATCCTCCTCCTAAAATATTAATATTTTGAGTTAGAAGTTTGAAGTTTGTCTTAAAACTAACTAATATAAAGTAAAACAGCCATTGTGTCATGAATAGCTGACTCAGCTAGCCCATGAATAATATAAACTGTGTGTTGTGATGAGTCAAAAAGACATAACTTGGGATCAGAGTTATTGAACAGATTTTTTAAAAAATCAGAACAAGTTCCTGGAACTTGATACATACCACAAACAGTAAAAGACATGAAAATTGTTCTTTCTCACTTGTTCTTTTAAAGCTTATAAGAAACACTTTTTAAATGCATGGTATATTCCCCCAAAGTACCATTAGTCTATCAATGCATTTGCCCAAGATACCAAGATGCTGCTAATGAAGAGTCCAAAGAGCTGTGAAAAATTTTACTTGTAGGCTATGCCATGGCATTGATTGATTTCTACTAAAAGTTGTTCTTTTTAAGACATTTTGAACATTAAAGAACTTGCTAAGGATCAGGCTTATAAAGGTTACTTTTTATTTGCTTTGATGATTTCTTAAAGGTACTATTTATTATACTATACTCTCCTCTTTAGAGGGCATATTTCATGGTCTCAGTACTAGTGATAGCTATTCTTTCTTGAATAAAGGGTTTATGTTTTCTTAGAGACAAAGCCAAAAATAAGAACATTAGAATTCTTTTTAAGGACATAAATACTAATATTTGAATAACAATTATATTTCTATAGAGTGTCCTGTTAATAAAGCACTTTCACATTTACTCTCATTAATATATTTAATTTTTGGTAACATTTTAAGGACAATTTTATTTCTCTATTTTCTATAAGGTAATGCCAGGACACAGAGGATAAATAAATTTCTCAAAAAAATTCAATTAGTGAAAGAGGTGAATGACCACCTAAATTTTCTGATCCTAAAAATACTTGGGGCCCTTCCTAGCTTTCCATTCTTTAAAACAAGTGAAGTCGTTGTTTACAACGTAATTCTTTGTCTTCTTTGACATTTAAATCAGAACCAAACTAAAACATGAAAACTGTCATGTGAATTAAAGGTTGGCCCTTGTTCATTCTATTGCCTACTGCCTGGTCCCCAGTTCTCTGTTAGCATCCATTGTTCTGAATAGAGTGCTGGAAACTAATTTAAAAGTTTGTATTTCCAGCAGAAAAAGTGTGTCCCCTCTTACTTATTAAACTAAATTGTTTGACCTAGAGGCAACAAACAGGTTAAGTTATTGACTTACCAAAAAAGTGGCCATGATTTTTCTTTCTATTAGGAATATTATAAGTTGCTGAAACTCCATGTAATGGATGTAAAAGTCAGCAACAAAAAGAAAATGCCTTAACTAGTAATGACTCTATTTTCTGCCAACACAAACACTATCCCTAATGCAGCAATGAAAGATGCTCTTATCAGAAACAGGCCAGATAGATATGAAATCCAACTTACAGAAGGAATATATTCTAGAGAGAAGAAATTGCTATGCTGGTGAGTCAGTCTTATGATATAGATGTGAAATGACAAAGTGACTCATAGCTGTTGGTACATCACGCTTCAAACTGGTTTTAGCATGACTGATCCTCACATTCGAAACATCTGCACATCACTGGAAATCTCAATCTGCTTGAATTTCAATACATGTGAAAACAAAGCCCACCCTGATTTTGTCTTCTGTCCCCACACTTAGTTCTTCATAGCACCCAGAAAGTTCATTTAAAAATAAAAATGTTTATGTTACTCTTCTGCTTACAGTCCTCCACTATCTTCCCATCATACTCAGAACACACTCCAGACTCTAAAAAACTCAATACTGATTTGTCCCTGCCTTCTCTGACTTCATTTCTCATGTTCCCCTCTAGCTCACTGACCTACTCTCTGATCTGCAACATATCAAGCTTGTTCCCATCCATAGCCTGTGTGTTGAATATTTCCATCAGGAGTGATCCGCCACCTTCTCCCCACCCCTCCTTTTCTTCTTGTATCTGTCTCACATTAAATATCAACCCCTCAGAGAAATATTTTCTAACCACTCTACAAAAAATGTCCTCCAATTCTATTTCAATTTACCCTGTATAATTTTCACAGTCAGATGTTACTCTTTGAAATGATTTTATTTATGAACATATGTACTTGTTTACTTATTAATGTTTCATTCTCTATCACTATGGGTAAGTTCTATGAGAAGAGAACACATCCATCTGGTTTATGTCTGTACTCCCTGTCTCTAGAATAGTGCCTGATACCAGAATGAGGAGTGGTAGACAGTGACAGGTGTTAAGATTGATATATTATGGGAGGCTGTGGGTTATTAGAAGTGAGAAGGAAGGATTAGAGGCACTTCAGAACCTTGATGGCATTGGATAGATCCTATGTCTCCCTCCCCAAGTGGGACAATTAACCTTGTACACCCATTAGAAGGAATCCTGTCATACTTTCTACCTCTGCTATGTTATTCATTAACAAACCAAAACTCCCAGATCACTCATCAATCCCATACTCTAAGTCCTGCAGAAATGGACATTATCCAATCTGATAATTCACCTCTCCCATTCCAGACCCTTCCTCTGAGTCTTTTGGAATATATCACCTATCATTTGTAAAACAACCTTTATCTACACATATATGAATGTTTCCTTCACATATTCCTACTCTGACCAAAAATCTTCTTGCTCCTTGAGAATACTTTTCTCATCCCACTGACCCTTTCAAATGTTGACTATTTTCACTTTTGCATTCCTTTGACCATTTGATTGTAGAGGGTATATGTGTAGAATTAGTGTTTCCATGGTTCACTGTCACTTTCTTAATCTCGACTTCTATCAAAATTCATGGTAATGTCAATATCTATATACAATGTTTATATCAGTATACCTTGGCCTCTCAGTTCCTTGAGCAGCTCACCTCCAAGAATCATGTTTTACATCCTATATCTGAGTCTTCCACTTATAAAGTTATACCCTAGACCTTGTCATTAGCAACAATTTATACCACATTCATCATCTCTATCTAAAACCTCTGATCCTTCCTTATTACTTCTAATAACCAAAAGTTTCCTACAATACATCAAACCTGAAACCTTCTACTGTCCATTCGACCTCATTCCTCTCTTTCTTATTTATACAGCCTAGACTGTACAGACTAACACGGTGGTTCTCAAAGTGTGGTCTTCTGACTGGCAGCATAGATATCACCTGTGAGCTTATTAGAAATGCAAATCCATGGGCCCTACCAACATCTATTGATTCAGAATGTCCATAGATGGAAGCCAGGCCTGGGTTCTGCCTCTCCTCTGACCTTATCTCCTACCAGTGCCACCCCACTCGCCGCCCTTGCTCACTGCCTTGAAACTAGGTTCCCTGCTACTCCTCAAACATGTCAAGCTCCCTTCTGCCTCTGGTATTTTGCATTCTTCCCTCAAATCATTTCATGGCCCTTTCCTTCACTTTTTTCACATCTTTCCCACATGTGAAGAGAAATATCAGTAAGGACTTTCCTAACTACCCTATAAAAATGCTAATAGCCACATCATTTCCTACCTCAACACCACCATCTCTCTTACTACGCTTGATTTTTTACTTTGCATTTACCATCTGATATATATTTAGCAATTTATTCAATTACTTTTTATTGTCTATCTTTCCCAACTAGAATATAAGTTCAACGAGGGCAAGGGCTTTGACTTTTTTTTCACTGCTACCTCGCTGGTGCCTAGAACAGTGTCTAGTATTCCAAGGGTACTTAAATATTTGTTGGATGAATATTGAATGACTGAGTCTTTTTCTCTCTTCATCAGTCTAATCCTCCTCTGATCTCTTATTGCAAATACACATCATCTAGTTGGCAAATTTCAAAAACTTATGATGAACTGTGATTCTTCTTTCCATTGCATTGAAAACTCTTCAGTCTCCAAAATCTTAGACTCCTCTCCCTTCACCATAATATCATTCAAAATTTTCCCTTGGTAATATTTGTTATTTATAGCTGTAGACTAGCTGGCCTTTACTACTGGCTCATTCAGTTTCTGTTACATGATTTTTCAGGTACTCAGCCCTTCTATCAATCTGTCCTCTTCTATACTGTCACTGTATATTTCTAATCGTGTGATTTTTGGCTTGAAAAACTTACATGGTTCTCATGGCCAGACAGTGCTCAAACCATTTACAGTAAAATACTAGTTTTATAAGAAAGCGAAAAGTAACACACCGTTGTAAAACAATTATACTCCAATAAATACATTTAAAAAAATACTAGCTTTATTCCTCAATCTATTCCAGATTAATGTTTTTGTAAAACATAATTTAAAACAAATGAAAAACAAGAAACCTACAAAATATAAGCTCAGTGTTTGTTGTTAAATTTAGCAGATATAAAATTAAATTTTAACTAATATAATTTGAATGAAATAATAGGGGAAAAAGAAATTTCAAAACTGTACACTTTGGAAAAACACCGTACAATTTGGTCATTTAAAGTATAATTATGGACAAAATATATAGAAAATATTTATTACACTTATAACTTTCAGTTGTTCTGCAGTCTGAAACAAACAAAATAATAAAGAAAACTGAAAACACCCATGTATAATGCCTGTAAGTATACTTTGAACGATTACACAAGTATGTCAATACCTAAAATTGTTAATGTGAAAAAATAAACTTGCTTCTTGCTTAACTCATCTAATCTGCATTGCAACCCTGGGGTTGCAGGTTGATAGCAACCTTACCTGCAGAGGATAATGAATATATAAATTTTTTTTAAGTTTTTTGTTTTAACAGTATTCACAGGAGTATTAGCAATACTCAGTACTCATACAGTATGTTGATGGGAATGGAAGAAGAGATTTTAAAGAAGAGATTTTAAACCAATTTCGACAAGCTCAAAATATTTATTTTTTTCCTTTATTCAAAATGAACAAATCATGTTGTATTTTCAAAAGTGATTTTTAACTCTTGGTCAGTAGAAAGTTTCAATAATTTATCCTGGAATGTCATATCCTGGAATGTCAAATTTAAATTATATTTTGATGTAAAAGGTAAATTTTAGATCCATGAATTTCCTATGTATTAGTCTATTTTTGATGAAAAATAAAAAAATTAGAACTTTTTATCAACATGTCAATTGTTCTGTTATAACCTACAACCTGTTTGGATGTGCAATAGGAAGGCCATCACGGCTTCCTTAAAATCATTGCTACTTACGAAACCTGATGAAACAATCTATAGAACTCTGTTCTTCCCATCTTCGAACTTTGTATCTGCCCTTTGATCTTACCTTCCATTTGCAGGGGAATGTTATGATTAAATTAAAATACTAAAGATATATAAGAAATAAACAAGCCTGGTTGTTCATTGCACATCTTTAAAAAAAGTTGGGACCGAACTGGTTACTTCTCTTGCAGAAACCCTAAGAATGCACTCTAGAGTTCAAACTTTTGCAACGCAACATTTTTCTCTCCATAAGCCATCATACCTCAGCACACAATAAGTTGTTCATGACCAATTTCCATGTTATTACATAATAATGAGAATACTTCCAATTTAATAATTGTGTAATTCACATTTTTCACTATGTCATTAAGTCACAGTTTGATTCAGCTCAACTTTTTTCAAAACATTCTCAGTGAAGGAAGCAGTGCATTGATTTATTTTCCAGTGTAAACTTAATCTAGGCAATACCTCATTGTTTGCTTTGCATAGCAACAGTGCCATCAAATGAATACACTCCTACACAAAATAAGTACAAAACCACATTTGCTGATATGTATCATGGGCTTGGATGTTAAGGCAACGTGGATGTACTATAAAACTTCATGAATAGTTATTCTCAATGGCTGGACTTATTTCATCACAGACTGCTGACCACGTGTCCGGCCTGCATACACACTTGCTGTAGCACTGTTCTAAATGCTGATTTCACATCTTCTCTCCTTTTTCTCCCCAGTACCTGTTCTCCCTCCCTCCTCTCAATTGATTACCTTGCTTTGTGTTTCACTGAGAAGACTGAAGCAATCAGAAGAGAATTTCAGTCTTCCACTATATGTCTACCACCTGCCAGCACTGGCCCCACACAGTTTGCTTTTACACCACCTTGGTCTCAGCCAATCGCTGTTCTTGTGTATTAGGTCTCATCCTTCTTTGTCTACTCAAAGACATCACTCCAATAATTCTCCACTCTGTCATACTCCTGTTTTCTATTGGATTTTCCCCATTATATACAGCCTGTTACTTTTTAATTTGAAAGATTATGCACACGCTTGCTCGTGCACGCATGCAAACACACACATACACACACACACACATATCCTCACTTCTTTTTCCAGCTATTGGCTTCATTTCTTTGCTTCTCTTGGCAAATGAAAGGCCTTGAAAATTTTCTGTATATGCATTGTCTTCAATTAATCTTTTCCTTCTCTTTTAAGCCCTCTGTAAGCAGGCTTTCACTTCCATTTCTCCAGCAGAGCTACCCTCCCCTAGGTCACCAACAACTTCCACATTGCTAGACGTGGTGGTCCATTTTCAGACTTCATCTTACTTGAGGCACAACTTGCATTATTTTTTGACACTCCTCTATTCATTCTCATTGCCTTGATTGTCTCATTCAATTTCAAGGTTTTAAATACTCCCTATATGACAATGACTCACATTGTTACATGTTTAGCTCAGATCTCCTTTGGGATCCCAGATTTGCACATTTCCACCCCGCTGGCAACCTCCACCCTGATGTCTAACGTGCAGAACTAATATCAGTGGATAGAAGCTACGTTCACTCAGTGGCTGAGGCAAAAGTCTTCCTTGAGGTCTTTCCCTCAGATGTCACATCCAGTCCCTGAACAAATTCTGTTGGACCCATATCCAAAGATAGGCAGAACTTAACTACTTCTCACTTTTGGAACTACTAGCTTGAACTAAGCCACTATGATTGCTCCCCTGGATTATTGCAATAACATCCTAACAAGTCTCCAGGTTTGTATCTTTACCCTCCTCTTCAGTCTATTATCAGTAAGCAACCAGAATGAGCCTTTAAAAATACAGGTCAGTTCATATCACTCCTCCGTCCAAAACCCTGGATTATCTCCCTGTTTCACTCCAAGAAAAATCCCCAGTTCTTACAATAAACAGCCTACAAGATCCTAAATGATCTTTGCTCTCCTTGTTACCTCTCTGAACTTTTATTTTCCTTCTACTCTCCTGATGTCTCAAACCCTCGCAGTCCCCACGGACCCTTTACTTTTTTTGAGCATCCCAGCCACACATTCTTTCCTCTACGTGAAATGTTCCTCCTTCAGATATTTTCTTGGTTAGTTCCCTCACTTTCTTCAAGTCTTACCTCAAATATTGATATTATCTTCTTAAAAAAGCCAATTTCAACCAACTTTTTAAAGACAGCAACTTCCCCTTCCTGCCCAGGCATCCCACTCACAGTTAAAAATTATTTATTATATTTATTATTTATTTTTTGTCTTTCTCCCAAATAGAATTTAAGCTCCTCAAAGTAGGGATTGTTTTTGTTTTCACTCACTGACACATTTCAAGTGCCTAGAATAGTGCTCTTTGCATAATAGGAAAAATATTGGTTGAATGGATAAATTATTGAATAATTAATGAAGAAGTAAATCTTCTACATGAGACTTAAAAGAAAGGGCCCACTAAATGCTCAGAAAGATAAATTAAATAAGGCCACATTTAGGAAATTATACAATTTCACAACACAAAGGATAGAGAGAAAAACATAATTTATGGGGAGAAAGCACATGTCACAAAGAATGGCAGGACAGTATGTCACCTACAAAGGAAGTAGAGTCAAGCTGGCATGGTTGCTAAGAACATGAATGAATGTCTCCAGCGTCCTGAGGAGAAAATCATTGTCTCAAGCAGACTATTAATCAAATATGAGAAAAGTATGAAGAAGTTTTTTAGAGGTAAAAATACTTATACTTTGCTTCTATTGAACCATTCTTTGGAACTTAATGAAATATATACCACAGTAAATGATGTTAGAACCAGATCTGTGTATCAAGATACAAAAGATCAGGGCATCCCTGGTGGCTCAGTGGATGAGAGTCCGCCTGCCGATGCAGGGAACACGGGTTCGTGCCCCGGTCCGGGAAGATCCCACAGGCTGCGGAGCGGCTGGACCAGTGAGCCATGGACACTGAGCCTGCGCGTCCGGAGCCTGTGCTCCGCAACGGGAGAGGCCACAACAGTGAGAGGCCCGTGTACGGCAAAAAAAAAAAAAAAAAAAAAGAGATACAAAAGATCTGCAGGAGAAGGATGGAAGATCCCAATGTGATCCTCAGAGCTTCCAACCCAGGTCAATGCAGGAGGATGGATGGCTCCAGGAGAGAGGTTGATTTCTGGGTGGAGGTGGAGGGGAAATAGGGTTATATTATGCTTGACATATTGAAAGAAGACATGTTGCTATAAAGTCAGAAAAAGACAAATGGAATCTCCAAGAAAAAAAAATAGAAACATAAAAAGTATGTAATCACCACAAACTAGGAATAAGTTCATATTGTCAAAAAGTCTTAATTAATATTTATTGTTTTTTAACTTTTAAAACCAACTTTTAGAAACCATAGCAGATTTTATTGTGGAAATACACAAGGGACTAAAAAGCTCAACAACGCTGGCAATGTTAAAGTGAAAATAGATTATAGAATATGGGCACTAAAGGGGGATGACAAGGAAAAGGTGGGAGTTACAAATTAGGGAGCCAAGAGTTACTCTAAAATTGATGGGAGAAGATAATAGGGAATCAATACATAAAGGCTAAATATAACATGTCAAGAAATAACCACTAAAAATATAATTTAGAGATGTGGCAATGGCCCCTAAAGAACAACATGGTAAATGGTGAAAAAGGGCTGCCTGTGAGAAGCAGGGTCAGGAACAGTCTAGGGATGCTTCATTTTAGACATGTGGACTGCTAGGAACCCTCAAAGTATTAATCTGCATTTAAACTACTCTTTAACAGTAGCTACTATATGGAAGGGTCCTCTGACACTGCTATGACCAAAGGAAATGTGAAACTCCTTGACTTCTAAGCCTTTCCAAACGACATGATTTAACTGCATGCCTGTGCTACTTCAATAGACATTTTTTAAGATTAAGTTTAAGAAGGTTATAAAACAGTGCTTTGATTATGGGCATTGTGCACTCATGGGTGCATACAGCAACCATTAGTCTATTCTGTAGTCCCCCAGGATAATGGATTGTTAATTGTCATCCAGAACATGTTATCATCCTACAGGACTTGCACCGTTACTGGAATTGCCTAGGTGCTTGACAAACATGTTCAATAAATTAAAAAAAAAAGGAAATGTTTCATTTTTTTCCTTTTCAATGGAAAGCTTCAAGATTCTCAAAAACTTTGATTCCTTTAACAAAATTACATATATGTGTGTATATATTATATATATATATATACACACACATACACATATATGTGTAATGTGTATAATCATATCTTTTAAAAGATCATTTCTCTATACTACAGACTCAATATTTGAGCATCCTCATTTCTATATATTGTCTTGCACGTGATGAGCACTGAGTAAATATGCGCTGCATGAGGGAACGGTAAATAAATTGGTTGTGTTAGTACATGTCAACGGATCATTTTCTGTAGCTACTCTAATAGAGATAAATCATTTGCTTAATGGAGACTGCAAATGATAAAGGCCAATTCCATCTTGATTTAGAAAGAGCATGCTCATAAATCTGAGAACATTGTATAACCAAGACAGTCCTTCAAATCACTCTGCATGATGATAATAATAATAACAGCTAACTTTTAGTAAGTATACACTCTGTGCTCGGCATGGTCCTGAGCTCTTTACGTTTATGAAATCATTCAACTCTTACAATCACCCCATGAGGTGGACATTATTGCTGGGTTTTCATCCTTATTTTACAGAAGGAAAAATTGTGAATTAACTTGATCAAAGTCATCAGAGAGGATATGGTGGAACCAGATATCAAACCTGGGAAATCTGACCAAGCTGTGTGAAATAAAGGGTTTTGCATGAGATCATCCTGGGCCAGTTATCACTTTACTAGGCAGGCTCACACTTCATTTTAGACATGCAGCCTGATAGGAAAATTCAAATTAATAATATCCAATTAAATTATTATTTAATAGCTACTCTTTGAAAAGGTCCTTTGGCAAGCTATGACCAAAGGAAAGGGGGCGGGTGTGTGTGTGTGAAACTCTGGACAACGAGGAATCCCACTCAAAGGGGTGAGTCATCCTAAGAAAGGCCACTGGTCTCCCTATGTGTCCCTACAGCAGCATCTTCATTTACACTCCCTGAAAATCATCGTTTTGAAGAGTCTGCTGTCTCACATTTTCATAATACCACAAATCCTTGTTAGTGCAAATGAAATACCTATTTACTCATCTACCTCTGATATGCCTATGGAGACACCATCTACAAATCTACCCGAAGTCCTAGACAGCACCTCACAATTCAGAAGCTTATTTCAAAATATATTAATATTTGAACAAATAAAGAATCAGATCCTAGTAGGAAAAACAACTAACTCAAATAGCTGATAGTTCAAAAAACTGTTTTCACATATACTGCACAAGGGAAAATACACTGAATGATTCCAGAGGGTCAATACTGGTGAAAACAGACAACTCAGTCAATTCTGTGGGAGCAAAAAAACCACTCAACTGTGTATCTCTCAATCTTAGTCTCCCAATTTATCCCTCCTCCCTCCCCACTTCCCCCCCGGTAACCATAAGTTTGTTTCCTACATCTGTGACTCTATTTGTTTTGTAAATAAGTTCATTTGTACCATTTTTTTTTAGATTCCATATATAAGTAATATCATATGATATTTGTCTTTCTCTGTCTGACTTATTTCACTTAGTATGATAACTAATAAGGGCTTACTGTATAGCACAGGGAACTCTTCACAATAGTCTGTAATGACCTACATGGGAAAAGAATCTAAAAAAGAGTGGATATATGTATATGTATAACTGATACTCTTTGCTGTACAGCAGAAACTAACACAACATTGTAAATCAACTATACTCTAATAAATGTTTTTTTAAAAGAATTCAACTGAATGGGCAACTAGTACACAAATCAAGGTAAAATCATTAAATTCAAATGTTAGAAATATTACAATGATAACTTTAGCTTTTCTTTTTTTTCCCTCTTTTTCCCTTTCCTATGTGTATCCTTTCAATCAGTAGCCAGAGTACTGAGATCACCAATAAATTCCCAACATTGGAAAAATAGCAATAGTGAAGATTTTTTCATACCTTGAGACTCATTATTAAAATTACCAAAATCCACAATTGGGTTCTTGAGCATAAGTAATCAAATGTTGCAGGTCTTCTTAAGGAGGTAAACATGCTCATTAACCACTAAGCACCAATTTTATGATAGTTTAGGTCAAGTGTTACCAGTTCATACTAGTGAGACAGAAGCTGTTTCTCTTTTCTGAGCCTCTCACTGCACATGTTTGTTGAATTTCTGATGACCTTAGTGCTTGTATTAACACCTTTGAGTTATTGCAGGTGATAGAAACCCCAATTCCCTGTCAGCTCTCAAAACAAACCACCCCAGATTATCCACATCCCTTTCTTTCCAGCTGGTGTGATAAAATGAGTGAAGAGAAATACAGAGCTAAAACTTTATTTAAGAAAGATAGAAAGCTGATTAACATTAGTGAGGTGACCATCTGTTTTTTTCTGGATGCTGAAAGAGTTAAGATCAGGGCCTTTCAACCTGTAAAATGACCCCATGAATGATGACTTCTTCAGAAATCAAGAGTTTGTCAGTGAATTAACTAGAACAGGCAATATATGTTTCCTAAATAAATGTTTACCTCACTACAAGCCAGAGGTTCCAGAAAGTTTGACATTTCAAAAATAAGGTTTGTGTTATGCCTAGTGAGCTCATATCTATACCAAATGCAAATCAATGTCCAGAAAGTGCTTGAAGCATTTTAATTGAAATAATCAAAGAAAGTTTAAAGGTGTGTAAATGTTTTGTTAGCAGTGATATTGTCAGGCACACACATTTTAACAAATATTCAATCCAGTTTAAGAAGCACTACACCTTATTGTAGAGAAAAGATATTCCTGAAGTGCTGGGTCTTACCTGTCCAGGTATAGATAGCAGAGTCCTTGGTGTATACACACATGTATGTGGGGCTGGAGAAAAATGAACCGGGACTAAGGAAACATTCTTTTCAGTACACACAGCCACCCACTGGCTGCTGGACTCAAAACCCTAGGTTCCTCTGAACAATAATATGTCAGGTTACTCCCTTCCCTGCTCGAAGCGGGTGGGGAGAGCTGACTTGTACAATCTGAAAAGATGGTTTATAGCTGAAGCTACTTGACTCTGACTTTTGGGGAGTGGGGGAGGGGACAACTGGCCAAAGAGTCTTTCATTTTTAACTCATCATTGTAAGGAGGGGCAACTCTGGTGCAGTCACTTTTGCACTTCGGGAGATCTGGACTGAAATTAATCAGAGGTGAGATATGGGCATGTTTTACTGGTGAAAAACAATGCAGGGTGAAGACGTCCTCACACTTACATTTAAGGGAGCATATCGCAGTGCAAATTGGGTCATCTCAGGAAATATAAAAGCATTATTCCTCTGAGACTTGAAAAAAAGTGTAATTACTTTTTCTACCAAGCATGATTCTTTCCAGTGACCTTCATTTTTGTTTTCTGGAAACGAAAAGAGGTTTACATTAAAAAGGCATTTCCTCTGACTCTGTGTCCTTGAGCTGCACAAAATGTAAACCATTCCCTCTTTCCCTCTTTTGAAGAAAAAGGAGGCTTCAATCTTTCCTTCTGAACACGGTCTATCTAAATAAGGAGATGGAGTCCCATCTTTTCTATCAGCCCCATTGTTTGACTTGTCAGTAATAACACTTGAGCTGAAATTGTACAGGCGTCCTGCTAATTTAGTAATTATTGACATGGTGCTGAGCAGGAAATGATAGCAAACAGAAGGAACTGTTAAGGAGAGATGAAATAAAAGATGTTCATATCATTGTTGAATAATGGTTGAGATCATTTTGTGCTTTAAGTAGGCCCAAGACACCTTTTTCCATTTTCCTGAAACATTTATAATTTATGCTTTGTAATAGTTCCAAATATTTTTAGGACACTGGACTTTGTTTGAGAATCTTGCCAAACTGAATGGGGATCACGAAGCACACACACAGATGAGTAGGTGATGTGACCTACTGCAGCTTCCCATTTAAGCGACAGCCCCTTTCAATCTCAACCTGTCTCTCCTCCTAATGCTTTCTTTTCTGCCCTTCTCCTTTTTAAAATTTGCATTTCTATTTATTGTCATCTTAGCTCTAGCTAAGGTCTTTGTTGCTAGGATAGGCGATGCAACCCATGGAGTTACAGCTATAGATGGCATCTTTAATTATTTATTTATTTATTTTAATTTGGAGCCTTTGCATAGCTATAGGAGCTCCCCTAAAGTTTGGTAAGCATGGGTTTGAATGGCTCATTTTTTTTAAATTGCATATTTGTGAATTTATGTAATTGTACCAGAGCAATGCACACATGTGTGTATTAATGTATGTGATGACAAAAGTCATAAAAATATTGAGACCAGAGTATACAAATTTGGAAATGATTTGCTAAAAGAATATAAATATGGACTCAGAAAATGCAGTGTATATTTTCATAATGCTGATATTGGAGAACAAGAACGATACCTTTTGTGTGGGGCAATCCTGTTACCTGGCATTTACTATTATGTAATGATTTTGTATCAGAATATAATTTGCCAAAGCTAGAGGACAAAGCCCTATAGCATAATAAAATGTGTTAAATTTGTTTGTGCTACAACAAAGTTGTATGGTATTACATTTTCCTCAATGTACTCTGTAATCAAATCACCACAATTTTTTTTTTTTTTTTTTTTTTTTCCGTACGCGGGCCTCTCACTGCTGTGACCTCTCCCGTTGCGGAGCACAGGCTCCGGACGCGCAGGCTCAGCGGCCATGGCTCACGGGCCCAGCTGCTCCGTGGAATGTGAGATCTTCCCGGACCGGGGCATGAACCCGCGTCCCCTGAATCGGCGGGCGGACTCTCAACCACTGCACCACCAGGGAAGCCCTCAAATCACCACAATTTTAATAAGAACTGGAAACTTTTATTTTTTTAATTCAGCATTATTAGCTTTTAAAATGCTTCACCAAAAGGGGTACAGATATATGATATAATAAAAACATGTAAAGCAAATAAGAATAGAATAAAGGATGGGAAAGAAAGAAACCTAGATGTCTTGAAGAGCTGGGTGGTGGGAGATTGTGATGAAAATGACAGTAGCAATGCTTATTTACAATAAGAAAGAAGCTAAGATGTGTCTACCACCTTCATGTGCCAGGTGCCATCTGTAGCACTTACCATGAAGTAACTTATTTACTCCTCTAACAAAATATATTTTTCATATTTTACCAGGGAGTAATCTGACATTCAGAGGGGAGGTTCAAAATGTCCAAATTCATGATTATGGTTTTAGCAGTCATTGGCTTTTTACCTCTCTGATTTCTGAGCCAGAGCTCTCAAACACTACACTATTTTGCTCCTTCTAACTTTCTTCTCTTCTTTATGTTCCTATTTTTCTATGGTTGACATTATTACTATAGGGATTAAACAAAACACAGACAATTAAAAAAGCACCTAGCATAATATGAATTTACAATAGGTCACATCACATCTCACTGCTATTCTATTGTCTAGTTCCTTATACTACTATATCATTTTTTTCCTGTGGCCTTCACATTTTTAAAAACTCCATTGTATGTTTAAATATAATAATGTTGGAGAAATAATTCAAGTGCTAAAGTACCAAATCAATGGGGAGGTGCCAGGGATAAACAAGCAAAAATTTTAACTGTTATGTATCTGAGAAAAACACCTGCCCATTAGAAACAGAAAAGCATACTTAGCTAAATATATTTTGGAAGAATCATGTCATACTTGTACACAGATAACCTAAAAGTGTTTTCATTCCATTGAAAAGCGACATACTTAAAAATTCCTCTTTGGTCGTGTCACAAAATAATCCCTTTCATGATGTTCTGTTGAGTTGTCAGGCTGCATAGTCACAGTCAGCACCAATGGAGAGTTGTTAGTTTCATTTGTCTCTACTGCTATGTAGATAAATTTCTCAGCTCAGTTTCTGGGCTAGTTGTGGTCAGAACAGTCTTAATAAGTACAGAGACAGCCTATTTAGGAATTCAAAATACAATTGATTAGGGCTACCCAAGCTGTCCCGACATTCCTTTCTCCAGGAAGTGTATTATGTACTGTAGGCAAGCTGAAAAAAAATTGTTAGATGTCATTGTGTGAACATCCATATATATACATATATGTATTCTTACCGTCTATGTAAAAGGTTATGTCAGCTTATTATTCTATCTCGAGATAGCTTGAATCTCAAGATACGTGATTTTACCTGCAGTGTACTGGAATCTACGTCCCAATCAATTGTTGACATGTGATATAAGGAAGTGGCACAGAGAGCCCTAATAATGGCTGTTGGAAGTAACAAGTCAAAGCCCTTCCATCAGTGCCAGGGCAAGCACCCTATAGGGTTACTTAAAGAATCTCAGGGATAAGTGTTTACAGTTCCTTGATCTGTAAGTTCCAACATATTCATATTAGACAAAGGCCTATCACATTCCTTTTATTTCAGTAGAGGTGATTCAATTGAAAATGTTTTAAAACTATATTTATTTTAAGAGTAAATATATACTTCAGCACTATTTTTTGAAGAAAATAAACCTTGATATTCCTGTTATCACTGAAGACCTAATATGTCTGATTTTTCCCTCTGTTTAAATGTTTTTAGGACATATTCATCACACTGTATCCCTGTATCCTGGCATCTTCTCAGTTGTAAAGGCAAGTGAACTGAAGTAATTTGTCTTCATGGCTGGTTCTGATCAGTTATAGCTATAGATGGGTGTCCCCTCGCCATATGATTCCATAGTATTTTGTACAGATTGTTGAGTGTACGTCCCTGTAGGTTCCTGTCTTATGCAAAGATTTATGAACAGAAGACCTAGTTTGTGTCACCCGTCTTTGTATCTCTAGCACCCAGCTCCAAATGCCCTCTTCCTCACTATGAATATCTGCAGGACAGGACAAAGATCATATTCCTTATGTAAATAAATGAGTAATCAGAAAAGACTATCTTCATTTAGAAGAGTCTGTTATTAGGAAGGGAAATAATTGAGGATGACAGAAGTAATGCTCCATTTACAATTTGGGTGCATGCAAGTTTAGCTCAGAATCCAGGCTGAAAAAGTTGAATGCATGCAGTGATTGCGTTGAGTCCAATTTTTACATTCAGAGCTATGAAAGACTGATTTCAGAAAGACTGATTTTTGCTGGAAGTTCATAACAAGGATGGACTACTGCCGGGCTTTCCACTATCCCTGCTGCATCTCCACCCAGGAACAATTCTCCTACCATGTGGCCCTTATATTTTCCTTCCACAGGTGAAGCCCAGCAGCTTGTGACCTGCCCACATCAACTAGGGCTGATTGGACCAAGTGTGAACCAGCAACTGTAGTTGATGTATCAGCTGGTCAGAAACCTATCATCCGTGAGGTCTGAATCAAAACCACTAGATGGCTAATTAGATTGGTTCAAGTGGGAAATAGATGGGTTGGAGAAACTAGTGGCAGGTGACAGAGAAACTGTGTTATGAGGATCAGGTTCATGGGTATTAGTTCACTTTGGACAGGATGCAACAACAACTGAGAAAACTGTTAATGCCTCAAACACAAGGAAAGCTTATTTTCACTCTTATAAGAATCCATGTTAGATGCATATAGTCAGTAGTTGGCTTTCCTCAAGCAATGGTGCAAGGACTCAGGATTCTTCCACTTTGTAGCTTTATCATCCCCAAGGGACGTTGTGGCCCTGCCATCCCCTAGAGAGAAAGGGAATGCACACGAAGGACATAGTTTTTGTTTTTGTTTTAATTTAGGTTGTTTTATTTTAATTAATTTATTTTTTATTTTCTTTTAATCTCCCAATTCATCACACCACAACCCCAACCACCAGCCACTTCCCCCTTGGTGTCCGTAAGTTTTTTCTCTGCATCTGTCTCAATTACTGCTCTGCAAACCGGTTCATCTGTACCATTTTCTAGCTTCCACATATATGCGTTAATATATGATATTTGTTTTTCTCTTTCTGACTTACTTCACTCTGTATGACAGTCTCTAGATCCATCCACGTCTCTACAAATGACCCAGTTTCTTTCTTTTTTATGGCTGAGTAGTATTCCATTGTATATATGTACCATGTCTTCTTTATCCATTCGTCTGTCAATGGGCATTTAGGTTGCTTCCATGATCTGGCTATTGTAAATAGTGCTGCAATGAACATTGGGGTGTATGTGTCTTTTTGAATTATATTTTTAGTTCTTTAAGGAACCTCCATACTGTTCTTCATAGTGGCTGTACCAATTTACACTCCCACCAGTGCAAGAAGGTTCCCTTTTCTCCACACCCTCTCCATCATTTGTTGTTTGTAGATTTTCTGATGATGCCCATTCTAACTGGTGTGAGGTGATACCTCATTGTAGTTTTGATTTGCATTTCTCTAATAATTAGTGATGTTGAACAGCTTTTCACGTGCTTCTTGGCCATCTGCATGTCTTCTTTGGAGAAATGTCTATTTAGGTCTTCTGCCGATTTTTGGATTGGGTTCTTTGTTTTTTAATATTGAGCTGCATGAGCTGTGTATATATTTTGGAGATTAATCCTTTGTCTGATGATTCATTTGCAAATATTTTCTCCCATTCTGAGGGTTGTCTTTCCATCTTGTTTATGGATTCCTTTGCTGTGCAAAAGCTTTTAAGTTTCATTAGGTCCCATTTGTTTATTTTTGTTTTTACTTCCATTACTCTAGGAGGTAGATCAAAAAATATCTTGCTGTGATTTATGTCAAAGTGTGTTCTTCCTATATTTTCCTCTAAGAGTTTTATAGTGCCTGGTCTTACATTTAGGTCTCTAATCCATTTTGAGTTTATTTTTTTGTGTATGGTGTTAGGGAGTGTTCTAATTTCATTCTTTTACATGTAGCTGTCCAGTTTTCCCAGCACCACTTATTGAAGAGACTGTCTTTTCTCCATTGTATATTCTTGCCTCCTTTGTCATAGATTAGTTGACCATAGGTGCGTGGGTTTATCTCTGGGCTTTCTATCCTGTTCCATTGATCTATATTTTTGTTTTTGTGGCAGTACCATACTGTCTTCATTACTACTGCTTTGTAGTATAGTCTGAGTCAGGGAGTCTGATTCCTCCAGCTCCGTTTCTTTCCCTCAAGACTGCTTTGGCTATTTGGGGTCTTTTGTTTCTCTATACAAATTTTAAGATTTTTTGTTCTAATTCTGTAAAAAATGCCACTGGTTATTTGATAGGGATTTCATTGAATATGTAGATTGTTTTGGGTATTATAGTCATTTTCAGAATACTGATTCTTCCAATCCAAGAACATGGTATATCTCTATCTGTTGGTATCATCTTTAATTTCTTTCATCAGTGTCTTATAGTTTAATGCATACAGGTCTTTTGTCTCCCTAGGTAGGCTTATTCCTAGATATCTTCTTCTTTTTGTTGCAGTGGTAAATGGGAGTGTTCCCTTATTTTCTCTTTCAGATTTTTCATCATTAGTGTATAAGAATGCAAGAGATTTCTGTGCATTAATGTTGTATCCTGAAACTTTACCAGATTCATTGATTAGCTCTAGTAGAATTCTGGTGGTGTCTTTAGGATTCTCTATGTATAGTATCATGCTATCTGCAAACAGTGACAGTTTTACTTCTTCTTTTCCAATTTGTATTCCTTTTATTTCTTTTTCTTCTCTGATTGCCATGGCTAAGACTTCCAAAATCATGTTGAATAATAGTGGTGAGAGTGGACATCCTTGTCTTGTTCCTGATCTTACAGGAAATGCTTTCAGGTTTCCACCATTGAGAATAATGTTTGCTGTGTGTTTGTCATATATGGCCTTTATTATGATGAAGTAGGCTCCCTCTATGTCCACTTTCTGGAGAGTTTTTATCATAAATAGGTGTTGAATTTTGTCAGAAGCTTTTTCTGCAACTATTGAGATGATCGTAGGGTTTTTATTCTTCAATTTGTTAATATGGTGTATCACATTGGTTGATTTGCATATATTGAAGAATCCTTGCATCTCTGGGATAAATCCTACCTGATCATGGTGTATGATCCTTTTAATGTGTTGTTGGATTCTGTTTGCCAGTATTTCGTTGAGGATTTATGCATCTATATTTATCAGTGATATTGGTGTGTAATTTTCGTTTTTTGTAGTATCTTTGTCTGGTTTTTGTATCAGGGAGAAGGTGGTCTCATAGAATGAGTTTGGGAATGTTCCTTCCTCTGCAATTTTTTGGATCAGTTTGAGAAAGACGGGTGTTACCTCTTCTCTAAATGTTTGATAGAATTCACCTGTGAAGCCATCTGGTCCTGGACTTTTGTTTGTTGGAAGATTTTTAATCACAGTTTCAATTCCATTACTTGTGATTAGTCTGTCCATATTTTGTTTCTTCCTGATTTAGTCTTGGAAGGTTATACCTTTCTAAGAATTTGTCCATTTCTTCCAGGTGGTCCATTTTATTGGCCTAGAGTTGCTTGTAGTAGTCTCTTAGGATGCTTTGTATTTCTGCGGTGTCTGTTGTAACTACTCCTTTTTCATTTCTAATTTTATTAGTTTGAGTCTTCTCCCTCTTTTTCTTGATGAGTCTGGCTAATGGTTTATCTATTTTGTTTATCTTCTCAAAGAACCAGCTTTTAGTTTTATTGCTCTTTGCTATTGTTTTCTTTGTTTCTATTTCATTTATTTCTGCTCTGATCTTTATGATTTCTTTCCTCCGCTAATCTTGGGTTTTGTTTGTTCTTCCTTCTCTAGTTCCTTTAGGTGTAACGTTAGATCGTTTATTTGAGATTTCTCCTGTTTCTTGAGGTAGGCTTGTATAGCTATAAACTTCCCTCTTAGAACTGCTTTTGCTGCATCTCATAGGTTTTGGATCATCGTGTTTTCATTGTCATTTGTCTCTAGGTATTTTTTTGATTTCTTCTTTGATTTCTTCAGCGATCTCTTGGTTATTTAGTAACATATTTTTAGCCTCCATGTGTTTGTGGTTTTTTTACACTTTTTCCCTGTAATTGATTTCTAATATCATAGCGTTGTGGTCAGAAAAGATGTTTGATATGGTTTCAATTTTCTTAAATTTACGGAGGTTTAGTTTGTGACCCAAGATGTGATCTATCCTGGAGAATATTCCATTAGCACTTGAGAAGAAAGTGTAATCTGCTGTTTTTGGATGGAGTGTCCTATAAATATCAATTAAATCTATCTGGTCTATTGTGTCATTTAAAGCTTGTGTTTCCTTATTAATTTTCTGTTTGGATGATCTGTCCATTGGTGTAAGTGAGGTGTTAAACTCCCCCACTATTATTGTGTTACTGTCGATTTCCTCTTTTATAGCTGTTAGCAGTTGCCTTATGTATTGACGTGTTCCTATGTTGGGTGCATATATATTTATAATTGTTATATCTTCTTCTTGGGTTGATCCCTTGATCATTATGTCGTGCCCTTCCTTGTCTCTTGTAACATTCTTTATTTTGAAGTCTATTTTATTTGATATGAGTATTGCCACTCCAGCTTTCTTCTGATTTCCATTTGCATGGAATATCTTTTTCCATCCCCTCCCTTTCAGTCTGTATGTGTCCCTAGGTCTGAAATCGGTCTCTTGTAGACAGCATATATATGGGTCTTGGTTTTGTATCCATTCAGCAAGAGTGTGTCCTTTGGTTGGAGCATTAAATCCATTACATTTAAGGTAATTATCGATATGTATGTTCCTATGACCATTTTCTTAATTGGTTTGAGTTTGTTTTTGTAGGTCCTTTTCTTCTCTTGTGTGTCCCACTTAGAGAAGTTCCTTTAGCATTTGTTGTAGAGCTGGTTTGGTGGTGCTGAACTCTCTCAGCTTTTGCTTGTCTGTAAAGGTTTTGATTTCTCCATTTTATCTGAAGGAGATCTTTGCCAGGTAGAATAATCTTGTTTGTACGTTCTTCCCTTTCATCACTTTAAGTATATCATGCCACTTCCTTCTGGCTTGTAGAGTTTCTGCTGATAAATCAGCTTATGCGAGTTCCCTTGTATATTATTTGTCATTTTTCAGTTGCTGCCTTCAATAATTTTTCTCTGTCTTTAATTTTTGCCCATTTGATTACTATTTGTCTCGGCATGTTTCTTCTTGGGTTTATCCTGTATGGGACTCTTTGAGCTTCCTGGAGTTGGGTGGCTATTTCCTTTCTGATATTAGGGAAGTTTTCGACTATAATCACTTCAAATATTTTCTCGGGTCCCTTCTCTCTCTCTTCTCCTTCTGAGACCCCTATAATGTGAATGCTTTTTTTGTTTGTTTGTTTGTTTTGGGGGTTTTTTTTGTGGTACATGGGCCTGTCACTGTTGTGGCCTTTCCCGTTGCGGAGCACAGGCTCTGGACAGGCAGGCTCAGTGGCCATGGCTCACAGGCCTAGCCGCTCCGTGGCATGTGGGATCTTCCCAGACCGGGACACGAACCTGTGTCCCCTGCATCGGCAGGTTGACTGTCAACCACTGTGCCACCAGGGAAGCCCTGCTGTTGTGTTTAATGTTGTCCCAGAGGTTTCTTAGGCTGTCTTCATTTCTGTTCATTATTTTTTCTTTATTCTGTTCCACAGCAGTGAATTCCACCATTGTGTCTTCCAGGTCAGTTATCTGTTCTTCTGCCTCAGATATTCTGCTATTGATTCCTTCTAGTGTATTTTTCATTTCAGTTATTGTATTGTTCATCACTGTTTGTTTGTTCTTTAATTCTTCTAGATCTTTGTTAAACATTTCTTGCATCGTCTCGATCTTTGCCTCCGTTCGTTTTCCGAGGTCCTGGATCATCTTCACCATCATTATTCTGAATTCTTTTTCTGGAAGGTTGCTATATCCATTTCATTTAGTTGTTTTTTCTGGGGTTTTATTGTTCCTTCATCTTATACATAGCCCTCTGCATTTTCATCTTGTCTATCTTTCTGTGAATGTGGTTTTTGTTCCATAGGCTGCAGGATTGTAGTTCTTCTTCTGCTGTTTGCCCTCTGGTGGATAGGCTATCTAAGAGGCATGTGGAAGTTTCCTAATGGGAGGGACTGGTGGTGGGTAGAGCTGGCTGTTGCTCTGGTGGGCAGAGCTCAGTAAATCTTTAATCCACTTCTCTGGTGATGTGTGGGGCTGGCTTCCCTCCCTGTTGATTGTTTGGCCTGAGGCATCCAACACTGGAGCCTACCAGGGCTTTTTGGTGAGGCTAATGGCAGACTCTGGGAGGGCTCATGCCAAGGGTTCCTACCCAGAACTTATGCTGCCAGTTTCCTTGTCCCTTCGTGAGCCACTGCTGCCCCCCACCTCTGCAGGAGACCCTCCAACACTAGCAGGTAGGTCTAGTTCAGTTCTCTATGGTGTCACTGCTCCTTCCCCTGGGTCCTGATGCACACACTACTTTGTGTGTGCCCTCCAAGAGTGGAGTCTCTGTTTCCCCCAGTCCTGCCGAAGTCCTGCAATTAAATCCTGCTAGCCTTCAAAGTCTGATTCTCTAGGAATTCCTCCTCCCATTGCCAGACCCCTAGGTTGGGAAGCCTGATGTGTGGCTCAGAACCTTCACTCCAGTGGGTGGACTTCTGTGGTATAAGTGTTCTCCACTTTGTGAGTCACCCACCCAGCAGTTACGGGATTTGATTTTATTGTGATAGCTCCCCTGCTACTGTCTCATTGCAGGGTCTCCTTTGTCTTTGCATATGGGATATCATTTTTTGTGAGTTCCAGTGTCTTCCTGTCGATGATTGTTCAGCAGTTAGTTGTGCTTCCAGTGTTATGGAAAGAGGGTGTGAGAGCATGTCCTTCTACTCCACCATCTTGAACCAATCTCGGAGATTGTCTTCTTAAAAGCCTGGGTTTGAAGCTGTTGCTTCCCTTCAGACTCCGTTAGTGAAGACCAGTCATGTCATCACCCTTAATTGCAGGAGATGCTGGGAAATTTGTAGCACTGTATGTAAAGAGAGACAAAGAAATAGATTGTTGGTGACCTGCTACACACCCAAGCAAAGAGCCATAGGCAAGCCAGAGTTATAATGAGTCATAAAGAGATGGCTGAGTTACTCAGGGAAGAAGAAAACAGAAGCAAAAGTCCAGAGAGAAAGAGAAGCTGTTAAACTACCTTGATCACATTTTTTCTATTGTTCTTTTTCTGAAATCCTCACAATATTCTTAGTATATTCTTATGATATTGCACCCTTTAACAGAGTTGGCATGAGTAGTTCCCGTTTCCTTGCAACCAAATAAAGGCACAGTGCACAGCAGTGTAGATTTAGAAGAGGAGAGAGGTTACATTAAAAGAGTATTAATATAATCAGATGATATTTATAGACTTATTTTGTATGAATCTATTAACACAATCTGTACTTTTTTTCTGTATATTCAAACTAGAATTGAGAAAAATGAGACCAAGACACTATCAAAAATGAATTCTTTCCATGATTGTCTCAGTAGAAAGCAATGACATGAAAAGCTAATTTGCAAGCTATGCTTAATACTTGATTTCAATTTTCTTTTTTACTTAAAACTAGGATTTCCCAACAGTGACTTCACTTGGAATCTTTCTAAGTTACAGAAATATTAGCAGTTTACTTTGGTCATATCCTGGGCCAATGCAGCAGCCCTATCTCATTGACATAAACCTAATTAAACTAAAAAGATAAAGGGAAAAGCTGAATTCTAAAGCACTTCTCTCCCTCTCTCAAGCTGGAGGGGGAACATTTCCACTCAAAGAACAGCTCCACTCACCTTACTGCATCTCACACAGGCAATGTGAGCAGCACCAAGAACTCAATCACATTTTCCCCCGAGGCTGGTGACAATTACAAACTAGCTGCCATAAGACAGTATTTACAGATCTTTACTACAAACACAAATTGGTACTTTTCATCAAGATAAGGCAATGTATGCCACACATACCATGGCACTCAAATATAACTGTTCCTTTCAATGTCTAACATCTTTGAAATGGGTGAGGCTATTACTAGGAGCAATGCCTTCAATGCCATTTTCAGTTCCACTATTCACAGGTTTTTTTTTTTCCTTCAAACCAGCACCAGTCAGCTGGCCTCTTGAACAGTTTGGTAGAAGTTGGGAGATACATGATATTTGGAGAGAAAGAATATAATTTAAGGAAAAAATACTTGGAGGAATGAAATTTTGTAGATGCCTTGCCATTTTCAAATGTTCTCATGCTGTCTCCTTTTGGATAACGTTCCCTTCCCTCACCTTCCCAATATTGCTATAACATTGCATCTGATATTTAAGAAATGTTTTGTTTTAATGTCACCTGATTTTATCCTTTTCTAAATCTGTTTTCTAACTGATTTGATATTTCAAAGCAACAAATAGACAAAGTCTTTGTTATTGAATTGGAAACAAAAGATACAGTGGAGAAGCATATTAAATGTTCAGAAAATCCTAAACTGAAATCTGTTTACTAAGCTACCAGCTGTCACTTCCTCTCCTGGTTACCGTGCACTACATATCCAGAACTGTCACTTCACAATCATCCTTACTCTATGGTATAGCTGCTCAGATGTTTTCTGTTTTTGTTTTTTCTTTTAAGTCTACCAAAAAAAAAAAATTCATATTTAACCATACTATATATTTGCTTTCATTATCAACTAAATTCAATAAGCTCCCTTTCAAAATGACTTATAATGGACATTTGTAAGGGAGTGATGTAATGTTCAATCTATTTAATAGTAAAAGTCAAAGAATTAAACTAAATAACCAGTTTCAGATTTGCAGTTTGGCCAACGACAACAGGAATGGTGAGAGTGGAACAGAGTATGTTGACTGGAGTATTTAAGAGTTCAATCATGAATTTAAAACCGTTAAAAATCGGGGTTCAAAGTTATGAATTCTGTTCCAAATGACGAGGAGCTATTTCTGGCACGTTAGAATTATTTTCTAATCTTAATGAAATACTAAGTTGAGATGTTTATTCAAGAGACAAAAAAAAAAAAAATGGTTTCAGGACACCATTACTAGTCTTCATCTCCAACCCCACCCCCAGCCCTTCACCCCCCCTTTCAACGTTGGCAACTTCTGATACCCTTTTCGCCAAACTCAGGAGAAGAGCCAAAGATTAAATGTGCCACGGAGACCAATTCCCTTTCTCCACAACTCAGGCGCCCTAAGGAAGGAAATGTGCTTCATAAACTCCTGTTTATGAAGAGGGCCTAGAGGGTAGGGTGGGGCTGTTCATGGTTGAGCCGCCCTCACAGAATGGATAAAGACAAGTGTTTGTCTCCCAAACTTGCCACCTTGCTTCTTCCAGGGCCACTAGACTCCATCCTATTTAATCTGCATGTGATTCCTTTTTATTAAAGTCCTGTTTTCTTAAAGAAGCAATGGTGTCAGCACGGGGAATAGGATACCAAGCTTGGGAACTCCGGAGCTCTCATGGCTACATATACTCACTGAAACACCACCAGCAAACAGGCCCTATTGGCAAAGGAGAGAAATGTGCAAACTTGATGAGGCATTAATCACACCTGAAATGTGATTTTTAAGGTGTCACGAAATCCACATTGACTGACTGGTCCTTTTAATCTTAATTTTGAACAGTTGCTACTCCAATTAAATTCTACCACCTAGCATTTTCAAACAGCTCCTGGTTGTTTCCACAAACTCCGTTAATGGACAGCTGTTTCTGACAGCCCCCCTGATTTGCCAGTGCTGTGTTGGCTGCCAGAGCAGGAGGCCCCATTCTGCATTCCGCTGCTGGCACCGGGGGATATGCAAATGAACACATGAATCAGTTGTCGCCACCACAGACACCGTGCAGCGAGAAGATGATCAGAATGTGTGGGGAGATTAGTTGGCTGCAAGTGAGGGGAAAAGAAAAAAAAGCTTAGATTTCTTTGAGTTTTTTTTTTTTTTCCTTTTTTCAAGTGTCTCCAGTTTATTTTAACTTTGTGCCATTCATTAGATTTCAGTTCAGGACAGTGCAATCTGTTCCTCTCCAATCACCTCAATAGAAACCCCAAAGTTTGGGAATGATAGAAACATTTCACATAAATACTGTTAGAACGTCCATAGCACAAGGAGAATAGTATATACACTTCAGTGATTCAAATATTTTCCCATCTGTGAAGGTGGGGGAGGGGATGACAAAAAACTTTACTTTCTCATCAGGATGTGAGTAAGAAAATTTTGCTCAGAGTCCAAAGCCTGGTTGTAAGTGTTCTGAATTATTTCCAACAAGGGATTCTCTGAATTGCTTCACTGGTTGGGTCAAACGCTCACACACACAGTGGAAATAGGTTAAAAAAATAATAAAGCAACAGCAGCACCAAGGTCTCCTGTTCTATTGCTCAGAACTTCCTGATATACCAAATATTGGAGGTATGTTTCTGCTATTGTATTCTTTAGGTTTCAATAAGGGAAACAGAACCACAACGAGCCACGTAGAGTAAGGGAATTATTACGGGGATTGGACCTGACTGAATAGTGGGGTCTGGTAGTGGGCCCGAGGTCGCTGTAGGTCTGCAGAATTGGTGGTTGGGAAGGAAAGCTGAAATTAGAGTGGGAGAAGGCAAGGACACACTGAAATCCATGAGGACAAACTGGAACCTATGAGGACAATTGGGAACCCATGACAAATTGATTCTCTCTTACTGTCTGCAATGTTGACGGCACAGGTGGTCTACAGAAGGAGATGACACCCTTGGCCACAGATCATTCCATTAACTTGGCCTAAGACTTGAAGAGACTGAAGGAAGAGATGTAGTGGGAGCAGAGGAGAGAGGGCCCTGATGCTCCCTCACAGCAGTCAGGTGAGACAGTAGGACAGTGACAACATAACGAGCTACAGTAGTGCCGGGAGCCTAGCTCCAAATTCTGAGCATGACTGGTGTTTCACTTCACCTTCCCCATCATAACAAATTTCTGTATGGCCAACCCTAACTCAAACCATACAGGAAGACAATTCTGTGAATCATCTTTCCAGATCTGCTGGGTTGATCCATAAAAAAACACCACAGATGGATACCCAGTTCCACTCTGCCTTCAGAATCTGTTGTGATGTAATTTACTCTAGTTCTCTGCGTCAGGGCTAATACCAGACACATGAGCTAGAGGATGGAGGAAGTGGACAAGAAGAACTAGAGTCAGGGATGGACGTGGGTGATTAAATTATAAGAGGGGCTGGAGTGAAGATGGTTGGAAAATGTACTATTGTTCAGGGATTGGAAACAAATCAATAACATATATTGATTTTATTCAAGTACTATTAGAAACTCCACACTGTGGGGAATCCTGTCCAGATACTGCACAGGTACAAAACATGAGAAGGATGAAATACTATGATTTCAATTATATATGGCTAACTCATATTATCTAGGACTCCTTTTGCCTTCAATCTTAAACAAAATGAATTTAGACTCCATTTTGAAGCTGATTTCACATCAGTATGTAAAAGTTGATTTAAAGTTTCAAATTTTGAAAATATCTTGATATAGAGGAGAACTTAAATATGATTTGACAAGAGAGTAATAGCCAGAAGAAATCCTATGCCGTCATCAGAGTTGATTCAAAACCTTTCTAGGTCTGATGGTGTAACTCATTACCAGAAAATAGTTTTCTTTAACTCAAATATAAGTTGTGAATTCATAACAGTTCATTTTCACTTATGATGTTATACCAGAACATCCAAATATAAAATCATTTAATTATACAATTAACCAACAAATGACAGACTCTAGTAACTTTTTGGAAGCAGACACACACACACACACAGACACACACACAGACATAGACAAGCATACACACTGAAAAACTATAAAGTACAATACCCTGTCCACTAGAATTGTTCCTACCCTCCACTGCCAAACCTAATAGGTTTGGTGCTCCTGATTTATCAATTGTTCTATACTTATAGACAAATATGTATCTATATTTTTCTTTTATAAAAGGGAATTATGTTGTACCCATTCATTTGCAATTGTACTGAATATTTTCCATATCAGTAAGAATAGAAATATCTTATTCTTTTTTTTAAGTTGAAGTATAGCTGATTTGCAATACTGTTTTAATTTCTGCTGTACAACAAAATGATTCAGTTATACATATATATATATATATGCTTTCTTTAGATTCTTTTCCATTATGGTTGATCACAGGATACTGAATATAATTACCCGTGCTATACAGTAGGACCTTTTTGTTTATCCATTCTATACGTAATGGTTTGCATCTGCTAACCCCGAACTCCCAATCCATCCTTTCCCCATCCTCCTCCCCCTTGGCAACCACAAGTTTGTACTCTATGTCTGAGAATCTGTTTCTGTTTCATAGATAGGTTCATTTGTGTCAGAAATAGCTCATTCTTTATATGCATTTCACTTTGTCTCTTTAATCTATTTAATCATTCTTTTATTGATGGAAATTAAGGTTACTTCCCTACCCCTCTTTTAAAAAATAGCATTCTCTCATAAAAGCTCATGGCATCTCTTTCTTAGTTGGTCTTTCACAACTAAGCTCACTGGATTTTAGGGCTTAATGAGGAAGAAGCTATGTCCTTTTACTCTTCTGAAGACCAAAGAGAACATTAATTTGCACTCTTCTCTCATACCACAAATGTTTGGTTTATTTGTTTCTTTCCCTCCACTCAGAGCAAGCTAATATAGCATGTCAGGTCCTGCCTTCCTAGTCTTCATCCATTGCTGAGCCCACTATACCTGAAGAAGTCAAAGAGGTCATTCTTCAGTTCTATATGGCATTGCCAAAGCAGATTTCCAGTTTCAAAAATATATTAGGGATTTTATTAATGGCCATAGTGAAGTTTTCAGAAATGGCTAATTAGGTAAATGGCTTGGTAAGGACCTAATTAATATAGTTCCACAATGAAGAATGCTCACTTCTCCCTCTGTCTATAAGAAACACTGTCTGTACTTCTCATGTCTAGATTCCTTAGAATCTCCCTTTACACTAAAAGGTCCACATCTCCTGGTCGGAATACCTCTTCCTGGGAAACACCTTGTAGAACAAGATTAAGGCAGACATATTGCGGCTGCTAGTCAATGTATCTCTTGTCTGAAGTGATTGTGTAGACTTGCACTTTCTCCCTTTTTAATCAATTAACAATTGATGCTAATGGCAGAATCATTTGTTTCTCATCAGCAAGTTTTCCTTCAGCTTTAGCACTTTATTGTGTCTTGGTTACGTTCTTTGTAAGGGGCTTGAGAAATCAGAACTTTAGATCGATAAGTTGCTTAGCATAACCCAGCCCAGCAACCAGTCAGTTCTGCTTGGAAAGCTAGAGATCTAATGTCGATCATCATTCCCTCTGTTCCGTTACTGAGGGCCACTGATCTCTTGGAAACTGTGCTCCTTATCAGAACACATGGCTTACTGAATATAAAAATATGGTAGCCATTCAAGTATTGCCTACAGTACTCTTGTAAAAACAAGCCTATCAAATCTTAAGAACACAACTTTGTTTAGAGTGACATTCTCCTACCCCTTACCCTTATCTCATATTTTCATAAATTCTTATAATTCTGGAATAATAGCATTCATCACATGAGTGTTGTAATTGTCTGTTTGCCACTCTACATTATAAGCTACTTGCTTATAAGGAAGGAAGGAAGGAAAGGAGGAAGGGAGATAAGAAGGAGAAAGGAAAAAGGAAGTGAGAAAGAAACACTCTTGAGGCAGTATGCTGTAGAAAGTTAGAATAAATCTAGTGAGATACTTATAAACTTAAATGTACCAATCACTCTCCCCACATGATAGCTATTAATATTACTCATTCTATGCCAAATGCAATGGTTTCCCAGAGTACTAGGCATGACTCAGGAGATTGGATGGTTGGTGATATTTAAAAATAAGGGCATTTCATCAGTTCACCTGGTGTATTCTTGAAGGGAACTGGTGAGCATAGCTGATCTTTGACAAGAAGCCTCAGAGGTAGTCAGCTAGAGAGGCAACTCCTTAATCTAACACCTAATTTGGTGTCTTCACTTAGTAGGTTCTCAGTAAATATTTAGAGAATAAATGCTTAGATCAACAAATGCTTAGGTCAGGGCCTATAATTTATGCTTACTTTTTAAAAAGCAATATACTACACTAATCATAATAAAAGAAAAGAAGAAGCTACAGCAGGGAACAGTACCATTGGGAGAGATTAGAAGGGTCCACAGGGGCCAGATAGTGCTGAGATTTGCATCATGGCAGTTTGAATTTATTGACTTTTTATTATTTAAGTTTATTTTTTCTCTTTAGATTTATTTTCTTATTTAATAATCTTGTTTTTTCTTTTAATTTTCTTTAAAATATTAATATTTTATATGAAAAGAATCACAAATGACTTTATCTTTCTAGGTCCATCTACCACAGGACAAGATACATAGTAGACACTCAAAAAAATAAGTTTGTTTATGAAAAAATGACTAGCTAATATTATTATCTAACTTATATAAAAAGTTGGTGTTGGCAGAGCAATGTTTAGAAAATCTTCCAACTGATAACAGCTAGTTATTTTCTTATTAAGATGATATACATATCACATATTGCTTTCTCATTATTAATGTGTTTTGCATTATGAATTAGAATGTTATAAGTACACCTTTATTTCTTGATAATTTGGAAGAACATGCCATAATAACATTATTTTCCATTATGTTAAAAGAAAAGGCCATATGGTTTGGGGGTTCTTTTGTGGTGGGAGGGCATGTTTCTATACTCTTTTATTAATCCATTTCCATATCAAACGTGACTGTTATTTTTCTGAAAGAGAAATTTGGAGACAGCCTGAGAACTTGATTAATGGCAAGAGTAATGAAAAACACTGTATTTTCCAAATCTCAAATTACAGAGCTTCAGAGGCACCATAGATGAGTTTTGTTCTTCCCTGTGAGATACAGAATAAAAAAGAGCAATAAACCCCAAACAGAGCGCTGATCCATGAGCACTTTTTAAACCACAATGAAGTAAACCAGTGGTGCCGTAGAGGGAAACAGAAATGTGAAAGGCAGAGAGATCTGATTGAAACTGGGGTTCCACTTCTTAGTACCTCCAAAGTCCTGGTCTTTGATTGAATACTCTGGAATTTAATTTTCCAGTGTGTAAATGAGCATGATACTTTCCTCTTAGAGTTTTATGATGATTAAATGAAATAATATTTTTATAGAAACATATTAGTAGCATGATCATTAAGCACATATCATAAATGATGTCTGTTCTCCTTATGATGTCTGTTCTCCTAATACATCAAATATTAAAATTTAAATTATGCTTTTTTAAAAGCCAGATGGGTGAGGTAGGATATTTAATGAGTATCTCTGTATGCCAGGCCAGGTATTTATTGACGAAGACCCAAAGCAGAAGAATAATTGCTGACCTTTCACACATAGAATAGTCCAGCATGGAAAGGCCTGAGCCTTACAACATTTTAAAGCATCTCTTATTTTATCAAGCAATCTTTTAGATGAAAATAAAATAGAAATAAGAGTGTTAAAATAAATAGAAATAAAATAGAAATAAAGTGTTCTGTAAAATACTGGATATTTTACAGAAGTTATTTTTTATTCTCATTTCATTTAGAGTATTATTATTCTCATTTTGCAGCATAGGAATCTAAAACTTAGAATGTTTAATTAAGCCACCCAAAACACATGTGGAGAAAGTGGGGTGCTGATTGCTATCTCCCATTCTACATGCTCTCACCTTCTCATTCTATAGATGAGAAAACCGAGGCCTGGGGCAGATAAGTGAGGACTGGAGGGATGAGGATTGACCTTTGAATCAGAATTCCCTGTGTTTTCAATCCTGCCTCTACACTTTTCTGGCTGCTTGAGCTCTGACAAAAACAAATTAACCTCTCTAAACCTCCGGAGATTTTAAACAGTATATTTTTAATTGGCTTGTTTAGCATTTCCTAAATTATATCCCTTTGGAACACTTGTTCCATCAGATGTTTAAAAGTGTTAAAAAAAAAAGTTTCAGTGATCCAGTAAGTCTTGGAAACTCTGGTTTAAAACAAAGTTAAGCCAGTTGCTATACTGCAAAATCCTTAGAGCCTCTAAAATGCTAATTGCATCAAAATCTCTAAGGGAGGGAAAAGCAGACAGAAAGCATTGATTTTTTTCATAGAAAATAATACAGAAAGTCCAGTTCTTTATTCTCCATTCCATTGTACCGCATCTTAATGTTTCTAAAAGTTCTTTATTTTTCAGTTATCATTTAAAAACATTGTGCCAATTTTTATAACTATTATATAGATCAAGATATTGAACATTCTACCCTGAGAAGTGTCCCACCTGCTCATTCCCAGTCATTCCTCCCCAGCAATCCCCAACCGTCCCAAAGGAGGCATTATTTTGACTGCCATTGCCTTGGATTAGTTTTGCCAACTCACGAACTCCATTTAGGGGATTCCCTGGTAGTCTACTGGTTAGGATTCTGAGCTTTCACTGCTGAGGGCATGGGTTCAATCCCTGGTTGGGGAACTGGCTACCTTAGCTCCATTTTCAGATTTTGTTTATTTTATTGCTTATTATCATTACTATTTTTGCTATTTTAACAGTGTTATTGAGAAGCATCACTGACATACAGTAAACTGCATGTATTGAAAGTGTATCACTTTAAGTTTTGACATACGTATACACCTGTGAAAAGATCACCACAGCCAAGACAATGAACATATCCATCAGCCAAGAATTCCCTCCTGCCCATTGCTCATCCCTCCCTCCTGTCCCCCGCTCCCACTGGGCAACCTCTGATCTGCATTCTGTCACTGTGAATTGGTTTGCATTTTCTAGAGTTTTATATAAATTAAATGATACAAATAGGTATTCTGTCTGATTACTTTCACTCAGCAAAATTATTTTGAGATTCATCCCTGTCATTTCAAATATCCATAGTCCATTCCATTTTATTGCCATGTAGTATTCCATTACAAGGATATACCATGATTTGTTTATCCATTCAGCTGTTAATGGACATATGACTTGTTTCTAGTTATTGACTATTACAAAAAATGCTGCTATGAACATCTGTGTAGAAGAGTTTGAATGAACAGATGCTTTCATTAATCTTGGGTAATCCCTAAGAGAAGAATGGTTGGATTACATGGTAAAACATATGGTGTTTTACTTTTTAAAAAATTTCTAATGTGTTTTTCAATTTATACCATTTTACATTCCTATCAGTAGCTTATGAGAATTCCCTCTCTCCACATACTCTCCAAGACTAAGTTATGACAAATCTTTTAATTCAGTCATTCTAATTGATGTGCACTAGTACCTCATTATGAGTTTAATTTTCATTTCCTAAATGACTAATGATAGGCTGCAGCTTTTCCTCTGCCTACTGGCCATATCTAATTTGGCAAGGTGTCTGCTCAAATTGTATACCCATATTTTATGGCATTTTTTCCTGTTGTTGAATTTTGAAAGTTTTCTATGTATTCTGGATACAAGTCCTCTTTGAAATATATAATTGGTGATCATTTTCTTCCAGTCCGTGGCATGTCTTTTCAATCTCTTAACCGTGTCTTTTAAAGAGCAGAAGCTTTGAATTTTGCTGAAATCCCTATTATCAATTTATTTTTTATACATCATGTTTTTGATGTCATTGCTAAGAAATCTTTGCCTAACTCAAGGCCACAAAGGTTTCTCCTATATTCTGGAAATGTCATAGTTTTAGGTGATACATTTAGGTCTATGATACATCTTGAGTCAACTTTTTATACAGTGTGAAGTATCAGTAAGATTTCATATTTTGCTTATGGATATAGAATGTACTAGTACCATTTATTAAAAAGACTATCCTTTCTACACTGAATTGCCTTTCCACCTCTATCGAAAATCAGTTGTCCATATATTGGGCAGATTATTTATGGACTCTATTACGTTCCATTGATTTATTTAGCTATCTTTATAACAATAGCACAGGGCTTTGATAATTGTCACTTTATACATTTGAAATCAAGTAGTATTAGTTATTCAACTTTTATTTTCTTCAAATTGTTTGTGTTCTTCTAAGTCCTTAGAATTTTTATGTGAATTTTAGGACATCTTGTCAAGGTTTACAAAAATCCTTTGTAATGTGGAATGGCATAGTGTTGAATCTATGGATAAATTTGGGGAACATTGGCACCTTAAAAAATATTGAGGTTTTCAAGATAATCTCAGTATATCTTCCCACTTATGTATGTCTTCATTAATTTATCTTAGCCATGTTTTTTTTTTTAGTTTTTATTTATAGGTTTTACACATTTTTGTTAGATTTATACCTAAGTTTTTTATAATTTATGCTCTTCTAAAGGTATTGTTTTTTATTTCAAATTCCAATTTTCCTTGTTAGTATATAGAAATACAATTGTTTCCTGCACATTCTACAATCTTGCCAAATTCATTTTTTATGCTACTAGATTCCACCAATCTTACACATCAATGATAATATCCTTGTGAATACTCTTTACTCTTCCCTTTCCAGTCTGGGAAGAAATGGACTACAATTACATACAACAATATGGATGAATCTCAAATAATTATATAGAGGTAAAAGAAGACAGACCCCAAAAAAGAGAATGTATTGTATGATTCCATTTATATAAAATACTAGAAAATAAGAAAATGAAAACTTACGTACAGTGACAGAAATCAGGTTATTTGTTACCTGGGACCAGAATGAGTGGCCAGGAAGGAACAAGACAGAAGAATTACAAAGGACTTGGGGAAACTTTGGGTGATGATGCATCTGTTCTTTGCAAGGATGACTGCATAAGTGTATACATATGGCAAAACTTGCCTAATTTGTATGTATTAAGTATATGCAATATATCATATGTCAATTAGACCTTAATTTTTTTTAAAAGGGGCAAAAAAATAGTATAGAGAGGATTTACATGTTTCCTTCAGGCACTTGGGAACACTATCAGTCTGGATATAATTTACTTTAAAACAAATCTCCAGTTTGGGATGATGAATAGAATGACAGATATAAACTGAATTCTGTCTTAAAGGCATGTGCTTGCAAATTTGTGTTTACAAACAGAGGAAACATTTTTCACATTGCTGTTCCACCTCGGCACCGTGTACATGAAGGTAAGTGCCACAACTTTGAGGTCCCAGGTTTAAAACAACTTTCCCCTCTTCCCCTGTCCCCCTCCCTGGCCCCTGTTCCTGAGTCACTGGCTTTGCAAGCCAAGCCTTATGTGTATTGCGAAGATTACAATTGGAAGTGGATCTCAGTAACTGTGGAAACTTTCTATTCAACACAGCAGGTTTCGTTGTTTATTTGGTTGGTTTCTTCTACATTTCATTGGTAAATTGGAAGCTGAGATATCAGAAAGATCTGACCATATGTTCCCACTTTTTGATTAACAATTGACTTTGAGGCCTAGAGTACAAATGTAGGAAGAAAAAGTGGCACAACTTTGTAAAAACACTAAGTAGGGAGTTAGGAAGGTAGGAATCCATGGTTCATATAGGAATTTTTTGTCTATCTTTTAAAATGCTCTTTGTAAATATTATTGCATATTTAATGTCAGAGCACTCATTACTTCCTAATTATTCCTACCTGTTAATATGTTTTAAGTCAAAAGTATACTTTAAATCCCACTATTGGGCATGTATCCTGAGAAAACCATATTCAAAAGGAGTCATGTACCACAATGTTCATTGCAGCACTATTTACAGTCACCAGGACATGGAAGCAACCTAAGTGTCCATCAACAGATGAATGGATAAAGAAGATGTGGCACATATATATAATGGAATATTACTCAGCCATAAAAAGAAACAAAATTGAGTTATTTGTAGTGAGGTGGATGGACCTAGAGTCTGTCATACAGAGTGAAGTAAGTCAGAAAGAGAAAAAAAAAATGGTTCTGAAGAACCTAGGGGCAGGAGAGCAATAAAGACACAGATGTAGAGAATGGACTTGAAGATATGGGGAGGGGGAAGGGTAAGCTGGCACAAAGTGAGAGAGTGGCATGGACATATATACCCTACCAAATGTAAAATAGATAGCTAATGGGAAGCAACCGCATAGCACAGGGAGACCAGCTGGCTGCTTTGTGAGAACCTAGAGGGGTGGGATAGGGTGGGTGGGAGGGAGACGCAAGAGGGAGGGTATATGGGAACATATGTATACATATAGTATAGCTGATTCACTTTGCTATACAGCAGAAACTAACACAACAATGTAAAGCAATTATACTCCAATAAAGATGTTAAATAAAAAAAGAAAACAGATAAAAAAAACCTATGCTTTATTTTTCCATTTATTCTCTCTTATACTCAAAGGATCATCTTCATATGAATTGCAAGAAGTTAAAAGCCAGAATAAAGAAATAGATGCTTGGCTCACATAAAATAGTGAGAATTATCATCATCTTCTTCCTCATCAGAAACAAATGACTTCAAGTGAAATTAAGGACATATTTTACTTCAAACCCTGAGACTTTCTTTTGTCATCCAAAAACATTTTAGTCATAGAATTATATTAAAATATAACTTTTGATCTCTGCCTGTAGAAAGATGCTTGGCAGTGATCAATAAATACTTTTTAAATGAATGGATGTATTTTTTAAAGACAATAGAAAGATTTGATGGTGGAATGGACACTCCCTGAGAGGTATTCAGCCTTCACAGGAATAGGTGAAGATTCCTGTTTCTGTCTTCACCTAGCCCTATGTGTGTTACTGGGGATAAACAGATGGGATGGAGGCGGCCCCAAACCTGGAGATGCTCATTTGACACAGTAACTGATGGGCGAGGTATGTCTGTAAATCAAGGACTGGGTTGATGATTTAAGAAAACCGCTGTGAGTTCCCTATTCTATCCTCTTGTTCCCTGGATGGAAGACAGGTTGGCAGTTGGATGAACAGGGATAGGCCAAAACCTACCTTTCTCCAGGTTGATGAATAGAGAACCAAACTTTACCCTGGGGATCTAGCAGTGCTGGGGGAGAAAGCACTTGGGTTAACTCTGGGCCAACAAGGCTCTCACTGGGAGTCCAAGTTCTCCTGCAGTGGTTCATTTAAATTCTTGTTTTCTTTTTTTAATTAGAGTATAGTTGATTTACAATGTTGTGTTACAGCAAAGTGAATCAGTTATATGTATACATATATCCACTCTTTTTTAGATTCTTTTCCCGTATAGGTCATTACAGAGTGTTGAGTAGAGTTCCCTGTGCTATACAGTAGGTCCTTATTAATTACCTTTTTTATACATAGTAGTGTGTGTATGTGTCAATCCCAATGTCCCAATATATACCTTCCCCCCTTTCCCCACAGTAACTATAAGATTGTTTCTACATTTGTAACTCTATTTCTGCTTTGTAAATAAGTTCATTTGTACCATTTTTTAGATTCCACATATAACTGATATCATATGGCATTTGTTCTTCTCTCTGAATTACTTTACTCAGTATGACAATCTCTAGGTCCATCCTAGAGATCCTCTGGGTTCAGCTGAAAAAGATAGGTTCCTTGCTTAGCCACAGGCTTTCTGCACAATTTCTGAGTCTCGGATTTCTCTGCAGACTTTATCCGTCTGTCTATGTCATCTGCTTTCCATCTTCCAGAAATCTGTTGAAATATCTCACCTGCAGTAAATCCTTCCTCTGCCTCTGCTCATTCTTTTTTTTTTTTTTTTTTTTTTTTTTTTTTTGCGGTACACGGGCCTCTCACTGCTGTGGCCTCTCCCGTTGCGGAGCACAGGCTCCCGACGCGCCATGGCTCACGGGTCCAGCCGCTCCGTGGCATGTGGGATCTTCCCGGACCAGGGCACGAACCCGTGTCCCCTGCATTGGCAGGCGGACTCTCAACCACTGCGCCACCAGGGAAGCCCTCTCTGCTCATTCTTTTCATTGTTGGTCGACTTCCATTTGTACAACCCAGGATGGAGGAGATCACCATATTGAACTGGAATTCACATTTACCTTTACCTTCTTTCACTAACCCTCTTTCTTTTTCTTTGCTCTTTTAAGCCTTAAACTTTGCTATCAGCACTTATAGTGTCTTTTATTCCTTGAAAAACCTTCATATTTCTAGATTTAATGTCAAAATTTATATTTTTCCTGGAAATTTATAACCAAGTCACAATTTTGCATTGACCCATAAGGAGAAATAGCAGCAAATATTTAGACTGAGACTCACTGATCTTTTTAAAGTAGAAAAAAAAGTCTCTAAGTGGTACCACTGAGTAACCCCTGATGGATAAGTGAGAGGTAGCATTCTGTATACCTTTATACAGAGATGCTCTCTATATCTCTGCTTTGTCTTTTTTTCTCTTTCCCCCACTCCTTCTTTGGCTGCTTTGCATGGTAATTTTTTTCATACAATGTTATTTTTTAACTATGCATGCACTATCTTGATTAAAAAGAAAAGATCAGATATATAGACAGAGCAAACAGAGGATATGCATATAGGATGAGACCTTTGGAAGCAAGTATAGAACTGGCATCAAGCAACTACTTCCTTCACTCTTAGCTGATCACTACCATGAAAGAACGTAAGGAGGTGAAGCAGTTTCTTCTCTTCAAAACTTTCTTTTTCTACACAGGACTGTTTTTAATATGTCAACTTGATTAAATGAAACTACAAGGATGGAAGGGAAGGTATCAGATTTGTCCCATGTCCATGTTTTTTGCCTGTTCATTACCTTATTTTACTGACTTCCTGTCTTATGAATTTCAGACATGCTTATCCAGCCCCCACAATCACATGAGCTAATTTCATGACATCTGTCTTCTCTCCTTCCTTCCTCCCTCCCTCCCCCCCTCTTTCTTTCTCTCTTTCCTTTTCTTTCTTTCTTTCTTTTCTTTCTTTCTTTCTCTTTCTTTCTTTCTTTCTTTCTTTCTTTCTTTCTTTCTTTCTTTCTTTCTTTCTTTCTTTCCTTGTTTCTTTTTCTTTCTTTCTGTCTTTCTCTCTCTGTCTCTCTCTCCCTATTCATCTAATTTCCTTGGAGTTCAAGCATAAACTGGGTAATTGGCAATTACCTTACTGAGCACCTACTAAATGTCAGATATTCTACAACATTTCTTACATTTCTCACCTTATGTTTCCCATCTTCACAAAGGATCTAGTATTTTACAGACAAGCTTGATGAAGTTCAGGAAAACTAAATCACTTTCCAGTCCTCAGAGCAAATCAGTGGCAGAATATGATATGAATGTCACTTACTACAAAGTTTTTTTTTTATTTTTTCTATGCACCTGGAAACTTCAGAATTAAAAATACTGCTATAAAGCCAGTTTCCAAAGGGATACTGAAACCATCCAGATGGTTAGTTTTTTTTTTCTTTTTTACTCAAGTCTACCCTATCCATCAGTCTCTTTATCCATCATACATTTGTATAGCATTTTAAAATATGCTTTGTGCTCAGAATTATGCTAGACTTTGAGGGGAATGCAGAAGAAACATAGAATGTAAGCTCATGATACTCTTCTGTCAAAAGTGATCAGTTTGAAGAACAAAGGTACTTGAAATACAATTTATTTGGAAAGATGGAGCTTAACCAACACAGAAACCTAGGTAACCATGCCAGGCTATGGGTATCAAAATGCAAATTGGACTGTTAAAATATTTTCTGACTTTGAGAAAAATAGATAAATTTTACTGTGCACTCACTCTGTGCCAGGCACTGGGCTACAAGCATTTCACATGCTTTTTCTATCTAGTCCTCTCATAAACTCTAAGAGATATTTCCTTTTACATCTTCGATTAGATAAGGAAACTGAGGTTCAAAAGCATGCATTGGCATAAATTTAGACGACTTTCATAAGTGTTAATTTGTGAAAACTAATTTGGGTTAAATTTAATAGGAGGGAAGAAGGAAGCAAAACAGTTCAAGAAAGGTTTACAGAAGCAACAAATTTCTAATCATTGGACTTCTGTTTGTAAACTGAACTCTTTATTTATGCTAATCTTAAAAATATACCTCTTTATCTGGAAGAGTTAGTGGTCATCTTGGGATTTCTTATTGTATCTAATATTTGTATGATTTTCAAGCTTACAAACTCTAATTTTATCATTATTGTGTGTATTAGTTTGCTAGGGCTGCCTTACCAAGGTACCACAAACTGAGTGACTTAACAGAAATTTATTTTCTCACAGCTCTGGAGGTCAGAAATGCAAAATCAAGGTGTTGGCAGGACTGGTTTTCTCTAAGGACTGTGAAGAATAGCTTGTTCCAGGCCTCTTGTCTAGCTGCTGGTGGTTTTCTGGCAATCTTTGGCATTCCATAGCATGTACGAGTATCACCCTGATTTCTGTCTTCTTCTTCACATGGCTTTCTCCCTGTGTGCATGTCTGTGTTCAAATTTTCCCTTTTTATTAGGGCATCAGTCATATTGGATTAGCCCATCCTATTCCAACATGACCTCATCTTAATTGATTACATCTGCAATGATTCTATTTCAAAGTAAGGTCATAGTCGGGGATAATGGGGGTCAGGATTTAAGCATACAAATTTAGGGGGGCAGAATTCAGCTCATAATATTAAGCTTTAGAAAAAAAGTGGTTTTTTGTTCTTTTTTTTTTTAAGTGAAAGCACAATACTTAAGCGAGAAACACCCTAAACTAGGTCCTTAGCAGTCTTACTAATAAACAACATAAATAACACAGATTTGTCTAGGTCTGCATTCTTGTCACTATTTTTATTGAATTATCAACAGTGAATCTGATGTAATATGTTTCTCTTCCTTCTGACAATCAGTTTTGCCTCCAGAAATTTGTGTTCTATGGTTCTGGAGAATCACAGCATCACCAAATGTCAAAACTGGCAAAGGAATTCATGGATCATCACTTCATAAAGTACTAAGTGGCCTTGAGGAAAGCACATTTTTAAGCAGAAATATCAGATAACTTTCTAGTCTAGGACACTGTGAAGTTGCTTATATGAGGTGGGAAACAGGCATGAGAATTGGTCACCCATTGTTTAGACACTTTATAGACCCACAACAATCCTCCTGTAAGAACTGACCTGTTTCTCCTGCCCCTGCCCATAGGAATAGACATTGAATCCATTTTTACTGACAGATAAAGCCCTTTCTGAGCCAAGCTGGACAATTCCAAGTTGGAGTAATCAGTTCCTCTTAACTGGGATTTTAGAGTGAAGATTAAATGCTTAACTCAGTCGTGTCTAGTAAATACCCAAATTAGAATGTAATACAAAGCTAGGGCTAGGCTGGACTTAAGCAGATATAAACCAGAGCAGGTTGGAAAACTGGTCTGTAGAGGTAGAAAAGAGTGAAACAGATAGGCAGAGAAACAGAGATGTGAACGCATGTAACCTTAAAGAGATGGAGGGAAGAGGCTCAATTCCCCCAGGGGGCATTAGCCTTCATTGGACCAGCCAATCCATTCTCTTGGCTTCTATGATGCCTAAGTTTTCTCATAAGTAAATACCCTTTTATTATTCCATGATTTCTGGTTGGAAAGCAGAAAAGCCTATCAGAAATACATGTTTAGCCCAAATCCCTCATATAACCTTCAAAAATATTTCTTGAGTGTCTACTGTGTGGCAAACACTTTGCACTAGGAATTCAGAACTAACAGAACACTGGGAGCTTCCAGTATCAACTAAATCAATAATCAGAGAACTGTGGTCATTTCTATGAAAACCTAGCAAAGGCTGCTAGGAAAGCATAGAAAAGGAGCATTTCATTGCACTCAAGAGTCTAGGTAGGACTTCTAAGAAAGCAATATTTTGTTAGAGATTGTGTTTTGTGCTTGATAGATTTATCATTTTTGGTTTTGTTATTGCTTTACTATAGAGAATAATAGGAAATTGCTCAATGAAAAAGAGGAAGAGGCAGAGTACATGTGAAAGTTGAGAAGAATAAAATATCAGAATGAATAAAGGAAGTGAAAAGAGTTACTATTTCCACAGGAACATGTGCATGTGGGACAGGGGCTGGAGAAATGCTAGTGGGGTCCAGAGGAGGAATGGCAGTGCTGTGAGCAAATGACCCAAAACTAAGGCTGGCTTTCCTGGAGTTTGAGGAATACAGTGAGATGATCAGATTTGCAGTTGAGAAAGCTTTTTTTAGCTGAATGATCAAAGGCCATGCTGGAGGAAATGAGACAAGTTGCAAGGCTAACCCAGTCATCCTGATGAGAAATGATGCAAGCCTGGACCAAGATAATGGCAAAAATAATAGAAAAAGGTGATGGATATGAGATGTTTAGGAAAGAGAACTTGTTAGATGTAGGGACTGATTATATTTGTGCGTTAAATAAGAGGGAGAAATGTAGAATCATAAAGCAGATATCACTTGAGTGATAATGATGAAAATCACCAATAAAAGGAGATGAGTCTCTGCCCTTACACCCCCCTAACAGAACCCCACAGGTCCAGATATCCACTTGTCTTCCTTTGCATGCTACGGGGTCCTGAAGATGAAGGGTGATTTATGATAGATCCTAAGCCAATCATGATTGACTCACTCTCCAGCAAGCAATGATTTAGGAATGGCCCCTTAGCTCAGGAAATCAAGATTTTACTTTGTTTTGCTATAATGACAGTGCAAAGAAATGCATGCATGGATGAACCAATACTGTTTCTTTTTTTCTCCCCCTGGATTGTGTTTCAAAGATTTTTTTTTGAGTCTATAAGAATGAAGGAATGAAATATTGTGTTTAAGATGTAGACACCCATACCACCTGTGCTTAATATATGTATTGACATAGTGCCGTAGTCTCTTAGCATGTGTTTGTTACTTTTTTTTTTTTTTGGAAGGGGGTTGGGAGAAATTAGTATACATCACATTGCTTCCACCATTTATTCAATATCTGGAAAAATCCCTTGCTGAATGTACCTATTCTCTCAGGCATGGCTACCCCTTACAAATGCCAGTAGTCTGGGTGGGTGACAAACCAAGATGGGATTGTGGGGTTAATTATAAGGGAGCAGAGAAGAGGAAGAAGGAACCAGGGATCAGCATCTACTAGGAAGAGACAGGTAGATAAATTGAGTTTTATGGTCATATTTTCCATATTTCATGGAAATATTTTCATATTTTCCACTGCAATCAAGACAAAACAAAACAAAAAAAATAGAATGCTTCCGTCAGCCAGAGAGATGCATCCACATTCATAAAAACATACTCTAAATGTGAAGACATGGCAAATGAGGGCTGCTAGTACCCCTACCCACCTTACACAGGGAATCAGCTATTCCCACCTGGCCTTGGGAAAAGCAGCAAACTTTTAGTTTTAAGGAATATGAAGAACGTGGTGCATAATGTCCCAATCAAAATGCATTCTTGTTCTTGTGGATGCTTGTTTTGGTTGTGCTTTTTAAACTGCAATTGTGAATACCATAGGCCTGTCTTCCCATTGCAGCTCAAAGAAGGGAGAAACTGCTGCCCCTGAAGATATCTGTGGCACCCAGAATGATGAAAAAAAAAAGTGAAATTCAAGGTATTGAAGTTGAAACTACAAAGAGATATAAAAGAATAGGCAGGCATTAAAAAACTCACTGCAGGGGGTTGAAAGCAAGAAAGAGGGGGACAAAAATCTATTACAACAAAATAATAAAGTATTTTTTAAAGTTTAAGGGGAAAATCATCTTGTTTTGTGAAAAGATGGCAAGACATGTTCATTGATCTTTTTAGGAGACAACAAAAAATTGGCCGTCAACTGAATAAAAGAAAATGAAGTTCCATTAATACAATCTGCTGAAAGACAACTCAGATAAATTGATCAGTGCAGTACAAATCATTTCTAACCTTTCCCCCTATTTGGAGAGGATGTTTTTTCAAGAGAGTAAACAACATACATCATCAACTTCAAGTGCTTTTTAGATGGCTTTTCCAGCAATAATGGAAATGGAGAATTTCTGGAACTAAGCATGTAATGCTTTTTTATTATTATTATCATTCCAAAGAATATCAATACATTTGGAGAGATTTGGGCATGATTTTTTTTTTGTAGATTTCATGTTGTAGTTACTCCCTTGATTTCTTCTTTACACTGATTTTTCAAAAATATTAATGTGTAAGCTGTTGTGGCTTCTTTATTGAGTCCAGGACCCACCATCAAAGGGACTGTCAACTTGAAAAGATAATCAAATTGTTTATAGATCTCTATATTAAAACTTTTAAAAGAAACTATTTTTCTTCTCAACAGTTTTGCTTCTCAATTTTAAAGAAGAGCAAAAGCAAAGGAAATACTTTTATTTGTTTCTCCTCTCTCTCTCCCACCAAATGAATAACTTAAATATATTGTCCAATTTAGAAATAACCTATGCAAGATATACATTGTAGAGTTTCTAAGATAACTTTCTAATACAATATAGTAGAATTGTTTGTTTTATTTTAACACATAGCATTGATTATATATAATTTATTGTAAACTAGAAAATTTCAGTAGTTCAGTAAATAAATGAAAATGTATTTGGTACAAGCATCCTACATGAGTGACAAGAAAAGCAGTTTCAGAGAATGTGGACTAGTATTAACACTGTATTTACAAAATGCTAACTCATTTTTTAAATGTGTATTTATTGACATGTTTTCAGGTAAGCAGGAATTTAAAGTAGTTCTTATCATATTTCAATACTGAAATAATAATGTTGATGTTATTTCTGGGTGTTTGGCTTCATATAGATTGTAAAACGTGTGGAACACAACTTTTAAGTACCTTGTTTTCTAATGTCTTGGGTTATTTACAAAGGGCCTAAAAGATACATATTAAATATATAAAAATTTTCTTCCAAGATAGGGAACCTGAAACCACAGAGAATTATCAAAATAAATAAACATTTCTGAACATAGACACATAAGGAAGGACAAAGAATAGGGACACATGTCAGCGGCTGATACGGAGGGAAATACTGCTCTTTAGGCTGTAATAAAATCACACTCAGGGTACTCGGTAGTATCCTAAGGAAAGGGGAGCAGGCACACTTCACAGACACTTCAGTGAATTCAGCATTTTGATCTCTTAAGCAAGAATTCCTCTAGAAATTGACCAGTTCCCTTCCTGGAGAAGATTCACCTTTAGGGTTAGGGAGACAGTTACTTGAAAATACAATGGAATATTACTCAGCCATAAAAAGAAATGAAATTGAGTTATTTGTAGTGAGGTGGATGGACCTAGAGTCTGTCACACAGAGTGAAGTAAGTCGGAAAGAGAAAAACAAATACCGTATGCTAACACATATACATGGAATCTAAGAGAAAGAAAAAAAAAAGGTCATGAAGAACCTAGGGGTAAGACGGGAATAAAGACACAGACCTACTAGAACATGGACTTTAGGATATGGGGAGGGGGAAGGGTAAGCTGGGACAAAGTGAGAGAGAGGCATGGACCTATATACACTACCAAATGTAAAATAGATAGCTAGTGGGAAGCAGCCGCATAGCACAGGGAGATCAGCTAGGTGGTTTATGATGACCTAGAGGGGTGGGATAGGGAGGGTGGGAGGGAGGGAGACGCAAGAGGGAAGAGATATGGGAACATATGTATATGTATGGCTGATTCACTTTGTTGTGGGGCAGAAACTGACACACCATTGTAAAGCAATTATACTCCAATAAAGATGTTAAAAAAAAAAAAAAGAAAATCAGTCAAAGAACAGGGGTGGATTATTTGTTCTGTTAGTAATCTTCTAAAGTGCATTTTAGCAACTTGCTAAATGCTTCCTCCACAGTTTTGTGTTTTTTTTTTTGGCTGAGGCAGTGACAGAAAAAATTGAGAAGAGACACAAAGATGTAAAGATTCATAGATGAATCAGAGAAACACATGATTTACAAAAACTGCTTGGAATTACAAGAAATATATTTTATGGAACTGTGAAGTGTCAGCCTCTTCATAGAAAGTCATTTTCTCAGCCCAGTAGGTCTTTTGAAGAAGATTGTTGTTGAAGATCAAGCTTGGGCAATGTTTCAGTTCATGACATTGTTTTAATGGTGTTGCAGGAGACCCTTAGGATTTGTATTCTAGTTGTACCAGCATATTGAAGCCCTGGCGGAAATACTGTCTTGTCTTTCCTTTGTGGAGGTGCTTTCTACCCAGGAAAAGCTTGAAAATTCTTCTATCCTACCTGTTTCAGGAAGGTGGAAATAACAGATCGTTTTAATTTGGTCTTTACTATTGAGAGTATTAGGCTAAACACATTTGAGACTTTTAGAAAGTGAATCAGAACGAAACAGTATGATAGACTAAATATTAAATTTAAGGAATTTCCTGATTTTTTTTTCTCTGTAGACTATGGACTAAAGTTCTCTCCTGGCTAGCATCTGGATCCTGGTTAGCAGGCCACAATTCATGCTCTATCTGTCAGAGCCTTTCTGCCCTTCTCTGTCTACCTTCAGGTTTTACATTACTACAGCATCCTAAAGGTATTTCTGTATGGACAAAACTTAACATATTGTAACATATGTTTTTTTGTTTTTGTTTTTGTTTTTTGCGGTACACGGGCCTCTCACTGTTGTGGCCTCTCCCATTGCGGAGCACAGGCTCCGGACGCGCAGGCTCAGCGGCCATGGCTCACGGGCCTAGCTGCTCCGCGGCATGTGGGATCTTCCCGGACCGGGGCATGAACCCGTGTCCCCTGCATCAGCAGGCGGACTCTCAACCACTGAGCCACCAGGGAAGCCCTGTAACATATATTTATCTGGTTACCTGAGAAACACACAAACTCCTGATATTGTTTTTAAATTTTGTTATAAAATCTAATAAAACATTTCCATTGAAAAAAGATGTGTAAGAATTTCTATACTTTATTCCATTTCATTTATTTATTTATTTATCTATTTATTTATTGTTCAGAGGGAGTAACTTACCAAATTTATGTATCTATCACATCTCAGGTAAATTTGTAGTACATATGATAAATAAATGAAAATAACATGACTCTGGAATATTCAGATTCAATGACTGTGTGTTTTATAAAGCTTAGGAGGATTTACATAGATAGGAACCTAAGCGCAGAAGGTTCTGCAGGGAAAATGAAGAATTATTACTTATCAAAAAGGCCTCCACTGTCCAAGGCACTCTGCCAGGCACTGAACATTTACTGTTGCATTTAGCCCCTACACCGTTCCTGTGAATTAGGCTTGATCCCTATTTTAAAGAAAAACCAATTCAGTCTCACTGAAGTTAAATAATTTTGGACCAGATGTATCTGACTCACTGTCAGAACTAAGAACTATAATACCATGTCTTCAACTGTGTTCAGAATATATACATAATATATAATATATGTGTGTGTATGTACTTGTGTACATAGGTAAATGAATATACATTTATACACACATATGTAATCTAATAAAACACGTTTTGTGGGTCTTTTTGTAGAATTTATTATTTTAGTTTTTTTGGTTTCTGTATTTCTCTGGCATAAAAGCAATAACGAAATGGATTTGACTTCATAGTAAGGAGAACACTACTCATTTTATGAAATTTCTCATTTCTCTACCAGAACCTTTTCTTTGGAACTTTCTTAACCCAAAAATCAATACTAGATCCATTTCCAAGAGATATTTTCTAATTTTGTGTCTCACTGATCTTAGGTTTTCATGTGATTCATTGAAAATATAGCTTGTCAAATCAAAGAAAAAAGAATAGTTAACCTCTTGATTCTTTGTTCATAGGCGATAGACTAGACAGAATCACAGATTAAAATCAGAATTCAATCCATTCATCAAATATTTATTGAGTGTCTATTATGTACCAGGCTCTCCTCTAGGTCTGAAGACTAGACAAAATAGAAATTATCCATGCCCTCAAAGAGAAAACATTCTAGTGAAGAAGAGAGAAAATAAATAAGCAAATAACTAAGTATATAAACACGTATATAATATAATTTTAGGTAGTAGTAAGTGCTTTGAAGGGAAGGAAAGAAGGTCAAAGAGACAATAAGTGAGCGGAAGTGGGAGTTATTTCCGGTAGAGCATGGAGGACAGACAGGCATGTCTAAGCAAAGACCTCGATGACGTCAGAGAACCATGAGAGGGTCTTTACAAGGACCACTCCAGGGGTGGGAAAAAACATAACCAAGGAAAGAATAAGCTTGGTGAGTGCTAGCAACTGGGAGAAGGCCAGTGTGGCTGAACATACAGAACCTTTTTAGAAAAGAAGGGAATCCACAGTGGAAGCAGGGTCAGGTCGTACATGGCTTTAGAGTAGGAGTTTCACTTTTATTTGCAGTGGGATGAAAAGCCATTGGATGTTTGGAAGCAGAGGAGTAGCGAGACCTGATCTGATCCTTTTTTTAAAAAGTTCTCTCTGGGCTTCCCTGGTGGTGCAGTGGTTGAGGGTCCACCTGCCTATGCAGGGGACACAGGTTCGTTCCCCCGTCTGGGAAGATCCCACATGCCGTGGAGCAGCTGGGCCCGTGAGTCATGGCCGCTGAGCCTGAGCGTCCGGAGCCCGTGCTCCGCAGCGGGAGAGGCCCACGTACCGCAAAAAAAAAAAAAAAAGTTCTCTCTGCCACAGTATACCGATCACTCCGATGGAGAGTTCTCCTGTATGAGTATAGAATGAATTCTCGGTCACTCTATTTCCACTTGGGCATTAAATCTGGAACTTTTACAAACACTAAGACTTCTAAACAGGTACAAGCTGTGTTTTAACACATTGTTCTGTCAAATATGTGTGGAATGGAATATAATGTATTTTTCAAATTCTTAACCCAAATTAGATCCTAACCCAAAGGATATACAGACTGATCTGGGTACTAAATTTCCAAAATCATATGCAAATTTTCCAGATATATTAGAATAGCTATACTCGACCTCAGCATGAGTTTCCCATTTTCTCATTTAACATAATGAAACAACAGGTGTGTGTTTGTGTGTGTATATTTGAATGTGTTATAATATTTTTGTAAATGTTATATATATAATATATATATTATATGTATATAACATTTACCGATGACTTTCATGAGGACCTTGATATTTCTTTCCTAATAAGCACGCTTTGTACAAATCGCCAATTCTTAGTTTCATTTTCAGAGTACTCACTGCAATTGTATGGAAATACAATTAATTTTTGTTTATTAATCATTTGTATTGCAACCTTGCTGACCTTATTAGTTCTAATAGTGTTGATTTTTTAATAGTTTTACTTCTTTCTTTCCAATTTGCATGACTTTTATTATTTTTTTCTTACCTTATGCCCCGGCTAGAACCTCCAGCACAGTATTGAATGGAAAAGGTGAGAGTGGATATCCTTTTTTTGTTTCTGATCTCAAAGGAAATGTGTTTGGTCTTTCACCATTAATTATCAATTTACTTAGGTTGGTCATAGATGTCCTTTATCAGTGTGAGGAAGTTCCATTCTATTCCCATTTGTTGTGCATTTTTATCATAAAAGGCTGTTGGATCTTGCCAAATGCTTTTTCTGCATCTATTAAATGATCATATAGCTTTTGTCCTTTATTCTGTTAATGTGGTATACTACATTGTTTGAATTATAATTGTTTGTATATGTTTCCAGATTCAGTTTGCTACTGCTTTGTTGAACATTTTGCATCTATATTTGTAAGAAATATTGTCTATAAATTATTTTCTTGTGATATCATTGTTTTGCTTTTGTATCAGAGTAATAAGGGCCTCATAGAATTAGTTGGGAAGTGTTCCTTCTTCTATTTTTAGAGAAAGTTTATGAAGTACTGGTTTTAATACTTATTTAAACATTTGGTGGAATTCACCAGTGAAGTCATTTGGGCCTGAGCTTTGCGGGGGTGGGGGTGGGGGTGGGGAGGTGGGGTGGGGGGTGTTGGAGGAATTTTTTTATTACTAATTCAATATTTTTACATTATAAATTTATTTATACTCTCTATTTTTGAGTCAGTTTAAGTGATTAGTATTTCTCTAGGAATTTGCCCATTTTTGTCTAGGTCATCTAATTTGTTGTCATGCAATAACACATAACATTCTCTTTTATTCATTTTTATTTCTTCAAGATTGGTAGTAAGGTCCCCTCTATCACTCCCAGTTTTAGTAATTTAAGTCTTTGTTTTTCTTTTGGCCAGTATAGCTAAAGTTTTATCAGTTATGTTGATTTTCTGAAAGAGTTAAGATTTGGTTACACTGACTTTCTTGATTGTTTTTTCTATTCTCTGCTTTATTTATTCTTTTATCATTATTTTCTTTCTTCATATTTGCTATGTGCTTAGTTTTGTTCTTATTTTTCTATTTTCTTTAGGTAGAAGACTAGGTTATTCATTTGAGATCTTTCCTCTTTTTTTATTATAGGCATTTATAACTGTAAATTTTCTTCCTAACACTGTTTTAGCTGCATCACATACCTTTTGGTATGTGTTGTTTTCAGTTGCATTCTATAAAACATTTGCTAAATTTTTTTATGATATTTTTTCTCAAAATCATTAATTAGCTGTGAATTCTCTAATTTCCATTTTTGTTTATTTCCCAAATATCTTTCTGTTGTTGATTTCTACTTTTATTCTATTGTGGACTGAAGACATACTTCTGGTGTTAATTTCAGTTTTTTTAATAAAAGTTATTGAGGCTTCTTTTATGGCCAAACATTTGGCATATCCTGGAAAATGTCCAATGTGCATTTGAGAAGAATGTATATATCACTCTTGCTCTGTGGAGGTTACAGAGTTTCTGTGAGATCTGGTTGGTTTATATTGTTGTTCAAACATTCTGTTTCCTTGCTGAGATTCTGATTTCGTTGCTCTACCCATTTGGAAAATGAGATACTGAAGTCTCCAAACATTGTAATTGAGTGGTCTATATATATATATTTTTTTTTTTGCGGTACGCGGGCCTCTCACTGCCGTGGCCTCTCCCGTTGCGGAGCACAGGCTCCGGACGCACAGGCTCAGCGGCCATGGCTCACGGGCCCAGGCGCTCCGCGGCACGTGGGATCCTCCCGGACCGGGGAACGAACCCGCGTCCCCTACATCGGCAGGCAGACTCCCAACCACTGCGCCACCAGGGAAGCCCGAGTGGTCTATATTTTTCTTCAATTCTGTCAGTATTGCTCCAAGTATGTGAGGGCTCTGTTTTTAGGTGCACACATGTTTATACTTGTTATATCTTTCTGATGGATTTATTCTTTTATTATTATAAAAGTCCTTCTCTATCTCTAGAAACATTTTTGGCTTTTTTGTTTTCTGGTATTCAGCTCTTTTGTGGTCATAGTTTGCAGGTTGTTTCAGATTGTTTGCATCTTTGAATCTAAAGTGTGTCTCCTATAGTTCAAATATGACAATATTTGCCTTTTGATTAGAGTGTTAATCTATTCACCTTTAATGTTTTAGCATGGTTGTATGTATTCTACCATTTTGTGTTTTGTTTTCTATTTAACTCATGTGTTTTTCCCTCTATTCCTCTTTTTTGCCTTCTCTTATAATCGACTATTTTCTAATGTAATATTTTAAATATCTTAATGAGTTTTAATTATATTGTGTGTTATTTGCTTAGTGGTTGCTCTAGGAACTACAATTTCTTTCTTTAATGTTTTATACTTTTCAGAGTATAGGTTTTTCACCTCCTTGGTTAAGTTTATTCCTACGTATTTTATTCTTCTTATGCAATTTTAAATGAATTTTTTTCTTTCAATATCTGATACTTTGTTACTAGTGGATAGAAATGCAACAAAGATTAAAAGGGAAAAAAAAGGTAGACACAACTATGACTGCAATTAACAGTGAAGAGATAAACATAAAGATGTAAAATATGACTTCAAAAACACAAAATGTGAGGGAGGAAAATAAAAAATGTAGATCTTTTAGAATGTGTTAGAACTTAAATAACTACCATTTTAAAACAAGTCGATAGAGTTATAGGTAAACATATATAAATCCCATTGTAACCATAAATCAAAAACTTACAATAGATACACAAAAAGTAGAAAGAAAGGAACACAACCATACTGCTAAAGAAAATCATCAAACCACAAGGGAAGAAACAAAAAGAAGAAATGAACAGAGAACTATAAAAACAACCATGAAACAAGTAATAAAATAGCAATAAGTACATACCTATCAATAACTACTTTAAATGTCAATGGACTAAATGCTCCAGTCAAAAGACATAGGGTGGCTGATTGGATAAAAAAACAAGACCTGTCTATATGCTGCTTACAGGAGACTCACTTCAGAGCTAAAGATACGCACAGACTGAAAGTAAGGGGATGGAAAAAGATATTTCATGAAAATGGAAATGATAAGAAAGCAGAGGTAAATATTCATGTCAGGCAAAATGGACTTTAAGCAATGTCTATAACAAAAGACAAAGAATGGCATTATATAATGACAAAGGAATCAATACAAGAAGAGGGTATTATACTCTTTATTATATATGCACCCAATCCAGGAGCACCTAAATATATAAAGCAAGTATCAACAGAGATAAATTAAAAAAATGACAATGACTCAATATAATAATAGGGGACTTATTTTACCCTTTCTGGTTCTCTTTATTCCTACCTTTTTACTTGAGTTACTGTTTAGTACCATTTCTTTACTTCAGTGCAGCTTTATTCACACCCACTTTTTTTTCCTTTATTGTCAAATATATTACATTTCTACATGTTATTGTCTCAACAATATAATTGTTTACATATTGTTTTACTAATTTCTTTTTAAATGAGTTAAGAGAAGAAAGGAGAAAATAGGCAATTATCCTGTCTTTTATAATACTTTTGAGTGCTCTTTGTTTTCTTCCTGTGGATTTGAATTTCTGACTGCTGAAACTTGCTTTCAGTCTGAAGAATTTCCTTCAGTATTTCTTGTAAAGCAGGGGTTCTAGAAACAAATTTCTTGGGTTTTGTTTAGCTTAGAGGTATTTATTTCACCTTTTCTTTAGAGGTAATTTTGTTGGATATATGACACTGGTCAACAATTATTTTCACTTTCAGCTCTTTGAATATATCACTGCACTGTTTCTGACCTCCACTGTTTCTGATAGAAAGTTAGTCATTAATCTTTGTATAATTTCCTTGTATATGTGTCATTTGTCTTACTGTTTTCAAAATTTTATTTTTATTAATATTTTTGGCTTTTAACATTTTGACTATGATGTGTCTCAGTGTTAATATATATTCTTGCTTTTATCTTACTTAGAGTTCATTGATCTTTTGTGATGTTTAAAGCTTTCATCTAATTTTGGCAGTTTTCATTCATATTTCTTTGAATATTTCCCCTGCCTCTTTCAGTCCTTTACTTCTCATATTCCCATTATGTGAATTTTAGTGCATTTATTGATATCCCACATTTTTCTGAGGCTCTGCTTTTGTTTTTGGTTTTCTTTTCATCCCTTTTTCTCTATTCTTCAGACTGTAAGATCTCTATTGAACTAATATTCAGTTTTTCTCATTCTTTATTTCTGCTTTGTAGGGCCCTGCTAGTAAATTTTTGATTTGGTTATTGCACTTTTTTGTTTGTTTGTTTTTTGCAGTACGCGGGCCTCTCACTGTTGTGGCCTCTCCCGTTGCGGAGCACAGGCTCCGGATGCGCAGGCTCAGCGGCCAAGGCTCACGGGCCCAGACGCTCCGTGGCACGTGGGATCCTCCCAGACTGGGGCACGAACCCGTGTCCCCTGCATCGGCAGGCAGACTCTCAACCACTGCGCCACCAAGGAAGCCCTGGTTATTGCACTTTTAATGTCAGAATTTCCATTTGATTATTATTTCCAATCATTTCTATATCTTATATTGATATACATTATTTAATAAGATATTATCATTATACTTTCCTTTAATTATTGAAACATATTTCACTATAGTATTTGAACAGATTTATAATTATTGCTTTGAAGTGTTTGTCTGCTAAGTTCAACAATTGGGCCTCTTCGAAAACTGTTTCCATTGTGTGCTTTTTTGGTCCTTGATTCACACTTTCCTTTTTCCTTTGTAGGTCTCAATTTGTTGTTGTTGTTTGAAAACTGAAATTTTACTTTGTGTGTTTTAGCAACTCCATATAATGTTTCCCCTCACCCACACATGACAGAGGTTATTATTACCTTTTGCCTGGTTGTTTGCTTACTTGTTTAATGACCTTGCTGAACTAATTTTGCCAAATCTATTTCCCCTACAATTTGAAACTTTGATGTCCCTGCTCAGATTATAACCCTTGTTTTTATTTTGTTGCCTGGCTAGTTAGGCATTGGCCCTGTATCAGCATAAACAACTTATTCATCAAAGGCTATATTTAAACCCACTTAGCCAGATCAATTTTAACTTTTACCATTGGATGTACATGTGGTTTGAAGGTGGCTACCACAGTTTAGGGAGTTTATTTATTTGTTTGTCTGTTTGTTTATCTATCTATTTATTTATTTAACATATGTTCAGCTAGTGACTAGTCACTTAGAAATATCATCTTTGATTTCTCCTGAAAGGGCACAACGTTGAACATGCACACAGTTTTCCAGATTACCAGGGATGACTGTGATATAATTTTTATGTTTGGATTCCTGGGAGCTACACTTAGGTAAGAATAGGTTATTATAGAGTCATTGTTGGGTCAAAAGTTGTATTTCAGACTGTTGTTCCAGTGAAGCTCCATGCTGATGATTCTGTAGGAGGTTTGGGCAATGCTTTCAAAGAATAGTTCATCTTCTTGGTCACACTGGTCCAAAGTAGAGCACTTCTCCAATATTGAGCTTGGGGAGGGAAGAGGGGTTAAGGGAGCAGGTAGAGGCTTCAACAACACAGTCTGTCACTGTTATTACTGAGTTTTAGCAGATTTATTGAACAAATATTTCTCAGTCTGTGTATGCCCTTAGGATACTTTTCATAAACTACAAAAAATTGTTTTCTTATCATTTTCACCAGTTAAATTGCTGTTTTACTGGGGAGAGGGTCCTACAAGCTTCCACTCCACCATTCTGGAAGTCCTAATCACTAATCAACTTTTAGTATAGAATCGGTCTCTGAATTTAGCTTCAGGGGACATCTATGAGCTCCATTTGAAGACATATGCACTGAATCCTTGCACACTTTTTTCCATTGTTAATTTATTGAACATGCTACAAGAAAACTCCAGGAGAACTGTATCAACCATGGCCATTGCTAACTTCTAAGAAGAGCCCAAACGAGTACTTCATTGAGTCAGTCATTAATTTCTTAAACTCCATGTAACAGGAGAAACCAAACCTTCCACCTAGAGACTGGTACATAAGTACCCTAAGGTGATTTGGTCTGAATTATTGATGACAAGGGTACTCCTTTTGTCATAGTGACAAAGCTATCAATCAAATTAGTCGTTTGAAGAAGTAATAGTGTTGGGGAAAGGAAGAAAAGACAGATCATTTGAACTTAGTTTCTAATCTGAAAGATACTAAACTACTTTTTTACTGAGTCATTTTCCCACTTCGTGATGCCTGCAGTACCCCTAGTTCTTTATAGTGTAATCCAGAGTACAAGACAGCACTACTTCTGAAATTACATCCTAATGTATCATTGCAATAAATACCTATTAACAAAGGCAATCTGTGTGTGTCTCTTTCTTAGAACCTTAAAGAGCCAGGCTATATATCTTGCATTTTCTACAGAGAATTATCCCCAAACATCTACATTCGTTTACACAAAATGAAGTTTCCATTCTAACCACAAATGAATTTGTTTTGTTCATATTGTATAGCTAACTTATGTTTCCCTGACTCTCGCTTTTGTGGGGTTTTCTGTTTAATAGGAAATCCAATTTTTATGTAAATATAAACATAGTATAATTACCACAAACTAGTGAGCATAACAATGAACTGGTGAAGTTTCTGGAGTAAAAGGAACCCATGATTTATGAGTGTCTCTCAGGTATGATTGATACAGACTGTTTTAACCATTTCCACCTAACATAATGTTTTCACTTTCTAATCATCCAATTTGATGCATGTCAATGAAAAAAAGTTGCTTTGGGGGCTTCCCTGGTGCCGCAGTGGTTGAGAGTCCGCCTGCCGATGCGAGGGATGCGGGTTCGTGCCCCGGTCCGGGAAGATCCCACATGCCGCAGAGCAGCTAGGCCCGTGAGCCATGGCCGCTGAACCTGTGCATCCGGAGCCTGTGCTCCGCAGCGGGAGAGGCCACAGCAGTGAGAGACCCGTATACCGCAAAAAAAAAAAAAGAAAAGTTGCTTTGGGAGGGAATGTATCACAAATTAATTTCCCTTCTTTTTCAAACTTATTAAAGACAAGAAGCTACAAACGTCATTATTTAAAATACTTGCCTTTAAAATATTCCCAGCAGATGTTTATGTAGAGGAAATGCTGGATCTTTCTTGGCAAGACAGAGAAGTGACATTTCTTGAGGGTTCTAGTTGAAAAATGTGTCTTTGGCATCATGTCTTTAAACACCTGCAAAAACAAAATAATCTTTATTATCCTGCTAACTTGGAGAAAAGCAAAGTACACAGTCCCCTAACCTTTGAAACACTTTGATGGAGTGACAAATAAAAAATTTCCAACATTATTTTTCCTTCAGTAGAATTTCTCTGTGACTTCTGAATGCCAGTCAGAGAACTCTCTTCTTTAAACATTAATAACTTACTTGATTAATGAGAAAAAAGCTAGCAAACAAAAACCTAAAATTTGTTTCCTCTCTAAGTTCTGATTTTCTACTTTTTTCCCTCTATGCATACTATAATTTTGAGTCCAACACCCATTGGAAGATTAAAATACAGTGAAAAAAATTCTACTACACTAGTTGAGGGAAACATGTGCCATATTTTCTAATACTCAGGGTGTAATTTTGTTTTCATTTGAATTTTTTCTTCATTCCTTGTAACTTCAAAGACTTTGTTTTTCTTTTTTTAAAGCAATATCAATAAATAGTAAATCCAGCTTCTGAGAACTCAGCTGAGTTAATTGAGTGCTAACTAAACAAGAACTAGGCACAGTGGTCAAAGCTCAAAATGATTTTTTGCTTCTTATAAAATAATCTTTTAAACAAATAATCCCATCTATCAAGAAATTCTTTTCTATTTGTTTTTATTATTTTTCCCTTTCTGGTGTTATATTCAAAGTTTGTCAAGGTTTCACTCTACACTGTCCCCTTTCTCCTATATTTTTCCCTCCATGACTTCCTCTAGGAAGAGTTTTCTGGACTGACATCCACTAGTGGAATAATTCCCAACTCTGCAGTTTGACCCAAGGACTTCAAGGTGCTTCTTAGGTAAGGTAAGGTGAGATCCAAGGTTTCTTTATGAAAACTTGAATTTTCCTACACTTTTAAAGTCTTCCTATAGTCATAAAGTCTGAATCAATTGCGAGGAACTATAAGCAGAGTAAACTTTACTAGAACTCATAAATAGATAGTATAAGGTTTAGTATGTGAATCCCTTTACTAACTATCCTATTTAATTCTATGTTTGGCATCAAAAGACAGAAGATAAATGCTTCATTTGTTTAATTGAAGTGTGTGTCAAAGTAAAATTTCTAAATTTTTGATTCATTATCTCAATGGGCAATATTAATAGTAAAACAATTTTTTCAGTGCTTTCATTTAGAAATCTGTATCTGTCTGTCTGTGTCCGCATCTGTGTTTAACTTATAAAGCTAATGGAAAAGACACTACATTAAATTTAGAAAATAGAGAAAAGATAAAGAATAAATTTTTCTTCTCTCATCAACCAGAGGTAACTTCTGTTAATAGGTTAACATGCCTCCATCTAACGTTTCAAAGCATATATAAATAAAACAGTATCATGATCTCAATTTTGCATTATATACATATGAAAAATCAAGATCATGATGGCTCTTTATTTAAAACTATATTAGGATAATTTTTTTGTATCAGAAAAATATTCCTTAAAAAGATCTGTCTTTCTTTGTTACATGAAACTAATCATACTTTTCTACGTGTAAATTGCTAACAATATTTTGCTCTTATAAGATTGACACCATAATAAACATTCTATGTACAAAGTTTGTAAACATACTGCTTATCTCTAGAAGGTAGATTTATAGAAATGAAATTAATAAATGAAAATGCATATATATTCTTGACTCTTGACAATAGTTTGACAAATTGCTTTCAAGATATTTCTGATATTTACACTTTCACCTATAGAGAATGACACAATTCATCAGAACCAAATCTGGCCAAATTTAATTGAATAGTTTTATTAATTGTTAGGACAAAAAACAAACCCCAATATTGCACTATTCTTTTTTGTTTTAAAGATTTTATTTATTATTTATTTATTTTATTTATTTATTTTTGGTTGCTTTGGGTCTTAGTTGAAGCATATGGGATCTTCGTTGAGGCATATGTTATCTTTCATTGCAGCACGCAGGCTTCGCTCTAGTTGTGGCATGCGGGTTTTCTCTTCTCTAGTTGTGGCACGCAGGCTCCAGGGCATGTGAGCCCTGTATTTGTGGCACTCAGGCTCTCTAGTTAAGGTGCGCAAGCTCAGTAGTTGTGGCGCATGGGTTTAGTTGCCTCGCGGCATGTGGGATCTTAGTTCCCTGACCGGGGATCCAACCCACATCCGTCCACTGCATTGTAAGGCAGATTCTTTAGCCCTGGACCACCAGGGAAGTCCTCTTAAATTTTCTCTTTATTGTTAGGGTGAAAGTATCTTCATTCAATGTTTGCGTATTGAAGAGTTATGGCCTTGCCTATGTAAATTTTTGTTAAAATTTTTTGTATATTTAAATGGAATGGTGAATGTCTTACTCATTGGTTTTTAAGTCTTTAAGCATAAATGGTAATAATTCTTTGTCTTTTTTTTTCAATACAAGAAAACTTAAATTTGTTTGCTTTAATTTCTTAAAACTACTAAGACAAAGCACTAGCTTGTATTTTTATTTACAGCATACTCCATACTGCTAGGTAATCTATCCCAAATCCAAAAAATGAAGCCGTCCAAAACCAAAGGTTCTGCAAAATCATGATTTAACAGTGTGCTCAGCTTGTTTTCAAGCTAAAATGAAGCCTGAAAGGATAAAAACATTGTAACTCCCAGAATAAGGGAACTCTGCAAGCCCAATAATATCCAAGAGCATTTATGAAAAGAGGAAAAAATAAAAAGACTTGCATACATACACAATAGTGATTTCTTCAGCCCAATACAAATGGCAGCAAATTGCTACTTAAAGATGAAACAGATAAGCCAATTTTTTTTTGAAGGATGTAGATCTAGAGCCAATCATATCTTGCCAGTATCATTTTCAAGCCCTCACTTGTCTATTTCCACTGTTGCCCATAACTATCCTGATAAAATTCTTGGTTGTCATTATTGTAACCATAGCTACCAGAATAGTCACCACTTTGCTGAAGCGGCTGTTGAGCGATGGGTTGGGAACCCCAGTTCTGTTGGTTGTTGGTCTGACGACACTTGGAATCAGGTTGGTTGTACCCATCTGCCTTTCTCTTGCCTTCTACATTGCCCCCACGGTTGCCCCGAGATCCACGGGAACCACGGCATCTCTGCTGTTGTGCAGGACCCCCTCTGCCACCCCTAGAGCCTCTTGGTGGTCCCAGAGGTGGTCCCCTTTGTGAATAGCCAGCTCTACCTCTTGGAGGTGGTGCTCTCCACCCCCTTGGTGGTGGTGGAGCACCTCGTCCTCACCTTCCTCCTCCTCTTCCTCTTACTGCACAGCCATCATCATAGCCGTCGTAGGGATCTTCATAGCCTCCACGATAGTCGTGATAATCATAACCATAGTAATCATCATAGTAATCTTCATAGCCATAGTAATCTGGAGGGTAGCCATATCCACCTGTCCCCCCACCATGACCCCGACCTCTAATTGGAGGTGGCATACAAGGAGGAGGGTGATAGTAATAAGCTTCATAACGCAGTGCTTCTGGAGGCTTGTCTAGCAGCTTGGCGCTCTTTCCTTTTCTTGTCCGGTGGCTTGGCTAAGACTCAGTTTCTTCCCCTTCTATTTCTTTGCCATTCATTTCATCCATGGCCTTAACAGCTGCTCCTCTGTCTTCGAAATGAACAAATGCATAATCTTTCAACTTCTTCACTCTTTCAAGTTTTCCGAATTCAGAAAACGACTTTTCCAATATTTCTTCTGTCACTGTAGTAGCCAAGTTTCTCAAAAATAAAACTTTCACCTTAGCCATGACTTCTGGATCTAGTTCTTCCACAGGGTCAGCCCATTAAACTGTAACTACATTTCCCCATACTTTTACTTTTCCACTCATCAGCCGGCGTCTGGCTTGTGCTGCTGGCTTGTGATCCTCATACTCAAGGAAGCAGAACCCCTGATTCTTTTTGTCATCGGGTTGATGATAGAGAATAACGTCCACCAAACCCTCTGTAACTTTACTGAATTCTTCCAGAATGTTTTCTTTAGTCCTATTCTTCAGAATTGATCCAACAAAAAGCCTGTTGTTTGCCACAGAAATGCACGCTCCAAGGTGTTTACCAGGGCGAATTTCATAGCTGTCACACAGTTTAACAGCTTCCTGTGCAGCTTCCTTTCCACAGAAGGTGATAAATGCATACCCTCTGTTCTGACCAGACAGTGGATCCATCATCGTAAGATGTAGATCCCAAATGGGACCAGCCTTTTCAAAAAGGGGCACCAACTCATCCTCATATAAATCTCTTGGTATTTTACCTACAAAGACTTCTGTTCCAATTCCAGGTTGCATGCCAGAGTACACACTGTCTGGTGGAGGACCACGGTACTTCCTCTGTCCTGTGGTTACATCCAGGGTATAACCAGTCCTCTCAAGCAAGGCCTTGATCTTTGCTTCATTGGGTCCCTTTGTAGACTCTTGCACCTTGCTCCCCTGTTTCTCCCTTTGCCTGTAGGTCTTCATAACGCCACATAAAAATGAACTTTTGTTCTGAACATGTGATAAGTCACTTTCCTTGAACTGCTATAGTACAGACAGAGCTCCTTCTTCATTAAATTTCCTGAGAGCATCAATGGCACTTTCATGAAGATCGACATAAGCTACCAATCCTGTCTGAAATATTTCATCAAGTCTTTCTGCCACCTTCTGTGGGAGGCCTGCATTCATCAGTGTCTTGTAGTGTTCTGTGTGAGTTACACTGGAAGTATCCATTGGTTCTTCCTTTTCTTTTAACTGTACCGCATTACCATTCACCTGATTAGCCATTTTATTATGCTGCGGGGCAGAGCTGGGGCCGGTGGCTGGGCCTATGAGAATCAGTGCGAGGCACTTTGAAAACGACTAGAAATGGCACGCGCGCCACCCCTTTCCCCCATCATGGACAGAGATTCGATCTCCTCTTTGTCTTTTTAATTTGTTGTAAATACATTTCCAATTTTTTTTTTTTTTCTTCTTGCGGTACGCGGGCCTCTCACTGCTGTGGCCTCTCCCACTGCGGAGCACAGGCTCCGGACCCACAGGCTCAGTGGCCATGGCTCATGGGCCCAGCTGCTCTGCGGCATGTGGGATCTTCCCGGACGGGGCATGAACCCGTGTCCCCTGCATCGGCAGGCGGACTCTCAACCACTGCGCCACCAGGGAAGGCCTCCAATTTTTTTTTATTTTTAGCTTTTCCTTAGGGTTACATGAAGTATAAAAATCTTATATATTGATATCTATCTGTACTTTTCCCATTACTTTTATACCTTAGCAATTCCTTCTCCATTCTGGGATTAAGTAACATAATTGCATAATTGTCCTGAGTTTAATGGAAAAATTATTTTATGCATGACTGTAATACAAATATTTAACTTACTTTTTAAAAAAAGTAGTTGATTTTCACATGATGATTTATTGAACCATTGATCACTTTCCATGTCTTTGAAATGCTTTCATTATCATATTGTTGGTTGAAACACAAACACACTGAAAAACATTTACTTTAGAATCATAAATGTTTTTTCTTTAATAATTCCATAAGTATATCCCCAAGTAACTTCCTTTTTTAATTATTGTAGCTTTATGTTTTAATATAATTATAAAGTAAGTACGCCTTGACTAATGCATATTTTCAAGTATGTCTTACTATTCTCATCTATTTATTCTTCTAGATTAATCTTAGAATAATTTTACAAGTTTTAGAGCATTTCATTGGAATTTGTACTAACCATATAAACTAATTTGAAGGAATTGCTATCTCTTCCAGTCATTATACACCTTCCAGGAACAAAGGGACACAGGAATATTAATATATGCATATGTATTTATATATTTTATACAAAATTTATTGAGTGCTTCTTTTACCTTCCTCTGTAAGTTTCTGTGGTTTAATCATAAGTTTACATATATTTCTACTTATGCTGGTTCTAAGAATTTAATGTGTTTTGGACTGCTGTGGAATCATATTCTTTTCTTTATTAATAGGTTTAATAGGTTCTGGATTCTTATTGATAACTTATAGGAAAGCTATTGATTTTTCTGTACTTATCAGCTATTCTGTCATTTTGTAAAATGCCATTAGTTCTCAATATGTCAGTGAGTTCCATGGAATTACTAGGTATATTATCACATTATTTTCAAATGACAGAGTTTTTTTGTCTCATTCTACCTGATAAATATTATCTCCATTTAATGGATTAATACATTGACTAGAAGTTACAAAAATATTGAACAATTAACAAATGGTAGGTATTGTAGTCATGTTTCTGTCTCTAATAGGAATTGTTAAAAATTTTTCTCCATTTATTATTTAACTATAACTGGAATTTTTATCATTTTTTGTTAAGAGAGCAATATTTTTCTTAGTTTACTGGGTCCTGAATACTGATTTTGCTTGTTTGTATATTGATTTTTGTTTTTTGTTTAATTACTCAGCCATAAAAAGAAACAAAATTGAAGTATTTGTAGTGAGGTGGATGGACCTAGAATCTGTCACACAGAGTGAAGTAAGTCAGAAACAAACAAATACCATAGGCTAACATATATATATATGGAATCTAAAAAAAAAAAAAAAGGTTCTGAAGAACTTAGGGGCAGGACAGGAATAAAGACACAGATGTAGAGAATGGATTTGAGGACACGGGGAGGGGGAAGGGTAAGCTGGGATGAAGTGAGAGAGTGACATGGACATATATACACTACCAAATGTAAAATCCATAGCTAGTGGGAAGCAGCCACATAGCACAGGGAGATCAGCTTGGTGCTTTGTGACCACCTAGAGGGGTAGGATAGGGAGGGTGGGAAGGAGATGCAAGAGGGAGGAGATATGGGGATATATGTATATGTAAGGCTGATTCACTTTGTTATAAAGCAGAAACTAACACACCATCGTAGAGCAATTATACTCTAATAAAAATGTCTAAAAAAGTAAATGTAATAAAAAGAAAACAAAATACAATAGAAAGATGAATAAATATTCAAACAATTAAAATAAATGGATGGGTTTGGCTTCTGAGATACTGGTAGCTTTTGTTTGTTCTTTAGGTGTATTTGTGTTTCCTAATATGAAACCTCCTATATATTCCTGGGGTACACACTATTTGGGAGTCAAGGATGATTATTTTAAGATATTATTATTTAATAGATTTAGAGTTTGACAAGTCTGTGGGAACATCTCACCCTGCCACTTGTTAGCTTTGTAACCCTGAATAATTTATTTAACTTTTCTAAGCCTTAGTTCTGTCATTGATAAAGTGGGACTTTTAAAGCTGCAAGGATTACCTGAGATGATGCTTCTTAGCCCAGTGCCTAATGTATAACAATTGCACAATAAATAATGTAATAATGGTAGTGGTAATAGTTGTGGAATTAGTATTTTTCTTAGAACTTTTGTGGCTAAGATACAAGAATGCATGGTTTTTTGTGTGTATGTGTGTGTCATCTCCCTCAGGTTTTGATAGCAGGATTGGGCTAGCTTCAGAAAAAGGATGTGCAGCATTTTGAATTTTTCCTTATCTAGTATGGAATAACTTATTTTTAAATTTATATTATTGAAGTATAGTTGATTTACAATGCTGTGTTAATTTCTGCTGTACAGCAAAGTGATTCAGTTTACATATATATATATATATATATATACACATTCTCTTTCATATTCTTTTCCATTATGGTTTATCACAGGATATTTAATACAGTTCCCTGTGCTATACAGTAGGATCTTGTTGTTTATCCATTACATATATATAATAGTTTTCATCTACTAATCCCAATCTCCAAACTCCCAGTCCATCCCTTCCCTACCACACCCCCCCCCGACAATCATAAGTCTGTTCTCTATGTCTATGAGTCAGTTTCTGTTTTGTAGATAATTTATTTGTGTCATATTTTAGATTCCAGATATAAGTGATATCATATGGTATTTGTCTTTCTTTTTCTGACTTACTTCATTTAGTATGATAATCTCTATCTCCTTCCATGTTGCTGCAAATGGCATTATTTCATTCTTTTTTTAATGGCTGAGTAATATTTCATTGTATATATGTACCACATTTTCTTTATCCATTCATCTTTCGATGGACAGTTAGGTTGTTTCCATGTCTTGGTTATTGTAAATAGTGCTGCAATGAACATTGGGGTGCTTGTATCTTTTTGAATTATAGTTTTTTCCAAATATATGCCCAGGAGTGGGATTGCTGGATCATATGGCAACTCTATTTTTAGTTTTTTTGAGGAACCTCCATACTGTTTTCCATAGTGGTTGCACCAATTTACATTCCCATAGTATGGAATAACTTACATGGTATGGAAATTATAGATTCCATGGAAGCTTGACAGAACTCACTGGTTCTGTCAAGAATCATGGTTCCAGGACTTGATTTAGGTAATATTTATTTTTAAAAAAATTTTTAATGCTTATCTTCCATCCATCAATGCTGATCAAATTTTTCTTGTGATGGCATCTCTTTGGTTCTGCCTCTTCTGCCTCGCTTTTCCCTATCTAAGGACACTTCTGATTACATTGGGCCCAGGCAGAAAAACCAGTATAATTTTTTCTTTTTTTTTTCAGGATAATCTTATTTTTAGGTCAGCTGATTAGCAACCATAATTCCATCTGCTACCTTAATTCCCTTTTGCAATGTTATAAAACATATTCACAGGTTCTGGAGAGTAGGGTGTGGACATCTTTGGAGAACTTAGGAGGACATTATTCTGCCTACTCCACACAGGAAGAGTCAAGTATTCAAAAGGCAGCTGTTGAACACAGGAAGAACATGCAGAAGGATTACATGTGAAATAAGTCTAAGAATAAGCAGGAGCTTCTGAGATAAAGAAGGCATGGAAGAATATTTCTAACAAAGGGAAAATTATATGCAAAAGAATGAAGCAAAGTGAAGACAGCGAGTATGATTACTTGACTGAGCACTGAATGATTACACAGCTCTGAAATATTGTTTCTCTAGTAGCAAGTTTCTCCAGAATTAAGCCTGTGAACATGTAGATTTTATCCTTGGTACTGCTTAGACTCCTGTGTTGCATTCCATTCCCTTTCTTTCTGCCACATGAGAACTTCTCAATTAGTGTTACAAGAGGACAGGCCCTGGGGTCTCATGTTGTTGAAAATAAGGCCATACAGGAAAAGGCTTGAGATTACATTTACATACAGACCTTTGGGGGTTTCTGTCACCTTGACCGTGGCTACGGTGTGTATATTCTTGTCACATGTCCACACTATGCAAAGGCAGTGATGACAGAAAATAACAAGTATGAGAGGAAGTCACTGAGGTGGCAATAAAAAGACACACACACACACACAAATGTATACAGATATCTAATAAAGCTTATGGCAAAGCAAATATAATCTGCTGCAAGACTTTCAAGTCCATGTGACACCTGTGTGTTTCACTGCCACCTAAGTGCATTAGGAAACTCAAACTGCGAACTCTACTGTACACATAATCCTAAACTTGATTTGTAAGATTATAATACTCATCAGCACTCTTACATTAAGAAATTCTGAAAATTAAGAGCAAACAGACAATGTAAAAACTATGTGAAAATTTAAAGAAACAAGAAATGCTTTTATTGGTTGCATTAGTTACAGTGCCTGATGGAAGCAAAGCTATCTGTGTCATATATATATATATATATATATATATATATATATATATATACCTGAAACAAAAATGAAATGGTACTAGGGAGGTAGGGCTGGGCCCCTGGGAATCAACATTTTGGTTAACTCAGATGTGTCCTGGGGGTTTGCTCTTTGTTTTCTTATGACCATGAATTTTCTGTTAATTGAGCCTTGAGTTCTATTGTACTTGAATCCAGTTTTCATGATGACTCATCACCATCCTTCACCTACCTAAGTCTGTTCTAACTCCCTATCCATGCCAAAGCCAAAATGTCCACCATGTGGTAAGGGGATTTTAAACAGTTTTTCCAAGTATTTTATATGGGAATCCCCTATGAATAAAATAAAGAGTTTATTCTTAATTAATCTGTGCTGTTAAACGTTGCCTCTCGCACATGACACAGCTCTGAGACTGACTCCACAGATCTATGAATGTACAGAAGATAAAACTAAGACAAATATCTCCATCACCATCATTTCTGCTCCTTGTGTGGGGCTGGCAATAAGCCCCTACATAGCTCCAGCATGTGGGACTCCAGTTCAACTAAGTGTCAAGAGCCCAGATAAAATAAAACTTCCTGGCATTGAATTGACCTTCTACCATATTCCCAGTTAATTTGTAATCAACCATGTTTAACCATCCATTTAGCCACCTGAAGGACTTAAAAATACTTATGTCCATGTTAAAGTCATGTCATTGTAGATTCACCCAAAAAGTAGACGCTTGTCATGTTAAACTTTCTTTTGGAAAATTTCCATGTAAAGACATTGAAAAAATTAATAAGTTAACCCAGCTTTCCTTTTCACTTGCTCTAGCCTTCCCTTTTCTCGTTTTCCCTCTTGGCCCCATTGTCAAAGGTCTACTGTGTCCCAGGCACTGTGGTGTGCGCTAAGGATCTACACAAAGACTGATGACATACAGAACATTATTGTCAGGGTTCTACGCTTTGAATTTTTATGATGCAGAATCTCGAGACCTAAGAAAGCAAAGAACCAAAAACACTGTGGAGAGGTGAGGAAATCACTTAGGACAGTAAGACGTAAAGTTATGATAGTTTGCCAGAGGAGAAATACAGAGAAAAAGGAATTATGTTTGATGGAGAATGTGAAAAAAAAAAAGGAAGAAAATTTTGGAGCAAGAGGTGCTAGAATTAACTCTGGAGTCTAAAGCACATCAATAGTTGAGGAAAGGGGATTTTTAAAAGTGTTTCCAAGTACTTCATATGTGGATCCCTTGTGAATGAAATAAGGAGTTTCTTTTTCATTAATTTGTACTTTTAAACTTTGCCTCTTGTACATGACTTTATAGGTCTATAGAAGATATAACTAAAGTAAAAGTATCTAGATGGTCTATGACATATGCTATCTATTATACTTTAAAAGTCTTTTTGAACAAATATAGCAACAGCAAATAATATCACTTATCATCATGAATTGCTTGAAATATTTTTAGGGTCTAACTTTACTTATTTTTAACAAAATGCTTATAAATTTTGTTTGCCCTATTGAACCTAATATGGACAAAGGTATTTTTGAGATTTATTCCTCCCAACTTTGTGTGTGTGTGTGTGTATGTGTGTTTGGGATTATGGTCTCAGAATCAAGAAATAGTTTGAGTATTTAACCAACTCAGAATACAAGATTATATGGATTCAATTCTACTCATGATAGCTTTACGACAAAGTACTTTGCATCAGCCCATGATAGGTATGCATGTGTCAGCTCCCTTCTCAACAGACAGTAGTATTAAGATCCAAGTTTTCTCCCCTTGGCATTATTTTTCCTAAGGCTTACTTGAAAAAAACAAAATAAAATAAAACACAAACAAAAAACATCTGGCTTCACCTCAGCTGTCTATTTCTCTGCTTCTCCCATTTTCTATTAGCAATTTTCATTTTCCTTTTTATAGCTAGCCAACAGGAATGGATATAAAGAGTGATATTCTTATGGGTAAAAGTGAGGTATACAAATACAAACCCACACGTGATGGGTGTCCAATATCCCTTGAACACAGGCAATAGGAATTTCCTCTGCCACACCATTTCTGCCTCCTCTGGGCGAAAAGGAACTACTGTTCATTTCAGGGAGTTTATTTCCATCCTGCGCCATTAAAGATGGAGTCTGCTTGACCTAGATGGGACTCAACACAGTCTCAGAGGGTGGGCGAGATTTCCCGCACTGGGACAGCTCCACACAGAAAACTGACACCTTCCTTCCTGGGAGGAGGGGTAGGGAACACTTTCCTGAGAACAATTGTGCTTTTCAAAGGTGCAAAGGTCTGGCAGGGGGAGAAAATGGGGGCGCAGGGGCGGGTGATATTGAAAACAATGTATTTTTCCTTCCCTGTCAATCACTTTGCCCTGAGGTTTCTCACCCATTGGATCAATGGCATTAATTGTTTCAGGGGGACAGCAAATGCCATCTAGGACAAAGAAGTCATTGGTCAGCTTGAATTTCACAGTAACTTTTTTTTTTTAAGTCCATGGTCTTAAAAGACTAGCTTTGTCGAGCAAATAAAAGATTTCTAAATTCCAAAAACTTCCTTCTACATATCCCTAGCAGAGCTTGGGGGTTTGATCACAGAGGTTCACTATAAGCCATCAAAAGCTAAAGGAAATCCCCAATAAACAGAAAGAGAGAGGCTCCCAGGCCTGAGGAACTTGGAGTAATTAAGGGAGCACAAATCTAAGGCTTGGATATTATTTGAGTCCTTCCAGGAACAGGATCCTACGTTCCAGGCGTTAGGTCCAGAGTCTGCAGAAGCAAGAAAATAGAAATTCCAGATACGACGATGAGGCAACTAAAACCAGAAGTGGCAGGTAACTCACTTCTCCTTTGGAGCTTAGGAGTTTGTCTCTGTTCCTCTAGTCCACACAAAGGGTAAGGAGACCCTAAACTAGGATTGGGAGAGGAAAATGCCTTTGATGAATGTAGAGGATGAGGGAGAGACAGGAAACTAAGGTATTGTATGTCAGGTTGGATACAACAATCACTCAGTGAATACAAGGGGAAAAACCACCTTGGCTTGTGTTGCATGTGAAGAGTCTGAGTGACATCCAGACATAAACACTTAAGCAGTTAGACAGCCATGCCTGAGGCTGAAGGGACAGCTTAGAGCTGAAAACACAGATGACTTTTACAATCTTTGGCAGCCTATATGGTGCTAGTGGGTTACAACCTAGAGTCCCAGATCTAGCATCACCTGGAAAAGTTGTGAAAATACAGATTACTGGGCCCAACCTCTAGTGATTCTCTCTCAGCAGAGCAGTGTGATGACCAGGAATCTGCATGGTTAGAAAGCACTGTGAGGAATTATTCTGATGTGTGCCTAGTTTTGAAAAACAATGGATGGGATCACATTGGCGGGTGTGGAGAGTGAGAAAAACAAATGGCTAAGCAGTGATCTTGGTGGAACCCAGCACTGGAGAGAGAGAAAGAGCTTCCAGACAGAGGAGCCTGTGAAGGAGACTATAAAAGAACGATCAGACAGGTTGATGGGGAAGCAACAGAGAGAGATGTCAGAGAATGAGGCTTTTTATTCTCCTTTTGTACCACGAGTCCCCACTACATTATCATTTCCCCAGTATTATCTTCTCAAAGATAAAAATGTTCCTTTTCTATAGACTACTTCTCTATAGACTATTTTTTTACGGTATCCTACTGAGTGGAAAAAAAAAGCATTTTATTAAAAGCAGTAATTTGTTACTGCTCTAAATGATCTTTTAGAGTTTCTAAAACACAGTGTCTTCTTGATAAAGCTGGTCTAAGAGTGAATTATTAGGCTGCTGGAAGTCCTGGCCAATGAACAAAGACATAAAACGTAATGTGCCTAAGTTGGCTAATGCAAAGTGCTGGGGTGTATTTGCTAATTAGCATGCTGCTGTTAGCAATCTTCCATTTCTTTGTTTCTTTTGGTGGTTTCTGTTACAAAGAAAAAATTATGCATTACTTGCAAAAACATTTTTTGAGGCTCAAAGCAAAGCACATACCTTTGTGCAGGCAGAATTTATATTATGACGTGCTGGGACACCTCTGTGCATCACCAGCAAGGTAATGTTCATTGAATGACCCCTAGGCGAAAGTCTCAGGCAGAATCAGAGTGCACGAATGATAAGGCATTTTATTTTTACTCTTTCCCACTTTCTCAGGCCATGCCTAGGCTTTTCCAGCTAATGTGATCTGAAAGAGAGGAAATGAAGGCATTGGCCATAAACCCACAGCTGCCTCCACACCTGGGTTTGCACACACCTGAGTGAGGCTCTCACCTACCTCTGTCCTTCCTGTTAAAGACATCTGAGAGAAACCTTGGAGAACCACAGAAGCATCCAATATGTTGTCATTGAAAAGCTGTTACAGATTTCACAGCTGACAGTGGTGCGTTTAATTACTGAAATATTAAACGGAAGGCCCCCCTCCTAATAAAGCAAGAAGATAAATTCATGTGAAAAGCAGAGGTACAATTAGGTCACCTTGCTCACTTCTGCAATCAATTTGAAATATTCAAACTCAAGGGGCAAGGAAACTTAATTGCCTCGGGTACCTGCTTTAAGTTGAACCTGAAATATGAAGCCAACTGCGTGTTCTGTTCCTGCACTAGTTGCTGGGAACAACAGTCTCAGCCTTCTGCTATTTTGCATTTTTGTTTCAGGCCCAAAGGTTTTTTTTCTGAAATTAGACTATCAACCTACAAAAGCATATCTGAGAGATTTCTGAAGGGGAAATAAATATGGGGCAGGGGAGCAGGGGATAGTTTAGATGACTAGGAGGGCTACATTTTGAGACTTGCAGTTTTCTGCATGAATTTTTTTTAGTTTTGGAACCAGAAATTTTGGTTTTTTGGAACCAGAAATTTCCTCTCTCAGCTTGGTCAGAAAGAAGACCAGCAGCTGGCATATTTTCTGTTTTTGTGTTTATGTCCTCAAAAGGCATTTCAATTTGACCACAATAATAATAAAATAATAAATGCAACTTATAGCGCTTTCACTGTTTGTCAGGCATTATACTTAAACACTTAATTTTTTTCCTATTTTATCTCCATCATATATTTATGAGATAGATACCACTTTAGAGAAGGGAAAACTGAGTCACAGATAAGTAATTCACATTCTCCAAATAACATGGCTAGAAAGTGGGTGAGCCAGGCTAAAAACCAAGAAAAACACTCATCCTGAAACTATATACATATATATTTCTTAATTGGTCATTTCACTCTTATAAAAGATTTTATAAAAGGAGATAAAAAGGTTGGTAACTTTATCTGCCTTTTTCTATTTTTATATTTACAGGATGTCCCTATTTTGTTAATTGAACAGAATGAGAAAAATCAACTTTTGGCAACATCTCCCTGCCAAGCACTTTCACTTTCTTTTGCAGAGAGCATCCCGCCTGAACCATGTTACCTGTCTAAGGAGGCAGAGGAAGGGAAGGGGTCCTTTTTCATTTGCCCTTTTATACTTAGTGTATTAATCAGGTTTCTCCAGAGAGACAGAACCAATAGGATATTAAAGGATATTTAGTATGAGAAATTAGATCATGTGATCATGGAGGTTGGGAAGTCCCACAGTCTGCTGTCTACAAGCTAAAGACCCAGGAGATTGGTGGTGTAATCCAGTCTGAGCCTGAAGGCCTTAGAACCAGGGAGCAAATGCTGTAAATCTCAGTCTAAGGGCAAGAGAAGGTGAGGTGGGTTGTCCCATTCAAGCAGTGAGGCAGGAAAATGGGAGCAAAGTCCTCCTTCTGCTACCTTCTGTTCTACTCAGGCCCTCAACAGATTTTATGTGTCTGCATTAGGGAGGGTGATTTATTTTACTGAGTCCACCAATTCAAATGCTCATCTCATCAGGAAACACCCTCACAATCACCCCCAGAAGTAATATTTAATATCGGCATCCTGTGGGCCATTCAAGTTGACACGTAAAATTAACCATCACACCCAGATTGGTAACTTTTTTTCAGTTTCTACTCAATAAATATTTCTGAAACTGAATCCAAATCCTTCAGCTGCAAAGGATGGATTCTAATAATGTTTGACTTTGCTTTATGCTGCTTGTGATTGGCTGAAGATATTTACCCATGTGGATACCAAGCACATGGCTCCAGGTCAGTCAGGAAGACTGACCCTGAGGAACATTTATGATGGGGACCTGCCTCTACAGAATCAATTCAGAAGCACCCAGTTCTTTTATTCTTCCTGGATCTCTGTTATGGAAAAAAATGATCTTGAAGGTAAGCTTCTCTAAAGAGATGATAAAGACCCATTTGTTCAGATTAAGGCTATAGGACTCTTTCCATATTTCCCATATACTGTTGAATTCTATGTATGTGTTATATACATACATATATAAAACATACATCTATATATAGAGAGATATATAAAACATATATCGCCAAATGGTCTCACTTCTTCAAAATGGCATTTAACATTCTTCCATGTATAAACCAAGCAATTAACTCAGGCTCTAGAACCAGAATGGCATAGTGGTTAGTAATAGTCTCTAGATTCAAATTTCCTAGGTCTAGATATCAGTTCTGCCATATACTAGCTGTGTGAATTGTGCACCTCAGTTTCCCAGTCTGCACACATAATATATCCAAAAGTCACATACTCACTAATCCATAGAGCTGAGATTTAAACCATGTGTCTTTACTAATTACATTAAGTGTCAATTTTTTTGTCAGTTCATCTACTTGAAGACCTGGACTTGATCTTATTTTTCTTTTAAGTCTCAGAACCTAGCACATAGTAAATGCTCAGTAAATTTATGTTGAATAGATTTTGATTACTGTCAAAAGTTTGGCCTATCATGGGAAAAAATTCTAAAGAAATAGTATTATGGGAAAAAATTCTAAAGAAATAGTATCTTATGGTCCTATAGGCCAAGATAGTTTCCAAGATAAAGCAACCATCAAAGTTTAGTTATTGAAAATTATATTTTCTTCCAATATAACTAAAGAAAAGTGTACAATGGTATGTTGAGGTTAATTTGAAGGCCAGAAGACTACAAACATGTGAAAAATGTTAACATGACATTTTTTAGGCTTATTAGAAACAGTCTAAATAATTACAGCAGTCAAATTACTGGTGGCTTTTGGCTCCTATCCAGGATAAAGGTCATGACCCAACATACCAGGACCCTGCCGTGATACAAGTGATTGACAGAAAGAGGAAATAAATTGATACCTTTCACGTGGGAATCACAGCTTGTTGCAAGTATAAGCAAAACACATATCTGGATTTTATGAGAAAAGTTCATGTGTCCTCATTCAAGTTCTTTGTTCCCAAAGTTGTTTAATTATGATTTATTTATGTGTGTGTGATAAAACAGCTGAGTACCATAATAAAATACAGGTCACTCACTGCTGTTTAAAATAATCACTGGATATGTCTTTGCTTTCTTTTCATTAAGTATCTGTTGGATATTTGGCTCCAGGCAAAGAGGAAGCTGTTTCTCAAATGGACTTTTTTTCCAAGCTCTACATAGGAAATTATTAATATTTGAGTCTGTAGATAATTATTTACAGTCCATCCATGGGTCCACTGGTGTACCAATTACCCAACACGCAGGGAGTAAGAAAAGGGGTAGTTTTATTTAGTGGGGTTTTATTCAGAAGCAGATGACATACTTCTCAGCTTCAATTCCATGACTCAGGAAAAAAATTAGGTATTCACAAGAAGCTAAGGACTCATTTATCATCAAAGTTCACTTTGTTTTCAGGCACAGTATATATAACATTTGGAAGCTATTTTGTTGTAAGGTAGAACTTAGTAACCTGCACATTAAATTCACCTGGAGAGCTTTGAAAAGCTCACCACTCCTCCAACCAGTTGGGTGGGGCCAAGGCATCAGTATTTTATCTGGCCCTCAGGTGATTCCAATGTCAGCTGGTGCTGAGCACCATTGTTAGGTCATAATCATTATACAGACTTATATTACGTACACTTTATGCATTATTGATGTTCTTTATCATCATCATCTTTAGACTTTTTGAAAACAAAATTTATATTGCTCCACTTGCTATTAAAGACTAAAGAGATTATTTTTAACTTGAAGTATATAATCTGAATCAATTTCCATTTCAAATTTCCTTTGAATACAGAAAAAAACTGATCATATTCATATTTTGAAATATTTTCATTCAATATATTCTCATACTAAATGAGAGAAAACTCTTTGAGGAGCCCATCAGAATATGAGATACTGGGTGTTCTTATTCACTTTTATCAAATAAATAGTTTTTGAGTTCCTGTTACATTCCTAGTAATAAGATGCCTGAATAGTGCATCACAATCAGTGGGAAAACCAGTGTGTGTACAATAACTATACAACTTGAGATAATTGCACTATTCAAGTACTATGATGTATGATCAAAGTGAAATGACAAAGTCTCTAGAGAGGAATCAACCTTGTGCTAGAGCATGGCAGGTACTCAGAAGGATCCCATGTGGGCAAGTAGCTGAGCTTATGAACAAGAGCAAGTTCCTAGACGAGTGAAATTTATATTGTTTGGGGGCTTAGGACACAGTCTGGTAGGGCTATATCACTAAGGTGTTTTACCACTAGCCCTACTGTGAAAAAAGGGCTTATCTTTCCAGTGGCTCAAAAGAAGTGGGCATGAGACACATGAATTTAATTTTTTTACGAGATTTTCCAGTGAAAGTAATGAAGACTGACCAAATTCAGAATTATTTCTGGCTATTTATATTAATATATTTTCTTTATTTTATAAAATATGGCAAAATTTTTTCAAATCATTGATCCTTCAGGGCATTTTTCTATAATTTTATGAACATATAATGATACTTACTATAGTTAGATTTTCTTAAAATAATACATTACACAAAGGCTAATAGTTCCAGAGGACATGTACTAATGCAGTACTCGTTAGACCATAAAGACCAAGTGGAAACAATTTTTTTCATAAGTTTATATTTTATTGCATCCACAGGCTTTCTTGTTTTGAAGAGGAAACTTTAGGTAAAAATATGATTAATTTTCATGCCATCCCAGGATGCCAGATGAAGAGAAGTTTTCCCCAATTTTAAAGGGAATGGAGCACACAGATGTTTAGGTCATGGTGACAGAAAGAAAGTATTTCTGACCTGCTCTAGGTTACTTTTCTCCAGATTGTCAAAATGGCTTCTCAAAGGATTCCAGGGTGGCACCAATCCAGAGCATTCCTCTCTATTTATATGCAGATCTGGTCCTGTAGACAGACTCCATATTCTCTTATTGTGTCACAGAAAACCCCATCCTAGCTATGTTACTGAGAAGACTCCTGGAATAATTTAGGAGTGTTTACCCAGAAGGGAGATTCAGTTAACCTGCCAAACACAAATAATCTACAATGAAGTCTCCAAACAATAAGTTACACACTTCATACAAAGGAAAGAAACATCTTGGATGAGGGGAGTAAACTTCGAACTAGAAACCAAGAAGCAAGCATTGAGGTCCTGCCACATACTAGCTAGATGACCCAGGGAAGTCACTCGGTGTGAATGACACACTTAAAACTCATGCTCCTTAACGCAAGATAAAGAAAGTAATGCTTTCTTTTTCATACTCACAGGATTAGAAGAACAAAATCAAAGCAGAAGGATCTTAAAGCCTGAAATATGTTGACAAAGGTGAACCACAGACATTCTGTTGCTATTGTTATTGTTTGGATTTTACAATTTGTCAAAGGAAACTCTCCTTAAGGTGGAAATGTTGGAACCAGTAGAAAAATACAGGTAAGCAAAAAGAAATTCCTAGAGAGAATTCATGTAAAATTTTAGGTTAAGTGTCTCTGAATTACCTTTTATATAATGAGGTGATGAATTACACATAATTTTATATCTGGAGATTCTAGTTTTCAAAGTAATTTTGCTATGTTTTTAAAAAGTTTCCATAAATATAAAGACTGCATGTTATTTCAATTTGTAGATGCCTCATTTATAATTTTTAGCTTTATGCATAAAACTTTGGATTTCAAAATTTTTAATCAGTGATATGTAAGAATGTCATTATTGGATCAAAATATATAAGAACCATCAAAGCTTTTGATTCATAATTCCAAGCTAATTTCTTAAAAGCTGCATTAATTTATAACCCCATCATCAATGTGTGAGTGGATCTGTTTCAGCATTCTTTGTCAGCATTGCATATTTAGATGTTTAAAAATTAATGTTCTCATATTTTTCCTTTGCAATTATTCAGTAACTTATGAATCTGGTTGTATTTTAGTTATTTCTATTCCTCTCCTTTGACTAGTCTCTTCATTCCATTTCCCATTTACTTATTCATTCATTTCTAAAGATTTGTATAGCTTATTAAAATATTAAGACCACTAACTTTTTAGATATTTTACTTGCACAGAATAATTTCTTCCAGTTTTATAAGGTCTTTTAGCTTTATGCTATTTTTCACTGTAGAGAAAAATTTTCTCTTAATTTTGTCAAAATGATAGCACTTTTCCTTTATGAGCTCTCCCATTGGGAAACAATGTTATTACTCTTTGGAACTGAAATAAAGCTTACACTATCCACACACACAATTCTGCCCAAACTTCATTCAGTCAACAGATAGTCATTGAAAGACCCATATAGGCCAGGCAAATAAGTTAAATCCTGGCTGACCTAAACACAAATAATGTATTTTGAAGCAAATGTTACCCTGGTTGGAAAAGAAGGCAGATTTAAGGCTAGAGTTGGATTTCTTCATTTATAAAGTCCTCATTATGTCCAGCACTCTCCAAGCAAAGATTTTCTTTCACTATGTAAAATAACGATTATAATTAGATGAGAAACTTAAAGTCAAACTGATAGATTCAAAATGAGTTTTACAAATAGATTTTTATTTTATTATTTCAGAAGCATGTTGCAGAGATAATAATCATAAAAGTGAAGCCACTGGATTTTCTAAATCTAGAATTTTAAGAATATAAAATATATTTTTTTAAAATCTAGGATTTTAAGAAACTAGGTGAGAATGTCTAATATGTCAATATTTTATTTATCCAGAACCCACACACACCCTCTTTTTAATAAAAACACAAAATATTACTTTGGAATTGCAATTGCCCATACCCAACAGATAAGGCATGGTTGACCAGAGCCAGTAATTACAATATCATCCTTTTTTGGCAAACAATGTTTATTTCTCAGTTTCCCTTGAAGTGAGAGTGCACATGCCACCATTTCTGGACTGTGAAGTATAAGAGAAGAAGATGTTTCTGGGAAGGAGAAACCTTTCTGTTCCAATTCCATCCTTCCCTGATTAAGGTACTGGTGACAAGATGGAATACCTAGATTGTGGCAGCCACATTGGCATCAGGAAAAAGAGGCCAAGAAAACAGCAGAAGCACATAAAGTCACTGGAGATTGCATCAATGGTGGGATTGCCTACTGCCAAGGGTATGTCCATCTCTTCATGTTTTTAAGATGCTGAGTTGATTCATAAAAATTAATAAAGAAGATATAAACAAGATATATGAAATTAATAAACTAGGCATGAAAAAATAATACAAAAATTTGAAAAACAATGGAGAAATCACAGTGAACACAAAGCTATGAGGCATCACATAAAGAAGAAAGTAGGCAACAAGCCATAGTGGGAAGCTAAGCTTTCCACATCAGGGGAAATTGCCATTGACCAGGAAATATGCAGGAGAAGTCTGTCATAGAAGCTGAATACAGAATCAGAGTTCGTGAAACATTTGAGAAAGGCTGTTTACATGAAAGAGAAAGAGCAAATCCAAAGATAAGAAAAATTTATTCCCAGGATAACAAAGGTAATGGAGCAAATACACCCCCAAAAAATCCTTAAATTAGGAGCTGTAAAGTGTGGGATGACTGTCATTAAAAGAAAAAAGTATGTGATGAAGCAAGTGATGTTAAAAAGAATAAAATAGAGATTTTGCAAATAAAAAATATGTTCTATAATGATTACTATCTATAATTGTATAAATAATCATGTCTAAATAATTATTTATATGTACTGAATAGCAAGTATAGTATTGAACAGCAAATCAAAAAGATCTAAAGCTAAACTGGGAAATGTTTGTGGAATACAGAACAAACAGACAAAATAGAAACAGAAGTGTGAACTAAAATCTAAATGTTTTAAAGATAGATATAAAATTTCTAACATCCTTCTAAAAATGTTTGTATGTTGAGTAAAGAGAGAATGATGAAGAAGACTATTTGAAATATCCCAGAACTCTTACATAAATAATAATATATATACATACATAAATGACATATAGTCTCAAACAGACTGAGTACACAGACTACTGAGCAGGATAAATTTAACCAAAAACAAACCAAAAACTCACATTGAAACACGATGAAATGAAATTTCATAATATGAATACTGAAGGAAAAATATTCTTAAAAGATGCTGGAAGAAAAAGAATGGTTATTTACAAGGGAATGGAAATCATTTTGACACCAGATTTCTCATCAGCAGTGCTGAATACAAGAACACAACAAAGTAACATCTTCCAAGTTCTGAGAAAAATATTTTGAACCCAGCACGCTATATTCAGCCAAACCAGCCAAACCACAATTTAAGAAGGAAGGGAATAATAAAGACATTTTTCAGACATAGAAACTTTACAATTTATGGACCTACTCTGAAAGAACTATAAGAAAATTTACTCCATGATAAAAATGGAAGAAGAGATATTCATGAATTATTTTAAATAAAAATATAAAACAGTATCATGTTTTTCTCAACTGCAAAATTTATTCCACAATGTTAATCTAAAGAGTAGAATACATATGAAAGGTGTGGGGTGAGCAAAGAGAGGACAAGTTTACTCAGATGTAAGATATAAATACTGATAAATTCAAGACTAAAAATTACATTTAAGACACTAGAGGTACTTAAGTAGTTAGACAATATAAAGAAAAGGTTAGGAAGAATACTGTCCAAATCCACAATAGTGTTATATCTGAGGGAGGACACTGGAATATATTTTGATAGAGAATTGGGAATATTGATCAAATTAAATTTAACTACATTGCTTTAGTTATTAAAAGGGAGATGGATTCATGCATTTTAATAAAAATTAATAAAAATTGAAAGCAGGGTATATGCATGACAAGAAAGAAGAAGAAAAAAAACTGTATCATCCATAATCCCTTTGTAACCAAGCAGGACCCTATGAGGCCTTCCCAGGCCTGACCCCCCACCACCACCACCACCGCCATGCCCTCCACCTTCCTTTTATCTGTAGAAAAGCTTTAGCCAAAGAATAAATTTAATCAGAGAAATGAGAAACTGCAGAAACAAAAGAAAATAATCCAGACAAAATTATAATAGTTTAGCCATGAAACAAAGTCAAGGACCTTTATTTCCTCCTCAAGGGCTATAGATAATATTCTGAGCCATGTCTTTTGAACTGTTTACAGATACTGAAACTCCCTCCAGGTGGAAGAAGTTAACTACGTGATAACCAGACAGTAACCATGACATAAGCTGCTCCTGCATGAACAATTCTAAGAACTGGCCTCAAGAAAATGAGAAAAAACCAACCCTGAAACTAAAGATTAACTGTACTTAAAACAATCAAGAAGATGCTAATCAGGAAACCCATGACTAATTTCAAGATGATTGTCAGAGCTGACTGTGCTGTTCTGCACGTAGCCCTCTCCCTTTGCATATACACCCCTGAAATTCCCCTTTGAAAGCTCTTGCTCCTGATAGGCAGTGAGGAGTTGGTTCTTTGGGGCATGAGTCTACCTTCTCCCCAGGATGGCTGGATTTCTCAATAAAGCTACCTTTCCTTTCATCCAACACTTGTCTCTCAGTATTGGATTCTTGAGTGACGAGCTGCCGAACCTGAGTTCGGTAACACATCCATAAAATTTAAAAAAACACCCCTGATACTTGGGATGTATTTTCTTCCAGGGTCTTTGTATAGTTTCATCTAACTGTGATCAGAATGACTGAAAAAATGTTGCCAGACTTTTCTGTTTATCATTATAATATTAAGTTGTATTTCCATACCACCTACTTTTAACATAGAAATTTTCTATTTTATTAGTGGGCATCATCCCTTGAATCTCAAAACTCATCAATTTAGCCAACCTACAAGTTGCAGAAACTCCACATTTTTTCTAGTACAAAATCCTGTTGGACTGGTACCCTCTACTTCAGTTCAAGCATGTCTCAGTCACCAACAACTCAAGTTCTGAGCCTCAGTCTTACCAGATGGCTTCACAGCATTTGATGTAATGACTCCAGATTTTATTCTCTAGCCCCATCTCTGAACTGAACTTGCATATATATAGCTTCCTCCTCTGAATCTCCACTTGAGCTTCTGTTAATAATATCAAACATAATATATTTTAAAGTCAGCCTTTTGATTTCCAGCCCAATAAACCAATCTCCCTTAGATTCACCTACCTCAGTAAATGGCTCAACTCCATTCACCCAATTGCTCAGGACAAAAGCCTCATAGTTCTGACGATTCCTCTCTCGCACACCCCTATCCTGAATCACATGATCCAGGATGCCACAATAAACACCCAATCCAAGCCCCTGTCATCACTCGTCTGGTAGGCTGCAAGAGTGTCAACCTTGTCTCCCAGCTTCTAATTCTGTCTCCTGTCAATCGTCAATCTATGTTCCATGCAGCACAGTGTTCCTCTTAATATAAAAATGTTATCATGTCACCCTCCCTTCTGCTAAAAATTCTCAAATGGCTTTTAAGACCCCAATCCAAAACCTTTCTCTTGGCTCTAAGCCCATGTATGACATAACCCTCTCACTCACAGCTTTTGAGCCATACCTGTTGGTTTACTCTCCCTTGATCATACCAAGCAAGCTCTCCTTAGGGAAGTCACACACATTTGTTATCCTCTGTGTCCGGAATGCTCTTTTCCCAGATAATTTCATGGCTCATTCCATCACTCTTTTTGACCTCTCCTCCAAATGTCACATCCTCACAGAGTCCTTTCCTGACTCCTAAGTCTAACACTAACCACCTACTCTCTGTTCCCTTACTTTTATTTTTACTTATAATGACTATTACTCTGAACATTATGTTATTTTCCTATGTCTTCCCTCAAACCTAAGCTGTTATTTATTTTACAGGTCAGGAAACTGAGGCTTTGCAGTGACAACGGAGACTATGAAGTCTGAGGCTGAAACCCAAGGTTTTGAAATCAACAGAGGCTCTTTTCATTGGACGATGAAGCTATGAGGTTGTGGGTAAGGAAGAGAAAGAAGGAGAAACAAAGGAAAGAAAGAAGAGAGTAGAGAGTTTAGGAGTAATTTAATTTTAATATTTGAGAGCGGAGGACAAAGAACTCTCTTAATTGTAAATCATGGTTCTGTCCAGTAAGGAAGGAAAGGTTTGAATGCTGCTTAGCAGCCGGTGCCAGGAATTGACCACAGCTTGGTGACACTGTTTTAAATGGCTGCAGGTGTGAATTAAAGGCACCAGAGAAGCCAGGACAGGGTGGAGGTCACCCTTTGGATGCCATAGGCTATTAAGGTAATTTGGGAGCTGAGTCAAGGAAGATGTGGTTTGTTGAACCACAAATCCAAAGGGAAAGGGAAAGCCTTTGAAAATGGGTGAGGGTAAGTATTCCTTTGTCCTATTCAGGGAAAGGGCAAAGTACACCCAGCTGGACACAATTTAGTCTTCAAAAGGTCCAGAGGGTCAGGGGCAAGAAAGAGGAACAGGTAAAAACTGACCTCTACACCAACTCTGACACAAACCAGTGAGGGCAAAGAATGTGTTATAAATTTGCATATTTCCAGAAGAGGAGGAGGTGGCTATACTATTCACACCAATGTTAACTGAGCCATAAGCTGAGAGTATCACCTGAAATAAAATATAAACCTCATTGAAGGCACTGTAAAAAGACTGGTATTACATACAGTAGGGAGATTTCAGTTCTTACCGGGCCCACGAAAACTTACTCCAAAGTTTGAACTGAGTACCCCGCTTCTCTGCTCTCCAACCTCCTCCTCACATCTCCTTCATACCAATCATTATGCTCTCTTTATCTCTGCTCATATTAATTTCTTCCCAACACTATTATGGACTTCTCTCCAGGGCAGAAATCTGACTCTTTTCTCCATATCCCTACATCCTTGCATCAATTCTGGCATATAAAATGTTCAAAAGATATTGGTCAAGTGACAGTGAATGAATGAAAAAATTCCACTTCTCACTCTTTGAATCAAATATTTGGCTCTGTTCATTTGAATGAGACCTAAATGCAATCCCTAGAGAACAGCACACCCAGGATTATATCATGACCATATTCCATCTGTTCATGACAAGGTCTCTATCAATCAGATGATTTGGATAACCGTAACTCACATGCCCAAGACTGGATAATAGATGTGTTCATAAACGACGATATGCAAGAGGAAATGGGAGTCTCACCTTTGAAACCCAAAGAGCTCCTTTGCAGGTCTACAAATGAGATAGAAAACCTTTGAGTTAGAGGATTAATAACAAAGAGATTTCTTTTTAAAATATATTACTTTAATTCCTTTATTAGATAATGCATATTCATGTGGGAAAAGTGGGGGGAGGAGGAAATTATAAAAAATATTAGAGTCACATCCAGAGATAAGAACTGTTAACAGGTTACTATGTTCCCCACAACTAAGCTGAACAATAGGAAAATGTTATATTTGACGTGCACCTGCGTGTGTGTATGTGGGTATACACAAAGCTCTACCTATCCATCTATCAGACAAAACCTGATTTTGAATCCATGAATAATGAAAGTTACTTTTACTCAATCACCGTCTACCTGGGTGACCCCCAATTCTATAATGAAGATAATAATAGTAACCATTTTATTTTGTATTTATAATAATTAAACAAGATAATTGATTTAAAAGATTCAGCACAATGTTTGCAGATGCAGTCTCCAAAATATTAGCTATTTTCATGATAAAATCGGGAATATATTACAATTTTTTTTAACATCTTTATTGGGGTATAATTGCTTTATACAAATTGTTTTTTAACCTATATTTTTCCATAAAATCTTGTCATTAAAAGTGTTTCAAAATATGACACTTTTTAAATCATTGCATAAGATTTCATAATCTGGATGTGCTAAAATACAGGTAACTATGTTCATATCTTTGAAAATTTATACTATCTTCAATGATTTACTATTGCAAATAACACTGTAATGGAAAACTTTCATTTGGTCCATGTTGGTGGAACAGTTGTCATGTGTGGAGTGATATACTGGACACTGGAATGAGTAATATAGATACAATCACTACTCTTATAGCATTTGTGGAAATAGGAGCATCTATTGAGAAATGGGGGTCAGGAATTCTTTTGGGAAGAAATAACATTTATATAGAAACTTATAGGACAAATAGAAATCTTTCAAATGGACAGAGATGGAAGAGAAGAGCTTGTGGTGTTTCAAGCAAAGAGAATATCAGATGAGAGGGCCAAGAGATACAAGAGTGTGTAGACTAGTCCAGAACTGACAGTGGTTCCTATGGGCAAAGAACACAGCAGAGTGAGCTGGTGGCAGGCAAGAGCAGCAGGAGGTAGGTGGTCAGGTTTCTTTAAATTCATCCTAAAAGGAATCCTTGGACATGTTTTAAAAAGTGAATCAATATAATGGGTTCAATTCCTAGACCTAACTCTTGCCAGTTTGACTTAATTTGTCTGAGCCAGAGTTATGCCATTTATAAAAGAAGTATGATTGCTGCATGCCAGGTTTGTGGTTGGATAAAAAGTGAGGACACAAAGTTCTCATGCAAAAAAAATTTTCCTTCACTTCTTCCTTATTTCTCTAGTATATCTTAGAAAAACTAGAAAAGTGATCATGCTCAGCAGACATTTTCCATCTGCAAAATTTAATTCAGAAAACATATTTGGAACACCTGCACAGTCAAGGTGTTCTTTTCTACTAGGATGCTGTGATTAGCTAGACACTATACCTTCCCTCAAGGAAGGATGCAGGAAAGTAATATTAACTGATGTGTGTGAGTGCTGGATATTTTATTGGGCACATTATGCACAATTTTCCAAATCATTTATTCTTTACAAAATTTATCATTTTATGACTGTGAAAACTGACTCCAACAAGTTCTATGTCCACAGTGAAAGAGCTAGTGAGTGGCAGAACCAAGATTCAAGCCCAGGCTCTTTCTACAATGTTAAACAACCTATAATCTAGAATGTTTACTAGATTTTATTCTGTAAATGTTTAGAGGGCATGTTAAGGAAAAGCACTCAACAAAATTTTCTAAATAACAAAGAATGAATTGGTAGAATTTAGGGAAAAAATGTTTCAATTTTATAAGTAATTAAATTATAATGTATACTTATAAGTAATGCTTTCAATCGACTTTGTCCATCTGTATTTATAGTGCCATGACTTTATAAAAATGACATTAGAGGAAATAACCAATGCAACTAGATAAGAGAAAGCACTTAGAGACATAATAATTGGAAATAGAGAGGTAAATAATCTTTATTTAGGATGATTGTATATCTGTAAAAATTCAAGAAAATCAATACAAATATTATTATATACAATAATGGAATAAAATACCACATTTAAAAACAGACAAACAAACAAGATAAATTTCTTTAGGGATACATTTATACAAAGGATATGCAAAACCTGTACAAAGAAAGTTTTATAACACTATGGAAAGACACAAAAGTTGACAAGAACAAATTGAGAAACATATCATGTTTTGGAATAGAAAGATGTCATGAACATAATATCCTCCAAGAAAATTTGTTTATTTAACACAATCTCGATAATAATATCAAAAGATATCTTCTTCTTGGAGTTAAAACATTGCTAATAAATTTCAATTGAAAGCAGTAAATAAGCAAGAATAACCAGATTAACACTTAAAAAGGGGAGTGTAAGGGCATAAAGCCACTTTAATCACATCAAAGAGTATTAGCACATATATAGCCAGTCCAATGAAACAGAATAGAAAACCCAGAAATATATTCAAGTGTCATGAAAATTTAGTATGTGATAAATATGGCACCTCAAATCAGACACATTTTTAACGAATCATGCTGGGACAACTGCATAGCCATATAATAGCTATATATGTAAAGATATAATAGTCTAGGTCATATAGTAAGCCAGGATAAAATCTAAATAAATCAGAGATCTAAATGTGAAAATGTGAAATCAGACGAGTAAAAGAAAGCATAGGTGAGTACATTTCTATTTTGTGAGTGGAGGAGAAAATGTCTTCCTAACAATTACTCAAAATCAAGAAGCTATTATATTGAAAGGACTGTTAAGTTCAACTAATTTTTTTCCAAAAAGTATTTGCATGGAAAACAAACAAACAAAAGCAAAGTCAAAGACAAATGACACAGGAAAAAAATATTTGCAATTTATATCAAAGAGAGAGTCAGAGAGAAGAGACCACAAAAATCCCAAAATAAGGTCAACAAGCTGATAGAAAATTGGAAAGGTAATATGAAAAGTTATTTCAAAGTAGAAGAAATATAAATGGCCAGGAAACATATAATAAATGTTCATTCTCATTTATAATAGGAGAAATGCAAATTTAAAGTAGATTGCATCTCACCAAAGCTTTGACACCATCTCAATTGGAAGAATAGTGAGCCAACTGACACCTTCTTGCACTGATGGTGGGAATGCAAAATGGTACATACACATATGGAAAAATATTGATCATATCTAGCAAAATCACATACACAATTTCTTTTTGACTGAATAACCTCAGTTTTAGAAATCTATCCCAATTTTACCTGGCAAAAGTAAGATATTACTTACAAGATTATTCTTTGTGAAAATATTTTTAAAAGCAAGATATACAAAACACTCCAAATAACCTTCAATAAAGCACTGATTGAATAAACTATGGTACATTAATATAATATCAACTAAAGTGATATTTTGGAGAAAATCTATAGTATTTAAATATAATCTGGGTCCTAGATGATGTCATTTATTTACTATAATAATAATACAACACATTGTACAATAATAATACAACAAATGCAGTAATGAATTCTGAAGATTAGAACCATGGCATAATGGTTACCTAAGAAAAGTCCTTTTTTTAAAAAACACAGATGCATATTGATATAGGCAGGGATGAAATGACATGATGTCTGTGATTTGATGAAAAAACTTATTATGGTGGACCAAAAATTTAATGATGGTTTTAAGTAAGAGTTGTGACAATCAGTGATCTACCTACTTGTGAGTAGTATATATGAATTTGTTTCAGAGTATACAATACGTCAACTAGTGAAAATATTATGGCTATTTGCAAAATATTAATAGATTATGTATGAATATTGAATAAATTGTTAAAGAGCTGTCAATTCAAACTAACACAACATTGTAAAGCAACTATACTCCAATAAAAATTAAAAAAAATAATATTCTGTCAATTCAAATTTTAAAAAGCTAAGGCATGAATCAACACAGATAGCACAATATTCGCTCATGTAACTAGAATCATGGTATTCTATCCTGGAAAGATCTTTAAGCATTAGTGCCCATGCTCCCTTCTGATGCCTGAGTCAAGTAATTATACAGCCTCTGTTTGCACACATCTAGCAACAGGGAATTCACTACATTATGAGGTGGCTTATTCCACCCTTGAACAATTCTGTTGGATAGTATCTTCCTTTTAGTAGCCCAAAGAACGTTTCCATGAAAGTTTTAGGTTAACCTTTTCTCTCTCTAGAGATGCAAGTATCATATACCTTGAGAGAGAGGAGAAAGTCTCAACAAAGGAGTAAGGTGGGCAACGGTGAACCCAAATAAGGATGCCATCCCAGGGACTTAGTCCCCAACACATGGAGGTTAGTCACTTTCAGGTTCAGCAAAATGACTCTGATTCTGGCCATGAAATTCTGGTTCCAGTGACATATTTCTGGTAACATACTATTGAATGCTTGTCTTGCCTCCAAATCTAGATCAACTGCCTGGTTTCTGTTCCTCTCTGTTCTCACAGGCTCAGAAAAGAGGATGGGTGTGAGAGAGAGGGAGGGCATAGGGTGGAGAGTGACCATAACGAAAGAGTTAGTGTCAACTTCAAGGCAGATTAGGATTTTCTTTGGGTCCCTGCTCTGAGCTCCCACTCCATGCCAACATGGAAGTACTTGAGGAAACAATACTATTCTGAATCATACTTTCACTAACATTCATTGGGTGTTTATTACGTGCAAAATTCTTTAACATACTTACAATACTCACAAGAACATTATGGGTGATGTCTTCTTACCCTCATTTTTCAGACAAAGAAACAAAGAGGAATTGAGTGGTTTGCCCAAGAAAACATAGAAGTAAAGAATCAGGACTCAAGTCCTGGTCTATCAGACTCTAGAGTTTATAAAATGTATAAAATAGATTCCAAATTCCATATATGATAGAAATATTTGATAGGTCTAAGCAGCTCTCTCATTACTTAAGATAGATTCTATACTTCTTTGAAACAGCTGAAGTCCAAATCAGAAGTCTGGCATGCAGATCACTGTCTTGCCTTCTCATGCATGAAGCTAGGGTCACCTAAGTAGGGTTCTACACAATCACTCCATACCCCTCCTGGGCTTGTGCCATGAATTTTGGGGGTCCAAGTTTTGGTCACTACCCTGATCCGCATTAAATTTTGTCTAATTTTACTCAGCGTAACGATTAGCTGGTCATGATCTTTCAAGGCCCTGAGTCTGTTATGAAATGTTTTCTATTCTGCCCCAATTTGTGAACTCTGCAGTTTTGATTTCTCCAAATTTTTCAATGTTTCCATTTAATGTTGAATAGCACAGGTGCAGCTGAGGACAGATCCCTGTAACACACGACTGGAAATCACGTTTCAGTTTGACCTCAAATTCACCATTCAACAACTCATGATGAAATAATTCAGTCTCCTAACTGCAACAATACCCATACATGTCCCCCTTTTTGTTTATAGGTTTTTCCAGAGAAGATGTGTATATACCTTATTGAAACCCATCTGTATTATGGCTGCTATATTAAATTTGTGTGGGGAAAAAAGAAACAGAGTCCTTATGTGACTGTACTTAGGGTTTTATATTGACTCTCTTCAACAATTAGTTCCAGAACCTTAGTCAGAATCAGTATCAGTTTTCCCATTCTCTCCTTTGTGGAGTTCTCCTCCACCCTTTTAAAGGGAGGAACAACTAGTGTGTGTTTGCCTTCCAACCTGTTTCCCGGTTCCCCAAAGACAAGGGAATAAGATACTCATCGCAGTATCATTTCAAACTTGTCTCAAAGACATTCACACCTTCAGCTATTTCATTTTATCCTCCTGGAAACATTCAAGTCATTTCCCCTTCAGTAAGGAGATTGTTCCCCTTCATTGTCACTCACTGTGCGCAAGTTGAATCCAGAGCTCTTCATAGAAAGTACAGATGTGAAACAGGAGTTGACAGTGTCTACATTTTCTTTGCACCCGCTGAGGACATCACAGTGTAAACAGCGGCCCCATTTTCCAGCTCTGAATGGAACCAAATCAGGGAGCTGGGGGACAGACTGTTTTGATTATCTTTATCATGTACTCTTGTCCCTGAGCTCCTTTGGAGTTTCAGCTATCCAGGCATTAGCCTGTCAGATGTCTGTCACCCTCATTTTTTTATTCCACTACTGCATTTTCTTTTTCTCTTTTTTTGAAGTCTGCTTGAAAACCTGCATTTTTCAGATTGATTTTTCTGTCACTCTTCTATTAGGTCTGTGCTCCCATCTTTCTTCCCTCACAAGATAGTGGACTTCTCAGCTTCTCCCTGTCAATAGGATAAAAACAAGTTATGTACTACCAGATAAAGATCATATTTATGATATCTTTATTAAAATTCTTGTTTACCATGAAAAAGATAACTTATCCATATTCAGATACATTGATACCTTGATAGCACTGGAGATGCAATAATAAATGCCACAGGCTCTGTCCTCAGTGAGTGACCCTCCTGGTCTCTGAGCACCTACTGTTAAAAATTATAAGATGGACAAAGGCTGAATATAAATGATACTAAACAGAAACAAGGGATTGAAAGGAGCATATTAGAGAATTTTTCTGTTAATCAGAAATGTACAGTTCCTTCCTGATATTTCAATTCTCTGTCAGAAAACCAGCATAGCAATTCAGATGATCAGCTTTGAAATTGTTTGGCATTCAAATGGTTCCACTTACTACCTCTGTGGTCGTGGGGAAGCTCATAACCTCTCTGATCCTCAGTCGCTTTGCTGCTGAAGATCCCATAAGCATATTGTGAGGCTTTAACAGGATGAAGCTTCTGCAGTGACTGCATAGGGAAGCATCAACAATTGCATCTGCAATCCTGAGGTAGGAGATAGGCCCCAGGTTGAGCAGTTGCAACTGGTTTCCTGCTAACACTTTGAGATGATTGCCTGGAGACAACCTGGAAAACTGCACTCATGTAAGCAACCTAAGCCACCCCTCTTGTGTGCAACTCACTCTGCGTTCACCCATGTGCTCTTCTACACATACTCTGCTTCCAATAAATGCTGTCTCTATTTCACAGTCTTGGTCTCTTTGCTGAATTCTTTCTTTATAGAAGACAAGGACAGAGGTCCTTCTTCCAGCCGTTCCACCACCGGAATCAATACTAGGCACCACACAATTGACTGAGTACTTACCTGCCACACATGCAACACTATTCTACATGGGTGACAGGCTTTACATGTACTTACTCATGTCTTCCTCACAACTACCTTTAAGTTAGTGCATTCCTGCTCCCCATGTTCCAGATTGCTGTGCTGAGATCACTCTCAGGGTACGTGGTGATGTCAGGGTGCTAACTCAAACTGTCTGACTCCAGAGTCCTTGGATTAACCATATAGCTGTATGAAGAGTAGCTTTAATCAGTTATGGTGAAAGCAAAAAATAAAATGCAGCATGAGTCCCCCTCATCCTCCCTCATCCATTCCTTACTCCTCCCTCATCCATTCCTCTCATAAACAACTTTATCCCAGCAGCTAATGGGGAGTTTCTGCCTCACAAGTAAGTGGTTTCAGTCCCTTTGGTGTATGATGCTGGTTCAAGGGACTCAGGTCCCCCATGACCCCAAATAATCACTGTTCTGGTTGATGCTTGGAGCTCAGGACTATTGGAAGTAACAGAGCTTAGAAAGTACTTTTGCTCGTCATACCTCCTGCTGGAAGCTTGCACAGCCACTGTTGTCCAAAACCCAAGACAGCTGACTAGCCTGGATGGACTCCTATGGTTTCATCAGAGAAGCTTGCTACAATGCCCTTGACTCCACCTTCACAAGTAACTTGACTCAGAAAGAAAAGATAAAAATTACCTATTCTCCTTGCCCCTGATTCATAATCAACCTGAGCTTATGACTGCCACGTATTTTGATGACAGTTCCCAAACTCTCTAATGAGTGGACCACAGAATACCTATGGTTGGTGTGATGGTTAGTTTTATGGGTCATCTTGGCTAGGCTACAGTACACAGTTAAGCAATTAAACACTAAACTAGGGTACTTTGTAGAAGTGATGAATATCTACAATCAACTAATTTTAAGCAAAGGAGATTATCCTCAATAATCAGAGTAGGTCTCATCCAGTCAATTGAAATGTCTTAAGAACAAAACTGGGGTTTCCCTAAGAAAGAAGAAATGCAGCCTGTGAGCTGTAGCATCAGCTCCTGCCAGAGAATGTCCAACCTTCTGTCCCATCCTACAGATGACAGATTTGCCTCATCAGTCCCCACAATCAAGTACACCAACTTCTTGCACTAAAATCTCTGCCTCTGTCTCTCTGTCTCTCTCCTTATCTATCTATCTATCTACCTATCTATCTATCTATCTATCTATAGATATATAGGTTCTGTTTCTCTGGTAGAACCCTGGCTGATACAATTGGTATCTATAAGCATCAAATACACTTTCTCACCAAGGTTACATGCCTGTAACCAGTTTGTAAAGACTTTTCACCCACTGTGATCTTCCACAATTAATTCATACCACAGAATACAAGAGTGATAAGAACTTTCAAAAGAAAGTTCTGGAGTCTGAGGCGCCCCATCGCATTTCACTTGTGGATTAGTCAGTTGCCACAGAAACCTGCTGTAGGTCTCCCACAACCTGCAGCTGCAGGTCCCAAACCCTGACTTTATTACAACAGGCAGGGAGAAGGGAGCCTGCATTGTTAGTGTTACTGCTGATGTGGAGTTTCAGTGCTGAGGAAACTGAAAAGTGGAGCTAAATAGAGGAAGGTGGTCAGGAACTAAGGAATTTAGGACACCATTTTTTTAGCAACTTTGTTTAATGTTGTTGTTTTCTGGTGGCTCCTAAGAGAGGATCAAAGGACAGAATTAAATAGTGACTAGGTACCCACTAGCATTGCCTGCCGTCAGCTAGCTGTGCTTCTGATGTCCTCCAGAGTGTTTATATCTCTTCAAGAGTATTTGTTATCATGCCTGTATATATACACAGCAACATTTCAAATTTCTAATCAGATTGAAATCCACTCTAAGAAATATGACCTGAGATGTTTTATTAATGATTGGACATAGTCCTTTTGTCCATTCCTTACTTTTCACAAGGAAATGAATTACCCAAATTGATCCCCACCTCCAAAAGAAAAATAAATTTCTGTCTCTGACTTTGTATAAAGTATTGTACAATAATTTCACAACTACAAAAGTGTGTCTCACTATGTATAAAGTGTATATATCAATATAATGTATGTACATATATATATTATATTCATGCTTAATTGTTTGACATTTAGGTAGTTTTTAATACATATTTATGCTAAGTGAAATTAGGTATTCATTTACAAATTTAATAAACAGTTGGTAGAGAGGCACAGGATTGAGAAAAGAAACTTCATTTATTCCTAAAATTTGTCTTGGTGTAGGCCTGAATCTCAAGATGTATTAAACATTGAAACCATTTTTATTCCTATGTATTTCATCAACTATGTTTGTTCAACTCCTTTTAATTTTATATTTTTAAAGACCAATGTTTTACATTTAATAGCTTAATACTATTTGAGAATTATACTTTTAAAACCTCACTTAAATGTTTTACTTTCTGGAAAATGAACATAGCTTTCTACAACTAAAACATAAATCTTCTTTCAAGTTTCAAAAGCATGTTTACTGGCATTGAAAACCATGTAAGAAATGAAATTAGATACCATAGTCTTATAAACATGATTCAACCATTTCTAAAATTCTAAGCCATATCAAGATAAAAATGACCATATCTAGATATATTTTAATTATGCTGTATATCATGCATATAACTTTTCACTTAAGGAAATAAAAATATAATATATATTATATATGTATATATATAAAACCAAAAGTCTCATGCATCTGTTATGCACCAGATGCAGAATCAGATATTTTGCACATTGATCAGCTAAACCTTACAGTAGATATGGAAGTCCCTAATTATTTAATTAATATTAGACCTTTTCCATTGGAAGTACTCGAAGTTGCTTTCAGTGGTATATAAAAATGCATTTAAATAGCCAATTAAGATGTTGGGACTTTTGTTTTCAACACTGAATGATTATTTATAAGCGATCATATGTTAAATCACAAATACTATCTCAATATTTTTTAAGCTTTATAACAAATAATACCTGCAAGATTTCTTTATCTAATTAATGTTTCACATTATCTCAGAAATAATTTAATGTGGGTTACGGACTGTGTGACCTTAAGTTCCAGTTTGCCCAGCATACCCCAGTTTAGCTTGCTGTCTAAAGATAATTATTAACAGCCCCCCTTTCACTCTCAGAAATGTACCCATTAGGATGATAAATTAACTGGCTTCCTTACTTACAGGACTTCATAACATATAGCAAGACAACAAAAATAAGAAGGGTGGTAGGAAGGATGGTTTGAATTTCTATTGCTGTTGTAGTTAACTCAGTTGTTGCTTTCATAGAACCAGTAGATATTTACAAAAATTGTTACAGTCCAAAAATAAAATCTTAACAAATTGTCCAAAGTAGAATGTGCAGTATTCACATTCACAGAATACAATAACAAACTAGAAACTAATATCAAAATTTTAAGTAAAAGCCCCATCCACTAGAAATTAGTAGGTAGTCTTTAAAAATATAATTTATGGATCACAGTGGAAATCAAAATAGTAGTTAGAAAATAATAATAACATGCAGAGTAATAAACAGATGTTTAAAGGCAGATGCAGTGCCATATCCTAAATGTTTTCATTATTAAGCAAAAACAATAAATAAACAATCAAGCAGAGCATCTGGTTATAACATTTTACTGAGAGCAACTGGATGTCCAAGGAAAGCAAGAGGAAATATATAAGGTTAAAAAAAGAATTAGAAAAAAAAAGTGCAAATGACAAATTCAAGAGATACTTTGTCTTCTCCTTTTAAAATACCAAAGGACATAGTTTGCCCAAGGAAAATTAAGGAAAAAGAGATAACTTATAATATAAATAAGAAATGGAAAATCACAGCAGTTACTGAGATCATTTTACAGTAAGAGACAACTGTGTGCAATTCTGTCCTAAAAAAGAAAGAAATGTGAACGTAACAAAATGTTTTTTGAAGAAAAATAAGTGTTAAGATCTGACTAAAAAGAAGAAAAGAAATGTGAATAAGCCAATAACTATTAAAAAAACAGAAAATATCAAGGCTCCAAATCTAAAGCTCAGATTCAGATTTTTGTTCATGCTTCAAAAGTTTAAATTCTTAGACTTCAGATCATGGTCATGGTCATGCCCCTATGAACTTGTCCAGAGCATAGAAAAAATTAAAACTCCCCACTTCTTTTTCCAAAGCAAACACAACGCTGATCTCAAAGACAACACAAGCCCCCCACAAAAAATTCTAAAATAATTTAGTTCTTCTAATCAGTACACCCTAGTAAATACTAGTACCCTAGTAAATAGGGTTTACTAGATAAATGTGAAGATGGTTCAAAATTACAGATCCAAGTTAAATAATTCATTATGTCAGAGAAGAAATTCCATGTAGGAATCTTGACAAATACCAAAAAGTTATTTTCTAAAATTCCACACTTTTTTAATTAAAAAAAGAAAAACTATTAACTTAATTACTGACATTAAATACTGATATTCCAAAATAGCTTACAGAATTTCTTTCTGAAACCAACCATGGAATTCATGTCTAATGGTAAAATATGAAGTGCATTCCCATTAAAATCAAGAACATGTCAAAGATGTACACACCAAGAGAGGATCAGAGAAATGTACCAAGAAGTGGATGATGGTGATTGTTGAATGCTGAGGTTTATAGACGATTTCTTTTTTCTTGGTTATCTCTATTCTCTAAATATGTCACAATGACCGTTTTTCAGCCTTACAATGATCTAATAAGTAACCTTTAATAATAAAGTACAAGTATTTTTTAAAAAAATAAAATAAAATATGGTCAATGGAAGCTTATATAAATGTGCCTATTATAAAGTTTGAATTGGTCATATAGACAGGGCTGATCATCATCAGGTATGAACCGGTACAGCCAGACAGGTTGTAAAAATGTGAAATACCTCTGTATTAGGGGAGATGCCTGCTTCTCAATCTCCCAAGTGCTCCTGACCAGGGCTCAAGCTGCTGCACCCCATTTCTAGACCACCAGCTTTCACCAGAAATTTAGGATTCTTGCCCAATATAGCAGAAGGCCTAGAAGACAGGGTTCCACCCACAAAGCCAGCATTCACTCTAAATGGACCATAGACCCATGCATGACTGGTTGTTAAATATTTTGAATATCACTCTTGTCCATGCACCTACCACATAGTGGGCTATGAATTCTGCAGCAGTCATGCATTGCATGGCATGAGAAGTTAGACAATGCACAGGAAATTTAAATAAAATACAAGCCAGTGGCTGGGCAGAAACAGTATTACTGATATGAAAGAAAAAGAAAACTCGTCATTGCTGCCTTGGTCCCAACTAAAGCTCCTAACACAGAGTGCTCTAGTCATATAATCATCAAGGACCCTGACAGAATTCTTGCTCTACAGTCACAGGAATTATCAGGGGACTGCTTTTTCACAGCACCAAAGTCAAGGCTTTATTATTGTACCCCCATCTTGGCGCTCTGCCTATGTCAGGGCTGAAATATTTACACATGAGGAAATGAGACTCTCAGAAAATAAACAGTACCTTATTTCTGGTTACATGCTACTATTTATCATATCATATTTACTGAGCCTTTACTCAAGCTCTTTATATACATCATCTCTGGATTCTCCAACCATACTACAAGACAGGTATCAGATACTATTTTATCCTTTTATAGAAGAACTTAAGCCACAGACAATAGGTAGCTTGTTCAAGGTCAGGCAACTACCAAAGGTCAAAAGCAACATTCATAATGAATTCTGTCTGACTGTCAAACTTTTAATTCTTTAATATTTTAAACTCCAATTCTCTTGATCACTCTGTCACCTGACTGCTCTATGGTTTAATCTTGGTCTGGCTCCTTCTCAAGCCCCAGCTGCCACCACCACACCCCTGCTCCCTTCTCATGTATGATGTGGGGACATGCATCGTTTAAAACAAGTCCCAGGTATAAGTGAAGATCTTAAGGCAGGATGGGTGGTACACAGAGCAGCCGGCTTTCATCTCTGTTATAAAACAGAGTTTCCATGCCAGCCTATTTCCCTTCAACTCTCTTCACCAATCGGACACTTTAACAAACTAATTTCAAGCCCTGGTACATGGAGATGTAAAATGGAAATGGTGACACAGCTGTGAGGGCAGAGGTACTGGCGTTCCACCATCATGAATTAGTAAAGCATCTTGGGGAGGGCGTTCTCTGCCCATCTGACCTCAGCCATGCCAGCCGTGCCCCTGGCACAGAGAACAAAACTTCGCCTTATGTTCTCCTTTTATCGACGATGTTTTCCCTTACTTTGACGTCAGCTCCCAGATTGCTTGCTGTGATGTGCTGCACCTTTCATATTTTCTTTCCAGTCATAATATTGCTTCAGTCATAACCTCGGCACTTTGAGGAATAATTGTCCCTGACAAGAGGGTGAATCACTGACAGAGAGTTGATAAGCATTACATACAGATGACAGAAGTCAGGACATATCGGATTACTGCTGTGAATATAATAAAAGAGAGACTAAACACTTTGGCAGCTCAAAGACAAGCCATTTCATAACTCTCTAGTGGGGCTATTATCTTCCATTTACTGCCACTGATAACCAGGTTGTGACTGTCTCTCCACGATCTAGTTTCAATTCACTTAACACATTGCTGACCAGACACAGTAGAAGAGGCAGAGACGATAATTGGGATTTTTTTGGCATTTATTTTTAAAGTTTATCTTCTGCACCCCCCTTCCAGCCTGATAAGATCCTACGTGAGGGGGCTTTAAGCTTTCTTGGAGAAGGCTGAGTGTGGCCTTTAATCTATGCCTCTGTTTCCTTTGAAGCCATCCTGTCCAGCCGGGAAAGTGACAATCCACTTTCCCCACTCCTCTGATATACCTGGGTCTAAAAGCCTGGTGCAATAAACGGCCAGGCTATTTTTACATTTCGAGGCTCTGAGGAGATAAGATTATGATTTTTTTCTTAGCTAGTCTGAGCCACCTGAAGGAAGAGATCAAGAATCGTGTTGTCTGTCAGTATAGACAGCCAGCATGCACCTTCCGAATTGGAATGCAGATGGCATTTATGAGACCTGGGAGAGATTGTGTTTCTAAATATGTAGGCAATAAATGTAATATATCAGAATTTTGGATTAAAAAGTTTGGACAAAGAAGAAAAACAATAAAGAGGGAAAGAGACCCTCGATTGGGAATTATTCTGTCCCTGAAGGTAACTTTGCTGGTGTCAGAGCTGAATAGAAGGTTATAATCTGCAAAGTTCTCCTTTTTTATTTCTGATCTGAGAAGCTCCATTTGTTTTTTGTTTTTCTGGTTTTGTTTTTTAGTATTTTTAAAAATTTTATTGGAGTATGGTTGATTTACAATATTGTGTTAATTTCTGCTGTACAGCATAGTGATTCAGTTGTATGTATACATATTTTCATTCTTTTTCAGATTTTTCTCCTATATAGGTTATTACAGAATATTGAGCAGGGTTCCCTGTGCTATACAGTAGGTCCTTGTTGGTTATCTATTTTAAATATAGCAGTGTGTACATGTCCATCCCAAATTCCCAATCTATTCCTCCCCCCCCCCACCATTCTCCCCTGGTAGCCATAAATTCATTCTCTAAATCTGTGAGTCTGTTTCTGTTTTGTAAATAAGTTCATTTGTATCATTTTTCTTTTAGGTTCTCTATATAAGCAATATCATATGACATTTGTCTTTCTCTGTCTGACTCACTTCACTTAGTATGATAATCTCCAGGTTTATCCATGTTGTTGCAAATGGCATTATTTCATTCTTTTTAACGGCTGAGTAATATTCCATTTTATATATGTACCACATCTTTATCCATTCCTCTGTCGATGGACATTTATGTTGCTTCCATTGCTTGGCTATTGTAAATAGTGCTGCAATGAATACTGGGCTGCATGTATCTTTTCGAATTATGGTTTCCTCCTGATATATGCCAAGGTTAGAGTCTGCAAAGTGCTCCTTCTGAAATGATGTTGCTTAGCTTGTTGCAGTTTTGTGTGCACAAAGCATTTCTCAGATCTGAGAAATCTCAGACCTCTTCTTTGAAAGGATGCACGATTGAATGATACATTTATTGTCTTTATGTTGATGAAAACACAGCTTTATTTGTAATCCACAGTGTCAGATCCACTAGATAAATTCAAGAGTGTGGGTCTCATGAGAGGAGCAGACTCAAGAATTAGGCAGGCTGGCATTACAGTAAGGCAGATCTGAGAAAAGCAGGAAACTACCTGGATGGAACAGATATGAGTGTGAGAAAACAGAGCTGGCATATGAAAAATGGACAGAGAGTTTGAAAAATTCAGGTAGAGTTTAAGAAAGTATTGGTATCAGGGAGTAAATATGTGAGTCCTGATCAGGAAGTGGAGGGTCATTCAAAAAATCCTTGAAAACCACCACTTCTGTTGGGTACCAGACATTGGGTTAGAGCCCAGTAGCCCACCATGTACCATCGGGCAAGTGGTGCACTGCCCAATTCCAGGGAGCCTCATTCACACAAGAGTCTATGTGAACATCATACACTTGTATATTGACCATCTATCTGAACAACTGTTCTCAGTGACTCTGGATGTGGATACAAAAGCAAAAAGCTGTGCTTTTGCACTCTGTGTTCTCCAAGAATATTTTTAAGAATTCATATAGCAATGCAAATTATTATACATAGAATGGATAAACAACAAGGTCCTACTGTATAGCATAGAGAATTCCAATCACTATCCTGTAATAAACCTTTGTGGAAAAGAGTATGAAAAATAATATATATGTATGTATAACTGAATCACTTTTCTGTATACCAGAAACTAATACAACATTGTAAATCAACTATACTTCAATAAAATAATTTTTTAAATACTTTTTAAAATGTAAAAAATAATTCACATAGCCTACAAGTTCAGAGAATTGAATCTAAAGCCCAGTTGACAAGTGACCTCCAGGATATAGCAGGGTTAAACTGTAGCATGGAGATTTCAGGTCAACCTTGGCATGGCATTCATAAGTTTGTATCTGAAATCCAAAAATGGTGATGCTGAGTTTGCTGATAAACTTCCTGCTCCAATTCTGATGGTTCAGAAATTGGAGAAAGTACTCCTAGGCTGATGGGTGTGGTTTTCTCAGTTAGTACACCTGCAGGCAAGATAAATGAGACCAAGACTAACAACAATCAGATCCAGTTGACATGCGGTGGGAGATGTTCTGTTTTGTAACCACACAGCATCCTCTCTAAACTTGCTCACATGTTTCCTCGAAGCCTGAATCGATGGGAAGTGGACACTGCATAGTCAGCACAGAGTTTTTACCAACCAACACTTGGAGCTTCAGGTCAGGCCACAGAATTCTGAAAAGAAGAAGAAGAAATCTATGAATGATTTGCTTCTTTCATTTTGGCTTTCCACGTTGATAGTTGCATTCAGATGAGTCTTATGAGCAAGCATGCAGCATGAACTTTTACACCCTGTGCTTCTAGATTCCAAATCCCAGGTCTAGGCTGCAGTTAGCTCAGAATCGCTTATCTCCTTAGCGGAGGGGTTTTAATCTGTAACAGTGCCTGAGAGTTCAGTTACCAGTGGGTGGCTTCAGACCATGAGATCCAGAAAACTGGAGGAAAAAGATGAGAAGCACCAGGATGGGGATATCCACCGTGTGCTAATCACCAAACATGTCAACCTCAAAGCAGCCCTCAGAGGTAAGAATTATTATCTCCGTTTTAAGGATGAAGTAACTCAGATTCAGAGTTTGCCAAGGACCCTCAGAAAATAAGTGGCAGATCCAGGTTTGAGCTCATGCATCTGACCAAAGCCATGTTCCTTGGATTCCTCTCAGCTTACCCTCATTATAAGAACTGGAGTCAATCAGCTCACTCTCACCCGTCCCTCCGTCTTCCAGAGAAAGATCCAGCTATAAAACTAAAGAGAAAAATCCATCCAATGCAGCAGAATATAGGACCAGGGCTATAGCCAGATTACAAAGAGAAGTTATTATATTATCAACATCACCTCTTCAGACAACATGCAAACATTTATGCAAGCAGTCCAGAAGCAGCAATTAGAGACATTTGGCAACAGGCAAGTTCTAGGCCTTAGACCCAAGAGCACAGTTCCATTTATCTGGAAGAGAAAGCACAGTATGAGAGTGCAGAGTTGCAGTCTTGTATAAACAAAGTTCTTGGAAAGGCCTCTGGATAGAAACTCAGCATTTGGGATATATGAGTAGGATCCTTCTTTCCTGGGACTGAGGTTCATAGCGGGGTGAAAGTGGGGGAGACAAAGAAGGTCTGAGTAAGATTGCCAGGAAGTGGATTTATTGCTGAACCTCCTGCACAATTGACTTTGTGTTTCTGCTGTCCCTCCCAAGGACCATCAGCCCCAGCATTTGTGTTGTACCTGGAGGCAAAGGCCCTTTGAAAGTAAAAGGAAGTTTATAGACACAAGGTGTCAGGAAGGCTGATAGAATGTGTTTCTGGAGATCTTCCCTTAGCCTTCCATATGCTTCCTATGCATTCCACCTTTTATAGATAATCAATAGGCAGACTAGTATTTGAAGGTGTTATGGATTTCCTGCTAAGAGTGTCACCTATGAAAGGTATTTCTGTTACCTTTAGGTATGATAACCTTATCTTTAAAGCCATTTACCCAAAGAATTGTAAAACAGCTTCTGTAACAGACAGCCAGGCAGTGTGATGTGTGGTCCAAAAACATCACCTCTAAATTGAAACAGTCTTACCTCACTAGTGACTCGGCCACCTACTGCCCAAGGACTTGGTGGAGTAATTTAGGATTCTCCTTAACAGTTTCCTCTCACACACAATTGGGATAATGACAGCATTTTTACGCAATCAAATTAGTCATTTAAAGTCAGTTCATAGTAAACTCAGTAAACAGGTTATTATGATGATCGTTACCATTATTATAGTTAGTTTGAATACCCAAGCATGAAATTTCTGAGGCTTCCTCCATAGATTTTAGAGTCAATGAGATGAATGTTTGGAATGGACTCAAAAAACACAGGATGAAGCTATAGGAACTGAATCTCAAGATTTCCCATCTATTTATAAATGTACTTTTAAACCATGCAGGAAACTAGTGTCCTATGAGGTCTGTGCTTTATGGATTAGCTCTTTAATCATGGCCTTGTGCACACACTGTGGAGCAAGTTGTTATCAGCTGATACACTCCTCATATAAGTTACAGTGAGTAAAATCACCCAATAAAATTGTTTAATTTTTGATCATTAGAAAAACATTCTGTTTTGGTTGATTCCAGAAAGATACAATTTGTGGGACTAGTTTCTGAACCATAAAACCATTGAGCTATGATTTTACAAAATAAAATAATTTTATGGTCATACAAATAACCAGTTCTTCTGTCTTCAAAAATATTCCTTTGTATAAGTCAAAATAGAAATGGGTTCTATTTGAAATAAAGGAGGCCAAGAGTGAATTACAAGACTTCAGAGGATTATTTTTAGAAATGCTTACTTACTAACTTTGGAATCAAGTTCTATCAATCAAACATAAATGGATCGGGGTGGAAATAGTTAATAGGCTGGTCATTATGCTCATAATTGTGATAGGGTTCTGCACTCTGAAAAGCATTTTCTTAATTATTTTAGGTTAACACTTGTGTCCAAAGCAGGGGGAGGGAAGGGACATGTGTAATCTGAAACTTCAGTTATATGCCTGGCCTGAATTGAGATAACATTAAAGATTTTATTGCTGATACATTATAAATTATTTCTATTACTGTGGTCCTGAGGGTATTGCATTGTCAGTGCACTTTGCCTATTACCTCACTTAATGTTATTAACACACTTTGGGGTATAAAATTACAGTTTTATCATGGAAACCTTAAACACTTACATCCAAAGTACTGAATCGAGTTATTATCTTTACTGACCAGACCTGTTTTATTGTCATTTTATCACTAATAAAATCTGAGATTCAATTTGATTTAGCTATTAAGTAAAACCTGGTCTACATGAGTTTAAATCCAACTGTAATATTAATATATTAATATATAAGATGACTTCATTTTATTAAAGGTGAGGTAACTTAGCAAACCTCTTTTAATGTCTTTCTGCAGTGAAGAAATTTAACCTGACCTGTCTCTACTTCTGTTTCACCAACATCGACAAAAATTTAAGATGATCTTCTTGGAGGATGTTGAGCACCATGTCTCACCTGTTTCTGGCCTTTATTAAATAGCTGCAACACATTGATCAGCCACAAAACGGCATTACTCATCAAAGTGTCAAGAGGCATCATCCAATTTTAAAACAAAAAGCATTAAGAATGCATAATGTTAAAGAAACATGTTCCACACTTAAGAAATTTAAAGCAAAAACTGAGCACATCATGTCAATAGCTCCTAAAATAAGAGAATGGGGATGGACTCCCCAAATCAATCCATCACTCAGAAAATAGAACACTACAGACAAGAGCATGGATTGTGTAAAAGTTTTTCTTACAGGGACCCTTTCTGGTCTTGGCTCTATGCCTACAGGTTAGAAAGAAATTGTTGGGCAGATTTCATTGAGAAAAACAATGCTTATCTTGTTATGTTAAATGCCATCTTGATATTGGTCAAAGAAATGTTTTAAGTGATATTCAAAATGTGCTACAGTCCATGGTAAGAAACCATACAAGAGAAAGTTGTTTATTTAAATCTAGAGCCTTGCTCTCTCCTAAGTGTTAAGAACAAGGGCTCCGCTACTGGGAATTATCGTTTTGAGGACACACTGCAACTTTATAGCTCTGAAAAGGGAGGATGGAGCAGAAATTTTGGTGGGCCAAATGCCTAGCATTCTGACCTTTAATTTCAGTACCTCTAAAGAAGAAATAATACCTACCTTCCCAAGCTGCCAAGGACTTTCATTATGAAAGTGTCTGGCACATAGAAGGTGCTCAGTAAGCAATCACTCAATCATTTTCTCTATTCCTGTAGAATCATATCAACATGAAATATGACCTTAAAAGATACCATGCCATTACACCTCTACACCTAGAATCATAAATAGATGGAAAGATAGCCAAAGGGCGAGAGGGGCCCTAATGCATAGTTTAGCACATGAGAAGCAATAGCGTTTAGTTTCTAAGCATTGGAAAAGCATCACGCACTGTTAGCTGTGTTTTTTTAAAACAGACATCTTCCATTGGAGAAATTCTCAAGTTACATGAGGTAAAACTTTTCATCAGCACAGAATCTTAAGGAAAATGCTTGACACTTATCTAAGAAGAGTCAGCCTTGAACAACATGGATTGTCTAGTAAAGTAAGAAAGCAGAAAATGCCCTAAAATTGGAAGAAAGCATAATGGCAGCCATATCAAAGCAGCTTCACAGGTGGGTAAAACTTTGTGAAAAATAACAGCTGGAGGAGCGGATGAGCTTCACTGGACATGGACGGATAAAGCTAGAATGGACTTCAGAGATTGTCAAATTCAACTCCTACATTTATAGGCAAGGAAATGGGAGCTTAGCAGGGGATAGAAATTTGCCCAAAGTCACACAGCTATTTGATGGGAAGACCAAACCCAACAGCCATGCTTCCTGACCCCCTGTAATGTATCTTCCCCTGCACTGTGATGGTCCCTCACTGGAAGGAGGCCACCAGTACCACAGCAAGCTATGAATCAATGGAGGCTGTCTTCAGAGCTTCAGCCTTCTTCTGTTTTTTGCACTCTTCCTGTAATAAGCAGTGACTTATCCCCTGCTAGATGGCAGGTTTTATACTGAGTGTCATGGTGAAGCACCAACAACTAAGACTTGTGCTTATCTGGTCTTGTAGGAAAGGCCAGGCAAAAATAGTGGATTCCTTTTATTTTGTGTATTATCTGTTGTGTGTTAAGAGTATGTGTATATATATATATATATATATATATATATATATATATATATATATATTCTCCCTCCTGTTCTTTTTTTCTGGAATTGGGTGAGCCCCTAAAGTGGGCAGCTCTGTCTTTTCTTAACCATGGGGAATATTCCCTCACTGTTGCTTCAAGTACTTCCTCCCTCCATCCAATAGTTTCTACCTGCTCCTTTTGAACTCTCTGTTAAAGGAAGTGAAGATTTCTAAGGATTTCTTAAACTTTCTTCAATATTTTTTACATTGCTTTATTCTTTTGCACTGTGTTCTAGTAGAAACACCTCAGAATGAACTTTGAGCTCATTCATTTCTCTTCATTTGTGCCCTTTTGCCATTTACCTATTTATTTACTTAATGTTTTAAGTAATAAGAAAATGTGAAATTTCTCAGACTTTTGGATGGTTGTGTTTTTATGGGTGTATCATTTTCCATGTCTCTCCAAGAATATTAATTTAATATAAAATAATATACAATGCATATTTATACAGTTAATATAATAATTATAATTAGTTTATAGTATTCTAAATTATAATAATTAATTATATTAAAATCCTGTTTATTTAATTAGCTCTACCTTCTCCTAGTTTCTCCTTTTCCCTTCTGTTCCATGATATTTTCCCTAGAGGTGATTCCATCCTTTTACAAGGCTGCAAAATAAGTATGATTAAAGAAGGCTAACTACCTCTCCTATCCCCTCACCTTGCTCTATCCCTCCTCTAGCTCTAAGCATATTTGTTCCTCTTTTTGGTTTTAATTTACCCTTCATCTTCCTTAGGTACTACAATGTCTAAGATATAAATGCTATAAACACTTTGCCCCAATTTTCTTTCTTTCCTTAACCTCACAACGATGAACTACACAAGATCAGCCACACAAGGATGTGAAAATAATGTCTCCTTTCTTGTTATAGCTGTATAGTATTCCACTGTGTGGATATACTTCAGCCTATTTAATCAATCCCCTACAATTTAAATCCTGTCTGTGACCTTGGGTGAGTGATTGAACATTTATGAACCCAGTTCATAGAACTGTGCCTGGTTGATAGTAGTTACTCAATAATCCTTAGTAAGTAGATGAAGAAATCCTGGCTGGAAAACTTTATCAGAATTAAAAAAGAAGGAAATGTAAATTCACATAAAGAGCTTAGAACAATCTCTGGAATATAATGAGTGCTCAATAAATGATAACTTTGGGCATTATTTTATTTATTTTTTTACCTATAATCCTTAATCAATAGCAAAAGAGTGCTTGTAGTGAGTGAATCAACATGGTTTGTACATTAGTGTGATTATATTTTCCTATTACTGGGAAATTTCATGATTCATTTATAAGAAATCACTCAACTTGGCACAAGCACTTATTTGGTTGGAAAAGTCTACCTAGTTATCAGCTATGAGATCTTAGAGGCTCTTACTCTCCAGAGGGGTAACTTTACCCCTAGGTGAGAGGTGACAGGGAATTTTAAAATAAGTAGGTAAATGCAAACATCACACACACACACACACATATCTAGATATTATGTGTTTCCTGATGGTAATGCATGGTAGTACCTATGAAATATTTTTTGCTAAATAATTGAACCTGAATCTGATCATCCACTGATCCAACAACCTATGAACAGGACATACAGACATGAGAGAACAAAGATAAAATAGCAAAGTTCTCAATGTGGAAAATTTTATAGGAAAAAAATAGCAGGGTCATCAAAGGTAAGTTGCAAGGAAAAAATACATGGAGAGAAATCTATAGATTGAAATAGACTGTACAATTCCCCTTTTCTCCTCCCCCCAGCCACTAGCAACCACCATTCTACTCTGCTTCTATATGTTTGACTATGTTCTATACCTCGTATAAGTGGAATCATGCATGATTTGTTCTTCTGTGACTGGCTGATGTCACTTAGCCTAATGTCCTTAAGGCTCATCCATGCTGTTGCATAGTTATGCAAGATGAATAAGTTCTAGAGAATCTGCTGCACCACATAGTACCTATGGTTAATAATATTGTATTGTACACTAAAAATTTTGTTAAGAGGATAGATCTCATGTTAAGTATTCTTACCACAACAACAAAAAAAAAAAAAAAAAAAGGAGAGAGAGAGAGCGTCCACAGCTGTATGTCTTTTGGGAGAATACTCTTTTGAACCAACCAACCTAAAAAAGAATTATGATACAATTAAGGATATATGAACACTGAGAGATTTTTGATAATAGTAAGAAATTATTATTGATTTTCTTAAGTTTTATAATGGTATTTTGTTAAGTGTTTTTGAAGAATTCTTAACTTTTAAAAATGTACACTAAAGTTGGTTAATGATAAATTGAGTCAGTTGTTTCACTGAGGTGATGATTGGGCTTATTTCCAATTCTAACACTTCCTTTCCACAAATTTTGAGGCTTGGTTGCAGCTTTGCTGAAGTTGAATTCCCTGAGACAGGCCATCAGAATGGTAAGGAGAAGAGATTGTCATTTAATTGGCAGGTTCTGAGCATCCTCCTGAATCTAGCACAGCAGCAGAATTGTGGAGCTACTGACTGGACCATTCTCCAGTTGCTAAAATGGTAACTGTGCTCCTTTCAAACCTCAACAAATATTGTTAAATAACCCACAAATTCAATCAGGCTTTGAATTATATTTCCTCAGGAACAGGTATGCTAACCAGCTTTAGAATGACCTAGTAACTTCCAGTTAACTCATTCCTGAGTCTTAGGCTCCCTTGCTTTTTTGACACCACTGGTTTTACAGTCCTTTCTGATAAAACTAGGTCAAACCCATAATTGTATCTCTCTGTTCAGGCACATGAAAAAGTGAGTTACGGAAGAGAGCTAAAGCCAAATGTAAGCACCAATAACTTAGAAGGACCTTGACTTCTAGGAACCTCAGAATTAGATACATTACTTAGTCACAATAACCACACCAGCAGACTTTGCATTTGGCAAGTCTTGTTCCTTTCAATTTCCTTGACTGTAAGCCTTCTACTTCTGTTCAAATTATATGATCATACACATACATACCTTATCTTCTAAACTACCTCTACATTCTAATGGAAGCAGAGAGCACAAATAATAAATAAATAATAATATTCCAACTTTACCCTTGTCTGGCTATGCAACCCTAAACAAGTCACTGATCTTCTTTGGGTTTCAGCTTCCCATTTTTAAAAAGCAGGTTGTGGACTCCTGCTTGGTGAGTACAATAGCATTTGTATTAGGTCACTTTCCTCACTCTTGACCGACACTACTAATCAATCACCTCACTCTCCCAGCTGACTCTGAATGCAATCTAACAACCTACAAGTTAGCACTACAGGAAGCCACCACTTATTCTGAGATGAAATTTATGTCCTTGTTGAAGGAGCAACTACCATCTGGAGCACTGCTGCATACCATGGCAAATAAAAAGGACTAAAGAATCAATCACTGGGTTTTAAATCTTCTGCCCAGAAGTGGCGTGTCCTGTTTTGGCTCGCATTCTATTGGCCATAGCAAGCTACAGGACCACCTTTAACTTCTCAGTATGTGGCTGGAAGGAGAGGAGACAGGAAATATAAGATATGACATTATATTTATATCGGGCTTTACACTATACAGACAGTGTTTACATATATTCTTTCTTCTGATTTCCTAATTCCATAAAGTAAGGAAACAATAGGATCATTCCCATTTTACAGAAGAGAAGACTTGAAACTTGGATGTTTAGCTCATCATCACAGATTGATAAGTGGACCTGGGAACGAACCAAGTCCAACTTACCTCAAGCTATTGTTCCTGTTTCTATTATCTTCAAATGCACTTCAGTACTTTGAAGGAGAATAGGACAGAATTAAATTCATAAGTGAATTTAGTATATTTAAAGATGATTACAACAGAGGGATTTTGGCTAATAACATTTGTTTACCTATAGTTATATCTCCAGTTAGGCAGAGATATTTTAAACTAATCACTTTTCTTAATGGTTATGTACTTGGTAGGCAAGAACAGACGTAAAGACACAGATGACATAGAACTAACTAAAGTACAAAAGTATTATGAATAAATAACAAAATAGTGTGGTTGAAAAAAACTGTATTAGCCAGGAAAAACTATAGGTGATTCTTCTCTAACAAACAGTCACAGAAGCGGGCCTTATCACAGCAAATGTTGATTTCTCACTCACAGTCCATGTACATTCAGGAAACTTAGTCCTAGCCATGGTCTATCAATAACTAGTGTAGGGAAAGCCATTTGTTCATAAAACACTTACAGACACAAGATTTGTTCCAATCATAAAATTATATTAGGTCTTCAAGTGCTTTGAAACCGAAAGGAAACTACAAAAAGCAAGAAGGCTGTTTTTAAATGGCCAAGGTAAAGGCTGAGAAGCCTGGAACAATGTTAGTGACTATGGCCACAAAGAAAAGTAGGAAAGTATGGGAGGTACCCCTACAACCTCTTCTCTAACTTCACACAATGAATGTTTACTAAGCATTTGTTTTATGCAAGACAACATAGGATGTATAAAGAAGCATAAGGCATAACTCCTGCTCTCAATGAGATGGCAAGCCAGTCACAAAAAGATGTCAAGTATAAAGTCTATCAGTTCTATCTCCCAGTATTTTATCTGAGGCTTTACCTTGGTTGCTTTGTTCAGCTGAAGGACAGAACAGACCAGCTCTCAGATACTAAATCTGCACCCTCAAAACCCCGTGAGACTCACTTTACTGTGGGATGGGAAAGAGATACACTTGTGTCAGTTTTGAAATGTGTTGTGGGACCTGGGGATTAAAAAAGCCCAGGCTAAAGGAAAAAGTTTATCCTTTCATGAATGTAGCAGTTTGCTACTTTCTGGATTTTACAAGTCTAGATGAAGGGGCAAGAGCTTGAGGGTGAGGAGAGAATTACTCACCATTTCAAAGAAGCTGAAAGGCTGGGTTATAACACAAAGTTCATTCAACAAATTCATTCATTCAGCAAAGATCTTTTCTAACAGATCTTCTGGTATACCAGACTTTGTGCCAAGAGCTGAATCAATTAAGTTTAGCTCTTGAATTATATCTGTTCTCTGGGAGGTCTGTTGCTGTAGGGTAACACTGCACACATGGAGTGAGGGCTGTCATCCACTGTGCTCTGAAAGATGTGTACTTGCTTTACTATAGGTACCTTTGAACTATGCTGTGCTCAGTTATACTAGGGAAACCAAGGCATCATAGCAGACTCAGTGCATCTCAAAACACCAACAAGATTCTTAAGTCTTGGATTTTCTTTGTCCTGTAAGTCTCATCTGATACATGAGATCTTCTTCAGTTTCATATAAAGAAATCTTGAGCTCCCAACTACGAGCAGATTTAATAAAGAAGACAGAACCCCTTTTAGAACCCTACTAGGTTAACGATATTAACAGAGATTCTGTATGACAGCATTAACAATAGGATGAGTATATTAAAGTAACCAGTCCTACACTGGCACAGACACACAACCCCCATAGCAACAGAGATGACAGCTTGGTAACAGCAGCTGCTGCTTAATTGAAAACATTAGAAAAATATTACATTATATCTGTATTCCTTGTTTTTATGTTTATTTTCATCACAAGTGAGAAAATAACCCAGGAAAAATACAAAAGAAACAGGAAACAAAGTTTTAAGTCTAATAATGGTAATGGATGAACTGTTGCTTGAAATGTAATTTTTGGGTGATTTCATTCCACTTTTCATGTGAATGAGCAGTCTTTTTTGTGTTCTAAGGGCCAGACATTTCTCCCATGATGTTGAATTTACTTCCTAGTCAACCCTTTAAATTTGATTAACGTGGAGGAGAAATGGCATACCTGTGGGTCTTTGTGTATGTCTGTGTTTGTGTGTTGGGGAAGAAGTATTCAGATGTAAAGTGCCTCTACATACACAAGATAGATTTGAGACCCATAATCACATTACTGCAAAGCTAGGAGTGCATGTTTTCGAATGACAATACAAGTTCAGATTAGCAGAGTGGCCTATTCACACCAAAACAAGCACCAATGTACGGGGCGTAGCAGTAAGAATAAAGCAGTATGCCTGCAGTTTTATGTAAGCAAAATACATTAAACAATGGACAATTATGGGGGCATTCATATCTCAAAATATGAAGCAAGAAGGGACCCTGGAGTTCGTCTGGTATCCCCATGCATTCAGATCAGACACTTAAAACTTTTCGTTGGTGACTCAGAAAGCCAGATAAAGGCAAGAAGTGAGGTTTATTCTTGGGCAAGGACTTTTTCTTCCCCTAAAATCATGCCAGAAGTAATAGTCCTAATGAATTTCATGGACCCTAAACATTATTTGGCATGTAGTCAGGATCCATCTGGACACTGGAAATCAGGCGGCCACATCTGCAAATGAGATTTCCAAATGCAGGCAATGCGTTGAAGATTCTCATTGCAAAATAAATATCAAATGTTCTATTTGATAACAATGGACTCACAAAAGAAACAGGTTGCAAACTCATGAGTCCAGAGACTCTACCCCACAATTACAGCTGCTATTTTTTTTGCAGTAGAATTCAGGTTGTTTTCAAGATTGACTATACCCTATTAAAGAAAAATAAATGTTATTCTGTAAGCTCCTTGAGGCCAAGAACTGTGTCTCATTTATTCTTATATCCACTCTGGCACATAGTGAAAAGCCTTTCATGCAGTAGATGTTCTACAAGTAAACATGGTCATGAATTGAAAGTAAAATTGATATGATATTGAAAGATAAAATGAAATGGTACACAAGACATTTTCTAACTAATCAGGAATTCCAAAACATGCTTTAATTGATTAATTTATGTCTTTATTCAATTAATATGAAATGAGAGGCTATTCTGGGTCAACCAAAATGCTAAACTTACACTGTGATTTCTACCCAATTTTCATTGTTCTCTTAGCTGAAAGAGGTGGGGAAAACATTCTTCCTATATCAGTGGCTTCAGTTGCTCAACTTACTTTTCAATAAACAAGTTAATTATTATGTCAAAGGTTTTAGGTAAACTTGACTAACATTGGTAAACAGCATTTCAAAGAACCACTGAAAGCAGCTTTTTTGCCCCTTTCCCATTTGCACATTTCTATTCCCCTCTAACATTGAAAGAACCTAATTATAGGAATGAGATCACTAGGCAACTTAATGTAACTCCTGACGTGTGCCCTCCTGAATGCACACCATGCCTTGTCTAACCTGTTTATTCTTTTCCTAATAAAAAGAAGTAAGAATGAAGAATTAAGCAGTTAAAAAAAATGACTAGCTCCCCACACCCAACAGCACCGTTAAGCAATCCTGCAGGCAGACCACTCGGGCAATATAACATCTGAAGAGAGAGCCAGGCAGCCTGCACACAACAGAGAATGAAGCAGAACCCAGCCCCCTGCCTAGATGACTCACTGAGACCCTTCCTCTCCCCCACCATTTTCCCTTTTGAAAACTGTCATGGCTGAACAGAATCTTTGGAGTTGGTCTCATGACACAAGTCCAACTTCTCCCCAGGTTGCCAAATTTTCTGATTACAGCACCTTTCCTTTCTACCGACACTTGCCTCTCAAATTACTGGCTTATGAGTGGGAGCAGCCAAACCTGGGTTCAGTAACAACTTGAGGTTTTGTTTTGGTTTTAGTTTGTTTGTTTTGTTTGTTTGTTTGTTTTTCCTCTCCTAAAGTAACACTGCCTTTACTCCTTCAGTCTGTGAAGAGTGGAGACAAAAAGGCCTTTTAATGTTTGCGAGCTAGCAACCCAGGCAAAATTATAGTAGTGGTCTCAACTTTTTAAATCAAATTAGAACTATCAGTGCAGAGATAGTGTCAGTCTAGTTGATGTGAAGTAACTTGCTAGAGAGACTATAGCCCTTCCTCCAATCATTAATGTCATCATATTAAATATTTTTAAATTACTTTGTCATATTTTTATGAGGTGATTTCTGAACAAGAAAATTGAAAGAGGTATTTTCCTCATTTGGCTTTTCACATTGAAGCAAAATGTTCAAGTTTTAAAAAGTGGATAGAGTAACTTCCAAGAAAAATGAACAATAAAATTACAAAATGACTAATTAAAATCCACTAATGAAGGCACTTGATAAGCATGTATTATTAGGTTGATGATAGCTCAAGGGTATATTCAAAGGATATATTCTAATACATGCCTCATTGTTGGTGGAAATTCATCATTGAATTGACATATGCCATTTCTATGATACAAAGATAATGATTAAAGAACAAATCTCAGAATTAAATTGAAAGAAATAAAGACAGACAAAAAAGGATCTCTTTAATGGGTTTATTATTGATTTACTGTTGGAGATGATTCACTGTAGGAGAAGTTTGTTCCGCCTTCATTCAGAGTCTTTTAGTGCTTCCAAGTCAGACAAATAAATGGAGACTAAAATTTTTAAGTATCCAAACTACTACTGGAAATTCAAGTCAGTAACATAAAAATTCCACTGAATCATTGGGAAATGTTTTATGAAATATATAAATGCAAGTTTTATTAAAGGATTAATGAAAGAAAATTATAAACATACCTTCCTATAGACTTACAGTCATAGAGTTGGAAGGATCTCAGAAGCTATCTAAGTCTAAATTTGTCACCTTTTTTGGTTCAGAAATCACTTCTCTGCTATTCCTGATAAGTGGTCACATAACTTTTCATCATATATGTCTAGAAACAATGAATAACTATCACTAGACCAGTTATTGTACATTGTAAAAAGATTATGTTCATGTCTTGCATCCTCAGGGGTTTAGCAAGAAAATGTATACTAGAGCCATCAAAGCCTCAAAAACAAAATCCTGGAGGGACAAAGAGTACACAGGCTTAATCTGAAAAGGCTACATACTATATGATTACAACTGTATGACATTATAGAAAAGGCAAAACTATAGAGACAGTAAAAAGATCAGTGATTGCCAGGGGTTGGGGAGTGGGGGAGGGGTAAAAAGGTGGAGCACAGAGAATTGTTAGGGCAGTGAAAACACTCTGTATGATATTATAATGATGAAAACGTGTCATTATATATTTGTCCAAACCTATAGAATGTACAATACCAAGAGTGAACCCTAATGTAAACTACCAACTTTCAGTGATTATGATGTATCAATGTAGGTCCATCAATTGTAACAAACATACTGCTCTGGTGAGAGATGATGATAGTAGGGGAGGCGAGGCATGTGTAGGGACAGGGGAATATGGGAAATCTCTGTGCTTTCTGCTCAGTTTTGCTGTGAAACTAAGACTAATCTAAAATAAATAAATAAATAAAGCCTTAAAAATTGTATAGGCTTTAGAAAGCCTCAAATTTGATTAAAAGTAAATTAATATGTATACATAAAGTTGAGAATTGCTAGAGCTCTAGACTTTTGTACTGTGCTGAGTTGGCACAGTAATGATGGCCAATTATTCCAAAGAAAATAAGAAAGGTATGAAAAACTAGGTGTGGTGATCAGGAAGCCAGGTCTGTTGCCCACCTCTGCCAGCCAGCCATATGCATAGTTTTTTTCATTGAAGGCAAGTTTCTTAAAGTCTCTGAAGTAGAGTTGAAATACTTACAAAATGGGATTTGTAGTACTTACTTTCCATGGGGAGTGATCGTGAAGAATACGTGAGGTAAAATTTGTGACAGTGCTTAGAATGATCAATGATTGAAACTCCAAAATTTCTCAGTTGAATGTAACTTCTTAGTTAAAAATCTCATTTTTGTTATCTAGTATGGATAGAATTAACTGAAAAGAAATTACTTGTTAATATGGAAATTTTAATTGGATATGATAAAATATCTCTATAAACAATGAGACATGGGAAAATTAATTAATGTTTATGAACGTTTCTTTTCCAGTGATATTCATAATTTTTATCTGCAGAGCATGATTAAGTTATATTTCTGAGATCAAATGAAAGATTCCTTAAGTTTCCATCAATTGCTCACTCTAAATCCATAATTGTCTAATATGAGTCAACAATATAATTAAAATATATCATAGCCGATAAAATAAATATCTACTCATATATGATAAAAATTGAAAAGCTTAAAAATAAATTTTAAAATGCATATTGTGGGCTTCCCTGGTGGCGCAGTGGTTGAGAGTCCGCCTGCCAATGCAGGGGGCATGGGTTCCTGCCCCGGTCCGGCAAGATCCCACATGCCGTGGAACGGCTGGGCCCGTGAGCCATGGCTGCTGAGCCTGCACATCCGGAGCCTGTGCTCCGCAACGCGAGAGGCCACAACAGTGAGAGTCCCGCGTACCGAAAAAGAAAAAAAGCGTATTAAGACATATAAGCTTATATTAATTACTTGTTAATCACATTATATAAATAATTGTTATATAGCAAGTGAGAAAATTCTAGTGGAAATCAAGGTAATTCCAGCATATACCTCATATTACTGTGCCATATTATAATGTAGTATAGTTAGTATAGTATATAGTATAGTATAATATTACATTACATCGTATTACATTCATCACATTGTTTTTGGCACAAATTTGCATTGAAAATCAAAACTGTAAGACACTACAACTTGATACACTGACCAAAACTGTACTTTTGTTTTTATATCTTTTGATAACTGAGCAAAACTGTATTTTATAACTCTCTTATAACCTAGAGAGAAAATTGATTCATTAATCACTAGATTTAAATTAATTTTCAGTTGATAATAGAAACACTGCAAAATTTTGCAGCAAAATAAGGTTGTTAAAGGTTTTATATGCTAAATTATATTTTATGGGTTTTAAAAACCTACCAAGATTATACTGAAAATTAGAACTTCTCTTAATCCTATGATTAAAATTTCTCCTATCCAAATATATAAAAAAATAATCCTACATTAAGATATTAAACCTCTTTCAGATAAATTATGCATGGGAAATATGATCAGATATAATAGGAATGAAGAATGTTTGATTATCCTGTAATCTTTACATATTCATTTCTAATAAGGGGTAGTTCCATTTAATGTAGTGATCCTTTTCCAGTTGGAGATTTGAGTTTGATGTGGTGGCAGGGTTGGCTGCTGCAGGGGGCTCTTACAACAATCCAAAAAAAAACAGGCTATGGACATGATAATAAATATTGTTACTAACTTTGTCATTAAAACATGCTGTTTCCCTTTCTGTTGGAGGTTAGAGACAAAAGGACATTTGTTATACAGCAGAAACTAACGCACCATTGTAAAGCAATTATACTCCAATAAAGATGTTAAAAAAAAATAAGAAGAAGACAAGACCCATTCCTGTAAACATACTAACATTTGGAGAGCCCACCTGGAGATTTTAGAGGATTGCATGTTAAGAGGAGGTTAAATTAACCTGAAAAGCTTTGATAAACTTTAGATTGTTTACAATTCACTGTAGTTTTGGCAAGTTGAACAAAAGTGTTTTTGGAGTTAGCATCCTAACAATTCTGACCAATTTGCTGTCTTTAGCATTTTAGAGCTGTGACTCGAGCCTTTTCCAAAGGTGGTGAGAAAAAGGCAAGAAAGGGAAAGGTCAAGGAGGGGTGGGATGGAGGGTGGGGGAGAGAAGGCATAGGAGCCAGGAGGAGGAAACATCTCTTTGCTAATCACATATCAAAAGCAATGAAATTTCTCAGGCTAGCAGCCCACCAGGTGCATTTCAAAGAGAAGTGGTGGAGGGAGTAAGTGTCACTCAAGGCAGATATTTATGAAAGATGACAGTTTGCAAATATCTCAATCTCAGACAAGCCTGCACTAGTGACATGGAAGAATGCAGCAAAATTGGAAGAGTCAGCAGCCAACATTTATTTCATCAGGACCTGTCCAATCTCCACTGATGGTTTGATAGTCCAGCAGTGGGGCTCATTCTGCTGGTTACTCTCAGCCAGTTTGCATGGAGCGGTCCAAAATGGTCTAATAAATATGTAAAGAAGGATTAAAAAGAAGAATTGAGAAAAGCTTTGTTTGCAGAGCTAGCACAGGACTGGATTTTAGCTATGTCAAAGAGGAAGCATAGTAATTACAGAAATATTGATTGCTGCTCTTGCTGGTTGACAGTGAGATAGGAATGTGTCTTGCCAGTGTGGAGACCTGCATCTTGGTACAAATATCCTTTTGGTCCAGAGGACTGAAGAAGTCATCCCATTAGATGCCCTTCCCCATGACAGCTGCCCTGCAAACCCTGATATGCTGAGCGTAGTGAACTTTGTTAGAAATAGAAGTCTATATTTCTTCCCCAGGGGATGAAATACTAGACATGAGCCTGAACAAATGTAAAATAAATACCAAAGGGGAGTTTTCTACAGTATTTCTATCAAGCTGGCAGACAGCAGGGATGTCAGAAACAGACTGTTGGGGAAAGCAGACTGGTTTTGATGTTATAATGTATCAGAGGCTGCCACCTGGTCACACTCAGCCAGCAGATGTGTTTGGTTTGGTATTCAAAATACTTTGAATGTACATATTTTAAAGGTCAATGTTAAAAACCAGAAGATTTTATGTAAAATTTAATATTAGTCTCTTCTGGGAAAAACAAATCAGATCAGGCAACATTAGGTGCAAAATACTTTTGACTACAATCTGGAAGAGTGGAGGAAGATTTAGAAGATACTGTCTTTAGAAGATGCATTGTTCCCCACACTCTCTAATTTTCCCCAGAATCAATGCTAAGGATCTGTTGCCTTTTCCATCACATTTGTACTTTTTGTCATTTACTGGACTTTTTTCACTTATATATATTACCTATCTGACTTCTTTAAGCATTTCAGTTTTGACCTCAGAAAAGAAATGTACTAGCTCTGTCATTCGGACAAGTTGAAATTGCTTAGGTTCCTGGTCTTAAAATAAAATTACTGTTGATTGATTCATATGATTGTTGGTGAGGAGTAGAGATATTAAAGTGAGAATCCTTAGGACAAATTTGGGAACATATCAGACTTGAATACATGCAAGTTTCATTCACCCTTCCCTTCCATTTCTCAATCCTTTAAGGAGAAAAAAAAATAGCATCTTATTTTGAGAGGCAAGTGTAGATAATAAGCAGATATTTTACTGATATAGGTATGATATTTTGAAAGCTGTCCATACATTCTAGTGAGTTTCATATCACCATAGCTTTTCTCCAATAAGCATTATTCAGCTGCAGTTGTTCTCAGAACCACTGAGAACCACTGTGTGCATCAGAATTAACTGGAGGCCTCTGCAATGCAGAAATGTCCCTGGGGTTTCTGATTAAGTACATCCAAGCTGGAGCCCCTGAAGGTGCATTTCTAATGGGTTCCCATGTGACGCTGATGTGTTGAGAAGTACCATGCTACCTTATTTGGACTGAAATCATGGAAGCTGGAGAGAAGTGTTGTGTTATATCCATCAGCGCAAGCAAAAAGACGTTAGGGACAGTTATTTTGTTGTTGGTTTGTTTTTAACATTTGTAACAAAATCAAATTACTTGATCCTAAAATTTTTTCTTTCTCAAAAAGAAAGTTCCTAAAGTCTGTAACATGAGATTATGTGAACTAGATAAATGTACATCTAGGGATAGTGGCTACCAGAAGACAAGATATCAGACTCTACTAAGTTAGTAGCATGATTATCAACATCCCCAAGAATGGGCACAGTGAGCACACACTGTTTTTGTTTTTGTTTTTTAATTGGGGTATAGTTGCCTTACAGTGTTGTGTTAGTTTCTGCTGTACAATGAAGTGAATCAGCTATATGTATACATATATACCCTCCTTCTTGGACCTCCTTCCCCCTCCATCCCACCCATCTAGGTCACCACAGAGCATCGAGCTGAACTCTCTGTGCTATACAGCAGGTTCCCACTAGCTATCTGTTTTACACATGGTAGTGTGTATATGTCAATCCCAATCTCCCAATTTATCCCACCTCCCTTTCCCCACACCCAGCCATGTCCACACGTCCATTCTCTGCATCGGTATCTCTATTCCTGCCCTGCAAATAGGTTCATCTGTACCATTTTTCTAGATTCCACATATATGCATTAATACATGATATTTGTTTTTCTCTTTCTGACCTACTTCACTCTGTATGACAGACTCTAGGTCTATCCACACTCTTAAATGTCAGGTGATGGGTTCCTCTTGTTAGTGTCAGCATTTGTTATTGTTTTGATTGAGATGATCCTCAGTTTCTTTCTGTTGGTAACTGTTTTTCTGCAGCTGTTAGCATGGGCCATGTGAACTGTGTTTTTCAGATTCCAGTGTGATTAGTTATTCAGCTCAACACAGTGTCAAAGCAGCTCACTGCACCTATGGACAGGCAGGCTACTGATGTCAGCCGTCACTGCATATCACCCGCAGCAAAGTCAGTTACAAATGGAGGTGGGTTACCTTTTTTTTTTTTTTAACAGCTTTTTTGGAGTATAATTGCTTTACAATGGTGTGTTAGTTTGTGCTTTATAACAAAGAGAATCAGTTACACATATATATATGTTCCCATTACCTTTACAAAATACACAAAGCCCTGCTGTGATATAGGCTTTCTGCAGTGCTATTCAAATAAATGCTGAATTCCATTAAATACCATGTTCTTCCTTCATTTGTACTTTGCATTTCTCAGAATTTTGAAAAATTAAAATTAAATGTTCTGCAGTGCAGTTCTTGTTTCAATTATGTAAAATTTGGTTTCATTTTTCATCCCTTTTGAACAATTTGTGGGCATCTCTGAATGCATGCAATTAAGCTAGAAGTGGGTTGCAAGAGTTCTCCCAGGGGCTCCTAGGCAGAAGCACAGATGCAGACAGGTGTAAGAGCTCCACAGCCATTTTTCTCCTCAGCAGTTCTGGGTGAGGAGGAATCTGGGCCTTTCTCTTTTTTTAAATTGTTGCTTTCCGCCTGGTGACCCTCTAGCACAAACCCCACCTCCCCCATGAAATAAATGTGGCCTCTGTGGCTTCTGGATACCACGTTAGAGACAATAGCAAAATATGCATAAATCTGACTATATTACCAAAACTGAAATGTAATTATTTTGCATTAGTTGTTGAATGAGCAGAAAAAAAAACCCTGAAATGCTCAAAAGTCTGAAAAAGAGAACATTAAATTTTAACATTTGTTAGTCATTAACAAGACTAACAAACTTGTGGAGTGTCCTTAGATCATATTCTCTTTTCTTATCATTAATATAAGTTTAACCAAACTTCCTTCTTCCTGCTCCCATAGCCAAGTCAAAAGAGTATAAGACAGGAAGAAGTTCTCTCTCCACTTAACGTTCAGTCTTCAAAATCAATTACTTAGCACTTGTGACCTTTGGTATAAGTAATTTTAATTCCTTAAAACTCAGTTTTCTAATATGTAAAATGGGGTAATATTCACATTACACCACTATCAGAAGAAATCCTTGAAATAGTGCAGGTGAAGTCTGGCCCATCAGATAATATTTACATGTAATGATATCAGTATAACAGTAGTGGTAATAATATTTCTTATTATATTAGTTGATCACAGTCTCTCCTGAAATTTTAGCTTCTCTTGCCTCTGTTAAACAATTATCACATCATGTAATAATCTGTCTTACCTCACTGGACCATAAGCTTCTTGAAGTCCAGGACACGTCTCAGTTAGCTTCTCCAGTCCCATTTCCTAGCACACTTTCTGGAATATGCTAAATGTCCACTATGTACTTGTTGAATCAATTAATAATGCCAAAATAAGTCTATTCTTCCATAAAAAGTTTCAGAAATATCCTTCGCTTGGTCCCAGCTGATATCCTACTGCTCTGATGTACTCTGTTGATTTCTCATTTTCATACCTCACATGGTGGTTTTTGACATTTGGAGCCTGAAATTTTTATTGGCTGCTTCTGATAGTCCTTGAATTACCAGTACAGTTCCATAATTAATACGGGTGGTTATTTTCTTTTTTTTTTCACTAAATGAGATGGAATTTTGACTAAAATTATCGTCTAATATATTGTTTTGGCTTTCTTGGATATGAAATCATTATTTCTACCAAAAACCTCACTTTATCTCTTTAAATCCAGTGAATTTCTATCCAGCATTAACTATTGTTAACCCATTAAACTAACTTCTTCTTCTTTTTTTTTTTTTTGCGGTACGCAGGCCTCTCACTGTTGTGGCCTCTCCCGCTGAAGAGCACAGGCTCCGGACACACAGGCTCAGCGGCCATGGCTCACGGGCCCTGCCGCTCCGCGGCACGAACCCGTGTCCCCTGCATCGGCAAGCGGACTCCCAACCACTGCGCCACCAGGGAAGCCCCAAACTAACTTCTTTGCCTAAGGAGTAAGGAACAAGGAAGAGAAGGAGAAAAGAGAGAGATGCCAACCTAGATTGTAATTGCCTGGAGGTAAACCAGACCATATAAATTGTCATCCAAACCTAAGCTCTTTTTTAGAATGAAAAGGGCATTATTAAAAACTACACAGGGAAAACAGGCCTAGGACAACCAGTGTATATGTCCCACACCCTACTTATAGTAAGGCAGAGGAAGGAAGAGAATGAAATGATAAGAATCTGACTTGAGTTACTGGTGAAAAAAACTCCACTGTTGAATATGGAACATCTTTCTTTCAAGAAACTCTAAAAGAAAAGAAAATAGTTCCAAGGTCAACACATGTAGGAAACACTCTACAAGATCTCTTCCATAGGAATTCTTAATGCATGTTAGTAAAGACTCTGAAATGTTCACACAAAATGAATCTGAAATCCCCAAAGAGCACACATTACATGTTTACACACATCACACCTATTGGTGAGTCTTGCTTGTTTGGTTCAATGCTGGCAAGGGCTATTTAAAAGAATTTTTCCAAATGAGGTGAAATAACTAGACACAATATGCTGTATACAATGTTCTTCCCATCAACCAGTTATATAAGTATCTATAGCTCTCATTTTGTTCAGGAGCTCCATTCCCTTTGTCACTAAAAGGTCATCTTCCCATAGTAGAACAGGGTGGCATAATTCATTTGGATGAGGCCAGGCTAATGTAATAAAAAGAGCTCACACTAGTGCAGAGTATTCAGGAATTTATCTATCTCACATATCATTCCCAGGTGAGCATCTCAGGTGAGAAGGTGGTGCTGCTTCCTGTGAAGATCCAAGGTCTAAGGCCATTTTTCCCTATTCCTCTGTGCTTAAGGACTTGCTGTCATCTTCATAGTTGAGCCCAGTCACCGTGGATTTACAATTGAAGGAAATCCCTCAGATGCCTTATGCCTTAGACCTTGAAGCAGTACAAATCTCTTCCACTCATTTTCCATGGGAAATAGCACAATCAGATGACACATCTAACTACAAGGGAGGTTCAAATGTGTCAACAAACTAAGGAGCCATATGCATGGCTAGAATGATATTTCTGTAGAAGGATGGAAAATGAATTTTGCGAACAGTTAGCTGTCTCTTTTTTTTTAAACATCTTTATTGGAGTATAATTGCTTTACAATGGTGTGTTAGTTTCTGCTTTATAAGAAAGTGAATCAGTTATACATATATATATATATATATATATATATATATATATCCCCATATCTCTTCCCTCTTGTGTCCCCCTCCCACCCACCCTCCCTATCTCACCCCTCTAATTGGTCACAAAGCACTGAGCTGATCTCCCTGTGCTATGCAGCTGCTTCCCACTAGCTATCTATTTTACATTTGGTAATGTACATATGTCCATGCCACTCTTTCATTTTGTCCCAGCTTACCCTTCCCCCTCCCCATATCCTCAAGTCCATTCTCTAGTAGGTCTGAGTCGTTATTCCCATCTTACTCCTAGGTTCTTCATGACCATTTTTTTTTCTTAGATTCCATATATATATATATATGTGTTAGCATACAGCATTTGTTTTTCTCTTTCTGACTTACTTCACTCTGTATGACAGACTCTAGGTTCATCCACCTCACTACAAATAACTCAATTTCATTTCCTTTTATTGCTGAGTAATATTCCACTGTATATATGTGCCACATCTTCTTTATCCATTCATCTGTTGATGGACACTTAGGTGGCTTCCATATCCTGGCTATTGTAAATAGAGCTGCAATGAACATTGTGGTACATGACTCTTTTTGAATTATGGTTTTCTCAGGGTATATGCCCTGTAGTGGGATTGCTGGGTTGTATGGTAGTTCTATTTTTAGTTTTTTAAGGAACATCCATACTGTTCTCCATAGTGGCTGTATCAATTTACATTTCCACCAACACTGCAAGAGGATTCCCCTTTCTCCACAACCTCTCCAGCATTTATTGGTTGTAGATTTTTGATGATGGCCATTCTGACCAGTGTGAGATGACATCTCATTATAGTTTTGATTTGCATTTCTCTAATGATTAATGATGTTGAGCATTCTTTCATGTGTTTGTTGGCAATCTGTATATCTTCTTTGGAGAAATGTCTATTTAGGTCTTCTGCCCATTTTTGGATTGGGTTGTTTGTTTTTTTGTTATTGAGCTGCATGAGTTGCTTGTATGTTTTGGAGATTAATCCTTTGTCAGTTGCTTCATTTGCAAATATTTTCTCCCATTCTGAGGGTTGTCTTTTCATCTTGTTTATGGTTTCCTTTGCTGTGCAAAAGCTTTGAAGTATCATTAGATCCCATTTGTTTATTTTTGTTTTTATTTCCATTTCTCTAGGAGGTGGGTCAAAAAGGATCTTGCTGTGATTTATGTCATGGAGTGTTCTGCCTATGTTTTCCTCTAAGAGTTTAATAGTATCTAACTTTACATTTAGGTCTTTAATCCATTTTGAGTTTATTATTGTGTATGGTGTTAGGGAGTGTTCTAATTTCATTCTTTTACATGTAGCTGTCCAGTTTTCCCAGCACCACTTATTGAAGAGGCTCTCTTTTCTCCATTGTATATTCTTGCCTCCTTTATCAGAGATAAGATGACCATATGTGCATGGGTTTATCTCTGGGCTTTCTATCCTGTTCCATTGATCTATATCTCTGTTTTTGTGCCAGTACCATACTGTCTTGATTACTGTAGCTTTGTAGTATAGTCTGAAGTCAAGAAGCCTGATTCCTCCAGCTCCATTTTTCTTTCTCATGATTTCTTTGGCTTTTCGGGGTCGTTTGTGTTTCCATACAAATTGTGAGATATTTTTGTTCTAGTTCTGTGAAAAATGCCATTGGCAGTTTGATAGGTATTGCATTGAATCTGTAGATTGCTTTGGGTAGTATAGTCTGTCTCTTCTTTACAAATGGGTAGGCTTGAGGATCAGTGACATCTTAATGACCAAACTGAGATGGGACAATGTTATAAAGATGACACTAGCCTTGGCAGTGAGGCTGAGGCTATTGACATTTCCATCCCCAAGACTGTTTTTTACTCTTTAAGATCAACATCAGCATAAAGCAGCCCTCCACATGTTATGATGTAAGGCATTTTTTACTCTTTCTACTTTCTTTCCTGATTTTTTTTTTTTTTTTTTAGAATTCTGGCCATTCTCTTCTATTGTTACTGCCACCCAATTCTCTGGGGTCTGAATTCTTTGAGCGTGGAATTTTCCAGTGTCCAGTATCCATAACACTATTTGCAATATTTTCTACACACCACCAGTGTGTAGGAAGGTGAAAGATAATGATTAGTGTCAGTATCCTCCTTTTAAAGTCTTGCTTTTCATCATGTCTACACCTTACTCAAACTGTCCCAATGAACCGATGTTTATAAAAAAACAAGCCAAAGTCTACATCTCTGCTTCTAAAGTCAAAAAAAAAAAAAAAAAATTCTGGGTTCAGCAAACTTTTCAAGCTCAATTTTCAATCTTTCTATACTATGTTCCTTTCACATTATACCATTACCCTAGATCAAAGAAAGTTGTGCTTTGTGGGGATCATTTCTCACACATGAAAAGCCAGCTTCTTGTTCTTCCTGTTCCTTAAGGCCTAATCCAAATATCATACCCTTAAACTCTTCCTTCATTACTCAAGCCAGGAATTACTTACTCCTTAATGTTTCCTTTCTATTTTATTATATATCTATAACTTTCACTTATGCTCACAGTTACCAATACATCAATATATTTATCAACAAATTCTCAATAAAGTGCAATGATTCAGAGCTCTGAAGAAGCTAGAATTAGAAGAGGCTGGGTTCAATTCCAATTCCACCCCTTATTAGCTGTGCATCCTTGGGCAATTTATTCCTTTTCTTGGTCTCATTCCCCCTATTGAGAAAGGAAGATAAAGATAATACCTATCTCATAGTGTAGCTGTAGGGATTGTTGAAATTATGCATTAATCCTTGATTAGTAGTAAATTCAATAAATCTGGTTAGTTTTTATATTGCACTTGTCATCCATTACTCTGTCCTTACATATAATTATATATAAAATTTTGTTTGACCACAGAAGTAGCTTGTTCTTTCACTTTTATCTTATTGAGTAGGATGAGATCTTAAAAATTATTGATCAAAATAACCAAAATTCTAGGATATCCTCTACAATGCTATCCAATGGCTATACACACCATCAAGATGAGGATGTTTCTTAAGAAAACTCATCTTTACATTTTACTGTGTTTGGGGAAACATTTTTATATCACAGTTCACCTCTCTAAGTCCTAATCCTTATCTCTGGAGTTACCCAGAAGAAATATGACATTGTTCTATGTTGTAGTAACTGAGGTCTTGAACTATGATCATGTCAACATTTCTTTTACTCAGACTTGATTACCTTATGTCTATTACACAAGGTATATTTTCCCAAGTCGATTCACCATGGTGATTGCGCCCATTGGATAAATTCAAATTCATTGAAATTTCCCAAAATACAAAGAATATAACCCAACCCAACATTTCAAGTGGACACAGGATATTTGCTAAATAGAATGAATTGATTTGTTTCATTACTGTGAATATTATTAGTTTTGATTTTAAGCCATTTAAAGTTTTACTTTTGCTATTGATTTCTGACTTTATTCCATTATGGTTGGAGAAGATACTTTGTATGATATCTATTTTTTTCTGTGTGTAGCCTAACATATGGTTTATCCTGGAAAATATCGTCTATTCATCACTTGAGAAGAATGTTTATGATGTTGTTTTGGGTAGAGTGTTCTCTATATGTCTGTTTGAGTTAGTTGGTTTATGGTGTTGAGTCCTCTACTTGCTTACTTATCTTCTGTCTAGTTTTTCTATACATTATTGAGAGTGCAATACTGCAGTCTCCAACTGTGATTGTAGAACTATCTAACCCTTCAATTCTCAGGTTTTTTCTTCATATATATATATATTTAAATGTTCGGTCTTCGTTGCTGCACGCAGGCTTTCTCTAGTTGCAGTGAGCAGGGGCTACTCTTCCTTGCAGTGTGCGAGCTTCTCACTGCAGTGGCTTCTCTTGTTACGGAGCACGGACTCTAGGCATGCAGGCTTCAGTAGTTGTGGCACGCGGGCTCAGTAGTTGCAGCTCGTGGGCTCTAGAGCGCAGGCTCAGTAATTGTGGCTCACAGGCTTAGTTGCTCCATGACATGTGGGATCTTCCTGGACCAGGGCTTGAACCCATATCCCTTACATTGGCAGGCAGATGTTAACCACCGGGCCACCAGGGAAGTCCCTTCATATATTTTTATGGTGTGTAATTAGGTGTGTAAATTTTTATAATTGTTATATCTTCTTGCTGTAGGAAACCTTTTATTAATATATGATGTCTTTCTTTGTCTTTTGTAAATTTTTAAAATTTAAAGTCTAATTCATTTGATAGTATAGTCATCCCTGCTCTCTTTTGATTACTATTTGTAAGAAATATCTGTTTTCATCCTTTCACTTACAATCTACTTGTGTCTTTGGATCTAAAGTAAGTCTCTCCTTTTTTTATTCATTATGTCAAAATCTGTCTTTTAATTGGAGAGTTTAATCCAGATATATTATCCTTTTTATTTGAGGCATACATGTTAAATTTAATTTAAATTAGTTAATATTGTGTTTAAAATTTTTGTGTCTATGCTTCTGTGACATTTACGTCCCTAGTTTTCTTTTATCTTTATTGTAATGTCTTTGTCTAGATTTGGTATCAAGGATACATTGTTCTCATAGAACAAGTTGATAAATATTGCCTCATCTTTAATTTCCTGGAAGAATTTGTGTAGAATTGGTATTATTTCTTCCCTAAAAGTTTAGTAGATTTTGCCATATTTCTGAAGTCACCTTGGCCTGAGCTTTCTTTTTAGGAAGTTTTATTTTTGCTACAAATTGTATTTCTTTGTCCAATATAGGAAGATCTAGGGTATGTATTTCTGTTTGAATGAGCTTTGTTTTTTTGTGTATTTCAAAGAATTGGTCCATTTCATCTAAGTCTTTAATTTGAGCATGAAGTTATTCATAATAATCTCTTATTCATTTGCTATCTGCAAACTACATAGTATCTGTGACTTCTTTTTCTCTTAATAATGCTTAGTTGTGTCTTCTTGCTATTTTCTTGATCAGTCTAGGTAGAGATTAATCAAACCAATTTTTTTATTACACTTAATTTTCTCTGTTGTTTTCTTTTCTATTTTATTGATTTATATTCTGATCTGTATTATTTTCTTCCCTCTTTTTTTTATTTCTTAAGGTTAAAGTTAATGTCATTAATTTGAGAACTTTTTTTTTTTTAACAAAGATGTTTAGGGCTATAATTTTTTTTCTAAGTATCAGTTTAACATCAATCCAGAAATTTTTATATTTTCTGTTTTCATTCTGATAAGAATATTTTCTAATTTCTCTTTTAATTTCTTCTTTAGAAGAATATTATTTAGCTTCCCAAAGCTAAATAATTTATTTAGCTTTTTCTTTTTAATTTATCCTTCTGTTATTGAGTTCTCATTTAATTCTATTATGCTCAGAAAACATATATGGTATGACATGAATCCAGAGTATGATCTATCTTGGCAACTGTTCCATGTGTACTCCAAAAAAATGCATTCTGCTGTTGAATGGAGTAATCTATAAATATTAATTAGGTCTATTTGGTTGATTTTGTTGTTCAAATCTTCAGTATCATTACTGATGTCTTATCTACTTGTTACTGTGCTGACAATATTTGCAAATTTCTATACTTCTCTTTCTTGTTCTAACAGTATTCTTTCACTTATTTTGAAGCTCTGTTATTAGATATATAATTGTTTAGGAATGTTACATCCTCTTCATGAACTGACAGCTTTTGTTTATCATAAAATTAACTTTTTATGCCTGGCAATATTCTTTGCTCTGAAATCCACATCTCCTAATATTAATATAAACACTCCAGCTTTATTTTTAACCACACAGCACATTCTTTAAAAAAAAATACAGCTTTATTGAGATGTAATTCACAAACTGTAAAATGTACCATTTTAAAGTGTACCATTCAGTGGTTTTCACTCGTACTTGTGCAAACCTCATCACATCTAGTTTTAGATCATTTTTATTACCAAAAAAGAAACCCCACACCCATTATCAGTCACTCTACCCCTTCTGCCTCCAGCCCTTGGCTACCACTGATCTCTCTGTGGGAGTGTTGGTAATTTTTCACTCTAATCCTTTCAGCCTTCTTTCCCCAGCCTTGCTAATCAGTACTCAGCTGAATCAAATAGGAAGGAACCTCTGAGTGCACAAAGGAAAATACCTACCTCCAACCACGGTGGGACTAGATGAATCCAGTTTGTAATTACCCACTAAGCAAGGACACAAGCGGAACATTCTACCTTGCTACTCAAATCCTGTTCTTTTCAACCACCCAGAAGTGACAAGTGTCACTTGTAACCTCATAAGTTAGCAGGAGTCCTAGTTCCCTGGTACAGCATTCCAGAGGTACTGAAATTTGTCACCTTTCTCTCCAAACCCCTAACAATTCATCCAAGTCCACAGCTTCAGGAAGCCAGGAGTTTTGTCTCTTCAATCAGTCTATTCCTCTGGTTCCAGATCTTTCTTTCAAGGAAGGGTGGTCAAAATATTTCAAACAAGAACAAAACCACAGTGGAGGCTTCCAGCTCAGGTTTCTAAGATGGACCAAGGGAAGAACTCCACTGACTCCAAAGAAATGGACATGGTTGATATGGATTACTTCTTTACAGCCTTGTGGAGAGGGAAAATAATGTCCTGCAGAACAAAATTGACTACAAAGATTTACAAATGAGGATCCATTTGACAGATGAGAGTCCCTTGGTAAATGCAGGCTCCAGCTCCTAAAAATGGGAGGGGCCTGACTAGACAGCCTGGATCATAAAAGGAATCTGCCACATGTGAAGAAAAAAGTCTGAAGAATAGCTCTTCTATTTTGAGGTCTGATAAAATACTTGGGGTGGGAAAAGAGAGGAACAATCCCCAACAGATGGGAAAATGCTGACACTGGAGTGGTATAAAAGAATTTCAGCAGAGTTTTTAGCGGTGGTGGCTACTTTAGCCTCTTCCCTATTCTGTTGTAGGGCCATAAACCTCAACCAAGCATAGAATAGTAGAAAAAGGCTTGAAAGAAAGAGGGGCTTGAAGATGATAGATTTTGACTCCTGATTTTACTATTCAATTTCTCTTTTCTATTTCAAGTAGTCTTCGGTGTCTGGGAAGCCTGGCCTCCCAAGACTAGAGTCAGTTGGAGCTGGTTGTTTTTGGAAGGGGGCTGGGTTGGGGGACTGGGATGAGGATAGGGAGACCCCACTCTCCTGGAGGTCATAGATGGAGAAGAGGAACTGCACTTCACAGAGCCTGGGCTGTGGTGGGAAGTGGATGAGGCAGGAGTGGCAAGCTGGGGGGACACACCTCAGTCCCCAGCTTCATTCTCATCCATCAAAAATGTCTGGAATTTTAAATGTCACAATTTTAAGAAAAACAAAACAAACAAAAAACTGTCCAGGTTCCATCAAAAAACAATTAATATGAGGCAAGGGAAACAGGAAGAAGAGAACAAATGTTTTCAACACAAGTGATTTCAAGAACTTGTTAGAGATCTTCATTCAAGTAATCAGTACTTGTTTAGGTACAGAGAGAGACCCCTAGAATATCCAGTTTTCACCCATGTTAGCTACCACCACCCCCATTCTGACTTTAAAAAGTTTAGATCTATGAAGAGATTTGTTGCCTGGCACATATGTGGCCCTTTGCTTCACTCCTACTTTGCCTCTCTTTTCCGATGATGACAAATCCATCTCTTAGAAAGTCACAGAGGTAAAATCAGATTTACTGGAAGGGAGGGTCTCCCTTAACCACTATTTGGCTTTCCCTTCACCCATTTTTCTCACCTCCTTATTGAACTATCTTGGTCTATATGTAAACGTCCACAAGGCTTCATAAATTCCTTGTCATTTAATAACACCTGGGCTGTGTCATCTTATTTCCTTTTGTGCTCCCTTTGAAGCATATATCACAAACCTCTGCGTTGAAATGTCCTAAATGACATGCAATGATTTGTATCCCTTACCTATATTCACTTAATAAATCCATAATCAAAGACTTTTTGTCTCAACTTACTGGCTCTGAAAATTACACTAGCCCATAATCAGAGACATTACATGGTATCATGAAAGGTTTAGCTTCTCTGTAATTATACCCATATGTTGACTATTTGGTGTATCTTACCATTGTACTTTCAATTCATCTTCATCTTTAACTCTCAATTCCTTTCAAGGCGTTCTTTTTAGAATGCCTCATTGGCATGTTGATTTGAAAAAAAGAGTTTCCTTTTAAATAAAAAGCATAATAGTTTAATCATTCCCGTGTATGCTATGCTGTAACACTCTTAAGTGGTTGATTATTCTGCATTATATATACCATATTATCTGGTTGGTATATGTAAGACAATTGGAATGCTGATTGGTATCCAAGTAGCCACTTAAGACCCATTTTCTGGTCTTGGCTCCTCATGTGTTAATAAACTTTAAGCTATCTTTTTGTGTATATCAAATAAAAATATCTGAGATGTATGCAGATATTGGTGCCATTTGTGTTGTATTAATATGTGAGAAAACCTTTAAAAATAAATAACTTTCCACTTAGTCACTTGGATTTAATTTAATCCAAATAAATTGATTTAATTATTACCAATGACAAATTAGTCATATATACAAAATTGGGTTGATTCTTGTGTTTACATGCTTAAAGACTTATTTGAGATAGAAGAGACCCTAGTTGGGTTATTAAATGATTTTACTTTCCAGAAGAGATAAAAGATGTTGATAAAAGAGGTCTAAAGATATTGAGTAACTTGCCCAAGAGCACAAAGGTAATTCATTTAAGAGCTAGGTATGTTTGAGCTCAAGGAACTAAAATGCAAGAATATATATCGTCAGTATGTAATTTCAACCAGATATTTGAAAGTGCTCATAAATGTATGCACAAGCTCACTGAAATATTTATTTTTAAGTGTTCATTAATATGTTAAACTATTTTAAAAGGAAAAAAATACCTGTAAATGACACATTGCCCTCAGAGTAATGTATTATTTCAAAGCTGAAGCAATCAACTCTCCAAAATATAAGTGAATCATCAGAAAGGGAGGGCCATCCATCAGGCAAAATGCTGGGAACTACAGTATTCAAGGACTCCTGAATTAATCCATAAAACAGCTGTACAGTCTCTCTGGAGCTAATGAAAAAAGGGCATACTCTGAAAGTAAACATGTGGCATATTCTGCAAAATTGTTCTAATTATCAGAAAACTAAATAACACAAAAGAAATGTTCGGAACAATAATAAATGTAACATTTTGCATGCTACTTCTTTTAGTTAACATTTTTTCCTGATTAACCACAGAAGTGTTTGTTTGGCTGAATGGGGTCAACAAGTTTGGAAACTGAGCTGAATTGCTTGGGCAGACAAAAGAAGCTCAAATGGCAACCTTCTGGACTATGCGTGTACAGAAGAGACAGCAACCAAATTTACAAGCCTAGTATGTACATATAGGCATTAATATTTGACAAGGTAATGGAAAGTTAGTTGAGTGTCTAGTTATAGCTTAAATGGAATGATACTACACTCTTTTCTCTGAGACATGTTTATTTTATTTTAAGATATGGCTTGGCTTATTTTTATGTTAAAAATTTCCATATCTGCCTCATACTTTTTGTCAGTTGCAGGCTATTCCACAATACTGTGTCATTATTTATTGAAGAATTCTGCCATTGATGCTCTTCAGATTGCTTGCAAATTCTATTACAAACAAAGCTGTATGTATTCATTTAGGACAATTTCTCTGAAGTAGAATGACTTAGTCCAAGAGTACACAAGTTGACATATTTAATAGATAAAGCTAAATTGTCTTTAAAATATTAAATAGTTTTAATCCAATTGCCAGTCTGTCTCCCCACAATACTGCAACACTTCTGAGCATTGCTTTTTATTCCCTTTCTTTCCTTTTTTCCTGTTGTTATGCATGTGTGTGTGTGTGTGTGTGTGTTTCTCTTACTGACTTGTAGGAATTTTATTTTTTAACATCTTTTTTGGAGTATAATTGCTTCACAGTGTTGTGTTTCTGCTGTATAATAAAGTGAATCATCTATACGTATACATATATCCCCATATCCCCTCCCTCTTGAAACTCTGTCCCATTCTATCTATCCCACCTCTCTATACCTCTGCATCTTTATTCCTGTCCTACCCCTAGGTTCTTAAGAACCATTTTTTTCTTTTAGATTCCACATATATGGGTTAGCATACACCATTTGTTTTTTTCTTTCTGACTTACTTCACTCTGTATGACAGACTCTAGGTCCATCCACCTCACTACCAATAACTCAATTTCATTGCATTTCATGGCAGAGTAATATTCCACTGTATATATGTACCATATCTTCTTTATCCATTCATTTGTCAATGGACACTTAGGTTGCTTCCATGGCCTGGCGATCATAAATAGTGCTGCAATGAACATTGTGATACATCATTCTTTTTGAATTATAGTTTTCTCAGGGTATATGCCCAATAGTGGGATTGCTGGGTCATACGGTAGTCCTATTTTTGTTTTTAAGGAACCTCCATACTGTTCTCCATAGTGGCTGTATCAATTTACATTCCCACCAACAGTGCAAGGGGGTTCCCTTTTCTCCACACCATCTCCAGCATTTATTGTTTTTAGATTTTTTGATGATGGCCATTCTGACCGGTGTGAGGTGATACCACGTTGTAGTTTTGATTTGCATTTCTCTAATGATTAGTGATGTTGAGCAGCCTTTCATGTGTTTGTTGGCAATCTGTATATCTTCTTTGGAGACATGTCTATTTAGGTCTTCTGCCGATTTTTGGATTGGGCTGTTTGTATTTTTGATATTGAACTGTATGAGCTGCTTATATATTTTGGAGATTAATCCTTTGTCAGTTGCTTCAGTTGCAAATATTAACTCCCATTCTGAGGGTTGTCTTTTCATCTTTTCTATAGTTTCCTGGGCTATGCAAAAGCTTTGAAGTTTCATTAGGTCCCATTTGTTCATTTTTGTTTTTATTTCTATTTCTCTAGGAGGTGGATCAAAAAGGAACTTGCTGTGAATTATGTCATAGAATGTTCTGCCTATGTTTTCCTCTAAGAGTTCGATAGGGTCTGACCTTACATGTAGGTCTTTAATCCATTTTGAGTTTATTTTTGTGTATGATGTTAGGAAGTGTTCTAATTTCATTCTTTTATAGGTAGCTGTCCAGTTTTCCCAGCATCACTTATTAAAGAGGCTGTCTTTTCACCTTTGTATACTCTTTCCTCCTTTATCAAAGATAAGGTGACCATATGTGCATAGGTTTATCTCTGGACTTTCTATCCTGTTCCATTGATCTATATTTCTGTTTTTGTGCCAGTACCATACTTTCTTGATTACTGTAGCTTTGTAGTATAGTCTGAAGTCTCAGAGCCTGATTCCTCCAGATCCGTTTTTCTTTCTCAAGATTGCTTTGACTATTTGGGGTCTTTTTTGTTTCCATGAAAAATATGAATTTTTTGTTCTAGTTCTGTGAAAAATGCCATTGGTAGTTTGATAAGGATTGCAATGAATCTGTAGATTGCTTTGGGTATTATAGTCATTTTCACAATGTTGATACTTCCAATCCAAGAACATGGTATATTTGTATAATCTCTAATTTCTTTCATCAGTGTCTTATAGTTTTCTGCATACAGGTCTTTTGTCTCCTTAGGTAGGTTTATTCCTAGGTATTTTATTCTTTTTGTTGCAATGGTAAATGAGAGTGTTTCCTTAAATTCTCTTTCAGATTTTTCATCATTTGTGTATAGGAATGCAAGAGATTCTGTGCATTAATTTTGTATCCTGCTACTTTACCAAATTCATTGATTAGGTCTACTGGTTTTCTCACAGCATCTTTAGGATTCTCTATGTATAGTATCATGTCATCTGCAAACAGTCACAGTTTTACTTCTTTTTTTTCCAATTTGGATTCCTTTTATTTCTTTTTCTTCTCTGATGCTGTTGCTAAAACTTCCAAAACTATGTTCAATAATAGTGGTGAGAGTGAGCAACCTTATCTTGCTCCTGATCTTAGAGGACAGGGTATCAGTTTTTCACCATTGAGAAAGATGTTGACTATGGGTTTGTCATGTATGGCCTTTATTATGTTGAGGTAGGTTCCCTCTATGCCTACTTTCTGGATGTTTTTTTATCATAAATTGGTGTTGAATTGTGTCAAAAGATTTTTCTGCATCTATTGAGATTATCATATGGTTTTTATCCTTCAATTTGTTAATATAGTGTATCACATTGATTGATTTGCATATATTGAAGAATGCTTGCATTCCTGGGATAAACCTCACTTAATCATGGTGTATGATCCTTTTAATGTGCTGTTGGATTCTGTTTGCTAGTATTTTGTTGAGGGTTTTTGCATCTATGTTCATCAGAGACATTGGCCTATAGGTTTCTTTCTTTGTGACATCTTTTTCTAGTTTTGGTATTAGGGTGATGTTGGCCTCATAGAATGAGTTTGGAAGCGTTCCTCTCCCTGCTAAATTCTGGAAGAGTTTGAGCAGGATATGTGTTAACTCTTCTCTAAATGTTTGATAGAATTCACCTGTGAAGCCATCTAGTCCTGGGCTTTTGTTTGTTGGAAGATTTTTAATCACATTTTCAATTTCAGTGCTTGTTTTTGGTCTGTTTATATTTTCTATTTATTCCGGGTTCACTCTCAGAAGGTTGTGCTTTTCTAAGAACTTGTCCATTTCTTCAAGGTTGGCATATAGTTGCTTGTAGTAATCTCTCATGATCCTTTGTATTTCTGCGGTGTCACTTGTTACTTCTCCTTTTTCCTTTCTAATTCTGTTGATTTGTGTCTTCTCCCTTTTTTTCTTGATGAGCCTGGCTAATGGCTTATCAATTTTGTTTATCTTCTCAAAGAACCAGCTTTTAGTTTTATTGATCTTTGCTATTGTTTCCTTCAGTTCTTTTTCATTTATTTCTGAACTGATCTTTATGATTTATTTCCTTCTGATAACTTTGGGTATTTTTTGTTCTTCTTTCTCTAATTGCTTTAGGTGTAAGGTTAGGTTGTTTATTTGAGATGTTTCTTGTTTCTTGAGGTAGGATTGTATTGCTGTAAACTTCCCTCTTAGAACTTCTTTTGCTGCATCCCATAGGTTTTAGCTTAATGTGTTTTCTTTGTCATTTGTTTCTAGGTATCTTTAAATTTCCTCTTTGATTTCTTCAGCGATCTCTTGGTTATTTAGTAGCGTATTGTTTTGCCTCCATGTGTTTGTATTTCTTACAGTTTTTTTCCTGTAGTTGATATCTAGGCTCATAGCGGTGTGGTTGGAAAAGGTACTTGATACGATTTCAAATTTTTAATTTACCAAGGTTTGATTTGTGGCCCAAGATATGGTCTATCCTGAAGAATGTTCCATGAGCACTTGAGAGGAAAGTGTATTCTGTTGTTTTTGGATAGAATGTCCTATAAATATCAATTAAGTCCATCTTGTTTAATGTGTCATTTAAAGCTTGTGTTTCCTTATTTATTTTCATTTTGGATGATCTGTCCACTGGTGAAAGTGAGGTGTTAAGGTCCCCTACTATGATTGTGTTACTGTCGATTTCCCCATTTACGGCTGTTAGCATTTGCCTCATGTATTGAGGTGCTCCTATGTTGTGTGCATAAATATTTACAATTGTTCTATCTTCTTCTCGGAGTGATCCCTTGATCATTATGTAGTGTCCTTCTTTGTCTCTTGTGATAGTCTTTATTTTAAAGTCTATTTTGTCTGATATGAGAATTGCTACACCAGCTTTCTTTTGATTTCCATTTGCATGGAATATTTTTTTCCATCTCCTCTCTTTCAGTCTGTATGTGTCCCTAGGTCTGAAGTTGGTCTCTTGTAGACAGCATATATATGGGTCTTGTTTTTGTATCCATTCAGCCACTCTATGACTTTTGGTTGGAGCAGTTAATCCATTTACATTTAAGGTAATTAACAATATGTATGTTCCTATTATCATTTTCTTAATTGTTTTGGGTTTATTTTTTTAGGTCTTTTCCTTATCTTTTTTTTCCTGCCTAGAGGAGCTCCTTTAGCATTTGTTGTAAAGCTGGTTTGGTGGTGATGAATTCTCTTAGCTTTTGCTTATTTGTAAAGGTTTTAATTTATCTGTTGAATCTGAATGACATCCTTGCTGGATAGAGTAATCTTGATTGTAGGTTTTTCTCTTTCATCACTTTAAATATGTCTTGCCACTCCCTTCTGGCTTGCAGAGTTCCTGCTGAAAAATTAGCTGTTAACCTTATGGGGATTCCCTTGTATGTTATTTGTTGCTTTTCCCTTGGTGCTTTTAATACTTTTTCTTTCTATTTAATATTTGATAGTTTGATTAATATGTGTCTCAGTGTGTTTCTCTTTGGGTTTATCCTCTATGGTACTCTCTGTGTTTCCTGGAGTTGATTGACTATTTCCTTTCCCATATTAGGGAAATTTTCAACTATAATCTCTTCAAATATTTTCTCACACCCTTTCTTTTGCTCTTCTTCTGGAACCCCTATAATTCGAATGGTGGTGTGTTTAATGTTGTCCCAGAGGCCTATGAGACTGTTCTCAATTCTTTTCATTCTATTTTTTTTTATTCTGCTCCCTAGTAGTTATTTCCACCATTTTATCTTCCAGCTCACTTATCCATTCTTCTACTTCAGTTATTGTGTTATTGATTACTTCTACAGCTTTTTTTTTTTTTTTTTTTTTTTTTTTTTTTTGCGGTACACGGGCCTCTCACTGTTGTGGCCACTCCCGCTGCAGAGCACAGGATCCAGGCATGCAGGCTCAGTGGCCATGGCTCATGGACCCTGCTGCTCCATGGCACCTGCGATCCTCCCGGACTGGGGCACGAACCAGTGTCCCCTGCATCAGCAAGCAGACTCTCAACCACTGCACCACCAGGGAAACCCCTAGAGCATTTTTAATTTCAGTAATTCTGTTGTTCATCACTGTTTGTTTGCACTTTAGTTCTTCTAGATCCTTGTTAAATGTTTCTTGTATTTTTTCCATTCTGCTTCTGGGATTTTGGATCATCTTTACTATCATTACTGTGAATTATTTTTCAGATAGATTGCCTATTTTGTCTTCATTTATTTGGTCTTGTAGGTTTTTACCTTTCTCCTTCGTCTGTAACATATATTTTTGTCATTTCATTTTTTTTTTTTCATGGGTGGTGCTGTATTCCTGTGTTACTGTTTGTTTGGCCTGAGATGTCCGGCACTGGACTTTGCAGGCAGTTGGATAGAGCTGGGTTTTGGTGCTGAGATGAGGACCTCCAGGAGGCCTCACTCCGATTGATATTCTCCAGGGTCTGAGGTTCTCTGTTAGTCCAGTGGTTTGGATTCGGAGCTCCCACCACAGGAGCTCAGGCTGACCTCCAGCCTGCAAACCAAGATCTTGCAAACTTTTTTCTTTCTTTTCCATTTTGCTTAGTCTTGTTTTGCTTGCTCACAGGGTACCATGTGGGGAGGCCTCACACCAGGCACTTCACAAGCAGAGTCCCTTGTGCAGAATGGCTGCGCCGACACCTCAGTTCAAAATGGCAGCAGCAGGCCACATGCAGAGATCCTGCACCCATACTGTGATCTCAGGAATTTTTTGCATATTTAGAATATGTTATCAAATTACTAGATGTCAAATATTTTCCCCATTTGTTGCTTGATTTTGAGCTTGAAGTATCTTTTTCATGAAGTTTTTCATTGAATATCATCATAATTATGTGGGGGAGGATTTTAGATTTTATGTCCTTAGAAAGATCTTTCTTATTATTGAACTATGTAACTATTTTATTCTAACACTATAATTATTCAGGTTTAGTTCTTTGATCTGTGTGGAATTTATTTTGCATACATTTTGTGGTATGGATCTGAGGTTATTTCACAGAGATAGAAACTGTCACAATATCAATTATGAATAATCCATCTATTCTTACTCTTGGGTAGCACCAAAAACTAAATTTCTTGTTTTCTCCCTTTCAGAAAATTCTTTATTATATTCCAATATCACCTGTTTGACTAAACATATATATATTTTTAATTTTGTATTGATTTGCTTTTTGCTTCACAACAGTCCTATATGTATTTCAGCAATTTTTTTTTAAGATAGATATTAGGCCCAAAATTCTATAAAATAGTCTATTGGGAGCTTGATTAAAAAACACAGATCATGCAGGTGAGTGACTTAGGTAACAGTGATTTCTCTCTCAGTTTTTATGTGTATAAAATGGTGGAATTAATGGTACAAGCCTCATGCCAATATTATGAGGATAAAATGAGTTACTATATGCCAGCACTTAATAGTGCCTAGTACTAAATAAACTATTAGTATTTTTATCATATATTATTATGTTTTTCCATCCAAAATATGGAATGTATATCCATTTACTTGTCTATTAAGTAAATTTTTGACAATTTTTTCAATTTAGGTCATATTTTTGTTAGTTTTATTTATAGATACTTTATTATTTTTATTATTCATGTGGATGGATTTGTCTTCTGTATTTCCTTATTGGATATTGCTACTTTGTAGAACAGCTATTGGTATGTTTATCATGTATAGAATTACCAAATTCTCTTCTTTATTTTTATCTTTTCTTTTTAAGACAATTTTTTAGAGCAGTTTTTGGTTCACAGAAAAATTAAGAGGAAGGTACTAAGATTTCCCATTCAAGCCCTTCCCCAAAAACATGCATAGCCTCCCCCATTAACAAGATCCCCCACCAGACTGGCACATTTGTTACAATTGACAAGCCTACATTGACACAACATAACCAAAGTCTATAGTTTACATTAGGGTTTACTCTTGATATTGTACTTTCTATGGGTTTGGACAAATGTATAATGACATGTATTTTTAATCTTTTTTGTCTGTGTTATTGTATTAAATTTGGTTCCATTTTCTAAGTAGACATCAGATAATCTGCAAAGATTTTTTTCCTCTTTCTAATATGTTAACATCAACTTTTTTCCTTTACCTGTTTTATCATCTAAGGTATTCATAATTGTATTGAATAAAAGTGGAGGTAGCAAACATCCTTATCTTATTCCTGATTCCATGGACTACCTTCCTGTTTACATTGTCTTTAAAAATATATGGTCAAGTTACTGAAACAAAACATCACATAAAACTTAAAGATTACTTTCAAATTATAAATCTAATACATGTATTGTCGAAGAAAAAAATAATATTTCATAAATTACTTCTAATTCCATTGTTCAAAATAAACATTTTTGTGTCCTTTCATCCAGTTATTATCTATATATTATCTATACATGTTGCTTTTAAAATAGTTTATTTCATTGTCTTTATTTAAAATTTGTATTTTCTTGAAAGTTGAAGTATCAGGAATATATTACTCACTCTCAATAAAAATGACCAAAAACAGAGACCAATTCTGATATGATCCAAATGTTGGAATTGTCAGATAAAGAATTTAGAACAGTTTTCATTACTATGCTCAATGAGATAAAGGAAAATTCACTCATGATAATGAAAAACTAGGAAAACTAACAAAAGCAGAGAAAAAAAGAAAATGTAAGAAAGAACAACACTGATATTCTAGAAGTGAAAGATGCAATATCTAAAATTTAAAAATCACTGAAGGGGCTTAATAGCAGAATGGAGAAAATGGAGAAGAAAATCAATTGACCTGAAGATAAATCAATAGAAATGATAAAATCTGAAGAGAGAGAGAAAAGCACCAAAGTAATAAACTAAGCCTCAGAGACAGATTAAGATTAATTTATCTAAAATGCATGCAAGTGGAGTTGAACAAGGGCCTATTTGAGGGGGGAGGGGAAAGGATAATGATATTTTTAAAAATAATTGCCAAAGTTTCTCAACTTTGATAGATGGTGTAGATGTATAAACTCAGGAATCTCGGTAAACTCTAAAGATGGCAAATATGATGAGGAGTATACCAAGGCACATCATTGCCAAATGGCTGAAAACCAAAAATACAGATAAAATCTTAAAAACAGCCAGAGAAAAATGACACTTTATGACAGATGCACAATAATTTCAATGACATGTACTCCTCCTCAGAAGTAATAAGTCTGAATACTACAAAATCATATTTGAGATGCTAAAAGGAAAAGCAAAACAAGACAAAAGCCTAATCCAGAATTCTATATGTGAAGAAAATATCCTTCGAGAAACATTTTTTTTAATAAAAGAAATCTAAAGGGACTTCTGAGCTACACATGTCACTATAAGGAATAGTAGACAAACTTCTTTGGGCTGAAGGGTAATGATACCAGAGTGAAACTCATATCTTCTGAAGAAATAAGAATTAAAAATGGTAAATATCTGAATAAATATAAATGACTGATATTTTCCTTTTGTCCTCCTCATTTCTTTTAAAAAAATATAGCTGCTTAATATATATCTTTATCTTTATTTTATCTTTGTCTTATAGGGTATATTATTCTGTTGGTGAACTTCACTTGAAGTCTACAACATAAATGATACCTAGTGTTGATAAATAACAAAAACAAAAATTAGTTCTTTGAAAGTTAAATAAACTGGTAAACCCTTAACTAGACTGTGCAAGGAAAAAGAGAACAAGAATTCACCAATGTCAGGAGTGAAACGAGTGTTATCATCACAGAGTCAGACATTAATAAGATAATATAATAGCCCCATTATCCAAACAAACAATTTAGATGAAATGGACACATTCCTTGATAACCACAAGATGAAACAGAAAATCTAAATAGCCCAAAACTTATAAATAAATTAAATTTGATATCAAAAATTTTTCCACCAAGAAAATGTTTTCGGTGGTAAATTCTATCAAACACTCAAGTTAGATACAATTTATATTACACAAAAGCTTTCAGAAAACAGAAGAAGAGGGGATCCTCCTCAAATCTGACAAGTGCATTACCTAAATGAATAAAACCATTTATGGACACAGATGTAAAAATTGTAGCAAACTATTAGTAAACTGAATCCAAAAGATATATATATATATATATATATATATATATATTAGATAGATAATAGAGCATGACCAAATAATGTTTATCAAGTCACAAAAGATTGTTTTAACATTCAAAAATGAATCAATGTAATAACATAGCACTGGGTAATTTTGGTCAGTCTGCATTGACCACAGGCTTATAGCCAGACCTACTGATTCTCAGCCAATGCTATGAAACCTATTAATTAAACATCAATAATATTCTGTAAACATCTGTTCATGAGTTGTTTCAGAGCAGACTTTATCAGCTTGCCAACATTGCTTATTAATAATTAGATTTATAAATTGCACCAGGTTTCAGTAGAGCCTAGCTGGGTGGGGGACAATGTAGGACCTCAAAGATTAAAGCTGGGCACATGGTTAGAATGTACCTACATGATCAGGAGCAGCTTTGGGGGCTTCCTGTTACTGAAATACTTCACTTGCATGCCAGTAGTGGTGTGAGAGCTGAAGGCAACACAGCAGTGGGAGAGCCAAGATCCTGGACCTCTATCAACATGTATCCTACTTCATCTGTTGCTTTATGCTATCATTTGTCTATAATAAATCTGGTCCATGAGTATAAAGTGTCTGAGTCTCCAATTAGTGTCATAATTTGCCATAGTTATAGAATATAAGAGAAAAACACATGATAATTTCAACTGGTATAGAAAAAAGCATTTGACAGATCTCAACACAAATTACAATGATGAAAATGTTCATAAATTCTATAATTAGAAGGGATGTTTCTCAACCTGATAAAGATCATCTGCAAACAACTTACAATAATATCATACTTAAAGGTGAAATATTTAATGCTTTAAAATAATGGGAAGAATAGAATAAGGATTCCCACACTTACCATTTTTGTTAAGCATTATATTAGATATCCTAATTATTGAAATAAGGCCAAAACAAGAAATAAAATGTATAAAGAGTAGAAAGGAAGAAATAAAACTCTCACTATTTGAAGATGACATGATTGTTTACATAATAAATTCTAAGAAATCTACAAAACAACTACTGGAACTAAAAATGTGAATTCAGAAAGGTCTCAGATTCAAGGTAAATACACAAAATCAAATATATTTTTGTATACTAGCACCAAACAATTGGAAACTGAAATAAATCATCAAAAAACATAAAATACTTAGAAAAATTAAAAAGAGATATGTAAATCATTTACACTGAGAACTATAAATTATTGCTGAGGGATATTAAAGATGACCTAAATGAATATATTTTTGAGGAATGTATTATTTTCTTGAAGTAAAAACCTCAGTGTTGGGCTTTCCTGGTGACTCAGTGGTTAAGAATCTGCCTGCCAATGCAGGGGACACAGATTCGAGCCCTGCTCTGGGAAGATCTCACATGCCATGGAGCAACTAAGCCCGTGCACCACAACTACAGAGGCTGCGCTCTAGAGTCCATGAGCCACAACTACTGAGCCCCAGTGCCACAACTACTGAAGCCCACACACCTAGAGCCTGTGCTCTGCAACAAGAGAAGCCACCCAATGACAAGCCTATGCACCGCAATGAAGAATAGCCCCTGCTCACCGCAACTAGAGAAAAGCCCATGTGTGGCAACAAAGACCCAAGGCAGCCAAAAATAAAAATAAATAAATTTATATAAAAAAAATCTCAGTGTTTTTCCCCAAATTGAGCTAAATGTTCAATCTAATCCAAATCACAATTGTATCAGTTTTTTTTCTAAGAAAAATAAAAAAGTTTAGACTTTGATAACCTGGTACTAAAATGTATAGAAGTTCAAACCAGATAGAAGGGTTTTATTTTAAAAAGAAGAATTAAGATGTAAAATTTATACTACCCGATTTGAAGGTTATGTGGCATTGGTGAGAGAACAGAAATTCACATAAATAGATCAGAATAGAGTCTAGAAAGACTCACACATATATGACCAATTGATTCTTGACAATAGGGAATGAGAATTCTATACTGCAAATCATGATGAAACAACTGGACATCTCTATGGGGAGAAAAGTGACCCTTACATCACAAAATAAACAGCATTTACTAGAAAAAAAGCATAGACATAATTGTCAAAGGTGAAAATCTTAAAAGGTGGGGGAACATTTACGACTTTAGCTGAAGATTTCTTAGCTTGGACACAGCACACAAATCACTGAAAATGATAACTATAACTGCATTGAAATAAAAGTTGTTTTTGTTTATTTAAGAAAATAAAAAACAAAGCACAGAATGATTAAAAAATGTTTGTAATACATATATCTGATGAAGAATTTCTACCCAGAATATATACAGAACTCATATAATTCAATAACATAGAAAAGAAACGATGTTTTAAAAAGCAAAAACTTAAACAGACTGTTCCCAAAAGAAGCTACATCACCAAAAGATACTAGTACATATTCATTATAATAGTCAAAATTAAAAAGATTGTCAATGCTGAGTGTTGGTGAAGATATGGAACAATGGAACCCTGGTGGAATGTAAAATGGTACAGTTACTTCAGAAAACTCTTTGCAGTTTCTTAAAAATTTCAACATACACCTCCTTCTAAGTATTTATATAAGAAAACACTTATGCCCCCAAGTATTTACCTAAGAAAAGTGAAAGTATATGTCCACACAAACACTTGTCTGTTACAGTTTTAACCTGGAAGCCACCCAAAAGTCCATCAACAGGTGAATGGAAAATTAAAGGTAGTTTACGGGTAACAAGAAATTATTATTGTTAATTATTATTATTATATTACCCATATGTTATCATGGATAATATAAAAAAGAGCAAACTACTGACACAATATGTATCCTAAAATAATTATGCTAAGTAAAAGAAGTGAGATATAGTAGAGAAACACAGCATGTTTCCATTTACACTAAATTCTAAAAAAAAATACAAACTAATCTACATTGACAAAAAGTAAATCATCAGCTCTCTAAGGTAAGAGGAAGGAAAAGACTGCAAAGGGGCAGCAGGAAATTTGCTGATGTTGGAAATTATTGGCATGATTGTAGCAGTGGTTTCACAACAGAATATGTTTGTCAAATGCATTGAATTATCTGTCTAAATGGATGAAGTTAATTGCATGTAAATTATATCTCAAAATTTGATTAAAAATATTCTTCTGCAGCAATAAGGGGGAACATGTCTTACCAGATATTAAAACGTTATAAATTATCGGTAAAGAAAACAGTGTTTTGGTACATGCATAAATTAACAGATGAATAAAATAATAACAAAATGCAGAAATAGTGCAATTGGAAATTTGGCATATATAAAAGTGACATCTCCACTATCCACACCTCCCTTCCGGGGAGCCTGTGCAGCCTGCCATTGCCAAGGTCCCGGGATCCAGGGACAATTTCCCCAGGAGAACGCATGGCGCACCTCAGGCTGCTGCAATGTCACGCTAGCCTCTGCCGCCGCAGGCTCGCCCCGCACTCCATACCCCTCGCATCCCCGGCCTGAGTGATCCAGAGTCCCTGAAGCAGCTGCCCCTTTAACCCCGTCCTGTATGAGTGAAGAACAGACACCCTCTGGCGACCTACATGCAGAGGCGGGGCCAAATCCAAAGCTGAGCCCTGGGAGCTGTGAGAACAAAGAAGAGAAAGGGAAATCTCTCCCAGCAGCCTCAGAACCAGCGGATTAAAGCTCCACAATCAACTTGACGTACCCTGCATCTGTGGAATACATGAATAGACAACAACTCACCACACATTGAGGAGGTGGACTTTGAGAGCAAGATTTATTATTTTTTCCCCTTTTCCTCTTTTTGTGAGTGTGTATGTGTATGCTTCTGTGTGAGATTTTGTCTGTATAACTTTGCTTCCATCATTTGTCCTAGGGTCCTAGCCATCTGTGTTTTTTTGTTTTGTTTTCTTGGTTTTTGTTTGTTTGTTTTTCTTTTTTAAAAAAAATTTTTCTTAATAATTATTTTCTATTTTAATAACTTAATTTTATTTTATCTTCTTTCTTTCTTTCCTTCCTAGCCTCCTTTCTTCCTTCCTCCCTCCCTCCTTTCTTTCTTTCTTTCTTTCTTTCTTTCTTTCTTTCTTTCTTTCTTTCTTTCTTTCTTTCTTTCTTTCTTTCTTTCTTTCTTTCTTTCTTTCTTTCTACATTTTCTCCCTTTCATTCTAAGCCATGTGGATGAAAGGCTCTTGGTGCTCCAGCCAGGAGTCAGGGCTTTGTCTCTGAGGTGGGAGAGCCAACTTCAGGACACTGGTCTACAAGAGAGCTCCCAGCTCCACATAATATCAAATGGTGAAAATCTCCCAGATATCTCTATCTCAACACCAGCACCCAGCTTCACTCAATGACCAACAAGCTACAGTGCTGGACGCCCTATGCCAAATACTAGCAAGACAGGAACACAACCCCATCAATTAGCAGAGAGGCTGCCTAAAATCATAATAAGTCCACAGACACCCCAAAACACACCACCAGACTTGGACCTGCCCACCAGAAAGACAAGATCCAGCCTCATCCACCAGAACACAGGAACTAGTCCCCTCCACCAGGACGCCTACACAACCCACTGAACCAACTTTAGGCACTGGGGATAGACACCAAAAACAACGGGAACTACAAACATGCAGCCTGCAAAAAGGAGACCCCAAACACAGTAAGATAAGCAAAATGAGAAGACAGAAAAACATACAGCAGATGAAGGAGCAAGATAAAAACCCACCAGACCTAAAAAATGAAGAGGAAATAGGCAGTCTACCTGAAAAAGAATTCAGAATAATGACAGTAAAGATGATCCAAAATCTTGGAAATAGAATAGACAAAATGCAGGAAACATTTATCAAGGACCTAGAAGAACTAAAGATGAAACAAGCAATGATGAACAACACAATAAATGAAATTAAAAATACTCTAGATGGGATCAATAGCAGAATAACTGAGGCAGAAGAACGGATAAGTGACCTGGAAGATAAAATAGTGGAAATAACTACTGCAGAGCAGAATAAAGAAGAAAGAATGAAAAGAACTGAGGACAGTCTCAGAGACCTCTGGGACAACATAAAATTCACCAACATTCGAATTATAGGGGTTCCAGAAGAAGAGGAGAAAAAGAAAGGGACTGAGAAAATATTTGAACAGATTACAGTTGAAAACTTCCCTAATATGGGAAAGGAAACAGTTAATCAAGTCCAGGAAGCACAGAGAGTCCAAACAGGATAAATCCGAGGAGAAATACACCAAGACAAATATTAATCAAACTGTCAAAAATTAAATAAAAAGAAAATATATTAAAAGCAGCAAGGGAAAAACAACAAATAACACACAAGGGAATCCCCATAAGGTTAACAGCTGATCTCTCAGCAGAAACTCTGCAAGCCAGAAGGGAGTGGCCAGACATACTGAAAGTGATGAAGGAGAAAAACCTGCAACCAAGATTACTCTACCCAGCAAGGATCTCATTCAGATTTGATGGAGAAATTAAAACCTTTACAGACAAGCAGAAGCTGAGAGAGTTCAGCACCACCAAACCAGCTTTACAACAAATGCTAAAGGAACTTCTCTCGGCAAGAAACACAAGAGAAGGAAAGACCTACAATAATGAACCCAAAACAATTAAGAAAGTGGGAATAGGAACATACATATCGATAATTACCTTAAATGCAAACGGACTAAATGCTACCACCAAAAGACACAGATTGGCTGAATGGATACAAAAACAGGACCCATATATATGCTGTCTACAAGAGAGCAACTTCAGACCTAGGGACACATACAGACTGAAAATGAGGGAATGGAAAAAGTTATTCCAATCAAATGGAAACCAAAAGAAAGCTGGAGTAGCAATTCTCATATCAGACAAAATAGACTTTAAAATAAAGACTATTAGAAGAGACAAAGGATACTACATAATGATCAAGGGATCAATCCAAAAAGAAGATATAACAATGGTAAATATTTATGCACCCAACATAGAAGAACCTCAATACATAAGGCAAATACTAATAGCCATAAAAGGGGAAATCGACAGTAACACATTCATAGTAGGGGACTTTAACACCCCACTTTCACCAATTGACAGATAATCCAAAATGAAAATAAATAAGGAAACATAAACTTTAAATGATACATTAAACAAGATGGACTTAATTGATATTTATAGGACATTCCATCCAAAAACAACAGAATACACATTTTTCTCAAGTGCTCATGGAACATTCTCCAGGATAGATCATATCTTGGGTCACAAATCAAGCCTTGGTAAATTTAAGAAAATTGAAATTGTATCAAGTATCTTTTCCGACCACAATGCTATGAGATTAGATACCAATTACAGGAATAGATCTGTTAAAAATACAAACGCATGGAGGCTAAACAATACACTAATTAATAACGAAATGATCACTGAAGAAATCAAAGAGAAAATAAAAAAATACCTAGAAACAAATGACAATGGAAACACGACAACCCAAAACCTATGGGATGAAGCACAAGCAGTTCTAAGAGGGAAGTTTATAGCAATACAACCCTACCTTAAGAAACAGGAAAAATCTTGAATAAACAACCTAACATTGCACCTAAAGCAATTAGAGAAAGAAGAACAAACAAACAAACAAAAAAAACCCAAAGTTAGCAGAAGCAAAGAAATCATAAAGATCAGATCAGAAATAAATGAAAAAGAAATGAAGAAAATGATAGCAAAGATCAAGAAAACTAAAAGCTGGTTCTTTGAGAAGATAAACAAAATTGATAAACCATTAGCAGACTGATCAAGAAAAAAAGGGAGAAGACTCAAATCAATAGAATTAGAAATGAAAAAGGAGAAGTAACAACTGACACTGTAGAAATACAAAAGATCATGAGAGATTACTACAAGCAACACTATGCCAATAAAATGGACAACCTGGAAGAAATGGACAAATTCTGAGAAATGCACAACCTGCCAAGACTGAATCAGGAAGAAATAGAAAATATAAACAGACCAATCACAAGCACTGAAATTGAAACTGTGATTAAAAATCTTTCAACAAACAAAAGCCCAGGACCAGATGGCTTCACAGGTGAATTCTATCAAACATTTAGAGAAGAGCTAACACCTATCCTTCTCAAACTCTTCCAAAATATAGCAGAGGGAGAAACACTCCCAAACTCATTCTATGAGGCCACCATCACCCTGATACGAAAACCAGACAAAGATGTCACAAAGAAAGAAAACTACAAGCCAATATCACTGCGGAACATACATGCAAAAATCCTCAACAAAATACTAACAAACAGAATCCAACAGCACATTAAACGGATCATACATCATTATCAAGTGGGGTTTATTCCAGGAATGAAACAATTCTTCAATACACTCAAATCAATCAATGTGATACACCATATTAACAAATTGAAGGAGAAAAACTATATGATCATTTCAATAGATGCAGAGAAAACTTTCAACAAAATTCAACACACATTTATGATAAAAAACCTGCAGAAAGTAGGCATAGGGGGAAATTTCCTCAACATAATAAAGGCCATATATGAGAAACCCACAACCAACATTGCCCTCAATGGTGAAAAACTGAAAGCATTTCCACTAAGATCAGGAACAAGACAAGGTTGCCCACTCTCAACACTCCTATTCAACATAGTTTTGGAAGTTTTAGCCACAGCAATCAGAGAAGAAAAGGAAATAAAAGGAGTCCAAATCGGAAAAGAAGTAAAGCTGTCACTGTTTGCAGATGATATGATATTATACATAGAGAATCCTAAAGATGCTAGCAGAAAACTACTAGAGCTAATCAATGAATTTGGTAAAGTAGCAGGATACAAAATTAATGCACAGAAATCTCTGGCATTCCTAAACACTAATGATGAAAAATCTGAAAGTGAAATCAAGAACACTCACATTTACCATTGCAACAGAAAAAATAAATTATCTAGGAATAAACCTACCTAAGGAAACCTGTATGCAGAAAATTATAAGACACTGATGAAAGAAATTAAAAAGATACACATAGATGGAGAGATAGACCATGTTCTTGGATTGGAAGAATCAACATTGTGAAAATGACTCTACTACCCAAAGCAATCTCCAGATTCAATGCAATCCCTATCAAACTACCACTGGTATCTTTCACAGAACTAGAGCAAAAAATGTCACAATATATACGGAAACACAAAAGACCCCGAATAGCCAAAGTAATCTTGAGAATGAAAAACAGAGCTGGAGGAATCAGGCTCCCTGACTTCAGACTATACTACAAAGCTACAGTAATCAAGATAGTATGGTACTAGCACAAAAACAGAAAGATAGATCAATGGGACAGGATAGAAAGACCAGAGATAAACCCACACACATATGGTCACCTTATCTTTGATAAAGGAGGCAGGAATATACAATGGAGAAAGGACAGCCTCTTCAATAAGTGGTGCTGGGAAAACTGGACAGGTACATGTAAAAATATGAGATTAGATCACTCCCTAACACCGTACACAAAAATAAGCTCAAAATGGATTAAAGACCTAAATGTAAGCCCAGAAACTATCAAACTCTTAGAGGAAAACATAGGCAGAACACTCTATGACATAAATCACAGCAAGGTCCTTTTTGACCCACCTCTTAGAGAAATGGAAATAAAAACAAAAATAAACAAATGGGACCTAACGAAACTTCAAACCTTTGCACAGCAAAGGAAACCATAAACAAGACCAAAAGACAACCCTCAAAATGGGAGAAAATATTTGCAAATGAAGCAACTGACAAAGGATTAATCTCCAAAACATACAAGCAACACATGCAGCCCAGTATCAAAAAATCAAACAACCCTATCCAAAAATGGGCAGAAGACCTAATAGACATTTCTCCAAAGAAGATATACAGACTGCCAACAAACATATGAAAGAATGCTCAACATCATTAATAATTAGAGAAATGCAAATCAAAACTACAATGAGATATCATCTCACACTAGTCAGAATGGCCATCATCAAAAAATCTAGAAACAATAAATGCTGGAGAGGGTGTGGAGAAAAGGGAACACTCTTGCACTGCTGGTGGGAATGTGAATTGGTACAGCCACTATGGAGAACAGTATGGAGGTTCCTTAAAAACCTACAAATAGAACTACTATATGACTCAGCAATCCCACTACTGGGCATATACCCTGAGAAAACCATAATTCAAAAAGAGTCATGTCCCAAAATATTCATTGCAGCTCTATTTACAATAGCCAGGAGATGGAAGCAACCTAAGTGTCCATCATCAGATGAATGGATAAAGAAGATGTGCCACATATATACAATATAATATTACTCAGCCATAAAAAGAAATGAAATTGAGCTATTTTTGTTGAGGTGGATGGACCTAGAGTCTGTCATACAGAGTGAAGTATGTCAGAAAGAGAGAGACAAATACCATATGCTAACACATATATATGGAATTTAAGAAAAAAAAATGTCATGAAGAACCTAGGAGTAAGACAGGAATAAAGACACAGACCTACTATAGAATGGACTTGAGGATATGGGAAGGGGGAAGGGTAAGGTGTGACAACGTGAGAGAGTGGCATGGACATATATACACTACCAAGCATGAAATAGCTAGTGGGAAGCAGCTGCATAGCACAGGGAGATCAGCTAGGTGATTTGTGACCACCTGGAGGGGTGGGATAGGGAAGGTGGGATGGAGGGAGACGCAGGAGGGAAGAGATATGGGAACATATGTATATGTATAGCTGATTCACTTTGTTGTAAAGCGGAAGCTAACACACCATTGTGAAGCAATTATATTCCAATAAAGATGTAAAAAAATAAATAAAATAAAAATTTAAAAAGTGACATCTCAAAATTCAGTGAAAAATATATAGAAATTTTAATAAATATTAGGATCATGGATCACCATATGGAATATGATAAAATTTGATCTTTTTTTCACACTTTACAGCATGATACATTCCAAATGGGTCACAGATTTTAAAAAGAAGTGGATACATTTTTCTATAACCTCAAAAGGGGAAATTTTTCTAATTGTGGCTCAAAATCAATAAATAATAAGAGAAAGGATTGTAAATTTGACTATGATAAAGAAAATAATAAAAGAAAAGCAAAAAGAATAATAAAAGAATAATAAAAGAAATAATAAAAGAAAAACACCAAAAGTAAAGTAAAAAGACAGATGTCAAATTGGGAAATCTTTACAAATTATATCACCGCTGAAAGATTTACATCATTAGTTTATATAGACTGTTGAAATAGATACAGAAAAGACCAAGAACCTGATTGAAATACAGGCGAGAGCTATGAATTACAAGTTCACTAAATAGAAAACCAAGTGATCCTGAAATATATGAAAAAATACCAAATTCACTCATAAAAAGAGAAATATAAATTAAACCTACGTGGAAATACAATTTTCTACTTATCAGAATGGTAAATATCCTAAAGTTTCGCAAACTGCTTTGTTGAGGATGCTATAAAAACACACACACTTTTATAATTGCTAATGAGACATTCAATTTTTAAGAATTAAGTAAAAACGTAAATTAATACAGCCATTTTGGAAGACAGTTTGGCAATTTCTTACAAAGCTAAACATAGGCTTACCATGCAATCCAGGAATCATGTTCCTAGGTATCTTCACAAATGAGTTGAAAACTCATTTCTATCAGAAAACCTGTCCATTGAATGTTTATAGAAGAAGGATCATGTACCAAAATGTTCATTGCAGCTCTATTTACAATAGCCAGGACATGGAAGCAACCTAAGTGTCCATCAACAGATGAATGGATAAAGAAGATGTGGCACGTATATAACAATGGAATATTATACAGCCATAAAAAGAAACGAAATTGAGTTATTTGTAGTGAGGTGGATAGACCTGTCATACAAAGTGAAGTAAGTCAGAAAGAGAAAAAGAAATACCATATGCTAACACATATATATGGAGCCTAAGAAAAAAAAAAAAAGGTCATGAAGTACCTATGGGTAAGACGGGAGTAAAGACACAGCCCTACTACAGCATGGACTTGAGGATATGGGGAGGGGGAAGGGTAAGCTGTGACAAAGTGAGAGAGTGGCATGGATATATATACACTACTAAATGTAAAATAGATAGCTAGTGGGAAGCAGCCACATAGCACAAGGAGATCAACTAGGTGGTTTGTGACCACCTAGAGGGGTAGGATAGGGAGGGTGGGAGGGAGGGAGATGCAAGAGGGAAGAGATATGAGAACATATGTATATGTATAACTGATTCACTTTGTTATAAAGCAGAAACTAAAAAACCATTGTAAAGCAATTATACTCCAATAAAGATGTTAAAAAAATGATATGATAAAAGTAACAAAAAAATTATTCATAATTGCCAAAACTCGGAAGCAACTAAGATATCCTTCAGTAGGTAAATGGATAAACAAACTGTGATAAATCCATACAATGGATTGCCATTCAGTGATAAAAAGAAATGGGCTATCAAGCCATGAAAAGACGTGAAGGAACCTTAAGTGCACATTGCTAAGTGAAAAGAGCCAATCTAAAAAGTCTACATACAGTATGAATTCTAGCTATATGGCATTCTGGAAAAAGTAATAAGTGGTTGCCAGGAGTTTGGCATAGGGAGAAATGGATGAATAGGTGGTGCATAGGGGATTTTTAGGGTAGTAGGTCTATTCTGTATTCTATGCAATGGTAGATACATTTGTCAAAACCCATAGGACACAAAAGAGTGCACCCTAGTATAACCTACAGACTTTAGTTAATAATCATGTATCAATTGTTCCATCAATTATAAAAAATGTACCACACTAATGCAAGATATTTATAGTAGGGTGAAGTGGGGAGGGCTCTACAAGAACTTTATTTTCTGTACAATTTTTATATAAATATAAAAATGCTTAAAAGAATATTTTAAGTGAATTAGGCTAAACAATGATGATGTTTGAGAATAAACAAAGGATAGAGTGGGGAATAGGAGATGGAGTGTCGTGAGGGGTGAAGAGGCAGGAAGGTCATGTGTAGTGAGAGAGCCGTCAGGGTCAGCCTCCCAGAGGAGGAGACGAGATGGTGCAATTTGGAGACCATAGCATGATGGGGAGAAGCAGCAGCTGGAGGCAAGGATCCAAGGCCAGGGGCTTAGCAAAAAGGGAGGAGACCAGGGTCACTGGAGCAGCCCATTCTGTGGATAAAAGACCTGAAACCAGAAAGATGTAGTCACTTGCCTGAGATGGAACAACTCAGGACTTTCAGGTTGGTCAGAGAGACACACAAAAGGTCTATGGTCCAGCAGTCCTGTGACCTGCAAGAGAGACCCTCGGTGTCCTGGTGTCACGGGAACAGTAGAGACAACTGTCAGAAGGATGAGTGGAGCTGCGTGTGGTCCCGGACAAGCTTTCCTCACACCAATGTGAGTAACTGCCCTCTTCCTTCAATCTGCAGACCATGTGGTTTCACTTTACTTCTTACCAAACCCAGGACAATAACCCCAACTCCCTGTTATTAAACTAAAAGAGATAGATTCTTTTTAACCAGAAACCCCTCGTTAAGAAAAAAAGGGGTAGACATCTTAGCTCTTGGCTGAAACTCAGACAGAAGAGAAAATAATTGATTTCATTTACAACGTGGCTGGAGGCACAAGCAGATATAGAATACAACACAGTTAGGAGGACAAATTCTTTTTGCTCGTCTTTTTTACTATTTCACTTAAAAGTCTCCTGAGTGTTTTGGATGGCTTGTGTCAGAGGCCCTTCCCTAGTTACAGCAGGGCAGGTGCACCCTAGAAGGCAGTTGGATTGGCGAATGGCCTGGTATATGTCAAACATTTTCAATGTAAACAAAACACCAGAATAAGTCTGCCTGCTTGAAACTGGCATCAACCCAATTTCTATTTATATCCCAGCTCCACTATTCTAGCAAAATAACTTAGGAGAGTTATCTCACCTCTTTTCCATGCTGAAAAATAATCATTTTTCCTAATAGGGTTGGGGGAAGATTAAGCAAGTTGGTGCAAGTAAAATGCATAACATAATGCCCGGAATGGAGTAAGTGCTTACTAAAAGCCTAAAAATAAACCAATGGACAACGAACGATCTGGGCCTACACTTCTCTTTACTGTCACCGGTGAAGTGATAGTGAAAGAGGGAGAAAATGCTTCTACAGAGCCAAGAAAAGCTTTATACAGCTTTTTAAAAAATGATACCCAAAGTGCTGTCCTTAACTTCTAGTGTCCTATGAAACATTAAAAATCTCTGGTACGTAATATGAACTCAAGGCAATGAATCTGCCTCTTTCTCCACTTCCTTCCTCTTTCTCTTCATTACATTATTCCTTTCTCATGGTTTTTTATCTTGGATTTTAGCACCACATCCCAAGGAAAATGGAAACTGATTTCTCCCTTTCTTGCACCTCTGACATTTTACCTGGCACCAACTACTGTCTATTCTGCCTTTTCCAGTGTTGCTTATGTCCACACCATCATGTCCATCCCCATGGCCTGCATCATTTCTCATCCCTCTGTTCAGTCTCTTCACCTTCCAGCCATTTGTCCTAACCCTGCCAGAGTCGTCCTTCTGAAACTCAGGCCAAGCCACGTCACTCCATTTTATATCTTCAATACTAATGTATTCAAACCCTCAAAAAGTAAAGAAACCTCATTTTATTTTTTTACTGATTTTTGCTCAAATATATTTGACCATTACATATCAGAGATTATTTCCAAAAGGTAGATATTTCTCATCTCCACTTTCTGCAAGAGAAAACTGAGCCTCCTTGAAATTAACAACATGCCTATATCCTTGGAGCTGGTAAAGAGCAGAGCTGGCTTTCCTGACCACACCTTTCCCTCTACTGTACCTCTCTGCTCATGAGTTTGTTTATAACATGGCAGTTTCATCTCAGAACTACCAGAAAAACTATAAAAAAAGTTTATACCTTTATTGAACCATTTTAACTTCAGAGAGTCAAACTGAAATGTTGCTCTGATTATTGTCAAATGCTTTTTTGAGTGTGGTTCCCTTTCTGGAACAGCAGAAACAGCTCTGCTTATGAGCAGAAGTTATCCCCCAAACTGGCATGGGCAAAGAAAAGGTGCTACACCCCCATCTGGATCTCTGCAGACATCCCTTCCTGAGAACATGTCATGTAGTTCCACAGGACTCAGAAGTAGTCAATCAAATAAACAGCCAGTTCAGACTGCTGGTCTTTGATGATCAAATCTGTAGAATTACAACATACTGTGTTTGAAGGTATGTTATAGGTAACATGTGATTTATTGGACAAAGGACAGATTTTGAGCCTCTGGTCCAGATGGCCTGCTCTACCCAAACCCACCTAAAGACCCTCAAGGACAAAGTAGGAACACTTCCCATCCCCTATGCGAGGTATTTCTGAGTATCCGTTAATTAAAATGATACTAGTGAAGATACATCTGTACAGCACATGTGAATGTCTCCCAAACAACAGTACACAAATTTGACCCTTTGCTTTTCAAATGTCTCCCCAAATCCTATGATTTTGGGGGGAGACTCACGTTCAGGGCCAACACCCACTCTCTAAGGAAGTGGCCTTGAGTGGTTTTACTTCATAAAGACAGAGTGCCACTTTCCCTTTGGTAAACTGAGAATAAGAATGACACAGGGTTTCTGTAGAATTCATGCAAATCACCTATTAGTGTTTAACCCACATGAGTTACCTCTCCCCAGAACAGGAAGAATGGACAAACTTAAATCACAATAGTGGACGGGAATGGTACTGCTAAGGACTCAGGACACCAAATAATAGGCATGGCTTCACCAGGAATAAGATTGGTAGGACCTGAATCCACGCCCTTCACTCCTAGGGGTCTTGCCACACCTGCTGCTACCCTTCTTCCTGCAAGCACCATTAGAGGACCAAAAAAAAACAAAGCATAATGTCAAAATACATTTGGCTGTGTCATAACCCCTGTGCAATACGACACAATGTAAATTTAAATGACACAATGTGCTTTAGTTGAGAAGACCAGAGGCACTGGGGGCACCCCTGAGTAAACAGCAGCTAATGCAATCCAGGCAAGCACACAGTAACTCTACCCTAGTCAGCATTTATGCCCACTTGGAGGGCAGCCCCTTTACGTAAATATAAAAAAGATAATTACTACAGGAAGAAAAAGAGCAGGTATTGTTTACTGCAGGGATGAGGAGTGGGGTTTTGAATGCACAAAGCAGCCGGGCAGCGTGCAGCTACTTCAAAGAGGAACAGAGTGTGAAACCGAGGCTCAGCCACTCCAGAATCCTTCCATGTCCAGGATGCGCCAGTCGTAAATGGACACATGCGGTGACGAAGTTGCTGGAGCTTCTTTACAGAAGCTTTCCCTCGTCTCATCTTTAAACGCCAACGAAAGAGAGGTCACAGCACTGATTGGCTTCATCAACAGCCTGTGGAATAAATGATGCTTAATGACAGGCTTTAAGCAGCTTGGTCACCCCTGGATGCGGATGGGATGCTGCGCTGAGCGGAGTCTCCGGTTTGCCAGCCCAGCCGCTGGCTCCCCACGTTCCTGCAGCTGCACGGATGAATCGGGGAGTGGAGAGAGCGAGGCTGACTAATTGAAAAGGGGGAGCACTTTACAAACACCATTACGTGAAATGTGAGAAGTGTAACGTGGCAGGAAGCAGCGGCACCTGGTGTCAGTGGCTAATTGTGTTGTTCGGGTGACAGGTTAGCCCAGGGCGCTCCTGGGAACCCGAGCCGCTCACTTGCCTTGCAGGCGCCACGTCCTCTGACTCGGGCTTGGATTACAGGATGGACCAGTTGGGTGGCAGCATCTCCCCCAGGAGTCACATTTCATTTCAATGAACGCATGCACAGATGACATATCTTTATCTTACCCTTGCAGGGCTGGGACAAGAGTCATTTTTGCCACTTACACAGGGATGTCTGGTTAGAAGGGGCAAGTGAATTCAAGGAGTGTATTGGGTTCTAGAACATTGGGAGAAAAATTTAAATAGAGAGAAAGAAAAAGAAGAAGTAAAAGAAAGGAGAGCGGAATGGAGTGAAAGAATAAAGGAAAGAGGAAAGGACAGAAAAAGGAAATGAAGAGAGAAAAAATCAACATAAAAAGAATGAATTTTTGTACACAGGAAGATTTTTTTTTTAATTAAAGCCAGTTTTCCGTAAGACATGATCATATCCATGAATGTCCCTCCTCCATTGTTATTATTTTCACACACTGGAATCATAAATAAAGGCAAACTTCCTCAGTAGGAATTAAAGTATATTTTCAGGGAACATTGGCCCTTTGTTGCCCTAATATTCCATTTATTCCAAACTCTAATATAATATACACGGGATCCTGCTTGTTTAGGGTTCCTTACTGGAACATTAGCATTCAGTCAAAAATTTATATTTACAGAGAAAATTATCCAGTTCAGAAGGAAAATGAATGAAATGAAACATTTCATGTAGTCTTCAATTAGTAAGAGCTCATGGTCTGTGACAGACATACTGTAATAACGAAAGTCAAAATAATTTTCTAAAAAATCAAATTTTAGATGGAGAATAACTTAGGCATGTATTTTGGCTGGTCCTAATTTTCTAATAACTAGTATTCTGGAAATATTTTTGAAAAGCCCAAAAATTCTGGCGAGTTCACTTTTCGATTTAAGTCTAAGATATATAGACTAAAGCAGTCTCAATGGGTGTGATAAACCATGTTATTGAAAGATGAGGTGTTTGGGACTTCAAGTCCCAAGTCCCATTTGCAACACTTGTAAGCTGTGTGACTTTAATCATGTACTTTAACCTCTCTAAGATTCAATGCCTTCATCTGTACATTATAAACAATAATGTCCATTTTGTAAGGTAGAATGAGCAGCAAAGAAAAGATGTATAAAGGGCTAAGCACCAGTGCCTTTCATACAATCAACATTCAGTTTTTTGCTTCTTTAATTGGAAGTAGTATTTAGGACAAAACTGGTGGATATATTCTGCTTTTTAACTAGACATTTTTAAAATAACCCAAAATATGCCCAATGCATTAATATATTCTTCTAAGCTTCAAGCAGCAAATATAAATGACAGACAATATCTCTTCTTTGCCTGAAGATAATGTAAATTCCGTAAGCAGACAGGAGACTTACCCCAAAGTGGATCTATATTGACTGCTTATCCCCAGGGATATATTGTATACGTAACTCGATGCATCTGTTACTGTTGTAATTGGGAACCAGGAAAGCCATCGTTGTGGAGAGAGAGAGCCAGGCTCTCTGCAATGTCAATGAGGTAGGATCAGAATGACATTTTCAGCATAATGTTAGCCAATTAAATGTTGGAAATATGTATGCACTGCTCCAAACCACCTGTCATGTGCCTGGGTTCCTAATGGGGAAAAGGAGGAGGTCACCAAAAAGAAAAGCAACAATCAGGAATTAAAAAATGTGAGTGTAAAGGAAAGACTGGCTAAAAACTGCAGCACTCGGGAAGAAAGTCCCAATGAAAATGGCTGTTGAATAGTTTTATGGAAAATTACAGTGGTTGCCTAAGCTCCGCTGCATGGGTCCCATATTTTGAAGAAAATTTTACAGATGCCCTACTGGCAGCTTAATGAAGGAATGCTCCAAATCATCTCAGAGACAACAAGAGGTACTAAAAGTAGCTCCTTCCGATGCTGTCACCAAAAAAAAAAAAAACCTATGTTCTCCCAATGAGGTTTTTCAAAAATGAATTACGCCATTAAGTGCCAAGAAGAAAATTAGCTATGAGCTTTTAAATTTAAAATGATCCCCTTTTTAATTGTAAAACAGTGGCACTTAACTGCTATTGATCCTGCTGAGACATATTAGGGAACAGGGTCACCATAACTGTTAATATTCACTGCTTAGTGAAAGAGCATCAAAGGACATTTTAATGTCACAGACTTTCTCAGGGAGTTTTTAAAGAAGGTTTGAATCAGCCAGCCTATGAATGAAAAGGACATGAGGTAGACAAATGTAGAAACAAATGTGATAGCAATTTTCTGCTAATCAAATCATAACTCAAGATTGATTTTTTGGCAAAAGTTTATGTCATATAGATTTCCAAGGCTGGTCGACATTTAAAAGTCAGAGTATATATTTTCTATAGACTGGGACTTTTTAGATGATCGTCCAATAGGGAATTTTTGTTTATTTTTGAACACAGAAGTGTAAGAGAGTTTCCCTTCTGGGGAAGACCATTCCACTTTTGCACACTTCAGACATAAAGAATGTGAAATGTCAATGGTATTTTATTCAAAACTGAAAGTCTGTCCTACTTTTTTGAAACATTTATTGGGTGAGACAATAAACCACAGGTGAGTCTTCAGTTTTTAAAGGTAGAAACTACATTTTTAGAACACATTCAGAGGAGGTTTTCTTTCTCCTTTTGCCTGGTTCCTGCAATGAATTTGAAAATATTGAATTTGTGGCATTGTCGACTTCTAGAATGCTGAACCTTGCCAAAATAGGAAACTGAACAAAGGTTAAAATGAAAACTCCCTATTCCAAAGCCCTCTGTTACATAAAAGAGAAATGTTGAAAAGGTAAATTTAACATTGTATTAGATACTTCTAAAAAATTTCAGAATTTTGTCAGTCTTCATTACTGACCAAAACATGTTTTTGCCTCTTTGCAATGCCTGTTGCTCACTATGCTAAAGAACTCTTGCTGAAATAGTATTACCATTATTTTGGTCTCTAGTTCAAAAATATTTCTTAATTGCCTACAGAAACATTTTTTCAGGTGTAAATTCTAGCAAATAAAATCTTACTGGAATTGCTAAGTAGAAACAAAATTAACCAAAGGAAATAAATGGTTTCTTCAGGCAGCTTAAATTCTCACTGTTTAAAAGAAGGTATTTCATTCTTTATGACATCACTGAGGTGTTCTCAGGAGTATCTGGGTACTGACTGAAAGCCACTGACCTACAGAATGTATTCATTCTTAGATTCAGGTGCCAGATATTTGCCAAATGCCTGTTTTCTGGGATATCACTCTGGGAACCAAGGAAACTTTCCAGGCACTAAGGAAGTCAGAAACTTAGGAAGATACAGATAAGAAAACAAGAAATTCTGATGCAAAAAATGCCCTAATGGAGTTCAGATCAGAGCAGGAGAGGTGAAAGAAGCGTTCCCAAGAGTGTGATTCAGGAGCTGAAACTCTGAGGATAAACTGATGTTGGCAAGATGAAGACTTAGGGCCTTTCAGGCAGGAAAAAAAATTAAATTAAAAATGCAGGGCTTCCCTGGTGGTGCAGTGGTTGAGAGTCCACCTGCCGATGCAGGGAACACGGGTTCGTGCCCCGGTCCGGGAAGATCCCACATGCCGCGGAGCAGCTGGGCCCGTGAGCCACGGCTGCGGAGCCTGTGTGTCCGGAGCCTGTACTCCGCAACGGGGGAGACCACAACAGTGAGAGGCCCGCGTACCGCAAAAAAAAAAAAAAAAAAAAAAAAGCAAAGTTGTGGAGTTAGGAGTGAGCATGTGTATGGCAGGAAACACAGCAAGGAAAACAGAAACCAAACCACATCATGCTAACGAATGTGAATTTTATTCTTTAAAACAATGGAGGAACAATGGAAGAATTCCCAGTAGGTAAATGATGTGATTGGATTTGTTTTTAACGTTATTACTCTTCCAACAACGTGGAGAATGAACTGGAAGGGACAAGCAAAGTTGGACACAGGGACCGCAGTTGGGAGGTCGCTGTGGCAACCCAGGTGTGAAATGGTAAAACACTTAACGATGGAAGGAACACTCCGGATGGAAAGAAACGTTGGCTGGGTGGTTAACTGGAATTGGAAAGAAAGGAGGAGGTGGGTGCCAAGAAAGTCTACTGGATTTCTAACTTAGATCATCATGTGAATGATCTACCTTTCTACCATTTACTGTAGCTAGGTTTACTGAATGATTCATATGAGTCTCATCTGCGGCATGTTGAGATTATCATCAAAGTGGAGGTGTCTACCAGGCAATTGAAGATGTAGATCTGGAGCTCAGAAGAGAGATTGAAATTCTAACTAGATTATCCAGGAAGACATCCTAACTCTATAGGTCCTCAGATGGGCTTCAGGGGCCTCTGAGCTCTCTAAAATTCTTATAAAATTGTGTGTTCTCATATGTACAGTAATGTGGGGAAATTCCTTATTTAAACTGATTTTCAAAGGGATCAGGAATCAAAGATCTATACAGACAGTAAAAGAGAGTCAAATGTGAAATGCTGAGCATTATCATTTATGAAATTGGAGTTAGCCTAAAATATGAAGCCTTCCATAATGTGTCCCCATTTCTGTTTTCAAATCCATACTGTTTTACCAAATCCCTCTTCTCTGGGCAAATAACTTTACTGGTGTCCCAGGCACCCATGACCTTTCTTGCCTCCAAACGTCTACCTCTTGACCACCTGTCAATTTCTCACTGCATATCCTAGTATCACTCTACTTAAAGATCCAATTCATGAAGTTTGTGGTTATTTTCCTTTCACCAACACAAATGCCCTCTTCCTCATCTAAATTTCACCCAGACCTCTTGTCAGTAGGTTCCATTTGGAACCTAACAGTGCCTAACACTTAATAATTTTTGAAAATAAATATATGTCATATCTTGAAAAAGCTCTTGATATGCTATTTTGTGTGATTCTTTAATGATGTGTGTATATACATGTATATGTGTGTGTATTTGCATATATATGCAAATAATTTGCTATATTCTGCCTTCCAACTAGACTATAAACTCATTGAAGGCAATGTCTATAGTACATTTCTAAGTATAATTTTGATCACATAGTGAGTATTTACATACCAAGAGATCAGGAGGGTGAAGAAAAGGATAAAGGGAAAGAGGTAGCACACCAAATTAAGTAGAAAGAGTTCTGAACTGAAATTTGGAAATCTAAGCACCAGTTTTGTCTCATCCACTTTTAAGATATTTGACATCTAAAATGAAGAAAAATTTGCCTACTTTATTTATATCATGAGACTGTTGTGAAGATTAAATGATATATTGTATATAAATTATTTATATAATATATAAATACATTTTATAAGGTATACTTAAGTATAAATATATTTTATCATGTGGAATAAATAATTCCTATTAATAAATATATATATAAATTAATCACAGGAGGAAATTTTAATGATAGTCCATAATATTTTTATTTTCTTTCCTAAGTACTAAACATAGTTTTAAATGATTATAATTATTTTCAATAATAATAGTTGAATCATTTTTCAATTAATTCCAATTCCAATGGAATTCCATTGGAAACAAATGTGATCACAGTAAAACATTTAGCAAAATCTCTACTCTATGCTGCTAAATTTCTGTAACCATTCTAGCCAGAACAAGTTAAAAATTATCATTCCCTAATTCTGGTGATAATAAAACCAGTCATTTTTAGGTGAAGTGTAAATATACCACAATTTATACAGAAAGACTATTTCTAGAAATTGATCAGAAATAGACTTATGGTACATAAACATAATTTTTCAAAAGAATTAGGGGAACTAAATTTAGAGACTGCCAAATATCATTCTAGACTAAGAATAATTTACTTTTTCAAGAGATTTTTGATTTAGATTTTACATAACAGTTTGTATTAGAATCAGTATTAAATACTCATAAACTAGGACATAACTTTATATATTTTTTGCACACCAGTGATTGGTGCTCTGTTCTTTAGTTAATAAACGCTCAGAATATATGAGCCTTTGCAGTAAATGCATTAAAGGGATTGATCAAAATCTTTGTGTTATTTTTATACAAAATTCGAGTCTGTGAAAGCTTACTTCTGGTTACGTTTTACAGAAACAAAGTAATTTTGGTTCACATATATGTGAATTAAATCACGGCAGTTGGGATGGTTAAAAAATGTGTTGGGAAGGGAGAGGGTATGAACAGTGTGCAGATTAGAGCAGAAAGAGGTGTTTTTGAATGATCCCTTCAGAAAGTTTATAGAAGCAGATTCTAAATATGTCCCATTCTCGGAGCTGTGGATTAGTAGAGACTGGCCTGATGGTTGTGAGACAGGCAAATGGACAGTGAGGCATGTTCCACCATGTCTTGGAGCCATGAACCTGAATCCACACACATCCTCCCATCCTTGTCCTCAAGGATTTATGGAGTCTGAAGCACATACATTTTGAGCGACCCTCTCAAAGAAAGAGAAACATGAATTACAAATACAAAATTAGTTATGAATGGAAATATTCATTTAGAATAAGAAAATAAATTACAAGGTTTTGAGACTTGGAATTAAGGTCCATTTTTCTGTGGTTGCCTAAGGAGTTTGCTAAAATGCTTATGAACAATGGTTCCAATGGCAAGGTGGCTTTTCCTCACCTGGGTAGGTCTCACCCCGGCACTGCCCAGCACTCACAGGGACCCACTCACAGGGGTTATGAAGCTTAAGCTGCGTGGTATTGTTACTGAGAATCCGTAAGAAGTCATTGGTTGGTTACCTGTTATGGCTTCACATTCAGTCCATCCCATGTTAGAAGCTCAGACAATGTTCTATGGAAAAGACAACATCTGTACTTTGAAATTCCAGTTTCCCACTAAGGGAAAATAACATTACTATGGAATGAACAGTGGGCTTGTGATTCTTCCTGCACCTTGACTGCCTCACTTTGTACCTGTCACAGTCTCTATGGAGAGAAATTCCAGGCCTCTTACTCCCAGACTGTGCAGCTGAAATGCCTGTGTACAAGGTAGGGAAGGTGTATCCTTAGCAGCCCGCAACTTGGTCCTCAGGCTGCCAACATCACAGATTAAATTTCTCCAAACCTGTCAGCCTGGAACTGTTCAGTAATCATAGGACGGCTATAGGCCCGTCATGGAGTTTCAGGTGTGAGGATATGAGTCGATTGGCCTGAACCTAAGCCAACTGTTGATGAGAGTTAGGAAGTCACAACACCCCTCTGTCTGTTCTGACACTCCTACAGGTCAATAACATTGAATTTGCACTTCAGAAAGGGAACATTGTTTAAAAAATAATCCAGTTGCTTTGATAGCTGACAGCCAGGAGAGTCAAAGAATGTGATGAGGGTGTGAACTGTCCATTCCAGCCTCCCAGAGAGGAAGAATGGAGCACCTCAGGGAAGAGAGGTTCGTAAAGCTCACCCTTAGAGATATAGAAAACAAACTACTGGTCACCAATAAGGAAAGGGAAGGGGGGGAGGGGAAAATTAATGGTATGGGATTAAGAGATACAAACTACTATGTATAGAATAGATAAGCAACAAGGGTATATTGTATATCACAGGGAATTATAGCCATTATCTTGTAATGACCTATAATGAAGTATAATCTGTAAAAATACTGAATCACTATGGTCTACATTTGAAACTAACATAATATTGTAAATCAACAATACTTTAATAAAAAAATTATTAGAAAAAAAAAAAGCTCACCTTGCAGTTACATGGGAGGCCAGAACAGGCAGACAGCAGGTGGTGATGGGATGCCTAGATCAGAATCCAATGAGTCCAGTGGGAATAGGGTCATCATATAAAATACAGGACACTTATTTATTTTCCAAATTCAGAAACACACTAATCATTTTTTAGTATAAGTACATCCCAAATATTGCATGGGACATATTTATACTAAAAGAAAATTTCTTGTGTATCTGAAATTTAAATTGAACTCAGAGTCCTATATTTTTATTTGCTAAGTCTGGCAACACTACTTGGAAATACAAATAAAAATGAAACTCTAAATTAGCCAGAAAAAAAAAATAAAATAAAATAAAATAAATAAATTAGCCAGGACCATTCAGTACTAGGAAATATAAAACCATGCCAACTATTTAAAGCAAAAATAAAAACAAATTTTGCACAAATATGTGGTCAATTGACTTTTTACAATGGTGCAAATACATTTGGACAAGGAAAAGTGACCAGAACACCTGGATATTTTTATGGAAAGAATAAAACCTGATCTCTATCTTACATCATGCACAATAATTAATTTGAAATAGATCATATACCAAAATGTAAATGCTAAAACTATAAAGCCCCTAAAAGGCAAACATAGAAGAATATCTTTTCAACATGAGGGAGGCAGAGATTTCTTAGGATACAAAATAAAAAGAACTAAGCATAAAAGAAAAATTGATAAATTGGTGTCTTAGATTGAGTTCCCTAAATGTAGAGTTTGAGAGGGGGCCTCTTGTGTGAGTCATTTATGGAGTGAATGCTTGCAAGAGACATCTGTAACAAAGTAAGGGAAGCAGAATAGGGCAGTGGAGGAAGCTCAGCAAAGAAGTGGGGTCAGCTCCAGTCCAGCCTCTGTCTAATCCTACAAGGAGCCCCAGGACACAAATGGCCCCTCAGTGTTGTCCCACATGGAGGTCAAGGGACAGGTTTTTTGTACTGCAATAACAGCCAGTCATTTTTCTAAGCCACTTCAGAAGAGAGCATGGCATCCCAGTTATTTCTAGATGAGATGGCTCTCTTTGGCTGAGAACAATTCTCCTGAGAAAGCTATTGCCCTATGCCTTTAGCAACCAATGTTCCCATTAGCTGGGAATGGGTCTATTACCATTGGAGATCATCAAAATTAGAAACTTCCAATGATCAAAAGATGTCATTAAGAAAATGAAGAGTCAAGCCACATATTAGAAGAAAATATTTGCAACTCATGTGTCTGACAAAGGGCTTATATCCAGAATACACTGAAGAAAATCCTACAAACCCCTACAAACAACTCATGTTTTTAAAATGAGCAAAGATCTTATATGTAGAAAACCATGAAAAATGAAGTTAGAATTAATAAATGTGGCAAATTAGCAGGATACAAGATCAACACACAAAAACCAGTTACATTGCAATACACTAACAATGAACAAACTGAAAAGGAAATCATGAATACAATTTCATTTACAATAGCATGAAAAGAATAAAATAAATAAGAATTAACTTAACCAAGGAGGTGAAAGTTTGATTTGCACAATGAAAACTACAAAATATTGCTGAAAGAAATGAAAGAAGATACAAATAAATAGAAACACATACTATGTATATGAATTGGAAAACTTGATGTTGTTAAGATGTCAATACTATACAAAGCAATCTACAGATTCAGTGCAATCCCTAAGAAAATCCCAATGATGTTTTTGAAAACAGAAAAACCCATCCTAAAATGCATATGGAATCTCAAAGAACCTCAGATAGCCAAAACAATCTTGTAAAAGAAAAACAAAGCTGGAGACTCACAGTTCCAGATTTCAAAACTTACTTTAAAGGTACTGTAATAAAAACAGTGTGGTACTGGCATAAAGACAGACATATAGATCAATGGTATAGAATAGAAACCCCAAAAATAAACTCTTGTGTATATTGTCAAATGATTTTTGATAAGGGTGCCAAGACCATTCAATGGGGAAAGGACAGTCTCTTCAACAAATGATACTGAGAAAACTGGATATTCACACAGAAAAAATAAAGTTGAACCCTTACCTAAAAGGCAACTCAAAATGGATTATAGATGCAATGTAAGACCTAAAATTACAAAACTCTTAGAGGAAAACAGGGCCAAACTTCATAATATTAGATTTGGCAATGATTTCTCAGATTTGACACCAAAGGCACAGCCAACAGCACCACCAGCAACAACAGAAATCATGTTGTTGTTTGCAAATCATGTATCTGATAAGTGATTAATATCCAGAATATATAGAAAACTCCTAAAACTCAAAGACAAAAAACATATAACCCAATTCAAAAATGGACCAAGGATTTTAATAGAAATTTCTCCTAAGAAGATATATGAATGACCAATGAAATGAAATGAAATGGCACTCAACATCACTAATCATTAGGGAAATGCAAACCAAATTACAATGAGATATCATCTCATACCCATTAGTATGGCTAATGTCAAAAAATAGAAAACAAAAAGTTTTGGAGAGGATGTGAAGAAATTGGAACCCTTTTTTATTATTGGTGGGAATATAAATGATACAGCAGTTGTGGTAAACAGTATGGTGGTTCCTCAAAAGAAAAAAAAAAAATAGAATTACCATGTGATCCAGCAATTTCACTTCTAGATATAGAGCTAAAAGAAATGAAAGCAAGATCTCAAGGTGATATTTGTACACCCATATTTATAGCAGCATTATTCACAATAGCTAAACTATGGGAGCAACCCAAATGTCCATTGTCAAATAAATGAATTAGCAAAATGTGGTATATACATACAATAGGATATTATTCAGCATTTAGAAGGAAGGATACTCTGACACATGCTGAAACATGAATAAAACTTGAGGATATTATGTTAAGTGAAATAAGCCAGTCACAAAAAGACAAGTGATTCCACTTAGATGCAATACTTGAGTAGGACCATAGAGACATGAAGTGGAATGGTGGTTGCCAGAGGCTGGGAGGTGGGGGCAATGGGGACTTAATGTTTAATGAGTATAGAGTTTCAGTTTTATAAGATGAAAAGAGTTAAAGAGATGGATGGTAGTGATGGTTGCACATCATGAATGTATTAAAAACCACTGAACTGTACATGTTAATATGGTTAGATAGTAAATTTCACATTATACGTATCAAAATAAAAAAATTGGGGGGAAAAAAGGGCAAATGACTTTTATAGGCAAAATGGCTAAAATTAAAAAGACTGAGAAAACCAAATATTAACAAGTATGTAAACCAAGTGAACAGTAATGCATTGCTGGTAGGAGTGTAAAATGGTGCAACCCCTTTGGAGACTGGAAATTTCTAATAAACATAACTATATACTTACCCCAGGAAACAGTAATTGTACTACTAGGTATTTATCCTCCCATCACCAAGTTAAAATATACATCCACAAACAAAACCTTATACAAGAATGTTAAAATGTTCACATTAGCTTCATTCATAAAAGCCAAAATCCAGAGATAATCCAATACCAATCAACAGATATTGGAGCATATTGATACTATAAATTAAAACTCAGCAATAAAAGGAACTACTGTTTAAAACTCAGCAATAAAAGGAACAAACTACTGTCATATGCAACAACACAGAAAACATTGAATGAAAGAAAAGAAACACAAGAGAGAAACCATTCAATGATTCCATTATATGAAGTTCAAGAACAGTCAAAACTCATCTATAGACATAAAAATCAGAACAATGGTTGCTTCTAGGGTGAAAAATGGGAACTGATATGAAAGGGTCATGAAGGAACTTTATAGGGTGATGGGAATATTTTGTCTTGAAAGGAGTGGTGTGGGTTACAAGAATGTATACATTTGCTAAAATGTATCATGCTGTACACTTAATGTCTATACGTTTTATAATATAAGGTATACCTCAATAATTTGTATTAGTTTGTAATATAACTAAGATGCCAAGGGCTAAATGGGATTCAGGGATATCACAATACTGGAGTTCAGACAAGCTCATCGGCTACCTCTCTCTCTGTTTCTTTCTCTCTCTCTCTCCTTTCCCTCTACCTTTCCCCTTTCCCTCTGGCTTTATTCTGGATCCACTTACTCCACAGAGCCATAAGAAAGTTTCCACCATGCCCTTGGTGATCATGACAGAGTCCACAATGCTGAAATCACCCTGGGACAAAAATTCTATATTGGCTGAACTTATTCACATAAGAGAAGAAACTCGGCACAACGTGATTCTTATTTTAATCATGCTTCATAGCTAACTGGCTGGTCTGCTGAAGTCGTTCTGGGCAAACCAATCTTAGAGCAAATACTGGTCATGCTTCTCTGATCCAGGGAGGTAAATTACTAATTTGGAGATTGCCTTCAGCCCATTTAAAAGAATACTCACATTTTACTTGGAACAGCTCATTTATCTGTGCATTTATTACTGTGTTTGTAAAAGTCATGATAGGCCTTAAATGTATCACAGTCAGGTGTCTAAGACACACATTATTGATTTTGCTCTCTGAAGAGGTCACATTGAGAAAGGGGATGACTCTGAGCTTTAGCATGATGGAACCGTGGTACCTAACCAAACAGTAAACCTCTGTCACTCCATTCCATTTACAAATATGGTTTGACTTCTATGTGCTTCTCTTCCTGCAAAAGTTCAACAAGACTTTCTAGAAACCATTTGTCCTGCAGTCCCTAAATAAAATTGTCAGATAATTTTCTTCCTGGGCCTTTGGCCAGCTGGGGATTTTATTTTTTCCTACATCCTTTTTTATAAACTAAAATCTAATTTCCTACATTTGCTCCTTGTATTTCCTAACTCAGGAAAATTCACCCTCCTGAAGTTCCTTGCTTGACTTCTTTTCCTCCTGTCTTCCACAGTTCACTCAGGAGGTCCAAGCTCAGGACTCAAGGGGGAATGATTTTGGTACAGTCGCCCACTAGGCTCTGTCTAACTACAGTCCACAGATTTGTTTTTGTAAATAAGGTTTTATTGGAGTATAGCCCCACCCTCTTCTTCACATATTGCCCATGGCTCCTTTCATGCAACAGTGACAGAAATGAAAAGTTGGAATGGGACAGTAATACTCACAATCCTAAAATATTTCCTATCTGGCCTTGCAAGGAAGTTTGCCCCTCCCTGACCTACACTCTCACCTTCTCATGCTTCCCTCCACGATGCTAGATCTCAAACATTCTCCTTGGAATGGAAGTGGTCTATCAGGAGCTTAACAGAAAAACTAAGTCATATGGGGCTAGCCATATCTATTATGAATGTTATTGATACAGAAAAGTGTGTTATGGGGAGGCTACTTCTCCCAACACTTGAATGACACTGGAGGACAAAGCATGCCAGCAATTCTTTCCAACTCACTTACCCAGCCACTCAACCTTTCTCCATCAGATCTCAGTGGAAATTAAATTTTTATGCAGATGTAAACATATTCTAGTCTATGAACATTTAACTCTAAGGAACATTTTTTCTCTGAAATCTTTTGTTAAAGCTAGCAATAAGAATTATATAGAAAATTCTTTAAAAAAATAGTAAAATATATATTTTGACCATGGAAACAACCTTGAAAAGTCAATAAACAGCTTGACAATGGAAGCCTGGTGTGGGAAGAAGTTTGGTCATGAAGAATCTAGCAGAAACTAGGGACTCACAATGGAGGCTAAGAGAATACAAGGGAGTTACTCCACCCTAGGTTCATGATGTGCTCAAGAGGAGGAAGGGCTGTTTTGAGATGGATTCCTGCCCAGCCATCTGTAATGAAGGTCCCAAGGAAGAGGTAGTAAACAGTAAGCACCACCATGGGAGTGCTCCCATGAGACCTGATGTTTTAGGATTGCCCATCCTCTCTTCTCTGAGATAGATGACTGCAAAAAACTAATGGGCAGAGCTGGGCATGGCTCAGCACTGACACCAACAGTCCAACAATCTTCTCACCATTATCACCTCTATCAAAGTCAAAGCACAGCGGAGGCCCCAGACCTGTTCCCAGTCCTCTTTACCTCTCCCCAAAACGAGGTGGTGTTTATAATGCTCATGCATCTTTCACAGCTTAATATTGATACATCTGGGTCCACAAACAGTGTTATGCAACTATACTAATTCAATAGAGAATTGAAGTATGTGCTTTTCTTCCTAGCTTCTGGGTAGACTTCCATTACTAAACTAGTCAGTTCTTTCAAGGTTGCATCCATCCAAGTGGCCTGACCCACCTTGGAAAGTACTCACAGAACCAGTATGAGTTCCACACCTTTAGGAATGACGAAAACATATGTGTCTGGGAAGTTTGGAAAACTGGTTATTTTTATTTAAAGTTTAAGATTACCTAACAGCTCTTTACAAACAGGGCTGTGGTTTGCAGGTCAGTTCCTCATCTCTGGGTCTGGGCCTTGTGCTCAGGTGATGTTTGTGGAAAACAATAAATATGTATATTATGGAATAAATAATAAATTTATTTAGATGTATTTATTTAGATGTACCACATTGTATGTTTCATTCTATATCTTGGTATTTCCACTACATTTTAAGTTGTTAATGTATTGTTTCATTTATTTAAGATGGTAATATTAGTACATATATTCATGGTCTGTTTGTTTTGATTGCTGTGTGTTATTCCATCCATTATGAGAGATATTCAGGTTACTTACAATTTTCCACAATTACAAGCACTGCTCTGTGGACATCTTTGTCATCATATCCATCTGCCATGGGCAGGAGTTTCCCTAAAGCATATTTACATTTCAATTCCCTGTTTTCTATTAAGGTTAAACACTTTATCATATGATTGGCCATTCAGATTTCTTCTTCAGTAAACAATCTTTTCATATTCTTTGCTTCTTTCCTATTGTTTTTATTCTTGCTTAATACTAGATATTCCACATGTAACCTGACTACTAATCATTAACTTATGTTTTGAGTTACAAATATTTTTGCCAATGCGAGGCTTATCGTTCAGCTTTTATTAATGGTTTTGTTATAGTGAAGTTTATAATTTTAGGAGTCAAATGTATCCTGATTTTTATCTATTATTTGTAACTTGTATATCTTATATAAGAAAATGTTTTCTATGCAAAACTTATGAACAGATTATTCTATATTTTCTGAAGGTTTGAAAGTTTTAGTTTTCATTGTTTTATTTGTAATCCATTTGAAAGTATTGCTTCTAGTTACTGTTCCCATGTGTATATCCTGTGGTCCTCATGCCATGTATGACATAGTCTATCATTTCTGTACTAATTGGCAGTGCTACCTCTGTAATATAGCAAGTTCACATAGATTGCTGGGTCTGCTCCTGGAATCTCTATTATGTATATTTATTCCAATATTTTAGAATCAACTTGTCCAGTATAACCAAAACAACAAAATATCTTTTGGGGGTTTTAGCTGACATCTAATTTACTTTATAAACTTAACTTAAAGATTCAAATATTTGTACTGTTAAAACATCCCATCCAAGAACATAATAATTTTTCTTAATTTAGAACTTTCCTTTTGTTAGATTCAGTACTAAGTAACTCATTGGTTTTTCTGGGTGTGTAACATCATTTTTGTTTTTTATATTATTATTTTTATGATGATCTTAAAACTAGCAAACTAGAACTTCCTTATTAATGTTAATAGTTGATCTAGATACTATGAATAATGTCAGCTCTTCCTTTCAAATATTAATATCTATTTCTTCTCCTAGTATTATTGTATTATCCAGAACCCTCAACACAATGATGAATGGTGGCATTAAAAGCAGATATCCTTGTCTTGTTCCTGATCTTAAATAGATGAATCTTAAGAATTTTCCTTGTTTTGTAGTATTAGTAGAAACCAATTAACCAAGTAAGGAATGCCCTTTCCATTTATAGTAGACTAAAAGTTTTTATCATATTGTTGAATTTGATCTAATGATTTTTTATATGTACTGAGATTTTAATGTTTTTCCTTAATCTGGCAAATCAGTAATCACATTAATAAATATGCTAATATTACAAATATTTTCATCCCTGGGTTAAATTTTACTCTTTTGCAATACATTATTTTTAATATATTGTTGTATTTAGTTTTTTTAATACTTTGTATGGAACATTTACCTTTACATCTATTAGGGACTTGTGCTATCCTTATCTATATTTAATAGCAAGATTATATTGGCTTTGTAAATGAATCGAACAGGAGTAGTTTCCCTTCTTATTTAGTTTCTCAATTATTGCAAATATAAGAATTATCTTTCTCCTGAAGTTTTGGTAAACTTACCTGTAAAATCATCCAAGCCTGATTATTTTAGGGATCGTATTGCTTGTTTACTATTTCATCCTTTATTTTTTTTAATTTTTGTTTTTCATTTGCTCCTTCTGTTTTTTTTTTTAAGTTTTTTTCTGTTTTTTTTTTTTTTTGGTACGCGGGCCTCTCACTGCTGTGGCCTCTCCCATTGCGGAGCACAGGCTCCGGACGCACAGGCTCAGTGGCCATGGCTCACAGGCCCAGCCACTCCACGGCATGTAGGATCTTCCCGGACCGGGGCACAAACCTGTGTCCCCTGCATCGGCAGGCGGACTCTCAACCACTGCGCCACCAGGGAAGCCCTAAGTTTATTCTTGAAGTAAGAAATTTTTGACTTGTATTGGTTCATTCATTTTTAACCCTTTTTTCCTCCCAATATAAGCACTTAACATTCAAATTTCACTCTACAATACTCTTACAGCTGCATTTACAAGTTTTGTTATATACAACCATTTTTGTTGCTTATTTCTAAATACCTTATCAATTTCCATTTTGTTTTCTCCGGTAACTCATGAATTATTAAGAAGGGTGTTTTATGCTTTACATTAGCGTTTATGGTCGGCAGCCTCTAAGATGGACTTCAGTGACACCATATCCTGGTAAGAGTGCTTTTCTGCAGCCACCTCCCTATGAATGTGGCTGGAACTCCTAAACCTCCTCTAGAACTCCTTTCTGGTGAATTTATTATGGACAAAAATGATAGAATGTGCCTTCCAGGTTAGCTTGCAATAAGACCCTCTCATGCTCTCTTGCCCCCTCACTCCACAGGATGCCACCTACCATGTTGTGTGTTGCCCTTCCACAAGGCCCACGTGGCAAGGAAAGGTTTCAAGCCAACATGGAAACAATTGAATCCTGCCAACATCCACATGAATGAGTTTGGAAGTGACAAAAGATGCGTTTCTGATTTAACATGAATTACATAGCTGTATCTGTCCTTCATGTTAATATTATACTCATATTAATAATTATATTGTCATAATTAAGTATGTATGTATAATTATATCATTATGTGTTATACCAGCAAGAAAATGAGTTTAGATTTTGGGCAAACTTACATCAAATTCCTGCTTCATCACTTATTCAACCTATGAACATTCATGGAAATAGTGTTAACCTTCTCTGAGGGTTGTGGAGGTTACACTGATCAAGTAAGACAATATTAGGAAAGTCTAGTATATTGTACACTCAACACATTTCTGAAAAATATTTTTTAATCATAGGCAAATAGAATATATGAACTAAAACCTAGAATTATTTTCTATCTTTGCCACAAATTAATCTGAGACTTTTGTTTGGATACATATTAAAAACTTAGAGACACTTCTTTGTGAGTAGACAAATATATAATGTATTTAGGGATTCTCCAACTTTTGGACTTTTATTCTCTTATGACCTGTATATTTTTATTGCAGTGTTTACCAAATTGAATTAGTGCTATTTACTAAAATATTGACAACATTTAGAAATTTTGAAGAACAATAAATGAAATTAGAAGTCCTTGGTAAACCATAACCACATGGTTGCACAATGTTCCATTCCCCTAAGGTCTTACTCTTTCACTATAAGCACTAAAAGCCTCTATAAATTGAACACCTTAACTCTTCTTCATGTATTTATTTATTTTTTAAACTTTATTGAAGTATAGTTGATTTACAATGTTGTGTTAATTTCTGCTATACAGCAAAGTGACTCAGTTATACATATGCATATTCTTTTTCTTTATGGTTTATCACAGGATGTTGAATATAGTTCCCTGTGCTATACAGTAAGACCTTGTTGTTTATCCATCTTATACATAATGGTTTGCATCTGCTAATCCAAAACTCCCAATACTTCCCTCTCCCACCTTGGCAACCATAAATCTTGAACATCTTAACTCTTTATTATGTTCAATTTCCCTTTAACAATCACGTATTTCATTTGCTGATGCAGAACAGATAACTACCCAACTCAAATATTCCTTGTTCATGACCAAGGTATGTTGAATTGTTCACAGGTGTCATTAAGAGATGGAAGGAGAGATATTTGCAAGCTAAAAAAAAGAGAAGAGGTAGGACAGAAGAAGGATACAATGGATGTATGGCCGTGGAGAATGAGATCTCGTCAATTTTGAACAAACCAGGAGCCTATTGGTTGGAACCAACTGGAATGTAACTGTGTCGGTGAACAGTAAGAAAGGGGAAAGCTAGAAGGTGACTGCAAGCCTTAGCCTAATGGATAACATGATTCAAAACCCAGGAAGCCCAAATCAACCGCAGATCCAAGAGGCAGCCACAGGCACTTAGCAAATGCGAATAGAGAAAGAGCTGGGAGCCAGGGGAAGGGGAAGGAAAAAGTTGGCACCTGGAACACAAGTGCAGCCAAGGGGTCTGTCAAATTTACAGTCCTTTAATATGGATGCCTGTATGGATAACAGAGAACACAGTGGGCAGGGAGGGGAGTGAGTCATGGAATTACAGATAACAGGGAGGCCAGAAAAGACTCTGGGCTAAAGCACAAGTAATAGAAGTAGGGAAATTACTTGGTGACATTGTCATCCTACACAGCTAGTCTCCTGCCCAGGTAAGGAAGAGGGGCTGAGGCAGTGTATATTTTATCTGTTATTCAGATGGGTGATTCTTGAGTCAACAGATGATAATAGAAGAAGTATCTATAATGAATTTTTTATTTTATAATTGAGAATAAGCTTCAAGATGAGTTTAGGTTGGGAAAATGCAAGCATGTGTTGGTTGAATTCAAACTATTTCTTAATTAAATTTGAATGTTTGCACATGTAATCCCTATTTCTAACTTCAAGCAAAATTCTTGGCAGTATAATAAAAGGATGGGCATATTGACCATCACTAGTTTATTGCTTTAGAGGACGTTCTTTAAATTAAACATCTTGTTTTGTAAATTAAACATACAATGCACAGGCAATATATTTTTGTCTCTTCACATCTGGGACTAAGCAGTATCTGTCAGGAAACTAGATTTGGAAACTTGAAATTGTTTAGCCAGATTAGCCCAGGATTGTCTCAGTACAACAAGAGTGGTCTGGGGAAGCCCCATTATGGCCTCCTAGATGTTGGCACATCCCAAGAGGTGAGACAGAAACAGGAGGGACTACAGGAATCAGAAGACTTGAGCTCTCATAGTCACTCTTCCTTCATCAAGTTGTGTGACCTTGGATTACTCCCTGACCACTTCTGAGATTTTGCTTATGCTTTGATGAATGGCGAAAAAACACCACTGGCCATTAGCCATCTCCCATCTCTCCACAAAAGTTGAATGTGAAGTTGCTATGAAAATTCTCAAGATCTCTGTAAATACAACTAATATTTTTATTAGTGGTCTAGGAAGTATAAGCACCTATGTAACAATTTTCAAAATTCTAAAAGCAGTATGTGTTTGGGAGGGTCCTAAGTTCTAGGAATTGTATATGTCTTAACTCTTGCCATGTGTCCTCCATCCAAATATACCCTCTAAGAAAAATAACTATATATCACCTTTTAATGGCAATGAAAGTATAGGAGTATGTTGCAGAAGCCAATTGCTGAATATCAGAATTAAGTCCAAGGGAAATGCCAGGTTGGCTGGAATAGGATGTCCAAACCAAAGGCAGTTGATGAGATAATTAAAATAAAGAAATAGAGCCAAACAGAGGTTAGAGAATTAGAGAACTAACAGGGCAGAGAAGCAGATCATAGAGGATGAAACGGGAGGTGGTCCAGTTAAAGAATGGCTGAGTTTTTACGTAATTCTACCAAAGATTTGCATGGGCACTTAAGGTCCATTTGTAAATTCTGACCCAGCTGAATCTCAGAACATGAGATCTATATTATAATTATTTCTGTTCTATCAGGCTTTGACAATCTGTGTTTAAGTTCTCTAGAGCACCATTTACCTAAGGGTATATCTACACTTGTGTAAGAAAGAGCTACATCATTAGAAATTTGTATTATATAAATTAAAGATGATTGTTTTAAAAAGAGGAGATATACATAGTTTCTGAGTAAGAAGCATGGTCATCAAGTGGTCCAACCCCTCAAAATGCTGCATTAGGCACCTGGTAAAAGGCATAGGAAAAGCAGAATGAGGTGAGGAGGGTAGAATGAAGGACACCGTCTATGTGGACTCTATGTTGGATTAAGGCCATTAGATTTGGAGCTCCTTGAAAACTGCCCACATCTGACACTTAATCAAGGTTCTAATTATAATGCTAGGGGCAGATTAAGGTAAAGAGGAGAAGGAAACTAGGACAATCTATGATTCAAGTGAGATTCTTCAAACTCAGTTTATAAAGTTAATCTTCCTATATTCGACTCAAGTTAATAAATCTTATCATGGGGACTGGTCTGAAGGCTGTAATCAGAACCCCCCAAGGAGCTTTCCAAAGCCACAAGTTCCTGAGACCATGCTACCCTATCTTTACTAATCTGAATCTCCTCAAATAAATCTGTAAATCAATTAGCGTACTACTGAATGAAAGTAAACGAAGACCTATCTCAGAATGGTTTAAATAAAATAACTTAGTATCTCATACAAGTAATTCAGAAGGAGAGCACCTCAGTAACATCATCAAAGACCCAGGAACTTTCCTCACTGCATCTTCAGTGTGCTGGCTTTTGTCTTTAGGCTGTCCCCTCATGTGACAATGATTGTCACAGCTCACATCTTTACACAACATGACCACTACCAGAAAAAAGAGTCCCTTTCTTGGTCCTTTGTCTCCCCATTTGACTTACCTTCACTCCCCTTTGGCCAGAATTGCATCACAGGTCCATTCTCAAATAACCCCTGGTTAGAGAAATGGAATTAACACAATTTGTAACTGATTAAAGTTCTCCACCCTGGACTTGGGACAGGTCAAGTCTCACCTGACGTATATGACTGCCTTGCTACTGAGGGATGCCGTGGGGAAATATCGGATGGATGGGCAACAAAAAACATGCACCAAAGTCGGCATTTGTTAAAGATCTGATACATTTTAGGCTATCAGCCTGACACTGGTCTATAGAAATGCAATTTCCTGATTTCCATTAGGTTATATTTCACCTCATAATTAAATACTTAATAGCACAGAGCTGTAGAGTGATCATTTTTCCTACTTCTGCACAGAATTCCACACCAATCTTGAAAAGATCAAAGGGAATCTTTGTTGTCCTGACCAAGGTGACTACTGCCTTCAGTAATATTGACATGGCCTTCTCAAACAATGCTTCAAAGAGAAAATACAAAATATAGGTTAAATATAGCTATTTAATTAGTACCACAGAGGACAATTCAAAATATTGAATTGGGGGTGGTGACATTGCAGGACAACTAGAAGTCCTCAGTGGAAGATTGGGTCAAAAGCAGAAAATATAAGCTTTTATTAGTAAACATTTGCTTCAAAACCAAGAGGTCATCTGGGAGATAATAGATAGATGGATAGATAGATAGATAGATAGATAATACATAGATGAACAGATTGTAGATTCTCATTATTCACAGATTCTACATTTGCCAATTCCCCTACTTGCTCATTTACTCAAGGCACTTTTGTATTCATTTGTGATATTATGTGCAGAGTGGCAAAAAATTTGAGTTACCTGACACCTGCCCAATTCCCAGCCAAGGCTGAACAAGGTGATGTTCTGTCTTCTTGTGTCTGCTCTACTGTAAACAAGTGTCCTTTTCACTGTACATCTCACTAGATTTTGCATTTTGTGTCTTTTGTTGGTGATTTCATTGTCTAAAATGCCCCCCAAACATAGAGCTAAAGTGCATGCTAGTGATCTTAAGTGCAAGAAGGCTGTGGTGTGCCTTATGGAGAAAATATGTGTGCTAGATAAGCTTCATTCAGGCATGAGTACTGTTGGTCATGAGTGTAAATGCTAATGAGTAAACAATATATATTAAATAAGGTGTTTTAAACAGAAACACACATAAAAGTTTATGCATTGATTGCTTGACTAGAATGTTGAGACCAGAGGCTTACAGGAACTTAACCCTGTATTTCCTCTAGGAACAATGATTCAGCATTCGCCAAGTGTTTAGGGTAAGTTTATAGAGCATAATTACCACAAAAAATGAGACTCAACTACACACACATATATATACAATATTAATTATATATAATCAACTGTATATAATATCAATTAATAATAATTTATATTTAACTATGTATACATATATGTGTATATGTATATATATATAATCTCTCTAGTAAAATTTTTTTCAGACAGCATCTTAATTTTTTTGTATTTCCCTCTAGTACCTCTGCATCATCAGGAATAAATAACCTTGTTGTATGCCAGGGTCCAGAATTTAAAATAAGGAATTGGCTCTATGGGTGCTAGAATGCTTAAAGAACAAAACAAAATAAAGAAAAAAAACCACTGAGTTAATGAACCCACAGATAATAACTATGGGAATAAAGGGAAGTGGTTGTGGGACCTGGGAGCTCAGAGGAGGATCTCCACGGTGTCCAGGCTCAGACCTTCAATGAAGGACCACCTCTGAGCTGCTGCTCAAACCTCTAGGAAGGCATAATGAGGCAGATTCTGTAAGTGGCAAATGAAGCTGGGGCAGGAAGCAACTGCATTGTTATAGCAACACTGAAAGCAACAGGAAGCAAAGGGGGAAGATCTAGTCCCTCCTTCATTCTCCAGTCTCGCCATCTCATCCTGTCACCCACCTTTGGCAGAGCCTATAACAGATAATAACAGGGGCAGCTGGCAGAGCTGAAATGTGGTTTCAGGGTTTCCCCCTCCATATCACAGAAGGGGGGGTTGAAGCTGGGAGACAATAAGTAAATGACTGGCATTGGAAACAATGGGTAAATGACTGGCATTGCATTAGCATCCTTCCTCTCAGTCTCCAGTAACATACACCCAGGGAAACAATGGTTTTAGTTAGAGTTCACTCAAGAAACATACTGGGAAAAATAAGTTATATAATATTGAAACTGAGCAGGACCCTGTGGGGCTTCTGGGCACAAAAGCCTTGCTGTGTCCCCTTCCCTGAGTTCCAAAGGACAGGTTCAAATAGTTGCTAATCAGGGAAGGGAGGAGATGTGGGAACTAGGGAGGAGCAGTCAAGAAAAAATAGTGCAGTCTTGGGGGCAGGGTCCTGGCTCCCCAGCAAGAGATATACGTAACAATATATTTCAGCTCTTCTGCAGAACTAAAACCCCCAACAAATGGAAGATATTAACTACTTGATGAAACATTCTTCATTCCAGAGGTCACAGTTTGCCCATCACCACCTGATGCCAGATGATCTCTGGATTGCAGTACTGCTGGCCTTGCCCACACCCTAATTCTTATCAGCAACCCTGCCCTTGGGCAATGAGGCAAGGTCCTGGTTCCTCCTGAAAAGATAAACATAGTAATATCTTTAAGTTCTTCAGCAGGAACTAAGGCCCCCACCAAGGTGGAGGCTAGTAACTTTAGGCTGAGCACAATATTCCTGGAGCACCACCCTGTTACCTAAACACCAACCAATCAGAAGAAAGTCACACACCCTGCAGCCCTCACCCCGAATTTTGCTTATTAAAAACTTCTCCCTGAAAACCATCCGAGAATTCAGGGTTACTGAGCCCAAGCCACCCATTCTTTTTTGCTTGGCCCTGCAGTAAAACTTTCTCTGCTGCAAACTCTGACGTTTCCATTTGTTTGGCCTCATTGTGCATTGGGCATAGGAATGTTACTTATGTTCAGTAATATCACTAGAAAAATAAAATAAACATAAAAAGATCACAGTGTATCTTACCTTTTACTCTGTATGTTTCACACCAGCCTGTGGACAGAAACAATACAGATCTGACCTGAAACATGAGAAAATTGCATAAGTACACATCATATTTCAGAGAATTCTAGTACTGAGTATACTCACTGCATTTTTTTTAACACTGTTTCCTATATGTGGGCTTACAATTTTTTTATCAATGAAACTGTGAGTACTTTCTATTAAGTAAAAATGTCTGCAAGAGTTCTTGTCATTAGGCTGTGAAAATACACTTGGAAATAAGTGAAGAAATTTATTGCCAAAGCATATGATCTTTATTGGGATTTCATCACTGAGTAATTAAAAGATTGATTATGTTTTGTCAGTGGTTGAGACAAAGTTTGAATCTGAAGTGAATAGAGAATTTCATTTTCCAACTCTACTGCTTACTTATCAGCTTTCATAGAGGAAATTTGCAAAATTATACTGAATACATTGCTGTACATCAGATTCTTTTTGATTGGGATGCTGACTCTCCTCTTTTAAGTGCCCATAAAGATCACCTTTCACAGGGACCACAATAGAAGGGAGATGCAAATAAGGAAAAGAGGAAATAACTGGATTGTGTCTTTCTATCCTATGAATTGATTTCCTACTCCTATTTATCACAATGCTATGAAAGAATAGGAGCCAAAGATATTAGCTGAAAAATAGAGAGGAAAAAACCTCATTTGCCAGCCTCTTTAGCAATGTTGAGGTTCTCATGCATTTTTCTCAAGTATTAAACTTTTAGTTTAATAAAATATCACTACTTGTAAACCACGTCCAGCCCCATCTTCCAGCCCACCATAAAAATTCTTGTAATGAACAGAGAGGACTTATTATCTTTCTTTCTTTCTCTCTTTCCCTCTCTCTCTCTCTTTCACACACACACACACACACACACACATACACACACACACACAAACATATACACGTGCCCACACACCACACAGGAAGCAAATTATGTTTCATTGAATGTTATTTCCTGCCCTCCAGACTGGCTGGTAAAGAGGTTTTATCCACAAAGATATTAAAGAAATGGTTGAAATGAAGCTACTCTTGGCCAATGGGATGGGGTGTGTTAACTATGCCAACTAAAGGTTGGCACTTGCCATCTACCTCTATGAGGATTAAATCACAAGCTGCTGTGACTGCTGACCTTCAACACCCCCTGAAAGGAGTTCAGGGTGGAGAGCAGGAATGAGGCACTCTGTCTTCTGGGAAAAACTGGCAGAACACGTCTTCAGATAGTTAGATATTTTCAGGAAAAGATTTTATAAGCCCAATTCTTGCATCTCCTCATACCTAGAAAAGCACTAAAATCTTTCATGGTTATGTCTGCTCCCCATTACTAACAGTAACCTTCATGAGACTAGTGGGAACATTCTGCAAAAACTATGTGCTTGACTGCATTTACTCCCCTTTCACCAAAATCACATATATACTGCCCTTCCCCCCTACCTCTCTGGGGCAGTTTCTCAAAGCTACCTGAAATGCTGTCTCCTGGGCTATAGTTCTCATTTTGCTCCAAATAAAATTCAACTCACAACTCACATTGTGCTTTTTTTTTTTTTTTTCAGTCAACAACTGAGTCCATCTCTCTCATTTACAGTATTAGATGTTTCTTCACTCTTAGAATCTGTAGAGTGTGTTGTATGTAAAGGGGCAGTTAGTTCTTGCTTCTTTTGTAATTACAACTTAATTAAATCTCTCTGCAGAATGAACTAATGCCAAGGGAGGAAAACCTAAGTCTAACCTGGAGATGGAACAGGGAAGCATATTTTTCAGTGAAAATGTTGCCCATCGTTGAGATATGGAAGGACAAAAGAAGTATTAGACCTGTGAAGGGTGAGGAGAATTTTCAAGTCTGCCTTTGTCCCATACTATTACACTTCTCTGTCTTTCTCTCCCTCATTCTTGAAAAGTACCGTTCTAGGAGCCTAAAGTTAGGGATGAAGGAAGGAGAAAGCCCAGTGTGTGGGTTGAGGAGAGCCGTACATTGTTTTTCCCAAAGGCCATTTGTAGTTTATTTCTAGAGAAGTCAAGTAGATAAGACTCCTCTGGAATCTGCAGGAAGATGCTCTCTTTTATTAGTTTTGTGTCTCAGGGTATGATGGTGAGCTGTGTGGACCTGTTAATACAAGGGATCCTACCACAATAGCAGCATGAAACCATTACACTGTTTCCTTGCTCCTTGAAGTACTTATTGCTATGGACCTGCCATCCAAGGTCATTCTGGTTTCAGGGACAGAAGGCAAGTGCTCTGTTAGCCTACAGAGCAAAAAGGAAGCATGAGGTGCAATTCCAATGATCCTATATCCCGCCTAGAGTCCAGGAGGACATAATTGTCCCCTGACATGGGGTTCACAGTCCAGGGTATCTTATCTTTTAAATATTTAAATGTATGGTATTGAAACTGCACAACTCAGATGGGATTTGAACCCAGACAAAGCTCATGTTGGGACTGCCTTTTAATTGAAATCTCACCTGGTGTCAGGACTTAACTGAAGCCCAGGTTCTTTATGTCTAGTTGCAGAAATAATTCAGTGAGAGACAAAGTGATAGGTAAGTAGTGGATTTATTTAGAGAGATACACATTCCATAGACAGAATGCAGCCCATCTCAAAAGGCGAGAGTGGCCCCAGGGCATGGGGTCAGCTTGGAAAGTGAGAGTGGCCCCATAATATGGTGTGGTTAGTTTCTAATGGGCTTGGTAATTTCATAGGCTAATAAGTGGGAGGATTATTCCGACTATTTCAGGGGAAGGGGAGGGGATCTAAAGGAACTTGGCCACCACCCAGTTTTTGACCTTTTATGGTCAGCCTCAGAACTGTCATGTCATCTGTGGGTGTGTCATTTAGCATGTTAATGTATTACAATGAGTGTATAATGAGGTTTAAGCTCTACTGAAAGTCGAATCTTCTGCTATCTTGGACCTAGTTGGTTCTAACCAGTTTATGTCATATCCTCAATGGCTATGTCATTCTTTTAAGGTTGTGCACCCTGACCCCTTCCCTCATATTTCAGTGTGTGGTCTCCAGTTGTGCTCTTTCCCTGGGCACGTAAATGTTAGGGCTGGGTATAGGAAAGCCCTTCATAAGCCCTTCCGACGCTATTAGTCAGAACTAACAGTAATTAACTCTAAATCACAATTACTCATGGTCTCTGAATTGTCTGTAAAACCATAATTTAAAAGCATATGTTTTTAGTAATTTTCCAAGATGTATATGCAAAGGGTGTACCTGTATCTGGATGAAAAACACATCTAAACTGTTAAGGTGGGCAACCCCAATTTAACTGATCTCCAGTTGAGTGTCTTTAATCAACCCCAACACCGTGAGGTGCATTTTAGCCACAGTCGTGTTACATGATGGTAATGGTAATGACAATGATGAATAATAATATAATATTATTATTGTTTTAAAACTGCTACCATTTCTTTAGCATTTATTAGGCTCAAGTTCTAAGGACTTTACACGTTAACTCATTTAATCTTCACCACTACTCTCTAATATCAATATTATTCATCACATTTTATAAAAGAGGACACATAAGCACAGAGAGGTAAAGGAACTCACCCAATATCACACAACTAAGAATCGCAGAGCAAGGATTCAACTGCAGACAATTTAACTCCAGAACACGGGCTCTTAACTTATTAGCTGCTGTCAAGTAAGAGTCTGAAGAAATGAATCCCCCATTTAAAAACATTTGAGAAATTTTGAAATGTAACTCTAAACGGCATCACCTAAGCTCAGTGTGGGTATACAGTCACAGGAAGAAAATAAATTTCAGCGAGCTGAGTCCTAGCAGTTCCTATTTAGATAATGTTTGGAAACGTTGATCTCATGATGAAGTCATTCTATCAGTATTAGGTCAGGACTTTTATCCCATGAAAAAGAAACTTTAAGGAAATGGGAGGGCACGGTATAGTCAATGGGGAAATAGAGAAAAATAGATAACTTACTGGGAGATTGGGATCCCAGTTTGATGAAGGAATAAAGAACCACTGAGGCAAGGCATGTTTTGTTATTTTTAAATAGAGGCATCTTTGGAATAAAAGGTCTACAAACTGAAGCATAATATCAGAATCATTCCTTCCCTTTCTCACCAATCAGGAAGCCGAAGCTAAAACACGGAAGGGAACGGCTGAAAAATCCAAGCCAAATTAAGAACGAGCTCTCCGTTTTATATTCCCCTTGGCTTTTTAAAGGAGAGCAGTGATGAAATTCTAGGGCACTGAAATCACAGTCCCAGGTTCCCTCCCACCCCGGCTCTGCCACTGATTCTGTGACATGACCTTGGCAAGTTACTTTGACGCTGTAGCATGGGGGAGATCCTTACATCCAGCTCATGGTACTGTTTGATGATTAAATGAGCGAGATAATGCATACAAAGTGCTTGAGACAGAGTCTGGCACAGATCAAGGATTCAGTAACCTTGGCTGACTCTGGGAAGGATGCTCGACTCTCTTTAACCCCTTCCATCAGCTTCCTCAGCCTGTCCTTTGGTTCAACCTTCAACATGGGCACAGATTCAACCCTCCCAAGTCCCTTACAAAATGACCATGACCATTTAAGCCACAACATCTCCTGGTCACCTCCTAACTGGTCTCCTACTTCTTTCCTTGTCCCTTTCAGACAATTCTCAGAGCAGTCAGCACATTCTGTTAAAATATATGAACATAGCAGTCCACTTCACTGCCCAAAATCTCTAGTTGTTTTCCATCTACAAAGACTTTACAGCATGCCCCATCCATCACCCCCTTCTTCCTGCCTCAACTCCTACAACTCCCCATCCCACACCCAACAATGATTATATCCTTTACCAAACTCCAGTCAAGCTCCTCTGAGCCCTTTCTAAACCAGGCCTCGACTTTGGCCTATAAAGTCTTGAACAAACACTAACATCGCTTCTAACAGCTCAAGGCCACACGTCCCTAAGATGACCCTAGCCCCCTTAAAGTGCCTGCCTGAGAAAACTCAGGGCTACCAGACCCTACTGTCTGTTCCAGCCAGCCCCTGAGGATAGGGCCCCTGTCTCTCTGCCTCTATGGGAGGCTAAGGAACCTAACTTCCATAAGTGCCAGTTAGCAAACTGTGTATTTTGCGTTTATCACCCCTCACTAGATTGCAGGCTCCATGAGGACAAGGATCTGACACACAGTAGGTCCTTAATAAATGTTTGTCAGATAAATAAATTAATAAGTATTAGCAATTGTTACTTTGCAACAAATATTATTTTTAAATGGTAGTAAGTACTTAAGTGGCCAATAAAGCAATTTAGTCAAAATGGAATAAATCTGAAGTGAGGGCAAGATAACAGTATATATGTTAATGAGGAAGGCATACCCATTGCCCTCAAGAATCTACTTAAAGGAACATCTGCGGGTGGGGGGGGGAAGTAAAAAAAGACCATTGATGTCTGCATTAAGAGAAAAATTAATCCTGCACAATAATAACTACAATGGGCTTCATGATATATCAGAAAATATTTTTCAATTGTTACTTTCACTTTAACCATGTTTTTCAAAGCAGCCATTCTGACAAACTGCTATTTTGCTGTATTTACGAGAGGTGATTTTACTCTCTCCTTCAGTCCCTAAAGTCCCAGAAAACAATGGTCATCACAATGACCTCAAGATTGGTGAAAAAAAATTCTGTCAACTGTTTAAGTTATTTAAACAAAGAATTAAGTAAATGTCTCATACAGCAGGAGCTATTTATTATTCGTTTTATGCTAGTTATCACAGCAGACGACTCAGCACAAGTGAATAACGATCAGGAGAAAGAGTCAACATTCCCCACACCAGGAAGGCAGGTGACCTGGACAGTGGAGACAAGAGCTCCTGTCGCAGAGCAGGTATTTCCCTGTGGAATTTGGAGATGAAATCAGGAACCAGGGTAACTGAGGATGAATCTAACAGCACCTCTATTTTCTTATTCCAATCTAAGAAATTTCTCAAAGAAACGAACCTTCATGTCTGGACTGTCCCTCTGGCCTCAGGGGTTAGTGACACACTCAGTGCATAAAGCCCACAGTGCACTCACACCTCTGGGATTACACATCCGCTCACCACCCCAACCCAGACGCTCTGGCACCACCTCTTTAATGCATGGGGGTGTTGTCAGGCATAATGACAAGCCATCTGAATAATGACACCCACCGTTGGTAGGGTGTAAATGAGACAGCCGCCTGCCCCATCCCACAACGCAGAAGTTGAGGCAAAACAGTCTTTTGAAGCTACAGTCTCCGTCCTATCATAAATCTCAGTGTCACGTATGAGAGAGCTCCCCTTTACCTTCCAGGTGGCACCTGACCTCTCACCTGTCACCAAGGCCCACTTGCAGCAATCAAACCCTAGTCTATAAATTCCCTATCAAGGATGGCCCAGCCCTTTGAGGTCCAGAGATGGAAACCCAATCCCTCCAAATGTCAGCATCGTGCCTGCCAGAGGGAAGGCAGAACACCTGGGCTCTCCCGCCTGGGTCAGGTGCGGCTCGCTTTCTCCCATCAGGGCTGTGATTACTGTGGTTCCCTTGGCTTCAGAAGCACAGCACCAAGGCTGCGCAATACCCCATTCTCACTCTCCACGCGCCAAGCTATTTATAATCAACGGGGTGCCAGGCTTGCACTGAGAAGTGTTACATTAGCTGAAAGTTGTACTAAATTTTAGCAATCTCTAACAGAAGACACCAGCTGACACAGATCGTCCTCGTCGGGCGTGGGGGGCAGAGGGGGGAGTGAAAGTGCTCAGGAAGAGGAAGGCTGTAATTTGGATTTGTGTGTTTTATTTATTTTATATATATATATATATAACCTGGGATGTCATTTAGAAATCTTAAAGGGACTCTTCTTCTCAGCATCCCCTGCCCCCAGCTGTCTTGATTAGTGGTTCTGCATATGCTGGTCAGATCCCGGGATTAATGACGGCTAATTTGCCCGAGGTTGGTGCAGCCCAGGCAGCAGACTCTGCATGACCAGCTTTTGCTGCCATATGGGCAGAAGCAGCTGTTTCAATTACTTTCAGTGCCCAGATGTGTCAGACGAGCCACCAGCCCTCTGCGGGGTACATGAGCCGCTCGGCAGCTAATTGCTTCAATCACTGTGGAAATGCAATGCTGGGTACTGTGAAAGGGGGTTTTGGGGACAGCCGAGTACCAGCTGTCGTCAGGGCTCACAAGGCCAGCAAGCAGAGAGGCTGTGACTAGACTTCAGCTTCCACTGGCTGGCCCTCGGCATGACACCTTGGCTGGCTGTGTCTTTGTCAGGTGCCCACCATGAAAGGGTGGACAGAGGCAGGTAACACACCCTGGGCTTGGATGTGTCTCTCTCTCCATGAAGCATATATGCTGGGAGCACGTGGGGCTGTGCTCTGTGACTACTAAAGAAATCAAAATTTACGAGATTTCAATTAACAAGCAATTCAGGTTGGTTATTTGAATCTGAAGCTTCAAGGCACATAGCATCCCATCCTGGCGTCCAGATAGTGATCAATGGATCAATGTGTGTTTTATGGTTTCTAGTGTGTCAGACTGAGGCAAGAGGGGAAGGGGAATGAAAGGCCAGCCCTGCACCCTCCTTGGTTCTTGGGAAAAGAAATCAGAAAGAAATATCAGGCAAAGATGTGTCCTCCCATTGTTTGGAGCAGGAGTGATGAGGAGAAAACCTGAGATAAATAGGAAACTGTTCTCATCATAATAATACTTCTGTTTAGGAAAAGAATAAACATTTGTTTAGTGCTAATTCTATGGTAATCACGGTGATTGTACTGTACTTAGCTACTGGTGTTGCCATGGTTATCCCAAGCAGATTGTGGTTATTAATGGCCTAGAATAATCCACAGTGTTCAGTTTGACACCCTTCATCAGCAACATGAGTATTAACTTCATGGCTACATCCCAGCGATTTTGGAGCCCAAAATAAGTTTGCTCTGTCTCAGCTTTGTATTATGTGGCATCTCATCTGTACTATGAAATGTTTTCTCCCTTTCTTCACATTGCTTGTCTTCAAACATGTTTTTACCACAGGCCTATAGTGTAATTAACAGAAGTCAGCATTTTTCAGATTGATCTATTGATGAATATATATTAATATAACTTAGCAAAAAAAAAAAGAGTATTGAGGGAATAAATGTGTAATCTGTGTTGAGGAACCATTCTTGAGTAGCCAGGCCATGGAGCCTATGAACTACCCATCTCAGGCACAGTAAACCAGAGTTTAAACCAACATTTATATCTCTGAGTTGAGTCATCCCTGATTCTATAACATAATCACTGATTCTCATTCTCCAGCTGGACACTCAAAGCAAGTCGCTACTTTTGTTATTATTGCTGGTGGTGGTGCTGGTGGTGTGGGCAGTGCTGGTGGTTGGTGTTATGTGTTCCTGTGTGTTTAAGTTGATAACATCAAGAGCTATGTTTCTTAAGAAAAACATAACAGAATTCTTAGACACTGAGTACAAATGAGCACTGATCAAAATATTTGTGACCATGAGTTGCATCAGCTCTTCCTAAAATCAGGAAGATGGCATGTGTTTATCAGCTATATATGGCTGCTTAACAAACAACTTTGAAACTCAGTGGCATAAAACCAGAATGACTTCCTATTTCTCATGCTTCTGAGGTTGGTCTGGACAGTCCTGCTCCCCACACCATTCACAGGAACCCCTCAGGAGGTGGCAGTCAGCTGGTGCTGGGTTGGGCTGTAAGGTCACAAAGCAGGCCTCCCACACCCATGTGGGCTTTGGTTCTCACTTGGGGTGAGACCAGACTCCCCTGCTCACAGCCTCTTCCTCTAGATGGTACTTCCTCTCGAAGGCCTCTCCACATGGCCTCTTTCCAGCAGGGGGGCCCAAGCATCCTGTTGACAATTCCAAAAAACAAAGTCAGAATCTTGTAAACTTCTTAAGGGATAGACTTGGAGCTGTCACAGGCCGTGCGGTCACAGCAAGTCTGAGGGCCAATCCAGGTTCAAGGTTGGAGAGGACACTTCAGCTCTTTATAGGTGGATGGCCTGCACGTACAGTGAGGGGGCTGGGAGAGGATTGTGGCACCTACTTTGAAGGTCCCCAGTGTGTGTGTGTGTTCAGCGTGAGGTTGGGCAGATGGGGAATCAAGAGGTTCTATATGAAATAAGTAAATAAGTTAGATTGTCCTTATATTAATTCCATGACATTTTTTTAATAAAAGAAAGTGAAACAAAAAAAATGCTTTTAATTCATAGTGCTATCCTCTGTTTTGTTAGAATACATAAAATATCAAAAAACTGAAAAACAGAGGTTTTCTTCTTTTTAAATCTCTCTTCCGAAAGCAGCCAAGTGGTATTGGTTAGAATATTTCCCATGTCTTTTGTCTGCCTTTTACTAGTATGAATGGAAAAGCATAATTTGCTCTATAAGAGAGGCCCTGAATTGTCCTTCATAGGTGACTGTGGGAGAAATTCTCCTCTCAGTGTTCTCATTCATGTCTGCCCAGTCTTAGCAGAACTGAGAGTCGATGCTCTGGTGGCTGATTCTTCCTTGAGGTGTGCCAGCATCCTCCTGGGAAAATGCTCCCTCAATCTGATTCCTATGGATTAGGAATGACCCCATCATCAAAGCCACATGCATCCAGGGGTGGTTACAATTATTTAGGTGAGTATTCCTCTGAGAAACTGTGTCCTTAGTCACAGCAGGGAAAACAAAACTGGCAATGTCACCAAACTCGGGACTAATTCAACTTGAAACTTTTAAACCAACAAAATAAAAACGTAACCATTATGCACACTTAGTGGGACTTAGCCAAGGCTGCACATTAGAATCATCTGGGAAGCATTAAAAAAAGAACAAACAAAAAGCCAATTGTTGGGGAACTCACCCCAAGCCAACTAAATTAGAATATCTGGGGGGATGGCACCCAATATGGATAATGTTTAAAGGAAATTAGAGGAAAGAATAATCAGCATGTCCATCATTTTAACTATTAATAAAATAAAATTTTGTATTAGATTCACATTCAAATCTTAGCAGTCTTTTTTACTATTTTAATAATAATAAATTTATTGATTGCTGACTCTGTGCTAGGCAATGTACTGAGTTCTGTACACATATTACCACCACTTGATCAATACTGCTATGACTTAAGTACTACTGGGGCTATTCCCATCTTCCAGATGAGGAAACTGTAGCCATGAAAGCTTAGGTAACATGCCCAGTGTCACTCACCAAATAAGCAGAGTCCCAGATGTGAACACAGGGTGTTTACTCTACAGTGTATACTTATTTTTAAGAATTTTGAATATCAGCATGCAGTTATACAGTGATAGTAAAGAGATTCCATGTACCCTTCACCCACTTTTCTCCCCGGTAAGATTTTATGTATTATAGTAAACTAACATGACCAAGAAATTGATACAACAAAGTGACATCAATAAACAACTGACCATATTCCGATTTCACTAGTTTTACATACACTTACTTGAGTGTGTGTGTGTGTGTGTGTGTGTGCTCGCTTGATGAAATATTATCTCAGGCGCAGGTACGTGAGATGTACTGTTGAAGAACATCTGAGCTGTTTGCAGGTTTGAGCTATTATTAATCAAGTTGCTACGAGCATTCATGCATAGGTTTTCTTGTGATATATGTTTTCGCTTTCGGGGTTAAATGCCCAAAGTGCAGTGGATGAGTTATATGGTGAGTACATGTTGACTTTTTTGAAGAAACTGACAAACTCGCTCCCAGAATGACTACCATTTTACATTCCCGATGTATGAGTGATGCAGTTTCTCCATACTTTCACCAGCATTTGGTGTTATCTTTTATTTGCTTAATTTTAGTTCTTCTGATAGTTGTGTTGCATCATCTTACTGTAGTTTGAACTTGCATTTCCCTCCTGTCTAATGATACTAAACATCTTTTGCCCAACCTATTTGCCATATTCATGTTTTTTCCGTGAATTGTCTGTACATGTCTTTTGTGCATTTTCTAATTGGATTATTTGTTTCAATAGTTGAGTTTTGAGAGTTCTTTAAGTATTCTCAATGGAAGTCCTTTGTTGGATACATGATTTGGAAATATTTTCTCCCAGTCTGTAGCTTGTCTTTTCGTCCTTTTCCCAGGGTATTTTATGGAGCAGGGATTTTTAATTCTGATGAGGAGTCCAATTTGTCAACATCTCCTTTTATGTCTCATGCTTTGGTGTCACTGCCAGGCACGGACTTTCAGGTGGCACTTTACTCAGACTACTCAAATTTTCTAGGCCTCAGATTATTTGTCTTTCGATTTTGGATAACAAGATCCAGGTTACAGAGTGAGAGTAAGGTTAAATGAAATAAACAATTATATATGAAGTGTATGGTATGGCTCTTGGCACATTTCATGCTGTGAGTAGCTGGTAGCTGTTGTTTTAAAGAATTATTCTGTGATAGAACATGCCAGAGGATAGCTCCCCTCACTCTGTTCACCTCATATTCTCATTCATTGTATTTGTAGCATGAAGCTAGTTCCTCAATTAACTTGAGCCTCAGGATAACCCTTAAGTAATCTTCCTTACTATATAGATGAAGGGATTTGCCCAGGTTCACTCGAATAGCTCCCCACAGATGTGTGAGTCACACCCATCCCTCCCGCCCAAAGCTGACACTGTTATCATTGCCCCATTCCATCTTTTAGTTCCCTTTAGAATTAAATTGTTAACTGCACCTTGACAGAGTCATTTTCTCAATTAAAAAATAGTCTCAATATCAAAGTGTAAGCAATGAGATATGATCTTCCTAACAATTATTTTTTTGACACAAATGATTACCAGGAAACTAACAAATCCTGTGTTGAATATCTGACAACTCTCACCTCTAGGAGAGATTACCTGATTTCAAAAGATTTCTTTTGAAATATTATTTTTAAACAATCTTAGGGAAGACGTTTTTTGTTCGATTCTTTGTGCAGCTTTAATTGAATGCTTTCCCCTGGATCAGTTTACCGTAACAGAAAAGCACAGTCCTGTATATGTACAATGAGAACCGCGTCATTAGAATTGGGCATTGTACAATCCCCAGAAGGAAAGAGGTAATGTACCTGAAGAAGATGAGAACATAAATAAACTAATGAATCAGGTGATTAAGTTAAAATATTTCTACTACAGTCAACCCCTTGGATTCCTAGTAAACATGTATCCTTCTTCTCATATACATGATGTTGTTTACAATGCCCTGTACTGCTCTAGCATGGCTTCAATGTAACATGCAAGAGTATTTCCCTTCTTTTCAAGTATTGGATAATTTTTCTTAATATTATGTACTACAGCAAATGCATTTATCTCCAGCCCTTCCAAATAGGAATGATCTAAATGCAAAATAACTAGTTCATCCAGAGGCAATTTCCTAGGCCCACTCTTTTCTCTCAGAGGTATTTCTATTCCTTGTACAGTTTAATCTTAGTCAATCTACATATAGCCCTTTATATATCTGAAATAGATGATCTAAATCTGAAATGTACTAAGCTCAGAATATTTGATGTACAATGGTGAAGGAAAAACAAGAAACAAATTCAGTAAAATTTTCACTTAGCAAAACAGAAAAGTAGAAATAGCAAATTGTGTTCACTGTTATACTATATGTCATTTCCTTTCAATAAGGAGTGTAAAGAGAAAAGGTATGGTCAAAAAAGCCGCTGGATGCCCATTAGTTGATTTACTTTCTTAATAGTGAAATGAATTCTTACATCAGCCAACCTGGCTTCCCCATCCTTTGTCCAGTGTGATATTTTCCTCATTCACTGTCTTTAATAGGCAGATACCAAAGCGAGAATGGGGAAGACCCTCCTGTGAGGAGTGTGCTCTCCTAGCGTTGCATTTACAGTGGTGTGAGTACTTGTATCTAGTATAGACCTAAGGAATGGTTTAAAGTAGTATCCCAGACCACAAGCCTCTGAATCCATGAAGATTAAAACTTATAAAAATGTAGATTAGTGGGCATTAACCTGTACCTACTAAATTTCTAGGTATGGGGCTTAGCAATTGACCTGTTAACATGATCCCTAATAGTTCTGATATGCAGTAAAATTTGAGTGCTACCACTATCAGGATTAATCAGTCAAAGTCCTTCTGATGAAAACTTAGTCCTCTGTGTATCAGTTTGAAAATGATGACCTTCCTAAGCTTGCCAACAATCAACAGCATTTGCATATAGCTTTATCATACCTTTTGAATCTGGTTTTTGCACTTTAGTTTCAGTTTCTTAGTCCCAGACTTAGATACTCTACTTTGGGATACAATAGAGAAAAAATAATCCAGGCTGCCCAAAAGAGAGCTGATCCAGGCTGATGAGAGTCCCCAGGAGTCTCTGTAAGGAAGAGGGTAAATGGGAATAGGCACTTGTATGGACAAGGTGAATCTGATTTTCTGTGATGCTTCTGGTTCTTCTAGAATATCTCTATTCAAAATTAAAGATGCCAGGATTTCAAATCAGTGCTGTAGCATTAGGGTAAGGCAAAAATTTGCTGATCTTCTACAAAGACCCACACAGGACGTGCTTCATTTTGTACAAATATTATGTTTTGATAACAAAAAAAAGTCTAATACTTGTGAGTAAAGCAAACAAATAAGAGAGACAGAGTGATCTTCGTTATCAACTTAGGGAATTGTCTAATAAGCTTATCTGAGGGTCATCTGGACATTTATTATTTCTTTGCCCTCAGATATTTTGCAACCTTTTAAAGACTGATGTTTGATTGTAGAAAACTGATAAACTATGAGTGATTTTTGCCCAACTGCAATGCAAACGATTGCTCGATAGCAATGCAAAGAGTTTCTGTCTTATAATGATGAAAATGCTTTCTGTCCAGTAAAAAGATGACCCTTTTTAAAAAGGTTATAGCTTAATTGCCCTGAATGCTATCAACCACTGTTCATTGACTTTAGCAATATTGTGTCCAGCGTTTGTTTTTCTTTTGCTAGCTATATATGTAGTTAGCAAAAGAAAAGAAAAGAAAAAGAAACTTTATCATAACTTTCTTAGAAGGCGAAAAACTTTGATACATGATCACAATGTACTTGAATGAAAGTTATGTTCTTTTAGATCTTGAAAATTATACTTTTTGAGTACATACACCAGTCTTGTTCTTTCCTATTTGCTTTCAAATAAGTCAGCTTCACTGGAGCTATCTTGCAGCACCTTATTGAAGGCACCTTATTGAAGGCAAGGAGTAGCTGGCAAACTCAATATCGCAACATTTTTATACCAACTTGCCTAAAGCTACAGACTTCATGGGCATATGGTCTGAGTCCCAAGGGACTACAGGCAATAGTTGAACCAACTGCTGAGCTGTGGCATAATGAAGACAAAGCTAACTTCTTAGCATGAAACAGAAGGATTCTCACTGCATCCCACCCCACCTGCACTTTGCTAATTCCACATTTTAGGGTCTGTCACATATAATACCTTACTTTGGTCTTAGGACTCTGATGTTTATCAGTAAGAAAAACCCAATGACAGCTGTATTAAGGAGGTTGGCTCGTGAAAATCAAATGTTGAATATACCATCAGTGGGACAGAGCTTCATTAGAAACAACTAGGAGGAAACACTGGTAATAACACTGTTCTTGATTTCTCTGTCTCTGTCTCTGTCTCTCTTTCTCTCCACACACACACACACGCACACACACGTGCGCACACACACACACACACACACAACTCTTCCTTTCATACCTCTGCTCCTTTGGCTTGTCATCACTGTTCTTATTCTCTATAAGGTGGTTGCCAGCAGTTCTGACTTTTTATGTCTTAACATTTACTATCATCAGAAATGGATGCCCTGTACCTCAAATTTCCAGCTAAAATATACTTTTTTTAATTTTAAAAATCCCAAATGATGACTATATTTGGCCTGGGTAAGGCTCCCACCCCTGTCTAAGTCTAATGTGGTAAAGGTCATGGAGTCACACATGCAAATGCCAGCTCCTAAGTAACCCTCTGGCTGAGTGTGGGGACCAGTCATTCTCACAGAAGCCAGAGGCAAGGCAGAGAAAACAAGAAATGCCCACTGTCAGAGGTGTTGATGAGAACAATGATAATATAGGGTCTGGAGATGAGGAGAAGATTAAAGGAACTGAAGGTATTTAGCCATGGGGTCAAGCTGCATGAGGGCAACATCAGCTCTGCAGTAAATAGTTGGTGGTTCTGGTCTCAGCCTTAACACAGCTGGGGGACCTGAGACCATAGACTCTCTGAACCTCAGTTTCCTCATCTTGAAGTGTCAATAATGATCTCTCCCAGGCAGTGCTCTTGACAGGATTCAGGAGACAATTCGGGTAACATATCAAGCATGTGCCTTGCACAGCTCACATTCACTAAATAGAAGCAGCTATTTCATCTAGAAAAGGGAAAACTTGGGGAGGAAGACGCGAGAACTGCCTTCACATTTTTAAAAGCCTGTCATATGCACGCAGGTTTCAACTTTTTCTGAGTACTCTGGAGCATAGAGCTTCTGTCAAGAAGTTACCAGGCAGTGATTTTTACTTCAATAAAAGGAAAAAAAAAAAAAAAAGCACAGATTGAAAGCATAAATGGACTGGGGAGAACTGAGTAAATTTCTCAAAAGATTTTTCAAACAAATCTTGGCTTTCTCTTTCCCAAGGATAATGTAAAGAATTCATGAGTCATTTGAAGGTTATCTTAGAGGGCATTGTCAATGTCTCCCACCTCTGAGTGTCTGTGCTTCTATTACCAGGCAGTGAAGGGCATTCCAGCTCCAAAGCCAGAGGGGGCGCCTCCAAATCTAGGGTATGGGGCACACCCACATGGGTCCTCATCCACATGCAGCCTGCTAAAGGAAGTCTAGCAGCTGCAATTCCATTGTACAGTGCTATTTTTAAGTATCACAATACTGAGTTATAATTTATATCTCTGTTGTGCCCGAGAATTATAGTCTACCTTACAATCTGAAAAAGAACAAAGGTGCACACTTTAGAAACAAATCTGTCACATCTGTTCTTGTTCAAGATCATTCCTCATTCCAAAGTATTATATTTTTCATTTAAATTTCCATTTTTCAGTTTATTAATAAAATTACACATCTTTTTTTGTTTGTTTGTTTTGCTTTTGCGGTATGCGGGCCTCTCACTGTTGTGGCTTCTCCCGTTGCGGAGCACAGGCTCCGGACACACAGGCTCAGCGGCCATGGCTCACGGGCCCAGCCGCTCTGCGGCCTGTGGGATCTTCCCGGACCGGGGCACGAACCCGTGTCACCTGCATCGGCAGGCGGACTCTCAACCACTGCGCCACCAAGGAAGCCCTAAGCATCTTTTGTAATGTGCATTAATGAAAATTATTTCCCAGAGAACACTCCAGAGGAGTGTTAGAAGACGTGTTAAGGAAATCAGGAGCAGAGTGTGGTGATGAGATCAGGGGCCACAGGCCTACAAAGTGATGGGAGAGGGTCCCTGGCATGGTTCTTAGTCCTTCTAGTGGGACCTAATCACATGCCCTTTCCAGCACCAGATCCATTCTTTTGCAGCCTAATCTGCTCTCCCTGAAGATACTTTATTTGATCTCCAAACTTATTCCTCAATGATCCTTCCTGGGGGTATTCTAGCAGGAAGCACAAGGAACCACAGCCTCCGTTGCTGGCTTCCTCTAAGCTGATAGTGTAGAATATGAGGATAACCACACCACACTTTCAATAATACAGCATTATCAAGACCAGTATTCCAGTAGGATGCCTTGGTATTCCATAGTACTAGTGTGGCTAATTTGCCCTCATTTGCAATCACTATTGACTTTCTAATGATGCCGAAAACTCAGGCTCTGTTCACCAGTGCTGAATCAAATCTCTCGGAGACAGAGTTTTGAGTAAAGTAGAAAAGAATAGCTTTATTGCTTTGCCAGGCAAAGCGGGACACAGTGGGCTCACGTCCTCAAAAACTGTGTGTCCCCACTTGGGGGGATTTTGTGAGGAGTTGTATAGCAGTGGTTCAAGGGTGGGGTTTCTGATAAGGAACAGGTTGTGTGCAGGGCCTGCATTCTTTTAAATTGGCCTCAGGTGGTCTCCTGATGAGCTTCTGTGGTTCTCGAGGTTATCAAGCTGTGACTTTCTCTCTGGAATGAAGAGTGCTTCATCAACTAGTTAACATCTTCCATTCATTGGGGGTTTTAGTTCTGCAGAAGAGTTCAAAGATATTGCTATGTGTATCCTGTGAGGTGGAACAAGGACCCGGCCCCAAGGCTGCATCACCATTTGACTGCTCTTCTCTTGTCACTGCATCTCCTCCCTTCCCTTATTAGCAACTGTTTGAACCTGCCCCTTGGAACTCAGGGAAGGTCATGGAGGCTGAAACCAATTCCCTACAAACAAGAAACTGGGGACACAGAAAGGCTTCTGTGCCCAAGAGCTCCACAGTGTCCTGCTTCGTTCTGCTAACTCCCATGTTCTTCTGATCCGAGGTAACAATTGTGCATGTGTTTTTCTTTTAGAAAAAAACAAAAACTAAATAGTACATTATTTCTAAGGTATTCCATTGTCCAGATGAGTTTTTTTTTTTCTTTTTGAATTAGCCATACAGTTATTCTATCTCCAGCCTCCAGCTCATTGTCCAGAGGCCAGGTATCTAATCTAGGGAGCTAAGTATCCACACATTTGTTCTATGAGTTGGGTGTTCAAATAAATTAATGGAGCCTCTTTCCAAGATCAACTCCATCTCAGACATTCTGAACACACAGTCATCCAGCCTGAAACCATGTAAACCTGCTCTTTAGTGATTTTACTGTTGAAATAATAAAAAGCTCAACCAAATAGGCAATTGTATACCTAAGACTACTCAGCTACTCAGCAGTAGAACTTCTAATAACACCAATCCAATAAGGTCCCAATAGATTGGGAATTTGGGATTGACATGTATACACTGGTATATTTTAAATGGATAACCAACAAGGAGCTACTGTATAGCACAGGTAACTCTGTTCAATACTCTGTAATAACCTAAATGGGAAAAGAATTTGAAAAAGAGTAGATACATGTATATGTATTGGAAAAAAAAAAAGTAAGAAGCAAAATAATCCAACTAGAAACTAGGCCAAAGTCAGAGACAGACATTTCACTGACAGGGATATACAGAGGGCAAATAAGCATGATAAGATGTTTAATATCATTTGCCATTAGGAGAATGCAAATTAAAACCACAGTGAGATATCATCACACACTACCAGAATGGATAAAATTTTTTAAAATGATAACATCACATTGCTGACAGGAAATGCTCTAGAAAAGAGTTTGGCAATTTTTCATAAAACTAAACATGTACTTACCATATGACTTAGCAATTGAACTGGAGAAATAGAAACTTAGGTTACACAAATATCTGTACCTGAATATTTATAGGAGCTTTATTCATAAATACCAAAAGCTAGAAACAACTTAAATAACTATTAATGAGTGAAAAGTTAAATAAACTGCAGTAATCAACACAATGGAATACTACTCAGCAATAAAAAGGAATAAACTATTGATATGTGCAACAACTTGGATGAATCACAATGGAATTATGCTGAATGAAAACAGTCAATCCCAAAATGTTACATACCAGATAATTCCATTTATAGAACATCGTTGAAATGACAAAATTAGAGCGAGAACAGATTAGTGGTTGCCAAGATTAGGGGTAGATGGGATAGAGGGGCCTGTGACCATAAAACAGTAGAGAGAGGGATTCATGTGATGAAACTCTTCTGAATCTTGACAGGTAATTTACACAAGTAATAAAATTGTTTTAAAGTAAACACACATAAATGCACACACACGCACACAAATGAGTGCGTTTAAAACTGGGCAACTGTTGGTAGTAGATTGTATCTATGTCAATATCCTGGTTGTGATCTTGTATTGTAGTTATGCCAGCTGTAACCCTTGGGGGAAACTGGGTGAGAGTACTTGGAATCTCTCTGTATTGTGCCTTATAACTGCCTGTGACTCTGCAATTTTTTTTTCAAAATAAAACATTTAAAAAATGCATCAAGATATGAGTACTGGTTGTGTGTGTGCCAGCATGTGCCTCATAAATATATTGAAAATACCTGGGCCTGCCACTTCTCTATTTTCTCCTGTGATCCAAACTCACCCCTTCCTTGGGTTTTAGTGTGTGCTGTTTCCCCGCCTCAGATCACTCTTCCCGCAGGTCTTTCCTTCTAGTGTATTGTTGTTCCATGAGTCTCTCTCCTGCACGAACTTCTCCAGGTGTAGAGTAGGGAATGGAAGCCCTCCTGGTGTTAAGCTCCATTCAGCCCAGCATAAGGCTGGAGAAACAATGACAATATTGTAGATTTTATTTTTATTGCAGAGCCATGATTCTCAAAGCACAGTCCCCATGGCTTGGTTAGGAGAGGATTCTAACCTCAGCCACATTCTGTGTCCAGAAGCAGTATCTCCCCAAACAGTTCAGTTTATTTTTGTTTGTTTGTTTGTTTGTTTGCGGTACGCGGGCCTCTCACTGTTGGGGCCTCTGCCGTTGCGGAGCACAGGCTCCGGACACACAGGCTCAGCGGCCATGGCTCACGGGCCCAGCCTCTCCGCAGCATGTGGGATCTTCCCGGACCGGGGCACGAACCCGTGTCACCTGCATCGGCAGGCGGACTCTCAACTACTGCGCCACCTGGGAAGCCAACAGTTTAGTTTTCATATTGAGCTTTGGTCACACATTTTAAACTTCCTACTGGGAGGAGGGGGCCCTTTGGCATTTCACATCGAGTATCACCATCCTGCGAGATGCTCTGTCAACGTTGATCTTCAAAAGGGCAAGATGCCTAAATATTTTCTCTTCTCTTCCAGAAGGTTCCTTATCCCCTTTGCACACTTGCCTCTCCTTTCCAACTGTCTTCAAGAGTATATGGGATTCACAGTATTGTTAAGACAAAGACATATTCTATTGTTCTAAATGAGATCACAAGAGCAGTGACATGGTTTATTCCAGACACAGAGAGCCTTGGGGGACCAAGTAGGGTTTGTTCTCAAACTACAATAATAACTACAATAATCTGGGAGTGCCCAGAATAGCTGCCGGGTTCCTAGTTGAAATGCAAACTAAAGCTCCAACGTCAATTTGGATCTCCAACATCTCTTCCTGAGCAAAGTGTTTATTTTGCTATTCTCCAAATTGACAAACAAAAGCTGCCATTTACCTGACTGCAATTATTCTATATTATTATAGTTCCAGGATCTCTGAACTATTTGCCAAAGTGTGATCTGATGTTAGGAATTTTCTGGGCAAGACTCATGCGTTGCTTTTTACATCCCTCCAATTTTCCAAGGATAGATCCCTCCAGAAAGGCTCTGGGTGTCTTCACAACTTGAAGTCTGTGCCAATTTGACACAATTCCAAGAGAAATGCCTCTTAAACTCTTCTTGTTCCTTGTCTTCATCCCAGGAGTAATTTCATTCTCAAATGATTATCAATGGGAACATCTATTCTCTTCAAAGCAAACACTCCACCTAGGAATTACTCTAAAATCTAAGTTGAATAGCTAAGGCATGGTGCTGTGCTTGCGGACTTTAAGAGTCATTTGTAGGGCTTCCCTGGTGGTGTAGTGGTTGAGAGTCCGCCTGCTGATGCAGGTGACACAGGTTCGTGCCCTGGTCCGGGAAGATCCCACATTGCCACGGAGCGGCTGGGCCCGTGAGCCATGGCCACTGAGCTTGCGCGTCCGGAGCCTGTGCTCCGCAACAGGAGAGGCCACAGCAGTGAGAGGCCCGCGTACCACAAATAAAAAAAAAGAGTCATTTGTAGAGACATGGATGGACCTAGAAATTTTCGTACAGAGTGAAGTAAGTCAGAAAGAGAAAAACAAATATCGTATATTAATGCATATATGTGGAATCTAGAAAAATGGTATAAATGATCTCATTTGCAAAGCAGAAACAGAGACACAGACGTAGAGAACAAATGTATGGATACCAAGGGGAGAAGGGGGATGGGATGAATTGGGAGATAGGGATTGACATATATATACACTACTATGTATAAAATAGATAACTAATGAGGACCTGCTATATAGCACAGGTAACTCTATTCAATGCTCTATGGTGACCTATATGGGAAGGAAATCCAGAAAAGAAGGAATGTATGTATACATATAGCTGATTCACTTTGCTGTACAGCAGAAAGTAACACAACATTGTAAAACAACTATACCCCAATAAAAAAAAAATTTTAAACATAAAAAATGAGTCAATGTAAACAAGTTCATTTGTATCATTTGTTTTCAGATTCCACATATACATGATATTGTATGATATTTGTCTTTCTCTGTCTGACTTCCTTACTTAGCATGATAATCTCTAGGTCCATCCAGACTCACAGACATAGAAAAAAAACTTGTGGTTACCAACAGGTAAGGGGGGGGAAGGAATAATTTAGGAGCTTGGGATTAAGAGATACACACTACTATATATAAAATAGCTCAACAAGGTGCTACTGTATAGCACAGGGAACTATATTTAATACCTTGTAAACAACCTATAATGGAAAAGAATATGATAAAGAATATATATGTATATATAACTGCATATATATAAATATACATATATGTATGTGTGTATATATATATATATATATATATATATAAAACTGAATCACTTTGCTGTACACCAGAAACTAACACAACATTTTAAATCAACTATACTTCGATTAAAAAAAAGAGTCAATATAATTTTAACAGATAGGTTGGAAAAATGTGAACCAAGTTGCAGATGGGGAGAGCTGCCTGGCCCACGTGCATCCAGTGTGTGCACAGGACTAAAAAAGATGAAACTTCCAAAAGTTAGTTTGGGGCCAGAAGTGGACAATTTTGAATGCCATGATAAGGAGCTGGGGCCTTATTTTGTAAGCTTCTCTGGGAAAGATGCAAAAGAAGTGTGCCAAACTGTGAAAAGCCCTTTGCTGTAATTGTCGCTCCAATGCTGTTCTCAGAGCCCAGCTGTTAGCACTAACACTCATCTTTTAATTAGTGGAGGTAAATGGGCCTTGATAATGCCTGCATGTCTTGATTTAGATATACTTGAGCCTGACTGTTGGAAGAGTGAAAGTGGCCTTGAGGAGAAACTTACACCAAGGACAGAATGATAAATAGGGGAAACACAATGCTCCAAGCTTAGGAATAAGATTTAACAACAAAAAAAAAATCTGTCAAGCTTCCTGAAAACCCGGTGGTAAAGGGAGATTGTCAGTAAAAAGGATTCAAATGGCAGTAGAACCTTTTCTAGTGGTGGTGCCTGAGGGTGGGCAGAAACTGCCTTTGCTGGCAATGGAGAGCTTTGTCCATATTGGGCCATAGCTCCCAGGGTTTCCAGACAGCTCATATAATGTGATTCCCTTTATTAAAGATCATCATCAAATACTCAACAGAATGTAATTTTATTTTTAATTTCTTTAGAAAAACTCTCAGATAAACAAACTTACAAACTAGGAGGGGGAGAACCTACCTTGTTGGATCACGTGTGGCAAAGGTGGGCTTGACAATCCCAGGCACCCTGCTGCCATCTCAGGGGGCACAGTGTTCTTGTAATGGTAAACAAAGTAACATAGGGGAGCAAACTTTATCAACAGAACCCTCTGTAGAATAACAGGAGATCAGAATTAAATCCTACATTTGTTTATTCATTCAAACACAGCCTGTTCAGTGTCTCTCATGTGCTATGCACTGGGGTTACAATGACAAACAGAACAGACACTGTCCCTGTGAACATGGAGTTTACAACCTGGGAAGAGTAGGACCAGAGGCACGCTTCAAAGAGCAGCCACAGTCATGTGGGTGTCACCATGGGAGGAAAGCATCCCAGAGGATCTCACGATGGCATCTACACCAAAGCAGGCTTTCCAGGGGAGGTAGCCACTGGAACTTGAAATTGAGGTTAGTCTGTTAGGCATGTCCTAACAGTGTCCAGGGCACTTCTGGAGCTTTGAAGAATCTGAAATGAAAGGAAGGGAAGAGGATGATGGGTGAGCAAAGCCAGATCAGGCAGGCACTTGGGAGCCATGCTGGAGAATTTGAACTTGATAAGAATTAGGAAGAGGAATAGTAATAAGGTTTGTGCTTCTTTTCCTTTATTTGACAAAGGCTTTGGGGCAGGAAGTCTTGCATGTTACACAAATCTCCACTCTTTGCTCTATGTCAAGGGCATTTTTGTGTCTCCCGTGAACTTATATGGCTTAAACTTTTTAGTCCTTAGTATTCACAAGTGAATTTCCTGTTGTCTGTAGTGGATCCCCAAAAGTGTTGAACCAGGGTCTCTTGATATTAACTCTTTTTTCTTTAAAATTTATTTTTTGTTTATTGGAGTATAATTGCTTTACAATGTTGTGTTAGTTTCTGCTGTAGAACAAAGTGAATCAGCTATATGTATACATATATCCCCTCCCTCTTAAACCTTTGAAGAGGTAAAGCATGCATCCACAAGATTCCTAGTGTTTGGCCTCCCGTTTCCTTTTCTTATAGAAAATATTTGATTCACTTGGTTTCAAAGTGCTATTTCATTAAATCATTAATTTATGAAAGCTGACTGTGATGCCAAAATTATGCCTGATCATATATTGTACCATATAATAAGATGTATATTTACACTAAAATTCCATAAAATATATTTATTTTTGTTTTCTGGATTTTCAGTAAAATTACATATTACTAATTTTTTTTTGGCGGTATGCAGGCCTCTCACTGTTGGAGCCTCTCCCATTGCGGAGCACAGGATCCGGACGCGCAGGCTCAGTGGCCATGGCTCATGGGCCCAGCCGCTCCGTGGCATGTGGGACCTTTCCAGACCGGGGCACGAACCCGTATCCCCTGCATCGGCAGGCGGACTCTCAACCACTGCTCCACCAGGGAAGCCCACATATTACTAATATTTTTATGCCACTTATGTTTTTCCCCCTTGGAACTCAGAGAGTGGAACTTTGGAATCTGGCTGTTCTGTGACCTCAGAGATGATATGGTATAGAGTTTATAGCATGAGCACTTATATAGATTTGAGTTCTACCTTTACTGTGTGATATTGAGCAAGATGCTTACCCTCTCTGTTCTTCAGTGTCCTCCTGAAAAAAGAAAAAAAAAAAAAACACTAGTGCCTCAGGGGTTATTGTAAGAATTGCATGAGACAATTATGTAAAGTCTTCCAAACAGCCTGGAAGGGAGTAAATTCTCAAGGAGGTTGGTTATTAATTATCTTTATTAATTATTATTTCTTTGCTATGCTTATGTAGAATTACTAGAGGATAATATATTTCTAATGAGAAAAATTTCTGATGATTAAAACTTAATACTTTGAGCAGCCACACATACCCATTTTTGAATGTTTGGGGGTTGAACCCTTGCTAACTGTGAAATTCCTTATTAACACATACCGATATAATTGCAGTTGCTTCTAGGAATCATTATACTAAATGTTAAATTTAGCATTAAGCAGCCATAGGAGAATCCTCAGGAAGACAGTTTACCCCCACACTAAATGGCCCTACAGAATTCCCTTTCTACAAGTGTTACTTTTAAAAATGTTGTTGTTCTTATTTGAATCTGCTCTTACTGCCAGGCTATCAGTTGGCCTGCCTCTAGTAACCCCTCAAAACTTCTGTTGTTATTGTCAATATGAATTAGAAAACAGGGAGATGATCTTGTTGTGTATTAAGAGAGTAATGAGGACCTCAGGAAAAACCTTTGCCATCAGTCAAATCTATACAATATGTCCTCCAACTTTTATGATTTCTAATCCCCCCTGCCAAATTACCACCAGTACAGTTTCTCTTTTAAAGCCATTATATTGAAAGGATACGTTTAGTTTACAATAAGAGAAATGTGGTCCCTCGTTCACGCTGCAAACACTTCATGCACTCCGAAGAATAATAAATGTGAAACTGTCAACTACTTACCCCATTTCAACCTAATCAGGACTTTAGGGAATGGCAACTTTTACAATGTTTAAGTTCAACTTTGAAGTCTCACTTAGAGCTGGAATAGCCCTATCAGCATCATGACTTATTTAAGTGCATTTATAAAACAGAAACAATTTTGTCTGTTTAACCAGAAATCAAATTAGTACATACAAACCCCAATGCAACAATAACAACTTTTTTAAATTAAGTTTTCCTTCCATTTGATCTTCTGCTGTTTGGGCTACATTTGATTCTTCAAACTGAATGGTGAGAATAGTTACCTCTGAGAGAACAGAGGTAGAATTAATGTACCTAACCACTCCCATCTCCAAGAAAAGCTCTGTATTTCACCGAAAGACCGGTTTTTATGGCTAGTTTGATAAGGCGTGACCAGAAGGTCATCCTGAGGGGTGTTGACGGTAACTCCAGGTTGCCTGTTTTGCTGTCTGCCCAAAGAACCGCTTGCTTGATGTCATGTATCCTTGCACCTGTCTTAATAGCAACAGAAGGCAAACAATGTGTTTTAGATGAGTTACTTGTTCCTACGGCTGGTCCAATAGCAATAACTGCCAAAGTAATAAATTGTCAAGTTGGGTGTTTAAAGGTTTGGTTTAGAGGTCAAACTTTCATGTTAACTCCACTGATTAAAAAGCAAGCCTTCTCAAATATTGTTCCTGCTTTCAGAAACCGAAAGACAATTAAGTTCACGGAGGAACCGAAAAAATTCCAGAAGAAAGTTGGAGTCAGATGGTACCATTTCAGCTGCAGGGGTTTCTTGTAACAAAGAAAAATCAATTCAAATGAAAGTTTAGCAAAATGAGCTATAAGGAAGGACTGTGATGGTGTTAGGAAAACAAAAAACAAACAAGAAAAACAAAACTGTGTACAGTTAAAGCAGTAAAGAGAGCAAAAAACCCAGATCAGAGCATGAAGGAAAATCTTAAAGGATTGGACAGGAAGTGAGGTCTGGACAGGCCACAGGCTCAGAGCCCAGGTGTCAGTTTGAGCTTAGAATAATTCAATGATTCATTTTATTCTCTCATTCATTTGTTCATCATACATCTATCATGAGCGAGGCATTGTGTTTTGTGTTGAGGAAACAGAGACAAATAACTTCAGTCTCTGCTCTGAAGAGATACACAGTTTATTAGTTTGATAAACAAATTAGAAAAAAGAGAAAATGAAAGGAAAAATGGAGAGAACCATCAGCAGACCAGAGACTAAGGCAGTGAGATCCAGGGGCCACAGTATGCCAGGAAAGGAGCAAGAAAAGTGAGAAGAGTTAGCAAAGATTTTTGATGGAGTTTGAAACCAAGCAGTGATAAGCAACCAAAAACCTATCAGCTTCTGGAAGGAAGGGAATATTTTAATTTATTTTTGATTTTATTTTGGCATTTATATATCAGTTACTTTACACCAGGCACTAAGAAGTTACAAATATAAGCTCATTAAATCTTTCAAACAACCTTATGAGGTAGGTACTATTATTTTCTCCCAGGCGGCCTGGTATCCATGTTCACCCCCTTACCTGGTTCACTACCCTGTAGGCAGATGGACCTTCATGTCTGTGTCCCCGTCTGTCTCCTGTGCCTGATGCAAAACAGGCATCAAGCCATATCTGCTGTGTGAAAGCGGCATGACAGCAGAACAATAGAACATCAACTTCAGGGGCTTAGAAAGAGAACACTGGACAGATTGTTCCGTTTTCTTTTAGAGCAGAAGCCCATCTCAACCTCTGCAGGTCCAAAGCCTGAAAGTCAAATCAAAAAGGAATAAATCGTATGAATAGAGTCAGGTTCCAAGAGAGTACATAAGTTCATGATTCTCCTCAGCTGCAATGTTTAAAGCAACCAGGCTCATGCATCCACTTAATAGAAATTTATTCTGTAACTCCTTGGTGCAAGGCACTGTTCTCCATGCTGGAACTACAACAGAAAACAGACAGGGCCTTTCAATGATAATCAAATGATCAAGTTAATTACAGATTGTTGTTAGGGCTATGAAGACAAGTTGGGACACAGAGTAATAGGGGGGATAATAAATAAGACATTAGGGTCTTTTTGAGAAGTTGGCATTTGAGTGAGGACCTGAAGGTTAAGAAGGATCCAGCCATTCAGCAGAGCTGGGGAGGGATGGGTCTTCCCAGCAGAGGGAACATCAGGTATAAAGGCCCAAGTGTGGAAAAGGCTCTGACACACTCACAGAACAGGCAGGTAGAACCTTATGGGCAAAGGGCAAGGGATGTGGTGTACAAGCAGAGACCAGAAAGAGCCAGACAGTTCAGGACCTTGTGCCCATAGCAGAGAGTGTGGAGATTGTTTTAAAACAAACAAACAGAAACAAAACAAAACATGGGAGAGTTCAAAACAGGGAATCCTTGATGTTTGAAAAAGATTGCCATAGCTTCTGTTTGGAAGATGGATTGGTTAGGGCAAAATGGAAGCAGGAAGGATGTTGCCCTGGAATCTAGGAGGAAAGTGTTCTGGGGGAGCAGAGGTAAGGAGGTGATGAGAAGCTCATGGGTACTTTCAGTGCAGATGAGATTTGGTAGTGCATTGCATTTGGAGAATGAGGGAAAGGGAGGACTCTAGGATGGTGCCTAGCATGGTGTTTTGAGTAACAGGGTGTAAAATGGCACCATACGTTAAGATGACGAATATGAAGGAAAGACAAGGAGTAGGAAAACTAACACTTGAACAACAAATAAATGTTTCACCTGATAGAAAACTGTCTCCCAAATCAGGGCTTGAATGAAGGTGAATATGAAATTAATTCTAGCCATCAATAAATATAATACAGTGAATTAGGTATTTGATGATAATAAAAATATCTCTTTTAATAAAAAATACTATAAATATCCTGAGGTCAGGCGTTGTGACCGATTCATACTAGATGTTCAGTAAATCTGTGTTTGTTGAAATAAATCTAAATGAAAGTCAAGAGGCAGAAAATAAACTCAGGTCAAGAATAATAAGTTTCCTTTTAGGCTCTGCCACTTTCCAATTGAGTGACTTTGGGGAAGTTAAACTCTGAATTTCAATATCCTCATATGTGGAATGAGGACTGCAACAGAAGATCACAATGGTTAAATAAAATATTATGTAGAACCAGCTGCACGTTAGAGACCCTCAGACTCCTATACCCCTTCCTACAGCTTCAGCTATTGTTTACTCCCAAGTTTGGGTCTGTAAGCATTTTTTGTAATCTCTACATCTACTTCAATTAAATTTTGTCTTATCATCTAAGACAGCATTGTGCATAGAGAAGGAATTCAATTCATCTTTGCTGATTAACAGATTCCTTTAATTAAACGTAAACCCTCAGGAAGAACACATAAGTAACACAATGGACCTTGGTCTCCAGGATTCTGTCACCTATCTTTGTCCTGAATATCCCCCTTCTGCCCTCTTCTCATTGACAGGCAGCCAAAGAATGAGAATTTGCCTTTCAATCTATTGTGAGCAAAGTGAAATGATTCTCTTTCAGCATAACAAAGCCTATAGGCAGCTGTAAAATATAATTTCCTTTCAGCTTCTTGACAGACTTGATATAAATTTCAGTGCACAGGGGGAGAAAAAAGCAGGGGCCGCTTTAAAAGATAAATTTCATCATGTATGTCTGACGATAGTGTATATGTTCAGAGGTCCCCTTTTTTTAAGAGAGGAAAAACAGACTATGCTTTTAAACAATCAAAGGTTAAAGGTAGCTCCGTCATTCATGTGGTTTCATTCTCTTATGCATATTGAAATACCTCAGAAAGATTTATAACCCTGGTTCATACAGTCAGACTTCCAGTAAATGAGTCTCTTTTTGAAGGTTAAATATTTATGTTCCTATTTTCCTGCTTGATACAGACAATAAGAGTAAACCCCCATTAATCAAGGACCCAGGGTGACAGGCGGGGTTAGGACAAGAAATGGTGGCTGGTCCAGCAACTTGAGCATCTTCTGCTCTCCTACATTAGTTCTCTGGAAATGAATGAATGAATGAACAAAACCTCCCAGAAAACCAGTCTCAGGAAGCAGAAGTAAATCTCTGGAAAATATGAGTCTAAGTTAGTTTAAAATTCCCCACATATCCAACCTAGTGAGACAGATCTTAGGAGATGATAATAATTGTCCTTTAGAAGAACAGCCAATTACAGTGAGTGAAATACTTTTATATATATATATACACTTGAGCTTTACAGAACTCAATGGAGTGGACAGGCAGACATTGTTATTTTGCCTCATAGTTAAATAAGTTGATGTTTTAAGTGCATGAGTGACTTGATCTGTGTCACACAGGTGGTTCATGGCAGGACTAGGACAACAACTACGTTATCTTGATTCCTATGAGGGTGATCTATCCATTGTGTGCTTCTAATTACGACAACAGTAATAGCAACTAATACTTATGTAGTGAATTACGGTTTAACAAGGTTATGCCACTTTATCACATTTGATCTTTAGAGCAATCCCTTGAGTATTTCTTTATCTTATTTTAGTTTTCACCTGATATTTATTTTCATAAAAGTTTTGTAAAGTTCAATAAGATGAAAAATAGCTGTTCCTTGACCCTTCACCCCCAAGACCTACACCCTGAGAATAAAGCATTTTCAGCTCTCTCATTGACTGCTTCTGGTATTTATCCTCATATTTATAAATGGTATTTTTGCATTGCTATTTCTCAACTGTTCAGCTGTAGACATTACATATTGACTCCTAGGATGGAAGACAAGAATCAAGTACTGAACCCCCTCCCCCAACACACAGAAATACTTACAGGAGTTATAAAACAATTTTGGTTAAATCAATATCTAGTGCTTATATTACCGTGACCACTTAAATATTATTTACAGCTATGGCAGAAAGTACTAAATTTCCTTTATTTCTCTGTTTTCCTCAACTCCTTGCTTTTATTTATTTTCCCCCTTAAGTTAATAAAAGTGATAATTTTTCTTAGTTTCCTATGTACCTATCAAATAATTTTATTCTGAACTTCTCTCAATATAATGATATATATTATCAGGTAAATGTATCATCATTTTTAAAAACATATATTTCTTCTGAACCCTCAGGCCTCTTGTCCCAAACTGGACAGTTTTCCGGGCCACAGTACAGCCGTCATCTGGGTAATTGCTGTCCATCTCCATATACTGGATCCTTGTTTAATGTTTTTCTTCTCCTGATTTATGTCCTGATTTGGGTGGAGCAAATCCTCTGATAACTTGCTGAGAAAGAAGTATGAACAATTACACCTTGAGACGTTTTGAAGCTAAAATGTATTTTTTTTTCCTCTCACAATTCATTAATGGTTTATCCTTACCTTAGATTGAAAAACTTTCACCCAGAATCATGAAGACTTTTGTCCACTTTTTTCTCTTCAGTCTTTCTGTTGATAGAGATGAAGACATCCAAATTATTTATTTTCTGTAGGCAATCTGTTCTTTTTTATGAGAGCTTTAAAAAGTTTTATACTTAAAGTTCTGAAATATCACAATATGGGGCTTGGATACTGGTCTTTTCTTATTCATTATTCTGGTTCTTAGTGGAGCCATTTCAATCTGGGAATTCTTATCCTTCGTTTCTTAAAAAAAAACCTAATTTATAATTTTATTCAGTTGATTTTCTTTAGAAATTCTATTAGTTCAATTGAATATCCTAGATTTAATGTCTATTTCTTTTTATCAATTCTCTTCTACTTTTCTTTTTTCACATTTTTAAAAAAATTAAGGTAAAATATATAGAGTGAAATGCAAAACTTTAGCTATACAATTGTTGAGTTTTGATGAATATATGTGCCCATATGACCATTTGACCACCCACAATGAAGATACAAAACATTTCCATCACTCTCTTCCCGACATCCTCGCCCACACTCCATTTCCTCAGTTGTCTTCTGATTCTTGTCTGTCCATTTCTATTTAATGTGAAATAAACTTTGATCAAAGACATATATGGGGAAAGAGAGTTGTTGACTGATAAGACTCAGTTGTGGAACAGCTGAGGATAAGAAATTATGTTGGAGACACCCTTCTTCATCCAAGTGGCAGTACCAAGTATTCCTGTGGGCATCCTGGAAGCTAATTTAGAAGGATACTTACGGTTTGTATAAGTCATGGTTTAACCAAAGAAGCAGAGCCAGTAGGAGATATAAATGTATAGATTAAGATAGGTATATAGATATGGATACAGATATAGATATAGGTCTATATCTATCTATATATGTACATATAAAGAGATTTATTACAAGGGATTGGCTTACACAATTGTTGGGATTGGCTAAGCAAGTTCAAAGTTCGTAGGTGAGGCAATCAGGAAGAGAAGATCACAATCAGGCTGGAACCCTATGGGCACAGGTTGAATTTTTTGTCTATATGTTTCAGTCTAGAAGGAAGATACAAGGGCAAAGAGAGCAATTAAAAAAACAGCAGATGTTTGGAGTCTCTGCATCCATAAAGTCCTAAGCCTCTTTGAAACGGCTTACCTTAATTAGGTAGAGCTACCAAAATCTTTTTTGATTAACTTAAAGTCAATGGATTAGGGACTTTATTTACATCTTCAAAATATCTTCACTGCAGCACTTAGATTACAGTTTGATTTTATAACTGGGAGAAGGTGTGTACATGCTACATCATAACTGTCCTCCAGCTGTCCCTGTAGCCCAACCTAACAAGAAACACTAGAAAAAGAATTCAGTTTGTCAAGTTAAAACATCAAAACTCCATCACATTGTCTCATGATTACAATGAAGACATCTGCTTAATTCCTTTGTATTGAGCACACCACCTAGCCTGCACTCTCAGCTATGCCAAGGGTTGAGTCACAAGCCTCTAATTCAGTTCCTTTAGAGAGAAAAACTCCTATTTCCTATTAGGGAAGGTACCTGGGGTATTCAACTACCCCCATACAGACTTTCAACCATTCTTCTATCTCACATTTTAAGAAACTTCCAGTTCCTGAGATTTTCCGGCCTTCTACAGCTCAAAGGGTTTGCTTTTGTTGGGAAACCACTTGGCTTTCATGTTTCATCAATCTTGTGAAGCAGTTTCTACTCATTCACTTTCCCTCTTAATTTTCTAAGACAGTAGATTGCAGGTGCTCTCACCACAAAAACAAAACAAACAAAATAAAACAACAAAATAAAACAGGTAACTATGTGAGGAGATAGATATGTTAATCTGCTTGACTGAAGTCATTATTTAACTATATACAAATAACTGTATACAAACTATGTATAGCAAAACATCATGAAGTATACCTTACATATACATAATTTTATAAAAATGTTTTTAAAATTAAAAACGAAAAAAAATCTTGACTTCTCCAAGTTGACCTCTTCTCCCATTTTCTTGTTCCAACTTTCTAGAAAGTTTCTTACTGGACTTTTAGCTGTGTTTTGGCACATAAATGCATGAGTTTAATCTGCAAAGGCCAAATAAGTTTGTTTCCATTTTGTGAATAAGGGAATAGTATCCTTCTGAAAACTTAAGTGACATAAAGTCACACAACCAACACATGGTCAGGGCCTCAAACATAGCTTCTAGTGAATTACCTAATTCTGATGAAATGTTAAGGGCATTATTGAAGGAAACTAAGCAGTTTTTTAAGTGTGTTGAAAATATTCTCTTACTACACTTGCCTAGGAAAGTTGAAATTGTATTTCCTGGTCACACCATGCATTTATCATCCATAAGCCATTGCCCTAATAAAATATTGGAATGCCAATAGACACAATTGTTGACTTGCAAGGTTGTCCTATAAGATTAGCATATGATCCAAATAAATAACCAATAGGTAGTAACGTTTCTCCCATAGTCAAAATAAAAAACATGAGAGCAAAGTTGCCACCATGCACAACTACACTCAAGATGTTGGCTCCTCTGATAAAGACACTAACTCTGCATATCTAAAAGTTTTAAATCTAAAAATGAGATGCCTCTGTCATGGTATCAAATAATAGTTCCTCTAAATTGAAAGCTGATACTGTCACATGGCCATTTTGGATTCCTTGGAGTTTCAGTACAACATGCGAGGAATGGGTCATATTACTGGCTAGAGTCAATGATCCTGCTATCAAGAGGATAACAAAGAAGGAAGGACCATAGGTTAAATGACAGGTAATTCTCTCAAATTAAGACTACAAAATCCTTGCAAAGAGCCTCAGAATAGCCTTAAATCTCCCATCACCCTCCATGAAAACTGTAGTAGATTGGATTATGAGTCCCAATACTTTGATGAACAGTAAACATATATTCACAGTTTGCCATGTAACTTTCAGTACCCTCCCCCTTTGTGTGGAATCTTCTTTTCTACCCCACTGATAATGGGCTTTGTGAATTACTTTGGCCAGTGGACTATTAGCAGGCGTAATTGTAGCAGAAGGCATAAACACGCTTATGTTGACCCGTTGGCTTCTTATGCTGCAATGATCACCTTGAGATCTGGGCCCCAGAGTGAAATCTGTGAGAGGAACATACCTTAGTCCTCTGGTAGCCTAGAGTCCAGACTGGCCCAGTGGAGTTAGAGCTTACTTACAGACTTGGGTGCAAGGAATAAATGTTGTTTTAAACCACAGCAACTGGGACTCTTTGTTACACAGCACTATTGCAGGAATCACTGAAAAAGGTAGAGGCTCAGTTCTGTAACACTGTTATAATTCTACTTCTTAGATTTTCACAAGATTCCACTCTTCCTCCCTTGTCATAAACCTCTCCACCTGAGCAGGCTTTAGTGAAACTTCTTCCCAAGAAAATCACCTTAAATTAAAAGAGGATGAGATAGTATTTCTTCCTTACAAAGTTTATTGACCTACAAGAAACCAAATCATGAGTAATAACTAAGAAAACCAAATAAGTATCTAAATATACACAATGAAAAAATGATAAATATTGATTTCCATAAGATTAATTAACCCTATTTTGGTAGGAAAATAAGTTTAAAATTTAGAACAAGTTTATCTCTTTGAATGGTAGACTTGTCATAAAACATTTAAAAATATAAATTAGAGAGAAAATTTGTGAGCTATCCTTTTTATTATTACATCTTATCACCCTCTCTCTTCTCCCTTTCCAAATATGTGCTTTTTGCCTGTCACTCCTATTTTGGTCAGTGATACTTGCAGCAAATGCCTCTATCTTTTGCTGCCAAAATAAAATTATCTCATGGAGACATGCTGGAGGTAGGTTGTATAGATGACTACAAGTAAATAAATGATACAGATTGTTTTAAACTTATTAAATTGATTATTCTAATTTGTGTTTATAAATCTAAAAATGTTTTGCAATTATGGAGCAGAAAATATAGTTAATTCTCTTCAAGAAAATGATGAGCCTTCAAATTTTTCAAAGTATTGATTTTGACAAAACAAGAGGAAGGAGCTGAAATAATAATAAGCTAGAATTTTAGAGATGTTTTGAAATTTGGAATTAGTATTTACAAGCTAGATGATTATTTACAGTGATGAACAGTTAGTTGCATTTGAAAATATTGCATGGTTAGGGTACAATATTTATGTTTATAAATATACTTTCATATATTTATATATTTTCAAAACCAGGAAAATCTGGAATACAATTTTGTTTGCTTTGTTAACTTCTTACCAAAATTTCTAATACGCTTGTTTTTCATTATCATTTTTCTTAAATTTGTAAAATGACTAAAATATAGAGGCATACCCTGTTTTATTATGCTTCACTTTATTGTACTTCACAGATATTGCATTTTTTACAAATGAAGGCTTGTGGCAACCCTGCATCAAGCACATTTATCAGCACCTTTTTTCCCAGCAGCATTTGCTCACTTTGTGGCTCTGCCACATTTTGGTAATGCTTGTAATATTTCAAACTTTTTCACAGTTATTATATTTATTATGGTGATCTGTGATCAGTGACTTTGATACTACTCTTGTCATTGTTCGGGGAAGCCAGGAATCATACCATAAAAGACAGTGAACTTCATCGATAAACATTGTGTGTGTTCTGACTCCTTCACCAACTGGCCATTCCCCCTTCTCTCTCTCCCTCTCCTCCATCCTCCCTATTCCCTGAGACAAAACAATATTGAAATTAGGCCAATTAATAACCCTACAATGGCCTGTCAGTGTTCAAATGAAATGAAGAGTTGTACGTCTCTCACTTTAAAGCAAAAGTTAGAAATTATTAAACTTAGTGAGGAAAGCATGTTGAAAGCTGAAATAGGCTGAAAGCTAGGCATGACAAGTTGTGAATGCCAAGGAAAAGTTCTTGAAGGAAATTGAAATACAGGAAGGATAAGAAAGTGAAACAACCTTATTGCCAATATGGAGAAAGTTTTAATAGTCTGGATAGAAGATCAAGCCAGAAGATCAAACAACATTCCCTTAAGTCAAAGCCTTATCCAGAGCAAGGCCCTAACTCTCCTCAATTCTATGAAAGGTTAGAGAAGTGAAGAAGCTGCAGAAGAAAAGTTTGAAGCTCTCATAGGTTGGTTCATGGGGTTTTAGAAAGAAGCTGTATCTATAACCTAAAAGAACAAGATGAAGCAAGAAGTGCTGATGTAGAAGCTGCAGCAAGTTATCCAGGAGATCTAGCTAAGATAATTAATGAATGTGGCTCCACTAAACAGTCGATTTTCTGTGAAGATTATTAGCTTTATATTGGAAGAAAATGCCATCTAGGACTTTGATAGCTAGAGAGGAGAAGTCAATACCTGGCTTCAAATCTTCAAAGGACGGACTGACTCTCTTGATAGGGGCTAATGCAGCTGGTAAATTTAATTTGAAGCCAGTGCTCATTTACCATTCTGAAAATCCTAGAGTTCTTTAGAATTATGCTGAATCTACTCTGCCCATGTTCTATAAATGCAACATCAAAGCCTGGATGACAGCACAGCTGTTGACAACATAGTTTACCTAATATTTTAAGTCCACTGTTGAGACCTGCTGCTCAGCAAAAATGATTCCTTTCAAAATATTACTGCTCACTGACAACGCACCTGGTCACGCAAGAGATCTGATGGAGATGTACAAAAAAATTAATATTGCTTTCATGTCTGCTAACACAAAATCCATTCTGAGCCCGTGTATTAAGAAGAAATTTGGACTTTTACATCTTATTTTAAAAATATATTTTGTAAGGCTTTGGCTTTCATAGATAGTGATTCCTCTGATTAATCAGGGCAAAATAAATTGAAAACCTTCTGGAAAGGATTCACCATTCTAGATACCATTAAGAACATCATGATGACCCAAAATCTATGGGATGCAGCAAAAGCGGTTCTAAGAGGGAAGTTTATAGCAATACAATCCTACCTTAAGAAACAGGAAACATCTCAAATAAACAACCTAACCTTGCACCTAAAGCAATTAGAGAAAGAACAAAAAAACCCCCAAAGTTAGCAGAAGCAAAGAAATCATAAAAATCAGATCAGAAATAAATGAAAAAGAAATGAAGGAAATGATAGCAAAGATCAATAAAACTAAAACCTGATTCTTTGAGAAGATAAACAAAATTGATAAACCATTAGCCTGACTCATCAAGAAAAAAAGGGAGAAGAGTGAAATGAATAGTTAGAAATGAAAAAGGAGAGGTAACAACTGACACTGCAGAAATACAAAAGATCAAGAGAGATTACTACAAGCAACTCTATGCCAAAAAAATGGACAACCTGGAAGAAATGGACAAATTCTTAGAAAGGCACAACCTGCCAAGAATGAATCAGGAAGAAATAGAAAATATGAACAGACCAATCACAAGCACTGAAATTGAAACTGTGATTTAAAATCTTCCAACAAACAAAAGTCCAGGACCAGATGGCTTCACAGGTGAATTCTATTAAACATTTAGAGAAGAGCTAACACCTATCCTTCTCAAACTCTTCCAAAATATAGCAGAGGGAGGAACACTCCCAAACTCATTCTACAAGGCCACCATCACCCTGATACCAAAACCAGACAAGGATGTCACAAAGACAGAGAATGACAGGCCAATATCACTGATGAACATACATGTAAAAATCCTCAACAAAATACTAGCAAACAGAATCCAACAGCACATTAAACGGATCATACACCATGATCAAGTGGGGTTTATTCCAGAAATGCAAGGATTCTTCAATATATGCAAATCAATCAACGTGATACACCATATCAACAAATTGAAGGAGAAAAACCATATGATCATCTCAATAGATGCAGAAAAGCTTTTGACAAAATTCAACACCTATTTATGATAAAAACCCTGCAGAAAGTAGGCACAGAGGGAACTTTCTTCAACATAATAAAGGCCATATATGACAAACCCACAGCCAACATTGTCCTCAATGGTGAAAAACTGAAAACATTTCCACTAAGATCAGGAACAAGACAAGGTTGCCCACTCTCACCACTGTTATTCAACATAGTTTTGGAAGTTTTAGCCACAGCAATCAGAGAAGAAAAGGAAATAAAAGGAATCCAAATCGGAAAAGAAGAAGTAAAACTGTCACTATTTGCAGATGACATGATACTATACATAGAGAATCCTAAAGATGCTACCAGAAAACTACTAGAGCTAATCAATGAATTTGGTAAAGTAGCAGGATACAAAATTAATGCACAGAAATCTCTGGCATTCCTATACATTAAGGATGAAAAATCTGAAAGTGAAATCAAGAAAATACTCCCATTTACCATTGCAACAAAAAGAATAAAATACCTAGGAATAAACCTACCTAAGGAGACAAAAGACCTGTATGCAGAAAATTATAAGACACTGATGAAAGAAATTAAAGATGATACAAATAGATGGAGAGATATACCATGTTCTTGGATTGGAAGAATCAACATTGTGAAAATGACTCTACTACCCAAAGCAATCTATAGATTCAATGCAATCCCTATCAAACTACCACTGGCATTTTTCACAGAACTAGAACAAAAAATTTTACAATTTGTATGGAAACACAAAAGACCCTGAATAGCCAAAGCAATCTTGAGAACGAAGAAAGGAACTGGAGGAATCAGGCTCCCTGACTTCAGACTATACTACAAAGCTACAGTTATCAAGACGGTATGGTACTGGCACAAAAACAGAAAGATAGATCAATGGAACAGGATAGAAAGCCCAGAGATAAACCCATGCACATATGGACACCTTATCTTTGATAAAGGTGGCAGGAATGTACAGTGGAGAAAGGACAGCCTCTTCAATAAGTGGTGCTGGGATAACTGGACAGGTACATGTAAAAGTATGAGATTAGATCACTCCCTAACACCATACACAAAAATAAGCTCAAAATGGATTAAAGACCTAAATATAAGGCCAGAAACTATCAAACTCTTAGAGGAAAACATAGGCAGAACACTCTATGACGTAAATCACAGCAAGATCATTTCTGACCCACCTCCTAGAGTAATGGAAATAAAAAAAAAAAATAAACAAATGGGACCTAATGAACCTTCAAAGCTTTTGCACAGCAAAGGAAACCATAAACAAGACCAAAAGACAACCCTCACAATGGGAGAAAATATTTGCAAATGAAGTAACCAACAAAGGATTAATCTCCAAAATTTACAAGCAGCTCATGCAGCTCAATAACAAAAAGACAAACAACCCAATCCAAAAATGGTCAGAAGACTTAAATAGACATTTCTCCAAAGAAGATATACAGACTGCCAACAAACACATGAAAGAATGCTCAATATCATTAATCATTAGAGAAATGCAAATCAAAACTACAATGAGATATCATCTCACACCAGTCAGAATGGCCATCATCAAAAAATCTAGAAACAATAAATGCTGGAGAGGGTGTGAAGAAAAGGGAACACTCTTGCACTGCTGGTGGGAATGTGAATTGGTTCAGCCACTATGGAGAACAGTATGGAGGTTCCTTAAAAAGCTACAAATAGAACTACCATATGACCCAGCAATCCCACTACTGAGCATATACCCTGAGAAAACCGAAATTCAAAAAGAGTCATGTACCAAAATGTTCATTGCAGCTCTATTTACAATACCCCGGAGATGGAAACAACCTAAGTGCCCATCATCGGATAAATGGATAAAGAAGATGTGGCACATATATACAATGGAATATTACTCAGCCATAAAAAGAAATGAAATTGAGCTATTTGTAATGAGGTGGATAGACCTAGAGTCTGTCATACAGAGTGAAGTAAGTCAGAAAGAGAAAGACAAATACCGTATGCTAACACATATATATGGAATTTAAGAAAAAAAATGTCATGAAGAACATGGGGTAAGGCAGGAATAAAGACGCAGACCTCCTAGAGAACGGACTTGAGGTTATGGGGAGGGGGAAGGGTGAGCTGGGACAGGGCGAGAGAGAGTCATGGACATATACACACTAACAAACGTAGTAAGGTAGATAGCTAGTTGGAAGCAGCCGCATGGCACAGGGATATTGGCTTAGTGCTTTGTGACAGCCTGGAGGGGTGGGATAGGGAGGGTGAGAGGGAGGGAGACGCAAGAGGGAAGAGATATGGGAACATATGTATATGTATAACTGATTCACTTTGTTATAAAGCAGAAACTAACACACCATTGTAAAGCAATTATACTCCAATAAAGATGTCAAAAAAAAAAAAAAAGAACCTCATGATTCATGGGAAAAGGTTAAAATATCAACATTAACAGGAGTTTGGAAGAAATTGATTCCAAACATCATGGATGACTTTGAAGGGTTGAAGACTTCAGTGGAGGAAGAAACTGCAGATATGGTGGAAATAGCAAAGAACTAGTATTGGAAGTGAAGCTTGAAAATGTGACTGAATTCCGCAATCTCATAATAACACTATAATAGAGGGGGTTGCTTATTAAGACGAGCAAAGACAGTGTTTTCTTCAGATAGAATTTAATCCTGGAGAAGATGCTATGAAGATTGTTGACATGACAACAATGATTTAGAATATTAAATATACTTAATAGATAAAGCAGAGGCAGAGCATGAGAGGATTGACTACAATTTTGAAAGAAGTTCAACTGTGGGTAAAATACTATCAAACAGCATTTCGTGTTACAGTGAAATCATTCATGAAAGCAAGAGTCAATCAATGAGGCAAACTTCATTGTTGTCTTATTTTAAGAAATTTCCACAGCCACCCCAACCTTAAGCAACCACCACCCTGATCAGTCAGCAGCCATCAACACTGAGGCAAGACACTCCACCAGCAAAAAAGATTACAGATCACCAAAGGCTCAGATGATGGTTAACATTTTTTAACAATATTTTTTCATTATTGTGTGTACATTTTGTTGTTGTTGTTGTTTTAGGGTTAATAGACTGTAATATAACGTTTAGATGCACTGGGACACCAAAAGAAAAATACTGTGTGACTTGCTTTACTGCAATATTCACTTCATTGTTGTGGTCTGGATATGAACCTGTAACATATCCAAGGTAAGCCTATATAAAAATAAAATTAGGAGAAGGGGGAGAGCAGTTGGGGCAGTGTGTGTCCCTCTGCAAAGAGTAAGAAAATCAGCTCTTCCCTCGTGTGTGACACTACATGTCACAGTCTCCTGCTTGTCTCCACGCCTCCAAGTGGCTCTCTGCAGGAGCCCAGTCTGTGCCGAACTTACAGTGGGACTTCTCTTGCTAACTGTTTCCTGCAGCTAGACACTGGATAAAGCATCACCATGTCTTCATTTTCAACTAACCCTCTGGTTCATTTCAGAGAAGACAAAAATCTCATCTCGTCACTGGTGACCTTTAAGCAGACAGAGCATCTGCTGGACCTTGCAGAGATGATTGCGTGACTGACAGGGTCTTGGAGCTCCAGTGGGGTATCAGGCCTCTGTCACTCAGGTGGGACAGCCAAGTTCAGGACATTGGTCCACCAGAGACCTCTTGTCTCCATGCAATATCAAACGGTGAAAGCTCTCCCAGAGATCTCCATCTCAATGCTAAGACCTGGCTTCACTCAACAACCAGCAAGCTACAGTGCTGGACACCCTATGCCAAACAACTAGCAAGACAGGAACATAACCCCACCCATTAGCAAAGAGGCTGCCTAAAATCATAATAAGGTCACAGACACTCCAAAACACACCATTGGACATGGTCCTGCTCACCAGAAAGACAAGATTCAGCCTCATGCACCAGAACACAGGCATAAGTCCCCTCCACCAGGAACCCTACACAACCCACCAAACCAACCTTAGCAACTGGGGGCAGACACCATAAACAACAGGAACTACGAAACTGAAGCCTGTGAAAAGGAGACCCCAAACACAGTAAGTTAAGCAAAATGAGAAGATAGAGAAGCAAACAGCAGTTGAAAAAGCAAGGTAAAAACCCACCAGAACATGAAGAGGAAATAAGCAGTCTACCTGAAAAACAATTCAAAGTGATGATAGTAAAGATGATCTAAAATCTGCAAATAGAATGAAGAAAATACAAAATAACATTTAACAGGGAACTAGAGGGACTAAATAGCAAACAAACAGTGATGTGCAACACAATAAATGAAATTTAAAATTCTTTAGAATGAATCAATAGCAGAATAGCTGAGGCAGAAGAATGGATAAGTTACCCAGAAGATAAAATAGTGGAAATAATGGCTACAGAGCAGAATAAAGAAAAAAGAATGAAAAGAATTGAGGACAGTCTCAGAGACCTCTGAGACAACATTAAACACACCAACATTCGAATTGTAAGGGCCCCAGAAGAAGAAGAGAAAAACAAAGGGACTGAGAAAATATTTGAAGAGATTATAGTTGAAAACTTCCCTAATATGGGATAGGAAATAGTCAATCAAGTCCAGGAGGCACAGAGAGTCCCATACAGGATAAATAAAAGGAGAAACATGCCAAGATTCATGTTAATCATACTATCAAAAATTAATAACAAAGAAAATATATTAAAAGCAGCAAGGGAAGAACAACAAGTAACATACAAGGGAATCTCCAGAAGGTTAAGAGCTGATCTTTCAGCAGTAACTCTGCAAGGCAGAAGGCAGTGGCAGGACAAATTTAAAGTGATGAAAGGGAAAAACCTACAACCAAGATTACTCTACCTAGCAGGGATCTCATTGAGATTCGATGGAGAAATTACAAGCTTTACAGACAAGCAAAATCTAAGAGACTTCAGCACCACCAAACCAGTTTTACAACAAATGCTACAGGACCTTCTCTAGGCAGGAAACACAAGAGAAGGAAAAGATCTACAATAACAAACCCAAAACAATTAAGAAAATGGGAATAGGAACATGCATATACACAATTACCTTAAATATAAATGTATTAAAAGTTCCAACCAAAAGACATAGACTGCCTGAATAGATAGAAAAACAAGACCCTTATATATCATGTCTACAAGAGACCCACTTCAGACCTGGGAAAAATACAGACTGAAAGTAAGGGGATAGAAAAGTTATTCCATGCAAATGTAAATCAAAAGAAAGCTGGAGTAGCAATTCTCATATCAGACAAAATAGACTTTAAAATAAAGACTATTACAAGAGACAAACAAGGACACTCCATATTGATCAAGGGATCAATCCAAGAAGAAGATATAAAAATTGTAAATATTTATGCACCCAACATAGGAGCACCTCAATACATAAAGAAAATGCTAACAGCTATAAAAGGGGAAATCGACAGTAACACAATCATAGTAGGGGACTTTAACACCCCACTTTCAACAATGGACAAACCATACAAAATGAAAAAAAAGAAAGAAACACAAGCTTTAAATGATACATTAAACAAGATGGACTTAATTGATATTTATAGGACATTCCATCCAAGAACAACAGAATACACTTTCTTCTAAAGTGCTCATGGAACATTCTCCAGGATATAACATATCTTGGGTCACAAATCAAGTCTTGGTGAATTTAAGAAAATTGAAATCATATCAAATATCTTATCTGACCAAAACACTATGAGACTAGATATAAATTACAGGAAAAAAAGCTGTAAAAATTACAAATACATGAAGGCTAAACAATACACTACTTAATAACAAAGAGATCACTGAAGAAACCAAAGAGTAAATCAAAAAATGCCTAGAAACAAATGACAATGAAAACACAATGACGCAAAACTTATGGGATGCAGCAAAAACATTGTATTAGCAATCCTGCCTAAAGAAACATCTCAACTAAACAAACTAACCTTACACCTAAAGCAATTAGAGAAAGAAGAACAAAAAATAACCAAAGATAGCAGAAGGAAAGAAATCATAAAGATCAGATCAGAAGTAAATGAAAAAGAAATGAAGGAAACAATAGCAAAGATCAATAAAACTAAAAGCTGGTTCTTTAAGAAGATAAACAAAATTGATAAACCATTAGCCAGCCTCATCAAGAAAAAAAGGGAGAAAACTCAAATCAACAGAAGTAGAAATGAAAAAGGAGAAGTAACAACTGACACTGTAGAAATACAAAGGATTATGAGTTATAACTACAAGTAACTATATACCAATAAAATGGAGAAACTGGAAGGAATGAACAAATTCTTGGAAAAGCACAACATTCTGGGAATGAACCAGGAAGAAATAGAAAATATAAACAGACCAATCAGAAGCAATGAAATTGAGATTGTGATTAAAAATCTTCCAACAAACTAAAGCCCAGAACCAGATGGTTTCACAGGCGAATTCTACCAAACATTTAGAGAAGAGCTAATAAACCTATCCTTCTCAAACTCTTCCAAAATATAGCAGAGGGAGGAAAACTCCCAAACTCATTCTACAAGGTCACCATCACCCTGATACCAAAACCAGAAAAAGATATCACAAAGAAAGAAAACTACAGGCCAATATCACTGATGAACATACATGCAAAAATCCTCAACAAAATACTAGCAAACAAAATCCAAAAGCACATTAAAAGGATCATACTCCATGATCATGTGGGGTTTATCTCAAGAATGCAAGGATTCTTCAATATATGCAAATCAATCAATGTGATACAATATATTAACAAATTGAAGGAGAAAAACCATATAATCATCTCAGTAGATGCAGAAAAAGCTTTTGACAAAAGTCAACACCCATTTATGATAAAAACCCTCCAGAAAGTAGGCATAGAGGGAACTTACCTCAACATAATAAAGGCCATATATGACAATCACAGCCAACATCGTTCTCAATGGTGAAAATCTGAAACCCTTTCGTCTAAGATCAGGAATTATACACTCTCACCACTATTATTCAACATAGTTTTGGAAGTTTTAGCCACAACAATCAGAGAGGAAAAAGAAATAAAATGAATCCAAATTGGAGAAGAAGTAAAGCTGTCACTGTTGGCAGATGACATGGTACTATACATAGAGAATCCTAAAGATGCTACCAGAAAACTACTAGAGCTAATCAATGAATTTGGTAAAGTAGCAGGACACAGAATTAATGCACAGAAATCTCTTGCATTCCTATACACTAATGATGAAGTATCTGAAAGAGAAATTAAGGAAACACTCCCATTTATCATTGCAAAAAAAAGAATAAATACCTAGGAATAAACCTACCTAAGGAGACAAAAGACTTGTATGCAGAAAACTATATGATACTGATGAAAGAAATTAAAGATGATACCAACAGATGGAGAGATATACTATGTTCCTGGATGGAAGAATCAACATTGTCATAATGACTATAGTACCCAAAGCAATCTACAAATTCAATGCATTCCCTATCAAACTACCAATGGCATTTCTCAGAGAACTAGAACAAAAAATTTCACAATTTGAATGGAAACACAAAAGACCCCAAATAGACAAAGCAATCTTGAGAAAGAAAAATGGAGCTAGAGGAATCAGGCTCCTGGCCTTCAGACTATACTACAAAGCCACAGTAATCAAGAGAGTATGGTACTGGCACAAAAACAGAAAGATAGATCAATAGAAAAGGGTAAATACCCCAAAGATAAACCCACACACACGGTCACCTAATTTTTGATAAAGGAGGCAAGAATATACAATGGAGAAAAGACAGCCTCTTCAATAAGTGGTGCTAGGAAAACTGGACAGCTACACATAAAAGAATGAAATTAGAACACTACCTAACATCATACACAAAAATAAACTCAAAATGGATTAAAGACCTAAATGTAAGGCAAAACACTATAAAACTCTTAGAGGAAAACATAGGCAGAATACTCTATGACATAAATCACAGCAAGGTCCTTTTGGACCCACTTCCTAGAGAAATGGAAATTAAAACAAAAATAAACAAATGGGACCTAATGAATCCTAAAAGCTTTTGCACAGCAAAGGAAACCATAAACAAGTTGAAAAACAACCCTCAGAATGGGAGAAAATATTTGCAAATGAAGCAACTGACAAAGGATTAATCTCCAAAATTTACAAGCATGTCATGCAGCTCAATATGAAAAAAACAAGAAACCCAATCAAATAATGGGCAGAAGACCTAAATAGACGTTTCTCCAAAAAGATATACAGATAGCCTACAAACACATGAAAGAATGCTCAACATCACTAATCATTAGAGAAATGCAAATCAAAACTACAGTGAGGTATCACCTCACACCAGTCAGAATGGCCATCATCAAAAAATCTACAAATAATAAATGCTGGAGAGGGTGTGGAGAAAAGGGAACCCTCTTGCACTGTTGGTCAGAATGTAAATTGATACAGCCTCTATGGAGAACAGTATGGATGTTCCTAAAGAAACCAAAAACAGAGTTACCATACGACCCAGCAAACCTACTACTAGGCATATACCCTAAGAAAACTATAATTCAAAAAGAATCATGTATCACAATGTTCATTGCAGCTCTATTTACAATAGCCAGGACATGGAAGCAACCTAAGTGTCCATTGACAGGTCAATGGATAAAGAAGATGTGGCACATATATACAATGGAATATTACTCAACCATAAAAAGAAACGAAATGAGTTATTTTTAGTGAGGTGCATGGACCTAGAGTCTGTCATACAGAGAAAATTAAGTCAGAAAGACAAAAACTAATACCATATGCTAACACATATATTTGGAATCTAAAAGAAAAAAAAATGGTTATGAAGTACCTAGGCACAGGACAATAATAAAGATGCAGAGAATGGACTTGAGGACACAGGGAGGGGGAAAGGTAAGCTGGGATGAAGTGAGAGAGTGGCATGGACTTATATATACAACCAAATGTAAAATAGATAGCTAGTGGGAAGCAGTCACACTGAATAGGGAGATCAGCTCAGTGTGTTGTGACCACCTAGAGAGGTGGGATAGGGAGGGTGGGAGGGGGATGCAAGAGGGAGGAGATATGGGGATGTGTGTATATGTATAGCTGATTCACATTGTTATAAATCAGAAACTAACACACCATTGTAAAGCAATTATCCTCCAATAAAGATGTTAAAAATAAATAAATAAATATAATTAAAATGATCAGTGTAACCTACGTGATAAATGATAATGCCTATTTTTTCTTTTTTTTTAATACTTTTTTTTTTTACTGCACTGGAAGACCTCTTGTTTGCATTGTTGAATGCAAATGAAGATAGACAAAAAAAAAAAAAAACACTAACTGAAAAAGATATATGCACCCCCTTGTTCATTGTAACACTATTTACAATAACCAAGATATGGAAACAACCTATGTATCCATCTGTGGATGAACAGATAAGGAAAATATGATATAAATAATGGAATACTCTTCTGCCATAAAAAGGTATGGAGTCTTGCCATTTGCAACAACATGAATGGAACTTGAGGGCATTATGCTAAGTGAAATGAGTCGGACTGAAAAAGACAAATACGGTGTGATCTCACTTGCATGTGGAATCTAAAACACCAAAGCAAAACAAGCGATTTCATAGGTTCAGAGAACAGATCGGTGTTTGCCAGAGGCAGGGTGGGAGGTGGGGCAAAATGGGTGAAGGGAGTCAAAAGGTACAAACTTCCAATTATAAAATAAATAAATCATGGGGATGTAATGTACAGATGGTGACTACAGTTAATAATAGTGTATTGCATATCTGAAAGTTGCTAAAAGAGTAGGTGTTAAAAACTCTTATCACAAGAAGAAATTTGTGTATCTATGTATGGTGACAGATGTTAACTAGACTTATTGTGATCATTTTGCAATATATACAAATATAGAATTTTTATATTGTACAAGTGAAACAGGGTTATTTGTCAATTATACCTCAATATAGAAAAAGAAAGAATAAAGGAAACAACATTTTTAAGTGCCAGTTAAGGGATGAAACTGTCAAATGATCATGGAAAATCTTTTCACATTAAGAAGAAAACATATGTTTAAATATAAATGTTTAAAGCAAACCAAAATTCAGACAAACAGGATAATCTCCTGTTTAAAAATTGAGATAGAAAAAAATAACAAATTAGGAAACTACAACACAGCAGAGAGGATAAACAAGCCAAAATTTGTTTATTTGAAGAAAGAAAAAGTAAAGTTCATGGCTCCAAGGGACATGTATAAGAATGTCCATGACATTAATGTCATAATAGCAAAAAATAATAATAATCATTAACATATAACCATTAAATAATAATAAAAATCAAATAATAATAACCATTATAACCTTTTATAAGAAAATATATTGATGCATTGTAATATACATACATAACGAAATCCTTTTATAACAATGGTGGAAAAAATTGATTTACAGCTATAAGCCTCGACAGCGATTAATTTTACAAATATGTTGTCATTATTGATTTACTATAATCAGGATCTAGCACTGAGTTTGTGGGAGGAAAGATGAGTATACATCCAAACAAAGTCAGATCTCTGCTACAGAGGAAGGATGGGAATGGCTACTGAATAAGCAATACACAACGTCTACCTAAAATAGTCACTTGAAAAAAGCAATCACTCAAAGAATCACTAAATGTGCGTATAATAAATCTTACTTGCATAGTGTGATGATTTACAGATTTAGAAGCTGCTGTAAAATAAACATGGCCCTTTGGATTCCTTTATTCATTATGTATTTACAGAATCTTCTCTATGGGTATATGTGGAAGAGAGAACAGTCCTTTAATTTTCAAATTTTCTTCTTTCAAATTTTGTTCTTTCATCACTATAAAGTATTAAATAAGGTTATATATCACAGGGAAAAATCCTTTTCCTTCCAAATGCCAACTGTGTAATCATTAAAAAAATCATTTACACTGTTAGATATAAAACTTTGATATCATGGACTACATCATGGATGTGGTGGTCAAATGAAATCTTTGACAATAAAATATTTTTTAAACAGGGGAGCTGAAGCTGTATACCAATGTGTTTGATTGCACTGTCTAACCTTTCACATGGGAATTAAAGTCTTCTGTAATTTCTTTTATTTTTATTGAAAAACTCTAAATGATCATTGAATCAATTTATATTTGCATAAAGCTTTACATTTTACAAAGAATTTAAAAATACAGAATTTTCCTCTGACTTGATAACATTTTACCTTCTTATTATCCTCATTCTACAGATGAGGAATCCGAGTCTCAAGGATGTTAACGACTTAATTAAGGAACCTCGGTCATATGAAGTGAAGGTGAGTATTCAAACCGGGTGTTCTGGCACTAATCAGCTTTCTTTCCTTAATACCATGCTAGGTGGTGCTCTGTAAAAGAGAACAAAAAGAATGGAATGAGTCCTATGATGTCCCTAGTTTACAGCCTGGAGACACCTTCCAGGCAGCAATGTAGAGAAATGGAACCCAGTTAGAGCCTAATGGTCTCCTTGAGATGAGCAGACAACACTAGATTTCCAGGGAGGTCAAGACAGATGGAGGTCACATGTCGGAGTTCCAGAAAAGAAAGAACTGCACAGAGAGAGAACTCCTGAGAACAGCAAATGGTTACCCTTAAGTCTTCAGCTAAGTAATTCTGAGCACATGTGTGTGAACAAAGAAACAAAGATGAGGAAAAGAACCAACTGAATTCAGCCAAAGGAAGAACCCCTGGAACTTACACAAATCGTACTCTCATTGCCAGTATTGAAAACTTCACAATCCAAATGGACTCAGACAGACAACTCAAAACAGTATTGCATCAGTAGTGGAGCAGTATAGCCCTAAATTAAGCGGTGCTCTGGACCCATCTAATAAATCTTAAAAGCAAGCCTCAAAAGCATTAAAGTTTTTCCAAGTGACTAAGATGAGCAGCAATCACAGTTTGCCCTGAATGAAAAGATCCCTGGGATGAAGAATGTTTAATTTTAAAACCAGCAGAATCCCAGATATATTGAATGAGTCATTTACTCTATAAAGATCAAGGGTTTTTATAGAAATAAAAAATATCTAGAACCAAATGAAGAAAATTTCACAGAATCTAGCATTAAATTAAAAAATTACCAAGTATTCATAGAAGCAGGAAAATATGACCCATATGAGGAGGTAAATAAATCAATAGAAAAAGATCCAGGAATGACAGATTATAGAATCAGTAGTCAAGGACACATTACAAGTTATTATAACTATACTCTGTATATTCAAGAAGGTAAAGGGAAACTTTATCACACTGAGAGATGGAGATATAAAAAAAACATTTTGAAGTTCTAGAAAGGAAAAATACAGGGTGAAGTTGATAAAACCAATGGGTTAATTTAACCACAAACTAGATACTGACAGAGAAAAGACTAGTGAACTAAGATAAAACAAAAAAACAAAAATACTGAATATAGTAACCAGAACTTCAGTGAGATATAGGACAACTATAAACAGCTTGGATTTAGTGTACATGTAATTGCAATCCCTGAATGAGTGGAAGAAAAGTGGGACAGGAAATTATTTGTGGAAACAATACATGAAAAATTTCCAAATTTGATGAAACTATATCCCCACGGATCCAAGTTCAAAGAAGTCCAGGTTCAAGAAATAGGACTAAAATCATACCAAAATACATCATGAACAAATTTCTTTAAGAAATAAAAAAGAGAAAATCTTAAAAGCAGCCAGAGGATAAAAGATATATTACTTACAGAGAAACAAAGATATAAATGACATGGATTTGTCTGAAAAAATTCAAGCCAAAGAACAGTGAAGAAATATCTTTAAAGTTTTGAAGGGGAAAAAAAAGTCAACCTAGAATTATATACCCAGCAAAACAATCTTTCATAAATGAGGACAAAATAAAGGATTTTCTCAGACATATAGAAGCTGAAAAATTTAGCAAAAGCAGATTTGTGTTAAGATAAATATTAAAAGAAATTGTCCAGGCAGAAGAAAAAATGATACCAGAGAAAAATGTGGACCCACACAAACTAATGAAAAGCACTGGAAATAGCAACTACTTGGGAAAATATAAAAGACTTTTTCTATTTTATTTAAATAAGAACTTGATTGTATTATCACTTTTATATATAGGAAGATAATAACTGTTAAAAATAATGCTCTGGGGGTGAGTAACAAATGTAGAGGTAAAATATACAACAATATTAGAAAGGCAAATGGGAAATGGGACTATAATATAGCAAAGCTCCTGTGATGCATACTAACTGGTATGATATTATTTGAAGGTAGATAAGTCTAAAATGCATGTTTATAATGCTGTAGCAACCACAAACAAAAACTGATGATGGAGATAAAAAGAAATCATAAAAACACTTCAACCCCAAAGAATACAGAAAAAGAAGGGAAGAGAACAAAAAATAGATGCGACGTATTTAAAAGTAGAAATATACATAAGTCCAATCATATCAATAAATGTTCAATGTAAATAATTTAAAAAGCCAATGAAAAGCTTTAAATTATCATTTTGGATAAAATAGCAAGATCCAACAGGAAATAAATTTAAAATATATTGACACAAATAGGCTAAAATAAAAAGAATGGGGAAACACATTCTCTACATCAATAATCAAAAGAAAGCTGGAGTGACTATTTTCATATTAGATAAAGTAGATTTCACAGCAAAAATACTATTACAGAGAGAGACAATTTCTGATGATAAATAGGTCAATGTATATTTGTATATAGGTCAATATATATAGGTCAATGTATATAATCCTAAGTATTTATGTATCCAACGACACGACTTCAAAATACAAAAATCAAAAATTGATAGAACTGCAAGGAGAAATATTCAAAACCCCAATTATAGTTGGAGACTTAATTAACCTTCTTTAATAAGTGATAAAATAATTAGACAGAAAATCAGTAAGGATATAGAAGATATACAACAGTGTCAAAATACTTGACCTAATTGACACTTATAAAAACTCTACCCAGCAACAGTAGAATACACATTCATTTCAAGTACACACGGAATAATTACCAATATTTACTTATGTTCTAGGCCATAAAACAAGTGTAGATAAAATTTTAAGGATCAAATCAACAAGATATAGTCTCTGACCACGATAGATAGATAGATAGATAGATAAAATAAATAAAGAGATAGAAATTGCTTGCAAGAAGACATTTGGGTAATCCCCAAAGATTTGTAAATGAAATAGCATATATAAAAATAACCCATCAAAAGCCAAAGAGGTGGTGTTTTGAACTGGATTAAAACAAAGACACAACATACCAAAACTTGTTGGATGTTTCTAAAGCAATAATTACAGGAAAATTTATAGCAATTAGCAGTTCATATTAGAAAAAGAAGAAAGGTATCAAAATAATGATCTCAGCTTTCACCTTAAAAAGAAGTAGAAAAATAACAAATTAACACAAAATTAGGAAGAAATAAATAATAAAGATCAAAGTGAAAATTAATAAAACAGATAGCATAAAATAATAGAGACAATCAACAAACCAAACCTAGGTCTTATAGAGATCTATAAAATTGATAAAATTCTAGCTAGCCTTACCATCAGAGAAAAAGAGAGAACACACAAATTGTAAATATCAGGAATGTGAGAGTTGGCATCATTTCAGATTCTGCAGGTATTATAGAGATAATACGGAAAATTTATGAACAACATTACATCAATAAATTCAACAATCTAGATGTAATTGGTCAAGTCCTTGAAAGACACAAACTACCAAAGCTTATTTAAGAAGAAATAGGTACTCAGAATGGCCTTATATCAGTTGAAGAAATTAAATTTATAGTTGAAAACTTTTCTGCAAAGAAAATTCCTGGAGTAAATGGCTTCATGGATGAATATCACCAAATTTAAGAAAGATAAAATACTAATACTTCACAAGCTCTTCCATAAAAGAGGAGATAATTATTTCCAGTGTGTTTTATGAGGCCAGCATTACATACTGATCAAATTCTGACAAATAAATTACAAGAAAAGAATAAATATACTTCTTGAATAAAGTAGCAAAAATTGTAGACAACGTTTTCGCCAATTGTATACAATTTATACAAATGATAACACATCATGATAAATTGGGATTAATTATAGGAAAGCAAGGTTAGTTTTACATTCGAAGATCAATGTGATCCACTATGTGATCACAATGTGATAAAGTATTAATATTATGATTATTTAAATACATGTAAAAATATGCATTTAGAAAAGTCTATTTCAGATCAAAAATTTTCAGCAAACTAGAAATAGAAGGGAACTTCCTCAACCTGATAATGGACATTTACAAAAACTTATAGCTAACATATTTATTGGTGAAAGACTAAATGTTTTTCCCAAAGACCAGGAGTAAGACAAGCATGTCTACTCTCACAATCTTTATTCTACATTATATGAGGGATCTATCCAATTGAATAAGACAAGAAAAAGAAATAAAAGGCATCCAGTTTGGAAAGGAGAAAACAAAACTTGATTTATTCATGGTTCATGTAATTGTCTGTGTAGAAATCCAATGTAAACTAGAAAAAAAAAAATACAAGACCTAATGAGTGAGTTTGTAAAGGTTGCAGGGTACAAGATTAACACAGAAAATTCGTATCTATAAATACATTAGCAACAAATAAGCACAAACTTAAATTTACCAAACAATATCATTACAATTATATGTGAAAGACCTTACACTGAAAACAGCATTTACATGTGCATACGTATGTCAAAATTGATCAACTAATTAAACATTTCATATGTTGAGCTTATTGTCTGCCATATAGGTCTCATTAAACTGTTAAAAACTGTATGATAAAACCATCTTTTTTATACTATTTCATCATATTATTTAGCCTTCACATGTTATAAATATATGATTTGTTTCTGTGTTAAATACATTCTCGTTATGTGTTTTATTACCCCATAAAAATTAAAGAAGCATAAAATTTCAAAAAATAAGGGCACTTTATTTCTAGAGAAAATCTAATCATTCAACAAAATCAGCATTCTAGCACTTCAGAGTGTTGACATTTGTACTGGGGCTTCTTCCTTTGTGGTTATGAGAAACTAGAGAAGGTCCAAGCATCATATTCTCATACAACAATGGCCAGAGGCAGAAAAGGGTAGCTTCTCCCAGTGTGCCTTTCTTTAAGAGTAAGAGAACTGCTCTAATCATCATCTTCTCACAAAACAAGGACCAGAGATTGCCTTCTTCTTTTGAATCATTGTTTAAGCAAATAAAATTTAACAAATTGTTACTTAGGAAAGGGACTTTCCTGATCAGAATTGTTTCATGTGCCTATTCCCAAAACATCGTCAGGGGAATAGATCCCCATCACTGACATATATTAAGCAAGAGGAATTATCTTCCCTGCAAAAACTGGGGCAAATACTGATTTCCCCCTTAACAGGTAAATTCAAGGAAGACAAGACTACAGTGTCTGCTACACTAATGCTCCAAAAGAAAGATGACTCATTATCAATTACAACACAAAATAGTTGTAAAACATATCCCTCTATTATCCAGGATCTCAAGGAATGAAAGGATTCTTTAGATAATTCAGTGCAGGAATAGCAAAACCTAGCATGCACACTTCTATCCCAGATGACACCCAATTAGAGGCACACAAAAATGCACACACAGAGCAGATATCAATAATCTATCACAACATGAGACCAGACATGACCTCAGAAGTCCATTCAACCTTGTACTCTGAGTAGCACTACCAATCAATCAGTGGTCACATGTCAGATGAAATATTTTTGCATTTCTCCTGCCTTCAAGAAAGAAGACATCTGAACTGCTGGGGATCAATGATGTAGGACTGTCCCTAGATTTAGATCTCCAGGGAAGATGTTCTCCAAGCTTGGCATCCTTATTCAGTTCTCATTCTTACCTGTACACAACAGACTACCACAGGTCTACACGCTTAAATCCCCCTGTTGTCTTCCTAAAGCTGCAGCTTTGTGTAGTGTTCAAACACATTCCTAAGACCCCGGAGTACTCAACTTAAGAAATGCTTCTAAGAATTTAGGAGAAAATGCCAGTAGGAGAATAATCAAAAGGACTGTCTAAAATGAGACTAGACATACTCTAAGACCAACATCTGGGTTAATCTTATCTCTCCCTAAAATATATTTTATCTCCAAAATGCAAAAGAGATGTTCTTTCATAACAGAGTTCTACCTCACCTAATTTAAGAAAGACTCAGACATTTTACAAAGACAGCTCTCTCCCTACCATGCAGTCTTATCTGTCTTACATTTGTTCCCCTCCTTCATTTTTGAGAAATCAATAAACCTTCCAAATGGATATTTGTGGAATTATTCAACAATAAAACATAGCCATCCTTTATCTTTTCCATGAAGCTCCTGATCTCTGGTGGCCTCGGCCTGCAGCAGCTTGAAGCAAGATTTTGGTCCCCTAACCGGGAATCAAACCCAGGCCACAACAGTGACAGCACCAAATCCTAACCACCAGACCACCACCAGGGACCACCAGTGGCCAGTGACAAGGCCCTGGCACTTCAGCTATGAAGAAATGAATTTCCACATAGAAACAGAAAGTAGTGAAGCAAGTAAAGTATTTATTAGGAGGAAAAAGAGTACAGTATGTGTGGATAGACACATGGGTGGGCTCAGAGAGAGAGAGTCGTACCCTCGTGGCAGTTTGAGTCACTTTTTTGGGGCATTTCTTACAGGTTTCCTTTGACCTTGCTTTGCCTGGTTCTGAGTCTGTTTTTGGTTTGTCTCAGGGTCTTCTCCTGTATGTGTGTGCATCTCTTAGCTGAGATGGATTCCAGTGAAGAGGCCTATGGGTAGTTTACATCATTTACTACGAGGTGGCTCCCCCTCCATTTTTGACCTCCAAGGAGCCTTTCTGCACATGTGTAGTCTGGGAAGTCTCCTTGACTTCGAGAATAAGGAATATGTAGTCTCTTATCTTCTATCTGGGCAGGGCCCAGCCTCCTCCATCATCCTGCTTTTATGGAGTTTCTGCTGTTACAGAGTTTCTGTCAATGGGGGAGAAACTGTTCAGCCTAGGACCCATCCATCTCCTGCCTCACACCCATCCCTGTTCTTCTGATGCATTTGAGCTGATCACTTGAAAACCTGATGACAGCAGCCCGGGCCTGTACTGCAGCCAGTCAGGACCCAGGGACTTGGCACCTGTGATGGTTTTGCTAACCCAGAAGATTTCAAGAAACTCTCTGGAGTGTTCTATCCATCAGTGACCCTAATTGCATCCCCTCGTATTGCCATAATACATAATTAAGAAAAAGGAGACATTTGATCACATATTACAGGGATCTGCTGCATTGCTTGGGAAGAAGCTGGTTAGAGAGAGTGACAAGGATATCTACTGAATATTTTCATACAGTGAGTGCTCAAAACTATCAATCCTTCATTTATTTATTTTTTTCAGTCTGAAAATTAAAGATGAATAATGATGTCCCAATTGCCCTTCACAATCATGATTCAGCCGGAGAGCTAATAAGCCACCTTCAATACCCACCCCACCTTCTCTGAACAGATATTTTTTCCACATGGATGAACACAAAGAAATAATCAGATAGGAGATTTTTCTTCTAAATTAGGCCTCTTGTTTGTAAACTGAAAGAGTGCTAATGCAGTTCAAACTCGGCTATGCCCCACACAGGCCCATTTTGCCTCGGCTTATTACAAAGAGGGAGAAAATGGAAGGTTTTGTTCTATTCTTTGAGCTCCTTCTGTGTGAGAGGCCATTCAAACGATTGGTACTTCTCTCTCACCCGCTCTCTCTCTTGCCCGCGCCCCCGCCCCCCGCCCCCCCTTGCTCACACACTCTCTCTGTTTCTCTCTGTTATGCCAGCATTAGAGGCGAGCCGCTGGCTGAGAACGTGCTTTGATGTCGACCCCTCGCTGCCACGGCCAGACCTGCCTTGGTGGGTGAGTAGCGCAGGAGTGAGGGCATGTGTGGGAGAGAGGAGGATGAAAGGAGGGCGACTGGGGCCGAGGATGAGGACAGATTCCTGCCTGTTCACTTAGATGCTTCAGGAAGGCAAATGCGGAGCCTTGTGATTACAGAGGTTATGAACCAGCTAAACTTCAGAAATGACCATTTAAAGTACTGCCTAACCTAAAGAATCAAGTTATTGTTCAGGCTTTTGGCTTCAAAAAAAGAAAAAGAAAGAGACAAGCCATGAGCATTGCCAAAGAGAAAAAGACATTCAGATGACCTTCTAAGGAGGCTGGTTAGTCAAGGATGCAGGAACCCCAGCACACAGATAGGGTCTGAGTGACAGCTTAGCACCACTTGCTGCCTTTCAAGTTTTGTTCTGATGACTTGCCCCAGATGTCAGAAATAAATCTCTGGCCCCAGTGGTAAGGTTACATTTGTGACACAGGCAGGCAACACATGAAATCGTCACATGGGCAGTCTACTCTGATCTCCATGGACCAGCGTGGCAAGGGACACCCTGAGAGGCTGAGCCCACAAAGGAGCTTATGCCTTTTGTAAATTCTTGTCATTCAAGGGCTACCTTCGGTTAGACTGTGGAGTTTCTGTGCCTCTGTCTAGATTAAGAGGCTTTTCATTGCCAGGTTGTCAGAACAGATCGGACCTTGTTCTCCTGCAACCAACACTTGTTTCCTCCTCCCTCAACCACCTATTTTGTTCATCCCACTGCATAAAGGAATGAGACTCTGTCCTCATCATTGATTTCCCAGCACATTCTGTCAGCTTTTTCCACCAGGTTTGGGACAGTGGAAAGAAGTAGAGAAATTTAATACAAAATCCTTTCTCTTTTTTTTTCATATTTTATTGACTCCCAGAGTATATTATGTCAAAAAAATATTTTATCATCAAGCAAGAATTTATTGAAGACTACTACGTATAAGATCCATAGGAAAGAAATCTACAATTCAGAAGTTGAAAGCAAAATCATTTCACTCTATATTCAACCTGAAACCGCCCTTCAGTGCTAAAATGTCTCCTACTATTAAAATACGATCTTTTTTTAAAAAATCTCAATTTTTTAGGAGAATAAAATGATAAGAAGTTCTATGTTTTTCCCACTGCATCTTTTCCTTGACTCTTGGTTTGCATGAGTGTACCTTACCTGAGACAAGATGGTCAGTGAGTGTTCACATACTGGTCAGAATATTCATGGGAGCTATTTGCTGGTGAACAATTCTGGATGTCATCAGGAGCTAAATAAGCTGTCTGCTGCCAGTCAAAATGCCATTCAGACAAGGCCTCATTTTCCATTGAGATGGACTGACACATATCTTACTTCTAAGGTGCCTTCCAAGCTAAGCCTGCCTCCCACCATTCACAGTCTAGAAGAAAAATTCGCAGAGTCCTCTCAGCTCTACCCTTGGTCCCAAAGAAGAGGCAAGCTGATGCTCTTTTTAGGGAAGCCTCAGCTCAAAGGAAAACCTCCTTATGGAATGGGGGAGTGTCTCATTATTATCATACTCACTGCAACCCAAGAGCATCTGGGCTATACACTGGGTTCATGGTTGTAGAAATTGTTTGCCCTCCATTGCTTTTAAATGATGAAACACAAAAAGATCTAGGTTAAATGGAACCATTTGTGTTAAAGGATATATACATCTCCAGTGACAGAGAATGTGTTCAGATAAACTATGCAGACTTTGCATGAGTGTTTTTGTTTTTTAAACCACACCCTGATGAGGATTCTTACTCTTGTGAAAATCTTCGCCAAAAACATAAATAAAATCAAGCAGGAAAATTGCATGGGTGACGGAGAGCCCCCCTCCCACAGCCCGAGCAGATACTATGCCTGTCCTTCACACAGCAGGTCATCTTTGGTGACTTCCCCGGTCTTCACTCCACCCCTCAATTATGAAATCAGCAAAACTCTCAGGGGAAGAAGACCCAGAAAGAACAAATGTGGCAGCAAGAGACAGAGGGATCAATACCTTCAGAGTCTGAGACTGTAATGGGCCCTGTAGGTCTGTAAATTATCAAACAAAAATTCCTTTTCAAGAAGGCGAAAAAATGTATTTTAATAGCAGCTCTATAATTAGCCATTTCTGTTCAAGGTTTCTTAGTAGTTTTTATGTTTGTCTGCTTTACCTTTATTTCCTTTAACAGTGTTCACGTAAAATGGCTCAGAATTGCTCTCCCTCTAATTATTTACTGTAACAACAAACAAGCTGAGAGAAAGATGACAGAGTAGTGAAGAAAGATCTTGTACAGGATGTATTGACTCACCACTGCTTCCTTCTTACTCCTTGATTTTCTTTTTTATTCTTTCCTAGCATATAATTTGTACGTTTGCATAAAACACTCGCCTGAGTTGTTTGATTTTGTGATGATGTTAGACACTTGGTCTGTGAGTTTGTTTTTAATATAGATACACAGTTTGTTCAGCCTTTGGTAAAAAGCAGATTCATTCTAGCCCCAAAGTTACGATTGGCCAAGATGGAGCTGGTGTGATTTGTGTGTGATAGGGGGTGGGGGGCAGTTCGGAAATGTAAAGGTGACAACCCAGAGAAGGTAGGAGTTTAGATGCCAAGACTGAATTGTAAGGCAGGGAACAATTTTGGGGGGAAAAAATCAATGTTCAATTCTGAGAAAACAAATGAGAAATGAAATCCTCACTGGGGCAAAAACAAGAGGCAAAAATCCCAAGGATGAATCAGGGTCAAAGTCACTATAGTCTGAAGAAGGCAGGAGATTCACAGTGATGGAAGTAGTCACCCAGGTATCATGCCCTCAAAATTGAAATTGTTTGCATCCATCTTTCTGAAAGCCCATCTTAAAAAGGTGAGACTCTGAGCTCAGCACCAGAAACCATGAACACTGTGCTGTGAATAACAATGGTTCTATACGCGGCCAATACCTGATATACAGAAGAAGAATAAGTTCAGGGGTCAGAACATGGGCCTGGGAGGCAGCAGGTTCAACCACCATTCACCATTTTACTGTGAGTAACATGAAGTGATCATTATCAACAAGTTGTCGTTACTAAGCGATCAAAATATTGTGAGAGAGATGGTAACGTGGAACTTAAAGAAATAGGAAGAGGCTAAAATTAAGCCTCTGAGGGGTGACCATTGCACCCCTTGTAAGGTAATACATCCATGTCGCTTCCAGGATGAAGGCCAGGAGACCACTGACACTATATAATATAATGTGTATATTAACCATCTCTCAAGTTGTTCTCTTTAAAACCAATCATAGATATGACCCATGGCCTTTTCTGTATCGTCCTAATGTGAGTTTCCTTCAGAGATGAGTCCATTCCCACTTTGATGTGACACACATGAGATATTACAGGAAGAGTTCCCCCTCTCTAGGAGTCCAGGGCTTTCCTCTGCAATAAGCTTCCCTTCAACACGAAGCCAGGTTTAAAATCGCCTGTGTTATGTTAGAGCTCTCTAGCAAGATTCAGAACAAAATAAATTTTGCTCTGTTCTCTGAGTAGTAATGGATCTTGGTAATAGGCTCTTTCTGTAGTTTATTGGTCCATCTTGTAGTTTATTAAAGCCCAGCCTGTGTCAGGACTTCCACTGTAAACCCATATTTTCTGGTTTGAGAGATCAACGATAAAATTGGGCTAGTACTGAAACTTAATCTTGATATTCAGTTCCTGCTTGAGAACATTAAGAGGAGAAATTAAAGAGAGAAGGATAGAGATAGAAAGATGGAAAGAAACACCCATGAATGTGGTGTCATAATTCTGATATGTGTTTTAACTTAGTAGTTAATTGTAAGGCACACTTTTTTTCACTATGTTTCCATTTATCATGGGGCATATATGACAGAGGAGAAGTTATTTGATAGAAAGAAAATTAAATGAAAAGTAAAATCAGTTTTCCCTCTGCACAGTTATCATACCTATATGTCCACAAAATAACCATGTCTTCACATTTTAATTTGCTACTCAAGTTACCTAAATAACGTGGGGTTTAACAGTGTGCAAAAGCCAAGAGGGGAAAATGTAGTTGTGTTCTTAATTGTTGAATTTTTCATAGTTTTTTCTTTCCTTTGGGTGATTATGAGCCATTGGCAGATTTCTGTTAAGATGAGCTTTTATGCCTTTCTTCATTTAAACAAAAACCGAATAATACCAATGTTTTTTGTTTTACTCATGCCCCACTGAAGAAAATTATTTAAACATGTTTAAAGTGCTTCCGATGGCAATGATGGCTAAGAAAAGATCATTTGTAAAGGATCCATTTCAAAATGCACTGTCTTGCTGTAATGTCCACTATAGAGAAAGACCTTAGTTTAAATTATACCACAGCTATTTTAAATGGATTTTTAAATTATCTACCTTTGCATTTCATCATGACTGTTTCAGGGAAATTATCCTGAGATAATGCCAACAAATGGCTGCAGACTTTAGGTTTATAATTGCTCTTGTTCATTTAAGGTTCCCAGCAGACCATATCAGGAAATTCAATGCCTGGCAAATCGGGGTTGATAATATACCGTAACTGGCATTTTCTTATTAGACGAGCACCCAAATCAGCCTTCATTGTAGCGATGACCCTAATTAAAAGAACCATGATTTAAAGCAAAGTCTGTGCATTTTAAGGATCAGATCTGGTTATGGTAGTGTTAGCCAAAGGGTTTTTTTTTTTTAAACTTGGAAAATTGGCATTATCTAACCTTAATTTTAATTTTTCAAATGTATATCATAGTTTTTCAATTCCTCTCTCAAATGAGAGTCTTCCTTCTAGCTACTTAATATGTAAAAATGTCACATACATACAATCCCATATACATAAGTACTCATCTCTTTCTCCAGTAGATGATTCAGTTTTAGAGCTATAAGAGATCTTAGAAAAATGATCACTTAATACAGGCCTCACCAGTCTTACTATCTTAAGTGGAAGAAATGAGGGCTTTGAGGCTAATGCAGTTTGCTTTGGATCATCAGTTGGTGAGAGGTAAAGCCTGAATTGCATGAGCCTCTTGAAGACTGCACAGAAAAGAAGCTCCTCCCCCCACCCTCCGCAAAAAAAAAAAAAAAAAAAAAAAAACCTGTTAAAGATGTTACCTGTGGCATATGTTGATGTACGTGGCTTTTTAAACAAAAAAAACTCATCCTGTCAACAGAAAGTATTAATTGCTATGGACTCTAACACTATTTTATAGACTGAAATTTTATCCTAACATTTCTCTGAGGGACCATGACCATAAAGTTATCTTGGACCATATTGGAAGGATCTTTGAGTACTACATTTAAATGTGTGTATAAAATTTGAAAACTTATTGGGTGGGATCCAAAGTAAATCCACCCTATCTATATGTCAAGGATAATGAGAGGCAGTAAGAATGATAACCAATATTTGGAGATCATGTTACAATTCATAAAGAACCTTTACCTATATTATTTCCTTAACTAAAGTTATCTTCACCCCAACACTGTGAAGATGCAGGGTAAGAACAGAACTTGAGATTTTCGAGTGCTATTATAACCATTTCCTCGTTTAGAAATAGGAACGCTCTTCCCTGGTGACGCAGTGGTTGAGAGCCCGCCTGCCGATGCAGGGGACACGGGTTCGTGCCCCGGTCCGGGAAGATCCCACATGTCGCGGAGCGGCTGGGCCCGTGAGCCATGGCCGCTGAGCCTGCACGTCCGTAGCCTGTGCTCTGCAGCGGGAGAGGCCACAGCAGTGAGAGGCCCGCACACCGCAAAAAAAAAAGAAAGAAATAAGAACATTTCCATAAGTGAAAAAAATCCAGGTTTCCAAACCATAGATCCATGTACTCTCCACTATGCTATCCTTTCTTCCTGATAGCAATAATTATTATTGATAATATAAATAGAAAAAATTAATGTGATTTATCAATTACAGTTATAATTATAGTGGTAATTACAATAGCTATTATTATTGAGCTTCAGGTGCTCTTCTCTGCAGCATCTTGCACATAAACACAGATGCAAAAATCTATACAGTAGGTATTATCATACCAAATTCAGAGTCTGAGCCAACAGAGGCTCAGGAAAGTCAGATGATTTATCTAAATTCATGGAGCCTATAAAAGCAGAACCAGGATTTGAACCAGGTTAGCTGGACCCCCAATGAAATGTTCTTTAACTCTTTGCTGTACTTCCTTCATGATAACACACATGCTTGACAAAATAGTGGTGTACTGGCAATAGGAACACAAAAAGAAATCAATGCTAAGAAATCCTCAAGGTTCAGTTAGTATAGGAGAAAAAATTGACAGAAAAAAAAAAAGTTTATAAGAGGAAAGGCTGTGTGTGTGAGGGGGTGGGGAGGATAGGTGTGTGTGGGAGGGGTAGGTGTGGGTGTGGGTGTGAAAGAGAGAGGTGTATATATACATACATATATATAAATCACATCTATAAATGATACATGCATGTTTATAACTATACTTTCATTTATAGATGTACATATATGTAAATACATGAAAAGTAAAGAAAAATAATTTTAAATAAAACCAAGAGAAACAGCACAAAATATTATTAAGATCTTTCACAAAATCCTACACAATTCAAACAGTTATTAAGTAGAATTTTTTTATAAATTTGGTACAGGAGAAAGGATTCTTACCAGTGTTACAGGCAACTTTTTATCAAGATTTCATTGTTAGAGTTGCTTCATTTCAAGGAAAATGATTTAGCCCCCAGGATATGCAGACCACTATTGTAATAAGCCACATATTTTTAAGGAGGGGAGGGCCTTCAGCTATTCTTGCAAGAGCAAAAATTTCCAGGAATTTTCCTTACTGCTATTATAAATTAATAAATTTTAGTAGTGCCGCACCACAAATCTTTGGCACTGACCTATACAGAAACATTAATATCTTATGATATTGATTTCAAAGACAAAGTCCAGAACCTTATGGTAAATCTAGAGGAAGTTTGTCTCTTATGATAGATGGTGCTATAAGATTCACCTAATAATATCCAAGTAAATCATAATCTCCCCTGGAGCTCAAGATGGGATCAGTAAGCACATACATCCTCTTCAGGGGTCTCTGGGCCCTCAGGCACCCTTGACATACTTCCTATAAGCGGCCACCTAAAGCATTGCTGGTTCCTGTGCTCTCTGTAACTGTCACTGATGAATTGAGTGATAACCTAGCTCAGGTTTGTGAGATTTGTATTGTCAGTACCACCTTGATGGGGTTTCAGATGTGTCCCTCCCCAAGGCAAGGACATTTGCAATAGGACAAAATGAGTACTTCAGACCAATTAGAAAGAGATTGGAAGAGACCCAGGTAGGATCATGGAACTAGCATGCTTTGGGCTTTGATAGCTCATCCGTCTGGGCGCTATTCTTTCCAGACACACTGTTCTTGTGTGATTGTGAAGTAATGCTCAGCCCTTTAAAAACAATAGCTGTGCAGCACACCAGGAGTTAGAAAAAGCAATGCCTTTTCTACCCTCTCCTCCCACCTTCCCCACCCCCAGTTCACCACCTTGAATTAGTACTGTAATTCACCATCTGCTAAATATGTTTTCCAAGCATAGTCTAGTCTATGTGTTAACACCAGACAGCAGCACATACAAATAATCAGAAGCATAAATAGGAACAGCCACTAAGTAATCCAGCCTCTACAAGTCCCCATAACATCTGGGGTAGGGAGGAGAGGGCAGGAACACTGCCTTCTAGCGTCTTAGCAATTAGCCCCATAGGCCATTATTCCAAAATGGCCTGCCTGGGTAAACATTTGAGACAGATGTTTTCCAGTTTGTTTATCTTCTTCCTGTCACTTTCACTGATATTCTCTGCTCTTCTTGGCGGCTGACCTTTCACAAATGTTGGTTTTGTTTTAGAAACGTCCTATTGTAAATAAGAGGGCAGGGTTCACAGAGCAAAGGCCAATGTAGCTAGGAGGCTCTGTGGGGGCCAGGGAGCCCTGTTTCACCTGCCAGAGGCGAGTGTTAACCTGCCCCCAGCCCCAAGGAGGAACAGGGAGTCAGCCCCCACTTTTCAATGCTTCATCCAAGCTTAGTTCTTAATATTCTCCAGGAGAACATTAACAGTATGGAGCAACACGTTGGTTGACTCATCTGTTTGTTGTAGGGTATTTTTGGAAATAAGGATCAGGAAATATCTGGGTAACTTTTATAGGGAGATGTTAGGAAACAAATCAAAATTTAACGGTACGAGTGTTGATGATTGAAAAACATTCTATTCAAGATTCATATTTCCTATGTTGGTTAATTCTTTCAGCTCAGAATCCCTACAGGACAAGGACTGATTTGACATGTAATGGAATTTGTTTGAATGGAAATTATTGTCAGATTTGCCCCAACTCCATTCCTATTAGACATGGAATTCTGGTTGAGTGAATCAAATAACTTCTCTGAGCCACTGTTTCTTTAGCAATAAAATAAGCATAATATTCCCTCCCCACCTGCCTCAAAATGTGTTGAAACTCAAGTAGGACCATGTATATGAAAGCTCACTATAAACAGCAAAACACTTGCCAAGGGTACTTGGTACTTGGGCTAATATTATTCAATAATTGTTTTTTATAAAGTTTCAGATGACAAAAATATGGGGCATTCCAAAATTAAGACAGCTCAAATAATGATATGATTCTGGGGTCTGATGCAATGGGGATCATATAGTAAGTTAACCAATACTTGCTGATTAGGAGATGGAGAACACAGTGTTTGAGGTATACTGAGTGAACTTAAAGTTACAGGACAGAAATTTCTTCTTCCTCCTATCTGAGAAAGGCAAATGGTCCTCAGGGGTAATGAGTTCAACACTCAACAGTGGCAGCCCTGATGATTTCCAAGGGTTTCCCTCTCAGGCATTGCTCAACAGACAAGATACAGGGGTGCTGATGCTCACAGGATAGGAATTCAAGTTCAATTGTGTTTCTTGGCAGCATCTCTGGATAAGAGCAAACAGCCAGCAAGTTCCTTCTATGCCATCAAAGACTGGACCAGAGAAAAGAATTTCTCACTACATTGTGAAAACATCCATCTCATGCTTTGAGTTGGGTGTAGTTCAGAATGCTTCCTTCAGAGTAGGTAAGTAGGTCTGACTATTGCTTCTTAGAAGGGTCTCTGGCACAGGAAGCTTTCTAAAAACTCCCTCCGATGGCCCTTCTGTGCCTCCTGATTATTTTTCTTAACCACCTCTCATTGCTTTTCAATTACGGTTGTTGGGTTTGAGATCTTTGCCATCTCAGTCACATTTTAGCATGTGTTGCATTGTAATTTTTGCTTTGTAGTGCTTTTCATTTATAAAAGAACCTCTTTAAAGAACAGAATGGAAACAAACAGCTCTTCACACTGATTGAAATGAGACATTTTTGAGTATGTGTGAGTGCAGCACTGTGGGAAAGCTTGGCAGTGGCTGTGGGGAGATTATTCAGTCCATCAGTTACTCCCCTTGGATTTGCAGACCTCCATACTAGGCGCTGGCAATGTTGAGATAAATAAGGTAACATTGGCTTCCTCCTAGAAGGATGTGGCCCAAGGAAAATGAGACTCTTTGCCATCCCATCAGCAGCATGGGCTCCATCAACATGTGTGACATTTTTATTCAGAGCTAACCCACTTAATATGAATTCTTCAGGGCATAGTCCATTTCTAACCCAGCTCTAAAACTTCTCTTTCACCTTCAACTGCCTTAAACACCTAGAATATAGTAGGTATTTAATAAGTACTTATGGAAAGGCAGCCTTGAGGGAAAAAAAAAAAGGAATAGCTAAAATGGTTTGATATCCCTTCAACTAGAAGAGTGAGGGTGGGTGCATTGCTTGAAGGGCACTGAGTACAACTGAAGATTATGAAGTAATTAATTGTACATGACCCCAGGCTCTTTGCACTCACCAGATATTGGCTTCCTCCTGCTTCCTTAGTTGTTAGGCAGATTTAGGTTTAACTGCTCTCCACTAAGCACCTACAGTGAACCAGGGACTGTGTAGGTGTTCCTGTGTGGAATGAGAAAATCTCAAAAAGCAACACCTTAAGTGAAGTACCATTAAGTGGCTCAAAGATTTTAAGTTGTCTACAGTCCCTATCAGATGGGCAGAACCCACAACATAATCTGACTGAGATTGCATTAACCTTAGGAATCAGAAATGAACCTGGAAACATGGAATAATCAATGGCAAAGACCCACGTGGTTAAAACGCTTATAATTTTTTAATCCATTTGGGTGATTGGAACTTAAAAGCATCCTTTAAAAGGTCAGACCAAAAAATAAAAAAAAAAAATCAAGGACACAAGATTGTCAATAAGCACTAAAATTAATGATGCAAAAAAAAAAAAAAAAAAAATCAAACCAGCCAGTCACCTCCCCTTTGCAAGGAAGAGGTAGTATAGTGTTGACTTATCCTTTTTACCAATGGAGATCCTGTGAGTTTAGTTCATAACTAGTTCATCTTAGTGTGGCCCCTCTCTGTGGCCTCAATGCAAATGACTGCCTCAACCCAGGGTGACCTATAGATTTTTTTTAATTCAGTAGTTATTTAAAGGCAGTGAAAAACTTAGCAAAGAAGATAAATTTCACTGGATAAAATGTGCAGGCATGAAAGCGTAAGCTATTTCCAAGTGGCACACCATAGTCCAACATTGTGTGTTCTAAAATTCTCCAAAGTGCTACACATACCTTCACACTTTTCTATATTCCAAGATAAGATTGTGGAGATCTGATTTCCCTAAATTAAGTTCTCATGGCTGATGAATCCTGAATTGAATGTGCAATGGTTTGAGATGAAGCGGCTCTCCTTCACCGCAGGTTGGCTTATCTGGGAGATTGGGAGAATTCTCCATATCCTTACCAAAGAAGATGGATGCTTGTGGAGTAGAAGAGGATGATCAATAAAATTCTGACTGACATTAACTGACGCAAAAAAAACAAAGTCACTCGGGAATTTGCACAATTCCAGGGGATGTCGTTGGCATTGCAGCTTGTGTAAATAGCCCCTCCTGGACTTGGTAAACATGGTGGCCCTAGAGATCACTTGTCTTTCCTATCCTTTATATAGTGTCCCCTATTTTAAGATCTGAGGTGATGGGGCAGGAAGGGGAAGAGAAGCCACCATACATTGTCTTGGCCCCAAATCATGGCCACATTTCCACATTTCCACTCATCCTATGAGTGCCCACAAGAAAGAGGATGAGGAAGTGAGAAGTGCGATGTGCTTTCCTCTCTCAATGTCTGTGTTTTATTGCTGTGTCAACCGTCCCTCCCCAGAGGCGAGGATCACTGAGCCCTGTCTGCACAGCCCGTGCCTTCTCTGCATAAAAGCCCCAGCAGAACAATTCCTCTTTACCATTCTAACTTTGCTTTTGTCAATAAGCACTGAAGACATAAAAAGAGAAGATGGGCTTTGCTCCTGAATGAGAGCTATTTGACTTTCAATATCAAGAGAGTGGCAAATACCTTCAGATGTTGTGTCCCGCTGAGCCTTTTCAGAAGCAGGTTTTGTCTGCAGAAGGCTGTTTTCTCTTCACACTAGACCCAGAGAGGCGATCCTCTCTTAATTTGACCTCGTGGATGGCTCTTGGCATGCCAAACTGTGCCCCGGTAATTTGGTGGGAATGACAGGCACACTGTCTCTTTTTCATGAGATGTTTTTGGCCGTGCCATAGTGAACAAGAGCTTGGCTACGTAAAGCTCACCTGTCCCGTGTGTTTGGGCTGCTGCCCTGTCTCTCTCCACACAGCCCCAGAGTGGCAACATCTTAAGGCAAAGCCTTAAAGTAGGCATCAAATTGCCACTTTTTTCAAGCTTTGAGGCACAAATAGAGAATTAAAATGCATCCCCAAATAGCACTTGGTATCAAGAATGATACATTTAAGGTAGTCTGTGCTGAAAGTTGGAAGATAGAACAGGACCACAAACACACGTATTGATGTATACAACTCCCAGGCTCCTCCCAAATCAGGATTAAAAACAGCAGTGGCGAGTAAAAGCACATACTCTTTTGACAATCTTCAGTGCAGTAAAAGGCATTTTATATTTATGCATAATGAGCTACTTCTGTGCTTTACAGACCATTTTCCACATGGTTTGTAACTTGTATTAATTTTGATGATGTATATGAAAGTATTTTATAAACAGAAAGTTGTTATGCAGTTTTGGCTATTATGAAAATAATGATGAGTAAATAACCTCAGTTAGTGAGGTTGTCATTGGGCCAGTTTGGAAGTCTCTCTCCCCCTCCTCCTGACCCTACCACTGAATGCAGAAAAAAAGTTAATAAGAGACATTAGGAGATGTTTTTTTGAAGTTGTTGACATTCACTCTTAGTAACAGAACTGTACATTAAACAATAAAATTCCATTTCTACAATAAACGACTGGCAAAAAATAAAGAGATAAAAAACAATCAGCTGAAAACACTAGGGTGAAACAGACAGTATGAATGGTTAAAATACTTTAAGAAGGTGTTCTGCCAAGGTCCATTCAAATTTTGAAAACCCTACTATTGGGTACAATAATTCCATTCTTGTGAATCCAACCATCAGTCATTATATCCTTATATCAATAGGTGGACAGGTAGGTAGGCAAGTAGGTAGATGAATGACAGATCGATAGATAGATAGATAGATGACAGATAGATGTTCAGAGTACCTTTTTATGTGGTTGCAAAAAAACCGAAAACAGTAAGTCAACCATTCTTGAACAACACAATGTTAATGTCTTTGTACAAATGCTTTGTCCTCAAGATGTACTATAATTTACTGAGCCTTACGCTTATCTCCAAATGTTTAAATTGATTCTTATTTTTTGTCACTATAAAATAACACTGACATAAGCAACCCTGCACATAAATCTTTTCCCACAACTCTGACTATTCCTATAGTATTTATTCCCAGAAGAGGAAATGAAGAGTATTTCACATTGTGATCAGAACAAATTGATATGGGAGAAATGTAATAGAGCACAGGGGTGGGGTGAGAGTGGGGTTTGACAGTATACTAGGATAGGAAGATCCTGGAAGGAAGTCTTCTCTGGAAAAGTGGTGCTTGATAAGAATGAGTGGGGCATGCAGAAGGCTGAGAGAACAGAAGGCATGGCATGTGCAGAGGCCCTGATGCATACAAAAGTTTCCAAGGTTTTCAGAGTTTGGGAGAGGAAGAAGAGGGCTACATCATGGGCCTTGAAAGTCATAATAAAGGGCTTTGATTTTACTGCAAGGGTTATGGCAAACTCTTGAGAAGTTTCTGACTGGGAGAATGGACTGGTATGGTATACAATTTTGGACTTCTCACTCTGGGGTGTACATGATTTGTAGAAGGATGAGGGGAGATGGGTTAGGTTAATTCATCAAGGAGACAGTGATGGACAGAAGTGGACAGTTGACAAAAAGGAAAAACTGTAGGACAACTGTTAAGTTTTCTGTGCAAGTAAAAGAGTACAGGCTTGCTTCTTACTGAGATAGGATGGACTAGGTAGAAAAAACTCAGGAGAAAGACTACATTGAGTATAGGGAGGATTGTAACTCCCATTTGGTCATGTTGTGGCAGAGAGTCCTATCAGAATCCTGTCAATAAGTAGTTGAATACCTTAGTTGGGTGTTCAGAGGGGTAGTCAGAGCCGGAGGTGTGAACTTGGGAGTCATTAGCATAAAGTACTGTAAGGGAGGAAAAAGCATCTTTTCCTTTTACCCTTCTAGGTTCTTGGTTGGGTCTCTATAACAAAAGACAGATTAACAAGAGGAAAACATATGAATACATTTGACAGAAGTTTTATGTGACAAGGAGCCTTCATAAGGAAAAGAAGACCAGAAAAAGCAGTTAAGCGTAAGTGTCCTTATGCTCAGTTTGATGAAGAGTGGAAACTCATGGGAACTGTGATAGGACAGAGTATGAGCTAAGTGTAGTAAACTGGGGGGAACTTAGCAATGCCTGTTCCTTCAGATTCCTCTCCAAACCTCCCTTCTTCAGAGTTAAGGATGCTACTTTCCTCTGAGTATAGGGAAGGCACCTCTCACATGAGGGTCTAAAGACCTGCTTCAGGGGAAAGTCAAAAAGTCCTTCCTGAACCTGCCATTTCTCAAATTCTGTCAGCTTAAAACATTCAATATGCAAGATGCCATATTTTGGAACATCATGTCTTGAACCCCATCAGCAGTTAAAGTCATGGGACTGGATGTGAGGGAACAAGGAGAAAGTGAAGATGGAGGAGAAAAGAAAGTCAAAGACTGAGCCCTGAGTTAGAAGAGGAGAAGTTTCAGGGGCAAAGTAGTTAATTAGGAATGGCCAGTGAGACAGAAGAAAAATCAGGAATAAAGGAAAGTAGAACATTTTAAATGATGCTCTCAAGTAAAGATGGAGAAATCCACTGGATTTGGCAGTGTGGGGCTCACTTAGGTTTCTGAAAACCACTTCAATGAGGCAGTGGGGACAGATCCTGCCCTCTTTTGTGTGTGGAAGTGTGTATGAAGGAGAGGAGCAGAGCTGGTGACTGGAGAGCCTTCTGTAGAGAATTTGTGCTGTAAATGGGTGCAGAGGAAAGAGGGGTGTCTGACACTAGAGAAGCTTAGGTTTTACCTTTTCTTAATGATAGAAACCACAACATGTTCACATGCCAATAGATATGGTTCAGTAACCAGGAGGAAATTGATGATAAAGGAAAAGATATAAATAAAAAAATAAAGACCTTGAGAAGGCAAGAGGAGGTGGAATCCAAAGCACAAGTGGTTGTTTTTTCCTTTTTCCAATAAAATAAAGGGGGAAGAGGAGGGAAGAAAATGTAGCTAGAATTGTAGATAAGATGGGACAAAGACAGAGGTTTGAGGAGGAAAGAAATGGTATGAATAAAATTTTCTCCAATAGAGGATAAATGAACTTACCAGGGAACATACCAACAGGACTTCCAGAAAGCTCTGGCTGCTCTTTGGAGGTGACTAATTTAAAGTGAAATCTGTCAGCTCAGCTGTGTTACTTTCTCTGGTGACTTTCAACTGTTGGCTGTAGGTAACAGGATGGCAAAATGCAAGAAGAGAAGTCATGAAAGGGGCTGAAGGATAGAGAGAAAATACTTCTCAGTATGATCAGGAATTACAGTGACTGGGGTCCAAGTAAGTGAGCTGAGAAGATGAGGTGTGGTCAGAGTACTGTACGAAGAAGACTAAGATTTCAGAAGCAGAAAAGGTCTACGGTGAGAACCCAGGAGTGTGAGGTTGAAGTGGAGCAAAAGTAAAATTCACCTGCTAAGAGGAGGTCAAGAAAACAAGTGACCATATGTTGGATGAGTCATCCATGAAGATGGTACATCACCAAAAACAGTAATAGAATCAAAGATGAAAAGTAAAACTAAGAGCTATATTCTGCAGTGGATGAATGCCTAGCACATGGGAGTGAGAGCTGATACCCTGCAGAATGGTACAGCTTTTAAAGGCTGTGGTTTTTAACCAAGAACACGGGGAGTGCTGTGGAATGGGCAATGAAAATACTCCATCTCCAGACCCTGAAATATGAGACTATGAGCAAAAAATGGCCTTCATTGAAGACCTGCAGTGTTAGAGGTGTAGAGGTGTCTTCTGGTAATAGCCAGGCTTCTAGTAGTTCCACACCCTAGAGAATGTGAAGGTGTAGGGGAGTTCTTGTTGATCACAGATCTGGAAATCAAGAGGACAAGATGAGAAAAATTTTGGAGGGAGGAAAAGTGGAGTGGTAGACTAGGTCCGTATAGGTGATACACAAAACAGTGTGGGGGTGATGGGAACGCAGAATGCATCAGTGACCGGGAGCCAGGACTCCTGGCAACGTCTGAGGCAATTACTGATATGAAGTGTTCAGCCATGAATTCAAGTGTGGCAGTCCTGTGTTCTTACCTTGATGCCACTTCATGGGGACCTCTCCCTCCTCCGGAGTTGTTGCTATGATATGCTGATGTGATATTTTACAACATTAACTGTTTCAATCCCATCATTTGAAAAGTATTATTCCTGCCCTAATTTGTGATGCTACCTTAAACATTTGCTAAATGAATACATCTGCATTAGGACCTATGCTGAGATACTTTCATCTTTTCCATTGATCTACTCTATCGATTCTCATGCCAATGCCCCTTTTCAAATCACTGCCAACTCTAAAAAATTAATATTTACTAGGGCAAGTACTTCTTAATTATTCTTTTCTCAGTGTGTTGGGTTACTTAAGGTCTTCATTCATTCAATGAACTTTATAGTTACACAAAGAAGTGTGAAAACAATACCACTGGGAATTTGATGACTTTGTTAAAACTATAAATAAATCAGCATGAAACTGCAATAGTATGTCTCTCTTTTGGAAATGGCATTTACTAAGGGCTCTGTGTGCCCTGCAATTAATTCTCTCCTCTGAATTAGACGTTTCCATTATATTTCCAAATGTTTATTTCTTATATGTAGGAAACATATAGGGGTTTCACATCTATTTCCTTGGTATTCATATACCTTAATGAACAATCTTTTTTTTTTTTGAACAATCTTAATATTATTTCTAAATAATTACTTCTGGTTTTGTAGGTTAAAAGTTATTATCTGCAAAAATTAAAACTGCATTTCTCATTTCTGAGTTGCTTTATTTTAACACATTTTGTATAATACATAAAGCATCATTAACATCCTCGTCTTATTTTTGATTCTCATGCAACTACATGAGATGTGGTGTCTATAAGAATAGGCTTATCAGACATTTAAAATGTGTAGTCCCAATTTTATAATATAATTGTAGTTGAAATTGATTGTATGTATCCCTTTTGCATTCCTGGAGTAAGCCCTATATTGTATTCTATAAATATTCTTTGATTCCATTTATCTGTCTTCTAGCCTTTTTTTTCTTAATGTGTAAGTATTTGTTTCTGCTTTTTTATATTAGCACACCCAGGTTATTTATCCATCTAAAATTAATAGCAGTATTTTATATTTTCTGGAAAAGAAAATTTTTTATTGTACTGAGTGCTTCAATTTGTTTAACATAGATTTTTAGAGAAAGACCTTATAATTTTTATCTTCATATTTGTTGTTAGACCATTTAGCAATTCTAATTTTGTTTATTTATACTATTTTATTATCTTGTGGAGAATTCTAGAGGTATGTCAGTAATTGCTTTCCTCATGAAAACAGTCTCTTAGATTTAGTCACATATTTATTTATGGATTCTACTCTTTACTAATATTGTTTCCTTATAATTATAGTTTTATCTACTTTCTTGATTTGAATTATTATCTAATTTCCTTTCATTTTGTCTTAATAATGCTATGAATTTACTTTTTACTACAGTTTTGGAAGCATCCAATACTTTTATAAACAGTATTGAATTTTGGCTTTTTAAATGATGATATTTATAATTGTTTCCTGATTTAATTTTCTAAATAGATTGATTTAAAATTTTTCCACCCATGTAAGGTTTTTGGAATTTGGTGGGGATGGTGGATCTTTTTTATGGGAATATGATTCTTTTATCCCCCTTAATTTCTCAACAGATGCCTAAAAAGGGAGTATTTTTATTAGCAGGGTAAAAATATTTGTGCTTGAGTATCTTTATAGTGTTACCCCTAATGGTACTGTAAGTTTGGCAGGGCTAAATGATTAGAAACTAAGACACCTTAAGTGGTTTGACTGGGCACTTTACATAACAAGAGGGCTTTATTTCATTTTGTCCTTCTCAAATTGTATTCCTCTTTAATTCCATGTACAAACACTAGTAATTAGTGGTTAATGGTATATTTGTATTGTTGCTTTCATACACAGCTCTGTTTTGTACATGGAAGCCATATTCGCACATGGAAGTCACAAAATCTCTAGACTCCCCTTAGTTTCATCTGATACCTCAACGACGACCCTCGTTAGCACTACTCCCACCTAGTGGCCATTCTCAAAATTACAGAGTGTCAGCATGAAAATCAACCTCTGTAGGTTTCAGGTCTTTCAAAGGCAACCTGATTCATAAATGGAAAGAATCACAATAACACATTAGGAAAATAATTCTCTACAATAGAAGGATTGAAGTTACTTAAGCTTATCACATTATGTTAGACTAAAGTACATTCTAACATTTAAATTCCAGACCACAGTTTATTATATTTTTTCCCTGTAAGGTTGAGAGAAGTAAAATCATCTACCTGAGACTAGGTGTGCCAGATATTCTACATAGACAATAAAAACCCAGAAGTAACAAAAATTTGCATTAGAAATCCTTAGGAATAACCTCTTTTGTTTTTGTTTGTTTGTGTTATTGTTGTTTTTAGATCCATCTAAATTTCAGTAAACTTTCCCATCCAGTTTCTCCTGATCACCAGGCTATGTTTGATAACATGACACAGCCAGTGAGGCATATGACAGCTGAAGTGGTTCCAATACGTGGATATCATGTAAAAAATCACGAAGGGAAATGGCAGTTTTTATAACATTGCAGCAGCTATCAAAACAAAATAATAAATCCCATTTACAATACTGATGTTGATGATATGATGACATCAGTCAGAGACAATTGGAAAGGGATATTTTGATTTAAAAAAAGTGCTTTGGACACCACTGCAATGGATGTCCAATAGAAGTAACTCAAACATTTCTTCCTAGTTTGTTTGTATAATCAGGTTGACAATGTGCAAAGTCAATTTCATCCTTTCCCTCAGCTTCCTAACATCTGTCTACCAATAAATTAACTTTTTGATTAACATCATTCCTATACCTTAAAGCTTATAGAATAAAATCATCTAATGTTATAAATTCTCTTATGGATTCCTAAATAACCAGGTTTGTATTATAAGGCCCTCCAATGTATGAAAAGTTTTTGCCAAGCTAATGCTTTACTTATTCTTCAAAAGAGCATATTCTCATCTGGCCTGTGGCCTGCCTTCAGGATTCTCCTCAAAAGAAGTGCAATAGTCTGCCCCAATTGTACCTTAAATACCTAAATAAAGACAAGAATTTGAGGTTCCACTCATGGCAAAGTTATGGTCTTTAAATGGAAAGATTGAAACATAAACAATTTTTAAATTGTTTTGCATGTTATGTAAGAAAATATGGCGGAACTTTTAGTGTTTTTGTTGTTGTTTGTTTTTTGTTTGTTTAGGTTTTTTCCTGTAGTAGGGGAAATCTAGGTTGGAGCTGAACAAAGAAAAAATTAAATAAGACACATTCCCAAGGGATCAGTTTTAAAATGGGAATCAACAGACAACAACAGAAATAAGAGAAAAAAGTACTGAGATGGTACATCAAACAGATAAATGGTCAGAGCTGGTTCCATGGAAGAGGCTGCCCTCACCCAGCCACCCCTCACCACTAAATTCTAAGACATTCTCACAACTATCCAGATCCCAACTATAACAAATTGTTCTAAATAAAGATCTTCACTTAGCCATATAACACTAGTAAATGAGAACCATCATATTAACTGTCTTTATAGAAGCATTTCGTAGCATAAAACGATGATAAAGGTTTTGATGCATGCAGATATACGCACACAATATACAAATTAATAAAGCGTTAACTAAATCTAAGAAGCTGCTGTTGACATTTTTGGCTCAAAGCATCCCTCCTTAGACGCCTTGGGAGGTGTTCACTTCCAGGCCACAGGCCCAGCAATTAGAGAGAGGGCAGGTTCTCTTCCCACACAGCAGGAGCCCAGGTGACCTCACTAGGATTGTGACAGGGCCTCTGATCTGTGGACACAGAGCAGTCTTGGCCTGGCAAAGTGCATGCAGGGGAAACAAACTGTACACCCAACTTTAAATGCATTCAAGGCTCTTGTGGAATAAACACAGAACTCCCTGGTGTGTTGTGACTATTTCATTGGGAAGGCAGGAAGGGAGCATCTTAATGGCCTGAGCCAGACCCAGGAGGCACACCTACCCACCCTCACCTAAACTCCCAATGAGAAATTGTTCTGGAGTCCTCTGCATCTTTTTTATTATTATTGTTACTATGATTATTACGATTTCTCTATTACCCCAAAGTATCACATTTCAAAAGTATGAACATTGCAAATAAATCAACATATGGAGAGAGGGTTTTGTGGAATCTTCAACCCCTCTGAAGGAAAACACAGCAACAATTTCTTAAGGAGCCTGCCCCTTCTATCTTCCAGTTGAAGTAGTGAAGTCTTTCAAATAATTTAGTATGAGTGTTAGGTAATAGAATGGGACCAGGACAACAAACCAGGCATAATTTCCCCTTAGAATATTAAAGTTTTCAAGGAAAAAAAGGCCTTAAAGATGTGAGGCAGGATCCGACTGCAAAAGGAGGAGGCCCTCTGTCCCTCCCCCTGCGGCTCTGCACACCCACAGCACTGTCCTGAAGAGCCCTCTCAGTGTCCTCGGGCCCCCCACCCTGCTGCATCCCTCCCCCTCCTCCCATGAATGAAAACAAATTGTTTTCAGCTACAATACCATAGGGCTTCGCTCTGACCTGCGTGGTACAGTGACACTGTGCGGCTTGAATTTTTACATACAGCTGCATAAAGCAATTTTCATGTAAATTTCTAGGTAAATCAGCCTGCAGTTGGTCTATTACATGGACACATACACAGAAACCATTAAGTTTTACAGAAGATTAGAAGTTGCCCTTGTTTCTTCGGATGCCTTTCCCTGTGCCTTCAACAGTGTCTGAATTAGAAAAACAGGAATGAGAAAAATCCCTTAGCTCGACGAATGAACAGGGAGCTCATCAGTGCCCGTACCTCCTAAGGCTTGGAGGCACTGAAGTCAGAAAGGGCTTCTCCAGGAAAGAAACTTGTATGAAAATCAACCCTCAAATGAGCAGAGAGAGTCAGGTAATTCTATCACCGTGCCAAGGAACTACTAGGCCACCTCCAGTACCCTGACTTTTTCTCCAGAAATGCACGGGATGCAACTAAACAGCTCCCATGGCCCCCAGCAGCCCTGACACTCCCATCAGTGCAGTCAGGCTGGCTCAATTAGCTAACAGCAGGTGGAGAAGCTTCCAGGGTCAGAGGAGAAAATCAGTTCTTCAGAGGCATCTTTCCCTGGGAGCTGGGAGCCAGGGCCCTCCCCGACCAGCCTGCAACAGGAGTTAAGCAGCCGACCCAGCCATCTGGCAGCAGTCTATCTGGGCCTTCCGTCTAAATGCATTCCTGCCCAAAGGAGGCATTTCTTGAACACTTTCTTTTAAGGCCACAGCATCCACAGAGCACAAAGGGAAAGATGTCACCAAAACCTTGCCCAGGATGTTTGTTTATGCAATCTTTAAATAATTCATCTTTATCCCTATTGAGCCCATCACAGCATGTCAAAAATAAATGTGTCGCCTTGGCCTATTGTTTGCAGCTCAGGATTGTCAAGCGAGAAGAAAATATTACAGAGACGGACGGAGATACACGCAGGAGTGTGACCTTTAACTGCACTACCTATAACCAATCTCATCAAATTAAAGCACTGTATATTTTCCTTAATAATCTCTGATTAGGCTGGAGCTATGAGTGGACACGAACACCCGCCATTGCTATGCAGCGGGATGTCTGCTTAGCACCAGCAAAGCGTTTGGGAATAAGTGAGCAAAATGCTTTAATTTGATAGGGTTAGAATCCTGCAGGCTCTAGGGTGAAAGGTCCCCAACAGCTCCGCTCACACTGAATATGCAGAAATAAAAAAGTAAATTGCTTACATCTGCTGCAGGCGGCAGGGAAAATGATCTGATTGGACAGTCCGAGGGCCCTCCATCTCTTTTGGGTTAGAGAGAGGGTTTCAGAGCATCAAAAGCTTGTAATTGGAGTAATTCTGAATTAATGGACACACACACACACACATACACACACACACAACATTTTGAGGCAGCTGTTTGAAGAAGCCTGCCTGTTTAGGAATGCTTACAGATTACAAACAAGCAACTTTCAAAATAATCTTGCCCTACCCGAATGAATCCTAACTACAGGTTTGAATTTGACAACAGGTAACAAGTATAACATTCTTATCTGGCTCGTCCTTCTGCCACGAAGCCTGGGAGCTATCAGACCTACATATCTCCTCTCCCACTTTGCACATCTTCCTGAAATATGTGTGCACTCCAGTTCCCCTTCATGCATAAAAAGATGATTTGGAAAGGGCTTCACTGGGATTCCTAGAAGCTGACATAGAAAACTCAGGTTTTGCCTTGCTCTGTGACGTGGGATTTCATCTGCGCATTTGATCAATAAGAATCAAAGGCAGGACTCAAGGGCTTTGGGGCACAAGCCAGTTCAGTTTCATGCATGGTGTCAGGAGGCAGCCTGCCATGTCACCCTGATGTGTTCACAGGACCCTATTTGGGGCCCCGCTTCACCGATCCCGTTAAACCTGACTCGATATGCAGTTTCATCTAGTGTTTTATGCTGAGTAGGCCGAGGTTGCATTTGAACTTTGTTTTCTTATTTTATTTTATTTTATTAGCTCCCATCAGCTTGCAGATCTAAATAACCTCTCTTAGTCCCATTGTCTGAGGGCTCCTGTCATGCACTGAAAGGAATTGTGGCCTCTCCTAGTAGAGAGTAAGCCCCCCAAGGAGGGGAATTACTGAAACTGAATGGACTGAGGGAATGCAACCTGTGAGGCCAAATTTCAAGAGCTATTTCTCAGCCAGGCATTGATCTGGGAAGGCAGACAAGCACTGAAGCTGAGATGGAGGTTCCCGAATGCTCCTGGATGCCCTCGCGTTATAGGAACAGCTCCAGGCTCCTCTGGTATTCTAGTAGTAAATGGGGCTGACGTGCAAATGCAAAATTTTTTCCATATTCCTATCACTGCCCAAGTCTCTTTGAAATCAACGATAGCCTATTTTTTCCTGAGAACATCAGGTTGATAGGTTTTATAATGCCATTAAACAAGCTAAAAATATTCTAGATATCAAAATTTATATATGTGTATATATATATTTTATATACATATATATGTACACACACACACATAATTTTTTAATGTAGGAAAATCAACAGATTTGTCACCAAGCTGCACAAAAAGTCTGGGTTTATCCCTCTCCGGCAAACTCCGTGATACACAGAGACAGTGAGTCTTTTTAATTTCTCGATTGAGGCAGGATTGCTCAGGGTCTGCGATGGGTATGCAGTGACCTGCTTTCTCTTAGAAGGATTCTCTATAAAGCTAAAGTCCTTTCCTCTGTGAGGCTCTGCCTCTACCAATGGCTGGCTCTGGTCTCTATCATCCTGAAATCTCCTTTGTCTGCTGGGCGCTGCCACAGTCTATTGGAAGGTATTTGTCAACAATTATATGTCTATTAAGGAGTAGTCAATCAGTGTGGGCCCAAACAGCCAGGCCTCCAGGGCCCAGCTATTGATAGGAAACTGTCAATATCCCATCCATCCTTTTCTCAACAAAACACACCAGTCAACTCACCCAAATCATTGTCCACGAAACATCACAGGCCTGGATTTCCTTGCCTGTGTCTGATTTCTCTACTTTCTAAACTAATATTCAGTCTGAATGAATAAAAACCTTTTAAAAAATCCGAATAAAGGATACTTATTAAAATGCTATTTCAACTGCGTGTGGGGTAGATATTTAATATAATTAAGAATAACATGGAAGGATTGTGCACGTAGGTGGCTGCAATTACTCCTGAAAATTGTAAAACCGGAAGAAAATTAATAAGGAATAGTTTAAATTAGTTTGACAGTAACTAATATCTATAAATACTTTCCATTCCAGCAACAACAAGTTTAGAGTTATTTACTTAATTTAGGACAAAAGTTTGCGAATCGGCCAATATATTTTCATGTATATTCAATTTACAAATCTTACTGAGGATTTTGTAATTATTATCATGAAGGATTTGTCTTTTTTGAAAGAAGAAAGACTGGGAGTTCCATGTGAATGTTTTAGACTGAAGCCCACCCCATGAAAAACCACAAAGTGGGGGTGGGGGAGGGGAGAAGAAAAGAAACCCTAAGTAAGGCTGTGTCCTTTGAACAGGCAACCCTCCTGCATCACAGAATACACTAGTCGTCCTGCAACAAAAGCCGGCATCAAACCCTCTCCACAAAGACCTCAGACACCCAACAACATTTAAAGCAGATGTAATATTTAGAGCTGCTGCACTATAGAAGATGCACTTTTAAGATATGTTACAGCCAAGTTTTGTTAAATTTACAAAAACAAATATTTTCTACCTTCATTCCAATGTGTCCCTGCGATTCTTTGATTCCTCAATCAGATGCAGAAATTAACATGAGGCAGGCATGATAGCTCAGGTTTCAGGTAACAGGCAAATGAATTCGGGGATAACACATGATTAGACTTGCCCCTCTAAATTAAGCCTTCTTTCATTCTATCCCACCTATTTTCACCAAAACCAAATAATTCAGATAGAGCAAAGAAAAGTCAAAAAGAAACACAAATGTCAAGTGAAAGTTTTTTTGGGGGGTTGGCGTAAAAATACTAATAAAAATTCAAAGTACTGAAATGAGCCGAGATGTTTCAGGTCTCAGGTAGAGAGGAGTTTCTGCCTATTCCATTTCTTCTTTTCAGAGTCAAAACAGAGTGGATTAGAGGTACACTAATCAAATTACCTATCTTGGTCTAAAGAGTGTTCCCCATAACATAGGAACCTTGGAAGCTTTTTGCATTTTATGGCTACAAACTAATGGTTTTTAATACATATTTAGTTTTACAGGTGCTTTTGATGCTCAAATCCACTTACAGATATTCAAATCTCATTTGCCATATAGATTTAAAGGAGACCTGCAGTTCATTTTAGATGCTAGCTCCGGGAAATTATAGATGGCCTTAACAAAATGTTCCAAGAGCATAAATAGTGAAATGGACCAGGTCAGGAACCCACGTACTCAAAGGTCCCTGAGTCGTTACTTCCACAGCAGACAGTCATAGTTGCAAGGGGCAGCTGATCCCTCTTTTGAAAGCTCCATTATGTGTATTTACAAAATAAACAATGCATGCGAGTTCATGATTGTCATCATTAATAATATGCATTATAGCATGCCGTTAAATAAATATATGTGCCATAGGTGTCTACCACACCCATCATGCTTTCTTTCCTATATCAGATCCAAAGCTTTGTCTCTGTTGTGTTTTTAAAAAATCACTCTTCATAAGGCTGCAGCAACAACAAGAAGAAAGTATTATGTTAAATAACTCACCGATGTTCAGATGCTCCGATTTTAAATCAAAGAAGCGAGCAAGTGCAGAGTTAAGTCAAGAACTTGGTCTCACTAGACTCAGGTTTGCAAAGCACAACCACAAACCAGGATACAAAATGTTCTCCATGCTTCAATAATTAACTGCCTCTCACAGGAAAAGACAAACAAATAAACAAACAAATAACATTGGCTTTCATGAGTTCAAACTGAACAAATTGTTTTGGTGTGAAATGTTTCTATCATGATACTCTCCTAAGAATTTTATTTTGTGAGCATGAAAATATTTGCTTACTGACAAATTCTTTCACATCAAGATATGGTTAAAAAATGATGGGACTTGCTTTTTTGAATTTCAACTCCACAACCTAGAAATTAGTGTACAAGTGCCCAGAGGTCTTAGCAAGATTCTTTAGTTGAAGCAAATCTCTAAAATTTTTAAATTACATACTTTTTAAGGTATGTATTACTCCACCCTCTCATTAAGTAATATTCAGTTCAAAAACCTGAAAGCAAAAATAAAAGTATTACCTTCAAGCAACACTCTAATTATTGAAGAATTATATAATAAAAAATGAATGCTTGTAAGAAAGAGCTTAAATTTTACTTAGCTAAAATTTTTAACATGCAGAAACACTGAAGCAGAAAAAATGTGGGGCATATTATTTATATATTGTATCTACACATGTAGGAGGAATGTATATATTTCATAGAAAAAGAACATTAGCACTATTTGCTAAAATAAAGAACGTTTCGTCCCCTCTGATTTTTCTCCTTTAAAAGGGTGACACAAAGGCTTAATAGGGAAAATACATAGATGGCATTAATTATGCTTGTTTTATGGGCCAAAAAGAAACACTTCAGCAGTTGTAGATTAATTGCATATTACTTTCTTTTTACGTAGAGCCTTAGAGCCTTTTGTTGAGAGAGCCATAACAAAACTTTTCAGACATTTATTTCATAAATCTTTGTCAAATTTCAATCAGCAGGAGAGCATCTATGTTGATAGGTAGGCTGGCTCAGAAAGTCGAGGGTCCTGGCAAAGGTCACACAGCCTTTCTGTGATGGGCGCCGATCTCCCAATCTCCCAGCTCCCACTCAGAGGACTACAACTTTGTCCGTGATTCCCATTAATTAAAATAAAAATAAGAAACAGAAGAGAGAGAAAGAGAGAGAGAGAGAGGAAACAGAATGAATGAGAAAGTGCATGTGTAAGTGGATCAGACGGGAAGACTGTGCAGACATTCATTTTTTGCTTGGTTTTTGTCTAGAAGAGTCATCTTAGAAAACATCTGGCTAAGACTCTATCAGGGGCCTCTCTATACTTAGGAATTATCTCCCACAGTCCTGGAGAGTCCCAAAATGTTAGCAAATTAAAACAATTTGTCTCCCTGGGAGTCCAGGTATGTTTCACTGCTTTGAACTGGAGAGGAATAAGGGAAACAAAGTGTGCTTTAGGACTAACCGTTCACCAACTTTTTTTGACATGGAACCAGCCTAGAATATATAAAACTGACACATAGTGTAAATATGCTGCTTAAAGGCAGATGGTTATTAGGTGTTGCTATGTTACATACATGTGAACCTGACAGGCATGAAGGCTGTGCTTTTTGAACAACCAAAAATAAAAAAACAAAAAAGGAGGTAGTGAAATGATGTTATCTTCCTCTTTCCAAATTAAAGACCAATATACTTTATTTTCCACATGCTTTGGACACATATCCATTTCTAAAGAATATTTCTCTAGCCTTGCAGGCCTAAAAATTCAGGCCCTTCTCTTTATTACAAAGCTCCTAAAGGTGTCCAGAGGGGGAGCAAATCTCTTATAGATAAAAATCTCCCAAGCTGAGCAATCCATAACAAAATGTATTTTTAAAAACATTAGGAAAACTTCTTTGTTCGGTGTATTTATGAAGAACACATACTTTTATTTTAAAATGTACAGATATCTGAGTACACAAATAGGCTTGTAGAAGGAAGAGAATATTTTTCAATAAATGGCTTTGTAGAAACATTTTCTATTCAATTCAGTAACGTGTTTTTTAAGTTTTACAAAACTTTACATCAAATTTTGGAATTATTTAAAAACAAACCAGAACTTTCATCCTTGCATTCACACACACACACACACACACACGCACACTACCATGAATTTTTAGAGGCCAATTAAGAAATATTGGGCTATCACTAGTGTAAAATGAAAGTATTTCTAATTATTCTTGTCCATTTAATTAGAAACTATTATTTCCTGTTTTTCAAACCAGCGATTTTTCTCTGAACAATGGATTAGAACACACCTTCAAACAATAATTAGAAAAAAAAATCTACTTCCAGAATATTTAAGGGTGAAATTCCAGATGCTACTGGAAAAATCCATGGTATCCTACCGCCATCTACCGACCATAGTTTAAATGCACCGATTTAAAGGTACAGGTTTAAATTTATAGAATTAAAAGAATTTTAGAACCAAAACACTTTGAAAGCTCTACTGGAACCACTCATTATTTTGAAGGTTGCCCCAAATGCTTGAAAATACTTTCTTAATCTGAGCTGAATTCTATCTACTTATAACTACCACCTCCTGGGCTTGGCTTTACCTTCTGTAGCTCTAATGAAATTGTCTATTTGATTCCTTTCTTAACCCTTCAGAATTCTGACAGCAGGACTCAAGTCCTTTCTCCCCAAGACCATCCCAACACACACACCCAATCTCTTCTCCATGCTAAACAGTCTCTTCTTCTCCAAGCTTTTTTCCCTTACCAGCTCCACATCTGAATGGTTTCAAGTCCCCTTGCATGCCATATAACTGTCCTCTAAACATACTTCTCTTCATTTTAACTCTTCTCTTTAAATGTTGCATCTGAAAGAAAACACTTAGCAGAATAGGTTGGTCACCTCCCTTGCTCTGCATGTTCTACTTGTGCAAATGCCAGCAAAGGTCATGGTAAGATATTTTGGCGGCCACAAACACCACTCAAGGATAACCACTCAAGAAATGTCCCAGATCTTTTCTATCTGTGCTGCTTGCTGCTAAGCCATGCCTTCCTAATAGACTTTGCAATTGTTTTTTTAACTAAGAAAACATCCTTACATTCAGTCATGACATATATTCATCTAAAAATGTCCCATGGTTCCAGCCTACCATTTTTGTGTACTAATTCTACTATCTTTTCCAATGTTGTGGTGGTCATGCATTTGTTATTTAACAATATTGTTATTTAATTAGCATAACATCAACTGCTCCCCCTCAATCACTTTTCTATATTTCTATAGACATCTTCCAGTTTGATCAGGTACATGGAAAAGTTTCAAGGATGTCATCCATGTGCTTAGCACAGTGCCTAGCACATCATAAAACCACAACAGGTGATAGCTATTCTTATCATGATCATGAATAAAAGTAATTAGTACAGACATATGATATAAATGTAACCCTTGACATAAATAGCCATTATGTTAATAGCTATTACAATGATAAAGCCATTCAATCAGTTACAATTCCTAACTCGAAGCACATCGTTTTCCTTTTCTATTCTTCACAGTTCCTCACAAACAGGCAAACGATCAGACCATCGTCTTCAGCAGGAGACTCAGCTCCTAGAGGATAATTCTTCTTAGCCAGGAGCCTCAGCACCTTGGGACGATTGGGAATTCACTCTCAGAGCCCCCTTCCTACTGCACCCCAGCCTGGCGTTCCATTCTCTCCTAACATATATTCTTCCTACTGAGGAAAAAAAAAAAAAAAAAGCATTCTGAATCAAAGAGAAGGTGAAGCAAAAAGCAAGGGGATGGCCTTCTCCCTTGGTTCTGTGCCAGTGGCTGGAGCCAGCTGCACTGGGCCAGGACTGCTGCCTCCCCATGGTTCCTGCTCTTTCTCTAACAGTAACCAGAGTGTGAGAGTGAAACTCAGGTCCCTGAGCCTTGTGGTTTCGGGTCATTCCAGGACCTGTGTCAGGTCATGGACTGACACAGTTCCCTTATCCATCCCCTGCTTTCTACTCTTTAGAATGACCCAGAATGGATCTATTTAGGCCAGGATTATTCCATTTTAACAGACACCTGTATTGGGGTCTAATAACCCACTTTTTGAATCCTGAAAATTGGGCCAAAATAGATAGTATTCATTTAATCCACAACATCTCTAAAGGGTTTATTGGGGAGGATGCTAAAAAATGTAAAAAAATATAAAGGCAAACCATTCACCAAAATTTCAATCTTGTATATTCTATAAATAAACAAACCTAGTTTTTAAATATTGAAAACAAAACAACAAAAAAACCAAACCAAAACAAAAAAATATTGAAAACAATTCAATTTTAAAAATTCATTGAGAACTGAAAACCTGAAAAATGACCCAGTGAGTAAAACAACTCTCTTATCCTGATAAGTGTGACACAGGGAGCATCTAAATCTTTCAACTGCTTGCCAAAAAAATGTTAGGCTCTGGAATGCCAAAATTTTATGGCAGTTACAAAGTATGGTGGGGACAGAAATTAGCTAAACAGTCACCAATAAACGTCGATCTAAAGACCTTTCTTGCCTGTGGTTTGGAGTTCTGTTAGAACAATCATCCCTTCTCCTGATTACCAGGCTTTTAAACCATTGGAACTGGGAGTCTACACGGAGCTTCGGACTTGGACCAATCAGACAGCAGGACCCTGCAGAGACACAGGAACTTGCTAACAGCGATGATGGCACTGAAATTCGAATGAAAAGAGCAGTAGAGGCATCTTCACAGTTCCACTGTGTGCCCTTTCCTGCTCTGGTCTCCTACCACAAGTGCACACACTTAAATATAATCGTTATGCAGTGTTCTCGACTGCTACTTCTCCTTTCCTCCTCTCGAAACTTCTCAAAACCACAGCCTCATCCACCGTCTCCAGTCTCTCTCTCTTTTTTTTCTGTCTCCGCCCCACTCTCTACCACATTTCATTAAAGTTTTGTTTTTAAACAAATGTTTAATGCTATCAAATTACAAATTAAAATACATTTTAAGAAAGCAACTAGGATAAAGGGCTTACAATGTAATAAAGACCTGAGTGCCCTGCCTCACCCCAGCTCTGTTCCCCAGAACTCTTCTCACTCCTTTCTTTTTTCCTTTTGTGATTACTTCTATAACTTCTAAAAAGCTGCTTATACTGCTATTTTTTGATTTATCTACTTAATATATTATCTATTGAATTGTGTATTGTTGTTTGTTTGTTTTTTTAATCTCCTGTCGTCATTAAAACAGAAGCTTGGTGAGAACAAGTGCTTTGTCTATTGTGTTCCTGGCTCTATCTGTGCATACATTTGGAACAACTGGAATTTCATTGTATCTCTTTTCCATTTTTTTCCCCAAAGAAGTAGCAGAATGAAAACTTTACAGGCTTGTTGGCACTTCCTCATTAGAACATCTAATGAACTATGAATTTTTTGCTTATTAAACTAACTGTCTCCACTTCATCAGCCACCAGGATGGCTATACTTATTCTAGGGGAGAAAAACTGAGCACATGCCATTTTTTTGTAGCATTACTTCAATCATAACTGAGATAACTCATTTTTTCTGGTTTCAAAATTCATTTTCTATGTCTTAATTTGTAAAAGGAAAAATATATTACTATGACACCATATTTAAAGTTTCAAAAACATTAACTTGGATTAATGGAAATTAGCTAAACAGGCACCAATAAAGGCTGATCCAAAGACCTTCCTTTCTCAAGCAGGACCTTCCTCGCACAGAAAATATTTTTTAACAACTCCTTTTGAAACCAAAACCAAAAGGAGATTCCAGTCAACTCTGAATTGGGAGCCACCGGCTTGCTCTCTCACCCTCTTGTTTGTGGCGGACTTACTCCTGCACATCCCAAAGATGAAGGACTCAGAAAAGGGACCAGAGCACTGTTTACCCTGCATGTCTCCCTAATCTTCTTCCCTCCAGGACATGCAGCATGCAGACCACACACATGCACTCAGGTGCGACACACACACACACACACACACACCTATGTACAGATTATGACTCAGCAGAAATTGTGGCTTTAATGGGAGAAACCGCAATTTGAGGGATGTATTGTAAAAAATAAAGCACTTGAATTGTAACGGGTTTGTTTCCCTTATGAACATGCCTGACCCAGTGACTGGCACATGACTGGCCTCCCGTGTATACTTGCCTTCCCTATATTTCTTTCCATAAAGGCCAATTTCTTTAGTTCATGCATGCATTTATCATACTTTTTGTTTACGGTAAGAGATTAACCTATAGGGGGCCCAATACATTAAAATAAATCATGGCTTTAGGAATAACTATCTAAGGTTGAGAAGTTTCCAAAATACAATCTCCCTGACATGGATCTCAGCCTATCCAGCAAGTGCCTTCAGTCCCTTGCAGAAGAGGAAGGAAGCACACACAGCAAATGTAGGAGCCCTGAGCACGTGGCAACGTGCTGGTGACCTGCCTCGGAGCACAGGTGGGAGGCAGCAAGGCCGGAGTTCAAGTTGTCCTTTTGCACAGTGTCTGTGTGTCCCAGGGTGCCCTCTCTCTCTAAGCCTTACTTGTGGCACCTCTGATAAGATGGTGAGGATTAAATGAAATGTTGTGCATGAAGCACCTAACACAAAGCCTGGCACTTGGTAAGTTCACCAACAATATTATCAATTATTGTCTTTTTAAGTCAACACCTCATTTCCGGATGTTGTCACTGATTGATGCTCTTATTTGTTGTGTCAATATGAAGCTTGACATACTTGAATCTAGGGAACTGGCAAGAGGGGGAAAATTAAATACCACAAGATGTGCAAAGGTGTTATTTCCTCAGGTAGCAATGAGCAAATGTAAGATCAAGCTGTTTGGGATTATAGGTAGATATTGTAAAGCAGATGTTGCCTGGTGTCCTTTATTTTCAAAACTACTTTGGGTCTGTGTTTTTACAGGGAAGGAAGCTAGAGGACAGATTGCTGCTGGCTCATTGTGACTCAGACGCTAAGTCAGAGGAGGCCAGTAAGATGAGAAAGACGGAGATGATCTTGTTCAATCTCCTAATTTTCAATGACAAAGAAACGAAGCCCAAAGCTCTAAAAATCCCTCCATTTGGCTTATGTGTTGAATGTTTGAAAAATTTTACATGCTAAATAAACTTCTATATCATTTTTCATTTTCAAAAACGGTGACATCCAATGTTAATGAGGGTTCAGGAACTTTTCTAGAAAACCATTCATTCTCATAGAACCTTAGCAGAAGGGCAATTCCATAGTTTCTCCTAAAAGTAGTTTGGCAGTATGTTTCAAGGGTTCCAAAGTGTACTTCCCCTTGAATCATATAATTCCATTAATCTAAATGTATAGGAAAAGAATAATCAGACGTACACAAGGATTTGTATTCAAAGATGTTTTCTATGGAATTAGTTACAATAATATAAAAAATAGGAAAGGCAACATACCTATCCAACACAACACAGAGGGTATTTGTAGCACAATCCTTATGATGAAATACTCTACAGCAAAAATATAACATACAATATTTTTTTAAATAAGAGAATTCTACGGCATATTGTTAACACAGGAAAGGAAATTACAAAATAGTATATCCCATATGGTTTCTGTTTTGTCAAAGAATAATATGTATAATATTTTTATAATCACCAAAATGTAATCCTTCATGGTAGGTTTTAAGGACTCGTTTCCTCTCGTTTTGTATAAGTTCCAGATCTTCTCTGATAAACTTATATAATTTTTAATCTGAAAAATATTACTAAAGATAAATATACATGATAAAGGATAAGATGTCAGCTGGGAACCAGCGTTAAGTGCTACATAAGGAAATATCAGAGTGATGGGGAAAAATTGGGTGGAGGCGTCTCTGTAGATTCTTGGAATAAAGCCAGCAGAGTTCTCTATTTAAAATTATGGCCAAATTTTAAAAGCACTCTATTCTTTTCTATCTCTCTTCCTTCCTAGACTGCAGCTGTCTTCAAGCAACCTATGAGTAATTAAAAAGTGGCCTATGGACAAGTTTCCACATTTTGATAAATACATGTTGATAAAAGGCAGACAGAGAAATGAATGTGTTTCTTGTGAAAATAATCCTCTTCAAATATGCTGTATCATTTCCCTGTAACTACACATTTATGGTGGATTGCTAATATACTTTTGATTAAGAACAATATTTGTACCATATATCATCCACTTAAAAGAAAAAAAAAAGATCTGGCCCAGAAGGCAAACCCACGTAGAAACGTTGGCCTTAGTTCGTTGTGAGTTACAGGCCCTGGCCTCCAATGCTGGGTGGGAGCCAGCAGTGCTCCAAAAGTTGAAGCAAGCACAGCAATTTCTAATACATCAGGAGTCCCAACACCTCCAAATGAGTCACTATTTTAGCCTAAGCCATCCCTGTGAAATCTCTGTCTCTAAATTATAAAAGTAAAGAAGTCGTTGATGAAATAGCTAAGTCAAACTTAGCCAAACATGTCTTAAAAGTATAGAGTTCCTGAGGCTTGGTGATGGTAGTGTGCTGAAAATGGTAAAAAAAAAAGAGCATTTTTTTCTAAAGGTAACAGGATATTTCAATGAAATTTCAGCTGAAGCTCTGAGATAATAAGTCTACCAAAGTGATGTCCAAAGTCATCTTCCAAAGTGATGACTCAGACTTGGGTGAAACATTTCCAAAAAGGTGGTTAAAAACTGGTTATAAGACTATTGAACACCTCACCTACAGGGAGTATATAAAAGGACCTGGAGCATTTCTGAATCTGACCAGCCCAGGGCTGGTGGATTAAATGCAGAATACCCAATTAACTTTGAATTTCAGATAAATAGAGAATATTTCTAGCATAAGTATGTCCCAAATATTGCATAGGATATATTTAAACTAATTTTTCCTTGTTTATCTAATAAACATTCTAATAAAATTCAATGTGAATGGGCTTCTTTTTTTTCTTTTTCCCTCCAAATTTGGCAACTCTTTGTCAACACCTCATGCAGAAAGGGATTCCAACAGCTCAACTCAGATTTCTTACGTATGTCCAGATAGCTCAGATGCATGCCTTTTGTCATTTGAGGGTACATAAGCTGCTTCTCTGGTGACAAAACGTGGGGGAGGCTGATGCTGCACTGGCCCAGGCTCACACTCCCAGAGTTCATCTGGAGAATGAGGGTTTGAGTGATTCCTGTGGTCCAGATGTGAACCTCACAGGAGAAAGAGCTGGGCTTGCCTTAGAGCCATCCTAGAGGATGGCCTGAGAAGACAGAACTTCAGCAGAAGGGAGCTGGAGGCTTTGAAGGAGTCACAAGTGACCAGCTGGAACTGGGAGGCATTTGCCCATCAAGAGAACTGCAGGTAAGAGATGCCCAGGATCCACGTGTGTGCACGCACACCCAAATGCACGCACAGGCAAGAAAGAGAGAAAGAAGGTGGAGGAGAGAGAATGAAAGAGAAAGGGAGCAATCTCAGAATAGAAAACGTTAGTTTTAAATAAATGTCAACATAGAAATTACAGAGCTCAACCTTGAGGACAACTCCAGTCTAGGAAGAGGTTTCCTGCTCTGCTGTTTTCCTTCAATCTTTCCTTGCCTGGACTTCAATCTTGTCGGCTCTAAAACCATTCTGAGGAAGATGGGGGAGGAAGTGTGGAAGCATTGGGTGGGATGAAGAAGTCAGGCAGGCCCCCCATTCATCTGCTCAGCAGCCAGACGGAGCTAAAAGACGGAAGCAATTCTGAAGGAAGGATATTTTCTTTTTACGAATAGGACTAGACATTTAAATTGTTCAATTGAAGCAGTGTTTTGTGACTCCAGTGACTGGAGAATCTAACGGTGATGAGAAAAGTCAGAGATGAGCCATGGATCAACTATTCAGAGTGGATTTAAAGGTAAATGAAAGACAAAAACATAGCTGCTTTACAATTGCACCCATGAGTCCTGCTTGTCAATGTGAGGGTTTCATTTATTTTTTATCAAGATTTACATGTATCATTAGAAAAGCCTTATTATTTGTGTGTTACTTTCTGTTATTATTTTAAATTTCAAGCTCTAAGTAAGGTAACCAGTGATGTTTTGAAATATCCTGGGTTTGGGTGATGCACGTAATATACAGTGGGAAAAAAATGGTTGCCTAAATCTCCAACTGGTGAACACTGAGCTCTTGGCTGTTAGTGTAACTATTTGCAGAATAAATTGCATTTCACTTCAGGAAGGGTTTGCACTCTAATTTGAACCCAGGAAATTGAGGGGAAAAGAACCAAATGCTCTCTGGCCCCACACTATGTGTGTTATATGTATCAACTATCCCCACAGCAGCCCATTGAGCTGGCCATGATTCCCAATTTACAGAGGCAAAAACTGAGTCTCAGAGCAGCTTACCCAGCTAGTAGAGCATGAAGCCAAGATTCAAGACCAGGTGCAACTCTTTGAATGCTTTGTCCAACAGTCCTGCTAAGCTCATCTTTGACCATAAGAATGAACCCCTATGGCCTGAGCACAAGTTCCCATGGACCAGCTGGAGAGGTTTCACCTGCACAACTTTCCATCAGTCTCTGGCTTAGCGAGACTAACCCTCAGAAGTACTACTGCATGAACCTTCTCTCCAGATCACCCAGTCCATGAATTTGCTGCACCCCACCCCACCCCACAAGGGGAGCCCTAAGATGCCATAACACATGGCAGAGTGGGGTGCAGAATCTGTCCTGAGCTCTGGCCCCTGAATCTTGGAGAGGCAGAGTGAAGACAAAGCAGTGGCCAAAGGCCAACTAGCTTTATCCCACTCACCTGCTAACCAAATGGTGAATGGTAGTGGCCAAGGTCCAAGCGCTTACCATCACTAATTTGGTGGTAAGGTTTTACCATTATTTTGGTGGTAAGGTCTTTTGGTAGCCAAAGAAACTAATCTGTCACAGTACATGTCAACCAATTTTTAAGCCATCGATCTGAAAAGGAGAATGATTGGCACCCAAGTTGCTGAGAGGGATCAAGCAAAATCACAGTCCTTTTCTAAGCATAGTACTGAGAACATAAAGAGCATTCTTCATTCTAACTGAGGAAATAAAACAAATCATAAAATCCTTATCAGTCCTTCAGGAAATGATTCAGAACAAAGAAAGCAGACTAGGAATAAAGCAGATCTCTGAAAATAATTTTCTATAACATCAGGACAATAAAGCTCAAGCAACTTGTCGGCAATCCCAAATACAATTTAAAAACAAGATGGCCTTTATAAAATGGAGCAGAAATCAAGGCAGAGATAGGAAATCATGGGAGACAGATAAAATAAGAAAAGATTGCAGGGAAAGCAAGCATGCAAACGCATTAATAACAGTTACATCACAGCAGTAAAGAGAAAAACAAATCCTTTCATTTAGCACATATTTATTGAGCATCTTCTATATAGTAGGTGCTAGGAAAACACAGAGAATAAAACTGAGAAGGTCCCTGTCTGTATTCATGGAGCTCACTTTCTAAAGTGGGAGATAGACAGTGAGAAGCTAAGTCAATAGATGAAATAATGGCATTTGTGATTATAATGAAAAATATACTTCTGCAATAGAGAAAGACGAGGAGGAGCTACTTTCCGTAGGATATTTGGAGAGCAGTTATTTAAATATGAAAGGAGTCAATCATGCAAAGGGCCTGGAAAAGAACATTATAGGCAGAAAGGAGAAATACACAATAAAACAAAAATAGTTGGATCTTCAATATACCACTATCAATAATTAATATAGGGTCTTACCTGGTGGCACAGTGGTTGAGAGTCTGCCTGCCGATGCAGGGGACACAGGTTCGTGCCCCGGTCCGGGGGGATCCCACATGCCACGGAGCGGCGGTGTCCATGAGCCATGGCCACTGAGCCTGCGCATCTGGAGCCTGTGCTCCGCAACGGGAGAGGCCACAACAGTGAGAGGCTTGCGTACTGCAAAACAATAATTAATTAATTAATTAATTAATAGAACATCTAGGAGAACAACAAGGAAATAGAAGCTTTGAACAACAAAATAAACCAACTAGATCTAACAGACATCAATTAAACTTTTCACCCAACCATAATAAAATAAACATTCTTCTGAAGTACACAAGGAACATTCTCCAGAATGAACCAAACGTTAGGTCATAAGCGGGCCTCAATCAATTCAAAAGAATTGAAATTGTACAAAGTATGTCCCCAACCACAATGAATAAAATTAGAAATCAATAGCAGAAAGAAATTTTTTTAATTCCCAAATAAGTGGGAAGTAAGCAGCACATTCTTTTTTTTTTTTTAACATCTTTATTGGAGTATAATTGCTTTACAATGGTGTGTTAGTTTCTGCTTTATAACAAAGTTAATCAGTTATACATATACATATGTTCCCATAACTCTTCCCTCTTGCATCTCCCTCCCTCCCACCCTCCCTATCCCACCCCTCTAGGTGGTCACAAAGCACCGAGCTGATCTCCCTGTGCCATGTGGCTGCTTCCCACTAGCTATCTATTTTACATTTGGTAGTGTATATACATCCATGCCACTCTCTCACTTTCTCACAGTTTACCCTCCTTCCCCCTCCCCATATCCTCAAGTCCATTTTCTAGCAGGTCTGTGTCTTTATTACTGTCTTAACCCTAGGTTCTTCATGACCATTTTTTTTTCTTTTTTTTCCTTAGATTCCATATATATGTGTCAGCATATGGTATTTGTCTTTCTCTTTCTGATTACCTCACTATGTATGAAAGACTCTAGGTCCATCCACCTCACTACAAATAACTCAATTTCATTTCTTTTTATGGCTGAGTAATATTCCATTGTACATATGTGCCACATCTTCTTTATCCATTCATCCAATGATGGACACTTAGGTTGCTTCCATCTCCTGGCTATTGTAAATAGAGCTGCAATGAACATTTTGGTACATGATTCTTTTTGAATTATGGTTTTCTCAGGGTATATGCCCAGTAGTGGGATTGCTGGGTCATATGGTAGTTCTATTTGTAGTTTTTTAAGGAACCTCCATACTGTTTTCTGTAGTGGCTGTATCAATTTACATTCCCACCAGCAGTGCAAGAGTGTTCCCTTTTCTCCACACCCTCTCCAGCATTTATTGTTTCTAGATTTTTTGATGATGGCCATTCTGACAGGTGTGAGATGATATCTCATTGTAGTTTTGATTTGTATTTCTCTAATGATTAATGATGTTGAGCAGCCTTTCATGTGTTTGTTGGCAATCTGTATATCTCTTGGGAGAAATGTCTATTTAGGTCTTCTGACCATTTTTGGATTGGGTTGTTTGTCTTTTTGTTATTGAGCTGCATGAGCTGCTTGTAAATTTTGGAGATTAATCCTTTGTCAGTTGTTTCATTTGCAAATATTTTCTCCCATTCTGAGTGTTGTCTTTTGGTCTTGTTTATGGTTTCCTTTGCTGTGCAAAAGCTTTGAAGGTTCATTAGGTCCCATTTGTTTATTTTTGTTTTTATTTCTATTTCTCTAAGAGGTGGGTCAAAAAGGATCTTGCTGTGATTTATGTCATAAAGTGTTCTGCCTATGTTTTCCTCTAAGGGTTTGATAGTTTCTGGCCTTACATTTAGGTCTTTAATCCATTTTGAGCGTATTTTTGTGTATGGTGTTAGGGAGTGATCTAATCTCATACTTTTACATGTACCTGTCCAGTTTTCCCAGCACCACTTATTGAGGAGGCTGTCTTTTCTCCACTGTATATTCTTGCCTCCTTTATCAAAGTTAAGGTGACCATATGTGCATGGGTTTATCTCTGGGCTTTCTATCCTGTTCCATTGATTTATCTTTCTGTTTTTGTTCCAGTACCATATTGTCTTGATTACTGTAGCTTTGTAGTATAGTCTGAAGTCAGGGAACCAGATTCCTCCGGCTCCATTTTTTGTTCTTACGATTGCTTTGGCTATTCGGGGTCTTTTGTGTTTCCATACAAATTGTGAATTTTTTTGTTCTAGTTCTGTGAAAAATGCCAGTGATAGTTTGATAGGGATTGCATTGAATCTGTAGATTGCTTTGGGTAGTAGAGTCATTTTCACAATGTTGATTCTTCCAATCCAAGAACATGGTATATCTCTCCATCTCTTTGTATCATCTTTAATTTCTTTCATTAGTGTCTTACAATTTTCTAAGCAGCACATTCTTAAATAACCAGTGGATCAATGAGAAACTCTCAAGGGAAATTAGAAATTAATTTGAGATGAATTAAAATGAAAACAAAACATGTAAAAACTTATAGGATATAGCTAAAGCAATGTTTACAGGAAAATTTATAATTGTAAATACATATAATAAAAAAAACAAGAAAGATCTCAAATGAATAACCTAATTTTCCACCTTAAGAGACTAAAAAAAAGAGAGCAAGCTAAACCAAAGCAAACATGAGAAAAGAAATATTGTCATAGAATGGACATAAATGAAGTAGGTAATAGAAAAACCATAGGGAAAATTAATAATATCAAAAGACAGTTCTTTGTAAAGATCAACAACACTGATAAGCCTTAGCTAGATTGAACAGGAAAAAGGGAGAAGACTTAAACTACTAAAATTAGGAATTAAAGAGGGGGCATAAATTCCAGCTTTACAGAAATAAAAGGAATTATGAGGAAATACTATGAACACTATATACTAACACATTAGATAACCTAATGAAGTAGACAAATTCCCAGAAAGACACAATGACCAGAAATGACTCAAATACAACAGCAAAAATATCTGAATAGAGCAAAGTGACATAAAGATTAAATTAGTATAACTTTTTAACATCTTTATTGGAGTTTAATTGCTTTACAATGGTGTGTTAGTTTCTGCTTTATAACAAAGAGAATCAGCTATACATATACATATATCCCCATATCTCCTCCCTCTTGTGTCTCTCTCCCACCCTCCCTATCCCACCCCACTAGGTGGTCAAAAAGCACCAAGCTGACCTCCCTGCACTATGTGGCTGCTTCCCACTGGCTAAATATTTTGCATTTGGTAGTGTAAGTCCATGCCACTCTCTCACTTTGTCCCAGCTTACCCTTGCCCCTCCCCATATCCTCAGGTCCATTCTCAATGTCTGTGTCTTTATTCCTGTCCTGCCCCTAGGTTCTTCAGAACTGTTTTTTGTTTTGTTTTTTTGTTTTGTTTTTTAGATTACATACATATGTGTTAGCACATTGTGATTTATGTCATAGAGTATTCTGCCTATGTTTTCCTCTAAGAGTTTTATAGTGTCTGGTCTAACATTTAGGTCTCTAATCCATTTTGAGATTATTTTTGTGTATGGTGTTAGGGAGTGTTCTAATTTCATTCTTTTACATGTAGCTGTCCAGTTTTCCCAGCACCACTTATTGAAGAGGCTGTCATTTCTCCATTGTATATTCTTGCCTCCTTTATCAAAAATAAGGTGACTATATGTGTGTGGGTTTATTTCTGGGCTTTCTATCCTGTTCCATTGATCTATATATCTGTTTTTGTGCCAGTACCATACTGTCTTGATTACTGTAGCTTTGTAGTATAATCTGAAGTCCGGGAAACTGATTCCTCCAGCTCCATTTTTCCTTCTCAAGATTGTTTTGTCTATTCTGGGTCTTTTGTGTTTCCATATAAATTATGAATTTTTTTGTTCTAGTTCTGTGAAAAATGCCATTGGTAGTTTGATAAGGATTTCATTGAATCTGTAGATTACTTTGGGTAGTAGAGTCATTTTCACAATGTTGATTCTTCCAATCCAAGAACATGGTATATCTCTCCATCTGTTTGTATCATCTTCAATTTCTTTCATCAGTGTCTTATAATTTTCTCCATAAAGGTCATTTGTCTCCTTAGATAGGTTTATTCCTAGGTATTTTATTCCTTTTGTTGCAATGGTAAATGGGAGTGTTTCCTTAATTTCTCTTTCAGATTTTTCATCATTAGTGTATAGGAATGCAAGAGATTTCTATGCATTAATTTTGTATCCTGCTACTTTACCAAATTCATTGATTAGCTCTAGTAGTTTTCTGATAGCATCTTTAGGATTCTCTATGTATAGTATCATGTCATCTGCAAACAGTGACAGCTTTACTTCTTTTGTTCTGATTTGGATTCCTTTTATTTCTTTGTCTTCTCTGATTGTTGTGGCTAAAAATTATGTTGTGGCTAAAAATTATGTAGAATAATAGTAGTGAGAGTGCACAACCTTGTCTTGTTCCTGATCTTCGAGGAAATGGTTTCAGATTTTCACCATTGAGAACAATGTTGGCTTTGTGTTTGTCATATATGGCGTTTAATATGTTGAGGTTAGTTCCCTTTATGCCTACTTTCTGGAGGTTTTTTTTTTATCATAAATGGGTGTTGAATTCTGTCAAAAGCTTTTTCTGCATCTACTGAGAGGATCATATGGTTTTTTCTCCTTCTGTTTGTTAATATGGTTTATCACGTTTTTTAACTTGCTTATATTGAAGAATCCTTCCATTCCTGAGATAAATCCCACTTGATCATGGAGTATGATCCTTCTAATGTGCTTTTGGATTCTGTTTGCTAGTATTTTGTTGAGGATTTTTGCATCTGTTTTCATCGGTGATATTGGACTGTAGTTTTCATTCTTTGTGACATCTTTTTCTGGTTTTGGTATCAGGGTGATGGTGGCCTCATAGAATGTGTTTGGGAGTATTCCTCCCTCTGCTATATTTTGGAAGGGTTTGAGAAAGATAGGTGTCAGCTCTTCTCTAAATGTTTGATAGAATTCACCTGTGAAGCCATCTGGTCTTGGGCTTTTGTTTGTTGGAAGATTTTTTTTTTTAAATAAATTTATTTATTGTTGGCTGCATTGGGCCCTCGTTGCTGTGCACGGGCTTTCTCTAGTTATGGAGAGTGGGGTCTCCTCCTCGTTGCGGTGCGCGGGCCTCTCATTGCGGTGGCTTCTCTTGTTGCGGAGCACGGGCTCTAGGCATACGGGCTTCAGTAGTTGTGGCCCGTGGTGGGCTTAGTTGCTCTGGGGCATGTGGGATCTTCCCAGATCAGGGCTTGAACCCGTGTCCTCTGCATTAGCAGGCAGATTCTCAACCACTGCGCCACCAGGGAAGCCCCTGTTGGAAGATTTTTAATCACAGTTTCAATTTCAGTGCTTGTGATTGGTCTGTTCATATTTTCTATTTCTTCCTGATTCAGTCTTGGCAGGTTGTGTATTTCTAAGAATTTGTCCATTTCTTCCAGGTTGTCCATTTTATTGGCATAGAGTTGCTTGTAGTGAGCGCTCATGATCCTTTGTATTTCTACAGCGTCAGTTGTTACTTCTTCTTTTTCACTTCTAATTCTATTGATTTTTCTTTTTTTTCTTAATGTGTCTGGCTAATGGTTTATCAATTTTGTTTATCTTCTCAAAGAACCAGCTTTTAGTTTTATTGATCTTTGCTATCATTTCCTTCATTTCTTTTTTATTTATTTCTGATCTGATCTTTATGATTTCTTTCCCTCTGTTAACTTGGGGGGTTTTTTGTTCTTCTTTCTCTAATTGCTGTAGGTATAAAGTTAGGTTTTTTAATTGAGATGTTAATTGTTTCTTAAGGTAGGATTGTATTGCTATAAACTTCCCTCTTAGAACTGCTTTGATGCATCCCATAGTTTGTGGATTGTCGTGTTTTGATTGTCATTTTCTTCTAGGTATTTTTTTATTTCCTCTCTGATTTCCTCAGTGATCTCTTGGTTATTAAGTAGTGTATTGTTTAGACTCCATGTGTTTGTATTTTTTACAGATGTTTTCCTGTAATTGATATCTAGTCTCATAGTGTTGTGGTCGGAAAAGTTACTTGATACAATTTCAATTTTCTTAAATTTACCAAGGCTTGATTTGTGACCCAAGATATGATCTGTCCTGGAGAATGTTCTATGAGCACTTGAGAAGAATGTGTATTCTGTTGTTTTTGAATGGAATGTCCTACAAATATCAATTAAGGCCATTTTGTTTAATGTATCATTTAAAGCTTGTGTTTCCTTATTTATTTTCATTTTGGATGATCTGTCCATTGGTGAAAGTGGGGTGTTAAAGTCCCCTACTCTGATTGTGTTACCGTCGATTTCCCCTTTTATGGCTCTTAGCATTTCCCTTATGTATTGAGGTGCTCCTATGTTGGGTGCATAAATATTTATAATTGTTATATATTCTTCTTGGATTGATCCTTTGATCATTATGTTGTGTCCTTGTTTGTCTCTTGTAATAGTCTTTATTTTAAAGTCTATTTTGTCTGATATGAGAATTGCTATGCCACCTTTTTTTGATTTCCATTTGCATGGAATATCTTTTTCCATCCTCTCACTGTTAGTCTATATGTGTCCCTAGGTCTGAAATGCGTCTCTTGTAGATAGCATATAGAGGTCTTGTTTTTGTATCCATTCAGCCAGTCTATATCTTTTGGTTGAAGCATTTAATCCATTTACCTTTAAGGTAATTATCCATATGTATGTTCCTATTACCATTTTCTTAATAGTTTTGGGTTTGTTATTGTAGGTCTTTCCTTCTCTTGTGTTTCCTGCCTAGAGCAGTTCCTTTAGCATTTCTTGTAAAGCTGGTGTGGTGGTGCTGAATTCTCTTAGCTTTTGCTTGTCTGTAAAGCTTTTAATTTCTCCATTTAATCTAAATGAGATCCTTGCTGTGTAGAGTAATCTTGGTTGTAGATTTTTCCCTTTCATCACTTTAAATATGTCTTGCCACTCCCATCTGGTTTGTAGAGTTTCTGCTGAAAGATCAGCTGATAACCTTCTGGGGATTCCCTTGTATGTTATTTGTTGGTTTTCCCTTGTTGCATTTAATATTTTTTCTTTGTATTTAATTTTTGATAATTTGATTAATATGTGTCTTGACATGTTTCTCCTTGGATTTATCCTGTACGGGGCTCTCTGCACTTCCTGGACTTGATAGACTATATCTTTTCCCAAAATAGGGAAGTTTTCAACTATAATCTCTTCAAATATTTTCTCAGTCCCTTTCTTTTTCTCTTGTTCTTCTGGGAACCCTATAATTAGAACGTTGGTGCATTTAATTTTGTCCCTGAGATGTCTAAGACTATCCTCAGTTCTTTCCATTCCTTTTTGTTTATTCTGTTCTGCAGTAGTTATTTCCATTATTTTATCTTCCAGGTCACTTATCCATTCTTCTGCCTCAGTTATTCTGCTATTGATTCCTTCTAGAGAATTTTTAATTTCATTTATTGTGTTGTTCATCATTGTTTGTTTGCTTTTTAGGTCTTCTAGGTCCTTGTTAAACATTTCTTGTATTTTCTCCATTCTATTTCCAAGATTTTAGATCATCTTTACTATCATTACTCTGAATTCCTTTTCAGGTAGACTGCCTATTTCCCCTTCATTTGTTTGGTCTGGTGAGTTTTTACCTTGCTCTTTCATCTGTTTTGTTTTTCTGTCTTCTTGTTTTGCTTAAGTTACTGTGTTTGGGGTCTCATTTTCACAGGCTGCATGTGTGTAATTCCCATTGTTTTTGGTGTCTGCCCTCAGTGACTAAGGTTGGTTCAGTGTGTTGTGTAGGCTTTTTGGTGGAGGGGACTAGTACCTGTGCTCTGATGGATGAGTCTGGATATTGTCTTTCTGGTGGGCAGGACTGTGTCTGCTGGTGTGTTTTGGGGTGGCTGTGAATTTATTATGATTTTAGGCACTCTCTCTGCTAATGGTTGGGGTTGTGTTCCTGTCTTGCTAGTTGTTTGGCATAGGGTGTCAAGCACTGTAGCTTGCTGTTTGTTGAGTGGCACTGGGTCTTAGTGTTGACATGGAGATCTCTGTGAGAGCTTTCACCATTTGATATTACGTGGAGCTGGGAGGTCTCTGGTGGACCAATATCCTGAACTTGGCTTTCCAACCTCAGAGGCACAGGGCTGACACTCAGTGGGGTTCCAAGACCCTGTCATCCACATGGCTCAGAAGAAAAGGGAGTAAAAAAGAAAGAAAGATAAAAATAAAATAAAAAGAAATAATGTTATTAAAATAAAAAAATATTAACAATTAAAAAATTTAAAAAAAGAAAAAGGAAAGAAAGAATTCAGAGAGCAACGAAACCAAATATCAAATCCACCAATGATAACAAGCACTAAAAACTATATTAAAAAAAAATGGACAGACAGAACCCTAGGACAAATGGTAAAAGCAAAGCTATACAGACAAAATCACACAAAGAAGCATACACACTCACAAAGAGAGAAAAAGGAAAAATATATATATATATATTAAAAAAGGAAGAGAGCAACTAAATCAATAAACAAATCTAACAATGATAATAAACTCTGAATACTAAACTAAGATAAACATAAAACCAGAAATCAGTTAGTTGCATACAGCAAACCCCAAGTCTATAGTTACTCCCAAAGTTCGTTGCCTCAATTTTGGGATTATTCGTTGTCTGTTCAGGTATTCCACAGTCTCAGGGTACTTCAAGCTAATTTTGTAGATTTAATCCAATGCTCCTGAGGCTGCTGGGAGAGATTTCCCTTTCTCTTATTTTTTCGCACAGCTCCTGGAGTTCAGCTTTTGATTGGCCCCACCTCTGCATATAGGTCACCTGAAGGTGTCTGTTCCTGCCCAGACAGGACGGGGTTAAAGAAGCAGCTGATTAGGGGCCTCTGGCTCACTCAGGCTGGCAGGGAGGGAGGGGTATGGAATGCGGGGCGATCCTGAGGCAGCAGAGGTCAGCGTGACATTGCAAGAGCCTGAGGCGTGTTGTGTGTTCTCCCCGGGAAGTTGTCCGTGGATCAGGTGACCCTGGCAGTGGTGGGCTGCACAGGCTCCCGGGAGGATAGTGACCTGTGCTTGCACAGCTTCTTGGCGGCTGCGGCAGCAGCCTTAGTGTTTCATGCCCGTCTCTGGTGTCCACGTTGATAGCCGTGGCTCGCTCCCGTCTCTGGAGCTCATTTAGCCAATCCTCTCTCCTTGCGCACCCCAAAGCAATGGTCTCTTGCTTCTTAGGCAGGTCCAGACTTTTTCCCGTACTCCCTCCTGGCTAACTGTGGTGCACTAGCCCCCTTCAGGCTGTGTTCCTGCAGCCAACCCCAGTCCTTTCCCTGGGATCAATTTTGTTTCTTTTTTCTCAATTTTGTTTCTTTTTATGGCTAATATTCCATTGTGTATATGTGCCACATCTTCTTTATCCATTCATCTGTCAATGGACACTAAGGTCGCTTCCATGTCCTGGCTATTGTAAATAGAGCTGCAATGAACATTGTAGTACATGACTCTTTTTGAATTATGGTTTTCTCAGAGTATATGCCCAGTAGTGGGATTGCTGGGTCGTATGGTAGTTCTATTTTTAGTTTTTTAAGGAATCACCATACTGTTCTCCATAGTGGCTGTATCAATTTACATTCTCACCAACAGTGTAAGAGGGTTCCCTTTTCTCCACACCCTCTCCAGCATTTATTGTTTCTAGATTTTTTCATGATGGTCATTCTGACTGGTGTGAGGTGATACCTCATGGTAGTTTTGATTTGCATTTCTTTAATGATTAGTGATGTTGAGCATCCTTTCATGTGTTTGTTGGCAATCTGTATATCTTCTTTGGAGAAATGTCTATTTAGGTCTTCTGCCCATTTTTGGATTGGGTTGTTTGTTTTTGTGATATTGAGCTTCATGAGCTGCTTGTAAAATTTGGGGATTAATCCTTTGTCAGTTGCTTCATTTGCAAATATTTTCTCCCATTCTGTGAGTTGTCTTTTCATCTTGTTTATGGTTTACTTTGCTGTGCAAAAGCTTTTGAGTTTCATTAGGTCCCATTTGTTTATTTTTGTTTTTATTTCCATTTCTGTAGGAGGTGGGTCAAAAAGTATCTTGCTGAGATTTATGTCATAGACTGTTCTGCCTATGTTTTCCTCTAAGAGTTTTATAGAGTCTGGCCTTACATTTAGGTTTTTAATACATTTTGAGTTTATTATTGTGTATGGTGTTAGGGAGTGTTCTAATTTCATTCTTTTACATGTAGCTGTCCAGTTTTCCCAGCACCACTTATTGAAGAGGCTGTCTTTTCTCCATTGTATATTCTTGCCTCCTTTATCAAAAATAAGGTGACCATATGTGCATGGGTTTATCTCTGGGCTTTCTATCCTGTTCCATTGATCTATATTTCTGTTTTTGTGCCCTTACCATACTGTCTTGATTACTATAGCTTTGTAGAATAGTCTGAAGCATAGGACTTAATTTAACTATAAAATGTCTAGGAAGAAACAAGGGAGAAAATATTTGTTAAATTTAGTTTAAGCAAAGATTTCTTTGATGTGTTGCCAAAAGAATGTTAGTTTATTTCTTCATAAAATAAAAATTTGATAATTTTAACTTCATCAAAATTAATAACTTATGCTCTTTTGAAAGACACAGGGGAATAAAACATTAGTCACAGAATGGGGAGAAATTTTTCAAACCACATACTACTAAAGACTTGTATCCAGAATATATAAAGACTTTTCAAAACTTGATAAATAGGAAATAACCACATTTTAAAAATAGACGTAATATTTGAAAAGACATGTGGATGACAAGACAAGAAAATTTGCACAACACCAGTAGCTGTTAGGTAAATAAAAATTGAAACTACATTTAGAAATCACTTTTATACCTATTAGATTGGCTAAAATTAAGACTGGCCATTTCAAGTTTTGGCAATGATGTGGAGGATTGGAACTGTCCTACAACACTGGAGAGAATGCAGAATGGTGGAATCACTTTGGAAAAACAGTTTGGCAAGTTCTTAAATTGTTAAATATTGATATACCACATGATTCAGCAATTTCACTTCCTTGATATTTTCCTGAGATAAATTATGTATTCATACAATGGCCTGTATTGATAGTCAAAAACTGGAAACAACTCAAATATTCAACAGATGAATATATAAACAAATGTGGTATATCCATAAAATGAATGAAATGAACATTTGGTATACACAACATGGATGAATCAAAAAAATTATGTTGAGTGAGACCAAAAAATAGTTCCTACTACAGGATTTCATTTATATAAAATTCTAGAAAATATGAACAAATCTATAGTAAGAAAATAACTTGATGTTTACATGGGGGATGGAAGGTGAGAGAGGCAAGAAGAGAGGGATTTCAAAGGGGCATAAGGAAATTCTGGAAGTGATGGATGTGTTCATTCTCTTTACAGTGCAATGGTTCCACAAATGTATTTGTGGGTCAAAAATTATCAAATGGTACACTTTAAATAGATGCAATTTATTTTTTGTCAATTATTTCTCAGTAAAGCTGCTTATATATCACAAAAAGTAGACATAAATATATAAAATCATTCTTCCCTATTAGAGAGGATTTCTACTATATGGGATTTCTTAACATATGATATAGAAAATATGAATAGGATATAAACATCAAGTAATGATTTAAAGTGAATAAGATAAATGTGAAATTGCAGGTGAACTATTTGCTTGTTTTTATTGTTAGAGTATACAGATTGCCTACAATGAAAATCATTTACTTTCCTAATATAAAAATGATATTATGCCACTCCCCTGACCTTAGACAATAAACTCACGGGAATTTTGCTTTCAATCATGGAAGCTTTTCACTACTAAAAGGCCATGGATGGTGAAGATATAGTTTTAGGAAGATGAGTGATGGGTTCAGCCCAAAACTGAGAGACATTTTGCTACCTTATTCCTGATTCTCTGAACTTGAAGCCTTGTCTTGTCTATGGCATACTTAAATATGGTAGAGAGGCAGCATAACTTGACTCAACCAGTGGGCAGCAGGGGCTATATTATAAATCCTAATTTCCCCAAATTGGATATGATAAAAGATTCAAGAATAGCCAGATGGTGACAAAGTGGTGTAGCTGGTGGGGGGTGAGGGGAGACATTCTCTTTCCACTTTCCTCTGTATCTTAGAAAGAACTTGGATTGGAGATAAAGATCTGGCTTCCATGGGAATGGCTACAGTCCATTTGCATGACTATAGGCACTTCACTTCACCTGTCAGAGCTCTAATTCTCTTGTAAGATGCAGACACCAACTGTCTATTGTAAAGAGTAGATGTGGTTGCATCCAGGAGAGCACGGTGCATCCTGTAAGAGAAAATATAAGTTAGTTTACCAAGTCCCTGCTGTTCGCTAGCAAGCTAGATCTGAACCTTTCACCATGATGGGGGCAATAGATTGTAAGAGCAGAGAAAGCAAGCTCCTACTAGGAACCCATAGGTCTGAATTCCTGGCATACTTTACTCCCCGTATCACCATCCACACCTGTATCCCTCTTGCCTCTTGACCACAAGTTTGGTTTGCTCTCCTTATGTGTTCCAATGATCCCAGCTATTTTAAAAAGACACTTCAGCATTGCAGTTTTCATTGCCAACAGAAGCACTGATTTTTGACCATGAAGCAGAACTTGATAGGGAAATATTATATAAAGAGAGAATGGTGTGATGAGATCTTCTTCCAATGTTTATTAATCCTATTTCTCTCCACTTTGATTTCAAGGTGATATGGAAGAGAGATAGGAGTTAATGAATGACCCAAGTGCTTTTAATCCTTCTACTGCTGATAAAAAGGGAAATATGATCTTATGAACCATCACATGTTTTCTGCAGGGCTTAACCCACCAGTGACAGAGAAAGCTCCATTAATTAGTATATCCTTTTTGTTAGAGGCAAAATCCTTAAAACTGAAAATAAAATCAGTTGCTCATAGTTAAAGAATACTCTCCCTGATCTTCCAGAGTGTGGGTCATTCTGTTTCTCTATTACCAAAGCACCCACCTCTCTTTCTCCAAGTCTGTAACTTGCTCATAAAAATTAATAAGCGGCTGAAGGCTGACCTGCATGTGGGATGGAGGCTGAGAGAAAATGGGCTTGTTTCTGCAACACCTGAAATATGTTCTTTAGGCAAATCCCCCATTGTAAAAGAAGCAAACTGCCTCTACTGTGAATATTTCCTTTTGCTTTTTCTCAAACAATTGCTATTCAAAAAAAATTCATATCGAGCTATTTGGGGGGTATGTATAAACATCACAACAGTTTCTAAACAGGAAAAACAACAACAACAAAACAATCAGAGTTGGGAAATGTGCTGGTTTTCTCTGTGAGTATAAAAATACTGCCACACTCTAAAGAGTGAACATGTATTTTGTGCATATACTATACATAGAGAAAGAAGTTCTAAATTTCTTATTTTTCCTCCCAATCTTCAGGCAATGTTTCCAAGTACAGTCAGCATTATGGATCTATGAGAGGAAATAACTGCATCGCACATGTGCATCCTGATTCCTCACAAGAGGCAAAGGGGCTATTTGTTTCAGATCTATCTTAAAACCATCCTCAGAAGAAAGGCAATCCACCTTAGCACACAATTACCAAAGTCCTCTCTCATTGTCTGTCTCATTGGCTCAGGTGTGACAACTGCACATCAAGGCTACACCCAACACTCAGTTCATCATTCCTTATTGTTCTTCTCTATGGATGAAACTTTATGTTTTATGTGACAAAAGAAAGGCTGGAAATTTGTTTTTAACAGAAACAAACAAATCAGTGCAGTCTTTAATTGACCTCCTCTAAGGAGACTTAGATAAGAAGGAGCATCTGGCATGCTGGGAGGTTGCTATATTTGCAGACTATTTTCTTATTTGGTAAACTGACACTTAAGAAGAGTTCAAAAAGGCTCAAGTCCCCATGTGTAAGCTGAGTGGTCCCTAATCCAGAGACCCATGATGGAAGGTGTAATCTACAGCTCAGTTTTTTGGTTTTTCTATTTTTTTTGTTTTTGCGGTACACGGGCCTCTCACTGCTGTGGCCTCTCCCGTCACGGAGCAGAGGATCCGGAAGCACAGGCCCAGCGGCCATGGCTCACGGGCCCAGCCGCTCCGCGGCATGTGGAATCCTCCCAGACCAGGGCACGAACCCGTGTCCCCTGCATCGGCAGGCAGACTCCCAACCACTGCACCACCAGGGAAGCCCTACAGCTCAGTTTTAAAACTCCAGTATAAAAATGATTTCATTTCTAATTTACTGTTTATAGACCAAGATAACTAAAAACTAAACCAAATACAACCAACTCTGAGTATATCTCTATTAGTGGCTGTTATGCTGGGGAAGGTCCCAGAAAGTCCCCCAAAGCAAAGACCAGGTTCAAATTAACATTCCAAGAGCTTTCTAAATGTTTTTATCACTGATTGGTTTGTTCTGAAACAAATAGACCCTCCTATATTCTACCTTCAAATACCAGAGAGAACACAAGACTGAGGATTCATTGTTGGAAAACCCCAGAAAGTATAGGAGAGCCCTTTTCAACTCAGCTTCCTGTGGCCTTGTCACAATTTTGGTCCTCAACCTGTGAGTCGGGACCCCAACACACTATGCAATGGGACAGGAAAGTTCTCTCTACAAACTCTTTCTTTCTCTCTGATCAGCCAGTTGACTGCATTTAGCCTATGTTGATTGAGCATCGCTGGGTTCAATGTCCATGCTAGGTGCTGGCAAGATGTAATGACAAAAATGTCTTGATTCCTGCCAGTACTTAAGCTAAATAAGAAGGGAAATCAATTGTTCATTCTATGGTAACCTTTAAAGAAAGGGAGGTACATTATTATGGATGATGTACAATCCTCGTGATCTTGTGAGATGCTTGTCATATGACATAAGAAAGGAAAAAAAAACTAGTCTTATGGAACAAAAAGATTTGGGGGAAATTCATGGTTTAGTGTCTGAGGGTTACTGCAGTAGGCAATACTTTATAACCACTGATCGTATTAGTGATTTTCTGAATTCATATAATGAATGAAGACATGGTCTTCCCACCTTAGAGAGAATTAACTTTTACCTAAGAAGAACAAAAATTCTCTAGAGCACTAACATGGAAAAAAAGTTAAAAGCTTGAAGTTTCTATTCAAGGCAGAAAGCATACACCCATTTAACTTTTTCAGTGTTTTTTGTTTTGAGTTGATTCTTTTCATTTGTTACATATATCAACAACACCATAATCAATTTGTAAATCACATTTTAAAATACACCACTACTTTTCTTCATTTAATATGCAAAATGGTACCAATTGTGAATTGATGATAAACTGCTAAGATTCACAATTTAAAATGAAATTTATGTTAGGGTAATGTTAGTGTGATGGTCACTACAGAGTCATTTGGAAAGGGGATTCCACAAACGAAATTCTCAGAGGAATAATCTGAAGTAGAAACTCTATTACAAATGCCACTGTTTTTTTGAAGTTCTCAATTAAATGGCCTTTTCCTTAAGATTAGTCAGATGCTCATGATGGAAAGGGAAAGCTAGTAAATATTTAAGTTTAGAAAAATAGAAATATGTTTCTAAAATATATAAAGATGGTATTGTAAGGTAAAGAATTTGATTCCAGGTAACACAGCTGTAAAGAATTTTATTGGAATTTTCCAAGTTCCTAGAATTAAAGGAAGTTTTCTTCTTATTTTCTCTCTGGAAATGTTGTAAAACAGAGTTCTGGGGGAAATTTTTCATTGCTTTGAATCAACTGAAAATAGGTTAAATGAATGATTTCTTCTTTAGAAGTGGGGCAAAATGTCATAGTTTTGCAGATATTAACATAGATGCGAGTTCTCAGGACCCTTAGTATCTGTTAGAATGCCTTCAAAGAAGGGAAAATCATGATGGGTTATGGCTCTCATGTTGTCACTTATAACTGAATAAAGTTAGGAAAAGTGGGAAGTATCTCTGTACTCTATTTTCTCTACCCACTAAGAACATGATGTATCCACCCCTAAGAATGGAGATGTGGAGTATAATTCATCAGCAGCATGATTATATCATAGGTTTGTCTGAATTCAGCAAATTCCAAACATACTTATAAAGTCTTCTCAGTGAACACGCCTGTGCACAAAGTGAGAAAAGACATTTTTGAGTGTGTTTCTTACCTGTTGATAAACGTCTTCTCTAACAGTCAGCCAATTCCATTCATTTGGGGTATAGGTAGAACCTCTAAGCCAAGGAGTTCTTCATCAAAACTTAAAAGACTTTACCATAGTCAAACCTCTCAGAATAAGACCTATTATTTGTGGAGAACACATGCCCTTAATCACTCTAGCAACTAGGTTAACATCATGAGCTGCAATGGTAATCTATCATCAAGCTTGGGGGACCAGAAAAGAAACCAGCAAATAAACAGTTTTCCAGGATGACTTAAAGCCTGACACTTAGAAGTTCCTGTTTCCATTGCTCTTTTGATGTGGTTCTTGGCTCTTCCACTTCTAGAAGAAAGCTCTCATGTATTCCGTCTCAAACTGCCTGCATGTGGGATTGTACAAAGTCAAAACTAAAAGATGTCCTATTCGAGATGGCGATTACTTACAGGTGATGGGCCATCTCTTAAGAACCATCCAGCATGATCCTTAAAAAATTATACTGTAAGTTGGCAGGCAAAGGATCACAGTTGACCCAGATGGTGAGTGACAACTCTGTCTTCATTATGGGAAATATGTGAACAAAATCAGTTAAATATCTAGATATTTGGAATTCACTAATGACAAATGGTTTAGAAAATTGATCCTTTTTTTTACATGTTGTATCTTATGATATATAGACCCAAATTGAATCTAAATTTAATCTACAGAAGCTGATGAACTGAAAAATAATTTTGTAGCAGATATTTTGGGACAGACAAGTCCATTGTCATGGTTGTCTTCATGCTTTACCTCAGAGAACACCCAGAGTAAGGAAGCCTTAGAGAATATATATATATATATATATATATATATATATATGCCCTTCCATCACAGAGGAAAGGACTAAAGCCAGAGATTTCCTTCTCCCTGTGACAGAGCTGGTCAGCAGCTGGTCTGGGACTAGAACTTAGACCTTCTGAGAGGCCCAGTGCATCCCTTAGTCCACCTTGCTACCTCCAAAGACAGTGTGGCACTTTGGAGCAAGTGCCACACAAGCAACTATGCTCCAGTGTTATTCTGATAACCCTCAGACAACATGAATTTAGAGGCCATGTCTGCGTTATCTAACACTGCATCCCCAGTGCTTAGCATAGTACAGTGTAGCCAGTCAATAAGGTTTTAATCAAATGGAATTGAATTAAACTGGAGAACAGGTTCAACAACCAATAATAATAACAAAACAGTGATACCATCACACGCTTATAAAATGCCTACTGTGGGCAAGGCACTGTTTATGTACATGAACTCATATGATATTCATGAAGTCATGTTAACAGTAACTCCTGATGCAAGTGCTAGGAGGAGTCCCAAACATAGTGACATGGGAAGAGTGTCTATTTTTGCTAAGATCATGGCAAATGCATTGCACAATCACAAGCCTCAACTGTGAGAAGAACACTCTTGACCTTGAACATGACCATTGCTTCCAGGCAGCCAGGCTAGGCACCCTGGGCAGATTTGGCTTGACCCAGAGTAGAAGACTAACTGTGCCACATTTGGAAAATTAATTTGAAAGAAATCAGAATTTTAATAATATGTTTTTAAAAATTATTCAGACAAAGCTGGAAGCCCCCTAAGCTTTGAAAGCCCAACAGTAGTAGGAGGACCCATGGGACATTGCTGGGCTTGTTTGTTGGCATTTGCAGGTTGACAGTTGTTATGGACAGAAGGTTTGTGCCCCTTCCAAAATCTGTATGTTGAAGCCCTAATACCCAATGTGTCTGTATGTAGGTAGGAAGCCTCTAAGGAAGCAATTAAGGTAAAATGAGGTCATAAAGGGTGGGTGCCTTATCTGGTCAGATTAGTGCCCTTATAAGAAGAGACAGCAGAGTGCTCTCTGTCTCTCTGTCTCTCTCTGTTTTTGAATGCACACACAGGAAAGGCCATATGATGACACAGTGAGTAGGCAGCTGTCTACAAGCCAGGACGAGACTCTCACCAGAGCAGAATTTGCCAGCACCTTGACCTTGGACTTCTCAATCACCAGCACTGTGAGAAAATAAATGTCTGCTGTTTAAGTCACCCAGTCTGTGGTATTTTGCTAAGGCATCCTAAGCTATTAACAAGAGTTTTGTTTGTTTGTCATTCTAAGGGAGGGAAGAGAAAGGAAGTCTCTTTCTCTGGCGTGCTGCCAAAGCCTGCATCATCATCCTCACATTGTGTCCAGAGGCACACAGAGGCTGGTATCTGCATCAAGATTAAGGCATCCAGACTTCAGCGTGGTCCCCAGCCAGAAAAGGCTAGATCAGGCTTGCATCTCTCTCTTGCCCCCTCTGCCCTCTGCCCCTGCTTCAATCCTTACTTCATAGTGTGGCTGTGAGGATTATATTAAGTATCACCAACTTGTAGAGCTCTTAGCACAAATCCTGGCATATAACTGTAAATGGCAGTAGCCGTTATCATTTGTGGAGACTGTAGAACATTCGGGTAAAGAAACAAAGAGCTTTGACACAAGCTTGAGATGGAACACAGGTCTTGTATCCCCACCACCCTCTCCTTAAGCAAGTAATCTCATCCCCCTGAGCCTCAGTTTCTTCATCTGTAAAATGACCACATTATCTATCTCATGGGGCTCTTGGCACATTGCAACACTCCCTGGCTTCTTAAGATGGATGTGGTTGCCTAGGCAAAGAGGAGTCTTACACTGTGGATGAGATGCCCAGTCTGAGGCTGATGGCCTATGTTTGAGGCCTTGGGGGGAGTTGTGAAGGAGGGTGCCAGACCTTCTGGGCCCTGGGAAAGGCTTGACTCCAAAGCCTGTGCTGGGCAAAGGAGGGGGTAGATCTGAAGCTCAGCAGACTTCCTGGGCTTGGGAAACAGAGCATGGGCTGGGACTCTGGGATCCTCAGGCAAGTCACTAGGCCCTCTGGGCCTCAGCTCCTTCCCCTTTAAAGAAGGTCGAAAACATTTCCCAGGGCTCCAGTATCTTGTGATTTTATAAATAGTTCCTTGTCTTTTACTGGAGTTTACATTAGTAAAATGTGAACAGGGCAAATTTATTCCGTGCACTTGGTCAGAATGATTTGTATTCCACAGCCTCAGTCCCTCACTGCAAGGTTGATGTGTGTTTGGACTGCAATAACCAAGTGTTTTATATTTTATAAAAGCCAAATTAATGATGAAAACTCACTAACAGTACTTGTCCTTTTTTCAGTTCAAAGAAAATTGGATTCTTCATTTGTGTCAGAGTTCACAGCTCACCACTGTTACGTAGGAGGGGGTTATTTGAAATCAAAAGAAAGTGTTCTAATCTGGGGAAATTTCTAATACAACAGGCCAGAAGACTGCATTTTCAAAGTTTGCATATAATGCATATAGGCCAGCTTCCTCAGGCTGTAGTCTTCCTCCAAAGGGGCTGCTAAATTCAGAAAAGGCCCCCTGAAGTCCCAGTATGAGGAACCGGGCCAGGGGAGAAAACAGGCCCTGACGGGGTGTGCTCTGCTATCCATGCAGACATCCCACACTCAGGGCAACAGCCCTTCCTGCAAAGTTGCTTTTATCCTGACATGAGGGCCACTCTCCTCAGCAAAATGGACCCAAGACCTCCATCACAGTAGGAATAAACTCTCTGAGCTTTGACTGGAGCTCCCCAAGCTGTGAGAAGTGAAGAGGGAGGTGTAAGAGGGGAAGGTATAAAGTGGGCCCCCCAAATCCAAACCCAACCAAATCCACAGGGAAATAATCCTTCACTGGAGTGAATGAAATCAAATCCTCCCCAAAAGGAAAAGCAGTCTACTAGGAAAGGAAAAATAAATAGTAGGTTATGAAATAAACTCAATCACTGAATCCTATATTGTGTGTTTTCCCTCTTTCTCAGAGATAGATGGATAGATAGATAGATAGATAGATAGATAGATAGACAGATAATAGATAGATGATAGATTGAGTGATCTAATTCTTGAAGAATAGTCACGAAAATATAAATAGTTCCTATCTTTAGATAGTGGAATTTCAGGTCATTTTCCATTCATTCAATGTGCCAATGATTCAGTCTTCTAGTTGCTCGGACTCAGCAGTAAACAAAAGAGAAAATATTCTGACCTCCAGACAGCTTACAGACTGGTGAGCAATTTTCTTGAGTTAATGATTTTACTTGTTTTTTGCATTTAAAAATTTTCTACAGTGTAATGTGTTATTTTATGGTCAGTCAAAAGTCTTAGTTAAGAAAAATAAGAGTAAAACCTCCCAGCTTGTAATTCTGTTTTTGCTTTCTCTGTGGCCAAGCACTTTCCTTCCTTTCCAGCCTTCATTTACAAAATCATAGCTTTGAGTTAAAAGGATCTAAATTTAAATTCCTGTCCTGCCATTGGGCAGGCTACTTGATCTTTGAAACTTAATGTCCTCATTTCAATGGGGTGTCTGTTGCTCCCCGTAGGACTGTAGCATGGAAGTGATTCCCATAGAAGCCACACAGAGACGTGAACACAAGGAGGGGGCTCAGAAATTACTAGGGTTATGCCTCCAAAGCCCTGGCTTCGTAGCTGACAGATGTAGCTGTTCTCCAATTACTGGTGAGAGGGCCATGTGTGGGGACAGATGAGCAACTGAAATGAAGAAGACCTTGGTTTTCATTTCAGCTCTGCCAATTTCAAGCTGCATGGTCCTCAGTTTCCTGACCTCCCTGAGCTGATTTCCTCACCTGTCAAGGAGGAAAAATGAAAATATCTTTCTACACTACTGTTAGGAAGATCAAACCAGATGCTGAAAGTTCTCTGAGAACTGCATTGTCAACTGTGTCAACTGCCTGGTCAACAGCTTTGCCAACCTCACTCACTGCCAGATCAGAGCTCCTGCCCTCTTACAAGATTGTGGAAGGAGAACACAGAAAAGGACCTGAGTTGGCCACTCTCTCTTTCTTTGTCCATATCCTGGGGACTTGTCCATATCCTGTTGAACTTGTCCTGTTGAACTTGTCCTCATGTTTTAGTCTTCTGATGCTATTTGTTCTTCTCCAAGGGATTTGAATGGAATGGTCATAGGAAATTTACACAACAGACCACCAAACACCCTTCTCATGAGAATACATTTCTAGGTCCTGATTTATCGACCAAGCTCATGTCAACCTGTCCAAATCACTCCTTAATATTCATGTGCAAAATAAAACCAATCTTCTCCACTCCACCAGACTTATGTCAGCATATCCCATCTCACCCAACAGCACCGTCCACCATGCAACAATTGCCTTGGACAGAAATAGAATCTCTTTATAACCTATCCTCTCACTCATTCATCAGTCAGTCCCAAGCCCTGTAGTCTGTCTTCTTTTGCACTATAACCCCATCCTGCTCCCTTCTTTGCAGTTCCTCCAATGCTCTCTCATTTCCCTGGGCTTTTGCAGATGTTGTGACTGCTGCCTAATCACACTTTTCCCTTCCTTTTCTGAACTCCTGAGCTCAAATTTTAACTGAGCTCAAGTTTGTAGAGTGCCTCCCCTTCCAAAAAATTGTCACCGATCTGTGCCTCTCATTTTATTTTGAAGCCTGCCTGGCACCTGTGCTCACCACACTCATTTCAGTATCTCCTCCAGGATGGGAGCCACGTCTTACTGTACATTATAGTCCTGGCACCCAGCACCATGTTTGTCACACTAAGAAGCCAGTGCTTCATAAATGTCTGTTGAACAAATGGGTGAGTGGATAGTGGCGAAGGTATGCCATGAGGGCTGGCTTCTCTCTGTTTCTCCTGCAATTTTACAGCTCTGAGAACTTGCCCTTCTCTAGCCAGAATGGAGTCTTCTCTGCTCGCTCCATGCTTCACCGGGCTCTTCTGGGCTCTTCCAGGGATGACACTGAGCCTCAGATGGAAGAAGTTTTTTAAAAAGGCAGTTTTGAACCTGGAAAATATCAGTGACAAAGTACAGTGAAAGTTTATAACCATGTTGAGGTGCTGTTTGGTTACCAGGACTTGGAAAAGAAATGAGAAACAAAGGCACAAAATGAGGTGTGGTGTGAGGAGAGGCATGTCATTCCTGAGAAAGATTGCTGGGGAGGAGAATGCTGAAAGCAGCAGCAGCTCCCAGCAGAGTCCCTTTCTGACCTGGGAGAAGAGGCTTGGTCTTAAATCAAAAAGACATCCTGATGAGATGGGGTAAGTTGAGCAGATGGGGGAGGGTTGATCAGAAAAAAAAGAAACCGATTAATCCAGGACAAGGAAGATGGAGAGGGTCCAGGAGCCAGAAAGCCACAGGACAGGAGCTATGAGGCTGAAAGACCAGCAGGAGGCATTGCCTTCAGGGTAGCCCTGCTAAAGAGATGCAGCCCTCTCTCCTATATACAGCAAGCAGAGCTCCTTAATCTGAGTGACGGTCTGATCTACTATATAAAACCAAGAGACATAGCTAGAGAGGTCCATCCCTTCTTCTACAGAGGCAATGTGGAAAAGGGAATGAGTCAGGTTACTCTGTGTTTTCCTTCCTAATATAAATAGAAAGACCAGAGAAGGATTCTGAGGTCAAGGCTAGTTCGAACCCCAGCTCCACCACTTACCAGCTGCCTATCTTGGGCAAGTTGTTTGATCTCTCCGACCTCAGTTTCTTCATCTGTGAAATGACATGGCCTGCTCACCTTCCGGATAACGTAGATGGTAGGAAAGTGAGCCAGTTTTCCAGACTGAACTAAAAGTATGTATAAAAACTGTACAGATGTATTGAAAAGACAAATGCATATTCATGATTTTGACAAAAATCTGTTAAGTATTATAAATGCAGCATTTCGATAAATGCATGATAGAGAAAAAACAAGAAAAATAGGGTGGGTACAAGGGAATGATGGGCTGCGATGGATGTGGGGAGGGACAATTTAGGTCTGGGATTGGGGGTGGGTGTAGCAGCCCTGCTATTCTAAAGACTTTTGACCCAGGTCCATTAGAGCTGCCTGGCCCTAAGGCACTTAGAAACCATTCCAGCTGTGGTCAGCAGAACAACCTGCTCCTAACCCACTTGGCATTATTCCACTACACCATTAAACTAGGGCCCCCACCTCAACACCAGTAAATAACTTCGGAAGGGGTGATATATGGAGCAGATCAGAAAGGCCTTCAGGGCAACTCCAGTACTGTTGCTTTGTCCCTCTGAGCCAACGCTGAAGCCATGACTGACGAAGAGGTTGGGGACTCAAAAACTGCTTCTTTCTAATCCAAAACCTCTCTTCTTTCAGTCTCTCCTTTCTTACAAGCCTAGGTCCTAACCTGAAGGGTCATTAACAACCCCTTGGCACTTCTTACATAAGCAGAGATATTAACCCAAAGGTCTTGGCTATACTTCAACCCAGGTAATTGCACTCTGCTTACCAAAGTCATTTCTTGCAAAGACAGTGATTACAGCAACTTGGACACACCTTCCCACCTCCAAGGAAAAGTAAGTATTGTCCCTGGGGTCCTGGCCAGTTGCCAGTTCTGGTTAATTTGATCCCACCCACCAGAATGAGAGCTTTTCCAGGAGACTAAGCAGTGGGGCTGCTTCAGGTTTCATAGGTCACAGGTTCAAATCCTGTTGAGGAGCTGCTTTAAATAAGACTTCTCTTAGGATGGGAAATGGCCCCGAGAACGCTTTCCTCACTTTCCTTTCCTTGCCTCAATGACTATCCCACTGGGAAAGGTAACAGAAAGGTTATCTTTCATTTCCCTTATTCTAATATGAGGCCAGTATCCAGAGCCAAGTTGGCCCTCTACCGTCCCATAAGGCATCTGGCTTCATTTCCAAGATCTGCAGTGGAATCACTCTCTCAGCTGCCGGGGGGAAAAAAGGACCTTCATTTCCTATTCAGACTTATGATTTATGCAAAAATATAAATTACTATGATTCAATATAGTGAAGTCATATAACAAGTGCATTAAATTCAGGTGCTCAATATGAAATAATACAAAATGTCTGATCAACACGTTTTTGACATAGCAGCTAATGTTTAAAAACGTTTATTGCATGTGTTCATGTACATGCATGCTTATACAGGGAGGAAATCCTAGCACAAAAAATCACAGGGTGAGAGCTGCACATATCTGATATTATGTGCCAGGCACAGGTCGGGGTTCCATCTCATTTGTTCCATTTAAAGGTTCAAAGTCATCACTAACATGATCCCCATAATACAGATGAGCACACTGCCCAAGGTCACACAGCCTGTAAATAGTGGTGCCCAAACTCACACTCCAAGCACCTGGGGTCAGAGTCTGCATTCTTTTTTTTTTTTTTTTTTTTTTTTGCAGTACGCGGGCCTCTCACTGTTGTGGCCTCTCGCGTTGTAGAGCACAGGCTCTGGACACGCAGGCTCAGCGGCCATGGCTCACGGGCCCAGCCGCTCCGCGGCATGTGGGATCTTCTCAGACCAGGGCACGAACCCGTGTCCCCTGCATCGGCAGGCAGACTCTCAACCACTGCGCCACCAGGGAAGCCCCTGCATTCTTGAACACTATACAGAGGCTAACAATACAGCAACCTCTGAGAGGTGAGGCTGTGGATCTGTTGTATTTGCCTATTTATGCTTTCCTAACTGGTCCACATTCTCTATAATGAATGGATATTATATTTCTAATGAGGAAAAAATGATAATTTTAAGTCTTCCCTTTGTCACATTGTCTGCATTTCAGACAAGGTAAAAAAATATCTCTCTACCAGGGAGCCTTTTTCATAAAGTTCTCTTTCGAGTTTCCAGAACTAGAGAAAAATGTAAGAGTAAGGCAACTTGGCAAGCTTCTCCATAGAGATGGCATCTTTTTATAAACCTACTTTCACTCCTTCTCAAGCACCATGTCTCCTTTCCCTCCCCCCAAACAACAGGGCCTCTTGACCCACAGACCAAAGAAGACACAAGAAATTAAGGAGCAAAGAGTTATGCCTAAGTGCCCAATCCTTCCAAGCTTCACCAGGATGAACTTGGCCTCTGGGTACTGCCATTGTAAGGACCCCTGAAACTTGGCAGCATTTTGAAAGCATGAGATAATTCCCCATCTAAACAGTAAGAAATATGGACTTGAGATCAATACAGGGTGAATTAGTAGTCAACAGCAATCAAGTACGACAGAGAAAATATGATTCATTTCTTAGAAGGGCTAAGATCTTAAACAGTTTATTGAGAAGCATTTGAAGATTGGGGAACTGAGCTGGGAGGAATGTCTTAATTCAATCTACAAGTGGGTTTGTGGAGGAAGCGCAGACACTTGAAGGCTTTTGAGATTTTATTTTTTATTTATTTATTTGTCTGCCGCTGCAGTAATCTTATGGCTATACATCTTCCTGCAGCTCCTTAAACCCCAAGATCAGTCCCTGGTAAGAGAAGCAACCAACCTCACACCTTACTGCATGAAAATGAAGTTTCCAGCTCAGTGTACCAAACGACAATTAATCTAATTAAAAACTACTTGGTAGCGATGAAGTTAAGAATGCCACATTTTGTGGCATATTTTTCATTTCAGATGGGCTTTTGAATGTGATTGTTCCTGACATTTAACTGTCTTTCTCTGTGCCTTTCCTCTTGCAGAGAAATACAATTTCTTCATCAAGGATGCAGTTTCGTGTTCCTTGGGTGCTGGAGATATGAACAAATGTGGATTACCTTAATTTGAAAAATGATGGCCCTTGGCATCTGCCTGAAGATGAATGTTGAAAGGAATGGAGAAGTCATTTTCTTTGGTGTATTTTGCTATTATGTTTGAACGACTAAAGGGTTGGTTCTAAGCCTCAGTGACACTAGACAGCATTTTTGTAAATAAAAATTGATTTTTAAATAGTTTTAAACAGTGTTTAGCAAATACATTTCCCACTAAATATGTGTTCCTGTGCCTACATAGGAGAGGGTGGAGAGTTTATATCAGAAGCATTTATAAATCCCCAGCCCACCCTTCCCTGCCACTGTGGGCATCCAGGGATGGAAGAAGGCGTGCAGCAGCTGCAAAAGTTCTCCAGCAAGACTTTTTAGATGATAGATTCAGAAGAGAAATGGGAAAGTCCCATGTGCCTCTCCCCAGTGAATATTTTGAGTCTGGTGCCTTTCAAATCAACACCTAGGGGAGCCACTGAGCACAAAACTAAACTCTAATTCATTTTGAAACGTCATCCGCCAAACGCTACCAAGTCATAAAATGTTTCCTCAGGGCAGAGTGTTATTTTCTAAAGAGAGGAGCAGGATTTGGAGGTTACAGATGGAACTCGGGACTCACTTTGAGCATACAAAGGGAAGAACAGACTGATCCCAAACTAGCCAAGGAAGTGACCCCAAACTCTACAGCCCTCAGAGGGTTCAGAGCCGACCCACAAGTTGACTTACGGGAGGTTATACCGATGAACTCCCAGTAATGAATCGCAAATTCTAAAATCCCTGAGTGTTTTCCTATCCCACCCAAAGCTTAGACTTTTCATCAAGAAACTATGCAAAGAACGGACAGTCACCAAGTCGTTCGTGCTATGGCAAGTTACTCAGCATTAAAGTATCCAGGGACCAGGATCCTGACCCCTGACCTATTCAGTGCCTGGACAGTTTTCACCTGCACATGTGTCAGGGACAAGGACACTCTACCTCAGGCATGAAGCTGGGGGCAGGGAGCACTGAAACACACACATTCTATGAAGGAAACATTGTTTCCCTTTTAAAGAGATAAGAACTGCGTTTTAGACAAGTTAAATGTCTTAGTAAAATCACTCAACCGAGAAGCGGTAGAGACAGGATCCTAACCCAAGTGTGGCTGACTGGAGCACATCTTCGTCCTACTTTACCAAGCGGCATGCAGTCAACATAAACTTTGCTTTGAGCATCATCTTGACCATTTTTGATCTTTGTGGTTGTTTCAGTGATAGCTCAATTATCCAAAATATTTAGGAAATGGGGTATTCTAGTAAACTGAAATTCTACCTTAGTCTAATGAAAATAGAGCCAGATTGTCATTCATCACACAGCAAGTAGCTGCTCCTACTCCATCATCATTATGTGCCTTATTTGCAACCTTCATTTCCCTCGATCATAACAGCTAACACGCTTTCTTGTAATTGTGGGTGCATCTTGTCTTCCCTGTTCAATTGAAACCCAGTCCCCTAGGACAGGGTCTTTCTTGCCACATTTACGCCCAGTGCGTGGCATAGGGTAAGTCCTCAGTGCGTATATGTATAGGTATCTGTGTATGTGTGTATATTTGTACACACATACATGTATGTGCATGTATACGTATGCATGCATGGATATTATATTATATATAGTGTATATACTACATTTTGTAATATAGTACATGATAAAATTATATAGTAAATATATAATATGTATTATATGTAATGTAATACATGATACATAATATAAAATATATTTTACCTTGTAATATATTATATAGTAATATACAATATTACTATATAATACAGTAGTGTATTATAAGATAAAATATATTTTATATTATGCATCATATTATATATGGAACATATTACCTATTACCATATAATTTATTATATAATATACTGTATTATAATATACCATAATTTATGTATATACTATATTATATATTACATACTATAGATATACAACATACATACATATATATAAAATATAATGCAATGAATGAACGAAAGCACAACGGAGTCTGAAATGAAGGTGGTGAAGAGCTTATTCTGAATGTGCACAGCTCTGAGGATGTCCCCAGATACAACTGGCACCCAGGGTTTGAGTCCAGGCTCTGTCCCTAACCAGATATGTACTTAAGGGAAAGTCTCTTCGTCATCTAATCCAAGGGAAAATGAGGACAACTACACTAGAAGTTAGCATTTATTGACACTCTCTATGTACCAGGCACAGGGCTAAGCACTTTGCAAGTCCAAACTCAATTAACCTCCCAATAACCCTATTAGTCGGGTACTATTACTGGCTCCATCGATAGGTGAGACAATTAAGACACAGTGAGGATAAGTAATTTGCTCAAGGTCACACAGCATTCTGGATCCAGGGCCTGTTTGCTTAACTTCTTCATGAGAGATTAAATGACACAGTGTACATAAACCATTTCACACAGCACCCAGCTCTAAGCGCTCAGTAAATGCCAGCTAGCCTTCGCCTCTCCCTTTTAATGAAGACAATCTCTGGCTAACCACATGTGCTATTAAAATTTGACAATATATTTATTTGCCTTATAAAGAATGGAAGGAGAAATCAGCTTGCATAGATTTTATTTTCAAACTATCTATAAATAATAAGTTAAGGAAAAGTTGCCTTTCTTATTTAAAGGTCTAATTTAAATTCTTTATCAAAGTGATTTAAAGTAACTTTCACTTTGAACCATAATTCAAAGACTTTATTTATTAGACTTCTTGAAAGTGTGTTTTTAATGCACATTCTGACTTTTTGCCAAAACTCTTCTCTGAAACAGTAAAACTAGAGCATCCCCCTCTTTAAAGAGTTATATTTATTCGATTTTTACATACTGATACAGTACAATTTATCAAAATAAACCTGAGAATTGGCACATCAATCTTCCACTCTTCCAACATTCTTCATATCCAGAGTCTCTACCATAATTTCTTCTGGTAAACATTTGGAGAAGTCTCACGGCGAGGAACTTCTTTTCAAAAGAGTTAGAGCTGTGTCTTCAAGTGTAGCTTTTCTGTGGCCAGCTTCACTCTCCTCTTCACTGTGTTTCCACGTGGGCCAGAGAAGCTGTGTGTATTTTATCTGACACTGATAATTAAATGCAATTACCTTTTAAACCTAAACAGCTGTGAACTCTGCAAAATGTGCAGGACCCATAAGCCAAGCCCTAAAACAATGTTTAAACCTCTTGGGAAAATGCAGGAAGAAAAGTCACCATTTTTCATTTTTTTCGTGCTTAAAAACCCATTCTTTTTTTATTTCAATTAAAGACAATGACTTCAAAAGAAGATGCTTACTTCTAAAAATGCGGTGATCAGATTCTGAGTGATTTCAAGTAGCACGTGTGTTGCATAAATCACTAGAGTATTTTGAACATGAGTCTTTCTTTTCTAGAATTCTCGGGTCTCTATAGTGATATATAGTAGACACCAATATGGATACTGAGGAATGCTGCAGGTATAATATTTTATAGATGGGTTACCTGTTTAATGGTATAGCAGTAAGAAATTGTAGTGAAAAATAAGAACCCAAGACTCCTTTTCCAGGATAAAAACATTTTAATCTTCAAAATATTGAGGGTTATAAATGCAGACATTGTATCTTGTCTTTTCCCAAACCCACTAAATAGTCTGTGTTACATGGGGCTCCAACTGCACTTAACAAATGATAACAAATTTAAAAATTGACAACTTTTGTAGTCTAATTTGACCCTCCGTATTGAGGGGGAAAACATGAAGAGTCTGAGTCCATTTTTGTACCACCATTGTAATGGACCAAATATCTGTGTTCGCCTAACCTTTCTATCTTGAAGCCTTAACCCATGATGTGATGGTGTTTGGAGCTGGGGCCTTTGAGAAGCTGTTAGGTTTAGATGAGGTCATGAGGGATTCCTCATAATGGTATTAGTGCCCTTATAAGAAGAGGAAGAGAGAGATCTCTCTCCATATGCATGCACCCAAGAAAGGCCGTGTGAGGATACAGGGATAAGGGGCTATCTGTAAATCACTAAGAGAGGTGTTACCAGAGCCCAACCATGCTCATACCCTGACCTTGGACTTCTCAGCCTCTAGGACTATGAGAAATAAATGTTCACTATTTAAGCCACCCAGCCTATGCCATTTTGTTACAGCAGCCCAAGATAGATAACCATCAAATGTAGTGTTTTTTGAAAAGTGAAAATATAAATGCACCAGCATCCATGCCTTGATGAATACACATAGTCTCTCTTTCTTCTAGTCCAGTGTCCTCTCCCATTATCCCACCTCTGCCATCTCCAACAACTGAGCTTTACTGACTGCTGCGTGATAGAGTCCAAACTTCCTAAAGCAGAACCCCAAACCCTTTCTAACTGGGCCCTACTGATTTCTCCAGATGCTTCTAGAGGGGATCACACCTGTAACTGACATGCCTCCCTAGACCAGCTCACCATCCATTTCTCTTTTCTAGCTAAAAATCACCCTGGTTTACACTGTTTCCAGCCCCACCCGTGCACCCTGATTTTGACCGTCCTCTCAATCCATATGTTTGGTTGATGCAGACTCTTCTGCCAGTCCAGGGTGAAGTATGACCCTCAGTCTGGGTACATATAAGCTGATATAATCAACTGGGTAGGTACCTTTGAGAGGAAGGAAGGCAGGCAGGAGGGACACGGGAGAGAAGGAAGGAAAAATAGGGGAAGGTGGGTTTACAGGGCTGGCTCTTGTGCCTCATGTACATTTAATCTGCTGCCTTCACTCACATGCCCCTTGGGACTTAGAGGGACTATCTGAACAAGAGACATCACCAGGGCCATCAAGAGCCTGAGCATAGCTGAGGGATTCTTGCCGTAAAAGGAAGGAGGGAAACTAAAATTTCTTATGAACCTACTATATGCCAGACACCATGCTAAGTACTTCAACATATTCATTTTCCATTGCAACCCTGAAAGGCAGATTTAAAAAACAAAATCCTGTATAAGTGAGAAAAAGGAGGCCCAGAAGTATTAAACCTCTTGGTCACAGAGGAATTCAATCCAGGATTTGAATGTAGACCTTCTTTCATTCAATCAACTCTTTTTTTGTTGTTTGTTTTTAATTTGAATAGTCACTGTGCAAACTACTCAACCAGGCACTGAGGTACCAGGAATGATGTGACACAGGAAGTGGCTTTCAGTGGCTTCCAGTCAGAGAAAAAGCAGCACTCCTACAAGCACAATAAAGTCATAAAGGGTAAACCATATGCAATGACGGGCACATGGAAAGATGCTCAACATCACTAATTATCAGGGAAACAGAAATTAAAATCACAATGAGATATCACATCACACTCCTTAGAATGGCCACCACCAAAAAGAACACAAATAGCAAGTGTTGGCGAGGGTGTGGAGAAAAGGGAACCCTCGTACACTGTTGGTAGGAATGAAAATTGGTGCAGCCACTGTGGAAAACAGTATGGAAGTTTCTCAAAAAAATAAAAATAGAACTATTTACCACATGACCCAGCAATTCAACTCCTGGGTATATATCCTATAAATAACGAAAACACTAATTTGAAAGGATATATGCACCCCAATGTTCAGAACAGCATTATTTACAATTACCACTTAGGTATGGAAACAACCTAAGTGTCCATCAATAGATGAATAGATAAAGAAGAGGTGGTATCTCTGAGAAAACCATAATTCAAAAAGAGTCATGTAGGGCTTCCCTGGTGGCGCAGTGGTTGAGAGTCCGCCTGCCGATGCAGGGGACACGGGTTCGTGCCCCGGTCCGGGAAGATCCCACATGCCGCGGAGTGGCTGGGCCTGTGAGCCATGGCCATTGAGCCTGTGCGTCCAGAGCCTGTGCTCTGCAATGGGAGAGGCCACAACAGTGAGAGACCTGCATACCGAAAAAAAAAAAAAAGAGTCATGTACCACAATGTTCATTGCAGCTCTATTTACAATAGCCAGGACATGGAAGTAACCTAAGTGTCCATCCACAGATGACTGGATAAAGAAGATGTGGCATATATATACAATGGAATATTACTCAGCCATAAAAAGAAACGAAAATGAGTTTTTTGTAGTGAGGCGGATGGACCTAGAGTCTGTCATACAGAGTGAAGTAAGTCAGAAAGAGAAAAACAAATACCATACCATATATGTATGCTAACATATATAGAATCTAAAAAAAAAAGAAAACGGTCTGAAAATCCTAGGGGCAGGACAGGAGTAAAGATGCAGACGTAGAGAATGGACTTGAGGACACAGGGAGGGAGAAGGGTAAGGTGGGACGAAGTGAGAGAGTGGCATGGACATATATACACTACCAAATGTAAAATAGATAGCTAGTGGGAAGCAGCCACATAGCACAGGGAGATCAGCTGGGTGCTTTGTGACCACCTAGAGGGGTGGGATATGGAGGGTTGGGAGAGAGACGCAAGAGGGAGGAGATATGGGGACATATGTATATGTATAGCTGATTCCCTTTGTTATAAAGCAGAAATTAACACACCATTGTAAAGCAATTCTACCCCAATAAAGATGTTAAAAAAAAAAGAAGAGGTGGCATATATATATATATATATATATATATATATATATATATACGTACATACAGAGGAATATTACTCAGCTCTAAAAAAGAATGAAACTTTGCCATTTGCAGCAACATGGATGAACTTGGAGGTCATTATGCTAAGTGATATAAGTCAGACAGAGAAAAACAAATACTGTATGATATCACTTATATGTGGAATCTAAAAAATACAACAAGCCAGTGAATATAACAAAAAAGAAGCAGATTCACAGATATAGAGAACAAACTAGTGGTTACCAATGTGGATAGGGGAGAGGAGAGGGGGCAATATAGGGATAGGGAAAGTAAGAGATACAAATTATTGGGTGTAAAATAGGCTACAAGGATGTTCTGTACAACACTGGGAATACAGCCAATATTTTGTAATAACTGTAAAGGGAGTGTAACCTTTAAAAATTATATAAAAAAACACAAATTTAATGTTAAAAACGAAGTTGATATCATTCATTTGCTTACCATGCCTGAGGCACAAACATTTATTGAGCATCTACTGAATGCCAAGTAGTCTCTAATGACTTTCCTGTGTTTATACTTTTAGACCCTACAGAACCAATACTACCAGTCTTATATGCACTGTATAGAAGGGAGTTTAATTAATATGTCTATGTTTCCTCGGCTGGTACAAAGAGGAAGCTTTAACCCACATTGCAGTAGCTCATTCAAAACCTGGCACAATGTTAGAATGTTTTGTTCACTGATTCAGGGATACATAAATTCATTCAAAAAGCCCTATATAGTCAGGGAGCTGGGACAAAACTTACATCAACAAGACACATCCAGTGTCTCCAAGGAGCTTTATAGTTATGGAGTCCTTGCCCATCAGGAGCGGAAGGACTCAGCAAATCCAGCCTCTTGTGAGCCCCACGTCCCTGGGGCAGCAGCCTGGCTAAATGTCGCCACCTGCTGCCTGAACAATCCTGGTACTTGACAGTTTGTTACCCTGGTCAGTCACACAGTCCAAGAGTTACCATTAGACACGTTTATTGTATCTGTGTAAAAATCTCATTTAGCACAGTTCTTTCCTTCTGAAAAAAGAGAAAGAGATCATATTTTACAAATCTGTATTTTGAAGTCCTGAGAAGCAGACCTGAAGAACAGGAGAACAAGCCACACTCATGAGGCAGGGATTTTGAAATTGGAAGCCCTGTGAGAACCCAACAAAATTAGAGGGACAGAACCCAACAGGAAGTGTTCCCTCACTTGGCTAGGCATCAATGGGAGACATGCAGAGGAAATGTAAATGGTTGGACTCACAGGGAGAAAACTGCTCCTGGCTCGGTACCTGGCTTCATATAGCCTCTCATCTTTTTGCTGTTTCTAAGGGCTGGTAACTGCAGAATCCTAGTATATCAGTCAGGTTCTCTCCCTCTCTCTCTCTCTCTCTCTCTCTCTCTCTCTCTCTCTCTCTCTCTCTCTCTCTGTCTCTCTCATTCTCTAACTGATAGGCACTAGAATGGATTCTGTGCTGAAAAGTTATCATTAGCCTGGTAGCAGAATGTTCCTGATGTGTTACTGTTTTGTTTCAATCTTATTTTTCTCTCTCTGTGTTTGTACTACAAATCAGAAAACAATCAATACTAGGTTTTCATTTTTAAGTTCTATAGATGTCATTAAACTGACTATTTCCCTGAGTGGATGATTTTAGTCTGGGCAATCTGTGTCTTCCTTGACTCTTGAGAACATTCCTATCACTGTGGAAAGCATGCCTCGGGCCACATTCCCAAGCCAAAGTGCTGATTCTGGAGTCAACGTGAAGTGCCTTAATGCTGGACCTGCCCAGGTTTAAGAAGCTCTGATGTAGAGATTATTCATAAGACCTGGTTTGTTAGGGAGGAATGACTCACATCAGGCTTTGGACAGTGCTCTCCACACATCATCCAGCAGATACTGTGACCTGACAAGGAATCAGGGCTTTGCTTCTTATTTTGATGTTTCCATAAAACACTATACCAAGAATATCTCTTCAGCAAATTCTCTCAATACTAGAACAAGCCAATCTACAGAAGGAAAAGTTGTCCTCATCCTTAAAATATAGTTATGAAGCAAATTGGTACTTGTGGTGGCCTATAGGGTAGCCTCCAGTGGTCCCCCAACTCATATATACACCCTTGTGTAAACCCTTCCTTTGAGTGTGGGCTGGCTCTAGTGAGTCTTTTTTTTTTTTTTTTTTTTTTGCAGTACGCGGGCCTCTCACTGTTGTGGCCTCTCCCATTGCGGAGCACAGGCTCCGGACGCGCAGGCTCAGCGGCCATGGCTCATGGGCCCAGCCGCTCCACGGCATGTGGCATCTTCCCGGACTGGGGCGCGAACCCGTGTCCCCTGCATCGGCAGGCAGACTGTCAACCCCAGCGCCACCAGGGAAGCCCCCACTTCTAATGAATAGCATATGGCAAAGGTGATTTATGTAACTTAGGAGATTATTGGCACTCACATGGCTATTGGCAGACACCATCAATTCCTCTCTGGCAGCTAGAGAGAAGGCAAGGGGCAACACATCCAAGATAGAAGCCACTGTCTTTTTATAACCTAACATTGGAAATGACATCCATCACTTCTGCCATAGACTACTCATTAGAAGTGAGGCACTCAAGAGGAAGGAAATAAACTGTACTTTTTGAAAGGAGAAATGTTAAAGAATTTGTGGACCTAAAAGTTATCCTCTCTCCCATATAACTGGCTTACAAGGAAATTCTGCCACTATTTGGGCCATGTTCCCTCTCCCAGGTTCACTCCAGAATCCATGGAACTAACTTGGCTCCATGGAAAGAGGAGAAAAGCGTCTAATCTCTAAAACTATATTGAGCACAACTAATATCATCATGGCTGAAGCCTGCAAGGTGCCCTGCGATCCACCTCTGTCTGCTCTCAGGGGCAGACCTCGAGTGGTCACCAGGCAGGCAAGCCCAGAGTCTAGTCAGATGCTACCTTCATCCTTCTCTGAGCTCCGTCTCCTTCCCAGAGGCCTACCACTGAGCAGTTCAAGGGTCTCAGCTGCTTCAACACCAGTTGACCTGAATACCTATACCAGATTGGGAAACATCCTTCCCTCCCTCTCTGGGACACCAAAAACCATAGCTTTGATGAGCTTCTCTCTGCCCTGCCTCTCTAGAAATAAGAACATCCATGTTCTGCCTGGAAGAAAGAGAGAGAGACAGAGGAAGGACGTGTACCTGTCTCAAGTATTCTGCCATGTTACTGATATTTTTAGGTTACAGTGTAAAAAGTGACATTCGGAAGCACAGAATGGTATGTTGTAAGAGGTGAAAATGTTTAAAAGTGTTTATTATCCTTTAAGGAAGAAGAAGGCATATGGAAAGATTGAAATATTTTGCTTTGAGAGAGAACTTTTTAGCATTGAAACAGAAAAGGTTATGTGGTGGCCTTACCATGCCTCTTCTCAGTAGCTAAGGTTTCCTCTAGCCCACAGTGCTCCACAAACGTTTTATACCCTGCACATGTATTCTAAGTTCACTCTGAGCTCTGGCCTGTTCACAGATGCTGCCACCTCAATACCACTACAAATTTGTCCATAAAGCGACTCGTTGAGCATAGCTCTACTTTGGAGTAGGAAGCCCATAAACCACAGAATCAGTTATACTCTGAATTATTTAGAAATTACTCGTTACCCCCTTTCCTCAGTGAGGTAAGAAATCAATACCTCCTCCATCCTGTTAGATCTTGGAAGCCCCCCTCCCAAGGGGGGCTTCCAAGATCCTCATGTTTCTTCAACCAAAGCCCAAACTCAAAAGTTCGTGTTGCATTTCATTCTCCACTTTTTTAAGCCCTCTACAAGAGAAGTCATAGTATCTATTTCAAAGGGTTGAAATGATATTTTAAAGGGCAATTTGGCCAATTATTTTTTAAGTACATTCTTTCTTGGAGAAATATCAGTCTTGAAGAGAATTTCCTCTGAGAAATGCAAGCATGAAGAAAGGCTTTTTCTTCAACCTTGAAAGTTTCAAATCATTTAAAAATAAAGAGCAGACATGTGGTTTGTGAATCAAGAGTTACTAGTCTTGGTTTGCTATGGCTCACATGAATTTGATGAACTTGAACTTTTCTACAGGCAGCCACTTCATTCAGACAGGATTGTGCCTGAGCCTCAAAGCTAGACTTCTACAGTTGACTCCTTTTAAACTAGTTTAGGACTCTTATTTGACCAGCTGAGAAAGGTAATTCAGAAATACAATGCTCAGGCTTTGAACGGAGGGAGGGTATTTTTTTAAGTATGGGTCATTGCATTAAAAGATCAGAAATGGACCTGAAAGTTAGCATACATGATGATATGCTAATTTCAGTGATACATAAGTCAAGTCCTGTTTGGTTGCTGTGTCAATATATTCCCTTGGCATCCCCTCTCTTACACAAATGTGCACACTGGCAGAGTACATGCTTTCATCCTTGTTTTATTTTATTTTTTAACGTGCAACTTACTAGTTTTAAACTGGCTAAAAGGAGCCCCCGAATTATACTCTAAACAACTGAGAAAAAGTGTTCAGGCTACTTAAAGCACATGAGAATAATACGTTACTAGATACTTTAAAGAGTAACTGAAGCAAATGTACTAGAACTAGGCTCACCAGTTTTTCGTAATGGGATAGACTAAATTACCCATTATATAGGAATCACACATAAAAGCCTCTTTCCACATCAAGTGATAGATCAAAGGAAGGGAAGATGAGTGGTCTACAGGCATGAGCCACACCTCCCGAATTCTGAGAACAGGAGTGAGCAGTCTGCATTTTAACTACCTCTCCTTGACATGAAACAGGATTCATGTCTCCCACTGAGGAAAGTCAGGTAGGCTCAGCTACAAAGATTTCCTTCTGTTCGGCCCCCTCCCCTTTCCATTCCATCAGAAGGATGACAGTTCCCTGACTGGGCTCAGGTGAATCTAATTTAAAATCTGGACTTGGCAGTCTCTCCCATCTGAACCTTGCAGGGAGGGCATCTGTCAGCATCACAGCGTGGGTCCATGGCATATTTATGGTTTCAGTGATGGCCTGTTCATCCCCACCGCAGCTGCACTTGCTTCCTTGCCCCACCCCCATCTGCATGAAAACTTCCCAACCAGATATTCTGACTTCTAGTAACAGATGAAAGCACTCCGTGTCCTCTTGTCATCTCACTGCCCTCATCCCCCTCTTTCAGAGTATTGAGGGGCAATCCGAGTGTCATTCCAACAATCATCTTGCAGTCATGTTCCCAGTTTATCAGTATTCTTAAGAAGCCATTCATTCATTCCCTCACTCTTTCAGCAGACATTATCCAGGCTCTTCTATGGGGCAGTCACTCACCCAGTCATTGAAACCTAATCACAAACACACAGCCCGATCCATGACATTATGGAGTTCACTTCTCTCACACTTTCCATATGAGTAGGTTCTTTACCTACAAGCAACCTCTGTGCCTATTAATTTCCTAGAAGTGGGTGGGAAATGACAGCTAAGTCTCTACTGAAGATTTCTTTCTCAGAGATTCCCAAGGGCCAAAAGAAATAGAAGGCAACCCAGAAGGACTTTTCCAGGGTACACATTCCACCCCTGAAATGAGGAGAGGTAGAGGAACCAGCAGAACCTCTAGACTAGGAATCAGCAGAGGGATTGGACACATCACACATCACATCATTGGGCACTTCTCCATCAGGCCCAGTTCTGTGCCAGCACTGCCCACAACTCTGGGCACACAGAGATGAACCAGTCAATCAGGTTCTGGCTCCCAGGGGCCTGACAGTCTGGGTAGTACTGGAGTGGGGTGTGAGGGAAGTGAGAGCAGATAAACAATAAACAAACCCATAGATGAAATAGTTGCAGGTGACAATAAATTCAGTTAAAATCATGAAGGTAGGGAAGGAAGTCTGGGAGCTAAGCCTAGCCCTTCACCCTTCTGGCCTCAGTGTCCTCATCTATAAAATGGGCATGATTCTGGAAAATCTTTAAGGTCCCCTCCCCTGCACCTAGAACACATAGCTCAGTGTCAACTGCTTAAATCTATCTGTCCACTTCCTTTCTGCACTTTCTTGAAACACTCTGACCAGTCCACATGTCTGACCACTCATGACCCACCAGAAACATACAAACGATTGCTCACATTTGGGAAGCACTTACAAGTTACAAAGAGGTTTCAGACACTACCTCATTTAATCACATCGTCTTTACACACACCAGGACCAGGTCAGATGTTGCTCTTTCCCTTTTAGGGATAAAAACGTTTTAGGCTTAGGGAAGTGAAATATTTTGACAAAGATCTGAGAAGAAGAAATAGCAATTAAGCTGATTTTAAAACCAGGCTTTCTAACTCTAAATTCCATACCTGTATAGATTACTGATCAGGAAGCGAGTGTGAAAGGAAAGCACTGAGGAGAGAGGAGGAAAGAAGCAAGAGCCCTGATGGTTAAGGAAATGTAGTCCATGGGTGACAGTGAGTGTCATCAACACAGAGCTGAATTCTGACCAATGTGGCAGAGGCGAGGGACCCCAGAAGCCACCGTCTGTCCCAGGACCCCAGCAAGCAGATCTGGACAAGTCTACTACTACCACGGACATCTGGACCCTTCCTCAGCTCTGTGTCCTGTGGAGTCCTTCTCCATCTCCTGTTTGTGAACCAACAAAGCGCCCCATGTGGTGGTGGGGCTATTTAGAGGGACAAAAGACAGTTTGCCAGCAAGTTTAAGAAACCTCTGAGGAACATCGCACAGACCAGAAGTGAAACCAAATATAAAACTGAACCCTCCTCTCATCAGAGTGTGACTTTCTGCTCTGCTGACCACTTCTGTGCAAGAGACTCGGAGAAACCACATGCACATGTGGAGAGGCAACCAGGTGACCTTCCCAGGCAAGGGAAATCCAAACCAATGTCCTCTGGAAATTATCAAGCCAGTTGTTTTTCTTACCTCTGAACCAAGTTCAGAGATGTGAGATTATTACCAGTTCTTCCATGGTATTCACAAGCCAGCAGATGCTATGTATGGAACATTTATTAATGAATAAAAGAAAAAGAGAGCATGTGTATAAATGAAAGGAATTAAGAGTTACATCTTAATAATGTAGCTGACTATTAGATATCCATCAAAAGGCACATTTTTTTTGGTTTTGTTTCATTTGAATCAGCTTTACTTCAATACTTTTTATATACCCCCTGGGCAGGTCACCTTGATTTCACAATATCACATCTTCCTCTTCATCAATGTTATCCTCAAGTACACCTTGGAAGTTTAGCCTTATTCCCTACATTTTACAGAGGAGGCAGCTTGTTACCCCCAAGTTCTCAGAGCTGCCGTAAGTACAGAGCAAGAGTGTGGGTCCATCTTTCAGCAAAGCCCACACCCCTCAAAGCTGCATATCCTTGGCCATAATCTGCTCTGTGCTTAGGCCACATATAGCAAAGCAGGAAACGGCCTTCGTGCAGGAACTTGAAAAGTACCAGTAACCACCCTTGCCCTCACTCCATCAAAAATATTTTTCATACCAGGTTGTGAATTTGAATTAAAGCTTGAAGAGGCTGACTAAAAGCGAACTGTTCGTGGAGGGAAATGAACCACCTAACCATTATCTTTCATATATCTGTTTATTCTAAGGGGCCATGTTCCTTTCAGTCCACTCTGAGAAGCATAACTACTAAGGCAGGGTCATGTGTGAGGTTGCAGGGAAAATGCCTCCAGAAAAAGATAGTTCTGGGAGAAGTGATGTCATCAGGTGAGGTAGCTTGTGGTCAACCATTGCTCCAACGAGCCACGCTTCTTGGCTGGTGCCCACATGGAAACCCCTTGAGCATTGAATCTTGGCTGGACCTGTGATGTCCAACAACCAGAAGAATGGGGCAAAGGCCACCCCGGGCCAGTTCTGGGTCAAATGAAACCTGACAGCTCCTACTTCCTCTCTCAGAGTCTTGCTTTTGAGAGTTGTGGTGGGTGAATGATGCTTCCCTAAAACGATGTCCATGTCTTAAGTCCCAAAACCTCTGAATGTAACTTTATTTGAAAAAAAGCTTTCTTGTAAATGTAATTCAGTTAATGGTTTGGGATGAAATCACCTGGGATTATCCAGGTGACCCCTAAATCCAATGGCAGTGTCTTTACAAAAGGAGGGCAGAGGGAGATTCAAGACACAGAGGAGGAAAAGTCCATGTGGAGAAAGAGGCAGAGATTGGAGTGATGCTGCCACCAGCAAATGAACATTTGAAACCACCAGATCCTATAAAGAGCTTCACCAGGATTCTCCCCTAGAGCCTCTGGAGGGAGTCTGGTCCTGCCTACACCTTGATTCCAACTTCTGGCCTCCAGAACTGTGAGAGAATAAATTGTTGTCATTTTAAGCCACCCAGTTTGTCATAATGTGTTATGGCAGTCCCAGGAAACTTGTACAGGAGTCCTGAGAGTCCACATAAAAAGTACACCTGCCCTATTGGGAAGGCCACATGGAAAGGAAAGGCCCTGAGGCTAAACCTTGAGGGAGAGAGGCCCAGCTTCCTGGTCAAGGCTCCATGACCCTAGTCTCGGTTGCTATGTGACTACAACCCTACAAGGAGCCACTAGAAGACCTGCGACCTGCCCCACGAGATCACTGAGCCATGGGAAATAATAAAGTAATTGTTCTTTCAAGCTACTAAGTTGGAGGGGGTGATTTATGTAGCAATAGGTCACTGAAAAGGATACCAGGGTGCATGTCAGAGAGAAATCCGAGGGCTCTGAGCACTAAAATTAAGCATCATGATGGAAAGAAGAATGTCATCAGAGAATGAGAATGAGGAAAATCATATTAGCTATCATGTCACAATCCTGACCTGACCTGTGAAATAGAAATAAATCAGTCCCCAGTACTCAAACATTGAGTCCCCACCCAGAGAGAGCCCAGAAGAGGTGTCTGGCCATGTTGGGAGTTGAAATAGTAACCTCAGTGTGTAGGTGATGGAAACAGGCCAAGTGACAAGTGAATGCATGGTGAGACCATATGCGTTAGTTTCCTATTGCCACCATAGCAGATTACCACCAAATATAACACTAACATATTATCATTCTGGGGCTCAGAAGTCTGAAATGAGTCTTACAGGATGAAAATTAAGGTGCTGGCAGGGCTGGTTTCTCTGGAGGCTTAGAGGATCTCCATTTCCTTGCCTTTTCCTGCTTCTGGACGCCACCTACATTCCTTGGCTTGTGGCCTCTTCCTCTATCTTCAAAGCACATGGCTCCAGCCTCTGGTTTTGTCCTTATATTTTCTCTCTCTAACTCTGATCCTCCTGCCTCCCTCTTATAAGACCCTTGTGATTATATTAGAACCACCCAGATAATCCACAATGATCTTCCCAGATCAAGATCCTTAATTTAATCACACGTACAAGTTCCTTTTCGCCATAAGGTAACAGATTCACAGGTGCCAGGGATTCAAGTGTGGGCATCTTCAAGGGCCATCATTCAGTCTACCACACCACCTTATATCTAATGAGCACTGACTATGTGTGAAGCATTGAGCTCTTTTCTGTCTTAGTCCCGCAACATCCCTCTGAGAGAAGTACTATTGTTTTCCCCACTTTAAAACCGAAGCTCAGCATAGTGAGAATCCATCCAGGTTTACACAGCATGCAAGAGGCTAAGGCAGAATTCCTAGTAGTGTCTAACCCCAGAGCCTGGTCTTTCACCCTGTGTGTGTCCTGTCCCTATGTGCTATACTCCCCAAGCACTAGCAGTAGAATAACTGGCAGCCAGTCCATTTCTAATTCTGCCATTGTACAGAGATCCAGAGAGGTAAAATGATCCGGTGTACCAGCAAGAGGCAAAAAAACCAATTTCATTCATTCATTTGAAAAATATTTACTAAGGTTCTACTAAGTGCCTGACACTGGGGATTCCACAATGAATAAATCAGAGACCTTGCATTCCAGTAGGACAGACACAACATGTGTAATTACACAATGTAAATGTATACCATGGTCTGTGGTTAAGTGTTGTAAAAAAAAATAAAGCTGGACAAGAGAGTGATTGGGGGTGATTTTAGAGGGAGTGGTCAGGGCCTTTCTGATGAAGTAAAATGTGAACAGAGATCAAATGCCAGCTCCAATGAGCAAAGCCCAAGCTTCCTCCCTCTAAGAAAAAAAAATACGAAAAAAAAGAGAAAAGTGTCTCCCTGGAGGAATATTAATATGTACACATACAGCTGATACACTTTGTTATAAAGTAGAAACTAACACACCATTGTAAAGCAATTATACTCCAATAAAGATGTTAAAAAAAGAAAAAAGAAAAAAAAACTGAAGTATGTGCATTGGATTAAACAAAGACTCAGTGGTAACTGCATATATTACATCTAAGTCATGAGAGCTTGGTATGACCTTGTCACAACAGCCAGGGGATGGACACCACATCATCGCCCTGGGAAACAGGGCTCTGCTACCATGCAGTGAAACATCACATGTCGTTTTCTACTTGTGCATAATATGTCATATAAAATGCTATTTGTTTCACTGTAAAGCTTGTAATTAGTTCCCACCAGGTTCCCAGCTCTGCAAGAGACTTCAAGGGGAATTAAAATACCGCATAAGAGAGAGCCCCAGCCCAAATGAGGAGCGATGTTTGCTGTGTCCCAGAAGCTGCCACAAGATCTGAGCTGCCTGGGCTTAGAGAGTCTTGAGAGAGAAAGTGGAAACTAAGTTGGGCTCTAAAGTGGCTAAATTATAGACAAAAGAGTCAAAGGAAAAGGGGGAATGAGGAGTGATCTCCAAGTGGGAACACTGCAAAAACAGACCAGGGTGCTTTGGGAAGAGAAAGGAGATCCATCTGGCCATCCCAAGCACTTAACAGGGGAGGAACAACTGTGCTCCCCTTGGGCAGAGGCTTCGGTGGCATCAGATTAGGAATGGTGGTATGATAAAAGCAAAGTTCTTTGAAGAGCAATCTAGAAAGAGAATGGTTGGAAATGGGAGGGAAAAAAATTAAAAACTGAAGAACCACTTAGAGACCAATGCTCTAATGGAAACTGGAAGAGGAGGCCATGAAGACACATTTTGAAGGAAGGCTTGGTGCCTTCATAGTAGATCCACAAGGCCAGGAGGGTTTGTGTCTTCTGGATTCCTCTTCCTTTTTTTTAAATTAATTTTTATTGGAGTATAGTTGCTTTACAATGTTGTGTTAGTTTCTGCTGTACAGCAAAGTGAATCAGCTTTACGTATGTACCCTCTTTTTTGGATTTCCTTCTCGTTTAGGTCACCACAGAGCATTGAGTAGAGTTTCGTGTGCTATACAGTAGGTCCTCATTAGTTATCTATTTTATACATAGGAGTGTGTATGCTGCAGTTCCAATTTCCCAATTCAGCCCACCCCTCCTTTCCCTGCTTTGTATCCATATGTTTTTTCTCTACCTCTGTGTCTCTATTTCTGCTTTGCAAATAAGTTCATCTGTATCATTTTTTCTAGATTCCACATATAAGCAATATTATACGATATTTGTTTTTCTTTTTCTAACTTCACTCTGTATGACAGTCTCTAGATCCAGCCACATCTCTGCAAATGGCACAGTTTCATTCCTTTTAGTGGCTGAGTAATATTCCATTGTGTATATGTGCCACATGGTTTTTCTTGTATGCTTCTGGTTTTGGTAGACCACAAAAGAGATTCAGGGCAGATTTGGAGGGTGCAAAGGAAGCAGTAGATATTGTGTACTTGATCTGCTGATTTGCCTCCTTTGTGTAAAGCAGCATCTGGGCCCCAAACTGCTCCATCTTCCCCTAGATCTTCCCTCAGTTTCTCCAACTCCTGGGCCAGTTTCTGTAGGATACTCCTACCACCAAAGTCAGAGGCAATAAGAGCTGACAAAGACTTTATTTCATTTTTGTAGCTTCCATCTTGCTCTTGTTGTCCTGCACTTTACATCCATCTTACCTTCCTCACCGCATGCCCTGTGGGCTGGAAACTCTAGCATCACATATAACACAACAGCCTTACACTTACAGAACCTGCTAACCAGCTCCCACAATTACATAACAGTAAATCCTTCTAAGCATATATATATACACACACACACACACACACACACACAATGGTTCTTCTTTTCTTGTTTAACCCTGACTGATACAGAACGGTAATGAGATAGGATATTGAAGACTAGTAATAATCATAAGCATTAACAATAGTAAAACCAAAAGCTGCCATTTATTGAACACTTCCCATTTTTCCAGTGCTATGCAGGTATTTTATATAATCTCACGGATTCTTGCAATAACCCTATAAATGGCTCCTGCTATCCATAGTTTTCAGCTGGAGATCATCTTAGTAGTTCACAAATCTAGAAAGTTGTGGCACTTGATTCAAAGCTATGTTTGTCTAACTCTGGGTGATTGGCCACCACTAATACATTCTGTCTCTTCCATGGCAGTGAGGGAGGAGTAAAGGCCCACCTAGTTTAGAGTCTGGTGATGGATGAATTTTGGTGCCATGGGAAGAGATGGGACACACCAAGAAAAAGGGTTAGCTAAGCACTGGGGAGGAAAGGGAAAGGACAGATGGAGGTGAAGGTCATTTGGGACATGTTGAAGTGGAGATGATAATTTTTTAAGCCTTTGATACTAATTTTCGGGTTAGAAATCATGTATTCATTTTGTTTCATGAAGAATGGTTGATTGGTTTTGGAATTAGAAGTAGGTGCCCTAGTCTCATAAACATGCCCTGGTCTCATAAACAATCTACCTGTGTCTGGGAAATCACATGGAAAGTTGCCGAGTGAGGCATCATTCAGAGTGGGAAGCAATGTTTCACTTCTCTAGTGGGAAGGAAAGAAAAAAAACATCTTCTTCAAGGAATCAAGGCCTCTAAGTAGCTGGTAGAAGAACGGACCCAGCACTAGAGAAAGACTTTATGCCTGGTGGTGGCAGGGAGAGTGGGGAAACAGCAATTCCAGGGACAGAAAAGGACCAGAGGCAGCATGGCCTGTCTGTAAACGCTAGGTAACCTGGTGGAAACCAGAAACCAGACAGGATCCAGGGGCTGGAAGTTGCTTGATGGTCAGGTGATACGGCTTTTTTTTTTTTTTTTTTTTTTTTTTTTGCGGTACGCGGGCCTCTCACTGTTGTGGCCTCTCCCGTTACGGAGCACAGGCTCCGGATGCGCAGGCTCAGCGGCCATGGCTCACGGGTCCAGCCGCTCCGCGGCATGTGGGATCCTCCCGGACCGGGGCACGAACCCGTGTCCCCTGCATCGGCAGGCGGACTTTCAACCACTTTGCCATCAGGGAAGCCCGATGATACAGCTTTTAAAGAAAGAGGCCAAGAGGCCAGACCATGGGAAATGAAATGGGCTAGTGAAGGAGCAGGAGGGGTAGTAAAAGTTGAGTGATTTCTTGTGTGATTAAGGGTTTATTTGGTATCACCTGGAGTTAGAGGGAAATACGATAGGGAAACCAGTGTCTAAGACTCTACATCTGCCCACCCCAGTTTGAAAGAAAAAAGCAGCTCAGAACAAGTTGTAGGTGGAGATTATTATTTTAACCTCTTGATCTCCCCCTCCAAAAAATAAAATGCCTCCATTTGCAGTTACTTTCTGAAACACATGGCAATTTGGGGAACTGTGTTTCCTAAATCTTCTCAGATATAGATCAGATAGGTGTTGCTGACTTCATAAAAGCAAAAACAGTCATTTACCACTAAAACATTCCCAGATAAAGTTCCATATTTTTATAAAGACATCTGAGGAGGTCTTAGGCTTAAACTTCTTTCATGTTCTAATTTCCTTTTGTTCATAAACACAGCCATTTATTGCCAGTAATCATGCACACACACACACACACACACACACACACACACACACAATTCCAGAATCAATACACTCTCCCCGAATGTGCTTTGATCTTTAATTTCATTAACATAAAAATATACTTAGTTTTAAAAATAGAGAAATGTGGGAGAATTATTTCATACAGGAAGGTAGAGTAATGTTAGCCACCTTTTCATACTGCAATAAGATTAGCTATAACCCCCTCCCACTGGAAATAGGTATAGTTATTATTTTTCAATAGATTTGCAATTTTCCTGTGTTCTCAGGTTTTTAACAAACTTAATCAAATCAAAAAGCCTTAACTGTGACTCTTTAAAATTTTAGCTGTACTTTTTTTAGATCGTTAACTAAATTTTTGAAAAGTTCATGCTTGGATGTTGGTGTTTATGCCAGAATTTCTAGAGAGCCACAGATTTTTTTTATCATCACAGAAAATATTCAGAGTTAAGTTTATTATCAAAACTCATTTACATAAGTAGATAACTACAAGGATAGTTGAAATCTTTCCCCATTATCTTCCAAAATCAAGATGTGAATCCACAAGTTTCACAGATTTCCAAGATCTTATGAACCAAGGATTTTTGTCTCCAAAACAACATCAACAAAACCTTGAGAGAAACCTAAGACAGAAATAAAATTCACAATGGAATAGAAGCTAGTATCCTCTACTTCCGTACAAAGGATAGCCTCAGGGTGAGCAAAGAAACCAAAACTGATAGTTTTAAAAAAAAAATCTGAGTGCTTCTAATGCATTTGGGAGCAGGTGTTGAGGCAGCCAAACGGAACTTTGGGGTCACTGGGAAGGAATGTCAAAGCTGAGTTATTAAGTTTAAGCAGAAAATACGGCCTGAAAGTTTAGCTTCGAATGAATTAAGGATGTGCCAAGGAATGAATGAAATATTTTCTCTGCAAGTCATGGGGTTGCAGGTTGGGATCCAGCATCTGGGGCTGATTACGTATGCTTTAGGTGACAGGTGGCTTTAGGAAATGGAGCCCTAGTAGAGCTTTTAAAATATTTTCCTGGGAGAGGTAAATAATTTGATGCCTTGCTGGTTTGGTTTCCCTTCTGCGGGCTGTTTGAAATACAAAAACACATCTTAAGCCACATCAAAGTTGTTTCATGTGCAGACAAAGACAGACATCCTCAACTCTGACACTTGGCCACATCAGTTTCACTTCCGGCATTTTGAAATCTGTTCCTCGCACAACTGGTAGAGATCAGTTACCAAACCCTATTGTTATACTTATAAAACTAATATTTATCAGTCATCTTTTTAATACTTCATTTTCATGAGCTTGAAAACTTTTATTGCCCAATTAGTTCCTAGGGGTAACCACAGATGTTGAGCCAGAGAAAATAACCTCAGCTTTGACACCAACAATTACATGATGAGGAATCATTTCAACTTCTACAAATAAATGTTCTTTAAGTGTTTGCCAAGTCAACGGTCATTTTGCTGAGATCAAAGATGATGGATGATTTATTCATAAGAAATTTCCCTTGCCTTTATTTTTTAGTTTTCAACTGTTTTGTTGTTGTAGTTTTAGTTTGTTTTTCTCCTTGCATTTTGTTCAAAACTATGTTTACTTTGATGTTATGGATCACCTAGAGGTCCCACTGTGCCCTGTCGGATGCATCTCAATTAAAGAGAGCTATCCAGAACCTCTAATATTGAATATCGAATTGTAAATATTCATTCTGGATCTAGAAGTGTAGTATTATTAAGATGTTATATTTGGTATTGAAATGCAACTAAAAGCAATTTGATTGTTTTAGTTTTAACATTATAGTATAAAACACTCAATTCTTAAGTATACAACCAAATGGGTTTTTACATACATACACACCCTGTAACCACCATCATTCCATTCAAGGTAGAGATTATTTCAAGCATCCTAAAAATTAAAGAGCCAAGAGTTTTTTAAACTGAATTTTTAACTGACTTTTTCTTTTTTAAAAAAATGACATTAAAAAAAGAGTTTTTAAAAGAAGCTTTTCCACATTACTGGTCAACCAATTTTTTTCTCAATCACCTCATTCCTCCAAGCTATTCTTTCTTTTTGGCAACACGAAGTCATTCTTCTTCATTTCGGAATATATATATAGAGAAAGATAGATGATAGAAAATAAGTAGGTATAATATATATATATATAAATTTCAGAATATATATAGAGAGATAGATGATAGAAAAAGTGTATATGTATAAATAGATAGATGTAAAATTTATATATCACCTAATGAGTCCAGTGCCTCATTCTCCTGGCAAAAACTGGGATGGAATAAAGCCTCTGTACATCTACTCAAGAGGAAAAGGAAGAGAAAGTCTCCCTCAGTGCCACCTCCCAACAGTTCCCATGGAGTTCCCTGAACTGCAGCCCCAGTCCCTGAACTCCCATATTCTTAGATGCTTGTTACCAAACCCATAATTAACATTGGCCTCAAAACACATGTGCTCCAGTGAATGTTTCCCCATTTCAACCAGGCACACACCCAGCTTTAAACAAAGACTAGAAAGAGTGATGGCATAAAAACAATTGAAATTTCACATGGCAGTTGAATCAAACGGAAATCATGTAAGAGAATGTGAGAATAGAGCAAGATAAGTTGTCTTTCTTCTGTAGTTCTGCAATAAGATCATTATTTGGTGCCCTAGAGTCACACCAGATAAGTCCATTGCCCTTGGTACTTATTCCCCCTGGGTTTTCTGTTGTTGTTGTTGTTGTTGTTTGTCCTCTTTGAATATATCCAGCACATTCTAAATTTACAAGTTTTAAAATTGGGCTCGAGAAAATAATATGAATTTCATTTGGTTTTGGTTTTTTGCTTTGTTTTGTTGTTTTACTCCACTGAAGTTACTTTCCTGTTTTGTTAGAACTGCAAGGTTTTTAATTATACCTGTATAAAGAGCTTCATGATGGAGTGGATTTATTTACAATCTTTGTATAATATATGTACTTTTTTAAAATTAAGATTCTTGAGGACAAGTTGTTTTCATTTTAGTGCACTATCGTTTGCATGCAGTTCTGGACAAGCAGTCAGTACTTTAATACATATTGATGAGAGTCAGAGATGCTCAAAATTGTACAGACCCTTGCAGATCACCTAAACCAGAGATTTTCAAACTCAAGTCCTTGAATCTGTTGCATCAAAATCACCTGAGGGAGTTTTAGGATACAGATTCCTAGACCTTTCCACCAGACAGCATAATTTAGAAGCTCTTAATCGGAGCTCAGAAATCTCAGTTTTTTTAAATTATCCAGATCATTTCCATTTGCAGCCATGTTTAAGAGTTACTGATTTAGGCCCATCTCTCCCTGATGATTTGATTTTCAGAAGAAAAAATCCTCAAAGTATCCACAAATTAGATTCTTTACATCTTAGAAGTGGATGTGACCTTAGAAAATATTGTATTAATTCCCCTTACTTTGCACCCAAAGAAAAAAATCTTAATTTCTCAAAGTTACAGAGCTGATTAGCAGCAAAGTCAAGAACAGAACTTAAGTCTCTTGAATGGAAAGTCCAAGCTCTCCACCATCATTTCTCCAGTGGATCTTATTCAAAACCAGCCCAGAGCCTCCAACATTCTTGGAGGCTGGACCTCCAAGAGAGGAACCCCATTGCCCGTGGCTTCTCCCAAATCATTTCATTATTTTCTAAATAACGTACACTGTGATTTCAGAGAATCTATAGTTATATAGCCAGGAACTTGATTATCATTGAAAATAGGTAAACATGAAATGTTAATTACTGGTATTGATAAGGGGTTTTATCAAATTCAAAAAAACACCATGTAACAAAATATACTACAGCTGAAGATATATTTAAATAAATGTTAAATAATACTCTTTTACAATTACTTGATCAACAAAGGAAATCTGTGCACTCATATAAATTTTAAAATTAGAAAGCTTATTGGAAATTAGAAAGTTCAGAGAATTTCATAGCAATGTAAAAGAACCCCAGGGAGAGGATTCTCCTTTATGAAAAACTTGCAGAGTTTATAATTTATGTCTCTCCCACTTGCCTCTTTTTTTTCCCTACCTCTTGTCCCAGTTTTCAGGAGAATTCATTACGCAAATCACATTTGCACTGAGGTTACCTTGAGTATTTCCATTCTGTGTTAACAAACCACATGTCTTCTCTTGTAAATATAGGTAGACTTCAGAGTAATTTTAAGACTGTGCTAATCTTCCTATTGAGCTGCTTGAAGGAAAAGTAAATGGTGAGGCGAAAGTGTAGGTAGATTTTCCTATCTGCTCCAGATTGGGTCCAGGCCTGAATTTTCAACATTCAATTTGACCTAGGGTTTGGCATATATACTTTCTCTTCATTAATAGGGGATTATTTTCTGATTCTGGATCTAAATTCAAAAATATTATTTCTAAATGTAGAGGTCTTTGAGATTAAAAAGATGATGGGAAAAGGAAAAAAATATTCTGGTTAAAATAATGGAGTGAATGATTAAAATAATAAGCATCAATATTCAATATTTATCTTGAAATAATAACATCCAATTGCAATTGCGAGGTTCTGGGTCCAGGTAAGAGGGAATGAGTTATCTGTGGACCCTAGAAAGCAATCTAGCAGGCAGATTGGGGAAGACCAAAAGTCTCCCCCTGTTTTCTCTCTTTTTTTTCTTAATTTTATTTTATACTAGAGTATAGTTGATTTACAATGTTGCATTAGTTTCAGGTGTACAGCAAAATGATTCATTTCTGCATATATGTATATCCATTCTTTTTCAGATTCTTTTCCCTATAGGTTATTACAGAATATTGAGGAGAGTTCCTTGTGCTATATAGTAGGCCCTTGTTGGTTATCTACTTTATATATAGTAGTGTGTATTTGTTAATCCCAAACTCCTAATTTATCCCTCCCCACCAGGTTTCAACTTTGGTAACCATATGTTGTTTTCAAAGTCTGTAAGTCCATTTCTGTTTTGTAAATAAATTCATTTGTATCATTTTTTAGATTCCACATATAAGTGATATCATGTGGTATTTGTCTCTTCCTTATCTTTGTGTTTACACAACCCAGCCACCATGGCTATAATAGAGATGATGACAAAAAGGACAGCAGCAGAGACTCACAGGAGACAGAAGCTGTGAGGGAGAAGAAACTTCTCTAATCACAGGAGTCGTGGTCCAAGAGGGTAACACAAACCACCCTGACCCTGTCCTCACCTGCCTCCATGACTGCAGGGTCCTCTCAGTTGGCTCTCCGCCCTCCAGGCACCAGCCATTCTAGCCCACCTTGGACACGGCTGGCAATTAGGTTCTGTCCTATCCATCCAGTTTATGTCCCTCTCAGACATCATTCATGGGCCCTCAAAGACTGGAGCAACTAGGACATGGGGAGGGATGGGTCAGTTCTCTGATATTAGTTTGTATTTTTAATTTTGTTTTATAAGAGTAAAACCCAAATGAAAAGTTACTGGAAATCTAAGAAAAGGATGGTTTTCCAGAAAAACCTAAACACTTCTTTTATTCAGAAGCACAAAGTAAGACAGAGGCATAGAAATGACCAATTTGTTTCTCCACAGCATGGAAACTATAAAGCTGCCAGAAAATGTCTCCTCTAGCTGAGCCATAGAAGTTCATCTCCGCCTTGCTTTCTCCCTTGGCCCACAGCTCAGAAGAGGGAAGATATTAATAATCCAGTTATTCCATTACAGCCTGAACTTGTGTTTTTCAGAGAGAGAACTAGTGGGACAAGCTAACAAAGACTACAGTTTGAGGATATAGAAAAAACTATAGCAAACAGTAAAAAAGTGAAAAGGCTCACAGTGAATCATCTATTTTTATGGAGACAAAAAAAATTCAAAGAATATTTGAAAGGGTCAGTCAGACTAGGTGTCATTCTATCTGGCTTGTAAACTGGAACTTCCCTGGGGAGGTCTTGAAACTTAATGATCACAATCAGTCCCATCTGGTTATAGCACTTTCATGGAGGACTTTGCCATCTTGCTGTCCAACATTCTTTCACCACCACAGGCCAGACTTTGCCTTGGGTAACTCCAGACCCCATGTAGATGACCATCCAATACCCTGTCTTCACCAGTCCTTGACCTTCTCAGCTCCAGTGACCATGACCCAGATTCCTCCAAACTCCTCTACCTGTTTTATTCTCTTCCATCCAATGTTCACCTACTTCAAATCAACCTATCCAACTCCCCACCTCCTTTCTAGCACTTGACCCCAGGTCCTCTCAAGCTACCATCCCCAAGTTTTTCTTTCTGTTTCAAACTTCCTCAAAGATGAATCTAAACATTCTATGTGCTTCCTTCACTACAAATTCACATCGCAACTGTGCAAGCCACAGGCACTAACTTCCTAAAGCCAAATGGGTGCATTTTTTAGTTTTCATTTAACCAGAGCTTTGGTACATTTGACACTTTGCCTCACTCCCTCATTTGTTTTACTTAATGCCACAGCACTTATGTTAGTGTTTACTATTTAACTTATAGTTAGATAATTCCAAAAAATTCAAATATATATAAAAATTGAGAGACTGGTATAATGAACATCACCCAGCTTCAAGGACTCTCAATTCATTGTCAGTGTTGTTTCATCTATTCCTTCTCCCACTACCTTCACCTCAGGTCATTTCATCAATAAATATTTCATTGTATATCTTGAAAGATAAAGAATGCCTTTGAAAATTATTTTTAAATACTGCTGTTAAATCTAAATATTAAGTCCTTAATAGCCTCAAATATCCAAGTAGTGCTCAAATTCTCATAATCACAGAGATATTTTGTAATAACTTATGCAAGTCAGATCCAAACAGGGTCCATACATTGCAATTAATTAAATACATCTCCCTTTTTTTCTAATTTATTTAATAAAGAAACTGGATGATTTGTCCTGCAGTTTCCTACAATCCGAATTTTGTTGATTGCAAAATTGTGTCATTTAACTTTTCTCTTTCTTGTATTTTTTAACTTTGTAGTAAGATCTAGAGAGTTGATCAGCCTCATTTGATTTTACACACACACACACACACACACACACACACACACACACACACACACTCCATAACCTGTAATGTGCTCTCCATCAGGATGTATTGGGTTGGCCAAAAAGTTCGTTCGGGAAAACCAAACGAACTTTTTGGCCAACCCAATACATAAACGCCAGATTGTCTCTCACTTTAGATGTTAGCAGATACTGTTGAACATTGCCTTGATCCATTATTTCATCTGAGCCTTCAAAATGATGATATTCTAGTTTGATCATTGCTTATCACCTGAAATACTTCTTGCTCTCTTGAAACAGAACTCCCTCAGCCTCCAACCAGAGGCTGTTCTAGACACCAGGGTTATACCAGTAAACTCTTTAGACAAAAAATCCCTGCTTTCTTGGAGCTTATAGTTCAGTGGTGCACAGTTTCTGCACATAGTAAATGTCAACTAATATCAGCTATTGGATTTATTCATGTTTCTCATTCTTCTGAGTGCCTCTTGAATGTTAATAAATATCCCCATAATTTTATCCAGAATATATGGCTCTTCTTCCTATACTTTTCTTAGATGGTCTTATCCACTCTCATAATTTCAAAGATGACTGCTAATAATAGTAAATATTTAGTGAGGATTTACAATGTATCAGGTGATGCTCCAGGTACAGTATGTATACACATATATAATATATAATAATTTAATTCTCAAAACAATCAAATGAGGAAGATACCATTGGTTCCCATTAGAATTTTTGATGGCCATGAGAATTCTTCTCTCTGATCTCTGCTACTGACTGACAACCCAACTCCTGGGTCCTGAAATCTGTCGTAGCTTTTGTTTCAGAGCCACACTTTTGAATTCTGGTGGGATACCAGGGTAGGTCTGATACTAGGAGATCTGAAGCTCCTCTGACAGGTGTCTTTGACTTGAAGATTCCCCAAAAACCTTGCTGAACTTTCATTAGAAATGCTCAGATCTGTCCAAACTTCCCTCTTCCTTCCCTTTCTCTTTCACTAGGGGCTAGACATGCACCATGGCCTGACGGTTCTCCATGTATCTCCTGCCTTCCTTTATACTTTGTCTTTCAGGTATTTCCTCTAATAAATACCTTGACATTTAATCCCTTCTTGGGGTCTGCTTCTCAGTTAGCCCAGACTGATGCACTACTGCTGTATAACGAAGTACCTCAAGTTTCTTGAGATAAACAATCATTTCATTATTCTGTGAATCCTGAACACAGTAAAGATGGCTTCTTTCTGCTTCATGATGTCTAGGACCTCAACTGGGAAGATGGACAGCAAGGGGTAACTCAACAGCTGGGGGCTAGAATCACCTGGAAACATCTTCACAAACACGTGTTTCAATTGCTGCTGACCGTGGTCTGGGACCTCAGTTAAGGCTATCAATCAGATCATCTACATGTGTTCAAAGTGCACTGGGTTTCCTCACAACATGGAAGCCTCAGAGTTGTCTGGCTTCTCCCATGGAGTCTCAGGGCTCCAAATGTGAGTGTCCCTGCAGACAAAAGAGATGTTGCATTGCCTTATATGATGTAGCCTCTTAAGTCACATCCTGTCAGTTGGGCCATACTCTATTGATCAAAGCAGTCAAAGACTTACCCAGATTCAAGGATAGGAGAAATATATACAACTTGTCAATGAGAAGAGTGCCAAAGCATTAATTGGCCAATTTGAAAACCACCATCCTCTTTGGATATCAATTTTCCAAATGAAGAAACTGAGGCATAGAGAGAGGTTCTTTACCCAGGATCAAATAATGTAGTTCCATACCTGATACTCTTAACTTCCAAACTACACTGCCTCTGGGATACTTGAATCCATTGTGTCCCTCATATTTAATGCTCTCAAACTGAACTTTCATCACTCACCGGTTTTCTTTTGCATTATTCTCCAATGGCATATAATTTCACCTAACAATTGACTCAAGCTAAAAACCTGAAAGTAATCTTTGACTCATCCTCATTCATGAATCTAATCAATCACCCAGTCATGTACTGTTCACAACGTTTGAAACACTTGCACATTTGCATCTCTTCTGTTTCCATCAATGATATTAAAACCAGCATACTTCTATTTGTTCCATGTGTAGGAAATCCACGATCACAACCCCTGCACTGCCCACCTTCTGGATCTTCTAGAACACTGAGAGGGGAAGTCTGCCCAAACAATGGCCAGTTCCATTCAGGGACAGGCTCTAGTGTCGGCCAGCCTACTTATTTAGTCACTGCCTTTGCTACTCATTGTCAAACGATGAAACCAGGAACCCCAGATCCCCTCCATCTAAGTGGTTCACGCCTTGACAAAATCTCCCTTGCTGAGACCCTGGAATAAGCCAACACTGTCCCTGGTCTCAAGTGCTGAGTTTTTTCAGTTACACACAGAAAGTCCTTTCTGGGGCCCCTCTGCCAACAGGGTCTTAGGAGTTTAACTCTGGGGTCATATGAAGTCATGGCCCCTCTTTCCAGCTTTGGGAAATAGCTTTCTTTATCAACCTTCTAATCTCAAAGCATTTATTTCCCTCCCTTTCAAACCTGAGAGAGCCTGAGCTCTTCTAAGAAGGATTCAGAACTCAGGAACACTAAAAATTTCTTTACCATCTCTGGAAAGAAAATACCATGTGTCTTCCTTATTCAGTAAGTCTCCAACCCAGGGTCAAGCAGTAGGTTACATTTTTCTCAATTGCTAAAGTAATAGAATCCAACATAGGGAAAGTCTTTGTAAGGCTCCCTGCTGCACCTACCAGTTTTTCCTTCTAAATGCTTCTCAGATCATTCCCTCTCCCCGGTTCTGCTCTCACCACTCCAATCCAGGTCCTTTTTACCTCTTCATACCCAAACACCTCTCAGGTCCCCAGACAGTGTCCCAGGACATCAAGGGCTAGTGGAAAGGAAAAGGCAACCTGGGCAGCTAACCACCAATAACTCTGCCTCATACCCAAAAGCTCCACTTCTATCTGCTACACGGGGTAGATCTCCTAAGACTGTACCTGGAAAACTAAACAGACAAGTTCTGCAGCCAAAAAGAGAAGTTATAGGAAACTCCAAATGAAAACAAAAATTTGACCATGAAAGGCTACTGCTTAAAGCCTTGTAATGGTCCCCATAGGCTCAAAATGAAGTCCAATGTCTTAATATGATGCAAGGACCTGTGTTACCTGCTCCCTCAAAAGCCCCAGCATCTTCCTCTTGTACATCATCTCCCAGCCACACCCACAGTTCCCAGAAGATGTTGCTTGGTGTCATGGCCCTGGAATTTTGCTCATCCTTTCCCCTCTGCCTGGTCCTCTCCACCCCTCACAGCTCCTGTTCAAGCTTTTACAGTCACCTTGAGCACTATTCCCACCAGCCTCTGACTTAGGTGCCCATTCTGAGGGCTCCAAAAACATTCAGTGAATCATGATCACTATTTTACAACTATCAGGGCATAAGCCTGTTTCAACTCTATCCTGAGGGCCTCTTAAAGACAGGGCCTGAGTTTAATCCATCTCTGAATCTCTGGTGCCTAGCAGAGTGCCTGATAGGTCTACATACTCAGAAAGCGTCTGCTGGATGCATTCATAAAGGATGGAGAATTGTTAGTGAACAAGGAGGACTTCTTCCATCAAGCTGCAGGTTGCCCTACCAAACACGACTGTAACTGTCACACCACTGAACTCTTTCAGGACCCCAGATACTTCCTCACTCCCAACGTTACAAAATAGAATGTAATCCTGTATGATTCACAAGGCACCTGAATTGCTTCAGGGTCATTATTATGAACACCAATTATCCCAATAGCAGCAAAGAACAGATGCAAAATTTAATAGAGTTTTCTGGATGACAGAATGCTGGATAAATACCTTTTTGCTGCATTATATGCAGAACGATGCCAAAATGTGGAGGCATGCAGAAAGTTGGGTCTAAGCTGCAAGTGCCGCAGTCAGAGGAGATAAAGAAGTCTGCCACGGTTCCTACTCTGACCACAAAAATCAGGCAGAATTTGCCACTGAGAAGCTGAAAGTAAATTCAAATAAACATCCCACTAGATGGAGGTCCAAATGCTCAATTACCATCTCAGAACATACCCCGGGAGTTTAAAAGAGCCTAGCACTGTCATGTCATTACAAAGAGGCAAATCTTATCCTCACCAGCCTCTTTCTTGTGCGGTGGGAAGCCCTCCAGAAGGTGCTGGGAAATACTCCACCTCCCAACGCGTCAGCGTCTATTTCCAGCCAAGAGTCACCGCGCACCTCTCTGGGGTCTTTAAAAATTTCTCTTCCCGGAGCTCTTCTCTTTGCCCTTCAGTGAGATTTCATTGCCCTTTTGATATATAATTTTTCATTACAAGTGATTTTCTCATTTATATTTTTATTTTTTAAAAATAGATTTTAGGGACAAGCCTGTGCCTAACGGCAGTGGGTTCATGTTATGAATTCTGACACATCTGTTGCCTTCAGTAACTATGCAAACACTGTGAATGAAGTATAGAACCCAGAAATATATCTTTACCATGAGTTTAGGGAGCCTTGCCCCCTTCTGCTCTGACAAAGAGAATTCACCTGAAAATTTCTTGCTTATAATAGATATTTGGGTATGGATGATAGGTACTCAGGCAGTGGATTTTGCAAAGCTTCTTAGTGCAATAAAAGTAAAACAATAAATCTAGCCACTAAAATAAATAAAGCGAGCCTTTCAGGGCTGTTGAAATTAAATTTAATATGAGGAGAAAAACTGTACACACTGCGCACGCACGTTTGTGTGTGCGCGTGTATTTCTTCATGAATTTCCAGACATCAGTGAAGAACCACGTTCATGCACAGCCCAAGTAGCCAGTATGAAACAAAGTCCTTCACGTGGGTTTGTAAACACAAGTGTAA